>NC_086015.1:62122500-64788333 GCF_028858775.2 Pan troglodytes
TACTTCTTCCCCAGTTTTTGTGGGGGACTGGGAAGGGTAGCTATGATTATTGGGAAATATTGAAATGTGACTGGATTTATCTTTACGCAGGCCCAGGGAGTTCAGGACCTCAGGGCCCGTCGTAGCCAAGCAAGATTTCTAAAGCCAATTAGCTGGGAAATCCTCCATTTCCTCATACCTTGAAGCAGAGATGGCTGTGTTTTTAGCTTTGAAGTAATCTCCCAGGCTTTGAGGGGAGAGGTCCCATACTCTGGGGCAGCCCACTTGGTTTTTATGTATGGTTTATGTTTTGTCAGTGTGGCTGCCTCTCTGTTCTTGTCCTTTTGATTCTCATTTTGGGCCTAGGATTGTGTTGGAAAGATTATCTCCTTCCTTCCCACAGAGGGTCTGGAGGAGCTGGTGAAGCAGAAAGACTTTCTGGATGGGGTCTACGCATTCGAGTATTACCCCAGCACCCCAGGGAGATACAGCATTGCCATCACATGGGGGGGACACCACATTCCAAAGAGGTGAGGCTCCTGCTGCAGAGGGGTCTTCTCTGGAGGGTGCTCGGCCCAGGGCGGATTCATGGGTGGTTGCTTCCCAGGCTGCAGGAGGGAAAGAGATCTGCTTTGTTGAAAACTTTTTTTTTTTTTTTTCGGAGCAGCACAGACATTTGGCCTGTTCTCAAAAGCAGCAGAAAGTTGCTGTGGTTTTAGCTGACTTGCTTTAAATCAAATGCTGGTGGTTAGGGGCTGGTGGGAGGCAGGGGAGGCAGAAGGAGCAGTTAGAGCAAATGGGCTGTGTGTCTAGATGCCCGCATATAAACTGAGATTCTCTTTTTCAATGAACTCCTTTGTTCATGAATGCCACGGGGCAAAATCTGCTGTGGTTTACATTAAGACCGTCTACGTGAGTGCTGTCAGGGGCCAAGGGACGCAGTCTACAGCTTTGCCTTGTGGGCATTGCACTTGCCCCTCTGCGTTCTGTGTTTTCCAGCTCCCCTGGAGGTGCAACTTTAAACTCCGAATAAATTCAGTTAGCCTTGAGAAATATTTGGGCATTATTGGGTTCCGAATACGTACCACGCTTTTTTTTTTAAGCCTCCCGTGCCAAGGTTACAGCACATTCATTCATGTATGAGATAAAGCCCATTCAACCAAGCTTTCTGGTTATAGCATAAGCAGGATATAGAGTGTGGACTCTGTCACTTTCCAGGGTCATAGTCTGGGGAGGCCTGCACACAAAGGTAAAGGGCCAGGAGGCTGGTGCAAAGCAGCGTGGCTTGAGTGCCAACCCAGTGGCCACCTGAGCTCCCAGAAGCAGTCACATTACATTATATTGTTGACATAACAGTAGCTATGGGTGAGAGGCCTGCGGGAGGAAGGGCTTGGCTGCAGTTTGGGATGCCAGATGAAAGGATCAGGCAAGTGGAAAGAATGTGCAAAGGAACTGCAGCTTATGGCTATAGTGACACCTTACTTTACTCTTCTTTGATGCTTCTTCTATTCCTTTCCCTGTAGCCCCTTTGAAGTTCAAGTTGGCCCTGAAGCGGGTATGCAGAAAGTCCGTGCTTGGGGCCCTGGGCTCCATGGTGGGATTGTCGGGCGGTCAGCGGACTTCGTGGTGGAATCCATTGGCTCTGAAGTGGGGTCTCTGGGTAAGTGGACACAGCTGACCAGCATCTTCTGGAGGACTGAGGATTACAGGGCTTTCGGGCTGTGTCAGGCTGGATGTTGGGGCCTTGCCTAGCCTCAATACCTTTAGCTTCCTGGCCTCCTGGCCACCCTAAGCCATCTCTGTGTGCTGCTGTACGTTTGCAGTTGCCTCTGATACCAGCATTCATTCATTCAGGAGACCTTGAGGGCAGAAACCTTATGTGGGTATTGTGCCTAAAACAATGCTTGGAACGTAGTAAACACTTAGCAAATAGTGTTGACTGACCTATATAGTTTAGATGAATGAATGAATGAATTTTGCTGAAATTTGGATTTGGAAGATAAATATTTCCTTTGGAGCACAGCTGAAGTATATTTTAAATACATGCCTAATGTATATATGATCATTTTATATCAGGAGTCAGCCAGCTTTTTCTATAAAGGGCCAGATGGCAAATATTTTCCACCTGTGGGCCTTATGGTCTCTGTCACAGTTATTTGACTCTGCCATTGTAGCCTGAAAGCAGCTATAGGAATACGTAAACAAACGTGTGTGGCCATGTTCCAGTAAAACTTTATTTGCAAAAGTAAGCAATGGGCCAGATGTGGCCTTCAGACTGTAGTTTAGCAACCCGTTTTAGGTAATAGCAATAAGCAAAAGAGAAAAATAAGAAATCACATTTAATTTTCCCTTCTAGAGAGATGATATGAATCGTCTTGTATATTCTTAGTCTAGAGATAATATTAAGTCTTTCAGTTTATCCTTCTAGACTTTTTTCTCTATATATGCATGCAAATATTGATTTGGTACAGAAAATATCTTGGACAAGTCTTTATATCTTTATGTGCAAATATAGGGTATGCCTTCATTTTCCATAGCTTCCATGGAATTCCATTGTATGGCTCTATCCATTGTCAGGCTCTCCAGTTATTTCCAGGGTTTTGCTATAAAAACAGTGCTGACTGTGTATCCTTGGTAATTGCTTTCAGATAAAAACCCAGAAGTGGATTTGGTGGTGCTAAGAGTGGGTGTTGGTTCAAGGCTTTTGCCACATGTTGCCGCATCTCCAACAGAAGGGTTTGCTGGTTGGACTTCCCCTGTTGGATGATGATAAAATACATATAATGTATTTAATACTATATGTATCCTCCTGGCCTCAAGTGATCCACCTGCCTCAGCCTTCCCAAAGTGCTGGGATGACAGGTGTGAGCCACCACACCCAGCCCAGGCCTACATTTGAAAAAAAAAAAAAATCATATATATATATATATGATTTTTTTTTTTTTTCCCCACCCCTTCCATCTCTACTGAAGACTTAATGAGCTTGGTTTTGGGAGAAAGGGATACAAACAGATTTCAATCTTCTGGCCAACACTTGGCTTTTAGGGAGGCAGCGGGAACCAGCTGTCGTAACATAGAATAGGTGCTTTCCACCATATAACCAGGGAGACCCTTCCACCTCCACCCCCTAGGGTTTGCCATTGAAGGCCCCTCTCAGGCAAAGATTGAGTACAACGACCAGAATGATGGATCGTGTGATGTCAAATACTGGCCCAAGGAGCCTGGCGAATATGCTGTTCACATCATGTGTGATGACGAAGACATCAAGGACAGCCCGTACATGGCCTTCATCCACCCAGCCACGGGAGACTACAACCCTGATCTGGTGAATCAGCTGCTGTGCTTCTGTCTTCTTGTCCCTGGCCCCTGGTTCCTAACCCCCATGCCCGAAGTTGCCTTAAGCAGCATGTTGAGAGATGGCAGAGAGGAATCATTTGGATTTTAGGAAGGAAACAGGCCTGCATTTGTTTGTTTGTTTGTTTGTTTGTTTTGAGACAGACTCTTGCTCTGTCGCCCAGGCTGGGGTACAGTGGCATGATCACAGCTCACTAGAACCTCTGCCTCCTGGGTTCAAGCGATTCTCGTGCCTTAGCCTCCCAAGTAGCTGGAACTACAGGCACGCGCCACCACAGCCGGCTAATCTTTGTATTTTTTAGTAGAGATGGGGTTTCACCATGTTGGCCAGGCTGGTCTCGAACTCCTGGCCTCAAGTGATCCACCCGCCTCAGCCCTCCCAAAGTGCTGGGATTACAGGTGTGAGCCTCCACACCCAGCCCAGGCCTACATTTGAATCCTGGTAGTATCACTTAGCACTTTTATAGTGTTGGGCAAGTAACTTACCTATCTGACTCTTGGTGTCTTCCTCTATAAGACAGGAATGATAGTAGTCTCTGCTTCTAGAGAGCTTCTAGGATGATTCAGGAGGTGGCATGCATAAAGAACGTCTTTAGCTCATGCCTGGCCCATGCAGGGAGCTCCATAAGCTGTTATTTTCTTGCAACTCCGGGGATCATATGTCAGTCTTACAGCCATTTTCTGTAGTTATTATTTCAAGATGCTCTATAGATAAAGGATGTTTTTTTCCCCTAGTTCCCTGTCTCTTAAGTTGGAGCAATGTTTCCAAGAGTGTCCTCTCAAGCCCTAAGCAGGCTGATAAGCATCAAGTCTGAGCCAGCCTGGCTGACAGGGAGTTGGCCCCACAGGCCACGTGTGCTACTGTTGGCCCACACGGGCAGCTGTCCATAGGCTGATGTCAGTCTGGGCTGGTAGCTACCCCGTTTTGGCCAAATGCTATTCCTTTGCCCTCTAGGGCAAATGTTGTCCGTGGTAAAGATTCCGAGTCCCCTCAAAGTGGGAACGTTGAAACTGGGCATGACTAGAGGTCTCTGCCCCAGTTGTTAGAAGTTCTTTAGGTCAACTCAGAATAAGGCAGGGAGCATGGGTTGGTTTGGGCATGGTTTTAGAACAGGGGTTTCCAATATTTTGCCTTCCCTGGGCCACGTTGGAAGAAGAAGAATTGTCTTGGGCCACACATAAAATACACTAATGATAGCTGATGAGCTAAAACAAAAACAAAAAAAATTGCAAAAAATTTTATAATGTTTTAAGAAAGTTTACAAATTTGTGTTGTGCTGCATTCAAAGCCATCCTGGGCCTCATGCGGGCTTCAGGCCATGGGTTGGATTTGTTTAGAGAGTTTTCTCCCTTATGAGGGAGAGACATTTGTTTTTAAGTTACAACCTACTTCAGCACTTTACTTCCCATAACCAACCTCTTATGTGGATACTGTAAAACCAGACACAGGTCATTTTGTTCTTCCCCCATCCCCTGGTTACCTGTCTTTGTATAAGGGTTTAGTTGGGGCATTACACAGAAAGAGACTTATTATCTGCCTTTGCTTCAGGTTCGAGCATACGGGCCAGGTTTGGAGAAATCTGGGTGCATTGTCAACAACCTGGCCGAGTTCACCGTGGATCCTAAGGATGCTGGGAAAGCTCCCTTAAAGATATTTGCTCAGGTAAATTTCAGGGGGCCACCTGTGCAGGTAATTGTCAGATAACAAGATCTGACCACGTAATGGCAAGTTGCTGAGTCCATCTGATCTTCAGTTTCCTCATCTGCACCGTGGAAATGATAAGAAGATTATCTTATAGGGTTATGTGAGGGTTCAGTGAGACTACCATGTAGAGTACTGGGCTTTAAAAAAATCATCTTTCTGATTTATATTCTGTGGAAATGAGGCTTGTTTGTTTCAGGTTATTCTGTAATGTCTTTTGGTGTGGCTGAAGCTGCTGAGGCCATGGGGGGAGATTTGTAAACAAGGATTTAAAAAGTATGTTTATTTAATCTAATTGAATTTGGCCAAAGGACTTAAATGCAGGAATTGAAATTACGAAGCATTGAGTGGCCATAGCTTTGTTTTTGGGCCACTTGCTCTTAATAACTAAAAATAAATAAATGCATGTCGTATTTTGTCACTGGTTGTCATCGTGTTGTGAAAATATGGCACATTGTAGTTGGTCCATGAAGTTTTGTTGTATAAGCAAGTGGTGACTTGGCTGTCTTGGGAGGCCACAGTGACCCTGTTTGATAGAGACAATGTGAGGGCCACCTCTGGTCCTAGCTCTGGCTTTTTTGCAGGATGGGGAAGGCCAACGCATTGACATCCAGATGAAGAACCGGATGGACGGCACATATGCGTGCTCATACACCCCGGTGAAGGCCATCAAGCACACCATTGCTGTGGTCTGGGGAGGCGTGAACATCCCGCACAGCCCCTACAGGGTAGGTTGTGAGGCAGAATCCTGGCTGTTTTATGGAAATGCCTGGTCATACACTAGGTCTGGGATCCATGCCTGACGGCCAAGGCAGACATATGGAAGGAACCCATCCCTGGTGGGCCTTGAATGATGGAGGGGCCCGAAGGGCAGAGTGCTCCAGCCTGCTCAGAAGAACTATTTCTAACAATGTTTTTTTAATAGTATTTTACTGGGTCCAAGTGGAGGAGAACTTGATGACCTTCTCCATGTCTTCTCTAGGTCAACATCGGGCAAGGTAGCCATCCTCAGAAGGTCAAAGTGTTTGGGCCAGGTGTGGAGAGAAGTGGTCTGAAGGCAAATGAACCTACACACTTCACGGTGGACTGTACTGAGGCTGGGGAAGGTGAGAAAGGGCTTTGTTCAACCCAGTGATCATTGCTCCTTGGGGAAGGCAGTTCTTCTCATAACGTTTTGAGGGCAATTCCCTTTGAACTGGGAAGTAGTCCATCTGAATAGGTAATCATCTACTGAGCCTCTGAGTCATTCCTTAGTGATATCTTTGCTAATCCATCACCCCTTTCCCCAAATCCTTACTCTTTCTCAGGTTTCTTACTAGAAACTTCCCAATTGCTTTTTGGGGGTGTTAACCTGAGCTGGAAGAGATTGCACAGGACATGCTGTTTCTTGTAAGCTGGTGCTAATAAGCTGGTCTGTTCCAGGTGATGTCAGTGTTGGCATTAAGTGTGATGCCCGGGTGTTAAGTGAAGATGAGGAAGACGTGGATTTTGACATTATTCACAATGCCAATGATACGTTCACGGTCAAATATGTGCCTCCTGCTGCTGGGCGATACACTATCAAAGTTCTCTTTGCATCTCAGGTACGTGGTGGGGCCTAGGAGGAGGTGGGTGGAGTAGGCCTGGATTCTCTTTGGCCACTTGTGTGCATGTCTCATCTACTTTTTGGTGTTTTATTAGTATTATTATTTTTGAGATGGAGTCTCACTCTTTCACCCAAGCTAGAGTGCAGTGGTGTGATCTCGGCTCACTGCAACCTCTGCCTCCCAGGTTCAAGTGATCCTCCCACCTCAGCCTCCCAAGTAGCTGGGGACTACAGGCTCATACCACCACCCAGCTAATTTTTTTTAAATTTATTTTTATTTTTTAATTTTTTTTTTTTGAGATGGAGTTTTGCTCTTGTTGCCCAAGCTGGAGTGCAATAGCATGATCTTGGCTCACTGCAACCTCCGCCTCCCGGGTTCAAGTGATTCTCCTGCCTCAGCCTCCCAAGTAGCTGGGATTACAGGCCACCACGCCTGGCTAATTTTTTTGTATTTTTATAGAAATGGGGTTTCACCATGTTAACCAGGCTGGTCTCGAACTTCTGACTTCAGATGATACGCCTGCCTTGGCCTCCCAAAGTGCTGGGATTCTAGGTGTGAGCCACTGTGCCTGGCCACTCAGCTAATTGTTTTGCATTTTTAGTAGAGACGGTTGCCCAGACTGGTCTCGAGCTCCTGACCTCAGGCCCGCCTGGCCTCCCAAAGTGTTGGGATTATAGGCATGAGCCACCACATTTGGCCTCCTTTTTGGTGTTTTAGTGACAGGGAAGTTGTCTTGAGAACGCTGCTCAATCGTTTTCTCTCTGGCTCCTTACAACCAAGAAGGAAAAAAAATTTACCCAGAGCTAAATTATTATCACTTTCTAACAAAAGTGAGGCAGTGTGTTCAGTGGTTAAAAGCAGGGGTCTGGAGAGAGACTAGTTTGTAATAAACTTTCATCAATATTTTGGTTGAAATGCAGTTAGCTTCTAGATATGTTCTACTTTGATGCCTTTGAAGCAATGACTGTGGTCTCCACCCTTACATTTTTATAGAGAGAGGTGATTTGAAGTTTCAGGTATGTAATAGTGAAGATAGGGTGAGCAGGATCCTGAAAGAGAGAATTTTGAAATCCTAGGGATTAAAATTAACCTTACATAAAAATGGGAATCTTAGTAGAATGTTCTGTGCCTAAAGGTAGTGGTCTTGACATCCATTTAACCTCTTCTGCCTTTATTCCAATAGTCTGCAACATTCTTTTTGAAGAATTATAATCATTCTGTCTCTGATCACTTCTTGCATTTCCCCAGACCTTAGCTCTCAGCTGTCCCTGGAGGACATTTCCTTCCCCCAGCCCCATGTATTATTGTCGTTTTTGGTTTTATTCTTGTTGGCATTTTTCATCCTGAGTACCCAACATTCAGTATTAAAGGCTCAAAGTCCTCGGGTTTGTTTGTGACATCAGGGATCCAGGCATTAGAGAGTGACCTGTTATAGAAGGCCCTTTCCCGATGCTGGGCCCTTTTGGCTTATCTTACCCTTCTGTTTACCTGTGGTAATAGAAGTCTGCTCGCCACTCGCTAAGTCAGAGTGATGCTAAGGTTCACCCTTTGTTGAAGGCTCCCTGAGCTCTGGCTGTTGCTTCAGGGGCTTTCCTACTAAGACTGTGTCTCTGCTACAGGAAATCCCCACCAGCCCTTTCAGAGTCAAAGTTGACCCTTCCCACGATGCCAGCAAAGTGAAGGCAGAAGGCCCAGGGCTCAGCAAAGCAGGTAAGATGGCACGTCCAGGCTGTCCTGGGCCCCTCTGCCAGCTGGTGGCACTGGGCGTGTTTCATCCACAGCCTTGAGGAACTTCATCTCCACCAACACCAACACCAACACCAAGCTGGCAGGTTTTCTGTGCAGCTCTGATGCAGCAGTGGCTGGCCAGGCCCGTTGCTGGCTATCATAATAGACCTGGTGCTGTTGAACCTGTCTGACGGGTTCTCAAAGTGAAACTACTCCAGCTGGTCTGTCTCCTCACTTCACAGTATATCTTTCCAGGTGTGGAAAATGGGAAACCGACCCACTTCACTGTGTACACCAAGGGGGCTGGGAAAGCCCCGCTCAACGTGCAGTTCAACAGCCCTCTTCCTGGCGATGCAGTGAAGGATTTGGATATCATCGATAATTATGACTACTCTCACACGGTTAAATATACACCCACCCAACAGGTAGGGTCCTTCTCCCCTCTGCTCCCCTGGCCCCCAGCCAGGCCCCTTTCTATGCAGTCTGTGCTGGGTCATTGTGGACACCAAGGGGTGTGAGAGGTGCTCTGCCAAAGTGCTCCCTGATGGGAGGCAGCTCCTGGCACTTTGAACCCCTCTGGGAGCACCTATAGGAAGCTCAATGGGTTCTATCAGGTGAACTGCAGAATTCCCCAAAAGCAAGCAGGAAGCTGGTCCCATATCTCCACCTTTGGTTTGCATTTTATCAGAGAAATGCTCAGTTCTTGATATTCAGGCGCTAATATCTATCTTTCTGTTACACAGGTGCACACGTGTGCACACACACACACATACACACACACACATGCATTCCCTCACGGCCTCACCAGCTGCCTTTTAGTCTTCTCATTAATTACCCACAGAAAAAGAGCTGCTACAGCTTTGTGTTTCCTTCCTAGTCCTTTTAGCTTAGTTTACCCTTTTTATGAGGTGTTGGAATGAGGTCTTTTCTCAAAGAGCCAGTTCAGCCTTTCGTCCCTAAGGCCCAACACACTATTTAGGGCAGCAAATTATTCCCCTTTACAAAATGCAGGATTTCACATGTGATCTTACCATCTAGGCTGGCTTACTCTGATTATTTCAGGCCATAAGGGCCTTAAAACTACCTCTCTGTACAAGTTAATGTTTATTTGTTTAAAAACATTTAAAAAAATTTGTATCGTGGTAAAATACACATAACATAAAATTTACCGTCTTAACCATTTTTAAGTGTATAGTTCATTAGTGTTAAGTGCATTCATTATGTCGTGCACCCATCACCACCATCCATCTCCATAATTCTTTACATCTTGTAAAACTGAAGCCCTGTATCCATTATATTTGTTTAAAATTTTGTTTTGCTTCATGTTCACACCTCTGGGGTCTGGAGAGCAGACAGGATTCCTGGCAGAAAAGTCTGGATTTTAATACTTAAGCCTAGTGTTCGAAGTGGTTGTTCCAAGCCTCTGAGATTCCTTTATTCTTAAGGGAAATGATCCTGCTGTGTTTGAAATGCCATTTGTAGGAGAAGAAGGGCAACGCTTTCTGCAGAAGCACTGCTCAGAAGCCTTGCTCCCGTCTGGGTCCTCTCAGCAAGGAGCAGGCAAGAGTCAAGTGGGGAAGAAAGAGGATTATAGTGAGGAAGGGGTCATGGTGTAACTGTCCCCTGAGTTTGGGGGCTGCACTCCCTTGGAGATGGAATCCTTACTGTGAGAACATCCCTGCAGTGGGAGGGATTCCCTGGGTGAAGGGATTCTGTGTGTCGTGTTATAAATGTGGCCCCTTACATCCAGGCTTGCTGCTGTTTGTGCTTTCTTCTTCAAATTTTTATTTTTATTTATTTATTTTTTAGACAAAAGTCTTGCTCTGTTGCCCAAGCTGGAGTGCAGTGGCATGATCTCAGCTCACTGCAACCTCTACCTCCCAGGTTCAAGTGATTCTCCTGCCTCAGCCTCCCGAGCAGGTGGGATTACAGGCACATGCCACCACACCTGGCTAATTTTTGTATTTTTGGTAGAGACGGGGTTTTGCCATGTTGGCCAGGCTGGTCTCCAACTCCTGGGCTGAGGCAATCCTTTCACCTCAGCCTCCAAACCTGCGGGTATTACAGGCATGAGCCACTGCGCCTGACCTCAGTATTTGTCTTTTTGTGACTGATTTATTTTTCTTCGCATATGTCCTCCATGTTGTAGCATGTGTCAGAACTTCATTCCTTTTCAAGGCTGCATTCCACTGTATGTATATATGTTTTGCTTCTCTCTTCGTCTGTTTTTTGTTTGTTTGTTTTTTCTTGAGACTCGCTCTGTTCCTCAAGCTGGAGTGGCACTATCTCGGCTCACTGCAACCTCTGTCTCCTGGGTTCAAGTGATTGTCCTGCCTCAGCCTACCGAGCAGCTGGGAGTACAGGCACGTGCCACCATGCCCAGCTAATTTTTGTATTTTTAGTATAGATGTTTCACCATGTTGGCCAAGGTTTCACCATGTTGGCCAGGCTGGTCTTGAATTCCTGATCTCAGGTGATCTGCCCACCTCAGCCTCCGAAAGTGCTGGGATTATAGGCATGAGCCACCGCGCCCGGCCGTCTTCATTTGTTGAAGAACATTTGGGTTGCTTCCGTCTTTTGTCTGTTGTGAATAATGCTGGGTGTACAAATATCTCTTTGAGTCTCTGCATTTAATTCTTGTGATTATACACCCAGAAATGGAATTGCTGGATCATATGGAAATCTCTTTTTAATTTTTTGAGAAACTACTATACTGTATTCCACAGTGGCTGCACTACTTTACAGTCCTGCCAATAGCATGCAAGGGTCCTGGTTTCTCCACATCCTTGCTAACATTTGTTTTTTTTCTGTTTTTTGTTGTTGTTGTTGTTGTTGTTGATAGTGACCATCCTGTTGAATGTAAGATGGTGTCTTATTGTGGTTTTGATTTGCATTTTCCTAATGATTAGTGATGCTGATCATCTTTTCATGTGCTTATTGGTCCTTTGCATATTTTCTTTGGAGAATTATCTACTTGCCCATTTTTATATCAACCTTCTTAATTTTATGTTGAGTTTTAGGAATTCTCCATGTATTCTGGATATTAATTCCTTATCAGATAAATGATTTGCAAATATATTCTCTCACTCCTTGGTTTGCCTTTTCACACCGTTAACAGTTCTCGTGTGCAGGTTATAAACGTGGCTTCTTATCTCCAGACTTGCTCTTCCTGTGCTTTAAAATCAAAAATCCAAAACAAAACATTCATTATTAGTAATGATAAAACTAACACTTTTATAGATAGAGCATTCTTTTCTCATCAGGCCACTCAATAGTAAGTAGGTAATTATTTTCCTGCTGATGGTTCTGAGGGTTGGTGGGAGCCTTACTACTGGGTGCACCACCCTAAATCTTCTTTGTTGCCAAATTCTCCGTATTCTTTAGGAGAAGGCACCAGAAAGCCATAGCTGTCTGTGTACAATGACTAGGATCACAAGGTCATAGCGTCTTCTAAAAACATTTTGTGACTTCTGCTTTATTCTATGTCTATATGCCTTTTAGTGTTTTGGCTGAGCCGTTAGAAAGTAAGTTGCAGATATCAGGACAGGGTCAGGGTTTGACCTGCATCCTTGGAAAGGACTGCAGAACCCAGTACCCCAGATGTCCCCTGCTGCTGGTTGAGGCAGAAGTGGAGATTAGGAGCCTAGGTCCGGTTTTGTCCCCTTTGAAGTAATGCTGGAGTGGGAGGCTCCTTACTTCAGAGTCACCCCAAGGTCACATTCATCCAGTTCTCTGATAGCAGCAGGTTTGAGAACTGCTGCCATGCTGAGTACTCACTTAGGGCTGTGTGTCCAGATGCTCCCAGGATGCGTTCAAGGAGCCGGGTGGGCCTTGGTGGCGGTCGTTGCCACCAAGTGGCAACATCCAAGCTGCTTGAAGCCACCCACAACCAAGAGAAGAGAAGACCAAAGTCCTCGGGGAAATCACAAGTGTGAATGACTTGCAGGGTGGCACTGGGGTCCTTCTTGTTGTTTGTTGCTTGGAGCTGGGTTTATTGTTTCATTATTTGGGCAACTTGCAATTCTGCCTATTTTTCTATGGCAAAGAACACATTAAATCTCTCCTTAGATTGAATTTCCTTCCCACCCCCACCCCCAGCACAGAGCCTGGCCCTATAAGTGCTCTGTGTGGATGAATGGCTGTGAGTGAGTGAATAAATGACATGGCGCCTGGATTCACAAGCGGAGATGGCCTAAGATCGTTGTAATCTGGTAGAGGAGTGATGCCAGCACCTCCTCATTCTCCTTTGAACTCTGTTTTCTGAAGAGCAGCTAAAAGCTCAAGACTGGGCTAAGGAAGTGTGCCCTTGGATGTGGTTAAGAGACCTGGGTCAGCCCAGAAAGCCACCCCCTGACATGGGGGAGGGAGCATACTCTGAGGGCTGACACCCACAGGCACACCTTCTCATGGTAGTTTTAGGGTATAACAGGCTGGAAATCCCCAGAAAGGTGGCTGCTTGGGCATGGGTGTGTCCTGGCCTGGTGTGGGCGCTTCCCCCTCAGAACACAGGCTGTGCCATGTGGGGAGCCGAGGTCCTGCCTGAGTAACCCAGGTCCCTGATTGCTGGTTTTGCTCCCTGACGCCTGCAGGCCTGCCACTCCACCTCTCAAAGTCCCTGAGTGACAGCTTGCAGGTGCTCGCCTGCCTGGGGTGGATGAGTGATGTGGATGGCTGTAGGATCCTGTGAGTCCCTTGAGGATGCAAGAGTAGAGCACGTTTTGCCTTAGAGGAATGGACTTGTTGGGTTGGGGCTTGAGGACCCTCCCAGAGGTCAAAGACTCGGTTTTATAGAAGGGAAGTGATTTCCCCGAGGACTTTGGTCTTCTCTTCTCTTGGTTGTGGGTGGCTTCAAGCAGCTTAAATTCCTCACCCCACGTTCCCCTGCGCAGAGCAGTTTGAGAAGCTGGTGGCAATGTCTCCATTACATGCTGTGCTGGGAGCCACTAGGATTGGGGACCACTCCATGTAGTACTCTGGCACCTTTAGGAATCCCTGTGAGCTCACAGACCCTCACAGAGTAACAGTTTCTACCTTGAAATGTTCTTAACGTGGTGGTCCTGGCTGCTCCTGGAGGGCCCTAAAAGGGATGGTGCTGAGGGTGGCTCTCTCAGTCCCATCCTCTTCTGAGCGGTCTGGTCAGTGTCTTGTGTATGTATATTTTGAAGAATAAGATTCAGGTTTCAGAAGCATGTAGAGGAGAGTGAAACTGTCTTGCAGCCTGCGAAGTCGTGGCGAAATGCACTGGCCATCACTACCCAGACATCCCTCACTTCATAGCCCTGTTGGGGAATAAACACAGTCCATTCCTTAGTTGGGGCCTCAGGGGACACCTTAAAATGCTGTAGGCATTGTAGGTGTAAATCTCCGAGATTTTTTCCCTCCCCCTTCTTAGGTTATTTAAGGTACAGTTCATTTTCTATCTGAGTTTTTGTTTTGTTTTTGACTGGTAACAAGAGCATACTTTCTTTTATGGGATGGGTGGGCTTAACTGGAAGAGGATTTTTCCCTCTCTTTTTTAGCACTTCAGAGAAGTGGCCAGAAAACTTTATGCGGGTGAGGGAGGAGGTATCCCCAAGACCTCTGGTTAGCCTGAGGTCTGCTTAGTGAGCCCCCGAATTGTTAGGGGCTGTGGGGAAACGGAAGCTCGGGAAGAGTTGGCACGTTGGGAATGCCACGTTGGCTGAAGTAGCGAGTCAGTCCTGCCTTAAACAGTACAAAAAGGAGACCTTTCCTGCCCCTTGGCTGGCTCCCAGCTCTGTTGAATTTGACCTGTACACATTTTACCAGGAAATGTTGTTCGCATGAGGCAGGGGGCCAATTGGTTTTGTGTGCAGTGCTTAAAAATCCTGGAAAATTAATCCTCTCTTCATTGATGCAACCAGTTTTTTTTTTTTTTTTCTTTCTTGGCCTTTACCCCCTTCCTTATTACAAAAGGAATGTGACAAAATATACATAGGCCAAATGCTACACCCTTTTAACACTTGATCAGCAACAGCTTTCAGCAGGGCCTGCATTCCAGCAAGGCTGCTGGATTCTTGGGGGGAACTCGTCTCTCCCTCACACTTTCCTGTTACATTATGCCTGGCCGATTGAGGTGAAGGGGATCTTGATCTACTGAGACAGCCATGAGATTTCTTGGAGTCTCGATTTGGAGGGAGGGAACTTGGCCAACCACGGAGAGAAGAAGCCGGCTGTGTGCCAGCCTGGAACCGGCCAGAGGAGAGAAATGGCGCACACATGGCTATCGCGTGCCACCCAGCCACCCGTGAGGGTGCCTGCCAATCCTGCAAGCACCATCTGCCTTCACACTTGCAATTTTATTTTCTTTCACATAGAAACGGAAGTTCAGATACTGTGCGATGGTCTTAGCACAGGTCTAGGTGAACTCTTGCAAATCCCTGTTGCAGCCTGGGGGCCTCAAACTGATTCCTAGGACAGAAATGGTTCTGTTTGGTGAGTGGCCCCAGGCCCAGCTGCACTGGCTGGCACTGGGTATGATGATGGGGAGGTGGTGTGGCAGAGCAGCTAGGACACAGATTTGGGGGCCATGGGTGTGAGGCCCAGCTCGCACCCTTACCAAGGTGTGTGACTTGGGGCACGTTCCTTTACCAGTCTGAGCCATAGTTTCCTCTCCTGAAAAAATGAGATGACAGTAGGAACTACCCCTTAGGACTGTTTTGATCTTGAATTGAGGAAATGCATAAAAGCACATAGCACGGTGCTTGGTGTGTAGAAAATGCTCATTAAGTTGCTTCTGTTATTATTAGCTGCTCTTATTTGATCTAATTTTTCTGTTATTCTTGCCTTGTGGTCAAAAGCTAGAAGAAATAGATCTAAGATACTTTCTACATTGATTGGAATCAAGTCTCCCCTGTCCGTGAGAAGAATGAGGGATCTTGAGGGGAGTTTAAATGCCAAGTTAGCTTTTTGGTACCCAAAGGTAAACTGAGTTTTCTCTCTTGTTCCAGGGCAACATGCAGGTTCTGGTGACTTACGGTGGCGATCCCATCCCTAAAAGCCCTTTCACTGTGGGTGTTGCTGCACCGCTGGATCTGAGCAAGATAAAACTCAATGGGCTGGAAAACAGTAAGTGCCTGAATGGAGAGCAGATGGGTTGTTGATGACCACCCAACGTGGCTGCTGGTTAGATTTTCTTCAAAAGGTGAAATTTGCAGAGAAGCAAATTCTATGTTAAGAGACTTTGCAGTTGCACAGACTTTGGTTCGAATTAAGGCCGTGGTGTGAAATAACTGTGACTGTGTCTGCCCCTTAGCCACACCGAGACTCAGCTTTCTCATTTGTACAGTGGGGGTGGTCGGCGGGGAGAGGTTGAGAACACCCATGGGAATATTTTGAAAATTATATGAGCTAATGGTTCAGAGGCTGGCACGTAGTCAGCCCCCTGGCATTGCAGTAGGAAGTTTTCATTAAAAAGAGAATTTGGGCTATGTTGCTTTCTGATGAGTTTCTAACTGTGCCAGCTATCCTTGGCAACTGAATCCACACTAAGGTTGCGAGTCAAGCATAAATGCCAAATCCCTGGCACTCAGAAGTCACTACCACCACACCTCTGCCCCATCCCAATGTTCCTTTAGCTTGTTAGGGATTTTACTAGTATAAGCTCATTTCGCTTATTTTCAATTTTCTGATTATTTTTTAGTAGGGAAAATTTCAAACAGAAAAGGAAAGAGAATAGTATAACATGAACACTGATGTACTTATCGCTCAGCTTCAGATGTGCAACACATGCTCATAAAATGATTTTTTATACAAGTAAAAATATATCCATTTTTCATCTAAAAAACATTACAGTTAAGGGATAATTCCACTTTAACCCTCACCTCTCCTTCTCCCTAGGGTTAACCAAAGTTTTCAATTCAGTTTCTGTTCTTCCAGATCTTCTCTCTGCATCTATACATATAGATGTGCCTGTGGAACACATTTGGCTGTATTTATTTTGCATTAAAGTTGCCCTGCTGTATAAACCTACTTCTTCGGCCTGCCTTCCAACAGTGCATCTCGGGAATCATTCACTCCTACATCTTTTCCGTCTGTGTTTACTGCTGAGTGGCTCCAGACTGGATGTACCTCAGGGCTCACATTCACCTGGTTTCAGGCTTACTGAGGCAGGGCTGAGTGCATACCCCCAGGACGGGGCCTCCTGTATTCACCTGTGAGGGTTTCTCCAGAGTGCCACTAGCAGTGCCATTAGTGAGCATCTTCCTTCACTCGTGACCCAAGTGCACAAGTTGCAAGCAAGGCCAGCTCCCAGTTGCAGAGATCCAAAGTGAGAGCTCACTGTTGGCTTTTGTGGCTGGAGCAGCCAGCTCTGAATGTGTAAACGTCCACTGCCCAACCCCGTCATGTGTCCCCTTGTCACTCCTTTCCCCAAGACACTGAGAGCTTTGACTCCAGAACAGGAAAAGCAGGGTGCCAATTAGGAAAGCCTCTTTTCTGGTGGGAAGTAGCGATCCGGGACCTCCTTGCCTGTGGTTCGGCAGTGTCCATCTTGCCAGGCCCTGTGTTTCTTCAGAGTCAAGGTTCTCTGGGTTGTGGCAGGGGCCCTGTGTTCCCAGTGCTTTTGTTTTGGGTAAAGTCCTTTCCCTGTTCTTGTCTAATCTAACACTTGGGCTTCCTGCAGCCCTGCTTTGCAGAGACCTTTTGGAAACCATCACAGTACAGTCAGTTCTCAGCACTTGCTTCAATCGGCTCGCATTTGGCAGCTCTGTGACTTCTGCTTTCTTGAGGGGGAGGGGTGCCTATAAGATGGAGTTGGCTGCCAAGAATTAGTAAATAAAACATTGACTTATGAGGGTGTTTGGATATCAAGTTAACACCAAAAGTAAGTAAATAAGAGACGACAGTGTCAGATTACAACTTTCTGGTCAGCAAAGATTGTGGGGTCAGGTAAATTTCACTTTGAGTCCCAGCTTGGCAGGCTGCTGCATATATCACCCTGGACAAGTTACTTAACCTCTCTCAGCATCAGTTTCCCCATCTGTGAAAGCCATTGGTTAATAATAAATACCCCATAGGATTGTGATGAAAATTAAGACAATAATCTATTTGTGCTTGGCATATAAAATGCATTCAGTAAATGATAGCCGTTATTGC
The DNA here is from genome assembly GCF_028858775.2 of Pan troglodytes. Classification (NCBI taxonomy): domain Eukaryota; kingdom Metazoa; phylum Chordata; class Mammalia; order Primates; family Hominidae; genus Pan; species Pan troglodytes. The sequence continues at coordinate 62,139,964 of NC_086015.1, forward strand.
TGTCATCACTAATGGATTATTGTGCCGACACTTGTTGTTACTGAGGCTGAGATGCTGATGATACTTACTCAGCTTTGCTGCTTGTCCTCTGCAGCGGCTGTTGCTTATGGTAGAGGCTGAGATAAGTCCCCATGTCCAAAGAACCATTGCTTCTGTGCTCTGGATTGTTCCTGCTGCTGAAAAGGGTCAGCTCTTCACCTCAGCTTGTGTTTCTTTTTCCAGGGGTGGAAGTTGGGAAGGATCAGGAGTTCACCGTTGATACCAGGGGGGCAGGAGGCCAGGGGAAGCTGGACGTGACAATCCTCAGCCCCTCTCGGAAGGTCGTGCCATGCCTAGTGACACCTGTGACAGGCCGGGAGAGCAGCACGGCCAAGTTCATCCCTCGGGAGGAGGGGCTGTATGCTGTAGACGTGACCTACGATGGACACCCTGTGCCCGGGAGCCCCTACACAGTGGAGGCCTCGCTGCCACCAGATCCCACCAAGGTCAGCCTTTGCTTTTGTCCCAGAACTTGTCTCATTGCTGTTAAACATGACACCATAGTCCTTCTCTGGTTCTTCCTGGCAAAGACCTTCTGAAAATCGTTTTGTGATGAAAGTTAGCACAATTCACTGTGAAAGGTCCCCTGGGTAGGTGGGTCACAACCCTGCTCCTCCCCTTGCTCTCTGACTACAAGACTTTGGTGAGGGGCTCCCTGTCCCAGAGTCTTCTTTCTTCACTTGTTAGCATAATCACAGTCCTCACTACAAAGCCAGCCTGTAAGGGGTAGGTGAGTTAGCAAACGTGGAGGCCTCTGCCCAGCACCCAGCTCACAGACGGAGCTCACCCTACAGAAGCTAGAATCATGTAATATAAAAATACATTATTCTGGCCAGGCGCGGTGGCTCATGCCTGTAATCCCAGCACTTTGGGAGGCCGAGACGGGCGGATCATGAGGTCAGGAGATCAAGACCATCCTGGCTACCACGGTGAAACCCCGTCTCCACTAAAAATACAAAAAATTAGCTGGGCATGGTGGCGGGCACCTGTAGTCCCAGCTACCCGGGAGGCTGAGGCAGGAGAATGGCGTGAACCTGGGAGGCGGAGCTTGCAGTGAGCTGAGATCACACCACTGCACTCCAGCCTGGGTGACAGAGCAAGACTCCGTCTCAAAAAAAAAAAAAAAAAAAAAAACCACAAAAAAAAACCATTATTCTTGGCTGGGCGCAGCGGCTCACGCCTGTAATCACTGCACTTTGGGAGGCCAAGGTGGATGGATCACTTGAGATCAGGAGTTTGAGACCAACCTGGCCAACATGGTGAAACCCCATCTCTACTAAAAATACAAAGATTAGCTGGGTGTGGTGTCGCGCGCCTGTAATCCCAGCTACTCGGGAGGCTGAGGTGGGATAATCGCTTGAACCTGGGAGGCAGAGGTTGCAGTGAGCCGAGATTGTGCCACTGCACTCCAGCCCGGGCAACAGAGTGAGATTCCATCCCCTCCAAAAAAAAAAAAGAGTTCATCGTCATTTCTTCATAGTAACCCTGACTCAAGGGGTTTTGGAAGATTTCAAGTGGTCTCAATGGTGTGAATCCTATGAAGGTGTCTTATTTGTTGAATTAGAGGTGAAAGCCTCCTTCCTCACTCTTTTTTAGAAACAGTTTAGTTTTATTATTATGCAGAATTTGTTGAGCAAAGTGCAACAGCCCAAGCCACAGCTAGCTCCACAAGAGCCCTTCCATGAGCCCTCAACCTGGGATCTCGTGTGTCTTTGTTGGAATGGACATTAGGTCTCCAAGTCCAGGCCTGTGATTTAGAAGGGTCAGGTTGGGTAGGAGAGAGGAGAGTCTTGGAGGGGCTGCTCCATGGGGGTCACACCTCTCTCCTGTGGGTTTTCGCTGGTGATTGAGTTCTGAGGCATTTGCTGTATTGACTGTTGTGGCTCTAACTCGTGTGCACGTGTGACACATGAAGCCCCAAGAGAAGGGCTGCCTGGCTAAGATGCACTTCCATGCCGATTATACGCATGGGTGTTGAAAGCAGTGCTGGCTGAGCAGCGATCCCAATGCAGTTTGACTTTATTCTTTGCTCAAATAGGTGAAGGCCCATGGTCCCGGCCTCGAAGGTGGTCTCGTGGGCAAGCCTGCCGAGTTCACCATCGATACCAAAGGAGCTGGTACTGGAGGTCTGGGCTTAACGGTGGAAGGTCCGTGTGAGGCCAAAATCGAGTGCTCCGACAATGGTGACGGGACCTGCTCCGTCTCTTACCTTCCCACAAAACCCGGGGAGTACTTTGTCAACATCCTCTTTGAAGAAGTCCACATACCTGGGTCTCCCTTCAAAGCTGACATTGAAATGCCCTTTGACCCCTCTAAAGTCGTGGCATCGGGGCCAGGTCTCGAGCATGGGAAGGTGGGTGAAGCTGGCCTCCTTAGCGTCGACTGCTCGGAAGCGGGACCAGGGGCCCTGGGCCTGGAAGCTGTCTCGGACTCGGGAACAAAAGCCGAAGTCAGTATTCAGAACAACAAAGATGGCACCTACGCGGTGACCTACGTGCCCCTGACGGCCGGCATGTACACGTTGACCATGAAGTATGGTGGCGAACTCGTGCCACACTTCCCCGCCCGGGTCAAGGTGGAGCCCGCCGTGGACACCAGCAGGATCAAAGTCTTTGGACCGGGAATAGAAGGGAAAGGTGGGTTTCATTAAAAAAAAAAAAAAAAAAAAAGACAAGCTGGGACTTAAGGTCTACCTGAAACTTGGAGCTGCAAACTCAGCCACCTGCAGGAGCCAGGTGACATATAAGGCGGTGCTCACCTGTTCCCTCTGCCTCAGGGAGTAGTTGGGGGGCCCTGGTGAAGGTTGAGCACATTGCATTTCTGGGGACCGTGCTACTCAACCCCTGTTTTCTGTTTCTCCATGGGGAACAGGACCTAGCATTGTCAGCAGAATCTCTAGTTTTTTGGCAAAGGCAGAAATCTTGATTTTTCTCTGGAAACTCAACATACAACATGTTGGCATTTAATTGGAAAAAAGTTTAAAATGTGGCGTTGGCTAACACCTGCATGCCACACAGCAGGTTTGTCTTCAACCTTTAACCTGTCCTTGAGCCCGGTGTGAGCAGTCGTGTTGTCACTTAGCCATGGCTACTCTAGAAAGGACTTCTTTTGGGATGGAGGGGGTTAATATTCTTGATTTGAGAGTTAGAAAAACCAGTTTTCTAGTTACTGAAGTTAGACTTCATGTGTCCTGAAGTGCCAAGAACCTTGGTTCTGGGGTTTGCTTTTGGGTCTGGGGTACTGGTGGCAGTGTTAGCTATGTGCTTGCTCTGCAGATGTGTTCCGGGAAGCTACCACCGACTTTACGGTTGACTCTCGGCCGCTGACCCAGGTTGGGGGTGACCACATCAAGGCCCACATTGCCAACCCCTCAGGGGCCTCCACCGAGTGCTTTGTCACAGACAATGCTGATGGGACCTACCAGGTGGAATACACACCCTTTGAGAAAGGTGAGCCGCCCTGTCCTTGGACTGGACCCTCGTTCAGAGCTGACCTTGGTCATTGCCTCCTGGTGGCTGGTACTGATGCCTGCCCCATGTGCTAGGTCTGTCTCAGCAGGGCCACGTGCAGAGTGACAGAGTGGAAGTCAGCCTCCGCAGCAGTCACCTGCCCACTCAGTGCCTGGCTTGCTGGCCTTGTGTAATAGGTGGGCTGGGTTTAGCCTCAGTCTCACCTCAGCAAGTTATGGGGTAATGTCATGATGTTGCTCATTTGTGCCATTTTTCTTTGCGTATGAATTTCTTTCTTCTTGAGTATTAGGAATTATTAAAAATTTCAATAAATAGAAAAGCATAAAGAAAAAAAAAGTGCCATGTATATCTCCACTACCTGGAGATCAGAAGCCTGCGATATTCTGATATAGATATTTTCAATCTTCTTGTGGATGCGTGTTTCTTCTGTTTCGTGGGTTTCGCTTTTTCTTTTGGTTAATGGCTGGATGGTGTTTTCCCAAATGAGAGTAATCTGTTTAGGATGACTGACTTGAATATTTGCTTGGTTGGGGTGGAGTGGCTTATGTGACTGCAGATAGATGGTTTGTATTATTTAAAAGTCAGATCATACCTACATTACTGTGGGTTTGTTTTGTTTTGTTTTGAAACAGGATCTCACTCTGTTGCCCAGGCTGGAGTGCAGTGGTGTGATCACGGCTCACTGCAGCCTCAACCTCCTGGGCTCAAATGATCCTCCTGCCTCAGCCCCCTGAGTAGCTGGAATTGCAGGTGTGCACCACCACACTTAGCTAATTTTTGTATTTTTTGTAGAGATGGGGTCTCGCCATGTTGCCCAGGCTGGTCTTGAACTCCTGGACTCAAGCGATCTACCCACCTCGGCCTCCCAAAGTGCTGAGATTATAGGCGTAAGTCACTGCCCCCAGCTACATTGCTGTGTTTTTAACCCCCTTTTCCAAATAACATAGTATAGCATGCAGACTTCAGTGCTAGATGAAACTCTGAAGTAGAGAATCATTTTTCACAAATAGGGGATTTGTATGCAAATATGCGTGTCTGTTTGTTGTTTTGAACAGGTCTCCATGTAGTGGAGGTGACATATGATGATGTGCCTATCCCAAACAGTCCCTTCAAGGTGGCTGTCACTGAAGGCTGCCAACCATCTAGGGTGCAAGCCCAAGGACCTGGATTGAAAGAGGCCTTTACCAACAAGCCCAATGTCTTCACCGTGGTTACCAGGTAGGCAAGGTCCTACATTTGGTGTCTTGAGTCTCACTTTTGTGGCTAGATTCTACCTATGTGTCATAGTTTCCTAACTTTTGATAAGATGAATTTTTATTTTTATAACATATATTTTCTTCTGTAGAGACTTACGTTACATAGAAAGACCAAGCATACCTAAAAAACATACCAAAGCACTTGATAATGGTCATGAAACTATTTAGCAAACCAGGAGTCAATCAAGCTCTATAACTTGATAATGTAAAAATTTGTAGCCAACCTTGTAAGTATTTTTATTAAAGTTGGTTGCAAGGCATATGCCTGCATTGTACTTGCAGTCCTAGCCAGTGCAATTAGATAAGAAAAATAGGCTGGGTGTGGTGGCTCACACTTGTAATCTCAGCACTTCAGGAGGCTGAGACGGGACAATTGCTTGAGGCCAGGAGTTTGAGACCAGCCTGGCCAACATGGCAAAACCCCATCCCTACAAGAAATATAAAAATTAGCTGGGCTTGGTAGTACATGCCTGTAATCCCAGCTACTACTTGGGAGGCTGAGGCATGTGAATTGCTTGAACCCGAGAGACATAGGTTGCAGTGAGCCGAGACCGCGCCACTGCACTCCAGCCTGGGCAATGGAGTGAGACTCTGTCTCAGGAAAAAGAAAAATAAATGAAGCATAAGCATTGAAAATGAGGGGTCAGAGTGTCTTTACTTACATTATACTAATGTGAAATTCCCTATGTGAGAGGTGTAGTAATTGAGTTGGGGTGGCTACGTGGAATAGTTTATAAAGGGAATTTGCATGAATTTTGGCAATAAGCAGACCAGCATAAATGGTGCACATTTCACTTTCTTTTCCACCCTTTCCAGAGGCGCAGGAATTGGTGGGCTTGGCATAACTGTTGAGGGACCATCAGAGTCGAAGATAAATTGCAGAGACAACAAGGATGGCAGCTGCAGTGCTGAGTACATTCCTTTCGCTCCGGGGGATTACGATGTTAATATCACATATGGAGGAGCCCACATCCCTGGTAAGCTATTCCTCAGAGAGGACCCCAGAGAATAATTGATTTTGCAGGAAAATGGGTTTGATTTTGCTTATCTCTCTGAGTGGGGAAAACAATCTGATATTTGTAATAGCTGCAAAAGGACAGTTTTTCTTAGGGCTACATCTCCAAGATTATCTCAACTCCCAGTAGAACCGGTAACATGGCAAAAAGCATCGGCTTAGAATTTTGACTGGAAACAGTTGTGCGTGTGTTGGAGGACCTAGTTCTTGATTCAGGGGAAAGCTGGTTCTTTACAAAGTTGAAAATCACAGTGGCTCACACCTGTAATCCCCAGACTTTGGGAGGCTAAGGCATGCAGATTGCTTCAGGTCAGGAGTTTGAGACCAGCCCAGGCAACATGGGGAATCCCCATCTTTACAAGAAATACAAAACTTAGCTGAGTGTGATGGTGCGTGCCTGTAATCCTAGCTATGTGGGGTGGGGGCTGTGATGGGAGGATGTCTGAGATGGGAGCCTGGGAGGTTGAGTGAGCTGAGATTGTGCCACGGCACTCCAGCCTGGGTGACAGAGGAAGACCCTGTCTCAAAAAAAAAAAAAAAAAAAGAAAGAAAGAAAATTTCTACCTTATTTTGTGCTTGGCTCCTTATTCATGTGTCTTGGTTTCTTTTTTTTCACTGACAATACTAGTAGCTGATCAAGATATGCAGATTCAAATTCTTTCTTTTGTATTTAGTGATGTCGTGTGTAATCACTGTGAAACATGGTTTCTCAACTCCGGCACTATGACACTTTGGGCTAGATGATTCTTTGTGGTGTGGGGCTGTCCTGTTCATTGTAGACTTTTGTCAGCATCCCTGCCCTGTACCTGCTAGATGCCCATAGCAGACTTCTCCTTCCCCATTCTTATTTGTGGCAACCAAAAATGTCTCTATATCTTGCCAGATGTCTTAAGGGACAAAATCACTTCAGCCTGAACCACTGCTGTAAAGATTCAAACAATAAATAAATATATGACTTAAGTAGTGAAAGACCCTCCTCCATTTGTTTTGGGGGGAGGACTCTCCATAGGTTCTAGTTATCTACTCAAACGATTGTCACCCCCACACATTTTATTTATTTATTTCAATAGCTTTTGAGGTACAAGTCGTTTGTGGTTACATGGATGAATTCTATAGTGGTGAATTCTGAGACCACCTCCCCCGCCCCCATTTCTAAAAGGGCAGGCGAGTGTGTGGTGTGGACAGAAGACCGAGGGCTGGGGCTGTTCTGGGCCACTTATGCCTTGTCTTAGGTGTGGTGTGAAGAGGGCAGAGCCCCACCCCAGGACCCCAGGAGCAGAAAGAGCCTCAGCGGGGGCTTGTTCTTCTTTCTCTGGGTCACGCTGAGAGGGGAAGGGCAGGCTGAGGGGCCCACTGCTGGGTTCTGGGTTAACTCTCAGGCAGCTGGAGTGTCCACTGACCACACACTTTCCTGATTCCATTCCTGCTTCCCCCTTACCACATGGAAATGTGCACACACACTCACACTCACTCTCTCTCACACTGATCAGAAAGTATTGACATTCAACTCAGACTGATTCTACTCAGATACTCATTTAAGCCTCAAGTCATTTAAAACAACATGTTTCTCCTCAAACTTGTGCTTGCGGCTCATTCAATATAGATTTTAAAAATTCCTATAATCACTAGTCTAGGGGATTTCAGCTGTGGGCAAGACAAAGTTCCTGCCCTCAGGGAGCTTACTGTCTAGGGCTTTTACAACTAAAACTTGTGATGACTGCTATGAAGAATGAGAATGGGGCTCGGTGACAGAATTCAGAGCTACGGGCTCGTTTTGGAGTTTTGTAACACTTGCGTTAGGAGAGAGTTGGGCACAGGCAACAGGTAGAAGGCTGCTCCCAGGAGGGGTGATGTGGCTCCGACCTGGCAGGCAACAGTGGAGATGAACATCTCCTGGTTTTTGTGGCAATGAAACTTTTTGACTATGGGGAAAGGCTGGTGAGTGCCACCAGCTTCCGAATCCCCCTTACAGAAAGGGGTCAGAGTTTGTCCCCTGTGGCCGACCTGTGAGCTTAAAGCAAATGGTCGTCTTTGAGCATAACAACAGAAAGACACTCATTTGTGGTTTTCCCATCAGGTGTGGATGGTGCCTTTTTACGTTTCAGGTTCTCTGTTGCCTCCCAGAGAGCCAAATGCCAGCTTTTCCAGAACCCCAGAACTTTCCCAGGCAGAGACATTTAGTGAAGTGTTGGTTGGTTTTCTTAGCATCGGGCTTCTTAACTAAGGCAACCTATGGGGGTACTGCCGTGAAACAGTCGGCTACCTGCCACCTTCTAATTTGCTTTCATGGTAATTCTGGGTGCTTAAATATTAGCCTAGTTTTTCCTGGCCTGGTTAAAAACCCGGAGTGGAGTTATTTTTAACAACGTGTCCTGTCTTACCCATAATGGCATGTTGATTTCCTGTGGTAGGCCAGCTGTGGTTGGTTGGTGGCGGCTCCCTAGACCACTGGATTGACTGGGGTTCGGAGTGCATGAGGAAGAAGATCTGGCATGAGGGAATGGTGACATGTGTCTGGGCATGGAACAGGGGAGTGGCGGATAATGCTTGGGGTCTGCCATCTTGGACAGTTTATCTTACCCGGGTTTGTTGGTTTTTGGCTACTCTCATGCTGAGCTCAGACAACTTCTAGTGGAGGCTCTGACTTAAAGATTGGCCTCAGAAGTAGTCCCTTGCCATCAGCTGTTGACATTGAAATCCTCAACTGTCACTCTAAAGTAAAGCCCCCTTTTGTTCCTCTCACCCCAGTGTGGATGGAGGCCTGTGCTTGTTTGCCAGGGCCAGCCATTTATTTCACGTAGCTAAAGACCTGGATGCCGTTGAGACCCAGCTCTTGTTAGAAAGCCAGGGACTCAATTCTTTGTGTGTCTTGGCTGTCTACCATCCCTAATTCTACGAAGTATACATTCTCTGGGATGCAAAGCAGAGATCCCTCAGCTTTCACGGCAGTCATTAACTTTGCCAGATACCATGGGGAGCACCAGGACTCCCATGCGAGGCAGAGGTGCACGTAGCCCCTTGGTGATGGGCGTGGTAGCCTGACGCATGCTGCCGTTCGCTGGATGGGGAGGTCCCCCTCCACAGTGGAGTCCATGAGCGTCCTTGGCCTAGCCCTTGTTTCTCTGTTTAGCACTTCTCTAGCAAATCGCTATCTCCTCTCCTCGACTCCTCTGTGCTTCATCTTTAAAACTGACACCCTCAAGGAGTCAGAGGCCCTCAGGGTCCCCCGGGGGGTCAGCCATGCAGCAGGAGCTCAGCTTACACTCAGGAAGACGGCAAGGCTTCACCAGGTGGCCGGGTGACCGAGAAGGCTGAGTGTGGTCAGAAGGTGCCAGCTGCATTGGAGGGAGAGGAGTCTGGGAGACACACAGGAGCCACGTGTGGGGGACAGGGCTGGATGTGGGCTGCAGGGCCTGCCCATCTCTCTCCGTTCTGTTGTTCCACCACTTGGCTTCCTCCTTCAGTTGCTCCAGCAGCCTGTCTCCTCCCTCGCCTCTAGGCTCCTGCATGTGCTGAGGCCTCTCTACTTGAAGCACCTCTCTGTCTGCTCCCTCTTGTGCCGCAACTGAGATGTTACTGGAAAGCTTTCTCTGGTCTCCCGCAGACCAGGTTAATTGCCTCCTGAGTGCTCCACCTTCCACACCCCAAATATGTTATGTAGGATGTTAGAGTGACTTGCTTGCCTCATCCTTCTCCTGCAATTGTGGGTTCCTGGGGGGTGTTAACCACTCAGGATCCAGCACGTGGCACAACATCTGCACGTAGTAGGTGTTCTGTGAGAATGGTTGACAACAATGAGTGGGCACATGAGCAGTGCACACAGTGAGGCAGGGGGAGCTGACCGAGGCCTGCATGGCCGAGGTCCCGGGGGAGCAGCAGTGCTATTCTGGGTGTGCACAAGGTGGTCTCCATTTCCCAGCTTGTGCTCAGAATCCCACGACCTCTCTTCCAGGCAGCCCCTTCAGGGTTCCTGTGAAGGATGTTGTGGACCCCAGCAAGGTCAAGATTGCCGGCCCCGGGCTGGGCTCAGGCGTCCGAGCCCGTGTCCTGCAGTCCTTCACGGTGGACAGCAGCAAGGCTGGCCTGGCTCCGCTGGAAGTGAGGGTCCTGGGCCCACGAGGTAAGTGTGCACCCTGCCTTCCTGCAGACATTCATCTGCCCCAGGCAGGGGCAGCTGTGACCCAGAGCAGATGCTTTGCTTTTGAGTTTGCTCATGAGCTGAAAATTAAATTAAAAAAAAATTATTGTTTCATGTTCTAGTTAAACAGTAGAAATTCCTGCTTACAAGTAAGCAGGCTTGTTATTTCTCCAGTGATCTGTCCCCCCATTTAATAATATGGCTATCAATTTCTTAGAGGAAGCAGCAGTATTTGGGCTGTCATATGTAATATGGTGGCGACTGTTTCATTATGTGTTTCAGCATTTGTGAGGGGGTGGGTTGGTCTGGATGTGGCAGATGGTGGGGTTTGGAGGTGATAACTCATTGAGATACCTTGGTGTCCATGTGGTACATACCAGAACCTCTGGGAATGCCAGGTACATGATGCACGTGATACGTGGCTTTGTCATTGTCTTAGTTCCCCAGAGATAGAGGGTGTCTTGGGGAGTGGGCTTTGTTGGCAATTTGGCCTGCCTTGTTGGCAGCCTGGAACTTGGGTTTGGTAAGGCTAGCGGGCCATATAGGGACAAAGCCCTGAAGTGCATTGGAACTTGCCTTTTTTGGTAAGTGACCATGTTTCCTCCTCCAGCACTTAAAATGTGCCTTTTCCCACATAGAGGACAGTGTGCCTAATTTCTTACGTAATCTGGATTCTCCTCGCCAATGATATGTTCTTGGATTCACAGAAGTGGCAAATGGGGGTTTCCCTCTTTGAAGAGGAACCTTCTCCTTCATGGGGTTCAGCAGGAGGTTATATCTTTTGAAGCTCAGGGCAGAAGTGGTTTGGGGGAAATGAGGTCATGGGCCTGGGATCAGATTCTGTGAAGTTACTGAGCTTCAGGACCTGCATGTGTTTGTGTGCATGTATGTGTCCCTGTGTATGTGTGAATGAGAGAGGGAGAAAAAGAAGAAAGAGAAGCTTTACTTGGATATCTGCCTCTATTATGAAGGACTCTCAAGTAACAGTCTTTTGATTTTAGCTGATGACACGGATTCCCAGTCATGGCGCAGCCCCTTGAAAGCCCTTTCAGAGTTCTTTAAAGGTGACCCGAAGGGTGACTTTAATAAGACAGGTTTGCATTTTCCCATGGCTGCTGGATTATGTAACCCAAATGCTTCTTGCTGGCCTCACTTCTAAAATTGCTTACACCTGCCTCATCTGCTTTGCTTAATGAGCATGCCATCCTTTGATTAACCTACACTGGAGTTGACCCATCCTTGACTGTCATGTTGGAAGCTGGGATCTGGACTCTGCAACCCAACGCGTGCCTTGATTATGTTTTAGCGTAATCTCTAACATCTCCACAGGTTTCACCTTGAGGGTCCCCTTGCCCCATGAGATTGGCACCCTCCCCTGCCCTGCACCTATGCCCCAGCATGCTGGTACCACAGTGTTCTTTGCTCAAAGGTGGCCACAAGTCTTGACTAGCCAGCCCATTGGTTAATTTTTGCTCTTCACAATTCTGGACACTTTGGCAGTGTCTCAGCTGTAGAGTAAAATTGCCACATCCTAAGCGTGCCTAACCAGCTTGAAAGGTTATAGTGTGTCTTCAACACACATCATCCACATACACCCTCCAGCAGCAAGCACAGGCAGTGTCCTTAATTATACTCTAGGGCAGACTGAGTGTATTTTAGCCAACAAAAAGCTAAAGGTGTCTCTCGGGGTCATTTCTGCAACCATGAATTGGGGATCCTGTGATTTTTTTCAGGCCTGTGATTATGGTTGCTGGCCTTTATGTTACTCATCAGTGGAAACCAACAGCTCTTGGGGATGGATGTGGTCCTATTTCAGACTCAGCCAAGGGTGGAGTAAAGGTGAGGCCAGGCAGCTCCTTAAACCTCTCATCTCTGTCCTCAGGCCTGGTGGAGCCAGTGAACGTGGTGGACAATGGAGATGGCACACACACAGTAACCTACACCCCATCTCAGGAGGGACCTTACATGGTCTCAGTTAAATATGCTGATGAAGAGATTCCTCGCAGGTAAGCTCCATCCATCTGCCCATCCATTCCTCCATCAGCCTATCTGTCCACCCATCCATTCTTCCATCAGTCCATCCACCCATCCGTTCCTCCATCATTCCATCCATCCACTCATCCATTCCTCCATCAGTCCATCCATCCACCCATCCATTCCTCCATCAGTCCATCCGTCCATCCATTCTTTCATCATTCCATCCATCCACTCATCCATTCCTCCATCAGTCCGTCTACCCATTCATAGAGGCAGCAAGTATTACATAGAACCTGCAACTTGTCACCACACACTAGCCTTGATATTTGTGGCTCCCGCTCTCTCACTCCCCCAATTCCTTTCAGACATCTTTAGTTTAAAGGTGAGCTGAAATTAAGAAGTTGGAAATCCTAACCACGTGTGGTGGGATTCGCCTGTAATCCCAGCTACTTGGGAGACTGAGATGAGAGGATCACTTGAGCCCAAGAGTTTGAGGCCAGCCTGGGCAACATAGACCCTCCCCTGACATCTCCGGAAAAAAAAAAAAAAAAAAAAAAAGCAATAGTAGTAGACAATCATTGATGAAATAAAGAATTTATTAGTTTATTAGAGGCTTCCTTTTGGTGTTTTGGTGAACCTGCAAGTAGTTTTCTGATTGGGACAGGACAAAGGTCTTTACTTCAGGGTTTGCTTGATAAAAGCATTTCCAAAAGGTTTTGCATAGAAACCTTGTTCCTTGTTGATATTAATACAAAAAAAAAAAATGTTACATAAGCTCTTCACCTCTTGGAACAATCTCTAAGGGTTTTCTTTTCTTTTTTTAAAAAATCATGCCCCTTAAGATGAAAAACTTTCACCCATATCCCCTAACACATATTTTATATAGAGATAAGCATATTAGCTCTATGTAGAAATATGTAATTTATAAAGTACATTTGTATATTGCTTTACTAATATACCATGTACCATATGAAGCATACTAAATATAGAATAATTATAGATACAGAATATAGAATAAGATGAGATATAAATATTAAAACTGAAGTTCCACTATTCTCTTTCCATTTGGTGACCATGATCTTAGCATAACAAAAGTAGGGTAAATGTGTTTAACCCTGTGTTTCCCAAACTAATTTGTGAACTCTTCCTCCCCAAACTACTTGTATCCCTTGGAACAGAGGTCCCCAACCCCTGGAGCGTGGACTGGTGTGGGTGCATGGCATGTTAGGAATTGGGCCGCATGGTGGTGGGTGAGCCATCATTACCGCCTGAGCCCCGCCTCCTGTCAGATCAGCAGCTGCATTAGATTCTCATAGGAGTGCGAACCCTATTATGAACTGCACATGAGAAGGATCTAGATTGCACACTCCTTGTGAGAATATAACTAATGCCTGATGATCTGAGGTGGAACAGTTTTATCCTGAAAGCATTCCCCCACCACGCCCCCTGGTCTTCTACGAAACCAGTCCCTAGTGCCAAAAAGGTTGGGGACTGCTGCCTTGGAACACACTCAGAACAAAACCAGTCTGTCATATGATGGTTACTACCTCATGGTTGTAAATTTCTGCTGGACTTAGGCACCTTGACTAACTCACTGTCTTATCTGCTGTAGAAATCCCCTTTTCCATCCCACTCTTATGTGTAAGAAAAGTCAGATGCAGCTGGGTTGACATGTATCTTTACTGACTAGGGTGTGTGTGTGTGTCTATCAAGTCCCTTCAAGGTCAAGGTCCTTCCCACATATGATGCCAGCAAAGTGACTGCCAGTGGCCCCGGCCTTAGTTCCTATGGTGTGCCTGCCAGTCTACCTGTGGACTTTGCAATTGATGCCCGAGATGCCGGGGAAGGCCTGCTTGCTGTTCAAATAACGGTAACTTGGAGTTATTTTCTGAGCCAAACCTTAATCCTAAGACTTAATTTCCGGGCCAGATTTAAGAACAAGGGTTTCAATAACCGATTTCTGACTCAATGCAAGTTGTTTGTTAGATTTTCCCACCAAAGAGTCAGTAAATGTGCAGAAGCATAAGCAGCTCACCTGAGAGATTTGAGGGTGTAGCTCCAAGAACCACTTTTGGGTGAATTTTCATGTTTTTTTACTACATCTATTCCTATGTTTTTATTTTTATTTTTTTTAAAGATGGGGTTTCACCATGTTGCCTAATCTCGTCTTGAACTCTCTTGGGATCAAGCAGTCTGCCTGCCTCAACCTCCCAAAGTGCTGGGACTGCAGATATGAGACACTGCGCCCGTCCCCTATGTTTTTATTTTTAAATGTTTTAAATTACTCTTTGGTTCAGTTAAGACTAAGTTATGCTGCTTATCACAGTAAACCTTAAAATAAGAGTGGCTGAAATAAATGAGATTATTCTCTCTTGTTAAGGAACCCCAGGCTAAGCCACCTGGGTGCCCTGCAGCTCACCAAGGAAGTCAGCTTCATCTCTCTGCTCCTCTACCTAGCATGTGGCTTCTGTCCTTAAGGTCTCCTCCTGGACCATAAGGCTGCCAGTGCTCTGGCCATCACATCCACGTGGCAGGCCAGAAGGAGGAAGAAAGAAGGGAAAAAGGGGTCCTCCCAGCTCAGTGGGCTCCCTTAAGCAGCCCTGCCAAAAGTCCATCATAGACTTCCATTCCCTTCTGATTTGTTGGGGGTTGGTCACAAGTCACATTACCTAGTGGCAAGGATGCTAGGAAGTGGAGTCCCATCTTCTGGGAGCGGTGCACCTAGCTAAGAGTTATGGTCCTGTTAATAAAGAGAAAAGGGAGACTGGATGTGGTGGTGTGTGAGCAGAAGCCTCTGCCTCCTCCCCTCCCTACATTTCAGAGGATTTCGAGCTAAAACACTCTTGGTTCACCTGAAAACAAAATTACTAAAAATTGGCCATGTCTGTCATGGTGTTAAAGGGATCTGTGACCCTCTACTCTCCCTACCAAAAAACAAAACAAAACTAGATTGTATTAAGCCATCAATTCTGTCTCTTTCCACTAGAGGCACTAATAGGAAAATATGTCAAGGTTTTCCATGAATGTTTTCTACATCTTGACAACATCCTAAATAGCATTTCTCTATGATCCACAGGACCAAGAAGGAAAACCCAAAAGAGCCATTGTCCATGACAATAAAGATGGCACGTATGCTGTCACCTACATCCCCGACAAGACTGGGCGCTATATGATTGGGGTCACCTACGGGGGTGACGACATCCCACTTTCTCCTTATCGCATCCGAGCCACACAGACGGGTGATGCCAGCAAGTGCCTGGCCACGGGTGAGTACAGGGCATCTCAAGGTCAGGGGCACAGGCTTTGCAATCAGAAAGCCGGGCCGTAGCCCTTCTCTGTGACTTATAAGCTACATGATCTGGGCACGTTGCTCAACCTCACTGAACTTCAGTTTGACATAGATTGAAGCTCTTTGTTTTTATTTGGAGAACATTTAGATCCAAGAAGCTCTTCTAAGGAACAGAGACTGTTTTACAGGGTTACTGCAAAGATTAGATGAGGTCAGGCATGAAAAATGCTTAGCACGGTGCCAGGTACATGATAACTATTATTATATGCTTTTGAAATGTTGAGAACCCAACTCTGATGGCGGCTCCCATGAAAAGCAGCACATTTCTGCCTTTTATGAGTAGATAGTTACTCAGGATTCATTCAAGAGCATTTCAGGTCAGCATTAGAGAAACACATTTAAGGATCTAGGTTTTTTTCATCATGCATGTGTAAACCTCTCAGGAATTCTCCATGAATATTTGAGCATCACAGTTTCTTTGGTTTTTTTCTTTTTTTTCCCCCTCCTTTTTCCTTCAGTTTCTAAGACACAACTATTGACTGTCACAGGCCGTTCTTTTTTTTTTTTTTTTTTTTGAGATGGAGTCTTGCTCTGTTGCCCAGGCTGGAGTGCAGTGACGCAATCTCAGCTCACTGCAGCCTCAGCCTCCTGAGTAGCTGGGACCACAGGTGCCCACCACCATGCCCGGCTAAGTTTTGTATTTTTAGTGGATTCAGGGTTTCACCATAATTGGCCAGGCTGGTCTTGAACTCCTGGCCTCAAGTGATCTGCCCTCCTCAGCCTCCCAAAGTGCTGGGATTACAGGTGTGAGCCACCACGCCTGGCCGGCCTTTCAGTTTTTAAGAACAGCCCTTGGGCAGCTCAGTGCTGCTGCTCAAGCAGATTTTAAAACATGAATCCCCATCTCTAAAATGAGACAGATTTACTTCTTTTTAAATAAGAAGTCTAAACACAGGACCACCCTTGATGTGTTCTGTTTCTCTCATAGCCCATCTTTTTTTGAATGGAAAAAATCTGGGCTTTCACGGCAAGGTTGTGCATTGCTCAGCGTGGCCCTTTTTGGCTAACCCATGGCAAAAAAATGGAGAAATTTTGGAATGCAGGCCAATCCACCACCTCCTAGGTCTATGCAGCTGCCAGCGACAACCAGATCATCTTTACTAATTGATGGCATGTTAACGTTGGATGGGGACTTCCCCCTTGCCTTGCAGGCCCTATTTCCTCCCCCAGCTTGGGCAGAATCCTGAGCTGAATACTTGCCTTTTGGCCACACCTCTGGGTCTGTCATTCAGGGCCTTCCACAGATTGACTCCAGTCTTCTTTTCCACTACTCCCTGAACAAACTGTTCTTGCCACCCTCCCTATTACTCCTACGCACTTGGCTCATATCTACCAATGTGCTTTTAGTTCATGCTTTTCTGCATTTCCTGATATATGGATCCCGTGTAAAGGGGCGCCAGAAATCAGAGAGAGACTGGTCATTGGGGAGAGGTTGCAAGTCTCCCTTAGCTAACAGCACCCATCCTTCAGGGTTCAGCCATGTTTCCTTTCTTTAGGAAGCCCTTTGTCAGTGCGGCAACCCTGGGATATAAATTCTTAGAACCTTTGCCTAGATATGCTGCCAGACACTTCTCTGAGGAACAGTTTGTTATTTTTTCTGTAACTTAGTTCCTCTTCAGCATTTCCACTGCAGTTGGAACTGTCGTTCTTGGTGCCTGGCCCTGTTAACATCTTGAGAGCAGGGACTGTGTCTTGCCCACCTTTATGTGTACCTGGCACTTAAGAAAATGCCCAATATGGTTGCTATTGAAAGTCAACCTTCATTGCCATACCTTTAAATGCTGGCAAACCCAGGCTAACCTTTAGTCAACACTCAGAGCTTACAGATGCTCCTTATTTAGTAAGTAATTGATGAAGTAACCCTTTGAGCAACACCTGATCAGGGGATCTTTGGGATATCCCTCTGAATGGCAGCAGTTGGAGGCCTAACATTTACAGGCACAGACAACATGGATGGGTATGATTTGTTCTTGGGCCTCCAGGATGTGTGTCCATACTTCCATTCTCTTCCCCTGAACTCTTCTCCAGGTCCTGGAATCGCCTCCACTGTGAAAACTGGCGAAGAAGTAGGCTTTGTGGTTGATGCCAAGACTGCCGGGAAGGGGAAAGTGACCTGCACGGTTCTGACCCCAGATGGCACTGAGGCCGAGGCCGATGTCATTGAGAATGAAGATGGAACCTATGACATCTTCTACACAGCTGCCAAGCCGGGCACATATGTGATCTATGTGCGCTTCGGTGGTGTTGATATTCCTAACAGCCCCTTCACTGTCATGGTAAGGAAAATTCCTTCTCCAGAGCATGCTGTTATTGGTGGAAACTGTAACAGCTGCCGTTTGTTGAACCCTGACTAGGATATCCTCTTCACCTTTTTTTTCCTTTGGAAAAAAATTTGTTAAGCAGTCATGACCTTGTAGAGTCCCAGAGTAATCTCTAGAAACTCAGAGACCCTTTGGCTGTAAGGGTTTTTGGGAATCTTACTGGCCACCAAGGTGTCTATCATAATAAGGGACTTGGGCAATATCCTGGCCTAAGCCCAGGCATTTTGAAAGATAACTCCTCAGAAAAACACACCTTTATGAAAATGTTTCTACATAAAACATGACAGGTTTTTAACCGGCCAGCTCTTCCTTCTTCCATCTTCATGGCCATTCTCCATGGCTGGAGGAGAGAGCTTCCTGATGCTGTTTTGTTTGGAGACTTGACTCTGAAATCCCAGGACTCAAAGTACCTCCACTTGTGTTTTGGAAAGATTCACACTTTATGTATGAGGGGGAAATACCTCGTCTTTTGCAGCTAGGAACATCTGGAATAAAAGGAGGAAACCATTATGCAAACACCTGGGTTAGTGAATGACCAAGGTCTTCATTTTCAGTTGTGAGTTACTTATAGATCTTCCTCTGTTTATTTATTTTTATTATTGCATAATAGATCTTCTGAATATCCTTCAACCAGGAAAAGGGTTAGAAACCTTGGGGACATTACCTCATTGAACCCTCAAAACCAAGCATCGTTGGCTTTTTTACAAATGAAGCATGCTTGGTCTAGACAGACACCAAATACCATGCTGTCATCCTCACTGGTGTCCTTTGATACTGTGGTCAGCAGCCGCACTTGACCACAAGGTTTATAGGCCCTTAATGACCTGGCCTTGTGCACAGCCGACAAAGCACCTTCTAATTATTTCATTTTGTGCAGCAATGGAGAGGTGCATGAAGACTCTATTCCAAACTCCAAAGCTCAGGGACTTTCTTCCAAACAGTCTATACTCTGTTGTAGTATTATTCCCTTCCATCGACGTCTGTTTATCTGTAAACAGCATGCCAGAGATCTGGAGGCTCTTTTATGTCTCAAGTATGTAAACACTTGTCAACTTTTGACATTGTTCATTTAAGAGTGTTTTTCTCCTGTAGGAAGAAAGAAATACAGCTGGGAAGTTGATGTCCTTATTCACAGAGAAGGGTACCAGTTGTAGTTTTCAGAATCTGTTTTTAGCCCATAGTGGGTTTTATCTGGTTGGTTAGAATTAGGTGGAAGGAGGGAAGAGCAGCCAAGCACTGAGCAGTGGTCATGGGCCTGCTGGTGCAATGAGTTGGGGGTAAGAGAAGACCATATTGGGAAGGTCTAAGTGAGAAAGTCAGAGTAAAAAAATTGAGGACGCTTTTTGCAGAAGTGGAGGCTTCCAAACTCAGTAATAAGTGTCTTCTAGCCCCTGAATACACACAAAGCAAGAATACTTTGTGTTTACCCACTGCCCCCTGACCACTGCTGAAGGCAGAAAGGGACGATCACCTACAGTACCTGGTTTGGGTCTTTATTCTCTCATTCCAGGGAGAGAACCTTAACTAGATGGACTGACTGACTGTTCATTGGCTTTGGTTGGGTAGATTCCCTGCTTCTCTCTATAAGTTTGACGCCAAAAAAGGACACTGACCAGCACTGCAGTCATAGCAAATGTCTCAAGGAGACCCACAGGGTGGTTTCTTCAAATACACTACTCACACACAGCACATGGAGTCATGGACAAACAGCTTAACTGCCCATTGCCTTTGAGAAGTCCTGGACCAAAGGCCATAACTCAGCCATTGAAAGATCTTCCTTCTGACTGATATGTCCCTGCATAGCTCCAACCTGTGCAGGCAGAGGATAGGGCTGTTCCAAATGTCGCTCACAGAGCTGCCTTTGCCTTTCTGCAGATCCCAAGATACACACAAAGCAGTTAACATGGGTACATAGGCCTACCTCTGTAGGAGAGGGCTTCTGATTCTTATTCTTTCTTATGGCGGAAGAGGGTGTTGAGAGGGGTTCCCTTGCTGTTGGTTCTGTTGAATCAGGAGCATTAAATCTTTTTTTTTTTTTTTTGAGAGACAGAATCTCACTGTGTCACCCAGGCTGGAGTGCAGTGGTGCAATCTCAGCTCTCTGCAACCTCCACCTCCTGGGTTCAAGCGATTCTCCTGCCTCAGCCTCCCGAGTACCTGGGATTATAGGCACCCACCACCACGCCCTGGCTATTTTTTGTATATTTAGTAGAGATGGGGTTTCACCATGTTGGCCAGGCTGGTAACTCCTGACCTCCAGTGATCCACCTGCCTTGGCCTCCCAAAGTGCTGGGATTACCGGCGTGAGCCACTGCGCCCAGCCAGGAGCATTAAAGCTGAGATTTGTTGAAAATGAATTTATAAAAAACTTTAAAAACATTAACTGCTGAGCATGGTGGCTCACGCCTGAAATCTCAGCAATTTGGGAGGCCAAGATGAGAGGGTTGCTGGAGCCCAGGAGTTTAAGACCAGCCTGGGCAATACAGTGAGACCCTATCTCTACCAAAAAAAATAATAATAATAATTAGCCTGGTGTGGTGGTGCACGCCTCTAGTCCCAACTGCTCAGGAGGCTGAGGTGGGAGGATCACCTGAGCCCAGAAGGTTGAGGCTGTAGTAAGCTGAGATTGTGCCACTGCACTCCAGCCTGGATGACAGAGAAAAACTCTGCCTCAAAAAAAATTAAATAATTAACCACAGTAGACATTTATCAAGTAAAAAAAAGAACTTTTTCCTGATTCTGTGCTGCAGAGATGCCTTGTGTTAGTTTTTACCTGCTTACACTTCACACACCTCACTTTCATACCTGGGGTCACACCGTACATACTGCTTTCGCACCTTGCTTCCTTCCCTCAATGTGTCGTAGGTACCCCTACATATTGATTCATTGGACCTGACTGCCATGTTCCACTGGACAGACTTACCAGAATTTATTTGAACAAACCCCTTCCAGATGGACATTAGGTTGCTTTAGTTTTGCACGACCACAGACGGCACCAGTCAAGGTCCTTACACACATCAGTTAACTATGGAGCCTCCCGCCAGCTTAGGTCTGCGTGCTACAAGTGGGGTTGTGGGCTCACAGGGCATGCGCATCTGACAGTTGAAGAGAGGACACCAACTGCCTTCCAAAAGGGCAGTAAGAAAGTGTCCTTCGCTAGAGTGAGTGGCTCACTGCAGTTCAAGATGGAGCAGTGGGGGAAGCAGCTCTGTGGTGGTAGTCTACTGAGTGTATCCTTCCAGTATGGTTCCCAACTAATCTCCATTTGCCACTGACCAGGCCACAGATGGGGAAGTCACAGCCGTGGAGGAGGCACCGGTAAATGCATGTCCCCCTGGATTCAGGCCCTGGGTACAATTTTGGTTTTCTCCTTTTTGTGTTTCTGTGTTTACTCAGCCTTCATTTCAGAAAATCTGCCATCTGCTTCTGGGATTGCTTAAGCCCTGTGGGTGTCCTGGTCATTGGTGTGCCCCTCACTGATCAGCCCATCACGATGATCCCTGCTTTTTCTGTAATAAGATCACCTTTGCGTCACCATCCGTGCTCCACGAATCGCCAGCCGTTGTGTCTGTGATCACGCTCGGTGCAGTTTGTCTCCGTGTTTAAAGAGAAAGACAGACAGCTGTCTGCAGCCCTCCTGCTGCCTCTCAAAGCCGCCACTTGCACATTCAGTTTCTGTTCAGGGGGAAAGCCGCCCACTGCTACTCTCTGCCACTTAAAATGCACCTTCTTTTCCAGGCCACAAGCAACTAAACCTTTCCAGATGGAGCCTCTTGGGACTCATAGACATTGCTGTCTCTCACTTTTCCACTTTCCCATGGGCGCTGCTGGGAATTTTACAAACAGACTCCCGAGTGATTGCTAACAGTTGGTCAGCATGACCTCTCCTGTCCCTCAGGTTCTACCCTGGGTCTGGAGCCACTTAGACAAAGCCCATACCACAATGGGCAGCCGCATTCCCAAATCCCGGCCTCACTGGCTTGTAGAATTCCCAGCAGCTCTACCCCCTGTAGCTTCACCAGCTCCCGCTGTTGTCTGCTTTACCCAGTGACCACTGCCTTCTGTTTTTAGGTGACCGAAGAGGCCTATGTCCCAGTGAGTAACATGAACGGCCTGGGATTTAAGCCTTTTGACCTGGTCATTCCGTTTGCTGTCAGGAAAGGAGAAATCACTGGTAAGCACTTGCCATAAAGGCCGTCTCATTCTCACTTGCTCTCACGAGCTTCCCAGAATGGTGCTGGGGAGGTGTGTCCACTGTCCCCCAGACCCAGGCTCCTTAACCCAGGGTCACGAGTTCTTGGTCTCCGGTGTTGGGCCGTGGGCTCCTGAAACTACAGAATATGCCACGTGTGTGTTTCTCTGAAGAAGTGGCTCACTGACAACTTGCATTACTTTCTTGAGCAGGCCCATGATTCTCTCTAGGTTAAAAACTGCTGTGTTTAGATACCTCATGACTGTCGGGTTCTTGTTTGCCCCTTTTTCCTGCCTTCTCTTATTTGACTTTTCCAGATGTGACTTTGACACTGAGTCTGTCATACAGGAGTTCCTTTCTCCCCTCAGCCTCTTTTCAATGGCCCGCTTCTCTTTGGTTTGATGCTCTATGTATCCAGCTGGTTTCATGGTCTTCTCAAGTCCTTTCTGAGCTTGATTTTGCCAGTTGTAGAAAACTCTTTAAGAGTTGTCTGCTGTATTTTGTGGAAGCCAAATGGAACTGGAAAAAAAAAAAAAGAAAAGAGCAAATGGTCTCTCCCATTGTGGGACTTGAATGTTTTAGGCAGCAATGAATGTTCTTGGGTCTGGAAACCTTTATTTTGAATACCTCTGTGCCTTGGGCTCTGCTTCTCTGGGGAAGGTTGCTGGTGGGCTTCATTGCCCCATCTCTCTGTGCTCCATAGGAGAGGTCCACATGCCTTCTGGGAAGACAGCCACACCTGAGATTGTGGACAACAAGGACGGCACGGTCACTGTTAGATACGCCCCCACTGAGGTCGGGCTCCATGAGATGCACATCAAATACATGGGCAGCCACATCCCTGGTAAGCTGAGTCAGCAGGCCCAGCAGGGCTCCACCATTCAGGGGCATCCGGGCAGCCTGCAGACACTCCTCAGCCGCTGTGCAGGGACCAGCTCTCGGCAGCAGGCTGGGGAATGCAGCGTTGGTACCCCTGTGAAACCAAACAGTCTGGGACCCTAGCAGGTCCAGCTGATTTCTGGAAGGGATGATGTAGCTCAGTGTCTTGGGTCACAGTGCAGGCCTTTGGGTCTGTGGTTGTTTATCTTTGTCACTACGCTGAGTGTGGCCAGAGGTCAAGCTGGGAGAAAAATGGGAGGCATGGTAAGGGACTTTCCAGCCTGGCCTGCAGAGCCCTGTGTGGCCTGGGGGCTTGGGGCCAGGTCAGAGGTGGAAGAAGAGGACCAGCAGCCCTCGACAAGGGAAGCCAGCCCAGGTTTCATGGGTCATCAACCAGCACAGTGTCACCAGTTCATTCTTTCTTTTTGTAGTTGTATTTGTTTTTTAATTTAGTATTTTGAATAGGTAACACATTCTCATGGTTCAAAAATAAAAATGATATGAAGAAAGTTTTCCTTCCTACCCCTCTCCTTGAACTAGACTATCATAAATTTTTTTATGTTCGATTTCAGAGTTTCAGGGTTTTATTTTTATTTTTTTGTGGAGATAGGGTCTCACTGTGTTGCACAGATTGGTCTCAAACTCCTGTCCTCAAGCAGACCTCCCGCCTTTGTCTCCTAAAGTGTTGGGATAACAGGCATGAGCTGCCACGCCTGGCCAATTTCAGAGTATTTTTAAGACTCTCCATGCAAACGGAAATACAGATATATAAGAGAGTGTCTTCCCAGCCTTCCCTCATGTGGACGAACCATTACATATTTGACCATTTCCCTATTGGAGGGCATTTTGGTTCTTCCTGCCCTTGCTGTCCCCAGTCTTGCTGCAGCAAATCGACTTTTCCCCTAGTCACCTCACACTCACAAAGATGTATCTGTGAGATTTAGTTACCAGAGGAGGCAATGCTAGGGCCCCAGTGCGGGCATCTATGATTTTGACAGATCTTGCCAAATTGCCCTTCAGAGGGGCTGTTGCAGTTCACACGCCCTCTGGCCATGGAGAAGAGCACCTTCTTTTCCACAAAATTTGCCAGTAGAATATGGTATCAAATTTTTGGATCTTTGCCAGTCTGATGGTTGGAAAGAAACAGAATCTCAGCGTTGCTTTATTTGTATTTCTCTTGTGAATGAGACCACACAACTTTCCATATGTCTATTTGTATTTCTTTTTCTGTGAACTGAACATTTGGATCCACGGCCTGTTTTTCTATTTGGTTATTGGCCTTTGTCATATGGTTTCTAAGAGCAATGTAAACATTGGAGAGATTAGCCCTTTGTGGTAGGAGTTGCAAATATTTCTCTGAGATTGGCATTTACTTTAGTTGTCTGTATGTAATATTGGTTTAAAGCAAAAATGTACTATCTGCTTCTATTTAAATATTCTAAAGCGGCAGATGGAGAGAGAGGAAAAAATGTCTTTCTCACATCTGCCATCCACTTCCACTGCTGGTGTGAGTTGTGTATCTTTTCAGATGTTTCTCTCTGTATCTACAAACATACATATAATTTTATTCTATTTTGTTTTTGAAGGAATAGCATAATGGTATTCATAGTTTATAGCAACTTGCTTTTTTTCTTTTTAATGCATCATATTATGGATAATTTCTCAAGTCAGAAAACATGGGTCTTCCTCACTCTTTTTAATGGCCCATGAGTAGATCAGCATTTATTTAACCAGTCCCCTGTTGTGAACACTTAGGTCTTTTCCTGATGTGCACCCGAACACTGCAGAAATGAAAGTGCTTACATAGGGCTAGGAGTCGGGGTGGGCAGGGAAGACCACTGTGGGGTTGATTCCTTACAGGTTGAATGGCATGGGCAAATGGCCTTCCAAAAGCCCTTTCCACTTACCTTCCCTCTGGCCATGGGTCCTTTCACCACCCAGTGCAAAAGTTTCTTCCTTATTTGTCAGGTTGGGCTGGATTACCTTACCTTAGCCCCCTTCCTCATCTGGAGCAGCTTCCAGGATTGTTTTTCTTATGTTGTGATTGAAGGAATAATACTGCGTAGACCCTCTCTGATGTCCTAGGATGGCGGGGGACGGGAGGTGCATGTGCATCTCTTTCTGTCTCTTCATGCCTCTGCTTAGGAGGCGCCAGACCTGTAGAGAGGTGGGCGTCAAGATGCCAGTTGTCCAGGGTCTTCGTTCACTCCTTAATGAGCACCAATTTTGTTTGTGTCCTTCATAAACCCAGAGAGCCCACTCCAGTTCTACGTGAACTACCCCAACAGTGGAAGTGTTTCTGCATACGGTCCAGGCCTCGTGTATGGAGTGGCCAACAAAACTGCCACCTTCACCATCGTCACAGAGGATGCAGGAGAAGGTACTGTGTGGTTTACGTGTTTATACGCCTCCAGCTGTCCATTTGGAGGGTGAAGTGGACACGGTTCCAGGGTGGCTTTTAAAAGCGAGAAAATCAAATGGTAGTATTTGTCTTGTCTTTTCTCTCGTGTAAATCTGTTTCTTCTTTAGAGCTGCTTCGTCTTCTACCCAGACAGACATTTTTGAAGTCCTTTGTGTTCTAATTGAAATCAGATTCATGCTATGAAATACTTTATGTGACTTGTCTGGAATTTAAGTGTGTTTTGGTTGGTGATGTTTTTGTTCTTTTTGCACATGTATCCACAAGACCACATGACTTACTGAGTGGCTCTTTTTGATAAAGCTGTGTGCCCATTCCCGTGGTATTCATGGATAATCCCAAATCTGTGGTTCTAATGGGATTTCCGTGATGGCAGCCAGTGCCTGATGGGCAGGGACAATCCACCTCTGCCCTCCACCACCCACCGTCTCCTATGTGTAATTGATGTACACGCCTCCTTCCTTTTCTCATCCCATGCATCCTGAGAGTAGAGAGAGCCCCAGGGTTACTTGCAGTGAAGAACTCAGATGTTTGGGGTTTATTCTCAGTGGGTGTTTTTACTATGTGGACTGCTTCATTCTGACAGATGTCCCTTTGCCCACAGCTCACGTGGAGTGCGTCAATCCATTGTCCCCAGCATCAGGGCTGCCCTGGATGAGTTGTTAAAAGGAAACTCTTAAAACAAGGCAACTGTCTCCCTAACACCCCTGCATCCCTGTTCCCACTTGTAGGTGGTCTGGACTTGGCTATTGAGGGCCCCTCAAAAGCAGAAATCAGCTGCATTGACAATAAAGATGGGACATGCACAGTGACCTACCTGCCGACTCTGCCAGGCGACTACAGCATTCTGGTCAAGTACAATGACAAGCACATCCCTGGCAGCCCCTTCACAGCCAAGATCACAGGTAGGGTTGTCTGGCTTCTGAGGTCTTCCTCGTGGGAAGTATGGCTGCCTCTGACTGCCACCCTCCTTATCAGACCCCTGGCAGCAGGCTAGACATCTCTTTGAGTTTAGGTTTCACAGAGACTTGTTGAGGAGTAGCAGGGGATGGAATGCAATTTTGGATTAGCTAAATCCTTCTCTTGCTGATAATCCAGGAAAATGTGAGAGCTAGTATTTGGAGCACACTTTTATTGTGCCAGTGTGACTCTAGTGTGCAAAGAGAAAGCTCTCAGTTGGAGTGTTCGAATCATACTGCAATAGTGCATGAAGTGCATGAGCTTAGACATGCCCTTCAGCGTCACTACTAGGTAAATTTTCTGCTATCCCTTTTACAGATGGGAAAACTGAGGCTTGGCAAGGTAGTGGTGTAGCCAAGTTCACGTATAGGTAAACAGATCCAGGTTATCAAATTCCAAAGCCCATGCTCCTCACCTTGCTGTGTTCAGGTTATGCTTTCATTGGGTTATAAGGAAGATGCACAAGGCAGATCCTGTTTCCCCACCATATTTAGACCTGTCTGTGAAGCAGCCAGTAGTACTGTGTGGAATGTGGTCATTGTTTACCTAGAAATGCCCACAGCCATGCCAGGCAGGTATGAGGTGCCTTCAACTAACAAAAATTCCTATATTTTATTTTATTTTTGAGACGGAGTCTCACTCTATCACCCAGGCTGGAGTTTTAATGGCATGATCTCGGCTCACTGTGACCTCTACCTCCTGGGTTCAAGCGATTCTCCTGCCTCAGCCTCCTGAATAGCTGGGATTACAGCACCCACCACCACACCCAGCTTATTTTTGTATTTTTAATAGAGATGAAGTTTCACCATGTTGGACAGGCTGGTCTTGAACTCCTGACCTCAAGTGATTTGTCTGCCTCAGCCTCTCAAAGTATTGGGATTAGGCACCTGGCCCAAAGATTCCTTTAAAAGGTGGTCCATGAGGACTCAAGTCTCTAGGTCCTGCCAGCTCCTTGTCTTTGCTGCAAGCAGGCATGAATCCCATCATTCTTCATTGGTTGGGTCTACTCAGTGTTCAAGGCTCATTTTTTTTCACTTAACTTTGTGTAATTAGTTCTTGCGTGTTCATCCGTGAACAGCATATGGCATGGCAGCTCTGTGAAGCCAGGGTAACCACATGTAACGGGAGTCCTTTTTGGGGCATGTTTCCCAGATGACAGCAGGCGGTGCTCCCAGGTGAAGTTGGGCTCAGCCGCTGACTTCCTGCTCGACATCAGTGAGACTGACCTCAGCAGCCTGACGGCCAGCATTAAGGCCCCATCTGGCCGAGACGAGCCCTGTCTCCTGAAGAGGCTGCCCAACAACCACATTGGTGAGCTAGGCTACCCTTCCTGGCTGGAGCCAGGACATCTTGGGTGGGAGATGGGGACTCTTGCAGTCCTTTCTTGGGAATGGGTAGCACAATGGAGTGTGATGTGATAAACCTGCTGGGTCACACGCACGATAAATGCCCAAGCGTATTTGTGCATTGTGATATCGACACTCTGGATTGTTGGGTGTCAGGAAAGAGGACATATTTCTATTTCTGAGAGTGTGTCTCTCTCCTGTTTCCTCTCCGCCATCCCCTTACAAGCCCCAATCTGTGTTCTGGTCCAGGCATCTCCTTCATCCCCCGGGAAGTGGGCGAACATCTGGTCAGCATCAAGAAAAATGGCAACCATGTGGCCAACAGCCCCGTGTCCATCATGGTGGTCCAGTCCGAGATCGGTGACGCCCGCCGAGCCAAAGTCTATGGCCGCGGCCTGTCAGAAGGCCGGACTTTCGAGATGTCTGACTTCATCGTGGACACAAGGGATGCAGGTCTGTGTGGTCCCAGGGGAGAGGCCCAGAGCTTGTGGGAACCGACTTATTTTGCTGAGGCAGCATCATCTTTTCATCCTACCAACTCCTTTTCCTTTCTGAGCATCCTTCAAGCTATAGGTCCTTCTGCCTGCATTGTCTTTTATGCCTCATGACCATTGGCAAAAATGGGATTGTCTTTGTTTTTTAGATGATGAAACTGAGGCTCGCAAGGTTTAGAGCCCCCTCTGCACTAGGATCTGAACCCAGAGCCACAACACCTCGCAAACCCCTGTTTTCTTATCTGCTCTCCCACCCTTGTTCTCAGCTTCCTAGCGTCTCTCCAAGCAAAGAATGTTGGGTTGATTGGCCAAGACCATGGTCATCTGAGCAGAGCTTTTGTGGAAATGAAGCATCTCTTTCTGTTCTCTCTTTGAGATGGTTTGAGTTAGATTGTGTCTCTTCCAAGCTCACCACACCCCAGTGCCTCCAGTCATCTGCTTTCTTGAAGGATGGCCACGCTGGTGAATTCTAGACAAATTCTAACCCAGGGGAGAGGGCTGGAGAATTTCTGGTCCTGGTTGGGAGATACTCCCTGTTAAACCTTCGGATCTGCTGACCTAGCTGAGGTAGCCAGGGGCTATTTAAAAATTCAGAATCTCAGGTCTGGCTGTGGATAAACCCCCAAGGTGGTACGTGCAGTTCTTGGAGGCGTGAGGGCAGAAGGTCCTCCCCAGCAGTTTGCACGGGACACATCATCTATGGGATATTAGTAAATATCCTTAAGGAAAGGCTTCTGTGGTCAAAACCAGGTTCAGCAGGTTATTTCACTATGGGGCTTCTCAGGACACTTAACCTACTCATCCCCCTCTGGGCTTTGCAAACGAGGCCGCCATTGCTTTCTTTCTGCTATGTAGAAACAGATTGAGGCGTAAGGGTCGGATGTCCTTTCTCCATTCATCAGGCTCCCTCTTCCTGAGGAGCTGCTGTCAGAACAGCCTGGGGCTGCTGTGTTGCAGGTTATGGTGGCATATCCTTGGCAGTGGAAGGCCCCAGCAAAGTGGACATCCAGACGGAGGACCTGGAAGATGGCACCTGCAAAGTCTCCTACTTCCCCACCGTGCCTGGGGTTTATATCGTCTCCACCAAATTCGCTGACGAGCACGTGCCTGGTATGTGCATTCCATTCCCCTCCAGGTGGGATACTTGGGTTTTCTGTAAATGCTGTGCCTTGGCCTCTGGGCTGCTCACAGGAGCCTTCTTGGGTCTTGCAGGGAGCCCATTTACCGTGAAGATCAGCGGGGAGGGAAGAGTCAAAGAGAGCATCACCCGCACCAGTCGGGCCCCGTCCGTGGCCACTGTTGGGAGCATTTGTGACCTGAACCTGAAAATCCCAGGTGGGTGTTGGGGACTAGTAGGGTGGGGAAGCCTTGGCTCCAGCCTTCAGGGCAGTGGGTGCCTTTGGGAACCAAGTTTAGGCGTGGCCCGGAACATAGTATCCAAGTCGGCTGTGCTGACCTTTTCATTTCACTTCATTTTATTATGTTCTTCTATGTTTATTTTCACAGAGTCTCATCCAAGAAAAACAAATGTTTACCTCGCTACCTTTTTCCTCTTCCAAATAAAAATAGCTTTATTGTGTCACATGGGGGAAACGTAGATATGCTTTTAGATTTTTAGATTAACTATCTGTCAAATAGAATCATGTCAGTGAAAGAACTGGCCCTGCCGATGCCAGGGTCTGGAAGTATTTAAGAGGTGGCAGCCCAGCAGCATCCTTCTAGTATTTCTCTTTCATTCCTGAAATTAGAACGAGGGCTGTGCTGCAGATCTCGCTGGGCCACATCTAGCCCTTTGGTGGTGAATTGTTCCTCTTGGGCCCCAATTAGCCAGTCAACAGGTCACACGGTCTGTCTGAAATGTGTTCCAAGTTCTTTCTATAAAGAATCCTTCCAGAGGGAAGCCACTGTGAGTGAAAGTTTTGAGGCTCCTCTGCCCAGAAGTTAGCATGTCCTGTGGAATTGCACAAATTCTACAGAGAAGGGAAATCTAAATCGTCTTCAGATGGAGCTTGTGTTGCGAGCTCTGGAGAGGGGGTTGTCTTTCTACACTGCGTCTCCCATCCTTCCTAACGTGTCACGGAGCTGTCAACTCCGCCTTCTTGGCTTTAGTTAACGGGTTCTTCTTGTGTAGTCACATCAACGTCGGGTCACATGGGAATGTGGTAAAGCCTCATTACTGTAGAGTTCAGACATGATCACTTAAAAAGAGCTTTATTGGGCCGGGCGTGGTGGCTTACTCCTATAATCCCAGCACTTTGGGGGGCTGAGGCAGGCAGATCACCTGAGGTCAGGAGTTCGAGACCAGCCTGGCTAACATGGCAAAACCCTATCTCTTCTAAAAATACAAAAATTAGCAGGGCATGGTGGCGGGCATCTGTAATCCCACCTACTCAGGAGGCTGAGGCACAAGAATTGCGTGAACCTGGGAGGTGGAGGTTGCAGTGAGCTGAAATTGCACCGCTGCACTCCAGCCTGGGCAACAAAGTGAGACTCTTTCTCAAAAAAAAAAGCTGTACTGATCGTTTGTGGTCATAAACAGTTCGTGTGCCTCAAGGTGGGGGGAGGAAGTGTCACCTCCCAGAGAGAGCTTGGTTCACATTTTAGGTACAGAGTTGGACCCTGGCTGCCCCATCCTCATAGCCACGTGTGCTCACTTTCCAGTCACATTGGTGTACTCATCCACTGTTTTTGTGGGCATCTTCCCACCTCAAAAAATAGACATCCACATCATCTCTTTCATGACCCTGATAAAATGCCATTTCATTCAATGGAACTGTTGGTGATAGAAAAAGAGAGATTCCATTTCATGTGTAGATGCATCAACCTTCGTTACTCATCTCTGTGCCTCAGCTCCCATCATCAGGGCTGCTGTGACATTTGCCACCCTGTGCTCAGGCTGTGGGCCGGATGCCCAGGAGTGGGCTGGGCTGGTGCATTTCAGACGCTGCCATGCCTTGGCAGACCGCCCTCCACATTTCTTCATACTCCCCCACCAGCACTGGGGCTGTCTCTCCTTCTCACTTTGGCCAACCTGATGGAAAAATATGGCATTCAGTGTTCAGTTTCATATCTTCGATTACTAGTGATGTGTGTACTGTGTCTTCTTTTCATTTGCTTTACATTTCTCATTTGGCAAAATTTCTGTTCTCTGCTTATTTCTTGAGGAACTAGCAAGTATCTGCAGTGTGGACGTTTAACCTTTCTCTTAAGTCTCTTCCAGCTCTTGGCCATTTTGTTATTCTTTTAGTTACTTAGTACCAGATGACTCTGGGTGAGGCTCGATTTTCCACTCATTACCCAAATGATCCTCTCGGAGATCCCCTCCTCCTTAATGGAGGACAGCTCACTAACTTCAGATGTCCTCCGGACCCAGGTTTTGCGGGGCATCTTTGTCAGTTTGGGCTGCTGTAGCAAAATCACATGAACTAGGTGGCAACCAACAGATATGTATGCCTCACAGTTGTGGAGGCTGGAAGTCCAAGATCAGGTGCCAGCATGGCCAGATTGTGGTGAGGGCCTCCTTCCAGGCTGCAAACCGACAGCGTCCCCTTGTATCCTCACATGCTGGAGAACGGAGGGAGCCAGCTGTCTGGGACTCTTACAAGGCCACTGACCCCATCACAGGGTCGCTCCACTTTCATGACCTTATCTAATCCTAATTGCCTCCTCAAGGCCCATGTTAATCCCATCACATTGTTGGGGGTAGGGTTTCAATATTTGAATTTTGGAGGGACACAAACATTCAGTTCATTACATGGGTGACCCTCTTTTCAACCTCCCTTCCCTTTTCTGTCCTCAGGGGTCAGAGTCATGAACTGCTCTGCCCAGATCCTGTGGGGCTGGAGGGTGCAGTTTCATACTGGCTCTAGGTGACGGCAGTGCTCCGTGCCCCGCATGCGGCCGCCTGGCCTCACCACGGCAGTGCAGGCACAGTCGTTGGCATGACGTGAGCAGCTCACGGAGAGTGATGTGGTCTTGCGTCCTAGCACTGGTGACCCGAGACATTGCTTTTCTGAAAGTGTGGCCCCTGGTCTTTGGTTTGCTCAAAGCTTTGCTCACGCATGGTTTCCCCTTTGCCATTGGGACTTACATATGTTCACCTTTTTCTCTAACTTTGTCTTGTTGCCTAAAAGAAATGCCAAAGCTTCTTGACGGTAAAGGATGATGGCTCTTGTTTTCTACCCTTACCTATCTGTGGAAAGGAGCCCGTCTGTGCATGATGGATGACCACGTCACCTTTGGCAAAAAGTCTCAGTGCCCCCAGCATGGGTGGCCTGAAGGGCCCTGCCCACTCCATGCTGGCCACAGAAGGGCAGGCACCCAGCCTGAAGGGAAGGAAGCCTGGGCACCTCACGTCCACCGGGCTGCACACACCTTGCTCTCGGCTGCTTGCCCTGCATGTCCTGCCCTGTCTCAGGCCCTTGCCCTAACCCTCTTCTCTCCCCCAACCTCCCTCCCTCTTTCAGAAATCAACAGCAGTGATATGTCGGCCCACGTCACCAGCCCCTCTGGCCGTGTGACTGAGGCAGAGATTGTGCCCATGGGGAAGAACTCACACTGCGTCCGGTTTGTGCCCCAGGAGATGGGCGTGCACACGGTCAGCGTCAAGTACCGTGGGCAGCACGTCACCGGCAGCCCCTTCCAGTTCACCGTGGGGCCACTTGGTGAAGGAGGCGCCCACAAGGTGCGGGCAGGAGGCCCTGGCCTGGAGAGAGGAGAAGCGGGAGTCCCAGGTGAGCATTGCGGGCAGGATTTTCACTTGGGAAGAATAGAGTTGAGCCCAGGCAGTGTGGGCACCCACATACTTTTTTGCCCCATTTGAAAGAGAAGACTTCTGATAGGTGGCATTAAGGGGCATTCTTTAAAACAAGGCATCGTGACTAAGTCTGGCACAGTTTGTGACTAAGCTTTGCTCACTTACGTAAAGCCAAACAGGTTTCTTACTGGGAGCCTCCTTGGAGCCCGTATCTTATTAGTGTGCACCTGAGTCTCTAATTGGGGAGCAGAGTAATATGGTTTCCAGAGCATCTTTCAGGGCTGATGTTCTGTGGAACATACTAGAAAGCTACAAAACTGACTGTAAGCATCCTTTCCTGTGGTTGCCGCTGGTGGGAAGATCTGTAGGGAAAAAATGGAACATTCTCATCTTTTTCTGGCTTGGTTAAGGTGTATTCATTTTTAAAATTTTTTATTTAATATCTTTTTCTCTCTTGTTTGTTAGAGATGGGGTCCCACTATCTTGCTCAGACTGCTCTTGAACTCTTGGGCTCAAGTGATCCTCCTGCCTTGGCCTCCTAAAGTGCTGGGATTACAGGCATGAGCCACTGTGCCCGGCCGGTTAAGATGTATTCAGGGCTGGGCGCGGTGGCTCACACCTGTAACTCTAGCACTTTGCAAGGCCGAGGCAGGCAGATTGCCTGAGCTCAGGAGTTCAAGACCAGCCTGGGCAACACGGTGAAACCCCATCTTTACTAAAATATAAAAGAAATTAGCTGGGCATGGCGGCATGAGCCTGTAGTCTCAGCTACTCGGGAGGCTGAGACAGGAGAATTGCTTGAACACAGGAGATGTAGCTTGCAGTGAGCTGAGATTGCACCACTGCACTCCAGCCTGGGCAGCAGAGCAAGACTCCGTCTCAAAAAAAAAAAAAAAAAAAGACATGTCTTCAGAGGACTCCAGATGTCCTGTGAATTTAGTTATCGCTAGTGATGCTTAGGAAACTTTAACAATGGACCTTGGACCTTGCTTGGGTTCTGCTTGGGGTTGGAGAAAGAGGAAAGGGCTAGCAACAAACGAAACCTAGCACTGCAGGTTTGAACAAGAATGGAAGAGGGGCAGGGGCTCTGTGGGGCTCAGTCACTAACCAGGTTTCTCTTTGCTCTCAGCTGAGTTCAGCATTTGGACCCGGGAAGCAGGCGCTGGAGGCCTCTCCATCGCTGTTGAGGGCCCCAGTAAGGCCGAGATTACGTTCGATGACCATAAAAATGGGTCGTGCGGTGTATCTTATATTGCCCAAGAGCCTGGTATGTATTCAGGGTTCACAAGAGGACATTTTCCTTGTTTGAACATGATTAGGTTGCAAGGAACAGAAATCCATCAAGTTTGCTGAAGTCAATGAGGAATCTATGTGTATGGGCACATGGGACAGCCTCCTAGAAATCCAGTTGCAAGATACATGGCCAGACCTCTTAAGGGTGGGAACGCTTGTTCTGGTTGCCTTTTGCCTTTCTCCATTAGCCTCTCTGCTTCTTGCTTTCATTCAATTGCTCCATTCTTTCCACCAACCAGCCTCTGTCTGCCCACCCATGGCTACCCTGGCTGGCTGCCCCAGAAGAGTGGCCTTGGCATCTGAGCTCCCTCTAGCAGGAGCTCTTAACCTTTTGTGTGCCATTGACTCTTGCCATCTGGCGAAGCCTATGGGGACTGTTCTTGGGATAATGTTTTAAAACACATAAAATGAAATATGTCACATTATAAAAGAAATCATTGATATTATAGTACAGTTACCAAAATCTTACAAGAACAAATATGCAACATAGAAACATGCATATCTTCATTAATACATTAAATCATAAGATTTGGTGACAGTATATTAACTGTCATCAAAGTGACAAAGTAATAAGTGAAAATGATATGTCAAAATAACTGTAAAATGACATAAAAATATATGATTTTTAATGGTGATGTAAGTCATACGTACTTATAATGTGCTGTGATTTCTTGTCAACATTTCTGAAGAAAGGAAATGGTAAATTTCAGTTAGAGAATGGTGAAAATTAAAACGTAATTTTTTCCCCATTGAAGTCCATGGATCTGCTGAATTCAATACAGGCCATTTGGGGACCCTGTGAGCCCCGGTTAAGAGTCCCTGGCCTTACCCCACTAAGGAAATCATATTGGCCCAGCCTCAGCCAGGCGACTCCCACTCAACCAATCAGCTGTGGCCATTGAGGAGGGCTGGGTCTCTCTGAAGGCATTTTAGCCCTTGGTGAGAAGCAAGAGTCCACTCTGGGTCCAGAGTCTCTGAAATGATGGGACTTTCCTGTCCTCATAGGTAACTACGAGGTGTCCATCAAGTTCAATGATGAGCACATCCCGGAAAGCCCCTACCTGGTGCCGGTCATCGCACCCTCCGACGACGCCCGCCGCCTCACTGTTATGAGCCTTCAGGTGAGATGCAAGGAAGCATCCATCTCCTTGGCCGCAGGCCACCAGTGAGACCCCTGGACTCCTGAGGCTGCTTCAATGTCCCCTTAGGTGCTGAGGCCCCTTTTCACATTTTGACCACAGATGTCACCCAGTCACTGGGGAGCTTTCCTGTGGCAGAGTCAACTCCCCATACACTTAGGGCGGATGACACTTGGGGTGAGCAAAAACAGAGCCACAGTCAACAACACACCTTAATGTTTGGGGACACGTTTGTTTTTAAAGGTTTATTTAAGAGAAACAAAGGAAGCCTGTTCATAATTGGTTAAGGGATAACAAGGGCTTTCAAAACAAAACCAACACAAAAATAACAGTGCAGTGATGTTTTAGCCTGCTGTTGTTGGCTGCCTTTCTTCAAGAAAGTCAGTTGCAACTTACTATGATTCATTAATAAGTGTGCAGGGAACTATATTAAGAGCTTTATCAGTGTTATCTCAGTAAATCCTTGCAATAGCCTGACAAGTAGGTTCTCTTGACCCCATTTTAATGATGGAAAAACAGAGATACAAGGAGGTTTTGTCCACTGGGAACCAGCTAGTATGAGGCAGAACCGGCACAGTGTGGCTCCAGAACCTGTATTTTTGTTTGTTTGTTGTCGTTGTTGAGGCAGAGTCTCGCTCTGTCATCCAGGCTGGAGTGCAGTGGCATGATCTCGGCTCACTGAAACCTCTGCCTCCCAGGTTCAAGTGATTCTTCTGCCTCAGCCTCCTGAGTAGCTGAGACTCCAGGCACGTGCCATCACACCTGGCTAATTTTTGGATTTTTCGTAGAGATGGGGTTGCACCATGTTGGCCAGGCTGGTCTCAAACTCCTGACCTGAGGTGATCCACCCCACTCAACCTCCCAAAGTGCTGGGATTACAGACGTGAGCCACTGTGCCTGGCCAGAACCTGTGCCCTTAACGGCAACCTCTCTAACCCCCACCTGATGTTGTGGCACATGGTTGCACAGTCCATCCCATTAGGATACCAGGAGATGCAACATTTTTCCTCGTCCTAAACAGGTCACTTAATTCAAGGTTGTACCAGCACCTTCAGCCAAACTAAGAACCATCAGGGATGCCTCTGGGTTTTTGCCCAGGACACTGAAAAATAATTAGGTGTCTGAACTGGCAGTAGCAATTAAGTTGTGAAATAACATGGAAATCCCAAAGTATGATTTCTGGGTAAGAGTTTCTAAATAGCCTTGAGCTGCCCCCAGTTTTTGAAAATATTGGATTCATTAAAATCCAATCTGATGTCTAAGATTGGTGATATCATTGGTTTTAGTTCCATACACTTGGTTTACATTTGAGATTCTAATCTTACTCTGAGGGGAACTGGGATACCTCCAGTTGTTCCAAACATTAGTCTTTCATTTAGAGATGTAAACAGAACCCAAACCAGACTCAGTCCACACATTGAAGCGGCCTCATCCGGAGAATACCAAGGGTACTAACTGGTTACTGTGGTGTAGATGTTTTTCTTGTGTTTCATTTAAAGGCTTCTTAACAGAAGTGTCTTTTGTGGCCAACTTAACTAAAACCTACGGAGGGAGATAAACCCAGCACTTGTTGAGGGCAGGAGCTGCCTTCATGCATCTCGAAGATTTCTTGCGAATCTTCCGAGGCATTTATCTCCCTCTTGAGGATTTAGCGGCAAGCGGATTCAGGTAATGTAAATGATTCTGTCTAAAAGGAGCTGGTTTGGAAAAATCCTCTCCAGGAAACTTCTGTAGAGTCCTCTCGTCATAGCTGGGTCATAAATGTTTCAGTAGGTGCACAGCAGGCTGTTTCTTAAGCTTTTGTAACCAGCTGCTGCCGCAGGAGAAGTGTGTTCATCGGCATCGCCCCCTGTTCTTCCCGGGTCATTTGATGCCGAGTGATATGTAAATTATTGATCAGAGATTTTGCGGAGGCCCACGCAGCAACATCTGGTGCTGGTTAGCAAAGAGAGGCATGTATCGTTTTGTCTTGCTTTTGAGACTTTTTAGGAAATTGGAGTAGGCTGGCACTTGGGGTGGGGGTGGGATGGGAGTGATCTGGTGATCAAAGACCCTCTAATTCTGTGTTCTGTCCTCCCTCCTCAGTCTATATCCCCTAGGCCAGCACAGTCCAATAGTAGGTTCTGCAGTGATCAAAATGCTTCAAGTCTATGCTATGCAGCATGATAGCCACTAACCATATGTGACTATTGAACATCTGAAATGTGGCCAGAGGAACCAAGGAGCTGGATGTTTCATTTTATTTAAGTGTATTAAATTGAAATATATGTATATATGGCCACTTGGCTGGTGACTACCAAATTAGCCAGTGCAGCTTTAGGACCTTGCCATGAAGATGTGGTTCTTGGGCCAGTTCTTGGACCTCAGCATCACCTGAGAACTTCAGTCCCAAACCCACTGGATCAGAATCTACATTTTAATAGGATCCCCAGATGGTTTGCTTACACATTAAGTGTGAGCCATGCTGCTTTAGAGTTATTGCCTGAGGAGTGGCTGTCCGACCAAGTCTAAATCAAAATTACTGACTTGTAAAATGCTGCTGTTCAGGATCGGCTAGTCTTAAAATATCTCAAATGTTGTTGCTCAGCTTTGTTCTTAACCATCTGAACTTCTGATCCCCTCCTCCCAGAAGAGGAGATAGTTTCCAAGACAAAGTATGGGGAGTGAAACTGATCCAGGGAAGAGCAAAAGCTATGTCTTTCTATGGCTTCTTGTGGGGATACAACCTCTAAATGCATATTAATATTTAATAATAAGCTGATGTTTTCGAGCCTCTCTGTGTATGGGCTAGGCCCTGTGATGAATGTTTTGCATGCACAGCTTCATTTGATCTTTATAGTAGCCCTCGAGATAGTTCGTTATTATGCCAGTTTTACAGATGAGGAAACCAAGACTCGAAGAGGTTTGGCACCCTAGATATATAGCTAGGAAACAGTGGGAAATCCAGATCCAGCTGATTCTTAACTGCTATGGAGTACTGCCTTCTTTGCACACGTAGCCCTTTATAATATGTTCCTCCAGTTCTGCCCTTGAGATAACAAACAGCCTAACATAAAACTGTGTTCGTGTTCGTGAGTGCATGACTTTGTTAGCTGCGGTATCCTCTTAAAAGAGGATACTTTTTTGACCTGGAACATACTGGGTATTCAGGCCTGCACAGGTGTTATTTTGGATGCTGAGATGATAGTCCTTTTGACCAGGATGTCTCAAGTATCCAAACCCAGAAATCATCTCTTCCAGGCTGAATCAAGATGGTTTGCATAAGAGACCATGCAGATACACGTCTCTTCTATCTTACATTAAAAATGCAGAATGGCTCACCTGCTGTTTTGTTGTCATATGTTATATAGAAAAACCTATTTGCATGAGAACCATCACCCACAGTTCTGGGTAGGGTCACTGTGTGCCACTGAGCAGGAACGCCGAGGGCCATAACCTGTCTAATGTATTAAATTCTCAGGAATCGGGATTAAAAGTTAACCAGCCAGCATCCTTTGCTATAAGGTTGAATGGCGCAAAAGGCAAGATTGATGCAAAGGTGCACAGCCCCTCTGGAGCCGTGGAGGAGTGCCACGTGTCTGAGCTGGAGCCAGGTGAGCGGGAGGCCTGCTGGGGGGTCCCAGCACCAGCACTTTCCAGCAGAATGTTCCTGTAAATGTGTATCCCAAAGGAGGGCTGATCAGTTTCATTACTGCCAGTGAGCCTCTGAATTCCCTTTGCTGTTGCCAGATATTGTTTATAAATTAGGGTTTAAACATGTGCCAGGGATAGGCAGACCCTTTTTGCTAGGAGAGAATGCTCATTCTTTCTTTCTTTCTTTTTTAAACAAATGCTGGGCTGGGTGCAGTGCCTTAACCTGGGAGGTCAAGGCTGCAGTAAACTATGATGCAGTGAGCTATGATTGTGCCACTGAACTCCAGCCTGGGTGACAGAGTGAGACCCTGTCTCCAAAAAAAAAAAACACACACAACACAAAAACAAATGCTTCTTTGTTTTCTGTTAGTTTTTCAGATTCCTTTTGAATGACATTCATCATGATTTTTCTTTCATATTGTAACAACATCTTACAGATTTTTATTCATTGACCTTATGACACGAGTAAGCATATTTTGATCTCACTTTACTCTAAAGGAAAAGTAGGTTAATGTTCTGTAAATTTAAAAAAGAAAATCTGGGTCTCTAGGCCCTAATGTCCTAAGATTTTTCGTGCTTGGTGCCTTGGTATATGGAATTCTCTGATTTAATCAACTTTAAAGAGACAGTGTTACCGGTGAACATAATTTATTAAGTGTCAGAAACTTGAAGGAACGTATAAGGCTCAAAGAGTTGCTCAAAGTTTAGTGAAGGCCTGGCCAAAAAGCAGATGATGACCCCAAATGATCACTAGTACCACAGGAGAACTGAGAAGCAAATGGTGAAGATGGTCAGAGCAGGAGAGAGAAATAGTTTCTGCCTCGGTGAGTTCAGGAGGGCTTCTCAGAGGAGGTGACATTTGATGTGGGCCTTGATGTATGAGGAGGAGACCTATGATTACTGCCTTATAGGGCATTTGTTGTGTGCCTGGCTGTATTTGTATAGTGTAGTTGGAAATCTAGGCTCTGACCAGGCATGGTGGCTCACACCTGTAATCTCAGCACTTCGGGAGGATCAGTTGAGCCCAGGAGTTTGGGACCAACCTGGGTAACATAGTAAGACCCCTTCTCTACAAAAAAAAGTAAAAAAAAAATTAGCCAGGCATGGTGGCACACACCTGTAGTCTACTTGTGGGGGTTGAGGTGGGAGGATTGCTTATGTCCAGGAGGTCGAGACTGCTGTGAGCTGTGATCATGCCGTTGCACTCCAGCCTGGGTAACACAGCAAGACCCTGTCTCAAAAAGAAAGAAAAAAGAATGTAGGCTCTGTGTGAACATTTAGATCTATGTTTCCTAGTAGGCAGAAAGGCAGTGGGGAGCCTCAGGAGGAACAAGTGTAAAGGATGGGGTCAGATCCCGGTTTTAGTCTGAAAGGCCAAGTGGCAAGCTGGTGCTCCCAGAGTGGTCCATTTGAGGAAGCAGTGGCACTGGAAATGGAGAGGAGGGACTTGAGGCCAGAGATCTATGGTGGCTGTAGAGAGTGAGAGAGAGAATCCATTCCAAAATGTTCCACGTAGCTTAGTGATTGGGTCGGAAGATGACAGTGCAGTTATCAGAACTAGGGCCAGCCAGGCAGAGGGTGGGTGAGGATTGATCAGGGCCTTAAAGGGTTTAATATTTTACTTTGAGGGGTTTTGAAGGATCCCCAATACCCAAATGGAGATGTTTACTAGATCACTGTGAGGTTTGGTGGCCTCAGCCCCAACAGTCCCTCACTGGGTACCCTCCCTCTTCTCTTAAAGCCAATGTGCTTCAGGGGAAGCTAGCTCCACCCCAGACAGGATTTGAACCCCTACAGATGTATGAGATCATTAGCATGACAGTTACTATTGATTGCAAATTACAGAATACCCAGCTCAAGCCAACTCACACAATAAAGGGGCCCAGTAAGTTGCATAACTAGAAAGTTCAAGACATCCAAGACAGGTTTCAGCGATTTGATTTGGTCATTGAGCTGTGCCCTGCAAGGCGTCAAATATTTCTGCTGTTCTGCTTTGTGGGCCTGGTTCTGGCCTTCCTCTTGGTGGCAGGATGGCCTTCCTCTTGGTGGCAGGATGGCTGCAGCAGCACCAGATGTCCCACCTTCACGCCACATCAATTAAGAGAGACACCCTCTCAGGATTCTTAGAAGTCGAGAGGCTCCTTTCCCAGAAGTCTCCAGCACATCTGCCTTCCCCTCTCACTGACCTGGACACATGCCCACTGCTGAGTCATTTCCTGTGGCTAAAGAAATGCCATGTGCTCATTGACTAAGGCTTAGCGAAGAAGGATTTTTCCCTGATCCACTCAGGGACCACACCTGGACATGGCGGTGGAGCCAGCTTCCCCTACAACACATTGGCTTTAAGGGAGGCGGATGGGGACTGTTGGGGGATGTTCAGTGCCAAAGGACGTAGGGTGCACAGCTCCATGGAGATGCACCTCTGTGGAGACGTCCAGAGGCAGGGAGAAGAGCTTTGGGGAACACAAATTCTGAGAGGGATGAAGAGTACTAGGCACCAGGGAGAGACCGAGAGACTACCTGGAAAGGTAGGAGGAGAACAGGCTCTGCACCCTGGGCAGGAGGGCTTCAAGGAGGAAGCGGCGGTCAAGTGGTGCACAATGGGTAGATGTTCTAGGTGCCCACTTCAGTTAACAGATTACCTTGCTACATGCTGTGACCCAAACGCACAGCCAAAAACCTGCCCTGTGGGGGCAGTTCCTAGCTTTGAGCTTAATTAAGGAGCATTAATGCCAGTTGGAACCGTTTTTTTCCCCTTCAAGTGGCCAAATAGAGAAACGTAGAAGAAGTGAGGTTTTCTTTTTTCCCTTCATATATATTCTTTTTTATTTCTTGTTATGCCTTCCCAAAACAGAGACATTCAACAGTAGTTAGAATGGCCATCTCCCAATGTTTAAAAACAAACTGAACCCCCCAGTGGGTGAACAAAGTAAAGAGTAGTAACCTAGAGTTCAGCTGAGTAAGCCACTGTGGAGCCTTAAGTGGTGAGGTCTTCCAATTTCAGAGTGCTGTGTCTTCAACTTGTATCATCATTTTAGTGGAAAAACATAATTTAATTTTGGTGAAATGAGATTCATCTCGTGACAGGATTAGTAACAGCATTCACAGAATTTCACATTGAAGAAGTGAGGTTTTCTAAAGAAAGGAAGTGTTCTGAGGCAGGGGTCAGAGTCTTGTCCTGTGTTTATAGGATTTGCAATGTGGATGCGTTTCCCTTGGGGCTGATGAGGGATACCCAGGGGGTCTGTCTGGTTCTGAAATCCAGGATGCTGAGTGCCAGGCTCCCTGTAGAACTGTTGATTTTAAATGGGCCATCTCGGCTTGGCCTCCATCCTTTGTCCTCACTGAACTCAGGGGTGTCCATTTGCTTGATTTCACCCTGTGCCTTTGCTCATTCTCCTAGATAAGTATGCTGTTCGCTTCATCCCTCATGAGAATGGTGTCCACACCATCGATGTCAAGTTCAATGGGAGCCACGTGGTTGGAAGCCCCTTCAAAGTGCGCGTTGGGGAGCCTGGACAAGCGGGGAACCCTGCCCTGGTGTCCGCCTATGGCGCGGGACTCGAAGGGGGCACCACAGGTAACCCACTCCTCTGCTTCTTGAAGCCTTAACTGAACCAGCTCCAGGGACCAAGCCAGATGGAAATCCTCAAGCCCCATGGAAGCTTTTTACACGCGCTCCCCGTGGAAACTGGGGTCATGCACACTTCGGAGGCGCTTGCTGTCCAAAGCTGTTTTGGGAGTTGCGGTTTGACCCGCGATAAATCCAGAGTGAGAGCTCGATGGCTGTGTTATCACACCTCATTACTGTTAGTTGTGATTCAGATTCCTTCCTCTGCCAAGTTTCTTGACTTTCAGAACAGGATGCTGATAGTCAGGGAACACAGCACAGTGTCATTAATTTTGAGGGTTTCTTTGCCTGCACAGAATTCATGATGCGTCCAAGTGGGCTCCTACCCATCTGTTCTTTCATGGTACCAGGCTCCCAGAAATGCACTGAAGCAGCAATAAGACCTGTCCCAGCCTATCTCCTCCTCTTTTTACTCTCAGATCTTAATGGAGGAGGAGAAAAGACTGAAATGTTCAAAGAATTCTGAAGCTTTTTGGA
This sequence comes from Pan troglodytes, assembly GCF_028858775.2. Classification (NCBI taxonomy): domain Eukaryota; kingdom Metazoa; phylum Chordata; class Mammalia; order Primates; family Hominidae; genus Pan; species Pan troglodytes. Next base: position 62,182,747 of record NC_086015.1, read on the forward strand.
CCCATTACAATTTATTTTTATTCTTTGCCACAGATGGGACATGTTTGATTATAAAAGATACAGGCAGTGAAGAAGTAAATAAAGTGAGACCCACTCCATCTTCTCTCCTCCTCCCCCACCTGGGTCCAGAAGCAAACGTCTCTGGGAAGGGAGGACCTTCACCCTGTCTGTCATCTCATTGTCTGTCTTCATTCTTGGTTGCTGGGTTGGTTAGCTAATTGGTTCATTAGACAAGCAGACACAGAGTTTTGCTTTTGTCTTACAGAAAGAATCTTACTGTATCCACTGTGTGGTATAGCTTGTGTTTTTGCTTTGACATCTTAAAGATCTTTCCATGTCAGAACAGATCTTCCCCTCCTTTTCCTGGCTGTAGTGAGAATTCCTGCTGTGAATCGCAGTTATTTGAACAGGTGGCATCGGGTGGTGCGCAGTGAGTGCGTCACTGTTATGGAGGCTGCCAGGGTGGAGAGTCAGTCCTTAGTCTTTGCAGGGGAAGTGCGCAGTGTGGACTCACTGGGGCATGTTTGCATTTGGTGTTACTTTGGACCCTCTTGGGAAAGCAGTATGTCCTGGTTTCTTGAGTCTCTTGTGTGTGTACCCCCACCCCGCATAAGGAGAGTGGGATGGAGCAGACTTGCCTCCCAGGGGTGAGGGGTGAGTGGCTGCATGGTTGCCTGGCATCCAGCCCCAGGAGCAAGTGACCTGTGTGGCCAAGGGGCCCTCTCCGGGTGCAGGAGTGACTGGTGGGCTGGCAGGCTGCCCGGGACTCTGGCCAAAGCAGTGGCCTCAGCAAAGCCACCCACAGGGGTGGTGTGAGTGCTGCCAGACTCCCCAGGCAAATCCAGCCTGGCTCCACCCTGAACTCTGGGCCTGCGGCTTGCCTTTTGTGAAAGGCATGGTATCATTTTACCGTAAGTGATGTCCATTTTACAGATGTGGAAAGTGAGATGCAGAGGTTGAGTCACTCCCCAAACAAACACTCCCCCAAAAAACAGTCAGCTGGGAGGAGGCAGAACCAGGAATCAGTCTACATCCGTGACCTCAGAGCCTATGCACTGAACCCCCGAGCTTGGCCCCCTCTCTAAGTGGCTGGCTCACCCAGAGGCAGTGACTGCATCCCCAGCCCACTTTGGGGATGTCCTAAACCAGGACCCCTGTCCTCCCAGCTACTCAGGAGTACTTTCCAGGCAGCAGTGCTGGCACTTGGGCCCTGACAAGGTACTCACCTTTGAGGGCCCAGCTGGGGTCCTCTAGGCACTTGGAGCGCGTGGCAGGCTTCAGGCCAGGCCTCACAACAGCTGCTGGGGTCTCCCACACTGGCCAGGAAGCATCTCACCCTCCTGCTGGCTCATGCCGCTGTGCCTGGGCCCTCTCCCATTTCCTTTTGGCTGTTCGCACACCTTTTTGGGAGCTTGGGTTTCAGGCTGTGCTCTGCAAGTGCTGGACGCTGCTGAGAGAAGGAGTTGCTCTTGCAGGGAAGCTCCTAGCCAGGAGGGGAGAGGTACAGAACCGCCTGCTTCAAACCCTGTGTAAATATTGCTCTTGTCACAGGGAAGGCGCCTTGTTTTTCCAGCCCTCCTGCTCCCAAGCCTTTCCCTAAATATCCATTCTGAGATTACACAGCTGCAGTGTGCATGGAATGAAAAGGTATCTGTGCTTGGCCGCCAGAGCGCCCAGTATCCTGACCTTCTGAACAAAGCAACCCTCCCTCTGTTTTTAATGGGTGAGTTTCCTGTATCTCTTGGCTCAAGCTTTAAATGGTCCATTCTGTAGATTTTGGAGTAGGGGAATGTGGAGAATTTGGGGCGGGACCCTGCTGGAGGAGGCTTGAGAGGCTGGGAGATAGACCAGGGAGCTCCAGATTCTTTGGAGCCGCTGAGCAATTTTCCTAATGAAATGATCCAGGAACCCCAGTGTGCTCGGGGTATACCAGAAGGGCCTCCTTCCTTAACTGCCTTGAAGAACAAGCAGTGCTGCGTTTAACATGCATTAAACTCACAGGAACTGAGCTGGACATATTTGAGGGGGTGGGGGAAGACCGCCGCGCCCAGAGATGTTTTGTGGTGTCAGATACAGGTTATAGCTAGAGGCAGTGGTGAGAGACTTCTGCTTGTGGATTTTTTTCCTTCCATCTTCTCTCAGGTAAGTGCTTTAGCTCCAAGTTGGACAGACTTCATGTTTAAATCCCAGTTCTGCTGGTCCCCAGCTGTGTGACTCCAGATGAATTATCTGACTTCACTGTGCCTCTGCTTCCTTTCCTGTAAAACAGGATTAATAACGGGACCCACCTAATAGGCTTGTTTGGAGCCGTAGAGGAGGTAACAGCCAAGTAGTAGCTCTTGTCCCATAACCCCTGATTTCTCTTTTCCCACCTCGTCTTCCCTGCCCTTTTGGGCCCTCACAGTCAAGATGAACTGATTTTTGGTTGGTCAAAATATTGCATTAGGGCCAAATGGGTGCGGTGGCTCATGCCTGTAATCCAAGCACTTTGGGAGGCCAAGGCAGAAAGATTGTTTGAGGCCAGGAGTTTGAGACCAGCCTGGGTGACATAGTAAAACTCCATCTCTACCAAAAAAAAAAATTTTTAAAGACGAACTTAGGAATGAAACAGCTTGTTAAAAAATGGTGGAACTTTCCCCTGCAGCCACATCATTTCAACTTCACTTTAAAAATATCTTTTTGGCCTGGCACAGTGGCTCACGCCTGTAATCCCAGCACTTTGGGAGGTGGAGGTGGGAGGATCACTTGAGCCTAGGAGTTTGAGACCAGCCCAGGCAACACAGCAAAACCCCATCTCTACAAAAAAATTTAAAAATTAGCCAGGCGTGGTGGTGCATGCCTGAAGTCCCAGCTACTTTGGAGGCTGAGGCAGGAGGATGGCTTGAGCCTGGAAGATTGACGCTGTGGTGAGCTGTGATCATCACTGTACTCTAGCCTGGGCAACAGAGGAAGACTTTATCTCAAAAAAAATATATTAATAATAAGGCCGGGTGCATTGGCTCATGCCTGTAATCCTAGCACTTTGGGAGACCAAGGTGGGCAGATCACTTGAGGTCAGGAGCTCAAGACCAGCCTGGCCAACATGGTGAGACCCCATCTCTACTAAAGAAATACAAAAATTAGCTGGGCATGGTGGCGAGTGCCTGTAATCCCAGCTACTCAGGAAGCTGAAGCGGGAGAATCGCTTGAACCTGGGAGGCGGAGGTTGCAATGAGCCAAGATCATGATACTGCACTCCAGCCTGGGCAACAGAGCGAGACTCTATCTCAATCAATCAATCAATAAAATATCTTTCCTTATCATCACCTTACAGCCGCTTCCTGGATGGACACACTGTCTCCTTGTTGCTCACCTCCCACTTCTTCCCTACGTAGCCCCGGGCCTCAGAGCTGCTGCTTGAGGGGCTTCTTGGCTGCACAGATTAGATACCATGATGAGGTTGAGATAGTGTGGGGGGTGGACCTTGGGGCAGGAGCCTCAAGAGCTTCCAGGAACAGCTGGGTTGTGTTTGAGAGTTGCACGATAGCAGCTCTTTTGTTTTTATTGATATCCAGAACAATAATTCTTTCTCTGGACTAGGAGCTATAATTAAACCAAAATATTTCCCAGCTGGGGCAGTGTCTAGGGCTCTGGCAGAAGCACAGCCCTGCATGGGGATGCTATGCCAGGCATGCCCTGTAGAGGGCACTGTAGCGGGCATGTGCCAGACCTGATGACTGAAGGAGGCTCTCCCTGGGCCAGCTAAGTTGTCTCAGGGCTGCAGTTAGGGGATCTGAGGCAGCTCCACTGCCCACCCAGGGGTCAAGAGATGAGCCTGGCACCAGAGCCATGCAGACATGGTTCAAACCCGGCTCTACCACTTTCTGGTTGTGTAGCGTGACTGGCCCCCTCCCTGAGCCGCAGAGTCATTTGTGAAGCAGGAATCACGGAAAGGATTCCATACCACATGTGTGAATGGTGCTGTGCACAGGACCTGGAGCCGGAGTGGGGTACGCATGCCCCGTCAGCGGGAGCTGCTGTTCTGTTCCTGTGCTTGTTGCTGGAATTCACGGCAAAGTGGCTGGGCTGGCAGGTCACAGTGGCTGCACCCGGTCTGCAGCACAGTGCCTGGGGTGAGGGCTGAGGAGGAAGGGAGGAGATGCTTGGCCTCCCTGGCTTCTCCAAGTCTACCCGGAGAAGAAAGGACAGTCAGAGGGGCCCACGCCTCCCCCACACCCCTGGAGGGAGAGCTGGACTCTGGTGGCTGAAGCAGCACTTCAGGCTCACAGTGTGACTCAGGCTTCTTGCCCTCAGCCACAATGGCTCATGCCCAGAGGAGAGAACAGGGTGTCCAGGCTGTTGGTGCTTGTGGGCGAAATGTCAGCCATGCTCCTCCTGCCTTGGCCTAGAAAAGGGAGCCCCCACCCCGCAGGGCCTGAGGTTCTCTCTGCCAGAAGTTCAGAGCTAGTGCCAGTGGGTTCCCATGCCACCAGGGTGAGCCCTCTGTAAGGGGATCTATGTGTGTCCCTCACCACGGCCTCAGTGCTCCCAGGAAAGCCCTCCAAGCCATCAACACAGCATTTTCTATTCCTTTCTCCCAGGTATCCAGTCGGAATTCTTTATTAACACCACCCGAGCGGGTCCAGGGACATTATCCGTCACCATCGAAGGCCCATCCAAGGTTAAAATGGATTGCCAGGAAACACCTGAAGGGTACAAAGTCATGTACACCCCCATGGCTCCTGGTAACTACCTGATCAGCGTCAAATACGGTGGGCCCAACCACATCATGGGCAGTCCCTTCAAGGCCAAGGTGACAGGTAACGATCAACCACCTTCGGAGTTACTCTCCCTTCCTGGGGAGCTGGTTGTGTCAGATCAATCATAGTGGAAACTATGGATGGTTTTAGATGTGTTAAAGCTACTTTGAACTTTGAATGTCAGTAAATAGTATGAGATGTCAGAGGGCAGTGTTTGAAACTTACAAAAGTCCACAGAGTGGAGCCGTGCAGAAGTTGAGAAAGCATGTTAGGATGTTAGGTGGTTTTCTATCTCTAACAGGAAAGAATACACATTGAAATCTTACGTATTTGTTTAGATCAGGGCCTGAAAAATCCCCTGATTTCTAATTTTCACTTGAAAAATAATCAAAAGGTTTTCCTATACTTATAAAAATGTGTCTCCTCCAAAACACTGGAAAAAATACCAAACTATGAAAACCACTTCACAGCTACCACCCAAGGTAACCACCATAAACACTGTAGTAAATCCCTTCCACACGTCATGATTCACTGTTACATAAAGAATGTAGGTTCATCGCAGGAAAATTAGAAAATTCAGATAGAAAAATCATCCTTTCTCATCCACAGAATCATTTTTTGATATTTCATTATATGTCGTCCCAAACTTTTACACTGCTTGTACATAGACTATTTTATGTCAGTAGAAAGATGTGAATTCCACAGGCACATCTTTGGTGGGTAGGGGGTGGGGAGATTGGGAGGGTCCTCGGCCTTGTCAGCCAAGGCCAGACTCATCCATTTGCCCAGAAAGCCAGATCCTAGTTGTATGGGGGTGGGATCCTAGGGGTTTAGAAGACATTATGGGTGTGAGATACAGGTGTGGTGGCTTTTGTGTTGGGGTGCGCGGGCTCTCCTGGGGTTACTGTGTAGGGTACTCGCCTGTCCTCTGGCTGAGAGACCCCTCTTGATCTGGCCATTCATGCCTGTCCCCCTCCCTCCTGTATCTTAGGCCAGCGTCTAGTTAGCCCCGGCTCAGCCAACGAGACCTCATCCATCCTGGTGGAGTCAGTGACCAGGTCTTCTACAGAGACCTGCTATAGTGCCATTCCCAAGGCATCCTCGGACGCCAGCAAGGTGACCTCTAAGGGGGCAGGGCTCTCAAAGGCCTTTGTGGGCCAGAAGAGTTCCTTCCTGGTGGACTGCAGCAAAGCTGGTAGGTGTCTGGGCCTTTTCAAGGGTGGGGTGGGGCAGGGGCAGGCTGGGCACCCTGGGTACACTGGCCTTCCCTGCTGAGGTCTCCTGCAGTGCCCACCCCCATGTAGGCCAGCCGTTTGCAAGTAACCATGGTCATGACCCTGTTCTCCTGCACTTAATATTTTTAAATGATTTCCTTCTCTTTTGCCTTTTGAACTTGGGTATTTATTTGGGTTTCAAGGGTCGGTTGCCTGGGTTCTGGCATCTAGTACACCTGGGCTGGAAACCTAGTACCGCCACTTCATTCATTCATTCGTTTGTTCGTAAAACTTATTTAGCCATGTGACCTTGGAAAGTTATTAAATCTCTTTCCAAAAGTCAGTTTCCTCTTCTCGGAAGTACCTTCCTTAAGCTGCTTGTGAGAGTAAACAAAAAGATTCTCATAGCCAACACTTAGAATAGCCCTTACTGTGTGCTAGGTTTTGACACCCATAACTCCTTAAACCTCACAACTAGTTCGTGAGGTATGTCCTGTTCTCATTCCCTGTTTACAGATGGGGAAGCTGAGCTAGGGAGAGGTGAGATTCCAGTCCAAGGTCACCCAGGTAGCAAGTGGCAGGGCAGGGATTCAAACCCACACCGTCAGGCTCTATGAGCCTCTGCTTGTAATTGCCACACTCTCCCACCTCTTAGGGGCCCCAGCATTATCGCGGAAGCACCTTACCTTTGGCTCTCATATTTCCTCTTCTTCCTGTGCCTGTCCTGATGCATCCGGGTGGAGTAACCACCTTTTGCCTCCTAGGCTCCAACATGCTGCTGATCGGGGTCCATGGGCCCACCACCCCCTGCGAGGAGGTCTCCATGAAGCATGTAGGCAACCAGCAATACAACGTCACATACGTCGTCAAGGAGAGGGGCGATTATGTGCTGGCTGTGAAGTGGGGGGAGGAACACATCCCTGGCAGCCCTTTTCATGTCACAGTGCCTTAAAACAGTTTTCTCAAATCCTGGAGAGAGTTCTTGTGGTTGCTTTTGTTGCTTGTTTGTAATTCATTTTATACAAAGCCCTCCAGCCTGTTTGTGGGGCTGAAACCCATCCCTAAAATATTGCTGTTGTAAAATGCCTTCAGAAATAAGTCCTAGACTGGACTCTTGAGGGACATATTGGAGAATCTTAAGAAATGCAAGCTTGTTCAGTGGGCTGAGAAGATCCTGAGTACACTAGGTGCAAACCAGAACTCTTGGTGGAACAGACCAGCCACTGCAGCAGACAGACCAGGAACACAATGAGACTGACATTTCAAAAAAACAAAACTGGCTAGCCTGAGCTGCTGGTTCACTCTTCAGCATTTATGAAACAAGGCTAGGGGAAGATGGGCAGAGAAAAAGGGGACACTTAGTTTGGTTGTCATTTGGCAAAGGAGATGACTTAAAATCTGCTTAATCTCTTCCAGTGTCCGTGTTAATGTATTTGGCTATTAGATCACTAGCACTGCTTTACCACTCCTCATCGCCAACACCCCCATGCTCTGTGGCCTTCTTACACTTCTCAGAGGGCAGAGTGGATGTGGTGGCAGCCGGGCCCACATGTCTCTCAAGTACCTGTCCCCTCGCTCTGGTGATTATTTCTTGCAGAATCACCACACAAGACCATCCCGGCAGTCATGGTTTTGCTTTAGTTTTCCAAGTCCGTTTCAGTCCCTTCCTTGGTCTGAAGAAATTCTGCAGTGGCAAGCAGTTCCCCACTTGCCAAAGATCCCTTTTAACCAACACTAGCCCTTGTTTTTAACACACGCTCCAGCCCTTCATCAGCCTGGGCGGTCTTACCAAAATGTTTAAAGTGACCTCAGAGGGGCCCATGGATTAACGCCCTCATCCCAAGGCCCGTCCCATGACATAACACTCCACACCCGCCCCAGCCAACTTCGTGGGTCACTTTTTCTGGAAAATAATGATCTGTACAGACAGGACAGAATGAAACTCCTGCGGCTCTTTGGCCTGAAAGTTGGGAATGGTTGGGGGAGAGAAGGGCAGCAGCTTATTGGTGGTCTTTTCACCATTGGCAGAAACAGTGAGAGCTGCATGGTGCAGAAATCCAGAAATGAGGTGTAGGGAATTTTGCCTGCCTTCCTGCAGACCTGAGCTGGCTTTGGAATGAGGTTAAAGTGTCAGGGACGTTGCCTGAGCCCAAATGTGTAGTGTGGTCTGGGCAGGCAGACCTTTAGGGTTTGCTGCTTAGTCCTGAGGAAGTGGCCACTCTTGTGGCAGGTGTAGTATCTGGGGCGAGTGTTGGGGGTAAAAGCCCACCCTACAGAAAGTGGAACAGCCCGGAGCCTGATGTGAAAGGACCATGGGTGTTGTAAGCTGGGACATGGAAGCCAAACTGGAATCAAATGCCGACTGTAAATTGTATCTTGTAACTTATTAAATAAAACATTTGCTCCGTAAAGTTGCCTTGGTGTTCTTGGATGATGTCGCTTCTGAATAAATTGTTTAATCCTAGGAGTTCAACACCCTCAGCCTGGGTAACAGCAAGACCCAGCCTCTGCAAAAAATTAAAAAATTAGCCAGCATGGTAATGCATGCCTGTAGTCCCAGCTACTCAGGAGGCGGAGGCAGGAGGATTGCTTGAGCCTGAGAGGCCAAGGTTGCAGTGAGCTGTGTTTGCAACCCTGCACTCTAGCCTGGGCAACAGAGCAAGACAGTGTAACACACACACACACACACACAGGCACATCTTTGGAGCCCCAGATCAGCTCTTCCAACCCCTTAAGGGACACAAAACTAGCAACTTGTTTTGACAATGAACCTGGGCTCCTTTTGTGGGGGTGGGGTGGGGCTGGTAAACAAGCTGTCACCTGTCACCCTGCTGTGCTTATTGTTGCTGCTGTCTTCCCCTCCCTTTGCCTCTGTTTCTCTTTTTTTTTTTTTTAATTTTCCTTTTTTGAGACAGAGTCTCACTCTGTTGCCCAGGCTGGAGTGCAGTGGCAGGATCTCTGCTCACTGCAGCCTCCGCCTCCCAGGTTCAAGTGATTCTTCTGCCTCAGCTTCCCAAGTAGCTGGGACTACAGGCGTGCACCACCATGCCTGGCTAATTTTTGTCTTTTTAGTAGAGATGTGGTTTCGCCGTGTTGGCCAGGCTGGTCTTGAACTCCTGACCTCAAGTGATCCGCCCTGCCTTGGTCTTCCAAAGTGCTGTATTACAGGCGTCAACCACTGCGACTGGCCTGTTTCTCCTTTTTCTAGAAGAGCTTTTGATTGCTGAATGCTTAGGAGGTACCTAGCACCCCTCCTCCGCCCCCACCTCCTCCTCCTCTGTCTCTGCCTCCTCCCCACCCCACAGCAGCGATACCGCTTTACAGATGGCACTACCACCTCAGGTGCTGCAATGACATGTTTGCAGATGCAAAGCTCACTTGGGGGCAGACCCTGGGCCCCTGCCTTCTTGACCCCAGGGTGCTAGCTCTACCCCCTGGTGATACCGCTGTGGAAACAGGAGTCCCCAGATAGGCCCCGGCAGGTGCCATGGTGATGGGAAATCACGGCTGGGCCCCCAGCCCTCTAGATGGGGGTTGGGGGTGGAGAGAAAAGCAGGGAAGGGAGACTGGATTCTTCTGACACCTGGCTGTCAATTGGGATCAATTGTTTGCCTCTGAGAGGAGCGAGGAAGAGAGTGGAGGAAAGGTCCTCTCCTCCCGGAGGGAGCAGCCTTATCTGTGGCCTGCATCAGGAAGCACTGCTTCCTGGACTCCTATCTGAGAAGGTCCGTGGGCTTCGGGATTCTGCAGTGGCGGGCAGTTCCCCCACTTGCCAAAGAGTTCATTCAGGCTCTGCCCGGTGGGGTCTGGCTGGGCCACAGTATCATGCTAGTTTGCCCACAGAGGACCACAGGGCGCAGCCATTGGTTTCTCTACTGTGAAGCCTGGCGGCTTTCTGTTGGGGGAGGCAGCATTTGTAAATTAACAGCATGGGCTTTGGTGTCAGGCACCCCAGAGCTTCAACGCTGGCTCTGCCGTTCATTAGCTGTGTGGCCCTGGGGAAGTCGCCTTGCCTCACCTCTCTGGGTGGTCGTGAGGATCAGATAAGAGCCCACAGGGAGCTGTAAGGAACAATTCCCTGCCAGAGTCTCAGCCACTGCTGTCTGTGACCAACACCTGCTGGAAGTGATGTTCCTGGCACAAGGCCGCCCCCTGGCTGCTTGTTGGCATCTGGGGCTACACCTGGTTGTCCCCTGCATGGGGGCGATGGTGATGTTACCCTGGGGTAAATTTCCCCACTAGAAGCCACTGCCTCCTGTTACATCAAAGACATCCCAGGGTGGGATGCACCTCTTTATCAGTCAATGGCTAGGACCACAGGGCAACCCTTACCTGCACCTGGGCTTGGCTGCTATGGAAACCAGCTGTTTGTGCAAATACCTTGAGAACTTTGAAACTTGACCCCGGACAGGCCTGGTGCCAGGTCCTTTCCGACTTTTGTGTTTTCTTTCCACCTTTCACTACTGACTTTGCCTCTTTCCTACCAGGAGTGGACAGGGCCGATGGAGGTGAAGCGGACAGCAGCTGCACTGCCCTGTAGAGATTCCCAGGCCCTGCCCACTTCAAAGCACACAAGCCCACCTCTTCCTCATCACATTTCCCTTTGCAACCCAGGGAGGCACTCACCAGGATGCTGCCAAGAAGGAAACATTTTATTAACATGTTTCTTTGTTTCTGATGTACTTATAACACTTGGGCCTCTTGACCAAGTCTAGTTTTAGGACTTCAAAGGGGCCTTGGAAGCCACATTTTGATGACTTTGGTGTAAAATGAGTAGGGCATATAGGGATTTAATTTCCCTTGAAAGTTGCACAGACTTAAAAATTAGCAGAATAGGCTAGCAGAATAGGCCAGATGCGGTGGCTCATATCTGTAATCCCAGCACTTTGGGAGGCCGAGGCAGGCGGATCACCTAAGGTCAACAGTTCCAGACCAGCCTGGCCAACATGGTGAAACCCCCTCTCTACTAAAGATAGAAAAATTAGCTGGGCGTTGTGGTGCAGCCTGTAATCTCACTACTCAGGAGGCTGAAGCAGGAGAGTTGCTTGAACCCGGGAGGCAGAGGCTGCAGTGAGCTGAGATCGTGCTACTGCACTCCATCTGGCCTAGGCAACAGAGTGAGATTCCATCTAAAAAAAATAATAAAACAAATAGTAGAATAAAGGTTAAAGGCAAAATGAGTGCTTGATCCTTGTCAACCCGCCAAGTTTATATTAAAAATGGGGAGTGCTGCTGTTAATTGAAGTGCGCATTAGCCTCAGTTCTCAGCCCTATGGAAGTAGAGTCAAGGAAAGAGATGGAGTCTTTCCAAATCTCCATTAACTTGGAGGGGGAAGAGGCTGTATAATCCGTATATTTCACGAATGAAAACTCCCAGAAATTAGTATCTTATGCAGGTATTTTTTCCCTTTCACAACAGTAAATCATAATTTGAGGAAGTAAAAATGTCACACTGGGGGCAGTAAGGGCTCAAGCAAGCCTGGATTCAGTTTATTTTTCTGGCTTTGTCCTAAGGATGCTGCCTAACGCATGGTGGGAGGAATCTTTCTAAACAAAGAGATCCTTCTCTGCTTCGTGATAAGGCTTTTGTCTGAGCCCCCAAGCCCACAGGGACCGGCTCATGGGCATGGAATTTAGGGAGACCCACTCCACAGCCCTCACACCCTTTTTCTCTCTTCCTCAAGAGTTCTCAAGAGCAGGCAGGAAATGGAGAATTTACGAGCCTGACTTGTGGCACGGATCCACATATCCAAGGGTGTTTTGTATTTTGGACTCGCTTATCTCCCCGGGACAAAGTACAAAGATGAAAGAATCTGCAAGCCTTTTGTTGCCCATGTTTCTCCCTCTGCCCTGACTGCCTTGCCAAGATACCAGAACACCTCTCCCTGTCGGGGGCTGCCCTCCCTTTCTAGGAAGTGGACGTGCTTAGGGCAAAGCTGGTGCTGAACCCCGGCAGGGTGTATTCAGAGGAGGAGAAAACCTCAGCAGAAGCACCAAGTCCTGGAAATGCCAGCTTCAGGCCCAGCTACAAGCAGCCTGCTCCATAGCAGCAGAATAACCTCGTGTAGCAGCAGCATTCAGAGAACAGCGGGTCACATGCTGCAGGTTCAAACCGGATTCCAAGCCCAGCGCTGCTGCTTACCAACCGAGATACCTCAGGCGGTCACCTTCTCTGTGCCTCACTGCTCTCATCTGTAAAATAGGGAAATAATGGGAAACTTCCATTCTAAAATCAGATGAACTCCAGAAAGGCATCTCCCCCTGCCTCCCTCCCGCTCAGCACATCCACCCCCCAACTGGCCTGGGCAAACTTTCCTCAACCCAAAGCTGTTGAGAGAGGGACTGCCTGAGTGTTGCAGAGATTCGGCTCCCCAAGGCAGACTGGAAGGGGCACCCCAGCTAGGGAAAGGGAGGCTTATGGAGAAGCCATTAAGTGTGGTGGCTCTAAGGTTGGGCTGGGGATTCAAATCCTGGCCCTGCCATGACCTCTGGCAGGCAAGTCACTGATCCTTCACAGAAAACTGTGCCTCAGTTTTCTTTCCAATGAAATGGGGTAACAGGACCCACCCCATAGAGTGTTCTGAGAACTCACTGACAAAATATACATAAAGAGCATTTCAGGCCAGGCATGGTGGCTCACTCCTGCAATCCCAGCACTTTGGGAGGCCAAGATGGGTGGATCACTTGAGGTCAGGAGTTCAAGACCAGCCTGGCCAACATGGTAAAACCCCGTTTCTACTAAAAATACAAAAATTAGCCAGATATGATAGCATGTGCCTGTAATCCCAGTGGGGAGGCTGAGGCAGAAGGGTTGCTTGAACCCAGGAGGTGGAGGTTGTGGTGAGCCAAGATCACGCCACTGTACTCCAGCCTGGGTGACAGAGACTGTCTCAAAAAAAAAAAAAAAAAAAAAAAAAGGCATTTCACAGAGTCCAGTACATGATAAGTGTTCATGAAATTACTATTATTGTTGTAAGGGAACTAAGACATTAAGTTCTGAGTCCTAGGAAAGCAGTGTGGTGTGGCAGACAGAGTCTTGGTCTGGGCATTAGGGTTAGGCAGTATCAGTAGGAGTGGGTGGGGTGGGGTGGGCCAACCACAGAACTCTGTCTGAGGTGGGATGTTGGTGGCCTCAGGGAGTGGCCAGAAAGGTGGGAGGAGAAAGGGGTGAGTCACATGCACCTAGGAGGGCTCCAGCCCACATGCCAGCCTGTTCTTGTCCCCTGGTTTCAGAGCTTCACCATTTTCCCTTTGCATAGGCCTAGGCCAGTGACAGACCTGAGGGCTGCTCCCACACTGCGCCATCCCAGGGATTGTTAGATGGATGGAGCTTAAATAAGTTAATAAACTAAGAGTAAGAAAATTATCATCGTAAGTAACACTAACGCTATGCACTGAGACTTACTATCACATTTTTTAAAGGAGAGTTTGTCAAGGCTCAGAAAGGTTTAGTGACTGGCCGGGCGCGGTGTCTCACGCCTGTAATCTCAGCATTTTGGGAGGCAGAGGCAGGTGGATCACTTGAGGTCAGGAGTTCAAGACCAGCCTGCCCAACATGGTGAAACACCACCTCTACTAAAAGCACAAAAATTAGCCGGGCGTGATGATGGGCGCCTGTAGTCCCAGCTACTTGGTAGGCTGAGACAGGAGAATCGCTTGAACCCGGCAGGCAGAAGTTGCAGTGAGCCGAGATCGCGCCATTGCACTCCAGCCTGGGCGACAGAGCAAGACTAAAAAGAAAGAAAAAAAAAAAGGTTTGGTGACTTCCCCAAGGTCACACAGGTAGTCATTAATGGTCAAGGCTGTGTTAAAACTCGGTAAACCTGTCTAGGAACGGGGCTGTGAAGTTGTGCACGGCTCCAGACACAGAAAACAGAAGCCAGAGGAGGCTCTCCCAGCGGGCCGTTGGCCTCCTTGGGCCCGCGGAAGGCGGCCCTTTGGGAGCGCCTCTCTGCACCGTCCCAGCTCCGCTCCCCTCTCGGGGAAGTTGTGGGCCTCGGGGGCGAGAGGACGACTGCCTGGGTTGTCGTCGCCGCAGTGACCGCTAGGGGTCGCCTTGGACACGCGAAATACGTCCGCAAGCGGAGTCCCTGCGGTGGGGAAGGCGCGGGCTCTCCCAGGCCAGGAGGAGGGGGACCCACCCACCTCTCTTCTTCTGCGCTGGTAAGTCCGGGGACTCCGGCGCAGAAGCTTCGGGGGTGGGGCAGAGAGGCTGTCTGGAGTTCTAGCAGCAGACCTTGCCCCGCAACCGATTGACTCCAGGGTCCTGCCGCCCCCAAGCCCCGCAACTCCTGACTTCCTCCCTTCACCCCTCACCCCCACTGTCCCCCGTAACAGAGCCAATGTGAAGTGCGCCTAGGCATAATTTACTTGAGCACATTTCCAGGGCACCTACTGTGTGCCAGGCTCGGCCCGCGGAGACACCCGAGTTACAGGGCAGGGCAGGATCAGCTCCGCGAGGCCAGGGCGTTTTGTCGTGTTGTTCACTTGCAGCCCGGGACACACAGTAGGCCCTCCGCCAGGAGAGAATGACTAACTGGTGCTTAGCTCCTGCTCAGGCAGCCTGCAGGCGAAAGGTTCATCAGTCACTACTGTGCGTGCCCCGGGGAGGCATCTCAGACCCAGCTATTCCACTTAACCTGAGTTTCTTCCCCAAATTTCCCAAACCCCTCACAGTCCATTTCACACGTGGAAAGACTGAGGCCCAGAGGGCAGTCTATACATCCGTGGCCTTTCTTGCCTTTCTAACTGGGGGTGTCCCAGGCTGCAACACTCTTCCCCTGTGCTTTGCCCCTGGCTAACTCATGTTCACAGTTCAGGTCTCAGTCAAACGGCACCTCTTCCAGGAAGCCTTCCCTGACCCACTCACTGCAACCTGGCTAAGCGTCTGCCTCCCCTTCTAGAGGGTGAAACCCTGAGAGCAGGAAGTACCTGGGCTCTGTCTTTCCTCATCTACATTTTGAGCCTGGCTTGGTGCCTGGCACAGGGTCAGAAGCTAATGACGTTTGTTGAATGAAAAGTGGAAGGCAAGTGGCCCCAGGGCCCTGTGGGTAGCCTCCTTCTCCCTGGTCAGGGAGGCAGAAGGTGTGAGGATCCAGGTGGCTGACTTTGTGGTACCGCCGAGGCATCAGGTGGGTCCTCCCCTGCCCCGCCCTGCCTGCGCCTCTCTCAAGTGCCCATCCCACTTCCTGGGAGAATTTTGTGTCTATAACACAAGGACGTGGGTTTTGGGGTTAAACCCAGAGATTCCTCAGTTTACTCATTTGTGAGAGTGACGCAAGACGGCCTGTTTGCAAATCACTGTGAGGATTAAGTGATGTAACAGTAAAGTCCCCAGCCCGGGGCCTGGCATGGAGTAGGTACACACCAGCGGGCACACCAGCCTCAGTGCCCTGGGGCAGTCACATGGTTTCCAAGCCTCCATTGCCCCACTTGGAAAGGAGGACATGAAAGCCTACTAATGGGGAGGATGGTTTAAGGCACACAGAGCACAGCTTAGCACCTGGCACCTCACGGGTGCTTGTGAAACTGCAGCTCATGTTGAGGGAGCACTTCCTCCCAGCCAGACACTGTCCAAGTGTTTTATATGCTGGTCTAGTGTCATTCTCCCAATACTAAGGGTAGTTCCCACTCTCACCCTCCTGTACAGATGAGGCCACTCCGCTAGCAAGGGACAGAGCTGCGTATCTGAGGAGCTGGACCCTAGAGTTGCCCTGGAAACCTCCTCAGCTGCGTGTCCAACGCTCCCTGAGGCCGGGGAAGACTGGGCCTCTTTTTGGACCCCCATTGGGTGCCTGGCACATAGTAGGTGTGCATCAGAGTTTGCTGAATGGAATAGAGGCTGCAGCACCCCGTGCGCCACCCCAGAGCCCTGTGGGTGTGAAGGTAAAGGCCTGGGCCCGTCCCTCGGGGGAAGGACAGGCACCTTGGGTGGGTTGTGGCCAGGCTCTGCACCCTTTTCCAGCCTGGTCTGTTCTTCTGCCTGTGGGACCCCCCAAGTCCCCCAGGGCAGCCCAGCCTCTCCTCTCTTTCAGGGCCTTGGCAACCCAGCCCTCATCGGCTGCATGTATCCTTGGAGATGAGGCTCTGGGAGCCCAAACACAGGCCGCAGAGCTGTGGGAAGAGCCATTCTTCCCTCCTCCACCTCTCCCTGCCCCTGGGGAGCTGTGGACCTCCCAGAACCAGGCCTGCTGGAAGGAATGCATCCAAAAGGAGGCCACCGCCCGAGTTGCCTGGAAGATCAACGATGGCCACAAGTACCTAAGGGAGGGGACCGTGCCCAGGAAGCAGCTCCAGCAGGCCCCATCCAGGTCAGCCTTGGTAGCAGGCCCAGTGCCTGCCACCAGCTCCCATGATAGCAAGGAGGTACAGGTTGGATGGCCAGAGACCAAGGGGGCCCAGAACCAGCTGTCCAAGGGGGCCCAGAACCAGCTGTCCAAGGGAGTGGGTGTCCAGGACTCCCCACCCAAGGGAGACAGAGTCTGGGAGGCCAGAAAAGCAACTCAGGGGCCAGCAGGTCAGACCAGGCCGGAGAGTTTAGAAATGAGGCAGGTCTCCCCAAGAATCCTGCAGCTGCTCTTCCCAGGCATCTCCCACGATGGCCAAGGCCACGCCCTGGACCTCCAGGCACGGCATCGGCTGAAGCCCGAGGAGAAGTTCCAGTACCCAGTCATGTCATCCTAGGAGTACAGCTGGCACGTGGGTAAGGGCCACCACCATCTTGCCATTCCAGGCCTCTGGCAGGCAGGCCTGGCCTCCCTCCCCAGCCTCATCCTTCACCACCCCTCACCCCGGCTCATGGACATGGATCACCTTCCTCTGAGCACATAGAACTTGGGGATGTGCTTAAGCACCTTCACACTTTCAGGCCTTTTCATGCTCTGGTCTCTCCACTTGGGATGCTCTTCCTGCTGCCCCACCCTGATGAAATTTCACACATCACCTCCTCTGGGAAGTCTTCCGAGATGCCTCCAAGCAGATTAGTTGAGCCCACCTTCACGCTTCTGCAGGTTTTTGAGTCCACAGAAGCACTGGGCACACGGAATCACCATTCCTTATATATCCATCTGGCCTGGGGAGCCCTTTGGGTTCCAAGACTTCTTAGTTAACTTTATTCATGCCCTCCCAGCTCCCAGCCTGGGGCTGGTACTTGACTGTGGAATGAATGAAGAAATGAATGAACATGGACTAAGGATGAGAACTTGATTTGCAATCAGGAGGTATGAGTTCAAATCCTGGTTCTACCACTTCTGAGTTGTATGATCTCAGGCAAGAGCCTCAACTTCTCTGGGCCTCAATTTTCACATCTGAAAAATGGGAATAACCTAGTATGTGCCTTCCTGTGTCACGGAGTTTTGGGGAAATCAAGTGGGAAAGCACTTGGAATAGGAACTGTCCTCACAAACCCCCTGTGAGGTAGGAACCAACTGTGATTCCATCATTCAGAATGGAGAGGAGATCTGGAGTTACTGAATCCCAGCTCTACCTGGAAATGAGTCACTGAACAAAAAAGCACAGAATTGTGAATCAGTTTAATTAGGAGGCTTGGGTTTGATTTCTGGCTCATTCATTCATCAGTCTGTCAATCATTTAACAAGTGTTTATTGAGCACCTGGTATGTGTCAGACACTTACACTTTTTGTCCCTGGGCATACAACAGAGAACAAGACAGACATGATCCCTGCCCTCACCAAAGGTAGACAACAAACAGATAATGATGTGGTGTCAGGCAGTGGTCCACACTACTACAGAGCAGCCCTTTTCCATCTTTCCTATGCACAGGAATCAGCTGGGGTCTTGGTAAAATGCAGGTTCTGACTGGGGCAGGGAGTGGGCGGTGATGGGGGAACTTCTGCATTTCTAACAAGTTCCCAGATGGTGCTGATGCTGCTGGTCCATGGACCATACCTCGAGGTCAAGGCTAAAGGAGAAGATAAGTTAGAAGAAGGAGATGGCCAGGTATGATGGCTCACGCCTGTAATCCCAGTGCTTTGGGAGGCCAAGGCAAAATAATCACTTGAGTCCAGGAGTTTGAGACCAGCCTGAGAAACATAGTGAGACCCCATCTCTACAAAAAAATTTAAAAATTAACCAGGCATGGTCGTGTGCAACTGTAGTTCCAGCTACTTCGGAGGCTGAGGTGGGAGAATTGCTTCAGCCCAAGAGTTTGAGGCTGCAGTGAGCAAAGATTGTGCCACTGCACTCCACCTTGGGCAACAGAGCAAGACCTTGTATCAAAAAAGGAAGAAGAAAAGAAGGAGAAGGAGAAAGAGAGGAAGAGGAATAAGAAAAAGAAGAAGAAGAAGAAGAAGAAGGGGAGGAGGAGGAAGGGGAGGGGGAGGGGAGGGGAGGAGGGAGGAGGGTGGAAAGAGGAGGGGAAGGAGAAAGAAGAGGAGAAGGAGAAGAAGGAGGACAGAAGGAGGAGAAGAAGAGGAAGAAGGAGGAGGAGGAGAAGAGGCTGCTCTGGTAAACCTGGTGGTCAGGAAAGGCCTGCTGGGAGGGAGCATTTGAGCAGAGTCCTAGGTATTATAGTATCTACTCCACAGGACTCATCCACAGAGCAGGTCTCAGCTGAGGCGCCACACAGCAACCTCCCAGTCCCCTCCTGCTCTGGCCCATGCGTCTGTGTCCACTGCCTGTGAAGCCAGTGCCAGTTACAGGGTTGCCAGATCTAGCAAATAAAAATGCAGGATGCCCAGTTACCTTTGAATTTCAGATAACAAATAATTTTTTAGTGTACATATGTCCCAGATACCTAAACAACAATTTGTTGTTTATCTGAAATTCAAAGGTAACTGGGCATCCTGAATTCCATCCTGGCAACCCAATCATTGAGGTGCCAGTTCCCATGCCAGGGGGGCTGGGACTGCAGGTGCACACCACCATGCCCAGCTAATTTTTGTATTTTTTGTAGTGATGGGGTTTCGCCCATGTTGCCCAGGCTGGTCTCGAGCTCCTGGCCAAGAGATCCGCCCAACTCAGCCTCCCAAAATGCTGGGATTACAGGTATGAGCCACTGTGCCTGGCCTAGATGACAGACTTTTTTTTTTTTTTTTTGAGACAGAGTTTCACTCTGTCACCCAGGCTGGAGTGCAGGGGTGCAATCTCGGATCCCCGCAACCTCTGCCTCCTGGGTCCAAGCGATTCTCCTGCCTCAGCCTCCCAAGTAGCTGGGATTACAGGCACCTGCCACCACACCCAGCTAATTTTTGTATTTTTAGTAGAGACAGGGTTTTGCCACATCGGCCAGGCTGGTCTCGAGCTCCTGACCTCAGGAGATCCTTGGCCTCCCAAAGTGTTGGGATTACAGGTGTGAGCCACTGCGCCTGATGATAGACTTACTATTGACCACTTCTCCCTCCACACCACAGTTACAAACAGGGGCAGTGACATTCCAGTGGCTGCAAAAAGACACAGGGAAGAGGGGTTAAAGGCATAATCTGGACCCCAGCTAGGTCAGCCAAAAATGCCCTTTTACACATATAAAGCACAATCTAGGGCCTGGCATGAAGTAAGTGTTCAAACAAATGGTAGCTGGTATTATTAGCACTGTAGTTGTTGTTGGTGGTGACTCAACAGGCAGGATTTGCAGCTTATGGGCATGTGGGGAGCTAGTTCAGCCTTGAGTAGCCCCCACGTGCCTCCTGTGGAGCACTGGTATGGGTGGGGTATCCAGGGACAACAGGAGAAATGGGATGTGGGGTAAGTGAGCTTGGGGTGGGGTGGAGTCAGAATAGTTAATTGGAATTGCCCCCCTATCAGGACAGATCCTGGTGGTGCTGCCAAGGTGGGGTGTCGAGGTCTCCGTGCGATGTCAGGCATTACCCTTTGGTTATGAGGTCATAGGAGGGTCTGAGGGTCCTAAGGTAGGGGTCAAGGGCCCTAAGAAGGCATGGCTGGTCCTAGGTGGTACAGAAATATTGCACTTTTTTAACAACTGAAGCAGCTATAGTAGTGTGTCCCTGCTGGCCCTCGGCCCTGTGGGTTGGGGTAATGTGGCAGGAGGAAGGTGACCCTCACTCTCCCCAGCCTCTGCTGTGTTGCAGGGGACGCTATGAAGCACATCAAGGTTCCAACTTATGCCAAGGTCCAGTCCATCACAAAGGTGTTTTACACCAAAAGTGGCATCTGCCATTTCCCACAGCAAACAGACTAGCTCACGTGAGTCCACATGGGGAAAGGTCCCCAGAGCTGCTCCTATTCTATGCCTATGGCCCATCTGGACCCTCCGGCCAGACTCACCCTTGCTCTGCAGCTGTCGAGCCCCGCCGCCTCGCTGTGCATGGGTAGGCATGAGAGTGACTAAGGCGGGGTCTGGACCAATCGGTGGCCCTCCCTCCCGGCTGTCTGCCTCCAAGGACCTCAGCTCCTTGTAGGGCTGCCTCCGCCCCTGCCGTCATTGGCAAGGCGTGGACATGGGGGCTGCTTTCCTGGGGGGAAACAGTGGGGTTTCCAAGTGCTCCCTCAGCAGACCCGGGGCAGGAGAGGGCTCGCTAAATCCTTAAGGTGCTAAAGGGAGAGAATATCTCCCTGCTTTTTATTTCTCTACATTCTGTTGAAGGGATCCATAGCGGGGTTGCTTAGTGCCAATTTACCCCATAGTTTAGGGAAGAAGTAGTTTACGTTTTTGCTTACCGCTTCTCTCATCCCTCAGAACCTGTGTTAGTCAGGGTTGCCTCACTGCTAAAACAAACAGCCCCTAAGTCCCAGTTGCTTAAACCAATAAAGACGTCTTTCCTACATGGCCGTCCAATCTGATGTTGGGCAGGTGACCTTCCACCTGCTGATCCGGGGACCCAGGCTTCTCCCACCTGGTAGCTCTGCCATCCCCTAGGGCCTCACAGCCCTCCCCTGAGTCCTCTACATCCAGCCAGGGAAAGGGGAGAGAGACTGAGCATGGAGAGAATACACCTGCTCTGAACCGCCTTGGCCTGGAGCTAAGCGGTGTCACTTCCTCTCCCATTCTACTGGTGAGAACAAGTCACATGACTCCTAGATGTGAGAGGGCTGGGTTGATTCATGGAGCCATGCGCTCAGCAGGAAGAGGAGGAAGGGTACCACAGTGGCCTACATGTCTTGTGCAGCCACCATGCTAAATTCGAAGCTCCTTCCTATATCAGCTTCTTAGGGTTGCCATAATAAAGTACCCCAAACTCAGTGGCTTAACACAACAGAAAGTGGCGATCTCACATTTTTTGGAGGCTGGAAGTCAGATCAAGCTGTGGGCAGGGTCAAGCTTTCTCTGAAACCTATAGGGACAAACCCTTTCTTGCCCTTCCTGGCTTCTGGTGGCCACCGGCATCCTTGGCCTTCCTCAGCTTCCAGCTGCAGCACTCCAGGCTCTGCGTTCCTCGTCACGTGGCTGTCTACCTGTGTGTCCCTCTGGCTTCCCATGACTGTCTCCTTAGAAGGGCATCAATCGTATTGGATTAGGGGCCCACACCTCCAGTATGTCCTCATCTTAACGAATTACATTTGCAGTGGTCCTATTGCCTAATGAGGTGGCACTGGCAGTTAGAACTTGGAAAAAAAAAAACTTAAATATTTTTGGGCCAGGCGCAGTGGCTCACGCCTGTAATCCCAGCACTTTGGGAGGCCGACGTGGGCAGATCACCTGAAGTCAGGAGTTGGAGACCATTCTGGCCAACATGGTGAAACCCTGTCTCTACTAAAAATACAAAAATTAGCCGGGCATGGTGGCAGGTGCCTGTAATCCCAGCTACTCGGGAGGCTGAGGCAGGAGAATCGCTTGAACCTGGGAGGCTGAGGCAGGAGAATCGCTTGAACCTGGGAGGCTGAGGCAGGAGAATCGCTTGAACCTGGGAGGCTGAGGCAAGAGAATCGCTTGAACCTGGGAGGCTGAGGCAGGAGAATCGCTTGAACCTGGGAGGCTGAGGCAGGAGAATCGCTTGAACCTGGGAGGCTGAGGCAGGAGAATCGCTTGAACCTGGGAGGCAGAGGTTATGGTGAGCCGAGATCGCACCACTGCACTTCAGCCTGGGTGACAGAGCAAGACTCTGTCTCAAAAATAAATAAATAAATAGTCTTTTGGGAGGAACAATTCATTCCATACCACCTCCCTTCTGACAGCTAAACCTTGGTTACTCATATTATCCTGATGGGCCTCCCTCCTTCTCTCAGAAACAGTTCTCTTGCAGAATCCCAGACATGTCGAATGATTGTCCGTGGACCCATCTGATGTTGGTGCTCACAGAATCTGATTGCTTAGAAGGCCTCGGGCAGGTGGGGAATTCAAATAAACATCCCTGCATACAGCTCTTTCAAAACTAAAATGCTCATGGGCAGGTCTTGTTCAACCAGGATATTGTGGTACACTTCCCTCCTTACTTGGACAAAAGGGCAGTTCCTCAGGCTGGACAGAGAAAGCACTGGGCAAACGAATCACTCTTCCTGGGTCTCTAGTGGTCTGTCTCTTGGCCTGAACCGTCAGAGAGGAGCTAGACCACTTAAAACTGCGAATGCAACTATCTTGTCTGGTTTTCCCTGGGCAGTCTTGGGAATGTGAGCGAGCATCAATGTGGGAATGGATTCCCTTGAGACGCACATAGCAGCCTCGCACAACAGAGCTGCTGGAAAAACACCTGCCAGGTTGAATCAAACACCAAATGAACCCTGGGTTCTCTAGAGTTACTTGATTGAATGCAACAAATATTGATCCAGCAGCTCCTGTGGGCCGGGCCTAGGCTGAGCTCCTGGGGAATGAGGGGTCAGATCTTGGAGCTCACAGGACATAGTGAGAAGGGCTGTATGGGGGACGGTGGACACCTTTGGTGCACAGAGGAGCCTTCCTGAGGGAGGCCATTGTCATTTCTGTCCTTGAAACAATGCTCAGAAAGACCTTAGCACAGTGCCTGGCTCTATACATGTGATTTATATTAATAATAATTATCTCTATCAGCAGCAAGTCTTCAAGCTCCTTAGAAAAGGAATGGCTGCAGCATTTCTCAACTGGGATTCTGTGAATAAATGAAACCCTACAGAAAATGACACCAGTGACTTTTCTCAGTCCTCCCAGGAATGACACCATTCTACAGGCATGGGAAAGAAGTTGATTCATTACAAACAGGGGCTGTCCCCGAATGTTAGGGCTTAATTCTTTCTGGGAAGTCAGTTAAGAAAGGCTGGTGGAGAGTTTATTTAGGTATTTAATGAATACCTGTTTGATATCTGCGGGCATCGTTCTAAGCCCTACACTGTCCAGTTCGGTAGTCATGATCCAACCACATGTCCATTGAGCATTTGCAATGAGTCTTATCCAAATTGTGATGTACTCTAAGTATAAAACACACACTGAATTTCAAAGATTTAGTATAATGAAACGTAAAATTTCTCATTAATAATTTTTATATTGAATTTTATGTTGAAATGACCATACTTGGATAGATTGGGCTAAATCAGAGGTTGACAAACTTTCCCTGTAAAGGACTGGATAGTAAGAATTTTCAGCTTTGTGGATCACCTGGTCTCAACTATGCAACTACTCAACTCTGCCATTGCAGTGCAAAATCAGCCATAGACAATACAAAAACAAATGGGCATGGCTTGTTCCAATAAAACTTTATTTAAAAAAACAGATGGTGGGCCAGATTTCCCCCACAGGCTGTATAGTTTGCTGATTTCTGTGTTAAATAAAATATTAAATATATTAATTTCACTTATTTCTTTTACTTCTTAAAATATGGCTACCAGAAAATTTCAAATTACATTTTGGCTTATATTATATTCCTGTTGGACCAGACTGGTCTAAGAACTTTACAAATATTAACTCTGGGGGATGATGCTTTTACCCTGGCAGAGGGGTGTGTGTGTGTGTGTGTGTGTGTGTGTGTGTGTAGGCTGAGATGTGTGAATTCCAACGACAACCTAGAGCGAGTGTGGAGTTGGCTCCCTGGCCTGGCTTCACCACTGCTGAGTGTGGAGCCCAAGTGCAGACTGGCTTGTGGAGTTTTCCTGCGGGTATCTGGACCTGTCTGAGCCCTTTCTCTTTCTAGGTTCACCTCTGGACTAAAGGTAAGTTCCCCAAAAGGCCACCGGGTGGTGCTGTCGGACCACAAGCCATGGTGGTTGGCTCACTGGAAACCTGCGCTCTCCACCTGGCTCTGCCATTTGCTGTGTGGCCTTGGACCTCAGTTTCCTCACCTGTAAACAGGATTAGACTAGACTGAAGAGAGCATGAACTTTGAAGGCAGGCAGACCGGGATTTTAATTCTGCCTCCCCCAGGGCCCCATTGTGACTTTCACAGGCATTAGGCACCTTTGCCTTTATAGATCCTTTCCCCCATAAAAAATATTAAAATTGTATTTTACAACTATATTGGTATAAAGACAAACATGTTATTATTATTATGTTAATTTTTTCTTCATCCCCAAAGTTCATGTTTTTCTGATTCTGAAAGAAATTAACACATTTCCATGTGCCCTAGGCACGGTGCTGTGCCTAATGGGTGAGTCACCTGGGTTCAATACTCCCCAGCTGTGTGCCCTCGGGCAAGTTGTTTAACTTCTCTGGGCCTCACTCTCCTCGTCTATAAAATGGAGATGACATCAGACTCCACCTCACTGCTGCGGTTGGAATTCAGTGAGATGGCCCATGCCACAGCCTCTTAGCACACAGCCTGGCACACAGCAGCCCTTAGCAAATGGCAGCCATTACTTATTATTACCTTTAAGGATATTTTCAGCTCTAGCCTCTAGGAAACTGTGAAAAGATCTCAGGAGCGGGAATCTCAAAGTAATGATAACTCGGAAAAATAAAACTCCCAGGGTATTTGGTGGTAGAGTTTCCCAGAGCATAGAGGGGCAGCAGGAGGAGTTTCTGTAAATGACCAACCTCCTCCCACCTGCCATCGGAAGACGCATTTGAGGCAGGGACATGGGCTGGTATGACCCAGCCAGAAGCTGAGCAGGCCGAGGAATATGTGCCAGGCAGGGAGACCCCTGGGAAAGAGCTGAGTGCATGTGTATGTGCACGTACACACACACACACAAACCTGCATCCATAGATTCTTGTTTCTTCAAATTCCCTTATTTTGATTTAATTTTAGTAGCTTCCCTGAATCCCAAAGATTGACGCCACTGTTGCCAGGGTCTTGGGGACCGTGGGGACCCGCTCCTCCTTTGAAATATGGCCCATGGGCAAGTGACATGGGGATGCTGGCACCTTCAGGATCATTCAGGTGGAAGCCCGCCCTGATCAGGAGACTCAGCAGCTGATGCAAATGTGAGCCTCTCTCAGCTGCCCTGCTTTCCACCCTCACGCCTGCCTGGGCTGGGTGCCTTTCCTCTTTCCGGGAGGGACGAGGGATGTGGCCCCCAGTTTGTCGCCCTTTCCTGGTTTGGCAACTACTCTTTATACTTGCCCTCTCCAGCCCAAGGGAGAGATAGGAGCAGGGTTGCTGAATTGCAGAAGCTCCCTTCACCCACCCCACCCCCAGCAGGGTCAGGGAGAAGGTCACTGGGGGAGGGCTTCTGTATTTGTGGCAGGAAAGTGGTGTTGACAAGGAAAAGGATGTCACAAGGACTGGAAGCAGGGGCGTCTCCATCCTCAGGGTTACTTGCCAAAATATTTGCCGTGGTGAATGACAAAGAAATGGAACCCTGGCATGATTCCTTGTGTGGCAAAAATTCATTCTGAATAACTAAGCTCGAGCAACCTGCACACCCAGACTTAAAGCAGCCTACCCTTTAACAGAGCAAGCCCTGTTAATACAAATATACAAGTAAGGGAATTTAATTTATCGAGGGCTTACTAGGCATCAGGCACATCCTCCATGCTTTATATCCATCATCTTATTTAAACTTTACCTATGAGGTTGATTCTCTTATTATCTCTGTTTTACACACAAGGAAACTAAAGGTAAGTAGCCTGCTCGAGGTCCCACAGCTGGTAGGTGGTAGAGACTACGGCTCCAAAGTGAGCCTGGTCCTTGCTACCATGCTACACCTCGCCTCACCAAGGGGGACTGGGAGAGTGATTTCAAATCTGGGCCTCAGATCATGTGCCTTGGAATCAACCGGGGGACTTGTTGAAATTGCAGGTTCCTGGGCCCTGGCCGTAGATCCTTTAGACAGACTCTGGGAGACTGGGACCTGGGAATCGCCATGGTAACTGGTTCCCTGGGATTCCAGTGCACACCAAGGTTTAGACTCTTTTTTGTTCGTTTGTTTTTTTGTTTTGTTTTGTTTTTGAGAAAAGGTCTTGCTCTGTTTCCCAAGCTGGAGTGCCATGGTACGATCACAGCTCACTGCAGCCTTGACTTTCCAGGCTCAAGTGATTCTCCTGCCTCAGCCTTCTGAGTAGCTGGGACTACAGGCATGCACCACCATGCACAGCTAATTTTTTTATTTTTTGTTCAGATGGGGTCTTGCTATGTTACCCAGGCTGGTCTCAAACTCCTGGGTTCAAGTGATCCTCCCATCTCAGCCTCTCAAAATGCTGGGATTACAGGCGTCAGCCACCGCACCCAGCCAAGCTTTAGACTCTTTGGACAAAGCCAAGGCTAAAAGGGTGCCTATGACCAGGGGACACCCATTTTCCCCAAAAGGCCACCAGAGTTCCTTGCCCAGGCCAGGCCAGGTGACCCAAAGGGACAGGAGGATGTTTGCAGCTCCATTAGGTTATGCGCAGTGAGACATGCCCTGCGCTGTGCCCTCTTGCCTGTCAGAATTTGGCCGGAATAAGAGCTGGCAGATGCCTGTGGCTCCAGTAACCTGCTCCTGGGCAGGAGTGAAGGGATGTCTTGTTGGGAGGAAGCTGCAGGGTGTCAGGACCAAGTCAGAGCCATGGACTGACTCATTTAGTGTCTGGTCCTCCTTCCCATTCCTCCCCCACCCAGCATGGAGTCTCAAGCCCCAGCAGCCAGGGTTCTTGTCCCAGCCATGTGGGCTTTCGGAGCTTGCAGTACTTTGGGACAGAAGGATGAGCCTCTCTCTCCGGAATAAGCCCATTTATGACTTGCTTGACTTTTTTTTTTTTTTTTTGACAGAGTCTCACTCTGTCGCCCAGGCTGGAGTACAGTGGCACGATCTCAGCTCACTGCAACCTCCACCTCCCGGGTTCAAGCAATTGTTGTGCCTCAGCCTCCCAGTAGCTGGGACTACAGGAGTGTACCAGCATGCCTGGCTAATGTTTTGTATTTTTAGTAGAGACAGGGTTTCGCCATGTTGCCCAGGCTGGCCTCCCAAAGTGCTAGGATTACAGGCATGAGCCACCACGCCTGACCTTGTTTGACCATTTTGGACCTTGGAAACTGGCAAGTTTCCTGGGACTGTGAGCTTTGGCTTAGGAGAAAGGTGACAGATGTGTTAGCAGCCTTGCCATCACTCACCCCTCACCAATTCCAGTGAGACCTTTGTCCAATGAGGTTAATTGGACATTTGAGGAAGATGGCTTCCCGTGCTTAATCAGGGCCCTTTTGATTTTATTCCCCCAGTCAGATGTTACATAATTTCAAGTGTCAGACTTAAGGTCTTTTTCTCCTACATCATACCCAATATATTAAAGGAAAAAAGCGAAGAGTGGAACCATGCATATGGTGTGCTATATTTTGTATTTTTAAGGTTACATGTAGTGCTCATTTCTGTGCAGACTCTCTGGAAAAACACATGAGCTGGGAAGAGGGGCTGTTTCTGAGACAGGAAACTCGGGGATGGGGTCAGGGCACGGCATTCCTTTTCCCTGCTTATTCTTTGGTACTGTTCACACATTTAGCCATGTTCGTGTATGACTTGAACAAAGAAACATCAGGGAAAACAAAGCAAAACAAACAAAAATGGGCACCTTGGATACAGGCTAAATGGTGCTGTGTTGGACTCCAATGAGCCTCCTTGATTGCAGAAAGATAACAAAATCCTCGAGTCCCAGCCAGCCCACTAGGTGTTTGTCACACTGGGGCCCCAAAGACCTCCAACACTGACCTTGGTGACAAATATAATGTGGTGGATGTTGCAATAGAGGTAGGGCGCACATGGGGGCTGGGGGCACTTGGCCTGGGCTCTGGAATAGGGCAGGGCATGGGGGGGGCATAGCCAAGGCCCCCAGGGAGGGAGAGCATGGGGTATGCAGGGCGGAGGACAGCCTCCTGGAGCAGGGGTTCAGGGTGGGACCCTGGCAGAAGGTGGGGCTGGCGCAGTATGCCAGATAGCAGAGACCTTCATGGTGGCCAAGACTGAGCTCTCTCCGATGGTGATGGGAGCCGCTGAAGGATTTATGGGCAGAGGGTGGGACTGAGGGTGGGCTGTGGTCAGATTAGTATTTCAGAGGATGACACTGATGCTTCCTGGGCTGGCTGAGTTGGAGGACAATTCGAAGGCAGAGAAACCAGGTGGGAGTGGCCTTTATCCCTCAACACTGTGAGACGTGATGGTGGCCTGACCTCAGAGAGGAGGGGGCAGACTCTTAAAACAGTTAATTGCCCAAATCACAGGGGCAGCTGGGGCCTTGGTGTTTCTGGTCATTGCGTGTGGAACAGGACCCCTCATGAGGACTGAAAGCTGACGCTCTTCCTCCCCCTGCAGCCTCTCGCATGACAGAGTTGAACAGGGCCAGTGACAGTGGATGGGGCTCTGGCTCAGGGCATGAAGATCATCATTTTGGTCTACAAATGCCCCTGGTTCCCTTTTGGACAATTCAGGGGAGGTATGAGACCAAGAGAGATACAAAAGATTCTCCTTCCAATTTGACTCAAGTCAGAATAAATTCAGGTCAAAAAATGAAAGCAGTTGGATCACTCTTGTTTCCTAAGTACAGGGAGCAGTTCATATCTGTTAGAGACATTTTATTTAGAGGCAAGAAATGGTTAATAAGATGAGACCCTTGGATCTAGGAGCGTTTGCTCTTTGTTTTCTTCCTTAGAGTGACAGATTTTTTGCTGTTGGTGAAGGCCCTTGAAGACTGTAGTTTAAATTCAACTGGAAAGTGGTCGCTGACATCCAGGGCCTATAAGGAGAAAGGGGAGGTAGACATGGAAATTAGGAGATGCCTGGGAGATGCTTTCATTTTAGCGATGAGCAAATTCAGGACCAGGGAGGGGAGATGAAATGCCCGAAGTCACCCCACAGAACACTCACTGGTAAGCGTCATTCCAAGACCAGCTCGATCAGAAATTTTGGAGGGGCCTCAAATCACAGAATCATAGGCATTGAGGGCCAAGGTCTAGTGCCCAATGTTGTGTCTTCAGTGGTGACCTCAAAGGGTGACATCAACCCATCTTTTTTTTTTTTTTTTTTTTTTTTTTGAGACAGGATCTCACTCTGTTGCCCAGCCTGGAGTGCAGTGGTGCGATCTTGGCTCACTGCAACCTCCACTTCCTGGACTCAAGTGATCCTCCCACCTCAGCCTCCCAAGTAGCTGGGACCATAGACATGCATCACCATGCCCAGCTAATTTTTTTGAATTTTTCATAGAGATGGGGTCTCATCATGTTGCCCAAGCTAACTCATCTTTCCAGGACAATGGCATAGAAAGACAAGATGGCAACCTTACCTCCTCTTCAGTCAGCTTGTAAGCTTTCTGGAAGTCAAAAACACTGTTTGACTTGGGAACAACAGAACTGACGATTTCTTGTCCTCTAAGCACAATCCTGGAACAAGGGGAGGGAAAACAGTTGTGTTAATCCAACCTGTGATTGCTGAGATCAAACCAAGGTCTGTGTTTGCTGTCTGGAATTAACCGAGCAGTCTGGCCTTTTCATGTGGCACTCAAAGTCCAGACCTGGTTTTAGCCTGTGACCCTAAAGGACAGTGCCTACAACTGTGAAATAGGATTAGTCCCTGCCATGGTTCTGTGGACACCAGGACACTGTCTCCCAGTGTGGGCAATGTTCTGGTGGAGTAGGAGAAGATTTTATATGACACACGCACGCTATCCCACACAACAATGACTTGCGTACTGAGAACGCTGTTCCTTTTTCAATTATTTTTCACTTTCCCTGATTTGATTATGGAGAAATTCTCAGGGAGGTGCTGGTTTGTCTTTAACACCTCCCTCAGTCCCGTGTTGACAGAGAGTAGGCTGCCATCTCCAAGCATTCTGCAGGCAAGAGAATTAAGGCAGAATTTAACAAGGCGTGATTTTCACTGGACTTAATTTTTACGTTACCTTCAATTTATGGCAAATGCTGCTGCTTTCTTACTCATGCTAGTATCATGAAATTTCTTTTAAAAATTTATTTCAGCAAGAAATTAAGCGATTTAATGGAAAATATTGAGAAAAATCACAGTATATGTGCTTTGCAATAATGACAAAAAGTAAGAATGAGGTAGTCAAATGAGTTTTGGAAACAAACTAACATATCCCAAGTTGGGTGATGCAGCTGTGGTCTACGTGGTCCTGAGTGACTTCCCGAGGAATGGCAAGGTGAGTCAAACTGCCATTTCATGAGTGACCACTGGGCCTTCCCCATTCTAATCAACAGTTTTGATATCTGCATTTGCTAACATCACCAGCACAACTAACTTTTTTTTTGTTTTTTTTTTTGAGACACAGTCATGCTCTGTCGCCCAGGTTGGAGTGCAGTGCGCCATCTCAGCTCACTGCAACCTCCACCTTCCGGGTTGAAGCGATTCTCCTGCCTCAGCCTCCCAAGTAGCTGGGATTATAGGTGTGTGCCACCACGCCTGGCTAATTTTTGTATTTTTAGTAGAGACGGGGTTTCGCCCTGTTGGCCAGGCTGGTCTTGAACTCGTGACCTTAGGTTATCCGCCCACCTCAACCTCCCAAAGTGCTGGGATTACCGGTGTAAGCCACCGCTCCGGGGCTACGGCTTTTTTTTTTTTTTTTTTTTTTTGAGACGGAGTCTCTCTGTGTCACCCAGGCTAGAGTGCAGTGGTGCAATCTCGGCTCACTGCAAGCTCTGCCTCCTGGGTTCATGCCATTCTCCTGCCTCAGCCTCCCGAGTAGCTGGGACTACAGGCGCCCGGCACCACGCCTGGCTAATTTTTTTTGTATTTTTTAGTAGAGACGGGGTTTCACTGTGTTAGCCAGGATGGTCTCGATCTCCTGACCTCGTGATCCACCGGCTGCAGCCTCCCAAAGTGCTGGGATTACAGGTGTGAGCCACCACGCCCGGCCCGGGCTACGGCTTTTAATTCAACCCAAATGTAAATTCTTCGCATCAAGTTAGACATTTGTGAAAGCTTTCTTTAAGACTCAGAAAGCAAAGAATGACATGTTAAAGGCTCTTCCATTTCTGACTTCTTCTAGGGATGTGCAGGACCAGGCCAGTGTTCATGTGAAGTTTTCAGTCCAGGGCACCAGCCAGATCCTGGGCATCTTTGCATGTTCCCCCAGCACTCAGCACATGAGAGGTGTTTGATAAATATGTGAACATGGAACAAAGACTGGAATTGAGACCATCTTGTCTAATTACATTTTTAAAACATCATTTTTATGGCTTTTTATTTTCTCCGTTTATTTAATTTTACTTTTTATTTTATTGTATTGAGACAGGTCTCACTATGTTGTCCAGGCTGGAGTGCCGTGGCTATTCACAGGCATGTGATCATGTTGCTCTAAAGCCTTGAACTCCTGGGCTCAAGTGATCCTCCTGCCTCAGCCTCCCAAGTAGCTGGGATTACAGCATATGCCACCACAACTGGCCTATGACTTTTTGAAAGCCACAAGAGGCCGGGCATGGTGGCTCACACCTGTAATCCAAGCACTTTGGGAGGCCAAAGCAGGCGGATCACCTGAGGTCACGAGTTCAAGACCAGCCTGGCCAACATGGCGAAACCCCATCTCTACTAAAATTACAAAAAAAAAAAAAAAAAAAAAAAAAGCGGGGCATGGTGGTGTATGCCTGTAATCCCAGCTACTTGGGAGGCTGAGGCAGGAAAATCGCTTGAACCCGGGAGGCGGAGGTTGCAGTGAGCCAAGATCGTGCCACTGCACTCCAGCCTGGGCGACAGAGCGGGACTCTGTCTCAAAAAAAAGAAAAAAAAGAGGCACAAGAGTTATACATGTTGTTATGAGAAACAAAATTCAGAGCATCAAAATAAGAAATGAATCTTTAAAATGTCACATGTAATCCCACCATCCTTTGGGATACATGTGTATAAAATCAGGATCCTTTTAGTAAACATCTTTTTCTAACCTGTTCTACCCCCCACCTGATCTACTGTGGCCATGTTGCCTTCTGATTCTTCTGTATCATTTTCAATCACTTCCCACTCATTTGCCAGGGGAGAAGAATGGCGCTGGAGAAGGGACTTGACCTACCCATGGGCACACAACTGCCATGTGTAAGTGAGTGAGTGGCCATCGTCCCGGCTTTGCTGGAAGTCCTTCAAAATAGGGGGTCTGGGCACTTAGACCCCTGTAACTCCCCGCCTTGGGTTCCCACTTTGCAGAGTGATAACTTCTGCAAAGGAAACACCAGCCTCAAAACCTCCAAGAGGAACAGGCCAGGCATGGTCGCTCACGCCTGTAATCCTAGCACTTTGGGAGACCGAGGCGGGCGGATCACGAGGTCAGGAGATCGAGACCATCCTGGGTAACATGGTGAAACCCTGTCTCTACTAAAAATAAAAATAAAAAAAATTAGCCAGGCGTGGTGGCGGGCGCCTGTAGTCCCAGCTACTCGGGAGGCTGAGGCAGGAGAATGGCGTGAACCCGGGAGGCGGAGCTTGCAGTGAGCCGAGATTGCGCCACTGCACTCCAGCCTGGGCAACAGAGCGAGACTCTGTCTAAAAAAAAAAAAAAAAAAAACTCCGAGAGGAAGTGAAAACGAGTAGCCTGGTGGCTCTCATGCAGATGGCCATCTCACACTTCCTCGTGGCAGGCTGAGCTCTGGGAACTGTGGCCACCACCTGGGACCAGGCTCCTAGGGGTTTCCCCACCTGTGGTCTCTGTGATGGAAGATCACTAACATTCACACGCCTCAGGCACTCCCCCCTCTGTCCCCATTGAAGGAGCAAAGATGAAAGCTGTTTGAAAATCCCTGAAGGGACTTTAAAAAGCACGAGGGAATGCTAGGACTTAAATGTATGCATTGCATTTAGGAATATGTAGCTAAAGCTTTAAAAATATAAATACCGTTGCACTAATTGGTCTAATTTTTAGGGTTGCTTCCTGAGGAAATCATAAATACTTGCACAAAATGCACAGAGGATATTGATTTTAGCAGTATTTATAACAGCAAACCCTTGGTAATAACCTAATGCCTAATGATGGGGATTGGGCGAATCAATTGCGGTAAGTCTTTGTGATGGAACAATGAACAGCCCATGAATGTAATGAGCACTTGCCATATGCCAGGCATTGTGCTAGCAGCCTGACATGTTATTTCATTTACTCCACATCGGATCTTCATGAGTGAGGCACTAGGATAACTTCCATTTTACAGGTGAGGAAATGAAAGACACAGAGAGCTTGTCTCTTGGTCACGGACATATGAAGTGGTAATGTCAGGATTTAAATCCAGGCCTATCTGATACCGAAGCCAGTGCTTACCTCTGCTAAGCTACAGTGCCCAGGGCCACTGCATAGGGTCCTGTGGTTCACACACTGCATGTGGTACCCAGTAGAGGGGCCTGACATTTAATTGACTCAGCTCTCCAAGCAGTGTGCTTTTCATATTTTTATTTTTATTTTTTATTTTTGAGATAAAGTCTCACTCTGTTACCCAGGCTGGAGTGCAGTGGTGCAATCCTGGCTCACTGCAGCCTCCACCTTCTGGGCTCAAGCGATCCTCCCACCTCAGCCTCCTGAGTAGCTGGGAGTATAGGTGTGTGCCACCATGCCTGGCTAATTTTTGTATTTTTTGTAGAGACGGGGTTTCATCATGTTGCCCAGGCTGGTCTCAAACTCCTGTACTCAAGCGATCCACCCATCGAGGCCTCCCAAAGTGCTAGGAATACCGGCGTGAGCCACAGTGCCCAGCCACCTTGCATCTTTCCTAGTGCACACCAAGCACTGTGGTGAGCCAGCAGCACCCTGCAGGGCCTCCTACCTGTCATATGCACAGTTGGTGCTCTTCTTCACCGTGGTGTCCTCTTGGTCCCCGATCAGCCAAACAAACCTGGGGTCGGTCCTCAAGCGGATGTTCTTCCAGGCCTTCTTGGGGACGTAGCTGCAGCCGGCATTGAAGTCACCCATGAAAATGAAATTCTAAAAGACAAGATTTGGAACTGTCACCTGGTGGGTGCTGCTGCAGAATGCTTTCACACTGGACTCTAGCAAAGACTCTGCATCCCAGGCCCAGTAAACAACAGGGTCTGTTATGGGCTGAATCTTGTCTACCCCCTGCTCCCGCCCCGGCCAAATTCCTATGTTGAAGTCCTAACCCCCAGCACCTTAGAATGCGACTGTATTTGGAGATAGAACCTTTCAAGAGGGAATTAAGGTAAAATGAGGTCATATGGATGGGCTCTAATCCAATATGACGGGCGTTCTTGTAAAAAGGGGAAATTAGGACACAGAAAAGTGGAGCAAAGACCATGTAAAGACACTGGAAGAAGATGGCCGTCTACAAACCAAGGAGAGAGGCCCCCAAAAGACACCAGCCCTGCTGGCACACCTTGATCTGGGACTTCCAGCCTCCAGAACGGTGACGAACTCACTTTCTATTGTTTAAACTTCCCAGTCTTCAGTATGGTACTTTGTTATGGCAGCTCTAGCAAATGAATATAAGGTCTTTAAAAATTTCTTTTTGTTGTTTAAAATTGAGTCACAGTTTTGATGAGTCGATGACAGGC
Organism: Pan troglodytes; assembly: GCF_028858775.2. Classification (NCBI taxonomy): domain Eukaryota; kingdom Metazoa; phylum Chordata; class Mammalia; order Primates; family Hominidae; genus Pan; species Pan troglodytes. The sequence continues at coordinate 62,217,413 of NC_086015.1, forward strand.
GAGTGCGTACCAGGGAAGATGTTCTTAACAGGAAGGAGAATGTTTGCTGTTCTTAGTCACCACATTTCCATAATTCAGCATGCAGAGTCAGGTGTGGATAAAAAAAATTTCAGTGAATCTATTCCCTCACATCTTTTGTCCCTGGCTCAAACTACTGTAGGGTGTAAATATACGAATGAATCAACGCCTTTTGCTTTCAAGCAGGAAAAGTGAATTTGGGTGGTGTATTGACAACCCTGGCATCACTCTTTCTCTCCTATTGTTTTGAAGTTGGAAACTTATTTCTGTGAAAATTCAGTCCCTTGAGGAGGTGGGGGCATCTTCAGGGGAGGGGACCATCAAGTGAGCTGTCCACCCCCACCCAAGGCCACCAACAGAAACTTCCTATCTTGGAAATATTTTTCCCTGCAAGGCTCTTGGAACAGAATTTTCAACATTCCACAATCCAGAGGAAGTGCCAGATTTCCTTGTTTGTGCTATTGTTTGGTGGGGCATTGCTGACTTCAGAGTTTTCTTCAAGAACATTTTATTTTGACCTTGGTGATCACAATTTTCCCCGTGATTGATGGGTTCAGTTGAGGACAGAGTGTCATCCTTAACCTCAGTGATCACCAGCTTCTGCTAATATAGACATGATTTGCTGAACATTCACTATGTGCCAGGCCTAGCACTAGGTGTTTTTAAATTTACACCTCGCAGCAATAAACAATAGGAGGTACAAGGGCCCACTAACTTCTATAGAAACAGGATTGAGAGATTAAGTGACCTGCTCTAGGCCACAGGACTGGGAGGTTCAAATGGTGAAGTCAAGAATCACATCCCAGCCAGGTGCCGTGGCTCACGCCTGTAATCCCAGCACTTTGGGAGGCCGAGACGGGTGGATCACCTGAGGTCAGGTGTTCGAGACCAGCCTGGCCAACATGGTGAAACCCCATTTCTATTAAAAATATAAAAATTAGCCAGGCATGGTGGCACATGCCTGTAATCCCAGCTACTCGGGAGGCAGGAGAATCACTTGAACCCAGGAGGTGGAGGTTGCAGTGAGCCGAGATTGCACCATTGCACTCCAGCCTGGGGACAAGAGCGAGATTTCATCTCAAGGAAAAAAAAAAAAAAAAAAAGAATCACATCCCAGTCTGCTTCACTGAAGCAGTTTCCCCTCTTGTTCACTTTTAGGCCACTGATGCCTCCCCACAGCCCAACACTCAATAGATGCTCAATACATTCTTGTTTAATAAGTGAATGATTTCATAATTTTTGGAAAGAATGAATCTTTCTTTTGACCTATTTATTAATAAGCAATGAAATACACCCCTGGTCTTTTCCATGCCCCAGCTCTGATGGACTATGTTCACACTTTATTTGATTCATTTTGCATTTGAGCAGCAGAACTCAAGAGGAGGAAGGGGGATCACAGGAGTCACATTCCGAAACGAGAAAAGAGAAATACAGAAGAAGAACCCTTGGGTGCACTTCCATATTTACCAAGAGCTTTCACAGCCCCTCACAGCCACAAGTGGTCTCTTCCAAAAGTGGAAAGAACTGAGCCTATAGGGATGGCAAATATGTGCCCCCTTCTGTGAAAACAGCACCCCAAGTTCCTTTGGGAGACCACCCATCCCTCCTCCACCTCAAACTGAGTTTGGGGTGGAGCTGGGGTGGACACAGATTTAGCCAATCAGAGTATCTCAACACCCTGATCACAATGATTGGTTCAGGGATGGACACCTGACCCAGTCAGAGCCAATGAGACTCAGTCCCACAGTATTTGTTGCCTTGTGGGAAAGAAAATTTATTTTGGTCTGGAGGCTGCTGGTGGCTGTCCTGCCATCCCAGGGGTGGAGCCAAGCTGAGAATGGAGCCACACAGAGGAAAGGGCAACCAGGAGATAGAAAGGAAGAGACAAATCAAGCTCTGATTACCTTGTCTGAGCCCTGGATCCAGCTATGCCTGAAGTACTCCTGGACATTTCAGTTACACAAACCAATCAATTGCTCCTTTTTTTCATGAGCCATGTTAAGATTCTGTCCCTTGCAACTGAAACAATCCTGACTGCTCTATGCCTCACACTTCTCAATTGCAAAGTGGGAATGAGAAAGGTACTGTAGCTACCTCAAGGGATTATTGGGAGGATTAAATAAACTTGTCCATGTCAAGTCTCAGCACAGTGCCTGGCACTAGCTATTCACTCAGTAAATGTTGGCATCTGTTATTAATGGGAAAGTGTGGCAATTCCCAAGGCCCACATGCAGGGTACCCAGGCAGATTTAGCAAAACGGATACTTAGGGCTGAAGAAAGGCCTTAAAGAATGCTGTAAGTGGTGGTAGCCTGCACATGCCCTTCCCTCTCCCCTTCCCTGGAGAGGTACTCATCCCACTCAGGGACCAGAGCCTGCCCCTGCTAGATGGGAATTCGGCTGACACAGCAGTCATCACCTCTGCCTTCCAGCGGTGTTTCACGTCCGTGTAGACCTCAACCAACTCATCGATCTCTTTAACGGATGTCTCTGGGGTGGTGTGCAGGGGGATAATCACGAAGTCTTTGACAGCTGAGAAACAGGAAAGAGGCGGGGGTCACACACTTCCCCTGTCAAGGTCTCATAAACACTGCTGGAGGGAAACAGGCTGTCCCCTCCAGAAGGCACAGGCTGCATTGTCTGGGTCCCCAGTTCCCAGAGGGTCCAGCCAGTGGCCGAGATTTTAATGATCTTGGGGTCATTAGGCTGCCTATTTTTAGTACACGAAAGACTCATTTCTCCCAGTTGCCCTTCATGGCTAAGAGAAAGCTGGTAGACTGTTGTAGAAAGTAAAAAAGTTTCCTCTTCAAAGTTTCCCTTCTTATTAAAGAATAAATCATAAGTGTTAGAAATAATAGTTTCCTTTAAAGACTAACTTCCTTCAAGCCTCCTTGCTTTGTGCTAATAACTCTTTGTTAAGCTCTATCCTATGTAGCTGTTAGACATGCTCAGAGGCACATAGTACATTCTATGTCCTTGTACCTTAACCAAGATATTTGTGCTGGACATTCCAGCTCGCAGGCACATTCCAGCTCACAGCCTTTGCCCCTTCCCTATTTGGTATAAGCAACTTCCTCTTTTCCTTTGTTCTCCCTTGCCTTTACCTATTTAAGAAAGGTTTAAATTATTAGCCAGTCGGGTTAGCTTAGATTGTGTGGTCTCGCTCCAGCCAATAGAGAGACAGGACACAGTAGCAGGGACAAGCTGAGTAAAGGATAAAAATTGCTTCCCTCCTTTATTCAGGTGTGCTCTCGCCATTGTTCCATCTGCAAGGAGCACCCTTTCTGCAGAAAGTAAAATTGGCTTGCTGAGAAAACTTTTTATCTGAATGTTGATTTTTCCTTGCAGTACCAGGGAACAAGCATTCTGTTTCTAAATAAACATTTTACTTATAACAACTGTGTTCCATGCTGGCATTGTGAGTGCTTTTATTTTCCCCTTTTTGTGTGTGTGGCAAATCTGTATTTTCTTTTGTTTCTGATGTATTTTATCCCTCTTCTTTCTTTTTTTAATTGACAGGAAAAATTGCATATATTTATGGTTGTATTTTCTTCTTTTTTTTTTTAAAGGTTTCCTTTTCTTTTTTGAGACAGAGTTTCGTTCTTGTTGCCCAGGCTGGAGTGCAATGGCACAATTTCGGCTCACTGCAACCTCTGCCTCCCAGGTTCAAGCGATTCTCCTGCCTCAGCCTCCCAAGTAACTGGGATTACAGGCATGCACCATCATGCCTGGCTAACTTTGTTTTTTTTTTTTTTTTGGTAGAGACAGGATTTCTCCATGTTGGTCAGGCTGCTCTCAAACTCCCAACCTCAGGTGATCCACCCATCTCAGCCTCCCAAAGTGCTGGGATTACAGGTGTGAGCTACCACACCCAGCTGGGAGTTACAAAAAGAGTATAAACTGACCCATCTCAGCCTCCCAAAGTGCTGGGATTACAGGCATGAGCCACCGAGCCCAGTCGCACATTTTCTAGTTAAAAAAAAATTGGCCGGGCGTGTTGGCTTACTTCTGTAATCCCACCACTTTGGGAGGCTGAGGTTGGTGGATCACCTGAAGTCGGGAGTTCAAGATCAGCCTGACCATCATAGAGAAAACCTGTCTCTACTAAAAATACAAAATTAGCTGGGGGGGGGTGGCGCATGCCTGTAATCCCAGCTACTTGGGAGACTGAGGCAGGAGAATCGTTTGAACCTGGGAGGCAGAGGTTGTGGTGAGCCTAGATCACGCCACTGCACTCCAGCCTGGGCAACAAGAGCGAAACTCTGTCTAAAAAAAAAAAAAAAAAAAAAGTGAGGCTTGTCAGTTTATACTCCTTTGTAATTAAGAAAAAAAGGTCCAAAAAGCTATTTAAAAATTAGCATGGTCTTCACGAAAGACTTTTGTGAAGTGTCTGAAAACCTTCCCCCACCGTTGGAGGACTGAGAGCCTGAGTGTGGCAATGTGCGCGAGCCTCAGAAGCCGTGCCTGGCCCACCTGCTAACAGCAGCTGTCGCCTTCTGAGCAGCTCCTCCTAGGACTTCCCCTCATTCTCAGCCTGGATTCCCACTCTTACCTCAACAGACACGGGCTGTGGGGCGGTCACTGCTCAAGTCACACAGAGAGGAGCCAGAACTCAGCCCAGCAGGCTGCATCCAGGGCCCCACGTGTCCTCATTGCCAGCTCTCCTCCTCAGGCCTCCACTGCACTCCCCCATCCTCTTTTTGATCCCCCTAAATATTCCAGCCTCCTTCCCACTTCTGAGCTTTTGTGCTCACTGTGCCCTCCACGTGGAATGCCCTTTCTCCAGCCCTCTGTATGGCTGACTTCTTCAGGTCACAGCCCAATGTCACCTCCTCTGTCTTGTCCAGTGCCCTCAACAGAGCCTGGTACATAGTAGGTACTGAAAAAATATTTGATTCTTGACTCCATCGAGCATTGCATAACATTGCATGTTAACCACTGGCTGGGCACAGTGGCTTAGACCTGTAATCCCAGCACTTTGGGAAGCCAAGGCAGGCAGATGGCTTGAGCTCAGGGGTTCAAGAACAGCCTAGGCAACATAGCGAGACCTATCTCGCTATTTAAAAATTTTAAAATTAGCTGAGTGTGGTGGTGCATGCCTATAGTCTGAGCTACTTGCGAGGGTGAGGTGCGAAGATTGCTTGAGCCCAGGAGGTGGAGGTTGCAGTGAGCCAAGATCATGCCACTGCATTCCAGACTGGATGACAGAGCAAGGCCCTATCTCAAAAACAGAAGAAAAAAAAAAAGAACATGAGCTCCTGAGGTGGTGGCCTGGGTTACAACCCTGGCCTGTCCATTTCAGTAGCTGGGTGACTCCATGCCTTTTTAAATCTCAGTTTCCTGAAATGTAAAGTGAGATAATCCTACTCCCTACCTTGTAGTCATTGCAAGGATTACAGGAGGCTGGCACTTAATCAGGGGCCAGTACAAGTACTGTTGTTGGAGTTCAGGGAGCAATCCATTTGGATTTCCTCACCCGCTGCAGCCTGTGGAGGAGTCTGCGATGCAGTGACTGGAGGGAGAGTGAGCCTCTAGGCTAGGGGTTCACCTAAGCCATGGCTTAGGATTTTTTTTTTTTTTTTTTTTTTTTTTTTTTGAGACAAGAGTCTCACTCTATCGCCCAAGCTGGAGTGCAGTGGTACAATCTCGGTTCACTGCAACCTCTGCCTCCCTGGTGCAAGTGATTCTCCTGCCTCAGCCTCCCGAGTAGCTGGGATTACAGGTGCGCACCACCATGCCCAGCTAATTTTTGTATTTTTAGTAGAGACGGGGTTTCACCATGTTGGCCAGTCTGGTCTCAAATTCCTGACCTCAGGTGATCCAGCCGCCTCAGCCTCCCAAAGTGCTGGGATTACAGCCATGCGCCACCGCACCCAGCCAGGATTTTTAAAAAGGAAGGAAAAGTTGTACTTGACAGGTACCAAGGAATTGCAGAAAACAATTTCCATGAGCCTAAACTCTCCAAAGAGAGTGGACTACCATTGCTTCCAGAAAGTGTGTTCTGGGCTGGGGAAGTCTTGAGTCATGGCATTCTGAGAAGCAAGCCTGGTGCCATCACACTGAACTGCATCGTCTACATTGAAGTATTAGAAGCAATGCACTGTCACATCCAGCCTAATGCCTCCCTAATGGGCTGCATAAACCTGAGCTCATGCTCAAGGCTGCTGCGCATTCATGGGCCGTTGGGGAGGTCCCAGAGAGAGAGGCCTGTGGGTCTTACCAGTGTGGGGAGATTGGAACCATACCACAAAGGGCTCCCTGGAAAACACATCTGCGTCTCCATCCTGATAGTCATGATAGTGATAACTCCTCTTCACAGACACCAGCTTTTCCCTATAAGAAGGAAAAGGAAGTCCTCCCAGCTGAGTCAGCCCTTTTCTTACTACTTTCATGAAGCAGAGATGTAGGTTCCCATGGCTTTCTCAGACTCCAGAGCAGGCTCAAGCACAGGATCGTTTTCCTGAGAGCAAGGCTAAGTCAACTCTTCTCAACAGCCAGGGAGCTGTTGAGAATCTGGGAGCTGAAGATCTGAGCCATACTAGTTATCTGTGGCACCCAAATGTTAAAGTTCAGACTTAAGAAATTACTAGCAGGAAGAGGAAAAGAATACGAGGTTCAGGAATCAGCTGTGCTGAGAACCTCAGCTTTCCAGCCCTGGGCCAGGACTTGACTATGAGGAGTAAAGAACTCCTGGCCTGCCAACCATGGAGCCAACCAACAAATTAGGTGTTTGGAGACCCCTTGTGTTTTCAGCTTGAAGAGTTAATACTTTGCATAAGCCCCTAGTTTTGACAGCAATTATTTTGATGAACACTGAGAACTGGTTAGAAATCAAAATTTGGTTTTGAAGAAAAGACATGCATTTTGATTCAATTCACGATTTATTGGTGGCCATGTTCCAGGGAGCATAGGTGATACTTACTTGTAGAGAAAGGCATATTGTTCTTTATATGTGTTTCTTCCAAGCCGAGAGCTAATCACATAGTTGTACGTTATGCCTCTCCTTGAATTTCTAGAAAACAAAGATTTAACACTGCATCTTGAAGAATAAACATTCCCCTACTGTACATGTTCCTTTCTTTCCAATCTGCCTCCATACGCCCAATGGCATCATGTGGAAGGGCCACTGTTCATCATAACCTTTGAGTCCAGTAAGAAGAGCCACCATTCATTGGCTGGAATGTGGCATCTGCCAGGATCTTTACAGCCATTATTTCTTGCCTTATGAGGAGAGTGTTACCATTACCCCCTTTCTATGGTTTGCAAACCCAAAGCTGGGATTTGAACCTAGATCCAACTCACCCCAAAACCCGCATGCGTTGGCCTGTACCTGTGGGAGGCCACTGAGACCCTAGAAGACAATCTGGGCCAGAATCAGCCCCTGACCCCACTCATGCCCATGGCTGCAGCTGCAGCTCATGCTTTCTGGTGGAATAAATGTCATCAGGCCACCTGTCCGTGTCCACGAACCACTCCTGAGCATTTATGATAAGCAGGAATATTCTCTCCTCTGAAAGCCTCCAGGCATTTTTTTTTACAAGCTTTGGGACCATGATTTCAATTCACTGTTGTTTATATCCTGGGTGCTGGGGATACAGCCATGAAGTCCCATTGAACTTGCCCCTCACCTGCACCAGGGAAAGCGGACTCTTTCTGTGTGTTTACCAAACCTGCTGATAACTCCACTCTGGGCAGAGCCTAACATAATTTCACTCTATCTGCTCACAAAAAGATCTAGGGCATGTCTAAAGCTGCAGCATATTCTCAGATTCAGTTGGAAAAAAAGCAGAAGGGGTATTTAGGGGCCAACTTAGACCTTACAGAAATTCCTGGGACTTCAGATGCAGTATTCTAAGGCAGACTTAGCCCCTGGGGCCCCAGGAGTGTGAACAGTAGGTTCTGCCGGGCTTCCACTTTGGGGAGACTGGCCCTATTTTGAACATAGCCTGCCAAGTCCTGAGTTAGCAAACTGCTTGTGGTGACTCAGTTGCAAAGTGACTAAGGCCCATCCTGGCTTGTGGGGGATAAAGAGACAAACAGGCTTGGCTCTGCTTGGAGTCCGTGACAGTCTAGATAGGTTGGGGAGTGCCAAGACCACTGGTGGTGAAAAGACTCACCCCAGACTGACTGTGGAGGAGATGACTGGAGCCTACCTGTCCCCTCAGTCCCCCACAAACCTGTCCCCTCAGTCTCCCATAAACCTGACTGGGGACACTCCAAGGAAGGCTGAGATGACAAAGAATAGAGCACTGGCTATGAGATCAGATGTGACGCAAGTTCAAAGGTAGGCTTGGCCACTTCCTGGCTGGGTGACTCAGGCAGGTCCCCCACTCAGTTCCCTTACTATAAGGGAAGCCCTTAGGCAGACTGACATGGATTCTTGCCTGTCCCTACAATTGTCCTACACATTCCTTCCCTATGATGGATAAGCCCAGAGCCTGGGGGATGATGGCACCAGGATCTACCATCTCATCTTGCTCCTGCCCAAGACCCAGACATGGCTTTTGTTCAAAAGTCCCTATTAAGTGTTTCTTGCTGAGATGGCCAGGTGCAGCGGCTCACACCTGTAATCCCAGCACTTTGGGAGGCTGAGAGGGGCAGATCACTTGAGGTCAGGAATTTGAGGCCAGCCTGGGCAACATAGCAAAACCCCGACTCCACTAAAAATACAAAAATTAGCTAGGCATAGTGGGTGTGTGACTGTAAATCCAGCTACTTGGGAGGCTGAGGCAGGAGAATCACTTGAACCCAGGAGGCAAAGGTTGCAGTGAGCCGAGATCTTGCTGCTGCATACCAGCCTGGGCAACAGAGTCTCAGATTTAAAAAGTACTAAAATAAGAAGCAAGTGCCCCTCACTCCTTCACTAACCCCTTTCACCACAGCTCTCTGATCACACCCCCCAGAAGTAACCACTATTAATAGTTTGGAGAGCATCCTTCCAGTCTTTCATCTCTATGCACATGGAAACACAAACACACCCTTATTCATGTAACATGATGACTCAAATGGGCTATTTTACCTGCAATTCTCAACTTGCTTTTTTTCAATATATTGTGGCCATTATTCCATGCTGGAATATTTAGCTCTAACTTATTCTGTAGCAAGCATGATTTTTTTTTTTAAGAGATAGGGTCTTGCTCTGTGGCCCAGGCTGGAGTGCAGTGGTGTGATCATGGCTCACTATAGCCTAAACCTCATGGGCTCAAGCGATCCTCCCACCTCAGCCTCCCAGGTAGGTGAGACTATAGGCACGTGCCACCACACCTGGCCACCAGCATGACTTTTAACAGCTGCATAATATTCCTGTGTGTGAGCATATTGTAATTTTATTATCTTTCTTCTACTATTGGTTTCTAATCTTTTCTCTTTTTTCCAACATTTTCTTCATAACTGTACTTTTTAGCTCAGCCTTATCTGCTTTTTTCATTTCTTTCTGTGTCCAGATCCCTCATCTATTTCCCCTATTCTATTTTATCACAGTAAAATCAACTGGTTGAAAGTTCTCAGGACCGTGGCTAAGGGAGCTGGACTCCTGGGCAACACTGGCTGTGTGAACTGGTGGTCAAGTGCGGGATCTCACATTACTTTCAGTTCCCAGGGGTTTTCAGATGCCCTTGCACTTGACCTTGAGCCCTAGAGGGCCCACCCTTCCCCATGTTACCTGTTCAGCTTCTCCATCAGTATGGGGCAGATCCTGTTGTTGCTGTCCTTGATTTCCATCACGAGTATGATGTCACAGCGTTTGATGACCTGCAAGAAAGAGAATTCCCAGGGGTTTGAGGTCATTTACCACAGATAAATAAAACCTTTTATTGGACACTTACTGTTTTTAAGTATTGCACTGAGTGCTTATTAAAATAATTTCTTCTCTGAACTAAATGAAGGACTCCCTGAGGTAGGTAGGTGCTTCTGTTATGTACATTTTAAAGAGGAGCGTGAGACTCAGAGAAAGTTGAGTAAATTACACTCCCAATCACCCTACTAGAAAGTGGCGGAGGCAGAATTTGAACCTATGTAATTCAAGCCCAGAGCCCCTTGCTCATGACCTCCTCACAATATCCTACCTCTTGGCTTTGCTTGAATAATTACAATAATAATAATAAATATTTATTAAGCCCTTAGTAAGCAAAGATAACAGACTGGATTAGAAATAAAGAGGTATAATTATAATGATAATAATTATAAAAGCTGACATTTACTGCAAACCTACTCCGAGCCTTACAACAACCCTATGGGGTAACTATGCTTATTAGCCCATTAAACATAGGCAGAAACCAAGCTCAGAGTGGTTGAGTGACTAGCTTAAAGTCATACAGCCAGGATAGGTGGTAGAGTCAGGATTTGAACTTAGGTCTGCGTGACTACAAAGCCCACCATGTTGAACTGTTAAAATACAGTCCCAGCCGGGCACGGTGGCTTACGCCTGTAATACCAGCACTTTGGGAGGCCAAGATGGGCAGATCACCTGATGTCAGGAGTTCGAGACCAGCCTGGCCAACATGGTGAAACCCGCCTCTACTAAAAATACAAAAATTAGCACCTATAGGAGGTGCTTGGTCAATGGGCGCTAGAGATAATCCTATTCTGAATGCCTGGCATTCTCGGGTGACTGTGAGTGCCCTGTAGGGTAGCTCTTGCAGTGTTTTGGGGATGGCCTCTTGGTAGGATGGGGAGGGTGAGGACTTCAGACATGCTCTGCAGGACACAGCTGCTCAGGGGAGATGCAGAGTTCAAGCCCCCATGATGGACTCACCAAGGAACAAAAAGACAGCCGGGTTTCATCAGTGAGGAAGGAGATGGGAACTCAGTGGCTACCCAGGCTCCACGGGCCATGTGTGAAGTGGGGAAAATCATTGCCTTGCATGTCAGGGTTTCCCATTGAACAATCTTGTCATGGTTCTCACAGGCTTGGCATTGCTATCCTGGCTAAACAACACCATCTAGAAGGCCTTGGTTACCTCCCAAAGGGCAGGGCCACCCGGGTCTGAGAGGCTCGTCCAAGGAAGAACAGAGCCTGCCAGTCCTCACTCCAATCCTCCTTCCCAATGACAGCAACAGCAGCGGCTCTGGCTCATGAATACCCACCTTGCTGCAGGCTCTGCTGGGTGCCTCAGGCACCCTGAGTTCTCTTCACCAGCCAGTGCTACAGGTGGTATTTGGATGTGGTCGCCATTTTACTAGGGGAGCTCGTGGTTCAGGGAGGGGCAGGGCCTCCCAAGCTCACAAGTCTGGTAGGTGGAATCTGGACCCAGGGCTCCTGGCCCCCCTACCACACCATGGTGTCTCAGGTTTCCTAAGGTAATAAGTACCTTTCCAGAGTCCTGGGAAAGGGTTAAGTTGCCAGCATCAAAAATTAATTAACCTGTAGGATAAAGGGAGTCAATTGACTCCAGAGAAAGAAAGCAGTGTCCCCAGACATTGGGTATATCACCCAAGGAAAGCGTAAGTGAAGGTGGAAGGAGTGGGGAAGTAGAGGAGAGGGAGAGAGGAAGGAAGGAGGAGAAGAAGAAAGAAAGACAGAGAGAGGGAGGGATGATGAGGATGGGAGAGACAAGGAAGGAAGGAAAAAAGTAAGGAAGGGAAAGGAAGAAAGAAACAAAGAAAAAGAGAAAGGAAGAAGAAAGAAAAGACAGAAAGAAGAAAGAAAAAGGAAGAAAGAAAAAGAGAAAGAAAGAAAGAAAAGAAAAGAAAGAAGAAAAGGAAAGAGAGAGAAAGGAGCTGGGCTTTGCTGGTGAAAAGGAGTAGCTGTATAAGCTTACTTCATCTTTCTTTGTTCATCACCTCTACATGGGGAGTAATAGTCCCTCTTCATAAAGATTATGAAGTGAAACCATGTGTTTATAGTGCCTGATACAGGCATTCAATAAATAGCAATAAAAATCATAATGGCTAACCCTTATCTAGAAGGTATAATAAGCCAGATACTACATTAAGAGCTTTCCATTTGCCAACTCCTGTAGTCCCCCCAGCAACCCTGGAGGGAACCATTGTTATCACCCCTGTTTTAAGATGACGGCAGGAGGTACAGAGAGTTGAAGTGGTTATTGTTCCAAGCCAGCTTCTATATTCCCCCTAAGGGCCAACTTTAAGTTCCTTGAGTCTCTTAAAGTCTGCAGACAGGAGAGAGGGTGTGAGGGGTGTCTGGGATCCTTCTCCCAGGAAAGGGGCTCACCTTCACAATGACATCCATGGCATTCTGGTCTTCCTGCTTGCTTTCCCCAAAGGACCTGACGTTGAAGGAGCAGATCCTCAGGGCCAGGGTGCTGTGGATGGAGAGGAGGAGAAGCAGCAGTGGGGTCAGCTCCCGTGACATCCTGGCGCTGCTCTGGCTTCAAGACTCCGTGAGAAGACAGCAGTGCTTGGAGTGCCGGATTCTGGCCACCTCCGCAGGCTACACTGACTTATAAAGCCTGCAGATAACAGGAATTACTGGATTTCTCCTTGCAACTTTCAGTTCTCTGAGGAACTGAAGATCATGGGTTTTAATCCCCAAGGAAATACAGATACATTGGGCTAGCCTTTTAGGAGCCCCTATGTTCGTCACCCTGGTGCGGAAATTGGCATGCCTCATTTAGGCGCCATCCTCCACAAAGTCACTCATATCCCAACCGGGAGCCAGCTCTGACATCTAGTCATCGGTCCTGCGGTTGCATGCCATGTGCCTTTTCCTGACAGTGGATGAACTCGGAAGTGGTCCACCCTAGAGGGCACCTGGGGTGACGGAACCTTCTGCTGGGGGACAATGAGGCAGGAGGCATGGGAAATTCTGCTCGGTTTTCTCTAAATCACTGGGATTTGGCGGCCTGCTGTCCTCAGACACACCCAGACTGTGACTCTAATTGCCCTGGTGGTGTAAAGTAAGGTCAAGAGTAGTTTGAATTACTTAATTTTTTAAGGCAGCTTTACTGTACAAATACTAGCAGTGTGTTGCCAGAGAAAGCAATTGGGGATCTGATGGAATGGATGAGGAAAATGTCCCTGGACTCTGCGAGCAAATAGCCCGTGAAACCCATGGAGAGACCCGTGATTGAAGCTGATATTAATTTAATATTGGCGAGAGTTGTGTGACCCTGGGAGAGAAAGGTCTTGTAAGAACTGCAGGATATCAACTCAAGCAAAATGACTTTTAGAGATATGGGCAGGAAACTATGAAGATCTGTAAAGCAAAAAAAAAAAAAAAAGCAAAATCCAATCAAGGTATATTAATGGACTTTGGCAAAGACAATTCTGTGAAAAGGGTAGGGAATAAGAATAACTTCAAGCCAGCATCGGGATCTGTGGACCAACCCCTCTTATGGTGATGGGTCTGTGGCCACAGCCACAGGGAAAATTATACATATATCCCCAACATACATCCAGGCAGCATACTGGCCAAGCATGCCAGGAATTCTATAAGATAACCCCAAATAGTACATGGAAGGAAATAGTTTCCTGAGTTCGTGCTGCAATGAATCTCCCTGTTGTCTGCAACCTAAGACCTCAGGCCTGGTTGAATCTCTGGTAAAGGTGGCTCTGGGCCGGGCGCAGTGGCTCACTCCTGTAGCCCCAGCACTTTGGGAGGTTGAGGTGGGTGGATCACTTGAGGTCAGGAGTTCAAGTCCAGCCTGGCCAACATGGTGAAACCCTGTCTCTACTAAAAATACAAAAATTAGCCAGGCGTGGTGGTGGGCGCCTATAATCCCAGCTACTTGGGAGGCTGAGGCAGGAGAATGGCTTGAACTTGGGAGGCAGAGGCTGCAGTGAGCCAAGATTGCACCACTGCACTCCAGTCTGGGCGACAGAGTGAGATTCCATCTCAATAAAAAACAAAAATTAAAAAAAAGGAGCTCTAGGGAATGGTTAATTGTCTTTCTCGGTGAATGGGCATCTTCCAACCAGAAAAAAAGATTTAGAATTAAAGTGTAGAAATGTTTAAGAGACTCAGAGCCATGGTATAATCTTTTTGTGTGTTTTAAGATGGAATATGCGGTATTTCATGGACTTAATGAGAGCTGCTGGGCCAACTATATAGAAAATCTTGTAACTCTCTTATAAAATGTGCACTTGGTAGGGTTTGATTCAGATTCATGACTTTACGTTGAAACCTTTGTCTGAATACAGTTCTGGAACATTTATAAACACTTTAGGTTATCATCAATGTTTTGTTTGTTTACTTTATTAGAATTCAAATGATTTAGTATTTTTTAAAAGTAGCTTTTTTATTAGTTCAGACAATTGAAGAACTTTTAAAAGAAAATAGGGCATATTAAATAAAGTATAAAATGTTTATAAATTGGCCACAAACCCCTTATAAGTAATTATTTAGGTTTGTTGGGTTTAGGATTGGCAGATTTAACAAATAAAAATATAGAACAGTAGGTAGATTTGAATTTGGGGTAGTTCATATTCAACTGGGCAACTTGTATTTTATCTGGAAATTCTAGCTGGATTTATAAAAAGAATGAGAACTTTTGTAAGCTGAACTTAAAAGCATGGCATTTTCTTTTTTTTTCTTTTAACAAAGTTTTTATTTTTAATTTTTGCAGGTACATAGTAGGCATATATATTTGTGGAGGCATGGCATTTTCTAAGATAGTAATCATTCCATCAAAGTCCTAGAAAAGTTCTTAGTTCCTAGCATTAAAAACGAGCTAATGTGTAGAATAAAGAAAGTCAAGTAATCTGCTTTTTTTAAATTTCCAGCTTTGACAATTTGAGTATGAACTTGAAAAAATAAAGTAAACCTCTAAATAGTGGTTTCTGCATAGAAACTGCCCTTGAGGACTTAAAAAAGAGTCACATGAACAGATTAAGAGATGGACCCCATTCTCGAATTAGCACATCCATTGAATGAAATTGGACCTTTTAAAAAATGCCTGGATTCTGGAAGGAAAATTCTAACGGCCAAATTTAACTGAATCCAACTAGGTGCAGGTGCTGCATTAGGGCTTTCTGTGTTTCATCTCATCCCACACCTGCCAAGCCCTTCCTATGGCTACTTTATTTTAGAGATGAGCAAAGTGAGGCTTGTGCCCAAGGAAACAGAGCTAGCATGTGGCAAAGCTGAGATTCAATCTCAGAGTGCTGACTCCAGATTAATCTTCTCACCCACTGAACCAGGCATACCAAAACCTTAATATGGAACACTGCAGGGTGCAGGGAGGGATGCAGGGCAGGAGATGAAAGGAGGACTTCCACTTTTTACTCTATATACTTGTATATTGTTTGATTTTTTTTTTTTTTTGCAAAAACATGTACTTCTTTAGTAATTACAGAAAAAGAAAAAAATGCTAAAAGCTTTTCATTCTTTTAAGCAGGTTAAACAATGCCCATGCAAACACATTTTCTGTCTTTGTGTGCAACTGGGTCAAAGGAAGCTTTCCCCTACCTCCAAGAGTCATTGACCCCACCTCCAGAAGGTTCACTCCAACCCCTCCATGTAGTACTGGAGGACCCAGGGAAGGCAGAAACCCTGTCTCATCCTTCAGTTGGCTTCTCTTGCTGGTAATTGGGAATTTTGAGTCACTTGCCTAACGCCTGCTGACAGCCCCGGGGTCTCCATCTTCGGGATGAAGTTTCCTGCTCCATATACTTGCAAACACCAGTCTCTAAGATGCACCTGGAAGAAAAGATACATATGCATCATTCTTTCTTGGAGATTTAGAATGCACATTAGCATATTAAATGTTCTGAAAAGTCCTGTAATTATAAAAAGCTGCTTAACTGTGTTGAAACAGGGTGTCCAAAATTTATTGTCTGTGGAGTCCTTTTCTTCATAGAATTCCTTGGACTATCTTGAGCAACATCCACTCTTGGGAATACTGTCCTTGATTGTGCAGTGACAATCAGATCCCCTCAAAGTCTCAAGCTCTTGTCCTGGTCAGTAAGTCCCTGCTGAAGAGCTCCATGCATGTCACATGAATGGGCTGAAACGAGGATCAGGAGTTCAGTCACATGGCCCCCATACAGCCATCCACTATGGGCCCCGATGGGACAGGAGTCAGTGGAGAGTGATATGTTGCGCAAAGGCTACCTTGGAATTTGAGAAAGGCAAGATATGGAGATTTCAGGAGGAGCAAAAGTGTCATAGGCTGAGTCACCCAAAAGCAGCAAGAAGAAACAAGAAGTCTGTGGGAAAGTCTCCACTCCTGGCAGAAGACAAGCCTCGTGACCCAAACAGGTGTTTCCAGTGACTGATGCTGGTCTTTGTCCAAAAATGAATGAGCATTAACAATAATTTTGTAACATATGCAAAATGCTCCATCGTCATGTTTCACAACCAGCTTAGAGTTTGCGGGGAGGAAGGTGCATTAGTTAAAGTTGTGTAACTGTGACAAACCTCTCACCTTTGCAGGGTTGTTTCCAGATGATGACACACTCTGGGTTTCAGCCTCACACACTGTCTTCCACACAGGGCTGTGCCTGGACCTCAAGAGCCACTTTCTGAAGGGCAGGCCTGCTCTGATTAAAATCTTTCCAGGGCTTTTATTGGTCAAAGAGCAAACTTCTTAATGTAGCCTCTACCTGCTCACATTTCCCAGGTCATAACACTCTACTCCCCTCTTCCTCCCCCACTGGTCTGCCGTTGCACTGCCTGGCTTTCGGTTCCCCCCTCAGGGACTTGGCACAGCTGTTCTCTCCGCCTACAGTGCTCTTCCTTCCTCCAGCCTCAGGGCTCAGCTTAAATGTCACACCCTCAGAGAAGCCCTCCTGGCCTCCTGACCCCATCAGGGTCTTCCCTCGTCTTCTCTCTCATGGTGCCCAGGTTTTTCACATCATGGCATGCATTGTAACATCTTATTATCTCTGAGCTTGTGTGTTTCCTTGTCTAAAGTTGTCTCTCCACCAGGCTGCCACATAGGGGCAGGGGGCACCTCCGTGTGTCTGTGCTGCCTGGAACAGGATTGTCATGTAGCAGCAGATGCTCAATAAATCATTGCTTAATGCGATGTATGATACTCTAATGGACTCCAGAGACCAAGTTCTTTTTTTTTTTTTTTTTTTTTTTTTGAGACAGGCTCTCGTTCTGTCACCCAGGCTGGAGTGCACTGGCACAATTTCAGCTCACTGCAGCCTCAGTCCCCCAGGCTCAAGTAATCTAATCTTCCTACCTCAGCTTCCCAAGTAGGTGGGACCACAGGTGCATGTCACCATGCCTGGCTAATTTTTGTGTTTTTTTGTAGAGACAGGATTCCACCATGTTGCTCCGGCTGGTCTTGAATTCCAGGGCCCAAGCGATCCTCCTACCTTGGCCTCCCAAAGTGTTGGGATTACAGGTGTGAGCCACCATGTTTGACCTAGAGACGGGGTTCTTGATCACAGTGTGGGTGTGGTGCCAAGGGAACTCAGCTTCCCTGGAAGCCACGGGAACCCCCAGCCATAGAGACAAAATGTAATAATAACAAAAACCACAACAGTATCTACCTTTCATGGAGCACTAAGTGCTAAGTCCTCATGTAACTTTCTGACTCGGGAGCATAGCATAGAGCAGGCTTCTCAGCCTTGGCACTATTGACATTTGGGGCCAGATAGTACTTTGTTGTGGGGACCATCCTGTGCATTATTGGACACTTAGCAGCATCCCCTGCCTCTACCCACTAGATGCCAATCACATCCCCCAGTTGTGACAACCAAAAATTTTGACAGATGTTGCCAAATATCTCCGGGGGCTTGGGGGTCATCTCATGTCGGGAATGCTGATGACGTTAAAGCATATACACTTTTACTTACTGGCTGTTCAGCCCTGGACAAATAACCAAACTTCTCTGTGCCCTTTTCCTCACCTTTAACATGGGGTAATAGTATCTCTTACATGGTAGGGCTGTGAAAATTTAGAGAGGTTATAACTAAAGGGCAGACTCAGCACGGTGCCTGGCCCTCAGGGGTACTCAGTTGGGGTGATACTCTGTTTTCAGAATAAACTGCAAAGGAGCAATTGCTATCCTCATTTTGCAGATGAAGAAATTGAGACTTGGAGATAAAGAAGTTGGTCTCCAGTTGCTGGCTGTGAAGTGGCATCAAAAGCAGGCATTTGACTGGGTGCAGTGGCTCACATCTGTAACCCGAGCACCCTGGGAGGCCGAGGCAGGAGCCCAGGAGTTCGAGACCAGCCTGAGCAACATAGCGAGAACTTTTCTCTACTAAAAATAAAAAAGTTAGCCAGGCATGGTGGTGTATACCTCTGGCCCCAGCTACCCTGGAGGCTGAGGTGGGAGGTTGGGAGGATCACTTAAGCCTGGGATTTAGAGGCTGCAGTGAGTTATGATTGCACCACTGCATTCCAGTCTTCTAGGCTGGGTGACAGAGTAAAACTCTGCCTCAAAAAAAAAAAAAAAGCAGGTATTTACATCCTCAGGATTAATTCCTTTTGTCAGTCCTTTCTTTATAGGTACAAAAGGGCCTAATTGCAAACTCTGAGCTGGTGGTGATACGACTAATGGATTAGATCTGTCAAGACAGGACTAGAGCAAGGCGAATGAGACACTAGCCTTAGGCACAAAATTTAAGGAGTTACCAAATAACTCAGTAATCAAGCTAAATAACATTCAATGCAATATTTTGAAAAATCAAAAATTAATGAAGAAAAATCCATGATGAACAAAGTAACAAAGTAAAGACATGATCTGCCCCTGAACTTGTACTTGACCCTGTCTCATTAACCTCACCCTAATCTTGCCCTTGGAATTTGCAGATTTGTGAAACCACACCCAGTGGGCACAGCTGGCGGCCAAAGCCTGTCGGTGCCAATTCAAAGGATGACATGGGCGAAAACAACGCCCTCTTCTGTCTGGCAATGAGCACTGCTCCTCTTCTGGGGAGCCAGGTTAATCTTTGCCCCTGAAGGCAGCATCTCAGTGCTAGAAGTCTTTTCCCAGACCACAGTGCTTTTCTCCTTGATCCCTTCATGAGACATGTGGGTAAAAAGGTTGCAGGCAGTTCAAACGATGCCATTGGAGACCCGGCCTCATCCCTTGCCACTGGCCGCTGCACTGCCCTGGATCCATAGCCTTTTTCAGTACCACCCATGCCAACGCGCCAGGACTTGTCACCACGTGGGTGGCAGATCTGAAGCAGCCTGTAACTATCAAGTTGGCCTTTCCAGGCTGACCACAAGGGTGCATGGTGAGGACACAGGACCGAGAGGCAAAGGGCTTCTCACAGCGCCTGACGTGGGAACCAGCAGGGAGCTGGCTGCTGGCCGAACTGCCGTTTCTTATTCTTCCTTTAATGGTTTTTGTCACTTCCTAGCTTCCTCTTATTTATATATACTTTACTTTTTATTTTGAAATAATTTCAAATGTGCATAAAAGTTGCAGAAATAGCACAAAGAACTCTTAAATACCCTCAACCCACATTTACAAAGGGACGTTTTGCCACATTTGTCACTACTTTTCAATATTTACATATTAATTTTTTTATAAGATGGAGTCTCTCTCTGTTGCCCAGGCTGGAGTGCAGTGACGTGATCTCGGCTCACTGCAATCTCCACCTCCTGGGTTCAAGCGATTCTCCTGCCTCAGCCTCCCAAGTAGCTGGGATTACAGGTGCATGCCACCATGTCCGGCTAATTTTTGTATTTTTAGAAGAGATGGGGTTTCACCATGCTGGCCAGGTTGACTCTGAGACACAGGAAGCCGATCATAATTTAACAGCTTTTTTTTTTTTTTTTTTTTTTTTTTTTTTGAGATGGAGTCTCACTCTGTCGCCCAGGCTGGAGTGCAGTGGTGTGATCTCAGCCGACTGCAACCTCCGCCTCCCAGGTTCAAGCAGTTCTCCTATCTCAGCCTCCTGAGTAGCTGGGATTACAGGCACACACCATAACGCCCAGATAATTTTTGTATTTTTAGTAGAGACAGGGTTTCGTTATGTTGGTCAGACTGGCCTTGAATTCCTGACCTCAGGTGATCCCCCTGTCTTGGCCTCCCAAAGTGCTGGGATTACAGGCATAAGCCACCGTGCCTGGCCTTAACAGCTCTTAATAACAGTAGCTAACATTTATTGAGAGCTTGCTATTTGACACTCCTTTCTGCATTTGATTTGGGGGTATTTTCCCTTTGGAACATAGTGCGTAGGGTGCTTATGTTGGATTAAAATTGTAGCGATACAGGCATGCCTTATTTTATTGTGCTTTGCTTTGTTGCACTTTGCAAATATCGCATTTTTTACAAATAGAAGGTTTGTGGCAACCCTGCATCGAGCTAGTCTACTGGCATCATTTTCCAACAGCATGGGCTTACTTCATGTCCCTTTGTCATATTTTGGTAATTCTTGCAATATTTCAAACTTTTTCATTATCATTATGTCTTCTGTGGTGATTAGTGATCTTTGTTGTTACTATTGTAGTCATTTAGGAGGCACTGCGGAACCATGCCATATAAATAGATAAATGTGTGTTGTGATCACCAACCAGTCACTCCCCCATCTCTCTTCCTCTCCTCAGGCCTTCCTCTTCCTTGAAACATAACAATATTGAAATTAGGCCAATTAATAACCCTACAATGGCCTCTAAGTGTTTGAGTGAAAGAAAGAGTTGCACATCTCTCAGTTTAAATCAAAAGCTAGAAATGACTAAGCTTAGTGAGAAAGGCATTTAGAAAGCCAAGACAGGCCAAAATCTAGGCCTCTTGGGCCAAACAGCCAAGTTGTGAATGCAAAGGAAAAGTTCTTGAAGGAAATTGAAAGTGCTACTCCAATGAATACATGAATGATAAGAAAGAAGAACAGCCTATTGCTGATGTGGAGAAAGTTTGAATGGTCTGGATGGAAGATCAAACCAGCCACAACATTCCTTTAAGCCAAAGCCTATTCCAGAGCAAGATCCTCCCCAACTGTCTTCAATTCTGCAAAGGCTGAGGGAGGTGAGGAAGCTGCAGAAGGAAAGTTGGAATCAGCAGAGTTCGGTTCATGAGGTTTCAGGAAAGAAACCATCTCCATAACATAAAAGTGCAAAGTGAAGTAGCAAATGCTGATAGAGAAGCTGCAGCAAGATATGCAGAAGATCTAGCTAGGGTAGGTAACTGATAAAGGTGGCTGCTACATCAAATGACAGATATTCAACGTAGACAAAACAGCGTTCTATTGGAAGAAGATGACATCTAGGACTTTTTTAATTAGAGAGGAGAAGTCAATACCTGGCTTCAAAGCTTCAAAGGACAGGCTGGCTTTCTTGTTAGGGGCGAGTGGAGCTGGTGACCGTAAGTTGAAGCCAGTGCTCACTGACCTTTCTGAAAATCCTAGGGTTCTTTTTTATTTTATTATTATTTTTGAGACAGAGTTTCACTCTGTCACCCAGGCTGGAGCGCAGTGGTGCGATCTTGGCTCACTGCAATCTCTGCCTTCCAGGTTCAAGTGATTCTCGTGCCTCAGCCTCCCAAGTAGCTGGGACTACAGGCGCACGCCATCACCCATGGCTAATTTTTGTATTTTTAGTAGAGACGGGGTTTTACCATGTTGGCCAGGCCAGGATGGTCTCGAACCCCTGACCTCAAGTGATCCATCTGCCTTGGCCTCCCAAAGTGCTGAGATTACAGGCATGAGCCACTGCACCCTGCCCAATCCTAGGGTTTTTGAGAATTATGCTAAATCTACGCTGTCTGTGCTCTACAAATGGAACAAAGCCTGGATGACAGTACATCTCTTTACAGTGCAGTTTACTGAATATTTCAAGCCCACTCTTGAGAGCTGCTGCTCAGAAAAAAGGATTCCTTTCAAAATATTACTGCTCACTGGTAATGCACCTGGTCACCCAAGAGCTCTGATGGAGAGGTTCAAGGAGATGAATGTTGTTTTCATGCCTGCTAACACAACATTCACTCTGTAGCCCACAGATCAAGAAATTATTTTGACTTTGAAGTCTTATTAAGAAGTACATTTTGTAAGGCTAAAGCTGCCTTAGACAGTGATTCCTCTGATGGATCTGAGCCATCAATTGAAACTCTTCTAGAGAGGATTCAGCATTTCTAGATGCCATTAAGAACATTTGTGATTCATGGGAGGAAGTAAAATATTTACATTAGTAGGAGTTTGGAAGGAGTTAATTCCAACCTTCATGGATTACTTTGAGGGATTCAAGACTTCAGTGGGAAAAGTCACTACAGATGTGATGTAAATAGTAAAAGAACTAGAAGTGGAGTCTGAAGATGTGACTGAATTGCTGCAACCTCCTGATAAAACTTGAACAGATAAGGAGTTGCTTCTTGCAGATGAGCAAAGAAAGTGGTTTCTTTAGATGAAATCTACTCCTGGTAAAGATGCTGTAACATTTTTGAAATGACAACAAAGGATTTAGAATATCACATAAACTTAGTTGATAATGCAGGGTTGGAGAGGATTGACTCCAATTTCAAAAGAAGTTCTACTGTGGGCAAGATGCCATCAAACAGCATCACGTGCTGTAGAGAAATCTTTTGTGAAAGAGTCAATCGATGTGGCAAATTTCGTTGTTGTCTTCTTTGAAGAAACTGCCACTGCCACTCCAACTACCACTCTGATCCATCAGCAACCATCAATGTCGAGGCAAGCCCCCTCCATCAGCAAAAAGATTATGACTCGTTGAAGCCTGAGACGATCATTAGCATTTTTTAGCAATAAAGTATTTTTAATCAAGATAGGTACATTGTATTTTAGACATAATGCTCTTGCACACTTAATAAACTACAGTATAGTGTAGACATAACTTTTTTTTTTTTAAATATAGTCTTGCTCTGTTGCCCAGGCTGGAGTGCAGTGGCATGCTCATAGCTCACTGCAGCCTTCACTCCCTGGGCTCAAGCGAGCCTCCCGCCTCAGCCTCTCTAGTAGCAGGGAGTACAAGCATGCATCACCATGCCTGACTAATTTTTGTATTTTTTGTAGAGGCAGTGTTTTGCCATGTTGCCTAGGCTGGTCTCAAACTCCTGGGCTCAAGCGATCCTCCCTCCTTGGCCTCCCAAAGGTGTGAGCCACTGTGTCTAGCCAACATAACTTTTATATGCACTCAGAAACCAAAAACCTTGTGATACTCACTTTATTGCAGTGGTATGGAGCTGAGGCTGCAATATCTCCAAGGTGTGTCTGTAACAGTGGCTGTGGGTTCTGACCTGTGGTAGACCCGTATTACACATCTTTACATGGACTCGGTCCTTTAAACCTCACAACCACCTGACTACTATTATTCTCTTCATTTTACTGATGAGGAAACTGAGCTTCAGAGAGGGCAAGTCACCTCTCCAGGTCTCACATCACATCTGGTAAGAGGCGTGGCCAGGACTGTTTGACACCAGAGTGTGACCACCTGGTCAGTCTCCTATAGCATTTCTTCTCTGGCACATAACAGTGACAAGGCCCTGCCACTATTCCAGCTCAGAACACTGAGAACAATCCATGTCCCTGACCCCAGATTCCCAGCAAATGGAAATGTTTTCTCTCCATATTCTGAAAGCTTCTGTGTGTCCCATACATACATAAGGAGCCTGAGGGCTTGGGGGACACCCTGGCTGTAAGCAGAGGGCCCCAGAAAATCATCTGTTGTTCTTTGGGAGAAGGCTTCCCTCCTGAATCATCATGCATTAGGCATGATCTATAAATTTATCTATAAATCTATCTAAAACCACACCAGTTCTAAAGACAAGGTTTGCAGTGCAGGTAGGAGCACGTGTAAATCCTTAACTACACAGTGACTCATGAATGATTTTCCAGGCAGGAATTGTTGGGAGCCAAAAAGGCCAAAGGGATTGTGACCAGCTCAGCATTCCACTGGACCCTATATGATCAAACAGCAAACTGTTTATCATGAATGCAGGATGTGAGCAAACTCACACTGCACCTGCCACTGAAAGGTTTGCTGAGGGCCAACACTCCCTGGGGGCCGGGCTCCTTGAAGTTATCTACTGAAAACTCTAGCACCTGTCGTACAAAGGATGCAGTCTTGCAAGCCTGCTGTGAACCAAATGGCCGACTGACAATTACCCAACAACCACCACCCCCTTTTCTCGTTATCTCTTTTACCAGTAAATACAGAAGGCTGTGTAAAGCTCAGGGCCCTTGTCTACTAGAGGCAAGGTGCCCCCGACCCCTTCTTCCAAATATACTCTTATGTCTTTGTCTTTTATTCCCGCATTCCCCCTCTTTGTTCAGTCCACCAGGTCCGTGCAGGCTACCAGGAATTCCATTCCCAGGAAGGGATCTCCCCCTCCAGGGGCAGAGCCTACTCCAATTTCATTCCAGAACCAGATTTAGATGCAGGCCAAGGTCATTCTTAGCATAAGACCTTAAAAAATCAGCCCTAGGCCAGGCGTGGTGGCTCACGCCTGTAATCCCAGCACTTTGGGAAGCCAAGGCAGGTGGATCACTTGAGATCAGGAGTTCGAGACCAGCCTGGCCAACATAGTGAAACCCCGTCTCTACTAAAAATACAAAAATCAGCCAGGTATGGTGGCACGCGCCTGTAGTCCCAGCTACTTAGGAGGCTGAGGCAGGAGTATCACTTGAACCTGGGAGGCAGAAGTTGCAGTGAGCTAAGATCTCACCACTGCACTCCAGCCTGGGCAACAAGAGCGAGACTCCATCTCAAAAAAAAAAAAAAATTCAGCCCAAGAGATTTTTTGAAACAGCTCTTGGCCTGAGACTTGAGATCATTCTGAGCTGTGGATGTTTTTGTTTTCATAGAGACTGTATCTCCCTATGTTACCCAGGCTGGTCTCAAATTTCTGGGCTCAAGTGATCCTTCTGCCTTGGCCTCCCAAAGTGCTCAGATTACAGGTGTGAGCTATGGCACCTAACCTGCCCTGTGGGTTTTTGGATTTGTTGTTCACTCATTTAACAATTTACCCTTCTAAGTGTAGAGGGGGATACAAAGATGAACAAGACAGCTCCTGCCCTTGAGGGCCCAGAGTTAAATAATTAGTTGGACTTACCTTTGGTTTCACTGAGTTTTCTGTGCCTCTGAGCTATCATTCTATATCCAGTGGCCACAAAACTGTCATGATTTTGAATTATCAATGTAAATCTTGGACTCAAACCATCTTGAGCTCCATTGGCCGCCAGTTTATCTGGACTATTATGATGTCTCTGGCTGAAGTGTTGGGGAGGGCAACTGACCATCCTGGTTCCCTCAAACCTTAGTGGGGTTCCCAGGATGCTGAGCTTCCAATGCTAAATCAAAACAAGTCCTGAGCAAACCAGGATGAATTGGTCATCCCAGTTTTGGGAACAGGGGCAGCAGGAGGGGAACAGGTGGGTGGGGAGGAATTATAATAGCTAACACTTATTTTGCTTAATAATGTAATAATACTTAGAACAAATGTATGAGGTAAGTACTATCATAGCCCTATTTTATAGAGGTAAAACCGGGACCCGGAGAGAGGGAACAGCTTATCACAAGTGTTCATTCTGTAAACGGCAGAGGCAGGCCTGACAGCCAATCCTGCGTTCTCATCCATTACTCTGCACTGCCTTAGAGGCCCATGTGTAAAAATGCAGGCAGATCATGTCTTGAAACTGTGTTTGAAATTAATTCTCAGAGATTGGAAGCAGAAGTCTGTGGAAGCTTTGTTTCCATGGAGACCCAATCATACCCAACCACACTGTGTTCAAATGTAGTCACAACAGTGGGGAGCAGCCATCACTGAAGTGAGGTGCATTTCTCTTTTTTTTTTTTCTAGTTGGAGTCTCATGCTCTTGCCCAGGCTGGAGTGCAGTGGCATGATCTTGGCTCACTGGAACTTCCACCTCCTGGGGCTCAAGCCACCCTCCCACCTCAGCCTCCGGAGTAGATGGGATTATAGGCTCACGCTACCATGCCTGGCTAATTTTTTTGTATTTTTAGTAGAGACAGGGTTTTGCCATGCTGGCCAGGCTAGTCTCAAACTCCTGACCTCAAGTGATTTGCCCACCTTAGCCTCCCAAAGTGTTTGGATTACAGGCATAAGACACCATGCCCAGCCAAAGTGAGGCACATTTTTTAAGGAAGAGACTTGCAGTAGAAATTTCCTAAGCTTCCCCAACATGCGTTCTATCATTCATGACTTCAGTGGAGCCTCCATGGCCGACTGCAAAATCTAAGCCTTGGGCAAAGTCCTAGGAGATGCTCATCAAGTCCCATGTGATATACTGAATTTTGGAGATGATTTCCTACCTACCAGTTGCTAGCTATGTGACTTGGGCAAGTTACCTAACCTCTAAGCTGCTTCGTCGTGGTTAAATGGTGTAGGTAATAACCATTTAACGTAATAATGGTGTAGGTAATAACATTCAACGGCTGTGGTGAAGATGAAGACAAACGGGATGATGCAAAAAAAAAGCCAGGTCCAGAGCAGGGAATGAAGAAACGTATGCTAGCTGCTCACTGAAGAAACGTATGCTAGCTGCTCACTGAAGAAACGTATGCTAGCTGCTCACTGGCATCGGCCCAGCCTATGTCTTTAAATGAGAACAATCCCCTTGAGAACTAACAGGAAGGCGGGGTCTGTTCTCCACCGCCACCTTCTCCTTCTAGCTTTGCCTGCCCCATCTCTCCCTAATCTGTTCCAACCTGCATCCCACTTCTGACTTTTGGGCCTGTTCCCAACCATTTTTGTGCCCCTGGAAAGAGATAAGCAAACTTGGTTCCTCCTATTCCTGCCCCCACTGGGTACCCCATACTCCCAGTCCACAGAATCCCAACCTAGACACTAGGTCACTGCCTGACGGGTAACCAGACTTTGATCCATCCATACACATGGATAACCCAGCTCCCCACTTGACCTCAGCAGCTCAGAGAAGAGAAGAGATGGGAACAGATGAGGATGCATTGTCCTTCTGATAGACTAGGTGAGTGAGAAAGCATCATGATTAAATGTCACAATGTGGCATGAATCTTTGAAAGTTTCATTCAGATGTTCAAGTTCAAGTGGCTAAATGGTGGGGTACATAAAGGCCCCAGGAGAGACCAGGGAAAGTCAACAGGGAGAGGTCTTGGTCCAATGACATGGGTGATACAGATGCTGAAATGAAGCCTGTGAGACGTTCAGCAAGAAGCCTTGGAGAAATGTGTGTTTTCTTAGCAAGAAAAACTCGGCCCTACGTTCCCACACACGTGCAAACACCCGCTGGCAGCTGTTACCCATCGATTCCCCACCTGCATTTAGGGTCTTCATAATCTCTTTCACAACTGACCTTCAATTATTCAAAGGTAGTTTTCAGGCCCTCTGAGGACTGGGTGAGCTCAAAAAATGCTTGGTGTATAAACAGCAATGATGCTGAGAGCTAGCACGATGCACAATGCCTCTGTGCCAGGTGTAGTGCTAACTTTTAAAGGCATTGTTCAGCTCGATCTTCTCTGAAGTCCTGTGAGGTTGGTATTATTATCAATTCCTCACCATCATCCTCTGTTTATAGATGAAGAAACTGAGGTTTATTTTATTTTATTTTTGAAACACTGTTTTCCTCTTGTTGCCCAGGCTGGAGTCCAATGGTACAATCTTGGCTCGCTACAACCTCTGCTTCCTGGGTTCAAGTGATCCTCCTGCCTCAGCCTCCCAAGTAGCTGGGACTACAGGCACCTGCCACCACACCTGGCTAATTTTGTATTTTTAGTAGAGAAGGGGTTTCATCATGTTGACCAGGCTGGTCTCAAATTCCTGACCTCAGGCGATCCACCTGCCTCGGCCTTCCAAAGTGCTGGGATTACAGGTGTGAGCCACCGCTCCCAGTCAAAACTGAGGTTTAGGTAGTCAGATATCTAATAAGCAGCAGAACAGGACTTTACAATTTAGCACCATCTTCACCTGAGATATGTTCAAGTGACTGGAACGTGTGGAGCTAGTGTCTCTTCCTCTGTCCTGCCACTTGTTGTTTTCTGGCCAGCCCAGTGGCCATTACTCCCAAGGTGGCACTCAATCCCCATTTCCTTGGTGTGCTGTATCTCCCCTAATCTTAACCCATGTGGTTCATGTGAAGTAGGGAAGAATTTCTTAAGACATAAAAAACACCAAACATAGAGGATAATTTGACTAAATTATCAACCTTTCCAAATTCCTGTGTTTTAGGAGTGTCTCTTGAAACAGTGTCTCTTGGGTTTTTTAAATGCAATTTGACAATTACCGACTAACTGATGAGTTTAGTTAGTTTACATTCACTTTGATTATTGATATATCTGGACTTATTTTTACTATCTTTTGTCTTACTTTTTTGTACACTTCTTTGGGGTTGATTGGTATTTGTTTGTTTCTTACTGGCTTTTGTCATTTCCCCTTTCTACTGATTTGAAAGTTATATATCTTATTTATATTATTTTAGCAACTACCATTGACTTTTTTTTTTTTTTTTTTCTGAGACAGAGTCTCGCTCCATTGTCCAGGCTGGAGAGCAGTGGCACAATCTCGGCTCAACTGCAACCTCCGCCTCCCGGGTTCAAGTGATTCTCCTGCCTCAGCCTCTGGAGTAACTGGGATTACAGACACATGCCACCACACCTGGCTAATTTTGTATTTTTGGTAGAGACGGGGTTTCACCATGTAGACCAGACTGAGCTCAAGTGATCCACCCACCTCAGCTTCCCAAAGTGCTGGGATTATAAGTGTGAGCCACTGCGCCCGGCCCCCATAACGACCATTGACATTTTGCCACATATATTTGACAAAGACCAAAGTTAAATCTCCATCCCCTTCCCACACAAATGCAAAGTCGCTCAGAACACTTTAACTCCAGTCACCTCTTTCCTAATTTACTTTTGCCCACTGTTTTAATTCTGTTCTTTAATTCTGTCCTAAACTCACAAATTATATATTACTGTTCTCATTTTTATTTTTTTGTACTGACAATTTTGTTTAGATTTATTATACTTACCTATTTTTTCACTCCTTCCATCTCTTCTTAATGGGATAATTTTTCTTTTTTCTGAAGTACATCTTAGAAGTGCAAGCCGGGTGTGGAGGCACAGGGCTGTAGTACCAGCTCCTGGAGAGGCTGAGGCAGGAGGATGGCTCCTTGAGCCCAGGAGTTCGAGGCTGCAGTGAGCTATGATGGTACCACTGCACTCTAGCTGGGAACCTATTACTGTAAGGGACCTGTCTCTTAGGAAAAAAAAGTTAGTCAAATTATCTTAGTTTTTATTTGTATTTCACCCTCATTATTAAAATGCTGGGTATCCAATTCTCAGGTCTTTGAAGATATTGTTTCACTATCTTTTGGTTTCTATTGTTGCCATTGGGAAATCTGATGACAAACTAATTTCTTCTTTTGTGAGTAATCTGCCAAAAAAAAAAAAAAAACCTCTAGCTGCTTATAAGATTATTTCTTTGTTTTTAGTGTTCTGCAGTTTCACTACAATGTTTCTTGTTATTTACCCTCCTTTAGATAGATTGTGCTTCCTGGCTGGGTGAAGCGGCTCACGCCTGTAATTCTAGCACTTTGGGAGGCCAAGGCAGGCAGATCGCTTGAGCCCAGGAGTTGGAGACCAGCCTGGGCAACATGGCGAGACCCAGTCTTTACAAAAAAAATAGCTGGGAGTGATGGTGTACGCCTGTAGTCCCAGCTACTTGGGAGACTGAGATGGGAGGATTGCTTGAGCTTGGGAGGTCAAGGCTGCAGTTAGCCATGATTGCACCACTGCACTCCAACCTGGGTGACAGAGAGAGAGACCCTGTCGCAAATAAATAAATAAATAAAGATATGTTGTCTGACAAAGTTCTGATATCCAGAATCTACAAGAAACTCAAACAAATTAGCAAGAAAAAACAAACAATCCCATCAAAAAGTGAGCTAAGGACATGAATACACAATTCTCAAAAGAAGATATACAAATGGCCAATAAAAACGAAAAAATGCTCAACATCATTAATGATCAGGGAAATGCAAATCAAAACCACAGTGTCATACCACCTTACTCCTGCAAGAATGACCATAATAAAAAAAATAAAAAAATAATAGATGTTGGCGTGGATGCAGTGAAAAGGGAACACCTCTACACTGCTGTTGGGAATGTAAACTAGTACAACCACTATGGAAAACAGTGTGGAGATTCCTTAAAGAACTAAACGTAGAACTACCATTTGATCCAGCAATCCCACTACTGGGTATCTACCCAGAGGAAAAGAAGTCATTATACGAAAAAGATACTTGCACACGCATGTTTATAGCAGCACGATTCGCAATTGCAAAAATGTGTAACCAGCCCAAATGCCCATCAGTCAATGAGTGGATAAAGAAAGTGTGATATATACACACAGATACACCATGGGATGCTACTCAGTCATAAAAAGGAACAAAATAATGGCATTCACAGCAACCTGGATGGAATTGGAGACCATTATTCTAAGTGAAGTAATTCAGGAATGGAAAACCAAACATCGTATGTTCTCACTCATAAGTGGGAGCTAAGCTATGAGGATCCAAAGACATAAGAATGATACAATGGACTTTGGAGCCTCGGGGAAAGGGTGGGAAGGGGGTGAGGGATAAAAGACTGTACACATTGGGTGCAGTGTACACTGCTTGGGTGATGGGTGCACCAAAATCTCTGAAACCACCACTGAAGAACTTATTTATGTAACCAAACACCACCTGTTCCCCAAAAACCTATGGAAATGTAAAAAAAAAGATATGTTGTACTTCCTAAATCTGTGGAGTCACGTTCTATTTCCTGCCCTAGAAATTCTCAGCCATTTCCACCTCAAATATGGCCTCGCCTTCCTTCTCTCCATCTTTCAAACTAATTAAATAAATATTAAACCTTCTCAGTCTATCCTTCATATTCCATAATGTCTTTTTCATATTTAGTCATGTCATCACTCTGTGCTGAATTCTGGAGAATGTCTTCAGATCTGGCTACCAAATCAATTGTCTCATTAGCTGTGTCTTACCTGTTGTTTCACCCATCCTTTGGGTAAGGATGGATCAAAGAAAGAATGAATATCTTTCATGTTCTTTGATATCTATTCCTTCAACTTCAAAATAGATATTTTATTTTTAAAATTTCTATTTGTTCCTTTAAAAACATGTCTAGTCATTTAAGAAATATACTGCTGTTTACTAATTTTTGTGATTCCACCTTTTATTTGTGCTAACATTACATACATAGTTTATAATCTAATAATTCTATATGCAAATATAATTATAAAATTATATATATTTGCATTATAAAATTCTAAATATTTGCATGTATTTCTTTATGCAAGTTAAAGAAATTAATGCAAATTAAATAAATACATAGAAATATATCTTTATATACAAAGAAACTTGGGGACTCTAAATTTGTTGTTTGCCCTTACTGCTGACCTTCTTCCTCTCTCTCTCTCTCTTTCTGTCTCATTGTGACTCATTTCTTTGTGTGTGACGGTGATATCGGTTTTGACTTTATTGTTAAGAATATATTTGTATTTAAGCATAACATACATATAGAAAATTTCACATAAGTATATAGTTTGAGAAATTTGCACAAGTGAATACACTTGCATAACTACCACTCCAGATAAAGATATAGAATAATTACTGGCACCTCAGATATCTGCCTCAAGCCCCCTTCCAGTCATTTCCCCCCAAAGGCAACCACTTCTAATTTTTAACATCTTAGAGTAGTTGTTCTGTTTTTGAACTTTATCGAGTGAGCTCATACAGTATCTGCTTTTTTGTGTCTGGCTTCTTTCAATAAGCTTGTATGTGTTGAATTATGATCTATGAGAATCCTCGGTGGTTTACAGAGAACATCCTTCTTTGAACATGCTTGTAGTGAAGGCACACCAGCATCTGGCACTGCCATAGCTCATTTGAGGGTCCGGGCTAAACATGGAGCTTTCAGGTTCAGCTCCTCAAAGTTACAGCTGGCCAAGTTTAGTCTCCCAATATTGTTTATGGGTACGATATACACATCTGTTCTCAGGACAACACTGCATTTCACATTTATTTGTTGCTCACTGCCCCCTACTCTTATTTTGATACATGTCAGCCCAACAACATATGAAAAAGTCTATTTTATCCAGAATAGAGATGAGTTGAGAAGGCTGCATCTGGTCTACCATATGCTGAGATACGATTTGGATTTTTTTTTTTTTCGAGATGGAGTCTTGCTCTGTCGCCAGGCTGGAGTGCAGTGGCATGATCTTGGCTCACTGCAACCTCTGACTCCCTGGTTCAAGGGATTCTCCCACCTCAGCCTCCAGAGTAGCTGGGATTTTAGGCACATGCCACCACGTCCAGCTAATTTTTTGTATTTTTAGTAGAGACAGGGTTTTACCATGTTGGCCAGGATGGTCTTGATATCCTGACCTCGTGATCTGCCCACCTCTGCCTCCCAAAGTGCTGGGATTACAGGCATGGGCCACTGTGTCCAGCCTCCAATTTGGATTTTAAAAGCTTAAAGGTGGGATGGTTAAATTTCACCATAATGTTTTTGGCGTATTCCAAATTATTGAAGCAGTTTTGAATATCAATTTTCTTCCTAACTTTGTTTAATTTAAAATTTAATGAGAAGTCTGAATTTGTGTTCATCTCAATTTAAAAAAAATTTCAAGGAGAGAGAACTACAGTATTTTATTAGAAAATTGCTTCCAGGCAGGACATGGTGGCTCAGGGCTGTAATCCCAGTACTTTGGGAAGCTGAGGGAGGAGGATGGCTTGAGGCCAGCAGCTCAAGACCAGCCTGGGCAACATAATGAGATGAAAGAAAGAGAGAAAGAGAGAGAAAGAGAGGGAGGAAGGAAGGAAGGAAAAAAATTGCTTTCAGTCTCATTTTGTCAGATTAAACAAAATTGGGCCACTGTTGTTTAACCTTCTATGACTCCACCAAACTGATATTTCAAAGTCTAAATTACTTCATCTTCTCCATAAACAGATTATAAAATGCTTTGTCCAAAGCCTACTACAGTCAAGATTCTGTATGCAATTTCCTGCAACAGTCTCCAGGTCTATTTATGTTAGTAACTGTGAAATATTATTCCTTTGGTGTGATCATTCACAGTGAACCCAAATGAGCTCTTGTACTTAACCTCTTTTGTTTTAGTTTAATAATCAGGTGCAGAACTTTGCTAAAAATCAACACCATACCTCTTGGTCTCGAGATCTGTTTATCAGTCTTTCTCCTTTATTTGAAATGGGACTCTCACTCGTTAAAATCTTCTAGCATAATTTATCAAAGATCACTGAATATGTTTCTTGAGATCAGATCTAAATATCCTTTTAGTATCTTGGGCAGTAATTTCTCTCGATCTGGTAATTTGAACTAATTTAAATTTTTGTGTGCTTTCTCCATCTTTTCTTCCTATCCTGAGCTCAGTTTCCCTCTTTGTGATATTTTCACCTGATCAAATCTATTTCCTTGATCAAGATGATGTAACATAGGAAACTGGTAGTTTGGCTTTCCCTCTGCCATCTGTTAACATTCCATATGCTCCGTTCCTTTTGCATTCATCATTTTTATCCTAATTTGGTTTTACGTTAACCTTTTCCTGTCTTTAGCAGTGGAGTCCCAATCATTCTGGGTGTTAGTATCCCTCACCTCTTATTAAAGGTCCAGGTTAATCTTTTGGAAAATTTCCATCACCTTCTGTCTTAGTCCATTTTATGTTGCTATAAAGGAATACCTGAGATTGAGTAATTATTAAGAAATAAGGTTAGGCTGGGCACGGTGGCTCACGTCTGTAATCCCAACACTTTGGGAGTCTGAGGCAGGAGGATCACCTGAGGTCAGAAGTTCGAGACCAGCCTGGCCAACATGGTAAAACCCTGTCTCTACTAAAAACACAAAAATTAGCTGGGTGTGGTGGCATGTGCCTGTAATCCCAGCTACTCAGGAGGCTGAGACAGGAGCATTGCTTGAACCCAGGAGGCATAGGTTGCACTGAGCCAAGATTGTGCCACTGCACTCCAGCCTGGGCAACAGAGCAAGATGCTGTCAAAAAGAAAGAAAGAAAGAAAGAGAGAGAGAGAAAGAAAGAAAGAGAGAAAGAAAGAAAGAAAGAGAAAGAAAGAAAGAGAAAGAAAAGAAAGAAGGAAAAAAGGAAAGAAAGAAATGTAGGTTTATTTGGCTCATAATTCTGCTGGCTGGAAGGATCAAGACTGGCCATGTGATGAGGGCCTCAGTATGCTTCCTCTCATAGTGGACATAGAAGCAGAGCATGCAAGTGTAGAGACCACACGGTAGAAGAGGAAGCAAGAGAGAGTGGGGAGTTGCCAGGCTCTTTTTATATACCAACCAGCTCTCACGGGAAATAATAGTGTGAGAACTCACTTACTCACCACCCCATCCTGTCAAAGGGCATTCATCTATTCATGAGGGATCTGTCCCCATGCCCCAAGCACCTTCCATTAGGCTCCACTTCCAACATTGGGGATCAAATTTCTACATGAGATTTGGTGAGGTTCAACAAACCATATTCAAACTACAGCATCTTCCCACTTCTTTTCAGGTGCTTGGCAAGCCTGAGCTTATCAGAGTGCTGCAGGTGCAGTGACACTGATCTCTCAAAGTCCTCCCTTTCCTTCCCATCCAGGACACTCTCTGGCCTAGTGCTATGCTCAACTGGCATTTTCAGTGAATGAATCAATATAGTAGGAATTACAGTCTTAGAACTTCCTGATTAGTGAGTCCTTTCTATGATTACATGCTACATATGACATGTGTTGACATATGTTGACTTGTTGTCTTGTGATATGTTCTTATTACTTAACTCTTGCATTGATGTTCTTTTTTTCAGGTGTATATAATTTAGACTGTTCTCCTTAAAGGAAGGGGTAAAATTGTATCTACCATAGCTTGGGTCCTATGCGTAAGTAAATGCTTGTAAACATTTAATTCACAAATAAATGAATAATCAATATTTTAAGGCATTTGGAAAGAAGTATTTTTAGCCTAAAAAAGTTATTACTTCATAAAATGCTCAGTACAAGCTTTTTAAGGTGAGATTTTGTTGTATTCTTCTTATTTAATTCCATTACTTGTCATGGCAGCAGGTGGCTGAATGGTTAGAATATAGATTTTGTGCTCAGACATACAAAACTTTGTTTGAATTCTGGCAGTATCGTTGACTAGCTGTGTGACCTTGGTGATATGGTTTGGATGTTTGTCCCCTCCAAATCTTATGTTGAAACGTGACTCCCAGTATGGGGGTGGGCCTAATGGGGGTGTTTGGGTCATGAAGGCAGGTCCCTCGTGAATAGATTAATGCCCTTTGGTAGGTAGGGGTGGTGGGTGAGTTCTCATTCTATTATTTCCCAGAAGAGCTGGTTGTTAATAAGAGTCTGGCAGGTGATTGGATCACAGGAGCAGATGCCTCATGAATGGCTTAGCATCATCCCCTTGGTGATGAGTGAGTTCTCAGTCTGGCAGTTCACACGTGATCTGATTGTTTAAAAGAGCGTGGCACCTCCTTCCTTACTCTCTTTTGCCCTCACTCTCTGTTGCTCCTGCTCCCTCTTGCTCCCACTGTCTTGCCTGGTGACACACTGGCTCCCCTTTACCTTCCACTGTGATTGTAAGCTTCCTGAGGCCCTCACGAGAGGCAGATGCTGGCACTATGTACAGCCTGCAGAACTGTGAGCCAATTAAACCTCTTTTCTTAATAAATTACCCAGTCTTAGTTATTTCTTTACAGCAATGCAAAAACAGACTAAGAGGCCAACATGGGGAAATCTTGTCTCTACTAAAAATACAAAAATTAGCTGGGTGTGGTGGCAAATGCCTGTAATCCCAGCTACTCAGGAGGCTGAGGCAGGAGAATTGCTTGAACCTGGGGAAGTGGAAGTTGCAGTAAGCCGTGATCGTGCCGCTGCACTCCAGCCTGGGCAACAGAGTGAGTGAGACTCTCAAAACACACACACACACAGACTAAGATATTTGGGTAGGTTATTTAACACATTTGGGTAGATTTGAGGCTCAGAAACTCTCTGAGCCTCAAAATGTTCCTCATTTGTAAAATAGGGCTAATAACAGAGTGGTTGGGAGGATTCCGTGAGATAATGCGTGTAAAGCACTGAGCACAAGGTGAGGAACACAGGAAAAGCTCAACACATGGTAGCTAATTAACATTTGCCTGTTCTGTGCTACTCATCATGCTTTTCCCTGGGGAGATGGAAGTGGAAAAGGAGTTCACAACTCCGTGGAGTTGAGAGTTGCCTAAATAAATAAACATATCGTCGTGTATAATGTGCTACAGGGGTGTGGACGATGGAAAAATTAATTTTGCCTGGATAGTCAGGTAAGGCTGCTGGGAGGCAGTGATACTGGAGTTCCAGATTGGGCAGAGGCCTCAGGGATTGGCTCAGAGTTGTCACACAGCAAATGCTTGGGGAATAGATGGTACGAATGACTCATAAGCCCAGGGGTGCTGCCCAGCTGGTGTCTGTGTACACATGGTATCTTGTGTTTTTTGCTTTTCTCCTGCACACATTTCCATGTGCTGACATGGCTTTTGTGTGATTCCCTCACAGCTTGTGTGTGATTCCCTGATTAAACAGCTTCTAATATTTTATTATTATAAATAGACTCTAAGTCCTTGAGGGCAAGAAGTGTGTCTCTGTTCATCCAGACAGTACCTAGTATGTAGTAGGTTCTCAGTAATGTTTGCTACATAAATGAATGAGTGAACTCCTTTGACCGCTGGCCCTGCCATAAGCTGGCTGTGGGATCTTGAGTGAGTCCATTAACCCCTCTGTACCTCGGTGTGTCTGTAAAGTGGGTTAGTATATCTCACAGGTGAGCATATTTCACTATGTGTTGTGAGGACTAAGTGATTTGATGCCCTGTGGCTGAAGGTAGTAAGTGCACATTAAATAATGGCATCCTTCAGCTCTGATAGCTGTGCTGCTGCATCCAGGAGACATGTACAGGCTTCATGGCAGAGTGAATCCTGGAGTGTTCTGCTGCAACTGCTGGCAGAGGAAAGGTTTCAAAACTCTTTCTTAATGCTAGGGTGAGACCTGTCCACTGATAAGGAGTTTCTATTTGGGATGACTAAAGGTGCCATCTGGAAAGTACCAGGCCCCTGGGACTGCTCCCTGGTCTCCCACCTAGGTGGGATTCCTCAGTGACAGCACTCAGGGGCATCACCGGCTCAGGGAGGGGCCGGAGGTGAGTTCCCTTATCTCCTCTTGCCTCCTTCACTGTAAAACTGGAGCTAATAAGGTTTCTCTCCTGTCAGCCATCCGGTGGAGATAAGTCACCCAGAATGTGACTCCCACATGGGGCTCAAAAAGGTGTTTCTAAATATAAAACTCTGAGGGAAAAAAACCCTCGGGATATAGAAATTCCAGGCCCTTGGAGACGCCCAGGGTCACAGGCTGCGAGTTAAATAAAAAACCCACCAAACTGATGAACTACCCATTTTTAAGGTTTTGGAGAGGGAAAATTAAAAGACTAAAGAGCAATTGTTTTAAACTTTATACCAGGTGTATTGATGGCTTCTAGGCTGGGGCCTTCCAGGAAGTCATTCATCAATTTCATTGTCTATTTATTCACCCCCCTGGACTCATGTTTTGGTGAATGTTCCTGAGTCCAAGATGCTAATCCAATAGGTGGCCAGTAGTGACTGAAGGACATTTAATCCCCACATTTTGTGCTACCTCTGTGGACCTGCTCTGGGGATGTTGGTGGACTGCTGGCTTAGAAAGGTTCTGCTTCAGCCGTAATGAGAGATAAAGCCAGAGAGGTGGGACTGAGCAACCCGCTCTTTGGTGAATAAATTGCCACTGAAACTCGGGGGCCATTCCCTGAAGTGAGTCACATGCAGCCCTTGAAGTCTAAGTGATAAGGCAGCCAACAATTTAAAGGAAAATGCTCCAGCCCAAGCCAGGGGGACTATCCCAAACTCCGGATGAATTCCAGCTGCCCTGCAGAGCAGGGTTTACAGGCATGGGGCTCACTAGTGGCTTCAGAGATGCCCCTTTGCCACTTCTCCGGGACTTCTTGACTGTGTCCTATTCTTAAAACCCAGGACCTGCACCACTCAGCCAGGCTCCACCAGCGTGGAGGCCTTGGCAGGCTGAGGCCCAAAGGCTGCCTTTGTGGGGGATTTAAACGGCCAAGAGAGTCCTGCTGAGCCCTGGCCCCTTGATGTCTGGAGTGGCAGGCCAAGCACTCAGTGCAGCAGGAAGACCTGGGTGCCACTAAGGCCCCTAACAGGTGTAGTAAATATCTGTTAAATGAACGAATACATGTTTTGATGAAAGAAGCCCACAGTGCAGTGTGAGCCCAAAGGGGTCTTACTGAAGGCTTCCTGGAGGAAGTGGCAGCTAAACTGAGACATGGAAAACACGGAAGAGTAGCCAGGCCAAGCTGGGGTTTAACTGTCCCTAAAAGAAAGAAACGACCATAGCAGGGGTTTAACCAGAGGTGGCCGAAGGCCTTTCCAGGTGCCCATTTCTCCCGTATAGCTTTGGAGTCAGACGATCCTCGGTTGGAATTCGCAGTTCTGTCCTTACAGTCTGACGTCCCGCACAACCCGACGCCGGCAACTGTCTCCAAGCACCCGAGAGCCAGGGCGGGAGCATGAGCGCCTACGGTGTTCCTTGGGGTGGAGCCCTCGCAGTTTCCAGAGGATTTGAGGGCTCCTGCGCCCCCATTTCTCCCATTTCCTGGACTATCCAGGGCAAGCCCCTCACCTCCCTGAGCCTCGGTGTCTTCTGAGAAAAGAAGTCGACCCCAGTGCCTACCTCATAGGATTACGTGAGACAACAGATGTCAAGCAGTGTTGCTTTACTGCCTGAGAACCCCTGCCTGTCCCTTTCTCTCTGATGCCTTTCGGGGCAGAGATCCCGAGATCCTGCCTGAGTCACTTTGGCGGGTTTAATGCCCAGCCGCGCCAGGCACACAGTAGGTGCTCAGTAAGTGAAACAGTGCCGGGAATAATTCGGGCCGGGGATGTGGAACTGTGTGTGGCTCTGCGGGCTCAGAGGCCCTCCCCGCGCCCCGCCACCGTGTGCGCTCCGGGGCGGGGCGGGGGCGGGGGCGGGACCGGGCGCTCGGGCTCCGCCCCCGGTACCTCGGTAGGCGATCCTGCTCTCGCCGTGGCTCTCGGGTGCTAGGAGACAGTTGCCGGCGTCGGGTTGTGCGAGACGCTAACTGTACCCTCCGGGTTTAACGCTGTGAGCCAGCGCGCGGCGGAGCTGGGGATAAGCGCCCCGGAGCCCCCAAACAGAGCGCGGCCGCTGGGGGACAGCGCGCGGCGCCGGGTCGGGGCGGGGCTGGCTTTTCTGTCGGAGGACGCGAACCGGCACGCTGCGCCTTTA
Organism: Pan troglodytes; assembly: GCF_028858775.2. Classification (NCBI taxonomy): domain Eukaryota; kingdom Metazoa; phylum Chordata; class Mammalia; order Primates; family Hominidae; genus Pan; species Pan troglodytes. The sequence continues at coordinate 62,256,583 of NC_086015.1, forward strand.
AGGAGTCCAGCTGGGCTGGGCGCCGGAGCTGGGAGCGGCGCGGGTAGGAGCGCGGCGGCAGGTCCGAGCGCGGCGGCAGGTCCCAGCCCGGGGCTAGAGACCGAGGGCCGGTGTCCGGGCCCGGCGGCGGGACCCAGGCGGTTGAGGCCGGTCAGGTGAGCGGAGGCGGGCGGGCGGTGGTGCGCTCCTAGGGGGATGGGGCGCCCTGATGGCCCCGTGACCTCTCCCCCAGTGCCTCCCTGCAGCGGCGCATCGAGTGGAAAGAGTCGGGGATCTGCACTTGCCTTTCCACTCCGCTCCCCGCGCGGGCGCTGCCCCCACCTCCCGCTGCCTGAATAGGTTTGAGATGCCCGAAACCCGGCGCCCCATTTCCTGGGTCCAGCCAGCCTCTTGAAGCCGGGGGACAGAGTGAGGACGGGTCGGGACCTGCACCCTCTTTCTACTCCGCCTCCCCACCCCCTGCGCCCGCAGCAGCCCTTAGGCGCCCCTCGCAGTGCCGAGAGGATTTTGGGGTCCTGCAGCCCTGTTTCCCCCATTTCCTGGAGAAGGACTGCAGCTCGCCCACCCAGATAGCATCTTGCTCCGTGTCACGCGCCGCCTCCGCGCCGTCCCCAAGATCTCGCTCCGCTACTCCCCTCCCCCAGCAGCCTTTCAGCTTCCCTTTCCCCAGCCTGCCCCGACTCCCGTGCCCTTGCTCCCCTTCCGTGTCGAAACACTTGAATCAGGATGCTGTCCAGCCAGGTACCCGCCGGCAACCTGCGGTCCCCCGCCTACAGCGACACAGGTTTCACGGCTGCCTTAGAAATGCGGATTGTGTAACGCCGGCTGCAGGGCAGTGCACGTGCAGGGTTTGCGCCCCTGAGCCCACAGCGAGGCCAGGTGACAGAGTGAGGCATGGGGGAGTGGGGGAAAAGGAGGATGCCAGAGGGTCTAGATACTGTGCATGCAGAGAATATGTATTTTGAGCCCTTTGTATGCCCCAGGAGCTGGGTGGTTAGGAAGAGGAAATAAAGGGGGGGTCTTACTCCAGCTGGGACCTGGAGGCCCTCATTTATCTCGCCGCCCCCCTCCCCGCTGCTCCCGCCTGCTCAGAAATCCCTAGTGGCTCCACCTGGCTAAGAGTTTAAAGTAGTTTATAATGAATAATAGCTGACATAGAATAAGCAAATCTTGTGTGCCAGGCCCTGTCCTAAGCCCCTTAAAAGAATTACCTGCCATACTTTCCCCAACAGCCCCTTGAGGTAGGTACCACCGCTGTGCCCATTCCTGAGAGCAGGAATATGAGGCTTCCAGAGGTGGTACCTTCCCAAGACACGAAGTGAGTCTGGCCTCAGAACCACCCCCTTCCTCCAACCGCCCCCCCAACCCGACCTCGAACCACTAGACTTTTTACCCAATTTCAACAAATTCTTATCAAGAACATTGTTGTAATATAGGAAATTAGAAATAAGAGAAATTAATCACCTGTGTTTCTAGCACTAATTTGTTTTTCTCAGACCAGCAAGGGCCTGTCAGCTTCTGGTAATAGTACCCACTTTACAGGGTAGTGGCAATATTTAGATAAAATAATGCACAGGGCCCAGCATGTTTTAAGCACTCAGAAAGCAGCAGCTGTTATTATGAAGAGTGGTAGTTGACCACTACCTTGAATTACTGGAAAAAAATAATTAATAAATGGCTCACACTGACTCTGCAGAAATTAACCATTTTGTATGCTCAGAAAGGCCTATGAGACTTTCTCTATTTTCATCTTTTTATTATTTTTATTATTTTGCCTTTTCGACACATTCTGTGGCTTTCGTCAACTCCAAATTATCCATTGTCTTTGTAGTTAGAGACAGAATTGCCCTTCTGGTTTTTTTAGCTTTTAAAATGTGTGACCTTTGATTCTGTGAGCATCTGCAAACCTAGAGTAAAAGATGGGAATGCAGTTTGTGCAACTGGGAAGTAATTCTGAAACTTGATATGAGAAAAAAATTGTCCTTAGAGGTGATCCTGGTTTGCAGTATGTGTTGGGTGAGGTCTATCCTGGGGGCGAGAAGTTAGACTCAAAGATTATCTTTGGGTTTGGAGGGAAGAAAGGCAAGCATGAATGTTTTGTCTGGGTGTGGTGGGCTCACACCTCAAAGTGGCCAGCACTTTGAGAGGCCAAGGCAAGAGGATCACCTGAACCCAGGAGTTCAAGACTAGCCTGGGCAACATGGTGAAACCCCATCTCTACCAAAAAAAAAAAAAAAAAAAAAAATTAGCTGGGAGTGGTGTTGTGCACCTGTAGTCCCGGCTACTTGGGAGGCTGGGGTGGGAGGATTGCTTGAGCCTGGGAGATCGAGGCTGCAGTGAACTGAGATTGTTCCACTGCACTCCAGCGTAGGTGACAAAGTAAGACCCAGTCTCAAAAAATAAAATAAATAAATAAAGAATGAGTGTTTATTCTAGTAGGCTAGCAGGCAGCTAAGATTGGAAATCAGCTTCACTATGTCATATTCTTTAAAAAAATTTTTTTTTTTAGAGATGAAGTCTCACTATGTTTCCTACTCAGGCTGACCTGGAACTCTTGGGCTCAAGTGATTCTCCCACCTCAGCCTCCCAAGTAGCTGGAACTACAGGTGTGCACCACCACACCTGGCATGCTATGTCATACTTTTTATGAAACTCTTGGTTATTTTGGTGATTAGATCAATTATTACCGTGACGAGTGTTCAAAAGAAAAGAGGCAAGACATCCCCATCAAAGCTAAATATTTGGAAGATGCCAGGAAGCTAGTTCTGCAAGTTGAAAAAAAATTCATTTAAAAATTTCTCCTATTTGAGTCTTAAAAAAAATTTTTTTTTAAGAGACAGGGTCTCACTCTGTTACCCATGCTGGAGTGCGGTGGAGCAATCTTAGCTCACTGTAACTTTGAACTCCTGGGCTCAAGCAATCCTGCTACCTCAGCCTCCTAAGTAACTGGGGCTACAGGTGTGCACCACCAAACCTGGGTAATTTTTTTTTTTTTTTTTGAGATGGAGTCTTGCTCTGTCGTCCAGGCTGGAGTGCAGTGGTGCGATCTCGGCTCACCGCAACCTCCACCTCCTGGGTTCAAGCAATTCTCCTGCCTCAGCCTCCAGAGTAGCTGGGATTACAGGCATGCACAAGCACGCCTGGCTAATTTTGTATTTTTAGTAGAGACGGGGTTTCTCCATGTTGGTCAGGCTGGTCTCGAACTCCCGACCTCAGGTGATCCGCCTGCCTCTACCTCCCAAAGTGCTGGGATTGCAGATGTGAGCCACCGCGCCCGGCCAAACCTGGATAATTTTTAAATTTTGTTGTTGTTGTTGGTTGTCACAACTTGTAGGTAACATCAAGTGGGTAGAGGCCAGGGATGCTACTAAACGTCCTACAATGCACAGGACGGTGCCACAACAAAGAATTATATGGCCTCCAATGTCACTTGTGCCACAGTTGAGAAACTGAAACTGGACATGATTTTCACAACATTAAAGTCCTTTCTGACCTTGCATGTAGTTGCCTCTTCCAAGAAGATAAAGGTATTCTCCTAAACCGGACCCTCAGAAACCCTCTGGATCCTATTTGACGCTTCCCAATCCTAGAGGCCACTTAGGGTGTTGCTGCCTGTGGCTAGATGGGTTTGGGGTCTGTCATGAGCTTCTGTGCGGCTCTCTGGTGCTGTACCAAGGAAACTGCTGATTCAGGGGAGCAGGACAGCACTCAGGAGGTGTGGGCAGAAGTTCTTACACTGCTGCAGGTTGGGATCCTCTTCTTTTTAAGTAATGTATTAACAGCAGCCTTTGCTCTTAGGCATTTTTCCAGAAGCTATGGCTGTTTGGCTGTTGGCATTGGGTGTTTGCCTTGTGATATACCCAGAAAAGGATTCATACCTTACATATGATGAAGTCTGGGGATGGGACTGGATTCTGAGAGTATAAAGATGGCAACGCAGACCCTGCCCAGAGACTATCAGGCATCTCAATAGGCCTGAGCAGTGGCCATGCAGGGTGGTGGAGGTATGGCAGGGCTGCCTAACTCTGCCTGTGAAGTCAGGCAAGATCCCAGCAGTGCAGAGTGAATGCTTAGTATCTGCCTGTCACTGCTTTGAACAGTTTCCTTGCATCATCCCATTTCATCCCCACACTGAGGTAGAATTCTAAGAGGTTAGGTCACTTGCTGCAGTCACATGGCAAGCATGTGACCAGAACAGAGTCACAGTGGTCAATGGCAGAGCAGAGATTTGAACCCAGGTTGTTGAGTTGCAAAACTGAACTGTCAGGAGCATTTACAGAGAGCGGCAGTGCTTTAATAGCTAAGACTTTTAGGATGGGCTGGAGCTCGCCAGGCAAGAGGGAGAATAGGCGTGCCGGGGAGAGAGGAGCAGGTGTGTCAAAGTCCATGAGGTGTGGGAGAGCACGGCATGTCTGGGGGTTGCAGATCATTATTGGAAGGGATGGAGGGCAGGCAATAGGCAGGTGATAGAAGAAGATGACTCTTGAGAGATGGGCAGCACCAAATCCTAAGTGGCCTTCAACATCATGGTGAGAGCCACTGCCAACCACCGGTGAATTAGCAGAGAGGAAGAGAAAGCTGTGTGACATTGAGCAGCTTGCTTAATTTCTCTAGGACCCAGCTGCCCATCCAAACTAAAACCTCTAAAACTATACTGCTCTGACAAATGTTTCTTTCATTTGTGGCCGTATGAGCAGAGTGAAGGAATGCCTGCGTTGACACTGGTGGGGCAGCCCTGTTGATTCATGACTTCTCCCCCTAAGGCTGTGTGATGGGTACAGGGAGTGGTTTCTTCTCAGTCAGCAGTTGGTTTTGTTTCAGCTTTCCAGCTTATCATTTGGCATTGACCAAGTGTCCGCCAAGGGCAAGGCACAGTGTATGCTAAGTACTGTGACAGAGGCAAAGATGTGGTCAGACTTGTTTTTGAGGAGCTTGCAGCCTAGTGGAGGGTCCAGCCAGTGTTCTTTTTATTATTATTATTATACTTTAAGTTGTAGGGTACATGTGCACAATGTGCAGTTTTGTTACATATGTATACATGTGCCATGTTGGTTTGCTGCACCCGTTAACTCGTCATTTACGTTAGGTATTTCTCCTAATGCTATCCCTCCCCCATCCCCCTGCCCCACGACAGGCCCCAGTGTGTAATGTTCCCCACCCTGTGTCCAAGTGTTCTCATTGTTCAATTCCCACCTATGAGTGAGAATGTGCGGTGTTTGGTTTTCTGTCCTTGGAATAGTTTGCTCAGAATGATGGTTTCCAGCTTCATCCATGTCCCTACAAAGGACATGAACTCATCCTTTTTTATGGCTGCATAGTATTCCATGGTGTATATGTGCCACATTTTCTTAATCCAGTCTATCATTGATGGACATTTGGGTTGGTTCCAAGTCTTTGCTATTGTGAATAGTGCTGCAATAAACATATGTGTTCATGTGTCTTTATAGTAGCATTATTTATAATCCTTTGGGTGTATGCCCAGTAATGAGATTGCTGGGTCAAATAGTATTTCTAGTTCTCAATCCTTGAGGAATCACTGCACTGTCTTCCACAATGGTTGAACTAGTTTACAGTCCCGCCCAGCCAGTGTTCTTATCACGAGATACAAATCTCAAGTGTCTTGAGAGGGAAGTGTTCATACCAAATACTGTGGGGCATGGAGGATGGAATAGAGATTACTAGGGGATTGAGGAAAGTCTAAGTGAAGGAGATAAATTCTAGCTCCACCAGAAAGATTTTTTAAAGGAGAACTGGGGGTAGACAGAGGACGTCTTATAGGTAGAGAGTGGAGAAAATAGAGAAAAAAACAGAAAGCCAGTGCAGGTATAGTCATGAGAAAGTCAGATTATTAAGTGTATCTAGTATCTGATTCTCCACAGTTTCCAGATTGTGGATGGGAAGCAGAAGTTTTCTTTTCTTTTTTTTTGAGACAGAGTCTCACTCTGTTGCCCAGGCTGGAGCGCAGTGGCACGAACTTGGCTCACTGCAGCCTCTGCCTCCTGAGTTCAAGGCATTCTTGTGCCTCACACTCCTTTGTAGCTGGGACGACAGGTGTGTGCCACCACGCCTGGCTAATTTTTTTGTGTTTTTAGTTAGAGACAGGGTTTCACCATGTTGTCCAGGCTGGTCTCAAACCTCAAGTGATCCGCCTGCCTTGGCCTCCCAAAGTGCTGGGATTACAGGTGTGAGCCGCCGTGCCTGGCTGGGAAGCAGAAGTTTTCATAACAAGAAAATATTCATTAATGGACTTGCCATGTGCAAAGTTAAGTCCTACTTCATCATCTCTCCCTCTGTTTTCAACCCTGGTGGTCAGCCAGGCTCCAGGAGCATCCATATTTTGGCTCTGCGTCTCTGCCTGGTCGTCAGATGTTTTGCAAATATGACATAAACAATGGAAAGTAAAATTGCAACTCTTTAAGAGAGGCAATATCTCATGAAATCAAAGCCAGTGATGTTAAGGAACTGCTTGGATGATGTGTCAAAGCAATAATAGGATCTGGCAATGTGAGATCTGCCAACAATTGATAAAGAGAAGGGATGAACACTCCTTTAGGGGAGAGACTTGAAAATCAAACAATTGAGAGGCCCTTGAGAAATCAGTGAGGCCATAAGATATTTTTGCAAAAATGGCTTCTTTTTGATAGCACAGTGATGACCAAATGTTAATTGGAAGGACTTATCATACTGTAAAAGAGTCTACACAAAATGAAGTCTTTGTTCTAAGAATTCGCACAGGGCTGAGCATGGTGGCTGGTGCCTGCCCACCACTTTGGGAGGGCAAGGCAGGAGGATTCTTTGAGGCCAGGGGTTCGAGAACAGCCTGGGTAACATAGAGAGACCCCATCTCTGCAAAAAATGAAAAATTAGCTGGGCGTGGTGGTGCATGCCTGTGGTCCCAGCTGCTCAGGAGGCTGAGGTGGGAGGATCACTTGGGCCCAGGAGGTCGAGGCTGCAGTGCGCCACTACAGTCTAGCCTGGGCAACAGAGCAAGACCCTGTCTCAAATTTTTTAAAAAAAGCAAAAAAAAAGCACAGAAATGTAATTGTAACCTAAATTTTGCTTAGTATTTACTATTGCTTTTAAAATAGATAGATTCGATTTTTGTTTTATTTAGATAAAGTACTAAACAAAACTGTATTTTACTTTTAACTATGAAATTCTGAGTGTGGCTTTACCATATATTCTTTTTTCTGGTGTTTACCTTCCTGGGCTACTGAGGTCTCTGGGGAGGAGATTCTGGCTAGAAAGAAGATGTGGATCAGTGCACAAGGACCCTGAACGCTAGACTTTGTGCTGGGAGTGGGAAGTCTTGTCCTGCTAAAGCCTGCCAGTGTTTATTAGCAGGGCTCATTTTTTTGTTTAACATCAACTTTGTTCCTGCAGTTGGAAAGTACTATAGACCAACTTCACCTCCTTTTTTTTTGTTTTGTTTTGAGACGGAGTCTCGCTCTGTCACCCAGGCTGGAGTGCAATGGCTCGATCTCAGCTCATTGCAACCTCCGCCTCCCAGGTTCAAGCGATTCTCCTGCCTCAGCCTCCTGAGTAGCTGAGATTACTGAGATGCCTGCCACCATACCTGGCTAATTTTGTATTTTTAGTAGAGACAGGATTTCACCATGTTGGCCAGGCTGGTCTCGAACTCCTGACCTCAGGTAATCCACCCACCTGGGCTTCCCAAAGTGCTGGGATTACAGCCCTGAGCCACTGCATCTGGCCACTTCACCTCATTTAGAAAGGCAAAACCCCAGGCTGGGCACAGTGGCTCACACCTGTAATCCCAGCACTTTGGAAGGCCAAGGCAGGCAGATCATTTGAGGCCAGGAGTTCAAGACCAGCCTGGCCAACATGGCAAAACCCTGTCTCTACTAAAAATACAAAAATTAGCCGAGTATGATGGTGCACACCTGTAGTCCCAGCTACTTGGGGAGACTGAGGCACAAGAATTGCTTGAACCCCAGAGGCAGAGGTTGCAGTGAACTGAGATCGTGCCACTGCACTCTAGCCTGGGCAACAGAGGGAGACCCTGTCTCAAAAAACAGAAAGAAAGAAGGAAGGAAGGAAGGAGAGAGAAAAAAGAAAGAAAGAAAGAAAAAAAAAAAAAAAGAAAGGCAAAACTGTCTTTGATCTCCCTGCTTTTCCTCTTATTTAAAAGTGCAAGTTTGGCCAACAGGAGAATGTTTTGGGTGCTGAGGTTCTATTTTTTCCGTCTGCTATATAGCACACCAATAGAGGGCTATTTTAATTCCTTTCAGCCATGTGGCAAATAGTCACTTACATGATGCTCTTTCTAGCACTTCACCTTTGAGGGGTGACCTGGCTGATGACAGTTACGTGTATTCATGCTAATTCAGTGAGAAACGTTCAAATCAAAGCCTGTTGTGGGCTCCACTAGAGCCTGAAGACTCTGGGCTCCTTAAACGTAAAGGGTCAAGTGGCTTTTGGCTCCTGTTTTATCCAGCGGGAGACTGGCTTGTATTTCTGTAGGGTTGTCTTGTTTTAAACATGATTTCAAGCAGGCGGTTATTCCAGACTATCACCACAGCCCCCATCCTGACAAAAGAGGCTGATGTTGCCAGGTCAGTGTATGTGTGACATGTTTCATCACCTTGCTTCTTGGCCAGCATGATTTGTTAAAAGCTGTACCACAGGATACACAACCCCCCTGCCTTCCAACTGAGCCTCGGACTGATCTGCCTGCCTGTCCCTCCTCTGCCTGTCACTTCTCTAGAGGATCAGGTAGCACGGCTTTCTGGTTCTCTCTGATCCTCCACCCACAGGACCAGCCTGTCTGGGCTGAATTCTCTTTCCCACAGTGCTGCCCAGGTGGCCAAAGCAGGGAGGGGACTGTGGGCTGGGCTGGTTCTTTAATGAGAACCCCCATGAGGAACCAGTTGTCAGAGTTTTGGTGCAAAGCAGGAGAGAGTGAACTGTCTAATCAGTACCTCTCCCAGAACCACGAAGGAGATAAGAATTTGTGGTTTATGGATGGTCGTGTGTTTCCAGGATAGAACGATAAGAACGTTTATCATTTGAAAAATTTAAATTCCTATCTTCTGTCTTAGAGTACTGGACTTTGAGTCTTAAGGACTAAAGTTCCTGCCATGCAGGCATAACCTTTGGACAGTCACGTGGGCAGTAGTCCCCCAGTCAGTGAATGTTGTAATAGAGTGGGCTGCTAGGCTGCATAGCGTGTGTGGAGATGGAGGGAGTTTCATCCTCCATCCTTCCAGCATTCACATTTGTATTTCTTTCGTCATAATGGAAAACAGTTAATATTTGGTTGCTGTCTCTAATGGGCCTTTTTTTTTTTTTTTTTGAGACAGAGTCTTACTCTGTCACCCAGGCTGCAGTGCAGTGCACTGCAACCTCTGCCTCCTGGGTTCAAGGGATTCTAGCTGGGACTACAGGCATGCACCACCATGCCTGGCTAATTTTTGTATTTTTAGTAGAGATGGGGTCTTGCTATGTTGCCCAGGCTTGTCTCTAACTTCTGGGCTCAAAGTGATCCTCCTGCTTCAGCCTCCCAAGGTGCTGGGATTACAGGTGTGAGCCACGGTGCCTGGCCTCTTGAACTAGTGTAGAGTCCGGGACTGGCCAGTAGAACTTTTGTGATAAGGGAAATGTTCTATATTTCTGCTGTCCAATATGATAACCACAAACTAGTGGCTGTTGAGCATTTGACATGTGGCTAGTCAGCTGAAGATTCGAATTTTAAATTTTATTTAATTTCAATTTAATTTTAAGCAGCCACATGTGACTAGTGGCTACCATATTGGACAATACAGATGGACTACTTTATTTGAGGAGTTTATATTGTAGTTATTTTTTGTTTTTTTGTTTTTTGTTTGTTTGTTTTTGAGAGAGAGTCTCGCTCTGTCACCCAGGCTGGAGTACAATGGCACAGTCTCGGCTCATTGCAACCTCCACCTCGCGGTCAAGCAATCCTTGTGCCTCAGCCTCCTGAGTTGCTGGGACTACAGGCGCACACCACCACGCCTGGCTAATTTTTGTATTTTTAGTGGAGTCAGGGTTTCACCGTGTTGGCCAGGCTGGTCTCGAACTACTGGCCTCAAGTGGTCTGCCCGCCTCGGCTTCCCAAATCCTGGGATTACAGGCGTGAGCCACAGTGCCCAGCCTATATTGTAGTTTTTCATTAAATATGCACATAGTAGCACTTCAAAAGGGACAGAAGGTATCAGTGAAAAGTCTCCCTCTCATCTCTGTCCCCAGCCCTGCAGTTTCCCTTCCCAGTGCTAACCATAATCATGGCCAATTTCTTTTGTGTCCATTCAGAAGGATTTCCCACGTACATAAGCATAACAAATATATTTTCTCTCTCACTCTCTGTTTTTCAATGTTAAGGTATTACTCTTATCCACTGTCTTCTGTTCCATGCTTTTTTGAGTTAATGTACCTTGGAGGTCATTACCCATAGGGACAAATAGGACTGTCTCATTATTTAAATGGTTTATATTTAATTTCTGTTTGTATTTAGTGGCTATATGTGTTTCTTTGCAAAGCTGTATCATCATTTACTTAACTATAAGTTCACTATATGTAAGCGTGTAAATTATTTCCAATCTTTTGCCATTATGAATACTATTGTAATACTCTTACGCAAACATTTTCACACAATCAGGCATAAACATAGATAAATTCCTAGAAGAAAAGATCATAGCCAGGCATGGTGGCTCACGCCTGTAATCCCAGCACTTTGGAAGGCCGAGGCAGGCTGATCACCTGAGGTCGGGAGTTCGAAGACCAGCCTGACCAACATGGAGAAACCCCATCTCTACTAAAAATACAAAATTAGCTGGGCATGGTGGCACATGCCTGTAATCCTAGCTACTCGGGAGGCTGAGGCAGAAGAATCGCTTGAACCCGGGAGGCGGAGGTTGCGGTGAGCTGAGATCGCGGCATTGCACTCCAGCCTGGGCAACAAGAGCGAAACTCTATCTCAAAAAAAAAAAGAGAGAGATGATCATTAGGTCAAGGATATGTGCATTTTACATAGCCACAGATTTTGCCAAATTGCAATCTGTAGAGTTTGCTGATGAGAATGCAAATTGGTACATTGTGTGAGAGCATCTATTTTTCCATAGCCTCAGCAGCACAGTCTGTATTAAACTTCTTGTTCTTTGCCAGTACAATAAAGGAAGATCACCATCACCCTGTAGATTTAATTTGCATATCTCTTATTATAAATGAGATTGAGCATCTTTTTATATGTTTAAGAGTCATTTGTATTTCCCTCCTGGTAAATTATCTGTTCAGATCATTTGCTCATTTTTCTATTAGGTTTTGTTGTTATTGGTCTTGATTTGTAGGAACGCTTTATACATTAAGGAAATTACTATGTTGTCTCTATTATGTATTTACAAATTTTAATCTTATTTATGGTATCTCTTTCCATGTGGAGACTTAAAAGCTTTTTTATGCAACTAATACTCTTTGTTATGGCCTCTGGATGTTAGACATTACTTAGAAAGCCCTTTCCTATGGAGATACTTTTAAAATAGAATTCTCATGTTCCCTCCTAGAATTTAGATGGTTTTATTTTTTATATTTAACTCTTTGATTCATCTGAAACAATTCAGGGGTTTTGTTGGTTTCATTTCCTTTGCTCATCTCATTCTCTTGCTGCTGAACAGTTTGTAGCGCCTCCCTGCTTCTGCCCAACCCAGTTTTGGAGCGGTGCAGCCCCCCTGACAGTACCAGTGCCATCACTCTGGTAACAATATTATCCTCACTTGCCCATTGGTTGCTGCCTTGCTTCCATTCCTTTCTGAACACACTGTTTAGCTAAGCCCTAACCCCGATGGAGGAGAGCTTTAACTATTGTTCCATGCTTGACTACTCACCAGATTGCTTCTTTGACCTCTGTCAATTCTTCCTAGTCCTGGCTCATTATCTGAGATGCCCTGCCCTTTGTGCACGTTTGCCTTATTGCCTCACTGGGGGAGGTGACCTGAACAAGAGGCATAGTATAAAGCCACAAGCTGTTTGTACTTTGCCTGTGCTGAGGAAGAGAGTGCTCCACCTTCACTGAAGCCAGCAATTTGGCCGGCTGTTAGCACTTCATTCATATTCCCTAGTATGAGTTAATGCTTTGTCATTTTATTTCTTGTGATTCCAGAATCTCATTTTCAGCTTCTGCCAGAGCCAATAGCAGTTGGGAAAGAAGGCTGTGCTCTTTGAAGAGTGAGTATGGATTTTAACCACCATAGATTTCCCCCAAAAGGCAGCCTTTAATTAGACTGGGACTGCTGTTGTAAGCCCTGCTTCCAAGCCCTCTGCAGGCCAAAGTGTGCTGCATGATTTCTCTGATCACTAGGTCTGGTGGGAAGGGATTTGGCACCTGAAGGTTTTCAAAGCTCTGACGCACACCCTAAAAGCCCCCTGCAAATAGTTCTGAAAGACTATGTGGGGGAACCTGGCTCTGAATTTGAAGGGAGTCTGGAAGGCATGGGTTCATGGGCCCCAGTGCTTTCCTGAAAAGGGGACACTTGAACAGGCTCTGAAGGCAGGGAAGAGTTCATCAGGCAGCCAGACATGGGAGTGCTCTACACCAAGGGGTCAGCAGGAAGGAAGACAGAATGAAGCTGTATGGGGCTTGCGAGCTGGTTATTTGGAGTGTGGGCAAAGACGTGGGAGTCAGGATGGGGAAGCTGAGCTGGGACCACATGGGGCGGTCAGAGTTCACATTTTATTTGGTGGACATGAGACCAGCACAGCCTGATCCCTGGTGTGAATTGAGAAGATTCCTCTGGCAGCTGGGGTGGTGGGACTATGGGGCGTGAAAGAATAGCCTTTACAGAAACAGGAGGGAGAGGAAGGGAGGACCTGGACCCAGTGTGGTGGCTGAGGGGAGCTGCGGTCCGACTCATACAAAGTCCTACACCTGGTGACAATTTTTCTTTTTACCTTACATTCCTAGTAAATGTTGAACCCAACTGGAATTGGGTTTTTAGGGATTAGTTTTTAGGGGTGTAAGTCTCCTAAGGCTGTGCTGTCTAATATGGTAGTTCTTATCCACGTGTAGCTGTTGAGCACTTGAAGTGTGGCTGGTGTGGCTGAAGAACTGAAGTTTGAATTTTCTTTGGCTTTAATCAATTTAAGTTTAAATTGCCATATATCAGGCAGTGTAGTTTGTTTAGACTTGGACAAGTTGACTCCAGTGCTGGTGCCTCTTCACCTTTGCCTAACAGGAGTGGTGAGCAAGTAGGAGAATGAAAGATGCATTGGCATCTAGGAGGTTAGACTGATGCAATTACTGTCAGCAGAAATCAGTAAGTCGGCTAGGTGCAGAGGCTTGCGCCTGTAATCCCAGCACTTTGGGAGGCCGAGGCGGGGGGATCACCTGAGGTCAGGAGTTCGAGACCAGCCCAGCATGGTGAAACCCTGTCTCTACTAAAAAGACAAAAATTAGCTAGGAATGGTGGCAGATGCCTGTAATCCCAGCTACTCAGTAGGCTGAGACAGGAGAAGCACTTGAACCCAGGAGGCGGAGGTTGCAGTGAGCCAAGATTGTACCACTACACTCCAGCCTGGCTGACAGAACGAGACTCCATCTAAAAAAAAAAAAGAAAGAAAAAAAGACAGAAATCAGTAAGTCAGGCGAAGCGAGGAGAGATGTGTCTATGAGATTCTATGAAAGTGTTTTACGTTGTTTATTCTTGGATTTTACTTTATACCCTGAAGACTAAGATATTGGAACTCAAGATCCCAGTTTTCAAAATCAGTGACAACATTAAAGAAAATTGTGAGATGTGCCTTACTCCTAACCCCAGATTAAACTTCATTTCCCTGATGCAATGTTTATCTGGATCCACTGACATGTCCCCTATCCAATTAATCTTTGCCACTGTATTCAGACATAAGGGCCCCCAAATGCACAGCTTGGGTGTTAAGCAGTGGCAGAGGATCCTGAGCCTGGGATGTGAGAGTATGTTTTCCCTGGTGCCAGCATGGCCAGCCCTCCTTCCTGGCATTGCCTGCCTCACACTGTGCCCGCAGTGTCTTTAACCCTGGGGTGCCTCACTTTACACGATAAATAGATAGAATGAAGTGTTTTTCCTTTTCAGTGTATTCAGCCGGGCGATAAACATGATCAAGCACCAAGTCTTTGCCAGGTGATGTTTTAGGTTCTGGGAACTCTATTAGGAAAGAAGATTCTTGTGGGAGCAAGCCAAATCCTACTCTTTAATTGCCTGGCATAATTCCAGAAATGTTTAAGTCACCAGAGTAAGAAAGAACAGATGTGACTATTTGAATGTTCTCATTAAATAGATGAAGAAGCCAAGGTCTCCCAGCTGATGTGTGGAAGAGCCACGATGGAGAGGGCCAGCTGCCACACTGGTGCCCCCAGCCTGGTGCCATCCATCGCACAAGTTTGCCCCTCAGTGGCAGCCATTCATGGATGACCATCACGATTTTTGCTATATTCATGTGTCACCTACTAAGCATTTTTCTTTAAATTGACTGCTTGTTTTTTTTTTTTTTTTTTTTGGAACGGTCTCCCTCTGTCGCCTAGGCTGGAGTGAGTGGCACACTGTCGTCTCACTGAAACCTCAGCCTCCAGGCTCAAGTAATCCTCCCACCTGAGTCTCCTGAGTAGCTGAGACTACAGGCGCATGCCACCATGCCTGGCTAATTTTTGTATTTTTTGTAAAGATGGGGCCTTTCCATGTTGCCCAGGCCGGTCTCAAACTCCTCTGCTCAAGCAATCCGCCCGTCTCGGCCTCCCAAAGTGCTGGGATTACAGGCATGAGCCACCGCGCCCAGCTGTGGTTTAACACCACCACACTGAGAGTTTCTCTTTGACCCAAGCAGGACTGAAAAGAACTGAAAAGAGATGACTTTGCTAGTATATATGTTGTTATCTAATGCTGTATACCCCTGAAACATTCTTTAGTACTCTCCTACTCACTAAAGTCATCTTGCAAACTCTCAGTTGTATGGGTCCCATGCTTTGGGAAACTCAAGTTACACTTCTTGGTTGATCTCTGATTTTTGGCCATTGGCAGTTCCTGGTTCATAATGCTTCAGTTTGTTCTGCCTCCAGCCTCTCCCTGGGGTACATAGAGTATTCTAGAAATAAACACCAGCATGGCAGGGGAGCTGTCTTTTTAAAGGAAAGCTGAAGCAAGTCCTTTGTAAAATGAAGGATGTTGTAGAGATAGGAATAAATTGCCTACCCTTTATCTATACAGAAAACTCAGAATTATGGTTTCTTCAACTAAGGTCTGGATTTATTTGACCTTGTCAGGGAGAGTGTGCAGGGTTTTCTGTAATAAGTGCAAACCTTACTAAATTGATCATGTTCTACAAAAGCTGCTTATGGAAGACTTTATTCTGCTGTTAAATAGAAGATGGAGGCAGATGCAACCTTCGCTGAAACTGACTGGCATTGTGGCAGGCACCGACAGAGCACAGAGGGTTTTTTTTTTTTTTGATGATCATGCCTTCATTTCGGGGCTGTCATCTCCAGTGTCAGAGTCTATGATATATATGGCTTTGGGCATAAACTGTTCTAATTCCTAGTCCAAAGGACTCCCTGCTGCTCAGTAATCTGAATTTACAGTGGCCCCCAGCAGTTTTTAAGGACTTTGTATGATGTGGAAAAGTCTTCTCAAAGCTGACAGTTCCCATCTGTGTCAACTCATTCACAGCCCATGATGTTCAAACAGATCTGTACAGATTCCCTTCAGTCTGTGATTAACTTGCTTACTCCTTGAAGGTGATGCCTTTTAGCAGGGTAAATTGTAGCCAGTGTTAAATAGCTGACTCCTTCAGGGAATTTTGTAATTACCGAAAGAGGAAAGATGTCAGGTCTCTTACAGAGTCATTGGGAATGGTTCCTAAAAGAAATGAAACAGATGGAACCCATTTTGTAAATTTGCTTTTCATTGATTCATTTGTACCTTATTTGTGTCCTGTGCCATACTTGACACTGAGAAAGAACATACGTGATTGTCCCTACCCTCAAGAAGCTCTGGTTCCAGAAGGAGAAGCAGGCCAATGATTTCAGTGTGCTGGGAAAATTGTTTACAGTGACTGAGAAACTGAGAGGGCAATTGCATCAGAGACAAAGACAGTGCTTATGCCCTGGGAAGGTGGCAGCTTTCATCACTGTAGACTCAGGACTGTACTTAGGTAGAGTATGGGTATGTAATGAAAAGAACCATCTAACCCACCTATGGGTGCATCTGTCTCCTTCTCCAGGCTGTGAGGTGCTTGCTAGGCAAAACCTCTTGAAGATGGAGAGCTCATATCTTCATTGAGAAATTAGGGATGATGAATGTAGATACCTAACAGCAAAGAGGTTACAGAGACTAAGGACAGGCCATTTGAAAAAAATAAAAAATAGACAAAGTGGAGCTTGGTGCAAAGGTAGTAGATTGGAGTTAGAAATCTGTTTTGTAATCATGACTACCAGCTGGGTGACCTTGGGCAAGTTACTTAGCCTCTCAGAGCCTCAATTTCCTCAGCCTATAAAACAGGATGAAACACTTGCCTTACCTATGTGACAGGGTTGATGTGCTATATCAAGGGTTGGCAAATTACAGCCTACAGGTCAAATTTGGCCTACAGCCTATTTCTGTGAAGTTTTATTGGAACACAGTCATACTCATTCGTTACATGTCTTCAATGGCTGCTTTCTCATCCAGTGGCAGATTGAGTAGCTGTAATAGAGACTCTGTGTCCCACAGTGCTAAAATCGTCACCGTCTGGCACTTTACAGAAAAAGTGTGCTGACCCTTGTGCTCAGTGGTCGTGAGGTTATACTGTGCTGCATTGAACTTATTATCAAATTGAATTAAGTATCAGTCGATAGAGGCATATGGAAGAGATCACTCCATTTCCCAGGAAATGTAAGGAAAGCCATGATTTGCTAGATGTTAATGCTTTTTCTTGAAGAAATCTGTATTATGTTTGGTGAGTCCTGCACACTTAGCACAGATGGCAGGGAATCAAGGCAGAGGGCCACGCCTGGCTTACAGGTCCTTCCAGGGGTTTTCTGTGTTGGGGAGAATGATGGGACTTGAAATATATGTTTATTATATATTTATATTTATATACTTTATGATATATATGTGTGTATATACATATATATGTGTATACACACACACACACACACACACATATATATATATATATAAAATAGAGATGAGGTCTTGCCATGTTGCCCAGGCTGGTCTTCAATGCCTGGCCTCAAGTGATCCTTCCACCTCTGCCTCCCAAAGTGTTGAGATTACAGGCCTGGGCCACGGAACCCAGCCTGAAGTATTTTTCATTCTATGCTAGAATGAACTGTATTATAAGCTCATAAGACGGGACAGGGCAGGGCCTCTGATACAGCTGGAATTCTAGTGCCCCGATGATGTGTCAGGTCTTAGTGTTGGTGCTGGGGACACCCAGTCCTTACTCTCATGCATCCCACATTCTAGCCTTCAGATGTGTAAGTCTTTAGGAAGACATCAGAAAGTACACTGAAAACTACCTTTTTGGCTTATTCTCCCTTAACTTTGTATTATGTATTTATTTTTTGAATTGGTTACATATTTACATAACAACCTAAAAGTTTTAAAAAGTGAAAAACCAAGTTTCCTGTCTATTCCTGACACTTAGCTATCTACTTCCCCACCTTAGATCAATCACTGTTACTGGTTTCTTGTATCCATGTGTACATGTATATTTGTTCATTGATTTCTTTAAAAGTCTGTCTTTTTTTTTTTTAAAGGTTCTCACTCCGTTGCCTAGGCTAGAGTGCAGTGGTGCAATCATAGCTTACTACAGCTTCAAACTCCTGGGCTCAAGTGATCCTCCCACCTCGGCCTCCCAAAGTGCTGGATCACAGGCATGAGCTACCATGCCCAACCTGTCCTCCTTTTTTATTTTTATTTATTTTTTATTTTTATTTTTTGAGATAGAGTCTTGTTGCCCAGGCTAGAGTGCAATGGCACAATCTTGGCTCACTGCAACCTCTGCCTCCTGGGTTCAAGCGATTCTCCTGCCTCAGCCTCCCGAGTAGCTGGAATTACAGTCACCTGCCACCACGCTTGGCTAACTTTTGTGTTTTTAGTAGAGATGGGGTTTCATCATGTTGGCTACGCTAGTCTCGAATTCCTGACCTTAAGTGATCCGCCCACCTCAGCCTCCCAAAGTGCTGGGATTACAGGTGTGAGCCACTGCACCTGTCTCCTTTTTTATTTTTAAATACTGCAAGCCTACAGAAAGATTGAAAGGATAATATCATGTAACCTTCACCTGGATTCCCCAGTGGTTAGCATTTTACCATATTTGCTTTATTTCTCTCTCTTTTCCTCCTACCAACACACACACACACACACACACACACACACATTACTTTTTCTCTCCTGAACCTTTAAAAGTGAGTAGCAGATACCATTATACTTCACCCCTTACAACTTCAGCAAACATCTCCTAAAAGGGAAGATATTCTCCTACATACATACATAATCACAATTTCATCATCATACTCAAGAATTGTGTCACTGATACATTGATGTTGTCTAATACCCAGCCCTTACTCAGATTTCCACATTTGTCCCAAGTATGTCCTTTATAATGTTTTTTTTACAAATCCAGGCTCCTCTGAAAAGTTCCTCATTACTTTTAGTTGTCATGTCTATTTGGTTTTTTTTAAAGCACTTGCCTGCTTTGGTTTCCTCCTGTTCTTTACCCTCACTCTGGGAACTTCACTTTTCTTGTCCCCTTTACTTCTTCGCCTTTTTTCCCTTGATACAGAATTTTAATATCGTCATTCTCTTTGGCCCCTGCAGGAGTCAGCTAGCCTGAAAGACCAGGATGGATCTTGATGTGGTTAACATGTTTGTGATTGCGGGCAGCACGCTGGCCATCCCAATCCTGGCATTTGTGGCTTCATTTCTTCTGTGGCCTTCAGCACTGATAAGAATCTATTATTGGTAAGCCAGTTTTATCATTGATGTTTTCAAGAGTATCATAATATTGACATCTTCTCTGCTTGTCCTTTTTGTGGTTATTGTCCAACATTTTATCAGGAAATATTTCAGACAGAGAGAAAAGTTGAAAGGTACTCATCCTGTTTGGAATTTTGGGAATGCTCTTGAAGAATATTACCAGATCAGTTTTTTCAGGTTTGTTTGTTTGTTTGTTTTTTGGAGACAGAGTTGTGCTCTGTTGCCCAGGCTGGAGTGCAGTGGGATGATCTCGGCTCACTGCAACCTCCACCTCCTGGCTTCAATCAATTTTCCTGCTTCAGCCTCTAAGTAGCTGAGATTTTACAGGTGTATGCCACCAGGCCCGGCTAATTTTTTTTGTATTTTTAGTACAGATGGGGTTTCACCACGTTGGCCAGGCTGGTCTCCAACTCCTGGCCTCAAGTGATCTGCCCATCTTGCCCTCTCAAAGTGCTGGGATTACAGGCATGAGCCATCATGCCCGGCCCTTTTAGGTTTCTGATAGCATCTTTCTCCACCCACATTCCCAAAGTCAGTGATTCTGTCTTCAAGCAAGAATTGTACATTTTTATGGGAACTCCTTTGGTATCTTCTTGATCGTTGGTTGTTTTTGTTTGTTGGTTGGTTGGTTGGTTTTTTGGGTTTTTGTTTGGTTTTTTTTTGAGACAGAGTCTCCCTCTGTCACCTAGGCTGGAGTGCAGTGGTGTGATCTCGACTCACTGCAACCTCTGCCTCCCAGGCTCAAGCAATTCTCTTGCCTCAGCCTCCCAAGTAGCTGGGACTACAGGCGCGTGCCACCATGCCTGGCTAATTTTTGTATTTTTAGTAGATACAGGCTTTTGCCCTATTGGCCAAGCTGGTCTCAAACTCCTGACCTCAAGTGATCCTCCCACCTCAGCCTCCCAAAGTGCTAGGATTACAGGTATGAGCCACCGCGCCTGGCCTTCATCATTGGATTCTGACCCTGTGATGTCCTGACAGGTGCAGCGATGTCACTGAAAAATGAACAAGAAAGACCAGAACCATTGAGATGGCATGTTTAGGACAGAATGCTTTTAGAGTTGTTCTAGAAGTGTTCATTAGTAAAGAAGTGACAGAAAGAAAAAGAAGTTTCCAAAATATGTCATTCTTGTACCACTGTTATTATTCTTGTCCTATCTGGATACCACCTGTCCCTTTATTTTGTATTTCCTTTAGAGTGAGCCATCTTTAAAAAAAAATCCTTAAATCAAGTATTTAAAAAGTGATATGAATATCACTCCCTTAAGTGAAAAGCTTGCCATGAATAGTAAATTAATATCAAAAAGTGCCTGGCGCAGTGGCTCATTCCTGTAATCCCAGCATTTTGGGAGGCCCAGGCAGGCAGATCACCTGAGGTCGGGAGTTTGAGACCAGCCTGACCAACATGGAGAAACCCCGTCTCTACTAAAAATACAAAATTAGCCAGGCGTGGTGGTGCATGCCTGTAATCCCAGCTACTCGGGAGGCTGAGGCAGGATAATCGCCTGATCCTGGGAGGCGGAGGTTGCGGTGAGCTGAGATCGCGCCATTGCACTCCAGCCTGGGCAACAAGAGCAGAACTGCATCTCAAAAAAAAATATGTATATATATCAAAAAGTAAAAATAAACACAATGACATTAAACAGTCTTATTAAATTGTATCTCCTTTTACTGTGTTACAAAGCATGAGCAGTGTGAAAGATGTAGCAGCCCTGATCTGAGCCTTTCTCCTTGTTGGAATCAGAAGGTTAACAGTCAAAAAGAAAGTGACTTTCTCATGATGTGCTTCATTGCCTTTTCATGCCACTGTCCAATTATCAAATGAAATTGCCCTTCCCACCCCCATGGTGTACATCCCCTGATGAAGGGAGCATCGAAATAGACCTGGTTCCTCTCTGTGCTATAGGTAAGCCCATTGAGATCTAACTGGGACTTCAGGAAGTCGGAACTCACTTCTCTACGTAGAAGAGTCCAGAGAGGGTGTTATGCCCTTTATCTGCCCTCCTTTCTGGCTCCTTTTTGTTTCACTTGAGTGTGGAATTTTCCGCCTGCCAGCCAAGCTCTGATCCTTGAAAGGAAACTAATTGAATGGAAGGGAGCTTTTCATCTTTTGCTCTTGCTCTCTGGGGGCGGGAGTGGGGAGTTGTGACCCCCTCCCAAGTCACCCGGGACCCACCTTCTGCATTCAGAAAGCAAGACTCACTCTGAAGCTGAAACGCTGTTGCCCTTGCAGTGCTGGTAGCAGGAGTTCTGTGCTTTGTGGGCTAAGGCTCCTGGATGACCCCTGACATGGAGAAGGCAGAGTTGCATGCCCCTTCTCATGGCCTCGTCAAGGCATCATGGACTGCCACACACAAAACGCCGTTTTTATTAACGACATGAAATTGAAGGAGAGAACGCAATTCACTGATGTGGCTCGTAACCATGGATATGGTCACATACAGAGGTGTGATTATGTAAAGGTTAATTCCACCCACCTCATGTGGAAACTAGCTTCAATGCTGCATAGTCCCCCAACAGTTCCCTGGGCTGTCGAGGAGAAGGCTTTCAGAGTAAGGGTGTTAGGGTAATTTTGATGTTTCATTTGTAATGAGAAAAATAAGTTGATAGCAAATAATTTGCTTTTTAAATTAAGTTAAAATTCACATAACATAAAAGTCACCATTTTAAAGTGTACAATTCAAGGCTGGGCACAATGGCTCACACCTGTAATCCCAGCACTTTGGGAGGCTAAGGCGGGAGGATCACTTGAGGCCAGGAGTTTGAGACTAGCCTGGCCAACATGGCGAAACCCCGTCTCTATTAAAAATACAAAAAATTAGCCAGGCATGGTGGTACGTGCCTGTAATTCCAGCTACCTGGGAGGCTGAGGCAGAAGAATCGCTTGAACCCAGGAAGCGGAGGTTGCAGTGAGCCGAGATCGTGCCACTACACTTCAGCCTGGGTGACAGAGGTGAGACTCTGTCTAAATAAATAAATAAATGAAACATAAATATAAATATAAATAAATAAAATGTACAATTCAGTGGTTTTAATATATTCAGAGTGTTGTACAACCATTACCACTATCTAATTTCAAATATTTCCATCTCCCCAAAGGAGTCCCCATACCTAGTAGCCATCACTCCCAGTTTCTCCCTCACTTCATCTTCTGGCAACCACTCATCTACTTCCTGTCTTTTTAGATGTGCCCATTACGGACATTTCACGTGAATGGGGTTATACAATGTGTGACCTTTGTGTCTGGTTTCTCTCACTTAGCATAATGTTTTCAAGGTTCGTCCATGTTGTAGCATGCATCACTCCTTCACTTTCTGTTGTGGTTAAATAATATTCCATTGTGTGTATATACAGTTTGTTCATCCATTCATCTGTTGATGGACACTTGGGTTGTTTCCACATTTTGGCTATTATGAATAATGCTGCATAGCAAATAATTCACTTTTATTAACAAATAATACCACAAAAAAACCAGAGAAGCCCCACAGTGCAGAGCATTCAGAGCCTCTTTAATTGGCAATATGGATGCATGGGGTCTTAAAGCCTGCCCATGCCTGTCACCCAGCTCAGTGCCATGGCTGAAAGACAAACACAATGCTCTTTATTTTGTGAACTCAGGCACACAGGCCAAGAAGAAAACCCAGCTGGTTGGGGAAGATGAAAATCCTAGAAAACCTTTCAGATCATGCCAGGTGGCATTGTGACACGGGGGATTATGATTTTAATAATAAAACCCATGATGCCATTGCAGAGAGCTGTCAGCAATCCTGTGAGGCACTTCCTCCGCATCACTGAAATGCACAGACTGCTTCCTCCAAATAGCCTCACCGCAAGTGACATTTACACAGTGGTTGTCATAGAATGAGCAGCATCACCATGAGTCACTTATATCCCTTAACCACAGCGACTCCTCCGAAGGCCTTCATTTGCTCAGCTGCCAGTGATGACCACCAGTGGGTTCACCTCGCAGACCTAGGTGGGTCAGGTTAATTTTCAGGATTGCTACACAAACAGGATCAGCAGGCAGTAGAGGTAGCTTGGCACCCAGTCCCCGTTCCCCGCTGCCCTGCCATATGAGCATAAGGGTTTGGTGAAGTCATCACATCGTGCAAGCTCCTGGAGTTCCCTCTGGGATCGTCTCAGCTCCTCAGGGAACAAGAACAGGTGTCCCCAGTAGGCCACAGCAAGTCTTCAGAGCAGCTCTCTCTGGGTCTAAGTGTCCCTGGAGCATGGCCAGCACACTTCCACAACACCGTGGACTATGGCTGCTCCTGCAGGAGGTACCAAATGCTTCAACGTGAGTCAACAGAGAGCCACACTGGGGATGCTGTGGCCACTGCGGTTGACATCAGGTCTGATTTTCATTGTGTAATGAAAATATCAGGACTGTTCACAAGATGAAAACGACTGAGATTTTCTAAGATTTTTGTTTTCCCAAAGAAACTCAGTTGTGAAATCAAGGTAAGAAATCATAGTGAACAGTTCACTTATATAAATATAAGAAAGAAAAGGGGATAAGAATTGGAAAAGAAGAAATAATAATAATCTGACATTGTTTGCAGATGACACAATTGGGTCATAGAAAGTCCAAAAAAATCTATAAATAATTTGTTGGAATTAATAAGTGAATTTGGAAAATTACAGCTCATGCTTGTAATTTCAGCACTTTGGGAGGCAGAGGTGGGCGATTGCTTGAGCCCAGGAGTTTAAGACCAGCCTAGGCTGCTCACTGCAACCTCTACCTCCCAGGCTCAAGTGATCCTCCCACCTCAGCTTCTAGAGTAACTGGGGCTACAGGTGTGTGCCACCTTGCCAGCTAATTTTTGCAGGTTTTTGTAGAGACAGGCTCAAACTCCTGGGCTCAAGCGATCCACCCACCTCGCCCTCCCAAAGCTCTGGGATTACAGTTGTGAGCCACCATGCCCGGCCTGGTTCTTTCTTTTTATTGTGGTAAAATATACATAACTTTAAAAAATGGAAAATAAGTGTTGGTGAGGATGTGGAGAGATTGGAACCCCCTATGCACTGCTGTTGGGAATGTAAAATAGTATAGTTGCTATGCACAAATTTGTCGGCTCCCCAGAAAGTTATACATTTAACATAACATCCAGCAATTCCATTGATGAGTGTAAATCCCAAAGAATTGGAAGCAGGGTCTCAATGTGTGCACCAATGTCCATAGCAGCATTCTTTGCAATAGTGAAAAGATAGAAATAACCTAAATGTCCAACAGACAGATGGATAAACAAAATGTGGTATATACACAATAGAATATTATTCAGCCTTAAAAAGGAATGACACTCTGATTCATGCTATTAACACAACATGGATGAACCTTGAGAACAACTGTGCTAAGTGAAACTAACCAGACACAAAAGGACAAATTTTGTGTGATTCCACTTTTACCCAGAATAGACAAACTCATAGAGAAAGTAGAATAGAGGTTGCTAGGGGACTGGGGGATATGAGGAGTTAATGTTTAATGGGTTCAGAGTTTCTATTTAGGATGACGAAAAGTTCTAGAAATGGATAGTGGTGGTAGTTTTACAATGTTGTGTAATGTCATTGATCATACACTTGTTAAAATGGTAAATGTTTACGTTATGTCTGTTTTACCACAGTATAAAAAAATCTGTAAGTACTTTTCTTCAGAAGTTCCTGTTAACTAGACAGAGACTTATAGGATGAGGACTCTGGGCTCCAGGAGACTTTATTAAAGAGGAACCCCGAGGAGGTCCTCTTTGGGGCTTTTCTATTTAGGTCAATAGAGCCTTCAATGACTTCTGTCCCTGAAACAGGAGCAGTTTGGCTCTTGTACTGAGATTGTAAAAGATCTTGCTCCTGAGACATTCATTCATCCCACCTTAATTCTTCTCTTTGTTTCTGTTCTGTAAGGTTCTGCTTTTGTGAATTAGAGGTAATCTATTCTCTATTATCTATTATCATTAAACCAAAGAAGATTTTTTCCATATGGGCCATGAGTCTTTCAGAATTTTTCAGCTGGCCTGGTATCTTAGAGTCATCTTCCTACTCTTTCGTTGAGGGGATCATTTGAAAATATTAGTTCTCTGGGCTGGGCATGGTGGCTCACGCCTGTAATCCCAGCACTTTGGGAGGCTGAGGGAGGCAGATCATCTGAGGTCAGGAGTTCAAGAGCAGCCTAGCCAACATGGTGAAACCCTGTCTCTACTAAAAAAATAAAAAAATTGGAGGCTAGGCGTTGTGGCCCACGCCTGTAATCCCAGCACTTTGGAAGGCCGAGGTGGGTAGATCACGAGGTCAGGAGTTTGAGACCAGCCTGGCCAACATGGTGAAACCCCGTCTCTACTACAAATATGAAAATTAGCCAGGCGTGGTGGCACGCGCCTGTAGTCCCAGCTACTTGGGAGGCTGAAGTGGGAGAATTGCTTGAAAGCAGAAGGTGGAGGTTGCAGTGAGCCGAGATCATACCACTGCATTCCAGCCTGGGCAACAGAGCAAGACTCCGTCTAAAAAATAAAAATAAAAATAAACAAAAAAATTAGCCGAGCGTGGTGGCACACACCTGTAATCCCAGCTACTCAGGAGGCTGAGGCAGGAGAATCACTTGAACCCGGGAGGTGGAGGTTGCAGTGAACTGAGATTGTGCCACTGCACTCCAGCCTGGGCAACGAGAGTGAAACTCCGTATCAAAAAAAAAAAAAAAAAGAAAAAATATTAGTTTTCCAGCTTCTTGTTTCTGGAGCCTAGGTAAACTTGTCCAGTGGATGTACCAATTAAATGAAAAATATCGAGTAGTACCAAAGAGCTCTGTCTGATAATGAAGAAGCCCTCAATTCCTGAATCCAGCAGTCTGGCCGCCTTCCAACCCTGTGTCTCTTCATTCTGGTTCAAGTCATACTTGGCTCTCCCCCAGGCCCTTGCCTCTGCCGTCTCTACCTCCTGGCACACCTTCTCCAGCTTCCAGCTGATATATGTTGAGTATCCAGTAGTCTGCTGAAGTTTCACCTTTTCCACCAGGTCCTTCCAGCTCTTCCATGATCTCACACTGTACTTTGTATGAGAGTTATAGAGAATTTGATGATTATAAAAACGTAACCCATTCGAGCCCCAGTCCCGGTACCAAAAATAAAAAATAATAAATAATTTAAAAATAAAAAGGTAACACAAAGAAAATGTAAATTACCCATAACCCCTGGAATGATTAATTTTCTTCAATGCTTCTTTTGTTCTTCCCACCTCTCTCCCCCACCACTTCATCTGTGTATACTTAACAGTTTTTTTTTTTAACAGAATTGGAATCAATAGTATTTAAAAAAAATTGGGTCCTGTTTTTTCACTTGACATCATGTCATAAATATTTTTCCATGTTATTGAATATTCTTTGAAAACTCCATTTTAAATAATAGCAAAATAAGACATCACCTAGCTATATGGTAGTTTATCTAATATATTTCCTATTCATGGACACTAAAGTTAGTATTGATTTTTTCTAATTTAAACAACACATAACGCTGGCTGGAACACTTTAAAAATATTCTTTTTCAAAGTTTCTACTTATTTCCTTGAGACAGATTATTCTTGGAATTATACTTACTAGGTCAACAAGGGGCATGAGGTTTCAAAGATTCTTGATATTTTATGCCAGATTGCTTTCTTAGAAAGCCTGAACTTTATAACTGGTTATATAAACGCACACACACACACACACACACACACACACACACACACACACACGCCAGGTGCAGTGGCTCAGTGGCAGGATCACTTGAGTTCGAGACCAGCCCGGGCAGTACAGGGAGACCCAGTCTCTACCTAAAAAATAAAAAAATTAGCCAGGCATGGTATATGCACCTGTAATTTCAGCTATTCAGGAGGATGAGGTGGGAGGATCAGTTGGGCTTAGGAGGACAGGGCTGCAGTGAACCGTGATTGTGTCACTGCACTCCAGCCTGGGTGACAGAGTAAGACCCCATCTCAACAAAAAACCCCACCACTTTTCTAATTTAGAAGCTCATAAAGGGTGTTCATATTTTTTTCTTTATTAATTTTTTATTTAAAAATTTGGGGGGTACATAGTAGGTATATATGGGGTACATGAGATGTTTTGATACAGGTATGCCATGTGAAATAAGCACATCATGGAGAATGGGGTATCCATCCCCTCAAGCATTTATCCTTTGAGTTACAAACAATCCAGTTACACTCTTCAAGTTATTTAAAAATTTACAACTATTATTGACTATAGTCACCCTATTGTGCTATCAATAGTAGGTCTTATTCATTCTTTCTATTTTTTTTTGTACCCATTAACCATCCCCACTTCTCCCCTACCCCCAGCTACTCATCTCCGCCTCTGGTAACCATCCTTCTACTCTCTATGCCCATGAGTTCCATTGTTTTGATTTTTAGATCCCATAAATAAGTGAGAGCATGTGATGTTTGTCTTTCTGCGTCTGGCTTACTTCACTTAACATAATGATCTCCAGTTCCATCCATGTTGGTGCACTATTCATATTTTTAATTACTAGTGAACTTGAACATGTTTTTTATGTTTGTTAGTCATTAATATCTTTTCTACTCTAAGGTACCTTTTCATTTATTTTGCCTAGTGTTGAATTAGGGTTTTAGCATGGTTGAGATCAATTTGTAAGCTTTTTATTTATTAAGGATATCATTCTGCAGCTGTCATATTCATTGCAAATATTTCCCCTAATTTTTCCTTTAATTTTTGGCAAATGATATATTTGGAAGGACAAAATCATCTTTACATAATACTAATAACTATCATGTACTGAATACTTACCATGTGCTGGGCATTGAACAAAACTTTGTACATGGATTACCTCATCATTTAATCTTTGCCATATTCTTAGTGGAATGCAGCATTTCCTCATATTATAAGATTATATAGTTATTCCATTTTGTGTTGCTACAGCAGAATGCCACAGACTAGGTAATTTATAAAGAAAAGAAATTTGTTTGGCTTATTGTTCTGGAGGTTGGGAAGCCCAAGAGAATGGCACCAATATCTGGCAAGGGCCTTCCTGCTGTGTCATCCCGTGGTGGAAGGTAGAAGGACAAGAGACTATAAGAGTGAGCCAGAAGCAAGAGGGGACCAGACTCACTTTTATCAGGAATCTACTCCCTCAATAATAGCATTAATCTATTTATGAAGGCAAAACTGTCAGGGCCTAATTACCTCTTAACAGTCCCACTTCACAATGGCAATTAAATTTCAACATGAGTTTTGGAGGGGACATTCAAAGTCAGTAAGTGAATGAGCTGGGATGTGAATGGATGAACAAAGTCATGTTATGATTTAGAATTTTAAAATATGCTTGCCTTGCTGTAAGAAGAGCTTTTAAGCTAACCAATGCTATTATGTTCTTTACGTTTTGAGTAGGCAATGCAGTCATTAAAAAAGTTTCAAAAGAAACCAACCAGGTGTGGTTTAACCAGCTGGACATCTGTAACCCAAGCACTTTGGGAGGCCAAGGTGGATGGATCACTTGAGGCCAGGAGTTTGAGACTGGCCTGGCCAACATGGCGAAACCCTGTCTCTACTAAAAATACAAAAATTAGGCAGGTATGGTGGTGTGCACCTGTAACCCTAGATACAGGCTGAGGCACAAGAATTGCTTGAACCTGGGAGGTGGAGGTTGCAGTGAGCTAAAATTGCCCCAGCGTGGGTGACAGAGCGAGACTCTATCTAAAAAAAAAAAAAAAAAAAAAAAAACCTGACCAAACAAACAACAACAACAACAAAAAACCGTATGTATGCTCTCACATTTTTTGTATGCGGATAAAAGTAAATGAATATATATCTTCTCTCCCTCTCTGCTTATTTTACACAAAGAGTTAAGACCAGTCAGTTTAGGTTATTTGCTTTTGCAAGACTTGGCTACTTCTTTAGTGTGAAGTATCTTACAAAGTGCACCTCTGATTGAATTAATTATCTCTCATCTTGGAGGGATTCACCATGCAGAGAGTTCAATTTGTTTAGATGGTAATTTCATATTGAAATTGATTTTGGGCCAAAGTCCAGCACTGCCAAGTCTTATGTAACCAGCAGAAGCTGAGCTTTCAACCAGCTGCCATATGTTATGAGGAACAAAGCCAGAGGACCAGTGCAGATGGTTCTCAAGAAATAAGTTATCACTCTCAAAGTCTCTAGAAAGACATATTATCAAAAGGTTATCATGTGTGGCATGCTTCTTAAGAAAACACCGCATTTCCCTTCCTAGAGTGATTAGTAAAATATATACCAAAATAGTTCATTTAAGGTGTTCTCTGTAATGGTTTGGCTTTGCGTTCCTTGAGGGTAAAGCTCAGGAGGACTCTAGAGACTGATGGAGGACAAGGGCTGGAGAAGTGTTTGTGTTATCACTAAGGAAGACTTATAGAGAGGACCTGTGCCCATCTTGAAGCCACTCATCTAGAGCTTGCTGATTTTGTTTTGTCTTTATTTCCCACCCCCTCCAGGTACTGGCGGAGGACATTGGGCATGCAAGTCCGCTATGTTCACCATGAAGACTATCAGTTCTGTTATTCCTTCCGGGGCAGGCCTGGGCACAAACCCTCCATCCTCATGCTCCACGGATTCTCTGCCCACAAGGATATGTGGCTCAGTGTGGTCAAGGTGCAATTCTCGATTCTTCTCTCTTATAAGAAAAGGGAGTTGGGTGCTGTGGCTCATGCCTATAATCCCAGCACTTTGGGAGCCTGAGGCAGGAGGATTGCTTGAGTCCAGGAGTTCAAAACCAGCCTGGACAACATAAAGAAACCCTGTCTCTACAAAAAATAAAAAATTAGCCAGGTGTGGTGGCGCATGCCTGTAGTCCCGGCTACTCAGGAGACTGAGGTGGGAAGATTGCTTGAGCCTGGGGGGTCAAGTCTTCAGTGAGCCATGATCATGCCACTGCACTTAGCCTGGGCAACAGAATAAGACTCTGTCTCAAAAAAAAATAAAAATAAAAATAAAAAAAGGAAGAAGAAGAAAAGGGTTTCCATTAGGACATGATGTCATCAACAATGGTATAAAGCAAAGGGAACTCAGAACTGTGGTGGTTCAAGTCATATTAGAACTAATGCAGTGTGGCCTGGCACAGTGGCTCATACCTGTAATCCCAGCACTTTGGGGAGGCCAAGGCAGGCAGATCACTTGAGCCCAGGAGTTTGAGACCAGCCTGGGCAGCATAGGGAGACTCCGTCTCTACAAAAAAATACAAAAAAATTAGCCAGGCATGGTGGCATGCACCTGTAGTCCCAGCTACTTTGGAGGCTGAGATGGGAGAATCACCTGAGCCTGGGAAGTCAAGGCTGCAGTGAACCAAGATCGTGCTATACCACACTCCAGCCTGGGCGACAGGAGTGAGACCCTGTCTCAAAACAAACAAACAAACTAATGCAATATGTTACTCATTCTTTTGTGAGAAAAAAATTATTGAGTTGAATATTATATATAAAACGTATGGCTTAGAAATCTTTTCACCTCATGGATATTTCTTTGGGGAGGCTTCTGACACAGCTGCATCTCAGAACTGCTGTGAGACCAGAGTTGGGCTTTTAAAAGTCATTTTTTTTGTACTCCCAAGTTTCGTCTCTTTCTTCCCCTCCATATTCTTCCTTCATTCCTTCTTTTCCTTTCCTTCCCACTCCCTCTTCTACGTCTGCTTTTTTCTTTTCCTTTGCCATTTAGAGAAACAGTCTTGATCTAGCAGCTTTCTGGAAGAGTTTTCCAAGTCACTTTTTGTCTTGGTTTACTTGGGTGTGGCAACTTGCTGCCCTTGGTAAGAGTGATCAGGTGTGAAGGTTGGGGCTGGCAGAATCTTGGGCAGGAAGCATCCCTGGCTCCCACCTCAGGCAAGACCATACCTGAGGGATCCCAAGTATCATCTACACCAGTAGGTGAAGACTCACACACCCTCTAGTTAGTTGTATTCTTATTTCCAAATTCCACTATGAGGACAGTCATTTTCATGCCTTGATGAACTTCGTGTCCCCTCCTCAGATAAACGTCTTTCTTATAACTGGATGTTTGTTTGTTGGTAACTTAAGTTTCTCAGTTTCCTGGTTAAAAGTGGTACATATCTAAATGGAAGAAGGTGTTTTAGGATAATAATAATTTGGAAAAGTAGACCTTAATGTAAAAAGAAACCAAACAAGCCAGAATCGGGGTGATCAGATGTGGTTCTTGGAGAAAACATTGCTCCTGTTGGCTCTGGAGCTGGCTAGGATATGAGAGAACAGAACCATCCCTTCCAGTTCCAAGTCAGCAGCTGCATGGCTGGAGTCAGTGTGGAAGGGGTGAGGGAAAGGACGAGGCAGTACGTGTCAACTAGTGTGAAGAAAAAGCAAGAGACTTAAGCCTGCTGCCCCGACTTTGTCCCCTTTTTACAGGCATCTCCTGAGCCTGCTTCCATCTATGTATTAGCCTTTGTGGGCCTCTGCTCCCGATGAGGCTACTGGCAATGCTTATTCAATTACTGGGGTAAAACACTGAGTGGCCAAGACCCATACATCCCCAGGGATGGCTGTCTGGGTCACTGTACATGGGGCAACCTCCCAAGAAAATGGGCAGACATGTTTTGCACACCACATACTGACTCTCTGGGTCTGTGTGTCCTCAGTTCCTTCCAAAGAACCTGCACTTGGTCTGCGTGGACATGCCAGGACATGAGGGCACCACCCGCTCCTCCCTGGATGACCTGTCCATAGATGGGCAAGTTAAGAGGATACACCAGGTAAGCAGGAGGCTCTACCAAAGATTGCCCAGACTGTCTCAGCCACCATTGCATGTCCGAGTCTGGAGAGCAGGGAAGGGAGTCCTGTGCTACCTCATGACCAGTCTCCTGTACATTCTGTCTACGAGTGATGGCAAGCCAAATGGCAACCTGATGATATCTCCGGTTGGCAATGGAGGGCCAGGGCTTATTACAGACTTAAGCCTATTGCAGTTGTTTGTAACGAAATACAATCTGAGCATTTTCTCAACTCTTTGAAAAGGGGTTTAGAATTTCTTAAAACCAATTCCCTTCCTAGGGATCTCTTTTTCTGCTCACCAGTTATATGATAACAGTAATAGCCCCTCTGCCTAGCTGGGGAGGGTGTTCTTCACATTATAACGTACTTTAGCATCTGTTGCTA
Source organism: Pan troglodytes (assembly GCF_028858775.2). NCBI lineage: Eukaryota > Metazoa > Chordata > Mammalia > Primates > Hominidae > Pan > Pan troglodytes. The sequence continues at coordinate 62,288,676 of NC_086015.1, forward strand.
GCACCTATTTTAGAATCTATCTCTAGCCTTCTGTGGCTAAGCTTTCAAGATCATAGGAGTTTAAGAGCCATTTCAGAATGGGGTAGCCTGTAAGTTTCAGGCTGCCTTAAGTATTTTCCCCCAAATGAGGATATTTAATATCTGCCTCCTCCATTAAACTGTTTTTTAAATTCGGTCAGGAACCTTGTCTTTTTAGCTCTTTGCTGTGTTTTCAGCATCTAATCATAGTTTCCTGTACATAATAGATATCCAATGAATATTTTTTAGAATGCTGGATAGTTGGGTGGATGGCTGATTGGATGATTGGATGGATAGATGGATGGATGGTTGAATAGACAAATGGATGGGTAGTTATATGAATGGATGGTCAGATGGACGAGAAGAGCTTTAAATTAGCGCAGGAGCCCTCAAACTACAGCCCATGAGCTATGTTTAGCTTGTATCTATTTTTGTAAACTAAATTTTACTGGAAAACAGCCACACTCACTCATTTATTTAATACATATTACCTTTGACTGCTTTTGTCTGCAACAGCAGAGTTGAATAGTTGCAACAGATCATATGGCTCTCAAAGCAGAAAATGTTTACTCTCTGGACCTTTATAGAAAACTTCATCAGCCTGGACAATATGGTGAAACCTCATCTCTACAAAAAAAAAAAAAAAAAAAATTAGCCAGATGTGGTGGTGCATGCCTATAGCTCTAGCTACTCGGGAGGCTGAGATGGGAGGATCACCTGAGCCCCAGAGGTGAGCCATGATCATGCCACTGCACTGCAGCCTGGGTGACAGAGTGAGACCCTGTCTCAGAAAAAAAGAAAAGAAAGAAAAGTTTGCTGACTCATTAATTAGCAGAATCCCTGTTGATTTTATATTTATAAATGACCTCTCAATCTCTTGTGCCAGACAAAGAGAAGTCCATGCATGCCACAGGGCTCATCTTATAATGGATCCAGTAGAGTTTCAGACTCTCTTTAAACAGTAGTCATTTTCAGTTGTCCATAGGAAGTCCAGGGGGCTTCTATGCTGTAATCACCATTGCCATTGTCTACAGCTGTATAACCAAGCTGCTTTCTCATTTCCCTTCCTAGTTTGTAGAATGCCTGAAGCTGAACAAAAAACCTTTCCACCTGGTAGGCACCTCCATGGGTGGCCAGGTGGCTGGGGTGTATGCTGCTTACTACCCATCGGATGTCTCCAGCCTGTGTCTCGTGTGTCCTGCTGGTAAGTTATGAAGCTGAAACATCCCTCGGCAGGGATGAATCCCTGAAGAAACAAGTAGCTAGTGTCTGCTATGACCGTTTTTTGGAATCATCTTTTTGATGTATGCTTGAGAGATATGCAGTGTTTTACTGATAACTCTAACCAACCAATAGTTATATAATCATAATCATAACCAGACTGATTTTGAAAATATAGAGCCAGCCTTGTTACACCAAGAATTTGAGGTGGGGCCAGGCACAGTGGCTCATGCCTGTAAACATTTAAAATTTAAAAAAAAAAAAGGAATGTTTGAGGTGGTTGATTAAAATGTATATAGTGCTTTGCAGCACATACTTTGAAATATAATGTTACTATTAACATCCAACATTTATCGGGCTCTTACGAGCTAAGCTCTTTATATGAATTTAATTCTTGCAGTAGCCCTGTGAGGTAAAGGTACTATAATTATGCCCCTCTCCTTTTTTGGTAAAAACTGAGAGATCTTTATTTATTATAATAAGATCTTAAAAAAAATCAAACTTTAGTTTCTCTACTGTTATATGTACATATGTCAACGTGAAGTGTAACATGTTCTCCGATATTACCGTTTGAAGTTGGATTTTTAAATTTGTTTTTCTTCCATAAGTCTTTAGACTTGTATTTATAATATATAATAGATAAAAATCATATTTTTTCTCTCCTCTATCTCCCCCTCTCTGTTTGTTTGTTTGTTTTTTTTTTTCTTTTTGAGACAGAGTCTGTTGCTCAGACTGGAGTGCAGTGGTGCAATCATGGCTCACTGCAGCCTTGACTTCCCAGGTTCAAGCAATTCTTGTGCCTCAGCCACCCAAGTAGCTGAGATTACAGGTGTGTGCTACCATGCCCAGCTAATTTTTTGTATTTTCAGTAGAGGTGGAGTTTCGCAATGTTGCCTAGGCAAACTTGAATCCTGTTGGCCAGGATCCTGTTGGCCTGAGTCCCCTGAACTCCTGGCCTCAAGTGATCTGCCCGCCTCCACCTCCCAAAGTGCTGGGAATAGGCGTGAGCCACCGCACCCGGCCTCTCTCTCCCTCTCCCTTTGGTGTTTTATTGGGGTATTATTTACACATAGTAAATTGTCTAAATTTAAATGTGCATCTCAATGACTTTTTACGTATGCACTTACCATGCAGGTCAAGATATTATGCCCATTTTATAAATGGGAACGTTGAGGCACAAAGAAATTACATTAGTGCCAAAACCACAATAGGAACAGAGCCCAGGCTGCCTGACTCCAGAACCCAAGCTGTGATGTTTGGAAGTCCTTGCATATTTACTGCCTCCTTTTAATGACTCATATCTTCTACTTCCTCTGTATGATTCAACTAGAATCCAGCCATGAATTGAACATTTAATGACTTTTACTGAAACTTAACTAAATTGACCTTTAAAATCCTTCTGCCACTCTGAAAGCTAATCATTTTCGATATGTTAAGGACATTGAAATCGAAGAGAAGATACCAAAGGGTCTTCTCCTCTCTTTTTTTCAAGTAGCATATCTGAAATAATTTGATCTTATAATAATAAGTTTGAGAATTGAAGGAACAGCATCTATGGAAGGTTTTTAGATTTTAAATCACTTACAGGAAGTAAAATCTAACTGGCTTTTTCAAGTATAGGTTCATTTGCTCAGAGAAAAAATTGACATCCGAATTTCAACTGGAAATTTAAAATTAAGTTTGTATGTGAAAACTAAAAAGTAGAAATAAATTCAGGATTATATTCTACCAAGAGTTTTAAAACAAACTTTCTAAAAATTTTGAAATAATTTTAAATTTACAGAAAAATTGCAGAGATATTATAGAGAGCCCCATATAACCTTTATTCAGTTTCCCCATTAATAGCTCACATTACCACAGTAAATTTGTCACAACTAAGAAACCAACATTAGTATATTACTGTTAACTAAATTCCAGGCTTTATTTGGATTTCATTTAGTTTTTCAACTCATGTCCTTTTTCTGTTCTGGGATCCAGTCCAGGATATACCATGTGACATCTAACCTAGGTTTAGTTTTAAAGAGAGGGGAAATAGATAATGTCATCTGCTTCATGGCATCGTGAAAGCCATACATCATACCCATGTTAGATTTAAAGGGTTTGCTGGACATAGATTTGTAAAGCGTGGGTTTCTGCATCACGACCAATATTATTGATGCTACTGCCTTTCTTTGTAAAATCTAGCTCTTTTCTAGATTTTTCTGGGTGAGGTAGCTCACACCTGTAATCCCAACACTTTGGGAGGCTAAGAGAGGAGGATTGCTTGAGGCCAGGAGTTCAAGACCAGCCTAAGGGAGACCCCATCTCTGCAAAAATATAAAATTAAAAAAAAATCTAACATGCACACATATGTTTATTGCAGCACTATTTACAATAGCAAAGACTTGGAACTAACCCAAATGCCCATCAATGATAAACTGGATAAAGAAAATGTGGCACATATACACCATGGAATACTATGCAGCCATAAAAAAGAATGATTTCATGTCCTTTGCAAGGACATGGATGAAGCTGGAAGCATCATTCTCAACAAACTAACACAGGAACAGAAAACCAAACACCGCATGTTCTCACTCATAAGTGGGAGTTGAACAGTGAGAAGACATGGACACAGAAAGGGGAACATCACACACTGGGGCCTGTCAGAGGGTGGAGGTCACAGGGAGGGAGAGCATTAGGACAAATGCCGAATGCATGAGGGGCTTAAAACCTAGATGATGGGTTGATAGGTGCAGCAAACCACCATGGCACATGTATACCTATGTAACAAACCTGCACGTTCTGCCCATGTATCCCAGAACTTAAAGTAAAAAAAGAAAGAAAAAATCTAATTATTTGGCTAAGCTAAATGCCTAGAAATTTGCTCCATGCTGGAAGTGAAAATTAGTTTTGCCCTCTTGCATACATAGCATCAGCTTCTGTGGACTCTCGTGTCATGCCCTGAGGTGATGGGAGATAATGAGCAATCTCAATTTTGCTCTCCTAGAGGAAGAGCAACTGTGGAGAAGGCAGCAGGGTTGCTGCCCTAAAGCAAGGGACAGCTGGGAAGACTCCCAGTCCCCCTGTGTTTTATCATTGACCCCAAATAAGAGAGTACCACGTGGGTCCAGGCCAAGGGAAGGAGTGTCATTCATGCCAGCCCTATGTTTTCTTCCGGTCATGTATTTCCTCACATTTCCCATCAACACTCAGATGTGCTTAGGCAAGTTGTCTTCTAGGCTAACCCTCCTTAAATTCTATCATACATATGAATCCCCTGGCAACTTGTGAGAAGGCAAATTCTGGTTCAAGAGGCTCAGGGAGGGGCAGTGTCTGCATTTCTTTTGGGCTTTTGATGCTCCTGGTCCATGGACTACAGTGTGAGTGACCAGTCCCTGAAATATGTGGAAGGATTTTTTTGTGTGTTTCTCAGTGTGGTTTTGATTTGAGCAAGGATGGCAGTACCAACAAAAAAGAAATCTACTCATGAAATAAACCTGAAATATATTAACTCTGGGCTGCTGTCAGAAGTTCCCTATATAAAATGGGATTGGTAAGAAGGTGGATGTATCATCAAGCCATTTGGGTTTGAATCCCACAGGCCTGCAGTACTCAACTGACAATCAATTTGTACAACGGCTCAAAGAACTGCAGGGCTCTGCCGCCGTGGAGAAGATTCCCTTGATCCCGTCTACCCCAGAAGAGATGAGTGAAATGCTTCAGCTCTGCTCCTATGTCCGCTTCAAGGTGCCCCAGCAGGTAACATGGTTGCAGCAGCGACACAACTACCCTCCCCAGAGGCCCGGGGGCGAGTACCAGCTTCCTGCACGTATTCCCTCCTTCACCTACTCATTGACTACTTCTTGTCCTCTTCTGCATATATTCAGCAAGTGTCTCTGCAGTGCCTGTAACACGCTGGGCACTGTGCTGGCACAGTGATCAATAAAGACAAGAAGGTCCCTGGGCAGACACAGTCCAGTGGGGGAGGCAGACAATAACAGGTAAACAATGAACTACCAGTGGTCATGAGTTTTATAGCAGAAATGAAGATGGTGTAGTGATTGAATACAGGGAGGCAGGGGTGGCTTTGATAAGCCTCTTCTAGGGACAGCATATGCAGAGGTGGAAAAACATACATATTCAAGACAAAGGAAGCCAGGGTAGCTGGAGCCCCAAGAATAAGAGAATGGTGAAGATGGAGTTAGAAAGGGAGGCAGGGGCTAAATCAGAGATACTCAATTGAAAAAAAAAAAAAATCTCAGGACCCCTTATACTCTTTTTTTTTTTTTTTTCCCAGACAGAGTCTCACTCTGTCACCTAGGCTGGAGTGCAGTGGCATGATCTCGGCTCACTGCAACCTCTGCCTCCCAGGTTCAAGCGATTCTTCTGCCTCAGCCTCCTGAGTAGCTGGGATTATAGGTGTGCGCCACCACGCCTGGCTAATTTTTCATTTTTAGTAGAGATGGGGTTTCACCATGTTGGTCAGGCTGGTCTCAAACTCCTGACCCTGTGATCCATCCACCTCGGCCTCCCAAAGTGCTGGGATTACAGGCTTGAGCCACCTCACCTGGCTAGGACCCCTTATCCTCTTTTTTATTTTTTAAATATACTTTAAGTTCTAGGGTGCATGTGCACAGATTGCAGGTTTCATACATAAGTATGCATGTGCCATGTTGGTTTGCTGCACCCATCAACTCACCATTCACGTTAGGTATTTCTCCTAATGCTATCCTTCCCCCAGCCCCCTACCCCCTGCCCAGTGTCCAAGTGTTCTAATTGTTCAGTTCCCACCTATGAGTGAGAACATGTGGTGTTTGGTTTTCTTTCCTTGTGATAGTTTGCTGAGAATGATGGTTTCCAGCTTCATCCATGTCCCTGTAAAGGACATGAACTCATCCTTTTTATGGCTGCATAGTATTCCATGGTCTATATGTGTCACATTTTCTTAATCCAGTCTACCGTTGATAGATATTTGGGTTGGTTCCAAGTCTTTGCTGCTGTGAATAGTGCTGCAATAAACATACGTGTACATGTGTCTTTATAGTAGCATGATTTATAATTCTTAGGGTATATACCTAGTAATGGGATTGCTGGGTCAAATGGTATTTCTAGTTCTAGATCCTTGAGGAATCGCCACACTGTCTTCCACAATGGTTGAACTACTTTACACTCCCACCAACAGTGTAAAAGCGTTCCTATTTCTCCACATCCTCTCCAGCATCTGTTGTTTCCTGACTTTTTAATGATTGCCATTCTAACTGGTGTGAGATGGTATCTCATTGTGGTTTTGATTTGCATTTCTCTGATGACCAGTGAAGATGAGCAGTTTTTCATGTGTCTGTTGGCTGCATAGATGTCTTCTTTTGAGAAGTGTCTGTTCATATCCTTTGCCCACTTTTTGATGGGGTTGTTTTTTTTCTGATAAATTTGTTTGAGTCCTTTGTGGATTCTGGATATTAGCCCTTTGTCAGATGGGCAGATTGCAAAAATTTTCTCCCATTCTGTAGGTTGCCTGTTCACTCTGATGGCAGTTTCTTTTGCTGTGCAGAAGCTCTTTAGTTTAATTAGATCCCATTCGTCTATTTTGGCTTTTGTTGCCATTGCTTTTGGTGTTTTAGTCGTGAAGTCCTTGCCCATGCCTGTTTCCTGAATGGTATTGCCTAGGTTTTCTTCTAGGGTTTTTATGGTTTTAGGTCTAACATTTAAGTCTTTAATCCATATTGAATTAATTTTTGTATAAGGTGTAAGGAAAGGATCCAGTTTCAGCTTTCTACATATGGCTAGCCAGTTTTCCCAGCACCATTTGTTAAATAGGGAATCCTTTCCCCATTTCTTGTTTTTGTCAGGTTTGTCAAAGATCAGATGGTTATAGATGTGTGGTGTTATTTCTGAGGCCTCTGTTCTGTTCCATTTGTCTATATATCTGTTTTTGTACCAGTACCATGCTGTTTTGATTACTGTAGCCTTGTAGTATAGTTTGAAGTCAGGTAGCTTGGTGCTTCCAGCTTTGTTCTTTTTGCTTAGAATTGTCTTGGCAATGCAGGCTCTTTTTTGGTTCCATATGAACTTTAAAGTAGTTTTTTTCCAATTCTGTGAAGAAAGTCATTGGTAGCTTGATGGGGATGGCATTGAATCTATAAATTACCTTGGGCGGTATGGCCATTTTCATGATATTGATTCTTACTATCCATGAGCATGGAATGTTGTTCCATTTGTTAGTGTCCTCTTTTATTTCGTTGAGCAGTGGTTTGTAGTTCTCCTTGAAGAGGTCCTTCACATCCCTTGTAAGTTGGATTCCTAGGTATTTTATTCTCTTTGTAGCAATTGTGAATGGGAGTTCACTCATGATCTGGCTCTCTGTTTGTCTGTTATTGGTGTATAGGAATGCTTGTGATTTTTGCACATTGATTTTGTATCCTGAGACTTTGCTGAAGTTGCTTATCAGCTTAAGGAGATTTGGGGCTGAGACGATGGGATTTTCTAAATATACAATCATGTCATCTGTAAATGGACAATTTGACTTCCTCTTTTCCTAACTGAATATCCTTTATTTATTTCTCTTGCCTGATTGCCCTGGGCAGAACTTCCAACACTATATTGAATAGGAGTGGTGAGAGAGGGCATCCTTGTCTTGTTCCAGTTTTCAAAGGGAATGCTTCCAGTTTTTGCCCATTCAGTATGATATTGGCTGTGGGTTTGTCATAAATAGCTCTTATTATTTTGAGATATATTCCATTAATACCTAGTTTATTGAGAGTTTTTAGCATGAAGGGGTGTTGAATTTTGTCAAAGGTCTTTTCTGCAACTATTGAGATAATCATGTGGTGTTTGTCATTTGTTCTATTTATGTGATGGGTTACATTTATTGATTTGTGTATGTTGAACCAGCCTTACATCTCAGGGATGAAGCCGACTTGATCGTGGTGGATAAGCTTTCTGATGTGCTGCTGGATTCGGTTTGCCAGTATTTTATTGAGGATTTTCACATCGATGTTCATCCGGAATATTGGTCTAAAATTCTCTTTTTTTGTTGTGTCTCTGCCAGGCTTTGGCATCAGGATGATGCAGGCCTCATAAAATGAGTTAGGGAGGATTCCCTCTTTATTGATTGGAATCGTTTCTGAAGGAATGGTACCAGCTCCTCTTTGTACCTCTGGTAGAATTCGCCTGTAAATCTATCTGGTCCTGGACTTTTTTTGGTTGGTAAGCTATTAATTATTGCCTCAATTTCAGAGCCTGTTATTAGTCTATTCAGAGATTCAACTTCTTCCTGGTTTAGTCTTGGGAGGGTGTATGTGTCCAGGAATTTATCCATTTCTTCTAGATTTTCTAGTTAATTTGCATAGAGGTGTTTATAGTATTCTCTGATGGTAGTTTGTATTTCTGTGGGATCGGTGGTGATATCCCCTTTATCATTTTTTATTGTGTCTATTTGATTCTTCTCTGTTTTCTTCTTTATTAGTCTTGCTAGCGGTCTGTCAATTTTGTTGATCTTTTCAAAAAACCAGCTCCTGGATTCATTGATTTTTTGAAGGGTTTTTTGTGTCTCTATCTCTTTCAGTTCTGTTCTGATCTTAGTTATTTCTTGCCTTCTGCTGGCTTTTGAATGTGTTTGTCCTTGCTTCTCTAGTTCTTTTAATTGTGATGTTAGGGTGTCAATTTTAGATCTTTCTTGCTTTCTCTTGTGGGCATTTAGTGCTATAAATTTCCCTCTACACACTGCTTTAAATGTGTCCCAGAGATCTTGGTACATTGTATCTTTGTTCTCATTGGTTTCAAAGAACATCTTTATTTCTGCCTTCATTTTGATATTTGCCCAGTAGTCATTAAGGAGCAGGTTGTTCAGTTTCCATGTAGTTGTGCAATTTTGAGTGAGTTTCTTAATCCTGAGCTCTAATTTGATCGCACTGTGGTCTGAGAGACAGTTTGTTGTGATTTCTGTTCTTTTACATTTGCTGAGGAGAGCTTTACTTCCAATTATGTGGTCAATTTTAGAATAAGTGTGATGTGGTGCTAAGAAGAATGTATATTCTGTTGATTTGGGGTGGAGAGTTCTGTAGATGTCTATTAGGTCTGCTTGGTGCAGAGCTGAGTTCAAGTCCTGGATATCCTTGTTAACCTTCTGTCTCATTGATCTGTCTAGTATTGACAGTGGGGTGTTAAAGTCTCCCATTATTATTGTGTGGGAGTCTAAGTCTCTTTGTAGGTCTCTAAGAACTTGCTTTATGAATCTGGGTGCTCCTGTATTGGGTGCATATATATTTAGGATAGTTAGCTCTTGTTGAATTGATCCCTTTACCATTATGTAATGGCCTTCTTTGTCTCTTTTGATCTTTGTTGGTTTAAAGTCTGTTTTATCAGAGACTAGGATTGCAACCCTGCTTTTTTTTTGCTTTCTGTTTGCTTAGTTGATCTTCCTCCATCCCTTTATTTTGAGCCTATGTGTGTCTCTGCATGTGAGATGGGTCTCCTGAATATAGCACACTGATGAGTCTTGTCCAATTTGCCAGTCTGTGTCTTTATCCAATTTGCCAGTCTGTGTCTTTTAATTGGGGCATTTAGCCCATTTACATTTAAGGTTAATATTGTTATGTGTGAATTTGATCCTGTCGTTATGATGTTAGCTGGTTATTTTGCCCATTATTGATGCAGTTTCTTCTTAGTGTCAATGATCTTTACAATTTGGCATGTTTTTGCAGTGGCTCATACCGGTTGTTCCTTTCCATGTTTAGTGCTTCCTTCAGGAGCTCTTGTAAGACAGGCCTGGTGGTGACAGAATCTCTCAGCGTTTGCTTGTCTGTAAAGGATTTTATTTCCCCCTCACTTATGAAGCTTAGTTTGGCTGGATATGAAATTCTGGGTTGAAAATTCTTTTCTTTAAGAATGTTGAATATTGGCCTGCAGTCTCTTCTGGCTTGTAGGGTTTCTGCCAAGAGATCCGCTGTTAGTCTGATGGGCTTCCCTTTGTGGGTACCTGACCTTTCTCTCTGGCTGCCCTTAACACTTTTTCCTTCATTTCAACCTTGGTGAATCTGACAATTATGTGTCTTGGGGTTGCTATTCTCGAGTAGTATCCTCATGGTGTTCTGTGTATTTCCTGAATTTGAATGTTGGCCTGCCTTGCTAGGTTGGGGAAATTCTCCTGGATAATATCCTGAAGAGTGTTTTCCAACTTGGTTCCATTCTTCCCATCATTTCCAGGTACATCAATCAAACATAGATTTGGTCTTTTCACATAGTCCCGTATTTCTTGGAAGCTTTTTTTATTTCTTTTTACTCTTTTTTCTCTAACCTTGTCTTCTCACTTTATTTTATTAATTTTATCTTCAATCACGGATACCCTTTCTTTCACTTCATCAAATTGGCTATTGAAGCTTGTGCATGCATCATGAAGTTCTCGTGCCATGGTTTTCAGCTCCATCGGGTCATTTAAGGTCTTCTCTACACTGTTTATTCTAGTTAGTCGTTTGTCTAACCTTTTTTCAAGGTTTTTAGCTTTCTTGTAATGGGTTCAAACATGCTCCTTTAGCACGGAGAAGTTTGTTATTACTGACCTTCTGAAGCCTACTTCTGTCAGCTCAGCAAAGTCATTTTCCATCCAGCTTTGTTCTGTTGCTGGCGAGGAGCTGCAATCCTTTGGAGGAGAAGAGACGCTCTGGTTTTTAGAATTTTCAGCTTTTCTGCTCTGGTTTCTCCCCATCTTTGTGGTTGTATCTACCTTTGGTCTTTTATGTTGGTGACCTACAGATGGGATTTTGGTGTAGATGTCCTTTTTGTTAATGTTGATGCTATTCCTTTCTGTTTGTTAGTTTTCCTTATAACAATCAGGTCCCTCAGCTGCAGGTCTGTTGGAGTTTGCTGGAGGTCCACTCCAGACCCTGTTTGCCTGGGTATCACCAGCGGAGGCTGCAGAACAGCAAATATTGCAGAACAGCAAATATTACTGCCTGATCCTTCCTCTGGAAGCTTCGTCTCAGAGGGGCACCCGGCTGTATGAGGTGTCAGTCAGCCCCTACTGGGAGGTGTCTCCCAGTTAGGCTACACGAGGGTCAGGGACCCACTTGAGGAGGCAGTCTGTCTGTCTCAGAGCTCAAATGCTGTGCTGGGAGAACAACTGCTCTCTTTAGCGCTGTCAGACAGGGACATTTAAGTCTGCAGAAATTGCCTGCTGCCTTTTGTTCAGCTAAGCCCTGCCCACACAGGTGGAGTCTAGAGGCAGCTGGCCTTGCTGAGCTGTGGTGGGCTTTGCCGAGTTTGAGCTTCCAGGCCACTTTGTTTACCTACTTAAGCCTCAGCAATGGCAGATGCCCCTCCCCCAGCCAGGCTGCCACCTTGCAGTTCAATCTCAGACTGCTGTGCTAGCAGGGAGCAAGGCTCTGTGGGCCTGGGACCCACCAAGCCAGGCATAGGAGAGAATCTTCTTGTCTGCCCGTTGCTAAGACCTTGGGAAAAGTGCAGTATTTGGGCAGGAGTGTCCCAGTTTTCCAGGTACAGTCTGTCATGGCTTCCCTGGCTAGGAAAGGGAAATCCCCTGACCCCTTGCACTTCCCAGGTGAGGCAATGCCTGCCCTGCTTCAGCTCGCCCTCTGTGGGCTGCACCCACTGTCCAACCAGTCCCAGTGAGATGAACCAGGTACGTTAGTTGGAAATGCAGAAATCACCCGTCTTCTGCGTCGATCACGCTGGATGCTGCAGACCGGAGCTGTTCCTATTCAGCCATCTTGGAACCTATCCTCGTTACACTCTTAAAAATTATTGAGGAACCCAAAGGGTTTTTATTTATAGGGGTTATATTTATTATTAATGTTTACCATATTAGAAATTAAAACTCAGGCCGGGTGCGGTGGTTCATGCCTGTAATCCCAGCACTTTGGGAGGCCAAGATGGGAGGATTGCTTGAGACTAGGAGTTCAAGACCAGCCTGGTCAACGTAGTGAGACCCCATCTCTATTTAAATACAAATAAAAGAAAATAAATGAAAACTCAGAAGATTCCAAAATGCAATGAATGTACAAGCACTCATTCCAGTAGCCAAGAGCAAGGACATCATCCCACATTTTATAGGCTCTGAAAAACAGTGTACTTTTGAGAGAATGTAAGTGAAGAGGCAAGTAACATTGAGTATTAGGAAAGTAGTTTGACCTCCTGGACTCCCAAGAACCACTTTGAAAAATGCTGGACTAGATCCTGTAGGACCTTATAGGTACGGAAAGGAGCCAGGGGTTTTTCTAAGTATAATAGGACCACTGAGAGATTGTAGGAGAGCACAAATGGAACAGAGGAACCCATTTGGGAACTATTGTGCCTTGGAGATGATGGTAGTGTAGACTAGGATGGTAGCAATGGAGATGAGATTTGAGAAAGAATGGACAGGATGTACAGGCAAATTGGAAATGGGGGCTGGGGAAAGGGGAGGAGTCCCAGGTGACTTCCAGCACTTGAGGTCCTGGATGGATAAAGGTAGTATTTTCCTGGCTGGGCATGGTGGCTTGCACCTGTATTCCCAGCACTTTGGGAGGCCAAGGCGGGTGGATTGTGTAAGTGCAGGAGTTCGAGACCAGCCTGGGCAATGTGGTGAAACCCCATCTCTACAAAAAAAAATTTTTTTAATTAGCCAAGTGTGGTGGTGCATGCCTGTAGTTCCAGCTACTCGGGAGGCTGAGGTGAGAGGATCACCTGAGCCCAGGAGGCAGAGGCTGCAGTGAGCCAAGATCATGCCACTGCACTCCATCCTGGGCAACAGAGTGAGACCCTGTCTCAAAAAAACAAAAACAAAAACAAAAACAGAGGTAGTGTATTCTGAAGAGTATAAGGGCAGGCTTGGGGAATATGCCAAGGGCTCCATTTTTCATGTGTTAAGTTCAGGTTGCCTGTGAGGCCTCCAAGTGCAGAGGTCAAGGTGTAGCTGAGGGAAGTCTGGCCTGAAGCTGTACCACTGGAGCCATCAGCAGACGCTAATATTGAAGGTTATGGGCCTGAATGAGGTCATCTAGGGAAATGGTGTGAAGAACCAAGAGAGGAGAGTCCATGGCTGAGGCTTCGTAACCCCAAATTATCTCCCTCTGTTGTAGGAGCTGGACCCTGCCTGGGGGTGGGCGGGTCCTCCTAAGACTTGAGAGAATAGGTCCCATTCAGAAGTTGTGAACATGGCTCAGTTAATAGATACGGCCTGTCCCTCAGGAAACACCCAGAATCTGATGCTGTGGCATGTTCCACCCCTGAAATCCCTTTTTAGCCATGAAGTAGCATTCCTTTCTCCCAGCACTGATCTCTTCCCAGCATAGAGTGGCCAAATGGTGTTTTAGAAAACTCCATGTTTTGGGTTGTCAGGGATATGAAAACACCGAGAGAAAAATAAATGGCAGCTCCAAAAGTCTTTCCTTCCTAGGAGAGAAGGAGCACCTGCACACTCAGCCCACCATGTCATATTGTGTTGTGATTGCACATCTGTGTCTTCCACTAGGGACTTTGTCTTAATTGGCTATTCTATCCCCAGACTTTAGCACAGTGCTTGCATGAAGTAGGTCCTAGGTATAGATTGGATGGATTGATGGATGAGAGGATGCCTGGATAATGCAGGGATGGACAATGGATGGGTGGGTAGATGCAGGATAGATTTTTGCATGAATTGATTGATGTGCCAGTGCACAGATGATTTAAGTCTGCAGGATGGATAGATGGCTGAATGGTTGGATGGATGGATGGATGGGAGGATATCTGGTTAATGCAGAGATGGAGGTTGGATGGATTGATGAATACAGGATAGATAGGTAGACAAATGCATATGTGGTTCAGGATGGATGGCTGAATTGAGCAGAGGTGGAGGATGGATGGATACAAGATGAATAGATATGTGGGTACAGGTGGATAGCTGAACAAAGAAAATGTCTGATGCTGAGCACAATGTTGTTATTCAACAAATTGTCGTTGTCCTCATGTCCAGGCTGAATGATTTAGAGTTTAGTGATGCTCCAGAGGGTTGGTTTAGTCCATAGCAGCCATGGCTGGGTCTTCCCCACTTTCAGTCAGTGCACAGGACTCCTGAGAGTGTGTATTTAAAGGGTTCAGACCTGTTTGCAGGTAGAGGAGAGGAGTAGAGGAGTACAGCCACTAATGTGAACCCTGTACTCTACCTCAGGAGTCCTGAGGCAGGAGGAAGAGAAGGACTGTGTTCCTTCCAGCCACCACTACCTCTTTGGGTCAGTAGCCCAGGTCCAGAAGATGTGGCCTGTCCACATTGGCTGCAGCCCTCACCAGCCCTCAGCAGGGAAGGCAAAGACAGTGTCAAATGATAAACAAAGGGCTGTTGAACCCTCCCAGTGGGACTGTGGAACCCTCCCCAGAATCTTCTCAATAGTTTATTTCTTTGTTGTTTAATAGACCTATCATCCCCCAGTGGCTTAATTTTTTTAATGGAACTTGTTCTGCGTTTGGATGTTACTGGCGAATTACTTGATATTATGGTCATCCTCATTATGTCTTTTTTTTTTTTTTTTTGAGATGGAGTCTCACTGTCGCCCAGGTTGGAGTGCAGTGGCGCAATCTCAGCTCACTGCAACCTGCGCCTCCTGGGTTCAAGTGATTCTCCTGCCTCAGCCTCCCGAGTAGATGGGATTACAGGCCTGCACCATCACATCCTGCTAGTTTTTGTCTTTTTAGTAGAGATGGGGGTTTCACCATTTGGCCAGGCTGGTCTCGAACTCCTGGCCTCAAGTGATCTGCCCGCCTTGGCCTCCTGAAGTGCTGGGATTACAGGCATGAGCCACCATGCCCAGCCCGTCCTGATTATGTCTTAAGTGAAGCAGAGAATCTCTCAAGCTAAAGTTGCTGTCAGGCCATCTCAGGTGTCTTTAACATGCTGTAGGGCACCTCCGGTTTCACGATATTACCCAAGTTCCTTTATAATTATAATAATAATAAAAAGCTTCTTAGAAGCCTAACTCCCCATTAGACTGTATGCTGCATCATGGGAATTCAGAGAACCAGGCTCTAAAGACCTTGACAGTGCACTAAATTGCTGGACCTCATTCCCATTCATTGTCCCAGAGCTGTGAGAGGCCTGAGGAAATGAATCTTCTCTTGCTCTCTAACTTTGGGTTATTTATCCTTAGATCCTGCAAGGCCTCGTCGATGTCCGCATCCCTCATAACAACTTCTACCGAAAGTGTAAGTAGCCCTACTTTCAGCTTGGAGCTTGTTACAAGTGAAGCTCTGTGGATGGATGGCTTTTATTTCTTAAATCTCTGACACTTTGAATGTCTCCTTGGGCCCCTGAAGAGAGGAAGTGGTGGCCTGGATCTGGTGACTATCCCTTGATTCTGCGGTGGTGCCACAGGCACAGTCCAGCACATGCTCACTTTGTTTTCCTTTTCTGACAAGTGTTTTTGGAAATCGTCAGTGAGAAGTCCAGATACTCTCTCCATCAGAACATGGACAAGATCAAGGTTCCGACGCAGATCATCTGGGGGAAACAAGACCAGGTATGTAACACATCCCCGCAGCAGTCTGTGCTGGTCACCAGGGCCTCTGAGGAAAAACGTCCTTGAGGAAGAGCAAGTGGTTATTTATGGAGTGAGCTGATCACTGCTGTCAGGAAGAGGGGGAAGGCACCTGTGTTGGGTGCCAATGTTGACAGTGGGCAGAGTTCTGGGAGTTGAGAGAAACAACATTTGGTCTGGTAAAAGGAAAGACAATTTTAAATCATTTTCAAAAATTGTTTTTATCAAAGCCATGTAGTCACATGGTATAAAAAGATCTTCAAAGAACACCAAAAGGTTTATAATGAAAACTTCTTTTTCACATCCCAAATTCCATTCTCCATTACCATGAGGCAACTCTTATCTTACTATCTTGAATATATTTCTTTTCTTTTTTTTGTTTGAGACGGAGTCTTGCTCTGTCACTCAGGCTGGAGTGCAGTGGCCCAATCTTGGCTCACTGCAACTTCTGCCTTCCAGGTTCAAGCGATTCTCCTGCCTCAGCCTCCCAAGTAGCTGGGATTACAGGTGCCCTCCACCATGCTCACCTAATTTTTGGTTTTTGTTCTTTTGTTTTTTTTTTTTTAGATGAAGTCTTGCTCTGTTACCCACACTGGAGTGCAGTGGCACAATCTCGGCTCACTGCAAGCTCTGCCTCCTGGGTTCACGCCATTCTTCTGCCTCAGCCTCTCAAGTAGCTGGGACTACAGGCACCCGCCACCATGCCCAGCTAATTTTTTGTATTTTTAGTAGAGACGGGGTTTCACCATGTTAGCCAGGATGGTCTCGATCTCCTGACGTCATGATCTGCCGGCCTCAGCCTCCCAAAGTGTTGGGATTACAGGCGTGAGCCACCACACCTGGCAATTTTTGTATTTTTTTTTAGTAGAGACGGGGTTTCACCATGTTGGCCAGGCTGGTCTTGAGCTCCTGACTTCAAGCAGTCCACCTTCCTTAGCCTCCCAAAATGCTGGGATTACAAGCATGAGCCACCATGCTTGGCCTAAATTTTTTAAGCCAGAAGTTAGCAAATGTTTTCTGTAAAGGGCTAGATGGTAAACATTTTCAGCCTTGTGGTCCAGTCTCTGTTACACCTGGACACAGTTGAGTAACTGTGACCTTATAGTATAAAAGCAGCCATAGGCAATATGTAAACAAATGGCATGGCTTTTTCCAGTGAACCTTTATTTATAAAAACAGGCAGCGAGCCATTGTTTGCCTACTCCTATTCTAAGCACACGTATAGTGTATATATATGCATACCTATACATATCTAAGCTTTCAAACATGCTAGATACACTGGCATCTAAGATGCATGTTTGAAAGCTTAGATATATATAGGTGTGCATATAAGATATATAAGATCATATATGTGTATGTACATATATGTGTGTGTGTGTGTGTGTGTGTATATATATATATGTAGGTATCTTGGAAATCATTTCATATCAGCCCAAACAAATCTATTCCTTCTATTCTTAAAAAAATTTTATCTTGAAATAATTTCAAACTTACAGAAAATTTGAAAGAAGGCCGGGCGTGGTGGCTTACGCCTATAATGCCAGCACTTTGGGAGGCTAAGGCAGGAGGATTGCTTGAGCCCAGGAGTTTGAGACCAACCTGGGCAGCATAGTGAGATCCCATCTCTATAAAAAATAAATTTTTAAAAAAGTAGCCAAGCATGGTGGTATGCACCTGTAGTCCCAGCTACTCTGGAGGGTGAGGCAGGAGGATCACTTGAGTCCAGGACATGGAGGTGGCAGTGAGCCGTGATTGCTTCACTGCACACCAGCCTGGGCCACAGGGCGGGATCCTATCTCAAAAAAATAAAAATAAAAAAGAATACAGAGTATACCTGCATACCCTTTACCTAAATGCATCAATTTTTAACTGGCAGGAGGTCACACTGTGGCCACAAAGACCCACAAGTGCATGAATGACCCAGGCAGGAGAGAGTGGGGAGGAGCAGCCAGGCTGTGCCCATGGCGTGTACGCAGAATAAGAGGCAATGGTGTCTTAGATGAGCCAGGCGTGGTGAGGATTCACAGCATGGTTTTGTGGATGTGGAGAGAAGGGGATCTCATGTGCTCTCTTCTGCAGCGCCAAGGGACTGAAAGAAGCTTTGTTTGTGCCCTGGGCTATGCCAGCAGAGAGTCATTTGATCAGGAATCAGAGCCAGAGCAGCGAAGGCCTTCTGTTGTTCTAAAAACCCCAAAGGTGATTTGGGGCTCTCAGGAGCCACCAGGGAGAGGCTGTAACCCATCTTCCTGTGGAGACAGCGCAGAAGCAAGGGCACTGGCCTTGGATTCTGAAAGTCTGTGTTCCAGCCCTACTTTTGTCCTTGGTCAGCCCATGCATGACCTTGAGCAAGTAACTCAGCCCCTCTAAATTGAGGGTTTCTGAAACTTCTAGTACCAGGGTTATTTTGAGGCTCAAATGAAATAATATGTATGAAAGTGATCTACCAGTTGCAAAAAAGTAAATGATTAGGTTAGCTGGTATTAGATTAGACTGCTCATGTCCTTTGCCTCTGTTGGTGGCCTCAATGCATGGTCCAGAATTTTTTCCCAGACTCAGAAGTCCATTTCATTCCAGAAAAAGAGCCTAACATTGTATGGGCTTGCTATAAATACGATCAGATCCTTCATGCGTTTTGTGGACTGTCCCTGGGACAGAGGCCAAATAGCAGAGGCTTCAGGGAGTCTTTTATTTCACAGCCTTTTGCCTCCCAAGCTCGCTGGCTCTTTTCCTGCTCTGTCATCAACATTTGGTGTCACAGCACCCGCCCCTACCAGGCCAAATTCAGCCTCCTTCTTCTTTGGACCCCTGTAGGCTGACTGCTATACTGCACAGCTGCAGGGGGAGCCATGTGCATTGTCATTTTTGTGACTGATGGATTTGGTCTGTATACAACCTGTACACCCAAACATGGCAGCCCTTCCTGAGAGGGTTTCTGCATGCTTCATTTCAAGCATCACTCCTCTATGTTCAGTCCATCAAAATGGGAGGGCCATCTAGAGACAGACAGGCTATTATTCTTTATGTCCCTTCTCCCTGCCAGCACCGTACCTGGTATGCAGGAGACCCAGAGTACACAGTGAGTGAGCAAACAAGTGAGAAATTGAGGGAACAAACCAACTAGTGAAGGGATAAACCCACTAACTGACTGACTACACATTTAAGCCAGTTAACAGGCATTTATTGAGCACCTAGTATGTGCCTAACACTGTATTAGGCCCTGAGGATACAGTAGGGACCAAGACAGCCAGGATCCCTGCCCTCCAGCAATTTATCATCTACCTACCCTTATAGTGCATAACAGGCCTGAGACAAGGGTGAGATGAGAGAGATGTATCATGCAGGTGCAGGGTCAGATCCTGTCTGTATTTATGATTTTGATATTTTGTTCATCATGTGCCTTTTTCCATTAATGTTTTTTTAACATACTGCACTAAAATATTTTCTCTTAATTTATGAGTTTTTTGGCACTTAAATTTTGTGCCTTAGGCAAATGCCTCATTTGCCTCACCATAGTTTTAGCCCTGGTGTGAAGCAATGCAGGAAAAGGTTTCGATTTTTGTTTTTTGTTGGGCGGGGGGGTTGTTTGTTTGTTTGTTCTGAGACTGGTTCTTGCTCTGTCACCCAGGCTAGAATGCAGTGGCTCAATCATAGCTCACTGCAGCCTCAACCTCCTGAGCTCAAGCAATGCTCCCACCTCAGCCTCCCAGGCAGCTGGGACTACAGGCATGCGCCACCACACCCGGGTAATTTTTTATTTTTTATAGAGATGAGGTCTTACTATGTTGGCCAGGCTGGTCTCGAACTCCTGGGTTCAAGAGATCTTCCCACCTCGGCCTCCCAGAGTGCTGGTATTATATAGGCGTGAGCCACCACACCCAGCCCAGGAAACGTTTTTGACCATTTATATGAATATTCTATCTAGGAAATCCCTGAAATGGTTCCCACAGATGTGCATATCTCATCAGGGGGTCGTTCAGTAGTTGCACATACCTCTGGGTGGCCATGGAGAATGATGGATTTGTAATGCTAACCAGCAAACAGTGCCAAAGCCAGCAGCTCATATGGGTATTTTTGCCTGTGAGTTGTGGTTTCTGATCTCTCTCCAGGATAGACACTCAGTTTTGGCTGGGCATGATGGTGCGTACCTGTCATCCCAGCTACCTGGGGGGGCACTGAGGTGGGAGGATCACTTGAGCCCGGGAGGTCAAGGCTGCAGTGAGCCATGATCGTACCACTGCACTCCAGCCTGTGCAACAGAGCGAGACCCTGTCTCAAAAAAACAAAAAAAGACACACAGTTGGGAGTTTCCACTTTTTCGTGCTGTTTTCACCTATTGACTGCATCTGCGTTTCTTCTGAGTGTTTCCACAGTAGCTGGGTGTTATTCCTGCTCAGTGGGTTGCCGTGGCAGCCTTAGCTGTGAGTGAGTGACAAGGCAGAGGTTTCCATTTCCTTGGCTGGAATTAGCTGTTAAGCTCCCCATTAGCTGTTCCTTTTCCTGGTCCAGGGATGCCCTGCAGGACTCTTTTCCTTGACTGAGGCATCCTCTTACCTTAACTCCCCAGTGGGCAGAAAATCTTGGTTTTAATAATTTGAGTTGGTGAGAATAGAGCAAAGACACAGAAGGCGCTTGAGTTTGTTGGGGCTTTTGCTTTTGCCGTTAAGGATGGGGAGGAGGGGCCCTCTTGTCTAGGATGAATTGAAGGTAAAGGCAGCTAAGAGAAGGGGAGTGAATGCGGATCCACTTCTGAGGGCGGATGTTGGGGAAAAAGATGGAGGTGGATTGGCATAGTAGCTGGGAACCCAGAGGAAAAGGAGAGGAAATGAGTTGTTTGAAAAGGGTCAGCCCTGGAAAAGTTCTGGCTTTCATGTTGGAAAAGCATTCCCCATATCTGCAGAGGTTAAAGCCAAGAAACACAAAGCTCTGGGGATCCCCAGAGGACCTTCAAAGAGACCTCCAGCTGGGTGCGGTGGCTCAGGCCTGTAATCCTAGCACTTTGGGAGGCTGAGGCAGGTGGATCACCTGAGGTCAGGAGTTCGAGACCAGCCTGGCCAACGTGGTGAAACCCCATCTCCACTAGAAATACAAAAATTAGCCGGGCATGGTGGCGGGCACCTATAATCCCAGCTACTGGGGAGGCTGAGGCAGAAGATCACTTGAACCTGGGAGGCGGAGGTTGCAGTGAGCTGAGATCGCGCCACTTCATTCCAGCCTGGGCGAAACAGTGAAACTCCGTTTCAACAAATAAAGAGATACCCCCAGCTTGTGATAATTAGCCTTCCCCTCTTGCATCCTTCCTACAGCTTGGGCTGCCCTAACCAGCCACAGGGCCAGCCCGATCAAGTCACTCACCTTAACACAGCCTGTGGTTCCCCATGGTCCGTGTGGCTGTAGGAGCAGCGCCCTCCTCTCTGCCCCTTCTCCCCACCATGCCACCCCCACTGCCCATGTGCTTGGTGTCTCAGCCGCCATGCTCCTTGGTGGCCCCTGCACTCGCCATGATCTCCCACCCTGTGCCATTCCCACATCCGTGAATGCTCCTCCCCTGTCACCTTTCTGCTGTCCCGGGACTCAGGAACGAGGTCTTCCCTCGACCCTGCTCATCCCCTGTGCTCTCTGACTTCCCCACCATACCATAACCTCCTCAAGGGCAAGGAACGTTTGTTTTCTACTTCAGTATTGCTGACATCAGCCCAACTCCTGGCACAGAGTTGCAGAATAAAACAGGAGGCATCATGGTTACTTCCATTCAGACAGCCACAAGCCCCAACACCAAAGGGACTTGGTCCTAAAATTCACATCCTCCTGCCCCACTGACCCCTGCCAGGCCTTGGTGGAAGTTCTGTCCACAGAGTGCACACGTGGGTGTCTGAATCTTTGTGTATCATCCAGCTCCCTTTCTTGCCCAGCAGGTGCTGGATGTGTCTGGGGCAGACATGTTGGCCAAGTCAATTGCCAACTGCCAGGTGGAGCTTCTGGAAAACTGTGGGCACTCGGTAGTGATGGAAAGACCCAGGAAGACAGCCAAGCTCATAATCGACTTTTTAGCTTCTGTGCACAACACAGACAACAACAAGAAGCTGGACTGAGGCCCCGACTGCAGCCTGCATTCTGCACACAGCATCTGCTCCCATCCCCCAAGTCTGACGCAGCCACCACTCTCAGGGATCCTGCCCCAAATGCGGTCGGAGCGCCAGTGACCCTGAGGAAGCCCGTCCCTTATCCCTGGTATCCACGGTTCCCCAGAGCTTTGGGGACCACGCGAAAACCTCCAAGATATTTTTCACAAAATAGAAACTCATATGGAACAAAATAAGAAACCCCAGCCATGAAATCTACCATGAAGTCTTCAAGTTCATGTCACTGACAAGCTTGTGCAAAGCAGCCACCTTGGACCATAATTAAATCAAGGACATTTTCTTTGAGACATTCCTTATAGTTGGAGACTCAAGATATTTTTGTTGCATCAGGTGTATTCCCTTGCATGGGCAGTGGCTTTTATAGGAGCATTAGTCCTCATTCGCCGAACCCTGTTGTTTAGGTCTAATTTAAGTTTTACATAGAGACCCATGTATGACTGCAGCCCATTGGCTGCAAGACCAGGGAGGAAAGTGGCAAGCTGTAGAAAATGTTTACACGCATGGAGGGGCATTGCTCCAGCCCTCGGAGCGTCCGGAGCAGCAGGGTACATGGGTGGGAGGTTCATTCAGCACCCACCAGTCAGGTATGTTCTGAGTGAACCCACAGCAGTCGCAGAATGAGCACCTGGCAGGGTGGGTTTCCTAGGAATAATTTATTATTTTTAAAAATAGGCCTAATAAAGCAATAATGTTCTAGACATCTGTCTAAGTAATCAGACTCAGGTTCCACACACAAGCAACAACTCGTGGGCCTCTTTTCTATTTCAGTGTGCTACTAAGAACCCTTGGATGTAACATACTAGTTTGTTAATGAATTCTGTGAATTCTGTGAAGAGTAATGTGATTGAAAATAAGTCTAAACAGCTGTAAAAGTGACCACAATGACATGAAATAAATTTAATAAGTCTAGATCAGCAACATGCAGGTGGTTTCTATTTCTGAACTCCTAATTTGGTGCAATGTTGGCAGATTTTCTGTTAACTTTAAAATGTGTTTTTTAAAATAAGGCTTGTTTGACAGGCTTTGGAAGTCTTTGCATGGATGATTTATTAGGTTTAAGGAATCATGTTTGCAATTTTTATCCAGTTGAAATTGTATATCAAAGGCCAGGTGCAGTGGCTCATGCCTGTAATCCCAGCACTTGAGGAGGCCGAGGTGGGTCGATTGCTTGAGGCCAGGAGTTCAAGACCAGCCTGGCCAACATGGCAAAATCTCTACGAAAAATACAAAAATTATCTGGGCGTGGTGGGACACACCTGTAATCCCAGCTACCTGGGAGCCTGAGGCATGAGAATCGCTTGAACCCGGGAGACGGAGGTTACAGTGAGCCGAGATTGTGCCATTGCACTCCAGCCTGGGCAATAAGCGCAAAAATCCATCTCAAAATAATATAATAATAATTCACTGGAAATTGTATATCAAAAACAAAAGGCAAGAGTCATCAAAATATTCTTTTTGACTCTTCTTCTGTAGGATTTAGGAGCCCTAAACTCCCCAGGAGCTTCACTCTTTCCAATTTTTTTTACAGAAAATCTACAGCCAAGTCATTCTGGGAATAAAGTGAGATAAACTTTACAGTTTAAATCTGAATTCAGGACTGTGTTTGAATATTTCAGTTTACCAGAGAAGAATGGAACTTAGAGCTTAAAAACAAGAAGAAGATATGAAAATATGACATCGAGCTGGGATGCAGCTAAAGCAGTGCCTCAGAGGGAAATTTATAGGCTTCAATACGTATATTAGAAGGGAAGAGGCTAGGTGGAGTAGCTCACACCTGTAGTTTCAACACCTTGGGAGGCCAAGGCGGGAGGACTGCTTGAGCCCAGGAGTTTGAGACCAGCCTGGGCAACATGGCAAGACCCCATCTCTTATATAAAAAGAAAAAAGGAAAGAAAAATCAATAAATTAAGCTTCTAGCTCAAGAAATGAGAAAAGAAATAGTATCAAAGCCAGAGCAAATTAGAGGGAAGAAACACAGACAAAAACAAAAATCAATGAAGTAGAAAAGAAAGTAGATATTAGACATTTTATTTGTTCCCATTTCCTATATTCACCAAGAATTCTGAGCATAGTGGGAGAGGGGTTCAGTGTTGGTGGGCCTAGGTGATGAGAGATGGTTTCCTCGGGATCAGTGAGGAAGCCCCAGACCTGGGATAAGTACCTCAGATCAGAAACCATACAGGATACAGGAACTCTTATGCTCTGGGTTGAATACCAGCTAAAGATGACATCAAAAGCAGTCCCTGAACTGTGCCCACCATGGGGTCATTCAGGCAGGGTGTGTGCCGTCCATCCGAACCCGGAAGGACAGTAGGCAGGTTCTGCAGCTGGACACAGCTTCCATCTCCTCTGCTGTCACCAGAAAGCACTGACTACAAGTTGTGAGCAGAGAGTATGAAAGAGTCATTTTTAACTATAAGGTGGGTTTTCAGGTTCTCGCTTGGTGCTGCAATTCTGGGTGCACTCGGAAGACCCTTGTGCCTCACTTCCTGCCTCTGTGACTATAGCAAGCCTGCTGGTTACTGCCAGCTCTGAGTACCCCTTGCCACACACCCCCTGGGCTCTATGGTGTGTGCCTTTGATGATGGTCGGGAAGAAGAAAGTACTCATTCATCACAGCACCCCCTGAAAGACTGCCAGGAACTTCTGAAATAACAATGGATAGCCCCAGGAATCACAGCTGCAGCTGGTCTCTCGATCTCACTGCCTGGAGTTGGGGCCTTCAGGGCCGCTGTGAGCAGACCCTCCTGGTCAGGTGTTGAAGAAGGACAAGCAGTGGTGAGAACTCAGTTTGCAGTCAGTCTGGGCTCCTTGTCCTGGACAGAGGTAACACTAGGAGTGAGTGATGTAACAAATGCATCAAACTGATGAGATTGCCTGTGTAAGCCTGTATCTTCCATTTGAGCCCCAGTGAGTATTCTTGTTGCTTTGCCCAGAGGAAATTCTTAGAACGTATGTCAGGCCAGGCTGGAGGACTAAACTATGTGCCAGGGGCTATTCTAAGTGTTTTCACGCAGCCCTGTACGTATGACACTGTGCCAGTTTTTCAGCAGAGGTACTGAGGCATGGAGTGGTAAAGTATTTTGTCCAAGGTCACACAGCTTATGAGGAGAGGGAAGCCTCTCGGTATATAACTCAAGGTAACGGTAACATGTGAAAACAATGCTTTTACCTGTTCAGGCAGGAGCTGTCCCACATACCTTACCAATCCACCTGGGGCTCCATTGGCTCACCCAGACCAGGCCAGTGTGTGGCAGCTTCAGCCGTAGATTGCTGGGGCCACACCTCCTGACTTGAGCCCCCGTTGAAGAAGGTCACCCGGTTGTTCATTCATCACAGTTAAGGACTTCCAACTGCCCAGCTTCCTGCTGGACAGGAAACAGAACCCACCTGGATTCCGACATCATTCTGCTAAGGACATATCCAGGGACAGCTTGCCCTCTCCACTCCAGCCTCTTTAACAACCAGGACTGGTGTGTCATCTACTTTGGAAGGGCTCATTCACCTTGCTGATATCCTCTCCCTGCCCCCATACTCTGGATATGAGTGTTGTTTGTTCCCAACAATATTCTCCTTTGGGAGAAGTCTCAGCTCAGTCTCATTGCCTCTCTGGGGTCTGGCATGGAAAGCAGTCAAGAGATGTGGCCTGGCCAGGTGCAGTGGCTCACGCCTGTAATCCCAGAACTTTGGGAGGCTGAGGTGGCTGGATCACCTGCAGTCAGGAGTTTAAGACCAGTCTGGCCAACATGGCAAAACCCCTTCTTTACTAAAAATACAAAAAGTTTGCCAGGCATGTTGGTGCACACCTGTAGTCCCAGCTACTCAGGAGGCTGAGGCACGAGAATTGCTTGAACCCAGGAGGTGGAGGTTGCAGTGAGCCAAGATTGCGCCACTGCACTCCAGCCTGGGCAGCACAGCAAGACTCTGTCTCAAAAAAAAAAAAGAAAAAAGAAAAAAAAATGTGACTGCTCCTAGCTGCTGCTTCAGAAGCCAGCCCTGAAGCTCTGCTGGGGTCTGCCCAGGCATCTTTTAAAGGGATTGCTTACTGGCCAGGGGCTATACCTGCCTTCAAACACATTTTGGGTCTAATATTTATAATAAATGCTGAATGTAGGCCCCCTTATTTACTTTCCAAGCCCTGGATATTGTTCTTAGGACCATGGGTTGCTTAGGTAACTACCATCGTTCTAAAATGGTGGCTGCAGATTTTAACACGTGCAGGCCCCAGCCTTCTGCTTTGGAGGAGCCATCACCTTTCAGCTCTTCCAGCATCACCCTTCAACCACAGACTGGACCTTCTCATCAGCCTTTTCTCCCTCCCCAACCCCAAACTGGGTGCTGTTCTTGCAATTTCTCCATTTCCTGAAAGGAGACAAAAAAGCAGAGGGTTTTTTTTTAGAGGGACGGGGCTGGTCACAGATAGGGCAGTGGAGATATCCTCAAATTACCTGCCAGGTGACAGTCCTGGGGCTGGCTCTTCTGGTGTCCCCAGCTGCCGCAGGGCTCTGGGGCCCAGTATTTGCTCCCTGGGGCTGGTACCAACCAGGGTGTGGACTTGGGGTTGCCTGTGCTGGCAGTGGGAGGAGAGTCTTGTGACCATCATCAGCCTAGTCTGGCAGAGGGACAGAGGGAGAGGACAGGTGACTGCTCGGGTCTCCTTTCAGCAACAAGACAGTCCCTCTCTCTTGGCTCCTGGAGGAACCTTCCCTTCATTGGTTTCTGGATCTTAGGGTCTTTAAATCCTCAAGGCAATGAACAGGCATCTGAGGCCACACCAAGAGCTGCAGGAGGGGGTGGAAGAAGGAAGAGTTCGTAGGGGCAGTAAGGGGGTAACAATTCCAATGACCAAAGGCCAAAGCTGGCTGGGTCAGGGGCAGGTGACTTCCTGAAGGACAACTGGAAAGGTGGCTGCCAAGACAACCCCTCCCCAAAGCTCTCAGGCCAGACATGATTTGAATTCAGAAGCATTCCAACCTGGAAAGGTATCACAGTGTGTATACCATGTATCATGTGATGCCCTCTGCAGGGTCTGGGGCCACCACACATGGTCAAATAAATGCATTCGTATTTCTGCCATGCAATGTATGTGTAGCCACAGTAAGTGGGACAAAAGCTGTAAGCCTCACCTTAGTTCAGATTAAGCATTGGCGCTGGATGAAGATACTTGGTTTCCAGTTGTTTTTTTTTTTAGGATTTCAGATAAGGGATGGGAGCCTGCTTTCTAGGTCGGGCTCTCCTGCCTTGGGGGTGGGCTGAGGAAGCATTTTTTTCTTCCAGCGTGGAAGGCGCAGCATATAGATAGGTCCATAGATCCCTCTTGTGCCTAACTATGTAAGTAGCAGG
Organism: Pan troglodytes; assembly: GCF_028858775.2. NCBI lineage: Eukaryota > Metazoa > Chordata > Mammalia > Primates > Hominidae > Pan > Pan troglodytes. Next base: position 62,315,875 of record NC_086015.1, read on the forward strand.
TCCTGATTTTTATTTAATAATTATTAGTGTTACCAAAATGATGCTCTGTCACTTTAAAAGAAATCAAACAAAAAGATTGCTTAAAAAAGGAGAGTCTCCTACACCCTCTGCACAGCCCCACCCTTCCCCCATCAGTCAGCCCATTGGGGTTTCTGTGCATTTGCACACATACATATGGGTAAGCAGTGTAAAACTGGTTGGCTTTGGATTTTTTTTTATAACACAATTGGGGCTATGCTAGACATTACTGTTGCCCACTCCTCCTGCTCTTTTCCCTGGAGCTCTTCTAGGTCCAAACCCACAGAGCCCCCAGGTTCCTATAACAGGGATGCAGAGTCCTCCAGAGAAAACGGGGTGCAAATCTCTTTGTAAGGACCTCTTTGAACCCCCAGGAGAAGGTCTCTGAATTTGAAGAAAGGATTTAAGGCCCCTCCAGAAACGGGCTGCTTTATTACAGGGTGGTTATCCCCTCCCCAAAATCTCCCTTCCTGGGGCCCTGGAGCCATTTTTTTAGGAGGGAGATTTCTAAGATCACTTCCAAGGAAAGTTTCCTCCATCATTTAAATACAGTTCAGAAATGCTGGGTGAGACAAAGTTAAACAGCAGGGCTCCAGCTATAACCCCCAGACAAGCAGGGGAATGACTGAAGGAGAAAAGATGTCCTCCAGTAGCTGCTGGCAGAGGGGTGGGTGCTGGGGCAGGGGACCAGGCTGTCTTGCTGTTCCCTGGGTGATGGGGGTGGTTTTGATGGTCTAGGAAAGGGCTTTTAGTCTTTTTTTACCATTGTCTGGTGTACTGCCCCCAGAGTTCCTGCCCAAAAGGGGTGTGCTTCTGTCCTTCCCAGGTCCCCTTTACTGACTGCTGCATCCACCCCCCACCTGCTGGGTTGGCTGCCCAGTTGAGCTACCCTCAGATGACTGGAGATGCCTGCGAAGCTATACCTTTTCTCCTCTTACGTCCAAGTGTTGCCAGATAAAATACAGGATGCCCAGTTAAATGTTAATTTCAGATAAACAACAAATACATTTTTAGTATAAAGATGTCCCACTCATTGTTTATCTGAAACTCAAATTTAACTGGGAATTCTGTATTTTTGCTTGTTTTTGCAGAGAAAAAACAAACAAGATAGGTGTGGTCCACAGCTCCCTCTTGTGCCTAACTATGTAAGTAGCAGGTCCTGATTTTTTATTTAATAATTATTAGTGTTACCAAAATGATGCTGTCACTTTAAAAGAAATCAAACAGCCGGGCGCGGTGGCTCACACCTGATCCCAGCACTTTGGGAGGCTGAGGCAGGCAGATCATCTGAGGTCGGGAGTTAAAGACCAGCCTGACCAACATGGAGAAACCCTGTCTCTACTAAAAATGCAAAATTAGGCCAGGCGCAGTGGCTCACGCCTGTAATCCCAGCACTTTGGGAGGCCGAGGCAGGCAGGTCATCTGAGGTCGGGAGTTAAAGACCAGCCTGACCAACATGGAGAAACCCTGTCTCTACTAAAAATGCAAAATTAGCCAGGCGTGGTGGTGCATGCCTGTAATCCCAGCTACTCTGGAGGCTGAGGCAGGAGAATTGCTTGAACCCAGGAGGTGGAGGTGGAGGTGAGCAGAGATCGGGCCATTGCACTCCAGTCTGGGCAACAAGAGCGAAACTCCGACTCAAACAAAACAAAACAAAACAAAACAAAAAACAAATTAGCCCCGTGTGATGGTGCATGCCTGTAATCCCAGTTACTTGGGAGGCTGAGGCAGGAGAATCGCTTGAACCTGGGAGACGGAGGTTGCAGTGAGCTGAGATTGTGCCATTGCACTCCAGCCTGGGCAACAAGAACAAAACTCGGTCTCAAAAAAAAAAATCAAACAAAAAGATTGCTGAAAAAATGAAAGTCTCTTACACCCTCTGCACAGCCCCACCCTTCCCCCATCAGTCAGTCCACTGGGATTTCTGTGCATTTGCACACATACATATGGGTAAGAACTCCTGGGCTCAAGCAATCCTCCTGCCTCAGCCTCCAAAAGCACTGTGATTACAGACATGAGCCGCCATGCCTGGCCTATCCTATATTTTTATTTGCTAAATCTGGCAACCCTATAGGTAGCAGCCAATGACACCTATAGAAGGCTCCCCTTGCCTCAAAGCCTAGAAGCTTCCTTAGTATCATTTATGCTCCAGGACTCCCCATGGGATCCAGCTGAGGCTAGACTCAGCTGAATCTGTTACTGAAACACCAAGTGTTGCTTCTAGGTCCTGCTGCTCACCAAAGAGAAAGCTAATCACTGAAACAATGAATATTGCCAGGGAAGAAGGCTTTCTTTGGGAGCTGCTGCTGTGGACATGGGAGATCAGTCTCAAATCCATCTCCCTGACTGACTAAAATTAGGAGTGTATACAGCAGAAATATAACTAAATGCAGGAAAACAGGAATCAGGGAAGGATAAGGAAGGGGAGTTGGTCAACAGAAAGCAGGTCGTGGGAGACAGGCAGTCATGAAGGGTGAAGGGTCTGGACTGTCATTGTCCAAATGCAGTGATCTGGTGAGTTTCAGCTCCTTGATACTACCTGGGAAGCCTCATGGTTGGTTTACTGAGAAAGGAACTCAGATAAGACAAATGTAACTTCTCAAATTTTAAGATGAGAAGGTCAATTTCTACATATACTCAAAAGAAACCGTAAGCATCAGTTCTGTGGAATGATTGGACCAGTTTCAAATCCACATCTTTGCTTGGCTTCTTCTCCTGCCCTATCTTGCTTCCCTCCTCCCTTACAGATTTCACTTGGGGGCCATCTCCCAGTAAATCACTTCCGTGAGGGTCTCTCTCTCAGGCTTGGCTTCTAGGGATTCTAAAGCACTGCCTGTTTTTCAGAGTTTCTTGTTTGGAGATGACGCTTGAGTTGATGATGCTTGAGTTGCCTCAAAGGAGCAGCTCCCAGACTGGTCTTCCACATGTGAGGGATGGAATGCAGCTTTTTAGGCTCTGGAGCCTCTCACCACCTTAGATAAATGACTTAGCTTCATTTTCTTCATCTGTGAAAAGTGGTAATTATAGTGACATTGCATGGTTGATGGAATAATGTGAGCAAGTTAGCTGGTACTTGGCAAATCTCCCTAAACTATGTGATCTTATTCTCTAAACAGAAACAATGGCTACAGTTCCATAGGTTTTAACTTCTGATCATTTTCACTTCCTTTGTCCTATCTCCACAATCTGCTGACATAGGGGGTATGTTTTCCATTAAATCAGTGGAGAACAGGGGGACTGGAATCTCACTTGGACCCTTCTCTCTTGCCTTTTCTTCCCCAAGTTGAGAAAGCTCCTCAGCTTTAGAAAAATCCATTTGGCACCAATAAGTAAGGCAGGGAGGGGAGCCACACAGCAGAGGGGAAGTGTGGACTTAACTCATTCTTGGCTGCCGTACCTTTCAGGGACATAAAATAGAGACCGACCCCAACAACTTTGCTCTGAAACACAGAGGGTGCCTGAAATGGTCCTCTTAAGAACTAACTGGCTCCACCCAATGCAGTACAGGGTAACTTTCATAAAGACTGAGGCAGCTAACCTGGGCAACATAGCAAGATCCCCTCTCTAAAAATAAAAATCAAAAAAATTAGCCAGGTGTGGTGACACATGCCTGTAGTCCCAGCTCCTCTGGAGGCTGAGGCAGGAGGATCACTTGAGCCCAGGAGTTTGAGGCTGCAGTGACCTATGTTTGCACCACTGTACTCCAGCCTGGACCACAGAGTAAGACCCTGTCTCCAAAAAAAAAAAAGAAAAAAAGACTGAGGCAGCCTTGTGTGTTTTGATTTGGAGCAATTTTAGATACATCGTCAAGAGGTAAAAGCCCCCATATCATATTTGTCAGGGGACACTTAAGAAACTCATACTAGTTGTTGCTCCTGGAGAGGGGAGAGGCTGACAGGGGAAGAGGTGGAAGGGAGACTCACTTTTTAATATCTATCCCTTTATGTCATTTGAAATGTATGCTGTAAGCCTACAGTACCTATTCAGAAGATAAAATTTAGGCATGGTGCGGTGCCTCACACCTGTAATCCCAGCATTTTGGGAGGCCAACGCAGAAGGATCGCTTGAGCCTAGGAGTTCAAGACCAGCCTGAGCAACATGGTGAGACCCTGTTTCTACAAAAAAATTAAAAATTAGCTGGCCATGGTGGCATGCACCTGTAGTCCCAGCTACTTGGGAGGCTGGGGTGGGAGGATCGGTTGAGCCTGGGAGGCTGAGGCTACAGTGACCCATGATCACACTATTGTACTACAGTCTGGGTGACAGTGACACACTGTCCAAAAATGATTTTTTAATATAAAATTTAGTTGAAAAACAAAAGTTTTTTTTTGTTTTTTGTTTTGTTTTGTTTGTTGGCAGAGTCTCGCTCTGTCATCTCGGCTAGAGTGCAGTGGCGTGATCTCAGCTTACTGCAACCTCTGCCTCCTGGGTTCAAGCAATTCTCCTGCCTCAGCCTCCCGAGTAGCTGGGATCACAGGTGCGCACCATCACACCCAGCTAATTTTTGTATTTTTAGTAGAGACAGGGTTTCGCCATGTTGGCCAGGCTGGTCTTGAACTCCTGACCTCAGGTGTTCTGCCCACCTCGGCCTCCTAAAGTGCTGGATTACAGGCCTGAGCCACAACACCCAGCCAAAAAACAAGTTTTTTGTCTTTATCATTCAAAGGCATCTCTTTTATCCTCCGCTCTGAATTAATAAGACAGCATGAGAGAATTCAGGCAACTGGGAAGACACTTCATTTTCAGGGTTTGTTGCAGCAGGGTGAAAATTATCTATTGTTCCTTGAAGTTCAAAATACAGGAATTGCTCTGGTTTTCCTGGGCCACCTGGCAGGATACATTTGCCAGGCAGCTGGCTTACAGGAACCCTCTCCCATTACTGAGGGTTTCCTGGGGTGCCAGACACTTTATACCATCAACTCTTTTTCCCTCAACTCTGTGAGGTAGATGCTAATAATCTCTCCATGTGACAGATGAGGGAGGTAGGTAAGTGGCAGAGGATGCATTTGAAGCAAGTTCTGGCAGCTTCTGAAATCAAGCTGCTTTGAGAAAGATAATACTTGGGTCTATGGGGTCTGTGTTTGCTTTCTCCACCTCTTCCCACATCTGGAACAAGCCCTGTCTCCTCTGAAGGAAGAAGAAAGTAGGAACCACAGAACTGGAGAGCATGGCCAAGGTTGAGGACTGAAGCTTCTGGAAACAACACAGTGGGATTTTGAGAAAAGAATTGAGGAAGGAGATCCCCGCTGACTCAACTGTCCTGTGCAAGGCAACCCTTTGCCCCCCAACCCAAGCAAAACCAGCACATCCATTTATGAACAAATGCCTTCAGTAAATAGATGTTGGGTCACCATTGGGTACCAGGAACTGGGATGCAGTGGTGAGAAACACAGACAAGGCCCCATCCTCATGGGGGTTACACTAAAGTTTCCCTTCCCACTGCAGCCCCTCAATTGGTGGTAATACAGTGCAGTATGGAGAGCACTGGCTAGAATCAGACAGCCCATGCCACTGCTTATAACTGTGATCTTGAGCAAATAACTTAGCCTCTCTGTGCCTCAGTTTCTTTTCCTGTTGCCAGGCTAGAGTGCAGTGGTGTGATCTCGGCTTACTGCAACCTCTACCTCCCAGGTTCAAGCAATTCTCCTGCTTCAGCCTCCCGAGTAACTGGGATTACAGGTGTGCACCACCGTGCCCAGCTAATTTTTGTATTTTTAGTAGAGACGGGGGTCTCACCATGCTGGCCAGGCTGGTCTCGAATTCCTGGCCTCAAGTGATCTGCCCGCCTCAGCCTCCCAAAGTGCTGGAATTACAGGCATGAGCCACTGCGCCTGGCCTGTGCCTCAGTTTCTACCTCTAAAATGGTGATGATCATAGTAATAGCCATCTCAGGATTGTGTGAGGGTTCCATGAGATGACATATGTAAAATATTTTGCACAGTGCCTAGCACAAAGTAAGTCTTTACTTTGTGCGTCTTTCCAGGACGGCCTAGATAGAACACCTACTATGTGCTGGGAGTCACAAGGGACACTGAGAGTGGGTCCTATCTTTGGGGAGTGCTTGACATAGGAGATCTTGAGGAGAGGAGATGCTAGATATAAATTTGTAGGCTGGGCGCGGTGGCTCACGTCTGTAATCCCAGCACTTTGGGAGGCGAGGTGGGTGGATTGCCTGAAGTCAGGAGTTTGAGACCTGCTTGGCCAACATAGTGAAACCCTGTCTCTACTAAAAATACAAAAATTAGGCCAGGCGCGGTGGCTCACGCCTGTAATCCCAACACTTTGGGAGGCCGAGGTGGGCAGATCACGAGGTCAAGAGATTGAGACCATGCTGGCCAACATGGTGAAACCTCGTCTCGACTAAAAATACAAAAATTAGCTGGGCATGGTGGTGCATGCCTGTAGTCCCAGCTACTTGGGAGGCTGAGGCAGAAGAATCACTTGAAGGGAGGCGGAGGGTGCAGTGAGCCAAGATGGCGCCACTGCACTCCAGCCTGGGCGACAGAGCGAGACTCCATCTCAATAAATAAATTATAATATAATGAAAAAAATGTGTAGAATGACTCGGGCGCAGTTGCTCACGTCTGTAATCCCAGCACTTTGGGAGGCCAAGGTGGGCAGATCACTTGAGGCGAGGAGTTCGAGACCAGCCTGGCCAACATGGTGAAACCCCGTCTCTACTAAAAATACAAAAATTAGCCAGGCATGGTGGAGCATACCTGTAGTCCTAGCTACTCAGGAGGCTGAGGTGGGAGAATCGCTTGAGCCCTGGAGGCGGAGGTAGCAGTAAGCCAGATCGCGCCAGTGCACTCCAGCCTGGGCGACAGAGTGAAACTGTCTCAAAAAAACAACGAAAAAATTGTTGAATGAATGAATGAATGCATGAAGAAATGGATAACTATGAAGCACCGTCCAAGGCGGAAAAAACCCGCCCTAAACCGCACCCCAAGCAAATTGCACACACGGCTTTCCCGGAGTGGACACCAGAGGGCGCTGAGCTCGGCCGCTCTCAGCTCCGGATCAGGATTCGCGCCTGGGTCCTTAGGAAGACGCCGCGTGGTGACGTCATATCCGCCTGGGCGTCACGCTTCGTGGGGCGGGACGAGGAGAAGCCAAACGTAAAGAAACCAGGAGTTTCTCGGGCCCAGCTGTGGCTGCTGCCGGGGAGCCCCAAGCCTTGGCGGGTCCTTGCGGCGAATAGGAGTCTGGTCAGGCGTCAGGCCAGTCCGACGAAGAGTGGGTAGGTGGAAGCCCTCCAAAGAGCGGCGGTTGTCCGGGAGCCGTCTCAGTTGGCCGCGACCCGGGCGCATGCGCGGGGCGGGCGGTGCGCCTTGGGTAGCTTGTCCTCTCCGACCCCGGGCGCTGAGGGCCTCTGTACGGCGCCGCGTAGGGTCTCGGCCGCAGAACGTGGCCGAGAGGCCCGGGCCAGACTTCGGGACCGTGTCCTGAGCGCTCTCCATGCGCCCGGCGCGAGGTGAGCGCTAAATAGTGGTTGTTGAAAAATATTGAAAGCCACCCAAGTGCTCAGCAGTAAGGAAATTGAGCTTTTTAAAGTGATTGATTTAGTCCAAAAATTGTACGTTGCACGCCCACTGTGCACGACCCAGTGTTTTAGGGCCTTGGGAAACAGCAGTGAACAAGATAGCAAGATTCTTGGAGTGGACTTTTGTTGGGATGGGGAGGGGAAGTACAGATAAAGATAAACGAGTTACATAATTGTCATAGAAAAAGGCAAATGCTACGAAGAAAGCAGGGACGGGGCATGGGGGTGGGGTGCGGTGTTAGCCGAGAAGGGCACTGGGCCAAACCGATTGAGATTTGAGCTAAGCCAGGAAGGGGGCAAGGGTGTGAGTCCGGTGGCTGCCTGGAGGAAGATCTTTCCCAGCATGGGGAAAAGCTAGAGCCGAGGCCCAGCGGTGGGAGCGAGACTGGCGCGTGAGAAAGAGCTAAGCTAGGCCTGTGTGGTGGCGGGGATTGAGCGGAGGGAGAATGGCAGGACATGAAGTCAGAGGTGTAGAGGGAGCAGTCCTGCAGGTGAGGCAGAGCCTTGCAGGCTGCTGTAAGGACTTTGGCCTTACTCTGATTAAAACGGGAACCATAGCAAGATTTTGAGCAGAGGAATGATGTAGCTTGAGTAGATGTTAATAGACTCACTGGCCGCCGTAGGGATGGAGAAGCGGGGGAGTAGGGAGAATCCGATTTATTACTAATAGGTCAGATTAGGAGCATCCCTGCGCAGCCACTAAAAAAGACTGACTTTAGGCCGGGCGCGGTGCCTCATGCCTGTAATCCCAGCACTTTGAGGGGGCCGAGGTCGGCGGATCACTTGACGCCAGGAGTTCGAGACCAGCCTGGGCCAACATGGCGAAACCCCATTTGTACTAAAAATACAAAAGTTAGCTGGGCGTGATGACGTACGCCTGTAATCCCAGCTACTCAGGAGGCTGAGGAGCGAGAATTGCTTCGACCCGAAGCACTCCAGCCTGGGCGACAGAGTGAGACTCCATCTCAAAACAAACAACAAGACTGACTTTAAAGATGACGATGACAGTAACTTCGTGAGCCCACATCTGTGGAGAGCCTGGTGAACATATTTAATACCAGTCTGTACAAAATAATTTCCCAGGTATCCTCTCCTTTAATCTCAGAACAGCCTGCAGAGGGCATTGCTGTCATTTGTAAGTCTTTTTTTTTTTTTAATTGCAAAAAATACGTGACATAAAATTTATCGTAAGTAGCATTGAGTACATTCACAACGCTGTGCAGCCATCACCACTGTCCATCTCGTGAATGTTGTGTAAGTCTTCGTTTTACTGGCATCTAAGCCCTGGGCCTAATTTCACTCCCCTATTTTAGGCAGCCAGCTCCATCAAGGCAGTAACACTAAAAAACATTTATGTGCCAAGCAATGAAAGAAACAGATGAGGTTTCTTGTTCTCCCTGCCCTTCTAGTTAGGGGAGACTCTAGTGACTGGGAAAGAAGCATCTGGTAACTATTTCCGCTGTCCTGAAACCAAGGATTCTTTTGAATATATAGGCCTATACCACTATCACTTTTCTCTCATTTGAATACCTACTTTGTGTCATAGTATTACAGTATTTTTTGTTTGTTTGTTTTGGAGACAGGGTTATGCTCTGTCACCCAGGCTGGAGTGCAGTGGTACAATCACAGTGCACTGTATCCTTAACCTCCCAGACTCAAGCTATCCTCCCACCTCAGCCCCTGGAGTAGCTGGGACTACAGGCACACACTACCATGCCTGGTTAATTTAAGTTTTTTTTTTTTTTTTTTAGTGACAGGGTCTCACTATGTTTCCCAGGCTGGTCTCAAACTCCTGGCCTCCCAAACTGTTGAGATTACAGGCATGAGCACCACGCCAGGCCCCAAAGTATTAATGTTTGTTGAATGGATTGGTAGATGTAGCTCCTTGACCCTGACTTCTTTTCTCCAGAGGTCATCATCTGGGAGTGGTTGGAACTGGGTCTAACCCAGAGTGGTTTTGAAATGCTGGTCCATAGCTCTGTGACCTTGGATAAGTCCCTTTCCTTGATTGGGCCTCAGTTTCCTGTTCCCTGTAGTGGGGGATCCATATATTAAACAAATAGACAATGTTAAGAGATTGCATAACATGGGGGCTTAACTTAGAGCAGGGTGTCAGAGAAGACCTTCATGAAGAGGTGGTATTTAAACTGAAAGTTGAAGGATGAATAGGACCTATCCAGAGGGAGAGCAAGGTTGGCATGGAGCCAAGGAAAGGAACTGTCTACAGAGAGAGGAGCATGTTCTACGTTCTTGAAAGTTCAGACCTTTTAGAAGCTGCATTGAGTGCCCCTTCCAGGAATCCCTCTTCTCAACCCCTGTGCTGTTTAAGCTCAGTTGTTCACAGATAGTCTTGCACAGACCTGGCTTTTGGACTGAGAGCAGGCAGACCCAGGATGGGAGGAGATGGCAGAACGACCATCCCTCATTCTTCTCTTTGTGTTCTGTGTTGACTGAGAGTAAACAAGAAGAGGACCTTCAAATCTTAGATTTTACTCCTTTATGTCTTTTCTTTTTCTTTGGATAAAGAGGCATCGTAACTGGTCTTGAGTGGGCTCAGAGTGGTTGGAATCTCTGGGCACCCTTGGGCAGATGTTACCTACGTTTACTAAACCTCTGTGTCATCTTCTCGAAAATGGGAATAATAATACCTCTTACCTCAGGAGCATTTTGAAGACAAGCTAAGGCATGTGAAATGTTTAGCAAAGAGCTGGGTGCTCATAAGGAAAATTGTTAGCCAAAATTATGTTTTTATGTTTTAAGTAAGAGTACAGTGATTTGGCATTTATAGAATATAGAAACTTATTTTGTATTCGTATGGGTAACCTTAGTTTGATCAGAATTAGATGAGTTACTGTGCTCAGAAGTCTTAAAAACCAAACAGGAGGCCAGGCACGGTGGCTCACACCTGTAATACCGGCACTTTGGGAGGCCGAGGCAGGTGTATCACAAGGTCAGGAGTTCGAGACCAGCCTGACCAATATGGTGAAACCCTGTCTCTACTAAAAATACAAAAAAGGTAGCCGGGCGTGGTAGCACATTCCTATAATCCCAGCTACTCGGGAGGCTGAGGCAGGAGAATTGCTTGAATCCGGGAGGCAGAGGTTGCAGTGAGCCAAGATTGTGCCACTGCACTCCAGCCTGGGCGACAGAGCAAGACTCCTTCTCCAAAAAAAAAATAATAATAACAGGAAGGCCGGGCCTGGTGGCTCACACTTGTAATCCCAGCACTTTGGGAGGCTGAGTTGGGCAAATTGCTTGAGCCCAGGAGTTTGAAACCAGCCTGGGCAACATGGTGAAACCCTGTCTCTACAAAAAATACAAAAATCTGCTGGATGTGGTGGCACGTGCCTATACTCCCAGCTACTCAGGAGTCTGAGGCAGGAGGATCACCTGAGCCTCGAGAGCCAGAGGTGGAGGCTGCAGTGAACTCTGATTGTACCACTGCACTTCAGCCTAGGTGACAGGGTGAGACCCTGCCTTAAAACAAACAAACAAACAAAAAATAGGCCAAATTCTCATCAAAACTCTGAAAAATAGCATGTGCATTGGTCATTTCTAGCCCTCTTGACTTACTGTAGGTGTGATCAGCACTGGAAAAGATGCCTGCCCCTGCTGCCACATATGAAAGAGTAGTTTACAAAAACCCTTCCGAGTACCACTACATGAAAGTCTGCCTGTAAGTTTAGTTTCCTAAGTTCTATTTTAGATTACTTTTCTAACATGAATCTGAATAGAATGAAATTTAATATGTCTTTTTTTTTTTCACTTTTTTTAGAGAATTTCAAGATTGTGGAGTTGGACTGAATGCTGCACAGTTCAAACAGCTGCTTATTTCGGCTGTGAAGGACCTGTTCGGGGAGGTATGGAATCACTTGGTAGATTGAACATTCCAAAGATCTTTGTAAGAAATACAGAAAGAGGCCGGGCGCGGTAGCTCACGCCTGTAATCCCAGCACTTTGGAGGCCGAGGTGGGCAGATCATGAGGTCAAGAGATCGAGACCATCCTGGCCAACATGGTGAAACCCCATCTGTACGAAAACTGCAAAGATAAGCCGGGTGTGGTGGCAGGCACCTGTAATCCCAGCTACTCGGGAGGCTGAGGCAGGATAATTGCTTGAACCCGGGAGGCAGAGGTTGCAGTGAGCCGAGATAACGCCACTGCACTCCAGCCTGGCAACAGAGCGAGACTCTGTCACAAAAACAAAATCGAGAAAGAATGCTTTTCAAACATCAAAAAAAAAAAAAAATTATACAACTCTGTATTTTTAAATTTTTATTCATTTATTGTAATAAACACATTTGTATTCCTTTTTTTCCTCCTTCATCCTCTCTACCCTCCTACCCTTCCCAGCCTCTGATAATCACCAATCTACTTTCTATCCTCATGAAATCTACTTTTTGTTGTTGTTGTTGTTGTTGTTGTTTTTCTTTGAGATGGAGTCTTGCTTTGTTGCCCAGGCTGGAGTGCAATGGCACATTCTCGGCTCACTGCAGCCTCTGCCTCCCAGATTCAAGGGATCTTCCTGCCTTAGCCCCCCTGGTAGCTGAGATTACAGGCACACGCTACCATGCCCAACTAATTTTTGTATTTTTACTAGAGACAGGGTTTCGTCATGTTGGCCAGGCTGGTCTTGAACTCCTGACCTCAGGTGATCCACGCGCCTTGGGCTCCCAAAGTGCTGGGATTACAGGCACGAGCCACTGTGCCTGGCGAGATCTGCTTTTTTAGCTCTCACATATGAGTGAGAACATGCAACAGTTGTCTTTCTGTGCCTGGCTGGCTTCACTTAACAAAATGGCCTCCAGTTCTATTCATGGTGCTGCAAATGACAGAATTTCATTCTTTTTTATGGCTGAATAATATTCCATTGTAATATATACCACTTTTTTTTTTTTATCCATTGATGGGCACTTAAGTTCTATATTTTGCCTATTGGGAATAGTACTGCAATAAATATGAGAGTGCATATGTCCTTTTTTTTTTTTTTTTCCCCACCTTGGCTTCCCAAAGTGCTGGGATGACAGCATGAGCCACTATGCCCAGCTGCACATGTCTTTTTGAATTGATTTTCTTTCTCTTGGATTTATGCTCAGTAGTAGACTTGCTGGATTAAATGGTATTCTATTTTTAGTTTAGTTTCTTTTGTTTTTGAGATGAAGTCTTGCCGTGATGCCCAGGGTGGAGTGCAGTGGCATGGTCATGGCTCACTACAGCCTCAACCTCCCAAGCTCAAGTGATTCTCCCACCTCAGTATCCCGAGTAGCTGGGACCACAGGCATGTGCCACCACGCCAATTTTTTTACTTGTAGAGACGAGGTCTCACTATGTTGCCCAGGCTCCTGGACTCAAGCAATCCTCCTGCCTTGGCCTCCCAAAGCACTGGGATTACAGACATGAGCCACTGCACCTGACCTATTTTTAGTTTTTTGGGAAACCTCCATACTGCTCTCCACAGTGGTTGTACATTTACATTCCTCCCGGTAGTGTGTGAGGGTTCCCCTAGAGATTATTTTATTTTATTTTTATTTATTTATTTTTTGAGACAGAGTCTCGCTCTGTCACCCAGGCTGGAGTGCAGTGGCACAACCTCCGCACCCCCCCCCCCTCCGCCCCTCCCGGATTCAAGTGATTCTCCTGCCTCAGCCTCCCGAGTAGCTGAGACTACAGGTGCCTGCCACCACGCCCAGCTAATTTTTGTATTCCCCTAGAGATTATTTTAAAACTGTGTTTGAAATTGCAGAAGTAAACTTTCAGAAGTGATGAATTTTGTTGGGTTTATTCTAATATGCCTTCTGTTTGACAAGGAACACGTTAGACAAATGATTGTTGTAGCACAGTGCTACTCAAAGTGTGGCCTAGACTGGCACCTGCAAACTCTGCCCATCTTGAAGAGATAAGGAATTTGCAGCAGAACCACTTTTAATGAGAAAGTCTCCTTATGGGCCAGGTGCAGTGGCTCACTCCTATAATCCCACCTCTTCGGGAGGCTGAGATGAGCAGATCACTTACGGTCAGGAGTTTGAGACTAGCCTGGCCAACGTGGTGAAACGCTTTCTCTACTGAAAATACAAAAATTAGCTGGGCATGGTGGCGCACGCTTGTAGTCCCAGCTACTTGGAAGGCTGAGGCAGGAGAATTGCTTGAACCTGGGAGGCAGAGGTTGCAGTGAGCAGAGATCACGCCACTGCATTCCAGCCTGGGCAACAGAGCAAGACTCTGTCTCAAAAAAAAAAAAAAAAGGGCTGGGCACGGTAGCTCACGCCTGTAATCCTAGCACTTTGGGAGGCCAAGGCAGGCAGATCCCAAGGTCAGGCGATCGAGACCATCCTGGCTAACACGGTGAAACCCCGTCTCTAATAAAAACACAAAAAGCCGGGCGCAGCGGCGGGCACCTGTAGTCCCAGCTACTCGGGAGGCTGAGGCAGGAGAATGGCATGAACCCGGGAGGTGGAGCTTGCAGTGAGCCGAGATCGCGCCACTGCACTCCAGCCTGGGCGACAGAGCGAGACTCCGTCTCAAAAAAAAGGCTCCTCATGAAAAAAAGATGAACTGAACTAAACATGGTGATTAATGATACTGTTGGTTTATATTCTGATTCAACTCATTATTTTGTCATAGACCAGCATTTTAAGCAACTTTGAGAACAGAAGTAGAGAAGTAGAGTTTCAGAAGTTGAGAGAAGACAGGATGCTCAGGAAATTATTTTGTGGTTCATATAGTCTGTCAAATCAAAATATGCTAAGTACCTCATCAAAATTTAAAACTTTTACTCTGCAAAAGACTCTTAAGAGGATGAAAGGGCCAGGTGCAGTGGCTCACAGCTATAATCCCACCACTTTGAGAGGCCAAGCAGGTGGATCACTTGAGCCCAGGAGTTCCAGGCCAGCTTGGTTATCTGGTGAAACCCCATCTCTACAAAACAATTTGAAAAATTGAGCTGGGTGTGGTGGTGTGCACTGATAGTCCCAACTAGTCAGGAGGCTGAGGTGGGAGGATTGCTTGAGCCCAAGAGCTCAAGGTTGCAATGAGTGGTGATCACACCTCCATGGCTGGGGGTAGGGGTGGGAAAGGATGAAAAGATGAATTACACACTGGGGGAAAATATTTGTAAACCACGTATCCAACAAAGGACTATAGTGTCTAGAATATATAAATGACATTTGGCCTGGTGCAGTGGCTCACGCCCGTAATCCCAACACTTTGGGAAGCCAGGGCAGGAAGATTGCTTGAGGCCAGGAGTTCGAGGCTGGCTGTGGTAAACTATGATTGCACTACTGCACTGCAGCCTGGTCAACAGAACAAGACCCTGTCTCAAAAATAATAACACGTGGGGCGTGGTGGCTCATGCCTGTAATCCCAGCACTTTGGGAGGCCGAGGTGGGTTGATTGCCTGAGGTCAGGAGTTCGAGACCATCCTGGCCAACATGGCAAAACCCTGTCTCTGCTAAAACTATAAAAACTAGCCGGGCGTGGTGGCACATGCCTGTAACCCCAGCTACTCGGGAGGTTAAGGCAGGAGAACCACTTGAACCTGGGAGGCGGAGGTTGCAGTGAGCTGAGATCACACCACTGCACTCCAGCCAGGGTGACAGAGAGAGACTCTGTCTCAAAAAAATAATAGTAATAATAATAAAAAAGAAGTATCAAAACTCAACCAAACAATTCAATTAGAAAATGGGCAAAAACATTAACAGACATTTTGCTAAAGAGAATGTGTGGTTGGCAAAGAAGCACATGGAAAGATGTTTAACATTAGCCATTAGGGAAATGCACATTAATGACACAATGAGATACCACTGTGTACCTAGCAGAATGACTGAAATAAAAAATGACAACACTAAGTGCTAGCAAGAATGCAAAGAAACTAGATCACTCATACACTACAGTGAGTATGTCAAATGATGCAGCCACTCTGGAACATAGTTTGGCAGTATTTTTTTGTTTTGTTTTGTTTTGTTGAGATGGAGTCTCGTTCTGTCACCGGGCTGGAGTGCAGTGGCACAATCTTGGCTCACTGCAACCTCCGCCTCCCAGGTTCAGGCGATTCTCCTGCCTCAGCCTCCCAAGTAGCTAGGACTACAGGCACACACCACCACACCCAGCTAATTTTTTTGTATTTTTAGTGGAGACGGGGTTTCACCATGTTGACCAGGATGGTCTCAATCTCTTGACCTTGTGATCCGCCTGCCTCGGCCTCCCAAAGTGCTGGGATTACAGGTGTGAGCCACCACGCCTGGCCAGCAGTATCTTTAACAAACTAAACGTGCATCTGCCATAGAACCCAGCATTAGCACTCCTGGGCATCTGTTCCAGAGGACTGAAAACTTAAGTTCACACAAAAGCCTGTACATGAATATTCATAGCAGCTTTATTTTTAATAACAATGAAACTGAAAATACCCCATATATCCTTCAATGGGTGAATAAACTGTGGTACATTCCTACTATGGAATATACTCGACAGTGAAAAGGAATGACCTATTTAGACACAATATGAATGAATCTCCAGAGAATTATGCTGAGCGAAAAAAAGCCAATCCCAAAACATGACATACTGGGTGTTTCCATTTATAGAAGACTCTTGAAATACTATATATAATCTGGAAAAAGGTTAGTGGTTGCTGGGGTGAGGAGTAGGGGAGGAGGGGTGGGTGTGGCTGTAAAGGGTAGAATAAGGGAGTCTTATGATGGTACAGTTCTTTATCATTGATTGTGGTGGTAGTTATATGAAGCTACCTATGTGGGAATATTACATAGAGCCACACACAGGTATAAATATGAGTAGACATACAATTGGTAAAATCTGAATAACCTCTGGTTTGTACCAATACCAGTTTTGTAGTTTTGCTACTGTACTGTAGTTATGCAAGACATTGACATTGTGGGAGGCTGGATGAAGAGTGCATGGAACCTCCCTGTACATTTCTTTTTTATTTATTTATTTATTTTTGAAACAGAGTTTCGCTCTTCTTGCCCAGGCTGGAGTGCAATGGCACGATCTTGGCTCACCGCACCCTCCGCCTCCCAGGTTCAAGCGATTCTCCTGCCTCAGCCTCGCAAGTAGCTGGGATTACAGGCATGTGCCACCACACCCAGCTAATTTTGTATTTTTAGTAAAAATGGGGTTTCTCCGTGTTGATCAGACTGGTCTCAAACTCCCGACCTCAGGTGATCCGCCCTCCTTGGCCTCCCAAAGTGCCAGGATTACAGGCGTGAGCCACTGTGCCCGGCCAATCCCTGTACATCTCTTTGTGATCTCTTGTGAGTCTATAATTTTTTTAAATACAAAATTTTTTTTAAAAAATCCCTGTGTGTACCTGTGTGTCAGGTAGAAAACCTCGTTCCTGGGGTTTATATAGCTGCAAACAAACAGACATGGCCTCTGCCACATGGACTAATGTCTTGGTTCTTGTAGTAGGAAAACATGTTAGACAATTAGTGACAAGAATAAAGGGAATTATGAAAGAGAAAGTATGGTGTCCTGTACAAGAAAGAACATAGCAAGCTGACTTTGTCTCATCTTGAAGATCAGTCAAGGAACAATTTAAATGAAGGCTCAAAGGATGAGGGACATCAGCCATATGAAGAGGTGTAGGCAGAACATTCTAGGCAGGGGGAGCTGTAGGTAGGCAACTAAAGTGCCAGCACCATTAAATAAAATACTGCTTTTGTGGAGGAGAAAAGCTCAAAACTCATTTGTTGTCAAAAGTTGACAAGCATTCAAGAATAATGGTGAGAATAGCCTGCTAATAGCATTATTCCATATGCAGGTTGATGCCGCCTTACCTTTGGACATCCTAACCTATGAAGAGAAGACCTTGTCAGCCATCTTGAGAATATGTAGCAGGTATGACAGAGAGTGGGAAATTTCTAGTATAACAGGGCAGAGAGACCGGTGGAGCAAAAATGCTCTCTTCTGAGAATGAGAGTAATTTTTTTGTTGTGAACTCTGAGCAGCTTTTGGGAATTTAAACGGGGATGAATATGAACATTCATCCACCAGAAACTTGTACTCTAGAGAGGGCAAAACTTACGATTTGGTTACAGCTGTAGTTTTCCCATTGATGGTTATAGTTGCAAAGTCAGAAGTGAATATTTTAGAAACCTTAGTTGAGGTTCATTTTGTTCTCTGTCTATGACACACTATGTATTTTCTTGATCTTTCTGCAGTGGTCTTGTCAAATTGTGGAGCTCTTTGACCCTGTTAGGATCCTATAAAGGCAAAAAATGTGCTTTCCGGGTGATTCAGGTAAAGACTATTCCCTCACATATTCCAAACAAGACTGAGTGATGGGTCAACTGCTTCTTAATATACACAACTCATTTTTGTGCTTGCATAAATGTAATATGGTTAAAATGATCTAAGTAGGGGAAAATAAAGGACTTGATTGTTTCCAAAAATGTGAGACAGAGCACTTAGATGTTAAATTCTGTGGGAGATGTTTTGGGATAAAACTTGCAACCCTGTGGTTAAGGCTTACTTTTTTTATTTAACACTTAATGCCTTGTGTGTTATATATTGGTACGCTCTTTTTGAGATGTGACCACTCGTTATCGAAGGCTTCCTCTCGGGATGCTCTGTAAAATGCTCCTGCATCAGCTTTGTTTATCCTGTAAAACTGGGCATGTTTCCCCATTGCCCTGTGCTTCAGTGTGGTTTCTCCCAATGCCTTAACCTTTTTCTTTCTCTCCTAGGTTTCTCCATTTCTCCTTGCATTATCTGGTAATAGTAGGGAACTAGTATTGGACTGAATGAATAGTCTTCCATTTTGGAAATGTTCGTCCACTCTCATATTTATTTTTTGGTGCCTGCATGTTTGAAGACTGAAGCAGGCTAAAAGCTCTTGATGAAATCTGAGGGTGCTGAAGATGTTCCCACTAATTTCCAGCCATCACCTTTGGTGGGGTGGGCTTCGGAGGACAGTCTGTCTGAACCTGCCAGTGGTGACCCTGCAGCACTTTCAGCATATGCACATCAAAGTTGGAGACCGCGCTGAACTTAGGAGGGCCTTCACACAGACGGATGTGGCTACCTTCTCAGAATTAACAGGGGATGTCAATCCTTTGCATTTGAATGAAGACTTTGCAAAACACACCAAGTTTGGAAATACAATTGTACATGGAGTTTTGATCAACGGACTTATCTCAGCTCTCCTGGGAACTAAAATGCCAGGACCAGGCTGTGTATTTCTTTCCCAGGAAATTAGCTTTCCAGCCCCTTTATATATTGGAGAAGTTGTTTTAGCTTCTGCAGAAGTGAAAAAGCTGAAGCGGTTCATTGCTATTATTGCAGTGTCATGTTCTGTAATAGAAAGTAAAAAGACTGTTATGGAAGGCTGGGTTAAAGTTATGGTTCCAGAAGCTCCCAAATCCTGAAATACATGTTTTAAAGATGCAACCTCAAACACCAGTGCTGTTGTTAAAGAGCCTATGGGGAATTGCTGCTTTTCACCAAAGAATGGTTGATAGGCCCAGAAGCCCATCTTAGTTAGGGGAAGGGAGCAGGAAAAGGGTTGTTCAAATGCCCACTTTCCAGTTTGGCCTTATGCTTCATGCAGACTTGAGTGTATGCAGGATTTCATTATCTGCCTGGGTTTTTTGTTCGTTTGTTTTTTGTTTTTTAATTCAAGAAGTAGGCTGGGCCCGGTGGCTCATGCCTGTAATCCTGGCACTTTGGGAGGCTGCGGCAGGCGGATCACTTGAGGTCAGGAGTCCAAGACCAGCCTGGCCAACATGGTGAAACCCCATCTCTACCAAAAAAAAAATGCAACTAGCTGTGCTTGGTGACTTGGCCCTGTAGTCCCAGTTGCTTGGGAGGCTGAGGTGGGAGAATTGCTTGGGCCTGAGAGCTGGAGGTTATGGTGAGAAGCTGAGATTGCACCACTGCACTGTAGCCTGAGTGACAGAGCGAGACCCTGTCTCAAGAAAGAAGTATTGGGAAGGTTATTTAAAGACTACTTTTAAATCAGGCGTGGCAGCTCACGCCTGTAATCCCAGCATTTTGGGAGGCTGAGGCAGGCGAATCACTTGAGGTCAGGAGTTCAAGACCAGCCTGGCCAACATGTGAAACCCCATCTCTACTAAAAATACAAAAACTAACCGGGCATGGTGGCGGGCACCTGTAATCCCAGCTACTTGGGAGGCTGAGGCAGGAGAATCTCTTGAACCTGGGAGGTTGCAGTGAGCTGAAATCACACCACTGCACTTCAGCCTGGGCGACAGAACAAAACTCAACCTCAAAAAAAAAAAATTCTACTTTTAGAAATTCAGACCTAGATAGATTTGCATTTGGATACCAAAGCCCTACCTATAGCCATGTGGAAGCAGCTTGTCACTGTATTTTAACTGTGTAACAATTATAGAAGGCGAAAATAGAAGTTGGGTCATCTTTGAACACCTACCTTTTATCAATGAATATTTTTAGACTGTTCTTCAGTATCTGAGTCAGAGTTTATTGTAATTTGTTATTTACACCAAGGTGGCATCTTAGTCTACCTTCAGTGAGACCTGCGTTTCAGGGGAGGGGCGTATGTGCATCCTCGGTCTCAGTTATGTAAACGGTCTGATCTGTAAAATAGTGGTAGCACATGCCACGTGGGATAGTTGGTGGAGATGATAGATGGAGTTAAGCACAGGGCCCAGCCTGTCAGCAGTAGCTACTATTATTGTTGCCCATTTCCCCTGCAACTGAGGTGAGAGGTTTTCCTGAGTTGGAAGCTGACTGGCCCACAGTTAAACGTAACAGACCAGTTTTTCAGGGTGTCAGCCAACCTCTATTAGTGTTCTTAAGTACAGTTTCTGTTTTAAAAGTTCAGATTATTCCTTGAAAATTTGGATCTACCTCCCATTATTATGAGTAATACATGCTTATAGTAAAAAAAAAAAAAAAAAAAAAGAAAACTTGTAAGAAATAAATATTAAGAAGATTATGGAGGCCAAATTCTTAAGACTTTAGGGGCTGGGGTCAGGGAGGTTATATTGAAGGGGAGATGTGCCTAACATGTTAGTACTAAATGGCCATCCCAACACAGCCAACACTTTTGTTTCCCATTTTTTTTTTGTTTCCCATTTTTTAATAAAATTGAGATATAATTCACATACCATAAAGTTCACCTTTTAAAAGTGTACAGTTTATTGGTTTTCAGAATATCCACAAAGTTGTACAACCATCACCAAATCAATTTTTTATAGCATTTTTCATCACCCCCAAAAGAACCTCCCATTAGCAGTCAATCCATTTCTCTCCTCCAGTCTTCGGGAATCACCAGTCTACTTTCTGTCTCCTGGACATTTCATAAAAGTTCATACAATATATGATCCTTTGGAACTGGCTTCTTTGATATAGCATGTTTTCAGGGTTCATCCATGTTACAGCATGTATCAGTACATCATTTTATTTTATGGCTGAATAATATTCCATTGTATTTACCCATACATCAGTTGATGTTTGGATTATTTTCGCTTTTGGGCTGTTAAAAATAATGTTATGAACATTATAGAAGAGGTTTTTATGTGCACAGGTTTTAAATATATATATATATTTTTTTTTTTTTCTTTTCTTTTCTTTTCTTTTTTGAGACGGAGTCTTGCTCTGTCGCCCAGGCTGGAGTGCAGTGGTGCGATCCCAGCTCACTGCAAGCTCCTCCTCCTGGGTTCAGGCCATTCTCCTGCCTCAGCCTCCCAAGTAGCTGGGACTACAGGCGCCTGCAACCACGCCCGGCTAATTTTTTGTATTTTTAGTAGAGACGGGGTTTCACCGTGTTAACCGGGATGGTCTCGATCTCCTGACCTCGTGATCTGCCTGCCTCGGCCTCCCAAAGTGCTGGGATTACAGGCGTTAGCCACTGCGCCTGGCCGACAGGTTTTAAATTCTAGGAGTGGA
The DNA here is from genome assembly GCF_028858775.2 of Pan troglodytes. Classification (NCBI taxonomy): domain Eukaryota; kingdom Metazoa; phylum Chordata; class Mammalia; order Primates; family Hominidae; genus Pan; species Pan troglodytes. The sequence continues at coordinate 62,337,319 of NC_086015.1, forward strand.
ATTGCTGGATCATGTAACTTTAATATTATAAAGAATTGTCAAATTGTTGTTCAAATTACTATTGGGCATGAGGTGGTATCTCATTGTAGTTATGATTTCCATTTCTCTAATGTCAGCCAACACATTCAAGACAATCTATGACAGAATTTTTAATTTTTACCCGGAGAGCAGCTGAACAGACAACTAGAAAGAATTATTCTAGGCCAGGCGTGGTGGCTCACGCCTGTAATTCTCAGCACTTTGGGAGGCCAAGGCAGGCGGATCACGAGGTCGAGGTCAAGAGATTGAGACCATCCTGGCCATCATGATGAAACCCCATCTCTACTAAGAATACAAAAAAATTAACTGGGTGTGGTGGTGCGCGCCTGTAATCCCAGCTACTCGGAGGCTGAGGCAGGAAGATTGCTTGAACTGGGAGGTGGAGGTTGCATTGAGCTGAGATCATGCCCCTGCACTCTAGCCTGGGCAACAGAGCGAGACTCCGTCAAAAAAAAAAAAAAAAGGATTATTCTAGTCGCTAGAGGGCAGTGTTGTGTATAAAGTTAGTACTTTAAAACTTTAATACTGTATTATACCATACACTAGTTTTCGAAGGTGGAAGACAAGACCAAAATCAATGTGGGGAGCAAGGATACTGTTCTTGTGAGTTTCAGAATGTGCAGCATGTGCAGGCTGAGATCCACGTGAAGAAGACATTTATAGGTGAATCACTAGACATGCTGAAAATGTGTTCAAATGACAAAACAAAATGGGGAACATGAGGCACAAATATACGGACTTGAGGCCAGGACTGCTTGCTCCTGCAGAACTCATTCCCTGGGATTTAGCAGCAGTCTTAAAGTTAGGTCCATAACTGGATTGGGATGTGATCATTGATACTGATAGCCACCATTTTTTCAATGCCTGATGAGTTGATGTTCTACATTAATGGTAATCCTTGAAACAACTGTGTGAAGTTAACATTATCTTGTTTTTAAGTAGGATAACTGACTTGCCCAAGGTTGTTCAGCGAATAAGCAGTACAGCTGGGATTCAAACTTGGGCCTGCCTGGCTCCAAAGCCTTTCCTTTTTCCATCACTCTGTGGGTCTTAGGTTCCTGTAGGAACCAAGGGAAAACTTCCCCTTTGCCCTCTGAAGGTTCACTGAAAAATCAACTGAGAAAAGGCAAATTAATTGGAGAAAAGGCATACCAATATATTAGCTTGCATGAAGGGGAGAGCTACAGAGTGATTACCCCCCAAACCCCCGCCCAATAGGGTTTAGAAGCTTAAATACCACCTAAAGGTTACAGAAAGAGTGTGGGCTCGGATCAGTGGCATAACAGGTTCGGGGAGCTGGAGAAGGGGAAGCCTGGCTAGCAAAGGTGGTCTTGTTATGTAAATGAAGCCCCACAGGTGGCAGCCCTCAAAAGAATAGATGGTAAATGTTTTAGACCTTTTTTGTGGTTGTATGAGACAGAGTCTCGCTCTTATTGCCCAGGCTGGATTGCAATGGCACGATCTTGGTTCACTGCGGCCTCCGCCTCCCGGGTTCAAGCGATTCTCTTGGCCTCAGCCTCCCAAGTAGCTGGGATTACAGGCATGTGCCACCATGCCCAGCTAAATTTTGTATTTTTAGTGGAGATGGGGTTTCACCATGTTGGCCAGGCTGGTTTCGAACTCCTGACCTCAGGTGATCTGGCCTCCTCGGCCTCCCAAAGTGCTGGGATTACAGATGTGAGCCACCATGTCCAGCATGTTTCAGACCTTTAAAGTGTCAGACTAAGTTAATCTTCCCGAGATCCAGACAAGGGAAGGCCTGGCTGCATCAAGCAGATTCTCTGCAAATGCAAGTTTTCTCCACAAAAGACAGCTTTGCAGGGCTACTTCTCTTGGCTCTCTGAACAGCCATCTGAAAATATGACAAATATATTTTGGGGTGAAATATTTTTATTTCCCTCATTCGTGTTGCTGGAACTGGAGCACTGTCAGTTTCTATAATAGCATCTTACATGGCATTAAAATAATTGGAATCATTCTATAGCAATCTTTTTGCTTTCGGAATGTTCTGGATCTTATTCCCCGCTAGAGTTGTAGCGTTTTCCTAATACTATTAGTTGAAAGTCTTCCACCCATGCATATCACCTACACATTTTCTAAGCCGACATTCAGTGATTATTTGTCTTCACCGAAGAATGGCTTAAAGGGTTAAAGATGAAAAATATAGGGTACGGAAGGGATGTCAGATCTGAATGATAGTTGATTTATACTGTGTAACTTTCAAAAGTAGCTACTCAATGTGAGCATTTCCACTGTTTTTTGTTTTGTTTGTTTTCTGAGACAGAGTCTCACTCTGTCTCCCAGGCTGGAGTTGCAGTGGTGCAATGACTGCAGCACCTCCTGAGCTTACACAATCCTGCCTCAGCCTCCTATATAGCAGAGAACAGAGGTGCACACCACCATATCTGGCTTATTTTTTGATTTTTTGCAGAGATGAGGTCTCACTTTGTTGCCCAGGCTAGTTTCAAACTCCTGGGCTCAAGCAATCCTCCCACCTTGGCTTCCCAAAGTGCTGGGATTACAGGCATGAGCCACTGTGCTCAGCCTTCATGTTCACTTTTTAAAAATGTATGTATTTTTTGTAGAGATGTGGGTCTCACTGTGTCGCCCAGGTTGTCTCGAACTCCTGGTCTCAAGCGATACTCCTGCTTTGGCCTCCCAAAATGCTGGAATGAGCTTCTGCATACAGAGTTCCACATTTTTATGCTCCCTGAGTCATGGTCTTTGTCTACAGAGAAGTAGACAAGAAGTTATCAGTACTTCTCTTTAAATAGTAACTTGTCATTTTTATCCAGAGTCAAGATTCTCAAACCACACGTGCTTTGTTAAAGCTGGCTATAAGGAAAACTGGTTGCTTGGCTTTTTCATTGAGTCTATACAAACTGCTCAAAAGAATGACTCTTAATGAAAGCCTGAGTGACCCTCAAATTAGGAAATTCTCTCCCAGATAATTGAGAAGTGGCCTTGACTGTACCAGGTCACACGTGGAAATAAGTACAAAAGTAATGACTAAAATAGGCCAAGTTGTCCGAGCACTTTGTACATAGGGGTATTATACGACTGCAGATTGTGTGATGTTTAATTATCACAGAAAGAGATACTCATTTTAAGCACTTTTAGCCTAATGTACTGGAAAATTGCTTAATGGATTTTTATATTCTATTGGAAACATTTCCATATTGGTGAAATGCCACTCATTCCTTTTTCTGAGGAGCAAATCTTGAGTAGCAATGGGAAGAAAGCTTGGCAACAGCCACCATTTGTCTTGTGGACCTGACATGCTTATTCACCTAGAAAAAGAAGAAATTGCTAAATGCACACTGATACCTCTTAGGTAACCACAGGTTTTCATTTTGTGCTGAATTATTAGTCATTTTTCCTTTATGTTTTTAGAGTATGATTCAGAGACCAATTTATTCCCAAAAAAAATTGCCATTACATCTATTAAGTTTTCATATTAAAACATTTTCTACCAAGGGATGACTGTCACTCTGAGCAACTGTGCCACTGTGAATGCCTCATGTGTCGGCATAGCTTATTATCTAGCTCTGAGCAGAATGGGAGTGCTGCTGAATTAGTCTTGGTCCACAGGTATCTCCAGTGTCCCAGATGTTTCACCTCCTTTGTTCTTATCTTTGCTTTTATTTTGGGTTACAAACACAGCAGATAAATTAATTCGCAGCATCTTCAGAGAAACTGTGGGTTAGAGCAGAATCACCAACTAGAAGAAACCATTTAAATTCAAAAATCATAAGGAACCCAGAACCAATGTTAACACTGCATAAATACAACAAGATTAATAGGAGGCCCCACAGTTAATTCCTAAGGTGGTTCTTAGCTGTAAAGCAATTCAAATGACCTGCTTATAAACCCTGGGCAAAAGTCCCCTGTGATGCGGTGGAAAATATCAACACGTAAAGGAAATAAGAATGACTGTGAGTTGAGTTTTGTTGTTTTAGATCCAGATCATGAATATTTAAAGAAATAAAAGCATTCTGAGTTGGGAGGCCATGCTACTTAGGAAACACTGAGTTTTTCACAAGCTTCTATGATTTGATTTTGTAGAGTAGTTGCCAGGCCTAAGGAGCATCCTTGCTAAAACTCATTATCTTCAGTCAATCTGGGCAAACATCAAGTTGTTAGACAAACAACCTGTGGGCCATTTAAACATTTGGCAACAGTGGGAAATATGTGTGTGTGTGTATATATATGTATATATATATATATTTTTTATACATATATATATATATATATATTTTTTTTTTTTTTTGTGAGCCCTGAGTAGTTGTATGTGTGGCAAAAGCTGAGGTTCCCTCTTTCCTCATTAGCCTTAGGCAGCCTGAGACTATAGAAAAAAAACCGATTTAAATTAGATCAGCTCTGGCCTTGGGGTGTTTCCCCATGTTCAGCCTAAGCCATTTCTTTTCTATTCTTTTTTTTTGAGACAGGATCTGGCTCTGTCATCCAGGCTGGAGTGGAGTGATGGGATCACGGCTTATTGCAGCCTCGACCTCCCTGTGCTCATGTGATCCTCCTACCTCAGCTTCCTGAGTAGCTGGGATCACAGGCATGTGCCACCATGCCCGGCTAATTTTATGACTTTTTGTAGAGATGGGAATCTCACTATGTTGCCTAGGCTGGTCTCAAACTCCTGGGCTCAAGCGATCTGCCTGTCTTGGCCTCCCAAAGTGCTGGGATTGTAGGCATGAGCCACCATGCCCAGCTAAGCCTTAGCCATTTCAAATGCCAGGTGGATATCGAGGCTGTCTTGGGGTTTGAAACCTGGTTCCCCATGGATCATGGATCCAGTTTAAGTCCAGTGTCCTCAGAGGATCACTGACAAGACACTGATTTGGGTAGATAAAAATAAATCATGAGGCTTACCACAATATTTACTTTAAGGGGCCCACTTCCCAGAAGAATTCACAGAGAAAGGGAAAGTCTAGACTGAGAGCTTGTCTCTGGCTTCATTTCATCAAATACCTGATTTCTCACTTTCAGTTTCCTTTCCTTAGTAAGGAAAACTAGATAAGGCTGTTATTGTATGACCTTTGCAACTCTGACCTTCAATTCTAATTCCTTTTCTGTTCTCTTCCCTTCCAGGGAGAAAAGTATTTGAATTCCTTTCCGTTGAACAACTTTTCTCTCCCTGTACGGTTCATCTGCTGATTTCGTTTATTTTTAATTTTTATTTTGTTTTAGAGACAGTCTTGCTTGGTTGCCCAAGCTGGAGGCCAGTGGCACAATCATGGGTCACTGCCACCTCAGCTGGGCTCAAGAGATCCTCCTAACTCAGCCTTCTGAGTAGCTAGGCCTACAGGCATGCACCACCACACCTGGTGACTTTTTAAAAATTTTGTAGAGACAGGCAGGGCACAGTGGCTCAAGCCTGTAATCCCAGCACTTTGGGAGGCCGAGGTGGACGGATCACGAGGTCAGGAGATCGAGACCATCCTGGCTAACACGGTAAAACCCTGTCTCTACTAAAAATACAAAAAATTAGCCGGGTGTGGTGGCAGGCACCTGGTCCCAGCTGCTCGGGAGGCTGAGGCAGGAGACTGGTGTGAACCTGGGAGGCGGAGCTTGCAGTGAGCCAAGATAGCGCCACTGCATTCCAGCCTGGGTGACAGAGCGAGACTCTATCTCAAAAAAAAAATTTTTTTTTGTAGAGACAGGGTCTCACTATGTTGCTCTGTCTGGTCTTGAATTCCTAGCCTCAAGCCATCCTCCCGTCTCAGTCTCCCAAGGTGCTAGGATTATAGGTGTGAGCCACCATGCCCTGCCTCCTTTTTTGGTTTGTTCACACATCCATTTGACAAATATTTACTGAGCACAAACTCTGTGCCAGGAACTGTCCCCAAAGAGACTCAGGAGCCCTAAAGAGGCAAGCCCCCACACCTGGCCGTGATTTCCTTTATAACATAAGAGCTAATACTCTGCATTCTCCCTACCAGCCTGTCTTCCAGGTCATTGCCTACATTAGCGCATCCAGTCCTCCCAATGATCCTACAGAGTGGAGGCTATCATTATCTTCATTCTGCAGATGAGGAGCTGAAGCAAAGAGAGGTCAGGCTGCCAGTAAGCTGTGTAGCCGGTGTGAACCCAAGAAGTCACCTGGGAGCTTAGGCCCTTAACTATGACCAACACTCCAGCTTCTTCCTCAGGCTTATGAGGGCAGCTTTTTGCCTAGTTTTTGAATCTCACATTCTGCCTTTTTTTCTCTCCCATCTGTCTACCTTCCCCTCTCCCTCCCGACTTCCCCACTTATCTCCCTCTTCTCATTCTCATCACTCCCTCACTACTTTTTTATTTTATATTTATTTATTTATTTTTTTGAGATGGAGTCTTGCTCTGTCACCCAGGGTGGAGTGCAGTGGCACGATCTCGGCTCACTGCAACCTCTGCCTCCCGGGTTCAAGTGGTTCTTCTGCCTCAGCCTCCTGAGTAGCTGGGATGATAGGCACGTGCCACCATGCCTGGCTAATTTTTTGTATTTTTAGTAGAGATGGGGTTTCACCATATTGGCCAGCAGGCTGGTCTCGAACTCCTGACCTTGTGATCTGCTTGCCTTGGCCTCCCAAAGTCCTGGGATTACAGACGTGAGCCACTGTGCCAGGCCTTTTTGTTTTGTTTTGTTTTGTTTTGTTTTTGAGATTGGAGTTTCGCTCTTATTGCCCGGGCTGGAGGCAGTCGCATGATCTCGGCTCACTGCAACCTCTGCCTCCCGGGTTCAAGCAATTCTGCCTCAGCCTCTGCCACCATGCCTAGCTAATTGTGTAATTTTAGTAGAGACAGGGTTTTTCCATGTAGGTCAGGCTGGTCTCAAACTCCTGACCTCAGGTGATCCACTGCCTCGGCCTCCTAAAGTGCTGGGATTACAGACGTGAGCCACTGCTCCTGACCCCCTCATTACTTTTACCTGCATGTTATTCATGTTCCCCTCCTTGAAGCAGCAGAGCCCAGGCCAGATGTGTGTGTCAGTGGTCACTGTGATCTCAGAGGGGCTCCTCCGAGGGAAGTATCTGTTCCCTTGCAAACGTCCTTAACTGTCAGGAGCCTGTGTAACACAGCTGGGGATAGAAGGGTGCGGAAAGGCTCCTTTCCCCACCTTTCCTGTTGAGCCATCTCCTCCCCAGCCCTTCACACATCCTACTTTCCAGTCCTGCAGCCTACATGGCTTTGCAGTGCCCAGGGCTTCCATAAACCCCTGAACTAGCCTGTCACTGCATGTCCACGTTGTTTTCTTTTCTTTCTTTCTATTTTTTTTTTTTTTTAGCAGGGGTGGGGAGTGATGGGTACAGGGTCTCACTCTGTTGCCCAGGCTGGAGTACAGTTGTACCATCATGGCTCACTGCAGCTTCAATCTTCCTAGGCTCAAGCTATCCTTCCACCTCAGCCTCTTGAATAGCTGGGACTACAGACATGCACCATCATGCCTGGCTAATTTTTTCTTTCTTTTTTTTTTTTTTTTTGAGCCAGAGTCTCGCTCTGTCGGCCAGGCTGGAGTGCAGTGGCACGATCTTGGCTCACTGCAACCTCCACCTCCTGGGTTCAAGCGATTCTCCTGCCTCAGCCTCCCGAGTAGCTGGGATTACAGGGGTGCATCACCACACCCGGCCAATTTTTGTACTTTTAGTGGAGATGGGGTTTTGCCATGTTGGCCAGGCTGGTCTTGAACTCCTGACCTTAAGTGATCCACCCATCTCAGCCTCCCAAAGTGCTGGCATTACAGGCATGAGCCACCGTGCCTGGCCTTTATTTTTTGTAGAGATGGGGTCTTGCTATGTTGCCCAGGCTGGTCTTGAACTCCTGGCCTCGAGCTGTCCACCTGCCTCAGCCTCCCAAAGTGCTGGGATTACAGGGGTGAGCCACTGAGCCCGGACTCATTGTTTTTCTCGTTCATGTAGGTAAGCAGCTTGATAGACGATGACATCTGTCCTGTTTGTTTTAACTCCCCTGTGCCTGACATAGTGTCTTGTATCTAGTATTCTGCAAGGAATTTGCTAAAAGATTGCGTGAAATGGGCCGGGTGCAGTGGCTCATGCCTGTAATCCCAGCACTTTGGGATGCCAAAATGGGCAAATCATGAGATCAGGAGTTCAAGACCAGCCTGAAACATGGTGAAAACGTCTCTACTAAAAATACAAAAATTAGCCAGGCATGGTGGCAGGTGCCTGTAATCCCAGCTACTCGGGAGACTGAGGCAGGAGAATTGTCTGAACCCGGGAGGTGGAGGTTGCAGTGAGCCGAGATCGTGCCACTGCACTCCAGCCTGAGCGACAGAGCAAGCCTCCATTTTGGAAAAAAAAAGATTGAGTGAAATGTTCTTTCTCCATATCCTGCTATCCAAATCTCACCCATCATTAAAGGCCCCTCTCAAACCCCAGTTCTTCCATGAACTGCCCCATAACCCAGTCTAGTGCCATGACTCTTTTCTTTCTTATCTTCTCATGGTACCCAGAGCCTCAATTTCAGGACTCAGTATAGGCTGTCTTGGAGTCACTGTTTCTGTGACAATCTTTCCTATCCTCCTTAAAAATTATTGGATGAAAAGGAGTCTGCTTCTTTTCCATTTTGTCCTCTACAGGACCTGCAATATTGAAAGTCTTCAAGTACCACTTACTGACTTTGAAAAAAAATCACTACTGTGATCATTTGTCAAAAACATACGCATGAAGATTGTCATCCGCCAATCACGTAATCTTAAATGAAAAAAATCTAATTTGTAAAAGTATGCAAAATGCATTTTTCAGAGCATGTGAAATTTCTTGTAAGGTATGAACTATGGACAAGTTGGTTTCTCTTACAAAAGCATTTGGACTGTGTGGACAGATTACAGAGAAAATGGAGCTAAACCCCAGAGAAGCCTTCTTCCTGTTACTGTCATGACTTTATCTTATGGAAGCAGTTGTCAGAGCACTGGACTCCAGTTGTCTAACATTTTTCCCCCAATCATACAAGTTAAATACAGAAAAGCATACAGAAGAAATCATCATGATTCTGCTTCTTAGAGGCCCACCGTTCATATTTATTTATTTATTTTTGAGATGGAGTCTCACTCTGTCACTGAGGCTAGAGTGCAGTGATACGATATCGGCTCACTGCAACCTCCACCTCTTGGGTTTAAATGATTCTCCTGCTTCAACTTCCCGAGTAGCTGGGATTACAGGTGTGTGCCACCATGTTCTGGCTAATTTTTCTCTAAAAGTAGAGACAGGTTTTCACCATGTTGTCCAGGCTGGTCTCAGACTCCTGACCTCAAGTGATGTGCCCGCCTCGGCCTCTCAAAGTGCTGGGATTACAGGTGTGAGCCTCTGTACTCAGCCCATATTTTGATATATTTTCTTCTGGTGTTTGTCCTATAGATATGTTGGGATTATACGGATGCTAAATTGCTTTTTTCATTTACTATTATATCAAGAGCATTTCTCAAGATCATAAAATATTCTTTAATCATGTGACTTTTTATTTATTTATTTGTTTGTTTGTTTGTTGAGACAGGGTTTTGCTCTGTTGCCCAGGCTGGAATGCGGTGATGCAATCTTGGCTCACTGCAGCCTCCACCTTCCGGGTTCAAGTGATCCTCCCACCTCAGCCTCCTGAGTGCCTGGGACTATAGGCATGCACCACTTACCCTGGCCTGATTTTTAACATTGCAAAAAATTCATGATTGTACCAAGATTTGTCCAAAACCCAACTGTTAGTCATTTATCCTTGCATGCTATTTTTTTTTTTTTTTTTACTGATCTCTGATTATTTTCTTAGGATACCCTCCTAGACGCAGAATTACTTGGTCATAGGATAAGAACATTTTCAAAGCCCTTAATACATATTTGTTTTAGCTCCTTGTACTAGGTCTATTACATAGTAGGTACTTAGCAAATAATTGTTGAATGAATGTACGAATGCCCTCCAGAAAGGTGGCGCCAATTTATACTCCCACCTGCAGTAAGAGAAAATAGCCTTGTCTTGGTCAGTCCACATCACAATAGGAGTAATGATTATAGCTGGATTTTGGTTTCTGTGACTCTGGCAGAGAAATAATCTATTTGCCTTAAAACAAAGAAATGAAAGTAAAAAGTTGAATCCTCCCTAAATGACATATGGTTTTGCTTTAATAGACTGCTGCTTTTAAACACACTGGCACAAAAGTGGAATGGAGGGAGAGTTCTGATTATTTTAGGGCTGAATCATGAAGGTCCAGGATTCCTTCTTCACATCTCGCTGTATTGGATCTTGGCCCCTGGGACCAATCTCATGGCTACTTGACTCAATGGGGCTGCCCAACAATCCCAATAAGCTTGAGATCTGGAGAAGGGACCCTTTATATATGATGTGGGCCTTTCCTGTGATGTCAAATTTTGGTGGTGGTGGTGGGATTACCAAGAAACTTTGTTCCCTTATCTGAAGTGTAGAAATTTAGTGGAGGCAAATTTAAGAGTTAGGAACCTTCCATTCTGTCAACTGTAGGGGAAGGAGGAAACTAATATTGACTTTGTTTTGTTTTTTTTTGTTTTTCCGGAGACGGTCTTGCTCTGTTACCCAGGCTGGAGTGAAGTGGCATGATCATGGCTCACTGCGGCTTCAACCTCCTGTGCTCAAAAAATTCTCCCACCTCAGCCTCCTGAGTAGTTGGGACCACAGGTGTGAGCCATCATGCCCAGGTATTTTTAAAATTTTTTTGTAGAGACGGGGTCTCACCATATTGCCCAGGCTAAACTCCTGGACTCAAGCCATCCACTCTCCTCAGCCTCCCAAAGTGCTGGAATTACAAAGGTGAGCCATCATGCCTGACCACGGTTTGAGGTGTTTTTGTTTGTCTGTTTTTTTGTTTGTTTTTTGAGACAGAGTCTCACTCTGTCACCCAGGCTGGAGTGTAGTGGTATGATCTTGGCTCACTGCAACCTCCCCATCCCGGGTTCAAGCAATTCTCCTGCCTCAGCCTCCAGAGTAGCTGGATCTACAGGCGCGTGCCACCATGCCCAGCTAATTTTTATACTTTTAGTAGTGGGGGTTTTGCCATGTTGGCCAGGCTGGTCTCAAATTCCTGACCTCAGGTGATCCACCCACCTTGGCTTCCCAAAGTGCTGGGATTACAAGCGTGAGCGATCATGCCTGACCACCGTTTGAGTTTTTACTATGTGCCAAGCCCCTTCCCAGTCTACTGCATTCCTTGTATTAACCTTTTCATACAAATAATATTATCTCCACTTTGCAAATTGGGGAGTTGGGACTCAGAGAGGTTGGGTAACTTATTGAAGATCACACAGCTGGTAAATGCCAGAGCCATGGAGATGATGGTCCTCCGATTCTAAATTTAACTCTTCACTATCCTGGAATGCTGCCCTAGGAGAGGGCAGTGTGGGTGAAATTTCTAGGTGTATATGGAGATGGGGGGATGAGGTGGTGCCAGGATTATGGCTTTGGGTTCAGGCAGACTGTGGGCAGATTTAGGGCTGAGAAGTTGATCCCAAGGTTCTCTGGCTTGGCTCTTGGTTTGAAGTTCTTCTAGTCCATATGGTGGGATCAAAAACTCCCAAGTCTAAGGGATGTGGTTGAGCCCGCAGTGGGGGCCAAGAGTAGAGGCTAGGGGTCTCTGGACCATTTTATAGGGTCTCCAGTTCTTAGAGCTTGGGTCTGAGGGTTCTGGGGCCCAAGACCTCCAATTATGGGGTCCAGCTCTTAGGTGTTCAGGCCTGAGGAGCCACGTTCAAGAGTCCCTGTGAAGTTTCGGTAGGAAGGGCTTGTTTCAGAAAGTCTCTGGGTTTGCAGGGCTCAGACTGGGGGTCCCATCCTAAAGGCCCTTTTTCTGAGTTTTAGGGTCCTTGGGCCTGGGGGGTGAGAGAGATCCAGTTCTGAGGGTTTCAAGACGTACAGTCCCCGAAAAGCCCAGTTCTGAGAGGCCTGGTTTGGAAATCTCGCCCTGAAGATTCCTGGATCCCAGGGCTCAGGACCAGGCGTCTCTGGATCTGAGGATCCTGGTAGTGATGGCTTAGGGTGGTGTTCCCCGGTCCGAAGCCCGGAGCTAAGGGCACCGGGTCTGCGGTGCGGCTGCGAGGAGCGGGGAAGCGCAGGCCCATGGCAGCCGCGAGGCGGAGGAGCGGGCCAGCGGGCGGCAGTGCTGGCGGCCCCCACACGTTCTGCGCTGGGTCGGCGCTAGGACTCCGGGGCGGCGGCCGTGGGAAGGGCGGCGCTAGGACCCCGCGGGCCCGGCGGCGCGTGGGGCGGCGCGTGTTGACAGCGGCTGCGGTGGAACCGGGCGGGCGGCGGGAGTCGGCGCCTCGGGTTCCTGCCTCGCGTCCCTAGGCGGCGGCGGCCGGGCGTCCCGGGATGGCCTTCATGGAGAAGCCGCCAGCCGGCAAGGTGCTGCTGGACGACACGGTGCCGCTGACAGCAGCCATCGAGGCGAGCCAGAGCCTGCAGTCCCACACGGTGCGCGGCCCAGCGGGCGGGCGGGCGGCGTGGGGCGGCCCCGGGCCGCGAGGCTGCCTGGCGCGGGCCGGGCAGGGTCGTCGGACGGAGACCGGGCCACAGGGTGGGCGGCCCTGGCCGAGAAGGCTGTGGCGCGCCGCTGGGTCTGGGTCAGGGCCCCTGGGGCCCAGGCGAACGCTGAGGCCCGGAGGGGCCAAGGATGGGGACCGCAGCTCCCGGCGCCGCGGGGTGGAAGGAGCTCGGCGGCGACCAGGAAAGCGACTCCGAGTTGGGGGGCGGGGGCGGGGGCTGCGGGATTCCCGGGCTCACCTTGGACTAGGGGAGCAGGAACGAGACCGCTCAGGACCATCCACTTCTGCCCGCCGCCAGCCTTTTCCTTTTTGAGGCCGTGTAATTTCCTCCTTGCAGCTGAGGGTCTGGGTGATGGGGATGAGGGTGTGCCGGGCCAAATGAAGTGTGACTCCAGAGCCTACTTGTTGGGACAGCAGAGTGTAAGTGGCTGGGGTCTGCAGCCCCGTTTCCAGGTCAGCCGCTTGGCCCTGGTCCCGGGAAGTGGTGGGGGCGGCAGTCGGGGCGCTGTTAAGCAGGTGTATGAATGTGCTTCTCTAACTTGCTCTTTAGTGGGCAGTGGTAGCATTCATTTGAGTTTAAAATCCACTCGAGTAGCATAAAGGAGTAATAGGTCCTCATAGTAAACATTGGCAGGGTTCATTTCTGCTACATATACGGTCTTTTATGGGGCTTTAAAACCGTGGTTGTTTTCATTTGCTTGTACCTTTTTTTTTTTGAAAGGCCCACTATGCATTATAATTTCCAAGCAATAAATCTAGGAACCAGCAAGAAACCTGGAGCTATCAGCTAGTGGGACTTTTTTGGAAAAGTAATGAGTGAGGAGAGAGATTCCTTCAATTGTGATGTTTTGTCAGTCCACCGAATCAGATTCAGACTCAGAGGCTTGTTTGTTTACCATTGCAGTGTGTTTGGGGGGTCATCATCTGGAGGCTAAAGCTCACAATAGCCTTCTGTTTCTCTTTTCGTTCAAGCTCTTCTGATGACTTCAAAGAGACCTTTTATTCTGTTGTATTAAAGTGAGACTTTTTTGAACCTCAGTTTCCTCTTCTGACAGCCATGCTTTGTAGGGCTTGAATTGTTCAAAGCATTCACTTCCAGTTAAGAAAATTATTATCTTTTTAAAAAGGGCTATTTATTCACGCTGCGTGGCTTTAATCCTATTCTGTAGACATGTGAGAAGGCACATACAGGACAGAATTTGTTAAACTTGCTCTCATTTGTGCCTAAAGGGAGTATGGCATAAGGGTTGAAATTTAGGATAGGGAGTCAAGAGTAATTCAGCTATTAAATTTGATTTTTGACTTGACTATTGGCAAGTAAGTCTTATAACCTTCCAGAGAATAGTGTCGAGTCCTTTAGGTTTATTTTGTATTGAAAATAAAGAGATAGATGTTTATAAATACTCACAAATTACTTTCCCTAGGAAGCATTCATGATTTCTACAGCCCCAGCCCATGTGCCTACCCACACCTTAATCTTGATTAGTTTGTCCTGTAATTACTTCTTTACTTTTTGTCTCCACCAGGCTACAAGAGGAGGGGCACTTCTTCCTCACTTTTGAGTCTCATTCCCTGGTTTTTGATAGGATTTCAAATGTGTTTATCAAATGACTAAATAATCCAACTTCAACCTTACTATGCCTCTTTTTCTGTTTATGTAAAATGGTAATTGTAAACATTGAAAAAATAACTTAGAGATCAGTGCTTTAGCTAGGTGGCGAAAGGTGTAATAGGATTCTGTTTTTATTGTAGGGGTGTGTGTGTGTGTGTGTCTGTGTGTGTGTGTGTGTGTGTGTGTAGAGACAGCGTCTCACCATGTTGTCCAGGCTGGTGTGTGTGTGTGTGTGTGTGTGTGTGTGTGTGTGTGTGTGGAGACAGCGTCTCACCATGTTGTCCAGGCTGGTCTGGAACGCCTGGGCTCAGGCCGTTCTCCTGCCTCAGCCCCACAAAGTGCTGGTATACAGATGTGAGCCACCACACCTGGCCCTGCAGATCTTTTCTTTAAAAAATAAAATAATTTAGGGTAGAAAATGGCAGTTCTTGTAGGGATGACTGACCACAAAAGACAATGACTCACAGGAGACCCATAGAGGCAGATGTGGTAGAGTAAAAAACTGTAGCATTGTCTTGCGTAATTTTTTGACTGTTCTGTGTTCTTGTCATTTTAGCTGTAAAGTTTGACTGAGAAATGTTGCATCAGCCCTGAAGTTTATTGAGAAAATCTTATGCTGATGCAAACTTTTTGGACTGTTAGTGTCTTATGAGTAAGTCTTTTTTAAACCAGGAACTGTTGGAAATTATTTTGGAAAGAAGTAGTTGTTAAGAGGGGTATGTAGAAGAGAAAGGCACTGTTTTTTCTTGGGGAGATTGAAGTTGGCTTTCCAGCTTGGTAGCTGAAGGGAGATGGTGTTCCAGAAGTCAGAGCTCTACTCTCGCTTTGAAATGCTGAATCTCTAGGAAGTTACTCCTTGGCTGTAGACAGAAACATACGGAGATAGAGACAGACTTGGGGTTGGAAGAGGCAAGACCTTAATACAGGTCTGGGCTGATACTTGCTAGTCATGTGATATAGGCTGGGCAAGTCACTTAAACCTTTTTGAAGTTTAGTTTTGTCATCTGTAAATGGGAGTAATAAATGCCTGCCCTGCCTGCCTCCCAAGGTTGTTAGGAAGATCAAATGAAATCATCTTGATGAAGTATTTGTAAAATGTATTCCTTCCTCCCTCCATCTCTTCACTCCCTGACAACATTTGTGCAAAGCGTTAAACACATTAGAGGGCATTATTGCAAGTAAGCTCATTTCTGTCCATAGTTCCTTTCATTTATCAAGTTTGTTTAACCTTGGGAAATATATATATATATATATATATATATATTTTTTTTTTTAATACCAATGGGGTTCTTGCTGTGTTGCCCAGGCTGGTCTTGAACTCCTGACCTCAAATGATCCTCCCACCTCAGCCTCCCAAAGTGCTGGGATTATAGGTGTGAACCACTGCACCCAGCTGGGAAACCACCTATAACAGAAATGATTTAGGATTTGTGAACTTGGTAGGGAAAAATTCTGTGGTTTGGAAAACTGAGTCACCAGAAGGATGAAGGGAACACAAGGTCACCACCAGAAAGGCATATTTGGATGAGCAACTGGCAGAAAGGACATGTGTTGGTAGGTGATTCTGTGCTTTGCTGATGCTGATGCATCATTTTTATGGAGCAAAATGAATTTAGCATTAAGAGCTAGACCAGCCCTCTGCTGCAAGGAAATGAAGCTTCTATAAAATCAGAAAGGCTAGTATTTAGGGGGAGGATGCTTTCAGGTTAGGTTTGGAGGAAGAAGGAAGATTTTCCAGACAAAAGGAATTCTGGTGAAAAGCCACACAGGTGAGTTGTGAGAAAATTTAGGAGGACCAAGAGAGGACAAGGGAAAGGTAAGTTCTTGGCTATATAAAAGGGAAAACTTTTTAAAGTCAGTAGACTAAAAAAATGCTTACATAGCTGAAATAGAAACCAGAGGAAACAAAGTTTTGGGAAGCGCTGTTATCAAATGTGCACATCCAATTTTTGCTGGTGGGTAGGCTGTGTGTGATAGCTTTTCATCTCAGTTTTCTCCTTTTTTTGGGGGGTGGGGGACAGAGTCTCGCTCTGTCACCAGGCTAGAGTGCAGGTCGCAATCTCAGCTCACTGCAACCTCCACCTCCCAGGTTCAAGCGATTCTTCTGCCTCAGCCTCCCAAGTAGCTGGGATTACAGGTATGCACCACCATGCCTGGCTAATTTTTGTATTTTTAGTAGAGATGGGGTTTCACCACGTTGACTAGGCTGGTCTTGAACACCTGACCTCAGGTGATCCACCTGCCTCGGGCTCCTAAGGTGCGGGGATTACAGGTTTGAGCCACCATGCCTGGCAGTTTTCTCCTTTTTAAATATTCTTCTGTGGAGTTCATCTGGATCAGGGACTGTTTATCTTCCATTTGGACATTTTGTTTTTGAGAAACAGATAATTATAGTGATAGTTAAGGCACAATAGAAAACATTTTTTAAAATCTGTGGAAAAGATAATATTACATGTTAAAATCTTTACTGAAAATGGATCTCTCCTTGAACTTTTGATATTTGGAAACTGCATTCCTGCATGGCTTATTTATTCAGCTATACTCATTCATTCAACAAAAATGTATTAAATGCCTACTATGTGCCAGGCACATCCTAGAGATAGAATGGTGAACCAGACAGCTCCTGCATCCATGGAGCTTTTGTTCTGTTGGATTCCAAGGTCTTTTTTTTTTTTTTTTTTCATTGTGAGACAGGGTCTTGCTCTGTCACCCAGGCTAGAGTACAGGACCACAGCTCACGGCAACCTCAGTCTCCTGGCTCAAGGAATCCTCCTGCCTGAGCCTCCTGAGTAGCTGGGACTGTAGGCATGCACCACCATACCTGGCTAATTCTTTGATTTTTAGTAGAGATGGTGTCTTGCTATGTTGTCCAGGTTGGTCTCAAACTCCTGAGTTCAAGTGATCCTCCTGCCTCGGCCTCCCAAAATGCTGGGATTATAGGTGTGAGCCACTGTACCTGGCCTCAACTAGGATCTTTACCATTCATAAAACAGATGGTTTTAGTGGCTTGGTTTATTGATCTTCAGCTGCTCATCAATGACCCGACCCTTTTTATAGACTTTTAAACTTTATTTATTTATCACCAGAATAACTATTCAAATGTAATGGCAAATTAGGAGACATTGCTGCTTTCAGATCCTGAAATTTTAGGGTAATCTAGTACTCAGTATCAGAATTTGAACTTCCTTTTAGAATGCTACTTGGAAGTTTCTTTAGAATTCCAAGTTATACTGAATACTTTAAAAATTTCTTAGCCAGGCGTGGTGGCTCACACTTGTAATCCCAGCACTTTGGGAGGCCGAGGCAGGCAGATCATCTGAGGTCAGGAGTTCGAGACCAGCCTGACCAGCATGGTAAAACTCAGTCTCTACTAAAAATACAAAATTAGCTGGCCTGTCGTCCAGCTACTTGGGAGGCTGAGGCAGGAGAATCCCTTTAACCCGGGAGGTGGAGGCTGCAGTGAGCCAACATCACGCCATTGCACTCTCCGTCTCAAAAAAAAAAAAAAAAAGTTTCTTTAGGCCAGGCGCGGTGGCTCATGCCCATAATCCTAGCACTTTGGGAGGCTGAGGCAGGTGGATCACCTGAGGTCAGAAGTTCGAGAACAGCCTGGCCAACGTGGTGAAACCCTGTCTCTACTAAAAATACAAAAATTAGCTGGGCATGGTGGGGTGTGCCTGTAATCCCAGCTACTTGGGAGGCTGAGGCAGGAGAATTGCTTGAACCTGTGAGGTGGCGGTTGCAGTGAGCCAAGATTGTGCCATTGCACTCCAGCCTGGGCGACAGAGCAAGACTCCGTCTAAAAAAAAAAAATTCTTTTAAAGATGTTTGCATACTGTGTGATAGTTAACTTGCAGCACTTCCTTTTTCTTTTTTTTTTTTTTAGCTGGAGTCTTGCTCTGTCCCCCAGGTGGGAGTGCAGTGGCGCGATCTCGGCTCACCGCAACCTCTGCCTCCCGGGTTCAAGCAATACTGCTTCAGCCTCCCGAGTAGATGGGATTACAGACGCCCACCACCACACCCGGCTAATTTTTGTATTTTTAGTAGAGACAGGGTTTCACCATGTTGGCCAGGCTGGTCTTGAACTCCTGACCTCAGGTGATCTATCTGCCTCAGCCTCCCAAAGTGTTGGGATTACAGGCGTGAGCCACTGCACTCAGCCATCTTGCAGCACTTGCACACATTATAATAAAATATAAGAGCAGTTATTTTCTGGGCATCTATTCTATGTGGTTATGTATTTTTCCCCACTTGTCCTGGAAATCTGAGATGGACGCAGTCGGAAAACCCTGAGTTGAAAGCTTTTAGGTACTGGTAATTGGTTCATTTAGAGATTGTAAGTTGTCTCTTCCTATTGAAGACGTTGGTTTTTTTGTTGTTGGTGGGTTTTGTGGGTTTTTTTTTTTTGTTTTTTTGTTTTTGTTTTTTTTTTAGACGTAGTCTTACTCTGTTGCCCAGGCTGGAGTATAGTAGTGCGATCTCAGCTCACTGCAATCTCCGCCTCCCAGGTTCAAGTGCTTCTCTTGCCTTGCCTCTCGAGTAGCTGGTATTACAGGCGCCACCTACCATGCTCGGCTAATTTTTGTATTTTTAGTAGAGACGGGGTTTTACCACGTTGGCCAGGCTGGTCTTGAACTCCTCACCTCAAGTGATCTGCGTGCCTCGGCCTTCCAAAGGGCTGGGATTACAGGCATGAGCTACCGTGCCCAGCCAGAAGTTGCTTTTTTTTGCAGCCTAATTTATGGGCTGGTGATACTCAATCCCTGTATATCATCTGTTTTGGGGACTATCCCATGAGAAAGGTTTCTCGTAATAAGAATATAAATCCGAGTACCTGACTAATTACTAGGAAGAAATCTAAGATTCTGGGGCTGAGGTTTATTTCATGTGAAAAGATAGTTACATGTTTTGCTTCCCTAGGGAACAGTGGAAAGAGCCACCCATGGGTACTTAGCTTCCATATGGATTGTGATCTTGAGATTGTTCAATATATAGATTTTTTTTTTTTTTTGAGACGGAGTTTCACTGTTGTTGCCCAGGCTGGAGTGCAATGGCGCGATCTCGGCTCACTGCAACCTCCACCTCCTGGATTCAAGCGATTCTCCTGCCTCAGCCTCCCGAGTAGCTGGGATTACAGGCGACTGCCACCATGCCTGGCTAATTTTTTTTTGTATTTTTAGTAGAGACGGGGTTTCACCATGTGGCCCAGCTGGTCTTGAACTCCTGACCTCAGGTGATCCACCCGCCTTGGCCTCCCAAAGTACTGGGATTACAGGCCCCAGCCACTGCGCCTGGCCGATTTTTTTTTTTTTTTTTTTTTTTTTTTTTTTTTTTTAAGACTGGGTCTCACTCCGTCAGCCAGGCTGGAGGGCAGTGTGGAGTAATCTTGGCTTACTGTAGCCTTGACCTCTCCAGCTCAAACAATCCTTCTGCCTCAGCCTCCTGAGTAGCTGGAACTACAGACACGCATCACAATACCTGGCTAATTTTTAAATTTTCTGTCGAGACAGGGCCTCCCCATGTTGCCCAGGCTGGTCCCAAACTCTTGGCCTCAAGTGATCCTCCCACCTTGGCCTCCCAAAGTGCTGGGATTGCAAGTGTGAGCCACCGCACCAAGCCTAGATTGTTGATCGAAAGTTTAAGGCTGGTGTGGTGGCTCACACCTGTAATCTCAGCACTTTGGGAGGCTGAGGTGGATGGATCACCTGAGGTCAGGAGTTTGAGACCAGCCTGACCAACATGGAGAAACCCCATTTCTACTAAAAATACAAAATTAGCCAGGCGTGGTGGCGCATGCCTGTAATCCCAGCTACTCGGGAGGCTGAGGCAGGAGAATCCTTGAACCCAGGAAGTGGAGATTGTAGTGAGCCAAGATGGCACCATTGCACTCCAGCCTTGGTAACAAGAGGGAAACTCTGTCTCAAAAAAAAAAAAAAGTTTAAATGGGTTTACTTTACTTGGAGCAAGTAAAGTAAACCCTCTGTTCCTCACTGCAGGGCAGGTAGTGGTTTCTTTTTAGGCTGCTAGAGATTTTGGGGTAGCGTCATAGGAAATGAATCTCCTTTATGTTCCAGCTTTTAGCACCCTGAGAAAGGGGGAAATGGATCCCATTTTAGAAGTCATAAGAGCTTAAGTGTTTGGGATACCAGAGGGGGAGTAATAGAGTTTTTCCTTTTTTTTTTTCCTTAAACTAGAAGTCATTCTTATCAGTGCCTTCCTTTGCAAGCACCAAGGATGTACAGGGGGAAGTTAAAGTTGACTCCTCTTCAGAAGAGATGACAGTGGCCCTTCATTTGTGGTTTGAAACTTTTGACTTAGGAGTATGGAACAAGTGCTTTATCTTTGGTAAATACTTGGACCTCAGGAGGAGGAGAGTTTCTTCAGATTGACCATTTAGTCTCCAGCTCACCTTGCGGACAACCACATTTAGGGTAAGTAACCATTTTTAGCTGAAGTTAAAATATCAAGTGTTTTGAGCCAGGCATGGTGGCTCATGCCTGAAATGCCAGCACTTTGGGAGGCTGAGGCAGGCAGATCACTTGAGGTCAGGAGGTTGAGACTAGCCTGGCCAACATGGGGAAACCCTGTCGCTACTAAAAGTACAAAAATTAGCTGAGAGTGGTAGCGCACGCCTGTAATACTAGCTACTTGGGAGGCTGAGGCAGCAGAATTGCTTGAACCCAGGGGACGGTTGTTGCAGTGAGCCAAGATCATGCCACTGCACTGCATCCTGGATGACAGAGTGAGACTCTATCTCAAAAACAAAACAAAACAAAACTTTATATAATTCACATACCATATGAGTCACTCATTTAAAGCATACAATCCAATGGCTTTTGGTATATTTACAGAGTTGTGTATTCATCACCATAATCAATCTTAGAACATTTTCTTTTCTTTTCTTTTCTTTTTTTTTTGGCGAGGAGTCTTGCTTTGTTGCCCAGGCTGGAGTGCAGCGGTGTGATCTTGGCTCACTGCAACCTCCGCCTCCTGGGTTCCAGTGATTCTCCTGCCTCAGCCTCCTGTGTAGCTGGGACTACAGGCACCCGCTACCACGCCTGGCTAATTTTTGTATTTTTAGTAGAGATGGGGTTTCACCATGTTGGCCAGGCTGGTCTCAAACTCCTGACCTCAGGTGATCTGGCTGCCTCAGCCTCCCAAAGTGCTGGGATTACAAGCGTGAGCCAACGCGCCTGGCCAGAAACTTTTCAGTACCCCAAAAAGAAGCCTTAGTCATCACCCTGTTTTATAACTCAGAATGTTTTTTTTTTTTTAAAACCTACAAGGCTACTAAACTAATTTAATATAAACACCTGATTACCAAACTCCAAGAAACAACTAAGTTCTATTGTTATCGGAATTGTTTTAGAATGTATTCTAAGCACAAGTTCTTTAGCTCTTTGGGCCCAACTCCTTTAAGGATCTCATCACAGGGACTGCTTCCCTGTTCATAAATACCCATAAACATGTCTTTGTGAACTCTCAGAACCTCACTGACCTGAAGCCCATTCTTAGGCTTTGGATCTTAGGGTAAGAATCACTGCTGGAAAAACTTTTTTAGGCCAGGCACGGTGGCTCTTGCCTGTAATCATAGCACTTTGAGAGGCTGAGGTGGGTGGATGGCTTGAGTTCAAGACCAGCCTAGGCAGCATGGTGAAACCCTGTCTCTACTAAAAATACAAAGATTAGCCAGGTAAGGTAGTGCATGCCTGTAGTCCCTGCTCCTCAGGAAGCTGAGGCACGAGAATCGCTTGAACCTGGGAGGCAGAGGTTGCAGTGAGCTGAGATCATGCCAGTGCACTCCAGCCTGGGCCACAGAGTGAGACTCTGTCTCAAAAAAAAAAAAAGAGAAAAAAAGAAAAAGAGAAAAAGAAAGAAAAACTTTTTAAAACTGTAAACTTGGAGTATTACTTATTTTAGTTGGTGAAATATGTGCATCTGAAAAATGTACTATAATACCATCTATATCCTACTTTAAGAAAATCCTGTATTTAGAACAATAGATGAACTATGTCCTCTTAGTTTGAAAACAAATTGCTTTGGGTTGCAGCTTGCCTGGTGCGTTTAAGTGTGTGCACAGATGACTTATTAGACAGTGGCATGGGGAAGGGCAAAGGGCTCTGTGCCGGAGAGCAGGGTTCTAGGCACGGCTCTGCCTGCTGTCGCAGCACCTCTTTATAATATTTAAACAAGGCTGCTCACATTTCTTTGATGTGCTCATCAGAAATAGGTCATTTCTCCTCATTAATTCAGTTGAGGCTTTTTTGCTGGACTGGAGGGAAGTGAATGGAGTGTTGGTATGGGAGAATCCTGGATCTCAAAATGTCTTAAGAGCCACCTGTAGTGGTGAAAAGGGAAAGCAGTGTCGTTCATTCATTGCCTTCCTTTTGAGCCTGCCCTTCCACCAGGTAACAAGTGATTCCTGGGCAGGGTCTCATTGCACTTTAGTCCTGCATACGTTCCTCTTGCCAGAAGTAGAGGGAAATGAAGCCAGAAAGAAATGGGTCTGCTCACACCAGACCTCTAGCATCAGGCAGCATCAAGCACCCTGCTGGTCCGTGAGAGCACAGGGAATGGCTGAGTGTCACACTGCCATGCTGTAGGCATCTATGCATGTGACCATGTAGCCCACCATATTCACCAGCAGCCTGGCACTGGTTTATTCCACATTCCACAGGCACTTCTCAAGCTCCCACTCTTTGGTGAGCGTTGTGGTCTCCAGGAATGCAGTGGTGAGCAGTCGCTGCTCTAGGGGCTCATGCTGTTGAGGGTGGACAGGAGGGTCTGTGCATAGAAGACACACCTCTGCTTCTTCCCACTCTGTAGATGGTAAGGGGCGCAGGCAGCTTGTTCTGCCTCTTTGAGGCTTGTTTTATTTTCTTCTCTAAATCCAGACTTTATTGTCTATGTATTGCTGGGTTGATTCAATTTCAAACTAGCCCAGTCCCTGGCACATAGATAGTAAGCCTACAGCAAACATTTGCTGAATAAGTGAATTTGAGAATGAATGCCATTATTGGAGGTAAAGCTCTTATGTACTGCTGCTGACCATTGTACCTGCCAAGCGGGTTACGGGGTACTTCTGCCTCTTGTCTGCCAAGCTGGATATAATTTTCCTTCCTCTGAAATTCCCATAGAGTATATCTGCCTCAAAGGTACACTCATTTTATACACCTATTATTTCTTACTACCTTGTTTTCTGTTTATAACCCCCCTCCCCCAATCCCACGCAGGTAAAACTGTATATAATTGGGAAGAGCGACAATGGCTTAATGACCTTGGACAAATTGCTGCTTGATTTCTCCAGCCTCAGTTTCTTCATCTGTAAAGTGAGGATAGAAAGAGTATGTTAGGACTGCTGTAAGGATTAACCGAGCTCATCCACATGGAGTATTCAGAACAAAGCCCAGCACATAAATGTCATTTGTTTTGTTGTTTATTACTGTTGTATTTGCCAGAGCACTGGCGTACTACTTAGTGCTTTTTTGGCATTCAAATATATGTTTTGAATGGGAAAAGGAAAATTATTTATTTAAAAGTTTGTCTCACTGTCAGCTGTGATTACTTTGCTAATATGTGGCAAAAAACATCAGTGACACCTCCAAGACTAGGTTTCCCCGTTTTTTCCTTTTTACCCTGGAGTAACACGTTTTGACAGCCATGCTTGGGAGATGTAGCTCAGGGCCTCCTTACCAGGCTGCAGAGCTGGCTATTGGTGTTCAGTGGTGACGGAAAAGACAAGTGGTCGGCTGGGCACGGTGGCTTATGCCCGTAATCCCAGCACTTTGGGTAGCCAAGATGGGCAGATCACCTGAGGCCAGGAGTTTGAGACCAGCCTGGCCAACATGGTGAAACCCCATCTCTACTAAAAAATACACAAATAATTAGCCAGTTGTGGTGGTGGGCACCTGTAATCCCAGCTACTCAGGAGGCTGAGGCAGGAGAATCGCTTGAACCTTGGAGGCGGAGGCTGCAGTGAGTCGAGATTGCACCATTGCACTCCAGCCTGGGCAACAAGAGTGAAACTACATCTCAAAACAAAACAAAACAAAACAAAAAACAAGTGGGCAGGCCACAGGGCTCAGCCATGAGCTCCCGGAGGCCAGACCTGAAGGGAGGCAGCCCCCAGCAAATGCCCATTTCAGCTCTTCCCCTCTCAGTTTTTGTTAATCCCTAAAGGGGTTCCAACATCAGTACATAGACATTTGATCTCAGGAACATTAACAGATACTTAAAAAGAGTCTTCTGGGTGCCAGGCACTGTACTGCCTATTAAGATAAAAAGATGAATGAAGCAGGGAGCTGACATCCTAGTCAATATAGCAGCCGCAAAAGCAAAGATGAAGCAAAGTACTAAAGGGCCCCTCTGCCTGGGAGAGCAGGGCACAGGGGAGAGGCTGGTCAGGTCCTCCCTGGGGCTTAGGGAACTCGGAGTGGTTAACAGAGGAGCCAGCATTTTAGAGAAAACGTTCTAAATCAGTATGCCTCAGCCTTTTCTAACTTGCAAACTCCTTTCATAGTAATAGGGAATGGTACAGACTCTCTGGAAGTTATTTTAAATATAAAAATATTTTATTTAGATCAGTATATTACTAAAAATTATTTGGGATCTGAACTATATATATTTTTAAATTGTGTTCAGAGGAATACAACTTAAGGCCCTGAGAAACAGCATCTTCAGACAACTTGTAGAATTACCGTTTTTATGATAATTCTCACTTGTATTTCTCACTAACTTCTCACTAACATGTGTTTTGTCATTGGCATTGCTTGAGCCTACATTTAGTCAGTGGTTTATTATGGATGTAAATGAAATCATATATGACTAAGAGCAAAGTCAATTAAAATACTGTGTAATGGTAAAAACTGTGATAAACCAACTGAGTTATGAGCATACTCATGACTTCCACAACTCATCCCATGCTTCCTGTGTGCCCATTTGGAAGCTCCTACTCTATTCTAGGTTAAAGGGAAAAAATATTTATGTTATTGTTTTATCGATATTTAAGTTATTATTTTTGAAAAGTAGAAACAGAAGCCTTATAGCCTTTAACGTATATATCCTGAAACACCTTCTGGGGCACCTCGTTGTTCATCCTCTTCCAGACTCTTAGTAACCCACCATAAGGATCTCAGTTTAAAAATCTGAAGAATGATTCTTCTCTGAGGTCAGGGTTGCATTTGTAGACTTCAGGAGTTCATTAGTTCATTCAGCAGATACTGTTGTGAGTATGCCCTGTGTTCCTGGCATGGCCTAGGCACTTGGGGTACAGGTCTAAGCAAGACAGACTTGGTTCCTGCCTTCTTTGTTCATTCATTCCAACTGGGTTTATTGGTGAAGATTCTGGGGTGGGGTAAAAGATGGAAAAGAAAGGTTAGAGCCAATTGTGGGGCCTCTTGGATGCCAGGCTAAGGAATCTGAACAACAGTGAGGGGGGGTTTGGGTGGAGGTGTGGCTCATAAAAGTGGCATTTTAGGAAGCTTAATTTGCTGTCTGTGTGCAAGGTGCAGTGGAAAGGGTGAAGGAAGGAGAGAAGAGAGTCAAGCGTGCTAATGGAACAGTGAAGTTAGAGAGGCCACAGCTCAGGTCTATGGCAGGGAGAGGGGAGGAACACAAAAGAGGAAAAGTCTGCCAAGTAGAGGCCACAAGGGAAACAGAGGCATCAGGAAATTATTAGAGAAGTAGTACAAGGTAGATGAAGGGTAGCTGGTTTTCCCAGGAAGATGATGAGTCTGTTTGGTTTTAGACACCTTGAGTAATACTGAAAAGGGAGTGTTACTTGTCATAATAGATGACATTGTTTAAGCTTTCACTATGTGCCAAGCAAGTGCTTTATAGTAATTCTATAATTATTTTTCTTTTTTCTTTTCTTTTTTTTTTTTTTTTTGAAACAGAGTCTCACTCTGTCACCAAGCTGGAGTGCAGTAGCGTGATCTTGGCTCACTGTTGCCTCAACCTTCTGGGCTTAAGCGGTCCTCCCACTTCAGCCTCCTGAGTAACCAGGACCACAGCCTCATGCCACCACACGTGGCTAATTGTGTCCTTTTTTTGGGAGGGTGGGGTGGGGGGCACGGAGTCTGGCTCCGTCACCCAGGCTGGAGTGCAGTGGTGCGATCTCGGCTCACTGCAACCTCCGCCTCCCAGGTTCAAGCCATTCTCCTTCCTCAGTCTCCTGAGTAGCTGGGACTACAGGTGCGTGCCACCATGCCCGGCTAATTTTTTTGTATTTTTAGTAGAGATGGGGTTTCACCATGTTGGCCAGGGTGGTCTCAAACTGCTGACCTCAAGTGATCCACCTGCCTCGGCTTCCCAAAGTGCTGGGATTACAGTTGTGAGCTACCGTGCCCGGCCATGTTCATTTTTTATAAAGACCAGGTCTCACTATGTTGTCCCGGCTAGTCTCGAATTCCTGGGCTCAAGGGATTAGATAATTCTTTCTCTCTCTGTTTCTCTCTTTCTGGTCAACTTTGTTGAAGTAAAATTTACATACAATGAAATTCACCTATTTTAAGTATACAATTTGATAAATCTTGACAAATATATATATACACACCCACTTTCATCACTCCAGTTGTTTCCTTGGTGCCCCTTTGCAGACCCTGCCCTCCTTCTGGTCCCTGGGAACTACTGATCTGCTTTCTGTTACTATTGTTTAATCCTTTCTATTAATAGAATGTCATCTATAAGTGGAATCTTATACAATATAGTCTTTTTTTGGTCTGGCTTCTTTTACTTAACATAAAGCTTTGAAATTCTTCTATGATGTTATATGTTTCTTTTTATTACTGAGTAGTATTCCATTGTATGGATTTAACATTTGTTATCCATTCACCAGTTGGTAGATATTTGGGTTATTTCCAGTTTGGGGCTATTATAAATACAGCTGCCATGAATATTTGGGTAAAGTCTTTGTGTAGATATATTTTTTCATTTCTCCTGAGTGAATGCCTAGGAATGGAATTGCTGAGTGATAGGCTAAACTTTATAAGAAATTGCCAAACTTTTCTAGATTTTTGTTTTACCTTCATGATAGTTTGAATTGCATTAGTTATTATCCCAGTTTTGTAGTTGAAGAAAATGAGGTGCAAAAAGAGTAAGATTGAAGGTTTCTATGAGGCTAGTGAACTTTGTTTTGTTTTTTTGAGACTGAGTCTCACTCTGTTGCCCAGGCTGGAGTGCAGTGGTGTGAAGTCGGCTCACCGCAACCTTCACCTCCCGGGTTCAAGTGATTTTCCTGCCTCCCAAGTAGCTGGGACTACAGGCGCGTGGGACCATGCCCGGCTAATTTTTGTGTTTTTTTCAGTAGAGGTGGGGTTTTGCTATGTTGGCCAGGCTGGTCTTGAACTCTGACCTCAAGTCATCCACCTACCTCTGCCTTCCAAAGTGCTGGGATTACAGGTGTGAGCTGCCGTGCCCAGCTGACTAGTGAACTTTGAATGAAAGAGGTAAGAGTTGGCAGCCATCCCTAAGCTGATCTGTTGTCAGGGCCTACAGAGTGGTGGACCTGATTGATGGCTCCACTAAGCATTGGTTGAAAGAGGACAAGCTAGTGGTCTCCTTCTGAACCACAGAACCAGACAATGATTTGTGTGACTATTTTCTCAGTTCTTCCATTCTGGCTGCATAGGGATGGAGTTAATTCACTACATACGACAGAGGCCTTAGGGCAGTGCTGTCCAATGGAAGTATAATGCTAGCCACATATGTAACTTTACATTTTCTAGTAGCCACGTTAAAAAAGTAAAAAGAAACAGGTGAAATTAATTTAAATAATATATTTAACCCAATATATCCAAAATATTATAATTTCAACATGGAATCATTATAAAAATTATTACTATGTTAGGTGCAGTGACTAATGCCTGTAATCTCAGCACTTTGGCAGGTTGAGGAGGGAGGATTGCTTGAGGCCGGGAGATCGAGACCAGCCTAAGCAATATAGCAAGATCTAGTCTCTACAAAACTTAAAAAAAAAAAAAAAAGTCAGGTGTGGTGGCATACCTGTAGTCTCAGCTACTCAGGAGGTTGAGTAGAAGAATCCCTTGAGCCCAGGCAGTGGAGGCTGCAGTGAGCTATGATTGCACCACTGCACTCCAGCCTAGGTAACAGAGTGAGACCCTGTCTGTACTTTTTTTTAATTAATATGTTTTGCATTCCTCTTGTCATAAAAGTATTTGAAATCTGGTGTGTATTTTACAATTACAGCATATCTCAATTGGGACTAGCCACATATCAGGTGCTCAGTAGCCACATATTGCTTGTGGCTACTAGGCAGCAGAGATACAGACATTAAAAATATTTGCCAGGCATGGTAGCTCATGCTTGTAGCCCCAGTTACTAGGGAGGCTGAGGTGGGAGGATCACTTGAGCCCAGGAGTTCAAGGCTGCAGTGAGCTATGATTGTACCACTGCACTCCAGCCTGGGCGACAGAGCCAGACCCCATCTCCAAAAGAAATTAAAAATAAAATCCCAAATGTGTTGTTATGGAAAGAGATCCATGTTATATTAAGTGAGAGAAAAAGCAAGTCATAACACACTATGTTTAGTATGCTTTCATTCTCATAAATATCTTTTTTTTTTTTTTTTTGAGACGGAGTCTCACTGTGTCGCCCAGGCTGGAGTGCAGTGATGTGATCTTGGCTCACTGCAACCTCTGCCTCCCTGGTTCAAGCGATTCTCCTGCCTCAGCCTCCTGAGTAGCTGGGATTACAGGCTCCTGCCACCACGCCTGGCTAATTTTTGTATTTTTAGTAGAGACGGGGTTTCACCATGTTGGCCAGGCTGGTCTCGAACTCCTGACCTCAAATGATCTACCCTCCTTGGCTTCCCAAAGAGCTGGGATTACAGGCATGAGCCACAGCACCTGGCCACATTTTCATAAATATCTGTGTTTATACCTGCAAATAAACAGTCTGTAACTGCACACTATCCAGTATTGTAGCCACTAGGCTAATAAAATTAAGCTAAAAATTCAGTCCCTTCATCACCCTATCCACATTCCAAGAGCTCAGTAGTCCCTTGTGCATAGTGGCTACCATATTGGATATCAAGCCTTAGGTCACTGCTCTCTTCAAACTGCTGAACTGGTTGAGAAAGACTGAGCTTAACAGATAGAACCTGCTAGCCCTGCAGCCATTGGGGTTTTGTGACTACTGAGTCCCAGAGCCTCTGTGGTTTTTAAGAGTAACACACAGGAAGGAAGCTCACTGAGGTGCAACCGTTATTAGTACCTTGGGGAGTTTAACAGGAGCACAGTGTGGAAGCAAAACAGCTTTGTGGAGGACCCTGTTCCGTTTTTGTACAACTGAAATTAACTACTATTCAAATTGCTGAGGATCACATAAACCTGATGTCCACTTTAGGCATGTTCTTATAAAAATATTCCTTTCGACTGCTTCTTAACTGCCTAATGTACATTATGGGGCTTGCTTAACATTTTGGAGAAAAAATAGTTTCTTACTTGTACACAACTTCTAGGTGGTGCTCACATTACATTCAGCTCCAGCAGTTTGTGTCCATGTAGTAGGAGGTAGGCTGCAAAGTATAGGGGTATTAAAACCAGGTGGTTGTGGTATTCTGAGAGCCCTAGTGCTATAGTAACTCATATTCTCCAGGCCCGGGTTCTTGTCCTTACTCTGCCCTTCACCCTGTCAGCTTCCCCCTGACTTGATAGACTGGTTCTGCCTGCCCAGCTGCACTCTGTTCATCAAAATGAGACCTTGGAGCATGTGAAAGTATTGTGTCCAAGGGCATAGAAGGTAGGAACCGCTGTGCCCCTGGGTCAGACTGGCCTGGGGTGGAGTCTATTCTCATCACATACTAGTGGTGCACCCTTGTTTAAGGCATCTACCCTCTCTGAGCTTCAGGGTTTTTGTTGTATAAGAGATGTAGTGACGCCTCCCTTCAGACATTGTTGGGAGATGGAGTAAACTGAGGGCTAGAAGGCAGAGAGTAAGTGCCCCATAAGCAGAGCAGTTATACCTCCCTCTCTGAAGATATGTGTCTGCATGGCATGTGTACTGTGGTCACTTCCACAGTTGGTTATGAAATTGGAGCTAGTGTCTCAGGATGACACAGCAACATTCTCAGAGTAGGAAGGATAGATTTATGTGTACGTTATCCTAAGTGATGGTGACCATTATTAAAACCAGTAGGGACTTCTAGCTTGACTTCAGCCTATAGTTTCAAGCTTCTCTCCCACTAAATGCTTTAGCAGCCCTGTTACAAGTAGAAGAGCTCCTTTACTTTACTTTCATCTTCTGTTTTCCCAGTCTCCCCAGCACAGAAAGTACTGATGAGTAGTAAAATGACCAAAAGCTCCCTTGTCAAAGGAAAAAAGGTGCATTTATCATTGATAACATACCAGGCTCTTACCCAAGCTCAGATGATCTCAATCTTTATTACTCAGGATTCCTTATTTAATTTATTTTATTTTTCCAAGAAAGGGTCTCACTCTATCGCCCAGGCTGGAGTGCAGTGGTGCAATCACGGCTCACGGCAGCCTCCATCTCCCTGGGCTTAAATGATCCTTCTTGGGCTTCAGTGATCCACCCGCCTCAGCCCCCCAAATAGCTGAGACTACAGGTGTGCGCCACCACAGCTAGCTATTTGTGTGTGTGTGTGTGTGTGTGTGTGTGTGTGTGTGTGTGTATTTTTTGTAGAGACAGGGTTTCACCATGTTGCCCAGGCTGGTCTTGAACTCCTGGGCTCATGCAATCCACCTGCCTCATCCTCCCAAAGTGCTGAGATTACAGGTGTGAGCCACCGTGCCTGGCCAGGATTTCTTATTTTAAAGTATCATGTTTTAAATTACATGTGTAGCAAACTGAGAAACTTTTCCAAAAATTGTTTTTCCTGATTGTAAAAATAATTTATGCTCATTGAAGATAACCTGAAAAACATAGGAAAAAAAAAATAGCCAAAAGTGGGCATAGAATCTAGGACAACAGAGGCTGGAGTCATGGTACTCCTTCTTAGAAATCAGAGACTGATACAATTGTTTCTCATATTTAAAGAGAATGGCTGCTTTTTGTTTTTTCTGGGTGCTCTTCACAGTGCTGCCACCGTCTTCTATGCTTGCTGATTAGAGTCGTGATATACTCACCTGTAGACACTTTGTGTTTGCTATTTTCTTAGCAGGGAAGAAAACAGTTACAAAGCTGGCCATTGTGCTGGCTGCTCTAAATATACTGTCTTCTTTCATATTCACCACGACTCTGAAGGTGTGATTTAGCAGATGAGGAAACTGAAGCACAGAGAAGTTAGGCTGCAAAGCTAATAAGCAGTCGTTGGGCTTCGTTCCAGATCTCTGTGACTGGAAAGCTTGTGCCCTCCCCTGCTGGGGACTTGTGGCTGTGCTGTGGAGGAGGGATGGCACATTGTGGCTGATCATGACACAGTGACCAGCTCCTCCTTCAGGTTCCAGAAGGGCTCCCAGGGGGCCTGTCTTTGAGGCAGTGGAAAAGGGGGAAGGTAGAGGAGACATGGCCCAGGAGGGAGCGCTTCAGTCTCCAGCAGGTACTCAGGTCAGTGCCAGTGAAGGGCGTGAGGGATGAGGAGCTGGCCACCTCAGATACCAGAGCCCAAAGAAAAAGCATCATTTCCAGCGGATCCGAGTTTCTATGTTGTTGTCTATTCTAGCCTACTAAACATGTAGTGGGTAGTTCTCTGAGATCATGTTCACTTCATCCATTTGTAGAGTTTTAGGACATTGTGAGGATTATTGAACAAGTGAAAGTTATATTTCATTTTTAATTACTATTTAATTAAGCTTCAGATTTTTAAAGTTTGGTATTTTTTTCTTTACTTTGATGTAAGATGGAATTACTGGGTTTCCATTTTAGCAAATTATGTAATTTGCGTGGGTGTCATTTAAGGGTCATTGTACTATAGAATGCTGCAGGAAGTGGCTATTTAAAAAGCCGTATCCATTCTGTAGTCATGTTTGAGGTCAAAAGGATTTTGGAGTGCTTCTTTGCAGTGTTTTTCTTCTCTGGAACATCAGCTGTCTTTGAAGTCGGTGTGGAGACCAGCTCTCCTGGTAGGGCAGGAGACCATCCCACAGCGGAGAGTGTAGACTTCAAAAGGTTCGGAGAAGGGAGAAGAGAAGCATGCATGATCATGACGCTCATCTCACTGCAGGGATCAAAGCGTGTTTGCAATGTGTGCTTCATCTCTTCTTTTGCTAAAGTTAAAGCACATGATTCTATGAATTAGATTTTTTTTTTTGAGACAGAGTCTTGCTCTGTCACCCAGGCTGGAGTGCAGTGGTGCGATCTCGGCTCACTGCAAGCTCCGCCTCCTGGGTTCACGCCGTTCTCCTGCCTCAGCCTCCCGAATAGCTGGGACTACAGGCGCCCGCCACCACGCCCGGCTAATTTTTTGTATTTTTTAGTAGAGACAGGGTTTCACCGTGTTAGCCAGAATGGTCTCGATCTCCTGACCTCGTGATCCGCCCGCCTCGGCCTCCCAAAGTGCTGGGATTACAGACGTGAGCCACTGTGCCCGGTCTCTATGAATTAGATTTTTAAACAAAATTTATTTCATGTGGCTGAAAAGAAGATGCGTTTGGCTTTATTCATCTGCCAAAATTTAGGTTAATACAGTAATGATTCTTCAGATGCCTTTAAAAACCCTTAACATTTTCATTTGTTTTGGGGCAGTTTTTGCATATTATTAGATTGCAGAAAAATTGAAACAAAACAAAGGTAGGTTCTAGCACTGAAAATCTGCAGATGAAACAACAGTAAATAATGACTACTTAGCAGAGCAAGGAGTAATCACTAATTCTAAGTGAAATATTAAGGACTGTAAGCGGCCAGGCAGGTGGCCAGTGAGCTAAGCAGAAGTCCTGCAAGCTGAATTCTATGAGAATTTCCTCAGAAACCTTGCTGTCCTCTAGGATGATGTGGACTGCTGCCTATGGCTGCAGCTGTTGTGCTGTGTGACACTGTGATTTTGAATAGGTAGAACAGCGAAAAGAGGGGCATAAGTAAGGGATATTTAGGATGTAAACAGTCTGACTGGGTAGAGGAGGGTTTGCATGGGAAGAAAGGGTTAGGACAGTTTGGTCAGGTGGTAGAAGAATTTGGAAGCTAGGCTGAGGAATTTGGATTTACCCTGTGAGCCAGTGGGAGCCATGGAAGGTCCTGGAGCAGAGAAGTAGCGTGGTGGTAGATTCCAGCCAGGTCACTTGTTTTCAGCATTCTTTTCAGGCCTTCCTATGAAGAGAAAGTGCCAGGGGAGAAGTGAGTTTCGGAGTGAACCCAGAGGGGTGGTGTGGCTGATGGGCGCTGGAGACAAACAGGCCTGCCTCCTCTCCCAGATCCACCACTTTCTAGTCAAGGCATCTATCCTTCAGAGACTCATTTCCTCCAGCAGAGGGAAATAGTTCTTTCTTGCTCCCTTTAAACGGCATTGGCAGATAGTGTGAGTGGTGCCTATGGGAGCCACCACTACAGAGCCCAGTGTGAGGGATTTCTAGAGGCTCAGGTTAGATACCAACTGTACCCCCAAAAAGACAGATGAGCTGAGTCCTTAAGAGGAGGTGGGGAGATATGGGTGAGAGTAGAGGAGATTATGTATGAGGTTTGGTTGGTGGTTGCGTCATCTGTTGCCTTCCACTCGTGCAAGGTTTTTTATTTTTGTGGTGTGGAGCTGCTTCCTAATTTTTTTTTTTTTTTTTTTTTTGAGACTGAGTCTCTCACTCTGTCGCAGGCTGGAGTGCAGTGGCCTGATCTCAGCTCACTGCAACCTCCACCTCCCAGGTTCAAGTGATTCTCCTGCCTCAGCCTCCTGAGTAGCTGGGATTACAGGCGCCCACCATCGTGCCTGGCTAATTTTTTTGTATCTTCAGTAGAGATGGGGGTTTCATCATGTTGGCCAGGTTGGTCTCGAACTCCTGACCTTGTGAATCGCCCACCTCGGCCTCCCAAAGTGCTGGGATTACAAGCATGAGCCACCGCGCCTGGCCCGATTTCTTTAAGAGGTTTAGAACAATGGTTCTCACCCCTGGCTGCACATTAGTATCAACTGAGGAACATTTAAGACCTGCTGGCCAGGTGTGGTGGCAGTGGCTCGCGCTTGTAATCCCAACACTTTTGGAGACTGAGGCAGGTGGGATCACCTGAGGTCAGGAGTTCGAGACCATCCTGGCCAACATGGTAAAATCCCGTCTCTACTAAAATTGCAAAAATTAGCCAAGCATAGTGGTGTGCGCCTGTAGTCGCAGCTACTTGGGAGGCTGAGGTACGAGAATCGCTTGAACCTGGGAGACAGAGGCAGAGGTTACAGTGAGCCAAGATTGTGAATTTTACTCCAGCCTGGGCAACAAAGTGAGACTCTGTCTCAAAGAAAAGGAAAAAAAAAAAAAAAGAGAGAGAAAAAACAGAAGACCTGCTAATGCCTGTGCCCAGGCCAGACAAATTAAATCAGAATCTGTGAGGGCACAAGTGTAGGTATCTTTTCAAGTTCTCTAGGTGATTCTAGAATGCAGCAGGGTTGAGATGCTCTGCCTTAGGGGTAGAGAGATGGGAACACTGACAGGTTCTGCAAAACATCTCTGAACAGCTGCTGGTGTCTTTTTCTGTACTTCAAGTTTCACGGCACATCTGATAGCTGTGCCGAAAGGGAAGAGAGAATTACGTGGGCTAGGCTGGTTTGAAGGTTTGCGTAAGTTTTGGCTTGAGCGACTTAACACGTTTATTTCAAAGTAATTTGTGTTTGTAGCCTCACTAAAGTAATTTGGGGCCAGAAAGGTTCAAAATACGTTTTCCTACTTCGTTTTCCTAAAATTTCACCAAACCGAGGTACCTTTGAGTACCTGCTACTGTGCAGTGAAATCCCACATACCCTTTCAGAAACTCAGGAAAACAAATTGCAAGTGGGGATGCTTACTTGGAAAATGGCACGGCCAGTGTTGGGAGCATTAATCAATTCCAAAGGTGTGGGAATAACAGCCCCCACCTCTGCACCCTCAGGTAAGAGTCAGTGGGTCTACATCATTGGGGTGAACCAGCTCAGTCCATGGACTAGTGAGGACTCCCCCCTTTCCAAATTGCAGAAAGAGCCTGGCCTCAGGACTTCCCCGGGTTGCCAGCTATGTCTGGCAGGTTGGAGGGTCTTGGGAGTCAGCAGGACTTGGGTTCCAGTTCCCAGCCAGCTGCATCCTAGCTATGCCACCTTGGATAGCTCATTCGATCTCGCTGAGCTGAGATCTACCACCTAGGGTGGCTGTGAGGATTAATGAGAAGTATTGGGTTAGGGGCTTAGCAAAATTCCCAGCACATGATCAGTACTGGTTTTAAGTTAATTATCTCTTTTCCTCCCTCACTTAAGTCAGAAATCACGTGGTCCTGGTGCAAGTGCATTTCCAGTTTGAAAAACTTCAGCACCAGACCTCAGTGATTTGCCAGAATGCCCACATGGTAGGACTTGACACAGCAGCCTCCCTGGCATGCCAAGATAGGGGGTGTTGTGTCAAAAGGAGGGGCAGAAAGGAGTGGGCCCTTTGGGGAAGTGGCAGCAGATGGCAGGGTTTGGTGGCAGGCTGAAATCCATCTGACTCAGGTCTGCCCTGCAGGGCTGTTAGCTCTCCTTTCCATGCCTGATGGGCCTTGGTGCTTTATCTTCTCTTTTATGCACTCTGTCGATCCTGTTCCACATCGGAGAGGGCAGTAAAGATGGGAATGATTCATTGGAGAATCCCAGGCTGCTGACTCCAGCTCAGGAGGTGGAGGCCTGACTTCAAATGTCGAGTTTCTGCTGGTCTCCAGGGCTCTCTTCTCTTTACTTTAATAAGAGCTACAGCCTGGTTGCAAGCAGTAGGCAGCTGTGTGTTTTTTTTCTTTTTTTTGAGACGGAGTCTTGCTCTGTTGCCAAGGCTGGAGTGCAGTGGTGCAATCTCGGCTCACCACAACCTCCGCCTCCTGGGTTCAAGTGATCCTCCTGCCTAAGCCTCCCATGTAGCTGGGACTACAGATGCGTACCTCCATGCCCGGCTAATTTTTGTATTTTCAGTAGAGACGGAGTTTCACTATGTTGGCCAGGCTGGTCTTGAATGCCTGACCTTGTGATCCACCTTCCTCAGCCTCCAAAGTGCTGGGATTAGAGGCGTGAGCCACTGCGCCCGGCCTCTTTTTTTTTTTTTTGTTCACAGCATTGGAAACTTGAGGTGAAAACATTTCCCTTTTGATTAGGCTGGTTGGTATATCGAGCAATCTAGAAAACTTCAGGCTGGGCGCGGTGGCTCACACCTGTAATCCCAGCACTTTGGGAGGCTGAGGCAGGCAGATCATGAGGTCAAGAGATGGAGACCATTCTGGCCAACATGGTGAAACCCCATCTCTACTAAAAATACAAAAATTAGCCGGGTGTGGCGGCACACGCCTGTAGTCCCAGCTACGTGGGGGGCTGAGGCAGGAGAATCATTTGAACCTGGGAGGCAGAGGTTGCAGTGAGCCGAGATTGTGCGACTGCACTCCAGCCTGGGCAACAGAGCGAGACTCTGTCTCAAAAAAAAAAAACAAAAACTAAGACATAAACACACACATTAGCCTAGGCCTACACAGTATCAAGATCATCAGTATGACTGTCTTCCACTTCCACATCCTGTCCCACTGGAAGGTCTTCTGGGGCAATAACACACATGGAGCTCTCCTATGATAGCAATGCCTTCTGGATACCTCCTGAAGGACCTGTCTGAGGCTGTTTTACAGTTACCTTTCATTTCTAAGTAGAAGGAGTATACTCTGAAATAACTATAAAAAGCAGTAGGTTTATTTACACCACGATACTACAAACACATGAGTAATCCATTGCGCTATAATGTTAAGACATCTGTGATGTCACTAGGCAATAGAAATGTTTTTAGCTCCATTATAATCTTATTACACCTTGGCCAGGCGTTGTGGCTGACACCTATATGTAATCCTAGCACTTTGGGAGGCCAAGGTGGGCGGATCACTTTGAGGTAAGGAGTTACAGACCAGCCTGGCAAACATGGTGAAACCCCATCTCTACTAAAAATACAAAAATTAGCCTGGCTTGGTGGTGGGCACCTGTAATCCCAGCTACTTGGGAAGCTGAGGCAGGAGAATTATATGAACCCGGGAAGCAGAGGTTGCAGTGAAGTGAGATCATGCCACTGCATGTCACTCCAGCCTGGGTGACAAAGTGAGACTCTGTCTCAAAAAAAAAAAAAAAAAAAAAAAAAAAAAGCCAAGAAAGAAAACCTAATCTTACTGGACCATCATGATATTTGTGGTCTGTGTGACTGAAATGTCATTATGCAGTGCATAACTATATATACTTTGTGGAATAATTGAATCAAGCCAATGAACATATTATCACTTCATGTAGTTATCATTTCTTTGTGGTGAGAACATTTAAAATCCACTGTTTTAGTCATTTTGAAATATGCATTATTATTGACTACAATCACCATGGTGTGCAGTAGATCACCACAGCATATTCTTCGTGTCTTACTAGAAACCTTCCACCAGCATCATCTCTTTCTTGGTCTACTCCCACTGCCACCCTGTGGTAACCACCATCCTACTCTACTTCTGGAGGCTCATTCTTAATGTTCCTTTACAGGGGAAATACAATGGGTATGGGTGGTGCCTTGGGGCTACCAGTAACTAAGCACACCCTGTAGGTAGACATGCACATGCTACAAATGGTGTTGCATGTAGGATAGCAGTGGGCCACGGTCCAGGGCAGGTGACAGCAGAAGTAACGCCCACTCCATCCTGTATCCCAAGCCTCCATGGGCTGGTGTGACCTCTTCTACTCACCTGATCCCCAGTTTCTCAACCTTGGTACTTTGACATTTGGGGTCAGATGGCTCTTTGTTGTGGGGGTCTCCTGTGCATTACAGGACATTTAGCAGCATTCCTGGCCACTACCTATTAGGTAGCACTCCTGTCCCCTGTGACAACCTAAAATGTTTCCAGACATTACCAGATGTCTGCTGAGCAGAATCACCCCCGCTTTTAAGAACACTGACCTAAACATAGAGTGTCTTGGCAGAAACATTAACTAGGATATCATTTTGGGATGTCACAGCCTGACATCAGGACGCAGGCATTGTCTTGCTGCTACTGCTTCCCATATGCCAAATGCTTTCCCCAAACATTATTGCGTGTTTTATAGCCAAGTTTATTTTTCTAATCTAAATTATATCTATACACAGGAAAGGAATGGAATGCAGTACCTTTTTCATCAGAATGCACTTTTCTGTTGAGAATCATTTCCCCAGCATGAACAAAGCACGGGTTTGGAACGTGATAGGTGCTTAGTCCATGCTCACAATTGGCAGCAACATCTTCATAAAAACACATGTCCAAACTTTAAACTCAAAGCTATGTAGTTTATATGAGTTTATATAAAGGAGACCAGCAAATGCTTACTTAGTAGCTTCTAAGTGCCCAACATTGAGCTGGAATTTTAAACATTAAAATTATTCCTCTGATGGCCAGGCGCAGTGGCTCACGCCTGGAATCCTAGCACTTTGGGAGGGCGAGGTGGGCAGATCATGAGGTCAGGAGATCGAGACCATCCTGACCAACATGGTGAAACCCCCTCTCTACTGAAAATACAAAAATTAGCCAGGCATGGTGGTACGTGCCTGTAAATCCCAGCTACTCGGGAGGCTGAGGTGGGAGAATCGCTTGAACTAAGGAGTCAGAGGTTGCAGTGAGCCGAGATCGCGCCACTGCACTCCAGCCTGGCCACAGAGTGAGACTCTGTCTCAAAAAAAAAAAAAAAAGAAAAAAAATTATTCCTCTGATACATGAAGCAATCGATGCGCAAAGTGATTTTTGTGATTTAACATTTTTTTCCCTCTAGACATAAAAAAAACATGTTTATGTGTAGTTGTTTGGAGTTACCCAATTATACATGCCAATTTACATTTCTATAAGAATGTAAAAGCCAAGAAAATGTGTCAGTAAAACGAACCTAAGATGACAAGAACATTTAAATGCTAAAGGACTGATCTCCAAATGTAAGACTGTCAGTTGTTTTTAGCATTTTATCTTTATGTATTCAGAAATAATTGCATTAGCATATTGCTTAAGAGATTTGCCTGAGGCTGGGCATGGTAGCTCATGCCTGTAATCCCAGCACTTTGGGAGGCTGAGACAGAAGAATTGCTGGAGGCCAGGAGTTCGAGACCAGCCTGAGCAACATACTGAGACCCCGTTTCTACAAAAAATTTAAAAATTAGCTGGAGATGGTGGAGCGCACCTGTAGTCCCAGCCACTCAGGAGGCTGAGGTGGGAGGACTGCTTGAGCCCAGGAGGTCGAGGCTGCATGCCATTGTACTCTAGCGTGGATGACAGAGTAACACCTTATCTTTAAAAAAAGTAAAAGAGAGAGAGAGATTTGTCACACTACACAAGTCAGTTTTGAAATGTTTTATAACCCCATATAAAACCATGCCAAGTACATAATAATTGAGCGGATATTGTTGAACGTTGAATGTACCATCCTTAACATAATCCAGGAGAGGCAGAAGTTCCTGCTTATTTGGAATTTATCAGTCTTTGCCAAATAAACAGCATATAAATGAATGATAGTGTAATACGATCAATTTTAAAATGTAGTTACCAGGTTAATATCTCATTTGGCTTTATTTTCTAAATAACCTATTTAAATCAGTGGAATCAATTCAGTAGAAAGGATTTGTTGAGTAGTGACCGTGAGTAATGCCTATATGATACCACTCAAAGTTAGTAAAACAGGCTGGGCGCAGTGGCTCATACCTGTAATCCCAGCTCCAGGCCGGGCACAGTGGCTCATACCTGTAATCCCACCTGTAATCCCAGGGTGGGCAGATCACTTGAGTCCAGGAGTTTGAGACCAGCCTGGGCAACATGGTGAAACACCGTCTCTACAAAAAATACAAAAATTAGCCAAGGGTGGTGGTGCATGCCTGTGGTCCCAGCTACTTGGGAGGTTGAGGCAGGAGGATTGCTTGAACCCAGGAGGTGGAGGTTACAGTGAGCTGAGATTGCACCATTGCACTCCAACCTAGGCAACAAAGTGAGACCCCGACTAAAAAAAAAAAAAAAAAAGTTAATAAAACAGTTCTGAATATTTGAGGAAACAATAACATTCTTTATGATTTAATTTATACTTTCATCATAATGTCCTGTGTGTATAAACTGGAGGCTGCTCTAGGTCTGTGTTTCATGCTTGCTTAATAATTATTACCTGGGGAAGCTATTAAAACTTCTCATTTTGGCCGGGCGTGGTGGTTCATGCCTGTAATCCTGGCACTTTGGGAGGCTGAGGTGGGCGGATCACCTGAGGTCAGGAGTTAGAGACCAGCCAGGCCAAGGTGGCGAAACCTCGTCTCTACTAAAAATACAAAAATTAGCCAGAATGTTGGCGCGCACCTGTAATCCCAGCTACTCGAGAGGCTGAGGCAGGAGAATCACTTGAACCCGGGAGGCGGAGGTTGTAGTGAGCTGAGATTGTACCACTGCACTCCAGCCTGGGTGACAGAGCAAGACTCTGTCTCAAAAAAAAAAAAAAAAAAAAAAAAAATGGAGAGAGATCCCATATACCCTTTACTCAATTTTCTCCAATGGTAACATCTTGCAAACCTATAGTACAATATTATAACCAGGATATTGACAGTGATACAGTCACGATAGAGAACACTTCCATTATTACGAGCATTCCTCACTTTGCCCTTCTGTAGCTACACTGCTTCCCTCTGATGCCCATCTCACTACCACAGCCTTAACTCCAGGTAACCATTAATCTGTTCTCCATCTCTATAATTTTGTCACTTCAAGAATGTTATATAAATAGAATTGTACAGTATATAACCTTTCAAGATTGCTTTTTTTTCCACTCAGCATGATTCTCTGGAGATCCATCCAAGTTATTGTGTATATTAATAGTTCATTTCTTTTTTTGCTTGAGTAGTATTTCATGGTATGGATATAGCAGAATTTAACCACCTATTGAAGGACATCTGTCTTGTTTCCACTTTGAGGCTTTTACTGATAAAGCTGCTATGAACATTTGTGTATAAATTCTTATGTGAATATAAGTTTTCATTTCTTTGGAATAAATGTCTAGGAATACAGTTGCTAGGTTGTATAGTAGTTGCATATATAGTTTTTAAAGAAACTTCCAAACTGTTCTGGAGTAGTTATACCATTTTATAGTCCCATCTGCAATGTATGAATGATCCAGTTTTTTTGTATCCTAGCCAGGATTTGGTGTTATTACTGTTTTTTATTTAAGCCATTCTGATAGGTGTATAGTGGCCTTAATTTGCATTTCCCTGAGGGCTAGTAATGTTGAATATATTTTCATGTATGCCATCTGTATATCCTCTTCAGTGAAATGTATTCTTATTATTTGCCCATTTTCTAATTGGATTTTTAAAAAATGTTTGTTCTTTCATAGAAAAATGTTTTTAATTTTGATGAAGTCCAATTTTTCCCTTACATAGATCATGCTTTTGCTGTCAAGAACTTGTTGCCTAAACCTGGATCCCAGATTTTTCTCT
Organism: Pan troglodytes; assembly: GCF_028858775.2. Classification (NCBI taxonomy): domain Eukaryota; kingdom Metazoa; phylum Chordata; class Mammalia; order Primates; family Hominidae; genus Pan; species Pan troglodytes. The sequence continues at coordinate 62,379,006 of NC_086015.1, forward strand.
CCTATTTTTTTTCCTAAAAGTCTTACAGTTTTACATTTTACATTTAAGTACATAATTCATTTTGGTAGTACAATGTGTGAATACAATGCCTGAATCTTAGGTTGAGGTTCATTTCATTGCTGAGTGTCCAATTGCTCTGACACATGAAAGTAATACAACACATGAATCTTAGGTTGAGGTTCATTTCATTGCTGAGTGTCCAATTGCTCTGGCACCATTTGTTGAAAAGGCTATCATTCTTCTATTGAATTGCCTTTGCACTTTCATAAAAAATTTAATTAGGCATACTTATATGGAATTATTTCTGGGTTCTCTGTTGTCTTCCAGTGACGTATATGTTTATGCCTCCACCAACACTACACAGTCTTGATTACTGTATTGATGTAATAGTCTTGACATCAGGTAGACTGAGTCCTCATACTTTATTTATTTAGAGACAAGGTCTTGCTCTCTTGCCCAGGCTGGAGTGCAGTGGCATGATCTTGGCTCACTGCAGCTTCAGCCTCCCAGGCTCAAGCAATTCTCCTTCCTCAGCTTCCTGAGTAGCTGGGACTACAAGTGCGTACCACCGTGCCCGGCTAATTAATTTTTTTATATTTTGTAGAGGTGGAGTTTCACCGTGTTGCCCAGGTTGGTTGAACTCCTGAGCTCAAGTGATCCTCCCGCCTTGGCCTCCCCAAATGCTCAGATTATAGTCATGAGCCGCTGACTTGGCCCCATCTACATTTTAGAATAATCTTGACTATATTTGGAAAAAAAACTTTTAATAGGATTTGTTTTAAACATGTATATCAATTTAGGGATAATTGAAATCTTTATTTCTATTCGTTTATTCAGAGCTTTGATTTCCGTTATCAGTGGTTTGTAGTTTTCGACATACAAGTACTGTGCATGTTTTAGATTTCCCTCCAAGTATTTTTTTTTGAGTAATTGTAAATGGTGTTATATTTCTAATTTATACCTATATATGTTCATTTCTAGTATATAGATACACAATTGATATTTGTATACTTGTATTCTGTGGCCTTGCTGAACTCAATTAATTAATTAATGACTGGGTCTCTCTCTTTTGCCAAGGCTGGAGTGCGGGTGCCAACATGGCTCATGGCAGTCATGACCTTCCGGGCTCAAGCATTCCCTCTGCCTCCTGAGTAGCTGGGACTACAGGCATGTACCACCATGCCTGGCTAATTTTTTTATTTTTGTAGAGACGAGGTCTTGCTGTTTTGCCTGGGCTAGTCTTAAACTCCTGGACTCAAGCAGTCCTCCCACCTCAGCCTGCTAAAGTGCTGAGATTACAGGCATGAGCCGCTGAGTCTGGCCTAAGAATTTATTAATTCCAGTTTTTTTGTAGATCCCTTGGGATTTTCTACATAGACTATCATGTTGCCTAAAAATAGGAACAGTTTTATTTCTTCCTTTTGATCTATATGCCGTTTATTTCTTTTCCTGTTTTTATTACACTGGCTAGATCTTCCAGTAGTTTGTTGAGTAGGAGAACACACTGCCTTGCCTTGTTCCTGATCTTAGGGGAAAATATTGAGTCTTCCACCATTAAGTATGTCAGCTGTAGGTTTTTTGTAGAACTTTTTCATCAACTTAAGGAAGTGTCCTCTATTCCTATTTTTCTAAAATTTTTTATCATGAAAGGATGTTGAGTTTTGCCAGATGCTTTTTCTGCATCATTTGATACGATCACATGATTTTTCTCGATTAGCCTGTTAATATGGCAGATTACATCGATCAGTTTCTGAATGGTGAACCAGCCTTGAGTCCCTAGAATGAGACCCACTTGGTCATGGTATATAATTCTTTTTATAAATTGCTGAATTCAATTTACTAATATTTTGGTAAGGATTTTTGAGCCTATGTTTGTGAATGGTATTGATCTGTAGTTCTCTTTTTTGTACTGTCTTTGGTTTTGGGACCTGGGTAATACTAGCTTCATCAAGTGAATTGGGAAGTGTTCCTTCCTCTTCTGTGTTTTAGAAGAGTTTGTAGAGAATTGGTGTTGATTCTTCTTAAGACACTTAGTAGAATTCTCCAGTGAAACCATTGGGCCTTGATACATATTTGGCGGGGGAAGGGGAGCGGAGTTTTTTAGTTATGAATTTAATTATAAATCATTATAGGCTGGGCGCAGTGGCTCACGCCTGTAATCCCAGCACTTTGGGAGGCCGAGGTGGGCGGATTACTTGAGGTCAGGAGTTCGAGACCAGCTGGGCCAATATGGTGAAACCCCATCTCCGCTAAAAACACAAAAATTAGCCGGGAACAGTGGCAGGCACCTGTAATCCCAGCTACTCAGGAGGCTGAGGCAGGAGAATTGCTTGAACCCAGGAGGCGGAAGTGGCAGTGAGCTGAGATCGTGCCACTGCACTCCAGCCTGGGTGACAGAGTGAGACTCGGTCTCAAAAAAAAAAAAATCATTATGAAGATCAAATTATGTATTTCATATTGAGTGAGTTGTGGTATTTAGTGTTCCTGAGGAAGTGGTCCATTTCATCTAAGTTGTCAAATTGATATATGTAGAATCGTTCACAGCATTCCCTTATCCATTTGATATCTGCACAGTCTGTAGTGGTATCCTAATTCATTCTTGATATTAATAATACATGTCTTATCTTTATTTTGTCCATTTTTTTCAATTTTATTGGTCTTTTCAAATAATCAGCTTTTTATTTCTTGACTTTTCTCTATTTCTTTGTTTTCAATTTTATTGATTTCTGCTCTTTATTTTTCCTTCTTCTGCTTGCTTTGAGTTTATTATGCTCTTCTTTTTCTAGGTTCTTGAGGTGAAGTTTAGGTTATTGATTTGATAGTTTTTCTCTTTTCTAATATAAGCATTTAGTGCTTAAATTTCCCTCTCAGTGCTGTGTTAGCTGACGTGTCCCACAAATTTTGATATGCTGTATTTTCTTTCAGTTCAATGTATGTAATTTTTAATTTCCCTTGAGATTTTGTCTTTAAAACATGGATTATTTAGAACTGTGTTGTTTAGTTTCCAACTGTTGTGGAGATTTTCCTGTTACCAATCTTACTGATTTCTAGTTTGTATGATTTTGGTTCTTTTAAATATTTTGAGATTTATGGCTCAGGATATGATCTGTATTGGTCTATGGTACGCATGATGACTTGGAAAGAATGTGTATTCTGCTGTTACTGGATGGAGTGCTCTATAAATGCTAATTAAATCCTGTTGGCTGATGGTATTGTTAAGTTCTTCTGTATCCTAGTTGGTGTTCTGTTTAGTTGTTCTGTCAATTCCTGACAGAGGAGTATTGAAGTCTTCAACTATAATTTTGGATTTGTCTGTCACTTCTTTCAGTTTTATCAGTTTTTTGCCTCACATATTTTACAGCTCTGTTGTTTGATGCATATACATTTAGGATTGCTATGTCTTCCTGGTAGATTACCCTTTTGTTTTTATGTAAAGTCCCTTTCTCTCTGTCTCTGGTAATTTTCCTTGCTCTGAAGTCTACTTTATCTGATTTTTTAAAACTTATTTTTGATTCCCTGATTTGGGAATCAAACTCAGTTTTATAACTGAGGTTATTCTTCCCTTCTCTTTTTAAGGAATATATTATTCGAGTGCAAAGAGGAATTTCTGTGGAAAACAGCTGGCAGGTAAGCATCTTTTTTTTTTTTTTTGTCAATTAGAAAAATATTTAAATGCGTGACTAAAACCCTGACTTGGGGCCTCTGAAAGTCTGGAAAAATCAGAACATGCATAAATATAAATCATGTTTCTTTTAGCTATAAACTTTTAGCTTTAAGACAAGTATGATAAGAGTCTTTCCTGTCCCCAGTTGTTTGGTTAAATTGTGTGTGATTGATATTACTATGGAGGGTATCTAGGAATTTGTTCCCCAGCTCAACCCAGGGCAAATAGTGTATGCAAATTACTTGTTTTCTTTCTAGAAATTCACACCTTCTTCCCTGTAGCTATGGTTTGAGTTCAGTCTACCAGGTAGAAAGGTGAGATTGAGTCTTGGTTATTGTACAGTTTGGGCCACTACATTTTATGGATCTCAGGTCCACTCATGGGCAGCTTCTGGTGCTAGCTCCCTCATTGTCTCTAGGGGAGGGTCTTCTTGGGGCCCCAGGCTCTGCTTTCTTCAGTGGTGGCCTCAGAGAGAAAAGAATTCCTGGACAGATCGAGAGGTCCTTCCCATCTGAGTTGACTTACAGAGGGTGGCTGAATTCTGCATAGGGGCCCTTTCTTTCCTGTTTTAGTAATTATAATTACCACCTCCACCTCCCTGCAACCCTTCTTCTCTCCCAAAAATCTTACCTTCTCCTTCACAGCCCAGCTCAAACTTTAACCTTCTACCTTAAGCAGCCTCTTACACACAGTTGTCCACACTTGGTCTTTTCTTTGCCTGAAATTTCAAACTACTGTTTGTTTGAATAATTATTATATTTAACATCTATTGAGCATGTATTAAGTGTTCACTAGTTTAAACACATTAATTCACTTAACCTTTTAAAAATGTCCTATGTGGTAGTATTGTCCTCATTTTACATTTGTGAAGTAAGTAACTGTCTAAGGTCACAGTTAGATCATTGGCAGAATAGAGTTGGAATTTGCTCATTCTCTGTGGTTAACCACTCTACGATCTTTTGCTTCTTGGCTGTTATCAGGGATGACCTTATATTTAACTTTTTGATGTATATTTGGCAAACAGGGCCAACAGCAGTGTCCTACCAGAAAGATCAACCCTTGGTGCAGTTTTCTAGATCCATTGCATTAGAAACCCAGGAGGACTCAACAAAAATGTAGACTCTTGGGCCCCATCCTAGACCTACTGATCAGATTTTCAATGGGTGGGGTTGTAGGGGCAGAGAGGTGTGATACCTTTCTTCACCCATGGTAATGGTTGTGGCCAACACTCCTATAACAGAAGACAGATTAATAAGGGAAAAGCATAACAAATTTATTTATTAAAAGCTTTTTTTTTTTTTTTTTTAGACGGAGTCTTGCTCTGTCGCCCAGGCTGCAGTGCAGTGGCACGATCTACGCTCACTGCAAACTCCGCCTCCTGGGTTCACGCCATTCTCCTGCCTTAGCCTCCCGAGTAGCTGGGACTACAGGCACCCGCCACCAGGCCCAGCTAATTTTTTTGTATTTTTAGTAGAGACAGGGTTTCACTGTGTTAGCCAGGATGTTCTCGATGTCCTGACCTCGTGATCCGCCTGCCTCGGCCTCCCAAAGTGTTGGGATTACAGGTGTGAGCCACTGCGCCTGACCAATCAAAGTTTTATGTGACACAGGAACTTTCAGAAATGAAGACCCAAAGACCCGGGGAAAACTGTCCATTTTTATGCTTGATTTGATGAAGAATGGATAGCCATGTAGAATGTGATTGAACAAACAATTTCTTTATGTTTTTATTTTTATTTTTTTGAGATAGGGTTTTGCTCTGTGGCCCAGACTGGAGTGCAGTGGTGTGATCACAGCTCACTTCAGCCTCGACCTCCTGGGCTCAAGTGATCCTCCCACTTCAGCCTCCTGAGTAGCTGGAACTATAGGCAGGTGCCACTATGCCCAACTAATTTTTGTGTATTTTTTATAGAGATGGGGTTTGGCCATGTTGCCCAGGCTGGTCTGGAACTCCTGAGCTCAAGCAATCCTCCTGCCTTAGCCTCCCAAAGTGCTGGGATTGTAGGCATGAGCCACCATGCCTGGCCTTGTCTGTTCTTCTTTTTTTAATTTTTAGTTTTGTAGAAAAGGGGTCTTGCTATGTTGCCCAGACTGGTCTTTAACTCCTAAGCTCAAGGGATCCTCCTGCCTTTGCCTCCCAAAGTGCTGGGATTGTAGGTATGAGCCATTGTGCCTGGGCCTGTCTGTTTTTCTTGGTCTGTCCGTGTAGCCTTCCTTCCTCCTGGGTATGGGGCAGGACCCCTTTAGAATGAGAGTCCTCAAGGGAGAAGGGAGAGAGCAACCTCTAGGTTTTATGGCTTACTTTGTGAGAGGTAGAGGGGCTAGAGACAGGAGGGCAGAAGACCAGAAAGAATAACTCATTTGTGAGCTCTTCTTTTTTTTTTAGACAGAGTCTCATTCTGTTGCCTGGGCTGGAATGCAGTGGAGCGATCTCTGCTCACTGCAATCTCTGCCTCCTAGGCTCAAGCGATTCTAGTGCTTCTGCCTCCCGAGTAGCTGAGGCTACAGGTGCTCGCCACCATGCCCAGCTAATCTTTGTATTTTTAGTAGAGACGGGTTTCGCCATGTTGGCCAGGCTGGTCTCGAACTCCGGGCCTCAGGTGATCCACCCGCCTTAGCCTCCCAAAGTGCTGGGATTACAGTCACAAGCCACTGTGCCCAGCCCATTTCTGAGGCCTTCTAATCTCCTTTAGTTCAAAGTACTTAGCATGCCAAAGTACCATACTGGGATATCATTTTCTGAGCCCCGATAGGGTTCTAGGTGATATCCAGGTAATACTTTTCTGCACATTAACATGTGAAAATCACCAATAAAGGTTAAAGTCAAACTATTCAAACCAAAATTATTTTCTTGATCAGGGCCTGAAGAACTAGTAGAATTTGTCTATAGCCTAATCAATGGCATTAATACAACTGAGAAAGAATGTGTAGACAATGGAAGGTGGACTGTCTGTCAAGAGGGGGAACCCTGGGGAATCAGGGCGATGTGTGGCAGCTCTGCCTGCAATGCAGTCCAGTCTCCAGGGTGGTGGGAGCTCACCTGGGGAAAGTTTGACCCAGGACAAAGGTGAAATGGCCTCAAAACTGTCCATTTCCTCTTGCTTTGATTCCATGCTCAGTAAAACTTTTTTTTTTTTTTAAGTCATTCATCTTTCTAGGTGCCTGGTTAATAAGAAAGACATTTGAAGGGCTGTTTGCCCTGAAAACAAATATTCTCACTTATCTCTTGGCATCTTGTGAATTTGACAGGTATTAACCAGTTTCCCATGGCCCAGCCAACGCTTGGCACTGCTAAGTCTGTTTTCTAGGCTTGTCAGGTTAAACAGTTAAGCACCAGGTATAAGCCCTACTACCCTTAGCACAAGTGCCTGAGCTCTAGAGTGCCAATATTACTAATTCTAATGCATATTAAATAAAGAAATGAAAAGAGATAGTCTTTGCTGAATCAAAACACTACTTCTTGTCTCTTACAGATTGTTAGAAGATACAGTGACTTTGATTTGCTTAACAACAGCTTACAGGTAAATGTTTTGAAATTCTAATTACACACATTGATTACTTGGGGTGTCTAAAAAACTGGCTGGAGTCCAGGCACGGTGGCTCAACGCCTGTAATCCCAGCACTTGGGGAGGCCAATGCGGGTGGATCACCTGAGGTCAGGCGTTCAAGACCACCTGACCAACATGGAGAAACCCCATCTCTACTAAAAATACAAAATTAGCCAGGCGTGGTGGCGCGTGCCTGTAATCCTAGCTACTTGGAAGGCTGAGGCAGGAGAATCACTTGAACCTGGGAAGCGGAGGTTGTGGTGAGCCGAGATTGCACCATTGCACTCCAGCCTGGGCAATAAGAGTGAAACTCCGTCTCAAAAAAAAAAAACAAAACAAAACTGGTTGGAAATGGCAATATCAGAAACAAGAAATTAGCACATTTCCCTGTCAAAGAAAATAAATTCATACTTTATACAGATGATGTAAAGTATTCCCAAAAATAAACTTTTGGGAATCAACATGTGATTTATAATTAATAGTCACCTTGCAACCAAGTATTATTGTGCCAGACTGTATCCTTACCACAGTCATAGGAGGCTGACGTAATATCTCCTTTTAACAGATGTGGAATGATTGCGTGGATTGCTAGTGTTGTTCACTTAGGTGGAGCTGGGACTCTGAATCTCTTCATTGAACTAGGCTACATATCAGCTCTGCGGATCAACATGCAGCAGTAACTGAGAGTCTCAGCCTTTTTCTGTTTAACTTTTTTATCCTAAATATGTAGTTAGAAATCCCTTTGTTTTAAATGTTCCTAACTTGAGGGCCATAATGGGAAGAAGCATGAGCTGGAAGGTCTTCATCTAGAAACACAGCCAGTGTTGGTAATGGTTAAAGGGTCCAAGAGGGGCTTTAGCACCTTAGGAAGTCCTGCCAATACCCGCCATGTCTTCACTTGGCAGGCTGGTCTTCAAGTGCCTTGGATTACTGAAGACTATTGTGCTCGTGTGTGTCATACTTCAGGTTTGATTGGTAACATAAAACCCTTTAAACCTGAGGAAGAGTGCACGGCTTATGAGGTAAAGGACTCAGCCAGGAGGGAAAGGACTGCTCCCGTCATTGGTGAGCTAGCCGTTATCGCTCATTCTGAGGGACCTCTGATCTTGCCCATAAAGGTCAGGAGGACTGTGCACTAGGAGGAAGCGTAATACTTCCTTTCCTTCAGAAGGCCACGTTTTGTTGGTCAGACTTCAGAAAATAAGCATTTGGGCCACACGTGGTGGCTCACTCCTGTAATCCCAGCACTTTGGGAAGCTGAGGCGGGTGGATCACCTGAGGTCAGGAGTTCAAGACCAGCCTGGCTAACATGGCGAAACCCTGTCTCTACTAAAAATACAAAAATTAGCTGGGTGTGGTGATGGGCGCCTGTAATCCCAGCTACTCAGGGGGCTGAGGCAGGAGAACCGCCTGAACCCAGGAGGGGGAGGTTGCAGTGAGCCAAGAATGCACCACGTTGCACTGCATCCTGGGCAATAGAGCAAGACTCTGTCTCAAAAAACAAACAAGCAAAAAAGGAAATAAGTATTTGTACAGCCCACACTTTAACATTATTTATAATGCTGCTGAAAGCATGAATGCCTTGTTTTCCTTTTGAAGGAAGGGGCCTGAGTATCTGCAGATGATTATGTATTGCCATACTTGTCATGCATTTGACACATAATGTCTTTTTGTATTTTAATTTTAGTATGACCCATTTGAGTCTTCAGATAGAATATTGGCAGACATCAAATTCTCATCAGTGGGTTTAATTGGTTTTATTTATGGATTTTAATAGCATCTTTGCACTCAGACAAGAGCTGGGCCTATGATGACATTGTAGATAAGGTATCAATGTGCAGTTTATTCCAGCAGTGGATTTTCTCCTCAAGCCCTCCTCTCCCCAGTGCAGTGGCCCATGTGACATTTCCACAGTGGTGTAAGCATTTGGGAATTAACAGTGGGCCTACTAACTGTTTCTGCCTTTATGTTCAAGCGAACCTTTGCTTGTGCATAAAGGGGGCGTGATCTTTGTACAATGTCATTCAGCCAGGCCGAGTAAGAATTGTGGGAGAAATATTTTTGAAATTGAAATTGCCTAGACTTAGCCTCTAAGAATAGAGGGTGGGGAGGAGAGTTTTATCTCTCATTTACTCATACTTTGGGGTGATAAAGTTTCTCCACAACTCTTCACTTATGGCCTTTTTAATATACTGAATTTTATGCTTGCTTCAGTGTAATTTTACCTTTTAAAATGGGGACTTTCAATGTGCATCTTATTTCAAATGCAAACATCCCCATGTATTGATGTTGGCTTATGTTGGGCAGAATATGGTCAGACATCATTTCAGTGGGCGGTTTTTCTGGATTCAAGTAAACAAACAGAAGAAAGCACATACAGCTTTTTGGCAGTGAAATAATTTAAAACAATATCCGTAAAACAGACCAAAAAGACTCAAACCTCAGAATAAAACTGTGACCATGATTTTCAGTGTCCAATTACCCTTTTGACAGATAAATGAGTTCCTGCTGAAGAAAGATAAATATAATACACATATGCGGAGTTGGACACATATCTGAGTCCAATAGGAACATGTCTAAGTGAAAAAAAGCAGAATGCAAAATTATATATGCCATATAATATAATTACAAGAAATGTTTGGAAAACAGGATTGCAAGTAAATATGCCAAAATGTTAATGGTGATCCCCAGGTGGCAGAATTATAGGTTATGTCTTTTTCTGTTTCTTTGTTTTGTTTTGTTTAATGTTCTGTACTTTCCAAGTGCTCCACAAACAAGCACATGTAGGCTATCTAAGCGGAAAAACAGAAAAAAGCTGCTTTTTCTTTTTTTTTTGAGATGGAGTCTCACTCTGTCGCCCAGGCTGGAGTGCAGTGGCGCGATCTTGGCTGACTGCAAGCTCCACCTCCCGGGTTCACCTCATTCTCCTGCCTCAGCCTCCCGAGTAGCTGGGACTACAGGCGCCCGCCACCACGCCCGGCTAATTTTTTGTGTTTTTAGTAGAGACGGGGTTTCACCGTGTTAGCCAGGATGGTTTCGATCTCCTGACCTTGTGATCTGCCTGCCTCGGCCTCCCAAAGTGCTGGGATTACAGGAGTGAGCCACCGCGCCCAGCAAAAGCTGCATTTTCTAAACTTTTTTTTTTTTTGAGATGGAGTCTCGCCCTGTCACCCAAACTGGAATGCAGTGGCGTGATCTTGGCTCACTGCAATCTCTGCCTCTTGGGTTCAAGCAATTCTCCTGCCATAACCTCCCGAGTAGCTGAGATTACAGGCACGCGCCACCATGCCCGGCTAATTTTTGTATTTTTAGTAGAGACGGGGTTTCACTGTGTTGGCCAGGCTGCCAGACTTTTTATAGTGAGCATATTTCGTGGAAACAATGAAGAAAAATCACCATCTTATTTTAAATGCAACATCAGATTAGCAGCCATCTAGGGAGACAGCATACAACGAAGGGAAAGAAGCAGGCTGTTGAAATGTTGGAAACTGGGCAGAGAGAGAAAGAACTCAGTCTCTGTTCCTTAGACTTGAGAAGGAACCCAGGCCCTGCCCCTTCCAGTGTTGAGACCTTGAGTCTGTCATTTCTTTTTTTTTTTTTTTTTTTTTTTGAGACGTAGTCGCTCTGTCGCCCAGGCTGGAGTGCAGTGGTGCAATCTCTGCTTACTGCAAGCTCCACCTCCCAGGTTCACGCCATTCTCCTGCCTCAGCCTCCTGAGTAGCTAAGACTACAAGGCGCCCGCCACCATGCCCGGCTAATTTTTTGTATTTTAAGTAGAGTTGGGATTTCACTGTGTTAGCCAGGATGGTCTCGATCTCCTGACCTCGTGATCCGCCCACCTTGGCCTCCCAAAGTGCTGGGATTACAGGTGTGAGCCACAGCACCCGGCCGAGTCCATCATTTCTTCTCTTGGGTTTCACTTTCGCCGCTGAAATAAAGGGGTTGAACTAGATGACTTCTGAGGTCTCTTATAGCACAAATGTTTTGTAATTAGAATTTTACTGCCCATTGTTGACCTTGGAGAGACTTACTGTACTCCAGGGGACAGCAGGGGGTTGAGACAAATTGAGGGTCTGTTGAAAGCTTAGAACTCCCTAGGATACTGACTGGAATATGGTTGAAGGCAATTTACAGATCATGAAGATCTGATGTTGGAAGTAAAGAGCAATGAACAGATTGAGGTTGAAAGTTTTTCATTCCTGTCTTAGCCCAGGGCCTTTGTATGTTCTGTTTCCTCTGCCTGGAAGTTGCTGTAAGCTTGTGGCCAGTGCCATCTCATCCCCTGACGTGGTGGCTCACGCCTGTAATCCCAGCACTTTGGGAGGCCGAGGTGGGTGGATCACGAGGTCAGGAGATCGAGACCATCCTGGCTAACATGGTGAAACCCCGTCTCTACTAAAAATACAAAAAATTAGCAGGGCGTGGTGGCCGGCGCCTGTAGTCCCAGCTACTCGGGAGGCTGAGGCAGGAGAATGGCGTGAACCCAGGAGGTGGAGCTTGCAGTGAGCCGAGATCGCACACTGCACTCCAGCCACGGCGACAGAGCGAGACTCCATCTCAAAAAAAAAAAAAAAAAGTTTTCCCTCCAGATAAAAGCTAGTTTTCTTGAAACTGTAATATAGTTTGTCATGTAATTTTGGGCTCTAAATCCCAATTTGGGAATCATTCCCTGCTTTCCATTTTCTTTCTTTTTTTTTTTTTTTGTTTTGAGACAGTCTCACTCTGTTGCCCAGGCTGGAGTGCAGTGAGCCGAGATCGTGCTCACTGCAACCTCCACCTCCCGGGTTCAAGCGATTATCCTGCCTCAGCCTCCCAAGTTGCTGGAATTACAGGCCCCCACCATCATGCCTGGCTAATTTTTTTGTATCTTCAGTAGAGATGGGGGTTTCATCATGTTGGCCAGGTTGGTCTCGAACTCCTGACCTCAGGTGATCCACCCACCTCAGCCTCCCAAAATGCTGGGACTACAGGTGTGAGCCACGGCGCCTGGCCTCCCCTTTCCATTTTCACTCTGCAGTTGTGCATGGAACTCCGGGGACTCCTCTGCTGGCTGTCTTGTTCTCTTTTCCTTCTATAAGGAACTCAAGAAGGGAATCCATAGGGCATGTTAAAGAGGAAGGTAGTGAAAGTGAGATGATGAGGCATCCTGGCTTGAAGTCATCAGTGTGGAGGTGTCTAGGAAATCAGTGGCTTAGAGACTTCATTATTCCATGTGTAGTATTTTTTTCCCTACCTTCTAATTAGCCATTGGAATTCTAAATTTTCTATTCTGTAATTGGTAAACAGTTTAGAAATTCTAGGAGAAAGCTGAAAGAGAAAGTAAGTGTCTCTTGAATAATCTTTTTTAAGAGACGGGGTTTTAAAATAACACATATGTTGCATAGTCTGAGTACCTTTAGGAATTTTTTTGTGAGATCTTAAACTTAGGGCAGGAAAACCACCTCCGGTCTGTCTGACATAGCAGGGACATTATAATTGCAGCTGTTGGCAAAAGAGCTCTTTGTTTCACCTGACGGTTTGAAAGAACTGATGGGATGTCTGGGCAGAGCAATACATTTAAAAAAGTGAAATGAAGCTTGACAAACTGGATACGTTGAAGCTTGGAAGCCACAAAGTTCAAAACAGATACTTTATGAAATTCACTCTCACATCCCCACAATGAAAGAAAAGGAGCCAGAATATTGGGATTTGAATCCAATGATGTCAGATGTGACTCCTTTCTGAGTGATGTGGACTCAGCTGGGGCTGCTGCTATGCGGTAGTGCAGGCAAATCTGTCGATACTGGGTAATGGTATTTTAAAAATCCTTGCTCCATATACAATCAGTTTGATAAACAAAAGCACTTTTCTTTCTTTAATTGAAAAAAAAGTAGTAAATGAACACTGTAAACATTTCACAGTAGAGAAATAAAAATTAATGAACCAACCCACTCCTAGAAATGGTTATTGTTAAGCAGTTGGTGTGAGTCCTCCCAGACATTTTTTCTGTGCCTGTGTAACCATATCCCGGGCTAAGACAGCAGGTTCTCAGATAACACTGTTTTGTTCAACATTGTTTGGTTGTAATGTTGATGAGAAAAAAATAAATCTGTCCACGACCAAGGCCACTGTGTGAATGGAGTTTGCACTTTCTCTCCATGTCTACGTGGATTTTCTCTGGGTACTCCAGTTTCTTCCCACATCCCAAAGACATACAGGTTAGGTGAACCGGCATGTCTGCATAGTCCCCATGTGAGTGTGGGTGTGTGTGAGCGCACCCTGACATGGGATGGGTTCCGGCCACCTGAGACCCTAAACTGGAAACATGGCATAAATAATTACCTTGTTAAGTTGGCAAAATCTCACCAATGCTAAGCATTATAATTGCTTAAGTAATTTTCCATTTCTTCTGGATTCTTTAATTACATTTTAATATCTATATAATTGCTTTAAGTAATGAATGTTAAGTGCAAAAATACACCAAGTTAACAACAGCTACCCTCCAAAATAATTATCTTGTTTTTATTAATCCTTCTTAAATTATATATAGGTAATATTTATTTCAATGTTTATTATTAGACATGTTTTAGGTCTTTAGAAGTTTGCTGATGTTTTTGTGACCAGAAATATGCTGTAGGAAGTTAATTCTTGTTTATATAAATTAGCCTGGCCGGGCGTGGTGGCTCACGCCTGTAATTCCAGCACTTTGGGAGGCTGAGGCTGGTGAATCACTTGAGATCAAGAGTTTGAGACCAGCCTGGCCAACATGGTGAAACCCCATCTCTACTAAAAATACAAAAATTAGCCAGGCGTGGTGGCGGGCACCTGTAATCCCACTTACTTGGGAGGCTGAGGCAGGAGAATTACTTGAACCCAGGAGGCGGAGGTTGCAGTGAGCCGAGATTGTGTCATTGCACTCCAGCCTGGGTGACAAGAGCGAAACTCTGTCTAAAAATAAATAAATAAATAAATAAAATTAATTAATTAGCCTATGGTAAAATTAGTCTTGTTATTCATTTTGCTTAAAGTCCCAGTTTGTAAGAACCTATAGACAACATTAAGTGATAACTTAGCATACACACACGTAAATGAGATGATATTCTGCAACTTCATAAAATAGTTTCAGGGAAGATACATCAGTTGTGTTTTAGGTAATATATTACCCTTTATTATTTATTTATTTATATATTTATTTATTTATTTATTTTTGAGACAGAGTCTCACTCCATTACCCAGGCTGGAGTGCAGTGGTGCCATCGTGGCTCACTGCAACCTTTGCCTCCTGGGTTCAAGCGATTCTTGTGCCTCAGCCTCCTGAGGAGCTGAAATTACAGTCGTGTACCACCATGCCTGACTAGTTTTTGTATTTTTAGTAGAGATGGGGTTTTGCTATGTTGATTAGGCTGGTATCTAACTCCTGACCCCAGGTAATCCACTTGCCTCGGTCTCCCAAAGTGCTGGGATTACAGGCATGAGCCACTGTGCCCGGCCTACCCTTGATTTAATTCATCATGTCCTTGAACCAAAAAATAAAGTGATTGGCTTGGATGTGCAATAGCTAAGTGATGTACTTTCTTCATATGTATGCATTTTATTCAGCTAAAAAAGAAACTGCTATTAGATAAAGCCTAACTGTATAAATGAGGCAAATGATGTGAAATTTGATTCTTATTTGGAAATGAATTATGCTGTGATAGAAAATTTACTCTGTGTATGCTCTGACATATTTTCGTAATTATATTTGAGAAATTGGCAATTTAGAATTATCCGCCAACCTTTTCATCTTGTCCAGTATCAAGTTCAAGGTCTTCATTTGGCTGCATCATTGTTGTTTGAAAAATACAGAATGGAACAGTTAGGTTTGCCCAATTTAATGGTTTAGATTACATCCTTTTCTAAATTCAGGATGCCCTTCTCTTTAGACCTTACCCTCGATCAATACACATGCCACTGGACTGCTCTAATATAAGCACAAGTCTAGAATAGTACTACTCTTTGAAAGTGACTTTGCTCATTAAATTAAAATGCCAATCTCATGCTTTGCTTTTTATGTTTAAAAAATAAACTCACAGTCCCAGCTACTCGAGAGGCAGGCTGAGGTGGGAGGATTACTTGCAACCAGGAGTTCAAGTACGTAGTGAGACCCTATCTCTTTCTAAAAAAAAAAAAAAAAGAAAAGAAAGAAAAGACTAAAAGTTTTAAATAATGTGGAAAATGATAGTAGATTGAGTACCTGTATTTACTTTTTCTCCCTCCCGAAATCAGTCTAGAATAATAGTGGATTGTTTATATACACAAACACACTCTGAAGGACAAACAGAACAGGAGAAGAAAAAACCACAATAAAACACTTTAAGCTGAAAATCCAGTGGGTGAGAGCTAACTGATTAAGCAAATGTAAGAAGGCAGAATTCTGAGATGGGAAGCAGATAATCTCATTGGGTCTCAATTTATATCACAGAACCCCTGGAAGGTTCCAGCATTGGCAGTACCAGGTGCTGCCCCCAGAGTGGGGTGAAGGTCAAGGAGTTGCAAGTCTGTTTAAGAAGCAGTCAGATCCCCAAATCTCCCATGTCCGTACAACTTATGCCTGCCCTCCTCCCTCTAGCAAAAAACTGTAAGTTTATTTTCTGGAGAGGGTCAGTCTTTAGGCTGGGGTATGCAGGCACATTTGAAAACATGTACGTACTATACGTGAGGACCCCACTCCCTCCCTAGCTTCCTTCTTCCTCTCAACTCCCAGAATTCTGGCAGTCAGACTTCAGACTTTTCAGGCAGGATATTAGAAGATTGTTTTAGAGGAATCTGTCCTGCCTAAGAGGAAAGAGCTAAAGGTTTGTCCAGTAAAACAGCTGCATAGGGTCATCTGGTAAAATAAAGCCCACAGTAGATAAATCCCAGGGCACTCACCCAGAGGTTCCAGTCAACTTTTGGTGCCCCACTCTTGAATATGGGCTGATAACCAAAGGGTCACCAGACTCCTACAGGACTCATTTTTGTTTCTTATTTAAATGTTTTCATTGGATTTGGACTTCATTTTTCTTCTTCTTCTTTTGTGTGTGTGTGTGTGTGTGTGTGTGTGTGTGTGTGTGACGAAGTTTCGCTCTTGTTGCCCAGGCTGGAGTGCAGTGGTGGGATCTCGGCTCACCGCAACCTCTGCCTCCCAGGTTCAAGCGATTCTCCTGCCTCAGCCTCCTGAGTAGCTGGGATTACAGGCATGCATCACCATGCTCAGCTAATTTTTTGTGTTTTTAGTAGAGATGGGGTTTCTCCATGTTGGTCAGGCTAATCTCAAACTCCCGACTTCAGGTGATTCGCCTGCCTCGGCCTCCCAAAGTGCTGGGATTACAGGCGTGAGCCACCGCGCCCAGCCGGACTTCATTTTTTTAAGGAGTATGTAGACATAACTAGTCTGATCAGATATTAGCGTATATATTTTGGTAGCCCTTTATTATTATTAGTAGTAGTAGTAGTATTTGAGACAGAGTTTTGCTCTGTTGCCCAGGCTGGAGGGCAGTGGTGCAATCTTGGCTTACTGCGGCCTCCGCCTCCTGGGTTCAAGCAATTCTCCTGCCTCAGCCTCCTGAGTAGCTGGGATTACAGGCACCCACCACCTTGCCTGCCTAATTTTTGTGTGTTTAGTAGAGACGGAGTTTCACCATGTTGCCCAGGCTGGTTTTGAACTCCTGACCTCAGGTGATCCACCCACCTCAGCCTCCCATAGTGCTGGAATTACAGGAGTGAGCCACTGCTCGCGGTAGCCCTTTATTTTTATACCTAAGAACTAGTTTACTTTTTCTCCATGTTCAATACTTAGCTTTGGTAAAAATTTGCCGTGTTCTTCCTTATCTGTTTCAGAAGCATTAGAGTTTCACCTACTTGGTGTAAGTTGCTCTTTAATTGTCTTCCTGTGGATATGTTTTGTAGGACTCTCTGCTTTTTCTAAATTTCACTGCTCACATCCCACAACATTATCTTCCCATAATTCTGGCAAAAAGGAGACCTGGGATACCTCTGAAGTGTGGCCCTTAAATCCCAGTTCCTGTTCATACCTGACTCCCACCAAGAAAGACTTTTAACTCGAAAGTGACCAAAACAAATAGGAAAAAAAGGAACCATCAGGAAGCAGAAGGTATGCAGTGAGAAGAATGCTTTAGACTCTTGAGGAAGATTATCTTTTGTCTTCTCAGAGAGATAAGAAATGGTATTACATTCAAGGTGCTATTAAGGAAGAAAAAGAATAGAAAAGAGTACTTACAAATAAAAAGTAACAGTAGACAACTATTTAGAAGGGCTAAAAGATAAAGGAAATACTCTTTAAAAAAAAGAAAAGCGAAATACAAAAATTAGTCAGGCATGGTGGTGCACATCTGTAGTCCCAGCTACAGGTGTGTACCACTTGTAGAGGCTGAGGTGACAGGATTGCTTGAGCTCAGGAGGTCGAGGCTACAGTGAGCGGTGATCATGCCACTGCACTCTAGCCTGGGTGACAGGGTGAGAACCTGTCTCAAAAACAAAACAAAAAGAGCAGAAAATTAAAAAGATAAAATTACAGGAGCAGTCCAGGAAGTCCAACATTGAAAAAATAGGAGTTTCAGTAAAAGAAAGCAGAAGGCATGGAGGGGAAGAAATAATGACCTAACAATACAATAAAAGGCCAAAGAACTTAAGGAGATTAGTTTTTAGTTTGAAAGGACTGAGTGCTCACCATGAGGGATGAAAACAGACACATGAAAGTCACAAACTGAGGTCATAGAGAAGATCCTGAAAGCTTATGGGAAAACAACAACAAAAAATGGATCAAGAATCATTATGATTAGCTGTGTGTGGTGGCGTGCACCTGTAGTCCCAGCTACTTGTGAGGCTGGGGTGACAGGATCTCTTGAGCTCAGGAATTTGAGGCGACAGTGGGCTATGATCACGCCACCACACTCCAGCCTGAGTGACAAAGCAAGACCCTATCTCTTAAAAAAAAAAAAAAAGGCATCAATATGCTTGAACCTTTAACAGCAGCACTATAAACTAGAAGACAACCAAATATTTATTTAAAATTCTGAAGAAAGGCCGGGTGCAGTGGCTCACGCCTGTAATCCCAATACTTTGAGAGGCCAAGGCAGGCAGATCACTTGATGTCAGGAGTTCGAGACCAGCCTGGCCAACAGGGTAAAACCCCATCTCTACTAAAAATACAAAAATTAGCCAGGTGCAGTGGCACAGCTGCTTGGAGGCTGAGGCAGGAGAACTGCTTGAACCCGGGAGGCGGAGTTTGCTGCACTCCAGCCTGGGTGACAGAGGGAGACTCTGTCTCAAAGTAAGTAAGTAAATAAAGAAATAGAAATAAAATTCTGAAGAAAATGTATCCCCAACTTAAAATTCCACATCAACACTAGCTATAAATCAAGTATAAGGGGAGGATAAAGACATCCTTATATATGCAAGGTTTCAAAAAAATGTATCTCTTGCTCTCCTTTTTAACACCAACAGAGGGCCAGGCGCGGTGGCTCACGCCTGTAATCCCAGCACTTTGGGAGGCCGAGGTGGGTGGATCACGAGGTCAGGAGATCGAGACCATCCTGGCTAACATGGTGAAATCCCGTCTCTACTAAAAATACAAAAAAATTAGCTGGGCGTTGTGGCTGGCGCCTGTAGTCCCAGCTACTTGGGAGGCTGAGGCAGGAGAATGGCGTGAACCCAGGAGACAGAGTTTGCAGCGAGCCGAGATCGCGCCACTGCACTCCAGCCTAGGCGATAGTGTGAGACTCCATCTCAAAAAAAAAAAAAAAAAAAAGCCAACAGAGGTTACACTCTACCAAAAACAAGGGAATTATGTACAAAAAATGAATGTAGGGGATACAAAATGGGGTTTAGTATGACAAAAGCAAAAACATCTCTAGGATAAGGATGAAAGGAGGTCCCAGGATGCCACCTTTGCAGCAGTGTAGGGACCGCCAGTCCTGCTTGGAGTAGGTTGTTGGACTCTGGAAGGTACCCTTCAAAAGATAAAACTGACGCAGCTGTGTATCTGAATGTGTTGAGAGAAGGCTTGGATGGAGACTTTCAAGTTGAATAGAAAACCAAAAAAAAAAAAAAAAAAAAAAAGACTACAAGTTGCTGTAAAGGAAAAGTAAGCATGGCTCTAGCTCAGTTGTGAATATTATTTACTTAAGGTAAATGTGAATATTGTACCAAATCAAATTATAATATAATGATGTCAGGAGGATTAGGGACAGGATGTGTGTGAGATGAGGTTAGGATTGTGAAAGAGAACTTAATCCTCATCTTCCATAATGGGAAATCTACAGATAATGCCTAAAAATGAAAAATCAAGCCATGACAGTATGAGCATTCCCCATTGTCAAAAGATCAGCTGAGACTCGAACGTGGCTGTCTTAGGGGAGCAGAGAATGGTTATGTCACCTGGTAGCAGGGGTAAGGGGTGTCATGGGACTGCCAGTAATAATTTAAGAAAGTGAGTTACTCTTGAAATTATGTTTTTATGTAACTTTAGTAAAAATAAAAGCACATTAAAAAAATAAAGTTTTAAAATTACTCTGCCTGGCCAGATGTGGTGGCTCATACCTGTAATCCCAGCACTTTGGGAGGCTGAAGCTGGTGGATCACTTGAGGTCAGGAGTTTGAGATCAGCCTGGCCAACATGGTAAAACCCTGTCGCTCCTAAAAATACAAAAATTAGCTAGGTGTGATGTCACATGCCTGTAGTCCCAGCTACTCAGGAGGCTGAGGCAGGAGAATCTCTTGAAGTCAGGAGGTGGAGGTTTCAGTGAGCCAAAATTGCACCACTGCACTCTAGCCTGGGTGACATAGTAAACTCCATCTCAAAAATAAAGTAAAATATGCTTAATACAGTATTTTATCAATTCTAAATGCAGTTTTTCACAATTTTTATATCACTGAAATTAGGATGCATCTAAAATCTGCATTGTCTTAGGTTTAATGAAATATGATAGGTCAAGATTTTTGTGTTGATTCTTATTTGTGGATGACATGAGTGTAACTTTTTTTTTTTTTTTTTTTAAAGATTGCAGGCCTAAGTCTACCTCTTCCTCCCAAAAAATTGATTGGTAACATGGATCGTGAATTCATAGCTGAAAGGCAGAAAGGTCTTCAGAACTATCTCAACGTGATCACAACAAATCATATCTTGTCTAATTGTGAGCTGGTTAAGAAGTTTTTAGATCCAAACAACTATTCCGCAAACTATACTGGTAAGCGAAGGAATCTGTGAACTATGGTCACATGGCTAAAGAGGCACTGTCCCTTGCTGGAGATAACGTACGTGGGAGAAATGTTTTCTCAAAATGGGGATGTGTATACATTTGTTATAGCATATTATGAATTTACTAAGATTTTCTTGATTGTAGTTTACTGTAGATGTATAAGAAGAAAATAATTTACTTCCAAAATATTTGTAAAGTCTGCACAGAAAAATATGGAAGAGAAATTATTGTATGTATACTTATACTCTTGCCTTTATTGTCTTCCCTGACAGAACAGAGAGTAAGTAATCTACAATAGGCCAGACGCGGTGGCTCATGCCTATAATCCCAGCACTTTGGGAGGCCAAGGCGGGTGGATCACCTGAGGTCAGGAGTTTGAGTCCAGCCTGGCCAACATGGTGAAACCCTGTCTCTACTAAAAATACAAAAATTAGCCAGGCATAATGGCACATGCCTGTAATCCTAGCTACTCGGGAGGCTGAGGCAGAAGAATCGCTTGAACCCGGGAGGTGGAGGTTGCAGTGAGCTGAGATAGCGCCACTGCACTCTAGCCTAGGCAACAGAGCAAGACTCTGTCTTAAAAAAATAATAATAATAATTAATCCACAATAATGCATACAGTAATTTTTATATTACTTTTGACCTCTAATCAACACCTTATACATACAATAATCTTAATCTGATTTGTATTTGGCTCTGTTTTTGTATTTACAATATGTTGTGTGTTCTGTTTTTTCTGGGAATTTACTTTAAACACAGCAGTGATTCAGAAGGGTCCTCTCTGTGTCTTCCTATTTGCTCCCTGAGACCCACTCAGTGCAAAGCATAGGAGGTCATTCTTTTCCGAATCTTTCCTGGATCAGGGCAGCCGCCAAGGTACTGTGGTTGAAAGGGCTTCTCTTCCAGTACCGATTACACTCAAAGCTGGCATGAATAACCTAAGCCTGATGTCAGCAGAATGAGAAACTAAATATTTAATACATTCTGGTGTCACTTTGAAAAGAACAGTAGAAACCATTGTTTCACCTGATTTGTTAAAGAGAAACCATGCTTTAGAGACTTTCTAAGTGGAACTATGGATATTGTTACTTTGCTTGCTAAGAGAATACACCATATCAGATAATTGAGTCCTTAAAACATTGCTTTTGAAGTAATTAGAGAGAGGCAGTTTTATTCCTATTTTATTCCTTTTATTTATTTATTCTTACCCATTCATTCACCAAAATATTCCTATTTCAGAGAGGGGAAACAGATGTCTACTTGGCAGGCACCAAGTTTTTCTCCACAGTAGAATCACCTGGGGAGCGTTAAAAAAATTTCTCATGCCCAGGCTGCGTGCATGCTGATTAAATCGGAGTCTTGTGGGTGGAGCTTGTAGTCTGTAAAGCTTCCCAAGTGATTCCAATATGGAGCCAAGTTTGAAAACCACAGCCCTTGAGGCTGGTGACTCACAGTGTGGTTCTCTGACCAGCAGCATTGGCATCACTGGGAGCTTGTTGAAGGTGCAGAATTCAGTCCTCATCCCAGACTTCCTGAATCAGGATCTGATTTTAACAAGGTCCCCAGGTGATTTGCACGCACATTAAAGCGTGAGAAGCCTCGCGCTAGGATGTACCTGCCATTTCCTAACCGAAGTGCTCTACAGGGCTAAGGAAAATGCCTTTCTAGAGTGTAACCAAGAGAAGGAAAGTTTATTTCAAACTCACACTTACTGTAAGTTACCAAATGGAGCATTGAGTTGTTACAAGGATTCCATTCCTGCCTTCACTTGTTTTTTTGTTCACGGAAGAGAAAAGATAGCACAGATAGGACTGGGGCTCTAGGGACAGCTTGAATTCTGTCAAAGTAGCATCTTTTGTGGCTTTCATTTCTCAGTGTTTCACCTTGATTGTTCCCAAAATTGTCAGACAGCAGGCCATCTGGACTGACTTGTCAAATCAGCCCTAACCCAGGCCCACTCGGTGGTTTATCTCCCTCATTCCCTGCGAGTGCCTGCTAATGTTCTCCTGAGGGCAAGCATCAAGGTGTAGTGTAATGATGCCATTTATTCAACAAATGTGATGTGTGCTGGGTATTGGGATGCAGGCACAAATAAATGTGTTCCTTGCTCTCAGGGAGCTGGTACCAGAAGTACATTGAGTCCCATGGGGTCAGAGCTAAAAGGGATCTTAGAGCAGATGTATCATGTCTAACCCTCTCTTTTCATGAATGAGTTCACCTAAGGCCCCCAGAGAGGGAGGGCCCTAGCCAGGATTGCACATTTGTGTGACTTTAGTCTGGTCTGAGTGTTTAAGTTAAAATGCTTTGTAGCTCCTAGAAGGTTGTCTATTCTGACAGTTGTCGGTTCTCTGCTTTTTTCTGTACCTGCCCCACATGCTGTTGTTGTCTTTGATCTCCACTCCCCCTCCCCACCCCCAGGCCTCCAGCATGGTAGACAGTCAGGAGTCCAAAGCAGATGTGGGCAGGGGTATAAAAAGACCACCAGAAACTCCTGCCGGAACCTGTGCTGGCTGCTATTCAGAGGGCACAATCCCGGAATTAAACAATAGGTGATGGATGCTGTTTTCAGAGAGATGTTGATTTATTTCACCCTTTGAATGAAATTTCGGAGTTTGTCTAGCCTCAAGGCTGACGTACCAGCCACCTCAGGAAAAGGAAGCATAGGCTGCCCCCTCCATGCCAGCTTGACAGGACCATTCCTGAGATTCACAGCATGGCCCACGGAACATACCCTGCACGCCTCTCACCTTGTGGCACTTCTCTAAGCAGGGCCGCTTTCCCTGTTTGTTTTTTGAGCAAGGGTCTCACTCTGTTGCCCAGGCTGGAGCGCAGTGGCACTATCCCAGCTCTGTGCAGCCGTGACCTTCTGGGTTCAAGTGATCCTTGCGCCCCAGCCTCCTGAGTAGCTGGGATTACAAGTGCACACCACCATGCCCAGCTAATTTTTTCATTGTTTGTAGAGAGGGGGTTTCACTATGTTGACTAGGCTGGTCTCAAACTCTTGAGCTCAAATGATCTGCCCACCTCAGCCTCCCGAAGTGCTGGGATTACAGGCATGAGCCACTGTGCCTGGCCCACTTTTCCCTTTTAATGTGGATAATGTCTCCACCTCTTCTCATTTTCCACATGGTCTGCAGTCACCACCCAGCTTCATTTCAGCAGGATTTGAGTTCTGTGTTCAAGTGGTGGCCAGAATCAGCAGAGCACTTTTCCTGGTCCTTGCTCTGATGGAGGGTGAGGGTGTCTTGTTGGAGGGGGACTGTGATGGCATTCTGCTCCCAGGGGATGGCTAATCGGGAGCTCTCAGGACATTGGAAGCTTCCTTCTCTCTTCCCTGGGTCCCCAGCCTGGGACTGCTGAGCCTTTGTTTCTTTTCCAGTTTTTCTCCAGAAGAGCCAATCCTCAGAAAGGAAATGTAGACCCTTGGTCTTCTGTGAGGGAGTTGTGAGGTGTTCATTTGAATTAGAAAGTCTAATTGAGGGCCAGCTGTTGTGCAGGGAAAACAGGTATCTCCTGGTCCTGAGAAGTTTGTGTTGAGAATCTATCTCACACATATATCCCCCTTACTTTTTTTTTTTTTTTTTTTTTTTTTGAGACAGAATCTCACTCTGTTGGCCAGGCTGGAGTGCTGTAGCGTGGTCTTGGCTCACTGCAACCTCAGCCCCCCAGTTCAAGTGATTCTCCTGCCTCAGCCTCCCGAGTAGCTAGGATTACAAGCACCTGCCACCATGCCAAGCTAATTTTTTTGTATTTTTAGTAGAGATGGGGTTTCACGATGTTGGCCAGGCTGGTCTTGAACTCCTGACCTTGTGATACGCCCACCTCGGCCTCCCAAAGCGCTGGGATTACAGCCATGAGCCACTGCACCTGGCCTACAATATTCATCTTTTTAACAAGGTACTTCTATCATTTAAAAGCCTCACTGCACTGTAGCCATCTTCCTGCCTCAGTCCTTATACCCTCTTGGAGTAAGGGGATTTTAATGTCCATGCAAAAGTCATTTGAACCGGAAATCAGAGGCCTGTATCATGGTCCCAGCTTTGTCATTAGCAGCATTTCCTCTCAGTGGGCCCACATCCTGACCTATAAAACAAGAGGCTGGGGAGGGGGAATAGAGCAGGGAGTGCTGAAGTTGCCCTTTTAGGCCTAAAGCCCCAGGAATCCCTTGAAAAGGTAGGAAAGTAGTGGACTCTGGGATATAAAAAGGGAGAGAGTGGAGAAAGAGGACTATATTTAGAACAACAGCAGGGTATTTGGTGAGGTTGCAGGCCTTTCTGCAGTGCAATCTGCTGTAGTGGACTAGGGGTCTGGACCCTAGCTCCAGTCCTAGAGGAGTCAGTGTTTGTTCCCTGCAGTCATTCCATGGGGCTGCGATCGAGGAATTCAATGACTGCTCGCACTGGGGGCGCCTGGTACAACTGAGCTCTGTGGGAAGCACAGGATGGACTTGAAGGCTGTGCTCTCCATTTCCTGTCTCCAGCTTGTTTATCAGCACTTTCTGAGCATGCAGTTTTTCCACATGTGTCAGTCAGTTCCTGTGTCAGAACTAGAGGGCAGATGCCTTCCTTCTCATGGATTTCATGTTCTAATGGGAGAGAGTTTCCACATCTGCTGAACACAATTGAACCCTTGGTTCCTGCTTCATCAGATATTTATTGAGCATCTACTGTGTGTCAGGTGCTATGTATGCAGCCAGGAGGAAAGAATAATTCCCCCACTTCCTACTCCATGACAGTTACACAGGGAGATTGACAGGTGATGGCTGTGGCAGAGTAAATGTTAGGGAGCACCTTGGGGAAGGGGGCGGGGGCATGGATGATCCACACCTAAAGTTGAAGGAAGGCTTCCCAGAAGAGTTCATTCCTACACGGAGATCTGAGGGGTGAGTAGAAGGTAGCCAGGCCGAGAGGCAGTGGCCAGTGCTCTGGGCAGAGCAGCTTGAGAAGATATATCCTGGCTTTACCCTTCCAGCCAGAGCATACAGTCTAGGTGGAAGAGAGTAGCCCTAATAGAGGACATTCACAGGTAATCCCATAAGAGAGGGACACACAGAGCACTGGGAGTGTACAGAGGAGAGAAAGGAGGAGAGAGGGAGAGAGTCCTGGCTAATGGAGCAGAACATCTGGGCTGAGTCTGGGCCAGATGGAAAATGCTGAGGGAGTGGGGGCAGGCCAGTCTTTAGGGGCCATGGTAGGCAAATCTCAGAGTGCAGAGAGACCCCACACACTGTGGGAGATAAAGCCAGAAAGGTAGGTTAAAGCCAGAGGTTGGTTGAACACTCGGTTTATGTTTGGTCTTGATTTGGGCAAGGAAGTGGGGAACCAGTAAAGGCTTCTA
The DNA here is from genome assembly GCF_028858775.2 of Pan troglodytes. Taxonomy (NCBI): domain Eukaryota; kingdom Metazoa; phylum Chordata; class Mammalia; order Primates; family Hominidae; genus Pan; species Pan troglodytes. The sequence goes on from NC_086015.1 coordinate 62,404,772, forward strand.
AGCAAAGGAGTAGATGTTTAGGACTGAAATGTGTTGCCCGAGTCTGGGGAAGGAGGGGGTTATTATTTGGCACATGATAGTCATGCAGTTTATTTGACAGTAAATCACAGTTCAGTGGGAAGAAATTATCCTTTCTCCAATTCCCTGACCCTAAGTGAAAAAAGCTATTTCACAGTCCTCAGTTTATCAGTGAGAAATCCAGTATGTTCCATCTGTTCACAGCTATTTCCCCTATTCCTAAAACAATGTATGGCACATAGTAGCATACAGTAGATATTGCTGAATAATGATTTTGTAGGGAATTCCGTGTCACTGTCGGTCTTTTAGAATGACATTGTACACATTAGAGAATTATTTTTCATGCTCCTTCTCAAAGTTGATATGAATGATTTTCACTTAATTTCCTTTTAAGTTTCTTTATGTTCGAGTTACTTTGGAAATACTAAAAACACTTTATATTAACATGAATTATAGAAGAAGTACAAAGTTCCCAGTGTTGATAATGAAAGTCTGTGTGTTTCTGCTGCACCCAGATCTTCCAGATGGTTTGTCACACTCTGGGGTAGTTAGAACAAATGTGAATGGAGCCAGTTTTGTATTTGGTCATCACATCACATGTTTTCTTCTGAGTAGATGCCAGTGACACTTTACATATTGAGTCAGTAAACAAATAGCTAGTAAATTGTTTTCTTCCCTGATCTCTTAACTCAAAATGTACTATAAAATATATCCAAATGATATTGTTTGCCAAGCTCTTGACATGTGAATTCTAAACAAGGTCATTTTGACATATGGAGAGCATTTCTACTGAATCCCTCATGCCTCACCAGTCTGCTTGGAATGTAATTAATGCTAGGCAGAACTGAAATTCCACAGTGCATTTGGAGGATTGCTGTTTGCTTTCAGGGATCTGGAATGGCTTCATTTACTCACTGCAATGAGGGGAAATGGCAAATTACAGATGTTGCTTTTTACAGGAAATGTAAAAGCACAGCTATTTTCATAATTTCTTAATGCAAAGAACTTTAAAGAACTTCCTTTCTTATTGTCTTCTTAAAAGGGGGAAACATTTTCATGATAAATGAACAGAAAAAGAGGATGGATTTTTTTTTCCCAGTAAACAGGCACTCGGAGACTTTCCACAATAGAACCATGTTGTTGCTGTACACTGGCTTTTATTTCTAGTATATATTTAAGGCTAATCACTTTTTTGTTGATGAAAGCTATAATTCCAGATGGGATAAATAGTACTTGGAGCAACATTAAATACTGTTTCCAGCTGACTTTAGAACATGTTTTGAGTTTTGGGCTTGGGTTGTGGTCTGGTGCATATATTGAATTCTTGGCTTAGACCAGCTAGATTACATATTTTAGATTTTCCAGTTTTGAAAAATATACATTTTCACATTATTAATAATTTTTAAAATAAACTTTACATTTTAGAATAATTTTAGATTTACATAGAAATTGCAGTGGGCTGTGTGCAGTGGTTCATGGTTGTATTCCCAGCACTTTGGGAGGTCGAGATGGGCGGATCTCTTGAGCCAAGAGTTTGAGACCAGCCTGGGTGGAGATGGCAAATACCTTGTCACTAAAAAAACAAACAAACAAAAAAAAAAAAAACCCACACACACCAGAAATTAGCCAGGCGTTGGGCAGGTGCAGTGGCTCATGCCTGTAGTCTCAGCACTTTGGGAGGCCGAGGTGGGCGGATCACCTGAGGTCAGGAGCTCGAGACCAGCCTGAACAACATGGAGAAACCCCGTTTCTACTAAAAATACAAAATTAGCTGGGCATGGTGGCGCATGCCTGTAATCCTAACTACTCAGGAGGCTGAGGCAGGAGAATTGCTTGAACCCAGGAGGTGGAGGTTGCGGTGAGCCGAGATCGCACCATTGCACTCCAACCTGGGTAACAAGAGTGAAACTCCGTCTCAAAAAAAAAAAAAAAAAAAAAAAAAACAATTTAGCCAGGCATGATGGCCCATGCTTATAGTCCCAGCTATTCAGGAGGCTGAGGTGGGAGGATCACTTGAGCCCAGGAGGTTGAGTTTGCAGTGAGCCGTGATTGTGCCACTGAGTTCCAGCCTGGGCAACAGAGTGAGACCCTATCTCAAAAAACAAAAAACAAAACTAAACAAAAGAAGTTGCAATGATAGTACAGAAAATTGCCATATACTTCTCACCTAGTTTCTCCTAATGTTAATATTTTATATAACCATAGCACATTTATCAAAACTAGAAGTGAATATTAGTAATGTTACTATTAACTATGGGCTTTATTCGGATTTTACCAGTTTTTCTGCTAGTGTACTTTTTCTATTCCAGGGTCCAATCTAAAATCCCACATTGCATTTAGTTTGTGTGTATTTTCTTTCCTTATTGTTATTATTTTTTGGTAATTAAGTTTTTTAAAAAGGTCATAGACTATAAGGATTTCATTTACAAGAATAATATCTTCAGCATATGGCCCTTTCCTGATATGTCTGACTAATGGGTTTCTAAAATGTCTTTGCAGAGATTGCCTTGCAACAGGTTTCCATGTTCTTCCGATCAGAACCAAAGTGGGAGGTGGTGGAACCTTTGAAAGACATAGGTGAGACATTGGCACGCTCATTCTGTTAAAAAGACAGATCACAGAACTGGATCCTTAGTCATGCTTTCTGATACGTACCCCAGGAACATGCTTAAATGCAGGTGACTTCTTTTTCTTTTTGCACATCCACTGCTTGAGGATACAGCTGGTAACTTTTAATACTTAATGAACCTTGGTTAAAGCCCCATCAAAGCATTTGGATGGTAATAACTTTCAGAAACACCATTCCTTCTTCATCTATCTTTTTCACTAAATCTAAACTGAAGTGCTATTTTCCTGCCTTTTCCGTGAATAATTTCTTCATTTACTGTTTCTTTTTAAGTATAGCCTTTACTATGCCAACGTTATCAAATGGTTCTTTTACTCGTGCCTATGTAGCTGCGAATAATATTGCCAAACTTAATTTTTCTTGATTACCTAGTCAGTGAAACATATCAGTTGTTGCAAAAATTGTGCAGCTCTAAGCACATTTTTGCTTTTATGGCAGGTTGGAGAATAAGGAAGAAATATTTCTTGATGAAGATTAAAAATCAGCCAAAGGAACGGCTAGTGTTAAGCTGGGTAAGCTAGCTTTTTGCTTTGGTCTCCTTCAGTGACTTTAGATGGGTTAATGAAAGCAGATTTGACAAGAGAATTACAAAATCGTACTGTGCTCTTAAGTGATGATGTAAAGGCTTCCTTGGTCCATGTCAAAGAAAAGTCATTTTGAGTCATTTTCCTGTGCATTTGGTTATATAAATGCAATTATATTTGGTCAACTAGTAAACATTTGGAAAGAATCAAGAACAGCTTAAAATAACTCTCTGGAATCTCTTTAGGGTTTATAGTTTTGGAGTTTACTTCCCAAAAAAAAAAATACTTGGGCATTACTTTATCTCTTTGACTTTGAGAGTTTTAGTGATAGATTTGGTTAGTGGAATTAGATAAGATTACAGTTAAGTCTGGTATTTTTACACACTGCTTCTCCAGAAAGGTCTTGAGGCAGCCAGACTTAGTGTTGTTTTCGTCTTTGGTTTCCAGTCATATTTTGGATAATAAAATTAAAGGGAAAGACAAGGAATTTTTCTTTTGGTGACCAAAACAGTACCCTGATATTCCCTTCCATGTTTTCAGGCTGACCTTGGCCCAGACAAGTATTTGTCAGATAAAGATTTTCAGTGTCTAATCAAACTTCTGCCTTCTTGTTTGGTGAGTATAAGTCTTTCTTTTATTCTCAGTGCTGGTGATAGAGTCACAGTATTTTTTCTGGGTGAACATGGACAGAAAAGCTGGAAAAGAGAATGGGGAGATACAGTGGATTTCAGGTCAGACTGAAATTGTGTAGGGCTAATCTCTTAGATCATAGGCTATTTGAAATGGCATTCATGACATCTGCACACCCATGAAACATAGTAATTTAAATACAGACTTTGAATTTTAAACAAAGATGAGAGTAGGGAAGCAGCTACTTCTCCCAGCCTGTTGTTCTTGGTGAAGGTATTTATCTCAGTGGAACTAAAAGATACTCTTTCCAGCCTGAGAAAACAGAACTAATGAGGATTTAGATAAGCTGGGTGAAGAAAAGGCAAAATAGCCATTTTTCTATCTGAGTTACTACCTTCACAGGCTAACCAGATGACCTTTAGGAATACATGATATTATTTACGCTACTACACAGCTCTAATCCAGGGCCTTCAGTGCAAAGAACCACATTGATATATTTCAAAATATGTGCAGAATGTCTTCAGCAAAGACTAATCTGGCCAGGAAATTGAGTTAACATTGACATTCTTTATCTTGTCTGCATGAAGATGTAGTTCCCTGGAATGAATCACTAGTGAACTGAACACAATTACACTGACTTGTGCACTTGGTTTGGCAAGTTTGTTTTTGGCCATATAGTGTCTTGTCAAGCTAGCAAACCAAGCTATTAATGAGGTGCAATGTGAGGCCAAAAAGACGCTTTAGTCTTAGAGCTTGATTGGTTGTGTGACATAGGCTGCCAGGACCTAGTTCTAAATTTCTTTTTTTTTTTTTTCCAAGGTGGAGTCTCTCTTTGTCACCCAGGCTGGAATGCAGTGGTGCGATCTCGGCTCACTGCAACCTCCACCTCCTGGGTTCAGGCGATTCTCCTGCCTCAGCCTCCCAAGTAGCTGGGATTACAGGTGCATGCCACCACACCCAGCTAATTTTTGTATTTTTAGTAGAGATGGGGTTTCACCATGTTGGCCGGGCTGGTCTTGAACTCCTGACCTCATGATCTGCCTGCCTCGACTTCCCAAAGTGCTGGGATGACAGGTGTGAGCCACCGCACCCGGCCCTAAATTTCTTTTAATAGAAGTGCTTCTTTAAAAAAAGAAGCACATAAAAATGGTGCATATTAATTGTAGCAAAGTCAGAAGGCAGATAAGCAAAAATAAGAAAATAAGCCGAGCGCGGTGGCTCATGCCTGTAATCCCAGCACTTTGGGAGGCTGAGGCAGATGGATCACAAGGTCAGGAGATCGAAACCATCCTGGCTAACATGGTGAAACCCTGTCTCTACTAAAAATAGAAAAAATTAGCTGGACGTGGTGGTGGGCACCTGTGGTCCCAGCTACTAGGAAGGCTGAGGCAGGAGAATGGCGTGAACCCGGGAGGCGGAGCTTGCAGTAAGCCGAGATCGTGCCACTGTACTCCAGCCTGGGCAACAGAGCAGACTCCGTCTCAAAAAAAAAAGAAAGAAAAGAAAAGAAAAGAAAACTCACCAGTAATCCCAGTCAACCAGAAGTATGAACCAAAATGTTCAGTTGTTACTTTTTAAGAATTTTTATGATAAAAAAGTAAATTATATATGTAGTGCTTTAAAACCTGATTTTTTTTTCATTAATGGTGTACCATGAGCATCTTTAGTTGTTAGTAAATATAGCATCATTATTATGGGCTGTATAGAATTATCATTGGCCATACCTTAGTTTACTCAATCTTCTATTGACATTTAGATCACCTCCAGCTTTTTGCTCTTATTTTTTAAAAAAGAAAAAAGCCATAGTGAACAATTTTTGCTAAACATTATACCCATACTTAATTTCTTAAGGTAAATACCTATAATTAATAACCAATGTGTAAGGAGATATTGTGACACTACATATTCTGTTCTTTTTGAAGCCCACTAGCATTTTAACATTTAATGTGATTTTCTAACTCTATTATTCCTTCCGTATTTACTTATCAGTTGGCATTCTACTCTAAAGAGCTTCTCTTCTCCCTTTTTAAAAAATTTATATTAGTATGTACTCAAGGATTTTTATTCTACCCATTGTGTTTCTTTTTGGGGTGTTGAAAATGTTCTATAATTAGATTGTATGATGGTTGTATAACTGAATATACTGAAAATCATTGACTTGTACAGTTTAAATGTGTGAATAGTAATGGCATGTGAATTATATCTCAACAAAGCTGTTAAAAAGTCAGCAGCAACCATTTTGATGTGATGATCAGGAGAACTTCATGATCAATTACTCTATTTTCCTGGGTACACCTTTCCACCCCCCAACCTGCTGCATGCCAGCCTCCAAAATCCCTGCATAGCTCAGCTCCCATGGGTTTAAATTTTCATGATACTCCTTTGAGCTAGTGAACATTGTAATACCTGTCTGGACCCAGTTTGTTTCACGTGATCAGAATTCCAGGGAAAAACAGCACTTTCCTTTCACTCATTAAATAATTTGTCTTTTCTCCACCCCAGTTGCTTAATGTCAGTTTCTCCATCTGAGGAGGACACTGTGAATCTTTATGTTGCAGAATTCTATAGAAGGGTAGGAAGATTCATGCCAGCTACTGTGGAAAGGGCTGAGATTCCAGAAGATGCTACTTTTGCCTGTTTTCTGGCTAGTATGCTTCTTGGCTTGGCACCCAAACAGCAGTGCGGAATGTTAGGCAAAGCTGTGAGCAAAGACACATTGATCCTGGTCTCCATTTGGCTGTTCTGAGATTTGGCTGTATTCTTTACTGACTTACAGAGACAGGATATTAACACTATTATCCTCAAAACTCAGACATTTTATCTCTTCCACCACACTTTTGCCTGAGCTATGAGAGTGCACACACCAAAGAGGACCCCTTCACTTGTGGAGTTTACCACATCCATTATCTGTCTCCTGTTTTCCTTTGTTCCTACAGTTTATGTCCCTTCCTCCATCTGAAGAAGGAGGAACTAGCTGGTAACTGAATAACTTGAAAATGCCATGTGTTCAGGGAATATCACTACATTCGTATGCAATTAAACCACCACAGTACTACTTGACTCTGCATAACCAGATCCTGTATTTAAAAGGACCTAGATCCTGACGCAAATCAATGTGAATTTCTTTTTTGTTTTGACAGCACCCTTACATCTATCGGGTTACCTTTGCCACAGCTAATGAATCCTCAGCGTTGCTAATTAGGATGTTTAACGAAAAGGGAACATTGAAGGATCTGATCTACAAGGTACCTGTGCAAGTTCATGGTCATAAGGAATTCTCAAGTTCCTTTAGAACCTGTTATTGATACTTAGTCTCTAAGACTCCAGAGGCTAGGCCCTGAGGATTTGATGTTAGTTTTGATTTTATTTGGAATTTATTTTTATTCATGCAATAAAAACTCTACTTAGTTTGGTTAAAGAGCATTCCTTTTCCCATGTGAGGAAAGGTTGAACATTTAATAATTATGTCCATTACATGGCAAGCTGTTCTCTTAGGTCAGTTTTTAAGTTTGTGTTTTGCGCTTAACAAAGCAGTACTGAAGAATTCGAACAATATGCAAGACTTTGGGGTCTGCTAAGGGCAAGACCAGGCACATCTTCACTGGGCTAGAGAAGGGATGGAACCTGGGTCAGCCTCTTTCTATCAACAATGCAGACTGTTGTATTTTAAAAACTCACATCTTGCAGCTGGCCATCTCTGGCGCCCCTAGCCTCTGTAGAATCCTGCCTGGTCAGGGAGTCTGTGTGCAGATATTGGCCCCTCTGCTGCTTTCTTACGTGTTCTTTGTTCTTTTCCAAAGGCAAAACCAAAAGACCCATTTCTAAAGAAGTACTGCAACCCTAAGAAGATTCAGGGCCTGGAACTCCAGCAAATAAAAACATATGGACGGCAAATATTAGAGGTAAGAGGTACTTTTGTTTAAGTTGCATTCAAATTTCATCCAAAATTGCATTATTCACCTGGAAAAGTTCTTAAGTAATATCCAAAATTACTTAAGTTGTCTGATTACTTATAAACTGATTGCATTGTCATATTTTGCCTCAAAAAGTAAATATTTGAGACTAAGGCAACAGTCACTTAAGTCTACAAAATTCTTAAAGCTTTAGCTATTGCAATTTAGTGTCTGAGTTTTAAGAACTTTACTGTGTGGATACCAACTTTTATATTATCTTTGGTTGCTCTTTATCCCCATGCCAAGGTTTTTGATTTTGTTATGTCATATGCATAGCCATATGGCTCCCTTACAGAAGTATAACCAACAGTGAGAAGCCTTTCCGACATCACCCTCTAGATCAGGATTCTCCAAGCTTCTGGGATTATGCAACCTTATCAGTAATAACCAGTTTAATATCCCAATGTTATGTCTATTTAACTATAAATTATATGCGTGTACTATGCACATACATATATGTGTATGTGTGTATATATATTATATTTGTTTGGATGGAGACAGCATACTAGTAATATATTTTGTATATTATAAGTTAAAAAAATAACATTTTTAAAAAACAACAACTATGAAGAGAAGTTGTAATATTTTCTTCTAGTCCTTAGTGAATTGCTCTGGGCACCCCACTTGCCTATCACTGCTCTAGTTCACCAGGACATTGCAGGGCTATATCTAAGCATCTCTCTTACTGGGTAAGCCACTGATTATTTATATGGCAGCGGAAATATTTACTGCTTTTTCTGGGATCCTGTTGTGTGTTCCTATTAATAAACAGCTAAATATATTTGGAGGAGAGACTGAACTAGAGATGTTTTCTAGTTCAACCCCTTTTTCTGAATTACTGGCAGAAGCACTGATAAGATAGCTTCACTCATCTATGCAGGATGATCAAGACTTTGCCCTGAAGAGAGCTGGCCTATTGGAATCAGAAAGTGCTTAAAGCAGAGCCTTTTGGCATCAGAGTTATTAATTCCAAGCATATGCAGGCTGCTTCTCTATTCTTTTGAGGAAAGAAAGAACTGATGTTGCATCTCACAGCCTCAAAACTGGAAAGCATTCAGCTTCACTTCCTTTTCCAAACAAATGGGTAGAGGTGGCATTTTTCTTCAGGAATCTTCTCAGTGACCTGTTTGGTTTTGTTTCAAAATATATTGACTAAAAAACAAAGTTTAACTTGTCTTATATCTGAATGAGTTTGGGGAAAATGTAACTTTCCCATATGTTTTGATAGGTACTGAAGTTTCTTCACGACAAGGGATTCCCTTATGGGCATCTTCACGCCTCCAATGTGATGCTCGATGGGGACACTTGCCGGCTGCTAGACCTTGAGAATTCCTTATTGGGCCTGCCTTCCTTCTACCGATCTTATTTTTCACAATTCAGGAAAATCAATGTAAGTTGCTAAAGTAATGAAATAGCAGGTTCATTTTTAGGTGTCAATTATCCCCATGATCTGCCCATGTAGGAAATATGCACCAAGTAGTGAAAGGTATAGTTGGGACAGGCCTTGCCGGTCAGCTCTTGGAGCGTTGCTGTATCTCTGGGAGGCTGAGTTGAAATGGCGGGTGGGGTAAGGAGGGAGGTGGACTCACTGATTGGAAAACTGTGGAGGGTCGGACCAAGACCTTTGGGATACCTCATGAGGTTTTACAGAAGGCTTTGGAGTTGCATTTACGTTACCAATTAGGAGCGGGGCTATCCCTGGGGTTTGTTTCTCAGAGAAGCCTTGGGGCAGGAGCGCGGGGGTCCACAAAGCCAAAGTGAAGGGTGAACACGCTGCTACTCTTTCTTCCACAGACATTGGAAAGTGTGGATGTCCACTGCTTTGGCCACTTACTGTATGAAATGACTTATGGACGACCGCCAGACTCGGTGCCTGTGGACTCCTTCCCTCCTGCCCCGTCCATGGCTGTGGGTCAGTATGGGGTTGGGAAGGGTCTTCTGGGCCCTGGTAGTGTGCAGAGCCACTCATCCCCTTTCCAGAGTCCAGGAAAGACCCAGAGGAAGTTGCTGTCCTCCACAGCCAGAAATTCTTACAAAATTTAAAAGTAGACCAAATTTGAGTAGTTTACTTAAATACACTTCTGTGAAAATTCAGGTGGCTTGTCCATTTGCCAGGCTATCTGAAATTTCTGGGAACTTTTTGCAAAATGCTTTAGAGCTTTGGAAGCAGGAGGATGTAAAGAGAAGTATGGCCTGCATGAGTGTGATGCAGAAGCTAGAGCCAGGCAACTTGAAGCCAGTCTTGAGGACTCAGGCAGGTGTCAGACGTCAGATCAAGACTGAAGTGAGACTTGTAAGAAACAAGAGAGGCCAGGCATGGTGGCTCACACCTGTAATCCCAGCACTTTGGAAGGCCGAGGTGGGTGGATCACATGAGGTCAGGAGTTTGAGACCAGCCTGGCCAACATAATGAAACCCCATCTGTACTAAAAATACAAAAATTAGCTGGGCGTGGAGGTGCATGCCTGTAATCCCAGCTTTTTGGGAGGCTGAGGCACGAGAATTGCTTGAACCCGCCTCTTGGGAGGTGGAGGTTGCAGTGAGCCGAGACTGCGCCACTGCACTCCAGCCTGGGCGACACAGCAAGACTCTGCCTCAAACAAAAACAAAACAAAACAAGAATGCCATAGGCCAGAAGCCTAGTAGATAAGAGCCTAGCAGGCCCAGACCTAGGGCAGGCAGGCAGGAATGCAGACACCAAGACAAATTGGATCCAGGAGCTCTTACAGCATTACCTGCGGGGGCTGAGGGGAGCTGGAGGACAAGTGAGAGCACCTTTAGGAAGGAGGGATGCAGGAACTGGTACAGACTCATCCAGGACCCTTTCATCCCCTCCACAGCCAGGCTGGCACCCACAGCTGGAGCAGAGAGAGGGGAGGGCAGGGTAGCTCTTGGACCCCTGTGCCTTGGAGATACTCAAGTCCACCCTTCACCAAGCGTTATTGTGTCAAAAGAGGCAATTCAAGAGAACAGGCCCTGGGACTATATTGTGTTGAATTTGAACCGCTGAAACTGAACAGTGACCTGTGGGTAGAAAAATCTGGCTGCTCCTGTTAATAGCATCCAAGGTGTTGGATGATGAGATATCAACAATTGGCATTTTGTGTGCTGGTTTTGATGAGAAGCAGGCAAGCAGCAAAATGTCTTTCAAGTTCAGAATTTTACTTCTGTGTAGTGTTTACATCTCTTTCAAGAGAACAAACACTTTTATGAATGATATCTTGAATCCTTCCTCCAATTATCTTTGAAATATATTTAGCTTTCTGTCAGCATGTAGTTTCTAAACCATTTCTTTTGAGTCATCGGTAACGCCAGTGTTGCCAGCATTCCCCCACCCCACGTATGCCATCTGTCTGTGTGTGAAGATTTTTGACACTGTCCTGATCAGCCCGCAGACAGTTATTGCAAAGTGGTGTTAAACTTTTCATCAGCAAGTGGATTTGCCAGCGTGTTCTGTGGAACTAAAATGTGTATCTGTTCATTTCAAGTGGCCGTGTTGGAGTCTACGCTGTCTTGTGAAGCCTGTAAAAATGGCATGCCTACCATCTCCCGGCTCTTACAGATGCCGTAAGTCAATCATATGCGTTGGTTGTAATCTTGATAACTATGTTGAACACCAGACCACTGTGTCCAAGCACCTGGTACTGTAGTAAAGACTCTTGCGGTCCCTGCAGAGTTGGCGTGGCCTGCTTGCTGATGGGCACTTGCAGCATGATGTCCTCACCCTTTGTTTGTGATCTCTGTGCTCTCCTGGTCTGATGGCTATCCTTTAACATCTGTGTCATTTTCACGTGTATCTCCTCACTCAACGTTAGCATTGTGTGTACGTACATTAGCATTGGGTGTGCGTATGTGTCGCAGCCCCCAGCTTAGGAAATACTGAAGGAGGGCCCTCTCAAGTGGCTCCTTTCTGACCGTGCATCAGCAAACCAGTTGGCCCCCAGCTGTGCATAGTTCACAAGTCACAGGGCCTTGAAGGGTCTGCCCTCCAGGAAGAGGGCAACGTGCTTCTGAGCACCCATGCTTCTGCTTGTGAATTTACTCACTGGGTACTATTTATTAAACTCTAGCATGTACCAGGCACTGTTCTAGGGTCTTGGAGCTCAGAAGACATTTTCTCTGAAACTGGATTATGAATAGATAACCAGGGCAGCTGAAATAGTGCTGTGGGGCCTTCCCTTCAGGTGCATTTTCTGTTCTTTCATGGAAAGGCAGCAGAGTGGTTAAGAAGGGTGTGCCTGGGGTGGGACAGACCTGGAGGTGGATTCCAGCTTCACCACTTCTACCTGGGTGACCTTAGACAAATTTCCTAACCTCTGGAAGTAGAGTTTTGTGAACTGTGAAATGGGAATGATAATAAGTTCCCACCTCAGAAGGTAGTTGGGAGGATTTAATGAGGTGATTCCTAGTAGGGACCCGGCACTTAATATGTGCTCATTAAGTGTTAGTTATGCTTACTACTGAATCAGCTGATCTTTTTTGAATATCACACACCATGCAGTGTATCTGGTGCTTTGTCTGCACCAGCGTATTATATAACAGATATACTCTGAAAACAATAATATGGGGAAACGAGGCAGGGGACAGCTTGAAGGGCATGCAGCCAGAGTTCAGAGAAGGTAGAGATAACTTCCGGTTCCTGGTTCTTTCTTTCCACAAGTGTTTAGAGAGGGCCTTCTGGAGGCCAGCTGCTGTCCTAGGCACTGTAATGAAAAGAGGAAACCAAGCCCCTGCCCCGTGGATGTGACATTCTACTGTTCCACAGACACTGAAGCGTCTGTCGCCAAACCAGCAACCATTAATAATAATGTAATAATGTGGGCCGGGCAGTGGCTTATGCCTATAATCCCAGCACTTTGGGAGGCTGAGGCGGGTGGATCACTTGAGGTCAGGAGTTCAAGACCATCCTGGCCAACGTGTGGTGAAACCCTGTCTCTACTAAGAAAATATAAAAAATTAGCTGGGCATGGTGGCACACTCCTATAATCCCAGCTACTCAGGAGGCTGAGGCAGAAGAATCACTTGAACTGGGGAGGCAGAGGTTGCAGTGAGCCAAGATCTCAGCACTGCACTCCAGCCTGGGCGACAGAGCAAGACTCCGTCTCAAAACAAAACAAACAATGTGAATATGGAAAAACAGACCCAGTTTGGAAAACAACTTTCACACAAACTTTTCTAGCAAAATGCACTTGTACTTAGGAAATAGCCTATATACAGGTTGATTTACTTGAGTTTGCATTTACACTCCCCATTCCAAAGCTCTTACATCTTTCTCTCAGTCTTCCAGTCCTTAAGTGAATCCAAATATTTTTTTCTTCACCTAAGTCTTTCTACGATGTGGGCTTCAGCCATGAGAAGAGCTCCTGGACAGGCGTAAACCATGTTCAATTAAAATGTGTCCTCTGGAAGTAAAGAGATGTGTGGCTGAGGGACAGACGGGGCCCTGAAGAGCCCTGTGGGGAAAGCTAATCCTGTCATTTCTACTTGTGATGAAGTTCCCATCTTTAAAAAAGAGTAATATAGCTGGGCGCGGTGGCTCACACCTGTAATCCCAGCAGTTTGGGAGGCTGAGGCAGGTGGATCACTTGAGCTCAGGAGTTCAAGACCAGCCTGGCCAACATGGCGAAACCCCATCTCTACAAAAAATACAACAACAACAAAATTAGCTAGGCGTGGTGGTGTGCACCAAGTAATAATCCCAGCTACTTGGAAGGCTGAGGTGGTAGAATCGCTTGAGCCTAGGAATTTGAGGTTGCAGTGAGCTGTGAACTCACCACTGCACTCCAGCCTAGATGACAGAGTAAGACCCTGTCTCAAAAATAAAACAAAGTGAGGGGCAGGCGTGGTGGCTCATGCCTGTAATCCCAGCACTTTAGGAGGCCAAGGCAGGTGGATCACAAGGTCAGGAGATCCAGACCATCCTAGCTAACACGGTGAAACCCCGTCTCTACTAAAAATGCAAAAAATTAGCCGAGCGTGGTGGCGGGCGTCTGTAGTCCCAGCTACCCAGGAGGCGGAGTTTGCACTGGAGCGCGCCACTGCACTCCAGCCTGGGCGACAGAGTGAGACTCCATCTCAAAAAAATAAAATAAAATAAAAAATAAAACAAACTGGGGGCGCAGGATATTCAGCCAGGCATACTGGCACATGCCTGTAGTTCCAGCTACTCAGGAGGCCAAGATGGGAGGATTGATTGAGCCCAGGACTTCCAGGGCAGCCTGGACAACATAACAAGACTCCATCTCTTTAAAAAGTAGGGGAGGGGCAGGAGGCATATTCAAAGAAAGACTCACTTATAGCTGTTTGGGTGCTACCCAAGCAACCATTTCTATTCTTTGACCTGTTTTACCTAGCAGTTCAGAGTTGTTCATGCTATTGCTTTCCCTCTTTCCCTCTCCTCCTCCTCTCTTCTCCTCTTTTCTTTCCCTCCCCCTCGCACTCCCCCTCCCCCTCTCTCTCCCCCCTTCTTCTTTTTGAGAGTCTTGCTGTGTTATGCAGGCTGGTCTTAAACTCCTGAGCTCAAAGGGTCCTCCCACCTCTAGCTCTGGAGTAGCTGGGACTGCAGGTGAATGCCACTGTGCCCAGGTCACCCAGTTCATGCTATTGTTTTTTTCTTTTCTTTTCTTTTCTTTTTTTTAGATAGAGTCTTGCTCTGTCACCCAGGCTGGAGTGCAGTGGTGTGATCTTGGCTCACTGCAAGCTCCGCCTCCCGGGTTCAAGTGATCCTCTTGCCTCAGCCTCCTGAGTAGCTGGAACTACAGGTGCGTGCCACCACGCCCGGCTAGTTTTTGTATTTTTAGTAGAAACAGGGTTTTCACCATGTTGGCCAGGCTGGTCTTGAACTCCTGACCTCAGGTGATCCACCTGCCTCAGCCTCCCAAAGTGCTGAGATTACAGGTGTGAGCCACTGCATCCGGCCCATGCTATTGTTTTTAATAATATACTTTTTTTTTTTTTTGGTCACATAGGTAATTTTAAAATCATTTTTTATTATTTTTATTTTTAACTTTTAGGTGTGGGGGTAGATGCGAAAGTTTGCTACATAGGTAAACATGTCATGGGGGTTTGTTGTACATATTTCATCACCCAGCTATTAAACCCAGTACGCAATATTTAGTATTTCTGCTGCTCTCCCCACCTCTCCCCCTAAGTAGACCCGGTGTCTGTTGTTTACTTTTTTGCAATAACATACCCCTTTTTTTTTTTTTTTTAAGATGGAGTCTTGCTCTGTTGCCCAGGCAGGAGTGCAGTGGTGCAATCTCGGTTCACTGCAGCCTCTGCCTCCTGGGTTCCAGGGAATCTCCTGCCTTAGCCTCCCAAGTAGCTGGGACAATAGGCACGCACCACTACAACCCGGCTAATTTTTGTATTTTTAGTAGAGATGGGGTTTCACCATGCTGCCCACTCTGGTCTCGAACCCCTGACCTCAAGTGATCCGCCTGCCTCAGCCTCACAAAGTGCTGGGATTACAAGACATGAGCCACCGCACCCAGCCAGTAACATATTTTTGAAGAGAGAATTGATTTACTCCAAAAGCTACTACTTTTAAAAATGAAGTATGAGAAATACTTAGAAGAAAATTACTTTCCTGTTAGATTCCAATCAGGACAATTCCTTTCTACTTACTTGAACATTTTTATGTTACTGAACTCTAGAATAAATTTTATCCTCTTCTGAGGCAAGAAAAATAGCAGAAAACTATTCTATTTAGAAATATCTACCGCATATATTATTTGCGATATTTTTGCAAATTAGCATTCGCAAAAGTAATTTCTTAAAAATGCAATATTGCCCATAGCAGGGAAACCCTCTCTAGTACACAGCTGGCCCAGATACCCTAGTAACACAGTGGGAAGGGGGTCACACTGGGCCACCTGCAAATCCCTTTGCATTTGTTAATGAACATGGAATGGTGGATTAGGCCGGGGGCTGGAGGATGTGGTGCAGGGAAGGGAGACCTCATGGGCTAAAGGTGTCTTAATCTGCTTTCATCCTAGTCTGAGAGTGCACGTGGTTCAAGAAAGATTTTTGTTTGTTTCTTTTCTTTACAGATTATTCAGCGATGTTTTACTAACCACTTCTGAAAAACCACAGTTTAAGGTAAAGACAATTATATCGTTTTTTGGTTTGTGACATAACTAAGTTGACTTTGAAAGTTAGCTGTATTTTTAGCCAAAAAAAGAAAAGATATATAATAGGGAAAATTGGGAAATAACCTAAATGTCCTACAATTAGGGGCTAGTTTAATAATTTATGGTACATCTATTTGATAATATAGTTAAAAGTGAAATTGATAAAGACATTGTAGTAGTATGGAAAATGATTTAGATTTGTGCTTAGGTATAAAAAAATAAGATAATGTGTAAAACAACATATCTGTCTAGAAACAAGCCTGGAAGGAGGTCTTCTCCTGGGAAGCAGTGGTGTTATGTGTCATGGAAAGAGAATGGGCTTCGGAACCCAAAAAACCAGAATGATATCTTACTTTATTCCTACAATATTAGCTGTTATCTACAGCAGGGTGTTTCAACCACGGTATTTGACGTTTTGGGTGAGATGATTCTTTGTTGTGAGGGCTGCCTGTGCACGGTAGGATGTGAAGCAGCATCCCTAACCTCACCACTAGATGCCAACGAAACTCCTTGTACCCTCTCCTGCACTGTGACAACCAAAAATGTCTCCAGACATTGCTAAATGTCTCCTGGGGGGTGGTGTACAAAATTGCTCCCAGTTGAGAGCTACTGATCTATGGGCAAGCACTTAATCTTTGAGTCTGCATGTACTCATGTGTAAAATTGGTGAGTAATGCATGTCTGTTGTTATTAGACAACTGAGGTCATCTACGGAAACTCCTTGTTCAGGCCATGGCTCTTGGCAGTGCTCACTATGAGTGCGATTTGGGTAGGAGGATAAAAGGTAATTCTCCCTCTCCTTTCTATATTCCAAAAGAACATGTAATACTATTAGGATGAAAATAAATTTAGAAAACAAAAAAAAGAAAGAAAACCAAGGGAGGGTTTAGAAGACTGTGTCAGTGAGAGAGGTGCTTTCCTCTGTTCTGTTTTGCCAGTTAGAGGAATTCTGACAATAATAGCTTCTTTGGATCTGAAGTAGGAGAGAAAAAAACATTTAAATTTAATGTCTTCTTCACTGAAGCATCTTAGGAAATTTCTTCAGCCTTGTCAATAAATATATTCTCCTCCAACCCTGACAGTCTGGCCTTTAGGATTAAGGAGTTAGTACTAGACCTCGCTCTTCCCCTAAGCCAGAGAGCCTATGCAGCAAAGATAGTATGATTTTAAAATCCAACATTAGTTCTTGTATGTACACTGACTTTCTGGAAAGATATACAGGAGACTGGTAATGTTGGTTTCCTCCATGGAAGTAGGTGGGAGACTTCACTGTGTATGTGCCCTTTTATACCTTTGGGATTTTAAACCATGTGACTGTATTACCTACTTACAGCTTTTTTTTTTAATTTGAAATTTTTACAGAATAATAAAGACAAAAAGTTCAACATGATCTGGGGGTCTTATCTTCCAGGACCAGACTCCTCATGATTTAAAAAGCTAATAAATTAAGAAATGGCCCGGGCGTGGTGGCTCATGCCTGTAATCCCAACACTTTGGGAGGCTGAGGCAGGTGGATCATTTGAGGTCAGGAGTTCCAGACCAGCCTGGCCAACATGGCAAAACCCCATCTCTACTAAAAATACAGAAATTAGCCAGACTTAGTGGCAGGTGCCTGTAATCCCAGCTACTCGGGAGGCTGAAGCAGGAGAATTGCTTAGACCTGGGAGGCAGAGGTTGCAGTGAACTGAGAGCACACCACTGCACTCCAGCCTGGGCAACAGAGTGAGACTCTGTCTCAAAAAAAAAAAAAAAAGAAATGATGGAGGCAGAGGTTGCAGTGAGCTGAGATCATGCCGGTACACTCCAGCCTGGGGAACAGAGTGAGATTCTGTCTCAAAAAAAAAAAAGAAATGATAGGCTCAGAAACAAACTGGGCTGTTGTTTGGAATGTCTCCCAACAGGGAAAGCTGGGAAAGTTTAATCTTACAAAATTCAGAACATAAATCTCTCACAAAGAAGATATCTCTGAAGTTATAATAACTGGTTGAATTTATGTATGTTCCAATAAGCTTTATATAATTTTTTAAATTTTTTTTTTCTTTTGAGATGGAGTCTCGCTCTTGTCACCCAGGCTGGAGTACAATGGCATGATCTCGGCTCACTGCAACCTCCGCCTCCTGAGTTCAAGCAATTCTCCTGCTTCAGCCTCCTGAGCAGCTGGGATTACAAGCATGTGCCACCACGCCTGGCTAATTTTTGTATTTTTAGTAGAGACGGGGTTTCATTATGTTGGTCAGGCTGGTCTCGACCTCAGGTGAACCACTCACCTCGGCCTCCCAAAGTGCTGGGATTACAGGTGTGAGCCACTGCACCCAGCCAATTTTTTTAATTTTTAATTTTAATTTTTTTTTTTTTTAAGTAGGCGATTTTTTGTTGCCAGGCTGGAGTGCAGTGGTGCAATGACGGGGCTCAGTGCAGCCTCAAACTCCTGAGCTCAGGTAATCCTCCTGCCTCAGCCTGTTGAGTAGCTGGGACAACAGGCGCGTACCACCACACCCTGCTAATTTTTAAATTTTTTTGTAGAGACAGAGTCTTACTATGTTGCCCAGGCTAGTCTTGAACTCTTGGCCCCAAGTGGCCTCCCAAAGTGCTGGGATTACAGGTGTGAGCCACTGTGCCTGACCTAATTTTTAAATTTTTAATTGTGATAAAAAATACAATATAAAATTTACTCTCTGAACCATTTTTAAGTGTACAGTTTAGTGGTGTTAACTATCTTCACATTATTGTATAACAGGTCTCTAGAGCTTACAACCTGAAACTCTATACCCATAGAATAATGACTCCCCATTTCTCCCTCCCCACAGCTCCGGGCAATCACTATTCTACTTTGTTTCTGTGATCTTGACTACTCTAGAAACCTTATATAAGTATTTATCCTTTTGTGGATCATTTATTTCACTTAGCATAATGTCCTCAAGGTTCATCTATATTGTAACATGTAACAAGATTTCCTTCTATTTTTAAGGTTGAGTAATATTCCATTGTATGTAGATGCCACACTTTTTTTATCCATTCATCTGTTGATGAACATTTAGGCTGCTTTTACCTCTTGTCTGTCATGAATAATGCTACAGTGAACATGGGTGTGCAAATATCTTTTTGAGATCCTGCTTTTGATTCTTTTGATGTATACCCAGAAGTGGAATTCCTCATATGGTAGTTCCGTTTTGTAGTTTTTTGAGGCACCTCCATACTGTTTTCCATAGCAGCTGTACTACTCTACATTTCCACCAGCAGTGTACAAGGGTTTCAGTTTCTCCACATTCTCACCAACATTTATTTTATTATTTTAATAGTGGCTATCCTAATGGCTGTGAGGTGATGTCTCATTGTGGTTTTGATTTACATTTCTCTAATGACTAAAGACATTGAGTGTCTTTTCATATGTTTTTTGGCCATTTGTATATTTTCTTTAGAGAAATGTCTATGTCTTTTGCCTCTTTTTAATTGGGTTACTTATATTTTGTTGTTGAGTTGTTGGAGTTCCTTTATATATTCTGGATATTAACCCCTTATCAGACCTATGATTTGCAAATATTATGTCCCATTTCTTGAGTTGTCTTTTTACTCCGTTTTTCTTTGTTGCACCAATGTTTTATTTATTTATTTACTTATTTTTCTTTTTTTCTTTTGGAGACAGGGTCTCGTTCTGTTGCTTAGGCTGGAGTGCAGCAGCACAATCTCAGCTCACTGCAACCTCCGCCCTCCCAGGTTCAAGTGATCTTCCTGCCTCAGCCTCCCAAGTAGATTACAGGCGTGCACCACCACACCTGGCTAATTTTTGTATCTTTAGTAGAGACGGGGTTTTGCCATGTTGGCCAGGCTGGTCTTGAACTTCTGACCTCAAGTGATCCACCCACCTCAGCCTCCCAAAGTATTGGGATTACAGGCGTGAGCCACCGTGCCCGGCTGCACCAAAGTTTTAAATTTTGATGAAGTTTAATTTTTTTTTCTTTTATTGCCTGTGCTTTTGGTGTCATATCCAAGAAATCACTGCCAAATCCAGTGTCAAGAAGCTTTTCCCCTGTGTCTTTTCTTTTAGGAGTTTTATAGTTTTAGGTCTTATGTTTAGGTTTTGAATCCATTTTGAGTTAATTTTTGTTTGTGGTGTAAGGTAAGGGTCCAACTTCACTCTTTTGTATGTGGATATCCAATTTTCCCAGCACTGTTATTGAATACACTGTCCTTTCCCCCATTGTATGTTCTTGGAACCCTTGTCAAAGATTATTTGACCATATCCTCAAGCGTTTATTTCTGGGCTCTCTCTCCTTCTTTTCCATTGGTCTGTGTATCTGCCTGCATGTCAGTACCACACTGTTTTAATTACTGTAGCTATGTAATAGGTTTCAAAATCAGGAAATGTGAGGCCTTCAACTTTATTTTTCTTTTTCAGATTGTTTTGGCAATTTACAGCCCTTGAGAATTACTTGCATTACTTGAAACATATCATGTTTATTTATGTTTTAGTTTTATTGTTCATTGCTAAAAAATGCTAGAGAAGTGAGTGTGTTAGGGATACCAAAAGTGGCTGGGGTAGGATTTGAATGGACAGCTTTAACTGATTTTATTCCAAATGACTCTTTTTTTTTTTTTGAGATGGAGTCTTGCTCTGTCACCCAGGCTGGAGTGCAGTGGCGCGATCTCGGCTCTCTGCAAGCTCCGCCTCCCGGGTTCACGCCATTCTCCTGCCTCAGCCTCCTGAGTAGCTGGGACTACAGGCGCCACCATGCCCGGCTAATTTTTTGTATTTTTAGTAGAGACGGGGTTTCACCGTGTTAGCCAGGATGGTCTCCATCTCCTGACCTCGTGATCCGCCCGCCTTGGCCTCTCAAAGTCCTGGGATTACAGGCATGAGCTACTGCGCCTGGCCGAAATTACTCTTGATAACCACCTGCTCCTTCATTTACTCCAGGACTTGGAAGTATCTCCAGCCACCTTTTTCAATAGATGATGTACTTTTCTCTCCTTTCAGATCCCTACAAAGTTAAAAGAGGCATTGAGAATTGCCAAAGAATGTATAGAGAAGAGACTAATTGAGGAACAGAAACAGGTAAATTGATAACGGTTCCTCTTTGCCTTTTAGTGTCCCCATCCTCTGCCGTGGTTTTTATAGTGATTGACCTTTGACTGTTCCCTCTGCAAATATTTTAAGCATACTTACTCTCAGCCAGCCTTTAGGCTAAATGCTTCCCTGCAGAGCTGAATACTTGACAGTCCTGCCCTCAGTCCTGCTTAGTCTATGTGGGAAACAAACATCTCCAGGAAGGGCAGTCTGGGTTTCTGATCAGAGCATGCCGGCCGGTGATAGTTGCGGGCATGCATGGTCCATGCTGTCTCACCACATTCTTCTTCTGTAAAAGAGGGAAAGGCAGGAAGGCATTAGGGGCATGAGAAAGGACCTCTTCCTTTGGCATACTCCTCTACCTGGCATCCAGACCCGAGCCAGGAAGTAGACAGCCTGAGCAAGGAAAGATTTTCTTTTATCCCAATAAAATGTGGTTTGCCAAAACATGTTGGAGAAGATTTTCATTAGGAAGCTGCCTTATGTGGGATATGCTTACATCTTATGGTCTTTTAAAGATTCACCAGCATCGAAGACTGACAAGAGCTCAGTCCCACCATGGATCTGAGGAGGAAAGAAAAAAAAGAAAAATTTTAGCTCGAAAGGTAAGCCTGGTGTCTCTCTGCAGTCCCTCTATGAGTTCTTGAGTACATGTGAAGAAAGTTCTAGGTTAATGGTGCCCATTTAATGACAGATGCTGTGCTATATCTCCTTGAAAGCTAAGACTATTTCCAGATGACTGGGGTGCAGCTTTTTTTGGGAAAAAAAAAAAAAGAGTCATATGATAATCAGCAGAGAAATAGCCCATGTAGTTTCCTAGCTTGCTGGGCAGATTATGGCATAATGTAATTGGAGGAAACGATTGGCCTGAGATAGTAAAGTCAGCATTTTTTGTTTTATTTCCGCCTTTAGTTTTGGCTGTGACTTCTTCACTGTGTTAAGTTATGGGGCTGAATATTACCTTGTCTGCAGCTAGTTTAATGGTATGCCTGGAAAATATTTTTATTCTAACTCCCAGCTTCACTGTGTTTATTCTTTGCTTTCCTCTCCCTCCCTCCCCCTTTCCTTTTATTCTTAAAGAAGTCAAAACGATCTGCTCTTGAAAATAGTGAAGAGCATTCAGCGAAGTACAGCAACTCCAATAATTCAGGTAACTGGTTATAGATGGTAGTGGGGCCCAGGACACAGAGATCAGGATCAGGAGTCTCTAGTTGGTCAAGAGGTCTTGAGTTCTGCTGGCCAGAAACTGGGCAATGTAGTAATGACTACAGAGAACAAAATAACTCTGTCTCTAATGAAAGATTGCAACAGTATTCGTAGGCTTACAGCATTCAAATGCTAGAAGGGACTTCTGAGGTAATTGGGTAGCTCACCTTCTTCACTGATGGCAGCACTTGATCATCTAAAGACACAGGAGCATTAGTCATGGAAGGAAAACAGACCTGACTTAAAATGTAAGGCCTCCTGTTTTTTAGTAGAGCCTGCATGAACAGAAATGACCTTAAATCCTGCCCACTGCTCTGGACCCCATGTGATGGGAGGATGTGCTCTCCTGTGTGAATTAAGGAAAGGACTCGATGGTGTGTGGGGATGGCAAGAAACCGAGATGGTACAAAGAGCACTGTCCCGAGTTGGCAGTCCTTGCTGCCACTCCCAGCTGCCCTTCACCCAGCTCTGCTGGCTTTGGGCCATAATGTCCCATCTTTGGAAATCAGAGCCAGATTGAATGATCCCTGGGGGCCTTCCAGTTTTTCTAGTTTATGAATCTGTGAAGTAGAGCCCACATAGAGAAGGGAAGGTTTCACCCTAGTTACCAAGCAGTTTTGACTTAGCCCTGAAGGGCCACGGGAATGGGAGATTTTGGGGTTGAGGAATACCTGCTTATACTTTTAGGCAGAGGAAGGACAGAGCAGAGAGGGGGAATTTGAAGATGCAAAAGAGACGGTAACTGGCAGGGGCACCATGGCGGGTAGAAAGCCAAGGGGTTAGCATCCAAAGCCCAGCTATCAGTCTCAACTTTGAGGAAACCCATGCATCTCTTCCTAGCGGTAGGATTTGGTGCGGGCAGGTGAAGAGGCAGAGATGTTTAGAAGGGAGGAAACTGGGGATATTCACAGGTCATGCCTCAGTCTTCTCAGTGAAGTCAGGGAGGAGAATGTCTGCCTGGGGCGGGAGGAGAAAAGTGTACAAGATGATTAGGCTGCAGCCCAGAGGGCTGCATGAGCCACAGCTGGAGAATGCAAGTGGCATGACCAGAGCTGGAGATTGGCAGCCCTGAATAGAGAAAGCCCATGAACTCCAGAAGGAGGGTGAGAGTCACATTGACACCACTGCAGAGTCCAGACTGGAGAAGGGCTCAGGAAGAGCTGCAAAGGAGAGGAAGGAGGGGTGGTCCCAATGAGGACCAGCGCAGGCTCCTTGGGGGTGAATGCTGTTGTGGCTGGCAGGTAATTTCAGTTGGAAGCCTATCTTCGCCATGGTTGATGGGAGGGACATGGACCGGTCATGGTCATTATTATACTGAGACTCATGATTCCAACCAGCAGTCATTCTGTCCAGTAGCTAATGTTTTATAGAGCAGAGAAAGCCTGACAGTGTGCTCTCTACCTTCTAAGACCCTGCCTGCCTGCAAAGCTGTGTCACATGAAGCCAGGTAGGACTCAAGGACTTCAGGATACCCCAGTGCCCTCAGGAGTTTAGGAAAATGAAGTAGCAGTTGATGGATATATACAGATAATTCCCAAACTTTACTGGAGTCAAGCAGTGAAGCTTCTCCCCATTAAAGTTCATTAGCACTACGAACAGTATAAAGACAGCATGCATTGAGTTTTACCTCCTTTTTCAGTAAAACACCCTCATATTTTATAGGGAACTGAGGGAATATTGCAAGTAGAAAAGCATTAAACTGGAGGGAGGTGTGGTTTAATCAGGACATTTCTCATCATGGCCAGTGTCCATGAGACACCAACACGTCCTGTGGGTAGTGAGTGAAGTGATGGCTGGGGCCTTAACCACACCAGCTCTGGTGGCTTCTCAGGCATGTGATGGCAGCCCTCTGGGTGTGTGTGCCCATCAGCCCAGAAACCACCTGACTAGGGAGATTTGGTTAACCTCTCCATAGGATCTCTATGTGTGGGAGGGGGGTTTCTGTGTCCACAGAAAGGCTTACGTAGGAACCTCTGCTCATTGGGCTACTTCATGTCAGCTCAGGAAGATATTTTCTAGGGATCGCCAAGTAATGGGGAGATGCTGAGAACTTGGGAATATTTGAAATATAATAAGGTTACTAGATCCAGAAAAAGTATGCAACAGGTGGGATTCACATTGTTTTAATGTGAATAAGGACATTTACTTATTCTAGATAAGAAAAGGGCTGTGAAATCCATAAACTGAATAGACTGACCCTATCTAGTTGATTCTACCTGCTGATAAAATGGAACTTCTGCAGAATGCGTTACTGGGTGGATGCTGTACGGGGCACTCCCTTCCTTTGGAAACCCCCAGAAGGCTGCTCTGCACCTCTCTGTCCACTGTACCACTTGTGGCTTCTGTCATTTGTCATTACCCAGGAGTGGAGGTTGGGTCAGGAAGAGATACTGCAGCCAATTGCCTAAGCTGTTGATGGTGCAAAGTTTCAAACCAGGCAGGCCATGGGGAGCAGTGGGAGGCAAGGAGCTTTTAGTGGCTTGGGGAAGGAGTTGGACCCTGCACCAGAGTAAAAGCCTGTCATTGGGTCCGGTCTCTGAGTTTTTTGTCCCTCATCATCTTGTTTCACAAGGCTCACACACTAAGCCAAATGTAGATTCTCAGACAGCAGTGGGTCCCAGCCTGGGCCAAATTCCAAATGTCTTTCATTGGTCCCCATGAGGGTTTCTCTGTGTTTTATCTTAGCAGGATCTGGGGCCAGCTCACCTCTCACGTCCCCGTCATCGCCAACTCCACCCTCTACATCAGGTTAGTGATGGAGTAAAGTGACATGCCACCTTCCTGTCCGCCAACAGGAGGAGCGGGCTGTGCCTCTTCCTGCCTTGGCCCAACAATTTCAGGGGTTAGATAGCAGCAGCTTTCTCAAGAGAGATCAGTGGGAGTGCAAATTAGCAGTGTCATTTGGGAGAGCTGAGGGGCTAGATTCCAAGCTTGGCTTTCACAGGGAATGGACCGGTTTCAGGGCCACTAGCCACCCCCGGGCTCCAGCTTGCTGTCTTTGCTGAAAAGCTTCATGCAGAGCTTCTCAGATTGGAGCCTGTCTTGGTACATGCTTAGCTGAACAACACAAATGCGCCGTGGCCCAGGGGTCCCGTCCTTCCAGGCCTCTCTCCTCAGGGAGCCCGTCCATAGGGTCAGTTTTGTCACAGAGCACAACTGGTAAGATGCCTAGGTGGAGGAGTGAAAGAGTCACTGCGTTTCTGATTTTCTGGCAACGATTTGACTCTGTTTTGCTCTGTAATGTATTTAATTATCTGAATATTTTTCTGTTATTAGCCTTTGCTTCACTTTTGTAAATTAGATGCTAGTTTTGATTGAAAAATGTAAAAAGAATTTATCTTGGAGACTGCTTATAAAAATAATCCCCAATTTTGTTGAGTAGCCCCATAATACTATCTTTCTTTTATTTTTGAACCAAGATGTCTCTCCTAAAGTCTTTTGCAAGCCCAGTAAAAACAATTGGGACACCAGTATCTCCTTTTGCTTCTTAAATGAACCAGTTGTTCCAGATGTGCGAGGAGCTGCTTCTGCCACTCAGAGCTTGCTGGCTGTGCCTGGAAGGGTTCCTACAGCTGTGTGAAGGGGGAGTCATTGTCAGGGGGTTGGTATATGAGTTGATCCCATATTCATTATTAATAACTAACACAGCACCCAGGAGCTGCCAAGAGCATTCTTCAGCTCCACTCAAATGCTTCTAACTGACCCTCCTAAGAAAATGAGAGCAAGCAAACACAAGGGGACTAGTGTGAGTGACTTACTTCTGGCTGAGGGTGGTTACTGGTGCCTTACTGCTGAATGTTCTAGGGCCTGTTTTGGGTAGCAAAGTACCTGGTCCATGGGAGGATATTCTTGTCCTTATCTTACTTTGTCAGCAGATTTCCCAAGAAAGCCCCCAAATGTTGATCAAGACAGAAAATAGGCCTTTTTTGTCTTTTGTGGAGATACACTGTTTAGGCTGATCAGAAATGTCTGGTGATCTACTGCCCGGACTATATTAAGCCATTTTCTAGAAGATAGGATATTAATTTAACACCACTTGGGCATATTAAGAAAATTGGAGAAAATTGGTAGTGAGAATCCAGAAATCCTCCTTTAACAAGCAAGGCACTTGAGGCGTCTGTTTAAGGGTTCACAGCCCCTGTCTGTGTGGTTAGATCTGTCCCTGCTCACTTGACTGCCGGTTCTTATCTCTAAATGCCTTTGGGAATTTACAATTTATTTGGACTTTTGGGGGGAATTCTCTAATTTATCTGTGTTTAAATGGGTGCTGTCTCATACAGTAGTAAGTTTGCATGAGATAAGGTAACTTTTAGAATGAGAGAAAAAAAAGAGGAATCTTGTGTAATTAGAGTCAATGTTGGGAAAACTTGGAGGTGAGTGGGAGGGGCATTCCTGTGAATTTGATAGCACCCAGCCTGAAGGGGAGTCTTGAGGATTTAGAAGGAAAGCACATGTGAGGCCCCAGCACAATGCCTGGCAGAGTAAGAGTGCCTGGCAGAGATGAGAGGTTCCCAGCAAATATTGGCTCCTCCTTTCTTTTATCTCCTTAATGTTTTGTTGATGAAATTGACTCAGCCTGCAATCTGACCTCTGCTGGGCATTTCCTGTAATGCATCTCATGAAAATGGTAACTAATATTTAGTATTTGCCTGGCAACCTAGCATTTCAGGCCCTAAGCATTTCAACCCAAGGGAGTTTATTCATTTAAGAATAAACATTCAAGGTGCATTTACTGAGAACCTATGGTTTGCTAAGGACTGTGCTTGGCCCTGGGTTACAGAAATGGCTAGTCAAGGCCCTAGCTCTCATGGAGTCACATTTCCAGTGCCTCTCAGAAGCTCCAAAATGATAGACACTGTTTAGGAAAAACTCACACTCAAAAGTATTTTTCCCTATTCTGTCACTCAACACAATAATAATCAACGCAAACAGACTTCTGTGACCAAATGTCAGGGTGTGGGGGAGTGGTTCTGTCCACCACCAAGTAAGCAATCAGTTTTGCTATGGACACCAGCTGGGTGTCCTCCAATTCAATTCTGACACTATCTACCTGGAGATAGCGTCAGACCCCACAGGTTGGGGCTCAGTCCCCAAAACTACCTGCTCTTTCTGACACCATTTGCAAGGATGGGACTCCAGAACTTTTGACCGGCCAGCTTCAAGTAGGAGTTCCCACCGTTAATTTGCTGGAGCAGCTCACAGAATTCAGGGAAACATGTTTACTGGTTTATTATAAAGGATGTTACAAAGGATACAGATGAAAAGATGCATAGGGCAAGGTGTGGGGGAAGGAGCTTCCATGCCTTCCCTGGGCACATCACCCTTCAGGAACCTCCGCATGTTCAGCTATCAGGAAGCTCTCCAAACCCTGCCCTCTTGGGCCTTTTATGGAGACGTCGTTGGATAGGCATGATTGACAACCATATAGAAATGTTGTTATAGAACCCAATTTTGGTCTGCTCACCCAGTGCAATAAAATCAGATACCCACACCAAGGCTGTTGCAGTGACAGAAAGGAAGGCATTTATTGCAGAGTGCTGTGCAAGGGGGACCAGGCAGCAAAATGCTCAAAAATCTGACCTTCCAGATGGCTTACAGGCAAGGATTTTTAACGGTGGGGTAAATTTCAGGAAAACAGAAGCTACAGGCAAAATTATAAATCAGTACACCGAGGTTGCACATTGGTTTAAGCTTAAAAGGGCGGGACATCTTGGGGGTAGGGGGTGCTCACAGGTAGATTCAGAGATCTGACTTGCAGTTGATCTTAGTTGCAGAGGCTCTAAGAATTTTGGGGTCAGTAGAAAAATGCTTACTTGCTAGGGGGAGTGACTTTCTCCAAGCCTCTCAAGAAGAAACTTAGAACAAAGGATGGTGGGATCGATAATAGGTAAAGTTTAGTCTTCTTTTCCTCCTAATCTGGGATCTTTGTGGTGAGGGTCTTCAGTGGGGGCCTGAGCCTTTGAAAGACAACTCAGGGACATATGTTAAGATCTTATCTTTAGTTTCTATAGGGCAAGGGAACTTCTCTGGAGCTTTAACTTCCTTGGCTATTGTTCTTAAGCCACTTATTACCTTCTTGTTTACCAAGTTACTTAATTACTTCTAGGGCTAGCTGGATGCCTGGAATTTTTCTTTAAGGAACATTTGGATTTTCCCTTATTTCCATGCCTTCAGGTTTACAGGTCCCTAAAAGTTGGGGGCGGTCCCAGTTTCTATCTCATTGTGATTGGACAAAAAGGGTATGATCTCACCCCAGCAAGGCCTGTTTGTTCAGATTCTGCTTGGCCTCTCTGTACAGCTTTCCTTCTTCTAGGGTATGGGGCGTGTGTAGGAGATGCTTGGCAAATCTTTGATTTACATAGGCTTGCTCTGCCTTCAAGGCCTCTGCAGAGTGAGAGCAGGACTCTGAGCCTAGGGATTACACCATTTTTGTTTTTGAGACAGAGTCTGGGTCTGTCACCCAGGCTGGAATACAGTCGTGAGATCTCGGCTCACTGCAACTTCCGCCTCCTGGGTTCAAGCGATTTTTATGCCTCAGCCTCCCGAGTAGCTGGGATTATAGGCACTCACCACCACGCTTGGCTAATATTTTTGTATTTTTGATAGAGATGGGGTTTCACTACGTTGGCCAGGCTGGTCTTGAACTCCTGACCTCAAAGTGATCCACCCGCCTTGGCCCCCAAAGTGCTGGGATTACAGGCTTGAGCCACTGTGCCCAGCCAGGATTGCAACTTTTGGCTGGCCAGCCCATGCTTATGCTGTTCTTCCTTGCAGAACTGGAGGTCGGTCTTCTCCTGGGCTCAAGTGATCCTCCTGCCTCAGCCTTCTGAGAGGCTGGGACTATAGGCATGCACCACCACATCCAGCTAATTTTTAAATTTTTTGTAGAGACAGGGGTCTCACCATGTTGCCCAGGCTGGTCTCAAACTCCTGGGCACAAGCACTCCTCTCACCTCAGCCTCCAAATTGCTGGGATTATAGATGGGAGCCACAGCACCTGGCCTCACAGTTCTTTCTAGTCAAGCACACTCTAAATCCTAAATCCACTGTGAACTCTGGCCTTTGGCAGTTTGCTCAGCAATAGATCAGCAGCAATAGATGAGCTTAGGTAAGTTGAATTCAGCAGCAGTGCCTTTCTTCCCGAAAGCATCGGTTGTAAGCACATTTATGGCAGCTAAAGGTGGTTTTAATCTCAGTTTCTAAGTGAAGGGGTCTTACCCTTATGAACCCTTTCTAGCAACTGTGTAAGGGTTGGGGCCCCTCCCTTTTCTTACTGTAGCTTCTTCTCTGGGGGCTCCTTCTTGAGGTCCTTACCAAGCTGATGGGAGAAATATCCTTTCTTTAAGTCTGCTGGTAGTTCCATTGGGTGGGGTGGGATTCTCTAATACTCTTTTGCTTAGACCCCTGTTTTTTCAGTAAGAACATTCCTAGCACTGTCTTTTCTGCAAAAGGTTGTTTTCTGCCTCAGGAAGGTCACTTTTTCCAGGACTTTAAAATTCTTTATCCTGGTTTATTTCATGGTAATATCACCAACTAGTATTTATACTCTATTCATAGAACTGATTGGTTTTAAAGGTCCCAATTTACACACACACAAATATTCCCTCCCACCCTCCTTTGGGATTAGACAGGTCTGTTGCCTTGCTATCTATTTTTTTGAGACAGGGTCTCTCTCTGTCACCTTGGCTGGAATGCAGTGGTGCAATCACGGCTCACTGCAGCCTTAACCTCCCACCTCAGCCTCCTGAGTGGGACTACAGGTGTGCACCACCACCCTTGGCTAATTTTTGTATTTTTTTGTAGAGACGGGTTTTGCCATGTTGCCCAGGCTAGTCTTGAGCTCTGGGGCTCAAGTGATCTGCCCGCCTTAGCCTCCCATAATGGTGGGATTACAGGCATGAGCCACCCACACCCAGCCCTTTTTTTAAAAAATGGGTTTTTAAAAAAAAAATGGGTTTGTAAGAGTATTTTGGGAAAGCTAAGTAAGCAGAGGACCCTAAATTGTTATTTAAAATAATTATATGTAATATATTTGAAGCACTTATTTTGTGCCAGGCACTGTTGCTTTTATGGGCACTTGTTTCAGTTAATCATCGTGAATACCTTCTTACCCAGTGTGAGTGGACTCCAGCTTAGGTCCATTTTACAGTTGAAACTGACACTCTAGTAGGATTAAGAGACTTTGACCAAGGTCACACAAGTTAGGGCGGTGCTAGAGCCAGGAGTGTAACTTGTTCTGTATTTGTTCATTTACCCCATTGATGTATTGAGTGCCTGCTTTCTTCAGGGTGCGCTGCAGGGCCCGTGCTCTTAAATACTGTTGTTGGCTGGTGTGAAAAGAACCCTGAATGTTGAGTCAGTAAACCAGGGCTTGAGTCCTAGCTCTGCCACATTCCCGCTATGACCTTGGACAAATAATTTCTGTTCTTTGAGGCTGTCTTTTAAAAGAAGTCTCGCTCTTTATTAGATAGATGGCATACATGGCGAGGCTTTATAAGCGGTAAAGCACTATCAGGTATAAACTATGAATGTCTTGCAATCAGATAATTCTAGCCGTTCTTGCTTGTAGTTTATGTTTTAAGCAATAATTTTGAGGTGAGAGAGCTGGCAGTTTGTAGAAAACCCAGTTTGCAAGAATGAGTGGAGAGAAAGGGAAGTTTCAAATCTGCAGAGGAAGAGGTGTGGGAGCCCGCCCTCTGAAGGTCTGCTTAAAATTCAACTCGCAAAACAGATGAATAAGAGAAAAGGCATACAAGTTTATTTAATATGTATACACAGGAGCCTTCAGAATGAAGACCCAAAGATACAGGGAAAATTGTCCATTTTTATGCTTAGGTTCAACAAAGTATGGACAGCTGTGTGGAAATATGATTGGAGGAAAAGGCTATGATCTAATGCTAATAGGCTGAGTGGGGAAACCCAGCAAGTCTGTCTGTCTAGATTGTTCTCAGCCTCTCTGAGCAGCATTCCTTCCTTCTGGGTATGGGCAGGACTCTCTCTGGAATGGGGGTCTTACAACCTATAGTCAGACAAGGTAGGTCAGGTGATTTCTTTTCTTTTTTGAGATGGAGTTTCACTCTTGTTGCCCAGGCTGGAGTGCAATGGCTCGATCTTGGCTCACTGCAGCCTCTGCCTCCTGGGTTCAAGTAATTCTCCTGCCTCAGCCTCCCAGGTAGCTGGGATTACAGGCGCCCACCACCACGCCCAGCTACTTTTTTGTAGTTTTAGTAGACACAGGGTTTCACCATGTTGGCCAGGCTGGTCTCGAACTTCTGGCCTCAGGTGATCCGCCCGCCTTGGCCTCCCAAAGTGCTGGGATTACAGGCGTGAGCCACCACACCCAGCCAAGTGATTTCTTTATGGACAGTTTTTACACAGAAAGGTGGAGGGAGAGTAATATTTTTAGGTATGATGGCTGGCTTTGGGGAAAAGGGGTTCTGTTTCTGTGACCCACCTTGGAGAAGGAGGGATTCAAGTTTCTCTGGCTAGCCTTGGGGGACAATGGTACTGAGAAGGCTGGAGGGCCTCTTTTCCGTTTCCCAGCCCCTTTCCAGGAGAAGGCTGTGGGGCAGAGTTGGTTCATTAGGAACTCTGAGATTTACCAAAGCATGATCCTTCACATTTAGCTGGGGATCTAGTCAGTTTAAAAGAAGACAAGAAAAACATTTGCCTTGCTTTCCTTTTTAAAACGGCTTTATGGCCTTAAGTAAGTTTCACTGCCCAATTCAGCCTCTAGGGAGGGGCTCACAGGGCCTCAGGGAGGGGCCCAGTGCTTCCGCCTTGAGGATGCTTGCCCAGGATCTCTGGCCTTAGGCCTGCTCACACTCCTCCCAACTTTAAAGAGACAAATCTATTGTAGACTCTAGAAGACTTGCTTGGAAAAAAGTTATGGGTTTTCATTTTTCTCCCGTCTTGATCAACTGTCCTTGTTTAATAATAGAACTAAGCACACTCCTCATATCCATTCTGCTCTTCAGAGGTAAAACCTTCATGGCTTTTCTGAAGTGAGCGTTGTGCTTGTAAATAAATAAAAATAGTACCTAACTGGCTCAGAGGACAAAGAACATGAAGAAAGTGACTCATTAGGTGGCTCAAAAAGCGACTCATTGGTTATTCTATAAATACGTTTGCCATGTTTTAAAAGGCTCACAATCGTGTTTACAAACCAGTGCTGTGGTTAATTTGAGTATATCCTAGTTTCGAAGTGAGAATAATCAGCTTGTGATTCAGACTAATATTTTACTGTCTGTTACTATTTGATTAAATGACACTAAAATCTGAATAATGACTTGTGTCCCCCCTTTCTCTCTCTCTCTTTGCTGTTTTCAGTAGAGCATGCACCATTTTGAACGTGAATTTTCGGTAAAGTAAACTATGCTGATTTCTCAGACTTTAAAGATGCTCTGTTTCTGTGTGTGAAATAGGACCCAAAGTGTCTCGATTGCTGAAGTGATGAACAAGTGGGAAAGCAGATTTGAGACTATTTCCTTATCTGAATATTTAAATGAAATACAGCATCTTTAAAAAGCACCCAGTGACTTCATCTATATTCATTTCATTTTCATCATGACCTTCAAAATCTTCATTTTCACTCTGATTTCAGTTTTAAAATACAGCTCTAAAACCTGCAAATCAACTGCATGGCATTTTGGTATATTTTAATTTTGGAAACCATAACTCTCAAAGTCCCGTTGCTGCAAAAATGTTGATTCCTAGTTACTCTGATGAAGAGGAAAGAGTGTTAGGCACTTGAGCTCTTGGTTACAGGGAGACAACTTACTGGCTTTTATAACTGACGGTAGGGAAAAACAGTTCTTTTGTAAGCATCCTTTATAATTCTCGAGCTGTGACAGGAGTACAGCCTCCTCACCTGCCTGAGGCCAAAGGAGAAGGTGGTTCTCCCGAGAGCTGGGGGCTTGCCTGCTTCGGTTCTCTCCCAAGGGTGGCTGGTAAGTCTGGTGTTACCCTAGTGTGGTCTCATGGCCACTTGGCCTCCCTTCCTGTATGTGACCACAAAGGAGCTCAGAATTAGAGAGACTGTAGATTACCCACTGCTGGCTGCTAACATGGGCCTAAGAGTCGGTGGGGAAGGGAGCCGGGCGCAGTGGCTCACACCTATAATCTCAGCACTTTGGGAGGCTGAGGCGGGTGGATCACAAGGATCAGGAGTTCAAGACCAACCTGGCCAACATGGTGAAACCCCATCTGTACTAAAAATACAAAAATTAGCTGGGCATGGTACCACGCGCCTGTAATCCCAGCTACTCGGGAGGCTGAGGCAGAGAATCGCTTGAACCCGGGAGGCGGAGCTTGCAGTGAGCCGAGATCGCGCCACTGCACTCCAGCCTGGGCAACAGGGCGAGACTCCATCTCAGAAAAAAAGGAACTGGAGGGGGGGACCCTCAGACATCCTGTCCACAAGGCTGTCGAGGGGGTTTCTGGCCTGGCATTCCTCCCTAGATCTGACCTATGCTCTCCCTGCAGCATTCTCTGCCCTCTGACAGGGCCTCTGCTGGACTGCCAGGTTCCCGTGTGGTTTGGTGGAGAAGATTTTGGGGTGGGTAGAGTAAGTAGTTGGCTCTCAGGGATTCTGTCTAAGAGAAAGTGAGATGGGAGAAATCGAGACTGACCTGGTCGTAACTGAAGGTAAGCTGTTTGCAGCATCCCCCTTCCTGGGTGCAAATTCAGGTATCATAAGTCTAACATGGAATCGGTCTGCTCTCATATGTGGCCTGGAGATAAGGGTATTGGAGGTCTCTTGGCAGGAAGGACTCATTCACATTTTAGGGGTGGAGAGAGCGCAGGCAGCAGGCAGTTGTTCCCAGGTTTGTCACAGGCCAAATGGTAACTTTCATTTGGCCTTTGTTGCCCCTGCCCCCTCTTCCCTCCATTGTTAGCCATGTGTTGTAGCTGAAGCTCCAACGGACCTTTCAGGAAGCTTGTGGACCATGGAAAGGGCCAAAAGGAAAAGCCAAAAACAATCAATGGGGCAGACTGAGTGAGACCGAGTCCCAGGTCTGTGTTCCTGCCTCCTCCAGTTTCCACCTTCTGACCCCTAGACCTCCTCTCCCCTCCAGAGTGTTCCAAACTGGCAAGCTGGGTCTGGCCTTCCTTGCCCTGGTTGTACATAAGAGCCACCATGGTTGTTGCAGGCCCAGTGAGGAAAAGTGGACTTGCTGGGACATCAAGCCCCACCGGACTGCTCCAGCCTGCTGAGGCCACATCAGGGAGATCCTGCTGCCTGTCCTTTCGTTCCATCTGCTTTACTGGAGCCCTGGAGCCCTTTGGACAGTGTATTTATTGACACCACCTACATTTTCAAAGAGACTCATTTAAAGTGACAGTGGAAAATCCATGTCCATTTACTTGGACAGTGGAAAATCCATGTACTGAACCCCACCCTCAACTCCCAAACTCCGCGGTGGTGCGTTTGCACTTCTAATTTTGAGGGCCTGGTAATGAGGCCAAAACCAAGGGTTGGTTCTCTGTGAGGCCAAGCAGTTTTGTTCTGTGCCAAGATGGCAGCCCCTACCCCTCAGCCCAGCCCTGAGGCCTGTCTCCAGCCCCCCAAAATCCTTGCCTGGAGGGCTAGTCAGTCTCTAGATGGCCAGTGCTGAGCCTTTAGTAGAACTCCCAAGTACCGCCGCAGCCGAGAGCCTGTCCTTAACTGCACAGTGATTCTTCTGCCGGGGGTCAAAGCACAAACCTGGGAGGCAGAAACCCTGGAGCTCCTTCTGTTACACTACGTGGCCCTGAATATCAAGTCCAGATTCCACTGCCCTTTTCTGGCTATTGGGTGGGAGGGTGCTGGGGAAGGGCACTGGCACCTACTCACTCCCAAGTGGGCAGAGCTCACTCCTTCGGGCCCACTTGGTGTTGCAGTCAAGAGACTCAGTTCCAAAAACCTTCAGCAGAGGTCTCCCCTCCTCCTGGTATTTCACTGGTTGCTCTCCAGAAGTCCTCTTCAGAGGAATGCTTATCACACATGCTTATTCTCCGTTTTCCCACTTCAACAGTTACTTCAGGTTTAAAGTCCTTTTTATCTCTGTAACCCTGTGACATAAAGCCAGGAACATTTTCCCACAATCCACCTTAGCATAAAACATAACAATTTCATTCATCAGTTGTTATTGTGTAGAACCAATGAACATGTTGGTCATTTGTCTGTATTTAATCTTTTTTGTATTGCTATATTTGAGCATTCCAAGATTGCAGAGCATGAGCGTGTGTATTTGTGTGATTCTTTAATTTCAGCTGCCTTAGGTTTGAGTAAAAGATGTAAAGAAAGGTAAGTGATTTTCTATCGTAAGCCTTTAACCGATACCTGTCACACTTGGTGAAAAGGATGTACTTACCTGAGTATTGTGTTGGTGATTCTGAGCCAGTCGTCCATACAAACTTAAGTAGGGTAGCTTTACCTGTTACTTATCACAACTCAGTAGCAGTGTAGGGGAAACCACCTGGCAGAATGTCTCCCTGGAGTAGCCCTGGGAGGGACAGAGACAGCATCTGACAGGCAGAGTCTCAGAGCTGCAAGGTCACAGGAGACGAGGCAACTAACTGTGGCACAGGAACATTCTTTAAGGCAAGGCTTTTTCTGAACTCGGTGTTTATTCTGTCCTGAGAGAACCATTCATTGATTCCAAAATATGAAATTCGAGTTGCAAATGTCCATGTGCCTGGAAGCTGAGGGAAGTTTTAGACACCTGCCCAGTTTCCCTCTCCTTGCCCACTGCGGTACAGCACGACATTCTAGTTTCTCCTGATGCTTCATCAAAGACATTTAGTGCAGTTCTGTCCTGTTCCTTGGTTGGGCCACAATGGAGAGAATAGTACTTGAGAAGGATTTCTCTGTAAGAATACCATGGCAGAGAGACCCCTCTGCCCCCTGCTTTGCATTGCTAACAGTTATTAGCACTTTATATTTCTTTAATGCAACCTAATAGGAAATTATTATTCGAGACAGACTCCTCTGGGAAATGCGTAACCCAGGAGGCACTGATTCCTTGCTGAGAATCCTGAGTGGTCTGTCATTTTACATAAGATCACATCCTTCAAATATTGTGTATGTTGGAGCAGCGAAAGAACTGTTCATCCCTTATGAATAACTGACATTCAGGAAGCCCAACTCCATCATGCAGATGTCTATCTTTAATTGCTAGCTCAGAAGCAGACAGAGCTTCCTGGGACCTGGCTAAAGTAACTGATAGATGGTACTCTTCTTTGGGAACTATTACTAATATTTGCAAATGGAGTCAGAGCCTCATCTATGCAGAGAATGTCACCATATGTGGTTTCATGTAATCTGTAATTATTTGTTCCAACAGCCTTTAACATGACTATTGTTTGAGAAACATGGCAACTTTTAATTCCCCTTTGATACTTCTAGCTTTCTTTAGTATTCTAAGAACTCATACAGTACTAGGTATGTTGGTCCCTCTGAGGAAAACATGTGGACTCTCACCAGTCCGTTGTGCTCAGGACTGAGCAGTAGCGTGTGTGCAGGGCAGCTGTGGAGGGGAATACTGATTGTCCCCCTTTTCCTCCACAGGGATATCTGCATTACCTCCACCTCCTCCACCTCCACCACCACCACCACCAGCAGCTCCCCTGCCTCCTGCGAGCACCGAGGCACCTGCGCAGCTCTCGTCTCAGGCTGTGAATGGCATGAGCCGAGGGGCCTTGCTCAGCTCCATCCAGAATTTCCAAAAAGGAACTTTGAGGAAAGCCAAAACCTGTGATCACAGTGCTCCGAAGATCGGCTGAAGCTTCCTGTTTACACTTGGAGGGAAAAGTTCTTTTTTATTCCTACTCACCCCTACCCCCCAAACTACCCTCTTCCTGGGAAAGTAATTGCTGAGCCAGTACAGCCACAAACAGTACTATTTTGCAGATGCTCATGTAAGAAGCTTTTCAAGAGAGAAATAATTCTTTAAGCAGAATAAAGTTAGGCTGGCATTGCTCCCTTAAGATCTTGCTCCTTTATTAACCCTGTAAAGGAGTCTTGTTTATCCTCTAATGGCCAGGCTTTTGGGACAGCAGCATATTGAAATATTTTCACCAACTAAAGGAAATAGACAGAAAAACAATGACAATATTCAATCACAGCAGTAAATGGCCTTTGTGTTGCAATCCCTTCTACCCCATTAGACAGCTCCTAGAAACATTCCTCTTACAGTTCATTTCTCTAAAGCATTTTCTGATTCTTAGATAACTCCAATTTTTGCTACCTTTATCTTAGACATTAACACTATAGCCCAAAGCATAGTTACTTTGCTAAATCAGAAAGCAACTGAGTTCTTTGTTTTCCTCTCAAATAGAATGGGGAACGTTCACAACATTCTCTTAAGTTAACAGGAATACCATTGTGGTTATAGAACTCAGGACTGCTAAAGCAACTACTCTAGACCCATAGTTCTTTTTAGTTAGAATGTATTGAAACAGACAAAAATATTAACATCAGAAAAAGCTCTTGCCAATTAGAGGATCTTCTTAATCCTCAGCAATTAAGTTTGGGGTTTGAGGGGGGCAGGTCATTGTTACAACAGAAGTAAATTTGGCATCTATAGAAATCAATTATGATTTTTGAAAGATTTATCTAAATATATCAATATAGCATCTCTTTAATGTTAGTCATTAGAAAGATCCTTTATCCTGATTTGCTTAAACCTTTCAATAAATTGCACTTTAAAGGATTATAAATAATCCATTTAAAAATTCAAGTACACACATCAGTGTTGGTTACTATGCAGAGAATGTCATTGTGTATAGTTTCATGTAATCTGTGATGTCAGCTGTATTTTTTATTAAAATCATGTCAAGAAAACGTGTTGTCTGTAGCTTGACAAGATATTTCAAATGAGAACTTTTTGTAGCATCTGTTGTTAACAAAGAATAGATTCAGTCTAAGGTTTCCTTCTTACCTATCCTGTCTCTTATTCTTTTGTGTCTCACTTTTCCTCTAAGAACTAAAAATCCTGTCTTGCTACTTAAATTAGGTACCACCTATATGCTTCTCTAACTAATTTAAACCCATCTTTTCCATCTCAGCTTCTGAAGAGGGCAGTATTTGACAGAATATCTGATCTTTGGAAATGGGAAAAACACCTGATATAAACTTTGCCATAATTTTAAAGAGAATGCTATTAGAATTAGGCATTTGGAGAGTCTGTGGAGAAGTTCCTGTTTCAAGTGTGATGCAACCTAGGTGATTACCTGATGGAGGCTTGTGAGGCCTGAGTCCTTCTGAAGTCAGTTTTGCTGACTATTTTGGATAGTTCAGATATATGAATACAAACAGGTAATGGTCTTGTACAGTATCAGCTTATTTTCCACATGGAACTAATTTCTTTTGTTGTTATTTTTAAGACAGGGTTTCGCTCTTTCACTCAGGCTGGAGTGCAGTGACCCAATCACAGCTCACTGCAGCCTTGACCTCCCAGGGCTCAAGCAATCCTCCTATAGGCACACCACCAGATACCTGGGTTTTTTGTTTTGTTTTTTTTGTTTTGTTTTTGTAGGCAGGGTTTTTGCAACGTTGCCCCAGGCTGGTCTCAAACTCCTGGGCTCAAGCAATCCCTGCCTCAGCCTCCCAAAGTGCTGGGATTATAGGCATGAGCTACTGTGGCCTGGCAGCACTAATTTCTTAATAGAATTTCAAGTTTTCTACCCACATTGACTTTTTTTTTTCTATATCTTTTCTTTCTTTGTAGAGATGGGGTTTTGCCATGTTCCCCAGGCTGGTCCTGAACTCCTACACTCAAGGGATACACCCACCTCGGCCTCCCAAAGTGCTAGGATTACACGTTTGAGCCACCACACCCAGCCAATTCTTTTTTTTTTTGAGACGGAGTCTTGCTCTGTTGCCCAGGCTGGAGTACAGTGGCGCCATCTCTGCTCACTGCAACCTCCGCCTCCTGGGTTCAAGCAATTATCCTGCCTCAGCCTCCCGAGCAGCTGGGTCTACAGGCGCATGCCACCATGCCCGGCTTTAGTAAAGACAGGGTTTCACCATGTTAGCCAGGATGGTCTTGATCTCCTGACATCATGTTCTGCCCGCCTTGGCCTCCCAAAGTACTGGGATTACAGGCATGAGCCACCACGCCCAGCCCAGCCAATTCTTTCAATATAAAAATACAACAGTCATGGCCAGGTGTGGTGGCTCATGCCTGTAATCCCAGCAGTTTGGGAGGGCCAAGGCAGGTGGATCACCTGAGGTCAGGAGTTCAAGACCAGCCTGGCCAACATGGTGAAACCCCACCTCTACTAAAAACACCAAAATTAGCCGGATGTGGTGGCTAATTTCCTACTCCTGAGGCTGAGGCAGGAGAATCACCTGAACCTGGGAGATGGAGGCTGCAGTGAGCCAAGATTGTGCCATCACACTCCAGCTTGGGGAACAGAGCCAAACCTTGTCTCAAAAAAAAAAAAAAAAAAATTAGTAATGTTAGAAATTCCTTTATTCCTTATCAAAACAAACTAACAGTAAATGTATATTATATGCTTTAATTTTATACATATAAGTTATCTTGTTTGGATATATCTTTCATCAGGACTCTGCCACATCCATACTTTGTCCTTGTGGTGAGAGAGGATAAAATGTTATATAATTTGTTATTCAAAGAACATGGCAACCGTAACAGACAAAAGGAAGCATGGCATCTAGGGCAGGAGAGTGGAGAGTTTTCCATACACAAACACATTTAAACTTCCCTGTACAAAAATACCTGCTGTTGCTTTAGAAATCGTTTTCCTTTATGAGTAGTCAGGTCTTGCAGTACAAATCCAGGTGCAGTGCCAGCAAGTATTTCAAATAAATTTCAACGACTTGATATTCAAGTCCAAACTAAATATTTAATGTTTTCTTTATTGCAAATATGATGTCTTTGACCTGAGGTATAGAGTTGTCCTCTAGAATCTTTGCATAAGGCATAGGGACGTCAGCACCAGTGACACGAACAGCAGGAGCATCCAGGAAATTGAACGCAGGACCTAGGAGAAGGAAGGCTCAACTGAGAGAGTGCAAATGCCAGCTGGGCACTACCACCTTGGCACAGAGGTGTGGCTGACCAGGAAGAGAAAATGTAAGGAATGCTAATTATGGGGAACCGCTTTCTGGATTTGCTTTTAAAAATATCTGCCTGAAGAGAAATGCCAAACTTACAAGTTTAAAGTTGAAGTCGTTTGGCCACTCCTAGCTTTCAATCTCTTTATCCTGTACGTATTCAGGTACATGATGTTTACTATAGCTTGACTGTATTCTAGAACCAGTTTCTTTGAAATACCTTCCATGATCCTGGCACAGATTTCAGCTCCTACTCCAAACTGTGGCCAGCCTCCTTCCACAGTTACGAGATGATTTGTCTTCATGACACTGGCTTCTATGGTTTCCATGTCCATTGGTCTAATGGTACGCATATTTATCACCTAAACAGGTAATATAATCAAGTTGACAGAGCTATTGCAGCACAAATAGAGCCTTATCCCCATAATACCATTTCCTTTTTTGTTTCCTGTTAATCTTTGTATCTAGGAAAATCTAATCTGCCTATGAATACCTATTCATGAATGTACAAACTGTAAAAGGAAAAATTTTAATTAAAACAAAGATCTGTATGTCTACCACAAACAGCTCTGTGCAGTTACAGGATTCATTTATCTTCCTTCACTTTTTTATTTCTTTTGAGATGGAGTTTTGCTCTTGTCCAGGCTGGAGTGCAGTGGCGTGATCTCGGCTCACTGCCACCCCCGCCTTCCCAGTTCAAGCCATTTTCCTGCCTCAGCCTCTGGAGTAGCTCGGATTACAAGCATAGACCACCACGCCTAGCTAATTTTTGTATTTTTAGTAGAGATGGGGTTTCAACATGTTGGCCAGGCTGGTCTTGAACTCCTGACCTCAGGTGATCCACCACGCCCAGCCAATCCTCCTTCACTTTAAATTCCCTCATCAAAATAAGTTAACAGTTAACAGCTGAGTGCCCATCATGTACCAAGCACTACACTAAGTGTAATTCTCACAACAGCCCTATGACGGGACAGTATTTATATTATCCCCGTTTTATAGCTGATGAAACAGATTTAGAGTATATAACTTGCCCAAGTATAACTAGCACATGGTGAGTTTCTAAAAGATCCAGAACCTCAGAAGGGTGAGGTGGGAGCATCACTTGGGCCCAGGAGTTCACGGTTACAGTGAGCCACGATCCAGCCACTGCACTTCAGCCTGGGCAACAGAACAAAAGCCTGTATTTTTCTCTCTCAGGGGGTATCACTGAGAACCAGAAGAGGTTCAGAGAGCTCCCGCTGTCTCTCAAAAAAAAAATATCCAGAACCTAAGTGACCTGAGTGGTAAAAAGCTAAGTATGTGAACTGCAGGCAGATTCCCAGCTTTAAGCAGAGACAGAAATGAGTGACAAAGCAAGGTTTTACATCTAATTAACCTGTTACAGAACTCTTCTGGGTCTTAAATCTAAAAGGAGCCCTTCTAATTCTTTAAGAACAAGTAAATGTCCACTCACCTCACATTCAACTCCTTCTTTAGATAGCACTGCTGCAGCTTCTAAGCAGTGGCCCACAGGTCTTGAATGGGAAACCACAGTTATATGTGTTCCTGAAAACAGAGTGGTCACAGATCAGAGATCAGGTTGAAACTGAAGATGCTACACCACTGTGCAGCCAGCTGTGGCTCTTGTTCATTCATAGTCTTCAATTCAACTTCATTCCAGTGAGCTGAGGAATGTGGCAGCCTTCCTAGAAATGAAACACAAACCTACCAGACTGAGATCTAGAAAAGCACAACTGAATGAGAAATTGGGGCATCTTGAGCTCATCCTATAATTTTTCAGTCAAAGTAAATGACAGTAACTTCTAGATTAAATTTTACCAAAATTGAGGGGCTGGATTAAAAATACTGTTTATATATCTTAGTTTTCTTACCTTGCCTTTCTATTTTGGCTTTTCCAATAGGAATCAGAAAATCTTTTGACTGAGCTTCCGGAGGAAATTCAAAAGGAACCCCATACATCAATTCATTCTCTAGCACCACCACTGAAAAACATAAATATTTAAACAAAAGTAATTAATCACATCCAGAATGACTAAAACTGCATAGAAAGCAATATCATTCATCTTGTGAGAAGTTTCATTGTGCTGATTAGCCTTATCTCTACCATGACCAGCAGCCTTGAGAGCAGTTTAGGTACTTAAATTTGTAGTTTGGTCAATATAATTTTATCTATCAAACCAGTATTGTGGGTGTGCAGTAAATGTCCCCTTTACCTAGCTGGCCCCTTATTTTCGGAAATAGGAAAAGCAAGCACATTCTTTACTGTCTTTACTATATAAAGTATTAACATTCTATATGATATATCTAAGCCTAACTAAAAGACTTTAATGGTTTCCTCTGTGCAAATATATCATTTTAGTTTTTCAATCTTCAAAAAAAACCAAAGGGTCCCTGTGCTGACCTGGATTGTTATCCCGAATGGCTGATTTAATAAGTCCTTTAGCATCCTCTGAATTCCAGGGGCTGACCACCTTTAAGCCTGGGCAGTGCCCATACCAGGCAGCAAAGCACTGTGAGTGCTGGGCAGCTACACCTGCTGAGGCACCATTGGGTCCCCTGAAGACTATAGGCACAGGCTGAAGGCCACCAGACATGTAGTAGGTCTTGGCAGCTGAGTTTATAACCTGGTCAATGGCTTGCATGGAGAAATTGAAGGTCATAAATTCACAAATGGGCCGCAACCCAGCCTGTAAAATCAAAAACATGGATGTTAAAAAGACTAGAAACAGCAACAAACAGTAGCAAACAAATCACTCCAAGTCTTCCAACATTCAAATAATGTTTTTATTTTTTATTTTTATTTTTTATGGACAGGGTCTCACTGTCACCCATGCTGGAGTGCAGTGGCACACATCATAGCTCACTGCAGCCTCTAACTCCTAGGCTCAAGTAATCCTTCCTCAGCATCCCGAGTAGCTGGGACTGCAGGCAAGCACCACCACATCTACCTACTTGGTATTTTTTTGTTTTTTTCCCAAATGATGTTTTTAAAAGGTGATGTTAAATCTCTTTGGGGATGGGCACAGTGGCTCACGCCTGTAATCCCAGCACTTTGGGAGGCCAAGGCGGTCGGATCACTTGAGGTCAGGAGTTCAAGACCAGCCTGGCCAACTTGGTAAAACCCCATCTCTACTAAAAACACAAAAATTGGCTAGGCACAGTGGCGCGACCTGTAATCCCAGCCACTATGGAGGCTGAGGCAGGAGAATCGCTTGAACCTGGAAGCTGAGATGGTGCCAGTGCACTCCAGGCTGGACAACAGAGTGAGACTCTGTCTCAAAAGAAAGAAAAAGAAAACAAGAAATGTCTTTGGATAAGTTTCATAAAGAGTATTACATACCATAGCTGCACCTACAGCAATTCCAGCAAAGCCCATCTATAAAGTAAAATATAAACATAAGTGAAAATCCATAAAAATGAGGATAATGGACACTAACAGACATGCCCTCCAGGGTCTGCTTCCCACTGGAAGGCTTACCTCTGATATGGGAGTATCAATAATCCTCTTGTCTCCATATTTCTTCCACAGCCCTCGACTAACCTACAATTAAGAGTTGATCCCTTAAGTGTATCTGGGGGTAACAGTGACCTCAATTTTGTATAACTTTCACATATTTTAGTTACCTTGTATGCCCCATCATACTGGGCAACTTCTTCTCCAAGCAGAAATACCTTCTCATCTCTTTCCAGCTCCTCATCCATACCCTGATTTATAGCATCACGAACTGTCACCTGTCACAGGTATGCAAAAACAGTCAATACAGAATTGTTTGGGATTCAACTAAGATTTTCTTCCTTTATATTTACCTAGGCTGCCCACAGCATACAATATAAAAACACTAGAACAAGCTTCTCTCTAAAAACTCAAAGAATTCTAAAAGTAACATTTCTATTACACATAGTTGGTCTTTGCATGTGTTAATGTACTGAGTGCTCACTAGGTGCCAAGCACTGCCAAATACTTTGCATCCAGAATGTAGGAGTTGCTATTTTAATATAATGAATGGTAAAATCTAGTTAAAAAAAGGAAGGAGAGGAGAATTAACATACAATCCATCAATTCCACTTCTATGTATATGCCCCAAATAATT
Source organism: Pan troglodytes (assembly GCF_028858775.2). Lineage (NCBI taxonomy): Eukaryota > Metazoa > Chordata > Mammalia > Primates > Hominidae > Pan > Pan troglodytes. Next base: position 62,449,081 of record NC_086015.1, read on the forward strand.
GAAAGCAGGGATTCAAGCATATACTTGCACATCAATGTTCACAGCAGCATTACTCACAATAGACAAAACAAGGCCAGGCACGGTGGCTCACACCTGTAATTCCAGCACTCTGGGAGGCCAAGGCAGGTGGATCACTTGAGGTCAGGAGTTCGAGACCACCCTGGCCAACATGGTGAAACCCATTCTCTACTAAAAATACAAAAATTGGCCGGGTGTGGTGGCGGGTGCCTGTAATCCCAGCTACTCAGGAGGCTGAGGCAGAATTGCTTGAACCCAGGAGGCAGAGGTTGCAGTGAGCTGAGATAGTGCCATTGCACTCTAGCCTGGGCAGCAAGAGCAAAACTCCGTCTCAAAAAAAAAAAAAAGAAAATGTCGGGCTGAGCGAGGTGGCTCATGCCTGTAATCCTAGCACTTTGGGAGGCCAAGGCAGGCAGATCACTTGAGGCCAGGAGTTCAAGACCAGCCTGGGCAATATGGTGAGACGCTGTCTGTACTAAAAATACAAAAATTAGCCCGGTGTGGTGGCACCGGCCTGTAATCACAGCTACTCAGGAGTGTGAGGCGCGAGAATCCCTTGAGCCCAGGAGGTGGAGGTTGCAGTGAGCTGAGATCGCGCCACTGCACTCCAACCTGGGTGACAGAGGGAGACTCTCTCAAAAAAATATACATATATATATTATTCAGCCTTAGGAAAGAATCAAACTCTGACGCATGCTACAACATGGATGAACCTTGAGGACATTACGCTGAGATAAGCCAGACACAAAAGGACAAATGATGCCACTTATATGAAGTTCTAGAATAGGCAACCTCATAGAGACAGAAAAGTACAACAGGGGTTACCAGGGGTTTGGGGAAGGGAAATGAGGAGTTACCGAGTAATGGACAGTTTCTGCTTGGGATGATTAAAAAGTTCTGGAAATGGATGGTGGTTAATGGTTGTACAACATGGTGAATGTACTTAATGCCACTGAATTATACACTTCTAAAAAGTACATTTTAAGTTAGGTCCATTTTGCTTCAATTTAAAGAAAAAAACATGGAGTGAGGGAGGAAACGCCTAGTCTTAGTTTTCCCCCATTGCCCAGCCAGCTGTGAGGTGGTGACTCGCCGGTGTGCTAAGCGCCAGGCGGCGACAGAGGCAGCAGGAGCTCCACGAAGGATGCTGGCTCCGCAAACCCAAGGCCCACGGCGCCGGAAGGCCACAGCGCCGGAAGGCCACAGCGCAGGCGCGACTCCGGCCTCCTTCCCGAGAGAACGGGGGACCCTCCCCGCCCTCGTCCGACGAGCGCCCGCGCCTGTTACCTGCAGCGCAGCCGGCGCGGTCCAGTGAAAGCGCCTCTTCAGCAGCCCGGAGACCTGGCAAGGAGAGAGGAAGATGACGGCGGGACGCAGGGTGGGCAGGGGTCGCGTGGGAATACAGGCCGCGCGCTGCTGCCTACCTCCCGAAGGGGTCTCCGCACCAAGCCAGACACCGCCGCCATCTTGGTCGTGTCCTCTATCCGCTGCCAAATGACAACAGAGGGGCCGGCAGACGTGAGCAGGCCCCGCCTCCACCGGCGCGGGCCAATGGCAAGGCGCGCCGCCTGCGTGACCCGCCCACCCGCCCACCGGGTGAGGGGCCGCGGGGCCGGGCTGAGGTGGCGTGTGGGTGGCCGTGCCCCTCTGCCTGGAGCCGCCTCAAATCAACTTTATTGACAGTAGGCGGTGACCGGCAGGCGGGGTGCACGCTGGGCACACGTGCCTGGTCGGTGTTACTTGAAGCGTGGGGACTAGAAGTCAGACCCTGAGGAGCATGATCTCTGGAAGCTGGAGAGACCTTAAGAGTTAGGCCAACCTGTTGTGGGTGCTGGAATCCTTTGGGCACCAAGAAGTGCTTGCACACGCTCTAGTGATGGGGAACTTAACACTTCATTAGTGAGTCTATTCTTCCCTGGACAGTGCTGTCTGTTGATTCCTTATAATGCACATCATAGCTTTCATTGATTGCATTAAGCACCTACTGTGAGCCAAGCATTGAGATATGTGCTGTATAGCTCATTCTCACAGTACCCCACTTGGGTAATTAGTGTTATTATTATCTCCATTTTGAAGACGGTTAAACTGAAGCAGAAATTGATTAAATGAGCCGATATTTTAATTTAGGACTGTCTTGACTCTAAAGCATGGTCTTTTTCCCACTGCTTCCTAAAGCAGAAGTGGAGTCCTGCTTGGGGGAAGGTTACAACAACTTTAGAGAAGGGCGGCCCTATGGATGTAGCAGGACAAGCCGCAGACGAAACTCCTCAGACACCGAGTTAAAGAAGGAAGGGGTTTATTCGGCCAGGGGCATTGGCAAGACTCCTGTCTCAAGAGCCGAGCTCCCCGAATGAGCAATTCCTGTCCCTTTTAAGGGCTCACAGCTCTAAGGTGTGCGTGAGAGGGTCATGATTGATTGAGCAAGCAGTGGGTACGTGACTGGGGGCTGCAAGCACCGGTAATTAGATCGGAACAGGATAGGGATTTTCACAGTGCTTTTCTATACAATGTCTGTAATCTATAGTTAACATAACCGATTAGGTCGGGGTCGATCTTTACCAGGCCCAGGGTGTGGCACCAGGCTGTCTGTTTGTGGATTTCATTTCTGCCTTTTAGTTTTTACTTTTTCTTTCTTTGGAGGCAGAAATTGGGCATAAGACAATATGAGGGGTGGTTTCCTCCCTTATGGGGAGGTGCCAAACACTTGGCCATAGGGACAACCTCTGGAAGCTCATTAGTCTTAATTTGGCCCTTGGGGGTCAGATGGGACAATTGAGCACCCAGTCTCCACCCATCCCCAAGACATTCCAAACATTCCCTTCTATGGATCACAGCTGCAGGCTGCCAAATTAGGAATTTGCAACTTCCAGTAGGTTGCTGACTGGGAATGGGAGGGGGTGGAGGCAAAGGCAGAACAGGCGGATGCTGGGAAGTCTGTGGCAGCAACAGAGCCAGACTAGGAGGCAACTTCCAGATGGAGAGGAGGGGGACAGTTTTGAGATCTATTTGGGCTAGAATCAATAGGAATGCTGTAAGTGCTAGGGAAGAGCAGAGGAAAATTTTGGATTTTTGTCATTGCTGGATGGATAGATGGGGTAAGGGAGGAGCCTGGGGCAGTGTAAGTGCCAGGAGCTGGGGAAGTAAGAGTGTATTTTTGTTTATTTTTTGAGATGGAGTTTCACTCTGTCACCCAGGCTGAAGTGCAGTGGGCCTCACTGCAACCTCTGCCTCCCAGGTTCAAGCTATTCCCCTGCTTCAGCCTCCCGAGTAGCTGGGATTACAGGCACCTGCCACCATGCCCGGCTAATTTTTTTTATTTTTAGTAGAGATGAATTTTCACTATGTTGACCAGGCTGGTGTTGAACTCTTGACCTCAAGTGATCCACCCGCCTCAGCCTCCCAAAGTGCTGGGATTACAGGCATGAGCCACTGCAGCCAGCCTTTATTCTTTAGATGACTGGGACATACCCAGGTTGCCTGGAGCCTAGGGCCTAGTCAGGGCTAAAGGTAGAAATTTGGGGACAGCTGCATAGAGATGACATTTACTCTCTGGGACTGTTTCATCTGTAAAATGGACAGAAGATCTTCAAAATATGGAATCAACACCTTCTGAGTCTCCCTCACCTGCCACCATCGTCTAGTCCCAACTGTCCCTGCCAGGAAGCCTCAGGAATGGCCAGCACTTCCTAGACTGCCACAGCATCCCTGAGAAACTCCTGAACTTGAGATTTCAGCCCCCAAAAGTTTGTGGGTGGTGCTCAGAATGAAAAAGTGAATCAGTCTTTCCCACCTTTCCCACAACCTAGCACCAAAAGATTTCAGGATCAGATTTGCCAAGCAAAAGGAGATGTTACAGGAAAGCAGTCCCGATCGAGATCCCAAGAGAGAGTTCTTGGATCTCACACAAGAAAGAATTCAGGGCAAGTCCACAGTGCAAAGCAAAAGCAAGTTTATTAAGAAAGTAAAGCAATAAAAGAATGGCTACTCTATAGACAGAGCAGCCCTGAGGGCTGCTGATTGCCCATTTTTATGATTATTTCTTGATTTTATACTAAATAAGGGGTGGATTATTCATGCCTCCCCTTTTTAGACCATATAGGGTAACTTCTTGACATTGCCGTGGCATTTATAAACTGTCATGGCGCTGGTGGGAGTGCAGCAGTGAGGATGACCAGAGGTCATGCTCATCGCTGTCTTGGTTTTGGTGGGTTTTGGCTAGCTTCTTTCCTGCAACCTGTTTTATCAGCAAGGTCTTTATGACCTGTATCTTGTGCTGACCTCCTATCTCATCCTGTGACTGAGAATGCCTAACTGTCTGGGAATGCAGCCCTGTAGGTCTCTGCCTCATTTTACCCAGCTCCTATTCAAGATGGAGTTGCTCTGGTTCACATGCCTCTGACATTTGCCTCCTCCCTATTATGAGAGAAACTTTAATCCTAAAAGTTTCGGAGGGATGAAGATGCATCTTCTGTAACTTCTTCAGGCTGAATAGGGGTGATGATATTCCTGCTTAACTATTAGGGTCCCTTATGTTCAGAGTAGAGAGGAGCTCAGAAAACATCAGTATAGTGAGGGCCATTCATAACTCCAAGTTCTGACAAAAGGTGATATCTGGAAGATTAATAAGTATTCAGTTTAAGAAAACATTCAGTAAGCTTATCCTGCACTCCTACACAAAGAGTACTATAGCAATATATGCCACAAGAGTAAAGCAAAATAAGTAAAATTATCGCAAGTAAACTAAATTAGAAGGCTTTCCATGAACTGGGCAACTGTTGGAACCAAGCTGATGTGGGGTTGCTAGCTGATTCCAGTGTGTTCAGAATTAGAATATCGATTCAGATTTTTACATTACCCATCTTCCATGCGCGTCCATGTGAAGAGACCACCAAATAGGCTTTATGTGAGCAATAAAGCTTTTTAATCACCTGGGTGCAGGCGGGCTGAGTCCAAAAAGAGAGTCAGCGAAGGAAGATAACGGTGGGGCCGTTTTATAGGATTTGGGTAGGTAGTGGAAAATTACAGTCAAAGGGGGTTGTTCTCTGGCTGGCAGAAGTGGGGGTCACAAGGTGCTCAGTGGGGGAGCTCCTGAGCCAGGACGAGCCAGGAGAAGGAATTTCACAAGGTAATGTCACCAGTTAAGGCAGGAACCGGCCATTTTCAGTTCTTTTGTGATTCTTCACTTGCTTCAGGCCATCTGAATGAATACGTGCAGGCTTGGGCTCAGAGACCTGACACCATCACTCTTGTTTGTTTTGAGCAGCAGTCAGAGATCACTGGTTGGTTCACAGGAATAAGCTGGGTTAGCCTAAATTGCAGAAACAAACTTAAAAACAACTGATGAGACTAGAATCTAATAACCAGTATACCATAAGTTCTTGAAACATTATATTTCTCTCTCCAGTTTCCCATTTTTACTAAAGACAAATCTTGGTAAGACTGATTTGCTTTGTTATACTTGGCCTGATTATTTATATAAAGTGTAGCAAGAATAATTATTTTTCACATAAGCTCTTTTTATTATTTATTTATTGAGATGGAGTCTCACTCTGTCACCCAGGCTGGAGTGCAGTGGTACGATCTTGGCTTACTACAACCTCTGCCTCCTGGGCTCAAGCGATTCATCTGCCTCAGCCTCCCAAGTAGCTGGGATTACAGGTGCCCACCACCGTGCCCTGCTAATATTTTTGTATTTTTAGTAGAGACAGGATTTCACCTTGTTGGCCAGGCTGGTCTCGAACTCCTGACCTCAAGTGATCTGCCCACCTTGGCCTCCCAAAGTGCTGGTATTACAGGTGTGAGCCACCACAGCCAGCCACATAAGCTCTTTTTAAATTGGCTTTCCTGGAACTCTGTTCCAAAAAAGGAATCTTAGATAAGACTTTTTGCCATGGGTTTGTACCCTCAAATACGTATGAGTTGGGTAAATTCCTCTCTTCTTGAGGTTCCAAGATAACTTGGAGTTCCTGGGTCTGTTAGAAAGTGACATTCTTTACTTACCACAGGTCAGAAACCCTGTACAAGGACTGTGTAGGCAAGGTATGAGGCCAGTTCCCCAAGGGGCTTCTATTGGCTCTATAAGTTAAGTTTAATTCCTTAAAAGAAAACATGCCATTCCAGTCAAAGCCTTGATAAAATAACCAGTTTCTCCAATTGTGTCCTGTTGCAAAAGAAAACAGATACTTATTTGCACTTATGCAAATAACTATATTGCATAAATTAGGAATACTCAATTAGTTTGACCATAGGTAAGATTTTCATAAACCTTTTATTAACCCTTTACTTTTTTTGTGAAAGAGCAGATTAGTGTTCTAAGAAAAACCTGTTGTACTTTTAGTCCAATGCTTAATTTATGGAAAAACTGAATAATACCCCTTTAACTTTAGCCAATATGTTCACACAAAGAATTTCTTTTTACAAGATTCATTTTTTATAAACTTTTCATAACTTGCTCAAACCTTTAGCTTTATCCTGTTTAACTTAAAACAATCCTTTAACCCTTTAGACAAGAAAATCCACATTCCCGTGACTTCTTATAATCTTTTACTAAAAACACATTTCGCTTTCCCTACACGCCTTACGTGTAGAAGAACTGTTTCTGTAGTAGTCTCAAATACATGTTACAATGTTAACTCTTAGCAACTTTTACTTTTGGTGAAAACCTTGGTAAGTAAGGGGTTTGGGTCCAGGGTTTCCGCACTGTAGTCCCTTCAGTGGTCACCAGAAAGATGTTATAGGAAAGGGGTCCCGATCCAGTCCCCAAGAGAGGGTTCTTGGATCTCGCACAGAAAGAATTCAGGGCGAGTCCACAGTGCAAAGCAAAAGCAAGTTTACTAAGAAAGTAAAAGAATAAAAGAATGGCAGCCGGGCGCGGTGGCTCACACCTGTAATCCCAGCACTTTGGGAGGCCGAGACGGGCGGATCACAAGGTCAGGAGATTGAGACCATCCTGGCTAAGACAATGAAATCCTATCTCTAGTAAAAATACAAAAAAATTAGCCAGGCACGGTGGTGGGCGCCTGTAGTCCCAGCTACTTGGGAGCCTGAGGCAGGAGAATGGTGTGAATCTGGGAGGCGGAGCTTGCAGTGAGCCGAGATTGTGCCACTGCACTCCAGCCTGGGCGACAGTGCGAGACTCCGTCTCAAAAAAAAAAAAGAATGGCTACTCCATAGACAGAGAAGCCTCAAGGGTTACTGGTTGCTCATTTTTCCAGTTATTTCTTGATTATATGCTAAACGAGGGGTGGATTATTCATGCCTCCCCTTTTTAGACTATATAGGGTAACTTCCTGATGTTGCCATGGCATTTGTAAATTGTCATGGCGCTGGTGGGAGTGTAGCAGTGAGGATGATCAGAGGTCATTCTCATCGCCATCTTGGTTTTGGTGGGTTTTGGCTAGCTTCTTTCCTGCAACCTGTTTTATCAGCAAGGTCTTTATGACCTGTATCTTGTGCTGACCTCCTATCTCATTCTGTGACTGAGAATGCCCTAAATGTCTGGGAATCCAGTGTTAAGGGGGTGGTGGGGGGGCTTGTTCTTAGAGCTCCCAAGATGGTGGCAGGCTGCTTCCAAGATGGCGGCAAGCCTCTTGTTCTCTGACCTGGGGTTCTTGGCCTCACGGATCCAAGGAATGGAATTTTGGACCATGTGGTGAGTGTTATAGCTCTATTAGAAGCCGTGGGTCACGGAAGAGAACCGTGGAACCCAGCAACTAGTGTTCAGCTCGATTAAGATGAACCTGGGCACTTAGCCGTGCAGGAACAATGGCAAGCCTTTAGCCCGATCGGGAACGGCAATGGGTGCCCCGCTGGATCAGGAGCACAGTGGACACCCTGCCGGATCCGGAGGGGTGGAAGTCAGCAGCGGGTCTGCGATGGTGGCAAACAGCAGTGGTAGACGGCAAGCAAAAGCTCAGTTCGAGCCATAACAAACATGGACCAGAAGAGTGTGCAGTTGCAAGATTTAATAGAGTGCAAACAGAGTTCCCATAAAATGGGAGGGGACCCGAAGGGGGTTGCCGTTGCCAGCTTGAATACCTGGGTTTATATCCCGATTATTGTCCCTCCCCCTGTGCTCTCAGGTGATAGATGATTGGCTATTTCTTTACCTCCTGTTTTTGCCTAATTAGCATTTTAGTGAGCTTTCTTTTCTACCTGATTTGTCAGGTGTGAGCTAAGTTGCAAGCCCCGTGTTTAAAAGTAGATGTGGTCACCTTCCCAGCTAGGCTTAGGGATTTTTTAGTCAGCCTAGGAAATCCAGCTAGTCTTGTCTCTAACCAGTAGGGCTCAGCCTCATTTTACCCAGCTCCTATTCAAGATGGAGTTGCTCTGGTTCACATACCTCTGAGAGAGACATCAAGATGAAGGATGATAGCCCAAAGAGAAGCCAGGATCTGGACCGTGGTCTAAACAAAGGACAGTATTCTTGAGATATATTTAATACAGAGATCCAGAAAAGCCAGGAACGCTGAGTCTGTGTAGCTAATCTGGAAGGCAATGTGAGTCACAGGCCCCAGCTGAGAATGTTCTTTTGAAATAATGACTGTGGACATTTTAGACACATTAGAAGTTTCATGCGCGTCTGTGTGAAGAGACCACCAAACAGGCTTTGTGTGAGCAATAAAGCTTTTAATCACCTGGGTGCAGGCGGGCTGAGTCCGAAAAGACAGTCAACGAAGGGAGATGGGGTGGGGCCGTTTTATAAGATTTGGGTAGGTAAAGGAAAGTTACAGTCAAAGAGGGGTTGTTCTCTGGCAGGCAGGAGTGGGGGTCACAAGTTGCTCAGCGGGAGAGGTTTTTGAGCCAGGATGAGCCAGGAGAAGGAATTTCACAAGGTAATGTCATCACTTAAGGCAAGGACCGACCATTTTCACTTATTTTGTGGTGGAATGGCATCAGTTAAGGCAGGAACAGGCCATTTAAATATCACTTCTTTTGTGATTCTTCAGTTACTTCAGGCCATCTGGATGTATACGTGCAGGTCACAGGGGATATGATGGCTTAGCTTGGGCTCAGAGGCCTGACAAGAAGTATATTCATTAGTACATGTGCCTTTCTTTCAAACTCAAACTGGCCAGTTTGGAAAGGCTGGGTGGAATTTTCTGTTTAAAAGCTGTTAATGAAGAAAGTCAAACTGTAAAATATTTAAAGAAGTTTATTCTGAGCCTTATAATTTAGTGACCTTGGCCCAGGACACAGCCTCAGGAGGTCCTGAGAACATGGGTTCAAGGTAGTTGGGTTACCATTTGGTTTTATACATTTTACGGAGACAGGCAAAGACATACAGGCAAAGACATAAATCAACACATGTAAGGTATACATTGGTTGAGCCAGGAAAGGTGGGGCATCTCCAAGTCGGGGGTGGGATGCTTCCAGGTTATACATGGATGCAAAGATTTTCTGATTGGCAGTTGGTTGAAAAAGTTAAGCTTTGCCTGAAGAGTTGAAGTCAGCATAAAGAAATGCTTGAGTTAAGATAAGAGTGGTTGTGGAAGCCAAGGTTTTTGTTAAGTAGATGAAGCCTCTGAGTGGCAGGCTTCAGAGTAAATAGATGGTAAATGTCTCTTATCAGACCTTCAAAGGTGTCAGACTCTTAGTTAAATTTCTCCTGGATCAGGGAAAGACCTGGAAAAGGAAGGGGATTCTCTACAGAATGCAAATTTCCCCAAGGCAAGGCTTTGCAGGGCCATTCCAAAATATGCCAAATAAACATATTTTAGAGTAAAATACTTGCATTTCCTTTAGACCCTGTTATCTGTCATGTGATGGTATACCAGAGTCAGGTTGGAATTTGGTATCTTATTGCTATAAAGAGTCTGTTTTGTCAGTCTTAAGAAATGTATTTTAATGTTAATGCTGGTCAGTGGCACCTAAACTCCAAAGCGAGGAAAGTATACTGAGGGTATCCTACCTGCCTTCCCATCTAGTGGCCTGAACTTGTTTTTCAGGTTGTCTTGGGGAATCCCCTTGGCCAAGGGGGTGAGGGTCCATTCAGTTGATTGGGGGGCTTATAATTTTATTTTTAGTTTACAGAGTAAAAAACACAAAAGGTCAAAGTGGTGAATTTTAAATCCATAATCTTTTAAAAATGACTGCATCTCTGTGCTCACTAGATTTTCCTAAAAGAGATTTCAAGGTGTAAATTGGCCAACTAATCTTCTCTCGGAACTAAATCTTTTCAGGGTTACACGGAATATTTGCCCTTAAGAACATTTTGGGTTCTTTGTCAGTTGTCAGAAAGTCCTTCATTCAAGGTTTTTGGGCCGGGTGCAGTGGCTCACGCCTGTAATCTCAGCACTTTGGAAGGCCAAGGCAGGAGGATGGCTTGAGGCCAGGAGTTTGAGAGCAGCCTGGGCAACATAGTGAGACCTCATCTCTATTAAAAATAAAAATAATAATAAGATTTTCTGTATACCTTTTCCCAGTTATAATATATAGCCACAGTTATCAAAACCCAGTAACTGACTTTGGTACAACTATACTATTAACTCCAGGAGAGACTTTATTCAGATTTCATCAGTTTGTATATGTATTTGTGTGTGTGTGTGTGTGTGTGTGTGTGTGTAGTACTGTAGAGTTTTATCACATGTACATTTTCATGTAGCTACCACCACAATCAGAATACAGAATTGTTCCCTCGCCATAAAGAAACTTCCTTGTTACCTCACAGTCACATCTACCCCAACTCCTAACTCCTGGCTACCACTGATCTATTCTCAAGTACTATAATTTGTTATTTCAAGAATGTTCAATATGTATGATTTCAAGAATCATACGATACGTAGCTCTTTGAGATTGGTTCTTGTCATCAACTGACATGCCCTCAAGATCCATTCAAATTATGTATCAATTTTTTCCTTTTTTTTTTTTTAATGAGACAGAGTTTGGCTCTGTTGCCCAGGCTGGAGTGCTGTTATGCCCAGACCGTTAGTTCCCCAAGGAAGACCACCAGAGTCCAGAGTCAAAGCGAAGCGGCAAGGATCTTTACTACAAGTTCGAACCTGGTCCCTCCATTCCACAGCATACAAGAGGGCCCTGAACAATGCGAGTGTTTGCTTTTTATAGCCTGAAAGTTACAGGGGAACAAAGGAATTCTTTTGGTTCCCGCTCTTTCAGTAAAACTTTGAACGGCTGTCCCCTCATCTGTCCCCTTATCGGAGACTTTCCTGGTGGTGTTTGTACTGGGCTTGTTTGTTTTGAGCCCGGGGGAAGTTTAAGAGATATATGGTGATATGTGGTGGGATGGGAGGATGGGATATGTTTGTACTGGGCTTGTTTGTTTTGAGCCCGGGGCTGAGGAATGCGCCCGGCTCTTTTCAGTGCAATGGCACCATCTTGGCTCACTGCAATCTCCACCTCCCAAGTTCAAGCGATTCTCCCGCCTCGGCCTCCCAAGTAGCTGGGACTATAGCCACGTGCCACCACGCTCACCTAATTTCTGTATTTTTAGTAGAGATGGGGTTTCACCATGTTGGCCAGGCTGGTCTTGAACTCCTGACCTCAAGTGATCCACCTGCCTCAGCCTTCCAAAGTGCTGGAATTACGGGCGTGAGCTACTGTGCCTGGCCAAATTTTGTTTTTGTTTTTGTTTTTGTTTTATTGCTAAATTGTTGTATGGCTGCATTAATTTACCCTTTCACCCATTGAAGGACATTTGGGCTATATCCAGTTTTAGCTATTACCAATAACGCTGTTATCAACATTGGTTGTAGGAAAACAGCCTGCTGCATGGCAAGATTACACCATTTTGAAGCGAAACTGCTGTGATGACTGATGTCTGCATACCAACTCGTTCCCATTCCCACAACAAGGTCAAGAAACAATGCCCGTAGCATCCAACTCCTCATAGAGGAACAATGCCTGTACATAGATAACCCCTCATAAAGATACTTATCTAACTTCCCCAGTGGTCCCTAGTTGTTTCATAAGAGGGTCTGAGACATGACCAGCTGCACATGTTTTACCAAAAACAGCTTGCTAATTAAAGAATATTTTCCAGAAAGAAAGTTGGGTGTGGGCATCCACCATCTCTTGGCTGCCAGAGATGCCACTTCTGTTTGTAAGTCCCTACTAAATGTTTCCTTCTGAGAAACTGGATTTTTCACCCTTTGTCTTCAGCCTCTCACCTCCCTTTGTCTTTGGGGGTTTACGTAGACCTGCTTACCACAGAACATTGGCTTACAGGTTTAGGGGTGAGCATCAGCTTTCATTTTTGCAGGAAATCGTAGATTGTATGATTGTATGGTAATTGTATGATTGTAATGGTATGTGTATGTTTAAATTTTCAGAATCTGCCAAACTGTTTTTCCAGAGTTGCTGTGTCATTTATGTTATGTCCCCAGTGCATGAGACATCTGGATCCTTTCCAGCACTTGGTAATATTATTAGTATTATTATTGGAGAGAGGGTTTTACTATGTCACCCAGGCTGGAGTGCAGTGGCACAATCACAGATCCTTGCAGCCTTGCTGTCTGGGCTTAAGCGATCCTCCCACCTCAGCTTCCCAAATAGCTGAGACCACAGGTGTGCGCCACCACACCTGGTGAATTTTATTTTATTTTTGTAGAGACAGGGGTCTTGTCATGTTGCTTGGACTGGTCTCGAACTCCTGTCCTCAAATGATCCTTGCACCTTGGCCTCCCAAAGTGCTGGGATTATAGACATGAGCCATTACCACTGTGCCCAGCCCGATCATCTTTTCATGTGCTGACTTGCCATCCATCTTTGGTGACAGGTCATCCTCTGTGGTGAAAATGTGTGTTTACATCTTTTGACCATATTCTAATTAGATTATGTTTTAAAATTGTGATAAAATGTGCATAACATAAAATTTACCGTTTTTAGTTGTGCAGTTCTGTGGCACTAAGCACATTCACACTGTTTAGCCACACCACCATCCATCTCCAGAACTGTTTTATCTTCCCCAGCTAAAATTCTACCAATAAACAATAACTTCATTCTCCCCTCCCGCCACTGTTGGGAAAAAGCTGAGTGTAGGGAGGGAAACTGAGGCAGGGCTTGCATAGTGTCCTTTGGAATGTGTCTAGACTTGCTGGCTGCTTGCTTCTAGCCCTCCTAGGCTCCTGTTCCCATTATCTCAAGTAGCAGGACATGTTCCATATAAATGCTAAACCATCACAGCTGTAAATCATGTGCTTAATGGAACATGCTCTTTTGACCTCCACAGTCTCAACACCTATTTCTTTGTTGGATTACCAATAAATACCGTGGGCTCTCAGAGCTTGGGGCCTTCGCGGCCTCCATACATAGCGATGGCCCCCTGGTGTCCCACCTTTTTCTCTCACTGTCTTTTTCTCAATCCTTTGACTCTGCTGGACTTTATCACCCCCACGACCTGGTGTTGGGTCTGATCACCCCAACACTCCACCCCTTGGCAATCGACATTCTGCTCTCTGTCTCTATGAATTTGACTAAGTACCTCATATAAGTGGCATCGTCCAATATTTGTCTTTTTTGTGTCTGGCTTATTTCACTTGGCATGTCAAGGTTCACCCATGTTGTAGCACATGTTATAATTTCATTTCTTTCTAAGGCTGTATAGTATTCCACTGTATGCCTACACCACATTTTGCTGATCCATTTGCCTGTTGATGGACATTTGGGTTGCCCCCACCTTTTGGATTTGTGAATAATGCTGCTATAAATATTGGTGTACAAATATCTGTCTGAATGCCTGCTTTTACTTCTTTTGAGTATACAAGCATACCTTGGAGATATTGCAGGTATGGTTCCACATCACCACAATAACACAAATATTGCAATAAAGCAAGTCACACGAATTGTTTTGTTTCCCAGCACATATAAAAGTTATGTTTACACTATATTGTAGTCTATTAATGTGCAATAGGATTATGTCTAAAAATGTGCATACCTTAATTTAAAAATACTTTATTACTAAAAAATGTTAACCTCATCTGAGCCTCAGTGAGTTATAATCATTTCGCTGGCCCAGGGCCTGGCCTTGATGTTGATGGCTACTGACAGATCAGGGTGATGGTTGCTGAAGGTTGGAGTGGTTGTGACAATTTCTTAAAATAAGACAACAGTGAAGTTTGCCATGTCAATTGACTCTTCTTTTCACAAAGGTTTCTCTGTAGCACATGATGCCATTTGATAGCATTTTACCCCCAACAGAACTTCTTTCAAAATTGGTTAGTCTCCTCCAATCTGTCACTGCTTTATCAACTAAGACTATGAAATATTCTAAATCCTTTGTTGTCGTTTCTTTTTTAAAATTAATTTTATTTTTTCAAAACGTTTTTAGTAGAGATGACATCTTACTATGTTGGCCAGGCTTGTCTCAAACTCCTGGGCTCAAGTGATCCACCTGCCTTGCCCTCACAAAGTGCTGGGATTATAGATGAGCCATTGTGCCCAGCCCTTTGTGGTCATTTCAAAAATGTTCACAATCATCTACATCAGGAGTAGATTCCATCTCAAGAAACCACTTTCTTAATAAGCAACTTCTCATCAATTCAAGTTTGATCATGAAATTGTAGGAATTCAGTCACATCTTCAGGTTCCACTTCTAATTCTAATTCTCTTGCTATTTCCACATCTGCAGTTCCTTCCTCCACCGAAGTCTTGGACCCCTCAAAGCCATCCGTGTAGGTGAGAATCAACTTCTTCCAAATTTCTTTTTTTTTTCTAATTTTTAAAATTATTTTAATTTTATTTATTTATTTATTTTTGTTTTTATTTTTTTTGAGACAGAGTCTTGCACTTTCACCCAGGCTGGAGTGCAGTGGCGCGATCTCGGCTCACTGCAAGCTCTACCTCCTGGGTTCACGCCATTCTCCTGCCTCAGCCTCCCGAGTAGCTGGGACCACAGGCGCCCGCCACCACGCCCGGCCAAACTTCTTCCAAACTTCTGTTCATGTTAATATTTTGACCTCCTCCCAGGAATCACAAAGGTTCTGAATGGCATCTAGACTGGTGAATTCTTTCTGAAAGGTTTTCAATTTACAAGATCCATCAGAGGAATCACTATAGCCTTATGAAGTGCATTTCTTCTTTTTTTTTTTTTTTGAGTCTCATTCTGTCACCCTGGCTGGAGTGCAGTGGCATGATCACAGCTCACTGCAGTCTCAACCTCCTGGGCTCAAGCAGTCCTCCAGCCTGAGCTTCCTCAGGTGTATGCCACCTCAGGACCACAGGCATGCACCACAACACCTGGCTAATTTTTAAATGTTTTGTAGAGACAGGGTCTCGCCATGCTGCCCAGGCTGGTCTCAAACTCCTGGGCGCAAGCCATCCTCCTGCCTCGGCCTTCCAAAGTGTTGGGATTATAGGCGTGAGCCACCTCACCCGGCATGAAGTGTATTTCTTAAATAACAAAACTTGAAAGTTGAAATTATTTCTTGAATGGCTGCAGAATGGCTGTTGCATTAGCAGGCATGAAAACAACATGTTAATCTTTTTGTACGTCTTACAGATCTCCTTGGGTGATCATGTGCACTGTCGATAAGCACTAATCTTTTGAAAGGGATCTTTTTTCTGAGCAGTAGTTCTCAACAGTAGGCTTAAGATATTCAGTAAACCATGCTGTAAATGGATGTGCTGTCATCCAGGCTTTCTTTGTCCGTTTATTAAAGCACAGGCAGAGTGGAAATTTTTTAAAGGGTTCTAGGATTTTAGGAATGGTAAATGAGCATTGGCTTCAACTGAAAGTCACCAGCAGCATTAGCCCCTAACAAAGGAGTCAGCCTGGGCTGGACATGGTGGCTCATGCCTGTAATCCCAGCACTTTGGCAGGCTGAGGCAGGAAGATTGCTCGGGCCCAGATGAGACCAGCCTGGGCAATGTAGGGAGACTCTGATTCTACGAAAAACATTTTTTTTTTTTTTGAGATGGAATCTCCCTCTGTCACCCAGGCTGGAGTGCAGTGGCATGATCTCGGCTTACTGCATGTTCTACCTCCCAGGTTCCAGTGATTCTCGTGCCTCAGCCTCCCGAGTAGCTGGGACTACAGGCGCCCGCCATCACGCCCGGCTAATTTTTTGTATTTTTAGTAGAGACGGGGTTTCACCGTGTTAGCCAGGATGGTTTTGATCTCCTGACCTCGTGATCTGCCCGTCTTGGCCTCCCAAAGTGCTGAGATTACAGGTGTGAGCCATCACGCCCAGTCCAAAAAATTTTTAAAAGGTTAGCTGGGCATAGTGGCATGCACCTGTGGTCCCAGCTACTTGGGAAGCTGAGGCAAGAGGATCACACTTAAGCCCAGGAGGTCAAGGCTGCAGTGAGCCATGACTGCCACTGCACTCCGGCCTGGGCAACTGAGTGAGACCCTGTCTCAAAAAAACAAAAACAAAAACAAAAAAAAGTCGGCCTGTCCTTTGAAGCTTTGAAACCAAGCATTGATTTCTCCTCTCTAGCTATGATAGTCCTAGATGGCATCTTTTTCCCAGCAGAAGCCTGTTTCATCTACATGGGAAATCTGTTGTTTAGTGTAGCCACTTTCATCAATGATCTTAGCTAGATCTTCTGGAGAACTTGCTGCAGCTTCTGTATTAGCACTTGCTACTTCACCTTGCCCTTTTATGTTATGAAGACAGCTTTTTCCCTTAAACCTCATGAACCAACCTCTGCTGGCTTTCAACTTTTCTTCTGCAGCTTCCTCACTCTCTGAACCTTTATGGAATTTAAGAATTGCTCCGGATTAGGCTTTGGCTTAAGGGAATATTGTGGCTGGTTTGATCTATCCAGACCACGCAAACTTTCGCCACATTAGCAAAAGGCTGTTTTTGCTTTCTTGTCATTTGTGTGTTCACTGGAGTAGCACTTTTAATTTCCTTCAAGAGCTTTTTCTATCATTCGTAACTTGGCTGTTTGATGCAAGGGACCTATCTTTCACCCTATCTTGGCTTTTGACATGCTTTCCTTACTAAACTTAATTATTTCTAGGTTTTGATTTAAAATGAGAAATGTGTGAGTCTTCCTTTCACTTGAACACTTTTGAGACTATTTTAGGGTTATTATTTGGCCTAATTTTCCTTTCTTTCTTTCTTTCTTTTTTTTTTGGGGAGACAGGATCTTGCTTTGTTGCCCAGGCTGGAGTGTAGTAGCACAATCATGGCTCACTGTGGCCTTGGCCTCCCGGGCTCGCACAATCCTCCCACCTCGTCCTCCCAAAGTGCTGGGATTACAGGTGTGAGCCACTGCACCCTGCCTGATTTCAATATTGTTGTGTCTCAAGGAATAGAAAGGCCCGAGGAAAGGGAGAGAGAGATGGGGTGGACTGGTTGGGGTAACTGGTCAGTGGAAGAGTCAGAACACACACAATAAAAGCTTTCAATTTCTCCACATCCTCAACAACACTTATTTTCTGTTTTGTTGCTTTGTGTGTTTTAAATTTTTTAAAAATTAATTATTTATTTTTTGAGATGGAGTCTCACTCTGTTGCCCAGGCTGGAGAGCAACGGTGTGATCTTGGCTCACTGCAGCCTCTGCCTCCCGGGTTCAAGCAATTCTCATGCCTCAGCACCCCCTCCCCCAAATAGCTGGGACCACAGACATGCGCCACCATGCCCGGCTAATTTTTGTATTTTTAGTAGAGATGGGGTTTTGCTATGTTGGCCAGGTTGGTCTCAAACTCCTGGTCTCATGTGATCTGCCTGCCTTGACCTCCCAAAGTGCTGGGATTACAGGCATGAGCCACCGTGCCGGGCCATGTATATGTTTGTTTTAGATAATAGCCATCTTAGTGTGTTTGCAGTGATATCTCGTTGTAATTTTGATTTTAGTTTCCCTAATGATTAGTGATATTGAGTATTTTTTCATGTGCGTATCGGCCATTTGCATATCTTCCTTGGAGAAATGTCTATTCAAGTCCTTTGTCCATTTTTAAATAGTTTTTTTTTCTGCTGTGAATTGTAGACGTTCTCTCTCTATATATTCTAGATATTAATCATTTATCAGATATAATTATTTTCTCTTATTCCTTGGGTCGCATTTTTACTCTGTTGATAGTGTCCTTTGTTGCACAAATTTTAAAATTTTGGTAAAGTCCAATTTAACTATTTTTTTGTTTTATTGTCTGTGCTTTTGGGGTCATACGTGAGAAATTTTTAAGTTAGATGTCATGGAGCTGCTCTTGTATGTTTTGTTTCCAAGGTTTTACAATATTAGCTCTTATATTTAGGTCTATGATACATTTTGAGTTGATTTTTGTATTTAGTTGGCCCTTGAACTTGAATAATTAGGGGCATTGATCCTCCTTGCAGTCAAAAATCCGTGTGTCAGCCGGGCGCAGTGGCTCCCACCTGTAATCCCAGCACTTTGGGAGGCTGAGGAGGGTGGATCATGAGGTCAGGAGATCGAGACCATCCTGGCTAACAAAGTGAAACCCAGTCTCTACTAAAAATACAAAAAATTAGCCAGGTGTGGTGGCTGTCAGGCCTCTGAGCCCAAGCTAAGCCATCATATCCTCTGTGACCTGCATGTATACATCCAGATGGCCTGAAGCAACTGAAAATCCACAAAACAAGTGAAAATAGCCTTAACTGATGACATTCCACCATTGTGATTTGTTTCTCCCCCACCCTTAAGAAGGTTCTTTGTAATCTACCCCCTACCCTTAAGAATGTACTTTGTGAGATCCACCCCCTGCCCACAAAACATTGCTCCTAACTCCACCGCCTATCCCAAAACCTATTAGAACTAATGATAATCCCACCACCCTTTGCTGACTGTCTTTTCAGACTCAGCCCGTCTGCACCCAGGTGAAATAAATAGCCCTGTTGCTCACACAACGCCTGTTTGGTGGTCTCTTCACACAGATGCGTGAGACAGTGGCGGGTGCCTGTAGCCCCAGCTACCTGGGAGGCTGAGGCAGGAGAATGGTGTGAACCTGGGAGGCGGAGCTTGCAGTGAGCTGAGATTGCGCCAACTCACTCCAGCCTGGGTGACAGAGCGAGACTCTGTCTCAAAAAAAAAAAAAAAATCTATGTGTCATTTTTGACTCCCCCAAAGTTTAACTATAAACAGCGTACTGTTGACTAGAAATTTTACAATAACACAGTCAATTAACACATTTTGTTTATCTATTATATACTGCCTTTTTTTTTTTTTTTTGCAATGGAGTCTCACTCTGTCACTCAGGCTGGAGTGCAGTGGCACAATCTGGGCTCACTGCAAACTCTGCCTCCCAGGTTCAAGCGATTCTCCTGCCTCAGCCTTCCAAGTAGCTAGGATTACAGGCATGCGCCATCACGCCTGGCTAATTTTTGTATTTTTAGTAGAGACAGTGTTTCACCATGTTGGCCAGGCTGGTCTTGAACTCCCAACCTCAGGTGAGCCACCAGCCTCGGCCTCCCAAAGTGCTGGGATTACAGGTGTGAGTCACTGCGCCTGCCCTATATTCTTAATAGAGTAAATTAGAGTAAAGAAAATGCTATTTAAAAAATTGTAAGGAAGAGAAAATACATTCACTGTTCATTAAGTGGAAATGGGTCATCACAAAGGTCTTCATCCTCTTCACTTCCTGTTGAGTAGGCTGAGGAGGAGGAAGAGGAAGGGTTGATTTTGCTGTCTCAGGAGTGGCAGAGGCAGAAGAGGTGGAGGAGGTGGAAGGGGAGGCAGGAGAAGTGGGCACACTCAGTGAAACTACAGAAATGCAATGTAATTTATTTCTGACTTTTTTGTTCATTTCTCTAAAAATATTTCTATATGATAGCAATCCCTTTTCTACCATTTGCTGTAGTTTTAGTGCCCATATCATGGAAGGGTCCATGTAAAAGAAGTAAAAAGCAGGCATGAATAATGAGAACCCTTCTGTCAGACTGTCTAATGTTAATTTTTTTTCTAGTAACGATTCTTTTATGTCTTCTTCCTCATGGTCTGGCACTGGTTCAGAAGCACTCATCTCCATCAAGTCATCTTCGATTAATTCCTCTGGTATGCCTTCTATTAGCACTTTAATTTCCCCAAGATCCATATCTTGAAACCCTCCACCCCACACCCTCCCACATTTTTTGTTTTGGGCTTGATGGCTTTCACAGCTTTTAATTTTTATTCAGTTAACTTACTTATTTTTTATTTATTTAGGCTTTAACAGCTTTTCCATAACAATGATGGCATGTTCAATGGTGTGATCCTTCCTGACTTTCATGGTAGTCTCTCTATCTGGGTTTTCTTCCATAGCACTGACAATCCTTTCCATAGACTGTTGTGTGTAATGAGCCTTGCAGGTCCTTATGACCCCCTGATCTAGAGGCTATATTAGAGACCTCATGTTTGGGGACAAGTAGACAACTTCAACGCCTTCAGTGTTGAACTCATGGGGTTCTGGGTGGCCAGGGGCATTGTCCAATATTAAGAGAACTTTAAAAGGCAATTCCTTACTATCAAGTTACTTCCTGAGTTCAGGGACAAAGCATCAATGAGACCAGTCCAGAAAAAGCGTTCTCATTGTCCATGCCTTATTGTTGTACAAACAAAAGACCAGCAGCTGGTGTTTATCCTTTCTGTGCAAGGCTCAGAGGTTAGCAGCTTTACAGATAAGGGCAGTCATGATCATAAACCTGACTGCATTTGCACAAAGCAGTAGAGTAGAGCTCATCCCTTCCTACCTTAATTCCTGGTGCTCCCTTCTCTTCCTTACTAATAAATGTTCTTTGTGGCATTTTATTTTCCAGAACAGGGCACTTTCATCTGCATAAAAACCTGCTCAGGCAGATATCCTTTCTCATCAGTTCCTTTTTTTTTTTTTTTTTTTTTTTTTGAGATGGAGTCTTGCTGTTACCGAGGCTGGAGTGCAGTGGTGCCATGTCGGCTCACTGCAACCTCTGCCTCCCAGGTTCAAACAATTCTCATGCCTCAGCCTCCCAAGTAGCTGGGATAACAGGCATCTGCCACCACGTTTGGCTAATTTCTTGTGTTTTTAGTAGAGACAGGGTTTCACTGTGTTGGCCAGGCTGGTCTTGAACTCCTGACCTCAGGTTATCTGTCCACCTCTGCCTCCCAAAGTGCTGGGATTACAGGCATAAGCCACCACACCCAGCCTCAGTGAGTTTCTTAATGGCATCTGGGAGCTTATCTGCTGCATCTTGGTCAGCAGAAGCTGCTTCTCCTGTTATCTTGACTTTCTTTTTTTCTTTTTTGGAGACAGGATCTCACTCTGTTGCCCAGGCTGGAGTGCAGTGGTACGATCACAGCTCACTGCAGGCTCTTAACTCCTCAAACAATCCTCCCACCTTGGCCTCCCAAAGTGTTCAGATAACAGGTGTGAGCTACCATGACTGGCCTTATCCTTTTTGATGTTATTGTAAATCGAATTGTTTTCTTAATGTTCATTTTAGATTGTCTATTATCAACGTATAGAAATACAACTGGTTTTTGTGTGTTGATTTCATATCCTGCAACTTTGCTACATTTGTTCATTTGTTCTAACAGAATCACTTCTTGGCCTTTTGGCCAAGATCAAATGTAGTTCTAATAGGTGTGTGTGTGTGTGTGTGTGTGTGTGTGTAATCTTTAGGGTTTTCTACATATAAGATCTTGTCATGTGAGGAAAAAGGCAATTTACTCCTTCATTTCCAATTTAGATGCCTTTTATTTCTTTTTCTTGCCCAATTGCTTTGGCTAGGACTTCCAATACTATGTTGAATAGAAGTGGCAAAAGCTGCCATCTTGTCCTATTGCCAGGCTGGAATGCGGTGGTGCTATCTTGACTTACTGTGTCCTCTGCCTTTTGGGCTTAAGCAATCCTCCTACCTCAGCCTTCCAAGTAGCTGGGACCAGGCACATGCCACCATGTCTGGCTAATTTTTGTATATTTTGTGGAGATGGGGTTTTGCCATGTTGCCCCGGCTGGTCTCAAACTCCTGAACTCAAGCAATCTGCCCACCTCAGCCTCCTAAAATGCTAAGATTACATACATGAGCCACTGCACCCAGCCTAACTTTTAAGGAATTATCAAACTGTTTTTGGAGTGGCTACACTATTTTGTATTCTCCCCAGTTGCTCCACAACTGGAACTCTCATCAGTATTTGGTATTATCATTTGTTTGTTTTTGGTTTTTGCCTCTCTAGTAGGTGTGTAGTGATATCTCATGGTAGTTTTGAGTTGTGCTTCGCTAATGGCTAATGATATTGAGCATCTCTTACTGTGCTTATTGGCCATTTGTATATCATCTTTGGAGAAATATCTGTTCAAATCTTTTGCCCATTTTTAAATCAGTGATTTGTTTTCTTACAGCTTCCTACAATTGATATCTATCTACCTATTCTGAATACAAGCTCTATGTTGAATATGTGATTTGCAAATATTTTCTCCCAGTGTGAGATGTCTTTTCATTCTCTTAACAGTGCCTTTTGCAAAGAAAAAAGTTTAAATTGTGATGAAACTGAATTTATCATTTTTTTTTTTTTTATGGATCATGTATTGGTGTCATATCTACAAACTCCTTGCTTACTGTCAGGTTGCAAAGTTTTCTTTTATTTTTTTTCTAAAGTTTTATAGTTTTACATTTAGATCTATGGTCCACTTTGAGTTAATTTTTGTTTAAGGTGTGAGGTTTAGATCCGAGTTTTTTTGGCATCTGGTTGTTCAGTTGTTTCAACATCATTTGGTGAAAAGACTATCTTTTCTTCATTGAATTGCCTTCGGACCCTGGTCAAAATCAATTGGCCATTTTGAGTGGATCTATTTTTGGACTCTGTATTCTGATCCATTGATCTTGTGTTTATCCCTTCTTCAATATTATTCAGTGTTGATTACTGTAGTTAAATAGTAATTTTGATAATCAGAAAGAGTGAGTCTTCCAACCTTGCTTTTTTTTTTTTTTTTTTTTTTTTTTGAGACAGAGTCTCACTCTGTCACCCAGGCTGGAGTACAGTGGCGTGATCTCAGCTCACTACAATCTCTGCCTCCCAGGTTCAAGTGCCTCAGCCACCCAAGTGGCTGGGATTACAGGTGTGTGCCACCAGGCCCAGCTAATTTTTATATTTTTAGTACAGATGGGGTTTCACCATGTTGGCCAGGCTGGTCTTGAACTCTTGGCCTCAAGTGATCTGACTGCCTTGGCCTCGGGGATTACAGGTGTCAGCCACCACACCTGGTCTGCTCTTCTTTTTCAAAATTGTTTTAGAATCAGCTTATCTGCATCTACAAAAAAATTCTTGATAGAATATCTATTAGAAAAATGTTAAATCTGTAGAACATTTTGGGGAAATTGTCATCCTAACTATACTGAATGAATGTTACCATTCACAAGTGTAGCCTTTTCTTCATTTGCTTAGGTGTTCTTTGATTTCTTTCATCAGTGTTTTATAGTTTTCAGTGTTTCGATTCTGCACATTTTATTAGATTTCTGCCTAAGTATTTTTTTGTTTAAGGTTTTGTCAATGCTGTTTTAAAAAAATTTCAATTGAATTCAGATCAGAATCCAGTCAGTTACTGCTACTGTTTTGAAACACAATTGATTTTCATGTGTTGATATTATGTCCTACAGTCTTGCTGAACTCATTTATTATTTTTAGGAGCTTTTCTATACATTCCGTGGAATTGTCAACATAGACGATAAAGTTGTCTGTGAAAAACACAATTTCTTTCCTTCTAAAATGCATGTCTTTTGTTTGTTTTTCTTATCTTATTGCTGGTCTTCTAGTACAATATTAAATAGGAGTGGTGAGAATGAATAACCTTGTCTTGTTCCTGATCTCAGACGGAAAGTGTTCAATCTTTCAACATTAAGTATGATGCTTGTTTTTGTTTTTTTTGCAGACGCCCTTATTCAGGCTAAGGAAGCTCTCTTCTGTTCCTAGTTTGCTGAGTCCTTTTACCAGAATGACCACTGAATTTTGTGAGATGCTTTGTCTACATCAGTTTATTTGATTGATTTTTTTCTTCTTTAGTTTTTTTTTTTTTTTTTTTTTTTTTTTTTTTGTGAGACAGAGTCTTGCTTTGTGGCCCAGGCTGGAGTGCAGTGGTGCAATCTCGGCTCACTGCAACCTCTGCCTCCTGGGTTCAAGCAATTCTCCTGCCTCAGCCTCCCAAGTAGCTGGGACTACAGGCACCTGCCACCATGCCCAGCTAATTTTTGTATTATTAGTAGAGGTGGGGTTTGACCATATTGGCCAGGCTGGTCTCAAACTCCTGACCTTGTGATCCGCCCACCTCAGCCTCCCAAAGTGCTGGGATTACAGGCATGAGCCACCGTGCCTGGCCTCTTTAACATGGTGGATTACATTAATTGATTTTCAAATATTGAACCATCCTTGAATTCTTGGTATAAACCTTGCTTGCTCATGGTAAGATATGCACACATGCATGTATATTGGTGGATTTAATTTGCTAATATTTTGTTGAGATTCATGTCTATATTCATGAAAGAGCTTCGGTTTTTTTTTTTTGTTTTTTTGTTTTTTTTTTTTTGAGATAGAGTTTCGCTCTTGTTGCCCAGGCTGGAGTGCAACGGCAAGATCTGGGCTCACCACAACCTCCTCCTCCTGGGTTCTAGCGATTCTCCTGCCTCAGCCTCCCAAGTAGCTGGGATTACAGGCATGTGCCACCACACCCAGCTAATTTTTATATTTTTAGTAGAGACGGGGTTTCACCATGTTGGTCAGGTTGGTCTTGAACTCCCAACCTTAGATGATTCGCCTGCCTCGGCCTCCCAAAGTGCTGGGATTACAGGTGTGAGCCACCACGCCTGGCCAAAAGATCTTTGGTTTGTAATTTTATTGTCTTGTCTGATTTTGATATCAAAGTAATGTTGGCCTCACAAAATGGACTGGGAAGTGTTCTCTCCTCTTCTGTTTTCTGGATGAGATTGTGTAGAATTGGTGTTATTTCTTCTTTAAATGTTTGTTAGAATTTGTGAGTGAAACTACCTGGAGATGTCTTTTTCAGGGGCTTTTAGCTACAAATTCAAGTTCTTTACCAGATAGAGAACTATTCAGGGTATCTATTTGTTCTTGGAAAAATTGAGATCATTTGTATCTGTCAAGGAATTGGTCCACTTCTTCTAAGTTGCCAAGTTTTTATGCCTTGGTTTGTCATAATATTCACTTATGAGCCTTTTAAAGTGTCGAGGAAGGAATCTGTAGTGATATTTCTTCTTTCATTCCTGAATTTAGTAGTTTCTGTCCTTTCTATTTCATTGTCAGTCTGGCTAAATAATGTTGATTTTTTTTTTTTTTTTTTGAGATGGAGTCTTGCTCTGTCGCCCAGACTGGAGTGCAGTGGCGCGATCTCGGCTCACTGCAAGCTCCACTTTCTGGGTTCACACCATTCTCCTGCCCCAGCCTCCCGAGTAGCTGGGACTACAGGCACGTGCCATCATGCCCAGCTAATTTTTTGTATTTTAAGTAGAGACGGGTTTTCACCATGTTAGCCAGGATGGTCTTGATCTCCTGACCTAATTATCTGCCCTCCTTGGCCTCTCAAAACTGCTGGGATTACAGGTGTGAGCCACCGTGCCTGGCCGATATTTTTTATTTTAGCAGGTAACCTAGAAGGTGAAATTCAGGTCAGAAATTTCAACTGGCTTTGTGTGAGCTGTGATTCCAAGTAAAGTTTTGAAAGTATTTGCAGGGCTGTTCAGATGAGTCCCACCTGTGTGCCCCCAAGTCTGGCCAAACTATAATTGGCTTCTACTAAATTGAGATCATTCAGTGACCTGGGCGGAGAGCTGCCTGCAACAGAGTTCACAAAGCCTGTGGTATTCTGTTTGGGGTGAGATCCATACCTGCAAGCACAGGGTGAACCCCATGAGTTCATACAAACCTATTTGGGATGTCTCTCTTGATCTCCCCCAACTCTGTGATCTTCCCAATACTTTCTAATCACATTGGCTGCAACTACAGATCCTTTCAGAAGTCATGGAGCAGCTAAGGACTCTGAAAAGCAAATTGTAGCCAGTGGATTGGGGAAAGAGATGAGAATTCAAAGCTCCGCCTGGGCACGGTGGCTCACACCTGTAATCCCAGCACTTTGGGAGGCTGAGGCAGGTGGATCACTTGAGGTGAGGAGTTCAAGAACAGCCTGGCCAACATGGTGAAACCCCCGTCTCTACTAAAAATACAAAAATTAGCTGGGTTAGCTGGGCGTGGTGGCGCACCCACAGTAATCCCAGCTACTCGGGAGGCTGAGCCAGGAGAAGTGCTTAAACTGAGGAGGCAGAGGCTGCCTCCGAGACTGCGTCACTGCACTCCATAGCGAAATTCCGTCTCCAAAAAAAAAAAAGTTCCATCAAAATGGTGGAAAGTTTACATATTTTTTTCCCCTGAAGTATTGCCCAGCCTGGACTCAAAGACAGCTGCCAGAAACTCAGAAGCCTGTAGTAGGTCCAGACGGGAAGCTTCCAAGGGAAGCCTTCTCTTTTTCATCTGGGGAGTGTGTGTGTGTGTGTGTGTGTGTGTGTGTGTGTGTGTGTGCGCGCGCGCGCGCGCGCGCGCCCCCGCGTTTGCTAGGGAGCGGCAGAGAGAATCCCATTTTGGTTTTTGCTTTCTTTTTCTATTTTCCTCTGCCCCTGCCAGGAGGCAATACCTTGGAGTTGGTGGCAGCAGCGAGTGGGCAGGCACTTAACATTATGGAGGGATATTTGTCACTAACCAGAGGAGCTGTGGTCCAAGAGTGCGTGCGCGGGGGAGTGGGTAATCCCCGTTGCCTTTTTCTGTGTTCTCTATTGGTTCCAGATTCAGTTCCGTGGGGAAAGTGTGCACCAGGACAGGGAGACTAAAGCCCCACTGTGGCCTGAATTTTGCCCCCTCCCCACATAGCCAAATTTATATATTTAAATGGAAACAAATTCAACTGGGCTGCTATCACCACATTCATATGGTAATAGATAGAGGATGTGTTTACCTTCCCTGGAGTCAGACCCTAGACTTTGGCTTGGATATTAGCCTTGAAAACACACTTATGCTCTGTGCTTTGTATTTTCATTACAAATACATCTTGGAGGACTTTACTTCAGTACCAGTATGTTTCACTCATTCATCTTCACAGCTTTATAGTATTCCAGAGTGTGGCTGTATTATAACTCATTTAACTTATGTCCTATTTTTTTTTTTTCGAGACAGAGTCTCGCTCTGTCCCCCTGGCTGGAGTGCAGTGGCGTGATCTCGGCTCACTGCAACTTCCGCCTCCCGGGTGCAAGCAATTCTCCCTGCCTCAGCCTCCCCAGAAGCTGAGATTACAGGCACCCACCACCACACCCAGCTAATTTTGTTTGTTTTTGTATTTTTAGTAGAGACGGGGTTTCACCGTATTAGCCAGGATGGTCTCAACCTCCTGACCCCGTGATCCACCCTCCTCGGCCTCCCAGAGTGCTGGGATTACAGGCGTGGGCTACCACGCCCGGCCTAAGTTTTGTATTTTTTAGTAGAGATGGGGCTTTGCCATGTTGGCCAGGCTGGTCTTGAACTCCTCACCTCATGTGATCCTCCTGCCTCAGCCTCCCAAAGTGCTGAGATTACAGGCGTGAGCCACCATGCCCTGCCCTGATGTCGTATTAATCATCATTCTGGTTGCTTCTAGCTTTTACTAATACAAACGTGGTGCAATAAGATGACTTGTCCATATGTTTTCATACGCATATAAATATCTGTGAATAATTTCTAGAGGAAGAATATCAAGGTCAAAGTAACTACTGCCCATGCATTTTAAATTGTGTTCAATATTGTCACATTGCCTTGCAAATTTGCCCTCCCATAAGCAATACCTGAAAGTGCCTATTTCTCCACGCCCTTGCCAATATACTTCATGTGCATATGTTCCCACTTTGAGTCACCTCCATTACATTTCCACTGGCAGAACAGGCATCCCACTTTTACCACTTATTAGCTGTGTGACTTTGAGCTTATTGCTTGTGACTATTATGGGAATAATAGTAGTGCTCATCTCATAGGGCTGTGATGAGGGCTCAGTGAGTTAATGTTTGTAAAGCTGCTCACTCGGTGTCTGCCACATAGTAAGTGCTGTATAAATGTTAATTGATTAATTAATTTTAAAACATGAATTAAGGTCTCCCAAGAAGAACTCACCAAAAAAAGCAGAACTCAAGTCAGGGAAAA
This sequence comes from Pan troglodytes, assembly GCF_028858775.2. Lineage (NCBI taxonomy): Eukaryota > Metazoa > Chordata > Mammalia > Primates > Hominidae > Pan > Pan troglodytes. The sequence continues at coordinate 62,477,137 of NC_086015.1, forward strand.
ATGCCTGCTTTGTAGAGGGGTTGAGGTGATCAGGTTAAATTCGATAACATGTTTTTAGTATTTTAAGCCAGGTGCAGTGGCTCATTCCTGTAATCCCAGCTACTTGGGAGGTAGAGGTGGGAGGATTATTTGAGTCCAGGAGTTTGAGACCAGCCTGGGCAACATAGTGAGACCCCATCTCTTAAAAAAAAAAAGTATTTTGCACAGTGCCTGGCACACAGTGAATGCTCAGCAAATGCTCTTATTTTTGTTAGGGTTTCCTTGGTTTTCTTTGTGGGCCCTTCCACAGCAAGTGGCTGTGAATTGTTACCCAAGGATGATGCATCTGGGGCTGCTGTGACCCTGCATGAGGGAACTCTTCTCCTCTAGGAACAGTCACACGTGGGCAGGGTCAGGCCCCATGGAGCAGCCTTCTGGTGGTGGAGAAGGCACACATGGCTTATAGGGATTTGCTCTCCCTGGTGCCCAGTGTGGTAGCAACAGAACCAAGGCAATGGAAAAACAGGGCCTTTGAGGGGCAGAGGAGTTCCCTAGTTTTCTCTCCCCAAGGACTGGAGTAAGGTCTGGGCTTATGCGCAGTTGCCAGAAAGATCTGAGACCCCAAAGTCACATTGGATGTGGCTAACAGAGCAGGTGGTGACTCAACTGTTTTACCTTGAAAAATAAGAGATGGGACTTAGGGCCCTGGATGGGTGGAGGGTGAGTCTGGCCAAACATAATTCAGTACGTGGTTAAAAACCAAGTCGTTAGAAATGTTAACTAGATCTGTAAACATATCTATATCTCATATGTACCATATTGTGTATGTTAGTGTGTGTATATACATATAACATACTACAATGTTGTTATTTATACTAAGAAATATATTTTGGGCTGGGCGCGGTGGCTCATGCCTGTAATTCCAGTACTTTGGGAGGCTGAAGCGGGTGGATCACGAGGTCAGGAGATTGAGACCACAGTAAAACCCCGTCTCTACTAAAAACACAAAAAATTAGCTGGGCATGGTGGCGGGCGCCTGTAGTCCCAGCTACTCGGGAGGCTGAGGCAGGAGAATGGTGTGAACCCGGGAGGCGGAGCTTGCAGTGAGCCGAGATCATGCCACTGCACTCCAGCCTGGGCGACAGAGCAGGACTCTATCTCAAAAAAAAAAGAAATATATTTTGGTCTTCGACCCAGTTCCTGGCACAGAGCTCTGAAAACCCTTGCTTGTAATTTCCTGAGCGATAGAGGTGCTAGGTGTATCTTTTGTTCTAATATTTGCTCTTTGACCCCAGTTCGTTCCACAGAGCTCCTAATCCCTTGGAATTTCCTGGGTGATAGGAGCATCTTTTGTCCTAATGAGGTGACTCTTGGTGGGTTCCTGGATGGGGGCCGGTCTCCAGAAAGACCAAGCCGTGATGAGAAGTTTGGAGCTTTTAGCTCCACTCCCTATCCTCTGGGAAGGTGAGTGGGCTGGAGATTGAGTTAATAATTGATCATGCCCATACGATGATGCCTTTATAAAACTGTGGGCTTTGGAGAGCTTTCAGGTTGCTGAATGGGTGGAAGTGCTGGGGCATGGTCACCCAACACTTTGCCCTATGTACCTCTTCATCTAGCTGTTCATCTCCATCCTTTGTGATATCCTTTATAATAAACAGGTAAGCATAAGTGTTTTCTGAGTTCTAGAAGCCACCCTAGCAAAGTATCAAACCTGAGGAAGGGAATCCCGATTTGTAGTTGGTTGGTCAGAAGTACAAGTGACAACCTGGGACTTGCAACCAGCATCTGAAGTGGGGGCAGCCTTATGGGACTGAGCCCTTAACCTGTGGGCTTTGCACTAACTCTAACTGGTGTCAAAATTGAATTAATTGTAGGACACCCAATTGGTGTCTGCCAGAGAATTGATGTGTTGGAAAAAACCCACACATCTGATGTCAGAAGTAAAGTACTGAGGGTGTGAGTATATAGAGTAAAAAGAGTTGCTTTTTCCTATGATACATATACATATGTGTGATAGATAGCATATGTAATATAATATACACATATGTAATGTGTTATATACATGTTCTGTATGTTGAATATACATGTGTATAGAGAACAAGAAAGAGAGACATAGCATAGAATCTCTACCTTTTTTTTTTTTTTTGAGACAGAATTTCACTCTTATTGGCCAGGCTGGAGTGCAATGGCGCGACCTTGGCTCACCGCAACCTCTGCCTCCCGGGTTCAAGCGATTCTCCTGCCTCAGCCTCCCGAGTAGCTGGGATTACAGGCATCCGCTACCACACCTGGCTAATTTTGTATTTTTAGTAGAGATGGGGTTCCACCATGTTGGTCAGGCTGGTCTTGAACTCCCGACCTCAGGTGATCCACCTGTCTCAGCCTCCCAAAGGGCTGGGATTACAGGTGTGAGCCACCATGTCTGGCCGAATCTCTACTTTTTTTTTTTTTAATTTTTACCACATATTGAATTATATTGTATATTTATGTTATATTATGTGATGAAACATATACATGTTAACACATATTATGTGTAGTGTAGTATATTAATATATGTATATTATACTGCACATACATATTATATGATATATTTAGAGATACAGTTAGCATCTCTTCTTGGTTTTTACCACATACTTACATTTTATATTTTATATATATTATATATTATTTATTTATTTATTTATTTTGAGACAGAGTCTCACTCTGTCAAACCCGTGCCGCCCAGGTTCAAGTTATTCTCCTGCCTCAGCCTCCCGAGTAGCTGGGGTTATAGGCATCTGCCACCGTGCCCGGCTAATTTTTGTATTTTTAGTAGAGATGGGGTTTCACCATCTTGGCCAGGCTGGTCTTGAACTCCTGACCTTGTGATCCACCCGCCTCGGCCTCCCAAAGTTCTAGGATTACAGGCGTGAGTCACTGTGCCCGGCCTTATTTTATATTATTTTAATATTTTGTACTTATGTATTTCTGACATCAGAAAATTGCCAAACCTATTACAAGATAGGCCATGAGAAAGGGTGGCTATTTGTAGGCATGAAGCCATTTTCTAGGAGCAGCCAGGGAAGGGTTAAGAGTCATGGCCTCCTAGGCCTCCTCCAGCCCAGTGGTCTGCCTGTAAGTGTTGTCTGGAGGCCCTGCCGCTTTCCTGCAGGGTGTGATGATCCCTTTTACTCTGTGCCTGCCAGGAGCCATAGAGAAGTTGAGAGAGGGGTGGAAAAGGGGAAAGAGGGCTGGCTTGGGAAAAGACTCAGATGAAATCAAAGGTGCTGAGTTTACTGTGGGACCTAAGAGTGAATGAAGGGAAATCTGAGAGCGACCACAGCATTTCTTGAGCAATGTGTTTGGCGCTGCGCCAGATATTTTATGCCCTTCTCCTCATTTAATTTAACCCTCCCTCACAACGCCTCTCAGAGGTGGTTACTATTAATTATTAATAAACTTATTTGGATAGATGACATACACACAGTATACAGTTGAAAGGGTCCAAAGACTTTACTGTGAAAGGTGAGTCTAAGAGAAGTCAGACAAACGAATATAGAGATAAAGCAAATACAAACATGCTAACCACGTGAAATCTAGGTGCTGAGTATGCGGGAATTTATTGCACTATTCTCTCAACTTTTCTGTTTGAAAGTTTTTCATAATAAAAGTTGAGGGGAGGGGAAAGTGAGTTTCCCCGCTGTCCCCATCTCCTTTATGCGGTTCCCCTCCCAGGAGGCCAGCACGGATACTAGTTTCCTGCTCCTATTGATACTCAGTTTATATGGGCATGCACGCATGCGTACACACGCAAGCATGCACATGGGTCCATTTGGTTACTTCTGGTACCTTATTGATAGAATTTCATTTTTGAAAGCTTTAGAGGCGTAGCTTTTTAGAAAAGGGAATTCCTAAAGGTGGATCCCCACATTCGCTTTCCCAGGGGAAGGTGACTATTTTGTTGCCCAGGCTCACCCCTAGAGGTCGCCTCTTCGCTTGACTGGCAGCTGCTAGGGCAGAAGGTGCACAAACCACGGTCGGGGCTGCTCCCATGTGACTCATGAGATGCGCAGCCTTCCAAATGTATTCACACTTATGTTTTCTGGCCTTAGCCACGTTTCTTGTGGGTTGCAATACTCAGACACAGAACCCACATTTTGGCTTTGCAGAGGCAAAAAGCTGACAGAGGGACAGGTTGTCCAGAAAGCTTCGCCCACACACTGTACTGTAAACTTCCAGAGGATGAAGAAAACACCTATTTCCAGGCACAAAAGAGACACTTCTCAGTGCCCCAAACATTTCGATGCTGATTACTTGACTAGATTAAAAAATTTTTTTTGACTAAAGGAAAGCCGTTTTATTAAATACATTAGAACTGACTTATAGCATTGGTGTTAATGTCTCTCTGAACGATTATACCAGTCTTATGTTTTGTTCTTATATTTAGGGAGGCAAGATTTCACCACATTATCTCTGGGTCTGTGTGAAAAGGAACTATATTATAATAGTGTGTATATTCCTTTTTAAAAGTAATTAAATCAATGCCAATAGATAAATGACTAGTTTAAATTAACCACACAGAAATGTTATTTGATTTTTTAAATTTATTTTAAGATAGGGTCTCACTCTCTCCCCCCCAGGCTGGAATGCATTGGCACAATTTTGGCTCACTGCAACCTCCACCTCCTGGGCTCAAGTGATCCTCCCACTTCAGCCTCCCAAGTAGCTGGGACCACAGGCACGTGCCACAACTCCTGGCTAATTTTTTCTATTATTATTATTTTTTTTGTAGATACAAGGGTCTTGCCATGTTGCCCAGGCTGGTCTCCTGGGCTCAAGCGATCCACCTGCCTTGGCCTCCCAAAATGCTGGGATTACAGGCGTGAGCCACTGTGCCCAGGCAGAAATGTTATTTTATTAATGTTGAACATGTACAGTAACTTGAAGCAGACTATTATTCTGTTTTCATGCTGCCATGAAGACATACCTGAGACTGGGTAATTTATAAGGAAAAGAGATTTAAGTAATTCACAATTCCACGTGGTTAGAGAGGCCTCAGGAAACTTATAATCACGGTGGCAGGTGAAAGAAGTGAATGCTGAGCAAAGGGGGAAGCCCCTTATAAAACCATCAGATCTCGTGAGAACTCACTCACTATCATGAGAACAGCAAGAGGGTAACTGCCTCTGATTCAATTATCTCCACCTGGTCCCTCCCATGACATGTGGGGATTATGGGAACTGCAATTCAAAATGAGATTTGTGTGGGCACACAGCCAAACCATAGCAAGACTATTTTTGCCATTTAATTATTTAAAATTTTTTTGTTTTATATGTATTTTTTGAGACAGGGTCTCAATCTGTCACCCAGGCTGGAATGCAGTGGTATGATGTTGGCTCACTGCAACCTCCACTTCCCAGGCTCAAACAAGCCTCCTGCCTCAGCCTCCTAAGTAACTGGGACTACTGGGGCATGCCACCATGCCTGGCTAACGTTTGTATTTTTTGTACAGACGAGGTCTCCCTATGTTGCCCAGGCTGGTCTGAAACTCCTGTGTTCAAGTGATATGCCTGCCTTGGCCTCCCAGAGTGCTTGAATTACAGGCATGAGCTACCGTGCCTCACCCTCCCTCTCTCTTTCTCTTTCTTTCTTTCTCTCATTCTTTTGCCATTTAGAATGTAGATATAAATATCTATTTTAGGAATTTTGAGGCTCTTTGAAAAAATGTATATATTGGCTTAAAACACAGATAAATATGACAACATAGCATAGCTGTTAAGAAAATCAGTTTTGATTTCAGGAATCTGCAAACACAGTCACAAAAACAATGAGTGATAAGATGATTCATGTCAACTATTTATGATAATATTTATAACAGCAAAAAATGGAAATAACCTAAATGTTCATGGGTTAGGGTCTGAATTTAAAAATACCTGGCACAGTCATGAAATAGAATATTATAAAGCTGTCAAAAGAATATGGGAACTTTCTGTATATGAAAGGCATATCCATCTTTGCACTTCACCAGAATCTCTGCAAATGTTTATAAAGGGAAATCGGAGAAACCAGGTGATGCTTGAACCACAATTTTAAAAAAAACTTTCTTTTTTTTTTGAGACAGAGTCTCGCTGTGTCACCAGGCTGGAGTGCAGTGGTGTGATCTTGGCTCACTGAAACCTCCACAACCCGGTTCAAGCGATTCTCTTGCGTCAGCCTCCAGAGTAGCTAGGATTACAGGTGCGCACCACCATGCCCAGCTAATTTTTGTATTTTTGTAGAGACAGGGTTTCACTATGTTGGTCAGGATGGTCTCGATCTCTTGACCTCGTGATCCACCCGCCTTGGCCTCCCAAAGTGCTGGGATTACAGGTGTAAGCCACTGAGCCCAGCTAAAAAAACCTTTCTATTTTGAAATAATTATAGATTCACAGGAAGTTACCAAGAGAGTACAAAGAGGTCCTGTGTGCCCTTCACCTAGTTTCTCCAATGGTTGCAGCTCAGGTAACTATAGCACAATATCAAAACAAGGCAATTGATATTGGTACAGTGTGTGGATAGTCCTGTGCTATTTTGTGGCACGTATGGAATTGGGCAACCACCACAATAAAGATGCAGAACTAGCCAGGTGCAGTGGCTCACACACTTTGGGAGGCCGGGGTGGGCGGATCATGTGAGGCCCGGAACTCAAGACCAGCCTGGCCAACATGCTGAAACCCCATCTCTACTAAAACACAAAAAATTAGCCGGGCATGGTGGCTCGCGCCTGTAATCCCAGCTACTTGGGAGGCTGAGGCAGGAGAATCGCTTGAACTGGGGAGGCAGAGGTTGCAGTGAGCAGAGATCGCGCCATTGCACTCCAGCCTGGGCAACAGAGCAAGATTTTGTCTCAAAAAAAAAAAAAAAAGAGAAAAAGAAAATTAGCAGGGTGTGGTGGCCCACACCAGTAATCCCAGCTATTTGGGTGGCTGAGGCACGATAATTGCTTGAACCTGGGAGGCAGAGGTTGGAGTGAATTAAGATTGCACCACTGCACCCCAGCCTGGGAGACAGAGTGAGATTCTGTCTCAAAAATAAATAAATAAAATAAAATAAAATAAAATAAAATAATTTGTATGTGTCAGATGAAGCAAAAAAGAGAGGTCAAGGCTAACCTTTTGTTGGAAAGCTACAACATGTTGAACAGGCCACCTGTTGTACTCTTGGCCTCTGTCCCTAGCTTGTTCTCTGTCCCAAGCCTCCCTAGAAAGCCTTGGCTCATTCTGGAATGTTCTACTCCCACATTCCCAATAATAAAGGCATTTAGGGTTCATAGAGAGCCATTTCAGAACCATCCCACGGATGGATTGCTGTACCTACACACCCACCCTCAGTCCCCCAACTCTGAGCCTCACATTAAAATAATGTTTTAATCCATCTATCATCCTCCCCTGCCTCCCTCTAGGGCTTTACTTGTTAGAGCACAAGGGTGAGGTCACACTCACCTGCGTTAGGAATGCAGGCTCCAGGGTCATGCTGCCCTTTCTCTTGTTCTTGGGCAAGTAACAACTCCTAAACCTGAATTTCCTCACTTACACACTTGAGGTGATAGATAACAACAGTACCAGCCAACAAGGTCACTCAGTTATTCTGAAAATAGTTATAGAGCATCTACTATGAGCCAGCTGAGAATATGCTGGGGAGGAAAGACAAGGCCCTGCTCTCAGGAAGCACCACAAAAAGAGAAAACAGGAGTACACAGCTCAGCCCAGTCTTCAGCACGTGGCCAGCCTTTAAAAAATGTTAGTTGTTTTAATTTTTATTATATATATATTTTTTGTTGAGATTGAGTCTCACTCTGTCACCCAGGCTGGGGTGCAATGGCAGGATCTCGGCTCACTGCAACCTCCGCCTCCTGGGTTCAAGTGATCATCCTGCTTCAGCCTCCTGAGTAGGTAGGACTATAGGCATGTGCCGCCATGACCAGCTAATTTTTGTATTTTTAGTAGAGACGGGGTTTCACCATGTTGGCCAGGCTGGTCTCGAACTCCTGACCTCAAGTGATCCGCCTGCTTTGTCCTCCCAAAATGCTGGGATTATAGGCGTGAACTACTGCGTCTGGCCTGCTTTTATTATAAATATAGTCACACACAATACTTATTTATGGACTGAAATAGAATATGAACCAAGTATCACACACTTGGCCTAGTATATTCTTATTCATTATCAGACATTAATTATGGTTAGCTGTGCTGGTGTCTCATGCCACCATGAAAGTCAGCTCAGTTGCTCACCAAGAGCACTCATTTAATGTTTAAAATCTAGGATAATTTTCTGAATTTAATATCTTGAACATCAGACTCAGTAAGGGTCTCTTGCTGTAAACATACAACTTTGAAGAGTCTTTATGTAAACTTACAAAAAAGTATCTTACAGTTTGTTTGAAGGTTGATATATTATCAAGACTCCCACACAATAAATAGCAATTTCATTGCTTAGAATATACATTTCATAAATAATCAGAAATATGAGATTTAGCAGGGGAAAAGCCCCTTAGAGGAAGTTAATTTTTTAAATTGTTAAAAATGCCTAAAATGTGACTAAAAAAAATAAAAAAGAATAGGGCAGCTGAATAAATGCAAAAACTCTCAAAAGAGGTCTGAATTCAAGGCAAACTGTTCATTATGCAAATTAGTCAACAGGTGAACTGGTCACCTGGCAAATTTATCATTAGAATACCTGGCTCTGGGGCCGGGCGTGGTGGCTCACCCCTGTAACCCTAGCACTTCGGGAGGCCGAGGCAGGTGGATCATCTGAGGTCAGAAGTTTGAGACCAGCCTGACAAACATGGTGAAACCCTATCTCTACTAAAAATACAAAATTAGCCAGGCATGGTGGTGCATGCCTATAATCCCAGCTACTCAGGAGGCTGAGACAGGAGACTTGCTTGAACCCAGGAGACAGAGGTTGCAATGAGCTGAGATTGCATCACTGCACTCCAGCCTGGGCAACAAGAGCCAAACTCCATCTCAAAAAAAAAAAAAAAAAAGAAAAGAAAGAATACGTGGCTCTGGTCACAGTAGTCTGTTCCTGGGGCAGGACCAACGTGGCGGTCATGGGCAGTTTGGGCATGTTGGGAAAAAAAATTTTTTCCTCAACTTTCCTAAGTTCTTAGTTGGAAAAGACCCCTGTAACAAAAGACAGATTAACAAGAGAAAAGCAAAGCAAACAGGAGTTTATTAATGTATGTATTTTATATATGTTAGAGGAACCCCTGCTTACCAGGCCTCTGGTTTAATAACACATGACCAGAATGACTCCCTCTTGAAGTGAGTAACTGGGCACTCATAAGACACTTAAAAGGTTAATATTTAGGACCTGAAAATAGCCACACTCTAAGCTGACCACCAATTATAATTACAGAATATTTATGGCCCTACAGAGCAGCTCCCACTAAGCCTGCAGAATGTCCAGATGTCCTAAGCACGGAGCGAATGTACTTAAAGATAATGATAATGAGCAGGCTTCGATTGAAGGATTAATGGTCATTGACAATACTTAATAGCCACTACCTTTAGCGAGCACATCTGCACATTTCAAGTTTAATTATAGCTCCTTATAGTTTCTTATAAGTAGAGATGCTAACCAAGGATGGCATGTTCCTCCTCCTGCTTTCTGAGGATGCTCTACTTTACTTTGTAACAGGGTGGTTTCCAATAAACTTGCTTCTTTCACTGTGGTCTGTGGCTCTCCTTGAAATTTTTTTTTTTTTTTTTTTTTTTTTGAGATGGAGTTTCGCTCTTGTTGCCCAGGCTGGAGTGCAATGGTGCGATCTTGGCTCACCGCAACCTCTGCCCCCCAGGTTCAAGCGATTCTCCTGCCTCAGCCTCCCGAGTAGCTGGGATTACAGGCATGTGCAACCACGCCTGGCTAATTTTGTATTTTTAGTAGAGACGGGGTTTCTCCATGTTGGTCAGGCTGTCTCGAACTCCCGACCTCAGGTGATCCGCCCACCTTGGCATCCCAAAGTGCTGGGATTACGGGCGTGAGCCACCACGCCCGGCCTGCCTTGAATTCTTTTCTGCGTTAGATCCAAGAACCTGTTCTTGGGGTCTGGATCAGGACCCTCTTTTCCAGCAACATATATACATGGGGGATACCCAGGGAATGAGTCGTTCTCCAGGAATTCCAGCTTATATAGCATCTCCAACAAAGAACAGTGAATGTTTAGAGAAGTGACAAGATGGGAAAAGAACTTGAGTCTCCAGGGGCGGTAACTTGTGGGAAGGCAAGTAATTGGCAGATAAAGGCCAGTGAGTGAAGCTTGTTCATGTCGATTCCTCTGGCGTCATCTCCAGGGGCCCATGAAGGTCTCAAGTTGTCTTCAGTGGTTAACCTTTGTCCTCCTTTTTTTTTGGGACGGAGTCTCGCTCTGTTGCCCAGGTTGGAGTGCAGTGGCACGATCTCAGCTCACTGCGACTTCTGCCTCAAGTGATCCTCCTGTCTCAGCCTCCCAAGTAGCTGGGATTACAGGTGTCTGCCACCATGCCCAGCTAATTTTTTTATTTTTTGTTGAGACAGGGTTTCACCATGTTGGCCAGGCTGGTCTTGAAATCCTGACCTCAGGTGATCCACCCGCCTCGGCCTCCCAAAGTGCTAGGATTACTGGCGTGAGCTACCACGCCCAGCCCCAAGCTTTGTCCTCTTTGGTAGAAGGGGGTACAGGATACCTTTTGTCTTCGTAATCTATGTCCTGCTTTTAGGCAAGTAGAGGAAGGGCAGAGAGCTTTCCTGCATCTGCATCTTCTCAATTGCCTTCAGCTCAACAGTGCTTATAACAAAGAGGCGTATTTAGGGGGTTGTATTCTGATCTCCCACAGACATTGCAGGTGGAGTGTCCTGATGGCAGGGTGTGGATCACATCTCTGCTCTCGGGAGGTGAGGAGAGGAGATCTGGGGCCTCCTCGACTTCCATAGGGGAGGTTGGGCCTGCACTGTCCACCATGACCCATACAACCACAGACAGAAGTTCCTTGGTAGTAACCAGCACGTGTTCATTACAGTGAATGAAAAGACCAGAGCAGGTAGCATGGATCTCAGCCGCAGCTCATGGACCACCCAGCGCTGGGACATTGCAGAGGTTCCCTAACCTCTCCTAAGCCTGAGTTTACTCGTGCAGAAAATGCCAGGGTGGACTTGGAGGATAGCTACAGGCCCTGTGAGCACTAAGATTTCCTGAGACTTCGCTGCTGTCCATGCCCCTCCCCTGTTTTGACCTTTCCAACAGACTGGAGGCTAGAATGAAGATAAGGAGTACCATTTTTTTGTTAGGCACTTGGAGACGGCCCAGACTTTGCTATAGCAAAGGTTAATGTTCTGTCATCTCAAAGATCCATTTCCCCAGGCTGTCGGAATGTAAATGTTAAGGTGATGAAAATAGTGAAGCCTAGGTTCCGGCTCATTTGAGTCAGAGCCCCTCACCCCTCACAGTGCAACCCTGGAGCACAGGGCCTCCTCTGTGGCCTGAACCTTCATAAACTTGGGTTTAGGTTGTCAGCACTGATTTAAAGAGATTTGCTTTGTTCAGTTTGCTTCTGGGAAAGAACTGACATTCACAGCAGGGTTTGGGGGTTAAGAATGAAACCTGAGCTGGCTTCTTCCCCACTGGGTGTGTGTAGAGTGAGTCAGATGTTTGCACAGAAGGCTGTGGTGTCAAATCAAATCCACAAATTCGCAGGCCTTATGCCTTTACCACTTCAAACCGGAAAGGTGTTGCAACATAACAGTTTTAATTGCTAAACCCTAGCTGCAAACCCAAATCTCTGGATTTAATAAGAATTGGGTGTGAAAGACTGTGAACAGTGGCAGTTTTCTGCTAGGTGAGTTTATTTGTTCCTTCATTCCCTCATTTGCTTCCTCGTTGGTGCCCAAGCCCACACCAAAGTCCTCTGGCCAGTCACTGTCTGCGCGCCCTCCTCCTGATGATGGGCCTGTGGTCTCGCCTGTAGGTTTACCTTCTTTCCTGCTCTTGGTTGAGATTTGCGGACCTTTGTATCCACTGTGGTCTCCTTGGAACAAGCAACTGGAAATTCTTCACACCAGCTATGGCTGGTAGGAATTTCGGGCCACAACTCAGGTAGACAAAAAATAAAGCTTTCTTTTCTAGAACTTGACTCTGGGTTCAGGTCTTTGCTGTGCCAGACTGGTATAAAACCTCTAACCATGGTCTTTGCCGGGCACATACCCACTTCCCCAGCAACACGTATTCATTGAGTTGCCCACCGTCCTGGGGGCTGAAGTAAGGCCATGATTAGGGAGGGAAATGAATCTGGCTCTGGGTCATTGGTCCACATAGTTGGTCAAGGGATCTGTTGGTCTTGCTAAGTGGCCCCTTTTGCTTCAGGGTCCTCTGCTGCTTTCCTGCCATCCTGGGGCCCTTTCTGAAGTTACCGTAATGGCTGGTTGTACCCTCCACAGGCTTCCAGACTCTGGACGGTATTCCCAGAGTCAGCTCCCTTCTGAATTGGGAGAAAGAGAGAAAGGAAAATACAAGAAGACCCAACCATGTGGATTAACACCCTATAGCATGATCCAGGCCCACAGCCAGCTCTGTGTTTCCAGGTGGGAGATTACAGACATCTACTTTTTCAAAAGGAATAATAAACGGATAAAAAGCAATATTTTCTAACATCTGTTAGATACAAACTGGACCTGGCACAGTAGCCTTTTGGACTGAGTACTATTATTATTTCCATTTCACAGATCAGAAAACTAAGGCTCAGTGATATAAGAAGCTTGCTCAAGGTCATACTGCAGTGGTGGAAGAGGTTTTAATACCAGTTTTCCTGACTCTAGAGTCCAACAACTTATTTATAATCAGTGCTCAGCTGTATCTTAGATACTTAAAAAATGCTGAACCTATAATCCTGAGAGAGGATTTTTTTTTTTTTTTTTTTTTTTTTTGAGGCAGAGTCTTACTCTGTCACCCAGGCTGGCTAGAGTGCAGTGGCGGGATCTCAGCTCACTGCAACCTCTGCCTCCCAGGTTCAAGCAATTCTCCTGCCTCAGCCTCCCAAGTAGCTGGGTCTACAGGCATGCGCCACCATGCCCAGCTAGTTTTTGTATTTTTACTAGAGATGGGATTTCACCATGTTGGCCAGGCTGGTCTCAAACTCCTGACCTCAAGTGATCTGCCACCTGAACCTCCCAAAGTGCTGGGATTACAGACGGGAGGCACCGCACCTTGCCTGCGAGGGGATCTTTAAACTACATTTTTATGATTATTCTCATCTTGTCCTGGAGTTTGTACTATAGTCTGGCCCCTCTCTCAGTGGGACTAGAAAACACAGCGCCCAGCAGCTACCGTGGCTGCCAGGCTCATGCTATGAGCTCCATAAATACTTGGTGACTGATGGATTGTACATCTGACACGTGATTTTGCATTTTCACATACTTTTGTGTCTGGTTTAGATGTGCCAGAAAAAGTGAGAGGTTGCTGGTAGCGTTGTTTTCTCTAAAAAATAGAAGAAGTCCTTCTAGTTTTGCTTAAAAAAAAAAATTGCCTATTGATATTCCTTCAACTCTTCCTTCATTTTGCCTTCCCAGTTAGTTCCCAGTCTAATCCACTCAGGGTGAAACCCCCTGCAGGGGTCTGACAAGACAGATAGACCTGGGTTTTAAACTCCAGCTCTGATGCTTGCTGTTCAAGTGACCTGAGCTGGTCACATACCTCCCTGAGCTTCTGTTTCCTCCTCCATAAAACAGGGGCAATAATGCAACCAACTTTAGGGATATTGTGAATGTAGGCAGTAGGCACTCAATGGCTAATTCCTTTCTCTGATAATTAAATCAACCTCATCGTCAATTTGAACTTTAAACTTAAGGTCCTTCTGAAAACTCTTTAAGAATGCCATCCCTTTGGATGGATTTAGGAATTCATGTTTACCAATACAGCTAAAAGCTGATGTATCAGTAAGATGTTTGCAGTTGCAAGGAAGAGAAAATACTGACCCAAACTGGCATAAACAGTAAGAAAAGACATTATTCAAAGGTGTGAAGGTTGATTCACTGGCTCAATGGTGGCAGTTAAGACTCAGTCTTGAACTCCTGGGCCTGAGACCCTCCCGCCTCACCCTCCCAAAGCGCTGGGATTACAGGTGTGAGCCACTGCTCCCAGCCTGACCCAGGTTTTTCCATCTGTTTTCCAGTTTCCTCTAGAGTAGGCTGCATATGCTCATGGCCACAGGGTAACTGGAGCTGCAGGTGAACACATGGTGTTTAGACATAGCAACATACAGAGATAGAACAGGGGCCTTTATTTCAGTGTCCCCTTCTCAGGAGTCAGAAATTCCTTCCCAGAAACCTCCCATCAGATATATCCTCGGGTTTTAATGGGCAGAACTGGGTCACGTGCTAGAGTCTGATGGTACCACTAAGAGGGAATAAAACCAATTAGGATTTATCTCTGAGCTAGGGATGAAGCGACCATTTTCTAAGTCATGTTGTGGGGGATGGCCCCTTGAACAAAATCCAGGTTCTATCACCAAAGAAAAATGGAGAGGATTATTTTGATTGCTTCCTCTTCATCCCATTAGTGAGGGAGGGATTCCTAGCTAGGGTTATGGGGGTGACCGAACACTACACTGGCCAGGTGAGATTGAGACAGCTTACTCATCACATATACTCACAGCCCAGGGGAGGGGGACACAGGACCATATGGAGGTTGCACCCAGGAACAGAGTAAACAATCAGGGGCTCTGGGAGGCAGGCTTTGTAGTTTTAAGAGGGTGAAGTGCTCTTTAGTCCCTACAGGAGGAAGTGATTGGCTTTTGGAATAATTCTGTGGGCTGGCAGGAAGTGAAACCTCCTACTCAGTGATAAGCAGGAACTGTGCCTTGTCCCTTAAATAAGGAAGGTTATTTGGCCAGGGGACCATATCTACAGGAACATAGTGGGGAAGAGGACTTGTTTGTTAGGCCATTTGAGGCCCTTTCATTTTACCAGATGTCAAGACAGCACATAATATTGAACTTTAATTTTAGGTCTTACATACACAGGCAGGGATGGATGTGGGCTACATATGCACAATCTCCCTTCCTGCATTCCTTCATCCATCCATTCATCCATCCATCTATCCAACCATCCATCTATCCATCCATCCATACATCCACTCACCCACCAAGCCACCTATCTATTCTGTAGAGATTCCACAAATGATTGATTGAGGCAGCCTAAACATTCTGACTACATCTCTTGTTTTTCATGAGTCCTGGTCATAGTTGTTTGTGGGTAGTCAACATTGGAATCAGCCCTTCTGACCTGTGGCCAACTCTTCACCCTTTTCAACTCTGCACTAGTCCATAGGTCAGCTCATTGACCCTAGCATATGCTTTTCTCTGTTCTGCTTCTGATTTTGCTGGAACCATCGCTTTCTTCTTTGCCTGTCTAAATTCTACCCTTCCTTGAGCCAAATCCCTCATCATCCATACACACTTTCACTCCCCGTCCTGAATTCTGAATTTTCTTGTCAGCCCAAAGCCTTTGTGGCAGCTGCTGTCTGCAAACATGTAACCATGCACTACTGTGTGTCACTGCATCTCCTGGGGATTGATCTTTCCTGTTTTGCTGCCATTTCTCATTTTATTGCTATGTTTTCTCTCCAACCTCATCGTGAGCTCTCTGAGGGTCAGGGCTCTATCCTGCACACCCCTGCACCCCCTTCATTGCATGGGAGTAGGGAAGGGACAGCACAGCACCTTCTTATGCTCCTAAACCTCCATAGACATTTTCTGACTTAATCTGAATCATCGAATTCCTTTTAAGAATATTTTAAATGTAAATACAAAAAGCAGTTTGAGTAGAATCTCTAAATGAACATTTATCTAGCATCTAGCACATAGAAGGCACACAATTAAAAAAAGTGTTGAAATGATGAATAAAACACCTCAATGGCCATGAACATAATTTTTTTTCTTTTTTTTTGAGAAGTAGTCTCGCTGGGTCACCCAGGCTGGAGTGCTGTGGTACGATCTCGGCTCACTGCAACCTCCGCCTCCTGGGTTCAAGCGATTCTCCTGCCTCAGCCTCCCAAGTAGCTGGGATTAGAGGGATGTGCCACCACACCCAGCTAATTTTTGTATTTTTAGTAGAGACGGGGTTTTACCTTGTTGGCCAGGCTGATCTCGAACTCCTGACCTCAAGTGATTCACCCGCTTCAGCCTCCCAAAGTGCTGGGATTACAGGTGTGAGCCACTGCGCCCGGCTCTTGTTATTATTTTTTAAAGGCTAAATATTGATGGATATGCAGAATTTCAGGGCTCACAGAAACTATTTCTCTCTATTAATCTAAGCTACTATTTTACTGGCTTCAATCCTTTGCACATATCTTTATATTTTTTTTGTTATCTATGTTATCTTGTGTTATTATTAATGTTTCTTTTTTGTTTGTTTGTTTTGGTTTGATTTTTGTGACGGAGTCTCGCTCTGTCACCCAGGCTGGAATGCAGTGGTGCAATCTCGGCTCACTGCAACCTCCACCTCCCGGGTTCAAGCGGTTCTCCTGCCTCAGCCTCTCAAGCAGCTGGGATTACAGGCGCCTGCCACCATGCCTGGCTAACTTTTGTACTTTTAGTAGTGACAGGATTTCACCATCTTGACTAGGCTGGTCTTGAACTCCTGACCTCGTGATCCATCCGCCTCAGCCTCCCAAAGTGCTGGGATTACAGGCGTGAGCTATCGCGCTGGGCCTAATGTTTCTTTAAATTGATTAATTTTTAAACTTAGTCCAGATCTAAGCAATAGTATTTGTGACATCATTGGCATGATGTGCTAGTTATTTTCATGTATCTAATTAAAAATACACAATTAAGATAGCAAATGGTTATCTATACACACAAAATTCTTCCTTTCTTTTTTTTTTTTTTTTTGCTCTTTTTGCCCAGGCTGGAGTGCAATGGCACGATCTCGGCTCACCGCAACCTCCGCCTCCCTGGTTCAAGCTATTCTCCTGCCTCAGACTCCTGAGTGGCTGGGATTACAGGCATGTACCACCATGCCCAGATATTTTTTTTTGTATTTTTAGTAGAGAGGGGGTTTCTCCATGTTGGTCAGGGTGGTCTCAAACTCCCGACCTCAGGTGATCTGTCTGTCTCGGCCTCCCAAAGTGCTGGGATTACAGGCATGAGCCACCGCACCTGGCCAATTCTTTCTTTCTTAAACATGATATGTAATGGTTGTATATATTCTGGGGCTACATATGATATTTTGGTACATGTATACAATGTGGAATGATCAAATTAGGGTAATTGGGATATCCATCACCTCAAGCACTTAACTTTTCCTTGTGTTGGAAACATTGTAATTCTTCTCTTCCAGCTATTTTGAGATACACAATAAATTATTGTGTGTGTGTGTTTTTTTTTTTTGAGACAGAGTTTTTGCTCTTGTTGCCCAGGCTGGAGTGCAATGGCACCATCTCGGCTCACTGCAACCTCCACCTCCTGGGTTCAAGCGATTCTCCTGTCTCAGCCTCCCGAGTAGCTGAGATTACAGGCATGTGCCACCATGCCCAGCTAATTTTGTATTTTTAGTAGAGATGGGGTTTCTCAATGTTGGTCAGGCTGGTCTTGAACTCCCGACCTCAGGTGATCCGCCAGCCTTGGCCTCCCAAAGTACTGGGATTACAGACGTAAGCCACTGCGCCGGCCTGTAAATACAGTTTCTTGATACAGAGTTTTTTTTTTTTTTTTTTTTTTTTGCTCTTGTTGCCCAGGCTAGAGTGCAATGGCACGATCTCGGCTCACTGCAACCTCTGCCTCCCGGGTTCAAGTGATTCTCCTACCTCAGCCTCCTGAGTAGCTGTAATTACAGGCATGTGCCACAACGGTGGCTAATTTTTGTATTTTTAGTAGAGATGGGGTTTCTCCATGTTGGTCAGGCTGGTCTTGAACTCCTGACCTCAGGTGATCCACCCACCTTGGCGTCCCAAAGTGCTGGGATTACAGGCATGAGCCACTGTACCCAGCCAATAAATTATTAACTATAATTTCCCTACTGCACTATCAAATACTAGAATGTATTCCTTCCATCTAACTGTATTTTTGTAACCATTGATCAACGTCTCTTCATCCCCTCTACCTTCCCAGCCTCTGGTAACCACCATTCTACTCTCCACCTCCATGAGATCCACCTTTTTAACTCCCACATATGAATAAGAATATGTGGTATTTGTCTTTCTGTGCCTGGCTTATATGAACATAATGACCTCCTCCAGTTCCATCCATGATGCTGCAAATGACAGGATTTCATTCTTCTTTATAGCTGAAGAATATTTCATTGTGTATGTATACCATATTTTCTTTATCCATTCATCCATTGATGGACACACAGGTTGATTCCATATCTTGGCTGTTGTAAATAGTGCTGCAATAAACATAGGAGTGCAGATATCTCTGACATACTGATTTCCTTTCTTTTGGGTATACACTGCAGTGGGATTGCTAGATCATATGGTAGTTCTATTTTTAGTTTTTTGAGGAACTTCCATACTGTTCTCCACAGTGGCTGTACTAATTTACTTTCCCACCAACAGTATACAACTGTTCCCCCTTTCCCACATCCTTGCCAGCATTTGTTATTTTTTTGTTTTTTTGATAACAGACATTTTAATTGGGGTGAGGTCATATTTTATTGTGATTTTAATTTGCATATCCCTGATGATTAGTGATGTTGAGCATTTTCTCATGTGCCTATTGGCCATTTGTATGTCTTCTTTTGAGAAAAGTCTATTCATATATTTTGCCCATTTTTACTGGATTGTTTGTTTGTTTTGCTATTGAGTTGTTTGAGTTCCTTATATATTCTGGTTATTAATCCCTTGTTGGATGGTGATATGGTTTGGCTGTGTCCCCACCCAAATATCAACTTGGATTGTATCTCCAGAATTCTCACAAGTTGTGGGAGGGACCCAGGAGGAGGTAATCATTACCTGGGGACAGGAGGTAATGATTACCTCCTCCTGGGTCCCGTGCTATTCTTGTGATTGTGGATAAGTCTCACAAGATCTGATGGGTTTATAAGGGGTGTCTGCCTTTGCTTCTTCCTCATTTTCTCTTGCCACTGCCATATAAGAAGAACTTTTCACCTCCTGCCATGATTCTGAGGCCTCCCCAGCCATGTGGAACTGTAAGTCCAACTAAACCTTTTTTGTTCCCAGTTTCGGGTATGTCTTTATCAGCAGCGTGAAAATGAACTAATACAGACAGTGTCTCAGTCTGTGTAGTGTTCCTATAAAGGAATACCTGAAGCTGGGTTGTTTATAAAGAAAAGAGGTTTCTTTGGCTCATGGTTCTGCAGGCTATACAAGAAGTGTGGCACCAGCATGTTTCTGGTGAGGTCTTCAGGCTGCTTCTACCCATGGCAGAAGGCAAAAGGGAGCTGGCATTGCCAGAGAGAGGAAGTAAGAGAGAAGGGAGGCAGGTGCCAGGCTCTTTCTAAACAATCAGCTCCCACAGGAGCTAACAGAGCGCACACTCCTTACTGTGAGGTCAACACCAAGCCGTTCATCAGGGATCTGCCGCTATAACCCATTGGAAGTGGACCTTCCAATTAGGCTCCACCTCCAACACTGGGGTCAATTTCAACATGAGGCTTTTGAGGGTCAAATATCCAAATATTTTGCAAATATTTTCTCCCATTCTGAAGGTTGTCTCTTCACTTTGTTAATTTTTTGCTTTTGTTGCCTGTGCTTTTGAGGTCTTACTCAAAAAATCTTTGTTCAGACCACTGTCCTGTAGTGTTTCCCCCATGTGTCCTTCTAGTAGTTTCAGAGTTGTAGGCCTTACATTTAAGTCTTTAATCCATTTTGAGTTGATTTTTGTGTATGGTGAAAGATGGGGATCTAGTTTTATTTTTCTGCATACGGATATCCAGTTTTTGCAGCACCATTTATTATAGACAGCCCTTTCCCCAATGTATGTTCTTGGTGCCTTTGTGGAAATCAATTGGCTGTAAATGCATGGATTTATTTCTGGGTTCTTGATTTTGTTCCATTGGTCTATGTGTCTGTTTTTATGCCAGTGGAATGCTGTTTTGGTTACTATAGCTTTGTAGTATAATTTGAAATCAAGTAGTGTGATGCTTCCAACTTTGTTCTTTTTGCTTATGATTGCTTTAGCTATGTGGGGTATTTTGTGGTTCCACATTCTTTTAGGATTCTTTTTTCTTTCTTTTTTTTTTTTTTTTTTTTTGAGACGGAGTTTTGTTCTTGTTGCCCTGGCTGAAGTGCAATGGCACGATCTCAGCTCACCGCAACCTCTGCCTCCCAGGTTCAAGCAATTCTCCTGCCTCAGCCTCCTGAGTAGCTGGGATTACAGGCATGTGCCATCACACCTGGCTAATTTTGTATTTTTAGTAGAGACAGGGTTTTTCCATGTTGGTCAGGCTGGTCTTGAACTCCTGAACTCAAGTGATCCTCTCACCTCGGCCTCCCAAAGTGTTGGGATTATAGGCTTGAGCCACTGTGCCCAGCCAGGATTCTTTTTTCTAATTCTATGAAGAATGTCGTTATTTTGGTAGACATTGCATTGAATCTGTAGATCACTTTGGGTAGTATAAACATTTTAATAATATTAATTTTTCCAATCCATGAACATGGGATATCTTTCCATTGTTTCTGTCCTCTTAAATTTCTTTCATCACTGTTTTATAGTTTTCTTTGTACAGATCTTCCTTTTTCTTTTGAGACAGGGTTTCATTCCAGCGCCCAGGCTGGAGTGCAGTGGTGTGATCATGACTCACTGCAACCTCAACCTCCTGGGCACAGGTGATCCTCCTATCTCAGCATCCCAAGTAGCTGGGACTTCAGGTGCATGCCACCATGCCTAGCTAATTTTTTGTACTTTTTGTAGAGACGGAGTTTCACCATGTTGCTCAGGCTGGTCTCAAACTCCTGAACACAAGCAATATGCCCACCTTGGCCTCCTAAAGTGCCGTGACTATAGGCATGAGCTGCCATGCCTGGCCCTGTTTCTTTGGTTAAATTTACTCCTAGGTATTTTATTTTTTTGTAGCTATTATAAATAAAATTGCTTTCTTGATTTCTTTTTAGATTGATCACTGTTAGCATATAGAAGCATTACTGATTTTTGCATGTTGATTTTGTATTCTGCAACTTTACTAAATTCATCCATCAGTTCTAAGGGTTTTTTTCATGGAGTCTTTAGGCTTTTGTAAATATAAGATCATGTTATTTGCAAACAAGGATTATTTGACTTTTTCCTTTTCAATTTGAATGTCCTTGACGTATTTCTCTATCTTCTAGTACTATGTTGAATAAAAGTGGTGAAAGTGGGCATCCTTGTCTTTTTCCAAATCTTAGTGGAAAGGCTTTTAATTTTTCCCTGTTCAGCTGTAGCCTTGTCATATATGCCCTTTATTGCGTTAAGGTATGTTCCCTCTATACCCAATTTGTTGAGGGTTTTTATCATGAAGGAATATTGACTTTTGTCTGTTTTTTTTCAGCATCTATGGAAATGCTAATATGGTTTTTGTCCTTGATTCTGATGATGTATGTATCATGTTTATTGATTTGCATATGCTGAACCATCCTTGCATCCCTGGGGTGAATCCCCTTTGATTATGGTGAATAATCTTTTTAATGTGTTGTTGAATTCTGTTTGCTAGTATTTTGTCGAGGAAGTAAAGTTGTTTCATGTGCCACCTTTGGAAAACTCTAATCTGGCAATGTTCATATTTATATGTTTTATGGTTAAAAAGCCAGTTATGGCCGAGGCAGGCAGATCACGAGGTCAGGAATTCAAGACTAGCCTGGCCAATATGGTGAAACCCCGTCTCTACTAAAAATAGAAAAATTAGCCAGTCATGGTGGCATGCGCCTGTACTCCCAGCTACTCGGGAGGCTGATGCAGAAGAATCGCTTGAACCCCCGAGGTGGAAGTTGCAGTGAGCCGAGATTGTGCCACTGCACTCCAGCCTGGGTGACAGAGCGAAATTCCGTCTCAAAACAAAAACAAAAACCAGTTATAACACAAAAGACTATTATTGTTTGTCTCCTGTTGTATGCTTCCACTTATTTAAAAATTTTGGTAAAGGCAAAGCTCTAAACTCTAGGGACAGAAAGCAGATCAATGGTTGTCTGGGGCTGAGGATGGGAGTAAGGATTGACCATCAAAAGGGACTGACTTTGAACAAGAGAAGTTTTTGGAGCAAAGGAAGAATTCTAAAACTGGATAGTGGTCAGTCATGTTGGGTCATGCCTGTCATCCCAGCACTTTAGGAGGCCGAGGCGGGTGGATCACCTGAGGTCATGAGTTCGAGACCAGCCTGGCCAACATGGTGAAGCCCTGTCTCTACTAAAAATACAAAAATTAGCAAGGCATGGTTGTGGGTGCCTGTAATTCCAGCTACTCAGGAGGCTGAGGCAGGAGAATCCCTTGAACCCAGGAATCAGAGGTTACAGCGAGCCGAGAACATGACATTGCACTCCAGCCTGGGCAACAAGAGCGAAACTCCATCTCAAAAAACAAACAAACGAATAAGTGAATGGTGGTGATGTTTGCACAATTGCATAAATTTAGAAGAAATCATCAAACTATATTTACAATGAATACATTGTATGGCTTGCAAATTATATCTCAAAGAGGAAGAAGGAGGAAGAGGAGAAAAGAAAACAAAATAAAGAAAGTAATGGAAAGATTAGCCAAGACAGGATATGAGGGGCTCCTGGAGTACTGGTGCTGTTCTTTGTCTTTATCTGCATGTTGGTTACAAGGGTATGTTTACTTTGTGAAAATTCATTGAGCTGTTTTTGCTCTGTGCATATTTCTATATGGACGTTATACTCCAGTAACAAAATTATACCGAAAAAAAAAATTCAGTCAAAATGGGGATGCTGTTTCTTCCTCGTTATTACTTAAGTATTTAATGATATTTAAAGTTATTACTTTCCTGTTTATTACTGTGTATAATTACATCACTCTGCCACTTTAGTTTTACAATGTTAGGAGTTTAGGTTTTGTGTGTCTTAATTCAGAAAGGATTATAGAAAGACATATTTAATTAATCACACAAGTGCTATAAGAACGTCAATGGAAGTCATTGTTCCTTAATTATTCATAGCAATTATCAAGGTGGACAATATCTCAACTTGCAACCAAAATAAATGGATGTTTTAAGAGGTCTTATTGGAACAATCAAATCATCAGTCTCAAAAAGTCCCCTATCTCTCAGCCCAGTTCTCCTGCTGCCTGCCAGGGTTTCACTTCTATATTTATCTCTTCAAATCAGCAGTACAGCAATTAGTTATTACAATAAGAGCTACCAATTTATTGTGTGCCGACTTCATGCCAGGCACTGCATTATCAGAATTTTTCATACTTTAATTGTTTCATTTTAGTGTCGTAACAACCCTGCATAGGAGTTGTTTATTCCATTTTACAGTTGAGGAAACTGAGGCTGAGAGGCTTTTGAGTGGGTCCGAGCCCTGGTTGCTGGTAAGTGACAGAGCCAGAGAGCAAGCTGGGGTCCCACCCAGTAATCTTGGGACCTGACGTCAGTAACAGGAAATAAGTGACATGTGTAAGGCAATTCTGAATCCCAAAACATGGCTCTTCATGCAGTTGCTATAGTTACTGCTCAACATGATGCTCTGTCTATCTCTCTTCTTTTTTTTTTTTTTTTTTTTTTTTTGCTGAGATGACAATGGATCCACTGTTAGCCATTGAGGTGTTGAGCCCTCCAAACCCTGTATCGCCCCAAAACCCTAGGGACATTTTACTAGGGTTAAAATAGTGTTCTTGCCTTGTAATCATACTTTACATTTCAGAAGCTCCTATAACATTCACAGATCCAGTATTATGGCAACTTTACAAATATCATTATTGCATGTTGTATAAAACATAGGAGCTCTATAAAGGTAACTATATGGAGGAAAAAATACCTTTTTCCTTCTGTAGCAAAAGACAGATTAACAAGAGAAAAACTTACACATTTATGTAATATAAGTTTTGTGTGATGTGGAGGACTTCATAAGGAACTAAATAAGGGCTTATGACTAGTTTCAGGGGAAAGTCAAAGAGTCCTTCCTGCATCTCAAATTCTTTCAGCTTAAAAATATCCAGTATACCAGGTTGCCATATTTTGGGGGAGCATGTCCTGATCCCTGTCATAACCATATTTCAGACAGTCATGCAGAACTCCTTGACAAGGCAATATATTTGAGGTGGGGCGGGGACAGTGGGTCGGTGCCCCCTCATTGGGTTGAAGTTGAGGGTGGGCATCCAGGTAGGAAAAAGTGGGGAAAGAGAGGCCCTAGGACCCAGAGAGACCCAGCCTGGGAGGGACTGGACAGAAAAGGGAGAAGCAAGGCTTTGCAAGTGATTACACTCTTGCTAAACAACTAAACACATGCAGAGGAAATGGCTTGGACTAGGAACAGAGGGGGAGGACAAACCAAGGCCTGAAATGTGTTACAGACAAGTGTTTGGGGGCACGGAGTTGAAAGAGTGAGACTTCAGAATCTGGAGTTATTTTACGAGCCTTTTTCACACCAGCCGGTGATGCTATGGCTAGGCGGCTTTATTCCCACTTGACATAAAAGGGGTCTCAAAGCCAGTTAACTTTTCAGAGGTGGCACGCTGAGACACTCCTGGGGCTGAAGACAGGAGCCAGAGCTTCTGATTCCTGGGCTAATTTAAGATCCGTTGTCTATAATTACAGAGTCATAATGGTGAAGAGGATGGTGACATCCAAGGACAATGACAGGGCCTCTCTCCTGACACTGGTGAGAACCAGATTCCTTTCCCTGGTTCTGTAGCTCCCAGCAGAGTTTTGGAAGCTGATTAAAGAGAAGGTTGGAAATAACAGGCAATTAGAAACCTTATTAAAAAAAGGAAAAACACTCTCATCAAACTTGCCAAAGCGTCTTAATGGCTGGATGTGGAGGAGGCATTGGAAACTGCTGGCTGCAAGGGTCGCTTGTGCCAGAGGGTGGCCTGGAAGCTGAGGAAAGTGTGGAGAGGGACCGGGGCCAGTTCCCAGGGACAGAGAGTGCAAGGGGACTGTTTAGGAAGTTATTTCCGAGTTGATGCGCCCAGTGAGTATAAAATGAAAGAAGGCCATTTACAAGTCCTAAGAAAACCACAGCTGGTGAAACTGGTGGCAAAAGGACCAAAGGAAAAGAAAGGGACACACACACCCATACACACACCCATACACAGAAGAGACAGAGCCCACCACCAAGAGAGGCAGAGTGGAGTGCATTTCCCCACTGGCCAGTTCCTCGACTGCTCAGAATATGCCACAACGGGTAGTTGGAAGGAGATCAGCAGAGCTGAGGGTTCAGATAATCGATGCAACTCACTGCTTTAGGGTTCCTCACCTCCTGCAGTCCCTAGGGACCACCCCCAGCATGGCAGAGCTTGTGGCAGGTAATTTGAATGGCCATGTGTGGGCTGAGTGCGGGTTTGGCCCTCGGGTGACCTGCTTGGACTCTGATAGCAGTTGAGCAGCCCCCCACTTCAGGGGTGCCTCCCTGCCCAGTGCACCCTCACAGCTCTCCTCCATCTGGGGCTGAAGCATGAACTCCCACCTTGCTCCCTCACAGGGCCTCCCATTTTATTTTAATTAATGAATTGGTTATTTTATTTTTTGAGATGGGGTCTTGCTCTGTTTCCCAGGCTGGAATGCACTGGCGCAATCGCAGCTCACTGCAGCATCAGCCACCTCAAGCAATTCTCCCACCTCGTCCTCCTAAGTAGCTGGGACTATAGACGCACATCACCATGCCCTGCTAATTTTTGTATTTTTTGTAGGGATGGCGGTGGGCGGTGGGGGGGTCTCATTATGTTGCTCAGGCTGGTCTCGAACTCATGGGCTTAAGTGATCCATCCTTCTGCTTTGGCCTCCCAAAGTACTGGGATTACAGGTGTGAGCCACTGCGCCTGCCTAGGGCCTCCCATTTTAAAGCTCGAGAGGTTGTTTTGGAAAACCTTCTAAAGGGACCCAGACTGGTTTCTTTGTGCATTCCTGCTCCAGAATAATCTGAAAGCTCCCTGAGGCTGGAACTGGGGGAAGAGGGGCTCTACTTGACAAAGGCAAGGCAAGGCATGGAAGGAGGTGGGGAGGGGAACTCCACATTGCACACAATCAGTCAAGAGCTTCAGCCTGCTCTTGCTCCTTGGGCTGTGTTACATTTCGTAGTTCCTTTTCCTTTCTCGTTTACTTTTTTGTCTTCATTGCTTTTTCATTTCTCTTCTCTCTAAACCTGACTGACCATCTCCTGAGGGCCAAGATTGTCCCAGGTGAAGAGAGATTCTGAATGGAGTCTGAGACAAAGTTCTCTGTGTCAGGAGATCACAGTCCAGTTGGTACGGACTATTTCAAAACAGAGGGAGTGTTTATGTGCTCAGCAGGAGCCAGCAGGGGGCTGGTTTGGGACCTCTGGCTTAGGGGGCGAGCAGACCTAAAGTAGAGGTGAAGGCCAGGGAGACCTCTCAAGGGAGAGGGGAGTGGTGCTGGTTCCTGATAGGGTGGCCAGGTAAAATACTGGATGCTTGTATCTACTGCAATATTTGGGACATACTTATATGAAAAAAAATATTCGCTGTTTATCTGAAATTCAAATTTAACAGAGCATCCTGTATTTTCATTTGCTAAATCTGGCAAACCAAGTTGCTGATGAATAAACTGGAGTTAGCTGAGTGAATTGGGGGAAGAAAGGGAAGGGCATGCCTGAGAGGGAACAGCATGAGTGAACATCTGGAGGTCAGAGATCCCGTAATTCATCTAAGGAAACGAACATTGTCCACATGCTGGAGTATGGAGTGCAAGAGGGCGGGAGGCAGTGCAGAGTACGCACCAAACCGTCACATAGCTGTTGAGTACCTGCTAAGTGCCGGGTACCAGGTGAAGTTCTAGGGTGCAGTTATGAGCTAATGGGACACAGCCTCTGCCCTCAGGAAGCTCACAGTCCAGCTGAGAAGCAGCGAGGTGGAGAGAGGGAAGGACAGGCACTGTGGAAGTTATAGCTGGGGGAACTCAGCCTCCCTGGGAGGTCAGGGAAGACCTCCCTGAGGAGGTGACAATATGCTGCAGGATGAGGAGACAGGTATGCTAAGGGGTGGGGAAAGAGAGATCTAGGTCAAGGGAACCGCATAATGGAAGGGCCTGAAGTGAGAAAATGAGCGGTGGGTCCCAGGACCTAAAATGTGGCCAGAGAGGCTGGGCCCAGAGAGAGAGGAGAGGGGAAGAGGAAGGACCAGTGGGCAGGGACCAGACCACACTGCAGGGAGTTTCAACTGGACCCTGAAGGCAATGGGTGCCACTGAAGGAGTATAAAGCAGGCAGGGTGACACACAGCTTCGTGCTCTTAGAGCTGACTCATGCTGGAGAGAGGACGACGGATGGGCAGTGTAGGGTCAGGGCGGAGGGAACAGGGGACACCAGGAGGGGGCTACTGCAGAGGTCCGAGATGGACACATTGCTGGCTTGGTGGTGGAGATGAAGAGGGAGAAGGAGAAATGGATCCAGGCTGCACTGAGGGGGAAGACTTGGCAGGGCTGGGTTCTCTGGCACTGGGAAGTGAGGGGGAGGGAGGAGCAGGCA
Source organism: Pan troglodytes (assembly GCF_028858775.2). Lineage (NCBI taxonomy): Eukaryota > Metazoa > Chordata > Mammalia > Primates > Hominidae > Pan > Pan troglodytes. The sequence continues at coordinate 62,504,695 of NC_086015.1, forward strand.
TGACTCAAAGCTTCTGGTCTGGGCAGATGGGAGGACGGAGGCGCCATTTGCCGAGCTGAGCTGGGGACTTGGGAGGTTTGGGGGTGGTGAGGAGAGTTCAGGTTTGCACATGCTGAGGGTGAGGAGGCTGGCGGTAGACCCTGGTTCGATGGGCTGTGAGGAGGAGGAAACTGCAGGGAGCCGGCAGAACCATGTTCCAGTCTCTCCTGCCACACTTAGTCACGTGGCCTGGATCAATAACTTCACATCTCTGTGCCTTTGCCTTCTCACGTATCCCGTGGGAGGTGGGGGTATTCTGCCCTCAGAGCTATCGTGAGGGTGTGGTGGCAGCCTCCTGGTTCATGCCTTGTTGTGCCCTCCCACACTGTAGTAGGGTTGATCTGTGGGACCATAATCATATGTGTGTCGCTTTTGAGGCTGGGTTATAAAAGACATTGTGGCTTCTATCTTGCTCTCTCTTGGGTCACTTGCTCTGGGGGACGTCAGCTGCCATGTTGTCAGGAGAGACTCTCATGACAAGGAATGAATGCCTTGTGCTGAACGCCACGTGAGTGAGTTTGGAAGGGAAGTCTCCAGGCTTCGGATGACTGCAGCCCCTGCCGCCAATTAGATGGCAAGCTCCTGCGGGACCCTGAGCTGCTTCCAAGTTCCTGACCCACAGAAACAGAGGGGAAAGCACTTGGAAGCCGTTTTAAGTCCCTACCTTTTGGGATTATTTGTTATGTGGCAAAAGGTAACTGATACAGTGGGTAAAAGCACCTAGCACAGTACCTTGTACAGAACTGGGGCTATAGAACAGACAAGATCTATAGCTCTGGATTCAGGACACAGGGCTGGGCCGGAGACAGGGATTTGGAAGCCTTTGGCTCAGACACAGTAAAGGAATCCATGGAGGTGGCTGAGCCATTCCATGGAGAGGGGTACATGGAGAGGAGGGGATGGTGTTGAACAGGAACTTGAGCTTAAGTGTCGGGGTAAAGCAAGAGGAGCATCTTTGTAAGTCTAAGAGGAGGAGCTACGGAAGAAGGAGGAGAACACGCATCCTAGAAGCCAAGGGAAGGGGCTGTCCCCTGGCAGACGTCACTGCAGAAGCCTTGCTGTGGAGAGGCCTGAGCCATGCAGGTCAGAGGAGGTTCTTTCAGATTTAGTATCAAGGAGGATTCTGGTGACCCATTTAGATGGAGAGGTGGGCCCTGAGGCCAGATTGAATGTTACGGGTTGGGGTCTTAGGGGAAGTGGGGGGACACAGCAAAGGAAGAGAGGGAGGGGGACACTGTGTCGAAAGAGAAGTCTGAAAATTCTTGAGTCAGGGACAGAGACCTGAGGCTGTTTATCTGCTGATGGGCGTGGGAGATGGGGACTGGAGAGAGGGAGGGATGGAAGATCTGAGCCTGGACAGGCTAAAGGGTGGGAGAAGGAATGGACTAGAACCCAGGGAGGGGATCACCTGGACAGGAGGTGGAATCCCCCAGCCATCTCATGAGGGGAGGACAGTGCAATGCAGGTCATTCCAAAAGAGGGCAGAGGAGGGTTCTAGGGGGCTCCCACTGAAGGGGAAAGGTTTTCCTGACAAGTAGGAGGTGAGGTCAGCTAGGCAGTGAGAGTTGGGAGAAGGGAGAGAGGGAGGGGACTCAGATCTCCACACTTCATTGTTTTGTCAACTGCTGGTCCCCCTTTGCCCTCCCAGCACCATGCTGGGCTTGGTTCCTTCCTGTAACAGGTGTAGCTGCAATAATAAACAGCTCCCTCCAGGTCAGCCTGGCCCCAGGGCAGACCAGGATCAGTATCTTTACCACAGGAGCCTGGATACTTGGTGGCCACCTGGAAAAGAAAGGTGCAGAGGGTCAGGGGCAGCTGTAAACCAGAAGCCAGCCTTCCCCAGCAGGCTTGCAACCCTGAGCTCTGTGGAGGCAAACAGCTTCCAATATAAACCCTTTCCACCCCCCAACCCCCCAAACCAACAGATCCAGATGGTTTGCGGGAGAATCCTAGAGAACATTCAAACTACAGAAAATCCCAGTCTAGTGAACAGACACTCATTCCTTAAGGTATGTTATGAGGCTCATGTAACTTTGATAGCAAAGCCAGACGAGGAGAGAATAAGCAAATAGTCACATATCTCAGTCATCCACGTGGATACAAAAACCCTAAATGAAATATTAGCAAATGGAACCCTAAATGAAATATCAGCAAATGGAATCTAGCGGTATACTGAAAAAATAATACATCATGACGTGTGAAATTCCTTGAATAAAAATGTATTGACTTAAAAAAATACATCATCAAGGCGAGTTTATCCCGGGAATACATGGATGGTTTAATATAGTAAGATCCATGGTTTTAATTCATTACATTGCAATGGGGGGAATCTCACATTGATAAAATTCAGCACCCATTCATAGTAAAGAAGAATAGTGCTTCCTTACCCTGATAATCTATCAAAAAATCCACAACAAACACTATAGTTAATGGTGATATGTTACAAGCAGTCAAGAACAGGATAAAAATGCCCATTACCATCACTGCCATCACTGCTCTTCAACATTGTGTGAGAGAATTTAGTCAGCACAGTACAGCAAGAAAAAGGAAAAAAAGGACAGGAAGATACCACACTGCTATGACTTGCAGACTCTATGATTATTTGCACAGCGAATTCAAGAGAACCTACAAACTTATTAGAACTGAAAGAGTTCACTTTTGCTGAATATAAGATTATATAAAACCCAACTGCATTTCAATAGCCATCTATCAATTATAAATTACAAAAGTGAAAGTACAATTAGCACTAGTTATAAAAATTTTAAGATAGGAAGGACTAGGTCTGACAAAATCACCAACAAAATTAATCCATCAGTTTTTATATGGGGAAATAGAAGCCCTGAGAGGGGAAATGACTCTTTCAAGGATACCCAGTAAATCAGAGGCAATTCTGGGTTTTCAATGGCACCAAATTCTGGAGATCTGAGTATTGGGTAATTTTGGTATTGTCCTTCTATTAAAAAACAACAAAACCCAGTGGGGTGGGGCGGAGTGGGGGGCAAAAAAAGAAAAACCAAACCAAAACTCATTGTATTTTTCTGATTATAAATTCAGTATTCATGTGTTCTGATTATAAATTCAATATTCATGAAAATTCAGAAGAACGTTATGAAGTAATGCCATTAACATTCCCATACTGTTATCTTGAACACGATGGTCAATGGTTTGATGTATTTCCTTCAAAATTTTTGTCTGTATATATTTATGTTTTTAAAAATGAAATCAGGATATCATGTGTACTAGTTTGTGTATTGATCATTTTCACACACATTTCCCTGTATTCTCACCTAGTCTTTGTGAATTTGATAATGTAGCACTCAGTTATGTTGATGAAGCATATGTCATTTATTTAACCTATCAATCTGAGCTTTTGGAGACAAATCAAGTATCAGATATAACTGTGATGATCATGCTGATATAATTTCAACCCCAGAGCTAGCTCACACACATGCAGACGTGAAACCCAAGTGAGTTTCTAAGGCCAGTGGTTATTCTGGTGGAGAAGGTTAAACCCAGCATCAGGTAACTGGTCCCACCGGAAGGGGACAGTGGCCTGGCTAGCAGGAAGTGAATGGACTTGGAATGAGTGGACGGATGGAGACCAATTAGCCCTGAGGCGTTAGGTGCTGCCCATCCTCTGCAGCCTTGGCTTCCTTCCTGGTGAAGTGGGGACAATACCAGCGCCAGTCTCATCTAGGGCCGAGCTCCTCCAGGCCCCAGAGCCTTTGCACAGGTCGTTTTGTCTGCTGAAGGTAGCTCTGCCCTTCTCTCCACCTGGCTGCCCGTGTTGCTGAGCCTCTGGGCCCAGCAGCCCTTTGCTGTCTTGCCCGCCAGGCCGGACCAGACCGTCTTGCCCCGGTGGCCCCGGGGGCTTCTTCACAGGCCTCATCGCAGGGTTGTCTCCCCAATGCAGGACAGGCAGGAGGAGCTCTGGCCGCAGGTCGGGGTCCAGGTCTTCCTCGGCCACTGCGTTTGAAGCAGGGGCTCCCTTCCCTTCTTCTCCATCTAAGTCCTCTAATCATGTCCCTCCCAACACTTACGGTCATAACTTGTCATTATTTTGTCTATTAGCTGTTTCCTTGAGTCTTGTCTGTCTTCTCCTTTCATTAGGACCCGCCTCCGTCTTGGTGGCCGCTGTATCTCCTAAACCCCCAGGCCTGAGATATAGTGGGGGGCCCATACAAGTTCGTGAAATGACTAAGGAGAAACAGCTGTGGAGGCACCAGCCCTGAGGACGCACTGGGCCTGGGGTTGGGCGGACCCCCGGCTGCGGGCGGAGGCGGGACGTAGGGGCGGGGTTTCGGGGCTTCGGAGCGGAGCCTAAGGGGCGGGACTGGGGCTTCGGGGCGGGGCTTCGGGGCTGCGGTCGTGTGGTCTTGACCGCGCGGCTCCGGCTGCGCTGGCTGAGTTCTTCAGGCCGCCTGGCTCTCTGGCTTCCCGCCCGCGCTGCCGTTAGGGGGCGCCCGCGCTCGTGGCGCCGCGGCTCTGCTGGGAAGGCGCCGCCCGCGCCGGGCAGCTGGAGCCGCAACTCCGGGCGCGGGCTCAGTCGTCCCCTCTGCCGCCGCCGCCGCCGCCGTCGCCGGGCGCGGGCTCGCTTGTCCCCGCGCTCGCGCTCTCCGGCCGCGGGCATCTCCCGGCCCGGCCGCAGCCGCCGCCGCCGCCGCCGCGCAGTGAGTGGGGCTGGCGCGGGGCTTGCGGGGCCGGGGCTTGGGAGGGCCGGGTTTCAGGAGACGTCTGCGCCGAGCAGCCAGGGGAGCGGGGCTGAGGAGTATCTGGGCGGGGGCTCCTGGAACGGGGCGGCGGCGGGGCCGCGTTGAGGGGACCGCGCGTCCCGGGCTGGCACGAGCCAGCAGCGGAGGTGCCCGCGGCGGGGCCTGGGCGGGGGTTCCGGGGCCCGCCCGGCGGGGATGCGCGGTTTCTGCGGGCCCGGGTTCGGAACCCCGCGGCGCGCCCCTCGTCCGGGCCCGGAGCATCGCCCGCCCTACCCCTGGCCGGGTCGGGTTGCGGGGGCTTCGCTGGCCGGGCAGCAGCGAAGGGCGGCCCGGACGGAGATATTTGGGGTGTGCTCGAAAATGATTGTTTTTGGGAGATGGCGCTTATTAGCCACCAATTGCCCTAGTTTAAAGCTTGAGGCAGGACTCAAAACCCTGCCTTTGGGATTTTTTGCCCTGAAGAGACTCTCAGATCGCAGCTGAGTTCTTTATGCCTAGATTTGTGTGTGTGTGGTGGCGTTTTTAATGCTTGATGTCAGAGGTGATAAATGGCCATGGTAATGGGGAGCCCTGGCAGCACCTGCTGGGCTGACAGTGGTGGAGGCTGTGTCTGGGGGTGGGACGGGGAAAATGAAACGTGACAGAGATCCTGTTTGGATATTCTGCCGAAGTTACCATGTTTCTGTTCAAGTATGCCAGTTCTAGAACAAGTTGTTGGATCCAATTTTAGGACTTTGTGATAGAAGAGGTTTGGGTGGCAAAGTGACCTGGGATGACCCGGCTCGGCTAAGAATATTTGGGGTAGCCTAAGTATCTCTTCCATATCCCCCTGGCGTGTTCTTTTTTTCGCTGTCACAAATGCCCTATTACTTGAATCATCCTGGGATAGGAGAGAGGCTTGGGGACAGCATGTAGCACAGTCCTGAGCCCAAGATTGAGATGTTTTCAAATGAACAAATATGTAGCTAGGAAAAGGAAAATGTGTTTGTCAGCAGGCTTGGTAGGTTGAGAGTATTTTCTCTTTGGCCGAAAACCATCAGTCCATACTGATACTTGGTTTTGTGCTATGCCTTAGATATGAACGATGGAGTGGTCAGGATAGCCATGGATGCCATTCCAAAGTTTTGTGATTTGAATTTTCATAAATCATATTTTAACCAAAGCATTACTACTTAAAGGAATCTTAGGGTGAACCCTATGAATCCTTCAGTGCGCTTGGATTTTGATATTTGGGGTCCATTTAAAATGGAGTGCATGTATGTATTTGGATTCAGCTTTACCTTGGAGATAATCCTGAGTCATGCTTTAAAGAAGTTCCTTCTGAGGTCAGGAGCTCAGGTGTTTGGTGATCTCTGGGAAAACTAGACACTCCCCTTTACCTGTATGTAGTTCTCCCTTCTGGAGCTCTGGGAAAAGGAGGACCTGGGGAGATTTGAAGCAAATTAAGAGGCTGCCTCCTCCATATTTGCCGTCTCCAGGCCAATGCTCTAAATTACTTGTGTTCACACTCAAGTTTCTCATGTTAACCTAGAAATTTTGTTTATGCTGCTACCACTAGTGTTTTCACATTTGTCTAATACTTGCCAGTTTACAGATTGTTTTATATTCATGATCTCCCTTATTTTCTCCATTTCCCCAAAGAAGCTGGGCATAAAGAGTGATTTTCTCAGGGTCTCATAATCAGTAACGGAGCAGAATTCAACTACAGGACCTCCCTGGGAACCTGTTCTCTTTCCTTGTCCTGATGTGTTACTCTTATAGGCCAATTTTTGCCTTTGTGTTGTGCCTAAATGGTGTAATTACCCCGTTTTGGGAAGGTGGTATTATCCCGTTTTATCTTGCGGAAACTGAGGGTTAAGAGGAGTGTTATGATTTTGTGACTATTTGTGACAGCTTTTTAATATTAGGTCACTTTTAAACCTATAGCTTCTCTCTTCTAGACCACATGGTTGAGAAAGGAGAAAGAGAAAATGATTACTTGTAGAGAAAAATCCATTTCTGCAGTGGTATGGTTAAGGATAATCTAACCATAATCACATTATCCTTGTATGCCTGGCTACTTGTGCTGGCCTGTATGTGAATGTTAACCCCAAAGACTCCTTTAGATGTCGCTGAACTAGTTAATATAAAAAGTATTTCACTTTCAAACTCCCGCATTTCAAGAAGAGCAACTCAATACAAGGCAATTTTGAAGGTAAGTATAGAAAGAGGGAGTTTATTGAGTCTTTTCTGACTACCAGACACGAAGGTTTCAGTAAAAAAGCATTTTTAAAGGGCTGCCTGGAAACTCTGGGAAGTCAGTAGTTGGAGTTTTTTGTTATTCATTGGAGGTTTTTATTGCAACATATAGGTAGTTATATAGGATTAGGACTTTTGCCCCGGAGAATTCTTAATCTATAGCAGGAATGATAAACCCAGAATATTTTTGTTAAGTTAGTTCATCATAACCATTAGGCCTGTAATTGCAATTCTGCAGTCATAGGGAGAATGGCATTTAAGGGTTCTTAGGTTCTTTTTTTAAGTTATTAACTTACTGAATTATGTATGCATTTCTTCAGATATGCTACTTTAGAAAATTAATACTTCCTTTTAAGGTTTCTATAAATTCTTCAGTATGTGTTTTCTTAAGCTTAATTACCTGCTAACATGACACTGTCAGAATTTATACATTAGTCACAATAACCTTTGAAGCTTAAACATGGTTGAATTTTCAGCACTGCTTTATATTCTTTGGGGAATGGGCGGTGTTGTTTTCACAAGAATTTTATTTGCATCAAAGGTTACATCTTTTCAGGTGATTTTGCAGGGTCAGAGGCTTCTTTGAATTTTATAGCTGTTTGTGCTCGGTTGCATTTGCTGTCTTTCAAAACCATCTTTAGTTTTAGTAAGGAAAGTCACTATAAAGGAAAAGTTTTTTATTGTTACCATTCCTGGTAGATTTTCTGAAATATTAGATATTTCTTTGCTTTCATCAAGTAAAATAGGCCTATTTGATACCCATTTCAAGATCTTCCTTCTGCTGCCTGTCTTGTGGTCATTTAACGTCTCATTAAGCCCTCCACTGGAGACTGTGCCAGAAGGGAGAGAAGATGAAAAGCAAATGAATCATTTTCTAATTGTTAGTAGCTCTGGAAAATGATTCAGTAGAAGAGATTGAAACTATTCTGGAAATTCTTTGGGATTGTATTTCATTCATCTGCATCGTTTCAGAGATGTTCCTAATGGTCGTCAATTCAGAATTCAGAAGCCGATCATTATCCAGCTATTGGATAACAGGGAATTTTTCATGCTTTTTTTTTGTTTGTTTGTTTCTTGCTGTATTTAAGCATCTCCACAGAAGATATTTAGAAGCAGGTAGAGATAAAATTTAAACTAATCAATACTGTTTTTTCCCTTTGAACTCTTTAATGCACAATTTGATTTCTTTAGACAGTTTAGTCATTGTTATTGGAAGTGACTAATAGTGACTTTGCTTCAATTTATTTTGATGTATCTTATACACAAGTATAGGAAGGCTTTTGGGTGGTTTTTAAGAAACATGGGCTGTAGATTCCCATAATTGCTTTCCTGAATTATTAAGCATGAGCTTTCATTACATCTTTGTACCGGAACTTCTGCTTTTGCTGTGGAACAGATTCAGGGACATCATCTAATTTTTTTTTTTTTTTTTTTTAGAGAACTGCTCAAGAAGTTACCTTGTTTTGATTTAGCAGTAAAAAAGAGAAAAAGGGTTAATAGTGGACAGACTTTTCGTTAACGGCTGCAACATTGATGTCTGCTTTTTTCCTTGTCTTTGATCTTCTGTTTCTCATTTAATCATTTGGATATTCACGGATTGGAGTTCTTTATGTCACTACAGACAGGACAGCAACCGTTATTCACAGTAGTTGAATGGGTTCCTGCCTTTTTTTGGTGGGGGGGCGCCCTCAGGAGAATTTTTACAAACCCATTATGACTGTTTAGTTAGGCTGAGTTACTGTAAAATTTGTAAATAAAACCCTACTGGATGGATAGGGTTAATAGATGGCTATAGAGAGTTTAAAGTTAAGCTTTTTCAATTTCTTGTCTCTTGGATTCTGTTCTTTCAATTTCTACCCTAGGAGGGGATTTATGGAAAAATCTAGACTAAGAGTCAGAACATGCAAGTTCTTATCTAGTTACTTCCCAGCTGTGGCGCCCTCAGCTAGTCACTTAATCTGCCTTGTTTCTCTGTTTTGCATCTTTAAGATGAGGATAGTAATCCCTGCTCGGCCTACTGGTATCAGGAATGTTGTAGGGGGAAAAAAAGTCTTTCATGCCCCTGTCTATTAAGTTGTTTCTTCCTTCTAGAATCCCTTCTCAGGTTGTCCGAATTTTCTTTCAAGGATTCAACTGAATGGGCTCTTCCCAGAAGTCCTCTATTTCCCATTTGGAATCTTGCTTTTCCCCTCTCGCGGGCCTCTGCTGGTCCATCTGTTGTATAGCACTTTGAATTCTGTTCTGTACTTCAGTCACTGCATGTTGCCTTCCATTATAGATGGAAAGCTCCGTGAGGGCAAAGATTGTCCTTTTCCTCTTTCTGTGTGTCCGCATTGCACATAGGCACCCCCTCCACTCCATAGGTGACCCACAATAATTGTTGGCTGAATGAATGATTATTGAGGCTGTCAGAATGAATACTTTGCGTGATGGGAAAATGCCAAAGATGAGCATCTTACCAGAACTTTTGGATGAGTGGCCTTTTAAATTGCTCAGTTACTAATCTGTTGTTATCAGTAACTGAATCAGATCCTGGCAAGACAAATTGGCAAAGCCCATTTCTTGGTCCTGTTTACTTCGGATACTATTTGTGAAGCAAGTCAGAGGAATGAAAGACTGTCATAACAGTCTTGAATTTGACATTTGTTCCATTTCTCACCCCATAGCATGTGGAGGCCTGTCTATATCCAACTGCTGAGTGTAAAGAATAAAAACTGACTGCCCCATAGTCTGGTCCACATTTTAGTTTGTGTGCTTTGAAGGATTTGCAAGGTAGAGAAATAGATGCTTCAGGCTCTGATTTCAGCCCATGCTGTGCTATGCAAATGTTCTCTACATGCCTGAGTGACCTTTTGAGAAAGAGCCTTTGTGATCTTCTGTAGCTAGGGCTTGTTCTGGGAATTCTGTGCCAGATTCCTCTAAAAGTGGGAAAAGTGAATCTGTTAAAGGACCACGTAAAAAAGCCAGTGCTTTTCCTGGATGAATACCAATAAGTCCATGTTTCTTACCATGTCTTGCCAGAGCTTTAGAAATTTGCTCTGCAGTTTGCTTTACAGGTTGATTTGGGATTGAAGTGTGTGAGAGGGAACTGACTAAGGCAGTTCAGTAGCTGGGAAACTGTTTGTTTAAATGCTTTTGAATTGTAGATAAAAATAAATTCACATTGGCATCATTAGTATCTGAGCATTTCTCAGTGTCTTAAGGCTGGCTCTCCATGAGTGCTGGCTGATTGACTCTCATCTATATCGGTAAGGTTCTTTTTGCCCCAAATTGTGCTCTTTAACACTTCGGCATTTAAATCGCTTTCTATTTGTTTTAATTGTACAAAGAGAAATACATCATTATTTAAAAGCATCATCATTTTTTTTAATATTGTAAGATAAATACCATTCTGATGTATTTCTCTTGGAAAGGGATGCTGGTATCCTGGGAGGTTTATGATTTTTGATGCTTTTACTCAGGTGATTGGCTTGTATAGCTGAAATGCTGATGAAAAGGAGTTTTCCCTTCTCCCTTTTTCTTTTCTTTTCTTTTTTTTTTTTTTTTTTGAGATGGAGGCTCACACTGTTGCAGGGGCTGGTGTGCAGTGGCACAGTCTCGGCTCACTGCAACCTCCGCCTCCCGGGTTCAAGTGATGCTCCTGCCTCAGCCTCCTGAATAGCTAGGATTACAGGTGCCCACCACCACGCCCAGCTAATTTTTTGTATTTTTAGTAGAGATGGGGTTTCACTATGTTGGGCAGGCTGGTCTTGAACTCCTGACCTGGTGATCCGCCTGCCTCAGCCTCCCAAAGTGCTGGGATTATAGGCGTGAGCCACCGCGCCCAGCCTGTCCCTTTTTCTTAAATGACCTTTTTGGTGAGGACCATTATAGGTTTGTACCAGGATAAGGTTGTAGAGTTCATCATAATATTCTCTTATATAAATTCTAAAAATTGATGTTCTAAGAAGAGAGGTAGAATTTGAATGACTGGGTTACTTCCTAGACTGTTCCTCCTTCTCTTAAGTACAGTATAGTTCTTTCTCTGAAAATCTTCAGTCTCTTAGTTCCAGATGGGTTCTCTATGGTAAGAATACAGGACATGTAGAAGGCCCTAGGGGAATGCTTTCTTCTCCAGATCTTTGCCCTGTAGTAGGTTTCAGCTGAGCAAGGACGAGTAGTTTTTCTGGTGTTTGGCCTCCTCTGTTGGGTGGAAAAAGCCTTTCTTCTCTATTTTCATAGTTATATATGCTATCATATGTCTGTTTTTCTCCTCTTGAAGTTTCCCTGAAACCTGGGCTCTTGAAGACGCATCACTGGAGCTGATGGATAATGGAGACTGGGGCTATATGGTGAGTGCTTCTTGGAGATGCATTTTGAAGGCTGGGGAATTATTTTTGTGTGTCTTTTTATCCTTATGTATTTTTAGGTATATCTTATAAGAACAGAAAATTGTGAATTTGTGTAACCTCTCTTCCCCCTTTTACTTAGTTTAGATGTATTTTGGAGGCGTTTTTGTCTTGTGTGGTGTTTTTTAAATTTTTATTTAATTTTTTAATTTTTTCTATGTGGAGTCTCGCCTTCTTGCCCAGGCTGGAGTGCAGTGGCGCGATCTTGGCTCACTGCAACCTCCACCTCCTAGGTTCAAGAGATTCTCCTGCCTCAGCCTCCTGAGTAGCTGGGATTATCAGCGTGCACCACCACATCTGGCTAATTTTTGTATTTTTAGTAGACACAGGGTTTCACCATGTTGGCCAGGCTGATCTCGAACTCCTGACCTCAAATGATCCTCTGCCTTTGTTTGGTGTTTTAATGGAATCAAACTCAAAATGGATTTTCCAAATACTTTTTATAATCACTGGAGAGGTAACGTGATTTTTTATTTTTTCAAGTGTGTTGCTCTGAAGGCTCTTTCTTCATGAATAGTGACTACAAAAGGATCTAGTGAGTTTGGAGGATATTTTGTTGTGGTTTGGGAGATTAATGGTTGAGAAAGTGCCTCTTCTCCCCGCTTGCATTTTTTGTGTGTGCATATGTCTCCCTATTTTTCTATTCCTTTGGTGTAAGGTATATTTTACTTGCCTAGTACCTGAAGTCTCTGTCTGCCTTTCTTTTTTCTTTCTTCCTTTTTTTTTTTTTTCGAGACAGGGTCTTGCTCTTTTCCCTAGGCTGGAGTGCAGTGGCGTGATCTCAGCTCATGACTTTCCAAGCTCAGGTGATTGTCCCACCTCAGCCTCCTGAGTAGCTGAGACGATAGTGGGCACCAACATGTGTGGCTAATATTTTGTATTTTTTGTAGAGATGGAGTTTTGTCATGTTGCCCAGGCTGGTCAGCAACTCCTGGGCTCAAGTGGTCCACCCTCCTTGGCCTCCCAAAGTGCTGGGATTACAAGTGTGAGCCACCACACCTGGCCTATTTTTTTCGTAAATAGTATTTCTAAAACTGAAGGTATGTTTTTTAAGAGAAGCTTGCTTCTCAAAATTAAAGGCCAGATTGCAGCATTAATGTTACAAAAGTGAATATACTATCAGATTATGAAATTTTATGGCTGCTGTTAGCTTTTGGGTATGTGATGCTTTTCTGGCTTGGTTGTATTGACTAAACTGTATATTTTAACTTAGTATTTGAAAGTATCACTTCCATGAAAAAGTTACCAAGATTAGGTCTGCACAGTTTTTAATTTAATTTAAATAATTTTTTTTTTTTGGAGACAGAATCTCTCTGTGTCGCCCAGGCTGAAGTGAAGTGGCGTGATCTTGGCTCACTGCAGCCTCCGCCTCCTGGGTTCAAGTGATTCTCATACCTCAGCCTCCCAAGTAGCTAGGACTACTCAGGCCACCACGCCCAGTGAATTTTTTTTTTTTTTTGTATTTTTAATAGAGATGGGGTCTTGCCATGTTGCCCAGGCTGGTCTTGAACTCCTGAGCTCAGGCAATCTGCCTGCCCCGGCCTCCCAAAGTGCTAGGATTACAGGTATGAGCCACTGTATCTGGGCCAACTTTTTATTTTAAAAACAAATTTCATAGTTTGTTCCTTTTGTTTGAGGGGGAGAAACCAAAGAAATATTGAAAGTAAATGTCTATATTATCAGATCATTTTAATTCTATCTAATGTTAAATTAAATTCAGAAAAATGCAAGCCTTAAAAAAAATCAGAAAAAAAAAGTGTATTTTAGCGTGGCTTTTCCCTTCCCACAATATATTCTGGCCTGAAAACTCTATAGATAATGGGCCTGAAATGATGTGGCTCTGGAAGTCAATGCCCTGTATTCTTAGCATAAGTCTTTTAAAGAGAAATTGGATTTCTCCTTTTTTTTTTCTATTGAAAGCAAATGTTAGATCACTTCATCTGGGTGGGTTTATTGCTGGTAGTAAAGTCATTTTGCATTAGAGGATTACTAAATACATTATAGCCTGAAAGAATCTTGGGCTTTGCTCAGTATCACTTACTTTCTTAATTTGTCAAAGTTAGTATTTAAAAATTTCAGATGACTGATCATTTCTTTACAAATTTCAGATGACTGACCCAGTCACATTAAATGTAGGTGGACACTTGTATACAACGTCTCTCACCACATTGACGCGTTACCCGGATTCCATGCTTGGAGCTATGTTTGGGGGGGACTTCCCCACAGCTCGAGACCCTCAAGGCAATTACTTTATTGATCGAGATGGACCTCTTTTCCGATATGTCCTCAACTTCTTAAGAACTTCAGAATTGACCTTACCGTTGGATTTTAAGGAATTTGATCTGCTTCGGAAAGAAGCAGATTTTTACCAGATTGAGCCCTTGATTCAGTGTCTCAATGATCCTAAGCCTTTGTATCCCATGGATACTTTTGAAGAAGTTGTGGAGCTGTCTAGTACTCGGAAGCTTTCTAAGTACTCCAACCCAGTGGCTGTCATCATAACGCAACTAACCATCACCACTAAGGTCCATTCCTTACTAGAAGGCATCTCAAATTATTTTACCAAGTGGAATAAGCACATGATGGACACCAGAGACTGCCAGGTTTCCTTTACTTTTGGACCCTGTGATTATCACCAGGAAGTTTCTCTTAGGGTCCACCTGATGGAATACATTACAAAACAAGGTTTCACGATCCGCAACACCCGGGTGCATCACATGAGTGAGCGGGCCAATGAAAACACAGTGGAGCACAACTGGACTTTCTGTAGGCTAGCCCGGAAGACAGACGACTGATCTCCGACCCTGCCACAGGTTCCTGGAAAGACTCTCCAGGAAATGGAAGATACTGATTTTTTTTTTTAAATCACAGTGTGAGATATTTTTTTTTCTTTTAAATAGTTGTATTTATTTGAAGGCAGTGAGGACCAGAAGGAAGTTTTGTGCTTTGGCAGACTCCTCCATGTTTTGTTCCCTTCCCCCTGAGTATGCATGTGCCTGTTCAGAGTCTCCAGATACCTTTTTTATAAAAAGAAGTCTGAAAATCATTATGGTATATAATCTACCCTTAACAGAGCTTTTCTTATTACAGTGCTAAAATGATTTCTGATAAAATGGTCCCTAACTCAACTAGAAGGCTAAAAATACAAGAATGAAAGAATAAGCAGAGTACTCATGATGCCTTTGAGAAAAATCAAAACATCATGTAGGGTGACCTAGTTTCCAAACCAATAAATAAGTAGTATTGTAATATTAAAGGAAAACTGTTCCAATCATTTAAAAGTACTTATTAAGTACTGCTTTTTACAGTTATGACAACTGTTTCTTTCTATGCATATAAATCAAGGAACCAAATATCTGTAGCCATGGAAATGTCTGACTAGAAATATTTATATTGAATTCTGAATACAAAATGTCCCTGTGGTAGAAAACTTACTCTTTATGCCTGGTGCAGTATAATTCCCAAGTGTACTGTCTACCAGAAAAAAAAAAAAAAAACTAATAAAAAATGAAATATGAAAATTAAGTTTGTATTTATTGATTATTATTACTTAAGGGGAGAAAATCATATTTCTTGTCTAAAATATGCATTGTTTATGTCCCAGTGTTTACTGCCCATAGCACATTTGTATTTGATTTGAGAGGACACAGTGGGATCTTAGGTTGCAGTTTATAAGAACTGTTGCGTCACTGAAGCAAGGATGGATGGAATTATTAATTTTGACTAAAAGGGTGCATATTTGAACAGTGAACATACAGTTTTTCATATTTTTTCAAAAGAATTTATGTTGAAGATTACAGATTTTACTTTAATTGCCCACAGTTCTATGACCATTATTTCAGTTTTGTGCTAAGCACAGGAACAAAATGACTTTAGCCCTTTATGCTCATGTTTTGTGGTAATCCACAAATGTATTTTGTTAACAAAGTTAAGTTTATTTCTGAAGAGAAGAAACAAACTGCAGTGAATGAATGACCTAGAACGGTTGGAGAAATGCACGTACTTGGAGAAATACACGTACTTTTATTTATTTCACTGTAGTCTTCTTTTGCATAGTTCATGTGCTTCTATTTCTTGAAAGTAACTCATAGGAAGGATTATTTTAATTGTACTGAGACTTCCTACTTTGTTAGACCACAGTATAAAAGGAAGTCATGTAATTTATTCCCTATTTTCTAAGGGAAGAGTGGAGCTCTGAGGCTGTGTGCCCTGGGGCAAGCAGGCCACTCCTTTTCTCCTCTCTGTGAGAATGTTCTGAGGTTCTCTCTCTGCAAGGAAGATGACAACACTTCCTTATGTCTATTTTTGCCCACGTTTCTGAAAATTTATTTTAAAATGTGACAAATGACCCACATCCAGAAACCTGTAATTACCCTATTTTCACCATCTTCAAACTAAGATCCTTTGATGTTATTGACAGGTTGCTGTGGTTTCAGTAAATCAATATACGAGTACAAGGTTATCATTTTGGAAAATTATCTTGTATTTAAAATTGATTTGATAGTTACCTTAAAAAAAAAAAAAGGCCCAACCAGTTACGTGTTGTTGAGCTAGCTGAGGTCCATATGAAATAAAATGATTTGGGTTGAAAACAGGTGGGGAAATAGGAATAATACTAGTTTCCAGTTTTTATTTTTATTTTATTTTTAAATGATTTTTATTTATTTATTTTTGAGACAGAGTCTCAATCTTGTCACCCAGGCTGGAGTGCAGTGGCGTGATCTTGGCTCACTGCAACCCGTGCCTCCCAGGTTCAGGTGATTCTCCTGCTTCAGCCTCCTGAGTAGCTGGGATTACAGGTGTGTGCCATCATGCCCGGCTAATTTTTGTATTTTTAGTAGAGATAGGGTTTCACCATGTTGACCATGCTGGTTTTGAACTCCTGACCTCAGGTGATCCACCTGCCCTGGCCTCCCGAAGTGCTGGGTTTACAGGTATGAGCCACTGCGCCCAGCCCAAGTTTTTAAAAGTTAAAAACTTATGAGGCCTCTTCCTTGTCCTGTTTACTGGAGATAAGTTTGCTTTTGGTAAATTTTCTCAAATTTACTGATTATTAACAATGAAATGATTGTTTATATGAGTAAATTAGGAAAAGTAGCCAGCTGAATTTTTTTTTTTTTTTTTTTTTGCCATTTTACTTGTCTAGTGACATTTAGAGTGTTTTGTCTAATTGGGCAATTGAAAATGATATGAAAAATGTAGCTTCATTATAGTTGGGTAACTTGAGACAGTTATGTCTTTTAATGAAATTTTAAATAATCACTGTGGAAGAGTTGATTTTTAAAAAATGATAGTTGCATTCTTAGAGCTGTATTTTATTTAGATTACAGCAAGTATACGCACTTAGGAGGATTGTGTGTGTGCATGTATGTGTGTCCTTTTAAACCCAAGGATAAATGTGTGCGAAAAACACACTAACTGATGAGCCTATTGGCTTTTGCTAGATCTACAGCAAAATCCTTGTATTTAACCAAATAGATGCTATAAATGGACAGTGGTACAGTTTTTTTACTGTGGGAAATTTCTTTCTTTTTCTTTTTCGAGATAGGTTCTTACTCTGTTGCTCAGGCTGGAATGCAGTGATGTGATCACGGCTCACTGCAGCCTCAACCTCCTGGGCTCAGGCAATCAGCCTCCCTATAGCTGGGACCACAGGCATGTACCCCCATGCCTGGCCAGTTTTTTTTTTTTTTTTTTTTTGAGGCAGACTCTCGCTCTGTCACCCAGGTTGGAGTGCAGTGGCGCGATCTCGGCTCACTGCATCCTCTGCCTCCCGGGTTCACACCATTTTCCTTCTTCAGCCTCCCAAGTAGCTGTGACTACAGGCGCCCACCACCACGCCCGGCTACTTTTTTTGTATTTTTAGTAGAGACGGGGTTTCACCGTGTTAGCGAGGATGGTCTCGATCTCCTGACCTCGTGATCCACCTGCCTCGGCCTCCCAAAGTGCTGGTATTACAGGCGTGAGATAGTTATTTTTGTAGAGATGGCATCTCTCTATGTTGCTCAGGCTGGTCTCGAACTTCTAGGCTCAAGTGATCCTCTCATCTTGACCTCCTAATGTGTTGGGATTACAGGCATGATCCACCACGCCCCACTGGAAATTGCAAACACATTCAGAAGTAGAGAGGATAGTGTAATGAACACTCATGTACCTGCCCATTGACCAGCTTCAACAACTGTTCACTTTGGCTTTTTTCTCCTATGGATTATTTTGAAGTAAATCACAGGTATTATTTCACATATATCACTTCAGACTGTATCTAAAAGATAATGACTCTAAAACATAAATATCTAATTTAAAATTTTAATGTTGCATATATGCCATAGTACCATTATCACATGATGGTGCTGGTTGCTTCTTGAATACTGTTGGTTATTTCATAGCTTGGATCTCCAACTTTGTAATAGTGGTCTTATATATTCCTCATAGGCAGGGTTCTCCTGTTTGTAGAAAGAAACGCATTATTAACACAGTACATTTCTGCCAGGATTAATGACTTTTACTTTCAAATTAAGTCTCTAGCTTCAAAAAGTAACATTACGTAAGATTCTTAATTTTAAAAATTATTTCTAAGACTCATTTTGTGTGAACATATGGAGAAACATTTTTTCCAAAGGGCATCCTTCCTTTTCTCATGCAGATTTTAAATTGTGGATGCAGGTGGCCAATTAAAAACACAGCTTATCACTTGCTTTCGGAATTTCGTACAAATAAAAGGCTTGACTCTTTGAGGCTCTCTGAAACTGAACATTAATCACAAAGCAAGGAACCAGATAGGGATCATATAAGCAGTATTCTAGGTCCGACTAGGTTTTCCTCATTATGCTGTAATTCAGTGTCTTGATTCTTTGTTTCTTAGTTCTAGTCTCATCTTTTATAATATTTACTTTGTGTGTGTGTGTGTGCCTGTCTACACTAAAACTGTAAGCTCCTCGAACACTGGGCTTTTGACTGTTTTTTTTTTTGGAGACAGTATTGCTCTGTTGCCCAGGCTGGAGTGCAGTGGTGCGATTTTGGCTCACTGCAACTTCCGCCTCCTGGGTTCAAGCGATTCTTGTGCCTCAGCCTCCCGAGTACCTTGGATTACAGGTGTGCACCACCACACCTGGCTAATTTTTGTATTTTTAATAGAGACGGAATTTCGCCATGTTGGCCAGGTTGGTCTCAAACTCCTAACCTCAAGTGATCCACCCGCCTCAGCCTCCCAAAGTGCTGGGATTACAGGCTTGAGCCACTGCACTCAGTCTGGGTTTATGACTCTTGTTCTCCAGTGTATCTTCAGTATCTAGAATAGTTTTTGGCACAAAGCATGTACTTAGTAAATATTTGTTGAATTATTGAATGAATGAATCAGTAGATGTATTTAATGCATCTAACTCCTACTTGGACACATTTTTACAATAGAATAATTGGGGAAAAACAGGATTTTTGTTTTGAAATTATCCCCAATGATTCTTCCGTTAAACCAAGAAAGCACATCATCCTGTCCAGGAATAAAGCTCAACGCTGCCCCAGACAGAAGAGAGCTTCTCCTATGATTCTAAGATGTTTAGCTTAGCATAGCACTTTTCTTTTGGTAGAAAAATGTCAGTGAAATATATTCCTGTCTGTACTTTTATGTCTACAGGGCGTGTTTCAACATAGCTGCTGTTTTATTTAAAATATCTGCCAGGCATGGTGGCTCACACCTATAATCCCAGCACTTTGGGAGGCTGAGGCAGGCAGATCATTTGAGGTTAGGAGTTTGAGACCAGCCTGGCCAACATGGTGAAACCCCATCTCTACTAATACAAAATACAAAAATTAGCTGGGTTTGGTGGCTTGTGCCTGTAATCCCAGCTACTTGGGAGGCAGGAGAATTGCTTGAACCTGGGAGGCAGAGGGTTGCAGTAAGCCGCGGTTGTGCCACTGCATTTCAGCCTGGGCGACAGAGCGAGACTCTGTCTCAAAAATAATAATAAATAAAAATACATAAAATATCTGTAGTGTGCCTTTTTCTATTAGTGCAAATGAGGAAAATGTCTCTTATTGCAGCTTCAAAATTATAGCATATCTTAAGAGTAGGGTTAAAAAATTATCCACAGCACATTAAAAAATACACTTTAAAAGTGCTATTTTGGTGATCTCTAAAAGGAGCCAGAAATGTAAGATCACGTACATTAGCAGGCAGCCTCATGTCATTTTAACTGACTGGAAACAGTTCACTAAGGTCATTTGTAACTTCACATTCCCAAATTATCATGCGTGAAAGATCCACAGTGCTATACCTGTCACCTTTTTAGGAAGGTAATATAAGCTAGGATGACAAGAGTGTGTGGCACTGTGTACGCAGCAGATTCCTTTGTCTCACTATGCAGGTCGTAAAACCATGTTCATTTATTCCATAGACGTGGAGTGTCTACTCCGTGATAGATCTTGGAGTTGGGAAGGTGAAGACTCCTTCGTTGTTCACAGTCAAGTGGAAGGAGATAGAAGTGACTGGGATGAAGTGCATCAATGTTTTCCCAAATGTGTTGACCCTCTGGGTCAGTCATTCCTCTCGTTTAGATAAACATGTTCCCATGTAGTATCCAGATTAAAGTCTTTTAAAATAAATATTAAAACCAACTAAAACACAAGAAAGCCCCCTCCATTCTCTCTAGAGAAACCAGAATGTTTCCTGTGTTGCCAGTATAACAGGTTTGGGCTATATATGTCAGCATTTCTGACAGGTGTTATAGCAGGGCGGGTTTTTCTGTGGAGCACCAAAGGGCACACATTTATCTTTAGACCACGGAAGCTAGTCTGGAGTGGGAGGACTGCTGTATTTTTATGCCAAGATTGAAATGTTAGATCTAATCATTAGAAAAAGTAACACACTGGAAGTAGGTTAACTGTACTAAAGCAGTGAACATATATTGTTTATATTTCCTTGAGTTAAAAGGATGTCTTTCTGGGGACAGGGAGTGACCAAGATGGGTTAGTTGTGTTGTAACTTTAGATAATCATGTTAAATTAAGCCATGTGGTATGACAGGCTGCAAATTGTTAAGAGCAAGTCTAACACCATGCTGGGTGTGAATGAAAGCCTGAGAGTTGCCAATTTGATGTGGTGTTAAGACACCTTTTCTGAAATTGGACCAAAGAGGTAAAAAAGAAAGCTTCACCACCTGAATCATGTATTTGCACTATAAAATTTAAAATAATCTGTTTTGTACCTATAGACTTTTTGTTTTGATCATCTATGTAAAATCTGCTATTAAATATTGGTTCCTCATATTCTAACTACAGGGTTTATTACCTCACTCCTGTTAACATATTCATTGACATTTACAACTTTTCCCAAAGAGGCTCATAAGCAGAGAGCTGCGAGCATACCCTGGCCCTTGAGTGTTGGGACCTTATGAGTCCTCCCCGTCTTCTCGCTGTTAATGATGTAGAGTTCTGGTGTGCTCTCCTAGGATGGCTGGGGATTTTTTTGGCATGACCCTTTCAATTGTCACTCATATGGCTTTCCTGGGCTACTAATGGCAGTGCAGCAGCTTTCTTTGCTCCTTGGATTGTATTCCTTAGAGTGAAGAGGAGAGGGTATCATCTCTAGCAGGCAATCAGGTCTGAGAGAGACATCCCTCAAGCTTCCTACCACTTCTGAATACCTACTTTTATCTACACAAAACTGAAAGTTAAAAGGCTGAAAATAAGGTGGTTCAGTTACCGCAGTGATTTATCTCCTTCTTTTTGTTACTTAAAAGCCAGTTTACCACTCTGTGTGTATGCCCTTGGGTCTGTCAAGCCATGATTTAGAGCTTGGGCCTTCCTCTTAATTCCCTTTACTAAGTTCCGAGCAGTGCATTTTGCTGATTACAATCCAGGCTCAGAGTTCCTGCCAGGCCATACTGCCACTCCTTGTTTCTTTTATGTGTTCTCTAAGAATATTTTAAACAGACGTGCTACGCCAAGTGATTGCCAACCTAACGGGAATCAATTAAAATGGGAGAACATGAAGGTGTATTCACTGCCTGTTCTCTGCTTTCTTACATAATTTATAATGTGTTCCACTCAACTACCTGAGTATTGGTTGGTGACTTCTGAGCCCACTGGAACAGGCGTTCGTAGACGTTTCCATCATAACAGCCAAGTGCTGAATTTAAACACTGATCGGTGAAGTCAAAAGCATCAGTTAACAGGATGGCATCCTTCCTGGGATAGGAAACAAGAGTTTGTAAGTATTTTAGATTGCTCTTATGAATCAAACTAGTCTTGGATGGTGAATAACAATACCTAATTAGAGGTTGCATGATTATTCGCTTTTCAAACAATTCAGCATTTTTTTTTTTAATCAGTTATATGTGCATAGTATAATGAGTCAAAGGGTTCCGTAAGGCTTGTTTAAAAAACAGCATATCCGGCCATGCGTGGTGGCTCACGCCTGTAATCCCGGCACTTTGGGGGGCCAAAGTAGGTGGATCATGAGGTCAGGAGATCAAGACCATCCTGGGTAACATGGTGAAACCCCGTCTCTACTAAAAATACAAAAAATTAGCCAGGCATGGTGGCACATGCCTGTAGTCCCAACTACTTGGGAGGCTGAGGCAGGAGAATCACTTGAACCCAGGAGGCGGAGGTTGCAGTGAGTGGAGATCATGCCACTGCACTCCAGCCTGGGCGACAGAGTGAGACTCCTGTCCCAAAATAAATAAATAAATAAATAACCAGCATATACCTGTCTGATTTCCACTTCTTTTTCCTCAGAAGCAATTTCAATCTGTTTTTTTTTTTTTTTTTTTTTTTGAGACAGAGTCTCAGTTGCCCAGGCTGGAGTGCAGTGGCACGATCTCAGCTCACTGCAACCTCTACCTCCTGGGCTCAAGCCATTCTCCTGCCTCAACCTCCCGAGTAGTTAGGATTACAGGCGCCCGCCACCATGCCTGGCTGATTTTTGTATTTTTAGTAGAGATAGGGTTTCACCATGTTGGCCAGGTTGGTCTCGAATTCCTGACCTCAGGTGATCTGCCCACCTCGGCCTCCCAAAGTGCTGAGATTACAAGCATGAGCCACCATGCCCGGCTGGCAATTTCAATCTTTTAATTGATATTTCAGTATTTATCTGAATGTCAAAATATCTTGTTTATATTGCTGCTTGTTGATGGTTCAGTTTGAGATATTATCTGTTGATTCTTCATTCAAAAGGTAAAGATTTATATTTATCACCCCCTCTCTTCACTCCTACCTCCCCTTGTTCCCATTCTTCTTCCTCCTGGCCTTCGGGCCTCCCAATATAGTTATAATTTTGGCCAGACCAATATTTAGTATTGACATTATGATGATTGTGTGTCATTAAAGCATTGGTGGTAACTGGGATACTGTATCCAATGTAATCCTTTCTTGATGATCCCCAACATCATATGAGCCCTACCACCAATTTAATGTCCCCCTGCCCCCTTGTGGTCTCACTTCATTCCTTATCCAGCTGAAATTCCATGTTCTATTACTCTCTCAAAAATACATTCAACAGGCTGGGCGCGATGGCTCACGCCTGTAATCCCAGCAATTTGGGAGACCGAGGCAGATGGATCAGCTGAGGTCAGGAGTTCGAGACCAGCCTGGCCAACATGGCGGAACCCTGTCTCTACTAAAAATGCAAAAATCAGCCAGGTGTGGTGGTGTGTGCCTGTAGTCTCAGCTACTGGGAAGGCTGAGGTGGGAGAATCGCTTGAACCTGGGAGTCAGAGGTTGCAGTGAGCTGAGATCGTGCCGCTGCACTCCAGCTTGGGCAACAGAGCAAGACTCCCGCTCAAAAAAAAAAAATATATATATATATATACACACACACACACACGCACACACACACACACACACACTCAACGATTTTTCTTGCTTTGTCATACCTGTTTAGCAAAACGCATACCTCTTTGTCTTTAGTTTTCCACCCACTTTGTGCCACCACCTTTGTAGCTATACATGGCTGGAAAAAACAATCATAACTGGTGTAATAAGGGCTCAAGTGGGCCCTGATTGCAGCTCAGCAATCGTATTACATGGCAATATTTACTCATTGTTCATTTACTCTTTCCTTTTCTTAGGTAGTTATTTCTTACCATCTCTTTGATCCTCAGATTGACACTATCCACCTTTCCCATCTCTTTTGCCTGGATGGCTTTACATCGTATTTCACTAATGAAGTGGAAGCAGTAAGAGAATCTGTGTAAGTTCCCACCCTTGCATTTATACATACAATGCCTTCTCTCTTCAGGCTGTCAGCTCAGGCCTCAGTCCCTCCTTGTCTACTAGATGTCTTTTCCTCTTGCATACTGGAGAACAACATTCTCCTGCCTTTCTCCAACAACATCAAAATTCCCCTCAGGGGTAAAAAGTTAGTGGAAATGCCCTTCTTTCTTTTTACTGTAGGCCTGGCTGGTTGCTGTCAAAATGGGCAAGTTCATGAAAAAGTGGGAAAGTGGTGCTGGTCCTGGCTGGATGCTACTCTGGACGCAAAGCCATTATCATGAAGGACATTGATGATGGCACCTCAGTCCATTCTTACAGTCATGCTTTGGTAGCTGGAATTGACTGCTATCCTCACAAAGTGACAGCTGCCATAGGCAAGAAGATCTCCAAGAGGTCAAGGATCAAGTCTTTTGCAAAAGCTTATAACTGCAATCACCTCATGCCCACAAGGTACTCTGTAGATATCCTCTTGGACAAACTGTCATCAACAAGGATCTCCTCAAAGACCTTGCTCTTAAACACAAGGCGTGATGGGAGGCCAAGATCAAGTTCAAAGAAAGGTACAAGAAAAAAAAATCCCCTCTCTACTGGATCATTTCCATCAGTATACAAACAGACAATCATTTCTCCCATCTTAAACACAAGCTTTTGACTCTATTTCCTTCTCCATCACCTTGGCTCCCGTTTAGTACAAAACTCCCTGAAAGTGTTATGTGTGTTTATGCTTATGATTTCCAATTTTCACATTCTCTCCTGAACTGGATCTGTTCATGTTTTTACTCCCACCACTCCACAGAAATAGCTCTTGCCACGGTTACTTCCTTATTATCTTTCGAGGGTCTCAAGACTGAGTACTTGGACCTCTTCTCTTCATGCACTCCTTGTGATGTTCTTCTCAAGGCTTTAAATATCAACCATACGCCAATGACTTCCAAACTTATTCCTCCAGTGTCCCCTGCTTACCAACATCTGTACTTGGATTTCTGATAGGCTCTTCAAAAGTAATGTATCTGAACCCCAACTCCTTCCTGTCCACCCTGCCCAAACCTGGGCCTCCTGTAGTCTTCCGCATTTATAGTAAATGGCAGCTCTGTCCTTCTGACCAAAAACCTTGATTCTTCTCTTCTTTCTCACCATACATCTAATCTTTCAGCAAATCCTGTTCTGCCTTCAAGATATATTCAAACTTCAACCATTCCCACCACCTCCAGCACTGTCACTGCTCCAATCCACTATCATCACTCACTTGGATGATTGCATTAGCAATCCAGCTGATCTCCCTGCTTTTCACTCTTAGTTCTTAATATGGCAGCTGGAGCGAGCCTTTAAAAATACACATCAGATTCTTTTAGGTTGTGTCTATCCAATGCTCAAAACCCTCCCATTCTATCCCATGCTCAAAACCTTCGCATTCTCTTAAGTCTTTGCAATGATCTACCTTACCGTCTCTTCCCACCCCCTACTGTACTCCCTTAACTCTCTGCCCTCTGCCATCATTTTCCACCGCAGTCATGCCATTCCTGCCCCTGTGGCCTCTTCTGTGTTCTCTGGATGGATATGCCAAGCACACTCTGGTCTCCAACATTTGTACTGTCATGCACTGCATAATGATGTTTTGGTCAGTGATGGACCATGTATATGATGGCGGTCCCATGACATTATGATAGAGCTGAAAAATTCCTATTGCTTAGTGATTGATGTTAGAATTGGCTGCAGAATTCAGAACAGCAACATGCTTTGCAGGTGTGACTGTACGAGCAAAAGGCTATACCATTTAGGCTTGTATAAGTACACTCTGTGATGTTCACATGATGATAGACTCACCTGAAGACACATTTCTCAGAACGGATCCTCCGGTCATTAAGTGATGCATGACTGTACTTATGTTCTGCCTGTAATGCTCTTTCCCTAGCAGCCACAACAGCTTCTCCCTACCTTCTCCTCAGGTCTTTCCTTAAATGTCACCCTCCCAGGGAGGCCTTCTCTGGCCTACTTAAAATTGTAGCTCCCCCTCCTCCCTACTGACCCCCAGCATTCTTTCCTCCACTTCCTGCTATCCTTTCTTTCATGGTAGGTATTACCATTTCACATGGTATACAGTGTGACTTATTTTGTGCATGTGTGTGCCTGTCTCCTCTCCTCTAGTCTGTAGGCATCTGTGACCCTTTTTCATCTGAAACTGGTATCCTTCATTTGAGGAATGTTTTCTTGAATTATTTTATTAATGATTCGCTTCCTTCTGTTTTCTCTGTCTTCTTTCTAGACCCGTTCTTCAGATGATGAACAGCTAAGATTGGTCCTCTTACTTTTTAAAAGTCCTCCTTTTTTTTGTCTTTTTGCTTTCTTGCTGTGAGATTTCTGCAACTTTATCTTCCAGTCCTTACATTGAGTTTTTCATTTCCATTATCATTTTTTAACTTCAAGGAGCTCTTTTTTTAGGTTCTCTGAATATTAGTTTTAAATAATGGCATTCAGGTTTTTATTGTGGTTGCAATACCGTCTCTTAACTCTGAGATATCACTGTTTTTTTTTTTAAGTTTTCTTCTCCCTGTGGATTCTCTTATGTCCTCTGAATTGCCTTGTTCTTGCTTGTTTTGGTCTCCATCTTTTATGTTAGGGGCATTCTTCAGGTGTTTGGTGATCCCTGAGTGTCTGATCATAGCTAAAAGCAAAGCCTTAACTAGCTGATTACAAACTTGTGGCTATGCTTGCTAGTATGGGGTTCACTATGGAGTGAATTGGGTGGACAATTGGGGGACTCTGATGTCAGTGTCTTTAGCTCCTTCTCCTTGGGCTGGTCAGATTCTCCAGAGAAGGATCATCTTACCATCTTCTTGCAGGGTACTAGTCTGGCTGCCAGTTTTTTAGGAACCAGTGGGAAAAAAGGTCTGGGGGAGGGAGGTGTCAGTATTTGGCCTATAAAGAACCCTGTGTTTTCTGAAGGGTAGCCTTATTATCAACTATACCTGATGCTCCCTAGTCCACAGATCCTCTACTTACCCTTCTGCCAGGGCAGAGTCAAGGAAAGTCTTAAAATTACTCACAGAGGCTAGGTGTGTTAGCTCATGCATGTAATCCCAGCACTTTGGGAGGCTGAGGTAGGAGGATCCCTTGAGCCCAGGAGTTCAAGAGCAGCCCGGACAACACAGAGACATCTCTTTCTCTTTGTGGGTTTATGCCTTTTAAAAAATTTCAGTCCATTCACTGATGTTTTAGTAGGGTTTCGGGAAAGAACAGAAGTAAATGCATAGTTTAATCTGTCATCTTTACCTGGAAGTCCCCCCAGCTGAGGTTTTATGACCGCTTAAACAACTGAAAACTGTTTGGGTCAGTTAACATTGCAGAGAGCTTGTTCTTGGCATCCATAGCATACTATGCCGCCCTTCAGTTTTCATCTCAGAAATCTTAGGGAGATAGTGACTAATCAAGGCAGGGAACTGTGACACCAAACAGTGATATGCATAGAATCTGTTATGTGCCTAATTACCCTGCAGTAGTAAGGCTACTTAGGAACCATCATGGAAGTAAATCAATTTCTGGGTTTGACGCATGAGTAAGTTGGCAGATTGCATCTGGGCTGTCTGTCTTGTCTTGAATTGTAAGTTTCTGGAGCCAAGGCAAGCACTTAGAAATGCTGTTTGCAAATTTAAAAAACATGCTTATAGGGTGTTAAGGTAATCTTTTGTATTTTATCATCACTGACAACCGGGGCTAGAACATTATTTTCAAGTGCTTTTAAATTCTGAGAGTTTCAAAAAGATGGACACCCTTGGGCTTGAACTGTGCAGTACTTAATTATGCTCTTAATAGTTTTCACCACTGGATTCCCTGTATTAGGGAAAGTTTTATACCTGGGACATGATTGTGTCAAACGTATTTTTGACAGTTTTTGATGATTTAACTGAACAAACTTTTTTTTTTTCTTGAGATGGAGTCTCACTCTTGTCGCCAAGGCTGGAGTGCAGTGGTACGATCTTGGCTCACGGCAGCCTCTGCCTCCCGGGTTCAAGCGATTCTGCCTCAGCCTCCCAAGTAACTGGGATTACAGGCATGTGCCATCACACCCAGCTGATTTTTGTATTTTTAGTAGAGACCGGGTTTCACCATGTTGGCCAGGCTGGCCTCGAACTCCTGACCTCAGGTGATCCACCCACCTTGGCCTCCCAAAGTGCTGGGATTACAGGTATTAGCCACCGCGCCTGGCCTGAACAAACATTTTTTTGACCACCAGCTATCTGTTACATGCTATGAGTAGTCATAAAGGGCATGTAACATATTGCATATTGTGAGAAATAAAAGGAATTTGGTCTAGTTTTTTAAAAACCTGTCTTAAAAATCTTATTTTTAAAAAATTACAAATCTTTTAGAGACAGGGTCTCACTATGTTGCCCAAGTTAGTCTTAAACTCTTTGCCTCAAGTGATCCTCCCACCTTGGCCTCCCAAAGTGCTGGGATTACAGGTGTGAGCCACTGCTCCCAGCCTCTTTTTTTCTTTTTATTAGTCTTGTTGATATGAGAATTGTTGGAGATTCTAGGAGTCGCCTCTAACTCCGTGCAATAGGTACCATATTTTCTGCCCAGTGAGGTCTCAAAAAGATTATATTCTCAAATTAGTCCATTTTTTTAAATCTTATGGACAATGGTAAATAATTTGCAATGTTTTCTTTTCTTTCCTTTTTTTGAGACAAGGTCTCCTCACTTTGTTGCCCAGGCTGGAGTGCAGTGGTGTGATCATAGCTTACTGCAACCTCAACCTCCTGGGATCAATCAGTCCTCCTACCTCAGCCTCCCGAGTAGCTGAGACTACAGGTGTGTGCCTGATTCATTTCTTGTAGAGGTGGGGTTTTGCCATGTTGCCCAGGCTTTTTTTTTTTCTTTATTGTTTTTATTTCTATTTTTTCTAGGACTCTGATCAGGTTGGGCTTTGGTTTTGATATGTTTTTAAAGCAATCGTTTAGATTATAGAATAATAGTGTGAAAGCACTGCATTAGTATTTCATTGACCATACATGGCACTGCATTAATGCTGCATTAAAAAACTTTGTGTTATTATTTTATAAATCGATATATGAATTACAGAGTTAAAAAAAAATTTTCATCTTGAAGCTGAGGGAAGATTAAGGTAAGTTTACTAAACTTGGTAAGAATTTGCTTAAGCACATTCAACAAAGACTAGGATGTGTTCAAAGTATATAATACCTCAACCTTAACCTTGACATACAGGTTAAGAGCTCATGCCCAGGGGCCAGACCTGAGATTGTACCCAGCCCCTCCTCTGGCTGATTGTGTGATACTGGGCAACTCCCATCAGCCTGAATTTCCTTTCCAATAAAATGAGGAGATTAATAGTACCCATTTCAAAGGGCTGTAAGGATTAAATGAGATGTATGTAAAAGCCTTTGGCACAGGGCCTGTCACATAAGTGCTCTTTAAAGGTTGGCTATGCCTGGGCACGTTGGTTCACACCTGTAATCCCAGCACTTTGGGAGGCCGAGGCAGGTGGATCACTTGAGGTCAGGAGTTGGAGACCAGCCTGGTCAACATGGCGAAACCCCATCTCTACTAAAAATACAAAAATTAGCTGGGCATGGGGGTGGGCACCTGTAATCCCAGCTACTTGGGAGGCTGAAGCAGGAGAATCACTTGAACCCGGAGGCAGAGGTTGCAGTGAGACAAGATTGTACTACTGCACTTTAGCCTGGGTGACAGAGCCAGTCCCTGTCTAAAAAAAAAGAAAAGAAAAAAAAAGTTGCTATGGTTGAGACTATTATTAGCACATTAGCACATATCATTCATATGTAGCATGCTTCATTTTATTGATTTTCCTTAGATACTATTCCTATTTCCTTGACAATGTAAAGAGTTCAACTGAGGTAGCTCATTTATTCTTCAGTATTTTTCCCATTTTTTTCTTTCATTAATTCATAATGCTTTATGCTGGTGTAATGATAATAGGGTGTAGACCTCTCCAGGGCTGTTGCTGCTCTGCCCATTAGCAAGGTTTTAGAGTTGGAAGTGACCTGTGAACAAGGGGTAGGGTTATTCTCTGAAGACTAACATGGTTTGAAGTATCTGCCACTCACCGGATCAGGCAGAGCAGGTCCAGGTAGGCTGTTCTTGCCATGTCCACTTGGGCACCAGACAGGAAGGCGTCATGGAGAAAGTCACCCGAGTTAGTCAAGATTCCGTGTATGGCATGGAGGTCACAGAGGCGCTTGAGCACCTGCTGAATCGCTGGTTCATTTTCTAGTTTCTCCAGAGCTTCTGTAAAACCCTTCACAGTGACATAGTAGCAGTGCACCTACAAAGACACAAAGATATGTTCTCCTGATTTCTGGTTTTCTACGCCAGAAGTCACCCTGGAAGCGTGGCAAGATGGCTGGAATAAACTTGAGGCATGATGTGCTTCCCAGCAGGCTGATGAGCAGCTGCCTTTTCTCCTAGCTCACTCTGGGTCTGATCAAGGCGTTTTGATGTTGTGTATATGTGTGTGTGTGGGGGGCGGGGGGCGGGGACGGGGGGGACTGGTGGGCTTTGAAACATGGCCCTTGTTTTCTTTTGCTTGGAGCGGTTTCAAGTAGGTTGGAAAGTGGAAGGAAAGAATACAGGCATATTGGAGGCTGGCCTGGGGAAGGTGGAGGACAGCACCACTGTTCTTAAGAAATTAGCTATTTTAAGGCTGGGCGCGGTGGCTTACGCCTGTAATCCCAGCACTTTGGGAGGCCAAGGTGGGTGGATCACCTGAGGTCAGGAGTTTGAGACCAGTATGACCAACATGGTGAAACCCTGTCTTTACTAAAAATGCAAAAATTAGCCAGGCATGGTGGTGCATGCCTGTAATCCCAGCTACTTGGGAGGCTGAGGCAGGAGAATCATTTGAACCCAGGAGGCGGAGGTTGCAGTGAACCAAAATCATGCCATTGCACTCCAGCCTGGGCAATAAGAGCAAAACTCCATCTCAAAAAAAAAAAAAAAAAAAAAAAAAGAAAATAGCTATTTGTTGTCTGCTGTGTTCAAGTCAGTGGTGTGTGTGTGTGCGTGCACATGTGTGCGCCATGGGGTGAGAAAGTTTCAAGATATATATGAAATTTATTCCAGCTAGAGTATAAACTCCTTAAGGTAAGCAGTGCTGTTATTTAGCCCATATGTAATGGTCTGGCTGTGGCAGTTGTTAAAATAATACTTTAATACCAGCTGGCAACTGTCCACTGCCATCAACCCTGTGAGAGCCCCTTCTGCCAGATGGACTCCTTCCCGAAGAACCCCTCCTTCTCTCCACAGCCCAGCAACTAAAGGATTAATGTTTGACCCAGCAGGAGGCCTTCAGGACCTTGCTTCCCCTAGGGCTGAAGTCCATTTTGATTGGTTGGTGCCTTGTCCTACTGGTTGTAACATATTTTGAACAGTCTGCATCTCGTCAAGACAAGCACACACAATTATTTTGTCAGGTAGGATATATGAGTTCTATAAGGGAGAGCAAGGAAGAGAGAAAGTATAAAGCAGTGCTTCTTAATTGTTTTTTCTGAGATAGAATCTCACTCTGTCCACCCAGGCTGAAGAGCAATGTTGCAATCTTGCCTTGCTGCAACCTCTGTCCCACTGGGCTCAAGTGATTCTCCCACCTCAGCCTCCTGAGTAGTTGGGACCACAGGCACACACCACCATGCCCGGCTTTTTTTTTTTTTTTTTGTATTTTTAGTAGAGACGAGGGTCTTGCTATGTTGCCTACACTGGTCTCGAACTCCTGAGCTCAAGTGATCCTCCTTCCTTGGCTTCCCAAAGTGCTGGGATTACAGGCGTGAGCCTCTGGACCCTGCCCTGCCTCTCAGCTTTTTATGTGCATATAGATCACCTGGGGATCTTGTCAAAATGCAGATTCCAGGGCAGGGCCTGAGACTGTGCATTTCTGACAAGGTCCCCTGTGATGCCCATGCTGCTGTAGTGATTTTCAGTAGCAAGACTTAGAGTGTCTTGGGGGTTCGGCTGGGCGCGGTGGCTCACACCTATATCCCAGCACTTTGGGAAGCTGAGGTGGGCGGACCACTTGAGGTCAGGAGTTCGAGACCAGCCTGGCCAACATGGCAAAACCCTGTCTCTACAAAAAATACAAAAATTAGCCAGGTGTGGTGGTGCACACCTGTAATTCTGGCTACTCGGAAGGCTGAGGCACAAGAATTGCTTGAACCTGGGAGGTGGAGGTTGCAGTGAGCTGAGACCATGCCACTGCACTCCAGCCTGGGTGATGGAGTGAGACTCTATCTTAAAAAAAAAAAAAGAGTGCCTTGGGGGTTCAAAGGAATTCACCCAGGCGGACATGAGTTGGGGGAAAGGTCATTCCAGGCAGGGGGAACTTTATGTGCAAAAGGCTGTACCTTCAGGAAGCTGCAGGCAATTTAATGAGGCTGAAGTGTGGTGGTATAATGAGGTGATGATGGGGAACCATGGAGGTTAGGGTGGACTCATACCTGGGGCCCAGGTCAGTGAAGGGCTGTGAATAACATGGTCAGAATTTGCTCTGTGGGACTGGGAGTCTTCAGCTGGGCAGTGACCCGATCCGCTTTCTCACTTGGAAAGAACTTGTGTTTCCTAGGGGGCCCTCACACAGGTGCTGACAACTCCACTTTGCCATTCAGACATGGTGTGCTCACAGCCATGCTGGGCTTGCAGCATTTGGCTGTGGAAGGTGAGCAGATGTGCTGTGTTGCCTCTGCTGGCCCCAGTAGCCTTTGTTGCTCAGACTGGGTCCAGCTTGGCAGAACTGCGGACCCGCACTCCTTTTCCTGTCCTAATCTGAGAGCCACATCCTCAAATGCTCAAGGCTCTGAGTTGAGGAGTGGAGTGATGGAGAGCTGCCCAAGGGCCTGGGCCTTAAAAAGCAGGATGAGGATCAGAGACAGAGGTGACCTCTACACTTTGGGGAAGGGCTGAGCTGAACCTTGGCCCCACGCTCTGAGCACAGTGAACATTATTTACATTGTGTGTGTTGGTTTAAATCTTGCCTCCTGTCTAATTTGGGGGTGGGGGTGCTCGCTGCCTCTCTAAGTTTTACTCATTTAATCTTTATTAGAATCCTACAAAGTAGGTACTGTTATTAGCTCTATCTTGCAGACGAAGAGACTGAGGCTCTGAAAGATTAAGTTTTTTGCCCAAGGTCATGGCTAGGAAGTGGTAGCAGTGAGATCCACACCAGGGCTGTATTCCTAACCCTGTGTGGCCAAAGCCACAGGAGACTGAGGCTGGATTATAATGAGGCCAGCATTTGTTCCCATGGTCCTGGAGACTGACATCTCTTCTGGTCAGAGTCGGAATTATAGGACCACAGCCTGACAGAGCCTAAAGGGCTCTTCCATGCCCCTTTGTCTACAGACAGGGAAGTTAAAGCCCAGAGAGGGAAGGGGCTGCCTGAGGTCACACAGAGCTGGGACCAGAATTTAGCCCGTGGCTCCCCCTTGTCTACTCTTCTGGCAGTATCATCCCCTCTTCCCTCAAGTTGCAGTTATCTCTACCTGCACATTTATGGTTTCTAGATGGGGCCCAGTTGGGTGCTGAAGCTTTCTGTAGACTAAATAACCCCACAAAGCACAGAGAGTACAGAAAGCCCTATCCATTATGACCTTGGAGACTCAGCTGGGGCACCACCTCCCCAGGAAGCTGTCAGGGACGTGTTCTTCCCCCGCAGGCTGGCTGGCTGTCACCCTCCATCCCCCCAGAATTTGTTGCTCACCTCAGTCACTCATCACACCCTCAGTGGTGTGGGAAGGGAAAGCATCTGGACTCAGCTATTTCCTACCTCTGGGACCTAACTCCTGAGTTCTCTTTCCTCACCCTTGAAGTGGAAATAATGTCAGTCTCCCTCCCAGGGCTGTGTGGATTAAATGAAGTAACCCTGGCAAGCAGCATCTGGTTCATTTGAAGGCAGGCCATAGGTTTGGAAAATGAATGAGTGGATAATGGGTGGTTGTGGTTCCTGTTTTGGTGATCCAGTGAAAGCAGGAAGCCTTGGCTCACCCTCTGTGTTGACAGGACAGTTAGCACAGCAGGGGGTGCCCCTGCTGTAGGCTGAGCAGAACTGAGGGCTGCAGAGGTAATCCCGTCACGTGTGGTGTGGTGGAGGTCGTGGGTCACGTGGTGGTGCTCAACGTCCAGCCTGCCTGACCAGCCCTGTCCCACGAGGGCCTCTGCAGCCCTTCAGGGCTCTCCTGTTCCAAGGCTGCCATTTTCTGGGTCTGAGGCCTGAGGATTGGCGTGATCACTTTAGTTTTCCAGTTATTGGCAGTGCCAGAGTCCCAGCTGCCTCAGCTAGAACTCAGGAGTTGTTCTTACCTCTTTCCCACCCCAGCACTCTGAGGCCTGTCCCTGCCTTCTTCCCCCTTAGCATCTCTGATCTACCCACTTGTCTCCAGGCCTTCTGCCATGCTCATGGTCAGGACCACCCTCAGTCCCGGTTCAGACTTGCTCCTTTCTAACTTGCTCCCTTTCATTCCATCCTGGGCAACCTGCATGATTCTTCTAGAATGAAACTCATCACTTTACCCCACCTCCAAACAAACTCAGCAAAGGCATTGCAATGAAAACAAAACCCCAACTTTTCACAGTGGTGCAAAAGGTCAGAGGCCTTGCCTGTCTCTCCTTCTCCCCTTATCTCAGTCCTTCTCCTTAGGTCCTCCTTGGGAGATTTGCACTTCCTCCCAAGCACACCAGGATCCTTCTTGCTGCCTCCTTTTGCACGCGCAGCTCCCTTTGCCTGGAAACTTTTCTCTCCAAAGCTGCCACCCCACCCTTTAGCTGGCTAATTTCAGCTTATCCTTGAAGTCTTAGCCGATATGCCACTTCTTTTGGGAAGTCTTTCTGACTCCTCCAGGTGGGCAGAAGTGTACCTGCTCTGGGATTCCATAGCAGCCTGTATTTCCCTGTCATGGTGCTTCCTTGATTGTAGCCGTGCATGGGCAGTGGCTTCACTGTTGAGCACCCAGGTCAGTGCCCAGGGCAGAGTGGGTGCTCAAATATTTGCCGACCGACTGTGAATTATGCAGAAACACAAAACGAGTGGAAATGGAATCAGACATCCAAGGATTGCCTGTGGGGCTAAGGGGAGACTTGACCTGCTTTTCTATCTGGGAGGAAATATTTGAACAACCTGAAGCAAATCCAATAACACTGCCTCATTACCTTTTCCCCTAAGAGCTGCCAGCAAGATTGCTTTGGAGTTAAGTCCTTTAATTAAAATACCCTGGACTAAAGCCTTGGAAGTGAAATGAGGGCAGCCGCCACTGAAGCAGAGTTGGGGAATAATGGCAGAGCCCGGATTTTCCCAGCAGGGTAGCCTGCCTGGGAAGCAAAATGGATCCCTTTCAGCTTCAGCTGGCAGGCGCTCACCTTAGCAGCCTGGAGGTGTATGACAGTGGTCTGGTTCCAAGCCTCGTGCTGGTCAGCTCCGGATTGCGTCAGGGTCTGTAAATGCTGCACTGAGTCCTTTATGAGCCTGAAGGCCAAAGCAAAAAAGGTTCAGCTTCCTGACTGAGTGGAAAAGACAACTGATGGGCTTCCTGTGGTCCCTCAGAAGTAGAAATAATGCCTGTTTATTGACCACTTATGTGCCATAAAGCTAAATGATTGATATTTATTATCTTTTTAACTCTTTTAAGGGCAGGCACCCCCCAGTTTGCAATGGGGAAAACTGAGTCCCAGAGAGGTTAACCAATTTGTCCAGGGTCACACAGCTAGTAAGGAGTGGAGCCAGGATTTTGACTTATTGTTAATCGCCATGTTATAAAGCCTCAGGGCCACAGGCCAGGAGCTGTCCCCTATTTCTAATGCAGATTCCAGCCTCACACCAGTATGTTCAGGCCTTTTTGTTGACTGACGTCCTATGGCCTGAGCAAGGAGAATGGTTTTTCTGTAAAGGCTAGAGAGGCCCGTCGGTCACCTAGCCTGCTGCAGGTTCTACCCAAGGGACCTAAAAACAAAAAGAGAAAACCAACCTTTGTCCTGCAAACCACTAAATTAGTCATTAAATAACCTTTAATCCCCTCTTATTTTCTATTCCCTGCACATCCATGACCCTTAGAATTTGTGTGTAAAGCAAACTGTTTATTAAGCAATATGTTTTTTGCTTTGTCAGGGAATAGATAAGCAGATGTCACATTGAGTTTCAAGCAAGGAGAAATACCATGACACTTTAATCACCTCGAGCAGCCTTATTTTCCCCTCCTCAAATCTCCCAATTGAAATGTTAGCTCTATGAGTTTGGGGTGTTTATCAGGCCTATTTACTGATAGGTCCCTAATGCCTAGAACAGTGCCTGCCATATTATAGGCAGTTAATAAATATTTTTGGAATAAATAAATGAATGTTCCAAGTTGCTTGTGATCTTGAAATAACTATTAACCATCCCTGGGACCACACGTTGGGATATAAGACCTCTTATTATATACTGAAAATATGTTTTTCCAGTTTGTTTTTGGTGTTTCCTTTTTTTTTTTATTAAAATTTTTTGTATTTTTGGTAGAGGTGGGGTTTCACCATGTTGCCGAAGCTGGTCTCAAACTCCTGAGCTCAAGCAATCCTCCCACCTCGACCTCCCAAAGTGCTGGAATTACTGGTGTCAGCCACCATGCCCAGCCTGTTTTCGGTGTTTTAATTTGGGGGCAGCATTCAGAACGTTTTCTTTTTAGGTAGTTAAACCTCCATCTTTTCCATGGTGGTATGTGTGTTTGGTCAGGACCTCTCTATTCCCAGCCCCTGGCATATTTGTTCATTCCTAACACATAGTAGGTACTGAACAATATTTGTTGAATGACAGAATGGATGAGTCCTTGGTTTTGTCCATGTTCCCTGGAGCCTACTAGACCCTGGAAATAAATGAATTCTATCCCGTGATGTAGTCATATTTTCAAAAATTATTTTTAGATTATGGGATATTTCAAACATATGAGTGAGTTTTGCTTTATTTATTGGTATTTGCATATCAATACATTTGTAGTATTTACATATGGGTACAGTCGTTGTATTGCAAATCACCATAGGACCCTAGAGATTTTAAAAATATCTCACTGGCCAGAGGTGTGATGTCCTTCTACTACTGTGACCAGGATGGGGAAGTGACGGGGGTCCATGGCTGATGGGGGGGGGCATCCCCTCTCTCTGCCCATGGTGGCAGGAACTGAGAGGACCGGGGAGGCTAGGCATGGGGTGGTTTTTAGAACTGAATCCACGAATGTCCACCCAACCAATCCAAAGGCCCTAGTGTGGCATGGAGCCTGTGCCCAGGTGGGATGGCTGATTTCTCAGCACTGGCTTACCTTACTGCCACATGTGCCCAGGCCGTGGTGTAGAGCTCCGGGCAGAGGAAGTCGGCTGCCCTCTGGGCTGGACACCTGGCCAGGTCAGGTGCGGTGAGATATGCGACAGATGGAGGGAGAGATCTCTGTGGCGTGGAGCCAGGGGACATCTGAGTCTGCAGGTAGCTCTTCACCAGGAACCTGGGGGTTGGAAGAGGAGGCAGGTGAGAGGGCAGAGACTCTGTGAGACAGCCCAGCACCCCTCACTCCCAGAGACAGGCAAGCTCATGCTAGGTTCCAGCCTTCCCATGGGAGAGCCAGGTCACCAGGCCTCTGCCTGGCCTCCCTCCTGAGGGTTCCCCCTCGGGCCATCCTGCCTCGAGGCCCTCAGTCAGGCATACCCCAGGACCTGTGGAGCTGGGCCAGACACTCTCTGATCCTGAACATAAACCCTTCTGTGATCTGAGCAAACAGAATTTTCCATCAGAACACTGCGATTTTGGGATTTATAATGACTTGTACAGTGACTGGGTGGAAATTAAATTTTCTTAGCTGAAAAAAGAAGGATAGAGGCAAGAATGCTAACAGGAGTAGGAGGATTATAGGTGACTCTCAACTGCTGCTTTAGGATAATCCAGTGGTTACAGGTTCTGGGCTTAGACAGCCCTGGATTCCCATACAGCCTCGCCGAGACCTGTGTGATGAAAGAAGCTTCACCTCCCAAGTCTCGGTTTCTCTAGCTCTAGGTGGGGAGGACAGTTCTCATCTGATTGAGGGTTTGTGAAATGGAATGAGATGATATTTGTAGAGTGCTTGGCACAGTGCAGAGTACATAATATGTGCTATTGTATTCCTTTTCTAATTTGGAAAAAAACCAAGGGATGTTATATATTTTTAAAAATATAATAAATGTTGTTTTTCATATTTGCCAGTGAACTTCTTTCTCCTTGCATAGGGAAGCATTTGCCCTGTTTGGTCACCTGAGAATAGGTGAGGATGAGGCTCTGTCGGCCTCCAGGGCCCACAGACCTAAGAGGGATGAAAAGAAATCGCCTGTGTGGAGGAAGCTGACTTGGCCATTGCTTGGAGCCTCTGTGTGCAGGCTCTGCACCAAGCCTAGGCGATGCTAAAGCGAGCAAGGTAGGGGTAGTCCCTGCCCTCAGGGAGCTCCTAATCTAGTTGGAGAGTAGAGCTAAAAAGGTGAACAAAAAAATGAGACAATGATAGATTGTGAAACTGCTCCAAAGGAAACAAGGCCATGTTGGGTGGGAGGGGATCAAATGCAAAGGCCTCCTGGACAGAAAGAAGTGTGTGGCCGGCAGAAGTGAGCAGAGGTGGCTGGGTGCGGTGGCTTGTGCCTGTAATCCCAGCACTTTGGGAGGCTAAGGCAGGTGGATCACCTGAGGTCAGGAGTTGGAGAGCAGCCTGGCCAACATGGTGAAACCCCATCTCTACTAAAAATACAAAAATTAGATGGGCATGGTGGTGTGTAATCCCAGCTACTGCGGAGGCTAAGGCAGGAGAATTGCTTGAACCCGGCGGGCAGAGGTTGCAGTGAGCCGAGATTGCACCACTGCACTCCAGCCTAGGTGACAGAGTGAGACTCCATCTCAAAAAAAAAAAAAAAAAAAGAAGAAGTGAGCAGAGGCAGGAGGTGGTGAGAGCAGGATGGACGGGGAGGCAGGGGTCAGGTCACATGGACCTTGCAGGCCACAGCATAGAATATGTCATTTTCCTATGAGCACTGGGAAGCCGTTGAAGAATTTCAAACCAGAGAAAGATGTGATCCTCCCTAGGCTCTGAAAAGATCCCTCCGGCTGCCTGTGGAGAAGCAGGACAGGATAGAAGCAAGAGACCAGGGAGGGGTCTGAGGCTGTGGTGGAGGTGAGAGAGGATGGTGGCCTAGAAGTGGATAGGTTAGTCATACTGGGGAATTGGACAGCTCCCAAATAGCACTTCGCAAAGCCTGCTCTTTTTATGGGCCTCAGACGGAACCCTCCACCCAACAGAAGCTTGGTGGGTCCCCAAGGACTTGGGCAAAGGCCTGGGTCAGCCTGGACCTTACCTGGCCACCTGCAGGTAGAGCACTGTGTTCTCACCCTCGTAGGTGCAGGAGGCCAACAATTTGGTGACCAGTGATGGCAGGCCACTCAGCTTTGAGTAGCCATGTCCGCCACAGGCTCTGCGGCACATCTCAGCTCCCTGGGTGCAGAATTCTGACATCATGGCCTTCATGCCCGTGCTCAGTGCGTGGAGCTGTGAGAACACGGAGGGGGGTTGGGCGGTGTTAGGGGGCCTCCCCCATAGGGACCAACCCTGTGCACCACTTACTGAGCATCTACTCATGCCCAGCTCAGCTCTGAGGTAAGAAGTGTTTCCTCTGCTCACAACTTTATGAATGAGAAGGCGGGTACTCAGCTTATGTGACT
Source organism: Pan troglodytes (assembly GCF_028858775.2). Classification (NCBI taxonomy): domain Eukaryota; kingdom Metazoa; phylum Chordata; class Mammalia; order Primates; family Hominidae; genus Pan; species Pan troglodytes. The sequence goes on from NC_086015.1 coordinate 62,543,990, forward strand.
CACCCAGAGGCACACAATTAGGCAATGTAGCTGTAGGGGCATAAGAGTGAAGGAAAACCTGGCCTGGCCAGTGTCTCCAGGATTGGGAAGAGGGTGCTGCCTGGATTGGGCCCACAAACCTCCAGGAGTTACGGATTTTGCTGGCATGGGTTTTAGAAAGCTAGCTTATGAGGATGGGTGTCCACTGTAAGCCCACTTACTGGGTTGTAGGAGGGTGACAGGGTCTGAATGTGTCCACCTAAAATTCTTATGTAGAAATCCTAACCCTCAAGGGTTAGGGCTAGGATTAGGAGGTATTGATGATTAGGACTAGGATTAGGAGGTATTATGATGGTAGTAGGAGGTGGGGCCTTCAGGAGGTAATTAAGTCATGAGGGTGGAGGCTTCATGAATGGGATCAGTGCCCTCATGAAAGAGGCTGCTTCTGGCTGGGTCTGGTGGCTCACACCTGCAATCCCAGCACTTTGGGAGGCCAAGGCAGGTGGATCACGAGGTCAGGAGATCGAGGCCATCCTGGCCAACATAGTGAAACCCCGTCTCTACTAAAAATACAAAAATTAGCTGGGCGTGGTGGCGTGCACTTGTAGTCCCAGCTACACAGGAGGCTGAGGCAGGAGAATCTCTTGAACCTGGGAGGCGGAGGTTGCAGTGAGCCAAGATTGTACCACTGCACTCCAGCCTGGGTGACAGAGTGAGACTCTGTCTCAGGAAAAAAAAAAAAAAAAAAAAAAAAAAAAGAAAGAGGCTGCTTCTACCATATGAGGACACAGCAAAAAGACGGCCGTTCAGGAAGCAGGCTCTCACCTGACACCAAATGCACTAGTGCCTTGACCTTGGACTTCCCAGCCTCCAGAATTGTGAGAAATAAATCTGTTTGTTTTTCTTTTTTGAGACAGGTTCTCACTCTGCTGCTCAGGCTGGACTGGAGTGCAGTGGCACAATCACAGCTCACTGCATCCTTGAATTCTGGGCTCAAGGAATCCTCCCACCTCAGCCTCCAAAGTAGTAGTTGGGACTACAGGTGTGTGCTACCACACCTGACTAATTTTTCATTTTTTTTTTTTTTTTGTGGAGACGGGGGTCTCACCATCTTGCTCAGGCTGGTCTTGAACTCCTGGGCTCAAGCAGTCCTCCTGCCCTGGCCTCCCAAAGTGCTGAGATTACAGGTGTAAGTCACCATGCCAGGCCAATTTCTGTTGTTTATAAACCACTGCTTTATGGTATTTTGTTACAGTGGCCCCAACAGGACAGAGGCTGCTGGGCAGCAGGCCTGCTTTCAGATTTTGGTTCTTGAAGCCCCTGCCTATCTTTGGAGCTTTCAAGTCCTTGGGAGGAAAGTTATGTCCCTTGATCTCTCTGTGCCTCATTGCAGTTGGAAGGGTTAATGAGCAGTGCTTATAAAGCATGGTAGCCTGGACAGACTGAATTTTACTATATATGTAAGTCCACAATGCTTTACCTGAGACCTGTGAGCCAGATGTGTTTAGGAATCAGAGTAACTTTTGGATTATAGAGAGGCCAAGTGGCATTTAAAGTGCATTTTATATAATAGCCCCAGTGGGGTTTGGGGCAGCTTTAGTGATTAAACACATTAATAATTTTACTGCAAAATGTATTCACACTCAGAGGGATAAATCAGGTCAGTTCAGGTCAAACTATGCCACCAAATGAGTTCCAAACAACTGTTTTTCAGAGCTTTTCATGTTTCAAATACACATCAGGGGTTGTGGACCTGTGTTCTCTACGCTAGGTGTGATTGTTTTCTCTTAGCATGTTTGAAGCTCTCTGGGGGCTGGTTGTGGGTAAATTTATATACCAGGGTGCCGTTCACCCAGACGCCCTGGGATGCTGAAAGCTGGGAGAGGTGGGGGTGGGGAGTGCCCATGGGGATGGGGCTGTGGCTGCTCCCCAGTGAGTGGAACAATCTTAGCTCCCAGCGCCTGCCCCTCCGCAGACAGCAGGTACCTCAGGCAGGAAGCTGAAGTCTTGGTTCAGAATGGCAGTGTAGGAGTGCTGGAAGAACTCCAAGAGGCTGACTGCCAGGAAATGGAAGGCATAACTGATGGCCAGCTGAGGAAAGAGTTTCTGCTGTTGTGTCTGGTAGTCCAGGACCTTTGCCTCTGGGTCACTGAAGGGAAAAGAACCAGAAGATTTAGATCACTACCTGTTGTGTCCACCTTCCCCTATCCCCGACACTATAAAAACCTCAAAAACAGACAGTTCCTTAGAACTCATTGCAAAACTTGAACTGACACGAGGCCATTGATAATCCTTTAAAAATCCCATCTAACATGAACATCCACACATTTCACTGCAGGAATACTGACACATTTGTTGGTGGGTACTGCCCCTTGTTAAGGGAGGCTTATAGAATTCCAGCATATACACAGTATTATCCTAAAACCTGAAAAGTTCTGAGACTCCAACACATCTGGTCCCAAGATTTCAGGTGAAGAGTTGTGGCCCTGCACCTGTGATGATTTGAACCTGTGACCTTCCACTGCCCGTGTGCACTTGCCGCGTGCTGAGGAATATGTCAAGCCTAAACAATAACTCTTAGGATGTAAACTCAGGTCTGATGGAACCCCAAGGAAGGGACTGTGTCTGCCTTATCCGCTGCTATGTCCTCAGTGCCCAAGGCTATGTCCAGCATTTAGGAGCTCGCAGTAACTGGATTGAAAGAGGATGTGATTACAAGAAGCCTCCTCTCCAGACAGCAGCTGCTTACCTGGCGCATCTTTCTTATAACCACCCTGGGGACACTTCTGCAGCCCAGATAAATGGGCCTCGGGCAGGACAGCAGCAGAAGCCCCTTCTTCCCAGTGGCCCTGTCCTCCAGAGAACTCTTGCAGCCCGGATTCTGAAGCCCAGGCCAGGCGAGGGCGCTGTGAGCTTGCCAGAGGAAAGGACCCTGGGCTGAGGGCTTAATGTGCCTTACTGCATTTCACCCTCCACACCACACTGAAAGGCCGCTTCTGCCACACCCATTTTGTAGCTGAGGAAGCTGAGGGATGAAGTGAAATGGCCGAGCTGAGTGTTCACAGAGGGTTCAGGCAGCCCTTGCTATTCTGTGCTGTGGGGTGGAGGGAGTGGTAGCAACACAACCAATTACAACAAAAGGGATCCAGACTAGACATACCAGTGGGATGCTGACAGCACAGCTGGACAGAACGAGCTCAGCCACACACAGTCGATATGATATTGGATTTTGCTAGGCTCGGCCTGACAGAATCAACTCAGCCAGCCATAGTCTGATGCAGCTGGCAACTGGCTGACCCAGACCCGTCCAACCCGTCACAGCCGCACAGAACATGGCTGGACTCGGACAGACACAGAGTCAGACAGACCTGGTGCTACAGGGCCAAAGACACTATCACATAGAGCCCGATGGGGGCCAGGCACTGAGGATGCAGGTTAGGCCGGCTGGTCAGCCCTGTTAGAGGCAGCCAGAGAGACCCCTCTGACATGCCCAGATGGGGCCAGGCTGGGTAGATTTTGTGTTTGTGTGTGTGTATGTGGTGGGGGGCATTGCCTGCTCCCAGCACTCTGGCTCTGGCAGAAGGGTGGTGTCAGGGGGAGGCACTGTGGGACCAAGAGGCAGCATATCTGCGGTAGTCAGTCACTGGGCACCCCTTGCCTGGGCCGGAGCCGGGATTGGCGGCGGATGACCGAGTAGCGCATGGCGATGACACAGGCCTTCTGCAGTATAGGGAGGATCTCCCCTGACAGCAGCTCCACCCGCACCACCACCATGGGAAGGTAGTTGCTCTGTGCTGTACCGAGTTTGACGTAGGTGCCATCTGGCAAGACCTGTGTGGAACAAGGACGGGCACAAGTTCTGGGCCAAGGCTTCCCAGGATGCCCTCGCTTCTCCAGAGCTGTGGGGCTCCACACATGGAGGGCACCTCGCCCCTCAACCGGCGCATCTGGAGTTGGAGTGTTAAAATACCAGGCCATTTCCCCAAGTGCCCTGCTTCACAGTGCCTCTCCTGGGACACCCCGGACCTCCCCACGACTCATAACTAAAGGGGTGATGCCTGGCAGAATTGGGACCTTCAGAACTCCTGCTGGCATTCTGGCTGGTATCTGTTGGGCGATTGGCTGTGTCAGGCCTCACTGTGGGTAAATATTATGCAGATCACCTCAGCCCTATCCTCTCCTGGGGCTGCCACCCCACCCCACGATTGCTCTGTCAGCCTATGTGACGAGCATTTCTGCATGAGAGGTCTGAGGCTCTGTGCCCAAGATCATACTGCTCCTAAGCAGGGGTTTCACCCCTATCTGTGGGATATCAGAGCCTCTCTTGGGGGAGGAGGTTATGTGGCCCAAACTAAGCTCTATGGAGGACCCAGGCCCAGCCTGCACAAAGCGCAGGTCCCCTCTCCAGGAAGTACAAGTCCCCAGCCTCCCCAGATCTGTAACCTGTGCAAAGCGACTCAGCATGTTCTCCCTGGGGACCCGCACATGGTTCAGCTGCAGGAAGCCATTGTCTGTTTGATCAAAGTCCATCTTGGGTCCGATGTCCCCAATGATGATTCCTTGAAGGAGATGGAGATGAGGACACCTATCAGTTGAGAGAGTGCTTGCTATGTGGCAGGTATCATACACACATTCCAGGTCACAGCAGCCTGTGACACTGGGATTATTGTACCTATTTTGCAGGTGAACAAGCTGAGGTCAGAAAGATGCTAAATCTTGCTCAAGTTCACCTAGCCAGTTAGCACCAAGTCTGTCCAACTGGACCGCTCCCTGCCCAAGGGAGACATGTCTTAGCTACTCCTGTGGCCCTCTGGGGCCCCAGGTCAGGGGGGCCACTTGGGCTCTCCTCCTGGCAGGGTTCCTTGAGGGAGCATTATGGGCTTACCTGGCAGTGGGGTGTGGTCCTGAAGACTCCGGATTGGCACAATAAAAGCGTGCATGCCCTGCCTGGCTCCTGAGCAGATCAGCTGGGCCTGGACCAGGGCGTGGGTGGCTGACCGTCCCACTGAGGGCAGAGAGAGTAGCGGCCCGTCACAGGAAGACCTGCGCATTGCTTTTCCCAACCAACCCAGCCTCCTGGGGCTGGGGTTTTGGATGGGTACCTCTGGGGCCCTGAAAAGTCACTGATCAAAGAGAGAGGGGATTGCCCCCAAAGAACCAAGCAAACCTAGCGGCGTTGGCAAAGGCACTGTGAAATGATCCAGCTTTTTTTTTGCCCCCCCAACTATTAATGAATTACTCTGTCATCAACCTTATAATAATGAATACAGATAATTATCATTTATCAAAATCCAGGTGGCGCTAGACCCTGTGATAGATGCTTTCCAGTTCTTGCAGGGGAGAGAGGATCATGAGTCCCATTTTCCCGTTAAGGAAACAGGCTCAGAGAGTAGAGTGACACACTGAAGGTCATTGGCCTGGAGGGGCAGAGCTAGGATTCATCTGTACCCTGGTCTGTCTGATCTAAAAGGCTGGTTTCTTTTGTCTTCATTTTTGACGGTGGTCATTTATTTTCTCTCTCTCTTTCTGTCATCACTCTCTCATCTCTCTCTCTCTTTTTTTTTCTTTTTCTTCTTTCTTTCTTTCTTTTGTTTTTGAGACCGAGTCTCACTCTTTCGCCAGGCTGGAGTGCAATGGCCTGAGCTCGGCTCATTGCAACCTCTGCCTCCCAGGTTCAAGCAATTCTCCTGTCTCAGCCTCCCGAGTAGGTGGGACCACAGATGCCCGCCACCACACACGACTAATTTTTGTATTTTTAGTAGAGATGAGGTTTAATGATATTGGTCAGGCTGGTTCAAACTCCTGACCTCAGGTGATCCACTCACCTCGGCATCCCAAAGTGCTGGGATTATAGGCATGAGCCACCGCACCCGGCTCATGTCTCTCTCTTATGTCTCTGGTCTCTGCCTGTGTCTCCCTCTCTCTATGTGTCTCTCATCTCTGTCACTCTCCTGCTTTAGTTGGGCTCAGCATATTTGTTTTAATTTTTTCCACACAACGTGTGGGTCCCCAAGTGCCACAGATGTGTCCTTGGAGGTGAAATTCTCAAGTTTGAGGAAGGGGAAATCCCTCCTTGGGGCTTGGTAAATCACCAAGCCTCAGGGACGCTTGATGTGGCCGCCACCTGGTGGCCACAGCAGGAGGTACGGCGTTGGTGGCCTGATGGGGGCTGGTGGTGGGCGTGAGCCTTCCTGGGTGTCTGCAGCAGGGGCAGGCAGGCGTATTCTTTCCACTGTGTCATCACAGGGCCTGTGCTCTGGCTGGTGGCAAGCTCTGCCACTAACTCGGGAGATGAGAGGAACCGGGGTTGTGAGGAGTGCCTAGGACTAGACCAAGTGTGTGTGTTTGTGCGTGTGTGTGAGTGAGGCCTTGTCTCTCATGGATCGATTGTCTCCTCTACTTCAAAGTTCCTTTGGGGACTTTCCAGCCACTCACTAATGAAATGTTTAATATCCCACCTATTTTACAGAGTAAGAACCTGAGGCTCAGGTTGGTGAACTGACTTGCCCAAGGTCAGCAGCCTAGAACGGAAAATCAATCTGAGGTCTGTTGGACCTCAAAGCCAGTGCTACTCTGCCCTCCAACATTCTTCTACTTGGGGAGAGATAAGGAAGGGGGGTGGATGTATACTCACGGTCTCCAGGCCACCATTTGGTGGCAGTCAGCGTGGGGCTGTGTATCACAAACTCCTGGGTGGCTGCGTCATAGGTGGCTTCAGTCTCCAGGCCCTGAAGATATGTCCCTTAGGATCAAGGAGGGGTGTTAGACATTGGCCTGAGGTGGGGTTCTTACCTGTGAAGCTGCTTCTAGGTGGGTCTGAACTCTTAGGCAACAGCGCAGTATGGAGTGGGGCCCAGCTACCAGCTGTACTTGCAGGCAGTTCTCCCCTTTCATCTGTGGGCTGTGTGTGGGACACACAGTCCCCTATAGCCAGTCCGTGAGAAGGGGTGGCTGCTGATGTTTCCAGAAGGAACGACTTGCCCCACTGGGAGCTCATACAATACGTGCAAATTAGAAGGCGGCACCCCTTCCTCAAGACCCTTGACTGCCAGCTGCTGGAATGTTTTCTTATTAAACATATGTCCCTCGGAGCATATGAACCTATGACTACCTAGATGTAAATGGGCCCTCTGGAGTTTTGCAGTGCACAACCTAAACACCACACGCAGCAGTCCTAGCTCACCATGTCCCAACTCTGTCTGTGCATACGTTGCGATGATCTGGATGTTTTTGCAGAGTGGGTCCCATTTGGCAATCTGCTCCTCTGAGCCCAGGCTCCTGAGGGCTCTCACGAAGACTCTGTGTATATTTAAGGCCACGTCTCCAGAAAGGGCTCTGTTGGGGAGAGATGCTGTAGTTGAGTAGCTTATTGGAGACAGGGGCCCAGGTACCCCCTGCCTGAGCAGAGTACAGGAGATAAAGGGCACCTAGCATCCTGGTTTCCCAACAAGTCTTCCCTTTGTTGGGGGAAATGGCTCATGGGGCTAGGGGGTTTCCAGGTGATCCCAGGTAGATCCCTCTCTAGTGGGGCTGCTCGAGGAGTGAGCACCTGTAAGCGTAGCCTAATTCACGACCATCTTCTAACCAACCCAGGCGCCGAGCTATCAACCGGATGTGGAATGCCCTCTGCATGGCAGCCTTATAACGCTCATTCTGGGTCATGAAATAATTGTCCTTACAGCTAAACTCCGGGTAACTGTGGATGATGCTCTCTGCAGAGGACAGAGAACAGAGGGCTTAGGGACCTGGGTGAGGTTTCTGGCACCTTCAAATCTTCTCACCCACTTGCTTCATGGATCTGGAAAGGAAGTCAGACATTATTGTTATTTTACAGATGACAAAACTGAGGACCAAGGTGGGAAAGTGAATTGCCCAAGGTTACAAAGCTATGCAGTGGCAGAATTTTAGGACCAGAATCCAGGTCTTCTGCTGCCTAGGACTCTTCTATCCCCTAGGTGGGCTCAGGCAATATTGACATGTGAAGATTGTCTTTACAGTTCGAAGGAATGAATCTCTAACAGTGGAATTTCAAGGGCAAAGTTTGTTATTTGGAAGCAGAACTGCTAATGAAGGACTCTTCTTACAAGAGAAGCATGGGGCATAAAACAGATGTCCCATTCCCCAGCTTCCCCTTACCAACTTTCCTGCGGAGTGCAGTGTTCTGGGCACCTCCATCAAGGATGTTGGTGAGCCGTTCCACGTCAAAGGACTGCATATACCTCTCGCTCTCTATGTCGGGGTGCATTTGCCTGCTCCAGGTATCCCCCAATGACACTCGGTGCACTGGGCTGCCCATCCTATCCTGGATCTGTCTGGTGACTGTGGAGAGACACTTCCAACCCGGCTGCTCCGAGGGTCTGCTCTCAGCATTGGTCAGTGCAAAGAACCTGTGTGCAAGAGGAACTGCCTAGGGCTGGGTGTCAGCCAGGGCTGGTTGGTAGAAGAAAGACATCCCTAAGTACCTGAATGCCACTCCACCTCCCCACTCCCCCTGTGGACACTGGCTGTGGACCAGGCACTGTGTGCATGGTAGGCATGGTATGCAGCCATTGCTTGGTACATGTTTGTTCAATACTTGTTAGCCAAGATTGGACAGGGCCTGACCCCAAAGACTGGGCTCTATCCACTGCAGTTTGAGTTACATGAATTGCCTAGGGAAATCTTCACAAAAAAGTCAGTGAAGCTTACACCTGAAGAAAATAATCCTGGAGAGGTTGAGTGGCCCCTAGCCACACAGCTGGAGATGGCCAGGAGTTGGATGGGGTCTGACCACAAAGCACATGACTTGTCCATACTACAGCTCCACTGTGGAGGATTGCTGGGGGCACCTTGGTCTCATTAAGCTGCTCCTAGGTTCTAGGATCACTCAGCTCCATTTCTATGAGCCCTGCAGGTGTATTGTGGAACTGAAGGGAGGAAGCCTTCTTCCTGCCTGTGAAGTGTTCCCCTGGAGCCCCTGAGTGTCTTTCATACCCAGGTTGGACCCTATCTCCTTCATAGCAAGTGCTTGGCCTCTGAGAAGCCCCTATTCCTCCAGAGTGAGGCAACCATGAGGTGCAGTCCATCCTATTTCACAAGTCTCTTGAGGCCATCTGCTCCTTGCTATCTCTTTGGCTAGCATCCAGGGCACTGTTATCTCTTACTTGGCCTCAGTGTTCCTCTTATTTGTTCTCCCAGCTGCCAGGTGAACTCTTGAACTGCAAATCACATTGTTTTCCTCTCCTGCTTGGAATCTGCTCCTTGGGGCCCACTGTTTGTGGAATGGAGTCCTTGCTGTGTCTACCCACCCCTACTCCACTCACCTCTCTCCTATGTCAACTTACTGCCTTCATCCCTGGCCTCCACTCATTCTCTTCCTACCCTTTGCCCCTGCTGTTCTCTCTGAACAAAGTTCAGCTCCCTCATTCCCTGGGTGCTCTAGGGTTAGGGACAAGTTCTTATTTGCTTACATGTTCCTCCCACAAGGCCTGGGAGGCCAGCTCTGCGTTTCCTAGCTTGCAGCAGGTATGTTGTAAATCTCTCCGGCAGGCTGCCATGCTTTTGATCCCCTTCCTTCCTGACCTCAACCTGACAGATGCACTGCTGTTATTACCATTTTATGGAGAGGATGTGGGCCTTGGAAAGGGAGGAGACTTTATAAGGGTCATGCAACCACATGTAGCAAGTGATTCATATGAGGCTTTCAAACCAATACCCCCAGCAGGGCTGTGGGGGTGCTGGCAAGGGGCCCCATCCTCTGCCCCCTGGAGTCCTGCAAGTGCACCTAGTACGGCTCCTCTCGTCCTGCCTTACCTCTTTTCCTTGCTCTGCTGCCACTGCCTCCTTGCTGTTCTGAATGCTCCAGGCCTCCCTGCCACTGCCAGCTTTTGCTAGGGCATCTCCATCTGCCCAGAACACCCTTTCTTCAAATGTCACTAGGGCTTTTTGCATTGAACCTCATTTAACCTTAAAGAGGCCACCCTCTTTAAAACCCCAAGCCCCCTCCCCCGGCATTCCCTGTCCTCACTCTGCTCTCCTTTTTCTCTTTTCACTTATCCCCTTCTGACATTTGAGATCATTTACTCATTTCGTATGTTTTTGTTTACTTCCATCTCCCTGCTACTAACACAGAAACTGCAAGAGGGCCAGGATCTTTGTCACTGTCATGCTGTGACCCTAACACTTAGTGCAGGGCCTGATTTGCAGGAGGTGCCCAGTGAAGAAAGCCTTGCTCAGGGTCTCTCGGAGCTGCAGACAGGGTCATCACGGGGGCAGCCCTCTCCTCTGGGGTCTCCCAGTCCCTCCCTGCCCAAAAACCTGGCTCACCTGGCTCCCCTCTGTCCTGTGTCCGCACTGTAGGCCGGGCTGGCCTCTCCCCGGCTGTAGGCCGCAGCCTCTGGCAGGCTTGTGGTCCTGCCCTTCTCTCCTCCCACAGAGGGGCTGGAACACAGAAGCTGAGAGAACCTGCTTGGCCAGCTCTCAAGCCCTTGTCTGCTCTCAAGCCCTTGTCTGGGCTTATGGAGCTCCTCTCCTTCCTCCCTCTCTTCCTGCATGGGTGTGACCTTTGTGCTTGTCGCTGGGGCTGCCCTGGGAGGACTGCTGGGAGGTTGGAGCCCTTACATCTCAAAGCCAGGGATTCCTTTGACACTACTTGTACCAAAAAGCTGTGTACCCCGGCAGTGTTTCCAAAGTGATATCCTGGTCTTCCCTGATCTTTCACTGTGTGCCCTTCAGGCACTCAAGCTGTTAATATCACGCGAGCTTAATAGGCTCCCCTCAGATGGTCCTCATGTGAAGGGATTGCTCTGTAAGGTGTATGTTTTTCCTCTCTCCCCATGTTTCTGCTCTAAAATATGGCTTGTCTTATGCTTAGCATCCCCTGACATTCCCTGGAAAAATATTTGTGGAGCATCCATCTGTAGTGTGTGGGATCCAGATGGGAGCTGGGTCTTAGTGAGAGGAATGAGAGGCTTAGAGGTTCCCTCCCTGCATAACCACCTTGGAAAGTCAGAAGCGGCTCCCCATTTTGCAGGTAAGGAAACAAGCTCAGGGAGGGGATGTCACTTTGTTTGGGTTTGCACAATAAGTAGATTACATAACACATTTGTGTAAGACTGGGAAAGAAATCAAGGGGCCAGTAGGAGATCAAGGCTCCTGTTCTGGCAGGACTTCTGAGCTATGTTGACTCTGAGCAGGTGTACTCCTTTCTGGGCCTTGGCCTCCCCTGTAATGCAAGGTATTTGCTCAGTAAGGAGCCTCACAGCACCCCATCATATCCCTAAGGTAGTGTCTAGCTTGTGTCTGTAGGAAGAGGCAGGACCTGTGGCCCAAGCTTTGCAACTTATCACCTAGTAGGTCCTTCTGGAGCTGTGGGGCTCAGACTCCTGGCAGTCCTCATTGCTGTGGGCAGTGGTTTCAGGGAAGGTGGTCTTGGCCCCACTGTTTGGAGGTGAAAGTTCTTACTTACACCTGGACTCATCTCCACCAAGGATTTATGCTATCACTGACCATGGGCAATGACTTAGTTCCTCTCTGCCGTAGAGAAAGGCTTGGATTGCAGGAAGTGCCCAGTGAAGAAAGCCTTGCTCAGGGGCCCTTGGAGCAAGGCTTTTTAATAAACTCTCCATGTTTAAATTGTTTTCTCATCCACTTTGAAGCTGACCCTGTTCTGTATGTTTTGGATGTGATCATTTTGATTTGTTGCACTGAAATCTTGAATTCTCTAGCTTAAAAAGGCTTTTTAAATTACAAAATATTTCAAACTCGTACAAAAGTGGAGAGAAAAATATAATGAACCTGCATGTACCTAACACCCAGCACTAACAATGATCACACTTGTCTCCTTGTTCTTTGTGTTTAACTTTTTATTTTGAAATAACTTTAGAATTTCAGAAAGCTGCAAAAAGTTATTGTATATCCTTCACTCAGCTTCTTCTAAGGTACAGTTATGAAACCAAGCCATTAACACTGCTGCAATATTGTCAGCTAATCTTCAGAACTTATTTGAGTGTGTCAGAGGTTCTCCAAGATCAACCTCAGGTCCAGTGATTTGCTAGGAAGACTCATAGAACTTAGAAACTGTTATACTGAGCCAGGCGCGATGGCTCACGCCTATAATTCCATTGCTTTGGGAGGTTGAGGCTTGAGGATCACTTGAGGCCCGGAGTTTGAGACCAGCCTGGACAACATAGCAAGACCCTGTCCCTACCAAAAAAGATGTAAAAATTAGCCCAGTGTGGTGGTGTGTGCCTGTAGTGCTAGCTCCTTGGGAGGATGCAGTGGAAGGATTGCTTGGGCCCAGAAGTTCGAAGCTGCAGTGAGCTATAATGGAACCACTATACTCTAGCCTGGGTGACAGAGTGAGACTTTGCCTCTAGAACAAACAAGAAGAAACTGTAATACTCATGGTTACAGTTTATTACAGCAAAAGATTACAGATTAAAATCAGTAGAAGGAAAAGGTACATAGCACGAAGTCTAGGAGAGAATAGACTGAGCTTCTAGGTGTCCTCTCCCAGTGGTGTTGTATGGACAGCATTTAATTCTCCCAACAACGATGTTTACAATATGCACGAAGTATTGACAACCAGGGAAGCACACTTTTGAGGCAGGAGAACAGCAGAAGGAATTGGAGGTTGGATAAAGGGTGGAATGAGCGAAAGCAGAAGCAAGGTGAAGGGGTGAGTGAGCAAGAAGCAAGAGAAGAAGCAGAAGTTAAGCAGCCAAAACAAAAGTAAGATAAAAAACTGAGTAAAGAGACCCCATGGCTGGCAAGATCCTGACCAAACCAGTAAGGGGCAGCTCCTCCGAGATAGGCATGCTCATTAGAGCGAAAAAGCATCTTTAACATGACCCCGTATGATAATCAGCTCATTAAAGCTCATGCATATGGACTGCATATCATGCATGTACTTGAGATTATGGAACGGAGGCGACGTGCAAGCACACAAGGGCCAAACAAAGTAAGCAACACGCCTATCAATCAAAAGGCAGACACTAGCTAGAGATTCGGCAGCCTTGGGAAAAGAAAGGGAAAAAAGAACACATAAGAAGACCACAAGCCCAGGAAACTGATGCTGATCTCATCTCGCAGAGGTCAGCCCACTCTGCCCTCTTTGAGAGTATAATGCTGTGCTTAATAAACTATTGCTGCTGGCTTTGCTACTTGTGTGTGTCACGTCCAGTTTTTTGGTTTTTTTGTTTTTTTGTTTTTGAGACAGAGCCTTGCTCTATTGCCCAGGCTGGAATGCAGTGGCTCACTGCAACCTCTGCCTCCTGGGTTCAAGCAATTCTCTTCCCTCAGCCTCCTGAGTAGCTGGGATTACAGGCATGTGCCACCATGCCCGGCTAATTTTTGTATTTTTAGTAGAGACAGGGTTTCACCATGTTGGTCAGGCTGGTCTCGAACTTCTGACCTCAAATGATCCACCTGCCTCAGCCTCCCAAAGTGCTGGGATTATAGGCATGAGCCACGGCACCCGGCCCAGTCCAGCTTTTCGTTTGGGACACCAAGAGCCTGGAACTGCATGGCACCATCTGGCAACACCTTGGTGTCCAGAGTTATTGCAGTCATCACAGAGCCATGGGATGCTTGTGTGGTTGACCTTAGCTACTCAGTCTCCATCGACTCCAGATGTGAAACTGATAGAGTGTGGCCTAAGGACCCACTCGGAATCACATTATTAGTATAAACTGCCTGGCATGGCCCAAGGCCCCAAGTATACAAAGATACTGTTTTCAGGCAGGATATTCCAAGGGCATAGAGGTTACCTCCCAGGAGCTGTCAGGTGCCAGTCCTTTCTTTGGACTATGCAGGGTTTGAAATATTGCTGAGTTAACATTTTTCTGCATATTGAGTTTTGCTAGTTTTCCCACTAATGTTCTTTTCCTGGTTTAGGATTGAATTCAGGATCTCACGTTGCATGTAGTTAGTTGTCCTGTCTACATGAAACAGTATAGTTCCTCGGTCTTTCTTTGTCTTTTATGACCATGATACTTTGAAGAGTACTGGTCAGGTGTTTTGTAAATGTCTTTCAATTTGAATTTGTCTGCTGTTTTCTTGTGATTGGATTGAAATTAAGTTCTTGGTTTTTTTTAAATATTTAGTTTACCATACCCTATGTATATAAAGTTTTTTTGGTTTATTAAAATGCATCCACTTGTCAGTGATATTGTTTTGCTGATAATCAGAAATTTGATTCCTCATAGGTAGTATTAAAATGCTATTTTGTATTCTTCCTATTTTTATACTTTAAAAATATTTAACTTATTTATCATTGAAAAATAAAGATAGTATATCTTTATCATGGACAATCAGGTGTTTTGAAATATGTATATGCATTGTGGAATTGCTAAATCAAGCTAATTTACACATTCATTACCTCACATACTAATTTTTTGTGGTAAGAACACTTAAAATCTACTCTCTTAGCAATTTTCAAGTATATAATACATTGCTGTTAATTACAGTCACCATGCTGTACATATTGTATTATGTTATTGAAACCACCTTTGCAAACATTGTAACTGAGAAAATGATGACAATCAAAGAAATCTGACCTAACTGACTCCATCTTGCTTCTAACCTCCAAACTGTCCTTGTTCATTCCTGGGCATAGGCCAAACTGATTTTGGGAGGAACTGAATTTATAGTTTAACTTTGAACAAAGAAAGTAACAGCCCTTTCCCAAAATAAACTCCTTTCTTGCATGAGGACTAGACTGCCTTTGCAGGACAAACAAATTAGCTACAAGATTAGAAATTATGGTTTAGGAGTCATGCAGCTGGACTCCTAAGCCTGTGTGTGTGTGTGTGTGTGTGTTTGTGTGTGTGTGTGTGTGTGTGTGTATTCTGATGTTGGGTGCATATATGATTGTTATATCCTCTTGATGAATTGACTTCTCTATCATTTTATAATGACCTTCTTTGTCTCTTTTTACAGTTTTTGACTTAAAGTCTATTTTATCTGATACAAGTATGACTTTTCCTGCACTCTTTTGGTTGCCATTAGCATGGAATGTCTTTTTCCACCCCTTTACTCTCAGTCTGTGTGTATCTTTGTGTGCATGTGTGCGTGTGTGTGTGGCAGGGTCTCACTCTGCTGCCTAGGTTGGAGTGCAGTGGTGAGATCTCGGCTTGCTGAAAATTCTGCCTCCCAGGCTCAAGTGATTTTCATGCCTCAGCCTCCTGAGTAGCTGGGATTACAGGTACCCGCCACCATGCCCAGCTATCTTTTGTATTTTTAGTAAAGATGGGGTTTTGATATGTTGGCCAGGCTGGTCTCGAACTCCTGGCTTCAAGTGATTTGTCCACCTCAGACTCCCAAAGAGCTGGGATAGAGGTGTGAGCCACTACACCTGGCCCTCTAGTGACCTTCCTTGTCTCTTTTTACATTCTTTGATTTGAAATCCATTTTATCTGCTGTAAGTATAGCGACTCCTGCTCTTTTTTGTTTTTCCTTTGTGTGGCATATCTTTTTCCATTCCTTCACTTTCAGGCTACATGTGTCTTTAATGGTGAAGTGAATTTCTTGTAGGCAGTATATAGTAGTTGGGTCTTGTTTTCTTAATCCATTTAGCCACTCTATGTCTTTTTATATTTATTTATTTATTTGAGATGGAGTTTTATTCTTGTTGCCCAGGCTGGAGTGCAGTGGCACGATCTTGGCTCACTGCAACCTCCACCTCCCGGGTTCAAGTGATTCTCCTGCCTCAGCCTCCCAAGTATCTGGGATTACAGGCATGTGCCACCATGCCCAGCTAATTTTTGTATTTTTAGTAGAGACAGGGTTTCACCATGTTGGCCAGGTTAGTCTTGAACTCCTGACCTCAGATGATCCACCTGCCTCGGCCATCCAAAGTGCTGGGATTACAGGTGTGAGCCACTGTGCCTGGCCCCTCTCTATGTCTTTTTAAATTTAAATTAAAAAAATTGTTTTAGAGGCAGGGTCTCACTGTGTTGCCCAGGCTGGTCTTGAACTCCTGGGCTCAAGCAATCTTCCTACCTCAGCCTTCTAAGTAGCTGGGGATACAGGTACATATCACAGCATCTGGCTTCCATGTCTTTTAATTGGAGAATTCAGTTAATTTACATTGAATTTTATTATTAATAGGTAAGAACGTAATACTGCCATTTTGTTACTTATTTTCTGTTTTGTGATTCCTCTCTTTCTTTCCTACTGTCGTACTTTGGGGTTAAATCATTTTCTCTGGAAGTATGTTTTAATTTGTTGCCTTTTATTTTTAGTGTACCTATTATAGATTTTTGCTTGTGGTTACTATGAGGCTTACAAAACACATCCTGTAGATATAACAAGTTATTTCAAACAGATGACAATCTAACTATGATCACAAAGAAAAGAAACAAAGGGCAACTAAAACACTCCATCTTTAACACTTTAACTCCATCTTCCCACATTTTCGTTTTTGTTTTCTCAATTTACATCTTTTTGTATTGCCTACCTTTTAACAGGTTGCTGTAGTTTTTATTTTTGATAGATTTTTCTTTTAGTATTTACACGAGAGATATGAGTGGATTATATACCACAAACTTATAATAGTAGAGTATTCTGAATTACTTTGTGTACTAACTTTTGCCAGTGAGTTTTATACCTTCAAATGTTTATGTTTTGCACATTAGCATTCTTTTCTTTCAGACTGAAGAACTCCCTTTAGCATTTCTAGTAAGATGGGTCTAGTGGTGATGCTTTTGTTTGTCTGGGAAATACTTTTTTCTTTTTATAGATTAAGGGGTCCAAGTGGAATTTAGTTACATGGATGTATCATGGAGTGGGAAAGTCTGGGCTTTTAGTGTACTCATCGCCCTAACAGTGTACATTGTACTCAATAGGTAATTTTTCATCCCTCACCCCATCCTGCCCTCCCACCTTTTGGAGCTGCAAATGTTCATTATTCCACTGTGTATGTCCATGTGTACCCATTGTTTAGCTCCCACTTACAAGTAAGAACACTCAGTATTTGCCTTTCTGTTTCTGAGTTATTTCATTAGGATAACGGACTCCAGTTCCATCTGTGTTGCTGTAAAAAATATTTCATTCTTTTTTTTTTTTTTTGAGATGGAGTCTCACTCTGTTGCCAGGCTGGAGTGCAGTGGTGAGATCTCGACTCACTGCAACCCCCGCCTCCCAGGTTCAAGCGATTCTCCTGCCTCAGCCTCCCAAGTAGCTGGGACTCCAGACACGTGCTTCCATGCTCAGCTAATTTTTGTATTTTTCGTGGAGACGGGGTTTCACCATTTGGCCAGGATGGTCTTGATCTCTTGACCTTGTGATCCTCCCGCCTCGGCCTCCCAAAGTGCTGGGATTACAGGCGTGAGCCACCTCACCAGCAACATTTCATTCTCTTTTATGGATAAGTAGTATTCTGTTTTTTATATATACATATAGTAAATATATATGCAAAGAATTTATGATTAAGTCCTCAAAAACAAACTCAACAAAAACATATATGTGTTTAAATATATGTTTTTGTGATAACTAAACTATATATATTGTTTGTGCTAAGTATATCACATTTTCTTTATTTCATAATCTGTAGATGGATGCTTAGTTTGATTCTATGACTTAGCCATTGAGAATAATGCTGCAATAAACATAAAAGTGCATGTATGTTTTTGGTATAATGACTTCTTTTCCTTTGGTTAGATACCTAGTAGTGGGATTGCTGGATTGAATGGTAGTTTTATTGTTAGTTCTTTGAGAAATCTCCGTACTGTTTTCTGTAGAGCTTGTATTAATTTACAGTCTGACCAATAGTGTGCAAGTGTTCCCTTTTCTCTGCATCCTTGCCAACATCTGTGGATTTTTGACTTTTAAATAATAGCCTTTCTGACTGGTGTAAGATGGTGTCTCATTGTGGCTTTAATTTGTCTTACTCTGATGATTAGTGATGTTGAGCATTTTTTTCATGTTTCTTGGCTGCTTACGTGTCTTCTTTTGAAAAATGTCTGTTCGTGTCCTTTGCCCACTTTTTAATGGGGTTATTTGTTTTTTTTCTTGTTGAGTTGATTGAGTTCCTTGTAGATTCTGGCTATTTTCCCTTTGTTGGATGCATCACTTACAAATATTTTTTCCCATTCTGTAGGTTGTCTGTTTAGTCTGTTGTTATTTCTTTTTTGTGCAGAACTTTTAATTTAATTAAGTCCCGTTTGTCTATTTTT
Organism: Pan troglodytes; assembly: GCF_028858775.2. Taxonomy (NCBI): domain Eukaryota; kingdom Metazoa; phylum Chordata; class Mammalia; order Primates; family Hominidae; genus Pan; species Pan troglodytes. The sequence goes on from NC_086015.1 coordinate 62,562,124, forward strand.
GTTTTCATTGAGTTTGTTTTTGAGGACTTAGTCATAAATTCTTTGCCTAGGACAATGTCCAGAAGAGTTTTTCTCAAATTTTCTTCCAGGATTTTTATAGTTTCAGGTCTTACATTTAAATCTTTAATGTATCTTATGTTAATTTTTGTATATGGTAAGAGATATGGGCCTAGCTTCTTTCTTCTGCATATGGCTGTTCAATTTTCCCAGCACCATTTATTGACTAGAGTGTTCTTTCTCTACTGTATATTTTTGTTGACTTTGCTGAAGATCAGTTGTTTGTAGGTATGTGGTCTTATTTCTGGCGTGTCTTCTCTATTTTATTGACCCATGTGTCTGTTTTTATACCAATACCATGCTGTTTTGATTACTGTAGCCTTGCAGTATAATTTGAAGTCAGGTGAGGTGATGCCTCCAGCTCTGTCTGTTTGCTTAGGATTGCCTTAGCTATCAGGCTGTTTTTTTGGTTCCATATAAATTTTAAGATTTTAAAAAATTCTATGAAAAATGACATTGGCAACTTGATAGGAATAGTGTGAATCTGTAGATTGCTTTGGGCAGTATGGTCATTTTAATGATATTGATTCTTCCATTCCGTGAGTATGGGCTGTTTTTCCATTTGTGTCATCTACAATTCCTTTTATCAATATTTTGTAGTTCTCTTTGTAGAGATCTTTTATTTCCTTGGTTGATTTTATTTCCTTGCTATATATATACATATATATATATATACACACACATATATATATACACACACATATATATACACATATATACACACACATATATATATACACACACATATATATATACACACACATATATATATATATATATTTTTTTTTTTTTTTTTTTTTTTTAGACGGAGTCTCATCTGTGTTGCCCAGGCTGAAGAGCAATGGCATGATCTTGGCTCACTGCAAGCTCCACCTCCCAGGTTCATGCCATTCTCCTGCTTCAGCCTCCTGAGTAGCTGGGACTACAGGTGCCCGCCACCACATCCGGCTAATTTTTTTGTATTTTTAGTAGAGATGGGTTTTCACCATGTTAGCCAGGATGGTCTCGATCTCCTGACCTCGTGATCCGCCTGCCTCGGCCTCCCAAAGTGCTGGGGTTACAGGTGTGAGCCACCATGCCCAGCCGATATATATTTTTTGTAGCTATTGTAAATGTGATTGAATTCTTAATTTGGTTCTCAGCTTGATTGTTATTGATGTATTTAGAAATGCTAGTGATTTTTGTACATTGTTTTGTATCCTGAAACTTTATGACATCTAGGAGTCTTTTGGAGGAGTCTTTAGGGTTTTCTAGGGATAAGATCGTGTCAGCAAACAGAGATAATCTGACTTCCTATTTTCCAGTTTGGATGCCTCTTATTTCTTTCTCTTGCCTTATTGCTCTGGCTAGGACTTCCAGTACTATGTTGGATAGGATTGGTGCAAGTGGGCATCTTTGCCTTGTTCCAGTTCTTAGCGGGAATGATTTCAACTTTTTCCCATTCAGTATGAAGTTGGCTATGGATTTGTTGTATACGGCTTTTATTATTTTGAAGTATGTTCTTTTGATGCCTAGTTTGTTGAGGTTTTTTTTTCTTCCTATCTTAAAGGGATGCTGGCTTTTATGGAATGCTTTTTCTGCATCTACTGGGATGATCACATAGTTTTAAATTATCTTTATGTGGTGAATAACATTTATGTATTTGTGTATGTTGAATGGTCTTCACATCCTTAGAATAAAACTCACTTGATTGTGGTGTATTATCTTTTCGATGTGCTCTTGGATTCAGTTTGCTAGTATTTTGGGAAGGATTTCTGCATCTATGTTAATCAGGGGTATTGGCCTGTAGTTTTCTTTTTATGTTGTGTCCTTACCTGGCTTTGGTATCAGTGTAATATTAGCATCATACAATGAGTTAGGGAGGATTCCCTCCTCCTTGATTTTTTAGAATAGTTTCAGTAGGATTGGTAGCAGTTCTTTGTACATTGGTAAAATTTGGCTGTGAAGCCATCTAGTCCTGGGTTTTTGTTTTTGTTTGGAGATTTTTAAAATTATTGACTTAACTTCACTACTCATTATTGGTCAGTTCAAAATTTCTACTTCTTCCTGGTTCAGTCTTAGGAAGTTGCATATTTCCAGAAATTTACCCTTTTCTTCTAGATTTTCTAGTTTGTGCATGTAGAGATGCTCAGTAGTCTCTGATGAACTTTTGTATTTCTGTGATATCGGTTGTGACACCACCTTTATCATTTCGGATTGTGTTTATTTGAATATTCTTTTTTTCCCCTTGGTTAATCTAGCTAGTGGCCTATCAATTTTGTTTATCTTTTCAAAGAATCAGCTTTTTGTTTCATCGATCCTTTGTATTGTTTTTCAGTCTCAATATCATTTAGTTCTGCTCTAATCTTTATTTATTTTCTTCTGCTACCTTTGGGTTTGGTTTGTTCTTGCTTTTCTAGTTGCTAGAGGTGAGATGTTAGGTTGTTAATTTGAGATCTATGTTTTTGAGGCAGGTATTTAATGCTTTATATTTTCCTCTTAGTACTGCTTTTGTTGTATCTCAGAGGCTTTGGTATGCCACATCTCTGTTTTACCTCTGTCTCTCTGTCTCTCTCTCTGTCTCTCTCTTTCCCTCTCAACAGGGTCTCACTCTGGTTTCCCAGGCTGGAGTGCTAGTGGTGCGATCTTGGCTCACTGCAGCCTCAACCTCCTGAGCTCAGGTAATTCTCCCTCCTCAGCCTCCAGAGTAGCCGAGACTACAGGCATGTGCCACCATGTCCGGCTGATTTTTTGTATTTTTAATAGAGATGGGGTTTTGCTATGCTGCCCAGGCCGGTCTTACTCCTGGGCACAAGAAATCTGCCCACGTCAGTCTCCAGAATGCTGGGATTAGAGGTGTGAGCCACTGCACGTGGCCTCTATTTTCATTCATTAAAACATTTTTAGGCTGGGTGCATTGGCTCACGCCTGTAATCCCAGAACTTTGGGAGGCCGAGGTGGGTGGATCACCTGAGGTCGGGAGTTAGAGACCAGCCTGGCCAACATGGTGAAACCCCATCTCTACTAAACATACAAAAAATTAGCTGGGCGTGGTGGCAGGCACCTGTAATCCCAGCTACTAGGGAGGCTGAGGCAGGAGAATCGCTTGAACCCATGAGGCAGAGGTTGCAGTGAGCCAAGATTGTGCCATTGCACTCTAGCCTGGGCAACAAGAGCAAAAATCCATCTCAAACAAACAAACAAACAAACAAAAATTTAAATTTTTGTCTTAATTTCATTATTTACCCCAAAATCATTCAGGAGTGGACTGTTTGATTTCTATGTATTTGTATAGTTTTGAGAGTTCCTTGGTATTGATTTCTAGTTTTATTCCATTGTGGTCCAAGAAGATATTTGATATGATTTTTATTTTTATTTTTTGTATTTGAGACCTGCTTTATGGCCAAGCTTATGATCTCTTTTGGAGAATCCTCCATGTGCCAATGAGAAAAATGTATATTCTGCACTTTTAGGGTAGAATGTTCTATAAATGTCTGTTAGGTCCATTTGGTCTAGAGCTAGTTTAAGTGCAGAGTTTCTTTATTGATTTTCTGCCTCAGTGATCTGTCTATGTGCCATCAATGGGGTGTGAAGTCCCCTGCTATTATTGTGTTGCTGCCTATCTTATTTTCTAGGTCATAGTATTTGTTTTATGAATCTGGATACTCCAGTGTTGGGTGCATATATATTTAGGATTGTTACATCTTCTTGTTGAATTGATTTCTTTATTATTATATAATAACTTTCTTCACCTTTTTTTACTTTTGGTGATCTAAAGTCTGTTTTACTTGATGTAAGTATAGCCACATTGCTTGCCTTTGGCTTCTATTTGTGTGGAGTATCTCTTTCCACCCCTTTATTTTGAGTCTGTAAATGTCTTTACTTGTTAAGTGGGCTTCTTTTAAGCAGCATATGGTTAGATCTTGTGTTTTTTTAAAAAATACATTCTGCCAGTCTATATATTTTAAGTGGAGCATTTAGATCATTATGTGCAAGGTTAATATTGATATGTGAGGATTTGTTTCTATGATAATGTTAACTGTTACCTAGTTGCTTTGTATTTTCAATTATGTAATTGTTTTACAGGATCTGTGAGTTTTATACTTTTGTGTGCTTTTATGATGAAGAGTATTACCTTTTCATTTCCGTGTTTAGAACTCCTTTGAGCATTTCTTGTAGGGCTGGTCAAGTGGTGGTGAATTTCCTTAGGGTTTGCTTGTCTGGAAAGTATTTTATTTTTCCTTCATTTAAAAAGCTCAGTTTAGCAGATTACAAAATTTTGGCTGAAACTCTCGGAAAGACTCTCCCAGGTTGTAATCCTTAGTAAGACTCTGAATAAAACAAACTCTAACTCTTAAATAAATAAATAAGTCTCTTTGTTAAATTTCTCTAACAAATTTCTTAATTGCTCTTCTGTGTTATCTTGGAGTTTGTTCAGTTTCCTTAGAATTGTTATTTTGAATTTTTGATCTAAGAATGCACACATTGTTGTCTTGTTAGGGTCAGTCATTGGCTTCTTAGTTTGTCCATTTGGGAAGGTTACATTTCCTTTTTTCCTATTGTTTCTTGTAGATATATATCTATGGCTTTGCATTGAAGGAGTAGTCATTTATTCCTGTCTTCTCATTTATTCCAGTCTTCTCTGTCTGGCTTATTTTGGCCTTTCTAGGGTTTGTTTGTTTAAAGGTTCTTTGCAGTTACCATGAGTCCCCATAATGCTAGATTACTGCCTTTTTTTGTTGTTGTTGCAGTAGATGGTGCCTGAATCTAAGGTTTGTCTTGACTCTTGCAAATGGTCAGAGCACTACCCATCCTAAACAGGGGGTTCTCAAAAGCAATACCTCAGCTGTGGGGGAAGGCTGGCTAAGGGTTCATGCCCAGAAGACCCATGGTGTGTACCTCCTACAGCATGGTGCTGCTGAACAGCCTTTGGCTGAGATAAAGGGCAGAGTTTCATGGACTGGAGTTTTTAGTCCCACATCCTCTTTTTGTTACTAGCTTCCCTTAGGGGTTTTTCTTCTTATAGGCACTTGGGATGCTGGTTGAAGCAGGAATGGGTTTTCTCCAAGGGAACCCAAGATGGTGGGGAAGCTGGCTGTCTGCCTCAATCTTACTTTTTCCAGTGTAGAAACTGTGAGTCAGGGAGAAAGTGTCATGGATAAAGAAGTTTGTTTCTCTTACTCTCTCCTCAGAGTTTTACACTTTTCTGTGGCCCCAGGGATTGTCCTAGTCTCTGATTTGAGTTCTGGGATGGTGTTGATGACATTTGTCTTGGATTTCTTTTTTGGTTTTCAGTGGAGGAGAGTGAAGTGCTTCTACTTTACCATTTTGTTGAAGTTGCTCCATTTGTTCTTGATGTCATAATTTGCATCTTTTAATATTATGTATCCCTGTATTAGTCCATTTTCACACTGCTATAAAGAACTACTTGAGACTGGGTAATATGGAAAGAAAAGAGGTTTAACTGACTGACAGTTCTGCATGGCTGGGGAGGCAACTTACAATCATGGTGGAAGGTGAAGGGGAGGCAAGTCACATCTTACATGGTGGCAGGAGAGACAGAGAGAGCAAAGGGGGAAGTGCCATACTTTTAAACCATTAGATCTGGTGGGAACTCACTCGCTATCATGAGAACAGCATGAGGAAAATCCACTCCCATGATCCAGTCACCTCCTACCAGGTCCCTCCCCTGACACATGGGGATTACAATTTGACATGAGATTTGGGTGGGGATACAGAGTCAAACCATATCATTCCACCCCTGGCCCCTCCCAAATCTCTTGTCCTTCTCACATTTCAAAACCAATCATGCCTTCCCAACAGTCCCCCAAAGTCTTAACTCATTCCAGCATTAACTCAAAAGTCCAAGTCCAAAGTCTCTTCTGAGATAAGGCAAGTCCCTTCTACTTATGAGACTGTAAAATCAAAAACAAGTTAGTTATTTCCAAGACACAATGGGAGTACAGGCATTGGGTAAATGCTCCCATTCCAAATGGGAGAAATTGGCTAAAACAAAGAGGCTACAGGCCTTATGCAAATCCAAAACCCAGCAGGGCAGTCATTAAATCTTTTATTTTATTTTATTTTTTTGAGACGGAGTCTCACTCTGTTGCCCAGGCTGGAGTGCTGGAGTGCAGTGGTGCGATCTCGGCTCACTGCAAGCTCTGCCTCCGGGGTTCATGCCATTCTCCTGCCTCAGCCTCCCATGTAGCTGGGACTACAGGCACCTGCCACCACACCCACCTAATTTTTTATATTTTTAGTAGAGACGGGGTTTCACTGTGTTAGCCAGGATGGTCTCAATCTCCTGACCTCCTGATCCCCCCGCCTCGGCCTCCCAAAGTGCTGGGATTACAGGCGTGAGCCACCGTGCCCAGCCAAATCTTAAAGCTCCAAAATAATCTCCTTTGACTCCATGTCTCACATCCAGGCCACACTGATACAAAGGGTGGGCTTCCAAGGCCTTGGGCAGTCCCGCCCCTGTGGCTCTGCAGGGTACAGCCCCTGTGGGTGCTTTCATGGGCTGGCATTGAGTGTCTGTGGTTTTTCCAAGTGGATGGTGCAGCTGTTGGTGGATCTACCATTCTGGGGTTTGGAGTATGGTGGCCCCCTTTTTATAGCTTCACTAGGCAGTGCTCCAGTGGGGACTCTGTGTAGGGGCTCCAACCCCACATTTTCTCTCTGCCTGCCCTAGTAGAGGTTTTCCATGAGGGCTCTGCCCCTGCAGCAGACTTCTGCGTGGACATCCATTTGTTTCCATACATCCTCTGAAATCTAGGTGGAGGTTCCCAAAGCTCAATTCTCACCTTCTGCACACCTACAGGCCCAACACCATATGGAAGTTGCCAAGGCTTGGGGCTTGCTTCCTCTGAAGTGATGACCCAAGCTGTACCTTGGCCCCTTTTAGCTGTGGCTGGAGCTGGAGCAGCTGGGACACCATATCCTGAGCCTACACAGAGCAGTAGGGCTCTGGGCATGATCCATGAAACCATTTTTCCCTCCTAGGCTTCTGGGCCTGTGATGGGAGGGGCTGCTGTGATGGTCTTGGACATGCCCTGAAGACAGTTTCCCCATTGTCTTGGCTATTAACATTTAGCTTCTCTCTCTTTTTCTTTTTTTTTCTGAGACGAGGTCTTTCTCTGTCACCCAGGCTGGAGTGCAGTGGCATGATTTTGGCTCACTGCAACCTCCGCCTCCTGGGTTAAAGTAATTCTCCTGCCTCAGCCTCCCAAGTAGCTGGGATTACAGGTGCTCACCACCACACCCAGCTAATTTTTGTATTTTTAGTAGAGATGGGATTTCACCATGTTGGCCAGGCTGGTCTCTAACTCCCGACCTCAGGTGATCCACCCACCTCGGCCTCCCAAAGTTCTGGGATTACAGGCATGAGCCACCATACCTGGCCTTAAAATCTAATAAAGATTAAAATCTCCCTAGATTAACAGACAGACTTGACAATATCGGTTCATCTTCCTCATGCAGAAAAGCACATTTGTCTTTCATTCTTTCCCTGTAGTGTCTTTTATTCCTATTCGTGTTTTATTAATTTTCTTGGAATAAATCACATATTTTGAGTTAAATTAGCATTTATTCCATTTATTTACTTGTTTAAAACATCGTATCCAATGTTACCCATTTTTTTTTCTAGCTATGTACTCCAATATAGAAATTCCTTAGGCTTTTGGGACTTTAGCTTGTGTTACTTCGTTAGGCAGAATGAGCTAGACTGTGCTGCAGTAATACAGCACTCCCAAATCTGAGTGGCTAAACACAAGTTTTTTCCTCCCTCATGCCAAGTCCACTGCTGGCATAATAAGCATCAGGACAGCTGTCCTCTGTGTGGTGAGTTAGTGAGCCAGCCTGCTTGACTTTATGCTTCTCCATCTTAATGCTCAGCCTCTGCACTTGCCACCAAGGGGAAGAGGGAGACCTGAGGATCCCTGGGTCTTCTCACTGCCTCAGCCCAGAAGTGACCCTCATCACACTCCTGCTCCTATTTCATTGACCAGAACGAGTCACAGGACTCTGCCTAAGGACAAGGGGGCTTAGAGGCAGAGTCTTCTCTGGAGAGGAGAACCAGATAGGGGAAGCCATGCCACACCCATGCCCGTGGCTTTTTGGGGTTTGGGGTTAGCAGACTCAAGCAGAAGAGAAATTCCCAGGAGTTGTTTTAAAATAACAGTGAAAAGGTTAGATAATATGGGGGCACTCGGAGCTGGTGTCAGAAGGTGTGAGGTGATACCTCCCCCCAAAAAATAAGGGCTGGGAGAAGGGCAGGGGGTCTTGAGGTGGGCCAGCCATTGGGGAGGGATGGATGTCAGACAAGTTTAGGGACTGAGAAAAGTAAGTGAGTGGACACAGGGCCTGGAAGGGTCTGGTCAGCAAGAGACATGAGGGAATGGAGCTACCAGGGACAGGAAGAGGATGATAATGAACTTTCCCTGAGTGCTGGCCCTGTGCTTGGTGCTTGCCAAGTACTTTATGCTTGTTAACTAAGTCCTCTAACAATCTTTGAGGCTGGTACTCTTGGAACTCCCATTTGACAGATGAGGAACTCAGAGATGTTAAGTCACTTGTCCCGGGTCACCAGCTGTGGGGGTGCCAGAGCTGGATCCCCTACCTTTCCCAAGAATCTAAAGTCTGCGTGAATTTGTAGCCTAAGCTGTTAATAATCGTGCTGTGTCACTTTGTCAAGATATCCATAAAAGAGAGAGCGAGGGAGGGAGAAGGAAGTGCCATCCTTGAAATGTGTCCAGCCCTGCACTAGGCACTGGTGTAAATGTCCCAGAAACTGCTGGACACATAATCGTCCTCAACACATATCTCTCTCCTTCCCCCAGTTTCCTGAGCTAAGGGCAGAGATGTGGACTTCTGTGCCCCATTTGGCCACTGTCTTTTTTTTTTTTTCTTTTTCTTTCTTCTTCTTTTTTTTTTTTTCGAGATGGAGTCTCGCTCTGTCACCCAGGCTGGAGTGCACTGGCACGATCTCAGCTCACTGCAACCTCCGCCTCTTGGGTTCAAGCAATTCTCCTGCCTCAGCCTCCTGAGTAGCTGGGATTTCAGACACCCATCACCATGCCTGGCTAATTTTTGTATTTTTAGTAGAGACGGTGTTTCACTATGTTAGACAGGCTGGTCTCGAGCTTCTGACCTCAGGCGATCCACCTGCTTGGCCTCCCAAAGTGCTGGGATTATAGGTGTGAGCCACCACGCCTGGCCAGCCACTGTCTTTTCTAAAAGCCATGAGTGAGATGGGGCTGGGATTCTTGTCCCAGGGGCCTACTCTGCCAGATTGGTAAAGGCGGGGCTGCCTGCCGGCAGGGAAGGAGGAAGGGGGAAGGCTGTTTGGCCTCAGCATGCTTGCAGAATATTTCTGGTGACAGATGGGAAAGCTTGAATGTGGGTGCTTTGCAAAACATCCTCCTGCAGCCTCCACCAGCGAGTGCTGCCAGGATAATAAAGCCAGGCAGATGTGGGTTCAGATAAAATGGGGGTAATGACAGTCTTGGGGATTAAATGAGAGAATTCATATAAAGTGCTGAGCACAGTTCCTGGCACAGGCACTAGATGTTCAATGAGTGCAGCTCTCATTACCCTTGTCACAGATGTTTAAAATGGAAAATGAGGTTCAGCAAGTTGCCCAGGCTTGTGACAAATAAGTGGCAGAGCTGGGGCTTGAATCCAGGTCTGGGCCATAGAATTAGCTCTTGTCTCCCCACCCCACTGCCCCAGCAGGACCAGAGCTGAGCAGTTCACCTGGGATTTTAGCAATATAGAATCACAGGAAGAATGTTCCTGCCTTTCCCATAAAAATGCTGTTTTGAAAACAGAACATTATGTAATTAATGTCCTTTCTCGGGCAGATTTGAGCTCTGATTCCTCTTGGCATTTTATGTTAAAAAGAAGTTTTTCTTTTCTGGCAAGCCTGCATGATTGCTAATAACAGTGGAGCAAAATAATTTTTGCTACAGCTAGGAAAAGAATTTTTCCTCAATCCTCATGAGTTCTTAGTTGGGACGGACCCCTGTAACAAGACAGATTGATGAGAAAAACAGTTTAGTGACGCGTGCAATGCATATCACGTGGCCGCAACTTCAGTGAAAAGTAACTCAAAGCAGTAGCTTAGAACTCTGGCTTATGTAACATCTTCAACAAAGAACAATAAATCTGTGGAGAAATGACATGACAAAGGTAAGCAATTTTAGGCTTCCAACAGCTGGAAGCTCAGGAAGGTAAATATATGGGAGGAAACCATTGGAGTGAGGTTTCCTTGCAGATTCCTCTGGTGCCATCTCTGAGCTCTTAGGAGTCTAGAGTTGTCTCCAGTAAAGGTGAATTTATATCCTGCCTCTAGGCAGATAAGGGGGAGGGTGGAGGGAGTTTTCCTGTGTTTGCTGCTTCTTAATTGCCTTCAACTCAAAAATAATTTTATGTCAAAGAGGATACTTTGGGGGGACATATCCTTTGACAGCCACTATAGGTTGAGTTCTTACTATATTCCAGGCCTAGGCCTCATTGCTTTACAAACAAACTCTCATTTAATTCGGAAAACCCTGTGGAGTAAGTACTTTGACACCTGTTTTACAGTTTAGGAAACTGAAGCGCAGTTTTTCCTAAAATTGTTGCTAGTGGATGGTCGACACAGGATTTGAAGCTAGGTTTTGGAATTTTTCTGGTTTTTGTCTTTTTTTTTTTTTTTTTTTTTTGAGACGGAGTCTCGCTCTGTCGCCAGGCTGGGGTGTAGTGGCATGATCTTGGCTCACTGCAAGCTCTGCCTCCCGCGTTCAAGCGATTCCCCTGCCTCAGCCTCCTGAGTAGCTGGGACTACAGGTGCCTGCCACCGCGCCCAGCTAGTTTTTCGTATTTTAGTAGAGACGGGGTTTCACCATGTTGGCCAGGATGGTCTTGATCTCCTGACCTCATGATCTGCCTGCCTCGGCCTCCCAAAGTGTTGGGATTACAGGCATGAGCCAGTGTGTCCAGCCTGGTTTTTGTCTTTTTTTGGCCATGGGATCTGTGTTTAAATGGAAATACATGGAAACAAACATTGAGCTGCTCTAATTAAAGTTGAGAAAAGTGATGATGAGGGCAAGGAGATTATAAATGGCTTGGTGTCACTCCTCACTTCCCCCATGAAGCAAAATTTGAAAATCACTGAATTGTTCTGCTTTCTATGACTCCTTCTATGTTTATAGATAAAGATTGGATTTCCTTTTCTGCCTTGCCTTCTGGGAGGCTCAGGCCTTCTTTGTTATACTCAGTCATGCTAATTCTCTTCAAATTGGGGTTCTGGACCAGGCACAGTGGCTCACGCCTGTAATCCCAGCACTTTGGGAGGCCGAGGTGGGCAGATCACTTGAGGTCAGGAGTTCGAGACCAACCTGGCCAACATGGCAAAACCCCATCTCTACTAAAAATACAAAAATTAGCTGGGCATGGTGGCACATGCCTGTAATCCCAACTACTCGGCAGGCTGAGGCACGAGAATCGCTTGAACTTGGGAGGTGGAGGTTGCAGCTGCATTCTAGCCTGGGCAACAGAGTGAGACGTTGTCGCAAAAAAACAAAACAAAAACCAAAACAAACTGGAATTCTGAAATAATTTTCTGTTTCCCATCTTCCCATTACAAAGCCCTTCTTTTACTCTGTGATCACCCTTTAATCAGGCTGGCATGGTGGCTCTCGCCTGTAATCCCAGCACTTTGGGGAGGCTGAGGTGGGAGGATCGCTTGTGCCCAGGAGTTTGAGACCAGCCTAGGCAACATCACAAGACTCCTATCTCTAAAAAAAAAGAAAAAAGAAAAAAAGTTAGCTGGATGTGGTGGTGTGCACCTGTAGTTCCAGCTACTTGGGAGGCTGAGGCAGGAGGATTGGTTGAGCCTAGGAGTTGGAGGTTACAGTGAGTCATGATCGTTCCACTGATCTCCAGCCTAGGCAGCAGAGTGAGAACTTGTCTCAAAAAAAAAAAAAAAATCAAGAACCCCGAACCAACACTCATAATTTACAGTTGCCCCAGGCTGTGGCTTAATGATTAAGACGAACACAAGTGACTGACTTGGGGGCAGAGGGCTGGCCGGTGTTTGTGTTGAGGGGAGTGTTTTCAGCATCCCTGGATATGCCAGTCTGCCTGTGCCCCCACAGCTCTCTCCCTCTGCGGGGCATGCCTGAGGTTGGCTTTGCAGGAGGAGTGAGCGTTTTATGTTGGACAATGGGAAGGTTGAGCTTAGGTGCCCTGATCCCATGGGAAACCCTTCCTTGGAGGAGGGAGCCCTGGCTCACTTAGCTATTGCCAGGCAACCTGGGAACATGACTGGTGTTCCTCATTGGACAGTCCTGCTCATCTCTCTATAAGGTCCTTTCTAGGAAGTAGATGAGTACATTTAATGAAAGGGCTAGCTTTGGAAAACAAGCCCAGCCCCATGTCCTCCTCTCTGGATGAGTGTCAGCCAAAAATCAACTCAAAAAATCTCTTTGCTGTGGACTGAAGATTTGTCTCCCCCTTATTCATATGTCAAACCCTCATCCCCAGTGGCATGGTATTTGGAGATGGGGCCTTTGGAGGTAATCAGGGTTAGTTGAGGTCATGAGGATGGGGCCTTCATGATGAGATTAGTGTCCTTATAAAAAAGACACCAGAGAGCTTGCTTTCTCTTCTCCCTCTCGCCCAGTGTGAGGACACAGTGAGAAGGTGACCATCTGCAAGCCAGAAAGACAGCCCTCACCAGAAACCAACCATGAGGGCACCTTGATCTTAGACTTCTAAGCCTCCAGAACTGTGAGAAAATACATTTCTGGCTGGGCACGGTGACTCACGCCTGTCATTCTAGCACCTGAGGAGGCCAAAGCAGGTGGATCACCTGAAGTCAGGAGTTCGACACCAGCCTGGGCAACATGGTGAAATCCCATCTATACTAAAAATACAAAAATTAGCTGGGCATGGTGGCAGGCACCTGTAATCCCAGCTACTTGGGAGGCTGAGGCAGGAGAATTGCTTGAACCTGGGAGGTGGAGGTTGCAATGAGCTGAGATTGTGCCACTGCACTCCAGCCTGGGCGACAGAGCAAGACTGTCTCAAAAAAAAAAAAAAAAAAAAAAAAAAAAAAAAAAAAAAACAGAGAAAAAGAAAAAGAAAATGAAAATAGATTTCTGTTGTTTAAGCCACCCAGTCTATGTTCTGTTACGGCAGCCTGAGCTGACTAGGACATCCAGACAGAAGGAGATTAAGGCAATTAGTTCTGTTCTTCTGAAGTCCGGCAGGTGGGGGCACTGTAAGGCAAGAAACTAGCAGGAGTGAGGTGGTTACTGGTTTAGTGGGTCTTTGGAGGCACTGAAAAATCAAATTGTTTACGTTACTGCTCAGCAATGGGAATGCAAAGAATGCAAGGAATCCCATCACAATGGTAGATTCTGACTTTTTTTTTTTTGGAGAAGGAGTCTCTCTCACACAGTGTGGAGTGCAGTGGTATGATCTCTGCAACCTCCACCTCCCGGACTCAAGCGATTCTCTTGCCTCAGCCACCAAGTAGCTGGGACTACAGGCACGTGCCACCACGCCCAGCTAATTTTTGTATTTTTAGTAAAGACAGGGCTTTTTCATGTTGGTCGGGCTGGTCTTGAACTCCTGGCCTCAAGTGATCGCCCACCTCGGCCTCCCAACGTGCTGGGATTACAGGTGTGAGCCACCGTGCCCAGTCGATCCTGATCCTGGTTGAATTTGTGGGTGGAGGCGTCTGGGGCATCTGGGGATGGAGTTTAGCAGCAAGTGGACATTCCTCACCCCAGAACTAAGGTAGGTCTGCATTGACCTGAGTCCTTTTTTTTTTTTTGAGATGGAATCTCGCTCTGTTGCCCAGGCTGGAGTGCAGTGGCAAGATCTTGGCTCACTGCAGCCTCTGCCTCCCGGGTTCCAGAGATTCTCCTGCCTTAGCCTCCTGGGTAGCTGAGATTACAGGTGTGTGCCACATGCCTGGCTAATTTTTGTATTTTTAGTAGAGACGAGGTTTCACCACATTGGCCAGGCTGGTCTCGAACTCCTGACCTCAGGTGATCCACCCGCCCCAGCCTCCCAAAGTGCTGGGATTACAGGCATGAGCCACTGCGCTCGGCCGAGTCTGTTTTTATAGTGCAGAGGTTAAGTATTTCAAGTTCAGACAGACAAATGGCAGATAAAGTAGGTCCCTGAATCCCATGGAGCATGGTCAGGCTGGTGCAGGGGCCTCCTAGGAGCACTTTCCAGGAGCAAGGCCTGGCTGTAGTGGAAAGAATGCAGACTCTGCAGACAGGTCACTCTGGGTGAGAATCACATCTCTCCTGGGGCATTGCCTTATGTCTTCTGGCAAGGCCCTTCACTTACCTGAGCCCAGGTGTCTTCATCTGCAGAGTAGGGAGGAAGACACCTGATTGTCATGGGTGCTGACATTGCTGGCCCCCTATAAATGCAGTGACTGTCAGACCTCTGAGCCCAAGCTAAGCCATCGTATCCCCTGTGACCTGCACGTATACATCCAGATGGCCCCTAAGGAATGACAAAAGAAGTGAAAATGGCCTGTTCCTCCCTTAACTGATGACTTTACCTTGTGAAATTCCTTCTGGCTCATCCTGGCTCAAAAGCTCCTCCGCTGAGTACCTTGTGACCCCCCACCCCTGCCTGCCAGAGAACAACCCTCCTTTGACTGTAATTTTCCTTTACCTACCCAAATCTTATAAAATGGCCTCACCCCATCTCCCTTCGCCGACTCTCTTTTCGGACTCAGCCCGCCTGCACCCAGGTGACATAAATAGCCTTGTTGCTCACACAAAGCCTGTTTGGTGGTCTCTTCACACAGATACGAGTGAAAGTGATCATTACTGACATCCATTCACAACTTTCCGGGGTGCCTAACTATTTTCAGGGCCCTGGATAAAGGTGAGCAGAATCAGACAGGGTCCCACCCTCACAGGGTTTGGAGTCAGTATAATCTCAAGTGTGGTGAGGCTGCCCTGCCAAATCCCCTGTGGTGTGAGGACTCCTGTGACACACACGCTGCAGGACCAGGGTTGGAGGGTCCCTTCACATCCTAAGGTCAGCCCTCTCTCCCAGGTTTTGTGTTTAGTGCTGGTTTGCCATTGACAGGGGCGTTCTGCAAACCCAAACCAGGACCCGAGAGAGTGTGGCCCCCGCAAGAACGGGGGTTGCTGTCTTGGCTCCCTGTTTAGGGAGATGTCTGAAGTCAGAGCTGCTGCAGCAGCCTTTTGCTTCTCCATGGTCTCCAGGCTTGAGTGATGGCCTCATCATCAGCCTTCAGGGATGATCTGACTCTCTAGACACTCCTGTGGTGTGCAGGAGCCATGCGGCTCTGATGCGGGTCCTGCCAGCATGGTGCCAGTGAGGCCCAGGTATATTGATGAATGCCCAAGTGGGCAGATGAGGGCTTCCCAGCAAATGGATATCTGTGGGTCAGGGTGGAAACTGTGGAGGAAGGAGGCAGGTAGGGCCTTCTCTGGTTGCTATGGGCTGGACCTGGGAGAAGGCTAGGTGTATTGCAGAGGGAGAAGGGGTTTCTCATTCTTTCATTCGACAAACACTTCCTGAGCATCTTCTCTAGGCCTTGTGCACTAGGGATTCAGAGTAAACAAGATAGACAAGAATCTTTGCCCTCATGGAGCTGACATTATCATTAGGAGGGACACACGAGACAAATCAGTAAAATATAGAATATGTTCAATGGTGATAAACAGTAAGGGGGAAAAAGAAGGCAAGGCAGGCAGAGGAAGACTGCAGAAGTTGAGATTTTAGATGGGGTGGCTAAAGGGGACCTCATTTAGAAGAAGTGTGATAAAAGACCTGAAGAAAGCAAGGGAGTGGGCCGCGAGGCTCTTGGAGGGAAGGATACTCCTGGCTGGGGAAGAGCAGGTGGAAAGCATGGAGATGGGGCATGCCTGGAGAGGGTAGGAGGCCAGCACAACTGGGGCTGTGTGAGCGAGTGGGAGAGTGCAGGAAGGAGGTCGGAGGCTAAGAGGGAGCTGGACTCGCAGGACCACCAGGAATGCAGGAGAGACTCCACTGGGAGCCCAGGGAGGGCTCTGTGCAGAGTCACAAGTTCTGCCTTAGACTGGAGGAAGATCATTTTGGCTCCTCTGTTGAGAACAGGGTGTAGGGACAAGGCCAGTAGGGGAGACCAGTTGGGAGGAGACCACTGCAGTCATCAGATGAGGGGGAGGCACTGCACCTTTGTTCTCTACTGTGTCCCAGCCTATGGCATGCATCCTGGCATGGAGCAGGAACTCGATAAATATTTGTTGAATGATGTGTGCTTTAGTGATGTCCAAGTACCAGTTTTCAGACTCATGCTAGGTAGGCTATATGGGGAAGGTGCAGAAAAACAGATCCCAGGCATTGCAGCTGGGGATCCTGATCCAATAGGCTTCTGATGGGAAAGTTGAATCTGGATTTTTAGCACAGCCTGCAGGTAATTTTGGACAGGCAGGGACTGGCCTTCTGTGTCAGTTAGGGATGATTTTGGTTGCAAGTAACAGAGACTGACCAACAATGGTTTAAACAAAGAGGGATTTATTTTATTTACAAGAATTCTGGAGAAGGATGGCGGCTGGTATTGGCTTGGTGAAATAATGATAGGGTCAATGACTCTGTGATTCTCTTGGCCTTTTTGTCATGGTAGCAAAGTGGCTGCTGTGGCTCCAGGCATCACACCCTCAATCAAGGTAGGAAGAAGAGGCCCAGGGAGGTGTTAGCCATGCCTGTGTCTTTTATTGGAAAAGCTTTCCCAGAAGCCCAGGTAGACTTCCTCTTCAATTTCATTGGCCACACCTGATCACATAGCCATCCTAAGCTGCAAAGGAGACTGGAACAGTGAAAATCTGGATTTACAGCCTCCACAGTTGGAGTGGCTGGAGATACAGAGTTGGGACGACCCCTGAAAAGTGAACCAAGGTCGTCTGCACGGCTGCCCTGGAGGGCGTGGTGCTTGAGGACCCTTCTACTTCTGGGGCTTCATGGAATGACTTGTTGCCTCCATGGAGCACCTCTGGGGACCACTGGGTGAATCCCCAGGCATTCCCTTGGAGAGCCCTCGTCTATCTGAGACCCTCTGTCTTGCTTCTCTTCACATGTCTGAACAACACATGGACCCGAGGGCTGCTTCTTTGGGGAAGTGGTGATCTTTATTTTAGGGATTGTGCATCTTCAGCGTAACCCTCACCTGGCAGACATTAAACAGCGTAAACACATTCTCAGCACGCCAGTCACATTCAGGAGCCTCTTGGAGCTTGACTTATACACACGCACACAGGCGGAATATCTGCATTTACAGCCCTGTGCTGGCAGCACACACAGGAAAAGCACGACTTCAGTCACCCTCAAACCACCCAGTTATGAGTAAGACCAGAACAATCCCTTTCCTCCGACAGTCCCACGTTTGCTTCCAGGAATCAAAGAGCATGCCAGTGGCAGCTATCTGTGGCAGTTTTGGGAAAGTGAAAGGAGATGCTATTCCAGCACTGCTCTGTCACCTTAGATGATGGGTTTAGGAAGCCAGAGGCAGGGATTTCAGGGGAAAAGAAACAGGCCTGGTTTATTCTCTAATTCTTTAAAAATGGGATAGGAGCAAAAGGTTAAAATATGTGGGTCTCACACAGGAAAGGCCTTCTGAAGAAGAAAAATGGGTGAACTCACTGGAGTTGGCCCAGCTAGGGGTTGGGTCTCAGGTGACAGAGGCCGGAGATTCAGACTCAAAGGGGCCAGTCCATAAAGGTGGCAGTGGGGTCTTCAAACCACTGTTTCTATTCCAGAAGCCTACTGAAAATCATTGTATATTTGCTTTCCATAAGACTAGGAAAAAGTAAAAAAAAAAAATTTTTTTTTTTTTTTGGCTAGAATTGCATTGTAACAGTGTGGTCACACTGGTAAGAAATGCAGATTGGCAATCACGTACATCTCTGATTAAAACAACACTCACATAACCAACACAATTTGCTAGGCCAAAGTCTTCACGGGCAATCCCTGGGGTGGGAGTCTGGGATGGGGTGGATAATGAAGAATACCTGGGGTTGCAGAAGTGGGGTGGGAATCCCTGGGGCATCAGTCCACAGGAGGTGGGGGCCAGCGATGGCTTCAGGGGTGATATTTCCAATATATATCAGCCCTGGGCACTCTCGCCCTGCTGCTCACAGCATGGTCCTCACACCAGCAGCCTCCGCCTTACCTGGGAGCTTGTTAGAAATGCACGAACTCCCAGATCTATTGAATTAGAAGCTGTATTAACAAGATCCCCAGTGATTTTTATGCACAATCAAGTTTGTGAGGCACTGCTGCAGACTTCTGAGTGCAGGAATGCGGCAGCCCTGGGTAGGTGTGGTTAGAAGGCCTGGACGGGGAGGCTGTGCGGAGGGGATGATGAAAGCATGGGTGAGGGGAGAAGACCCTAAACAGCTGTCTTTGTTAGTCCCCGCCCACCTGGCCGGGATGCCAGCAACAGGGCCACCTGCAGTCTGCCCTGCCCTTCCTCCCCTCAGTGGCTTTGAAGGCAGGTGTCCTTGAAGCTAAGCTCTGCTGGCTGCAGGTAAAACCACAGGTGGGGCAGTTCTCTGAGACCTAGGAGCTGGGGTGTACAGAGAAGCGGGGCCCTGGGGAGCCTTGGAGATTCCTGGTGGAAAGGCCTGGGCAGAACAGAAGGCTTGTCAAGTCAGAGGGCCACCTCTTCCTCCTCAATTCTGCCAGAGAAAGCTCCTGTGCTGGGCTCTGAACCCACTGCAGGGAGGGGTGCAGGTTATCCCTCTTGGAGCAGGAGGGCTGGGTGCTTGGAAGGAAAACCTAGGAGCTTAGGGCCCCCAGCCTCCCAGGGAGAGCCAGGCCCTCTGGGGTGACACATTTCTACAGAAGCAGGTGGGAACATCACAGACGTCCCAGGGCCTGGGGCCCAGGGCTGCCAGGTACAGAAGGGCTGAAGGAGGCTGTCCAGGCCAGGGTGGGCAGTGGCCTGAGCCCGGCAGCTGGCCCTACAGCTCTCTCTCTTCGCTGGTCAGTGTGGCAATTCTCCGCAGGTTTTCCCTGACTTTAATAAACTCGGGGGCGTGATCCTCTTCCTTCTCTGGTGGTTTTTCCAGCTGAAGGAGGGAGAAGCAGAGAGTGAAGTGGGTGGAGCTAGGGGGATTCCTACTCTGAAAACCTGTGGAGTTTGGACAAGGGGCCCACTCAGTGGGGAAACAGAACCAACCTGGGGATGAGTTTTGCTATCAGCCTGGTAGCTGGGGCACAGAGCATGAGACTGAGTTCTCCTTGTGCAGCCTGGTTCAAATCACTCACCCCCTCTGGGCCTCAGCTTCCCCATCTCTAAAATGGGAATGCCACCTGGCTCACAAGACAGTTATAAGAATGAAATCAGAATCAGCATGCAGTACACTGGGCCAGTGAGGAAGCTGAGGTTCAGGGAAGCCACTCGCCCTAAGGACCTAGCAAAGTGAATGGCAGAGGGAGGACTCAGGCCAGGAGTGGACTCTTAGTCCAGTGCTCTGTCTGCTGATCCTCTTCCCTCTTACTAGCTGTGGCCACAGCAGAGCTCCTCCCTGGAGGACAGCCCTGGAGGATGCGTGGTCCCTGCTGGGTGCCCATCACCCACCTGGTTCAGCCTCTGCTGCCGTCTCAGCAGCTCCTGCTCAAAGGGGCACTGCAGCCGCTTGGCTTCCAGCTCCTCCTTCTTCTTCTTGATGAGCTGGTTCCGCCGGCGGTGCTCTAGGACACGCTGCAGCTCTGGCTTGCTGTCCACACCAAGGCCCCTGGGGTGGGAAGTGGGGAGCTGTCAGGAGACCATCACCTTCCCGCTTCCCCCAGCCTCAGGGCTGCTTCCTGCGGTGACACCAACCCCCATTATTATCCTGTGCAATCCTCCCTGTAGCCTTGGAGGTGGACCCATTACTGTCCCATTTTACAGGGACAGAAACTGAGGCTCCTAGGGCTGAAGATACCAGTCCAAGTCATAGCTACAGATAGGCCACATGAGGATTTGAACCCAGGCCTGTTTGACTGCAGAGACCAAGTTTTATGTTATTTCTGGTTATTTTCTTAGGATACTTTCCTAAAGGTAGAATTGCTGGGTCAGGCTCTTTAAAAAGATTTGAGGTACATATATCTATCTGTGTCTGAGAAAGGTTATCCAGTGTATCCTCCTCTGAACAGTGTACAAGAGCATCTATTTCTCCCCACCATCACCAGCCAATCTTTTCATATTTGAGAATCTGGTAGGCCAGAAAGAATATCTGCTTTTCATTTGTTTCTTTATTAGTCACATGGAACAACATTTGATATGTTTACCAGCCATTTGCATTTCTTCTTTTGTGAATTAACTGTATTATCAATATTATTTTTACAGACAAGGACATGCTCTGTTGCCCAGGCTGGAGTGCAGTGGTGCAATCATAGCTCACTGCAGCCTTGAACTCCTGGGATCAAGTGATCCTCCTGCCTCGGCCTCCCAAAGTGTTGGGATTACAGGTGTGAGCCACCATGTCTGGCTGTACTGTATTACTTTTTATTCATTTTTTCCTTGTCGATTTTAAGAGATCTGGGCCAGGCACAGTGGCTCACGCCTGTAATCCCAGCACTTTGGGAGGCCGAGGAGGGCGGATCACGAGGTCAGGAGACCGAGACCATCCTGGCTAACACAGTGAAACCCTGTCTCTACTAAAAATACAAAAGAATTAGCCGAGTGTGGTGGCGGGCACCTGTAGTCCCTGCTACTTGGGAGGCTGAGGCAGGAGAATGGCATGAACCTGGGAGGTGGAGCTTGCAGTGAGCTGAGGTCGCGCCACTGCACTCCAGCCTGGGCGACAGAGTGAGACTTCATCTCAAACAAAAAAAAAAAAAAAAAAAAAAAAAAGAAGAAAAAAAACAAGAGATCTGAATTTTTTTTTGTATATGTGAGTTTTAAAAATAAAATTTATTTATATTACAAATACTTTCTCTGATTTGTCTTTAAGCTTTTGTTTTTGATTGTGGTGATGTTTTTTGATATTAAAGGGATGAGTCTAAAAACCATTCAGAGAAAATGCTCATATTATAATACTAATTGAAAACAAAAACAAAAGCGACTCAGTGAACAAAATGATAACTGTTAGGATATTGGTCACACAACTGAAAAGAATAGAAATCACAACCGGCTCTAATACCAGAATCGGCCAGCAGAGGGCGCTCTGAAAGCACCGCTGCGTTCACGCTGTTACTGGTTAGCAGGAGTATTTCCCAGTCCTCCAAGGGGAGGCTCAGCCTTCCTCTTCTCCAATTCACATCCCGTCAATTGCCCCATCCCACCCCTGCCACCTCCCAGATGCCCCTCTGGCTCGTCTCTGTCATTGCACACCACGGCCTTCCACGGAAAAGCCAGCCAGCATCCTAGGCCTCTGTAACATTCCTGCCCACTTTGGTATTGTGAGCTCCCCCATCCCACCTCACCAGACGGGCCCACCACACCTTGTGCCCCTGCTGTAGACCTTTCCTTAGTCCATCCTTCTGCCCTGGCCTGCACCACGCAATCGATGCTCCAGGCACAGTGAGTGACTCCTGTTTCCTGTTCATTTACATATGAGGTTACCTCTGCCATCCAGCACCCACCTCCGGCCTGGCTAACTCCAGTCCCCCTTCAGGTCATAGCTGAGGCAGCACCGCTCCTGTGAAGTCATTTTAGACCCCTCTCGGGTTCCTCCTCTGGGGTCTCAGGCCTATTTATGCCCTCATCAATGCACCCATCCTACTGCCTGGCTATGCACCCGTCCCTGTCTGTGAGGACAGGAACTGGGTCCCATTCATTCTTGTATCCCCAGGTCTGGGCTCAGTGCCCAGCACATAGTAGGTACTCAGTAAATGTATCTGGAGTGTGGGCATGAAATGGGTGGCTGGGCAAGAGAACAGGGCTTTTTGGGTCCCTCTGGTTCCCAGGGACCCACTGGGGACGGGGTCTTTACAGGTTTTGCCGGTGATCATGTGGGGCACCCTCAGCCTTCCTCAGCCTCTGGGAGCCCCAGGATGAAAGCCAGCTCTGCTTTCCTCCAGGGTCACCTTCCCCATCCCCCACAGGCCCAGGTGCTTGCGGGGCCCAGGCAGCAGGGCTTCATCCCTACCTTCTGTGGTTCATGAGCAGCTCCCGGTGGAGCTCCTGGTGACTCCGAGAGGCCTTCACGGGGTTCAACAGCTTCTTGGGCTTGATGAGCTCCGGATTCCACTCTCTGTATTCTGGCCGGGCCATCAGGCCCCCGATGTCTGCCCGCTCCCTCTGGATCTCCGAGTACATGGCGGCTGTAGAGATGGGCAGAGGTGTAGCTCAGAGCTGAGCCTATAATCTCACCCTGCCCCATGGGACACAGTTGAAGGGCAAGGTTTCCATGTCAGATGGACCTTGGCCACCTGCTACTGCGCATACCTGGGCAAGCTATCTGACTTTCTGAGCCTTAGTTTCTTCACTTATAAAATGGAAATCATAACGGAACGCATGCACAGGGCTGTCAGAATTGGAGATGATGTTTGCAATGTGTCTGGAGTATAGAAGTAAAATGATAACGGGTCACAAAATACGGGTTGACACATGCATATTTTTGGCCTGACTTTGCAACAGTTTTCGCCCACTATAAAAGGAATTATGTTTGAGTTTCTGTTTTTCAATGAGCTTGTAACAGAAAAGGAAAATATATTTAAAAAGAGTAACATGTACTTGTTAAAAACAATTTGGATAAATGCAGTGATAAAAAGAAAGTATTACACTTATTGTCTAACTCTATCCACAGTTCCACAACTGTTCAGCTTTTCATTTTCTTCACATCAAAGAGGAGAGTATGAAATTCAGAGACTGCTGTATCCCTAATAGCAAAGGGATAGTTGTCAAATGTTTGGCTACTCAATGGCCCCACTTCTACCACAGCAGTTTGAAATCTGTCAGTTTACTTAAAATTCAGACACAAGGGCTCCCTCTTCTACAAACTGGCTCCTTATCCTTGAAATGCCCAAAAGCAAATACAGCAGAGAGAGAGAGAGAGAGAGAGAGAGAGAGAGAGAAAGAGACTGACTTAAAAAAAAAAAGGCCTCAAAGGTATAGACACTGCCTGGCCATTAGCTGCTTATAGAAATTTCAGTGAAAATTTAGACTTTAGCTCTGCTCTCTTCATGAGTCTAGCTTTGCAGAGGTTGAGCTCCTATTATATGCCAGGCCCTGACAGTTGGCAGTGTCTGGTCTGGTATGCAGTAGGCGATCAATACACATTTGTTGGTAATTGCCAATGCAACTTTTGAAGTTTTCTTTGGTCTTGGGGAACCAGTGCCCGGTGGCATGTGATTTTCATGTGGCAACTGAGGGAGCGTGTCCCCATTTCAAACACCAGGCTTCAGCCCCTGCTTGAGGGCCACCATGTTGCCTGTGGACAGACTCTCATTTCCTCCCCCACACTGGGAAGGGGATGAGAACCATTCTCTGCCCAAATGCAGTTTCATGGATGAACAGGGATGTGTGAAAACCTGAAAGTGGCAAACAGCTTATTGGGGTCAGAAAATACAGAGAGGGGGGTTTGACGGGGTGCACGTTGCAAAGTGATATGTCAGGAATCTAGGCATAAAACAGGAGACTGTACTTTGCAACGGTGGCCACCAGACCCGTGTTTGGCATTTCTATGATGACCCATCACAGGCTGCTGTTAGGAGGAGCAAGTAAGACCACATACGTAAAGGTGCTGTGTAACCTGGAAAAAGTGTTAATTATTATAAGGTGTTTTGGATGTAGCCAGGTGAAGTGTCAGAGGATAGACATGTTAATTTTTTTCTCAAATTCATATTCTCAGAACCATTTCTATAATGAGAATTCTTATTAACTTCCCTTTTTTTTCTCATCTTTTTCATAAGGCTGTTTGCTTTCAGGTTATATCCTTCCTAATTTTTTGGTCCTTAAAAAGTGATCATAATAGTATTTAGAGTTACTTTAAAATGGGCACTCGACAAAATACATAGTTGGCTGTATCAGCTCCCCCCTCCTTAGTGTGGATATTTTCTTGTCTGTGGGATCAAGCTCTCTGGGTGCTTATGCATTAGAACACCTGGATTCAGATTGGAGCTTTGAGATCTTCTCTCTTTTGCTGCCTATTCCTATTGTCAAGTGTCGCCCATCCTTTGACTGAGTAATTCTCAGCTACGCTCTTTCCTTCCCGTGACCTCAGCTCTCTTCCTGTTCAGCTCATGCCACACTTTAATAACTACTTTGGCTCCCCAGCTATTCACCTGTTCTTAGTCCCTCTGTGCCCCCCAAATCTTCCAGAGCTGCTTGCTTTTCATCAGCCACACCATCCTTAAAAGAACCCACTGTATGTTGCCAAAGTGATAAGGTAGGAAATAGAATAAGTTGGATAACTTTAGGAAAGGAGATGGCAGCCTTAATATTTGTATAGATAAAGCCATACACTCAGAATTCCCACATGGATGAACAGAAACGCATTTGAAACTGAGAGAGTTCAAGAATGTGGCCAGATACAAAATAAGCACACAAAATCAAGAGCTCCTGAGTAACGGGAATGACCACTGAGAAAGTGCATAATAATAAAAATAGTCATGCATTCCACACATGTTCGAGTTCCTGTGATTTTCCTGGCACTGTGGTAGACACTGGACACACAGAGGAGAACTAAACAAGTGAGATCCCGGCGCTCACAGAACCCACACTCTGCTAGGGAGGCCAACAGTCAGCACACACACAAGCCAATGAAAACGAAAGACCACAAAAGGCTCCAGGCTCCCATAGAGACTAAGGAGGGACCCGCTGTCAGCCAGGTATGGTGAGGGCCTCTCTGAGGAGGCGACATTAAGATCTGACAGTTGAGAATGAGGAAGGAGGCCATTTGGGGCCTAGGGAACAGCATGTGTGACTCATGTACCTTGAACAAGCTGGGTCTGTTCAGGGAACAAAAAGACATAGTGTGCTGGGAGTGGTGTGAGCTGAGAGACTGGGAGAGCGCCTGGAGTGAGGGTGGACGGGTGGGTTCAAGTCGGGGAAAGGCGCGCCTGATTCAGTTATAAAAAGGTCATTCTCGCTGCTGTGTGGGGAAACCATCAGAGGCCTTGGGATGTTTTATGACTTTGGTTTCCTTCACTTCCAATGGGTGGTCTCTGTCTGTCTCTTCCGTTAACTTCCAGGGGAAAAATCTGTGATTGACCTGGCTGAGACCTTCGCCCCATACATAAGTTGCCGGCCAGCCAGTGGGTTGGCTGCCCCAGGGCCAGACAGTTGGACTCAGTCACACAGGGTTGCCCCTGGAAGAGGGGCCCTGTTTGGTTTGACTTTCTGTTGTTGTTGTCTTGAAATTCCAAATGCATTTTGAACAAGTGGCCCTCCTTTTTTATTTTGCACTGGGCCCTGTCAATTATGAAGCCAGTCCTGCACCCCAGGTCCAATCTGTGGTCAGCCCTGGCTCAATGATTTGCTCCAGGCCTTAAAAAAAAAATTAATTAAATTAGCAGTGAGCTGTGGATGATGGTGTTTCCCTGAGGCCAGGCTGGTGTGGTGGGTGAGGCAGGAACCCTGAGGGATGTGGCTGGTGCCTTAGCTCAGAGCTGCAGGGGAAAAACCATCGCCTTTGCCACTCAGGGTGCTGAACCCCAGCAGACAACCCCTGTGAGATCCACGTATACACCTATGAGGGGTGGGGTGAGTAGGGTTGCTGGGGACCCCCAGGACTTAGAAAGCTGAGCCAGCCTTTCTGCCTTTTAATTTATTTAACCGAGGTCTCTGGGCGGAAGAACCTCGTGCAGGTCCTGTTATAAAAGAGACTACTCAACAAAGCACAGGTGCCAGGCCAAGAAAATCCAGGCTGTCTTGGGCGGTCAGCTGGGCCTCCTGAGGCAGAGGACTGGGGTTGTTCCGAAGGCTTCTGGGCATCCCGAGAGATCCAAGACTCTGGGGTCCATCCGGGGAGTGGCCGTGGAGCGGCTAAGAGGGGAAGTGGGCATTAGACATGTCCTCTCTGGAAAGAAAAAGTTGAACACCCAGGAGAAGAGCTAGCAGGGAGAAGGAGGAGCGGGCCAATCACGAAGAAGAAAGGTAAGTGGCTTGTTTGTATTCTTCCCGGCTGTTAAAGAAATGCAGGAGGAAGCAGTAGCATAGGGAGGCTGAAACCATTCAGACTTGCATTTGAATGTCAGCTCTGTCCATGCCTCCCTACCCTCTGGAGCTGGAGCCTGGACACTACAGCCTTTGGACCAAATCCCACAGCCCTGGGACACAACACGCCCACTTATTGTCTATGGCTGTTTCCCACTGAACAGCAGAGTTGAGATGGGACAGCTGCTTTTGATCTGGTGTTTCCTCCTCTGCAAAATGAGCGTTACATTAGAATCCTCCTCCATGAAGTTGTGATATCATAAACAAGGTGATACTTGCAAGGTGCTTGGCAAATGCCTCGTACAGAGTTGAGCGCTTGGGGCTGGCTACCAGGGCTGCCACATACAACAGGCTGGTTGGGTACCTCACAGCAAGTCCTCAACTCCTATAGATTAAACTGTGAATGGTGCCCCTGGAATGGCAGTGTGACCACCCTGTTAGCTGCTATTAACAATCACTATTAATAAATCCCATTCCTAGTCCTAGATGGAGCCTTCTCATCCTCAGAAACCACACTGGTTAAATCAGTGGATCTTAACTTTGGCTGCATATCGGCATCACCACAGGAAGTTTCAAAAATTCCAGTGCCTGAGTCCCACCACAGGGATTCTGATTTAATGGGTTTGGGGGGCGGCTTGGCTTTGGGGATTTTTAAAAGCTCCCTAGGTGATTCCTAGAGTCAGCCAACTTTGCAAACCATGGAGTTAAAAACCCAAAACACAAACTTACTTGCTTCAGCCCTGAAGGATCTCAGCTGACTGTAGTTGGCCTGGTTATTGTGAGCAAATCTGATTAAGGTCACAGTTCTTAGCAGCTGTGTGATCTTGGGATGGTCTCTAACCTCTGGGATGCTCCTCTGTAGAATTGTGATGCTGTGAAGATTGGATGAGCTAAAGAGCTGGGCATGGGGTGGAGGCCACCAGTAGGCGACAGCTATTGAGTGTCTTGCATGACTATAGGATGGCAAATAATTCTCAATATGCAGATTATGGGACTGATGTTGTTTTTCCTGGGGTGGGGATAATAAGAGGTCTGAGGAAAGATTTGGAACCCCTTGCTTGGTTCCTCCCTGGTTCTGTTGGTGACCCAAGAGGTCCCAGAGCTCCTTGCCACAGGCTCTACAGGACGTTGGCCCCACACCAGGCAAGGCTCAGCAGAGATCACTGCTGCTCCCACGGAGAGTGCACCGGGCCACTGGCGCATGCATGGCTAATGCAGGGTGGCAGATTTGAAACCAAACACTGGTGCCTCCAGCCACAGGAGAGAGTAAGGAGAGACAGAAGGAGAGCTGCACTGATGGAGTCTCGGGGCCCAGTTCGTCTTGACAATAGCCATGGGACCCCAGGCTGTCTAAGGCCTCAGTGTCCCTTCCACTTGCCTCTCCACTGTTCTGGTAGTCATGTTTCTGTCTTCGATGGCATCAGTTGTAACAAATGACACATAAGCCAGTAAAGCAATGGTTAAAGCAGATGTTTTAGTGGAGACAGAGTGGGTTTGATTCATGGTGGCAACCCTTCCCAGCTGTGTTACCTTGGGCAAGTAGCTTAACCTCTCTGAGCCTCTATACAGCAAGGATAACAGCCTATTCATGGAGCAGTTTGGAGGGTGAAGTGATACAATGGCATGATGTGCTTAGCCCAGTGCCTGGCAGAGTGATGCTCACCGAAGACAAACTATGGTACTTCTGTCCTGAAGAAACCCTGTGGTCACCACTAGAATTTGATCTGGATCTCTAAATCACCCTTGGAGGCAGCCAGTGGTACCCTGTTTTATAGATGAGAAAACTAAGGCTCAGAGAGGTCAAGCTACTTGTCTCAAGATACACAGAGAGTAAGCAGCAAAGCCAGGACCTTGGACGCCAAATTCAATGCTCTTTCTACCTCTCCACTGTCTTCAAGGTGCAAAATGTCTTTTAGTTGACAAAGCAGGGTTATGTCCCTTTTCTCTCTCTAGATAGTCAAGAAACCCCAATGAAGAGGCTGTGTGAGCCCATTTTATGGATAAGAACATGGAGGCCTGCTAACTTGAGGACTCCTAGCCTACGTGAAATGCAAACTCTCACTGGGGAGCCCCAGCCTGGCCCTAGCAGCTTTGGGCTTAAGCTAGAGTCCACGGGCCTGTCTGGCCTCAGGCTGGTCTCTGTTTAGGAGAGGACCAGCTGGTGGCCTTCCCTCCTGTGCCCCCACTTCCTCATTACTGTTCAAGCTGCTGGGTTCCAAACACATTCAGAACCCTCTTGGTTCAGCATTTAATGGGATGGCAGGGCAGAGGAGAAGAGAGGCTTTCAAAATAACGACTGGCAAAGGAAAAAGAGGCATTCAGTAAAAGTGACAAGCATGGTCACTGGATTTCCTGACCCTTCTGGCTTTTTTCCTTTCCATGGGGAAAGTGCCTATTTGTATTTCGCTGGCCAGCAGCCAAAGAACAGTGTATCTGGGAGCCACCTCCAGATCTCCCAGCAGCCTCTGGTCAATGCTCGGAAGCCCCCAGCAGAGCTGCTTGTCCATTTGGATGCAATGACTCAAGGCTGACTTCCTGACCATTTTGCCTCAGGTCCGTTGCAACTTCCTACCTCGGAAGGAGAATGTTGGGTGGACATTTAGGATTTTGAACCAATTAAGTAGCAGAGTCCAGGGCTAGACATGGAGGGTCCTTAGCAAGGTTAGTGGACAGCATTGTGCGGTTGATCTGGAACAAGCATCAGCAGACCTGGAATCCCTGCTGGCTCATTAGTGGCATGATGTCAGCCACTTTACCTGGCAGATGCCTCTGCAGGGAAAATTCCAGCAGGTACTCACCACCAACAGAACTAAGAGGGCCACTCAGGATCTAAGCCTCCCAGAGATGCAGGCGTGGGGGCTGCCTTGAAGCTCAAAGCTACTTGGGTTTGGTAGCAGTTTCGAAAAGTGACACACCCAATCCTACAGCTCTTGATTTCTGGCCCAATCTCAGACTTGCCTTGTATTGCAAAGTCCTAAAGCCAAATTCACCAGAAAGGCAGGCCCTTCACACGTTAACCTGCGTGCACTATGTGCCATGCACTGTGCTAAGCACCTAGCAGTCATATCTCATGAAATATGAAATTCTTACGACAGACTGAAGAGGTGGGTACTGTCATTATCCTCTTTTTACAGTCAGGGAAACTGAAGTTCATGGAAGTCATCTGATTTCCCCAAATCACACAGCCGGTGAAGGAAAGAGCTTGAATCTGAGCCAAACTCTGAAGCTGAAATCTGTGTTCTGTCTGTTGTGCTGAGAATTAAACCCCCATACTGTGTGATAATTGACTTAGGTGAGGCTATATCATGCATTAATTCAGATTCACCTGAGGATGCAGCAGAAAAAGATCAACAAGAATGCAGGGCTATGCCAGGGGGCTCGCTTCTTTGTCTCCTACCCTTTTCCGAAACCCAGGGTGCCTGGAGGCATCTCCCGTATCATTTTACGGATGCTGGGACATAGCCCAGGTACCTAAACTCAAAGCACTCAGGTCCACTGACAGCCCACTTCAGTGTACCGGGTCTGCCCTCCTTCCCTTCCACCTCCTCCCGAACAGCACCGCGCTCAACAGCAGGTGAAACAGAACAGAGATGGTCTTACTTCTCAGGTCGAGTCCTTGGGAAGGGAAGTCAGGAGCGTGTTGCTGGGTTCCTCACTCCACCGGGAAGTCCCAGACTAGCAAGGAGGGCTGCCTCTAGAGGGCGGTTCTTAAACCCCTGGGAACGGAGGCTGCTGAAATGTGCCAACAAGTGAGACAGCCTTTGCATTCCTGTTTATTCTGGTATCAATAAAAAGGAACTGTTACTATAGTAACAGATATTTCACTTGGTGCACGGCCACTTCCACGATGCGGAACATCATGTCCAAGCCACACGCTTGAGAGGCACAAATAAATACCCATTTTGTCAGATTGATGAGGAATAAGAAACACGCCAAGCTTTGTTCTGAGCAAGGCGGCTCACGTAAAGGAATTTCCCTTGTTTCTTATGGGAGGGTCAGGCAAGAGTGGATTCCAGCACTTCCCCATGGGAGGGGAAGCCAAGCTTCCTGAGGCAGTGGTGTGGATTCTTCAGGAGAAAATGGCTCTGGAGGGAAAAGGGTGGGGTGTAAAGGGAGGGGAAACTGCTCAGCATTGGGTCAGTTCTTAATTATCCACGAATGGGTCAGAAACTCCGTACACAGCGTTTTCCTGATACCCTGAATGTCATTGGAACTTCACAGAGGAGCCAACGGAAGAGCGTGGGAGAGGGGATGCACCGTGTCTGGGTCTCAGCAGGCTCATGTGTTGGCCCTGGCTCCAGCACCAGCCCCTTCAGCAGCCACTCAGTGTCTCTGTGTCTTGGTTTCTGTGTTTGTCAAATGTGGAGCATACCAGGGTGGTTGGGAGATGACATGGATGAGATGACATTAGTGAAGCACATAGTCAAAGCTCAGCATATAGGACTTTTCTCCAAGAGAGACCTGGACTCTACGTGATCTGAGGCCAGAGCCCAGCATGGTGCATTTTGCCTGGCAGAATATGTGTTCCATAAGTAGTGGCTCAATGAATGAACGTGTGAATGTAAAATATAAAAGTAGGCCAGGCATGGTAGTTCATGCCTGTAATCCCAGCACTTTGGGAGGCCGAGGTAGGCAGATCATTTGAGGTCAGAAGTTTGAGACCAGCCTGGCCAACATGGTAAAACCCTGTCTCTACTAAAAATACAAAAATTAGCCAGGGGTGGTGGCACACACCTGTAATCCCAGCTACCTGGGAGGCTGAGGCAGGAGAATCGCTTGAACTTGGGAGGCAGAGTTTGCAGTGAGCCAAGATTGGGCCACTGCACTCCAGCCTGGGTGACAGAGCAAGACTGTCTCAAAAAAACCCAAAAAACAAACAAACAAAAAAACCCAAGAAAAGTAAAAAATGTATGTAGATCCTTAAGGCCAGCCTGGATGCTTATAGATAATGGAGGCATTCTCCTAATTTCAGAATCAGCTTTCACTTGAAAAGCTGGAAGTGTTTTCTATCGTTTAGTGTCATCCTAGTTCCCCAGTGAGGAAGCTGGGGTCTACCAGTTAGACCAGGCCTCCACCCCAACTTTACTTTCTCATGGAGTCTTGGTTGGCTAGAAGGTGATGAGGCCTAGGACATGCATCACAGGTGAATGGAGGCTTTAACAAGGCAACCTTGTGTCTTCTTTGGCCTATATTATTTGTTCATTTAACAAACATTTATTTAATTCCTACTGTGTTCCTGGCACTGTTCTAAGTGCTGGGGGTACCATGTGAATGACACAGGTAATATCCCTGCTATCAGGGAACCTACCTTCAAGGGGGACACACAGTAAAGAAGGGGACATTCAGGATGACGTCAGGCAGTGAGGAATGCCGTGATGAACGCAAGGCTGGGTGAGGTGAGAGGGGGTGGTGTTTTAGGGTAGCAGAATCACAAGGAGTCAGTTGTGTGAAGTCTGTACACATGGGAGAGTCTTCGTGGGGTGGGAAGCCAGTGGAAAGGCCCAGACTGGGTGGATCCTGGTGTGATGTAAAGGCAGGCTGGGTGCCATCTTGGGAGTGAGGGAGGTGGGAGACAGGGGTGGAGTGGGAGGGACAGGGCAGGCATGTCCAGGGAGTCTTGGCCACGCTGACCATTCTCGAGCCACTTAAACTAAGAGGGTCCTAAATTCTTGGGTATAAAACAATTTTCTGGAAACAACGTGTGGTCCCTTTTTTTCTTCTTCCCCAATTCTGCATTTCTTGAGGCACTATGAATGGTAGCCCCCTCAGCCTCCCACCCTGCTCTGCCTTAACTTCCCCAAACTCTCCTGGTAGAAGAGGACAGCTAGATTCTTGTCAAACCACTCTTTGCTGACCCTGGTTCCTTGCACACATCCTCCTGCTCTGCAAAGAAGTATTTTGAATATTTCTTAGGGTCTTTGGTGGCTCAGATGAACCAATCCCAGTGCCTTCTAACAGTTGGAGAGTAAGAAGGATCCTGGAGCGGGGGAACTTCTGACAGCTCCTGCTCATCCCCGGAGAAGACAGAAGCCCATCACCTGGTACACTCCAGAGGAACACGCACCTGACAGCCAAGGAGAACTGGGCAGTAGTCCTCGGATGTTGGGCGTCATTTTCCCTGGGCAGTTGGGAGTCACTGTGCTTCTCCCACAAAAACTCTTCTCACAGTCCAACTTGTATTCAAACCCATCAGACTGCTAGCCCCAGGGCAGGTACCTACCTATCTTCCTGTCCCAGTACTGAGGGGCTCAATAACTATTGTTAACCTGAAGACACCAAAAACCTTGACAGCACTGAGCTTGTTACAGCACCATCTTGCTGTGTGTCCATGTGCAGGTGCAACTGTACGTGAGATCAGCGGCCAACCACCACCCTTTCCCAGGCCACACTCCATCAGCAAGAGACTATGCTACACCCCAAGACGAGATGCAGCCAATAAACATGTCTATGTATTGACCTGAAAAAGATGTCTTCTACATATTCAATGAAAAATCATATGTAATAGGATCTCTTTTTTTTTTCAAGATAAAAAAGTTGGTATATGTATAAAGAACCAGTGTGGAGGCAAATACACTAATCTGTTAGCAGAGGTCAACTCTAGATCAGTGTATCTCAAATATTATTACTAGATGTCATTTGAAATGAGTGCTAAAAATGCTCTTGCTTAGATCCTCAGAACCTCTGAGGGAGGAACCTAGGAATCTGGATTTTTTTTTTTTTTTTTTTGAGACAGAGCATTACTCTGTTACCTAGGCTGAGTGCAGTGGTGCCATAATGGCTCACTGCAGCCTTGACCTCCTGGGATCAAGCGAGCCTCCCACCTCAGTCTCCCAAGTAGCTGAGACTACAGACACATGCCACCACACCCGGCTAATTTTTTATTTTTTTTAGAAATGAGATCTCACTGTGTTGCCCAGGCTGGTCTTGAACTCTTGGCCTTAAGTGTTCCTCCTGCTTCAGCCTCCCAAAGTGCTAGGATCACAGGAATGAAGCCACCATGGAATCTGGATTTTAAACGTACCTCTCTGGGGGCTCATTTATATTAAAGAGTTTGAGGACCATTGTTCTACAGTGTAAAATTACAGGCCCTTCTCCTTTGTCACTGCATTTCTGTGATGTTTGCGGTGTTAAAAGAAAAAAAAAGGCCCAAGCATATATTACTTTTGTTATCAGAAAAAGACTCTAAGAATTAAAAATGTGAGAAAGAGCAACATTTCCCAAACAACTGTAGTTAGTTAGGAATCACATCTGGCTCAGTTATGTCATCAGAATATGGGAAAACAGAGGCCCTCTGAACAAACAAGCCTTTGAGGCGTTTACTCCAGGTAATTGCATAATTCAAGCCACAGCCGCTGTCTCCTGCCTCCTTCTGTGTGGCTTTCCCTGGAGGTCTTCCTATTCTTCCAAAAGGAAGGACTCTGGGAAGCCAGGGGCCTGGGGATCTGCATACTTGCTCGGCCCCCTGGTGAGCTGCGGCATCGAAGGGGGAAGCCCAGGGGCTGGGCACACCCCTCCTGTCTTCCCTCCCGTCCCCTTTTAACTCTGATTTCTTGGGAACCAGAGGAACCCAAAGGAAGGGGGACAGGGAAGACCAGGGGAGGCAGTCCTGACAGGGAGGCGGAGAATTTTCCTGCATCTATAGTGGGCTGGGCTGCAGTGTGCAGAAAATAACCTCCCCAAACAGCTTTTGTTTCATTTTTGCCCCCTTTCTCCAAGCCCATGGGCGCCTAGAACAGCTTATCTGGGCCCACAAACATCAAACAAGAAGTTTCCATGGCAACTTAAAACTTCCTCCTCAGCCCTGTATTCAGTCTAAATCTCCAAGGCCCCTTTTCAAGGCCTCAATGGGGTTTCTGAGCAGCCACCCACAAAACAGCCCTAGGATTAAACCGTGCCCCCGCCTCTCAAACATGCTCTGCAGAAAGGACTCGGGGGTTGGGGGAGAAGAAGCTGTGCTGGCAGAAAGAACCTGTCATGGGATCCGTGGAGAGATTATAAAAGGAATGAGAGTCGCCTTTACAACAAGTTTGAACCGGGAAGAATTTACCCAGTTGAGGGATTTCAAGCGTGAAAATGGGAAAGTGAGAGGGGGTGGGGAAGAACTTAGAGTCTTGTTTCTGAAAGCTGGCTCTCCACCCAGCTGCAATTAGACATGGTTAATTTGGTCTCTTAGCTGCAGAAGGACCCTGGGGTACCCCCATCCCCAGTACATTTTAATTCCCTTGTAATCAGACAAGAAGCACAGTGAGTGAATCTATGGATGGTGAGAGGATGTGAGAGGGAGCATGTGTGTGTGTGCGTGTGTGTGTCTGTTTCTCTGTGTGTGTGTGTGTGCGCGCACGCATGCAGGAGAACCTGGGCAGACCACAACTGTCAAACTGAGCAAACTTCATGATTCCTGGCAGCATAGTTGCTAGATGTACCAAATAAAAATGCCACACATCGAAGTTAAATTTGAATTTCTAATGAGCACCAAATAACTTTTTAGTATAGTCCATGACATAGCTGGAACATGCTTACACTAAAATATGATTTGTTGTTTCTCTGAAATTCAGATGGAACTGAGTGCCCTGTATTTTATCTGGCAGCCCTACCTGGCAGAGGCAGGGGTGGAGGCTGCGTCTGCCCCTCTGGCTGCGGAGAAGAAGTATAGTTGCTGATGCCCGCAGGCACCTGGGGAGGTGCCTTTTTGTCCATAGTGCAGAGAGATGCTTTCCTCCCTTCCAGGAACATGACCTGAGCTCCAGGTAGGATGCAGGTAACGCCCCTCAAGTGGACTTGAACTACTGGACTGTATTGCCTCCCAGGCATGGCCAAACAGGAGTTATTCCACAGAGGTGACCCTTCTAGCCCTGTGATTAAGAGCATGGACTCTGGTGCCAACCCAGACCACAATCCTGACTCCATTGCTGGACAACTGGGTGACCTTCAACTCTCTGTTTCCTCCTCCCTAAAATGGGGCAGACGTGTTTTTGAGGAACAAAGGAGATATGTTCTGGAGAGCCCTTCACACCGTGGCTGCCACAGAGTCAGGGCTCTGTAAGTGGCAACTATTATTTTGATAACTCACTTAAGAGCATTCAAGTTTGTTTGTTTGTTTGTTTGAGACAGAGTCTTGCTCTGTTGCCAGGCTGGAGGGCAGTGGCACGATTTTGGCTCACTGCGACCTCTGCCTCCCGGGTTCAAGTGATTCTCCCACCTCAGCCTCCTGAGTAGCTGGCATTACAGGCACCTGCCATCACACCTAGCTAATTTTTGTATTTTTGGTAGAGACGGGCTTTCACTATTTTGGCCAGGCTGGTCTCGAACACCTGACCTCAAGTGATCCACCTGCCTTGGCCTCGCAGAGCGTTGGGATTACAGGCGTGAGCCACTGTGCCCGGCCGAGCATTCAAGATTTTCATCCAACTGAAAAAAGTGGGATTAAAGACTAGAGTCAGAACAATCTCAACAGTGTAAAACACACACACACTATGCATAGCAAGGTTTGGAAGGAGGCATTTCCAAATGTTATGTGCGGCCGCCCGTGGTTAGTGGGATTATGTGTTAGGCCGCCTCCTCTTTAGTCTCAATTTCTCGAAATATCTATGGTGAGCATGTCTTACTCTAATATTAAGAAATTATTTTAGCCGGGCGCGGTGGCTCATGCCTGTAATCCCAGAACTTTGGGAGGCCGAGGCGGGTGGATGACCTCAGGTCAGGAGTTTGAGACCAGCCTGACCAACATGGTGAAACCCTGTCTCTACTAAAAATACAAAATTAGCCGGGCGTGGTGGCGGGAGCCTGTAATTCCAGCTACTCAGGAGGCTGAGGGAGGAGAGTTGCTTGAACTCGGGAGGCAGAGGTTGCAGTGAGCTGAGATCCCGCCATTGCACTCCACCCTGGGCAACAAGAGCAAAACTCTGTCAAAAAAAAAAATTATTTTGAAATACCTTGGGATAAACGTTTTTCTTTTTCTTTTTCTTTCTTTTTTTTTTTGGGACAGGGTCTTGCTCTGTTGCTCAGGCTGGAGGGCAGTGGAGCAAAGACAGCTCATGGCAGCCTCAACTCTCTGGGCTCAAGTGATCCTCCCACCTCAGCCTCCTGAGTAGCTAGGACCACAGGCATGCACCACCATGCTGGGCTAATTTTTAAACATTTTTATAGAGACGAGATCTCACTATTTTGCCCAGGCTGGTCTTGAACTCCCGGCCTCAAGGCATGAGTCACCCAGTGTTATATTATCTGCTGCATGACTTGAGGCTACTGTTAATGAAAAGAGCCTCTATTTTGGGTCTGAATCTGTAATGTCCTCCTTGGGGGCTTCTCAAGGAAAGGAGTGCCCACCCCTTCACCACATGGACAAATTGGCTCCTTACTCCCATTCTCACTTCCTGCTGCTCCCTGTGTGGAGCAGCCAGAGAGCGGGTCCAGAGGCACACGGTCCTGGTTGGAATCTCAGCTTCACTCTCCATGAGTTGTATGACCTTAGACAAGTCATGTTACCATCTGAGCCTCGGTTTCCTCATGTTTCCAATAGGGGTTTCCATTACTCTGCTCCCTGAGAGGAGGGGCAGATCTGTTTTATTTATAAATACATCCCTGCACCTTGGAAAACAGAGGCCAATAAATATTAGCTGGATGAATAAATGAATGAAGGGAGTTGATGAGATGGCAGATGTACAGCAGAGATGGGGTGACCGTTGAGTGACTGACAATCATCAGCCATTATTGTGACTATCCTCAGAAGGTGTGCAGACTTTGGCATGGATGGACCGCAGTTTGAATGTGTTTTCTACCTCTTTGTGGGGTAGAAAATGTTCCTTAGTGGACCATGGGCAAGGTGCTTAAGCTCTCTGAACCTCGGTCTCCTTATCTCTTAAATGGAGATAACAATTGGCAGTGTCCTTGTGAGGCAGGAGAATAGGGTCTGGAGGCAGGGAACATATGGCCGCTTCACGCTGACTTCCCAGAACAGAACGAAATCAAATGAAGACACTTCGGCTATGACAGGAAATATCCTCTCCATTTACATAGGGCATGCACCCAGTAAATGACTATATAACTTCACTCCATCCCCTTCATCTACATAGGACGTACACCAAGTAACCGATGGAAACCTCTAGAGGGTATTTAAACCCCAGAAAATTCCGTAACGGGGCTCTTGAGGCCCCATGCTCGGCCCCCCTCCCGCCCTGTGGAGTGTACTTTCATTTTCAATACATCTTTGCTTTTGTTACTTCATTCTTTCCTTGCTTTGTTTGTGCGTTTTGTCCAATTCTTTGTTCAAGACGCCAAGAACCTGGACACCGTCAATGGGTAACACTTGTAGAGTGGTGCAGGGAAGGAGCCAGGGATATTAAGTGCAGCCTCCGTCCCTTTTCCGAGGCCCCGCTCCCTTCCTGGCTCCTTACCCGCAGGCATGCAGCCCCTGGAAACACTCCTACGTGTTTGCTATTCTGCGTGGGTTGATAGCTAAGAGGTGAGGGGGAACACAAGGCCTTCAGATTAGGGAGACCCCCTCCGCAGCTTTGAGAGACGATCGAGAACTGGGTGGGGACACTTAGGGTGGCGTGCTTTGTAGGGAAATCGCCGGAGCTGGGATTGGAAATCAGATTCGTCTGATGATAAAGCTACTCCTTCTCTGCCTGTCCCGCCTCAGCCAGATTTCAGACCCTCCTTTAGGAAGGCGCCGCCAGTCCTGAAGTTTGGGCCAGTTCTTGCTTTGGGACTTGGAGAACTGTGGTTCCGGTAACTGGGTGGCGGGATCTCCCCCAGGCGGGGCTTAAGCGGGAAGGGCGAGCAGTTCCAGAGCGGGCCGCGCGGGGCGCGGGGACAGGCACCGCCGCTGCAGACGCGGCAGCTGGTTTGCCTCGCGCTTTTGGCTCCAGCGGTCGGCAGGCATGCGTACGGGTGGGGCGAGCTCCTTGCCCAAGGCAGAGGGTAGCTGGCCCGTGAGCCCAAGTCCCTTGACGCTTTGTAATCACGGACCTCCACAGTGCAGGACCCCAGCACGAGATAGTGTTTCACCTCCTCCAAACGTCTCTCTCCAAGGAGAGTCCGGAAGAAAATACCCCAAATGCTTACCGGGGCTTTGCTTTCTCTTTTCCCCCCCACTACATTCCTGTATTCTCCGAATTATTTGGACACTGGTCATATATTAGGTTAACTTCATTTTTCCAAATAAAAAGTCCTATTTCCTGAATAGAAAAGAAACACGTGCTTACTGCAAACAAGCAAACAAAAAGATGGAAGAGAAAAAGCACCTATCATCCAACCCCCAACCTTAAGAAATGAAACCACCCAGTGTTTCCTTCCAAATAGTTGCATGCACACATATAGAAAGGCGGTTGCTCTCCTAGATCTGCCTTCCCTTCCCCTCCCCACCTTGTGTCATGCCTCACTGGACAGCAGACCTCCTTCAACGGCGCTGCCGGGCTCCAGTTTCTTTATGCCCCATTGCCTGCTACTCGGGTCGTGCCCATTTTCCTCTCTCCTGGCCCAAACTTCCTGCGCCTACAGCCGCCTTCAGGCACTTGTATGAGTCTCTGTTTAAGAGATCAGCCAGGAGGTGGAACCTCACAGGACTTCTGTGGTCAAGAAACTGTGTGAGCGTGTTCTCACACATAGGAAGAAAGCAATGTATGTCATAGATCCCCAAAAGGATGAATGCAGGAAGAGGGAAGGAACAAAGGAAGGAAAGAAAGGCGGAAAGGAGGAAGAAAAAAAAAAGTAATTAAAAAGAATGACGTGAGGATTGTTTGAGCCCAGGAGTTGGAGATCAGCCTGGACAGCACTAGGGAGACCTCGTCCCTACAAAAAATTTAAAAAATTAGCCGGGTGTGGTGGTGCGCACCTGTGGTCCCAGCTACTCGGGAGGCTGAGGCGGGAGGATGGGGAGGATCGCTTGAGCCCAGGAGTTGGAAGCTGCAGTGAGCTATGATTGCGCCACTGCACTCCAGTCGGGGAGAAAGAATGAGACCCTGTCACAAACAAACAAAAAAGCAAAAAGAATGACGGAAGGTTAGGAAAGAAGCAGAGCAACGAAGCAGAGGCGCCCAGCGGCGGACTGGCCAGGGACTGAGCGCCGTGCACCACAGAGCCCTCCTCGCCCACTTCCCGCGGCGAGGGTGACGTTGCTCCCACTTACCCGACCGGAGTAGCACAGCCCGG
Source organism: Pan troglodytes (assembly GCF_028858775.2). Taxonomy (NCBI): domain Eukaryota; kingdom Metazoa; phylum Chordata; class Mammalia; order Primates; family Hominidae; genus Pan; species Pan troglodytes. The sequence goes on from NC_086015.1 coordinate 62,601,428, forward strand.
TAGAGCCCGGTGGCATCGGAGGGCCCCCGGGCCCACTCGCCCAGCCTCTGCGCCATGCCCCCGCGCCTCCTACTGCAGAGCCAGCACTGCTGGCCCCGGGAGCGCACAGCAGGAGCGTAGTCCGGTGCCGAAGCGCCTCCGCGACGGTGACGCGGCCCCAAGGCCCAAACCCCGCTGAGGGTCAGGTTACGGCGGCGGCCGGAGGGGCGGGCGAGGAGACGCCGCCGGGGGAAGGAGGGGGGCAGGGGCCAGGACAGGTGTCCGCGCCCAGGTAGCAGGCAGGGCGCGGGTGAACGTCTGCAGTGAGGACTCCTAGCCCCGAGGTTCCAGGGCCAAGGCGAGAACACAGTGTCCTGACTTCCAGCCTCGGTCTCCCACCTACTCTTCTGCTTTCTTTGGCCGCTGGCCTTGTTGATGCTACCAGCATGGGGTTCTGAAGCGCCATACCTGGGATCAGGTCCCACCACCACCATTAAAAGCTGTGTGACCCCACGATTTAGTTACCTAACCTCGCAGAAACTCAGTTTCCTCATCTGTAAAATCGGAATAACCAGAGTACTTTCCTCACATGGTTGTGAGGTTAATCAGCTTAGAGAGAGAGAGAGTGTGTGTGTGTGTGTGTGTGTGTAGCCCAGAACAGAGGCTGGTGCAGAACAAACACTATACAGTATACACTGGTACTTTAAAACATGTCACAAGTATCGTGGGGTGGGTGGCACTGAGAGGCAGGGTCTTTGCTGGGTGTGAAGGTTGAGGGTGGAGGCCTATGGAACTCCACCAGATTGCTTTCTCTGGCTTTGTGGAGTGTCTGTAACAATCAGAGATGAGTGGGCCAATCAGGTCTAAAGGTGGGAGGTGCCAGGCTCACCAGGGGGCTTCAGGAGATACAAGAAGCTGGCAATTTTGAGGATCTATTCTGTGTCTGGTGCTAAGTTTCTTCTAAAACAAAAACTCATGTTAATTGTGTGCTTCATGTTCTGTTTCATTTAATCTTCATAATCCTATGAAGCAGGGTCTATTAACATTGCAAATAAGAAAAAACAGAGACTCAGAGGGGTGATGCAACTTCTCTGAAGTCACACAGTGTGGGGCTGGGATACATGAACGCAGGTGGTCCGACTACAGACCTTGGCCACCTGCTCTTCTGCCTGTCTGCTATCTCATTCACTCGTCACAACAGCCCTGAAGGGTGGGTATTCCCTCCAGTTTACAGGTGAGGTTGTTGAGACTTAGGCAGGTGAGGTGGCTTGCACAACCAAGACCCAATCCAGTTCTCAGCCCACAAAACTTAAGCCCCTGAAATCTAGAGATTCCTGGAGCTGTCCAGGGTACTGGATGGCCTCTGTTCAAGGCTGTGTCTGAAAGAGCCAGGGAATCTTGAGCTGACTGTTGTGGTCTCAGCCACACAGTACCACCTCCCTTTGCGGCCTGTTACCAGCCTTGGTACCTTCAAGGCCAACTGTTGGCCAAACTCTCTTTGGTTGGCCCATGGCCACTGCCCAGATCCAGCTTCTGCTCTGACTCAGGGGTCCTGTACCTCTCTGCTCCCCAGACACCATCCAGTGTCCTGAAAGCCCATCTGCCACACCTCAGATGCCAATCAGGGGCCCAAGGTGACACTTGATCTTTGGAGGCCTCATTGATTGGCCAGACTGATCATGTCTGTCATCAACAACCAGCCTTCAGGAGTGCCAGGCATGATGCCAGATATTTGGCATTCACTGTATTATATCCTTTCTTCAGAGGATGAAATTATATCCAATTTACAGTTCACCTCATTTAATCCACTTAATAGCTCTTTGATCAAGCTATGGTTCTTTCTTTCTTTATTTTTTTATGGCTCACTGCAACCTCCACCTCCTGGGTTCAAGCAATTCTCCTGCCTCAGCCTCCCGAGTAGCTAGGATTACAGGTGCACGCAACCACAACTGGCTAATTTTGTATTTTTAGTAGAGAAGGGGTTTTGCCATGTTGGTCTCAAACTCCTGACTTCCAGTGATCCACCTGCCTCAGCCTCTCAAAGTGCTGGGATTACAGGCATGAGTCACCATGCCCGGCCTCAAGTGATGGTTATGCCCCTTTTACAGTTGAGGAAATACGGCTCAAGTGACTTGCTCGAGATCACATAATGAGTTGGTAGTGGAGCCAGAATTTGAACCCAGATGGTGCCAGAACTTATGCTGCAAGGGAGAAAGCAAACCAGCTGTGGAGCAAAGTGGGACTCAGGGAAATTGTGGCCATGGGATGTACTTTTGTGGAGTATGCTGAAGGGATGGACTCTGGCCGCACCCAGGAATTCTAGTGGGTCTGACTTACCTGAGCCATTTCGTCTCTGCTTCTCATTTTCACTATGAAATCTGGCCTGAGGAGAGTATGTTTTCTGTAAACAGAAAGAAAGTAGGTGGAGGTGAGGACCCTTGGTTCTTTGGCAGAGGGAGGGGTGATATATTCACAATGTATCTGAGTCTTTTGGCCACTGAAGGGACTGGTCAGGGTCAAAGTCCTCTCCAGAGAAAGAAATTACCATAGTCTTTGGAATGGATGTGTGTGTGTGTGTATGTGTGTGTGCCCACATGCGTATTTATGAGACTCATGCTCTTTTTTAAAAAATAAACTTTATTATTTTTAAAAACTGTTTTAGATTTAGGGAAAAGTTAACAAGATAGTACAGAGAGTTCTCTTATACTCCACACCCAATTTCCCTGTTATTAACACCTTACATGTATGCAGCTGTACATGTGAGTTGTATGGTGCATTTGGTACAATTAATAGACCATATTGATGCATTATTACTAACTAAAGTGCATACTTTATTCAGATTTCCTGAGTTTTTACCTAATGTCCCTTTTCTGTTCCAGGATCCCTCCAGAATACTACGTCACATTCAGTCATCATGTCCCCTCTGGCTGCCTTGGCTGTGACAGTTTCTCAGACTTTCTTTGTTTTGGATGACTTGCACAGTTTCTTAGAGTCCTGAGGCCCATATTCTTTTAGGTTGAGCTCACGCCCATGCTGTTCCTTTGGCCTGGACTGCCTTCTTCTTAACTTCCTGGCAAAGTCCTCATTCTTCAAGGGCCAAGTCAGAAGGCTTCAGGGCTTGGTCCTTAGGGCCAGTTCTTGGACATCTTCTCTTCTCTCTTTACACTCTCAGAGCTTTAAAGAGAACTCTAAGCCAACATTCCCCTAATACATTATATATTTTCAATCTTGACTGTGCTTCTGAGCTTTGACCTTGTCCAATCAGCTACCTGACATCTCCACTTGAAAGTCTAATAGGCACCTGAAACTCACCATGGCCCAAACAGAACTCTTGACACCCCAAGCCTCCAACATGTGCCTCCCCTGTCTCCCAGATCTCAGCACATGGCTCTACTCTGACCCTGTTGCTCAGACCAGGAGGCTGGGAGTCTTCCTTGCCCTGTCTTCCTGCAACCCCACAGTTGTCTGATCTTCCAAGCCTGGTGAGTCCACCTTCCAATGAATTTCTGGAGTCCATCCACTTCTCCCAGGCCTCCATGCCACCACCCTAGCCTGAATACCACTGAATGCCTGGATACCAACAGTAATTTGTTCTCTGTATTAGTCAGTTTTCACACTGCTATAAAGATACTACCTGAGACTGGGTAATTTATAAACAAAAATGTTTAATTGGCTCACAGTTCCAAATGGTTGGAGAGGCTCCAGGAACTTATAATTTCGGTGAAAAGTGAAGGGGAAGCAAGGCATATTTTACATGGCAGCAGGAGAGACAGAGAGAGAGTGCACGCAAGGAAGTGCCACACTTTAAAGCCATCAGCTCTTGTGAGAACTCACTCACTGTCACGAGAACAGCATGGGGGAATCTGCCCCCATGATCTAATCACCTCCCACTAGGTCCCTCCCTTGACATGTGGGGATTGCAATTTGAGATGAGATTTGGGTGAGGACACAGAGCCAAACCATATCACTCTCCTTCAAGTCGTTCTCCACAAAGACTCCAGATTGAGCTTTTAAAGCGTAACTCAGACCCTGATTCTGCCCTCCTTGGAACCCTTCTGTGTCATGTTTTCCCTTTGCACTGGGGACTCAAACCCACATGCCTTCACCAGGCCTACAAGGCCTCTGCAGCCTGGCTTCTCCCTGCGAGCCTCTCAAATTCCATCTGTTTGTTCCTTCCACTGTGCAAGGGCTTGGATACCTCAGTGAACACAACAAAGGCCTCTGTTCTTGCAGCCATTCTAGAGTGGGAGATAGACAATAAGCATGATGAATAAGTAAGGTAGACAGTGTGGAAGGAGAACAGAGAGACGCTGGGAAAAAGGGAGTGTAGAGAAGGGAAAGGGGGTGGCTGGTGGCAAGTGGGGACCACCTGTGGTCATAAATAGATGCTCAGTTCAGACTGGTCTCAATGGGAAGATGAGACATGGACATAGACTTGAAAGAAGCTGAGAGTTAGCCAAGCAGACGTCCTGGGGCAGGGTCAGCAGTTAATGCAAAGGTTCCGAGCTGGGCTGTGCCTGGCATATTCAGGAGCAGCAAGGAGGTCAGGGTGGCCGAAGTGGAGGGAACACTGGGGCAGTCACATGAGAGAAGGTCAGTGAGGAGACAGGGGCCAACTTCCTCCATGCCTCATACTCCAACCACTGAGAACTCTCTGGGTTCCCTGAAAGCCATGGCTTCTCTCAGCTGCCAGCTTCTGCAGGAACTGTTCCCTTCACCTGGGAAGCTCCCCCATTCTGCCTGGCTCACTCCTTCTCATCCTTTAGGTCTTGGCAGAAATGCTACTTCCTCAGGGAGGTGCCCCTCAACCACGTGCTCCCGTAGCATGCAGACTTCCCCTATGTTAATACTTCCCACCTAATTATGACTCTTTCAGCCCTGCTTCCTTCACCATACTGTACTCGCCTTGAAGAGGGATTGGGTTCTATTCACAGCTGTCTCCCCAGGGCCCAGCCTGGAGCTGTGCTTGGAGTGGACATTCAATAAAGACTTATTGAGGGAATGAATGAATCAGTGAATGAGAGAATGCAGCCACATAAAGGCCTCTGTGCTGTATGGGAAAGTGGGTAATTCCCCAGAGAGTGAGTCAGGGCCAGAACCAGGGGAGGCCTCAGCTGTGGCCTGCTCAGGGATGATCAGGGTGAACAGAATTGCCTGGGGTCCTGGTGTTTTCCCTGGGGGGTTCCAATTTTGAACTCCACCACCAAGGAGGGGATAGAAGAGGGAGAGTGTTCGTGGTTTGGAAGTATCTTTTGTGTTTTTTAATGAAAGGCTTAAGGGAACAAGTAACCTTAATCTGTGGAAGAAAATTTCAAGACATAGAAAATGGACCTAGTCTAGAGAATCCAGAAGGGATCTAAGCTGCTGCTCAGCTCTCTTCACACAGACCTGGGAAGTTGGGCTGGGTCCCAAGGGCAACATTAGCATCACAAAGCCAGAATTTCAGAAGAAGCAGCTCTCAGACCTGGAGTTCAAAGAAGTGTTCCTTGCCTCAGGGATTTGACCCTGCCTAGGACTGGCAAATTGACTTTACTCACATGCCCCGAGTCAGGAAACTAAAATACCTCTTGGTCTAGACAGGCACTTTCACTGGATAGGTAGAGGCCTTTCCCACAGGGTCTGAGAAGGCCACCGCGGTCATTTCTTCCCTTCTCTCAGACATAATTCCCCGGTTTGGCCTTCCCACCTCTATACAGTCCGATAATGGACCGGCCTTTATTAGTCAAATCACCCAAGCAGTTTCTTAGTCTCTTGGTATTCAGTGGAAACTTCATACCCCTTACCATCCTCAGTCTTCAGGAAAGGTAGAACAGACTAATGGTCTTTTAAAGACACACCTCACCAAGCTCAGCCTCCAACTTAAAAAGGACTGGACAGTACTTTTACCTCTTGCCCTTCTCAAAATTAGAGCCTGTCCTCAAGATGTTACAGGGTAAAGTCCATTTGAACTTTTATATGGATGCACTTTCTTGCTCGGCCCCAATCTCATCCCAGACACCAGCCTTCTAGGCAACTATCTTCCAGTCCTCCAGCAGGCTAGACAGGAAATTCATCAGACTGCTAATCTTCTCTTGCATACTCCAGATTCCCAGCCATATAAAGACACCCTAGCTGGACAATCAGTTCTTAAGAATCTGACCCCTCAAACTCTACAACCTCGGTGGACCGGACCCCACTCAGTCATCTATAGTACTCCAACTGCCTTCTGCCTGCAGGACCCTCCCCATTGGGTTCACCGTTCCAGAATAAAGCTGTGTCCATTGGACAGCCAGCCTGATCTCTCCTCTTCCTCCTGGAAGTCGCAAGTGCTCTCCCCTACTTCCCTTAAACTCACTCGCATTTCTGAAGAGCAGTAATAACGCTTATGAGCCTAATACATCCCTTCATTCTATTAGGTCTATTCGTCCTTACCCTACTTTTTGCAACAGGGCTTTATACAGTCACCCCCACTACTTGGACTGCACCCCAAAAACTTGTCATCCCTACTATCTGCTGTCTAGTCATACTCCTATTCACCATTCTCAACTACTTGTAAATGCCCTGCCCTTGTTTACACTGCCGGTTTACACTTTTCCTCCAAACCATCATAACTGATATCTCCTGGTTTTACCTCAAACCACCACCCTTAAGTCTCTCTTGAAGTGGATAGAAGATCTTCAGTGGCAAGGTACACTCCAATTCTTCTATCCTGACAAAGTCCTTTTTTTTTTTTTACTTTTCTACTCACTCTTATCCTTGCCCCTGTTCTCCAGTCGCTCTCTACCCTTCCCTAATTACCTCTAACATACTATCAATCTCACTCACTCCCTCCTCACCATTTCTAATCCCTCCTTAGCGAACAATTGCTGGCTTAGCATTTCCCTTTCTTCCTGCTCTTACACAGCCATCCGCGCCCTACAGGTTGACTGGACTACCTCTCCCTCTCCCTGCACCTCCGAACCTCCTTTAATAGCCCTCATCTTTACCCGCCTGAGGAACTTCTTTACTTTCTGGATGGATTTGTTGAGAACTGCCCAGACATTTCGCACCAACAAGCTGCCACACTTATCCGCATCTACTTACGGCACTTTTCTCCTTATGTCAGTTCCACCCCTCCCCCCCACATTTGGACCCCTCACAACACAAACTACTATCCCTGTTTCCTCTCCTTTGTGCATCTCTTGGCAAAGACACACCAGAATTCCCTTAGGTAACCTTTCACCTTCTCTATGCTCTTTCCCTCTTCATCTCCAAAGCCCAACTATGGACATTACCAAAACCATTAGGGGCTTTTCAGCTCCGCATTACAGATAAGCCCTGTGTCAATACTGACAAATGTAAAAACATTAGCAGTTACTATTCCTTAGGAAGACATTTGCCCTGCATTTCACTCCATCCTTGGCTACCTTCCCCTTGTTCTTTGGACTCTCCTCCCAGACCCTCTTCTTGTTTACTTGTACCCAACCTCATGAATAGCAGTGAAAGATTGCTTGTAGGCACTTTCTCATACACCATGAAAATCGAACCTCCCCCTCTACCCAGTTGCCCCATCAATCCCCAGTACAACCTCTAACGGCAGCTGCCCTCGCTGGATCCGTAGGACTCTGGGTGCAAGACATCTCTTTTGGTGCTCCCTCTCATCTTTTCACTTTACATTTCCAGTTTTGCCTTACACAAGGTCTCTTCTTCCTCTGTGGCTTCTCCACCTACATGTGTCTACCTTGTTAATTGGACAGGCACATGTACACTAGTTTTCCTTACCTCCCAAAATCAATTTGCAAATAGGACCGAACAGCTTCCTGGTCCCCTGATGACACCAACACTTCACTGTTGTTTTGTTTTTCTTATTATTAATATAAGAAGACAGGAATAGGCCTCCACTTACTCACTGCTGAAAAAAGAGGACTGTATATTTTCAAATGAAGAGTGTTGTTTTTACCTAAATCAATCTGGCTTGATATATGACAACACAAAAAAACTCAAGGATAGAGCCCCAAAACTTGCCAACCAAACAGATAATTACACTGAACCCCCTTGGACACTCTTTAATTGGATGTCCTGGGTCCTTCCAATTCTTAGTCCTTTAATACCTGTTTTCCTCCTTCTTTTATTTGGACCTTGTGTCTTCCGTTTAGTTTCTCAATTCATACAAAACCTCATCCAGGCCATCACCAATCATTCTATATGACAAATGCTCCTTCTAACAACCCCACAATATCACCCCTTACCCCCAAATCTTTCTTCAGTTTAATCTCTCCCACTCTAGGTTCCCACACCCTCCCAATTCCACTTGAAGCAGCCCTGAGAAACATCGCCCATTATCTCTCCATACCACCCCCAAAAATTTTTGCCGCCCCAACCCTTCACCACCATTTTGTTTTGTTTTTCTTATTAATATAAGAAGACAGGAATGTCAGGCCTCTGATCCCAAGCTAACCCATCATATCCCCTGTGACCTGCACGTTTACATCCAGATGGCCTGAAGCACCTGAAGATCCACAGAAGAAGTGAAATTAGCCAGGTCCTGCCTTAACTGATGACATTCCACCATTTGATTTGTTCCTGCCCCACCTTAACTGATCAATTGATCTTATGACAATACACCCTCCCTGCCCTTGCGATAATGTATATTCCCCTGCCCTTAAGAAGGTATGTTGTCATAGTCTCCCCGCCCTTGAGAATGTACTTTTTAAGATCCACCCCCTGCCTGTAAAAAATTGCTCCTAACTCCACCGCCTATCCCAAACCTATAAGAACTAATGATAATCCCACCACGCTTTGCTGACTCTCTTTTCGGACTCAGCCCGCCTGCACCCAAGTGAAATAAACAGCCTTGTTGCGTGCACACACACACACACACACACACACACCCACACACAAGAAATGTCGCTTGCACACCTGCCAACCCCCTTCCATGCAAGACTTGTTGGAAAATAAGGCCAACCTGTATCCAGTGGAACCTCAGTGGCCAAGGCAGAGACCTCTCTCCCTTCAATGGTTGGCATTTGGTGAGCGAGAGAATCTCCACCTAGATCATTGCTGATGCATTACTGATAACTGATAGTCTTTTCCAAGGACGATGCTGAAAAATATGGCCAACTGTCATTTGTTCTCACCGTTTCCAAATTGGGAGATGCTGGCTTAATTATAATTTTGGTTAGTGAAAGTTAGCAGACATAAATTCCAGAGGAAATACTATTGTGTAATGTACAATATGCCCCAATACAACTGGGCACAACTCAATCTTCCTTGAGGCAAAGACATCTGCATTCCTCCTGTCCTTCCTGTGGCCTCCGCCTGCCTCTTTTTCATGTCCTGATTGTTGAGAAAAACCTCTTGGCATTGGTCACTGGTGGCCTCAATGATCCTATCCCCAAATCCTCCTCTTCCCCAGTTTGTCCTATTGCTTCTCCTAGAGGCTGAGACCTCAATGTGAAAGTGTCAAGGAGACCAACCATGGGCCCAATCCACATCTGCCATAGTCTTCCCCATGCACCGAGGGGCATTTAAGAGACCTTGCTTTATTTGTTTTTAAACATTTAAAAATTGAGGTGTAGGCTGGGTGCGGTGGCTCACGCCTGTAATCCCAGCACTTTGGGAGGCTGAGGTGGGCAGATGGCGTGAGCTCAGGAGTTCGAGACCAGCCTGGTCAACATGAAGAAACCCCATTTCTACTAAAAATACAAAAAATTAGCCGGACCTGGTGGTGGGTGCCTGTAATCCCAGCTACTAGAGAGGCTGAGGCAGGAGAATCACTTGAACCTGGGAGGTGGAGGTTGCAGTGAGCCCAGATCGTGCCACTGCACTCCAGCCTGGGTGACAGAGCCAGACTCCGTCTCAAAAAAAAAAAAAAAAAAAAATTGAGGTGTAGCATAAAGTCCATTGTGCAGCTCAGTGAGGTTTTATATATGTGTTCACGCACATAACCACCTCCAAGATCAAGATATAAAACAAGATTCGCTTGCTTTATATCTTGATATATATGACAAAATATATATCAAGACTGACTGCACCCCAGTCAATACCTACTTTCTCCCAGGGTAAGAGCCATTCTGGCCTCTGTCACTACAGATTCATTTCTCTTGCTCTAGAACTTCACATCAATGGAATAATAAAATGTGCTCATTTTGGCCTGGCTTTTTTACTCAGCCGTGTGTTTGAGATTCATCAGTGTGGCTGCCTGTGTCAGTAGTTCATTCCTCTTGATTTCTGACTTAAGTATTCCATTTGGTGGCTATGTCACAGTTTGCTGATACATTCTCCTGAGAACGAACATTTGGATGGTTTCCAGTTGTTGGCTATCACTCCTAAAGCTGCTATGAACAACTTTCCATGAATTTTTGGGTCAAAATGAGTGCTCATTTCTGTTGGGCAGATATCCAGCAGTGGACTTGGGGGATCATAAGTAGGTGAATGTTTAGCTATAGTGGATACTGCCAACAATGATTGTGTCACTTTGTATTGTACTTTTGACATCTTTACAACATAGATTTTTGGGGACACATTCAGGTCACTCCCATACACAATGCTTTGGATTGGCAGGGAGGAGGGAGGTGTTAGCAAAATTGCATCGCTGATAAACACAGATGGGCCTGAATTCTGAATTTGGATCTCAGGGTATTTGTCCTTAAAATCTGGAGTGAATCAGTTGGAGGTATGTCTCTAGACGTCTTTATTTACACCTCCATTAGACTGTAAACACTATGAGAATAGGAATTGTAACTTATTCAGGGATGTGTCTGCAATGCCTAGCACAGTTCTTGGCACATAGGTGCTTTGTAAATAAAAATTAATAAATTATTAACTTAATAATTGTAGCAAACAGCTATCGAGCACATTCTAGTGCTAGGCACTGTGACATGACTACCGATATGGTCTCATTTAAACCTCATGAAAGTCCTCTGAGATTAGGGAAGAGTGAAGTTCTTGTTTTACAGATGAGGAAGGAAGCTGAGGCCTTCGGCAGGTTAAGATACACAGCTGGATGGAAATAAAAAAATTAAAAAGATACACAGCTGGCAAGTGGCAGCTTTGTAATTAGACTTGAGGCAGTCTGACTCAGCAGCTTTCGTGTGTGTGTGAGATGGCAAGAGCCTGCACCCATTTTACAAAGGAGGAAACTGAGGCTCAGTGAGGTTAAGGAACCCTTCTCCCTGGAGTCAGCTGGGCCAGCCTCCCTACCTGGCTTATTCTTAAAGGTTGAATATATGTAATGCAGAGCCCTGGCTGCTGCCCTCCTCTACAACCTCCACTCTCTGGAGCCCACAGCCACTGGATGTCGCAACGCTCACCCCGAGCCTCCACCTCAGTGCTTCACTCTCACAAAGCCACCCTGTTGTGAGGTGACGCCTGCCACCTCTCTTTTCCATCCCCAGGGATGGAGAGAATAAGACCCAGCAATCCTTCCTTTAAAGTGCTGGGCTCTGTTTGGAGCAGGCGCCCAGCCCTGGGACTTGTTCCTTTGCAGGGGTCCACTTACATCACATGGGTGTTGAGTTCTCAGCCGAGGTGCAGTAACGAGGGCACCGTTTTCTATCAAAGGAGGCCTTTACAATTCTGGTCTCCAGGGCCTTCTCACGCCTCCATTCATTCAGCCCCTTAGGTCTCAGAGACCCAGAAAACTGCCTTCCTGGAACTCAAGCTGAGGCCCTGGGTGGGAGCCACCCACCCCCCAGCAGGCAGCAGTAGCAGTCTTTTTTTCCATACCTGGACTTGGTGCGTGGGTTGTTTCATTCCCCTTAAATGCTTGCAAAATAGTTCACACAAGTAATACATAAATCCACTGCTACTGTAAACATTCGGAACAACTCAGTTGCATACAGATTTTAAAAAGTAACATTTCTCCTTACTGTCCCAGCCATGCCCCAATCTCACCCCTTTCCCTGAGTCATCACTCTTTTTGATGCTGCATGTGTGGGTTTGGTCGTTTTTCTGCAGCTTCCTTTTTAAACTCTGTGGTATGTCTTGGAGATATTTCTACGTTGGTATATGTAGATCCACCTCACTCTTCTGATCTACTACAGTGTAAACCGCAGTGTGATGCCCCATGGTTGTTTTTTTTAAACCATTATGCTTTAGTTGGACATTTAGGTTGCTTCCAATTTTTCTTTTCTTTTTCTTTTTTTTGAGATGGAGTTTTGCTCTTGTCGCCCAGGCTGGAGTGCAATGCTGGGATCTCGGCTCACTGTGACCTCCGCCTCCCAGGTTCAAGCGATTCTCCTGCCTCAGCCTCCTGAGTAGCTGGGATTACAGGCATGTACCACCATGCCCGGCCAATTTTTGTATTTTTAGTAGAGATGGGTTTTCACCATGTTGGCCAGGCTGGTCTCAAACTCCTGACCTCAAATCATCCGCCTGCCTCAGCCTCCCAAAGTGCTGGGATTATAGGCATGAGCCATCACACCTAGCCTCAATTTTTCACTATTACAAATAATTCTACTCCAAACACCCTTATGCTTGCTGCCTTTCTGTCCACATGGGTGAATATTTCTCTAGGGCAGACACTGAGAAGTGGAAATGCTAGACCAGGAAGTACACGTATTTAAGTTTTAGTAGATGCTGCCAAATTATCTTCCAAAATGGCTGCATTTTCCATACTTGCCATCCGTGCCTGAGATTATGGGATTGTCCACACCTTCAGCAAGGCTTTATGTTATGAATCTAGGTTTGTCTCCTGAAAACTAATCTCTAGTGTTAGAAGTTGGGATAGTGGTTGCCCCTGTGGAGGGCAATAGTGGATGGGAAGGGGCAGGAGGGACTTCCAGGGTGCTGTTGATGTTCTGTTTCTTAATCTGAGTGGTGGTTACACAGGTATTTTCAGTTTCCAAAAATGTGTTAAGTGGTATACTTAAAACAAGTGCACCATTTTTTTTTTTTTTTTTTTTTTTTGAGACGGGATCTTGCTCTGTCACCTAGGCTGGAATGCTGTGGTGTGATCTCGGCTTACTGCAACATTTGCCTCCTGGATTCAAGTGATTCTCCTGCACCCAGCTAACTTTTTGCATTTTTAGTAGAAATGGGGTTTCACCATGTTGGTCAGGCTGGCCTCAAACTCGTGACCTCCAGTGATCCTCCCGCCTCAGCCTCCCAAAGTTCTGGGATTACAGACATGAGCCACCATGCCCAGCCCAGGTGCAGTATTAAATATGCATGTTATTCTTCGGTAAAAAGTTCAATTTACCCCCGACCCCTGCAATTTAATGGGTGATAGGACAATATCCCATGATTATTTCATTTTGGAGATTGAGCCTTCTTTTGATATTTGGCCTTCTGGATTCCTTCTTCTGGGTCTTTTGATAGTGCTTTGCCTGACAGGGGAAACCCTTTTTCGGAAAGGGGAAAAGGGGCTTGACTGTTTTCTGAGCATCTACTATATAGATGCTCTCGAATCCTCACAGCAACCTTTCAGGGTAGGTACTGTTTACCCCATTTTACAGACAAGGAGGTGAGGACTCAGAGAAGACCTGCCCGAGGTCATAAAATATCTGACTGCAGAGTCCTACCTTCCTCTCTGTCTTTTAAGTGACAGCTGCTCATGCGACAGGCTTTGGGCTACCCATGCAGAAGGCATGATCTTAACTAACCCCTGCAACAGCCCAGTGTGGCAGCTATATCGTCATCCCATTTTACAGATGAGAATAGTGAGGCTCAAAAAAGTTTGAGTGAATTTTGCTCAGCTCCTTCAGTGATGGAGCAGGTTTGAGCCCAGGTCAGCCTGGCTCCAAAGCTGGGACAGGGAATTTGATAGAATGTTCTGCGAGGATGGATATGTTCACTGTCTTTCTGATAACATGGTAGCCACTAGCCACATGCAACTATTTAGCACTTGAGATGTGGCTAGTGCAACTGAGGAGCTGAAATTTTAGTCTTATTTAATCATAATTAATTAAGTGGACTGCTTTGGATGGTGCAGCTCTAAGGAGACAGATCAGGGGGAGAAACGCCACAGGGGGCAGGCAAAGAGGACAGAGCTGCCACCAGGTGAGAAGCCTCCAGCCCACCACAAGGGACTCACTGAAGGACCCCCACAGGACCTGACAAAACCCTCACAGGTCTCCCTTCGGGCACCAGAGCCATGCCCTCTGGAAAGAGCCAGCGTTTTGTAATCAGATGCAGCCTTACCAAGCCTCTTAACCTAAGACTCAGGTTCCTCGTGTATAAAATAAGTATCAAAATAGCGCTCGTTTTAATATTGAATGAGAGAATACACAGTGCCTGGCACATAATTGGTACTCAATAGGCTATTTAATAATCACATTATTATTACCACAATTCTGTTATTGATCATAGGCTCACTTTTAAACTTTTAAATAAGCGTTTTCATTATATAATGATAAAGCCATTTAAATTATTATTCACAGTTATTAAACAATGCAGGTGGGTGTAAAGTGCAACCCCCAAATCTCCAAATACTTCAACCCCACATCCTCCTCCCAGAAAAAACCGATATAAGTAATTTCTTATGCATCTCTCCAGGAATTGTCTCTGCTTCTATAAACATCTAGAATGATTCTGATCTATCCTTTAGAAAGTGCAGATGGGCTCACACTGAATGTGCCAGGCTACACCTTGCTTTGTCACTCTATGGCACATCGAGGACATGTTTACACACGTGCACATTCAGACTCACATTATCTACTGTTGGCACAATGTTTCATAGCAGAGGTCATTGGTAACTTATTTTAGGGGTCCTAACTGATGGATATGTAAGTGGCTGCCATATATTTTGCTGCTATGAGGAAGGTTTCAATGAATATCCCACATGTATCTTTCTGTACATGGGCAAGCGCACCCACCCAGAGGGTAAATTCTTACCATTGGGATTTCTGGGTCAATGGCTGGGATATTTTCCCGTGTGCTGGATCTTGGTATATGTACAATCTCATGTTAAACTTCTCAAAAGTACTGGATTTTAAAGGAATATTCTGACAAGTTCTTCTGAAAAGATTCTTCAAGTCATGCTAATAATCACCCCTGGAATGTATTTGCTGGGAGGGTTTGGAATTTTGGCAAAAACTGATATTTTCGTTAAGCAGATCTGGTTTTCAAAGTCTTTGTGGTGTAAATGTGGATGGGGCCGGGAGAGGGGACTTGGCAAGGGGGCTCCTGGAGGTCAAGGAACTGGATCCCTACTAATCCCAACTCAGGCAGGCTGGAGCAGAGGGAGAAAATTCTGCCTTCCTGGGAGGCCAATCCTGTATGAGGCAGAGCTTTGAGAGCTTGTGAAATAACACACCAGGAAGCTGCTGAGTCTGTGGCTTAGGGCAGGGAAGAGGGAAGAGACAAGACACCCAACAGGCTTTGCCAATGACTGGACAAGGGCAGTTCTCAGCAGGTGAAATCCAAACGGTCCACAAACGTAAGAAAGATGCTCTGCCTCCCCAGAAATCAAAGAAAATGCACGCTCAAGCAACAATGGGGTATTATCTTTCACCTATCAGATTGGCAAAAATGAAAATATAACGATACTCAGTGTTGGAGAGGGTGTGAGGAAACAGACACTCTGGTGTGCTCCTGGAGGGAGTGTTGATAGTACAGATGTCCTGCAGGGAAACGTGCGTTGAAAGCCCTACAAACCAGGCAGATATCTGTGCTGTTCCATTTCTAAGAATTTAAGAAAACAATTGAACACATTTCACAAAGATATATGGTCAAGAATGTGCATGAACAAGCACTGTTCAAGATAATAAAAAGATCGGCAATATGGTAAATGTCCAGCGATAGGGGATTGATTAAATTGTACTATTTCTATACAATGTAACAATCTGTGGCTAAGAAGGATGTTGTAGACCTAGGTTTACTAACATGGAAGATGTCCACTATCTATTTATAAAAATTAAGTGAAAAAAACAGGTTACAGGATTGGTTATACATTTTGTTACACATGTAGTGTTACTTTATGTATTGAGTCTTACATATCTATATTTATCTGTATATAGTATTACTTATATCAATTAAAGTAATGGCAAAACTACAATGACTTTTCCACCAACCTAATATATACATGTTTGTGGGTGTAGATATGTGTATATACATGTTTGTGGGTGTAGATATGTGTATATGTATGTGTGTCCATACATAGGTATGTTATGTGAATTTACGTGAATAATGTTTGGAAGAATATGAACAAAAGTGTCCTCAGTGATTATAAACAAGTGGTGGGGAATTTTATTCATTAATTAATGTATTCATTCATTTTCATAGTTCTCTGCATTTCTTGAGTTTCGTTTTTTCAATGAACCTGTGTTTTATAATTAGAGAAATGCTTTGTTATATTGGTTTAGGAAATAAAGGAAGTTGATAACTCTGCCTCAACTGTATCAAGCAGTCTAAATGCAATTATTTCCCCATACCAAGACTGTCCCCTGCGCTTGTGCACATTAGAAGCTCCCTATGATCCCAGGCCTGTCTTTAGTTATGATGAGAATAATGAGGAGGACAATGATGTTCGTATATTGAGCACCTACTATGTGCCAGGCATTGGCTGAGTACCTCATGTGCATTCTATTATTGGATGCTCACCGTGGCCCAAGAGGTAGGTACCATCATGTCTTTAGATTTTCTAGAAGGAGAGCTTGAAATGGGGACTTGCTGCAAGTGACTTCTTGAGGGACAGCTCTCATGGGAAACCTTTAAAAGTGTAAGGGAGGAAAGCAGGATGGAGCAGGAGAAGAAGTTAAGTCAAGATGTGGGCTCAGCTGAAGCCTAGCCTCAGGGGGATGCCGTGGGAAGTCTGGAGAGTAGATGACACTGCAGCATCATCCCCCCATAGACAAGGGGGCTGGGCTTTTGTACCTCCATATCTGTTGGTCATTGGCTATAGGAAAATGGGAAGAGGGTAACTTGCAAGATGGGCTCAACCCCCAAACTATCTCTGGGTGAGGTACTTCCCAGCATCCATGGGTGATGGTCTGAGAAAGGTGCAGCTGTGAGCAATCAGCACTCACAGTAACAGGCATGTGGGTGTGCTGGATCAACAAAAGGGATCTAGGTGGAGCACCAACCTCCTGCATTTTACAGATGGGGCTCACAGAGGTTAAGTAACTTCCTCAAGGCTCCCCAACTAGTAACTGGGTTTTGAGCTCCTGTTGGAAGACCATGCTCAGAGCCCTGAAGCTGGACTACTTCTATTTTCACCAAAAGGAAAGAGGTTGAGGCTGTGGGTGGAAGCCCTCCCAATAGCCCATGCCCCACCAGATGCCCCTCCGCCTGCTCTCTGAGCTTCACACTAGCATGTCGGCTGATGAGCAGTTTCCACCTGGGCTTTTGAAGGAGGGAGCCACAAAAAGCCTTTGTGTTTCTGTAAAGGTCCCTGAAGATTGTACTCTCAGTGGAGCTGGTTGCTAGGAGACATTTCTCAAGAAAGGTTCCTTTGGAAAATGAGCTCAGTCTCTGCCCACAATTCAACATTATTATACTTGGGAGAGTGACATCCCAACTCGTGCTCCCTCCAGAGCATTAAACGCAGATCCAATTCCTTCTCCAACCGGTTCTTCCAGGCCTCAGCTCAGAGCATGTCCTGGGCTGATAACAGTTCCTGTGCCAGACAGACTCAGAATTCTGGAGAGAAAGGGCCCTTTGAGATGATCTGCCTGCACCCTCCATTGTATAAATGGAGAAACTGAGGCACAGAGCACTGAGGGACTCGCACAGTGAGTTAGTGGTGGGATCATAACTTGTTTCTCTCATTGTTGCACGTGACAGCCTCCCCCACTCCCTGGGCCCCAAAAAATCAATCAGCGGGACCTCAGGATGTGTGGACTGAATGCACTTTCCTTTATTAATCCTTGTGTTTCAAAGATTTTGGGGAATAAATTATTACTTTGCTCACACGGAGATAAGCAGCTGGCATTTGTTGGGCATCTACTATGTGCTAAACACTGGACTAGGTGCTTCAGGGTCTTCATCTACTAACTCTGACCTCCAGACCATCTTGGAGTTAGTTTCTATTGGCTGCTTTTTTCTTGACTAAGGATCACATTTTCCTGTCTCTTTGCATGTCTAAACAATTTTGATTGTATACTGGAGGTTGTGTGTGTGTGATGTGTTGTGGAGACTCTAGATTTTGTTATCTTTTTCTGATGAGTGTTAGGTTTTGTTTTAGCAGGCAGTACAATTATTAGGTGATCCCTTTGAAGTTCCATGGGCTTGTTTTTGCACTCCTGCAAAGTCCAAGCTCT
The DNA here is from genome assembly GCF_028858775.2 of Pan troglodytes. Classification (NCBI taxonomy): domain Eukaryota; kingdom Metazoa; phylum Chordata; class Mammalia; order Primates; family Hominidae; genus Pan; species Pan troglodytes. The sequence goes on from NC_086015.1 coordinate 62,619,565, forward strand.
TTCCAAGTCCCTTTAACTTGGTAGGACTCACCTCCAAACTTTCTCCCTTGAGGGTCTTGAAGGATTTGGTTTTAGGCTTTGTTATGCAGCTCTGGAGTATCCCTTACACCACAGTATAGTCCTCACACCTAAGGCACAGCTTTCTGGTGTCTCAGCTTGATGTCTAGGATGAAGGTCTCTCCAATGTCTCCCAGCCCCAGCTGACTCTCCCAGCCCCAGTTCACTCTCAACCCTATAACAGCTGCTCTCTGGTAAGTCTCAGATAGTCTGACCCTGTGCCTGCAAATCCCAGTCCTTGGGCAAGAACCTGTGGGTCCTGGGGGACCCCCACACAGATTTTGGGGCTCCCTATCTATGCAGCTCCCTCCTCTCCAGTGCCCTGTCTTGCAGATTCCTTTTGCTTTAGTTGCTCCAAAGCCTGATCTCTGCTTCCTGAGCTCAGAGGGATTATCGTGTTCTGTTTGGGCTCCATCATCCTGTGCCATAGTTGGGAAATTGTCCCAGGATGAGAGTCCAGGTGATGAGGGGCTCACCTTGTAAGTTTCCTTTCCTTCAGAGATCACAGTACCTATTGTCCACTGCCTGAGAACATTGTCTCTTATTTTGCCAAGTGTCAAGTTGTTTTTAGTGGTAGTGCTAGTGTGGCACCAGGTCCTCTATCATGGCTGGAAGTGGAAGTCCAACTCGTAGTGAGGCATCCTTACCCCCTCTCTATAATCTTGGAATGCTCACCAGGACCCTGAGAGAAAATGCTTAAGCCTTCACTGAGCCAAGGTTCAGAGGGGTACAGTGACTTGCCAAAAAGGCACAGTAGCAGACCCAAGAATCAGGTTTGCTGAACTTCACAGTCCATGCTTTCTCTTTGTGTGGCCCCTGCTTTCAGTAGAAAAGCTAAAATCAAAACTAAATGTCACTGTCACTATCACCAAGGCAGCAGCATTTTCTGAGTTAATCTATGTATTTTCCTACATCCCATCTCCACTGTATACTTTAATTCCTGTTTCTGCCACTGACCCTCTGGTCTGGGAGGTCATTGCTCTTTGCATGGATGATTATGCAGTTATCTCTTTTTTTTTGTTTGTTTGAGACGGAGTCTCACTCTGTCACCCAGGCTAGAGTGCAGTGGTACAGTCTCGGCTCACTACAACCTCTGTCTCTCAGGCTTAAGTGATTCTCCTGCCTCATCCTCCCAAGTAGCTGGGATTACAAGCACCTGCCACCATGCCTGGCTAATTTTTGTATTTTTAGTAGAGGCGGGGTTTCACCATGTTGGCCAGGCTGGTCTTGAACTCCTGACCTCAAGTGATCCACCCGCCTTGGCCTTCCAAAGTGCTGGGATTACAGGTGTGAGCCACCATGCCCGGCCTATGCAGACATCTCTTACAGAGCGTCCATTGTATTCTTCCTAGAACACTTTCGCTGTCTTACTCTCTTGCTCTGCTGCCTTCAATGGCTCCCTATGACCCACAGTGGCACTTCACAAGGTGTAGAATTGAGAGCTGCACCTTAGGGAATGCTATAGTCTGTAGCTCTCCTTTTGGAGAATCACATCTGGACGTGTGAACACAAGGGCCCTGCAGGAGAGAAACCTGTTTAAGTGAGCTTAATCCAGTCTGTTGGACCTGAAACTCTTGGCTCACCTAACACTTATTAAAGTCTTGTGGAACACACTGGAAAATGTTGGACCACAGAGTACAGGCTAAAGTTTCTATCTGAATTCCAGCCCTTCTACATTTCAGTCTACTCTCAATTTCCTTTCTTGTGACTTCTTGTCAACAGACCAACCCCCACCCCCAATACCTATTTCTCCCTCCAGCCTTCACACTCTTCTAGTTTAAGAATGAGATAATCTTGTAGCTGCTGGGAGTTTCCATGAAGGGGGACTGGCCCAGGAATGAGGTCAACCAGAGAAAAGTAGAGCCCTGAGAGAGGGACTAGGTCCTGAAGACTTCATTTAAGATGCAGGATCCAGCCTTGCTTGATGTCATTACTCCTAGACTTTCACATACAAGAGCCAAAAAATTGTCTTTTCTTCCCCCTTAACCCAGGGCTCCTGCAACCAAAAGAACACTTGACTGTGGCATCTTTCCAGCCTCCTGGTAAGTTTTCTGAGATTGGGCACTATGTCCTGTCCATTTCTATTCCCTCTCTGGTTTTTACACAGCATGGTACCAAGGGTTGGGGGTCAAATGGCTTGAGCCAGTGTTCCATGAGGCTCCCTTTCCTTGGTCCAGGATATGCCACGATGTTTGTAACATGGAGCTAACTTTGCAGTTGCCAACCTAGAGTGGAGTTTTCTCCTGGAGGGTGAGGGTGAGGATGTTGTTGAGGAAAGGGGAGCTGGCTGTGGTGGGAAGAGTGTGGGTGTGGGAGACAGACCCCTAGGTGGCGTCCATGACTCTCACCCCTGTGCTGACCCTTTGGTGTGGTCCTCTACCTCTCCAGAGTGGAGGGTGGGTGGGAGCTATTTTAACAATAGAATATGGCAAAGGTGAGGGTGTGTCACTCCCATGATCACGCTAGATGGATTTGTATATGTGCATGTATGTGTGTATACGTGTGCATGTACACGTGACTCTGTCCTGCTAGCATACACTAACAAGAGATTCTCCTTGCTGGCTCAATGAAGTTAGCAGCTAGGTAAGGTGCCCCCATGGCAAGGAGCTGCGGGCAGCCTGAAGAAACTGGGTGGCCTCTTAGGACCTGAGGGCAGCCTCCAACAAGCAAGCAGCAAACCTCTGGGGCCTTCTGTTCTACAACTGCAAGGAAATAAATTCTGCCAACAGCCTGAATGAGCACGGAAGTGAACTCTTTCTCAATCGAGCCTCTGAATGAGAACACAGTTCAACTCATGCCTTGACTGCAGCTTGTGAGAGTCTGAGAAGAGGACCAGGTAAGCGGTGCCCAGACTCCTGCCAAGGGAAACTGTGATATGTGTGTGGTTTTCAGCCACTGATTTTGTGGTCACTTGTTATGCAGCAATAGAAAACCAAACCAACAGACTTTGAAGAATGAAAGACTTGGGTTTGATTTCTGCTCTACTTACCAGTTGTGTGACCTTGCATGAGTCATGTCACCACACTGAGCTCCAGTTTTCTCATCTACAAATGGGTGCAGACTTGGGAGAATTAGAGATAATAAATAGAAAGCACCTAACATGGGGCCTGGCACAGAGTAGGTGCTCAATAAATAGTAGTTAAGAGTTATCCTGATTTTTAATTTTCGTCATTCATTTTTCTAAATTTTCAATAAGATCATGAATTACCTTGATAAACAGAAAGAACAATTTTGCTTAAAATAAGAAGGAAATGGACTTGTCTAAGGTCACATAGCTAGTCAGCAGTAGAGCCAAATGAGAGATCCTAAGCCTCCTAGGCCAGATCTTTTCCCAGAACAACTCCTTCCTTATCTATGGAATAACAATAACAGCAACAGCAACAATTACCCTAAGAGCCAGGCAGCTCCCCTGGACCAAACCTGCAAGGTGGTATAGTTATCTCCATTTTACAGATGGAGAAGCTGGGGCCAAAGTCCCACAGCTGGCAAGTGGCAGAGCTGGGATTTGCCTTCTGGAGCTGGAAGAAACCACCTAGTCCACAACATCCAAACTTGGCCTGGATTCTCCTTCCCCAGACCCCCTTGGAGGTGGCATGGGGGACACCTGGGCTTTCTGGAATGAGGCAAAGGCAAGGAAATCAGCAGTGAGACCTCGCCCAGATCCCATTACGCCAGGCGAGATCGCGTTTCCCCTGTTCTGGCGCCATAAGCAGGGCAGAGGAGCGGGCAGGCAGCCACTTTCCTGGTTATTCAAGTAGAAAATTACAGGTGCCCAAAATAGCCTGGGCATTCTTTTATTAATGAATAAGCAGTGAGTCGGCAGAGCTGGAATGGGGCTTTGCATGCATCTCTTTCCCCTGGCCACCTTCCTGAGATCTGCAGGGACCCTTGGCTCTCAGAGGGGACTTTCTCAGGAGTTGGGGGAGCTGGCAGGATTGGGGTGGGAGCATTTTCAGGGCCTGGTCATGGGAAAGGGGACAAGGAGGCCCCATGATGCAGGAGCTGGAAATGGCCCCAGTGCTGAGGGATGGGGTTCCCAGCAGATGCAGGTGAAGAGATGGCAGGTATAGGTCCATCCCAGCCACTCTCTTCTGGCTGTGTGGTCTTGGGCAAATGGCATAACGTGTCTGGGCCTTCATTTCTTTTTCTGTAAAATGAGGTAAATCATAAATTTACAGAAACGTTTGTTTTCTACCAACCATAAAATTAATTGTAGACAATGTAGGCAATGCTCACTGTAGACAATGTAGAAAGTGGAAAAAAATACAAAAGTGACCATGATATCTCCCCTCCTCACCCCATTGCCCCTTCCTCAATTAAGATAATTAGCATTAATGGTTGGTATTTATTTTTCTAGTCTTCTTCTTATACACATATGAAAAAATGGCTGGTACAGCTTAGTGCCTGAGCTGCTGTGCTCTAAAAATGGAACCATCACTTACAGTCAACAAATATTAGTCAGTCAACAAACACTGTGAGCACTGCCCTAGGCCCTAGGGTGGCATGGAGGAAGGTTTCCCCCAACATCTCCTACAGCCGCTTTTTGTTTTTCAAGCCCTCTGGCAATGACTTCGCTGAGTCCTCAGAGCCACCTAGGGGGTCGTGGAGGAGGGAAAGTCATTTTTTGGGTTCCTCACATGGATATGGGACCAAAGTCGGGGCCCAGAATCCCCCCATGAGGCCATCTGTGACCTCTTCCTACAGCAGGTCTTGTACACATGGGTTGGCCTAGGCATGGCTTCTTGACCCCTGTCTCCTCCCTAGAGGGTCGGGGCAGGAGGCAGCTGTTCTCTTCTGGGGTTATTTCTTGGCTGGTTAATATGTAAAGTGCTTAGAATGGCACTTGGCATACAGTGTGCAGGAAGTGCACATTACTGACAAGATGGCCAGCACATCATGATCATTACTAGTTGCAGATAGGCCGTGTGAGGCCATTCCCTTCTGGAGACTGATTTGTAATGGACCTGAGGAGACAGCAGCTGAATCACGTGCAGGATAGAAATGACAACAGCACCAATGACAACCACTTCCATCTACCAGATACAGCACCACAGGCCAGGCACCATGCTGAGTCATATCATTACCCGCGTACAACCACCAGACTAAATGGGGGTTACTAAATGGGGGTTGCCTTTCATAGATGAGGAAACTGAGGCTCAGAGATGGTAAGTAACTCTCCCAAGGCCACACGGCTGGCAAGTGGCATCCCAGGTTTGTCTCATGCCGGACCCCTTACCCCCATCCATGAGGCTGAGCCTGCAGGGATGACGAAGGCCCTGCCCCTGAGAAGCTCGCTGTCAGTGGTAGAGTCCAAATTTGGAACTTGACCCTGAGTATCCTGGATTTGCTGAGGGATAGAAAGAGAAGGCTGTGGGCTCTGCCTTGGTATAGATCTCTACCCTGACACTTCCTAGCTCTGTCACCCTCTTAACTTCTCCATGCCTAAGTTTCTCATGGGAGAAATGGGGATAACAAAAGTGTTGCTGAGAAGATGAAATGAGATAACTGAAGCTGCTTGCATAGGTGGTGTATAGTAAGTGCTCAATAAATCCATCTGTTAAAAGCTTTATCACTGATATTCCTAGAGGAATTCTCAAATTTCCAAGGGCCACCCTCTTCCACCTGAGTGGATGGGTGAAGCAGTGGCTGGTTGAAGCAGTGGCTGGTTAACCTCAAGGAAACTCTAGCCACTCTTCTGGCATTTGACTTGGCTGCTTCACACCAGATAATGCTGCCTCTTGTCTGGGCTGCTGCAGACATAAGCCCTGATGTGATTTGGCTGTGTCCCCACCCAAATCTCATCTTGAATTGTAGTTCCCATAATCCACGTGGAAAGGGACCTGGCAGGAGTTGATTGGATCATGGGGGCTGTTACCCCTATGCTGTTCTCATGATAGTGAGTGAGTTCTCACGAGATCTGAGGGTTTTATTAGGGACTTTTCTCCCTTTGCTCGGCACTTCTCCTCCATGTCACCTTGTGAAGAAAGTGCCTTTCTTTCCCTTTGCCTTCTGCCATGACTGTAAGTTTCCTGAGGCCTCCCCAGCCATATGGAACTGTGAGTCAATTAAACCTCTTTTCTTTATAAATTTCCCAGTCTCGGGTATCTCTTCATAGCAGCATGAGAATGAACTAATACAAGCTCCAATGTGCAAGGAGGCCCTGCCCAGGGGCCCCCAACACCAGCTCCATCCCCTTCACTCCCCACTCCCAGTCTAAGATCAGCAGAATCTTGACAACTGGCCCTGTATTCACAGAGAGGGTGTCATTATGAACAGGTGGGGGTGTCACTGGTGTGGCTTCAGCAGGATCAGTCCAGCCAGTGTGATGTTTGCCCAACCTGGATGGCTCCTCCAATCAGGCAGATACTCTTGATGTTCCGCATCATCTGTTTATGGGCAGGTCCCTGATGGAAACTCAGCCCAGGGAGCCTTGACAACTTGGTTGAGAGCAGGTGGGGAAATGCTGCTTCAGGGATTGCTTCCTGGGTTCTGGGAACCCCACCCACTGCACTGGGCAGTTACACCTGGGCAAGTGGGTGGCTCAGAGAGAGAAAGAGTTCTGGGACGGCTGCCTGGGTCTGATTCCTGGGTTCCCCATTGACCTGCTGTGTGGCCTTCACAAGGCACCTGACTTCTCTGAGCTGTTTCTCTTCCGTAAAATGGGGATAACAGTAGTGCCGACTTCACGGGGTTGTTGTAGGATGGTGCACGTAAAGTATTTGGATAGAGCTCTGCACATAGTAATTACTAACTAAATGGTAAATTATTTTTTGAAATGAAATTGTTTGTTGCCAAACTGCTCTGGGTGAGAATGAAGACAGGGAGGAGATGAGTCACACACTGCAGATTGTGGGTTTTTTTTTTCTTCTTTTTTTCATAGCAGTAGGTTCTTAACTCTGGGAAACCAGCTTCCTTAAGGATCTGACAAGGCCATGTTCTCTCTCTCTTTGGAAAGTCTACATGTCCTCACATACACATAGCATTTTGCATCCAACTTCATAGAAACCCACCCATGATCCTAAAAGTAAAATCTATCCCAAAGAAAGAATAAAGGATGCGCACCAAAATATATCTACTAAGATGTGAAGGAATGAAAACAACCTAAATATCCCAAAATCAGGGATTGGTCAAAAAAACTGTGGCATGTTGGTATCAGTGGAATGCTATGTACCCATGAAAAATGTCTTGGGCTGGGTGCAGTGGCTCACACTTCTAATCCCAGCACTTTGGGAGGCTGAGGGGGGCAGATCACTTGCGCCCAGGAGTTGGAGACGAGCCTAGGCAACATCGTGATAACTCGTCTCTACAAAATATAGAAAAATTAGCCAGGCCTGGTGGCACATACCTATAGTACTAGCTACTTGGGAGGCTGAGGTGGGAGGATCACTTGAGCCAGGGAGGTCGAGGCTGAAGTGAGCCGTGATCACACCACTGCACTCCAGCCTGGGTGACAGAGAGAGAGAGACCCTGAAAAAAAAAAAAAAGGACCCAGGTAACCAGATGGAAGGGTGAAAATCTGCACAGACTCATGCCACAGTGTCACAGTGGTTATACTTGCTGATTTTTCTACAATAATAATGTATTATTTGAGAAATAAAGAAATGAGAAAAGTTTGAAAAATGACAGAGCTAAGTTCACTTTTTAAAATAATAAAAATAAGGTTATTGTGGAAAGTATTGGAAAATAAAGAGAAAAAATCAAATCACCTCTCATCACCCCCCCCTTGCCTGTTATCAGTCATCTTTATGCACGGTTTGGAGTCATGTTTATTTTTATTGTACCAGCAGCCATGTGGGTCTCTTCCTTTCTAGGAGGCAACTCTAGTTGACTCTCCACTCCCACGCTGCGGGAATTGACGGCGCACAGGGAATAGTTTCTACTGCTGTCTTTCCCGTTACCTCCTCCAATGGGGCTTCAGTCACCACCTCTCTGGAAGGTGATGATGGTCGGCAGCTCCATATCGCCAGCCGTGACTCTGCCCTGAAATCTAGCCCAAGGGAGCCAACTGCCTGTTTTGTCAGGTAACACCGACAAAAATAGCAGCCATTTGTTCAGCTCACACTATGTGTCAAGGACTGTGCTCAGTAGATTCTATTACTGATCTATTTTATAGATGAGGAAACTGAGGCTGAGAGATCAAGGAGGTGGCCAAGGTTACAGAGTTAGTGAGATGGGGAGCAGGAGGAAAACTGTGGGTTGTCTGACTTCACTGCCCAGGCTTCTCATGCTGTGCTAGAGCTGACTCCAGTGAGCTGACCTCAGCCCTCCCGTGCCAAGATCCTTGGCCTGGTTCCTCTGACTTCATCAACCTCTGCCCCCTGTGTCCTCTCTCTTACAGCACTCACCCCTCGTCCTGCCCTGCCCAGCCCCTGCCTGCTGCTCTGGCCTGACCAACTTGCTCTCAGTGCCCTGAGTGCCAGCAAGGCCTCTCTCCTCTGGCCTTTGTGTAAGCAGATCTTTCTACCTAGAACACTGTTGCCCTCTTTTTGCCTGGCTTCTTCCTTCAGGACTCTGCTTAGATGGCACCTCCTCCAGGAAGCCTTCCCTGATATTCCCCTCCCTAGGATTGGGTACCCTAGGGCCATATCTCCCAGGGAGAGGTGAGTCTTGGGGAGGCTCAACCCTCCTAAGTGCTCAGCTTCCCACAGCTGCCAAGTCCTTGCCCTGGGATGGTAGAGACTGCTGGGCAGGAGGCAGAAGGCGGAAGTCCAGCCCTTACGGCTTGTCCAAGGTCTATACGTTACATCTGCCTCAGACAGCCTTCTGGCTTTGGCTCCTGCAGGTGCCACAACTCCCTGCAGCCTGCTGTACCTGGGAAGTGCCAGTGGGCTGGACCGGATCAGCATCAGTCACTAGGGGAAGTCAGTCTCTCTCTAGTATTCACCTGGCTGAGCCTGGATGGGAGATCCCTGGAAAAACTGCCGCTGAAACTTTCCACTGACTCTGGCCTGGCTCTGGCTCCAGAGGAAAGAGAGCCCGTAGCCATTTCAGGGTTGAGCCCACTAGCCATGCTGTCCCAGGCCAGACTCACAGAGAGGAGGTGTCAGTGGGATGTGGCTAAAAAGAATTTCTGTGCCGCCAGGTCCTGGCTGTGGAATTTTGGATTCCTGCTTAGGGTTTTTTTGTTTTTTGTTTTTTGCATCTATGTCATGAGTGAATTGGCCTGTAATTTACTTTTCTTTCATTGTCCTTGTTTAATTTTGATAGCAGTTATTATTATAAAATGAAGCAGGAAGTGTTCCCTCATTTTCTATTGTCTAGAAGACTCTGCCTGAACCCAAACTGATGAATTTCTCTAAAGTTTAAAAGAACTCACCTATAAAACTGCTGTTCTGATAGTAACTCATGATTCAATTTCTTATCTTTCTTTCTTTCTTTTTTTTTTTTTTTGAGATGCAGTTTTGCTCTTCTCGCTCAGGCTAGAGTGTGGTGGCGTGATCTCGGCTCACTGCAAACTCCGCCTCCTGGGTTCAAGCGATTCTCTTGCCTCAGCCTCCCAAGTATCTGGGATTACAGGCGCCTGCCACCATGCCTGGCTAATTTTTGTATTTTTAGTAGAGACAGGGTTTTGCCATGTTGGCCAGGCTGGTCTTGAACTCCTGACGTCAATTGATCCACCCATCTTGGCCTCCCAAAGTGCTGGGATTACAGGTGTGAGCCACCGCACCGGGACGATTCAAATTCTTTAACTGTTATTAACTCACTCTGTTGCCCAGGCTGGTGGAGTGCAATGGCACGATCTTGGCTCACTGCAACCTCCGCCTCCCGGGTTCAAGCGATTCTACCACCTCAGCCTCCTGAGTAGCTGGGATTACAGGTGCACACTACCACATCTGGCTGATTTTTGTATTTTTAGTAGAGATGGGGTTTCACTATGTTGGCCAGGCTGGTTTTGAGCTCCTGACCTCAAGTGATCTGCCCACCTTGCCCTCCCAAAGTGCTGAGATTACAGGCGTGAGCCACCACGTCTGGCCCAAGCCAATAGGATTTTTGTTCAACAATATTTTCTAGATGTTTCTTAAAGCCAACTACATCATTCTCTATTACGTTTTTAAAGGAACCAACTTTTGGCCATCTTCAATATCATGTATTTTTATTCTTTAATTTTGGTTCTTATTTTAATTTTTTCATGACTTTTACATTCTTTGGATTGTTTCTGTTGTTCTTTTACCAACTTCATAACTTTGACGTTTAGCTCAGTAAGTCTCAGTCTTCTTTTCAATGTGCATTTAAAACTATAACCTTCTTCTTAAGGACCATTTTAGCTGCTTCCTCCAAGTTTCAATATATAGTATTTTCATTGTCATTTGAATCTAAAGATTTTCTTGTGCCCTTACAGAGACAACATGCGGATGAGGAAAGCTAGATTTGAGACAGTTAAATAACCAAAGAAGGTAATTTCAGATGGTGGTAAGCTCTGTGAAGGAACTGCAGGACTTGGGACCAAGATGGGGGGATTTTAGCTGGAGGGAAGATAGAGAAGGCCAGGCGCAGTGGCTTATGCCTGTAATCCCAGCACTTTGGGAGGCTGAGGTGTGTGGATTCCTTGAGCCCAGAAGTTGGAGACCAGCCTGGGCAACATGGTGAGACACTGTCTCTACAAAAATTACAAAAATTAGCTGGGCATGGTAGTGTGTGCCTATAATCCCAGCTACTCAGGAGGCTGAGGTAGGAGGATCACTTGAGCCCTAAAGGCAGAGGTTGCAATGAGCCAAGATTTTGCCACTGCACTCCAGCCTGGGTGACAGAGCCAGACCCTGTCTCAAAAAAAAAAAAAAAAAAAAAAAGGACTTGTCTCTGAGCTGAAACCAGAAGGAGTCAATCATGAGGAGACCTAGGGAAAGGTGCACAGGTGGAGGGAACAGTGGAGACAAAAGCTCTGAGGTGGGGAAGAGATTGGGCTGTCAGAGATACCTGTGGAGCCCAGTGTGTATGGAGTAGGGAGCCCAGAGCACGATCAGCCAGGGCCTGTGGCGTTCCTTGTAACAGCTCTTGAAGGGTTTTACCGGAGAGAAGAGAGGATCAGATTCAGAATTAAAGTAGCTCATTCTGGCTTTGCCATATGGGAACGCACTGCAGCTGGACAGGAGCTACATTGGACTTGAGGCCCCAGGAGAGCAGCTGGCAGAGGATGGCTGGGTCTCAGCCAGAGGAATGTAGAACTTCAGGTGCCCGAGAAGAATGTCCACCAAGTACAGAGGTCCAGGGGGCCAGGCGTTATTGTTATGGGTTGAATTGTATCCCCCAAAAGGAATGTTGAGGTCCTAGCTCCTACCTGTGAATGTGACTTTATTTCCAAATGTAGATTTGGAAAGCGGATGTAGTCAAGTTAAGATGAGGTCATTAGGGTAGGCCCTAATCGAATCTGACTGGTGTCCTTATAAGAGGAGAACACACACACACACACACACACACACACACACCCCCACCCACCCCACCACCATGTGATGACAAGGGCAGAACACCACGGATTGCAGGCAACACCAAAAGCTAAGAGAAGGGCATGGAACAGATCCTCTGAGAGCCTTCTGAGGAGCACGCCCTGCCGACACCCTGATTTCAGCTTCTAGCCTCCAGAACTGTGCGAGAATAAACTGTTGTTTTCGGCTCCCCAGTTTCTTTTTTTTTAGACAGAGTCTTGCTCTGTCACCCAGGCTGGAGTGCAGTGGCACGATCTCGGCTCACTGCAAGCTCCGCCTCCCGGGTTCAAGTGATTCTCCTGCCTCAGCCTCCCGAATAGCTGGGACTACAGGCACACGCCACCACATCCAGCTAACTTTTTGTATTTTTGTAGAGACGGGGTTTCACTGTGTTAGCCAGGATGGTCTCAATCTCTTGACCTTGTGATCCGCCTGCCTCGGCCTCCCAAAGTGCTGGGATTACAGGCGTGAGCCACCGTGCCTGGCCTCGGCTACCCAGTTTCTCATCATTTGTTATGGCCGCCCCAGGAAACTCCTGTGTCACTTCACAGTGCCTGCTTGTGATGGCAGAGTCAGCATGGGACCTTCACAGACACTGGCCGGTTCAGGGCCTGCAGGTCTCAATGGCAGGCCTCTTCCTGAACATGCACCACATCATACAACTCAGAATGACCCCTACCTGTTCCCAGAGCTCAGGTGGGTGGAGAAAAATCCCCGGATGGTCCCTCAAAAGGACAGACGCTGCCCCGTTTCTGGCTGAGCTCCTGCAGGTTCTAGGTGTGACATCATCCCTATGGGACACCTCAGGCCCCGTCCTGAGCTTCCTGAGGAGCCGGATGTCACCTAGACCAAGCCAGGCTCTTGGTCATCTTAGATTTTAGATGAAAAAGAAAGTTCCAGCTCCTCGCCTTTCCGCCCCAGGCCCTGAGATCTGATCTCTCACTTACACAAAGCCCCTTGTTTATGTTAGTTTGGGAGACACAGTGTTCTGAAAGCCGATCCCTGGGGCCCAGGGAGGGAGCTGCGTTTTTGGGTTTCTGCCTGCGAGAAAACTGGCTTTTGATTTGGCCCCTCTTGCACCACCTCCAAACCCTTTCAAGATAGAAATTAAATTCTCCTGAACTTTAGGCCCCTCTTCAGTGCTACTCCCAGGGGAGTGGAGCCACTACCTACTATTAACTCTGCCTTGCACAAGGTGAAGATTTATTCTGGCTTGACATGAACAGCTTCAGTCCTGATGCTTGAAAAACAAGATGAACAGCTTCAATCCTGACGCTTGAAAAACAAGGCCATGAGAACGTGGGCTGTGGAGCCAGAAGTATCCAAGTTCAAGTCCCAGCTCTGGCACTTGTTGGCTCTGTGATCTTGAGACGTGAACTCAACCTCTTTGAGTCGAGCGTCTGCTTTGGTGAAATGGGGACATCGATACCTTTGTGGCTGGGTTTGTGGTGAGGATTCCATGGAAGTTCAATTATTAGAAGGCATTCTTATTTATCTTCAGGAAGTGCCCATTTTGCAGATGAGAAGGACTGAGTGAGGCTCAAGGGGGTAGGCCCAGGTTGGCTGTGTTATGCAAGGTTTCTGTAAGGCCTTGGCTTTTGGTGCATGTGGAGGAATCTGAACACTAGCCTGCTTTTGCACAGTGTTATCTTGTCTGAGCCCTTCATGGCTGTGAAATGGGGAAAACTACCCATGCCAGGCTGCTCAGAGAAGCCAGTGATGCTGCACACATGAGGCCCTGGCTCTGCACCTGGGGTAGAATTGGCCCTCCGAAGAATGACTGTTGCTGCCCTCTCTTTTTCTCTCCTGCCTCACTTTACCCTAAACCAGTGGGCAGCACAGCTACCTTCTCTGCTTTGACATGGAGCCCAGAGTGGGAGCCCAGAGAGGGAGGCCATCTTGCCCAGGGTCCCTCATTCAGGGCCTCTGAGGCGAATATTTTATTCTTATTCGTGAACGAGGAAGATTGGATTAGGAGGAGGTGGACTAAGATTAAAGTGGATTTAAAAAGAATTAAAATAATTTCCTTCTCTCTACTGCCTTGGAAATGAGATTTGGCCCCAAGGCCTGAGGATGGGGGAAGGTGGCCATCTTGGGCTCCCTGTGACCTCTTCCTCTCTTGAGGTCTTAGAACATCTGGGAGTGAAGAAGGGCCCTGGTGGGCACCTGGAGGGTGGTGTTGGGGCAGGGGGTGAAGTCAGGGGGACAGGTATGGGGTTTCTTCAATTCTGTTTCTGGGGGATTTTCTCTTTGTGTTTTGCCTCTTGTGTCTTTGTCTCTGTGTCTCTGTCTTTCTCTCTTATCTCTATTTTGAATAGTGAGCAAAAGAAAGAAGAGAGAAAAAAAGAATGTTCTCCTTGATCAAAGAGTCTGAGGCAGAAACATAGTTGTGGTTTTTTTTTTCCTTGAGACAAGATCTTATTCTGTCACCCAGGATGGAGTGCAGTGGTGCTACCATGGCTCACTGCAGCCTTGACCTCCTGGGCTCAAGGAATCCTCCTGCTTCAGCCTCCTGAGTAGCTGGGACTACAGGTGCACCACCATGCCCAGCTAATTAATTTTTCTTTTTTTGTAGTGATGGGTCTCACTATCTTGCCCAGGCTGGTCCTGAATTCCTGGGCTCAAGTGATCCTCCCACCTTGGCCTCCCAAACTGTTGGGATTACGGGCCGTGAGCCACTGTACCAGAACTTTACATAGCTGTTTTTTGAGAGGAGAGGATGGCATGGCAGGGTAAGTGCAGGATAGGTGGGAGAAGTTAAGGTGCCACCGAACCAAATCTGTGGCAGTCCCTAAACCCAGAACCAGGAATCTGGAGGCCCCTACGAGGCTGAAGAGGGCTGGAAAACCAAGAAGTTCTTTCAGTTCTGGGACATGCCGCAGCCTCTCATACCTCCAGGCCTTGGCAGATGCTGTTGCCTGCTGGAAACCTCTCCCTGCCTCCTGACCTGATTAACCCTTCTTCGTCTTTTACCTCTCGGCCTCGTGGGTCCCCCTTCAGTGCCCCAGGTCCTATCTGCTTCCCTCATCATAGTACCCAGCACCTGCTCTGTCACTGGGGATGGCTTATTTCTCTCCCATGGGGCTGTGCACCCCAAGGGTGAGCCTAAGTCCCGTTCACTCATCTATCTCCAGTGCCTGGGTCCCTATGCCCAGTCAACATTTGTAGAATAAATGATGAACAAGCCATGAGGGATTTGGCATTTGGCCAGGAAGTTGTGCAGGTGGAAAGTGTGTGTAAATGTGTGTATGTGTGTGTGGTGGGGAGGTGGAGGCAGGGTGGGGAATGTGAGAATTTGGATCAGAGCCTTAGAGACATTGGAGGGGAAGGAGGGACATGTGGGGGAAACTGAGGGATTCAGTCTATGTCCCTCCCCCCAGCCTGAAGTTCTGCATGGATCCTTCCATAAGGTTGGCCTTCAACTCAGGGAAGCTTTTGGGAAATCAGCCTCCCTCTCTCCTGCCCTCCCTTCCTTAATTAATTAATGGAGCACCTTCTATGTCACAATGGTAAACCAAAAATCAAACGGCCTCCCTTCCCTCATGGATAAATCACAGAACTAAACATGAAATCACAGAGTGGTCAGCGTGGAGGAGAGACCAGAGAGCTCTGTGAGTGTGATGGCGTTTGCCCTAGTCCGGGGAAATGGGGAGAGTGATGGTGTCATGGGGTCCCTGAGGAACTTGACCCCCTTCTAATCTCTCTGACCTTCCCAGCCACCCCTGGTAATCCTACGGGCTTGGCAAAACCTGTAGGCCTAATAATGCACATGCAGTTCTGAGACAAGCTTGCCCTGTTCTTGTCCACTTATCTAAGCCCCTCACCCCGTATAGATATTTGAGATCCACTCAGGGAAGGCTTCGTGGAAGAAGTCTCGGCTGAGCCGGTATCTTTTTTCCTTTCTTTCTCCTTTGATTCCTTCTCCCTCCTAAGCTGGGCTTTCAGCCATAAGACAGGATGGGGAAAGTTTTAGTCTTGGAAGCGGCGGTTCCAGGGCTGTGAGGGATGACGCTGTGGAATGACGGAGCAGCACTCCTCCCGGGGAGACCCAGCCAGCACCTGGGCACACGGCTCCACTGGTAGAGGGTGGGCCAGATGTCCCACTAACCCGTTCTCTTGTTGCCTTTGTGCAGTGCCCAACCTGTACACCTGTTTGAAGCAGCCCTGGGCATTCAAACCTTAAACCCAGCTTGGGGAAGGCCAAGGACAGATGGAAATAAAAGCCCCATTAGGAGGCCTTGGAGAGCAGGAAAACTGTGCCCTTTCCTGCCTCCGAAGGTCACTCTGCCTGACTTCAAATGCCCTTTTTGGCTGCAGCCAGTCCAGTCCCCACTCCTCCTCTACACTCACCTTCTGCCCCTGGACTTCCCCAGGGGAGAAATGTCAACTCTTTTTCAGGAGTTTCAGCCCAGGCCATTCTGAAGGTGGGAGTGAAGGAGGTGGCGGCATGGTTCCCAGGGAAGGGGAGGACAGTATATTTACCAGTTTGCTGAGGCTGGGGAGGAAATCATTCAGGGACTTTCAAATCTAGCGGGTAAATAGATAGAGTAAAAGGGGAGCCAGGAACTAAATGACAAATTTTAGCGCTTGGGAAACCATGCTCACAACCCCAGCATACGTGTTTGCACCTGACCAGAGCCCTCAGGAATGTGGCCTTCCACGCACAGATGTCACCTTGGCTGGCACTAAGGACTGGGACCAGCTTTCTGGGGTTGTGACCTGTGCAGCTGCACAGGGCTCTGAGCTCAGAAGGGCCCTGTGCTTGGTTTAATGCTCTGCTGTTGCTGTCTTGAGATTCTTAATGATTTTTGAACAAGGGACCCCACATTTTCATTTTGCACTGAGACTTGCTATGGACAAAGTGACAAGCTCATTTTTACCATGGTTGGGGAGGGCACTGGGAATCATTTAATGCAAACCTCTCTGTTCCCAGATGGGGACACTGAGACCCAAGGGCAAGCATGCATCCAGGCACTTCAAGAACTTTCTCATTTAGTTCTCACACTGATAATACTAAAGTGGGTACTATTTTTATCCCCATTTTAGGGATGAGGAAAGCAAAGCTTAAACATCACCCAGAAAGTGAGTGCTAGAGGCTCCACTTGGCCCCAGGCCTCTTCTCCCTGAGTCTGGATGCTTTCCAAACATCTGCATAACGGGGGTTGCAGGGTGGTGGGGAGAACTTGAGCTCAGGATGCAATGTGCCTGGCCTGCCCAAGAGAGTGCTGCCTGGCTAGGCATAGCTCAGTGCAACACTAGCCCTGCCACTTCCTTACTGGTGACCTCTGAGCCTCAGTGTCTTGACCTGTGAAATGGGCATGAGAATATTAGCCCTTTCATGGGGCATTTGTGAGAATGATATGCCTAGCTCGGTGTCAGGTGGGGGAGAGGTCTTGGGAATTGCACTGAGGCCCAGGCAAGTAATGACTGCAATTGGCATGAAGGGCAGAGCAGCTTTGAGTGGTTCCCACCCATGAAGTGGGTACAGCAGCCTCTACTTTGCTGGGCTGTGGATGTGCTGGAGGGACAGCATGAAAAAGCATTTAGGGCTGGGCTCACGCCTGTAATCCCAGCACTTTGGGAGGCCGAGGTGGGTGGATCACTTGAGGTCAGGAGTTCGAGACCAGCCTGACCAACATGACAAAACCCCATCTCTACTAAAAATACAAAAAAATTAGCTGGGCGTGGTGATGCACACCTGTAATCTCAGTTACTCGGGAGACTGAGGCAGGAGAATCACTTTAATCTGGGAGGTGGGGGTTGTTGTGAGCTGAGATTGTGCCACTGCACTCCAACCTGGGTGACAGGGTGAGACTCTGTACTCCCCCCACCCCCTCCCCCAAAAGAAAGCATTTAGCATAGTGGCTGCTGGTGGGGTTGGAGCTCGACAATTGACATTCCTCTTCTTCCTTTCCTGTCATCTTCCCTCACACCTTGGGATGGAATATCTGTCAGTGCAATTGGAATTCAATTCACATGCTGTCAGAGACTTACAAGAGCAGGTGGGGCAAGCCCTGAGGCTGGAATGCAGAGAAGTGTTGGCGGTGGATAGAAATCAGGAGGGCAATACAGGCAGCCAAATGGAGTGAGAAAAGGTGGAGAGGCTGGAATGATCCCAGAGACCAGGGCCCAGTGGGGAGGCTGCTGGGCAGGAGGGGGGCTCTGCCTTTGTTGGGGGGGATATTTTTTCCTCACCCCCATGAGCTCCTGACACATTTCTCCTCTTGTCCTTGAGCCTCCCACTCTGGGCCCAGGAGTCCTTTGGGAACCCAGCTGTGGAGTCCCAATAGCACCCAGGAGCGAGGTGCGAGGCCCCTTTCTCCTCCGAGAAGCTGTCTGAGGCGGTGGGCAGAGTCAGGGTCATGGGATGGCATGCTGTGAGCGCCTCCTGATGAGGTCCTCACACGTCACTGAGCTGGGTGCAATGAGCTGGAATCCTCTGCTGGGCTTGGCGGCCCTGAGCATCAGGCAGGCCCATCCATCATCGGCGGGGAAAATTGTTCAGGGAGCCAGCAGGGCCCAGCCAGATGTGTACCTTCTGGGCTCTGATAGAATGAACACACCCTTTCAGGCCATTCATCAAATTTAGCCATAGTGCTTCTATTTTTTCCCCTTTTGTTTCAGTCAAGGCAACTTTCTCTTAATGAAGATGAATGCAAAGCGATGAGTGTCTTGGTAAACAACAGGGTCAGAGGACAGGACTCTTTCAGGGCCACAAAAAACCTGGGTGGTGTTGGGTTTGGAGAAATGTTTTACAGAACGAAAGCCAAGTGTCCAAACCTCCAGGGGCCTATGCTGCCGCCTCCTGCCCTGCAGAAGCTCCACCTGCAGCCTCTAGAGCAGCAGCAACAGGACCACGTGCCATTCCCTGAGCACCCACTGAGTGCCGGGCACCTCGCCTCAGCCTGCTGTGGAAGGTAAATCATCATGCTGCCTGACAGCTGAGGAAACTGAGGCTCAGAGGGGTTAAATGAGATGCCCCGACAGGGGCTCCAGGTGGGATGTGAGCACTGTTGTGTTTCCACCTTCAGAAGCGCCAGCAGTGGGGTTTGCTGTTTGAGAGGCCAGGCTCTTAGGGCAGCCTGGGTCAAATGTTAACTCCACCCTTACTAGCTGGGTGACCCTGAGCCTCTTGCTTAACCTCTCCATGTCTCTGGATTTCTGGGTGATAAAACTCTCCATGTCCAAGAGCTGTTTGAAGACTAAATGAGCGAATTGGTGCAGAAGCGGCAGTGCATGGGAGCTGTGCTCAGGAACATTTTCCATTTAGCAGCCCCTTTAAGGGTGGCATTACGGTCACAGCCTGGGGAGCTGGACTTGTGCAGGGCAGCCTCTGGAAGCTTGTGGTTGTGTCCTCTATCCTGGGCGAGGGCACTGGCCACTGCCGATTGGGGTGGAGGACGGCGTGCCCACACTCTGTTGGTGTCTATGAACTGGCTGGTGTCTGAGGCCCATGGAAGGTGCTTTTCTTGAACCCACTGCTGCCGCAGGACCTGTGGCCTTGCTGTGTAATGCAAGGGCTTAAAACGTGGCTCCCATCCAGACATCTGGGTTGAACTCACCTCTCTGGTATCAATGCATGCCCAATGGGTCAAATGTTGAAGTTTCTGGAATGTTCCAAACAGTGTTAGAGGGATTGCTTCTGTGTGTTAAAATATCTTCTTGCAAAAACCCTGATAGAGGCCAGGGTACCCACCTTGGTGCCCTTGATAGGGGCAGATTTTAAAAATTGCCAAGTCCAAGGGAAGTTCAGGCCCTGCCTAAGAAGAACAGAAACAACAATGTCTGTGTTTTGACTCCTGGCCCAGTGGTCTATCTGTCACACCCTCGACCCTTTCAGTGTTCTTCCATTCTCTCTGCCCACCCCACAGCTGGAGAGAACGCTGTCTCTCCTCCTGGGGGGCCATTACAATGAAATGTCCAGCACTCTCCCTTCCATTGAGTAACAGCCATGCCATTGGGAGACAGATCTGTGGCTCCAAGGGTGGGCTCTGGTTGGCCTTAACCAACCATGTGATCCCTTCCATCCCCTGCCAGTGTGGGTTTAGGATTCTCGGCAAAGCCTATGCCCCTGACATTCCCCAGGGGACAAAGGTGACTTCACCTAAAAGCAAAGTCCAGACCTTGCCTAAGAGGAATAGAAGCAACAACGTTGTGTTTTGACTCCTGGCCCAGGGGTCATGTGCCCAGTCACCTCTGCTTCAACTTTCACACACACTACCAACTATTTTTTGCCTGCCTATTAGTCTCTGCAACTGACAGGGACGGCCTCAAGGGCAGGGGCTGTGTCTCCTCACGCTTGGCTCCAGCTCCACATAGGCCCTGGCATAGGGCAGCAGGTGCCTGCCTGATCAACAGCCTTCTGTGGGAGGTTGGGGTGGGGCTGAGGAAGATGCTGTGGACAGAGCTTTGGACCAGGAAGGGTGGGATGGGCTGGGTTGTTTGGAGTCAAACAGAATAGGGTCAAAATCCTACCCAATAAAAATGAGAAATAAAAATAAAACTTTAAACAAACCCCACCCCTCCACTCTGGCAAGTGACTGAACGGACCCCCTCTTGGCCAAGGAGACCCCAGAGAAATCTTGAAAACCGGGTTTCTGGCCATGACGGGATGGGAGGTCGCACGTGCCCCGTAGTGTGCCATCCCTTGATAACCTCCGTTATCCTAATTCCCTAAGAGCTAAACAGAAACAGGCCTTTTCAAAAGACTCCATGCTGATTTCAACCAACTGCCCCTCCCTTTTGTGGTTTTAACACAAAAACCAACCAGCATTCTTTCTTGATAAGAGACCACCAATCATGGAGCGGTTCTAGCCAGTCTGCAGAGGATGCACAGTGAGGGTTTTCGTGCTCCCTGCTTCACCTTTGACAACAGAGGGCTGAAAACTCCACCCTCAGATCACACTAAGGCCAACATTTTTTTGTACCTGGGGCCTGTAAGAGGCATGAAGCTCAACTGTGCATGTAGATGTTTCTCCTTTCATAAATATTCATGACCCCTCCCACAGCTTATTGAATATGTATATTTGGCCATGCTGCTCAGCATAAATTTCTATTCCCTTTGCCTCTTCCTCAAAGTGTCAGTTTCTGGATTCTGGCCAGAGGCCATGCTTCCCAGCCTCTCGGAATGGCCACCCTGCAGGCTGCAACCCTTTATGAGAAATAAAGCTCCTCTTTCCAAATTAACAACAATAACAGTACCCTGCTCTTTCCCCCACTAGCTGTATGACCCTGGCATGACTTCTTCCTTGAGTTTCTCAACCTTGATGGAACAGGTCATCACTGGTTGTCTGGGGATCAGAGTCCCCTGTTTATTGGGGAGCCTCTGGGCTTGGGGTAGCGCACTGAGCACTTCACAGGCATCATCTTGTTGAACTTCCCACGAAGCAGGTACCAGCCCCCTTTTATAAACAAGAAGCTGAGGTCCAGAGGGGTTCAGGTCATCGCCACGGTAGGTGGGTGGTGGAGCTGGGACACGGCAGCCTGTCTATGCCACTGGGATGGCAGTACTGGGTCATTGTGGGTGGAGAGCAGTGAGCACGTAGGACAATCCCGAGAGCTGGTGAGTAAATGCAGGCCCCTCTTTGCCCCTAAGAGGCTGATCCAGGAGGTCTGATGGGCCATGAGAAAGTGACTGTTTCACAAGCTCCCTCCTACTCCCCACCCCAGGATGCTGACGCAGGGGTCCGCAGAGCACATTTCCAGAAACACTTCTCAGGCAATGCTGTCTACAAACCCCCAGCTGAGAGCTCAGGCTTAGAAGGTGAGGGATAATAACATGAATAGAATTCTAATAATAATGGAGCAAAGCCTCTACATAGTGCCAGGCAGTGTTCTAAACACTTTCACTCATTTAATTTTCACAATGATTTTCCAAGGTAGTGATTATTATTGGCCCTATTTTACAGGTGAGGAAATAAGGTACAGAAAGCTTAAATAACTTGCCTATTGCCCTACAACTGGTAACAGCTGGTTAGCTAACTTTATAATAATAATTTTAAGATCTTTCCCCTGTATCCACCTGCATCAGACACTCTCCTGGGGTATGGGGAAGGGGTACCCAGGGAGCTTTTACTCAGGGAAGTAGAGATGTGTGTGGTTAAGACCAGGGAGCCAGAGAGATTTGGCTGCCCCCAAGTCTGTCCTAGAGATGGAGAGATAGGACACTGGTTCTTCCCTGAGCCCTTGCCTGCTTTCTAGATGCAAGTCTTGGCTGTGAGTTCCAGGGGGAGGGCTGGTGGGCACTGCCGGCTGAAGCTGCAGGGTAGGTGGGTCGGGGCTCCCACTTGCTAGGTCCAGTCTCCCTTCCCATGTCCAGGGCCCCAACAGGACACTTAGGGGTTCCTACCTTCTTCCCCTGGGCTGCTCCCATGGCACGAAGTGGGCATCAGGCCTGGGTGGGCTGCAGGGGCCAGGCTGGGGTCCTCCCTGCTGGCGTTGATCTCAGGAGCCAGGACCCAAGGGGCTCCCGGGGCCAGGGCCCCCTGTCCTCTTGTGGCTCATTCTCCCAGGCACAAAGGCGGCTTTCACAGCTGCTCCTAAGCCCGGAGCGCCTCAGACAGGCTTAGGGCGATTGATCCTGACAGAGGGGCCAGTGTCCCCAGGCGGCTTCTATGCCCTTCTTGGGTCCCTGCAGCTCCTCACCTCCCAGAACCCTGCCTCTCTCAGGAAGGGAAACTGAGGCAGCTGGGAAATGAGGGAAGATGTGGGGCAGTCCTCTCATCACACACCGGTAGCTCAGGCGCGGCGGGTGACCTCTGCCTGGCCCAGCGGGCAGGACTTGGCCTTCTCGCCTTGCTGGGCACCGCTCAGCCGACAGGGCCAGACAGTGGAGGCTGTGGGCTGGCTGAGGTGCAGAGCTCTGGGAGGGCTGCGTGGGGATGTCAGCTTCAGCTGGACAGCCCCATTAATAATAGACCTTTGAAGATGCTTGGGGTCCAGGGCTCTCCCACAGCAGAAACTCTGAGAGCAGACTCCTCCATTCAACTGGGCAGCAGGCAGCCTGGGAGGGCTGGAGGGCCGCTGGTCTGGGCCCAGGCCAAGAAAATATCTGAAGGCCAGATTCCAGGCCTGGGGCCAAGTTCTCAAAGTGCCCCCGGCAGTCACTCTCCTCATTTGCCAGCCCCGTCCTTCTCCGTGATGCCAGCTTGTGGCAGAGGTTAAGGCTAAAGAGATCTTGGGCTTGAACTGTAGCTCTGTCCCTGATAGTTGTGTGGCCTTGGGGGCACGATGTCGTGTGTGTGTGTGTGTGTGTGTGTGTTTGTGAAGCACTCATACTGCAGAGCTAAATGGGGTAAGGTGTGTGTGTACAGCTGAAGCCATTGTTTTGCGAAAGCATAAATCAGAGCATGTTGCTCCGTTTTATCTGTCACTTCACCAAAGGTGGGGTAAGAGTTGCCCCCACTGCATGGGGCTGTGGGAATGTGCAGAGCATCTGGTGAACAATTCCTCAGAGAAGTTAGGTGCCACTGCCATCATGCTGCTAATAACACAAATGATATCCACTGCCCAGTGGAAAGTCCTGAATAACCAGTTCACCGTTTCCCAAGAGGTGGGGGGGTTGGGGAGACCTTGCCACCCTTTCCTTTCCTCTAGCACGATGCCTGGCACACAGTAGGTGCCTGCAACACATACACAGATGACTTACGGAATGGCAGCTGGTGGAGGGTCAAGAATTAGGCATTCTAGATCCAGCCTTGCCAACAGAACCAAACACCCCATGGTCTGCAAGGTCTGATTGATGGTCTTGCTAGGACCTCATTTCCCTCTCCTCCCTCTCCCTGGTAGTTTCTAGGTCACAGCACCTTTCCCCCCTTCTCAGGGCCTTTGCACTTGCTATTCTCTCTGCGTGGAATGTTCCCTCCCCCACTTCCCCTCTACTCCCCATATTTTGATCTTTGCATGATTCTATCCTTTTTGTCCTTCAGGCTCCTCAGAGAAGCTTTCTCCGATGCCTTGTGCAAAGCAGTTCCCAGGCTCTCTGTTTATTACTTTGTTGTAGCACTCATCAGCAACTGAAATGATATGACTTCTGTGTTTATTGTCTGTCTCCTCTGCCATTCCTCTGGAATGGCAGTTCCACAAAGGCCAGGGCCTGGTCTGTCCTGCTCCTCAGTTTACCCCGAGTCTAGAGCAATATTAGTGGAAGAATCCATGATGGAGGATTAAATGAAATAGTCTAAGCAGGTCGAGTGCTTAACACAGTCCTGACTCATCGAAAGTGCTCGCTTCATGGCACTGCTTAATACTGTTGTTATTGTTGTTACTGTATTTCCTCCGATACTTGTGACCCTTCCAGCCAAGCAAACATGTGGCTTCTTCCTTCTGCCCCTTCCCTTGGGTTCAGCCTCTGCCTTCCTCGGCTGCTCCCCACTCCTTTTCTCCCTGTTCCAGTCGTGGCCTGATTACAGTTTCGGATTTCCTGCAGAAAGGAGAGAGTCCACAAAATTGTAAAGGGAAATGACTAAATTGGCTGTCAGATGGAGCAGTAAAAATGCTGTAAGTCAACACTGAAGATCAAACTCCTTTGGCAACCATCCCATAATTATCCACCAGCTTGACTCTTGGTGGGATGGGAGGAAAGAAAATGATTCTTACGCATTTATTAATTTTTTCCATCTGTTTGGAGCCCTGCTGAAATGTGGCTTAGTGCTGCAGTGAAAGCCTGGTTGACAGAGCCTGTGATTGGGCTCTGAAGTCCAGCCCCTGGCAGGATAACGGCCCAAAATGCAACATTCAGGCCACATGGCATGGGCAGGAGGAATGGGGGTGGAGGCCCCAGAGCCCAGCACTATGCCTGGCACAGAGGATGTACTTGGAATACGTGAACAGATGATTTATGAGGTGACAGCTGGTGGTGGAGGACCAAGGAGCAGGTGTTCTAGATCCATCTTTGCCCTATCTCACTCTGTGGCTGGGCACATCCCTTAGACTCTCTTTCTCCATCTAAAACATGAGAGTAAACATGTGTTCCTTCTTGACCCACAACCTTATAGAAGGAAGTAAGGCTTACAAAGTATGAGGGGGGCTTTGGGTTTTAAATAGAGGAGTTCTAAATCCCTTGAACCCAGTTCCTCTCCATCTCTTCCAAAGCAATGAAGGCAGGTGTTGAGAATGCTAACTCTGAGGTTCTGTGCAATCTTCAAAAGTCTTCAGAGGCATTCAGGAGCAGGGCAGGAGGGGGAGGAGAAAAAGGCGAAGGGAGGAAGAGAGGAGGAGAAGGAGGATGGGAGAAACACTGTTTACCTGAGAGTAGGTTTAGGGCAAACATATCTGTTTCGTGTAATGTTGGAGACAGACTGGAATTCCAGCCCTTATTCTGAGACTCCTTATCTATGTGACTTTGGACAAGTCACTTGACCTCTCTGGGCCTCATCTTCCTTCTGTGTAAAACAGGATAACGATGGTTCCCACCCCGTGGACGAGGGGGCTATGAGGATGAAATGAGTTAATTCATGTAAAGCTCTGAGCAGAACGTCTGGAGAACTGCAATTCTCTGTAGAAGTGAGGTGCTGCAATTGTTACACTATCAGCAAGGCCGAAGATAAGTCCAGTGCCCATTGGGAAGTCCCAGATAATGAGTTCATTAGGCGCAACAGCCTTTCCCGAATTGGGTGTGTGGGGAGACCTTGTCACCCTTCCCTTTCTAGCTTGTGCCGCCACCTACTGGTGAGGACCAGAATTACAGCTTCTGGAAAGCTCTCTCCATGACCCCACCCCTCACAGCCCCATCCTCACTCCTGGGATGGGTGGGAGGCACATTGGCAGGGAGTGGGGAGGCAAATCCAAGCCTCCAGCTCTGAGGCCACGATTAGCTTGCAGAGATTCCTGAAGGCTTGTCGATCCCAGTGAGAAAATGTGTCCCAAGTCTTATCCATTTCACTTTCTGATGATCCCTGGGACAGGCCCCTGGTCCGGGCCACCACCCTCTATTCCTGGATGATATGGCAGCCTCCTCACTGGCCTCCCTTCCTCCACTCCTTCCCATAGCAGCAAGGAATTTTCAAAACATGCAAATCTGGTCACCTTGCCCCCAGCTTAAATCTCCCAGTGTGTCCCCTGCCCTGGGACAAAGTCCAAGCCCTCTGCCCAGCTCACAAGGCCCCTCGGGCTCTGACCTCCCACTCAGCCCTGTTACCCATCCTCTGCCCCTTCCAGGCCTTGTTCATGCTGTTCCCTGGCCTGACATGCTCTTCCCTCCCTTCTTTGCCTGGTGAGCTCCTACACATTCCTGAGGGCTCAGCATGGGTGCTGCTTTCTCCAGGATGCCTTCCTGGATCCCCCAAGGCTGGGGCAGGGGTCCTGCAGTCTTTCCCCTTGCCAAGCCATGTCGCCTCTGGATTTGTATCCCCTGCTAGACTGAGTGGGAACAGTGCTGGGTTTTCTTCACTGCAGCATCCCCAAGCCTGCCGGACTCTTGATGCATATCAGGTTTGCTGAGTGATGAAAATCTTGGCGATAAAGACCCAACTCTCTACAGCTTGAGCTGACCTGGGGGTCCCTATAGTGGCCACAATGTCCTGAAAATGACGTTGAGAGTCTGACAGGTGTTTGCCACTTTTGTAACACCCACCCAAGGGGGGCCTAGTGTGGCTGGCTGGAGAAAGCAGTCTCCTTGATGGGTTATGGGTGTACAATGATGGCTACTTGGGCTTATCTTCTGACTTATTCTGGGCATCTGAGGATGTGTCCCCTGAGGCCTACACCTTGTCAAGGAGTGGGAGGCTGGAGGGGGGCATGATCCCTAATCTTTGCCTTGTGTTCCCTGGTGTGGAACAGCACGTTGCCTCTTCCATGGGCTCCACATGGCAGTGGCAAGTGCAGCTCCCCCACTCTGAGCTCTTTCTTCTTGAGAACTGATCCCTTTTATGACAATAATTCCTGCAGACCTGGAAGTCTTATCTCCCAGCCCAGGCTCAGGCTCAGTCCCATCCAGCTGGCCATGCCCACTGCCTCTCTTAGGATGGGTACCCCAGGATCCCAGTTTGGGATAGGGATTGTCGTGTAGGTGATTTGTTAAGGACTGGCCCCTGGGGACACTGGTAAGGGAGTGGAGGAGCAGGATGGGAAAGGGGAAAGAGGTAAGCAAAGGGACACTTTCAGGCAAAGTCCCAGTTCCCGCCTGATCCCTCTGGGAATCCTGGAGTGTAAATTGCACCTTGTGGTCGTCGTCATGCCCCAAAATAAAGAGCTGGCCTTTCACGTTCCCATACCTGCCAGTCATTAGCTAAGGACCATCCTGGGGTGGTGTACACACCCCCAGCTTCCTGGTCTGTCTTCTTTGCACTTGTGCTCAAAGAATGTATGAGTAGCCCAAAGGCAATTCTCCAAAGAAGAGTTCAGACTGACCATTAGTAACAAAATCTGGGAAAGGGCACCTGGGACGCTTCCCTGCATTTTCTGATTGAGCCAGTTGACATGTTCTCAGTCTTCTTTGAAGTGTTGTGCAGTGCAGTTTCTGGAAAAGTCCATGTGTCTTCTCTTCAACGAGGCAGCTACCCCATGTCTTAAAATAGTGGCCACTGCCAAGAGCCCTCTGCCTAGCCCTGGTCCCTGCTCATGAGCTCATTTTAGAGGTCTTTTTATGTTCTTTAAAAATTTTACAAGGTACTCCTGCTTGTTGTAAAGTGAAATTTCCGAGCTCTCAAAGGTGTTTATGGTCATCATGAAAATTTCCTGCCACCTTCATTCCCAGAGCAGGTTTCTGGGCAGATGTTTTTCCAGGTAGTCTACTGATGTGGTTGGAAGTGGTTATTCAGGCCTGCCAGCATGCTCCCGCTTTCATCCGTGAGGGTGAGCTGGGGTGGGTTGGGCAGGGAGTGACAGAATTGACAGGATGTCTGGATGGGCACCTTCTGACTTCCTCAGCCAACCCTGAGCACGGCTCCCCCCCGGCTCTTTGAATTTTTTTTTTTTTAGATGGAGTCTCGCTCTGTCACCCAGGCTGGAGTGCAGTGGTGCAATCTCGGCTCACTGCAATCCCTGCCTCCCAGGTTCAAGCGATTCTCCTGCCTCAGCCTCCCAAGTAGCTGGGATTACAGGTCAGTGCCTCCATACCTGGCTAACTTTTATATGTTGGCCAGGCTGGTCTTAAACTCCTGGCCTCAGGTGATCCACCCACCTCGGCCTCCCAAAGTGCTGGGGTTATAGGCGTGAGCCACTGCACCTGGCCTGGACCTTGATTTTGATATCACTGCAATTGTAGCCCATGTCCCACCTGCCGTGGCCCCTGGTGGAAGGTTCACACACACTATTGTCTCTACCCCAGGCTATCTTGGCACATTTGAAGTGCTCCCTGGCCCCAGGACTTGGGACCTGTGAGTCTCAGACCACTGGTGGGAATCTGTGCTTGGGCAGAGGGTTTCTCCTCCATGAGGTGTAGTGTCCCCAGCACATGCTCCAGGAAGCTGAGTAGCAATGCTTTCTGCCCCCACGACCTCCTTTCAAGACTTAGTCTAGAGCCTGGGAACTGGGCCCTTCTCAGAAACCTCAGGCAGGTCTTGACACCGTATTCCTTGGGCCTTCCCATTTCAATGTGCTCCTGCAGCCTGCCAGCAGCTGGCATTGCCATCTCTTGGCTGGGGGCTTGCTGTGAAGCCACAGAGGGCCACTCTTCCCTAGGCAGGGCAGACAAGAAGCACCTAGGAATTCATATCATCCCCAACACCAGAAGCCCTCAACAAACCACTAGTGGGAGTCGGTGTGTAAATACCCCAGCTCCCTCACTCCCAGGTGGAGTATCTCCAAGGTGCATGTTCTTACCCCGATTCCTAGAGCTTCGGGTGGGAGTCAGCTCCAGTCCCCACAGGGGTAGCTGGGTTGAAACCATACCCTTCACTGGCTGCCCTCCCCTCCTTCCCTTCGCCATCTCACTTCCCTACTTCTCTATTGGTGTTTCCCACAATCACCTCCCAAATATACTGGCTGCCCTTGAGTCCTTGTCTCAGGGTCTGCTCCTGGGGCGGAGACAGCCCGGCTGCCTTCCCTGAAGCCTGCAGCACAGCCTGGCGGCTCCTTCCAGCCAGGTTCAGATCTTCCCCTCCTCTCCCACTCCTGCTCTGGACTTGCTCCAGCTCTCCTTCAGACAGAGGGTGATGACAGTATTTCTTGCATCCTGTCCCTAGCTCCCTCTGTTCCCGTCCATCCCACATGTTATGCAGGAACTGAGGATTCTCTCAGGCCCATGGGAAATCCCAGAAACACAGCTCCCTCCCAGCTGCCTAAGGGGGAGCCTGAAGCTGTCACAGAGCTGTCTGAACCCATGGCCCATGCTGAGTCTGGAGCACTTCAATCCCAGGGAGAAACGTGGCCACTGGAGTGGTCAGAAAGCTCATTCAAAACCAGCAAAAATAAAATTTAATTGGGCTCAAGTCTGGGCAGTTTGTCCTTCCTCAGGACCAGCCGTCAGCAGTCCCTGATGAAAGCACCCCGTTCTCTCCACAGACAGCTGGTTCCAGAAGGACCCTCTGAGGCTGGTCTTCCAGGTAGGATGTGCTGTGGGAGGGTTTTGTTTCCGAGGAGGAGAGGCGCGACACAGCGTGCAAGGACCTGCAGCACCTTCCACGCAGCACCCCCTGCTCCTCCTCCTCAGCCCCTGCCGGGCTCTGACTCCTAAGTCAGGCAGGAGCTTCTTCAGGCCCCTGGCTCAGGAAGAGCCACAGCCACCCTAAAATGGCTTCGGGGGCATGCAGCCCTCCATCTCCAGCAGCTCTGGCCATCCCTCGTATTTGTTTGTGTCTGGGCTGTTCTTTAAGAACTAGAGAGAGAAAAGACAGAGAAATATAGGCAGTGAGTGAGGCTGTTCAGAACTCACGCCCGCATGGACACTGTGCTCTAAACCTAAATGGGGGTGTGGGATGTTATTAACCCACTTCACAGATGGGGAAACTGAGGCTCAGAGAGGGGATGCAACTTGCTCAAGGTCTCAGAGATGGGATCAGAGCCCAGTTAACTGCTCTCACGCCCTGAAGGGTAACCAGTTGTTGGAGAGATCTGGCCCCTCCCCACAAATTCTCTGTGTCCCTCTAGGATACCTCAAATAACAATAATGATAGCAACAATAAAAAGAAGACTCCGACCATGTCTTGAGCGCTTGCTGTATGCCAGGTGGTGTTCTGCAGTGCCTTATGTATTTAATCTGCACAGTGGCCCTAGGGAGTGTGCACTGTTTACATCCCATTCTACAGATGGGGAAGCTGAGGCACAGAGGGTCACTGCCCGTAGTCACTGGCTGGTAAGTGGCAGAACCACCACATAATGTTAATTAATACTAATAATAAGGGGTGGGGCGCAGTGGCTCACACCTATCATCCCAGCACTTTGGGAGGGTAAGGAAGGAGGGTCACTTGAGGCCAGTTCAAGACCAGCCTGGGCAACATGGGAGACCCTGTCTCTAGAAAACATAAAAAAATTAGCTGGGTGTGGTGGCACATGCCTGTGGTCCCAGCTACTCAGGAGGCAGAGGTGGGAGGATCACTTGAGCCCAGGAGGTCGAGGCTGCAGTGAGCCGAGATTGTGCCACTGCACTCCAGCCTAGGTGACAGAGCGAGACCCTATCTCAAAAAAATATATATACTAGTAATAAGTATGTAAGAAGAATAAAATCACTTAGAATTGTGTCTAAAATGCTCAGGTTTGGATTATGAAAGAAAAAAACGTAAATGGCAAAATCTGCTGTTGGAATCATTGTGGCTGACTCTCAGGAATTAAAAAAGAGATTCTAGATGCTACCTGCCTAAAACCCAGTTTCCCAAGTGTGGGGACTAAGAACAGACCGGCTTAGTCCCATCAGGGTGCTTGGTTCATTTTTGTGTGTCGGTCCCGGCCAGCTGGTTGCGGATGGGTGAAGATGATGCTGGGCTTCCTGTACTCCCACGCCTCCTCTGTCTTGCCGGTTCCCCTGGGTCTGGAGCCCACGCTTTGGGGCAGGAAAGCACCACCTGCCCATGCAGCCTCAGGCCTCTTGCCTCTTGCTAGGGCCCTGCTGCAGCACCCAGACAGGACATTCGGGAACCACACCCGGCCGCCCCCGCCCACCAGCCTCTTGCGTTCTTCACTGCGTTCAAGTAATTTCTAGTTACCCAAATACATCCTCTTAGAAACACACGCATACAGACCAAGGCCACATTTTCTAGCTTAGGAAAAAAATCCTCCCATCCCAGTCGTGGTGCCCTTCCTAGAGCTCAGCACACGGTTCCCTGCACCTGCCCCCTCCAGCACCTCTTGTCTGATGATGGCATCGGCCTCCTCCCTGCCTTCTGACTTCCCTCCTCGTTTTCTCCATGCCTCGCCAGGGAGGCTGAAGGGATGGGGACAGGCATCCTGCTCCTTTCGCCGGGATCCCCTTCCCCGCCACACGGCTCCATGTCTCCATTTCTTTCTCGTTCCTTCATGCCTCACTTGCCCATCATCCTTCTTTTCTCCTTTTCCCTCTTCCTTTTCTGATAATTATCTGTATACCTGCGTATCTATATATGACCCAGCTTTTGCAAAATGGCCAAGGCAGCTTCCTGGCCAGTCAGACCACCCTGGCCTTTGGAGTGAAGGACAGCCAGGGGCCTCTCCCCAGACAATCCTCCCAATTTTAAGGCCCTTGGGAGGTGAATGGGTGACTCCTTCCTACCACCACCCAGCTCCTCATCCATCCTTCATAGGGCCGGGTTGTGGCCCAGAACCCACCTGCTCAAAGGGGCTTTTACCCCTGAGGTCTTTGGCTCCTATGAAGACCCAGCTGTCCCGGAAGCCCAGTTGTTTTGCGTAGGAACTCCCCAAGTCAGAGAAGAGTTTCCTGCTTTCATCGTTCATTCTGCAGAGGACCAGAGAGGATGGTCAGGATGCGGGGGTGGGTCGCAGGGGCATCAGGTGGTGGGATTCCCATGGGGCAAGGTTCCCACTCTTCTCCCCATTCAGCATCTGCCCTGGGGGTGTCCAGAGAACGTGGCTGCACTCAGGAAGGACAGGGTAAAGGGCTTCAAGACTTCCTCTCTAAAAGGGCTTCAGATGGGGCTGGAGATGTGTTAAAACAGTACTGCTCTATTTACAAATACAATACACATTCATTTGGAAAATATGGAAGATCACAAAGAAGTAACTAAGAAATACAGTCTCACCCCTCCTCCCCTTAGTGTGATCAGTGTATGTATTTCCATACAGTGTTTTTTTCCCCTCACTTAGCACTAGAGGGTGAGCGATTTTCCACGTCCTTAAATACTTTCCGCACCATCATTTTTGATGCAGTCTATCTTCATTTGTGTATATATCATATCCTATGTCACCGTATGTCATAGTTTCTGTAGCCAGTCAGCTGTTATTATTGGACAGGGAGAGGGTTTCCAGTTTTTCACTGTGGTAATGAAGGCTGTGATGAACCTCCTAGAACATTTCTTTGCATACTTGTCTGATAATTTCCTCGAGGTAAGTTGCCAGAAAATGGAGCTGGCAAAAGAGCAGAAAAGGGTGTGCAGGGTTTGAAGGTATTCAGTTTGCATCACTGTGTGGCCTGGCAGGTAGAGTTTTCTACTTACTTGGTCCCTGGGTCGTCGTAGGAGGCCACCAGCACCAGTGCACCCCCCGGAATTTCTTTAAGGAATTTCACTAGGTGCATAACATCTGGGGGAGGAAGGAAAAGGTGCTGGTGATTTAGGGGAAATGAGCCCTGGTCATTCTCATGCTTGTCTACTGCCCCATGATGCAGGAGTCAGCTAGGCCTGGTGGACACTGGGCTGAGCTCAGAAGCCTGGAGGAGGAGCATCCCAGGTGGAGATCCCTGTAGCCCTTGTCCTAGGGGAGGGCAGAGTGAGCAGAGTGAGGGGAACTCATCCAGGTGATGTGGGGTGGCTTCTGGACACTGGAATTTAGAAATTCCCCTCGTGACTGTGATTTGCAGCTGAGGGTGAGCACCACTGGTAGAAGGGCCCTTGTGTGCCTACCCCTCTGGGGACGAAGTGCCATCATCTCTCAGGTGCTCTGGGCCCTTTGCATACCCCAGACCCCATTCTACACTGGACAATGCCCAGATTATCTGTGCTGACTTTAGGTGGTATAGCACGTGGCCTCAGACAACTGAGATCCCTGGGAGAGAACTCGAGTCGACTATGAATACAACTCTCCTGCTGTGTCAAGGAGCAAGGCTCTGCGTGTGTCTTTAATGCCTCCCTAACTTGCCAAGCTCTCTATTTAACAGAGAACAGCTCTAGGTTTAGCACCTGGGGGAGGCATCAGCATCCAGCTCACTGTGAAAAGGCTGATTTGTTTCCATTGTGATTATTATTATTATTATTATTATTATTATTTTGACACAGAGTTTCGCTCTTGTTGCCCAGGCTGGAGTGCAATGGCGCGATCTGCGCTCATTGCAACCTCCACCTCCTGGGTTCAAGCGATTCTCCTGCCTCAGCCTCCCAAGTAGCTGGAATTACAGGCATGCGCCACCATGCCTGGCTAATTTTGTGTTTTTAGTAGAATTGGAGTTTCTCCATGTTGGTCAGGCTGGTCTCGAACTCCCAACCTTAGGTGATCCGCCTGTCTCGGCCTCCCAAAGTGCTGGGATTACAGGCATAAGCCACTGTCCCAGGGCCCTCCATTGTGATTATTTTTATGGTCACCTTCCCTGCATAACAAGTGATAATAGCTTTCCATTTAAGGCAGTAATATAGTTTCCTTTTAAGATATATTTACTTAGGTAAGAAAAAAAGTGATCCAATTTAAAGAAAAATACTAATAATGCAGATATTATTCTAGATATGGTGCAACTCGAGTGGGCTCAAGTTTGGGAACAAGCAGCCTAGTGGCTAAAGCAGAGACTATATCTGTCAAATGAGGATGAGTAACAGCCCTGCTTATAACCTCTATAAAGTGCAAATGTGACAATAACTTTGGGCATACAGTAAGCGTACTATAATGGAACCAAAAATTATTAGCAGGATTGGCTGCATAATTTGCAGGACCCAGTGCAGAATGAAAATGCAGGGCCTTTTAATAAAAAATTATTAAGTATTTCAAGACCACGATGGCAGAGGATGAAGCCAAGTGTGAGATTCTTCCAAGCATGGGCCCCGTGTGACTGCCCTGTCCCCAGGTCATAGGCCCACAAAGCTGGCCTTGATTATTAGTATTCCAGTGCGGACCTCTAGGACCTTGGGGAAGAAGCCATTCTCCCAACTAAGGCCAGCTGCCAGCCAGCTCAGTGACAGAGGTTTCCGGTCAACCACCACAGTCACTCTTCTAAAGAAATGGCCCTTGAACTTTTATGACAAAAGGAGGGAGCTCTTAAAGCACCATTAATTTGTGTTGTTAGCAGATATTATGGTCTGGTCCTTGTCTGGATGGACGGTGGGTATTTGAAAAAATAAAACATGCCTTCTGCTAATGATCACCTCACTTTAAAAAGCCATCATCCCCTTTTGTTTCCTGAAGGGAAGGGCTACTTGCTCACAGTGCTTCTGTTTCTGGGTCCCCAACAGCCATGGCTACATTCAAGTTTATAATAAGGCATTTTAAAGCTTAGTTTCATCTTTACCCTTTTTTTCCTTTTCATTCTGACAGATGATTTCCTTGCTTCTGAGTCATCTGGATGGAATGAGGGAAGAGGGGAGGGAAGGGGAAGAGGAGGGAAGGGAGAAGACTAGCATAGCTTGCCTGGACCCCTCCAACAGTCAGGCTGGATACCCTTCCACCAATTATTTCAGGTTATCATCTAATCCTCACATCAATTTTATGGAGTGGATACTATAGCTGCCTCTATGTTACAGATGAAGAAACTGAGGCTCAAGAGGCATCACTTGCTTCAGGTCATGCCGCCAGTAGTCTCTGACTCCGGAGACTGGACCTTTTCCATAAACCTGGCCCCAGGCCACGCTGAACATCAGTAGGACTCCAGGCAGGATGTCTGGTCCTCAGCCCCTGGCCTGTCCCCATCTCCTGTTGCCCCTGTCCTCAGCTCTATCCTGTACCAGGAGGGACCTTGCACACTGCATGTGGGCACTTCAGTGTGCCCATCCAGGCTCCATCCACACCACCCTCCCATCAAGCAACAGCCAGCCCCTGGTCACCCCTCCATCCTGGGGGAGTGTCAGAAGCCTGGGGGTGGGGCACACCTGGTAAGAGACCTGCGTGGGCCCTGATGCAGACTCCAGGTCAGCACACTCCTAACTCTGCGGACTGCTCACCCATGAGTTGGGATGGAGAGGGAGGAGGGCCGGGTGGGGTCTTATGAAGCCCTGGGCCGAGGACAGGGTTCCAGCTGCCCATCCGACGTTTCCTGAGCTCACTTCTTAAATAAAGCATTGCACTTGAATCCCTGTCTCAGGATCTGAGTCTGGGAGATCCCAACTGAGATGGCCAGAAGGAGTTTCGAAAGCAGCAGGACACCCTCAACCCCCCACCGCACCTCTTACTGGGTGCCTCCTGTGGAAAGAAGCACCAGGTACCTCCAGCCACCAGGTCCCTTGCCACATGAAGAGGCTCAGCCCTCTGCACCGCACCCCCCACTGTGACTTCAGTGTCAGCAGGGGCACCTACCTCCAGAGTACATGTCAAATGCCTTCTGCCCCAGCACAGCTCCCGTGGTTCCTAGGGGTTAAGAGGAGAACGATTATCCCCTGTAACACGTGTCATTCTGCCTGTCGTTCTGCTGAAAATGGCTAATCTGTAGTCTAAGATCTAAAAACAGAATAAGAATCTAATGAAATCAGGTCCTACAAAGAGCACGCAGGACTAAAGTAGGTTTCCAGGAATGGCTGGGCTCATCTGAGAGGTTCAAGAACGTAATGGCTGAGGACATCTCTGGAATCGAACTGAGTCTACTCAGTCTGAGTCTGTGTTCTGTCCTACCAGTTTCTAACGCAGGACTTAGCATTTTGACCTCAATTTTTGCATCTGTACAATGGGTTGTGGGAACTAAAGGAGATACATTTAAAATATTAATAGTAGTCATACAAGATGAATTTTAGCTGCAAAATCAAAATCAAAATGACAGTCGTCATTATTATTCCCACCTAAATAGAAAACCTACAACTGGAGTCCTCCACCTCTTGAAGGCAAAGGGATTTGTGTTGGGCTAAGCGGTACTCAGTTTCCTAGGGTCCAGTAACCTGGATTGCGTTTGTGGGTTTTGTGGGAGGAGGTGGCCGAAGGCCAAGCCCTCCAGGGAACCGAGTCTTCTGGAGGAACGTTACAGTTCGCGCTCTCCGCCGCTAGATGGAGGTGTTGCAGAGGGGATGGCAGCTCCGAGGCTTACGGAGGAGGGTGGGGACCAGGCCTAGGCTGTCCAGGTGGCGCGAGCAGGCTCGCTTAGCAGCCCCTCCAGGATTCTTGGGAGCCACGTAGCGTGAACGGAATGCTTCACCTGGGGCTCTTGGAAGGAGTCTATGAACCCATGGGGCTGCTTTTGTGATCGCGTGCGCTTGTGAATGATTCTGCAATTGGAGAGTGTTGGGGGTGGGGGTGGCGGCCAGCATCGCTGGAAGATCCTGAGGACTCTCTGCCCCACTAAAGGTTAAAGACTACTGGATCCTTAGCAATGCTTGTGTTGTTCTTGGTCATATAGATGAGGACGCTGAGCCCCTTACATGATTTGTTGGGCTTCCCCACATCTGGCATACATAGCACGCATGTATACAGTAGGTGCTGTATACATGGTTGAGACATTTCTAGTCTAGGGAGGTAGTTCAGGTGAATGATTAAGACCTGCAGTTGACTCGATCCAGGTTCAAATGTAGGTGGTTTTATAGGCTGTGTGACCTTGGGCAAGTTGCTTAAGCTCTTTTTTTTTTTTTTTTTTTTTTGGACAGGGTCTCTCTCTGCTGCCCAGGCTGGAGTGCAGTGGTGTGAGCTTGGCTGACTGCAACCTCGACCTCCCAGGCTCAAGCAATCCTCCCACCTCAGCCTTAGCTGGGACTACACGTGTGCGCCACCACACCCAGCTAATTTTTTTACTTTTTGTAGAGACGGGGCGGATTCGGGGGGTGGTTCACTGTTACTCAGGCTGTTCTTGAACTCCTGAGCTCAAGCGATCTGCCCACCTCAGCCTCTCAAAGTGCTGGGATTACAGGCATGAGCCACTGCACCCAGCCTGCTTAATCTCTTTGAGCCTTAGTTTCTTACCTGGGAAATGGGGATATTGAGCATAGCTCCATCCTAGCACAGTGATGGGGTTAAATGAAAAGGCACAGTAAGTGCCCAATAAATGCTAGTTCTTATTGCCATTGATGGTTATTTTCATCCTTTTGGCTTTGTGAGAAGCAGGGAAAGAGGCCTAGTCTGGGGCCATCTCATTGGAGAATATTCAAAAAGCTTTTCTCAGGTGCGACCCATTTAGGGGAGAAAGTCAGCAGGTTTCAGCCAGGTCAGCTGCAGCCTGTGCCATTTCCTGCCTGCCCTCGCTGTGGGGTGAGGGCAGATGGATGGGAGTGTTGATGTACGCTGAGGCTCCTACAGTCTTCTGGGGTCTGGCATGCACAAAAGAGCGCTCTGAGACCAGCCTGGGCACACCCTCCCTGCAGGAGGGATGCCACTTCACTGAGGCTGGAGTGGAACAGGCCTGGGCCCTCCTCAAACCTGCAGAGGAACGGCTCCACTCAGCCTCCTGCCTCTCCCTGCCCTGGCCCTTCCTGGGCTCCTAGGAAGTTGGCCAGGGCTGCCCTCTGACTCCCGTCTGTCCAGGAACAGCCCCATCACTGCTCCAGGCCTCGAATTCTCCCCTGACCCATTAGGGTTTCTTGGCAGAGCGAGAAAAGGCTTTCTCTGGAGTGAAGTGCAGGGGCTTGGAGCTGGCAAGGCCGGGGCTCCCATCCTACCCTGTTCCTTCCTAAGTGTGCTCATGTGGTCCTGCCACACACAAGCTTGACAAGTTCCTTCCTGAGCATCCCTTACACCTTTTCCCCAACTTACCCTGACCTTTGTCCCAGAAGTGGCCCTCACAGCCAGTTCTTAGAAAACTCTGTTTTTTAAGAACAGAGGCAGAGAGGAGGTCTGGCTGGGGCTAGACCACCTGGTCCTTACCTGACCCTGTAAGTCCACTCCCTCCTGAAACGTGTCCCTACTTCAGGCTTGGCGGCCCTCTGGCCTCCTCTTTAAGTGTGTGTCCTGCAGGAGATGCAGGGTTATCAAGGCCATGGATTCCCTTGTGGTCTCCCTGCCTCCAGCCCCCCTACTCCAAGCTGGAGGGAGGTTTCTGGAGTGCAGGCCTGGCCCCTCACACCCTGCTCAAAGCCTTTCCGTGGCTCCCTACTGCTCTCGGCTTCCAGTCACACTTCTTAGCAGGCTTGCTAGCTCCTCATCCTCTGGCCTTGCTGCTCTCCCCAGCCTTGCCTCTCTATGTTGCCCTGCAAACCTCTCTCCCTCCCTTTCCCTTCTCCTTCCTGCACTGTGTTGCCCCTGCCTGGAAAGAGCCTTCCCCAATTTTCTCCTGGCCAGCGCCCACAATCCTTCAGGCCTTAGCTGGCCATCAGCTCCCGCTGGAAGCCTCCCCTGAACCACCCGGGGTCTGTCCCCTGTTCTGCATCCCAGCTCCGCATCCCAGCTCCCATAGCTGTGCTTCTTGCCCCTCCAGAGAGGCTCACCACATTGAGATTGTTTGTGAGCTTCACGGATACCTATGGAGGCTGTGAAGCCAGGGCCTTTCTAGTTCTTGGCTGACCCCCAGTGTCCTGTACAGAGCCTGGCCCACAGTAGCTGCTGCCTGTATTTGTTGAATGAATGAATGAAGGTGTATACTCAGCACGTGATCTTGCACTGTCATTGGTTGTCCCCACATCCTCATTTGTGTTGGTTTAAGCAGAGAAGCTTTGAGGATCGGGTCATGTTTCACTCATGTTCCATAGGAGAAGTGTGTCCTCCTGAGATAGGAGCATGTGGCAGGGGCCTGGCTAGCTCTGCGGTTCTACAGCTCTTCGGGTCTTTGAGACCTTCTGTTCGCCCAGGCCAGCCACGCTTCCCCTCCTGAGCTCTACGGGCATTCCTGCCATGAGGTAGGAGCTGAGCCAATGTTGGTTGAATGAATATGCCGCTACCCCCTACCCTCCCTGGTTCTGGGTGGGAACTGTCTGGGGATGGATCTGCAACTCACCATTCACCAGGGCGATGTTTAGGCCTCTGCCCACGTTGTTTTTCACAGGACTCATGATCCTGAAGACAATGAAGAAGAAATATGACAGTCGGTCCTGAGTGTGGAATGAACACTCTGCTCTCCCAGCTGGGGAACTCCGTGAGGACCCACATAAGCAATGCAGAAGCATTGGGAAACACGTGCAATAACTGGGGCCATCTGTTTTCTCCTGAAAACTAGTGGTGGGCTGGATTCTCTGAAGAGTTTCTCAAGGCATCTTGGACCAGAACAACCTGCTCAGAGAAGAGGCAAGGTCCCTGCCTGGGCCTCTGAGGTGTTGGAGGTGGGGCCAGCCCACCCCCAGGACATGAGGCCTGGCTGCTGGAAGGAGGCAGGACCCAGAAGGTTGCTGCCATCCTGGGGTGTCTGAGTCCCCACGTGGCCCAGCTGTGTTCCTGCTGGCCCGGCATCCACACCCTTGTCTCTGGATGTGCGGTGGGAGAATTGTCTTTCTCCATGAACAGGCCAGGTGGTTCCTGGGATTGACCTCTCTCTCCCAGGTGTGG
The DNA here is from genome assembly GCF_028858775.2 of Pan troglodytes. NCBI lineage: Eukaryota > Metazoa > Chordata > Mammalia > Primates > Hominidae > Pan > Pan troglodytes. The sequence goes on from NC_086015.1 coordinate 62,658,651, forward strand.
ACAAGCAGAGCATCCTACGTCCCCAGCTACAGCGACTGGCTGATATGGTTTGGCTGTGTCCCCACCCAAATCTCATCTTGAATTCCCACGTGTTGTGGGAGGGACCCATTGGGAGGTAATTGAATCATGGGGGCAGGTCTTTCCTGCGCTGTTCTCATGATAGTGAGTAAATCTCACAAGATCTGATGGTTTTATAAAGAGGCTGCACAAGCTCTTTCTCTGCCTGCTGCCATCCATGTAAGATGTGACTTGCTCCTCCTTTGCCTTCCACCATGATTATGAGGCTTCTCCTGCCACATGGAACTGAGTCCATTAAAATCTTTTTCCTGGATAAATTACCCAGTCTCGGGTATGTCTTTATCAGCAGCGTGAAAACGGACTAATACGCTGGGCTAGGCTTGGTCATGTGACCCAGGCCAGTCAATGAAATACAGGCTTGGGACTTTTGCAGGGATAATTTAGACCGGAAGGCTCTTTTCCCATTAGGGTGCTAGGCTGGGCTAATATGTCAAACCAGCTGGTGGTCTCCCTCTTTAACCACATGGAGAAATCCCTTGCAAGTAGAAAAAAAAAAAGCAAAGCTATTAGACAGAGGAGGGTAGAGCTGAAGATGGGGTGAGAGACAGCCCTGATGACATTGTTTGAATCCCTGGATCCAGGTGGTCCTGAAGCCTGCCTACCACCCCTGGTCTTTTAGGTATTTGAGCCCATCACTTCCTTGTTTTGCTTAAACAAACTGTGGTTAGGTTCAGAATCCTGGTTTAAACACCCGCCCCTGAGTTCTTTCACAGGTTGCACTTGCTGTCCCAGGGCCTTTACTGTCTAGGTTGGATGATGGGTACACAGCCTTTCTCCTGTACTGGGGTGGAAGCCCTGGTGCCTGCTATATCTGGGCTTTGATGCCTGGGTCAGGATCTTGAAACTTCTCTGCAGGCATTTCCTTTCATGGGAAGCCCAGCAACTTGGCTGTTAGACTTGAGGTCAAATCCTGGCCCTGCCACTGGGCAGGTGACCCTGTCTGCACTCCACTATCCTCATCTTTACATTCTCCTGGGGGTAATATCCCCACCTCCCAGGATGTTGGGGGAATGAATGAGAGATGCTGTGAAGCACCAGGCAAGGTGCTGGTGGATGTGGGAGCTGTTTCAATTATTGTTATTTGTGCCTCACACACCCAGAGTGAAAGGGAAGCTGTGGGCTGGTCTCACAGGCCAGCCCCTGCAGCCTCTGAGTTTTTTAATGAATGAATGAAATAAAATAAAATAAAATAAACATAGTTGTGTCTTAGGTACTTACATGCGGTCTTCAAAGCACATAGTAGGGCCCACGACATTGGCGGCCCCACTGCAGATTTTAAACGCAAAGTAGTTGGCTGGGCAGGGCTTGATGAGGCCACACTTGTACTTTTTAACCTCTGGGGAGGAAAGAGACCAGCCTTGGTGGGCAGAAGCTCAGGAGGTACTTGGGGGAGAAGGAGGGGAGGGCCAGGGCTAGGGCCAGGGCGCAGCTTGGGACGAAGCTCAGAGCCTCTTTCTGGGGGAGCCTTCGCTGATCGCAAAGTCTGGGAGATGTGCCCTTCTGGGCTCCACAGTGCCTCCAACAGCCCCCATCAGAGCACACAGGACCAGCCCAGAATGAATTTTTGGGCTTCCCATCACAGCTCCAGCCACAGCAGGGCACCCTTGGTAAATGTAACCAGAGTAAACCTGAGTCACCATGACGAAGGGACTCTCCTGAGAACCTCTCATTTGGGCCATGGCAGCCTTCTGAGTCCCCAGAGGCCCCTGTTGAGAACTCCCAGGGACCCTGGCGGGGTGAGTGGGAGCACTTCTGTCTAGCCAGGTTCCCTTGGGCAAATTCTCAACCTCCTTGCACCTCATCTTATCTGCAAAATGGGGTATCTGTGGTGCCTCCCCCACGGGGTTCTTGTGAGGAATACATGAGTGTGGTTTAATGCTCAGTACACATTGGCTATTCTTCTCATCATTCATTCATTTATCACTCATTTACTGAGCATCTACTAAGTGCCTGACGCTGGAATACAACAGAGAACAGGCAGATGGTTCTGGTTCTCCCACTGGGAGCTCAGCACGGTGTTGGGAGCCCACTGGGTACTCACTAAGTGGCACCTCTGGTGATGCTGGCTGTTCCTAAGACCTGCATCTTCTCCATGCAGCCTTCACAGGGTAAATTGGGGAGGTCCATGCCTGGGGGGGAGATGCTGGTGGGACCTAAAGATGTGGCTGAGCCCTCAACGTGCTCTCTGAGTTCTGGGATGACACCCGCCCTTGCAGCCTGGCATGTTCTAATTCATCCTAATGTGTGCTTTTTAGCACCCGCTGACAGTTTGGAAGGCAGCATTAAGGAGGACTGGGTAAACATAGATTTGGAGAATGCTCATCTGCAAAGGGAAAATGGGGGTTGGGCAGCCTTTCCCTCCCCAGCCCCTGTGCCAGGCGTCTGGCCAAGGTCTGCCAGTGTGTGCTTTGGAGCAAAGCTGCAGGCTCCTTAAGGAAGCTTGCACATGCCAAGACCTTGCTGCATGCAAGGCACTGGGGTCAGGACTTTATGTTTATTATCTTATTGACTCATCCTAAAAACTCCTGTGCCTGGCACATAGTAGGCACTGGATAGTCTTCACTGCATAACATGTACAATATTTGGGCCAGGCTACACCTGAGGCTGGTAGGGACCATGAGGTTTCCAGGGCCCTCCCTGGTCTATAGGGAGCTTTTAGGTGAATCAGGAAAGTGCACCCCTCTGGAGGGGCACAACCCACTGGTGCCAGGCTTGGTGAGCACCTTTGAGTAGGTAAAGGTGCCCCTTCTAGGAGCAAATGCAGCCCACACCAGGGAACCCTGCTGGCTTGGTTTCCCTCCACTGAGCAGGCAACCCTGGGAATCTGAGAGGAAATGCCTGTCTGGGGCTCCCCCTCTCCTGGTTTCAGCACACACACGTGATGGGTGGAACTGAACTCAAACCATGACATTGTCACCCAGAGAGTGGGCAGGGGGCAGAGGCATCTGTGAAGGGCTGTTCAGGAGAGAGTGGGTATCCAAGCCTGTGGCTTAGGGGAGAGAGGGCCGGGCTGGGGGTGGACCAACTCTCCTTCTCCTCCTTCTGGGCAGGATCCCTATGAAGGGGCCCAGCTCCCACCTATGGGATTGGCTGAGGAGTGATGCTGGGGAGGGAAGCCAGGGCATGGCTCCTGGTCTCCTACAGCCTTGGGGCCCCACCTCCAGCCACGTGCACCCCTCACCCAGGGATCTCACCTATGCAGGGAGATCATTCCCAGCCCTGGGGACCACTTCTGGAGTTTGCCCAGAGCCTAATCAATTGCAGCTAAGTCTGATAAACCTGATGTCAACAGGCTGGCTTAAGCAGGCTTTTCCACCATTGATTTTCTGACCATCCAGCCTTCACAGTCATGCTGCTGGATGAAGGGAGATGAGGCCAAGGGGGCCTCAGCCTCTGGGAGGCAGGAGATTTGCTCTCTGGGTTCTGGCATAGAAGGCTGCTCCCATCAGCTGCCTCAGTCCCTGAGGCCCAACCCCCCTGGGAACCCTTGTGCTGTTGCTCAGGGCATGGAACTGGTGTGCTACCAAGAGCACTGGGGCAGGGGTTCATTCAGGAAATAGGCTGCTCTTTCATTAATCTGCTCTGTGGCTTGCCAGAAATTGCTCCCTTTATCTTTGCCAACCGTGAAATCAGGGAGTTGGTTTAGATCAGGGTTGCCAAACAGGTTTCCTCTTAAATGTCAATGTGGACCTCCTGTTAAAGGCTTAATGATAAATCTCTCAAGGCTGCCTATGGGCTTGGAGGGAAAGAATGCTGGGATTGATTGGTGATGTCTGCCATGGGAACAGGCAGGGTGGAAAGCAGCATGTGTGCTTGAATTTGCTATCCCCCCCAGCAGGTGATGTCTAAGTGTTTGACAGCAACAAGATGCTGTGACACTCTGTGTCCACTTCAGAATATGACTGAGGAGCCTTCAGGGAGCTAGGGTTAAGGGTGTGGGGTGAATGATTTGTGTTGCTTCATATTGTCTTTGCCTTCTGTAATCTCACAGTGTACTGGGGCACCCATGTCCTTCTTAGCCAGGTAAAATCCTATTTTGGGAGCCACAGCCCTCTTCAGAGTCACCACCATGTTGAGAAGGAAATGGAGAGGGCCTGGAGGTGCTGCCTTTTGCAAAGAGGGTTTGAGGGGGTGGGCTCTGGACTAGATGGTGGAGGGGGTTTGACATCTGCCTCACCACTTACAGCTGTGTGACCCTGGCCAAAAGATTTCACTTCTCGGTGCCTTAGTTTCCTTACCTATAAAAGGGGCTACTTATAGCACCAACATAGGGTTGTATGTAGGATTGCATGAGATGCCTGTGAAGTTCTGAATCCAGTGCCTGGCACATAATAGACACTCAATCATCGTTACTAGTACCATGATCACAGCTCTCCCTCCCCTTCCTTGTCCTGACTCTCTAGCCAAGGACTCCACTGGAGCATTCTTGCCTTTAGGCCTTTGCAGAGGGATACCTCCTCCCTGAGGCCTTCCAGGGGGTGCCCCTCCTGGAACCCAGAGCACTTTCTCCACTTCTTTTAGGCAGGTCTGGCATTTCCACCCCAACAGACAATCAGCACCCACTTCTGTTTGTCTCTGGGGCCCCTGTAGTGCCTGACATGGTCTCTGGCACTTTGCAGCAGGAACCCTGAGCCAAGCCTGGGGTCACTGCAATGGGGTTAAGGAGCACAGCCCTGGTCCTCGGGCTCCCAGCTGTGTGGGGTTGTCAGAGATGGGGGGCAGGGGCAAGGTTCGGTCCAGACTGCAGCAGGGGTACTGGAGAAGGGGCAGAGTTGAACTGTGTCTCTACAGTCTGAATGACTGAGAGGGGGCCACCCCTGCCACAGGGCTTAGAGGCTTCAGAAGGCACCATTGGGCCATGGGAGGAGAGGACTGGGAAGAATCAGGAAGCCCAGGTTTCTCTGGGACCTACAGGGCTCAGAGCAGGGGTCCTGGGCCTTGTTGCCCTAGGGCAAATGGGAGCAGGGGGTGAGTGGATGAGGTGGGGGGAGGTGTGGAGCTGCACAGATACTCACGGATCTCCTTGGTGGGCGAGGCTGCTGGAGAGAAGACAGAATCTGGTTAGAGGAAAAGCACTTCGGACCCTCCTGCAGGATGGAGGTTGGGGGCTGGGGGCTGGGGAGTGGGAATAAGGGGCTTTAAATTGGCGCCATTGAAATGAACTAAAAATCCCTTGCCACTGTCACCCCTTCACACACATACATACACACACAGCACACATATACATAGATACACATGTGTACACACACACACATGCACACATACACGCATGCAGATATATGTGACACTCATGTATGCATACAGACACACAGGTATGGTCACATATACAGACACGTGTGCACACACAGACATGTGTACACACATGCAGACATACACATGTGTGTGCATATACACACATACACTTGTACAAGACACACACACGACTCTCCCTTGGTTCAAAAGAAGCTGGGCTGTTTGAGACCCATTGGAGTTTGTGCCCTAGTTCCTAGTATATGACTGCATGAGACGTTTAACCTCCCTGGGCCTCAGTTTCCTTGACAGCACATGGAGATGGCACATGGGATGACAGCCACCCTCACAGGGCCATGGAGGGGACCCAGTGAGATCACTGTGTGAGGGCCAAGCCAAGTGCCTGGCCCCTGGGCCCCAGTGAAGGGTAGAGTTGTGCTGCTGTGGGTGTTTGGCCCATATTGGGGTGTCTCCTTCCTGACTGCCCACAGTGCATATTGTCTGCACTGGCTCTAGGGCCCTTGGCCACTTCCTGACATCTTATACCATATCCTAGTTGTTTCTGTGGTTCTACATCGTATCTCCCACCATGCCAGCAGTGACGCCTGGAGGACAGGGCCTCCAGAGGAAGCAGAAATGCTAGGGGAAGAAACTCTCCTTTTTTGGGGGAACCCCCCCAACACTTACACGCTTTCCATTTGGGTCTCAGGGGCTGTCCATCTGGAAATGTCCCTACACCTTGCCTCCAAGGCCCCAGGAGTGGCATGAGACCCAAGCTGGGTCAATCATACTATTACATTCCTCTGGAGACAGAGCCCTTCCCTACTTCCCTATGTTGATATATAGTGGGTGGGGGCAGGGGGAGAGGGAGAGAGAGGGAGACACAGAGAGAGAGAGAGAGAGAAAGTGCTTTTTCAGCCAAGTGAGAAGATAAGCATCAGGAGAGGAGCCATCGTGCCTGCCTTAGAGAGAAAGCTGCCCATGGAATGAGGCCCTAATCTGTTGAGGTCAAGTAGCAACAAGCAGAGCCCAGGGATGTAGAAAGAAGAGAGACCAGCTCTGGGGCCTTCATAGGAGACTCCTGGATTCAGCCACACCTGAAGCCACAAGATGCCCATAGTGGACGATCAAGACCTCATGTTTTGTTGAAACCAGTTAAAGTTGAGTTGGTCACTCTCATCTTTTTATTTTTTATTTTTATTTTTTTGAGACGGAGTCTCGCTCTGTCGCCCAGGCTGGAGTGCAGTGGCGTGATCTCGGCTCACTGCAAGCTCCACCTCCCGGGTTCACGCCATTCTCCTGCCTCAGCCTCCCAAGTAGCTGGGACTACAGGCACCCGCCACCACGCCTGGCTAATTTTTTGTACTTTTAGTAGAGACGGGGTTTCACCGTGTTAGCCAGGATGGTCTCGATCTCCTGACCTCGTGATCTGCCCGCCTCGGCCTCCCAAAGTGCTGGGATTACAGGCGTGAGCCACCGTGCCCGGCTGGTCACTCTTATCTGAAAGAACTCTGCCTAACTTTCTAGGCATAGGGGTTCTTAATCTGGTTTCTGTGCCATGATTCCCTTTGGTGGTTTGGAAAAGCCCATGAACTCCCCTCAGAATAAAATTATTCTCACTTCCCTTGAGACACTTATCACTTTATACTCCAACAGACTGTGTTATTAAATGCATAAAGTAAAATAGATTGGAAACAAATTATATATCAATATAATAATAAAAACAAAAACCAAATTTGTTCCTTAGTAATATATGTGCTTCTATATCAGTGCATTAAATAATAAAATGAGGGTATGTGCACTCAGGTTAGGAACCTCTGAAGTAAATGAAAATTATCCCCTTCAGTGCTGAAACACAAATGGTTTTTACTGGCCATCTTTCCCACTGGTTACATTTCCTGCCACTGTAAACATTTCTTGAGACTCTGCATCATGTTAATGCACTTTCATTTTTCCACATTCTGTAATGAAGTCTGTTTCTTTCTCTGACTCAGACCATGAGCAGGGCCACATGTTCCTCATTGAGGGTCCCTGGGGCCAAACACAGAGTTCAAAACCCAGCAGTCACTTAATGATGGTTGGTTGGAGATGCTGGCTTGTCAAACCCCAGGTAGTTGAGTACTGAGAGAGAAATAGTTACTGGGTCTCTTTTCAATTACTGCCCCTCTCCCACCTCGGACTGGGGCACTCTTCTCTAGAGGACACCCCTGAGCCTCCTACACTGACCTGGGCCCCTCACCTTTGAGGCCATTAGTGCAGCCACATCACTGTCTAGTTTGTAAAAGCAGCGATCCTGGGCGGCGGGGGGGGGGGGGTGCGGGGGGGGGACACCTGGCCACTAAGCATCTATATAAACTTATAAATCATCTCAGCATGGGCTGTGGAACATGCTTGACAAGAAGCAAACAAGGTAAGGGATCGCAGACACTCCACTGTGGGGTCATGTTCAAGAAGGAGTGACTGGTTTACTTGCTGCCTTAGGAAGCTGGGAGAGGCTCGGGTCACTGATGTTTGTGATGATGTCAATGTACATGGTTCTTGGTCTTCAAGCGGGATGAATCCAGAGATATAAATCCCTTCCCTTCACTTCTTCCTTTGATCAGAAAGGATTTGAATCTGGGAGACCTGGGTTCCCGTTCTTGTTCTAATATCTCCAAGAGGAACTTGGGTGAGTTTTTAAATCTCCTTGAGCTTCTGTTTTCTCAGAACACATGTGAAACCACATCAAGGATTGTGCTTGAGTCCATTCCACAACCACACCATAGATCACTCTGTGGGACATTTGTGCAGGTTAAATGAGACTATGCATGTAAAGCAGCTAGCATCCAGCATCCTTCCACCTGTCCATCCATTCATTCATTCATTCATCCATCTATCCACCCACCCACCATCTACCCATCTAGCCATCCACCCATCCATCTACTCACTCATCCCTTCTCCACCCACTCGTCCATCCATCCACCCTTCCCTCCATCTACCCATCTACCCATCCACCCATCCATCTACCCACTCATCCCTTCTCCACCGACCCATCAATCTACTTATCCCTCCATCTATCCATCCAGCCATTCACACATGCACCCACTCACTCATCCATTCTCCACCCACTCATTCATTCACCCATCTCTCCATTTGCCCATTCATCTGTCCATCTACTCATCCGTCCATCTACCCATCCAACCATCCATTTATCTATCCACCCACCCACTCAGCCATTCTTCACTCATCCATCCATCTGTCCATCCATCTGTCCATCCATCCATCCATCCATCCATCTCTCCATCTACCCATCCATCCATCTACTCATCCTTCCAACTACCCATCCATCCACCCACCCATTTATCCATCCATCCATCTGTTTTTTTTTTTTTTTCACTCATCAAATGTTTACTAGGCATCTGCTCTGTGCCAGGCACTAGAGAGGTGGATGCACACAAAATAAAATCCTTGTCTTCAGGAAGCTCACATTCTAGGGTGTGGAGACAGGCAACAAACAATGAAACATAAAAACCATAATGACAGATAATGATGGTGTTCTGAAGGGAAAAGCCTGACATGAGAGAAGCTAAACTAGGAGGAAGGGGTGCAACCTTAGCAGGGCAACCTTAGCTGAAACTCGAAGGCTGAGAAGGAGCCAGGTGGGAGGGCAGGTGGGGGGGATCTGCATGAAGAGATACAGGAAGAGGGAGCAGCAGGTGCAGGTGAAGACGCTCAATACATGATTTTCTTTCTTCCTTTCCTCCCACCTTCCTTCCTTCTGTTCTTCCTCCCTCTGTCCTTCCTCCTTTCTTTCCTTCCTTCTTCGGGTCACCTTTTCAAAGTGGTCCTTGATGTGGGCACATGTGTTGCCCAGGCCCTTGCAATGCACCTCTGTTCCCCATGGACTCCACCCTTCCTGGTAGTCTGGGGGTGCCCCCTCTCCCTGCAATTGCTGGGGTCCCAAAGGCAGCACAGCTTGTCATGTCTCCTGGGTCACCTAGGGATGGAGGGAAGAATATGTCTTCGGCCCCCAGGCCTGGTCTACAGTTCCTGCCCCCAGCAGTGAGCCCCACTCACCCAGCCAGCGTGGCAGACGGATGGTTTTCATGCTGAAGCTCATGTAGCTTCGAATAAACATCCATGTCGTGACTATGGCAAAGATGAGGGCCAGGAGGCGAAGCACACCTGCCGAACAAGGGGATGCTGCCAGGAGACCACAGAGCCAAGACCACATCGCAAGACCACGTGTGAGTTCTTCCCAAATCCCACAGACCCCATGCTATAGGTTCAGACCACATCCATGCTGGGGACCAGACCATGGGACCATGTGGTAAGACGTGTGAATTTGTCCAGTGGCCAGTTAGTGAGATTGTGATGCCAGGTCATGTGGCAACATTCCCCCAAGTGGGTCCCCTGGGAGAGAAAGTTAAAAATGTACCTGCCTGGGCTCCACTTAGCCCTCCAGAGGGAGAGAATCTCTAGCAATGAGGCCAGCATTCTAGACCTTTCTGTAGCCCCTTAAGGGGAGGCCTGAGAACTGCAGTGGGAGGGCAGGACTCTGGGAGGGGAGCCCTGGAAAAGGAGTCAGGAAGGCTGTGGCCAGTGCTCAGGGCAGCCAGCAGTGCTGTGTGACTCTGAGCAGGAGCTCAGCCTCTCTGAGCTGAAGTCCTTCAGGCACAGAGCAGACCTGGTAACACCGTTGCCCCTGAGCTTGTTGGCAGGGATATTGTAGATGTCAAAAGTAGGCAGCCTCCAGGTGGCTTGGGGTTGGGGCTGTCCCTCACAGTTTCCATCAATTCTCCCTCAAGGCCTCCACAAATAACCGCACACTGGACTTGCTGTGCAGCTTCCAGACAAGCCACAGCTCCCTGGCCCCTGCCTCATGGCCAGATTGCTTTCTGATTCCCCATGTGATTGGGGAACAACCCCACACATGGGGACGAGCCACCTGGAGTTCCCTTTCTTTATAGGGACCGGAAAGCAGGCTCCATTTCACATCCCTGCTACCTTCTGAATCAGACCCACCCATTCTGCTCTGACTCTTGAGGCACAGGCCCAGCTGTGGCACCCCTCCCTCTGACCTCCCTGTTGGCATCTCCCCTGCTCCCCAGCCCCGAATTCAGCTCTAGAGCCTTGAACTAGTCTCTGACTACTCAGGCTGGGGAGAAGGCCCGCCGGGTCCTGTGGGGTGGGATGCAGGTCTGTGGGGATCCCTGGTCTTCAACGGCACAGCACGGATCTAGGCACCCAGAATTCCTCTTGGATATTAGCTCATGTTCACCCAGCACTCAATTTTGTGCCAGGCACCATGTGAGCAACTTTTGAATACATTATCTCAGTTCATTCTCTGAGTAACCCTATGTGCTGGATACATTGATTATTCCCATTTTACATATGAGGAAACTGAGAGGCGGTCACTTCCCCACTGTCACTTGGCTAGTAAGTGTCAAAAGTCGGGTCTACACCCAGAGAAGTAAGCTGACTTCAAAACCCTGTGCCCCTGACTCCTTACAGCTGTTCTGGAATGTAAATGAGGCAGGTGCATTTCCTGTCTGCTGCCTCATTTCCCTATCTGTACAAAGGGGGTACAGTATGAGGGTGTGGACTAGAAGGCCTTTGCCTCCCTCTAGAATTTTTATGGTATAAAAATTCTAGAATAGCCCTCCTCGAGGTAAATATTTTTGTCTCTAATTTCCAACCAGGCCAAGTGTTTCCAAGATGGGCACTCTCAATGATCCCAGCCATGTGGGGCCTCTGTGCAAAAGTTCCTCATGCCTTTCAGCCTACAGACAGGAAGTCGCCTCTTCTACTCTTCCAGCCTCCCCTGGATTGCTTTCCTCCTGGAATTCGGGCCTGACCATTTGAGGACAGATACAGCCAAATCACTGTGAGCCCAGGATGGGTGGACACAGCTGACAGAAAAATGACTCCAAAACCAATTTCAGAGCCTACCTGACACTCTCATCCTGTCCAGGTGAAGGGTGGCTTGGGGTAAGCTTCCACCTATGGAGAGAAGAAAATCCAGTTGGAAACTGGCATCAGGTCTGCAAGTGACCAAGCCTGAAGATGAGGGACAGGGACCTCTAACTGTGGAGATCATAATTCTTTCAGTTGGGTTCCTCACCACCTGCCATATGAACAAGAGGGCAATTTTCCTCCTTTCCTGTCTGCCTCCATGTCTCCTTCACTCTTGCCCCTGGAGTTTTATATTCAATTCTCCATGTTTTTTTGGAGTGCAGAGATTAGAAAGTAGAGGAAGGTGTCGTCTGGTAAGCCACTGTCTTGGGAGATTTGATTTATTCACTTTTCCATCTATCCATTTGTTCATCCATCTGTTCACCCATCCATCCATCAACCCATCAGTTGATTCATCCATCCATCCATCCATCCATCCTCTATCCATTCACTTTTCCATCCATCTGTCTATCCTCTATCTACCTGTCCATCCATCCTTTCAGCTGTCTATTTAGCCCTCCTTCCCTTCCTTCCTTCCTACCAGCCAGCCAGGGAGGTTGAGCTAGCTAGCTGCAGTGAAACCATCAGGGAGCAGAAGCCCAATCGATCTTCGTTTATTGTACCAAGATAAATAGTAATCACAACTCACGTATTACAGGTGACTTTGTGCCAGGTGCCATCTATGCATTATCTCTTTAATCCTCACAACCCCCATGTTAGGGATGAGTAAGAAAGACCCACCATGGCTAAGTTCAGGGTTATTCAGCTTGCAAGGGTGAGAGCCAGAATTTGGATGCAGGTTTCTGGCTGCTGAACACTCCCTGACACCTCTCTTCGTCTGTCCTACTGTGGTCTCACTGACAAGAATTTTTATCTCAGAGGAGGGTTGAAACCAAAGTTTTCTCCCTTATTCAGTTCTGAGCAGGGCAGGGTCATCTTTCTCTCCACCTCCCCCTGTGTCACCCCCCAGGTGCTGGGCAGTTACCAGTGATTTGCAGCTTTGAAACCCCCAGAAGGTCTGTGGAGACTTAGAGGACAGGAGGTCTTTGGTCCCAGACTTCCCACACCAGCTCCAAGGCAGCAGGTAACCTTCTCTGACTGTGATGACCTCTCCCACAACTCTTCCTGCCCCCTCCCCACCCCAGAGTCTTTATCCTAAAAATCCATCTCAACAGACATGGTCTCCAAAGTTCAACTGCCAAAGGCTCAGACCTGAGACAGGAGACTGGGCTCATGCCTGGCACAGCCCCCAACACCCTCTTCAACCTTGAGCAAGTCTATTCGCCTCCTTGGCCCTCCATATGTACACTGAGAGGTGCTCGGGCTGAACCAGTCCTTAATGTTTAAGCAACAATAACAGCAACAGCAACAGCAACTGCAAAACCACACCTCCTCTTGCGAATTGTAACAGTCCTCCCACCACCCTGATCCTACTCCTCTAGGGCCTTCCAGGTTAGAAAACCAAGCTGTCACCTGGCTCTACCCACAGAAAAATTGTGGAACTTTAACTTCCTGAAATTCAGATTACCAGCTTTTTTTTTCCAGATAAAAAATATATTATGATCACGACTACGCTTTGGATGCGACCTACAGTCCAGGACCCTAGGTTCCTGGATGAGACTCAAAAGACACTTGGAGGAGCCCCATGTTAGAGGAGCCAGGAGAGTCGGTGGCCGGACAGGATGGAAGGACAGGGACAGGGTCAGAGAGATGGGGTTGGATGGACAGACAGACATGAATATTCACAGAGGGTGTGTACAGAGACACTCCAGTCTGGGACAGAGTTGAAGGGGGAGACGGAGAGAAGGGGCGGGGTGGTGGGGAAGAGAGAGAGAGAGAGAGAGAATGAGAAGAGGGAGACACAACAAGTACTTTTAATATGCGCACACACAGATTCAAAGAGAAACACTCAGAGACAGACGAGAGATAGGGACAGAGACAGAGGGTAGGGGACACACATCTGGGCAGAGGGTTAGCCTCTTGCTGTCCTGTCCATGCTGAGCAGGAAATCTGGCTTCAGGGCAGTGGGGTGGAGAGGGGCAGGGGCCAGGGGCCAGTCCCCATTGGGGGGTGAGGGCTCCCCAGCCTGCTCTTCCTCTGGGCTGAGTTGCCCTCCCAGCACCTGCAGAGCTACCTGGTGTCGTGAGTTTCTAGCCTGCTCACCCTGGCAGCCCGTGAGTGCTCTGGAGCTGGGGCCCAGGACTGGCCTGCTGGGGTGGGGAGGGGGAAAGACACTCAGAGCAGGTACACAGGGTGGAGCAAGAATCCCTCTGTAGCCACCCAAACCCAAAAGAGTGTGTTTTCTCCTTCCTGTTGGAGATTGTCCCAACCTGTTATTCAGGTTACAAAGTTGCCCGGCAAAGGAACGAGGAGAAAAGTTCTATTGCCCTGGATGCTTACCTAGCCAGCCTAGCATGGCTAAGTCCGCTTAGGGGTGGTGTATGTGCAAGTGGCAGTGAAAAGGGAGGGGGCAGGTCTGGGGACAAGGTGGGGTTGGTGAAGGCATGAATCACTGCAAGCCACCCCATTCCTCCCATTGTCTGTCCTCACTGTCCTTGGACCTCTTCCTCTGTCCTGCCCTTCCCCATAGCTCCCTTCTCATTTCTGACTGCAGGTCAGCCGTGTGTGCAAGCCCCAAGCCTCTCTTTTCAATGGCAGGCCTAGGATGCGGGGCATTGAGAAAGTGCTGGATGAATATTTGGAAACTGAATGAATTGAATTCTTGCATCGTCCTGGAAGGTTAGAATGATTAAACCACCAGATAGAGAAGAAAGTTGAAGTTCAGAAAGGGCAAGTCACTTGTCTAAGGCCACACAGTCAGTTGTGGAGCTCATTTCCAAAGCATTCTCTGAGCATCCCTGGGAAGATTGGGGGAGATAGGGCTGTGAGCAAGACAAGTTCTGGAGCAGCCCCAGGCCTTTGCACTTGCGAGTCCCTCTGTCTGAATACGGTTCTCCTATTTCTTTGTCTGGAATACTCCTCCTACTCCTCCTTCAGGTCTCATTGGAGAAATCACTTCTGGGAAGCCTTCCCTGACTCTCTGAGTCAAGGTTCAACACCTACCTGTGGTCCTGGATGGGAGCACATCCATCATGGCAGCCCGCCCTGTCATAAGGGTCTGGCCAATCAGAGCTTTGCAATTTCCCTGTGATTGGTTCAGGAGTGAGCATGTGACCCAAGCAAGGCCAACCAGACTTTTCCCTGCGGTTGATGTATGGGAAACTGGGGAGAGAGAGGCTCTCTTCTCCCTGGAGATGCTAAGCTAGATGTGATAAGTCTGGGTCTACTGAGGTCCCATCCTCAACCACTACAGTGCATCCCTCCTGTGGCAGACGTGTCCTGCCAGCAGATGCAAATACAGGGGCAGAGCAGCTGGGGCAGTGCATGTGATCTTGGTCTTAAAAGCATCAGGCAGCGAAAACCTGTGATACTGGGAAAAGAGAACGAATTTGTGGATCAGACAGACCTGGGTTTGCCACTTACTAGTTGTGTGTTTTTCCGCACATCTCTCCAGGCTTTGATTTCTTCCTTTGTGAAAAGAAGATGATACTATCTACCTGTCCTGGAAGGGATGTTGGGCAGTGAGGCCACCTGTCTGGAAGGGGTCCGCCGTCCTGGCAAGGTCCACTCATCTCTTCCCTGTTGACAGGCCCCCTTCACTCTGCTGCCTCTCGCTAGTGCACCTCCAGGGCACGATTCCTATACGGATGTTTGTTCTTTCTGCAGACCCAAAATGCCATCACAGGTCCTTTCTGCCTGCCGGTCTGTGACATTTCTTAAAGGCCCTACAGGAGCCGGGATGTCAGCACTTCCTGTTGCCTGCGGCCTTCTGTACACAGGGCCTTTAATCTCAACCGCGACCTGTCCCAGAGCCAAGATGGACAGAGAGATGCTGTCTCTCCAGGCTGAGAAGGTGGAGCAGTGCACCCTGGTGGAGAAATAAGTGACTATTTTCCCTGCTTAAATCCTGGCTCCTGGCCCGGCATTCTGTGAATCTCTCCGTGAAAGCACCTTGTCAGCCTTCACAGTCAGCCCTGATTTTCAGGCCAGCTTCCCCTCCAGGGAGTAGCTCTCAAAGGCTTTCTACATCCGCGGCCGGATGCTAGCACCGAGGCACACAGTAGGTGTGCAGTAAATGTTGTTGAAAGGAAGGAAGTGGGTTTCCGTTTGGGAAAGGAAACTGGGAGGTAAAAAGCTAGGAGCTGCTCCCTCCATCTAAATGACTTCTTTTTTTTTCACCTCATTACTAACATTTTTCTCCGAAGTAGAAGTCTGCCCAGAAGACATGCTCAGACTCTAGGACCTAACTAGTCTCTTCTGGAAATCCAAGTCCAGCTATTTTCCTCATTATCCCGGGAAATTCTGCAGACAGAGTGTGGTCACCAGGGGCAGAGGGGTTCTATCAGTTCTTCTTCTTCAGGCTTCTTTCTGCTCCACTTGTCTCTACCAGCAATGCTGCTTGGGCAAGGATTCATAGCAGGGGGTGAATTCTGTGTGCATGAGTGTGGGAGATGGAAACTCTACAGAGATAGTGACAGGGCTGAGGGAGACAGACTTCAAAAGAAAGAGACAAGACTGAGGTAGAGAGACAGAGAGAATGAAAAAGAAACAGAGACACTCAGAGACTGGAAGTGGCTGGCATATTAACAGACACACAAGCACACATGTAGGCATGCATGCACGTGAGTCAGGGCACTGCCATGGGTCCTGCCCTGAACCAGGGGGTGTGCAATCCTGCCTAGACCCAGTTGCCCCTTGCTATGAGTCTCCCATCACCCCCAAAAGCCATCCTGAACACCCGCAATTGTGACCCAGGCCTGTGTGAAGGAATCAAAGTAACCAGAGGCCCCCTTTCATCCTCTAAATGGTCCTTCTTATAAACGCCCAATATTTATGGGCAACTATTGATCATGTCACCAATACAGAGGGGGAGATAAACAGCGAATAAATCCATAAACAATAAGACCAGTGGTTTGAACAATTTGTTCCAGTGACATTTATTTTGGAAGGAAAGAAGCCCATTATTCCCATTATGCCCTGTTTTAATTTTATTTATTGGTGTTAATGGTTTTCTCCAGCTCTGGCCAATGGTAGAATTATTGGGCCAGTCAGAGCTGCGTGGCGGGAAATGCAAGAAGACACGAAAATGTGCAGGATTTTTAGGGTTTTTACTCCTCAAGTTCCTAGGGTGCTTCCCAGAATAAGACAACAAACGCCACATGCCAGATACTACCCTGAGACTCTGACTTATTTTAACTAGTTTAATCTTACAACAGCTCAATGAAGAAGTAAGGGAAACTGAGACACGGTGGTCAAGTCACATAGCTGGTAAGAGTCAAAGATAGAAAAGATCCCAGAAATAAACCCAGGCGATGTGTGTCAGGAGACCACACATTCTTAACCACTTTGCCCAACTCAAGCACAAGTTGTAAAGGATCACATAGTAAATATTTTGGGCTTGGCGGGCCGTATGTTCTGTTACAACTACTCCACTCTGCCTTTGTAGGAGGAAAGCAGCCACAGACAATATATAAATGAATACATGTAACTGTGTTCCAATAAAACTTTATTTATAAAAACATGTGGCCGCTGCATTTGACCTGCAGGCTGTTGTTTGCCCACCTCTGCCCTAGGTGTGGCCTCTTTTAGCTCTAGGTAGACCTGAGCCTCAGGTGTTCCTTTTGCTGAGCTTCAGCCTGCCTGTCTTTGGCTCAGCCAAGGTGAGGGAGAAGGGAGGCTCCCATGGGATAAGAGTGAGTTTCTAAGATTCTGTTCTTCCACCCCCATGTCTCTCACCAGCCAGTACCCTCCTCGGTGGGTGGCTCCATGAGCTCTGCTTTCTTGGCAGGGGTCAGCCACCTCTCCCCTCTCCTCAGTTAGGTTTTAGGGAGACTTTCCTCCCATTCACCTGACAGATCATCCTCTGAAGGTGCCACGTTCAGTACCTGGCACCCAGGTCACCCTCAGTAAGTGGCAGCTCCAGTCATATTTGCACCCTTCGACTTTGCAGAGGCCTCGTGTGGCCTGGGAATTGGGAGTCTGTATAACGTGGTGGCTAAGAGTGGGGGCTTTGGTGCCCATCTAGGTCCTGTCATGGGAGTGTGGACACAGTCCTCTCTCGGCCTCAGCTTCCTTTCACATGGCCATCACAATCTCTAATTTAGTGAAGATTAAAGGCAAGAATGCACCCAAAACCCAACACCTGGCACAGAGGAAGTGCTCTGCAAGTAACAGTTGTTAATCAAGCAGGCTTTCTTGCCCTCTCCCTTGGAGATGCTCCTCGCACCCTCCATCCCCCTTCTCAAGGAGGCAGAAATAGGCTGAAGAAGAGGGTGTGCTCCACATGGAAAATGGGTTCCTCCAGGTCCCAGCAGAGCAGCTGGAGAGAGAGGAAGCCATCTGGACAGACATACAGCCCTTTCCCTGCCCTCCAGTGTCTGAGGGGATGGGGGAAATCTCAGGATACTGGACATCTGCAGGTCCATTAGCCCCAGAGGCCAGTTTGTGCCCCAGAATTTCTCTTTGCTGAGAGCTGGGCGTGTGTCCCCAGAGAGGACTAACTGGATCAGGGTGGGGCTGCGTGGAGTATCTGGATTCACCCCCTGGCCCCTGCAGGCCTGCTGCTGGCATATTGGAATCACTTCAGCAGGCCAAGCATGAAGCATGAAGAGATTCACCTCCCGCCCAGTGGGTAATTTATTCATTTCCGTCTGAGACAGCTGGGTCTTGACCTCTTTAATTAACCAACATGGTGGCCTCCACAACAAAGTCGACGGTGGCTTGGGAAGCCATTAGGAGATAAGTCTTGCCTAGGAAGGCACGGGATCAGGAGATCTCACTGAAGAGTAATAATCTTAATAACAATCACAATAATAATTCTAATAGGTATTATTAGTATTCTACCAATATTAAGCCCTGTGTCTTTTCATTTAATTTTCCCAACAATCTTATTGGCAGATTCTTTTTCTTTTAACTGCATTTACCAGTGAGGAAAGAGCTTTAGAGAGAGTAAGTGGCTGGTCCAGAGTCACATAAGTAGAATGACTTATGTGGTACTGCCCTCTGTGACTTTGCTAACAGTAGTGCAATAAGGTAGGGGCAGTTGGAATTGGGGTGGTGGACATCTGTTCCCCCTTCTTCTGCTGACCACCCTAATTTTCCTTTGGGAATCAACCCCTCCCTCCGAGGCAGTTGGTGGGGGTTACTCCCTTCTCTGGCTCCAGGGGTGACTCTGTGGTCCTGGCTTAGCAGATGAGTATGATCTATCTCTGGGTTGCAGAGATGGGGTCAGACACGGGCTGGTGGCCCAAGCCAAGAAGACCAGAGCCTTCCTAGCACTTTTTGTTTTTGAAATGGAATCTTGCTCTGTTGCCCAGGCTGGAGTGCAGTGGCGATCTCAGCTCACTGCAACCTCCGCCTCCCGAGTTCAAGCGATTCTCCTGCCTCAGCCTCCCCAGTAGCTGGGACTACAGGCATCCACCCCCATGCCCAGCTAATTATTGTATTTTTAGTAGAGACAAGGTTTCACCATGTTGGCCAGGCTGGTCTCAAACTCCTGACCTCAAGTGATCCACCTGCCTCGGCCTCCTGAAGTGCTGGGATTACAGGCCTGGGCCACCATGCCTGGTCTCCTCCTACCACTTTTGAAGGACTTTCCAGGAGAGAGGAGCTGCCTTTCTGCTGGAGTGGCTAAGTTGAGATGACTCTGAACTGGAGATATTATGTATATCTTTGCCACCACATGAACACAGGCTGTCTGAGCATAGAACAACATGGAGAAAAGGCTCCCAGAGATGGACACAGAGTGCTGGGGGTGTCATTTGAGCCCCCAGATCTGCCTTCTTGAAGTCAGAATTATCTCTGGACTTTTCTGTTGTGTATGTCAATACCCGTCCTTTACTTGTTGGGCTGGTTTGAGTTGGTTTCTGTCACTTGCACCCAGAAAAGTCCTACCTGATACATGATTTTCACATTTCAAACTACAGTTACATCTGCAAGAAAGACTCGGATTACACTCCCACCCTACCCCTTCCCTCCTGAGGTCTGAACACTTCAGTCCTCACGGGACCTAAAGAATCAGGCCAACTCTTGGCTTTTTCTCTGTGTCTTCAGCAACAGCCTCCTTCCTGATGGCTTCCATACCAGAAGCCACACTGCTCCTGTCATTTTCACCAGAACATTCCTCCAATACAGAACCAGTTGTACCTGCAGAAAGGTCCAAGGCCTTGGTTTTGTGCCTGGCTCCCAGCCTCTCCCTGGCCCTGCTGGGTGACTCCCAGCTCCCAGCTCCATGCCTCTGCTCACGGGGATTTCTCCACCAGGGCTGCCCTCACCTGTCCTCGCCAGAGGAATTCCATACTTTGTGGAATGTGGCCTCCTTTGTGAGGTCCCCCTTCTGCAGCCTGTGCAGGCCTAGATCATTCCCTCTGCCATGTGTGTGCATGTCGGAGGGAGAGGAGTGTGGTGGCCAACAGCATGGATCCTGGAGCTGGACTGCCTGGCCATAAAGCTTCTCTCTACCGTTCATAGCCTTGCCACCTTGGGCAGGTTACCTCACCTGCTTAGGCCTCAGTAGTTCACTGCAAAATGGGGATGATAAGACCTCCCATGCAAAGTTATTGTATTTAAACCAGCTAATCCATGTACAGTACTCGGCACCATTCTATAGACACAGTCAACCCTCCATATGCGTTGCCCAATTTTGGGACTGCTGTTTGTACTGATTACGTAGAACTTGTTCACATGTCTTGTACAGTGCAGTCCCTGACTCCTTTTACTCTCAATCATTGATGTGACTAATTTATCTGATAGGCTGTGAACTTCCTGAGACAGTGTCTAATCATTCCTGAATGCCCAGTTCCATGCAGACTGCCTGGTGCATAGAAGGTGCACAGCTTGGACAACAGCACTGTCCTATATTGTGCACCTACTACGTGGCAAGCATCATGGTAGATGCTTTGCACACATTGTCTTTTTCAAAATGCACACTGTCAAATCCCAAAGAACTTATTACCGTCCTCATTCTTTTGAGATAAGAGAGGGTCAGACAAGCCAATAAGATAGGCAACTTGCCTAAGGTCACATGGTTGGAAAAAGGGCAGAACTGGGATTCAAATGCCAAAGGCAGGGTTGCTCTCCCCACAACCTCTATGTCTTTGTCTCCCCAGGCCACACCCTTGGGGGAGCAAACCTCTGAGCCTCCAGAAGCAAGGGATTGGCACCAACTGTAGGAAATGTCTGCCCTGCTCCAGGGCACCTGCCCTCTGGGACTGCAGGCTGGGTGGGGGCTGCCAGTCTCCCAGGCAGGCTTGTCGGCTGCCCACTTGAAGTCTCACCAGGACTGCCAGTAGTAGACAGGTAGGTCTCCTCCAAGGGGGAGCAGCTGCCCCAGCACCAGGAAATGTTGGCAAATGATGACTTGGAGCATCCCCCACCCCAGGGAAGTGCCAATGAGGAAGTTAGGCCCCTGGGTCCTGGAGGCTTCAACATTCCTATGGGAAGCAGCAGGGTCTGTGTGTAAAGATGGAGTTGAGCTCAGGAAGAGGTGTGCACACCATGGCCATAAGACAGAAGCCCCTAAACCTCCAGGTGCCCAAGGGCAGACAGGCAGATGCACAGATTTGGGCAGATGCTGAGCAATGGCAAACTCCTCCCTAGCCTGTGCAGACCTGGGCGCGACAACCTCACTGACTTCACCTTCCACCACCAGCTACTACCGCTCTCCTGCCTGAGCTGCTTTGCCCTCCTCTTTCTTTCCTCCTGTTCCCCCTTCTCAGAGATTCTCCACTGACCCAATCTTTTCCTCCCCTGCCCTTCACTCCTGAAGGACCCGGCATTCTCTTGGGAGAAGTCTGCCCTGACTCCCAGGCTATCTCCATGGTGTATGTCAAACTGTTTTGAAAATGACTATCTGTGCAAGTTTTCCCTTTCTGGTTAGAACCATGTATGATACCTCATCTTATTAATCATTGTGTCTTGTTTACCTGACCCAATTAATGCTCACTGGATGAATCATCTAGGAGGACACTCTTGTACCCAGGCAGCCCACTTCCAGCCATGGACTTAGAATCCACTGCAGCGTAGAGTCAGTGTGGCATAGTGGGCAGGAGCAAAAGCTTTGCAGCCAGATTGTCTGGGGAAGTTATTAAATGTCTCAGTGCCTTGGCTCTCCATCTGCAGAGTGGGAATAATCATGGTGCTTTCCTTGTAGAGGTGATAGGAAGATTAAATGTGTTATTATATGGAGAGCACTTAGCACATCATACATGTTATTTTATGTACTTCAGTGATGATTATCATAGTTGCGTAGACAATGAGAACTTCAGCGATTGATGGGGGATATTCAGACTCTCTCTCCCATTTTACAGATGAGGAAACTGAGTCTTAGTGAAAGGGACTAGCTCAGTATTACATAGCTAGAAAACCTCTCAAGTCCATGCACCTTTGTCATAACTTTTCAGATCATTACCTTATGAGAAAAATGAGATTTGGGGCCAAAGAACAACATTCCTTTCTTTTTTATTCATTTTTCAAATATTTGTGTGGCTCATTGTTGATTATCGGAATGTGTTTTTTTGAATCAATAGATGAGTGAATGAAAGAATAAATGTTGAGGGGCCCCTGCGGTTAAGGAAAAAACCCTGCAGTGTGGGTTATCAAATCCCTAGCTGGCATGCCCTACAGCTCCTTCTTGTGCCCATGGCAGACATAGCTAATCAATCATAGCATGCTTTTGCCTGAGCCCGAACCCAGCCCCAGAATCCTTTTTATCACAGTCTAATTTCATTGATCAGGCCTGGTGCCTCAGATGAAATCTATTTGCCTTCCTGAGTCTGATCTCAGGAATCTCTTCGATTATGTGGTTTCCTTCTTTCTTTCCTTTCATCACTCTGTCTCAGGCTCTTTCACTCCTATTTCCCACCCTCCCCACCTCCATTTTCCCCTCTGTCAATCATGTGTACCTGGAACCATAGCCCTTTCCATTCTTGGGGGGACGTACCCGAGGGCTTGAGGCTCCCACTTCCCTGCTTCGATGGAGAAGGCGAGGTGGTCCAGCAGGTGCCGTGGGTCCCTTACCCAGCTGACCGCCACCCTGGGCCAGCTTCTGACAGTCCCACCTCCCAGTTGCTGGAGGGGTAGTGGCCTCACAGGCGGCCCTCCTCTAGATGCAGTGGGCCCAGAGGGTGAGACGGAGTGTTGTGGGCCGCCAGTGGGCCAGCTGCTCCTGCCCTGCGCAGGCTCTGCCCCTCCTTTGAGGAAGTTTGCCATCAACTCTCCCTGCCCTGTTAAACAATCTCACAAGGAAGGAGGAAGTTTATTCTAAGTGCTCACGGGGCAGGAAATGAGTCTAAAGTCTTGCCTGGCTGAGGAGTGGCTTAGGGCCTGGCTGGGGCCTGGGGAGAAGGGCCATGCCTGTTCCCTTCCTGTAGAGCTATCCTGGCCTTGGCAAGGGAGGTTTGGGTGGGAATTCAAGCAACTTAATCAGGAATGAGATACCACAATCTGCCTTCGAAAACAGCCAAAAAACCTTACAAAAAACCCGACCCTGTGCTGACAACCTCCCCAGGCGCTGGGAGATGTGGGGCTGGTAGAGCGAGGAACTACAGCTGATGATCACCTGCTTTGAGGTTCTGGACTAGAGTGTGGTGGGGGTGCTGGAGGGGCTGACTGGAAAGAGGGGAACCCAGGCAAGAACCTCAGGACAGGAAAGATGGAGGAGGTCAAAGGCGACTGCAAGATATTGAGCTTGGATGATGGAAAAGGGAGGCTTCTTGGTCAAGAGTGAGGAAGACGGGGGAGAGGAAGTGGTTTGGGAAAAGATTCTGGATTTGGGTGGGGCATATTGAATTAGAGGTTAAAGGTGGAGGGGGTGGGGTGTGGAGAAAGGGAAAGACGGAGAAAGAAAAGAAGGGCTGTTCAGTGGCAGACTTTTAGTGAAATGGTGAATGCAGCCTTTGTCTCCCTTCTCTCTCCTTAGGACCCAAGGTGCACTGAGAGGGGCTCAGCTTCCCCCTCCCCTGATCCAGCACCCCCAGTCTTTGTCACAAATCATGGTCTCTTTCCCAAGCGCTTTCCTCTTAGGAGGAGTTCTTGCCTCGGTCCTTGGCACACAGGCTCCTGGCAACTTCCTCCCTTGTTTGCTGACTCTGAATGCTTCTGTAGGCTGTGTGGCCCACTTGGAAGGAATATTCAGGGGCATGAGGTCCAGCAGCTGGTCAGGAAATAAAGATGCATGCCCAGGGAGCTGGTGCAAGGGAAGAGCAGGGAGTGGACCCTGTGTGATGAAGTGCCTGGAGTGGCCCCAGTTCTGCTCTTCCAGCTGCCCATCCCCAGGTAGGCATGTGGGCCCCCTCAGGATGTATCCCAGAGTGAGGCAGTGCTTTCCTTCACTCTGACTGGCTTTAGGACTGGTCCTGTCCTCTGTCCCATCTCCTTGCCTCTTGCTTTCCCTTATTCTGCTAGGACGGTTCTGCCCATGACTGGTGCCTGGGTCTTGTTCAGACCTGACCTGCAGTGTCACTTCCTCAGGGGGGCCCTCCTGACCCTCACTTCCAATATAAATAAGCACACAAGTGTAGGGGAGTAAAAATGGCTTTCTCTACCCTTCTAGCTGCCTTGGCTGGTCAGGAATTAAACTGACAGCAGGGAGAATAACAGGAGAAAAGGTACAGACATTTATCACATGCATGGGGGCATCCCAGGAAAGAAAAGGAATTCCCCACACCCAGTGAGATTTAGAAGCTTGTATACCCTCTTCACAAGGGAGAGAGGGGTGGGGTGTCAGCACCGTAGCGGAGAGTAAATGATTTCTGGGGAAGAGGAGTGGGCCCTCAGCAGGACAGGTGACGACAGCCTGTGACAAAGGCTATCTGGACGTAGTGTGGACCTTTAGACTCCTGTGAAACGAGCCAGTCCTTCCGGCTGATGAGATTCCCTGGGCGGAGATTCATGGCCACTGCGTTCGCTCTGGAGAATCTGTCTTTAGACAGAAAAGGAAAACTCGGAAAGCCCCTCCCTGCAGTTGCTGTTCCCCAAGTGACCTCAGTTCAAAGTCTCAAAGTGGCATATTTTGGAATGTTACTTCGGAACTCCTTCACAAGAGAATCATTTAAAATTGAGACATTCTGTGAAAGAACCCATGAAAGTGATTCCAGGAGAACTTTCCTCAGCAGGTGGTCAGGGAAGGCCTCTCTGAGGAGGGGTGCTTTGAGGAGCTGCAGTAACAAACAAACACAGACCAGCAGCTTCACAACACAGCTGTGAAGCTAACAGCTCTGGAGGGCAGGAGCTTGATATGGGTATCACTGGGTTGGAATCAGGGTGCTGGCAGGCTTGCATTCCTTTCTGGAGACTCCAGAAGAAACATTTTTTGTCTTTTTCTAGTGCCTAGAAGCCACCTGCATTCCTTGGCTCATGGCCCCTTCCTCCATCTTCAAAGCCAGCAATGTTGGGTCTCCATGACAATTCTTCCTTCCTTACATCTCCCTCTAACTCTTCTATGCTTTCATCTTCCACTTTTAAGGACCCGGTGACAACACTGGGTCCACTTGGATAATCCAGGTTACTCTCCCTATCCTAAGGTCAGCTGATCGGCAACTCTAATTCCATTTGAGACCTTAATTCCCCTTTGCTCAGTTATGTTATATATTCGCATGCTCCGGGGATCAGGATGCAGACCTAATCCCATTAGGGGGCCAAGAGTCTGCTAATCACAGGTGCAATTTTGTTTCCTTTTCGTTATCAAACTTAACAGCCTGAAATGATATTTCCTGACTATTGTTTACTTGTCACCTGTCTCACTCTTCTGGAAAGCGAATCCCAAGAAGGCAGGGATCTTGCAGGTGCTGCTCATTCACGCCTGTAATCCCAGCACTTTGGGAGGCTGAGGCGGGCGGATCACGAGGTCAG
The DNA here is from genome assembly GCF_028858775.2 of Pan troglodytes. Taxonomy (NCBI): domain Eukaryota; kingdom Metazoa; phylum Chordata; class Mammalia; order Primates; family Hominidae; genus Pan; species Pan troglodytes. The sequence continues at coordinate 62,683,800 of NC_086015.1, forward strand.
GAGATTGAGACCATCCTGGCTAATATAGTGAAACCCCATCTCTACTAAAAATACAAAAAATTAGCCGGGCATGGTGGTGGGCACCTGTAGTCCCAGCTACTCGGGAGGCTGAGGCAGGAGAATGGCATGAACCCTGCAGGTGGAGCTTGCAGTGAGCTGAGATCGCGCCACTGCACTCCAGCCTGGGTGACAGAGCGAGACTCCGTCTCAAAAAACAACAACAACAACAAAAACAGTGCCTGGAACTCAGCAGGTGCTCAGCAAAGACTTACTGAATCAATGGACAGGTGATTGAGCTTGAGCTCATTTCTGCATCAGAGTCAACACAGACAGCACTGGTCTGAGTGCCAGGAGCTGTGACCCCCACCGCACCCTGTGAAGTTGTGTGACCTGGAGCCTTCCTTTCCCCTCTCTGAGTCTCAGGCATTCTCACCCCAGCCCTAGGAGGAAGGGAAGGCACAGGGCAGCCACCCTGATGTCTTCAGATCTTGAAGGAGTTAATTGCTGTCATGAAGTCATCGCTTATTTCCTCCCAATAGCAAAAGCCCTGCTGAGGCAGCAGTAGCCTGAGCAGGTATCCGAGGAACACTCTCCCCAGCATACACTCAGGGAGCAATCAGTGGGGTCTGGCATTGGTGCTGGTTCCTGGGCATGCCACCCCCTGCCCCACCACCCCCTGCTCTACTCACCAGCCCATGGCAGGTGGAGAACATGGGCCCTGGGTGAGACAGGCCTGCTTGTATGTCCTAACTCTGTTTGCGACCAGTGGGGTCACCTTGATGAGTAATTTCCCCTTCCCAAGCCTTCATTTTCTCTTCTATTAAGTAGGATAATCCCTCTATTACAGGGTGGTCAAGAGAATAAAGTAAGAGAGTACATTGGAAGGGCCTGGCCCATAGTAGATGCTCAGTAAATGCTGCCTGTGATCATTATTACTTCTTACTGGTGTAATATCACCTGTGAATCAGAATTTCCTGGTGAAAGAGACCAGAATGCCTTCTCTTCTGTCTCAGAGGGCAACACTGACAGAGTGGGTATCAGTGTCAAGTCTAGATACACGGCTTGGCATGAGGTCTTGAAAGTACAATAATTGGTAATTCATCCTTTCCCTGGGGTGTTGGTGCCAAAGGCAGCCGTGGTGGCAGGGAGGAGGTGGGAAGCGCCAACAGCCCTTTCATTGCCAATGAACTTGGACTCTGCCTCTGCTGCCAGCCAAGCTGTATATATACTTAGGGAAGTTATTGTAACACAAAAGTGTTGCAGGGAACTGACAACTCTCTGGCCCAGTGGTGCAGGGGTAAAATAATTTACCAAGACAGTTGTAGGTAAAGAAAGGCAGGTTTATTGGAGAAAGTAGAAAAATACATTGCAAGGAGGGCAGCCTGCATGAGAGAAGCCGACTGCAAAGAAACAAAGGCCGGCTGGAGATTTTATAGGATGGTGCAGACGCTGTGTGCTGAAGAGGGCTGTGTGCAGCACCACGATGCCAAGCTTGCAGTGAGCTCACCTGCAGATGTCTAGTGACAGCTGGGCGCAGGAAGATGGTGACTTATTTGTGCAGGAGGGCTGTGTCCTGGACCATGAAGAAAGGCAGACTTGTAGCTCATCTGCTTTCTCCTTTTGCTTTCCCCTGGTCCCAACAGCCTGACTCCCTTTCCCTAATTAGGACTCCACAGAAAGCTTATTTCTCTTATTTAGTTATAAAAATAATACAGTCCCATCATGAAAACTTTGGAAGAAAACAAAAGTGTAAAGGAAACAAATCAGGCAAGTACAGTCTCCCTTGGGGCTGGCTGTTAGTGCCTTGGGCTATTTCCTTTCCCCGGTTGTGTTGTGTGGCTCTTCCCAAGCATCCAGCTCGGTATCCTGCTCTCTTCACTTGTTGTTACAGCTGGGGCATCTCCCTGGGTCGTTAAAAACTTGTAAATGTGATTTTTTAATGACTGCAGATGATCACATGTCACAAAGCACCGTCTTCACCTCCCCTCCTCAACTCCTGGGCGCTTAGTTTCTGGGTGTGTGTGTATTAAAAATACACCACAATGAATCTTTACAGGCATATCTTGGGACCTTTGTGCACCTCTGTTTCCTTCTTTCTAAAAATGGCCCCTAAATCTATAAAAATTTTAAAATGGGACCAATAATTCCAGTCTTCCCACTCCACAAGGTTTTATGAGGCTTAAAGGAGGAAACAGATATCAAGGTGCTTTGAAAACCATGGAGAAAAGAGCCACCCAAATGCAAGGCCAGATTTTGAGCACTGCCTGTTTAAGATAGGAGTGTGTGTGTGTGTGTGTGTGTGTGTATGTGTGTGTGTGTGTGTGTGTGTGTGTGTGTTCCTCAACAGTTGGGAGATAGATGAGGGTGGAACTAGGAATAACAGCCACCACAGCATTCAACATTTATAGAGCACCTGCTGGGCACTCTATTAAACAAGACACATTCATGATCTGAATTCGTTCTAACCACCACATCGAGGGGGACTACTATTATTACCTAGAACCTACAAATGGGGAAACTGAGGCCCAGAGCAGTTAAGCAATTTGCTCATGGAGACCCAGCTTTCAAGTGGGAAGTTGAGGAGGGACACACACACACCCTTTCCCTGACAGCTGCAGGCATCAGCGATGAGGGCCCCAGAGCACTGCAATAGTGGATTCCCTGGGGCTTCAGAGCACCCGAGACCCCCAGCATTTCCTGAAATGATGTACTGTTCTTTACTGAGCACAGTCCGGTGTTCCTGGCAGGCAGACAAACTAATCTGAAGATTATTTCCCCAGAGCTGGGGTATGAGAATGCTTCATTCAAAGGGAAAAGCCCAGAGGAGAAAAACCCACCCCCGGCACGTCTGAGACAAAATGGCAGAGCGGACTCACTGTATGTGTATGTGAGTGTGTGTGCCTGAGGGTGTGTACCAAGTGTGTGTGCCCCAAGACAGGTGTGTGTGCGTGTGTATGCGTGTGAATGCACAGGAGTACACAGATGTGAGTGGCCGTATAGGCTGTATTTGACCTTCTGGGTGCCCAAAGACAGAAGAGTTGGCTCACCGATGGGATAAATGACCGTTGCATCGATTTTTCTAGTTCTAATCTTTGAGAAGAAACTAGCCCAGGCAGTAATTTATTTACATTCCCTTCAGCGTTTTTCACAGCAGCCACAAGCCTTGATAACAAAAGGAAGCCAGGTGCGCTCTGAAGCCAAGGGAGAAAGTCACAGAGCATGACTATGCCAAGTGCTTCAGCAAGAAACTACCAACAATTTAGTTTCCCTCACCTCGGTAATTGACCACATCCAATGCGGCCACGTGTGCCTCATGGCCTGATTGGCTTTGTAATAAAGTCAGTGCCTTGGTGTAAGAGACGAAGTTGAGGATAGCATACTGAGTTACAAATTTCTCTTGCAACCATTAATAATTCATTCTTCCATTCATTTCTTTAATGCTACTGCCGTTCCTTTGAACAACAGCAATAACAAGCCATGAAATAGAAGCCTTTCCATCGGTGCTGAGGACTGGAGTGGGCGGTGGGCACAGGAGCTCCTGCACTCAGAGGCCTTGCTCACTGGTCACCAGCCACTCTGTCCACAGTCTGTCTCCAACTGTGGGTGGGCAGAGGTGTAGGGTGGCTGAGTCAGGTCCCAGTCTGATGGGTCTCACTGAGCTAAAACCAACGTGTCACAGGGCTACATTCCTTTCTGGGGGCTCCTGGGAAAGCTCATTTCCTTGCTTTTTCTAGTATCTAGAGGCCACCCACTCTCCTTGGCTCATGGCTCCTTCCCCATCTTCGAAGCCAGTGAGGTGGCATCTTTATGGCCCTTCTTCCATTGTACCATCTCCCTGATGCTCATTCTTTTGCCTCCCTCCCTCTTCACCTTATTTTTATTTTTAGAGATGGGGTCTTGCTATGTTGCCCAGGTTGGTCTTGAACTCTTGAACTCAAGCCATCCTCCTGCCTCAGCCTCCTGAGTACCTAGGACTACTGGTGTGAACCTCATGCCTGGCTCTTCTTTCACTTTAAAGGAGCTTTGTGACTACATTGGGGCCCCCACTAATCCAGGACCTTCTCCCAATTTTTTAAAATCATACTTTAAGTTCTGGGATACATGTGCAGAATGTGCAGATTTGTTACATAGGTATACATGTGCCATGGTGGTTTGCTGCACTCATCAACCCATCATCTACATTAGGTATTTGTCCTAATGCTATCCCTCCCCTAGCCCCTCATCCCCCGACAGGGCCCGGTGTGTGTTGTTTCCCTCCCTGTGTCTGTGTGTTCTCATTGTTCAACTCCCACTTATGAATGAGAACATGCGGTGTTTGGTTTTCTGTTCCTGTGTTAGTTTGCTGAGAATGATCGTTTCCAGCTTCATCCATGTCCCTGTAAAGGACATGAACTCATCTCTTTTTATGGCTGTGTAGTATATGTGCCACATTTTCTTTATCCAGTCTATCATTGATGGGCATTTGGGTTGGTTCCAAGTCTTTGCTATTGTGAATAGTGCTGCAATAAACATACGTGTGCATGTGTCTTTATAGTAGAATAATTTGTAATCCTTTGGGTATATACCCAATAATGGGATTGCTGGATCAAATGGTATTTCTGGTTCTAGATCCTTGAGGAATCGCCACACTGTCCTCCACAATAGTTGAACTAATTTACACTCCCACCAACAGTGTAAAAGTGTTCCTATTTCTCCACATCCTCTCCAGCATCTATTGTTGCCTGACTTTTTAGTGATCGCCATTCTAACTGGCATGAGATGGTATCTCATTGTGGTTTTGATTTGCATTTCTCTAATGACCAGTGATGATGAGCTTTGTATTCTGTCTGTTGGACACATAAATGTCTTCTTTTGAGAAGTGTCTGTTTATATCCTTTGCCCACTTTTTGATGGGGTTATTTTTTTCTTGTAAATTTGTTTAAGTTCCTTGTAGATTCTGGATATTAGCCCTTTGTCAGATGGATAGATTGTAAAAATTTTCTCCCATTCTGTAGGTTGCCTGTTCACTCTGATGATAGTTTCTTTTGCTGTGCAGAAGCTCTTTAGTTTAATTAGATCCCATTTGTCAATTTTGCTTTTGTTGCAATTGCTTTTGGTGTTTTAGTCATGAAGTCTTTACCTATGCCTATGTCCTGAATGGTATCATCTAGGGTTTTTATGGTTTTAGGTCTTATGTTTAAGTCTTTAATCCATCTTGAGTTAATTTTTGTATAAGATGTAAGGAAGGGGTCCAGTTTCAGTTTTCTGCATATGGCTATCCAGTTTTCCCAACACCATTTATTAAATAGGGAATCCTTTCCCCATTGCTTGTTTTTGTAAGGTTTGTCAAAGGTCAGATGGTTGTAGATGTGTGGCATTATTTCTGAGGCTTCTGTTCTGTTCCATTGGTCTATACATCTGTTTTGGTACCAGTACCATGCTGTTTTGGTTACTGTACCCTTGTAGCATAGTTTGAAGTCAGGTAGCGTGATGCCTCTAGCCTTTGTTCTTTTTGCTTAGGATTGTCTTGGCTATATAGGCTCTTTTTTGGTTCCATATGAAATTTAAAGTAGTTTTTTCTAATTCTGTGAAGAAAGTCAATGGTAGCTTGATGGGGATAGTATTGAATCCATAAATTACTTTGGACAGTATGGCCATTTGCATGATATTGATTCTTTCTATTCATGAGCATGGAATGTTTTTCCATTTGCTTGTGTCCTCTATTATTTTCTTGAGTAGTGGTTTGTAGTTCTCCTTGAAGAGGTCCTTCACCTCCTCAATTTCAGAACTTGCTATTGCTCTATTCAGGGATTTGACTTCTTCCTGGTTTAGTGTTGGGAGGGTGTATGTGTCCAGGAATTTATTCATTTCGTCTAGATTTTCTAGTTTATTTGCATAGAGGTTTTTATAGTATTCTCTGATGGTAGTTTGTATTTTTGTGGGATCAGTGGTGATACCCCCTTTATCATTTTTTATTGTGTATATCTGATCCTTCTCTCTTTTCTTCTTTATTAGTCTGGCTAGCAGTCTATCTATTTTGTTAATCTTAAAAAAAAAAAACCAGCTCCAGGATTCATTGATTTTTTGAAGGTTTTTTTTTGTCTCTATCCCCTTCAGTTCTGCTCTGATCTTAGTTATTTCTTATCTTCTGCTAGCTTTTGAATTTGTTTGCTCTTGCTTCTCTAGTTCTTTTAATTGTGATGTTAGGGTGTCAATTTTAGATCTTTCTAACTTTCTCCTTTGGGCATTTAGGCTATGAATTTCCCTCTAAACACTGCTTTAGCTGTGTCCCAGAGATTCTGGTATATTCTGTCTTTGTTCTCATTGGTTTCAAATAACTTACTCATTTCTGCCTTAATTTCGTTATTTACCCAGTAGTCATTCAGGAGCAGGTAGTTCAGTTTCCATGTAGTTGTGGGGTTTTTAGTGAGTTTCTTAATCCTGAGTTCTAATTTGATTGCACTGTGGTCTGAGAGACTGTTTGTTATGATTTCTCTTCTTTTGCATTTGCTGAGGAGTGTTTACTTCCAATTATGTGGTCAATTTTAGAATAAGTGCAATGCGGTGCCGAGAAGAATGTATATTCTGTTGATTTCGGATGGAAAGTTCTGTAGATGTCTATTAGGTCTGCTTGGTCCAAAGCTGAGTTCAAGTCCTGAATATCCTTTTTAATTTTCTGTGTTATTGATCTGTCTAATATTGACAGTGGGGTGTTAAAGTCTCCCACTATTATTGTGTGGGAGTCTAAGTCTCTTTGTAGGTCTCTAAGAACCTGCTTTATGAATCTGGGTGCTCCTGTATTGGGTGTATATATATTTGGGATAGTTAGCTCTTCTTATTGCGTTGATCCCTTTACCATTATGTAATGCCCTTCTTTGTCTTTTTTGATCTTTGTGGTTTAAAGTCTGTTTTATCAGAGACTAAGATTGCAACGCCTACTTTTTTTTTCTTTCCATTTGCTTGGTAAATCTTCCTCCACCCTTTAATTTTGAGCCTGTGTGTCTTTGCATGTGAGATGGGTCTCCTGAATACAGCACACTGATGGGTCTTGACTCTTTATCCAATTTGCCAGTCTGTGTCTTTTAATTGGGGCATTTAGCCCTTATTATTTAAGGTTAATATTGTTATGTGTGAATTTGATCCTGTCATTATGATGCTAGCTGGTTATTTTGCCTGTTGGTTTATGCAGCTCCTTCATAGTGTCGATGGTCTTTACAATTTGGTATGTTTTTGCAGTGGCTGGTACCAGTTTTGTTTTGTTTTTTTCCATATTTAGTGCTTCTTTCAGGAGCTCTTGTAAGACAGGCCTGGTGGTGACAAAATCTCTCAGCAGTTGCTTGTCTGTAAAGGATTTTATTTCTCCTTTGCTTATGAAGCTTAGTTTGGCTGGATATGAAATTCTGGGTTGAAAATTCTTTTCTTTAAAAATGTTGAATATTGGCCCCCACTCTCTTCTGGCTTTTAGGGTTTCTGCCGAGAGATCCACTGTTAGTCTGATGGGCTTCCCTTTGTGGGTAACCCGACCTTTATCTCTGACTGCCCTTATAATTTTTTCTTTCATTTCAACCTTGGTGAATCTGATGAATATGTGTCTTGGGGTTGCTCTTCTCGAGGAGTATCTTTGTGAGGTTCTCTGTATTTCCTGAATTTGAATGTTGACCTGTCTTGCTAGGTTGGGGAAGTTCTCCTGGATAATATCCTGAAGAGTGTTTTCCAACTTGGTTCCATTCTCCCTGTCACTTTCAGGTACACCAATCAATCAGGTTTGTTCTTTTCACATAGTCCCATGTTTTTTGAAGGCTTTATTCGTTCATTTTCATTCTTTTTTCTTTAATCTTGTCTTCACGTTTTATTTCATTAAGATGATTTTCAATCTCTGATACCTTTCTTCTGCTTGATCGATTCAGCTATTGATACTCGCATATGCTCACGAAGTTCTCATGCTGTGTTTTTCAGCCCCATCAGGTCATTATGTTCTTCTCTAAACTGGTTATTCTAGTTAGCCATTCCTCTAACCTTTTTTCAAAGTTCTTAGCTTCCTTGCATTGGGTTAGAACATGCTCCTTTAGCTCGGAGTAGTTTGTTATTACCCACCTTCTCAAGCCTACTTCTGTCAATTTGTCAAACCCCTTCTCCCTCCAGTTTTGTTTCCTTGCTGGAGAGGAGTTGTGATCCTTTGGAGGAGAAGAGGCATTCTGGTTTTTGGAATTTTCAGCCTTTTGCACTGGTTTTTCTTCATCTTCATGGATTTATCTACCTTTGGTCTTCAGTGTTCGTGACCTTTGGATGGGGTTTTTGTGTGGACGTCCTTTTTGTTGATGTTGATGCTATTCCTTTCTGTTTGTTAGTTTTCCTTTTAACAGTCCGGCCCTTCTGCTACATGTCTGCAGAAGTTTGCTGGAGGTCCACTCCAGACCCTGTTTGCCTGGGTATCACCAGTGGAGGCTGCAGAACAGCAAAGATTGCTGCCTGTTCCTTCCTCTGGAAGCTGAGTCTCAGAGGGGCACCTGCCAAATGCCAGCTGGAGCCCTCCTGTATGAGGTGTCTGTTGACTCCTCCTGGGAGGTTTCTCCCAGTCAGGAGGCACAGGGGTCAGGGACCCACTTGAGGAGGCAGTCTGTCCCTTAGTGGAGCTCGAGCACTGTGCTGGGAGATCCGCTGCTCTCTTCAGAGCTGGCAGGCAGGAACGTTTAAGTCTGCTGAAGCTGTGCCCACAGCCACCCCTTCCCCCAGGTGCTCTGTCCCAGGGAGATGGGAGTTTTATCTATAAGCCCCTGACTGAGGCTGCTGCCTTTCTTTCAGAGATGCCATGTCTGGAGAGGAGGAATCTAGACAGGAAGTCTGGCTACAGCAGCTTTGCTGAGCTGCGGTGGGCTCCGTCCAGTTTGAACTTCCCTTTTGTTTACACTGTGAGGGGAAAACTGCCTACTCAAGTCTCAATAATGGCAGATGCCCTTCCCCCCACCAAGCTCGAGCATCCCAGGTCGACTTCAGACTGCTGTGCTGGCAGCGAGAATTTCAAACCAGTGGATCTTAGCTTGCTGGCCTCCATGGGGGTAGGATCCACTGAGCTAGACCACTTGGCTCCCTGGCTTCATCCCCCTTTCCAGGGGAGTGAATGGTTATGTCTCACTGGCATTCTGGGCACCACTGGGGTATGGATTAAAAAAACTGCATCTAGCTCAGTGTCTGCCCAAATGGCCACCCAGTTTTTTGCTTGAAACCCAGGGCCCTGGTGGCGTAGGCATCCAAGGGAATCTCCTGGTTTGCAGGTTTTGAAGACCATGGGAAAAACATAGTATCTGGGCCGGAATGCACTGTTCCTCACGGCACGGTCCCTCACGGCTTCCCCTTGGCTAGGGGAGGGAGTTCCCTGATCCCCTGTGCTTCCCGGGTGAGGTGACACCCTACCCTGCTTCAGCTCACCCTCTATGGGCTGCACCTACTGTGTAACCAGTCCTAATGAGATAAGCCGGGTACCTCAGTTGGAAATGCAGAAATCACCCGCCTTCTGTGTTGATCTTGCTGGGAGCTGCAGACTGGAGCTGTTCCTACTCAGCCGTCTTGCCCAGGTTCCCCCTATTCTCCCAATTTTAAGGTGAGCTGATCAGCAACCTTAATTTTACCTGCAATCTTAATTCTCCTTTGCCATGTAACCTATTCATAATATTTGAAGTGGGAAAATCACTTCAAATGTTTTAAGAATTATGAAAATAATAGTTGTTTATGGCAAAATATTCAGAACAGTGCAGAGCTATATGAAATATCTATTTAAATGCTCATCTTTACTCACTCTTGAAAATGAACCACTATTCATAATTTCTAAGTATTTTTCTAGAATTTTCTAGAATATATAGAGAAGGACTTCTATATATGTCCTTCTCTCTGGTTCTTTGTCTTTCCCTTTCTGTTTTTCTCTGTTTCTCTCTCCCTTTTTCCTTGCTAGTCAAGCAGCCATCCATCAGCTGGCATGAATTTTACTCTCTGCCATGGGCATAAGAAATATCATATTTCTTTATATTTCTAAATCAATTTAAATTTCACTCCAACCCTCCACTTGTCAGCGTGGTGAGAACTTCAGTATCTACCATAATTTAACTTCAGTGCCAACCATAAATCCTGGAGTTTCTCTCATCCTTCTTAAGGCTGCCAAAAAATGGGGGTGTGGGGGCTTAGTGATGTTGTGGAAATAGGATTGGACGTCTCCTTTTCTTTCCACATAGTCATGCATTTTAAAATAGTATCCTGGGAATGGTTCTGATTAAAACAATGTAAATAAACAAACCCACATAGAGATGAAAGACTGCAAGAGATGCAGCAAACTGCCAAATGGCTGTTTCCTGGAGGAGGTGTTTTGGCGATTTTAACTTTCTCCTTGATACTACTCTCTCTGTTCTACAGGTAACAGCTGTAACTTTGGAATCATCATAATAAAGTTCAGGATAAGTACTCTATGTGGCTTCTCCACCTGCCTTTCCTTTCAGCTGAGTGTTTGCCCACCTTCCCAGGGGCAAACCCTCCTCGGGCATGGGCACAGGTTTAACAACGCTGGGAAATCCTCAGGATGTGAACCAGAGGCAGCTCCTACTGTGTCATCACTGCCTTCCTAGGTTTAAGAAAGTGTCTGGGTGGGGCAGGGATTTAGATATCCTGGAAGGAAGCCTTTATGGACACCTCATAGCTTTTTTTATTGGGGTTCACAGCTGTTGTCCTTTTATTCAAAGAGGGAGTACTCACCCTCCCTGGCTTCCAGGCAGCTGGGCTGGCTGGAATTTGCCCTCTTGTCCTGGCTTCTCCAGTGACTTAGGGGAGGCAGAGGCCCAACCGAGGTAGGTGACCTGGAATTTCCCTCCTAGGAGCCAGGCTCTGAGTGGGTGGGCCAGCCAGGCATGTGGGCTGGTGGGTCTTCTCCCAGGGGCAGCCTGAGGGTGGGAGCAGCTGAGAGAACGCAGACATTGAGCACATCTGGGGACCAAAAGGACCCCTGGGAATTTCCTTTTGCAGGTTGTGCACAGGCAGCTTTGGAGTGGGGCAGGGAAGGCCACTGCTCTGGTATAACCAAGCCTTATGGCATTCCTCGGTCCAGCTGTTCATCAACAAATGCTTAATGAATACCTTCTCTGGGCAGGCTGGGGTCTGTGGATATGAGGAAAAGCAAGAGTAGACCCACTTCCTGGTACAATCTGGGGTGGACACCATCAGAGGGATGCTGCCATTTGTTTCCTTTTGCCTGTCTTGCTTTTTTTTTTGGCTGTGTCTCCCATGCCTAAAATATAGTAGGAGCTCAATAAAAATGTGTGAAAAGAATGAAAAATGTGTTTCCTGCTAGTTGGAGTAATCAGTCCATCCCTAAAGAAATCTGAAAATCAAATGAAATGAAAGGATTTTATTTCTGATTCTCATAGATCATCGTCATCATTATCATCTCATCTTCATTGTCATCTCCATCATGATCATAGCTATGGGTGAGGCTCTTTTTTTCTTCATGCTTCCCTGTCATGCTCACATTTCATCATCACTAAGATGCCTGGGAGGAAGCCAGCCTCACCCACCACTTTAGCATGCATGTGGTCTGGTTGCCTGTGTTCAAATCCCGGCTCCTACACTGAGCAGCAGTGTGAGCTTGCTTGGGCAAGTCATTTTGTTTTTCTGAGCCCCGATGTCCTCTGTAAAATGAGGCTGTTAAGAGAGATGCCCCGTCGGGTTGTTGTGAGGATGAAATGAGAAGATGCAGATCCAGTGTGCAGCAGGAAGCCTGGCTCAGCAGGGACTGCTTCCGCCCTTTTAGCCGCTGTCTTTCCCTGTGCTCTCCTTGACTTCACTGCCCTCCTCCTTTGCAAGAGGTCCTGACACTGCGGGAGGGCTTGCTGCCTCAGGGGTGGGGCCCACATCTCTAGGGCTGTGGAGGGTGCTGGAACCAGGACTCAGACATGGAGCAGCAAAGGGAACACTGTGACTGATACTGTTCTCCAAATGCCTCCTTCCTCATTCAAATCCAAGGAGGCCCAGCGTGGGGCTGGCTGGTGACCAGACCAGGGACAGGGTGATGTCGAGGACCAGTGTCTTACCACATCCTCCTAACATCATTGAGAGCAAAACCCAGGTCAGAAATCACCCCATTCAGACCCTTTCAGTGTGAGCGAGAAACCATGCCCCTCCACTCCTGCAGGACTTTGTGGGTACCCTGAGGCTTGCTCTTGACTCACTGATTGTCCTCTACCTGTCTCCACCAGTGCTGGGCTGATAAATGTTTGTCAATTAACTCTCCAGAAAAAAAAATGTATACTTGTCTGTACATACATAAATGGGTTATGTTTTACTGGTATTGAGGTTGTGTAGCAAACACATATCTTAAAATTTAAATAATAATAAGATATGTAATACCCACTGTAAATTCCACACAGCCAATTGGCCTACAGCATACTTTCACTCATTTTTGCCAGCTTCTTGAATTAGCCAACCTGTAGTTGCAATTTAACCATGATTTGACAAAAGTAGACTGTGAATATATGGTTGCTTAGTTTCCCATTTAGCGAAGAGGTCTCTCAGGTCATCAAATGAATGAGTGTAGTTTTGTCATGAACATTGGTTGATGTTTTCATTTATATTAATGAATAAGATGAAAGTGAAACAATGAAGACACAGTCAAAACTCCACTCAATCACAGTGACATGAATGACTGCTTTGCTGAATCAGATAACAGTTTTTGAATACTGGAAGAACATTTCCTTTTTTTTCCATTCACAATGTAATGGCCACAGACAGGACATACCTTAATGTTTAATCTGCATTATTAATGTTTTCTCCATCCCTTTCTTAAGCCTAGGGTTTAGACAATCAACAAAACAAAAAATCAAGCTCCAATTTATAGTGTTTGTCAATTTCCATGATGTAAATGCACACGCTATGACTAATTTCAAGCTACCACTGTGAAATCACTAATGTGTAGCTGGAAAGACATGCACAGTAGCACACCACTATGTGATATTTCTACCATACAGATACACTATATGTAAATAACTTCAAGAGCATAGATAATAGTAAGAGGTAGAAAAATAATTGGGAACTGATGGGTTTTGAGTGTTTGGTTTTTTTTTTTGAGACCAGGTCTCATTCTTTCACCCAGGCTGGAGTGCAGTGGTACATTCACAGCTTGACTTCTCAGGCTCAAGTGATCCTCCCACCTCAGCTCCCTGAGTAGCTGGAACCACAGGCATGCACCACCACACCCAGAAAAAAATTTTAAATTTTTTTTAGAGGTGGGCTCTCCATATGTTGCTCAGGCTGGTCTCGAACTCCTGAGCTCAAGTGATCCTCCCACCTTGGCCTCCCAAAGTGCCGGGATTACAAGTATGAGCCACTGTACCTGGCCAACCTTTGTTTTTAATATAATGTGTTTACTTGTAAGTTAAAATAATTTAACTTTTAATAATGACTGTTTAGCTACTGGATCACAAGATTCCCAAAAATTTAACAATTGGCTCTGGCAAGCTGGTATGAACTGGCTCCAGCATACCACCGAGGCTCTCCCCAATCTGACTGATTCCTTCAGCTGGGCAGGTCTTTATCCTTCTCTGGTCACGTGCTTAGCACAGTGTCTGCCACTCTGGCAGCCTTCCATAAATATGTGCTAACGAAGGAATGACTTGCATTATCTGTGTGCCATCTGTCCTTGTCTGTAAGCTCCTTGAAAGAAGGACCAGGTTACAGTCATCTTTGAATTCTCAGGACACCCAGGGCTTGGCACATAGTAGGTATTCAATAAATTGATGAATGACCGAGTTTACACCCTAGGGAGTATCTGAAATGCTTTGTCTGGGAGCAGAAATGAACCACAAGTGCCACAAGAAGGATGTTACAAAGGGTGGGACATGATGAATCAAAGAGTGGGCAAGTAATGCATCTCTGGTTGCTATTTCTGTCCCACTCTTCCCTGGGATCAGCTCACGTCACTGCCTGCATTAGTTATCTATTGCTGCCTAACAAATCACCACACTCTTAATGGTTTAAAACAACACATACTTATTCTCTCACAGCTTCTGTGGGCCAGGAGTCCAGGTGCATCTTAAACAGGCCTTCTGCTTGGTCCCTCACAAGGCTGTGATCAAGGCATTCATTTGGTAGCATTCTCATCTGGAAACTTGACTGGGGAATAATTCACTTTCAAGTTTATTTGTGTTGTGGTGTGACTGAGGCTGTCACGCATTCCTGTGGTTGTGTGACTGAGGCCCTCAGATGTCTGCTGGCTTTTGGCTGGAGGCCGCGCCCAGGTCCTGGAGGCTGTGTCCCTAGTTCCTTGCCATGGAGACTTCCTCAGCAGGGCTTCTTACTTCATCAGGCCAGCAAGAACAATCTCTCAGGGAGGGCGTAGTCTCTCTTCTAAGATTCGCTAGATTCACTGGATTCAGTAGATTAAGTAGATTAAGTAATTATGATTCACTAGATTAAGTCAGGCCCACTGAGGATAATCTCTCTGTTGAGGAACTCCACATAAACTGATATGGGCCATTAAATCAGCAAAATCCCTTCATGTTTGCTATATTCTATTGGCTAGAAGCAAGTCAAAGTTTCCACCCACACTCAGGGGAAGGGATTATACTGGATGTGAACACCAAGTGGCGGAGATCCCTGGAGATCACCTGAGGGTCTTCTGGCCACACTGCTTTGTATCTCTGTCCCCACCCTACCACAGAGTATATGTAGCTTTAGCTCTTGAGTAGAGTCAGCCAGTGACACTGGTGTTCCCTCACTTCAGGACATTTTGCCTTCCCCTTGTTGAGTGGTTGATCTCTATAATTTTGATATTTATCTCATGCTGATGTTGGATGTGTGGGAGGAGCTGAGTGGTTCTCTTAGTGCCAAGATGTCTGGTAAACCCAAGTCCTTTTGTACTTATGGAGCAGGTGCTGAGTGTCCTAAGACATCAAGAGGCCTCAGAGAAAAAGAAGAAATTGCCAAAACAAACATCCCAGGCTTAGAAAAAATTAAAGTCAAAGTGGTAGGAAGACTCCTCCCCTTGTTTTCACCTGGAGTGCCATGGTGATGAGAGGGGGTTTTGGAATGATGCAATACAATGGAAAAGTGGGCTCAATGACTTGAATGGATCTTTGAAATGCACTGCAATATCAGGAAGGCAGGGGATGTCCATCATCTTATTTCCATGGGGCCACCGGGAAGGCCTCCTGGTATCAGTGAAATTGTCCATACTGTGAGTTCAATTTGTTTGCATTTTTTTAATAGCAAAACCCTCCAACCTTAAGGAAGTCCAAATCTGAAAAGCGGTATCACTCACAACTACAAAATTGGGGAGTTTGCCACTTCATCCGTTTCCACAGCGAATATTTCTTGATCCACAACTATGTGCCAGGCCCCATGGGAGGTATCAGCAATAGAATAGAAAACAAACTGACCTCCTGGGATTCCCAGTCCAGGAGGAAGCCAACAAAGGACTTATGCAACAAAAGTATTACCCAGTGTGAAAAGAGCTTTGAATAAGACAAAGTTAAAAAAGAAGAATCCCAGCACTTTGGGAGGCCAAGGCGGGTGGGTCACCTGAGGTTGGGAGTTCAAGACCAGCCTGACCAACATGGAGAAACTCCGTCTGTATTAAAAATGCAAAAAATTAGCTGGGCATGGTGGCGTGCGCCTGTAATCCCAGCTACTCAGGAGGCTGAGGTAGGAGAATCGCTGGAACCCAGGAGGCGGAGGTTGGGGTGAGCCGAGATTGCGCCACTACACTCCAGCCTGGGCAACAAGAGCAAACTCTGTCTCAAACAAAAAGAAGAAAAAAATAATATAGGGGGTGTTACTTAAGATGGCATAACCTGGGGAAGTGTTTAAGAGAAGAGACATTGAAGTTGAGACCTGAACGATGAGAAGACGCCAGCCATTCTAGGAGGAGGGACTCTAGGAGTATGCAAGTCCCAGAGCAGGAGAGCGCTTGGTGTGGTTGGGGCCCCACGATTGAGGGGAGCAGGACCACATAATGTCGATATATTTGGAACATAAGATGGAGAGCATGTGATGGATTGGAATTGGAAGATGAGAGGAAGGTGAGTATCATGAATGACTCTTAGATTTTCACTTGAGAAATGAGTGGAGCCAGGGACTGAGACCCCGCACATCCCCTGACAACCTTCCTTTGGTGGGAACCCTTGACACACTGGTATAGTATAATTCACTGGTACACGGGCTCCCCGCTTCTTCCACGAAAAGCCCTGGTTCACAGTGTTTGTTGATTCTGTGCTGTAAATACTCTCTCACCACAGCCAGCTTCAAACCGTAAGCCCGTTCTCAAGAATCCTGAAGAGGTAGCAATCAGGTCTTGTGAGCCGGCAGCAGTCAGCCCCAGCAAAACAAACCAACACAGGGTCTCAGCATATCCTCTTTTGGGAACGATTCACCAGGCGGTGGCTTTGAGGTCCCAGAGAACTCCCTGTCTTCCTTGTCACCTCTCTGCCTCTGTTTCTTCCTGTTTTCCCGCAGTCACCTCAGGTGGCAGCCGCAATGAAAAACGTACCGTCTCACGGCTGACTGCTCTCAGGGAGCTGTTGCCTAGGTTTAACGACAATTGTCTAATTACTTCTTAGGAGCCCATTCCAGAAAATGCTGATAGATAAATTAGTGCAATTAACTGGTCTTTGTAAAGCATTTAGCAAAAGTCAGCCTGTCATAGAAGCCTTAATCTAGAGAGCACGTCTAGGGGAACCTGTTGTAAATGAAAAGAAGTGGGGAGGAATTACCTCCCAGGACTAAGCAGAGAGCCTGCACCACCCAACCCAGTGCACGTGAATTCCCTTGAACAATGCTCCTTTAGACCCTCGGCCTCAATGTGTTCCATGTTAGACTCATCCGCATTTCTCTCAAAACAGTTTCTGTTAGGATTTTCCCATTCCCATGGAGGACACTGTCATTAACCCGGGCTCTCAAGCTCACAACCTGGGAGGCAAATGTGACCGAGCCCTCTCTTTTGTCCTCTGCATTCCAATCAGTAGATTTGAGTAGATTCCAAGTTGTGGCATTTCTCACACCTGCTTCTTTATAGTTGTCCTCATCATCATTCTCAGGTCTTGGAGTCTCCAGCATCTGTCACCTGGTCTATCTCCCCATCTAACCATTCTCTGAGACAGAGAAGCCCAGACTCCCTTCCTGGCCTGCAGGGCCGTGGCAGGCATTATCTCTTCTGGCATCATCTCACGCCACTGGCCACTGATGCTCTTGCTCCAGCCAGGAGAGATATCCCCCTCCTCCAAGGTGCTGTGTTCTCTTTCGCTTTTGTATTTTTCTGTTTTCCTGCCAGAAACATGCTTTCCTATTGGATCAGTTAGGATCAGGTAGGTTATCTGGTGGTAACAAATTAACACCCAAATCTCAGTGACTTAACAAGGATGGTTTGTATCTCACTCTTGTGAGGTGCAATGTGGGTCGAGTGGTCCTTCTTCAGGTGGCTACTTCTTCAGCCAAGGTCACTGCTGCAAAGGAAGAAAGGATGGAGGAGGCACCTGGAACTTAATGGGATCAGCCCGGGAGTGGCTCCTGTCTATTGGCCAGAATTGGTCACGTGGCCCTATGCTAACTGCAGGGCAGGCTGGGTAATGTAGAGGAGCATGTGGAATGCTGAGTGGGCACTGCTGCTTGGTGCCACATAGTTCTCTTCTTCTGACTCATTCTTTAGGTCTCTGTGAGAACTCACTTCCTCCAGGAAGTCCTCCCAGCCCCCAGCACTGGGTTCAAATTTCCTCCTATGTGCGTTCTATGCACACCCTCACCCTGAATGATCGGGCTGGCTGCTGGTCCTCTGCTCGTCCCGGGGCTTTGTGAAAGCAGGGACTGGGTCTGTCTCCTGCTCGGGGCTGCCTCCCCTCAGTACTCAGCATGGTGCCTGCCATACCGCATGGCCCAGTGAACCCTCCTTGAGTGGATGGCCATTCCCTACCCAGCCTTCAGAGCTCTCTAGAATCTGGACCAATTCCACTGCTTCTCCCCGCTCCTCTGCATCCAGTTGCTCTGGATTTTAGGCATTTTATGTATAGTACGATGGGAAGTTTTTGGACTTTTGGTGGGGCAGCTCTAAATCTGATTGCCAGTTTCAGTGTTTACTTGTTACAGGGCCCTAGGCAGTTTACTTCATTGCATTGTGCCTCAGTTTCCTCATCTGTCAAATGGATTCCAATAGATCTGTTTAATTGTGCAGGTTCAATAAAAATGCTCTTAAAATGCATTATTATAGAACATGGCAAATATCATACTTCACTGATTCCCAAGTGCATTTTCTTTTTTTCACCTTTTAACATATCTGAAATTGGGATTCATCTTACCATAACTATTAAAAGAGCACTTTGTCATTGTTCAATTAGCAGTTTTTATTTTTTCTCAGTGGGACATAATTGTGTGTCTTATATTCCATGACATATGAATTAATAAGTGATCTTTAATTACTATTATTTTGCCTCTGTAAATGACTTCCACCTCCGATAAATGTTAATTGGCAGACACTTCTCCTACCCTTCCAAGCTTTTTGATTGAAATGAATGTGAAAACTCAAGACCAGGATGGCTTCCCCATCACATCTTATAAGGGAATAGGTCTTGTAAGTTTTACCTATGTCTCCTCATCCAAGAGGCCCCCCTGCTCCTGTCTCACTCACTCTTTCTCTCCTTCTTTTGAATTTCTCCCAGTGTGAGCACTAACCAAGGTCTACCTGGGATATTATTAAAAAGTACTTTACTAAAATTAATCTCATCTAATTTTTGAGTGCTGATGATGTGCTGGGCACTATGCTATGCCCTTACTTGTACATCTCATGCAATCTCCACAACTTATGAGAAAAGCATTATTTCTAAGATGGGGAAACTGAGGCACAGAGAGGTTTGGTAACAGATGAAAAGACACACAGCCAGCAAATGGAGGACCTGAGATTAATTGCGCTCTTTATGATGGGAGATCACACTAAGCAGCCTCTGGTATATGTTTTGCTTTGTCTTTGGGGTGTTTATAACACAAGGACAACCACACAGCAGGTGCTCAAAATATCCTTGCTAGGGAATGGAAGAGGCCACTTGGTTAGGCACTTGGGTACTGTTAGCAATGTAAATCCTCAGTTGTCATTCTCCTACTGAATGCCCTATTACATTCCTCTGATCTTTGCCCAGAGAGAAAGATTCTATTGCTTTATTTACAGCCCCTGCCTTTCCCAAAGCCGTCCTGCTTGAACATTCCCAATGTTATCTTTTGAATAAGTCCCCGCCTACCGCTTGTGTATGATCACATCATATCTCAGCCACTCTGCTCTGTGCAACCCATCCAGTTGTCTCAGAAGCATCTCCATGACAGCAGCTGGTGTTGTTGGAGGTTTGCCCAATAGCACAACAAAGGAAGAGTACACTTTGAGTTCCTGAAAACACTGAAATATACCATTCACTGCCCCCCACCCCAACACGCGCCAGTTGCTGCCTCTGAAAATCAGACTGATGCAGCCCCCAGGGCTGCTGAGAAGGTACATTTTCTTATCTGTGGCCTCTGGACATGCACATGTGAGTGAGCCATAAGCAGGGAGAGGATGCTTACAGAGCTGGGGGAGATGGTGCCAGATTCTTTCCTTGGGTGGCAAGGGGACTGTGTAGGGGCAAGGGGACTGTGTAGGGGGATTGGTGCATTTAATAAAATGTGGCCTCCAAAGCCAAGTCTAATGGGGGCTCAGATAAAGTCCACTCCACTGCAAGTGGCTTTGGCTTAGTACAGATGATGTCTTGGGGAAGAAGGAAATAGAGGGGATGAGCATTGAAAAATACCTTTGCCGTGAATGGTGGGAGCAAGTTGGTGAAGGTACCAAAGGTGACAGTCCCATGGCTTTAGGTCACATTGGAGCTGAAGCCCTGGATGACCCGTTGCCTGAACATGCTGTGGGACTGAGCCTGTGCCTCCACTGGCCAAATCTCTGGGCCTGAGCAGAGGAAGCACTGTACTCACCTTCTCTTCTGCTAGTCCTTCTTTCCTCACTTGCTTCTTGGTCTTCCCTGGCCATTTCTACAGGCAGTTTCTGTAGGGGAAAGGCAGCTGTGGTAGGTCCTTGGAGCAGTTTGTGGGTTTAGCTTTGGCCGAGGCCTCCTGCTCTAGGTTGAGCCTCGTGAGTTCATAATTTAGGGTTCAAGAGGGAATGTGCCTACTACTCTCTAGGTGTTCCTGATTCCCAGAGGTATTCCTGTGGAAGCTGGAGAAACTCTGGAAGATACAGAGAGAATTCCTGAGCTGCTGGGGAATTGGGAGAGAATGGAGGGAATGAGATGGACTCCGGGTTCCTGAAAACTCTGACCTTCTATTTATCTGTCTGTCAATCAATCCACACATGGATGGTTTTTCATCAATCTATAGTGGACATGAGTGTTCCCTGCCTTCCCTTCCTTGCTGGATGTTGCCTTTGACTACTCTGATTTGTCTCCTTTACATTTGATACCATCCCTCTCTCCTATCCAAGGTAGGTTCTGTGGTTACCATTTCAGTTCTCAGAGCTTTTGTCATGTGCAATCTGGCGAAGAGTTAGAGAGATAGCTGGAGAAGAAAGGGAGAAGGACATAGCCAGAAAGGCTGAGTTGAAATCAGATACAAAGGGCTGGAAGTGAGGGTGGAGGTGGGAGGGAGGAAAAAATTCCTTGAGGTCAGGGGTGGAGAAAGTTGGGGAAGTGTGGTCTAGAGAGGCTGCTGCCGGGTGTGAGAAAATTAAGGAGAAGAGCAGAGAGGACTTGAGGGATATTAACTGGCTCCTTTATCATGTTTCCTGAGAAACTCAAGTAAAAATTGGGATTCTTTTAAAGTTTTCTTTTAGAGATTGGACTACACTTATTTGAACATAACTGCAGAAATTGGGCCAGGGAGGCTCCTGAATCTATTAGAGTTATAAAGCATTCATTGTCTCAACCATGCCAGACTGTGCTAGGGACTGAGGGAACAAATAGGACTAAGAGGTAATTTATGTCCTGGAGGAGCTCATGGAATGCAATGATTCTGTCAGGTTGTCATCCTAAGATTGTAATATTTCAGAATTCCATTTTGCAGAAATTCTCAACCCCAACATGTGGACTGAGAAGTATACTTCCAGTACTTGAGTCAGGGGACAGAATGTCTTGGAGAAGGCAGTCTGTGTCTCCTCCTCTTCCTTCTCTTAGGAAGGGCCTGGTCTCTGGGTAGGTCCTAGGACCAAAGTCCAGTTGCCTTTTGGAGGATCCCTATCTGCCAACTCAGAAGATAGCTGTGATCATGCCACTGCATTCCAGCCTGGGTGACAGAGTGAGACCCTGTCTCAAAAAAAAAAAAAGACTCAAGAGAGTATGAGTAAGTTGTATATGCATAAGCCATCTGATTGGGATATTCCCTAAATTGTTATTTCCACTGAACAACAATTCTTATCAAGGTATGGGGCTTAGTTAAGCTAACAAGCCATTATCCTTCAACAGAGACTTTGAACATTGATCCTAGTCAATGAATCTACATAGCTACAAGATATTCTGTCCCCCAACTCAAGTGCTGGAAGTACACTTCTCAGTCCACATGTTGGGGTTGAGAATTTCAGTAAAATGGAATTCTGAAATATTACAATCTTAGAATGACTCCGAAGATACATTTTCCTGGAACAAAAAGCTCGGTGTGGTAGACCCATCACCCTGGCTCCATTTCTGATCTTTGTCCAGCTGTGTTCTCACTCTTGGCCCCCCTCTCTAGACAAACTTGGGCACTAGAGCAATGCCTGAAATGAGTTGCAGAGTCCAACTGTGGCCTAAATCTCCAAAGAGAGCTATGTAGATTCGTTGACTAGGATAAATGTTCAAAGTCTCCGTTGAAGGGTAATGGCTTGTTAGCTTAACTAAGCCCCAGACTTTGATAAAAAATGTTGTTCAGTGGAAATATCAATTGAGGAAATATTCCAATCAGAAGGCTTATGCATATACAATTTACTCACACTCTCTTGAGTCTTTTTTTTTTTTTTTGAGACAGGGTCTCACTCTGTCACCCAGGCTGGAATGCAGTGGCATGATCACAGCTCACTGCAGCCTCAGGCTCCTGGGCTCAGGTGATCCCTCCACCTCAGGCTCCTGAGTAGCTAGGACTACCAGCACCCACCACCATGACTGGCTAATTTTTGTATTTCTTGTAAGGACAGATGAGGCAGGAAAATAAGGTCTAGAGGCAGAGAACATAAGGCTGATTCACACTTCAGCTATAACAGAAAATATCCTCTCCATAGGGCATACACCAAGTAAATAACTTTGTAATTTTACTTCATCCTCTTCATTTACATAGGATGTACCCCAAGTAGAGGGCATTTAAATTCACAAAAGCTCTGTAACATGCCTTTTGAGCCCCTATGCTCAGGCCCTCTCCCACGTTGTGGAGTGTACTTTCATTTTCAATAAATCCCTTCATTCCTTCCTCTTATTGGCATCTTCTTAGGAGCCTGAAGATGAGGTTTTAATTGCTTTCATTGTTTAAGATTTAGCAGGACATAGTGTCTTTTGTAGACCCAGGAGTCAAAGCCCTGTAACTCAATATCACAAGGACTTTAAAAACACACACAGGAAGATACATGGATATAATAACCTCAATTAACATTTTTTTCTCTCAGTTTGTTTTTTCCTAAGCAAACCAAAACTTAATAATGATATGACAACTTGATCATATAAAAGTTTTTTTTTTAAAACAAATCCTCTTAGTGTGACTTATGCTGACCATTTATGACATGCTTGGACTTTGTGGTTTGTCCTGAACATCCCTTCTTCTTAAACAGTCATTTTATTTTAGGACTAAATTTACCATACAAGATTCTTTCTCATATAAAATTATTTCTCTTTAAGCTTTCTAACTACAACAAGTCTCTTTATTTTTATAACTTTGTTTACATCTTTTTTATCTCCTAGTTCCTTTTACCTTGTTTTATACATGACCTTTAAATAAGGTTTGAATTAGACAAAAATTGTTCACCTTTTTTGAAAGGACACACTTTTTTTTAAAAGAATGTTTTCCTATGATTATAGTTTTATTGGAAAATATCTAAATAATGAAATGAAATATCTATTATTTAATTTAACTTTAGATTCTAAATTTTGATGAATTTATCTACAAGTATTTATCCTATTACATTTACCTAATTATTTTGTTTTAATTGTTTACTAGATTATTTATGAAAACTGCTATAGTCATCATTTAAAGTTATGAAACTGCCATTGCAAAATTTTAACTGAGACAGTGAAAAAGATTTGACCTAACTGACTCCATCTTGCTTTTAACTTCCAAGCTGTCCTTGTTCATTCCTGGGCGTAGGCCAAACTAACTTTGGGATGGACTTAGTTTATAGTTTAGCTTTGAAACAAAGATGATAACAGTCCTTTCCCAAAACAAACCTCCTTACCGCCTGTGGACTATACTGCCTAAAGCCACAGGATTAGAAGTTATGGTAATCTTACTAAATTCAAGATGCAGCTATTTTCATTAAACCAATATCAATGTCTTATTTATTAAAAATTACACAAGCAAAGATCATCCTTTTTTGGGCTGGGTTTATAGTTTTGTAACCCCTATACCAAATTTTGACACCTTATAGTATTTGGCAGGGATAAGTATGGAATTGCTTGATTAATAAATGCAAACAGAAATTTATGCTGGAAATTCTTAAGATATTTCTAATATTACTTTAACAATAATTTTAAAGCTAGATTAGTTATTAAATATTTTACTTAAGTTACATAAACTTGAAAAAGCATTTGACTAGTCTTTTCTTTTTTAGTACCTGATTTAAACACTTTTTTTAAGCCAATTAATTAGAGCTCTTTTATATATTTTTAGTGGTGAAACATTGTGTACACAACACATAAATACATAGACATATTAGGCATGCTGATAAAAGTACATCTTATAGATTCATAAAACTTTTTTTTCCTTAGACTTTCAGATTGTTGTTAACCTGTTTCACAAGACTGAGCAGTTGCCAGCTAATTTGCATATCAAAGGAAACAACTCAGGTGAAAATCAAATAGCGAAATTTACATTGTAAGGTGCAGAGAGAAGAAGTTTGGTGTGTTAGAGGGAGATTAAAACAGACTTAATTGCTAATTAAACATAAAATTGTAGAAATGATAAAGGCCTTTGAAATACACACACACATGCACACACACACACACACAGAAGATTCTATAGCTTTTACTTTAGAACTTTTAGCCATGAGATAAATACAAATTCACTGGCTTGCAAAAAGAACTTGTTGGATCTAAACAGTGGTTTTTATCTTAATAGAAAAATAGCAGCAGGTTTAGAGCAAGCAGAAAGTAAAAAATAGATTAAAAAAGGACTTAGGAACTCTATAGTTTGCCGATCGACCTTAGGGCTCTTTTTCCTTAACATAAATGTACACAAAGGCCATATTATTTCCATATTATATAAGCTCTGGCAAGTAGAGGCACCATAAAACCTATGGAGTGCTTGAAAGGGAATCATTCTCCTTGTTTTCTCTTCATTCTTAGATCATTTGTTTCCTACCTTTTTTTTTTTCCTTAAAAGGAGGAACTGAGCTGTGGCCTAGGGTTTTTGTGTGACGGATCCATGTGTGCTGCTGGTGGGCAGGACTCCACAGTGTGTCACCACTGAGTGGTTTCCACCCTCTTAAGTGTCTTGTTTCTCTCTCCAGAGGTCTATGACCTCAGTCAGAGAGGACTCAAAACACTGGGTGATCAGCTCTTATATGTGTTTCCTGGACAAGCCATTTTAAAAATTAATTTTTGTTGGGGATTTTCCTGCAGGGCAGCTGCACATTGTAGGGGGTCAATCCCCCAGGCACTCCCAGAGGCCTTCAGTCACCTAGGGCACTTTTCGGCTGAGGGGAGCAAATGCCCTTTCTCTTAAGAGCTGAGAAAACTCAGTCACTCATTAATGTATGAAAACAACAGTTCAGTTCCTCATGCAAATATGCACAGACAAACCGAATTAAGATTAATTTGGGAGAAAAAGCAATAGAGAAGACTCTTTAGAATGCATCTCCGAACTAGAATTAGGATCCTAAAACAACAACTTCCTGCAAGAGAAAAATAAAAAAACCAGCCAAGATCACTTCCTGTAAACTGTACTCAGCCTCCCGTTACTTTGTAGCTCTCGTGTGACATTATACATGCCAAGGTCAAATCTTCTCACAGTGCAAAGTCATTTCTGGAACCCCAAAGCCAAAAAAGTCAGGTCATGCAATACAGGAAAACAGCTTTAGACCTAAAAGAAATATGCCCTTGACTCTTGAAACTCCCCAAAGAGAACAGAACACCCCCAAAGCGGGTGAGTGGTGCCTTTGTTCTGAATTCTTTAAAAGGGGTTCAAGTCATTAGACTCCTTCTCTAAATTTTTTGGTACTGCAGATGGCAAAAGGGGAAAGGAGATATAGGGTGGAAGGAAAATAAATGAAAGACTTTTTTTTTTTTTTTAAGGCAGGAAGCAAACACAGAGCCCAAACACATGGCTTTTTTTTTCTTTTGCAGCTGTGAGGAATTTTAGCAAAATTAGAGAGGCCCTGTTTCCCATAATTTGGAATTCTCACTTGGATTTGACCAACTCAGGTAGAGTTGGTCAAATCTGATGGGAGAAAGACCAGAACAAACAACACCCCCAACAATATGATCACTGAGTGCTCTAATGGCAAGGAGAAATTAAGTCCAGCTGGTTGTTAATCTCAACTTTAGCCAAGACAAACTCCAATTCAGTTACTAAGACCCAGGGATGGATCTTAGGCTGAAGACTTCTGTCTACCATCCTAGAAGCAGGAAAAAAAACTCGTCTTCCCTGTCAGAAGTGAGCTCAAATCAAACTCCATAAACGAGTTACCTGCCTTCCACCATCATGGAAGCAGAAAAACTTGCCTTCCTTGTGTTGGAAGCAAGTAAAACTCCAAAAAAAGAGGAGTTGTACAGCAAAATGAACTTTAGATCTCCACCAAATTTTGAGAGATCAGGGATTCCCTGAAGGGGGTGCTCTCAGACCTCAGCAAATTGTCCTATTGGTTTCAGCCATAACGTTAGCTCATGCTGGTACCAAGCACCACAGGAAATTTGTCAAAGGTCAGGAGCATCTCCACTCAGAATGCCCCCGTGGTTACCAAATGTGAACCCCCAAAATTTGAGACAGGTCTCAGTTAACGTAGGTTTATTTTGCCAAGGTTGAGGACGAGTGCCCATAACACAGCCTTAGGAAGTCCTGAGGACATGTGCCCAAGGTGGTCGGGGCACAGCTTGATTTTATACACTTTAGGGAAACATGAGACATCAATGAATATATATAAGAAGTACATTGGTTCTGTCCAGAAAGGGGAGGACACCTTGAAGCAAGGAGGGGGCTTCCAAGTCACAGGTAGGTGAGAGACAAATGGTTGCATTCTTTTGAGTTTCTGATAAGCCTTTTCAAGGGAGGAGATCAGACTATGCATCTGTCTCAGTGAGCAGAAGGATGACTTTAAATAGAATGGCAGGCAAGCTTGCCCTGAGCAGTTCCCAGCCTGACTTTTCCCTTTAGCTTAGTAATTTTGGGGCCCCAAGATTTTCCTTTTACACCTACCTGTGCCCACACTCACAAAACACCAAAAACAAATGTTTGCAAGGATGCTTTTCATAGAGCTGGACGGTTTTAAGGTTATAGAAAATGATTGCCAAATACATTTCTGTCCTAGTTTCCTTATGCCAAGCCTGTGTTTTATTGCTGGGTGTACTTTCTTCACACACAGTCCACCTTTATCAGGAGTAGGGGTTATCCAGGTTTTCACAAGGGCTTAGCTTTCTGCACTGGGTGCCAGTGCACACCTTTGTTTATGGAGCTGAAGCAGAACTAGACAGGAGGGAATCAGAGATGTTTGGATAAGAGGAGGGTTTCATTGTGGCTGTTTTTTAAAAGGTTGAATGCTTCCTGAGGGATGGGAGGCTTCAAAGGCTTGGTGTTCTGGCTAAAAGCAGTGGGGGAAACTCCCTTTCTGTGGCCTGCAGAGGAAATGCCAATGCACTCAGTTGCCCCTGTCATCTCTCTCCCTCCCTCTGCCCCTCACCATTGCAGGGACCCCCACACTGGGTCCAAGGTCCCTGATGCACTCATTTTATTGTATATTTTGGGGTCTGATCACCACTGATTTCTCCTCTCCAGCTAGGAAAATCCTAGATGGTGTCTTCTTCCAATAGAAGGCTGTTTCATCTACATTGAAAATCTGTTGTTTGATTTAGCCACCTTTGTCAGAGGCATGTGAACAAGAGAAACTCCATCTTAAGCAGAAGCTGGGAAAAATGAGGCTGAAACCTACTGGGCCTCATTCCCAGATGGTTAGGGCATTCTAAGTCACAGGATGAGATAGGAGGTCAGCACAAAAAACAGGTCATAAAGAGCTTGTTGATAAAACAGGTTGCAGAAAAGAAGCTGAGCAAAGCCAAAATGGCCACAAGAGTGACCTCTGGTCATCCTCAGTGCTACACTCCCACCAGCGCCATGACAGTTTACAAATGCCATGGCAACGACAGGAAATTACCCTATATGGTCTAAAAAGTGGGGGGAATGAATAATCCACCCCTTGTTTAGCATATCATCAAGAAATAACCATAAAAATGGGCAACCAGCAACTCTCGGGGCTGCTCTGTCTATGGAGTAGCCATTCTTTTATTGCTTTAGTTTCTTAATAAACTTGCTTTCACTTTGCACTGCAGACTCGCCCTGAATTCTTTCTTGTGTGAGATCTAAGAACCCTTTCTTGGGGTCTGGATTGGGACCCCTTTCCTATAACATATTTCTTTGTTCTGTAACACCTTCTTCAATGATCTCAGCTGGATCTTCTAGATAACTGGCAGCTTCATCAGCACTTGCTGCTTCACTGTGTATTTTTATGTTATGGAGACAGCTTCTCTCCTTAAACCTCATGAATCAAACTTTGCTATATTCCAACTTTTCTTCTGCAGTTTTCTCACTTGTCTCAGCCTTCATAGAACTGAAGAGAGTTAGGGACTTGCTCTGGATTAGGCTTTGGCTTAAGGAATGTTTTGCATCCTGATCTTCTATCCAGATCCCTCAAACTTTCTCCTTATCAGCAATAAAGCTGTTTTGCTATCTTATCATTCGTGTTCACTGGAGTAGCACTTTCAATTTCCTTCAAGAACTTTTACTTTGCATCTACCACTTGACTACCACTTGGCCCAAGAGGCCTAGCTTTTGGCCTGTCTTGGCTTTTGATATGACTTTCTCACTAAGTTTAATCATTTCTAGCTTTTGGTAAAAGGTGAGAGATGTGCAACTCTTTCTTTCACTTTAAAACTGAGAGTCCATGGTAGGGTTATGAATTGGCCTCATGTCAATATTGTTGTGTCTTAGGGAATAGGGAGGGCTGAGGAGAGGGAGAGAGATGGGTGAATGACTGGTTGGTGACACAGTCAGGACACACACATTTATTAAGTTTGCCATCTTATATATGCTCAGTTTGTGGTGCCCCAAAATAAGTACAATAGTAACGTCAAAGATTGCGGATCACAGATCACCATAACAAGAATGTTAAATATTGAGAGAATTACCAGAATGAGACACAGAGACGCAAAGTGAATACTTGCATTGGGAAAATGGCGGACAGACTTGCTTGCCACAAAATCTTGAATTTGTAAAAAACACAATATCTGTGAAGTGCAATAAAAGCAAAGTGCGATAAAATGAGGTATGCCTGTATGGCTCAGCAATAAAAAGAAATAAACTGTGGCTACTTGCAACAACTTGGATGGACTTCAAGAATATTATGCTGAGAGAAAAAAACATTCTCAAAAGGTTATGCATACTTATATTTATGTAACACTCTACAAATGATAATAATATAGGAATGGAGTGCTTGGCAGGTTAGGAGTTGGGGAGGCTGTGACTATAAAGGGAGAGGAGGAGGCAGTTTCTTTGTGGTGATGGAGCCCTTCTGTATCCTGATTGTGGTGGTGCTTGCATAAATCTGCACATGTGATAACATTTCATAATTCTATACACAGAAAGCTGTGTCAAAACTGATGGAACCCAAGTAAGAGTTCAGTAAATAGTGTACCATTGTGATTTTTTGTTTTTTTTGAGGCAGGGTCTCACTCTGTTGCCCAGGCTGGAGTATAGTGGCGTGAACATGGCTTACTGCAGCCTCAATCTCCCAGGTTCAAATGATCCTCCCACCTCAGCCTCCTGAGTGGCTGGGACTACAGGCACACACCACCATGCCTGACTAATTTTTTATTTTTTTTGTAGAGACAGGTTCTCACTATGTTTTCCAGGCTGGTCTCAAACTCCTGGATACAAGTGATCCTCCTGCCTTGGCCTCCCGAAGTGCTGGGATTACAGGCCTGAGCCACCATGCCTGGCCCACCATTGTGAATTTTTTGATAATGTACTGTGGTTATGTTAAATTTCATTATTAGAAAAAGCTGTGTGAAGGGTATATGAGAACTCTTTGTACTGTTTTTATAATTTCTTGTATTAAAACTTTTTTTCAAAATAAACAGCAAAAAAACAAACAAATAAAACTCCAAAACAAAACAAAACAAAACAAAACACGCCCCCCGCCCGCCCAGGCTTCTCACTCTGCAGCTTGAGCTCTGTCTCCTTTGCGTGATGCTGCTTGTGTCATGCTGCATTGTTTGCCATCATAAAACCAGAACTAAAAAGGAGAAGAAACCAACATTTTGGCAAAAACAGTGTTTCTCAAAGGGTGTCTGTTAAACACTGATTCAGTAGGATTTGTTAGAGAGGAATAAATATTCTGTGTCCAAGCACACTCAGGAAATACTGGGTTAAACAGTTTTCTTTACTGAAAGACTTAGGATATGAATGTATGCTATGGATCTCTAAGGGGAGGCTAAAGAATACGGCAACTCCTTAGGTTTTTGTCCATAGACTCTTTTGTTTTCTCTTCTGAGTATCCCAAGAGACTAGAGATCCATGTGCTTGGGAAACGCTGAGCTAACACATTCATCAGAGAAGAGAAAAGCAAGGAGCTGTGGATCAGTTTCACTCTGGAGTTGGGTGTTGAGCTTCAGGCCCTGGCTCTGCCTAGCCTTTTGCAATGTACTTAGTGTAATAACTTACAGGAGACAACTGGAAAGAAAGAGGTCAATCTTCATGGTGCAAAAGGTTTGATTTTCATTTTTTAAATTCTCCACTTTGAGCAGTGACTTTGGAGAGAGTTCTTCTTCCTCCTCTGCTCTATCTTTAGGGTTGGAGGCCCCGTTCCTCATCTGACAGTGGGCCTGGATAGATGGAGAATAATTGACAATCCACACTGGGAGGTAAGCAGGAGATGATGGGCATTTGGGGACACAGGTGGAGGGTCGTGAAGAAGCAGGTCTAGGAGGAACATTCTCTGATGACTACGGGGTTGGCCAGCCATGCAGTGAACTCTAAGTTTCTAAGACATTCGCTCATGAGGAGTAAAACCTGGGGTTGGAGGAGATGATCTGAGTAGACTGAAGAAGTCACCCCAAATATTATCATTATGTGGGCTTTTTATGGTTATAACATTTCTAGTGCATTAGTTACCTATTTTTGCATAACAAATTACCTCCATACTTAGTGGTTTAAAACAGCAATACATTTTGTTATCTCACAGTTTCTCTTGGTCAGGAATTTGGGAGGGATTTAACTGAGTGGTTCTGGGTTCTGGTCTCTCATGAGGCTGCAGTCTTCTGGAGATTTGTTTGGGGCTGGAGGATCTGATTCCAAGATGTTGCACCCACATGGATTACACATGCACGTTGGCTGTTAGCAAAAAATCCCTCAGTTCCTCACCATGTGGACCTCAGATAAATCTGCTTGAGTTTTCTCACAACATGGCAGCTGGCTTATTCCAGAGCAAGTGATCCAAGACAGAAAGAGCAAAGTGGAAGCTGCCATGTCTTTTGTGATGTAGTCTTAGAAGTCATGCTTCATCATTTCTGCAATATCCTAACGGTTACATAGATTAGCCCTATTCATCCCTATTGAATGTGGGATGGGGGCTATATATATAATGGCATAAATTTCAGAATGAAAGAATCACTGGGAGCCATCTTGAAAGTCTACTACTACAAGTAACCTATAAGAGAAAGAAATTATTGAATGAACATCTTTAAGTGGGGTGATATGCATTCTTAAATGGTTAAAAGCATGACAATTTTTTAAAGACTATACTACCCTTTTTTTTCCATAAGAAGGAGCAAAATGCTAGGGTCTCAATTTGCCCATTCTTTCAACAAATATTTGTTGAGCACCTATGTTGTGCCACCAGTTTGCTTAGGATGTTTGCACTGGGAGCCCTGCTAGAGAAACATATTGCAGGTGCACAGTCAGAAACCAGATAGACAAGACCAGGAAGAAGTACTGCCTTGATTCATAACCAGACCTGAATATTTGTCATTCATCCTAATAATAAGTAGGAGCCTCAAGTAATTGCACTGGCCTGAATAGCACTTCTACCCTTTGTTTGTTGGTTGGATAATGACTTCATTTCATGTGCTCTAGTAAACCGATTGACTGTCCTCTCCCACCTCTTTGTCTGATCATAATTCTTTCTGTGCCCATTTCATTCAGAGACGTGTGCCCTCCAAACCACACTCCTCACATTTATCAAAGCTAAATAGCTTCCTGATGCCTTCCCCCATATTTCTAAAAGCAAGCTCCTCTTACCTTACACAGAGAGACTAAGTTGAACAGGAAACTTAATTAATACACAATTTATCTTTTCCTTCAGGTTATTTATTTCTCAGTCAAAACTCTTGGTTGCCTGCAAGAAACGGATGCTGGCCCTGTTAAGCATAAGGGAATTTATTGGAAGGACACGAGAGTTCTCAGCATGGATAGGTAGCTTGAAAACCAAGCTTAGGAAAGAGGTGAGAACCAAGGGCTTTTTCTGGTGCCAGAAACCAGTGTGCCACTGCGGCCACTGTGATAAGGCACCTTCAATTGATCCTCTTGTCCTTGCTTCACACCTACAATATTCAAAGTTTTGGGAAATAACATCCAATTGGCTTGGCCAAGGCTCTGGGTTTCATGGGTGGGAAGTAGCAAGACCTGACTCATTTTGTTGTCAACAACAACAAGAAAAGGAGGGAAGGAAGGAAGGAAGGAAGGAAGAGAAAGAGAAAGAGAAAGAAAAAGGGCAAATGTTTTTACACATTTACTAAATGGCTCTTGCTGATTTGTTTCCAAGCCATTCAAACTGAACCTTTCCGTTACCCAAGGAAGAGTCAATTACTTCATACTCCTCAGGATCCACCCAAGGCTTGTATTTTCCATAAACAAGCCCCCCAAATTGGCAAACACTCACAAGAAGTGCTTTAATTGGATATTCTGTTAATTTACCAATAATCATCTTTGAATGCCATTTATTACAGAAAATTAGATGAATTTAGCACTAACAGAAAAATATTGATTGCCACCCTCTGAATTTTTAATATGAGTGTTTGATTTATAAATTAATCCTTCATTTTGTTAATTAGAGCAAAGAGGCAGTCTCCAAACCCGGGCTATGGTGCTGAGCATTATTGTAACTTTCATCAGCAATTTTAGTTAAGAATGATTTATTAAAATGAATTTCTTGTCTGGTTCAGGTTTTGTGTCTTGCTGTAGCAAGCAGCCTCATGCTTGCCAGGTTTGTGGTTATGTTTTTATAACTCTTTCTTCAGTCCTTCATTCTCAACCTACCTGCCCATTTTGGTTGGCTTTATTCCAAGCATTTTTCCAGAGGGTTAACCTGGTTGACCTCTACTTTGCCCCAGGATCCTCTAACATCTTTCAGAAGAGTGTTGGGTTTTAAATGACTCAAAGGGCCTCTGATTGTCCAAATGTCTATCCCCAAAACCTAGACCCCGCTTGGTAAGTAGCAGAAGTGCAGGTAATTACTGGATTGACATGCACTCACCTGCACACCTTTTAAACTTCACAGGAACTAGACCCAGTCCACAGCCCAAGCACGTTAATTGGATTGGGCTGCACTATGCCTCTTGCCAGTGATCATTTTAGGCATTACCATGTGCCACCATTCTGGGCAGTAAGAAATCAGGAGAAGCTGCTAAGGTAGGGGGCAAGAGGAGACACTTCTGTAAAAAATTTAACTTGCTGAGAAAAAGAAACTGAAGGAAGAAAGAGTCCCTTTATCTACCCCATACACACATTTTTTTTGGCAGAAAAATGGTGTCAGTGATTGAAAGAGTGAGAAAGTGAACAGACCCTGTCTTAGTTTGTTTGGGTTTCTATAACAAAGTACCATAACTGGGGAGCTTATGAGCAACAGAAAATTATTTCTCACAGTTCTGGAGGCTGGAAAAGTCCAAGATCAAGAGGCCAGCAGATTCAGTGTCTGGTGAGAGACCATATTCTGGTTCATAGATGGCACCTTCTTGCTGTGTCCTCACACGGCGGAAGAGATAAGAGGTCTTTCTTGGGCCTCTTTTGTAAAGGCTCTAATCCCATTCTTGAGGGCTCTTCCCTAATGACCTAATTATTTCCCAAAGCCCCCCCATCCCATTCCCCCAGACTTCGGGGTTAGAATTTCAACCTATGAATTTTGGAAAAACACAAACATTCAGACCATAGCAAATGCTTTCAGTTTTTCAAGGATCTTCCACCATGAGTATCCTGCTTCATTTTTAAAATCACCCTGAGAAATGGAGAAAATGTAGTCTGGTTGATTCACACTCAGGTCCCGGAGTTAAACAGAATCCTGTCTTTGCCATTAGCTAGCTGCGGTGATGTGAAACAAGTTAATTTACCTCTCTGATCCTCTGTTTCTTTATCAATAAAATAAGAACAATAAGATTCCCTATTTCATGGAGCTTACTTTGTGGTTGCCCTGTGAAGAGGGCAGCATCAACCTCCCCCAACCCCGAATTGGTTCAAATATTGAAATTGATGATGTCACAAGTGCACCAAAAGGGGAGGAAAATATTTTTTACTCAGTTCATGAATCTTTTTGGGAGGGTTTGGGAGGCACCCAAGTTGGTCTGAAAATGGCTCAAAGTGGCAGTGCCTTTGGTTTTTATTGTGGTTAGAAGATGGGGCTGGGGTTTGAGTTCCCACAATCACACAGGGGTTTGCACAGCTTGACTTTTCCCACTGGTGCCAAGGGAGGGAGTATTTGGGCTTTCTTATCAGCTTGCCCAGACTTGGGGCAAAGGGAACGGGAATGGTGGAAGCTTGAAAACTGTCAGCAGTCAAACATAAAAAATGACATCTATGATAAGAGTTGTTATGAGAAAATATCTGCCTAAAGCACTTAGCTCAGTGTAGTGTTATAGTAAGTGGTTAATAAACAAATTATTAATGTCATGATTGATTTAATCATTTTCAGAAGCTTTTGCATCTATGACCTCATTTCCTCTGTATATTAACCCAAGATATTGAGAGATCTGATCAGAAGTAGATCTGGTACAATTAAAGCACCCAATGAAAGGTTGCTTCTGGCATCACTATCACCATTCCTATCATCACCATCATCATCAACTTTGTCATTATCACCATCACAATCATCACCACCACCACCACCATCATCACCAGCTTCATCATCAGCATCATCATAAGAATCAGATCATCACCACGATTACTTTTGACACAATCATCATGAGCATCACCAACACCATGATTGCTATCACTACCACCAGTGTCCCATTGTTGTTACCATCATGATCATCATTATCACCATTGCCTTCATCACAATCTCCACCACCAGCATCATCACTAATATAAGATTTCTTTTAGATTATCCACCTTTTTGTGTAAAAAGTAAAGTAGAGGTTTCTCTTTTCTTCCCTGTCTAATTAGGAATAAATAGTAACTTCTCTTAGAAGCAAAATTTATTCAAAGACCTGTGCTAACATTCTTAGATATCTGCTAGCCATAATAAAGAAATCAATGTGCTTTGTGTTCTTAGCTCCCACAATTTAGCCTAAATATTTGCCCTGGCATGCTTATGCTGGTCCAAGCAAGCATTAGGTCATAGCCTGTTCCTCTTCCTTATTTGGAGGGTTTTTACCTTTCCCAGCATTCCATAAGTTACTTCCTCCTTCCTTTGTTCTCCTCTGCCTTTGCCTCTTTAGAAAGTTCTAAGCTGCTAGCCAGTCAGGACAAATACAGAATGTGAGGTTCCTTTCCAGCCAGTGGAAACCGGACACAGCAGTAGGGTGGACGTGTCAGGTTATAAATATCCATTTATATTTATATATATATGCTGGCCCACCAGCATCCATTCCTGCAGCAATTAGCTAAGACTGGAGGGTGGGCCATGCTCCCTTCAGGCCACCTTGCCCATTCATCATGGACTGAAAGAAAACTTCCTTTGAAAAGGGGTTGGGGGAGTTTCCCTGGAGGTGTTCAGGCAAGAAGGAAATGACGTTAGAGGAAAAGATGGGCCTCTCTACTGTTGTTAATGGCTAAATAAATACACTGAAGTTCGCTCACAGCTGCAGTAACCACACCACCTGAGGAACCTGTTGGCCACAATGGAGGCTCTGTCATATGTGTAATGCCTAGACACCCACATAGATAAGTCCCAAAAACGTGTTGCAATGAAAAAGAACACAGCCAACACCATCAAAAGTGCTTTCACAAATAACTCAGCTCCTTTATTTGTATGATTTTGAGCACTTTGATGATGACACTCTTCACTGATATTCTTGAAATCCTGTTTTATAAACCTGTGCCATTCACTCTTTCATGACCCGGTTCCCTACATCTACCTCTCTCCACACACACAAAACCAAAGCCTCCTTCAGCCTCCTCCCTAACTGCCTTCTGTTATCTTGCCTCCCTTTTCCTCTTCATTCTCCCATCATGAAAGCCAGAGAACCCATCTGGCTGAGCCAGGCCCTTCTCGGAGGGTGGAGTCAGGAAATGGGTTGCGATGGTTAATTTTATGTGTTAAGTTGGATGGGTCACGGTGCCCAGATAATTGTTCAAACATTATTCTGGATGTTTCTGTGATGGTGTCTTTTTGGATTAGATTTACATTTAAATCGGTGGATCTTAAGTAAAGCAGATTACGCTCCCTAATGTGGATGGGCCTCATTTAGTCATTTGAAGGCTGTATCGAACAAAGACTGATTTCCCCTGCCCAAAAAGGATTCTGCCAGCAGACTGCCTTGGGTCTCACTGCAACTCTTCCCTGGACCTCCAGTCTGTGGTCTACCCTGGAGATTTTAGGCTTACCAGGCCTCCATAATAATGTAAGCCAGTTTCTGAAATTAAATCTCTCCCTCTATACACACATCCTGCTGCTTCTGCTTTTCTGGAGAGCCCTGACTAATTCATGGCCCAAGCCTGAATTCTCTTTTCTGGGCAGGGGACGAGGAAAGTCTGGTAATACATCTACAGTTAATTTTAATGACATCACAGGTAGAAAGATTCTGGAAACTGACTTTTTTTTTTTCCCCTCTGCAGGTGCAGATCATATTTTCTGCTTAGAGCAGATTCCTTCCTGGGCAGACATTGAGCACACAGCCAGCTGCAGTGGGCACCAGAGACATTGTGTCCTTTCTACTCTTCATGTCCTGATCCCAGTGATAATCTTTGAGGCCCCAGTCAGTGGTTCTTTTTTTTTTTTTTTTTTGAGATGGAGTTTTGCTCTTTTGCCCAGGCTGGAGTGCAGTGGCACGATCTCAGCTCACTGCAACCTCCACCCACCAGGTTTAAGTGATTCTCCTGCCTCGGCCTCCCGAGTACCTGGGATTATAGGCATCTGCCAGCATGTGCAGCTAATTTTTGTATTTTTGGTAGAGACAGGGTTTTGCCATGTTGGCCAGGCTGGTCTCAAACTCCTGGCCTCAGGTGATCCACCTGCCTCGGCCTCCCAAAGTGCTAGGATTACAGGCATGAGCCACCATGCCTGGCCCAGTAAGTGGTTTTTAATGAGGGTGATTTTGCCCCCTTTGGGTACATTTGGAATGTCTGGAGACATTTTTGATGATTATACCTGGGAGGTGGATAGTGTTACCGGCATCTAGTGAGCAGAGGCCAGGGATGCTGCTATATATCCTAGTATAGGTACAAGCCCACTGCCACTCCCTAATGAAGAATTATCTAGCTCAAAATGTCAAAGGCACTTGAACCAGAGTGACTCCATCTTGAATAGGGACTCAGTAAAACAAGGCTGAGACCTGCTGGGCTGTATCCTCAGGAGGTTATGCATTTGTAGTCACAGGATGATAGGAGGTCACAAGATACAGGTCACAAAGATTCCACTGATAAAACAGGATGCAATAAAGAAGTCTGCCAAAATTCGCTAAAACCAAGATGGCAGCAAAAGTGACCTCTAGTCATTCTCACTGCTCATTATATGCTAATTATAATGCATTAACATGCTAAAAGACACTCCTACCAGCACCATGACAGTTTACAAATGCCACGGCAACATCCAGAAGTTACCCTATATGGCCTAAAAGGAAGAGGGACCCTTCATTCTGGGAAATCCCTGCCCCTTTCCTGGAAAACTCATGAATAATCCACTACTTGTTTAGCATATAATCAAGAAATAACCATAAAATTAGCCAACCAGAAGCCCTCAGGGCTGTTCTGTCGATGGAGTAGTCATTCTTTTATTCTTTTGCTTTCTTAATAAACTTTCTTTCACTCTAGTCTGTGGACTTGCCCCAAATTCTTTCTTGTGTGAGATCCAAAACCCCTTTCTTGGGGTCTGGATCAGGTCCCCTTTCTGGTAACAAAAATGTCAATAGTGCTAAGGTTGAGAAACCCTAATTAAGGTAATTAAATAATAGATAAAAAAGACATTCCTTTCAATCCTACCTTCCAAAAAATGCACACACACTCTCTCTTTCCTTCTCTTTCTCTTTCTAAGATCACTTTGTAAGCTGAGAGAATTATGACAGAGACTGGAGCGACAGCATTTTATTTCACTGTATCTCTGTCCTTTAACACCTCAGTGCTCCCAGCCCCAGGCCTCTTGTGTCCCAGCATAAAATCTGTGAGATTTAAACATATACTATGAGATGCCTTATAAAACATACAGAATATGATCTGACAAGGTCCTTTGACAATGCCCTCTTTCGCACAAAATCTTCAGGCAGTAATTCAATTTCGAGGCTTTTCTCCTATTAAAATACAGTGTGTGGCACTACCCAGGCCTTGGACTGCAGCACAATCTTCAGCACTGGGCATTTTTTTTCCTGGGTAATGGATTTTATTTCACCAAAAATAAGCATTAAAAGGCTTCCAAGGGGACACCATTGTGCTTACCGATTTTTTTTCTTTGGAAAATGTGAGATGTTGGTGCATAATGATAATAATCATTAACTTTAGGTTTATTCTGGGGTTAATGAATTATTATAGTGCAGTGAAAAATTATTCTCCAATAAATGTTGAATTCCATTTTTTCTGAAACTTCTCTCTCTTTTTCATATGTTTGGTATTTTTGTCTTTTCCATTAAAGATGTGCAGATTTCAGATGAATGGAATTTGTCTGTGTTTTCTTTACCTGCTTCTGACTCTTAAAAAAATCCCATGTTAATTATTAAGCTGCATTGGGGAAAATAAATGATATTCAGTAGCTCTCCTATTCCTTAATAAGAGATTCTTGGTGAACTTAGTGGAAACGTATTTTTTAAAGCTAATAAGCTTTAAAAATTGGCCATTTCCACAAAATTTTCAAGTTCAACCTGATGGATTATAAGGCTTCTACACCAATGTCAATCCTTCTTATATGGATTATTTATGACAATGGCAGGAAATAGATCTGTTGAGCTGATGGAACTGTTTCAGAAGGGCATTCAACACTAGCCAGATCCCTCTATTACACTGAAGCAGTCTCTGGGTGTGGGTCAAAGTTGTCAAAATGAGTTTGAGGACATGCACAGCTTTACTCATGGCTTCCCCCTCACCCACTTCCTGCCCCTGCTCTCCTGTCTGAGTTGTTATCATTGAATGCTTCTGCTGAAGAGTCAGGGGCCCGAAAATCAACTCCCAGGATAATACAACCAACACTCGTTCAACTATTGTTTACTTAGCACCTACTACGGGTCACATCCAGTGTGTAGAAATAGGGACACAGGAGTACAATATGAACCCTGGCCCCAAGGAGGTCACCACCTGTGTTCTCAGAATCTGTACAGCTCTAACCTTTAGCCCTAGGGTGCTGAGACAACACAAAGGACTGCATTGCCAGATCAGACTTGCAAGAATCAGATTTCATCTAGTATCAAACTGTACTGACAATTTTAAGCGTATTAGTAACTGTGAGGCACAGGCCAAAGCACGGAGAGGGCCCAGTGAAGTTCCCCAGATTCTCTCTTGCCACATTAGAATGCTCTCTCCTCCATTAACAAGTGAAATCTAAGCAATGGCAGTGGGAGAAACACACAAAAGAGGGCTCTTTTTGAGAAGTGAAGCTGGCTGGGCTTCTGGGTCAGGTGCGGACTTGGAGAACTTTTCTAACTAGCTAAAGGATTGTAAATGCATGAATCAGCACTCTGTGTCTAGCTAAAGGTTTGTAAACGCACCAATCAGAGCTCTGTGTCTAGCTAATTGGGTGGGGACTTGGAGAACTTTTCTGTCTAGCTAAAGGATTGTAAATGCACCAACCAGTGCTCTGTGTCTAGCTAAAGGTTTGTAAATGCACCAATCAGAACTCTGTAAAAATGGACCAGTCAGCCTCTGTAAAACGGACCAATCAGCACTCTGTAAAATGGACCAATCAGCAGGATGTGGGTGGGGCCAATAAGGGAATAAAAGCAGGCCACCCCAGCCAGCAGAGGCAACCTGCTTGGGTCCCCTTCCATGCTGTGAAGCTTTGTTCTTTTGCTCTTTGCAATAAATCTTGTTGCTGCTCACTCATTGGGTCTGCACTACCTTTATGAGCTGTAACACTCACAGTGAAGGTCTTCAGCTTCATTCCTGAAGCCAGTGAGACCACAAACCCACTGGGTGGAACGAACAACTCCAGACATGCCACCTTTAAGAGCTGTAACACTCACTGAGAAGGTCTGCAGCTTCACTCCTGAAATCAGCAAGACCACGCACCCACCAGAAGGAAGAAACTCTGGACACATCTGAACATCTGAAGGAACAAACTCCTGGTACACCATCTTCAAGAACTGTAACACTCACCCTGAGGGTCCGCAGCTTCATTCTTCAAGTCAGCAAGAGCAAGAACCCACTGGAAGGAACCAATTCCGGACACATTTTGATCATGAGGCATCTCCATTTGATATTTCAAAAATTACAAAGGTTATATGACATTTTCCAGGAAGACATGCCCCCAAAATCCATGGATCCCACATTTGTTTGCCATGAGTAACTCAGACACTCAGGTATACCTTGCCAAAATCATTCCATGGGTAAGAACTCTCCCCTAGTAAATACCGTCAGTGTGTTTTCCAGAAGGTCTGTCATTATTAGCATGTTTAGAAGACAATCTGATCAAGTACTTCCCTTTCTTTCCCAAAGCATTCCTTGTAGAGGGAAAGAATGGATTGCAGGCCTACTGCTGGCTCTGTCCTCCCCAGGTGCCATGATTGACTAGCAATGTCTGCCATAGCTGGTTGTGGAGGGGGTTGGAGGGTAGGAGAGCAAGTGTGTGCCTCCAAGCAACCCTGACCAGGCTTTGAGAGA
Source organism: Pan troglodytes (assembly GCF_028858775.2). Lineage (NCBI taxonomy): Eukaryota > Metazoa > Chordata > Mammalia > Primates > Hominidae > Pan > Pan troglodytes. The sequence continues at coordinate 62,724,372 of NC_086015.1, forward strand.
GCAGTGAGTTGCTGAAGGTAACTCGCTTTGAGGCCTTGAGAGAGCAGTGAGTTGCTAAAGGTGATACCAGGGTGTGGTTAGAGAAAAGACTCAAACTCAGGACCCTAAACTCTAGGACTTTTCATTGATATTCTTACATATCATAATGATAACTAGAACAGACTCTGCAGTGAAAAAACCAGATATCCTTGACTTCTCACTAGCTATGATGTTGCCAAGTTCTTAGCCTTTAGAAATTCAGAAGGGGAAAGGATATTATCAGTCCCTGTTTTTCCAGGACCTACTCTGAGCCAGATGCTAGACTAAGTGCTTCATACCTAGTATCTGATTTAATACTCCCTGCAACTCTATGGAGTGGGTCCTGTTGTTATTCTCATTTTACAGATGAGGAAACTGAGGCTGAGAGAGGTTAAGTGACTTACCCAAGGTCACATATCTTATGTGTGCAGAGGGGATAGTAAAGGCCACACTGTTTACCAGGGTGTCTCAGTCATGCATTTGGCTAGATTAGAGGGGCTGCCTTTCCAAAAGTGGCTTCATCAAGGGTACCAGCCATCATCTCTACCCTATCTCCTTTCTTGCAGTAAACAGCGTGCATTTTTGAGTGGTTACTGTTCATTTCCTGTCCTGTGGATGGTGAAGCGCTGTCATAAGCATGGAGCAAGGTTTTTCAAACAAATTGAAGGGAAAAAATTTGAGGCGAAAGGAGGGTGTTGTGAATGGATTTTACCATCAAGATACTGTGTTGAAGCAACATTCATACCGCTCTGCTAGCAAAGATTCCTGTTTGCAGGATGGCAGTGGAAATGCATGGTGCCATTATTTAGTGAGATCACGTGGTGATGAAAGCAGCATGGCAAAAATGAAGCAAGCCCTGGCCTCCAACCTTGTCAGGACACCTGTGACCCTGGCTAGTGCTTTTACATGTCCCCTTTCTCCTCCCTAGGCCTCTGTTCCTCTACCTGTTGGAAAAGAGGGCCTTTGAGCAGGCCAGCTCACTCCTGTTAGCTGCCACCTGCTCTGCAGCTCAGCATTTCCTCTATTGGTCCTCTGATACTATCTACAGCATTTTGGGAAAGGAGACAGATGTCTTCTAAACATTATGAGAAGTGCTCTTTATCTTTTTGGAGTCTCGAACCCATTTGGGAATCTAATGAAAACTACAGATCCTCTTCCCAGCAAAATCCACACATCCCCAAGCATTTGGCTCATATCTTTAAGATATCCCTAGAACCTTCTCTCAATGCCCATGGATCTCAAGTTAAGAACCTCTGGTGTTGAGTGACAGTATACTTGAAGTTTGGAGATAGAAGCACGACAAATTGGGAAGGCAATGCATGGATAAAATATGAACAGTTTCCTGACCACAAGAATGTTCATTGTTTTGAGTTCCCAAGTTTTAGGGTAATTTGTTATATAGCAATAGGTAACTAATACACTCATAATCTAACAACTTCCATTTGCAAAATACCATGTTAAAGCCCAGGAAGCATCACTGCACACCTCCTGAGAATAATACTCAGTAGATTCGTGCTCTTAAGAAGCATGAAAGCATCTGCTACCCTTACTTGAGGCTAGGGGTAGCAGATGACCTTAAGTCTTACAGGAATCTCATGCCACCCAGCCATAGCCAACGCTAGGCCTCCCACGGGTGTCTGAAATTTGGCTTTTCCTTCTCAGGTTCTGGCTTTGTTCTATGGCCAAACACAATAGGAAAAGAAAGTTGACTGACTTTCATCGCTAGGAATGATGAAATGGTCATCAATTCATCTCCCTGGGGCAGATGTTCTATTGCCACTGAGAAGGGGTGACCTGTGCTCACCCTGTGGATGTGACATATTATTTCTGTCGGCTCCCTGGTGGGCCTGTGGGAGTCATGTCACAGGAGCCTGAGAGGCTGCGGTCTGGACAAATGGCTCTGGGCAAGCTGGCATCTGTGACGAAGGGCAGGTCGTGCAAATGTTGGGCATGCCAAGCTGCATAACCATCAGAGTGCAAATCATCCCAGCAGGAAGACATAACATCAGCCACCATAAAGCATGCGGCCTGGAAACTGCCAGGGAGGCTTGAATGAGAGAGGTGTGCCTGAGGATGATAGCACAGGTAGGGGAAAGCCTCCGTTAATTTCCAGACGTTTTGAGTCCTAGGGGACCACACACTTACAAGGAGGAAGCCATTTTCTACCTTATTGGTTGGATACTGTCCTGTGAATGGCAGAAAGGCCTAGCCCAAGGGAAGATTGTGAAGGAGGAAAGACACCACGGACCACCTTCCTCTAGTATCTTCCAGGGGTATCTGAAATTTCAACAGAGGACTCTTAGAGTTAGGAAAAAGGTCAAGGTCAAAGAGAAATGAGCTACAAAGGTTGTTCTCTGTGTTGTTCTCTGTTCATCAGTGTCTCTGCCCTTGGTTCCAGAAATTACCCTTCCCTTAGTGTTTTCAGTGTTTCAGGTGGGAAAAATGGGAGGATCAGTTAGAAATTCTGTTGTGCAGCATTAAAGAAAACCTGATCACAGTGCTCAGTGCAATGGAACAAAGGCTCTGAACCACTATTTTGTGCCGTGACCTCCTTTGGCAGTCTGCAAAGCCCGGGGACTCCTTCTCAGAGAATGTTTATATATGCATAAAATAAAGTACACCTGATGAAGAAGGAAACCAATCACAGTAAAACCATTTTCACAATATTTTTAAGACCAAACTTGAGATACAGTAGTATATGTGCTTTTTAATTAATGCATTAGTAACCAGGTCAAGAAGTGTGTCTAATAACCAACCACTGGCACTTCAAAATAGTGACAACTAACTGTAGGTGATAAATAGAGATATTGGCAACAACTGTAATGTTAGGAAAACATCTGTGATTTCTGTTAACAAAGTGTATTAGATTAGTCAGGGTTCGCCACAGGAACAAAATCTATCTATCTATCTATCTATCTATCTATCTATCTATCTATCTATCTATCATCTATCTATCATCTATCTATCTATCTTTATTAAGATGCAATCATGGGAGCCAAGAAGTCCCACGATCTGCTATCTGCAAGCTGAAGAACCAGGGGAACTGGTGGTGTGATTCGGTCTGAGACTGAGGGCCTGAGAATGAGGGGGGCCGCTGGGGTCCAAAGGCCCAAGAACCTGGACTTGTGATGACCGTGAGATTTGGAGAACATGGGGATATTCCAGGTCCAGAAAAGAGAGCAATTTGGCCCTTCCTCTGCCATTTTTTTCTATACGGGACCTCAGTGGATTGGATGCTGCCTGCCACACTGGTGAGAGTGGAATTTTTTTACTAACACCGTCACAGACACACCCAGAAATAATGTGTTACCAGCTACCTGGGTATCTCTTAACCCAGTCAAATTGACATATAACATTAACCATTGCAAGTTCACCCCTTGTCAAGTTGGCACCCATATGCATCTCCTTAAGCCACACGTAATCTCCAAATAACCAGGTCATAATTCTGCCTGACATGATACAACTATCCTGTGTACAACCGAAAACACACTAATCCCTTCTTGGAAGAGTGATGTTTACTCTTCTAATGATATCCCATAACTTAAATATATGATGTACAACTAGTAATGCTTAAATGCTGGTAACAAAGTCAATACATCTTATTTTACATGATAGGGGAATAAGAGAAGAAAGAAAAATAAGATATATGTTTAATATACATATATGTACACACAAAAATATTAATAAAAAAAGGAGGATACACTCATGACAATTACAGTCTTTGTTTCTGTAACCAGTCATGTGGTCATAGCTGGTCACGTGATTGTACCTTCTTCTACTACCTGTTCTGTATGCCCTTTGCCCTCAGCAAACGCCTCATCTGGTCATGGTTCTTTACCTGGGGTCGAGTGACCCAATACTTCATTCCTGAAGTGTATGGGCCATTTGTAGTCCTGTCTGGATTGGGTTCTTGTAGTTTTCCATTGACCTTAATCACAGGGTATGGTAATACTGAGATACTCTAAGGGTTCTCTTGTATTCCAGACATACTCTTCCTTACCTTCATGTGAAGTGGTAGCCCAAGTTCCCCTAGGTAGTCTGGATTAGCCACTCCAGCCAACACTATAACTCCCTTCTCTGCCTGTTGACTCAGAGGCAAGAGAAGCCCTAAGTGGCTGGGTGTTAGTCTTAACTTTCAGTTCAGTGGAATCATTGTTGTATCTCCTACTGGAAGCATTCCTCCTCTGGAACTAAGACCTCTAAACCAGCAGGGCACAAAGTCAAGGGAATAGGAAGCAAAAATTTTGCTAGTGGGCAACTAGAGGTAGTGGTGAGTGGTGTTACTTCCATTTCCATTCCTTGATTCCTGGACCTATGAATTCTGACTATGGAAGAAACAGCACCATATATTGGATGCTGATTCAGAGCATATATGGCCTTCTGGAGAACCCTGCCCCAGCTCTGTGAGGTGTTACCACCTAGCTCGTGTTGTAACTGAGTCTTTGAAAGGTCATGCCACTATTCTGTCAAGTCAGCTGCTTCAAGATGGTAAGAAATAAGGTAAGACCAGTGAACTCCACGAGCACGGGTCCATTGCCGCACTTCTTTGGCTGTGAAGTGAGTTTCTGGGTCAGAAGCAATGCCATGGAATACCATGATGGTGGATAAGGCATTCCATGAATCCGTGGATGGTAGTTTTGGCTGAAACATTGTGTGCAGGGAAGGCAAATTCATATCCAGAGTAAGTATGTATTCCAGTTAGGACAAAACACTGCAACTTCCATGGTGGAAGTGGTCTAATGTAATCAACCTGCCTCCAGGTAGCTGGCTGATCTGCCTGGGGAAAGCTGAGCCATGTCAGGGGATCAGTGTTGGTCTCTGATTATGGCAGACTGGGCACTCAGCAGTGGCCATAGCCAGGTTGGCCTTGGTGAGCAAAAGTCCATGCTGCTGAGCCCATGCATAACCTCCATCCCTGCTACCATGGCCACTTTGTTCATGAGCCCATTGGGTGATGACGGGGGTGGCTGGGGGAAGAGGCTGAGTGGTATCCACAGAATGGTTCATCCTAGTCAGTTGGGCATCAAAATCCTCCTCTGCTAAAGTCACCCTTTGATGAGAATTCATGTGGGACACAAATATCTTCATGTCCTGTGCCTATTCAGAGAGAAACATCCACATACCCCTCCCCCTACATTTACTTGTCATCAAACATGTTCTTTGGAAGTCCCTGACCATTCAGCCAAACCATTGACTACAGCCCAGGAAACTGGTATATAATGGCATGCCTGGCCATTTCTCCTTCTAAGAAAAGTGCACAACCAGGTGTACTGCCAGAAGTATTGCCCACTGGGAGGATTTCCCTTCACCCCTGTGCTTTAGAGGGATGTCCCAGAGAGGAACTGTAGTGCTACAGTTGTCCACTTTCAGGTGGCACCAGCCTTTATATCGTGCAGCACCATCTATGAACTAGGCCTGAGTTGTCAACTAATTAGGGGGATCTCTCCATGACACCATAGGTGCAGGCTGGGAGAGAGAAGGCAGTGTAGCAGGAGTGGGGACCACGAGCATTTGGGCCACTTCTTCATGTAACTTATTTGTGCCTTTAGGTTCTGCTTAAACTGGATCATGAATACACCACTTTCATTTGGTGATGGAGTGCTGCTGTGCATGCCCAACTTCATGGCTTGGTAGGTCAGTGATATGGTTTGGCTGTGTCCCTACCCAAATCTTGTCTTGAATTGTGGTTCCCATAATCCCCATGTGTCATGGGAGAGACCTGGGGTGGGAAGTGATTGGGTCATGGGTGAGGTTTCCCCCATGCTGTCCTCATGATAGTGAGTGAGCTCTCATGAGATCTGACGCTTTTATAAGCATCTGGCATTTCCCCTCCTGGCACTTCTCCCTTGTGCTGCCTTGTGAAGAAAGTGCCTGCTTCCTCTTTGCCTTCCACCATGATTGTAAGTTTCCTGAGGTCTCCCCAGCAATGCAGAACTGTGAGTCAATTTATTCAACAAATTACCCAGTCTTGGGCAGTTCTTTACAGCAGCATGAGAATGGACTAATGCAGTCAGATAATTTTTAACACCCAGGTCATGACAGGCAGCTCAGATAGCATGGTAACATGGTGGCCTGTTCAAGCATTCAGTTTCTATTAAGGCCCAGTAGCAGGCCAAAAGTGGCCTCTCACAAGGAGAGTTATCTGTAAATTATGGCAGGCCTTGCTCCAAAACCCTAAAGGCCTGCACTGCGATTCTCCTATGGGGGTCTGCTAGAGGTTCCAAGCAGCATCCCTATCTGCCACTGACATTTCAGGTACCATTGGGTCTGCTGGATCCTATGGCTCAGGTGGCAGAGAAGCTTGCACAGCAACTCCCTACTGGGGATCCTCCTCCTGTTCTGGGCCTCACTCAAAGCTAGCAGCTTTTCAGGTCACTCAGGAAAAGGGCCAGAGCAACATACCCAAACGAGGCATATGTCGCCTCCAAAATCCAAATAGGCCCACTAGGCATTGTGCCTCTTTCGTGGTTGTAGGAGTGGCCAGATGAAACAACTTATCTTTTGCTTTAGACCTTCTAAAGTGCCCTACACCACTGGACCCCTAGAAATTTAACTAAGATGAAAGGCCCCTGAATTTTAGTCAGCTATTCCCCCATCCTCTGACATGCAAATGCCTTATCAATCAGTCAAGAGTAGTTGCTACTTGTGGCTCACTAGATACAATCAGTGTAATGTCATCAATGTAATGAAGCAGTGTGACATCTTGTGGAAGGAAAAGGCGATCAAGATGCCTGCAAACTAAATTATAACAGGGCCAGAGGGTTGATATATCCCTGAGGGTAGGACAGTGAAGGTGTATTGCTGGCCTTGCCAATTGAGAGCAAACCATCACACAAAACCAAAAGCATTGCTGATACTACCCTGGTCTGCTGTCCACACTCACAAAGCAGGGGAATGCTAAATCTCAGGCCTTTGTGAAAATGAAAATGTAATCTCTTTCCGAGCAAGTTCATGAAACTCTGAATTGTGTCCAAGGATGCTTTGGGATCTGTAGACAAAAGATGCTTATTCTTCTCATGTGAAATGTGTTCTGGAAACTGTAGTTCAGGGTGAGTATAGATGCTCAAGGAAGAAGTGAGGACCCACACTTCCAGGTTCTTGTCCTGATATCTTTAGAGTGTGAGTTTTGCCTTCACAGTTGCAAAATGGCTGTAGCACTTCCAGACATTTCTTCTGCATTTCAGGTAGGAGAAGAGAGAAGAAAAAAAAAAAAGAAAAAAGGTACATGCCTTTTATTCTGGGTCTGTCCATTGTTATCAGGAAAACAATGCTTTTTCTGGAAGTCTCATCCTGAATACTTTGGCTGGCAACTTATTAGCTAGAACTGGTGACTTGATCATCTCCAGCTGGATGAGACTCTGGGGAGGGCGTATTCTAACTGGGTATACTGCAGCCCAAACCAGAGTTGCATTAGGAAGATGAAGGGAAGGAGAAAATTGGGTAAACTAACCAATGATGCCAGTCATGACTGATGTAGGGCTTCTTTTTTTTTTTTTTTAATTGATCATTCTTGGGTATTTCTCGCAGAGGGGGATCTGGCAGGGTCACAGGACAATAGTGGAGGGAAAGTCAGCAGATAAACAAGTGAACAAAGGTCTCTGATTTTCCTAGGCAGAGGACCCTGCGGCCTTCCGCAGTGTTTGTGTCCCTGGGTACTTGAGATTAGGGAGTGGTGATGACTCTTAATGAGCATGCTGCCTTCAAGCATCTGTTTAACAAAGCACATCTTGCACCACCCTTAATCCATTCAACCCTGAGTGGACACAGCACATGTTTCAGAGAGCACAGGGTTGGGGGCAAGGTCACAGATCAACATGAGCCCAAGGCAGAAGAATTTTTCTTAGTACAGAACAAAATGAAAAGTCTACCATGTCTACCTCTTTCTACACAGACACGGCAACCATCCAATTTCTCAATCTTTTTGCCACCTTTCCCCCTTCTTTCTATTCCACAAAACCGCCATTGTCATCATGGCCCGTTCTCAATGAGCTGTTGGGTACACCTCCCAGACGGGGTGGTGGCCGGGCAGAGGGGCTCCTCACTTCCCAGTAGGGGCAGCCGGGCAGAGGCGCCCCTCACCTCCCGGACGAGGTGGCTGGCCGGGCAGGGGGCTGACCCCCCCACCTCCCTCCTGGACAGGACGGCTGGCCGGGTGGGGGGCTGACCCCCCAACCTCCCTCCCGGACGGGGCGGCTGGCCGGGCGGGGAGCTGAGCCCCCCACCTCCCTCCCGGACGGGGCGGCTGGCCGGGCAGGGGGGCTGACCCCCCCACCTCCCTCCCGGCCGGGGCGGCTGGCTGGGCAGAGGGGCTCCTCACTTCCCAGTAGGGGCGGCCGGGCAGAGGCGCCCCTCACCTCCCGGATGGGGTGGCTGGCCGGGTATGGGGCTGAGCCCCCCACCTCCCTCCCGGACGGGGCGGCTGGCCGGGGGGGGCTGACCCCCCCAACTCCCTCCCGGATGGGGCGGCTGGCCGGGTGGGGGGCTGACCCCCCACCTCCCTCCCGGATGGGGCGGCTGGCCGGGCAGAGGGGCTCCTCACTTCCCAGTAGGGGCGGCCGGGCAGAGGCGCCCCTCACCTCCCAGACGGGGCGGCTGGCCGGGCAGGGGGCTGACCCCCCCACCTCCCTCCCGGACAGGGTTGCTGGCCGGGCGGGGGGCTGACCCCCCCACCTCCCTCCCAGCCGGGGCGGCTGGCCGGGCAGAGGGGCTCCTCACTTCCCAGTAGGGGCGGCCGGGCAGAGGCGCCCCTCACCTCCCGGACGGGGTGGCTGGCCGGGTGGGGGGCTCAGCACCCCACCTCCCTCCCGGATGGGGCGGCTGGCCGACCCCCCAACCTCCCTCCCGGATGGGGCGGCTGGCCGGGCGGGGGGCTGACCCCTCCACCTCCCTCCCGGATGGGGCGGCTGGCCGGGCAGAGGGGCTCCTCACTTCCCAGTAGGGGCGGCCGGGCAGAGGTGCCCCTCACCTCCCAGACGGGGTGGCTGGCTGGGCGGGGGGCTGACCCCCCCACCTCCCTCCCGGATGGGGCGGCTGGCCGGGCAGAGGGGCTCCTCACTTCCCAGTAGGGGCGGCCGGGCAGAGGCGCCCCTCACCTCCCGGATGGGGCGGCTGGCCGGGCGGGGGGCTGAGCCCCCCCACCTCCCTCCCGGATGGGGCGGCTGGCCGGGCGGGGGGCTGACCCCCCCACCTCCCTCCCGGACGGGGCGGCTGGCCGGGCGGGGGGCTGACCCCCCACCTCCCTCCTGGACATGGTGGCTGCCGGGCGGAGACGCTCCTCACTTCCCAGACGGGGTGGCAGCCGGGCGGTGGGGCTCCTCACTTCTCAGACGGGGCGGTTGCCAGGCGGAAGGTCTCCTCACTTCTCAGACGGGGCGGCCGGGCAGAGATGCTCCTCACCTCCCAGATGGGGTCGCGGCCTGGCCAAGGCGCTCCTCACATCCCAGATGGGGCGGCGGGGCAGAGGCACTCCCCACATCTCAGATGATGGGCGGCCGGGCAGAGACGCTCCTCACTTCCTAGATGGGATGGCGGCCGGGGAGAGGCACTCCTCACTTCCCAGGTGGGATGGCGGCTGGGCAGAGACGCTCCTCACTTTCCAGACTGGGCAGCCAGGCAGAGGGGCTCCTCACATCCCAGACGATGGGCAGCTGGGCAGAGACGCTCCTCACTTCCCAGACGGGGTGGCGGCCGGGCAGAGGCTGCAATCTCCGCACTTTGGGGGGCCAAGGCAGGCGGCTGGGAGGTGGAGGCCGTAGCGAGCTGAGATCACGCCACTGCATTCCAGCCTGGGCACTATTGAGCACTGAGTTAACGAGACTCCGTCTGCAATCCCGGCCCCTCAGGAGGCCGAGGCTGGCGGATCACTCATGGCTAGGAGCTGGAGACCAGTCCGGCCAACACAGTGAAACCCACCAAAAAAACATGAAAACCAGTCAGGCGTGGCGGCGTGAGTGCAATCGCAGGCACTCGGCAGGCTGGGGCAGGAGAATCAGGCAGGGAGGCTGCAGCGAGCCGAGATGGCAGCAGTACAGTCCAGCTTTGGCCCGGCATGAGAGGGAGACCGTGGAAAGGAGAGGGAGAGGGAGACAGGAGACGGGAGATGGGAGACGGGAGAGGGAGAGGGAGAGGGAGACGGGAGAGGGAGACGGGAGAGGGAGACGGGAGACGGGAGAGGGAGACGGGAGACGGGAGAGGGAGACGGGAGAGGGAGACGGGAGAGGGAGACGGGAGACGGGAGACGGGAGATGGGAGAGGGAGACGGGAGAGGGAGAGGGAGACGGGAGAGGGAGACGGGAGACGGGTCTCCAATGTGATGTAGGGCTTCTTAATAAGTTCTCTTCTCAAAAGCTTATGATTTTTACCATTCCCATTTGGATAAGCTATGGAGAAATTCAAGTTTGGCTTCATTCATTCAGTTTATCCATTCATACTTTGATCCACTACTTATTGGAGGCCAATTTTGTGCCTGGCCTGGTTAGGTATGGGGTCACATCATATTGAACAAAACAGCCAGGTTCCTTGGGTCCTACAGTTTAAGGGAAGCAGGGATAAAAATGTGGTAGGATTATAAAAATCACTCACACTGCACCCAGATGGCAAGGAAAATGCCACTTCTTTTATTTCCTCTAACTGATGGATCTCAGGCTCTTCTGGTTTCAATGGTCTCATTTCAGTTTAAGTATCCAGTTTATTCAAAATTCATTTGCTTCTGACAAGATTGCTAATTGGCTCCCAGCTAATTCCTTCTCACCCCAGAGCATGTGGAAATGTAGGATTCCTCCATGTGACCCTGCAACAGTGGGAGGCTTAGAAAAGCTAAGACTCCAGGCCTCCCCTTCCCCTGGGCCTTCCAGTCTGTATCCTCTGTCCACTCCGGGGCACCTGGTATATCAGAATTAGGGCAGATCCACCTGAGAGCCAATTCCACCCAGAGCCATGAATATGAGGTTGACAAGCCCCTTGTCCTGCGGGCACTGCCAATCTGCCTAAGGCACCTCTTCATTCTGGAGCTTTGGCCCAAAGAGGGAAGCCTCACCTCAGCCTCTCCATCTGTTTCCTTTGTTTCTCCTCAATTGCCTGAACCTGAAGAGGTGGGTACCCCATTTCTTTCTGCCATATCCCCAGTTCTCCCTAACCTGGCATTGTGGAAATATCCTGGTCCAATTGGCCTGCTCTTGGTATGCTAAGGAAAATCTTGTTAGTTATATACTGATCTCTTCTCCCTGCAAGCCAGAAGGCTAATTAATCTGGGGAGGGAGGGCTAGAACATGAAGTTCTGATTGGTTTTAGCATTCTTAGTAAGATGATAGTAGCGAAAGTCACAATTTTTGAAAAAATGCTGCTTTTGGCCAGGTGTGGTGGCTCATGCTTGTAATGCCAGCACTTTGGGAGGCCAAGGAAGGAGGATCACTTGGGCCTAGGAGTTTGAGACCAGAGTGGGCAACGTAGGGGAAACCTCGTCTCTACAAAAAAAATAAGAAATTAGCCAGGTATGGTGGCACATGCCTGTAGTCTCAGCTACTTGGGAGGCTGAGTAGGAGGATTGCTTAAGCTGGGGAGGTAGAGACTGCAATGAGCCATGATTGTGCCACTGTACTCCAGCCTGGATGACAGAGTGAGACCCTGTCTCAACAAAAGAAAAATGCTGTTTTGGTGACTATTTCCCTGATGCAAGCTTACTTTGCCATGGGCCCCTTTATACTGAGTGAGTAGCGTTCTAGTTAATCGAGGTCTTACTACATACACTGTCAACTTCGTGTGGGCAAGGGTGGGATGTAATTTGCACACCAGCTTCAGTGACTATCTGGCATGTAGCAGATGCTTTGTAATAGCATGTATGTGAATGAATGAATAAAATGCATAGACTTGTGTTAGCAAACGGTTTACTTTGCAGGCATGGAAGATCCTGTGTTCTACCCAGATTTTTCAGCTACAATTTTTTTAAGTGTCCTATTGGGAAATAGCACTATTTGATAAGACAGAGTCTCACCTGGTTGGGGCTGGGCTTGATGAACTTGTTTTTACCCACCTCTTGAAATGTCATTATAATTCTGGTTTGTCCGCCTGTGTCTCCCAAGAAAAGGGGAAACAGTGGTTTGGCTTCTCTCTTCCCAAAGAGCCAGCTCAGGCTTCCCTGTGTTACTACTTTTGGGTAAGAGGCTGAAAGCACAGAGGTGAGGTTAAGACCATGGGCTTAGGAGTCAGACAGAACTGACTGGAGTCCACATTCCAGTAGATAGACCACTTGGCACTCTGCCCATGCAAACCACTCTGGCTTTCCCCTGTCCTCGGACAAGCCAAACACAGTCCATCTCCAGGCCTTCGTACTGGCTGTTATCTCTTCCTGGAAACCTCTTCCCTGAGCTGCCGATCTGGTTAAATGTCTCCTTGGAGGGGCTTTTTCTGACCATGCCATCTCAGGTAGAGGCCACCTTCCCTGTCTTGCCATCTCAGGTCAACGCCACCCTCCCTGTGAGTTCCTCTCTAAACTGCTCCCTGCTTCAAGCTCTTCAAGCACATTTCATCTTGTGCTGCTGTCCACGTGTTTATTGGATTCCCCACTAGAATGTAAGTACTGTGAGGACAGGGCCTTTGGCTGTCTTGTTCACTGCTCAGAGCAAGGCCTGGCAGAAAGCAGACACACAAAGCCTGATTGTTGAAATGAATGTGTAGAAATGAATAAAGTTGTTTAAGTTCTCTGAGCCTCAGTTTCCTCATCTCTCAAGTGGCTATAAACATACCATAGAGAGTTGTCAAGATTGAGATATGTATGGAAGTGATGGCCTTGATACAGGTTCTTGATATAACATGGTGACTCTAAGACCTTCTTGACCATCTAATACTCCCTGGGCTCTAAGGGTCAGTAGATACCTCCAGAGGCTTATTAACTGCTCTGACTTTTAGTCTGCTGGGTGGAACAGGCGGAAGAAATATCCTTGCCAACAATTAAATTGTTTAAAGGATAGTGCTGCCAGTCGCACATTATTGTTATTTCAAAGCTGGTGCTTTGAGGAGTTTGGAAACAATCTTCTTGGAGGCATTCCCATGGCTAGGCATTACAGCTCGGACTATAATCTCACTATAAATGTGCCTTTCCTCTTTAAGCAGAGGGTTATTAAGTTTAACAGTGTCAAAGTACTCTCCATATTACATACAACTTAATTAGTGTACAAGGCAATATTAAACAGCCCATTCACACTGAGAAATATTTATACTTCTCTTTCCTTGGCTTATATTGATTTATCCCATGACACACAGAAATGTAAATTACAAAGGAGTAATTATTTGTTCCTATAACAAAGGAAGAGATAGAGACTTGTGTGTCCACATGCTTACTTGGGATGTGGCACTTGGGGAGGGTGGCGGGAGAGGAGAAGCACTTGGTGGAAATCTCATTTCCTCAAGAAAACCTCCTCAGACTCCAAGGCTAGGTTAGGTTCCTCATTTTTCTCTCCCAGAGCTTTTCTTTCAACACATACCTCCAGAGGGTTTATCTGTTTATCCTCTGTCTCCCCATCCACATGTGAATTCCAAGATGCTGGGAGTGGGATTGTCCCAGTCACTACTGTATTCCCACATCTAACACAGCATCCGGTGGATATGAGGTACTCAATCACTATATAAATATGTTCCAACACGTTTATTAAACCCCTTATCTGGGCCAGGGATTGTGTACTTCTGGGTGCATGTGTTGGGGCAGGGGTTATCAATGGTCACCAAAATCAGAGTTAATGACCTCATGGAGTTTATAGTCAGAATGAAGAGATAGACATTTTTTTAAAATTACAACCATGATAGGGTACCTAGTGCTATGAATATTTATTCCAGGAGTCTGACCTAATGAAGAAGGTCAGGGAAGTTTTCCACAAAGAAACGATATTTAAGCTGAGATCTGAAGGATACGGGGGCATTAATACGTGCAACAGGGAAGGAAGGGAGCAAGTCGCAGCACCCAAGACCCCAGGGTAGGAGAGCCCAGGGGCCAGTAAAAGAACCCTAAAGAGCAGTGTGGCTGGAGAGAGAAGAGCCACGTGGTCCAGACAAATCTGGAGGGAGGGGGAGGACTGTATCCCACAGGACTTGGATGGCCACGATGCACAGCATCTAATTTGTGGATTGAATGGGAAGGGATTTTCCCAGAGATTTCTGCCCTGGGATCTCTATTCTTTTCTCAACACATTCCTTTCAGAGAACCAGGGCAGGAATCCAAAGTGGAGACCACCAGGCTCTGGTCATGTTGGGGTTGATTTTATTTTCCTAAGATTGTGGCAACATGAACTCCCATCCCACAGGCCCTTCTGTGATGTGACCTGGCCACAGCTCCCTTGAGCCTGGGCTGGCCTGAACTGTAACCAAGAGGATGTGGTGGAAGAGAAGCTGTGTGACTTCTGGGACTAGTTCAGAAAAGGTCATGAGCTTTGTTTTCTTTTTACCTAGCTCACTTGGAACATTTGCTTTCTGGATGCTCCTCTTGGGAGCCAGCTGCCATTCTGGGAGAGGGTCAAGCCATGTGGAGAGGCCACATGTAGACCCTCTGGTCAATGGTCCCAGCTAAAGCCCAGCCTTCGGGTCATCCCAGCCCAGGCACCAGGCATGTGAGAAGCCTCCCAGTGATTCCAGCCACCAAGTGTTCAGTCACCCCCACCCCTTTGAGCCTTTCCAGCTGAGGTCCCAGATATCATGAAGCTGAGTTAAGCTGTCCACGGAACCCATGCGTGCACTACTATGGTAGTGGTCTTATATCACTCAAGTTTGGGGTGGTTTGTTGTGCAGTGAGAGGTAACTGGGACACATGTTAAAGGAGCCATGATAGGCAATTTTGCCCAGAGCAGCAGGGTGGCAACTGAGTCGGTTACAATCATCTGAACTATGATCAGATTGGAACGCAGAGGTTCTGTTTAAAGGACTCTAATTCTCTCTCGTGATGGAGTAGAAACCTGAGAGATGCCACCTTCAACTCAAAAGCCCAGCTCTCCCCTTCGACGCAGGGCCAAGGCAAGACAGGGAATAAACAGGTCACTCTCACAGTTCTCGTTTGCCTTTCCCCAGATGTGAAAGTTACACACTGACTGTGATTTTCTGCCCGAGTCCTTATTTAATTGTTATTTTGGGATCAGTTGCTTTTGAAAGATCCCCCAGCTGATACAGACTGCTGGTATTTTGCCAAGAGAGATAAACAGTCTCATCTTGCACTGCATTTGGATTCAGTGTCAGCAGAACATAGCAGCTGCCTCCCAGCAGAACTGTCTGTGGTGGAAATACCTGGGTGGTCTGATTCAAATTCACCTTTCAAATCTTTACCTTGTCAATTTTGGTAACATGCAGCTGCCACATTCATGAGCACATGATCAGGTTTCTCAAACAGTCGAAATCCCTGACAACCATGCTGGTGAGCAACCTATCCTGATCACCCGAAATACTAGTGATTATTCTTTTCAACTAAAATATGTAAACAAAACCTGATGCTAAGCAAATGTTCACTTTTTGCTCTTTAAATAATGTTATGAATTAAATTGAAATTACTCAGCACAATAATAAATACTTACCAAGTGTTATTTTGCACTTCAGGTGGTAAAACTGTAACTGTGAATAAATTGCTTATAGTAAGATTTTTTCCCCTTTAATGCTGTAGCAGCAGATGGGCTAATAAATATGCAACACTTTGTAACATTTGCAATTTCAGAGGGGTAGAGGTTCCTCCACCTTTCACATAAACAAAACGTATAGTCATCCAATATTATACTTTTTAATGGAAAAGCTTAAGTCATGTAATGTAAATAGCACTTCACTTTCAACAATTTTACTAGTTTCGCAACAGTAAGATGAAAGAACACATAAGATGGTATTTATGTTCTCTCTTTACGAGAACATTTTCTTCCTTTCTTGGGAACTTTTCTGAGTTTGAAAACAAGAAGGATTCTTGTACCTTCATTGGAAACGAAGGTGGGGAGCATCAATAAGCAGCAATTTATTATATGATTCTCTTTGCTTCTGGATGAATGTGAGTGATGGTTAGGAGCAGATTGTGGTGACAGGCAGGTCTCTGCTCATTAGCTTGAAGACCTTTGGCAGATCCCATTCTCTTTCTGGTACCAAGTTTTTGCCTTTGTCAGGTGGGGTGTAAGTAGTAACCTTCCCCTTAGAGCTAGTAAGAGGATTAAATAATGCAAGTAATGCCTGGCATGTGGCATATTCAATGACCACTGTTTTCATTATATTTAAGGTGACTGAGTGAGTGGCATAGGGTTTAATAAAAAATGGTTTTTTATGGGAAAGGACAACCATGGTTAAAAATATGCCCGTGAATTCTGACAGAAGAGGTAGGTGCCTTAGGCGCACATTTTTTGTTGTTCTAGCCTGTCTCACTTGGATAGAGGACAAACATTCATTCGCTGGTCTCTGTTCTTGGGGAAGTAACATAGATACAAATCCTTCATTCCAGGATGCTGAGGTTTGATCCTTTTGAAAGGAGGGTGCTCCATGCTGTGGAGGGGCCTGGGGAATTCTCAAGTTGGTTTGTGGGGGTCAAGCAGGTTCTTCCTTTTCCCTGCTGGGGCTGGCTGGAGGATGGGAGGCCTCTAACACCACAAAGGTGGTGAAGGCAGACTGGAAAATCACCATGGGGAAGAGACGTGCAAGGTGACTACAATCTTGGGAGCAGCAGTGTTGGGAAAAGGGCTTGTGGGAAAAGGGCTTGTGGGGTGCCTGTATAAACTGGCCATAAAAATATGGGACAATAAGTTGTGGAAAGCCACAAGAGGTCTCTGAGGAGGAAAGCCTCCTAATTGCCCTCATGTTCCCATGCTTAGAGTGAGACCCGCTCTCTTATCTGTAAACACTGTGTTCAAGGAGAAAGGCACTCCTTTGAAGCACTGGAATGTGGACAGACGTGTAGGCTCCTAGTTAAGCCCGCTCCCACTAGCTACTCTCCGATAAGTTAAAGATATGCTGTTTGAGCACAAAGGAGATTCGTTTAAATCACTCTTGCTACAGATTACGCCTATGACGCACTGCCACCCTTTCACTGTTTCGCCCGGAACATCTGCTTCTTAGATCTAAGTGATTGTACTGAATATATAGCGTGGAGACCAGAGCTCGGCGCCTTTTGCAGCCTCCATTTTGCAACTGGCCCCCTGGCTCCCACCTTTATGAACTCTTAACCTGTCTCTTCTCAATCCTTTGTCGCCACTGGACTTCGGGTACCCTACGGGTGGTGTTGAGGCTGGTCCCCAACACAGCAGCAGTTGGGATCTGGAAGTCAGCCCCAGGAAGCAGCCAACAAACAGATTAGTGGAGCATTGCCAGGGGAGTCCCAGAAAGAGCTGAGCAACACTTTGATGGAGGTAGGGGAGCAGAGGTTCTGCTATTATTACTTTGGAGGGGACCACCGAACCAGTAAACATTTGGGTTATGTTGATATTAATGACAATTATGGCAATAATAGCTTGGTATGTAGCAGTATTCTTCGAAGTCCCAATAATTGCCTTCAAGAATTATCACTTCAAGTTTGAAACAAAGTTATCTATATTTTTATCAGACATAAAGACAGACTTTTCTTTCTACCGTGTCCTTTATGTGCAAGGAAGGCAGATCAGTGAAAGTTCCTTAGCTGTTTTGAGAGTCATTAACTTCCTTGTATCTCCATCCTCTCAGCTTCTGTGAGCTGTCATCAGTGGAGAGCTCTGGCCACAGCCCATACTATCCTGGTGTCCTTGGGAAGTAAAGAAGGTAAGGAGTGATCTGAAGTGGAGCTCTTTGGACTGTTTCTGGGTTGCCAGTTGTTGTGGCTATGGTTTGGTTTTTCCCAGCACCCTTTCCCCCTGCTTCTGCTGGCAATGGATCATGTCCCACCTCCTCGCTATCACAGTGACTAGTCACTGGGTCAGTAACACTCTGACTGTAACCAACACGACGGGTGGTTCAATCACCTGACAGGTGTCAGTCCCATGACCACAACCAAGGAGGATTTAGCAAGGGGATTTTATTACTTGCAAGAAGTAAGGACACCCACGACAGTTCCCCAAAGCAGTGCCTCCACAAACAAAGGTGAAACAGGGCTTTTTTTTGAGCTGGTTGGCTGAGTCATTGTGTGTGGAGGTGGAGTAAAGGCAACACAGGTGCAGTCACCCATCGTGCTTCTTCATACATTGCATGTGTAGAAAATGGCAAATAAACTCCTCTCTGGACTGGATTTTTAGTATGGTAATGAGGAGAGTTCACCAAAGTTCATCTCCAACTCAGGCATCTCTGGATCCATCTGGTTTTTATTTTTTTGGGGCTGAGCTTCTTTCTGGAGCTTTTTGGAACAAGAAGAACTCAAGGTGCTACAGTTACAAGTGAGTTCTTTTCCATGGCATGCACCCTAAAGCCTGGGACCCTGAGTTAAAAGAGTAGCACATCCCCTTGGCCAAAACAAATGTATTGCTTTGTGATTCAAGCTAAGCTGGGAAAGAGAAGTCTTCTTTCATCTTGGGCCACTGTCTGGGAATGACGGAAGCTTAGCACTGCCTGTTAGAGGAGGCCTAGTTCATAAGACTAGGGGCTCAGGATTGGATCTGATCATTTCAATACCATTTTAGCCCCAGGATTCACTAGGTAAGGCATATGACATATTCAGAGAAAGAACTATATAGGGTAAATCATTGGAGTTTCTTCATAGATGGGATTTTTTGCTCCAGTGGTGTATCAGTGATAAGTAGGTAATGCAGAAGCAGACAACCCTCAAATATAAGCTCAATACAATGAAAGTTTGTTTCTTGTCCACACAACATGCTGTCATGGGCTGGCAGGGGCACTCTACTTATCATAGGCTCTCAAGGATCCAGTCTGGCAGAATGATAAAGGTCTCTAAGCCAGAGGGAATAAAGTGTTCTGCAGGACCTCTCACTGGAAAGTAAGAAACACACTCAGCAGGAAAGCAACCCATCCCTTCCACTCACACCATCAGAATAGATGAAAGTGACCCATCTCTTCCACTCACACCATCAGAATAAATGAAAGTGACCCATCCCTTCCACTCACACCATCAGAAGAGATGAGAAGGACCCATCACTTGCACTCACACCATCAGAAGAGATGAGAAGGACCCATCACTTCCCTTCACACCATCAGAAGAGACAAGAATGACCCATTACTTCCACTTGCGCCATCAGAAGAGATGAGAGCGACCCATCCCTTCCACTTGCGCCATCAGAAGAGATGAGAGCGACCCATCCCTTCCACTCACGCCATCAGAAGAGATGAGAGCGACCCATCCCTTCCACTTGCGCCATCAGAAGAGATGAGAGCGACCCATCCCTTCCACTCACGCCATCAGAAGAGATGAGAGCGACCCATCCCTTCCACTCACACCATCAGAAGAGATGAGAACAACCCAATACTTCCACTGACACCATCAGAAGAGACAAGAACGACCCATCACTTCCACTCACGCCATCAGAAGAGATGAGAAGGACCCATCACTTCCACTCACACCATCAGAAGAGACAAGAATGACCCATTACTTCCACTTGCGCCATCAGAAGAGATGAGAGCGACCCATCCCTTCCACTCACGCCATCAGAAGAGATGAGAGCGACCCATCCCTTCCACTCACGCCATCAGAAGAGATGAGAGCGACCCATCTCTTCCACTCACACCATCAGAAGAGATGAGAATGACCCATCACTTCCACTCACACCATCAGAAAAGATGAGAAGGACCCATCACTTCCACTCACGCCATTAGAAGAGATGACTTGGCTCCACCTCCCATAGGGGGCCAGGAAGTGCTATCCTACAGTGTTCTCATTCTGTTGCTCCTCAGTCCATTTGGTTCTTTCTTCTGCGAATTTTCCTTTACCTTTCCTTGCCCACATCTAAAGTGAGCATTGAAGAATATGTCCTCCTTGGGGCAGAACAGCTTTCTCAGCCTGCCTCCTGCCTGGGGAGGGATGTCTATAGCTAATGTAATGTATATTTCAAAATTGCTCAGAGTAGATTTTAAATGTTTTCACCACAAAAATTGGTAAGTACTGTATGGGAGATGATGAATATGTTAATTAACTTGATTAATCATTCCATCATGTATGCATATATCAAAACATCACATTGTACTTCGTAAATATGTAGAATTATTATCTGTCAATTAAAAGTTAAACAAGAAAATAGATTGCAGGCAGTGGTAGCAGCAGGCAGATGAGTTAGTAGGCTGTTCAATGAGACAATAAGAAATGATGGTGGTAGTGGTCCCAGGTGATAAAGGCCGGGGGGTGGAGGAGAAAAGGCATCGGATCTGAATATACTGAGAGTAAAACCAGTAGGATCTCCTGACCATTTGAAAGTGGGACATGAGATAAAAGGAGGAATCAAAGCGTCTTTCCAAGTTTCCTATCTCAGCAATCAGATGCATTTGCCATCCATTGAGGTAGGGGTGACTATGGCTGGAGAAAGACTATGAATGAAGCTGGTTTGGTGAATTTTGAATGTTTACATTTGAAAAATTATTTTAGCCTCCCCAAATGACAAACACATGTAACTGGGCTATTCATAAAATAACTACAGAATTTTTTTTTAAAGTAATTCATCATACACGGTAAGCAGTGTGGTTCAGTGATAACAAAAATTGAAAGGTGAATGACAACCATTTTCTCTGCTAGGGGATGTTGGGTATCCCTGCGAGTGTGTGTCTAACTCTGCTTGGAGAAAACACGGATGCCTCTGTGGTCAAGAGGTCCAGCTCAAATGGCTATTTTGCCTCTTCCATGACGGCCCTAAGTACAGAGCTTATTTGTTTATTAAATGCAACAACAACAGAAAAGCCTTGTCATATCCTGTTCCGTAGATGAAAAAGCTAGAGGCTTTTCAGGAGAAAAAAATTACACTAATCTTAGCAAAGATAATTTTCTGAAACTTTCCTTTCATGGATGTGGCTGTATCCCTTATCAGTTGTAGTCTTCACTGTGTATGCAGTAGGGGAAAGTGAAGGATGGAAAGAGGGTTAGGCTGACTCCCAAGATTCCAGAAAACAGTTTGTTCTTTTTATTAGTTGTGAAGCTGAAAGCCGAATCCTACAACACCACAATTCTTGATATTTTCACTCCTCTGAACATGTGAGTTTAATTCAAGATAAGAAATGCTTCGAGTCCTGTTAAACTTACACACTGTCTGTTGTGTTATGAATTGCAGGGCACATTTCAGAACAAGTGGAGGGCTGATTATAAATGATCCTTTAGTGCCAGCAAAAAGGTGGTAGCTCAGGATGCTAGGTTACTATAAAAACACCAGAGGAATGGGAAGAGTGAAAGGATGCCATGTGGAGAAGAAATAAATTTCTGAAATAATACCTGCATGCCACGTCTAATGTTTTCCTTTCATTAAATTCATAGGTAATAAGAACAATGCTGCTAATATGCAAAAATATCAATAACCTTGAAATGTATTTAGGTATATGTGAAGGTAAATTCTCAAGGGCTTTTAAAAAATATAGATTCTTTTTAAGTATGCGGTACAGCAGATAAACAGAACAAAATATTTTTCAAGCTGCAACCATGGAGTTAACAACTAAGCAGGAAGAAAGGCACCATGATTAACGCTCCATCTATTAATAAGCAATTTGGACTTTAGCCATCAATAGAACCATTGTTGGTCAATAGTGCCACCAACAGTTAAGTCATGAGGTTTGACATCAGCTAGGTCTGACAGATTCCTGCATCACCACTCAGGACAATTCCTGAGCCTGTTTGTGCCTCAGTTTCTTAATTTGTAAAGTAGATGAACACTTACAGTTGTGAGGATTAAATGAGAAAACATGCACATACAGTTCAGTGCGATGCTTGGGAGTACAGTGAGAGCTCAATAAATGGTTGTGCTGACTATAAAGATGATGAGGACAATCATCAAGAGAGTCATTTCAACTCAGTGGTAAGATTACAATTTCCAGGGCAGAATAAAGCATTCAGCAGAGTCACGGTCCAAGGCCTACCCTAATGACTCGTTAGGTCAATTAAAAAAAGAGGACAATTTCTCATTGATATAGAAACTGATGGTATTTGTCAAATTCAGCTCAGTAGAAATGCCACAGGAATAACACAAAATGCATTTTTAAAAACTACTGAGCTTTGCATAGAAACCTAAGTAGTACTTGTTATGATAAAGTTGTAGATATTGTTTATAGAATGTGATCAGGTAGCAGAGTGACAACCTGAACCTCGAGTGGTCCAGAATGAATCAAGAGATGCTTTCACTGACCTTTATCATTTCACATGGATGAAATTATAACTTTCAGAAAGCATTACGATAAATTTATAGTGCACACTGTTTTAGAGGCTGACATGTACAGTTCTTCTTCCAGCTCAGTATTGAAAATGGAAATAAAACCGAATGGTGCTAGAATTAGTAGGAGAATTAAGAGAGTAAGGAGAAAAACTGCTTCTCACTCTAATGGGTTTATAACACCCAACGTGGCACGAAAGCCGTGGCAAAAACAGTTACTCAAAGGAATTGTAAATTTCCCTCCTCTTCTCTATTTTCTTGCCAAAGGCAGAAAATACCTCAGAAAGAGATGGAAAACCATGGTTTTGAAGACACTGGTATGTCTTTGGTGAAATGTTCTATATCTATAACTTGTGAATAAGCTCAGGATAGACATTTGGAGAGAAACATTTGTAGGGGATGGCTGACCTTCCGAGTAGAAAATAAATGCAAAGCTGAAGAGGATTATTTCTATAATTTCTTAACATAATCTTATCCAATCATTAGAAAAACCTCATTAATTTTGTCTATGGGGAAGAGAGCCAGTCTGAAATTGTATAAAATCTTGATTATAGGCCGGGAGTGGTGGCTCACGCCTGTAATTCCAACACTTTGGGAGGCCGAGGCAGGTGGATTGCCTGAGGTCAGGTGTTTGAGACCAGCCTGGCTAACATGGTGAAACCCCGTGTCAACTAAAAATACAAAAAATAGCTGGGCGTGGTGGCGCATGCCTGTAGTCCCAGCTACTCGAGAGGCTGAGGCAGGAGAATCACTTGAACCCAGGAGGCAGAGGTTGCAGTGAGCCAAGATTGCGCCACTGCACTCCAGCCTGGGTGATAGGGCAAGACTGCACATGTACCCTAAAACTTAAAGTATAAAAAAAAAAAAAAACTTGATTACAGACTCTGTTTAAACAAATATACCTTATTTCAAACATTTGTCATATACTCTGAGGGAAAAAATGTATTAACAGATAAAGATGAGGTGATTTGGAATAATCCTACACCATACCATGAAGAATAAAAGTAAAAAAAAACCCTTTAACATACATGAGCTGCTTGGCCCAGAATTGATCATTTCTGAAAACCTTGTTTTAAAAAGACGCTGTTGATTTGGTCTTGGATTTTTATTATTTTACTCAGGAGTAGGATTCTGAACATTTATAGTGGAGTCAATTATTTTAATCATATGCGTCAGACCCGAAGTATTACAAATACTAAATAAATACAGCTTCAAAGAATTTCTGGAGTATCTATTTTCTAACTACATGGCCCCAGGTGTTAATCTATAATCAGGGTTGCCCCTATTTCTCCAAATTCTCAGGAAATTGTTAGTTTTCTTTACGACTTATTGCATGAAACTGATGGTCCCATGTTTTTCAGCGTATTAATAAAACATTTGTTTTAGCTTAGTCTTATAATAGGGTAAAATATGAAGCTCTAACTTTAATATATTAAAGCATGTGATACGGTTTTGCTGTGTCCCCACCCAAATCTCATGTTGAACTGTAAGCCCGTGTTGGGGGAGGAACCTGGTGGGAGGTGATTGGTCATGGGGCAGATTTCCCCTATGCTGTTCTCATGATAGTGAGTGAATTCTCAGAATATCTGGTTGTTTAAAAGTGTGTAGCACATCCACCTTCACTCTCTCTCTCTCTCCTGCTCTGCCATGGTGAGACATGGTGGCTTCCCTTTTGCCTTCTGCCATGATTATAAGTCTCATGAGGCCTCTCAGCCATGCTTCCTGTACAGCCTGCAGAACGGTGAGTTAATTAAACTTCTTTTATTCATGAATTACCAAGTTTCAGGTAGTTGTTTAAAGCAGTGTGAGAATGCACTAACACAGTATGTATGTGCCCATATATACTTTCAGGAATGATGCTATAGTCATTGTTTATCACCAGAGTTCCAAACCTGAAAGTCCTCAGTCTGACAGGCCTAGGCTTAAATAATAATCACACCAGTGAACATTTACTGAGTGCTTACCATGTGCTAAGTGCTTTTTCTTCGGTGGTCCATTTGTCAGCATCTTGGATGTCTCCAAGCTCTCCAGCTTTCTGGGATTAAATCATCCTTTAAGGTTTTAGAAAAAAAACAAACTCAGTCTCACTTCACAAATGGATGTCATCCCATCTCTGCTCTGCAAAGCTCCCTGGGCAGGTGCCTATGGTCCCCCAAGTTCCCTCTAACTTGGTGATTGCCTTCCTGTCTCTTGGCCTCCATTCTTCCTTTCCCTTTCCCCTCTTGCCCTCTCTTTTCTGCACCATGTCACCTCACTGTGCATCCACTGTTTCAGTTCCTTCACAGCCCAAAGCACTTACCATTCAAGGCTGTGTACAAAACAGACTTTACAAAAGGCTTACAACTTTGAGGGGAGTTACTGAAGCAAGATTTTAAATTCCTAGTGCTCTCCCATCATCTCGTATTTAGAAGAATGCTACAGATAATGGGAAATTGAAAGCCACAGGTCTACACCTTTGCTCAGATTGAAATAAATGGCATCTTTATGTGGGAAAAAAGAGACCCAACTCACCAGGGGCTACTATAAATGGAAAGACTCCAAAACTTCCTAATAATATTTAACTTAATAATGCTAAGTCACAAAGGTTTTGTAAACTGGTGGATCCTAGTAATAAAACACATACACACAGACACACACATACTAATTTTAATAGTCTAAACCAGTGGCTTCCATCATTTTCACATGGTCACTTAATAAACCTTTCTCCCTTTGTTAGTTTGGAAGCTGAAACCTAGCTATGTTCACATAGCATATAATCTGACACCTGGGAAGGATAATGAGTTTTGCTCAAAATGTGTACAAGACAGAGTGAAGAAAGCCAAACAAAACAAAATAGGTCATGTTTTCCATTCTAGTGATCATCAACCACATGGGGTTAAGGCAAGTTGTCAGAACATTATTGGATTGCCCACAAATGAAATCCATCAAGTGGTTAGTCTGTTGATTGAAACTCTCAAATGTCACTGCTACCATGTGCCTTTGGGAATTCCCAAACTGCTCATTCTGGCACCACAGGAAGTGAAGAAGAGCAATAAAGACAAGAAATGAGAATAGGTCAAGCCAGAGGGTCTCAGCCTTGGCACACATTAGGATCACTTGGGGGAGCTTTTATACATCATGATGCCCAGGCCACAGCTCAGGCCAGAGGAGGCAGGAATCTCCATGAATGGGACCCAGGCAGCAGCATATCTTAGAGTCCCCAGATAATGCAATGTGCAGTCAATGCTGACAGCCACTATATTAGATTGAAAGCAACAACTAGCAAAACATGGAAAAGGTGATCAAAAATGTATTAAAAATGCAAACAGTGATGTCCCTTATAAATTAAGGCTATAAACATTACCAGTGATAATGTATTTGCTGACCACAGCCGATTATAACCGGAATCTCTGGACTTACTATTTATCTGGACTTTGTAACATTCATAGATTCTTACGCTTAGCTAAAAAATGGCGCCACTATTTTTTTTAACTTAAATCAAATATCTCTTGATAATGGTAATGTTCTTGAGAAGTACCTGACCTGAGAAGATTAAAATCTCTTGAAATAGGTGAATTGAAAAGATATTATAAGTATACTGTCCAGACCTAGGTACTGAGATGAATTTTAGAACTACATAGATATCAAAAGTCAAAGAAAACACAAGTATTGGGGGGAAAAAAGATACTATGCTTACTAAGATTAACCCACAAGAAGATGCTAGTAATATCAATTTCTTTGGCCAAAAAAGTTTTAAAGGAAAAAGGAAGCTCTCTTCAACTGAGGTGGCTAAAAGGTTTGTAAGTTTTCAGGGTCTGAAATGTCTGAATCATTTTTGCAAGTAGTGGAAAAAACAAATGGTGAAATTTTGATTGATTTTCTTTGAGATAATCTTTGGTTTATGAAGCCATAAAGCAAAACTGGGGATGATTCTAATCCCATTATTAATCTCATGATTTATTTATAGATTACTAAAACTCCATCATTAATAAAAGTTATACTTCAGACTGGCATACTATCAGAATAAATAAAGAGAGTTTTTCCCTCCTGGAATTCTTAAGCCAAATACTCTCATATAATTTTGCTTATCTCAGTTTTTAAGGTCTCAAGAGCACCTCACTCCCATGGCTTTGGAAGTATCCACTACAGCACATTAGAGCTAATTTCTCCTGATCCACCTGCTAAAATATTGACAGTACTTATTACCATTAGGAGCAAGTTTATATGCTTAAATCTTGCCAGGTTCAGCATAAACATTGACAATGATAAGTTGGGCTGATGAAAACCAATCAATACTATTTCCTACACATCACTTTCGTAATGCCTCACAGAATTACAGGTGATTAACTGCAGAAGAATATGTCAGCAGTAAAAATTAGTGTTATCTGTGGTCCATGTTTATTGGTCATTTAATTCTTATAAGTCAAATTATTTTGACTTAATGTGATTCTAAATTATATTAAAACCAGGCAAACCAGAACCAAAATATTCATTAAGATGTAAGACTCCAATATTCACAATGAATGAACTTTCACTTAGATTTATCCTTTGTTATAAATTAACCATATTACCTACAGTTATAAGTTTGTATAATTTAAAATATGAGAAAGAAAATTTCTGCAAGAGACCAAAGCCTCAGACTTAAGAAATGTTCAGGCTTCAGCATACCTTGTTTTGGATGAAAAGTGGGTCTAAAAAATCATCTTGTTACAGCCTGGTCAGGAGTGTGTGAAATATCTGGGCAAAGCAAAAAACAAAAAGCAAAGAAACACACAAAATTCCACTAACCACCCCCCACCCCACCACCAAATCTCTCTCACATACACACACACAGACACACACCCACCCACCCAACTAACCAAATAAGCAAGCAAGCAAACAAACAAACAAACTGAGGATGGGGGACACATTTCTTGAGTTCTGGTGGGAGTCAGGGCTCCCAGCTCTGGAGGAGTGATCTACAGCAGCATTTCTCAAAGGATGTGAGTGGATAAAACCCTTGAGATGTTCTACAGAAAAAGAGTTCTGTAGACAAACTGGAGAAGTGTCACTCACCCACTGGAGATTACCTGTGCATGTTGGTCTATTAAAGCCACTGAGAACTTCTCCAGTAAAGACAAATGACAATTACCACTAGTCCAGTATTTTCCACCTTGGTTTGACAATGGACCTCTTCCCCACTCCCACTGCATTTATTAACATTTAGTGGAAGTTCTGTTTCTTGGAAAACATTTTGGGAAACGCTGATCCTTGAGGTGTAAAGGCTGACAACTGAGGGAAAAAAGAGTGTGCATGGAGCAAAAGAAATGGAAATGCTCAGTGAGAACCAGAAATCCCAGACTCCTGAAAGGGTGCCAGTGTCCTCAGGTGACCTCTGTTCGGGGTTTGTGATGTCCATCTCCATCTGTCATTTGCATTCTCTTCTCAATTCCCACCTTGACAGGACTTCTCAATCTGAATCTCACTTTTCTCAATTGTAAAATCAGAGCATTTAAAGAAATGATCTTGATTGTCCTTTCTAGGCCCAATTAGACGATTTTATCTTAACTAGTATAATGGAGAAAAAGAGAAAATAGAATTTGCTTGACAAGAATTCTCTTTATGACTAACTTTTCTGGAATGCAAAATGAATGATGTATGAAATAGAAATCCTATGATAAAACCATATGTGAACAGGTGATAACAGGCAATTCTTTTTTTTTAATTTTTAAGTTCCAGGGTACATGTACAGGATGTGCAGCTTTGTTATGTAGGTAAACGTGTGCCATGGTGGTTTGCTGTACCTATCAACCCATCACCTAGGTTATTAAGCCCAGCATGCATTGGCTATTCTTCCTGATGTTCTCCCTCCCCTCACCCCACCCCCAACAGGCCCCAGTGTGTGCTGTTCTCTTCCCTGTGTCCATGTGTTCTCATTGTTCAGCTCCCACTTATAAGTTAGAACATGCATGTTTAGTTTTCTGTTCCTGCATTAGTTTGCTGAGGATAATGGCTTCCAGCTCCATCAATGTCCCTGGCAAAGGGCATGATCTCCTTCCTTTTTATGGCTACATAGTATTCCATGGTGTATATGTACCACGATTTCTTTGTCCAGTCTACCATTGATGGGCATTTGGGTTGATTCCATGTCTTTGCTATTGTGAATAGTGCTGCAATGAACATATGTGTGCATGTATCCTTGTAGCAGAATGATTTATATTCCTTTGGGTATATACCCAGTAATGGGATTGCTGGGTCAAATGGTATTTCTGGTTCTAGGTCTTTGAGGAAGGTGATTCTTAATTTTCATTATTCTGGCCATTTTGATTGAAGTTTGATAGTCACAGGGTGTAACCTGGAACAAACCAAGTTTTGATAGTGTACTTGATGTCATTCCACAGTTTTTAAAAAAGAACAGCTCAGAAACTTCCAGAAGCAAGATCTTTAATTAAAACCATGGGACAATTTTTAAATTAATTCTTTCAATTAATTGTGCTTCAGGTTGTACATTCTGTGACTACATTATTCTTATTAAACACAGTTTGCACCTCAAGAAGGATCAAGATGTTATTGAAATGACTGATTTAAATGAAACTAATCTAAAAATCAAGGAAATATAATAGGGCAAGATTTTTTTGGCAAAAGTGTCTATGTATTATGCATATATCAGTATTTTCCTTTAATAAAAGTTAAATTAATTGGAGATAGCAAGAACTTATAATTACCAGGGAAACTAAATCATTGATCTGATGCCATTATTGCTGACAGTTGTTTTCCCATAATTCCCACTAACCAGCCTCTGTAATTACATGATAATTTTGAGATTGATGACTTAAAAGTCACTTGTAAGTTGCATCCCGATTATATGAAACAAGGAACTGTTTGAATCAGTCCCCAAACTGATACCAAATTATCTTAAGATGTACTTCTACATTGAATCAATCTATTTTTTTTAGTCTCCATTTGCAATCATTTTGGATAAAAATGTTTGGTACACACTTGATTAGAAAAGTAGAAATTAAAGTCTTAAAATGAAAACTAATAATACAGGCTCTTCCTCACAGGTGCATATGCCATTAGGCAAAGCTCCTGCCTTCTCTTCATGTCAGATCTAATCTATAGCAACGGTCTCAACCCTGACTGCATATTGGCGTGGCTGGGGAGGTTTTAAAAATTTCCAATGCCCAGGCTACACCTGAAACTAAGCAAGTTAGACTCTCTGGGTGTAGAACCTGGGCATCGGTATTTTTATTAACTTTCCAGAAGATTCTAATATGCAATGGAATTTGATAACCAGTGAACATGTATAGCCTAGTTAATGAATTTCCAAGTAAACTGGTGGTACCAATTTAATTTAAAATTGGCACTGGGAAGCACATCTATTTTTGTTTTTCAACTCTTCTGTAGAAATCTCAACAGAAATGAAGCTATAAAAAGGGGATAATAAGACCTTGTGGTAGACACCTTTAGAATGTCTACTCAGATCACAGGGACTCCTTAATTGCTTTCCTCCTTCATCCATAGAAGAGGGTCCTGGTGGCCCCTGGAACAAACAAACTGGTGAACTGGAATCCCAATTCTGGGATTTTTGAATTGACATCGGGAGTTAACATTTCTGCATGGTTGGGTATGTGGGCACTGGAGTGGCTGGGTGCTCTGGCAGGTGGACTGAGTAGCTGAGAAATGTATGAGAAGAGAGAAGAGAAAAGAGAGAAGAGAGAAGAGATGGCAAAATCAATCAGAGATGAGCGGCAGAGCCAATGCTTCTAGACTGCCAGGATAGACATCTGTGGTTTTTGCCTGTCTGACACCCCTCCCCATTTTCTTAACAGTGCCCTCTTCTCCTTCAGGGAGTATCTCATTCCCATTCCATGTGGTCCTGGGGAGAACTGATGAGTTAATCCTACCATCCTCTTGCTCCTTGAGCAGAGACCTGAGGCAGAAAAAAGTGGTGCTGTCAATTTGGTGGCCATCATCATGAGAAACTGTTGGTTGCTGCTATAGGGATCTCTGGGGCTGCTCTGATGTCTGTGCCTCCCAGAGCTTGATTGGTCAGCAAGTCTTTGAATTCTGGGATCAAGGGTGTCTGTTGCTTGCAATTTAAGAATCCCAACAGAGTTCACTACAGTCCTCTAGGTCCCAGCCCAAATCTATTCAGAGGCCTTATAGCCTTACAGCATTCTGTTTTGGGGCATTTGAGGCATTCCTGTATCCTAATTTTTTTTTTCTTCATCTAGCTCATGTTGTTTTTGATATTTATAACTACAAGTCTTCACGAATATAAATTTTAATTGACTCTCTTATTTATGTCATATGTCCCTTATATATGGTCCTGAGACTATTTAAAGCAGAAACAAGGCCTTCCAAGCCCTATTACAATCTTTAAGGTCATAATCAACAAACCCAACTCTTTTATCATTTTGCATGCTTTGGAAAGCTTAATTTATTCATTTTCATTTTGTTAAGTATGAAGATCTTGGAGAGAAATTTATAACAAAGGCATACTTTGTGAACAACAGGATTAAAAGCTTATCAAACACAAATATGGTTCTAAATAATGTATGATACTTGGAACAGGAGTCCAAATCTACTCCTGTAAAAAGAGCTCTTACTTCCTCTATCAAGCAATATTAAATGAAATTATAGTACCATCATTAAATCCAACTGTACACCAATAAATTTTCATTTCCAATGGTACTCTTCTTTATTAAAAAATCTTTATTAAATAACAAAATATGCCAGCTAATATAATAAGTACTTCCTTGAGCTCAATATTAATATAGTTGGCACACAATTCGAGGCTGTCTACCCGAATGCAGAAGCACATGACTTTTTCCTTGTGATCCAGCAAGCAGAGTTAGACGGACATCAACTGAAAAACCAAAGAAAGCCTCTGGGATTTCTTCAGGCCCAGGCAGGTCACAGGAGTGGTGATGAGTGTGTGTGTGTGGCAGTGGGGGGATTTCAAAGAGGTTATTTCTACATAGATCTAGATGAATCTATTATTAGAATTCAGAGATAATTGTCAAAATATTTTTTTTTTTTGAGACAGAGTCTCGCTCTGTTGCCCAGGCTGGAGTACAGTGGGGCGATCTTGGCTCACTGCAAGCTCTGACTCCTGGGTTCGCGCCATTCTCCTGCCTCAGCCTCCTGAGTAGCTGGGACTACAGGCGCCCTCCACCACGCCCGGCTAATTTTTTGTATTTTTAGTAGAGATGGGGTTTCACTGTGTTAGCCAGGATGGTCTTGATCTCCTGACCTCGTGATTCACCCACCTCAGCCTCCCAAGATTTTTTTTTTTAAAAGAAAAATACAGTGCTAAGCAGCTTAAGTGATGAACAATGTTGTGGTCTCCAGCAAACTCTGGATGAACAATAATGAAATGGAAATAGTGGGTCCAGTGCCAATAAAATGTGATCATAAAGTCTGACCAGTTCACAATGTTTCTTTTTCTAAGAGTCGAAGAGAAGGAAAGTATCATATAGGAATATTCTGGAAAAGAAAGTGGGGTGAATGAAAAGAAGCAGTTTAAAAGCTATTCTTCTTACCATCATACTTTATTTTTAATACAAATGCCATAAAATAAAAGGTACCCAGGCATCTTTTAAACAAAAATACATTTTCTGTACATCAAACCATCATTTACAGATTAACACTGCAAAAAATTTGAATGAATAACTCTTAATTTGTTTACATAAAATTATCTGAAATAAACAAAATTATATGTAGAATGAGAACAAACAAGAACCAATTCAAACTCCTAAAATCTTGCCTCTGTATTAATTTCTTCAGTTTCAAAATCATACTCATCTACAAAAGGAAAATAGGTATTCTTAACGTTGAACATTATTTACAAAATGAATTCGTTTCTCTCAGTTTCTGTTGGTTTTGTGGTCACCCAACACATAAGTTGTGGTGACTCCTTAAGCGACCCTGAACTGCTATTCTGCTCCAGCTGGGAGTGCCTGCTCTCTGCCCCGGAAGGAGGCATTATACCAACTCATAGTATTTCCCTGTTTGGGGGTCAAAGTAACAGTTCAGACAAGGGTCATACAACAAAGTCAGTACTTCCTCGTCCTCTTCCACACTGAGGTCTTCTTCACCTGTGGGGAAGGGGAACCACAGACACATTAGCTGTTGGCTTGGCCCGGAATCCCCAAACAAGGGCAACGAAGCAGGAATCACCATCTCTCCTGGGGGATTTTCTTTATGCAGGTAGAAGGTTTAGGCCGGAAGGAAGGAGCACTGTGGAAGTGGTGAGACTCTAAACATGTGGTGCCAGGTGGAGAAGAAACACCAGTGACCACAAGGACCAACTTCTTGACAAAGGACAAGAAAAACTGAGTGTGAAGAACTGGCGGGAGGGGAAGGAAGAAAGGGAGAGGGCCAAAAGACTTAAGAGTTATGCTTATTAGGATTAGGAAACTTGCCAGGATCCAAAACTAATTGTCACAGTTCTAAACTTCTTCATGGGCCAGAGCTGTACAAAATGCAAAACAGTGCAAACTAACTAATAAAATAGAAAACTTGATCCGCATTCAATCATCCTAAAAAGGCTACCCAACAAATATGAATTAAAATAATAGAACTATAAGATACATAGAACAGACAACATACACAGAAAAAAAATGTCAGGTGATTTGTAGTTTTATTAGTGGTGGCGGGAAGTCTGCTCAGTGTTTTGGGGATAGAACATGGCTTGATGTTTTCTCTCGTGACAGCCATTTAGATGGATTGGACAGAGAGGACAACTGTCTAAGTCATTATCAAGGCCTGCTGGCTTCCAACAAATGGCATGAAATGAAAAAAAAAAAAACAACTGTTCTACAAAGATGTTTCCTGAGCACCTTTTATGTGCTCAGTGTTGTGCTAAGTACTTTTGTATTCAAAAGTGAGTGCATTCTGAGTACTTCTGAAAGTTCATGTAATGAGTTCAGGGACTGAGAGGTCAAGACCTTCCCAGCCAGAGAAGATCAGAGAGTAGGCTCAGGTAGAAAGAGGTAATAAGAAAACACTCCTCTCCCTTCAATAGCACAGGCTATTAAAGACCGAAACCAAACCAAAACCAAACCCCAAACCCAACCCAACCCTGAAGCTTTGGGCTATGTGCTCACCAGGGTGAGCTTCAGAAGAGTTTGGATGGTGGGTATGGTGCAGGGCTCACTCATAATAGAGGTGCAATAAAAATGGAATGTTTGTTGAAGGTGTAAATAAAAGCCCATGATCTTAAGTGTCACTGCCTAGAGGAAGGGAGGATGGTGGTGGTGGTTGTGGGGTTCCATCTTACTCAGCCAAAATCAGACCAAGCTGGTGCCTGAACATTGTCAGGACATTGACAAACTGGAGTTAAGTCCAAGGGAGTGGTGCCTACATGGTGAAGTGGGGGTTTAAAACTGTACCACAGCCACTCCTCTGCCCACTTTTCTCCTAACCATCCAAAAACACATTTAGTGTGATCCTTCCATGAGCCGGACACTGAGTTAGGTGTTCAGGACATGATGACAAGAAACAATCCCTATTCTAATGGACTATGCAGAGAAACAGGTGGAATGTGAAATCCGCTGATTCTTGTGAGTTGAGTGCAGTGCTAGCAGTCTTTAAAAGTGGAGTTCAACTGAGGAATGATTACATCTGCCTTGGTTGCTAATACCTCATTGGTAGAGCCCTTGATGGTTTAGAAAGCTCTTTCTCATGTAGTAGTTCATTTGGCCCTCATGACCCTGTGGAATATGCAGGAATTATCATGCCCATTTTATAGATGAGGAAACCAGGGTTCACAAAGTTGAACAGCTCATCTGAGGTTTGTTGGTGAGTTAGAGGCAGAGCTGGGGACACTCTCAGTTTCCAGAGTAAGAGTTCAGTGTTCTTTCTACCAGTCAGAGTACTTTGTACCAGTCTACTCAGTCGGACCTTGATTATGCTAAAGGAGTGGTGTAACATGTTTAATTCGGAGCTATTACATTGAAGGAATTTAGACATAGAAAAGACTAATAAAAAATTTAAAAGTGTCCTACATTTTAATAAGTCAGGTTTGGAAACAAAGAAATCTGATTTCTCATAGTTCAAAAATATTGTTAAAGATGAGAGAGTCCCTGGGGGAGGGCAGAGGCAAACAGTTCAATAAGTCCAAAGGAAATGGGCTTGTTAACTCCAGAAAAGAGAAAGCTTGATGAGGTGACAGCAGCCCTTCTGGATTCAAGCATATGAAGGGTGGCATAGGAGTGAGAAGTTAAGAAAATCTGGGGTTCCAGGAGGAAGCCATAGGATCAACAGGTGGAAGCTAAGAGGAGCCATTTTTTTGGGGAGGCTTAGCACAAGGAAGAATTTTCTAAGCATTAGAGCTGACCAGCAAATGAAACATGTACTCTCGAAAGGGTGAAGCAGAGAGTGGGGCAACGATTTGTGCAGCATTTTGTAGATGAACTCTGCTTAGAACAGGGGACCAGATCCAATGATCCCTGTAGTGCTTTTGATGAGCTTCTGTGACTCTGGGCTGCAGCAGTTTATATCTTTGAAGTATGAAAGGACTTTGCTAACAACCACATTAATAATGGTAGCTGACCTGACCACCCTGCACAGTTTCTAATTAAGAACAGGAACTCAGAGAAGGAAGGCTGCATTTCCTTTATCTTCTTCTGTTGTCTTCAGAGTCCCCAGGGCCCTGCCTCTATCCTTGAGAGTATTCCTCAAATGGTCATTCCATATTGAAAATGACCCCCTTTAGATCACTTTTTCACATCAAAGGAGAGTACGTACATCCTCTACTTTCAGATATTCAATCCATTATGCCTTTAAAGTTTGGACTACTTGAGAGAAATGAATAAAGTTAGTTTATCAATTAGTATCTGCTATGTGATTGAGCTGGGCATAGTCTAGTTGTGAATGTGACACAAACACATGAAGCAAAAGCAGCTACTAAAGATTAATGAGGAGTTAAACTGGAAGGCTCTACTGCTGAGTGGCTAAGAGCACTCAAGGGCTCTAGAATCCAATACACTGGGGGCGAATGGAAGCTCGGCTTCTTACCGCCTGAAAGCTGGCTACAGATCGTTTCACCTCGTCGGACCTTGGTTTCCTTGTTTACAAAATGGGAATAACAATGCCTATTTGGTAGGGTTTTGAGGAAGATTAAATTAGACACTGGTAATATGCATAACACAGCACACATAGTAGTTGTTTAATAAATGATAGTTACTATTAGGGATGATAATATAATAAATCATGAACTATAGGCTATAACTTTCTTAGTAACTCAGGATGGAAGTACTGATGTCGCTTAAAGTGTGAAGAAAAGGCTTCATAGAGGCAGGAAGGATGATGTTTAGACAATGGAGTCAGACAAACTCAGGTCCAAATCCCATTTCTACCATATCACAGCTGTGGGATATTGGGAAATTCACTGCTCTGAGCCCCAGCTTCCTCATATGTAAAGTACAGATAATAAAAGTACCTGTCATTGTTCCTATGAGAACTAAATAACACTCAGCACATGTACACAGTAAGTACTCAGTAAATGTTATCACCATCATCATGGAAAACAGGATATGTGAGCCAGACACAAAAAGGGTTATGTACGTTTATACCTTATTCCCTACCTGAAAACTCAATCTGTTTGATTTTTTTTACAACCCCAAAACATAGTGGATTTGAAAGAAATAGAAAGACCCCCAATTAGTTTTATATAGAACATTAGGATAAATTCATCTTTAAATAAAAAAACAGTTCTTATACCAAAAATTGTGTATGTTTCCAAAAGTAAAACTAATTTTTTCCATCAGGTATAATGTTTAAATCACATATCCCTGAGGTAAATGATTATAAGTGAAACTCTCAGGGACCTGCCATTGGATTCTGTCTTACTCCATCAGCACATCATGGGGAACTCAGACCTCTGGCACGTAAGAGTTACATGCTATATAATTATTCAGTGTATTCTGTGCCTATGTTTGCAAAAAAGATACATTTTTAAGCTGGTGCTATTAAATGAGAAAACAAAATACATTTACAACCAGTTGGGAATCTTTCAAGATGAAAACAACCATTGTAATGGCCATGGGTCTTTATCACCCATTTGCAAAGGGATCGAGGTAGATCCAATTCATTAGTAGAGGTTTTGCTACATAATGCATACAAACTGGAGCAATAACTGCGATATAAATGCATTCGTTCCAATACATATCACTATAGAATGGGACCCTCGCGCATTATAACCATGGGGACTAAGATAGGTTTTTTGGTTTTTTTAGTACCAAAGCTTCAAATGGATGAATTTTAAAACTACCAACAATGACATTCATACAAAAATTGGGTGAGATTATGTATAATTTTATGTTGAAGTAAGTGCTTTAAGCTTACATAAAAGGTTTTGTTTTCATTGTAACTTAATTTTCAAAGCCTCCAACTTACATCATTTTGCCATTATAATCCCTACGTAATGAAATTATAATATCATTACGCAATTACCACTATGATGTCAAGCATTGGGAAATGTTTTGAAAGGTAATTATCGTGGATGGGTATGGGGTAATTTTCAATTATATTCTTGGATAGAGCTGAGTTTGTTTTTCCTCAAAATGCTAAATTGCTCTATTTAAAGATTGGCTACAGAAACTCTAGAAGGACAAATTAACAAATAAAACCATTTTCTGCTACTAGACTAAGAGCATCTGGATAGGGGTCCAAATTACATTTTTTTTCTCTTCTACACACAATAAAGCCATTTCTAGTGAAATAAAATTACCTTTCAGATAATAATCTATTTACAAACTTTCAGCCTCATCCACTCTGAAATTGGTTAACAGCAATAACAGAAGAAAAACCAATGGAGCCAGACCAAATGCAGCAATACGGGCTGCCGTTCTCTGGGTAGATCAGCTCGGGTAAATAACCCCTCCAGTTCACCTTCTGAAAGTCAATTAATATAAATGTTTAATTATCTATATTTAATGCATTTTAACTGTAGATAATAGAAAACCTACACACCCAAGATGTCTCTTCAAGCTTGAAAATAAATGATGTGGCACTAGTTTATCAGATTTTAAATCTCTGAATCAAGACATTGACCTGGATTTTCAATTTTCTGACACTGCCGTCTACATTTTTTTTAAAGTTAATGTATTTTCTCTCCTATAGATCTTGAGAACTGATTGACTGTATTTTTATGTGCATACTAATACACTATTGTTTAAGCAATTCAACAGCGAGGGATCACCATTTGGAGCAGTCAGCCTTAGGATCAATGAAGATGACATTTTAGATAAGATTCTGCTGAGTACTGGGTGCTTGCAAACTCTACCACCAACATATCTCACAGTAGGGCAAAATTAACTCACACTAAAGTCTGAGAAAGTCCACTGTGAACTGCTGAATTTCAGTTCTCAGCAAACATGTACCCTCAAATGGGAGAAAGATAAATAACCAACAATGGAAAGAAAACAATGAAATGCTACTTTCTTCCAATTAGAGGGCTATATTGTTTTTGAAAGGTAAATAACATTGTATTATTATATTTCAGGTGTCATTTGGGCAATAGGTACATTACCCCTTTTGTAAAAACTGGTGGCTATATTTTACTTGGAAAATGCCATTTTAGGGAACATGTTGAAGAACTTGGATCATTAATTAGGAATTATTACAATTTCATTATTTCCAGGTAGTCTCTACTTACAAATATGCAGTGATTCAGATGTGCAGTTGTAACCCTGTGGTTTACAACTCTACACGTGAAGGAAGGCACCTCTCCAAGGTACTGAGCTCTGAAGCCAACAGAGCCCATAATATCTTAGGAGCCTGATTTTAAGCAAGGTATCAATGTTGAGCTATGGGAAAATGCATCCCAATTCCAGCAAGGAAAGCTGGGACCAGCCTTCTGGGTTGCACATGGTGGATAGGTAGGTGGGGTGGTTCTGGAACAGGAGAAAGAGCCTCAGACACCTGCAATGTGTTTCGCTCTACTGGAGAGTTCACTTCTAGTGGCCCTGAAAAGAAGGCACCTCTTGATACTAGTGAGGCACTGATTTCCCCCGTCTGTAATCCCTTCCTGCAGAGAAGACTCCCCCAGGACCCTGAGAGCTATGTAAGAGAAAATATCACCCTACTCACAGGGGAAGGGGCGGGGTCTCTGCATTAAAGGAATGTTAGAAATACCATGAATCATTTTATCATCTGAGAGTTGAGGTGGGGGTGCTATGGGTCTAAGAAGAGTACCAAGGTAAACACTATTTTATCCAGAAAGCTTCAAGAAAATACAACTTCCTAAATTAAAAAAATTGCAGTGGATATTTCAGTCATGTGGTTCTTATCCACCTAAATAGGAATTCTGTGGTCACACTACAGTGTGGGATTTAAGGGTGTGGACACCCTGGTCAGACAGGTCTGGGTCAGTGTCCTGATGCACACTCAGGGTCTGTGACCCAGGCTAGCCCCTTATCTCATCTGTAAAGTGGGAACATAATATAACCCCACACTAAGCAGTGTTGGGAGGTATGAGGTAATGCACAGAAAAATTCCAAACAGTGCCGGGTACACAACGGTGCTTTATTAATGCTGGCTTATTATTTTCATATCACCAATATTGCTCTTTTGGGAAAAGTCTCCTTTGCATCTGAAATAAATCTTCGAGGTACAAAAAAGATCAAAAGAATAGATCAAATCATTCTCATATTTCCTATGGCCAGTAGAGTCACTCATTCACTCATCAAATATTTATGGGGCATTTACTGTGTCCTAGAAGCCACACTAGGCACTGGGGGTACCAGAGTTGTTCAGCAACTTTTAGACTCAGAGTATTAGGTAAATGTCAAAGAATTATGTGGCAGTTAATAGGAGGGCAGTGAAAGAATTCCTCTGTTGGAGAAGAGCAGGTAGCCAGATCCTAACCCCCACTTTACCCACAGAACAGAGCTTTTACCCACAGAACAGAGCTTTTATCTCCTCAATACATGAGGATTCCTTCTTTCTGGTTAGCTGTGAGAAGCCATAACATTTCTGTAAACTCTTTACTAGTAATTTGGATATTACGTCTACAAAATAAGCATCTGCTACCCATTTATATCTCATGGGAGATTAATCAACAACCATATGGGAATATTTGGTGTGGCTCTGCCATAAAAAAGGTATAAGAATATTATTTTTATGAGAATCAGGCAACTCCCAAACTCCTTCTGAATGCCTTTCTTACTCAAAATCTATGTAAACTGCAAGATAGGGCTACAGACCTGAAGACAGAGGTTGTTATTATTCCATTTTGGAGCTGGTAAGCATGAATAATTTAAGGGTCATAACTGTAAAGGAACAAATGTCAAAAACAAATTGACAACTATTCTTTGAGCAAAGTATGGTTCATTTTCAAAAGGTCATTTTAGTAGTTTTCTCAAATAAGTTCTGAAATCTTAATTTCCCATTTTTACGTTTCACACAAGTTCCAGGAAAACACATTTTAGTAAGTGTTAAGGGCACCATGTCCGATAGTAATTGATATTCAGCAAGTGTGTTATAGCCCAGGAGGAGCTGTGAAGAGCTGATCATTTCCCATCCAGTGGGATGTCAGAGATCCGAATGCAGTGCTCTTCCTGCTGGCCGGCTGTGATGGAAACCAGGCTGTTCACGTGAAGGTGGCATTCATGCACTTGAGACATTCTGGCTGAGCAGAAACTGGCTGTGACACAAACTCCTACTGAATAAAGTAGGGACAGGAACCTCTGACTCAAGGGCCAGATATAACTCATGCATTTACTTTTGTATGGCCTGGGGCAAGTTTTCTAGAATTATGTATCAGGCAGAGTATATTTCCCTGCTGTTAAAATGCAGTAATTCCTCCAGCTGCAGAAATGCAACTTGGCCTCTCCATCTCTGATAGAGGTATGATGGCTCAGCACATCACTGCACTGCCCTAAGTCCCAGTGTAACCATGTGGAAGATGGGATAATAATAGCATCCACACCTCACTAGGCTATTGTGAGAATTCAAGGGCACATGTAGGCCCAGAACACAGGAAGATTAAATAAATAGCTATTATTATTTATATCCTAGAAGTCCAAAGGTGGGCGACACCTTTCCCTGTGAATGAGTCCTCAGGCACCACATTCACACCTCAGTGAAATGGTTCTGTAGAAAGGGCACTGATGTGGGGGAAGCCTGGGCCCTAATCCCAGCTAGGGCTCTGACTGGGCATTTGATCTTGGTCAAGTAATTTACCTCTTTAGGCAAATTGAGGGGTTGGACCACATCAGCGTTTTTAACTGGTTCATCAGAGCCCCAGGGCAGGATTCTGAGATCCTAACCCCCCACTTTAGCCAGAGCAGAGCTTTTATCTCTTCCATACATGAGGAATCCATATGAGATTTCACTTGAAAGAAAAGTTGTTACTGCTTATGAATAAAGTTTAAGAGCCACGGCATAAGGTGGTCTATAACTCTTTAACTGCCAAAATGTATGGGTCAAAGTTCAATACTCTCACAATTAAATTTTAGAAATATACCAAATATACCAAAAAAATTGGAATGGGGGGAAATTTGAAAGTCAGATTTCAATGAATTGCTTTACTTTTTTCCCACACGCTTGTAATAAAAAAAAGGATGAGTTAAAGAGTATTTCCCAACCTCCTTTCCTCCCTTTATTCCTTCTCTTCTCCTTTCTAATGAGAACATAGAGAATCTAATATATGCTGGAACTTGCACAGGGCACCAAGGATCCAGGAGTGAGCAAACTGACAGTCTCCTAAAAACTCAGAGGCTACTTAGGAGGAAAGACAATAAACAAGTAGACAAATCAAGATTTACAAACTGTGAAAAGGCATGCAGATTACGTTAGAAGGTGAAGTGAGAGAACACAGTGAGTGGCAGACTGATCTACTTAGGTAAGACTGTCTGGGAAGGCCTGTAAGAAGATAAACAACATGCAAATATCCAGGCCCGGCAGTTCCATATCCAACGATCCTGCCCTTCATTCAGCTGTTCACTCCCTTGGCCTTGCCTTAGATCTGGTCAACTGTGGCTCCCTGTCATTTCTAACAAGCATGGGTGGGAGGAGAGGGGGCTGGCTCAGGGCTGACAGGTGACCAGAGGTATCTCTCTCTTTTTTAAAGAACTTAGTCACTGAGCCCTTGAGATTTTAATTAATGCTTTTCCTGTAGATCAGAAACTCTTAATGGAAAAATAATATTTCAACTCCTGGTTTTATATATACATATATTTTTAGTAGGTAATCTACTTACCCAGTTCAAAATCCACAAAGGATAAAAATATAATGGCTAGGCTCTGGGGCCAGGCTGCTTGGGTTCAAATCCTAACTTTGTGACTCAGTAGTTGTGGGACCTTGGGCAAGTCATTTGAGAACTTTGTGTCTCAGTTTCCTCAGCTGTAACACACACACACACACACACACACACACACACACACACACACACAATTTCCTCCTGGTGGTGGTGTGAGGGCTAAATGTAATGACTTGGTGTCTGGCATAAAGTAAGTGCTAAATGAATGGTGTCGTGCAACAAGAACCCAGGAAGGGTTCCAGACTGCTCACAACCATACTTCCCTTCCCCTTCCGATGATATAAACTGGAAACTTGAGCCCATAATTTTTCTTTGACACTTTAGCAGAACAGATGGAAACACTATCTCAGCATACTGGTAAGTATGGACTGTCTTATGCTGCCTAAAACTATGCAATTAACATGCCATTAACCAAATAGGAAACACTGTTTTTTGATGGTGTTAATTAACTACAAACCACTCAAGCATATCAGAAAAGTGGAACATGAGTAAATAGAAAATGCTTGTTTTTGGAGGCATTAATCAACTACAAACCACCCAAGCATATGAGAAAAGGGCCAGGGGACAGCTGATAAAAATCCAGGGTGACAGGCAGAAGGGATGCTTGATCTGGATAACACTGGCCAGCACATTTCTACAATTCTCTGAATTTGCCCTCAATGGAAGTTCTGTTTAGCTTCAACATAACTGAGCTCCTGCTGTCAGAACCGGGCTTGGCAATGGTGACTTTAAGACATCCTTCCAGCTGTTTCTTGCTAATATATATCTTGGGTGCCTTTGTTCAAGGACCACGCTCTCAGTTCCTGTGGCTTATTTAGGACACCTAGCATAACACATTATTTGTTCCCTCACAGCAAGGTCTCCTCCTGACAGCCAAGATTCTATTTTTCTGTCATAAGTAATTATAAATGCACACCTCTAAAAAGATTCCCAATTTGAGGGGCATAATCTATTTTAGATAGTAAATCACAGAGACATCTCCATCCCTTGGGCGGCCAAAACGTACAACTCAGATGTATGGGCTCTCACTCTGAATTCTCCATACCTAAAGAAAAATGCGATGCTCTACTTTTTTCCCTGGGGCAGTTAGGAAAAAAAAACCTGGCACTTTTGTTGGAGCAATTTATATTGGTTTCACTTCCACTTTTTTTAAAGCTTCAGATATAACATTTCTATCTTCAAAATTCAACCCAGAAAACTGTCTGAGAGAGTCCCACTCTGAGGTTATTTGTTACTCCAATTATGCACTTGAGATTACCCCATGCCTCTGCCATCTCAACTCCTCAGTTTTCACCAGAGATTCTCTTATGTTCCTCTACCACGCACACCTGACAGTCAAGTTCCCTGCTCACAACCAGAAACTAATGGTTCATCTTTATGGCTCACGCCAACCAAATGAACACCTGGCAAATTTTCATTCCTGGTTCCTTCTGATTTTTATCTTACTAATACCTATTGTAGCTACGTGACAACTTCTGCTTTAATGCAAAGGTTGTATCTTTGCATTCATGGAAACAGGTATCTGAGTGATGTTGAAATATCGTGTCTGCTGTATAATAATGCCAACAGCTGGTATTTGGTAGGCACTATTCTAGGTGCTTCATATACAGCACCTCATTGAATCTTCACAAGGAATAATCGGGGAGGCACTAACTATTATTCGTGTTATTTTATAGATGTAGTAATCAAAATTCATAAAGGCCACACAGTGGGAATTGGTAGTGCTGAAATTCAGATGAAGGTCAATTTGACATCCAAACCATATTCTTATACCTTAAACTATATTTTGCCCTGGTATTAACCTTTAGAAGAACAAGGGTAGTTTCTCTCATCTTCTTTTTAGTTGTAAAGAACCCATTATTCTAAAAAATGAGGCTCAGGTTACCTCATTTAGGGTGTGTAAGACTAAGTGATCAACATTTAATAAAAACAGTGGCATCTCAAAGTGATGGATTCTATTTATAGTAAATTATTTTTATTTTCTTATGCATATCGTTTTTCATAGTCCCACCTTGAACACTCAAACTTTCAGAGGAATCTGGACGCTGCTCAGCTGGCTGTTGACTGGGAGGAACGATTGGTGGGCTCAACATATTTAACCAGTCCCTAAAAAGAAAACAAAGTGAATGAGCATGTCTGGAATTCCATATATAGATTTTAGGTTTCCCATGGATTTTCAATTCCCTGGGGCTTCCACAAAGAAACACTTTTTTTCCTCCTTCATATTTCAGAAAGATAGATGTCCAGATATCAATATCCAGTTTTGTAAATTGGTTAATATGGAGTCAATCACTTAACTAGCCAGTTTGAGAAATACTTCAACTAAATGAATATTCCTCTCAAAAGTTTATTGTTGTTGTTATTAAATTACAGCAGAGTCCTTTTCACATAAGAAATTATTTCAGTAACTCAGAGGAAATGTAGCTGAGATGAAGCTCCTTATGAGCTTTGGGTAAGAAAGCGTGACAAAGTCACATGCCACATGTCATGGATGGTCGCACTCCACAAGGTGACTCAGAACTGAAGTCAGTCTTGGAGCTGCCATGTACCCCAGCAGTGGTGGGAGTCAGTCTCTCTTAACTCGGGGCTTTTGAGCAGTGAAGGCAAAGGAAGGGGGAGTGAGGGCTTTCCCCATCTCTTTACTTTCCTTCCTACTGCACTCTTCCCCAGTCTCTTGCTTCCTCTCGTAGATACCTGGGGGGTACAATTCAAGCTGGTGACATCCAGAAGGCTTGAGTCACTGCATGTTCTATTTTAAGCCCTTCTCATCTCTAAACTTACCACTGAGCTTCATTAGTGGTAAGGAGCAGGCAGGAGGACGTAAAAGATTTTCCAATGTGAATTCTATTTCTTGCACTGCTATTAGTGCCCTTTATCATTTACCTTATTCTTCTCAATAGAAGTATGTCTTTATAACTAAATAATTTCTTTCTAAATTTCTGTACTTCCTACGGTATTAATCTACAATGGGAGACAGTTCTAGACAACACCTAAGAGCACTGGCTCTGCAGGCCAATTCCAGCTACGTGCTTCCTACAGTAAGAACTTGGCCACGTCACTTAGCATTGCTAAGATTCATGTGTGAAAAGGAGATAATAACAAAAGAGTTGAGTGTTAGGATTAAACAGAAACAAATGGAAGAAAAACATTTGGTGTGAATATGGGTACAGAATTAGCACTCAATAAATTTCAGCTTTGA
This sequence comes from Pan troglodytes, assembly GCF_028858775.2. Lineage (NCBI taxonomy): Eukaryota > Metazoa > Chordata > Mammalia > Primates > Hominidae > Pan > Pan troglodytes. The sequence goes on from NC_086015.1 coordinate 62,769,070, forward strand.
CCACTATCATCTTCATTATCAATGAAGATCATGGTGTGGACTTACCTACAATGATAAATAAACCAAGGTAGAAATGGATTTTGTTGGAACTAAACCGGTAAAGGATGGTAGAATGATTAACAGTCTATACAACAGAGATTTTCCTTACAAACTATTTGCTTTTCCAGCATAAAAAGCATATTAATGTCAAAATTACCTAATTCCTACTTATAATATTTTATGATACTTTCAGTCACTGCTCACCATAGCTATCACTAGATTATGGCTGGTGAAATAAGCAAGGTGAGCATGCTGTGTAATTGAATTTCATAATAACACATTAAGGGCATCAGAAAGGATTTGTCACAGACTTCCAAGCTAATGGGGCATTTTCTGATAAGCACTGTTTATTTAGGCTACTTAATTATAGCAGACCAAAAAATTCCTGCACTATAGGAAATTACAAGGTCATATACAAATTACCAGCACAGTGACCTCATTACTCAATAAGGGTGATGAAAAACAAGGATGAACAGGAGAAAATAATGTTATCACATCATGACACCCCCAGCTACAAATCAGAAACTATATAATCACAGTAGGAGCTACCCCAGTGGGGAAAGTGTAGGTGGGAGTTGAGTGAATGTTACGAAATGTAAGACACTCACTTCTTAGGTCAATAATTTGATCAATGTTTTTCCTTTTCAGCAGTAGCTATGAAAAATACAGGGCTTTTCTTTTTGTGATTAAAAAAATTTTAGATTTATAGAAAAGTTGCAAGAAGAGTATAAAGAACTACTGTATATCCTTCACCCAGTTTCCCCACCTTTAACATTTTATCATATTTGCTCTCTATCTCTTAATCTATGTATCTACTGACCTACCTATATATCTATCTAAACAGGAATCAGCAAACTATGGCCCATGGGCCAAGTCTGGCCCACTGCCTGTCTGTGTCTAGCTTGCAAACTAAGAATGGTTTTTACATTTTTAAATGGTTAAAAAATTAAAATAATGTTTCATGACAGATGAAAATTATATAAAATTCGAAATTCAGTGTCCATAAATAAAAATGTATGGGAATACAGCCATGCTCATTTGTTTACATTTTGTCTATGGCTGCTTTTGTGCTACAATGGCAGAGTTAAGTAATTTATTATCTGCTCCTTTACTGAAAACATCTGATGATCCCTGACCTCTGTAACTGTGCACTCACATTGGTTCCTCCAATACTAATCCAATACCACAGGTTCATTCTCATCTTTCTTCTTTCTGTATTTGTAACCCCCTTCTGACAGTGAGGAAACTGGCCCTCAGTATCCTCAAGATATTTACTTACTTCCTGAATTATGGAAGTTACCGAAAATAGCTTCAGAATTCCCAAGCAAAACAAACAAGAAACACTTACCCTAAACCTACTGTCTCAAGTTCTCAATTTGCTTACAGATATTTTTCTTCTTTGGTTAAAATACCATATTCAAAACTGACTTGGGTTCTTTTTTTCCGCATTTTCAATGTGAGTATATTAGTCATTCAAAATACAATGAAAGTCATCTGCTTCCTTTTGTGTTACATTTTAGGCTTTTTTCTCCTTTCTTGTTGATTTTTATTACTTTTGTTGTTGTTGTGGATTACATACAACATTAACAATCAAAAGTCAAAACTACAGAAGGGCACATTTGGGGTAAGAGTCACATCCTCCTATCTCTTCCTGTTTGTTCCCATCCCCTCATAACTTCTACTCTATTCCTACCCTCACCTCTAGAGGTAATAAATTTCATTAGTTCTGGTGTTGCCTTTCTGTGTTTCATTTTGCAAAAACTGAAGAGATACATGTCTGTTTTTTATTCCCTTTCTTATGCAAAAGGTAGCATATTATAATACTCCTTTGTACTTTTATCTTTTCAGCTTATAATTTATCCTGGAAATCATTCCATACCAGTTCATGGAGAGCTTCCTCACCCTTTTTTTACAGCAGCATAATACGTTACCCTATGGAGGTACTATCATTCATTTCACCCTCTTCTATGGTTGAGCATGTTTTCAGTGTTTTGCAATGATTGCAATGAACACTTAAATGAATAACCTTGGGTATGTCTATTTTTGTATACTTAGAGGTAAATCCTGAAAAGGTAAATTTCTAAAAGTGGGATTCCTGGAACAAAAGGTAAATGTATACTTGTCTTTGTTAGATATTGGCAAATTCTCTTCACAAGGGTTGTACCTTTCTTCATTCTCACCAGCAATGTATGAGAATGCTGATTTCCCGAGAGCAACTTTAGAGGAATATGTTGTGAATATTTTAATGCTTTCTGATCTGAGAGGTGAGAACTGATACTTTAAAGCAGGCTTGATTTGAATTTGTTCTCATTATACGTGGAGTTGACTGTATTTTCATATATTTAAGGGCATTTATGTAATACACATGTGTACATACATACACACACACACACACACACATTTATATGCATGTGCCATATATATGATTGTTCACATCTTTTGCCCTTTCTTCTATCAGATTTTTCTTTCCCTCACTTTATAGTTTGTCTTTGTTTATGGTGGTTTTTCTTTGTGCCATACAAAAGGTTTTATTTTTATGTAGTCAAAGGTATCAGCCATTTAAAAAAAATTGTCTCTGTATTTTGGGTCATTTTTATAAAGCCTTTCCCTACAACCAAGTTCTGTAGAAATTCACCCATGTTTTCTTCCATTTACTTAAATGGATTCATTTTTCACAATTAGATTTCTGGTCCATTTTTAGTTTATTCTGGTATATGGTGTGAGTTTGTTTTGGTATAAGGTATATCTAATTTTACCTCTTTAAAATAACTATAGAGTTATTTTGACAAATAATGTTATTTTAACACAGATTTAGAAGATTTTATACAATTAAGAAATTTTTAATCAAAGCAACTAACTCATTTGTTTAGCTTTTTACTAAGTAGGCATTTACAAAGTATAATGTAAAAAGAAAGGTTTCTATTTTAACTAAAATATAAAAAACTTTGGGCTAAACAAAATCAACCAGGACTTTTCTTGCAGGACTTTTCTTGCAGGACTTTTCAGAGCTTTGAAAACACTGTGAGTATCCCAAGAGGAGGCTGGAGTATGCAGCATTGCCCAAATTTATGTATCTAGAACTGTTACATCTTTTGGGACCACAGAACACACCTTGAGAAATGATGCTCCAAGTTATACAATTTCCCCACTCTGGTGGCATTTTGTTTGTTTGTTTTGTTTTTTATTTTACTTTATGTATGTTAAATAATTTTATTTTTAAGCAGAAATGTGCAGTCCAGCATCTGTATCTTACATGTTTACATTTTTATATGTGATATTTAATGCTGGCCCATTGTCTTGATCCTTGATCAACTCCTTTAAACCTCCATGCTTTCCCCTACATAAGCAGCAAACATTCAAGGAATGGAGAGTTCTAGCTGAGGCTCCTTCACCACATGCCAGTCTTAGCTTTAGTTCTGAACCATTTCGTGGGTCGGCTTCTTACCCAGACACCTGTGCTTCAGAATCTATTCCTGCTTGTTGTTCCACCATTTCCATACTTGCCCCTTGGACTTGATACTCTGGTTGGTTCCCTCAGCTCTGACTATAATCCTTATTTATTTATTTATTTATTTATTTATTTATTAATTATACTTTAAGTTTTAGGGTACATGTGCACAACGTGCAGGTTTGTTACATATGTATACATGTGCCATGTTGGTGTGCTGCACCCATTAACTCGTAATTTAGCATTAGGTATATCTCCTAATGCTATCCCTCCCCCTTCCCCCCACCCCACAACAGGCCCCAGTGTGTGATGTTTCCCTTCCTGTGTCCGTGTGTTCTCATTGTTCAATTCCCACCTATGAGGGAGAACATGCGCTGTTTGGTTTTTTGTCCTTGAGATAGTTTGCTGAGAATGATAGTTTCCAGCTTCATCCATGTCCCTACAAAGGACATGAACTCATCCTTTTTTATGGCTGCATAGTATTCCATGGTGTATATGTGCCACATTTTCTTAATCCAGTCTATCATTGTTGGACATTTGGGTTGGTTCCAAGTCTTTGCTATTGTGAATAGTGCTGCAATAAACATACATGTGCATGTGTCTTTATAGCAGCATAATTTATACTCCTTTGGGTATATACCCAGTAATGGGATGGCTGGGTCAAATGGTATTTCTAGTCCTAGATCACTGAGGAATCGCCACACTGACTTCCACAATGGTTGAACTAGTTTACAGTCCCAGCAACAGTGTAAAAGTGTTCCTATTTCTCCACATCCTCTCCAGCACCTGCTGTTTCCTGACTTTTTAATGATCACCATTCTAACTGGTGTGAGATGGTATCTCATTGTGGTTTTGATTTGCATTTCTCTGATGGTCAGTGATGGTGAGCATTTTTTCAGGTGTCTTTTGGCTGCATAAATGTCTTCTTTTGAGAAGTGTCTGTTCATATCCTTCACCCACTTGTTGATGGGGTTGTTTTTTTCTTGTAAATTTGTTTGAGTTCATTGTAGATTCTGGATATTAGCCCTTTGTCAGATGAGTAGATTGCAAAAATTTTCTCCCATTCTGTAGGTTGCCTGTTCACTCTGATGGAAGTTTCTTTGGCTGTGCAGAAGCTCTTTAGTTTAATTAGATCCCATTTGTCAATTTTGGCTTTTGTTGCCACTGATTTTGGTGTTTTAGACATGAAGTCCTTGCCCATGCCTATGTCCTGAATGGTATTGCCTAGGTTTTCTTCTAGGGTTTTTACGGTTTTAGGTCTAACATTTAAGTCTTTAATCCATCTTGAATTAATTTTTGTATAAGGTGTAAGGAAGGGATCCAATTTCAGCTTTCTACATATGGCTAGCCAGTTTTCCCAGCACCATTTATTAAATAGGGAATCCTTTCCCCATTGCTTGTTTTTCTCAGGTTTGTCAAAGATCAGATGGTTGTAGATATGCAGCATTATTTCTGAGGGCTCTGTTCTGTTCCATTAGTCAATATCTCTGTTTTGGTACCAGTACCAAGCTGTTTTGCTTACTGTAGCCTTGTAGTATAGTTTGAAGTCAGGTAGCATGATGCCTCCAGCTTTGTTCTTTTGTCTTAGGATTGACTTGGCAATGCGGGCTCCTTTTTGGTTTCATATGAACTTTAAAGTAGTTCTTTCCAATTCTGTGAAGAAAGTCATTGGTAGCTTGATGGGGATGGCATTGAATCTATAAATTACCTTGGGCAGTATGGCCATTTTCACATACTGATTCTTCCTACCCATGAGCATGCAATGTTCTTCTATTTCTTTGTATCCTCTTTTGTTTTGTTGAGCAGTGGTTTGTAGTTCTCCTTGAAGAGGTCCTTCACATCCCTTGTAAGTTGGATTCCTAGGTATTTTCTTCTCTTTGAAGCAATTGTGAATGGGAGTTCACTCATGATTTGGCTCTCTGTTTGTCTGCTATTGGTGTATAAGAATGCTTGTGATTTTTGCACATTGATTTTGTATCCTGAGACTTTGCTGAAGTTGCCTATGAGCTTAAGGAGATTTTGGGCTGAGACGATGGGGTTTTCTAGATATACAATCATGTCATCTGCAAACAGGGACAATTTGACTTCCTCTTTTCCTAATTGAATACCCTTTATTTCCTTCTCCTGCCTGATTGCCCTGGCCAGAACTTCCAACGCTATGTTGAATAGGAGTGGTGAGAGAGGGCATCCCTGTCTTGTGCCAGTTTTCAAAGGGAATGCTTCCAGTTTTTGCCCATTCAGTATGACATTGGCTGTGGGATTGTCATAAATAGCTCTTATTATTTTGAGATACATCCCATCAATACCTAATTTATTGAGAGTTTTTAGCATGAAGCGCTGTTGAATTTTGTCAAAGGCTTTTTCTGCATCTATTGAGATAATCATGTGGTTTTTGTCGTTGGTTCTGTTTACATGCTGAATTACATTTATTTATTTGTGTATGTTGAACCAGCCTTGCATCCCAGGGATGAAGCCCACTTGATCATGGTGGATAAGCTTTTTGATGTGTTGCTGGATTTGGTTTGCCAGTATTTTATTGAGGATTTTTGCATTGATGTTCATCAGGGATATTGGTCTAAAATTCTCTTTTTTTGTTGTGTCTCTGCCAGGCTTTGGTATCAGGATGATGCTGGCCTCATAAAATGAGTTAGGGAGGATTCCCTCTTTTTCTATGGATTGGAATAGTTTCAGAAGGAATGGTAGCAGCTCCTCCTTGTACCTCTGGTACAATTCGGCTGTGAATCCATCTGGTTCTGGACTTTTTTTGGTTGGTAAGCTATTAATTATTGCCTCAATTTCAGAGCCTGTCATTGGTCTATTCAGAGATTCAACTTCTTCCTGGTTTAGTCTTGGGAGGGTGTATGTGTCCAGGAATTTATCCATTTCTTCTAGATTTTCTAGTTTATTTGCGTAGAGGTGTTTATAGTATTCTCTGATGGTAGTTTGTATTTCTGTGGGATCGGTGGTGATATCCCCTTTATCATTTTTTATTGCACCTATTTGATTCTTCTCTCTTTTCTTCTTTATTAGTCTTGCTAGTGGTCTATCAATTTTGTTGATCTTCTCAAAAAACCAGCTCCTGGATTCATTGATTTTTTTGAAGGGTTTTTTGTGTCTCTATTTCCTTCAGTTCTGCTCTGATCTTCGTTATTTCTTGCCTTCTGCTAGCTTTTGAATGTGTTTGCTCTTGCTTCTCTAGTTCTTTTAATTGTGATGTTAGGGTGTCAATTTTAGATCTTTCTTGCTTTCTCTTGTTGGCATTTAGTGCTATAAATTTCCCTCTACACACTGCTTTGAATGTGTCCCAGAGATTCTGGTATGTTGTGTCTTTGTTCTCTTTGGTTTCAAAGAACATCTTTATTCCTGCCTTCATGTTGTTATGTACTCAGTAGTCATTCAGGAGCAGGTTTTTCAGTTTCCATGTAGTTGAGCAGTTTTGAGTGAGTTTCTTAATAGTGAGTTCTAGTTTGATTGCACTGTGGTCTGAGAGATAGTTTGTTATAATTTCTGTTCTTTTACATTTGCTGAGGAGTGCTTTACTTCCAACTATGTGGTCAATTTTGGAATAGGTGTGGTGTGGTGCTGAAAAGAATGTATATTCTGTTGATTTGGGATGGAGAGTTCTGTAGATGTCTATTAGGTCTGCTTGGTGCAGAGCTGAGTTCAATTCCTGGATATCCTTGTTAACTTTCTGTCTCATGGATCTGTCTAATGTTGACAGTGGGGTGTTAAAGTCTCCCATTATTAATGTGTGGGAGTCTAAGTCTCTTTGTAGGTCTCTAAGGACTTGCTTTATGAATCTGGGTGCTCCTGTATTGGGTGCATATATATTTAGGATAGTTAGCTCTTCTTATTGAATTGATCCCTTTACCATTATGTAATGGCCTTCTTTGTCTCTTTTGATCTTTGTTGGTTTAAAGTCTGTTTTATCAGGGACGAGGATTGCAACCCCTGCCTTTTTTGGTTTTCCATTTGCTTGGTAGATCTTCCTCCATCCCTTTATTTTGAGCCTATGTGTGTCTCTGCACGTGAGATGGGTTTCCTGAATACAGCACACTGATGGGTCTTGACTCTTTATCCAATTTGCCAGTCTGTGTCTTTTAATTGGAGCATTTAGCCCATTTACATTTATGGTTAATATTGTTATGTGTGAATTTGATCCTGTCATTATGATGTTAGCTGAATATTTTGCTCGTTAGTTGATGCAGTTTCTTCCTAGCAGCCTCGATGGTCTTTACAATTTGTCATGTTTTTGCAGTGGCTGGTACCGGTTGTTCCTTTCCATGTTTAGTGCTTCCTTCAGGAGCTCTTTTAGGGCAGGCCTGGTGGTGAGAAAATCTCTCAGCATTTGCTTGTCTGTAAAGGATTTTATTTATCCTTCACTTATGAAGCTTAGTTTGGCTGGATATGAAATTCTGGGTTGAAAATTCTTTTCTTTAAGAATGTTGAATATTGGCCCCTACTCTCTTCTGCCTTGTAGAGTTTCTGCTGATAAATCAGCTGTTAGTCTGATGGGCTTCCCTTTGTGGGTAACCTGACCTTTCTCTCTGGCTGCCCTTAACATTTTTTCCTTCATTTCAACTTTGGTGAATCTGACAATTATGTGTCTTGGAGTTGCTCTTCTTGAGGAGTATCTTTGTGGTGTCTCTGTATTTCCTGAATCTGAATGTTGGCCTGCCTTGCTAGATTGGGGAAGTTCTCCTGGATAATATCCTGCAGAGTGTTTTCCAACTTGGTTCCATTCTCCCTGTCACTTTCAGGTACACCAATCAAACGTAGATTTGGTCTTTTCACATAGTCCCATATTTCTTGGAGGCTTTCTTCATTTCTGTTTATTCTTTTTTCTCTAAACTTCTCTTCTCGCTTCATTTCATTCATTTGATCTTCCATCACTGATACTCTTTCTTCCAGTTGATCGAATCGGCTACTGAGGCTTGTGCATTCATCACGTAGTTCTTGTGCCTTGGTTTTCAGCTCCATCAGGTCCTTTAAGGACTTCTCTGCATTGGTTATTCTAGTTAGCCATTCATCTAATTTTTTTTCAAGGTTTTTAACTTCTTTGCCATGGGTTTGAACTTCCTCCTTTAGCTCAGAGTAGTTTGATTGTCTGAAGCCTTCTTCTCTCAACTCGTCAAAGTCATTCTCCGTCCAGCTTTGTTCCATTGCTGGTGAGAAGCTGCATTCCTTTAGAGGAGGAGAAGCACTCTGATTTTTAGAGTTTCCAGTTTTTCTGCTCTGTTTTTTCCCCATCTTTGTGGTTTTATCTACCTTTGGTCTTTGATGATGGTGATGTACAGATGAGGTTTTGGTGTGGATGTCCTTTCTGTTTGTTAGTTTTCCTTCTAACAGTCAGGACCCTCAGCTGCAGGTCTGTTGGAGTTTGCTGGGGGTGCACTCCAGACCCTGTTTGCCTGGGTATCAGCAGCGGAGGCTGCAGAACAGTGGATATTGGTGAACAGCAAGTGTTGCTGCCTGATAGTTCCTCTGGAAGTTTTGTCTCAGAGGCGTACCTGGCCGTGTGAGGTGTCAGTCTGCCCCTACTGGGGGGTTCCTCCCAGTTAGGCTACTCAGGGGTCAGGGACCCACTTGAGGAGGCAGTTTGTTGGTTCTCAGATCTCAAGCTGCATGCTGGGAGAACCACTACTCTCTTCAAAGCTGTCAGACAGGGACATTTAAGTCTCCAGAGGTTTCTGCAGCCTTTTGTTTGGCTATGCCCTGCCCCCAGAGGTGGAGTCTACAGAGGCAGGCAAGCCTCCGTGAGCTGCAGTGGGCTCCACCCAGTTTGAGCTTCCCAGCTGCTTTGTTTACCTACTCAAGCCTCAGCAATGGAGGGCACCCTTCCTCCAGCCTCGCTGCCGCCTTGTAGTTTGATCTCAGACTGCTGTGCTAGCAATGAGCGAGGCTCCGTTGGTGTAGGATCCTCCGAGCCACGCGTGGGATATAATCTCCTGGTGTGCCGTTTGCTAAGACTGTTGGAAAAGCGCAGTATTAGGGTGGGAGTGACCTGATCTTCCAGGTGCTGTATGTCACCCCTTTCTTTGACTAGGAAAGGGAATTCCCTGACCCCTTGTGCTTCCCGGGTGAGGTGATGCCTCACCCTGCTTCAGCTCATGGTCGGTGTACTGCACCCACTGTCCGATACTCCCCAGTGAGATGAACCCGGTACCTCAGTTGGAAATGCAGAAATCACCCATCTTCTGCATCGCTCACGCTGGGAGCTGTAGACTGGAGCTGTAGACTGGAGCTGTTCGGCCATCTTGGCTCCACCCGACTATAATCCTTTTATGCCATGGACTGACTCTATCTCCCTGTAATGAAAAGCCTCCATTTCCTTGGGTAGATAAACATCCTTTCAGTCAGGCCTGCTCTCTGAGCACATGCAGGAAGGAGCCTCCTCTTCCTCCTTCCTCTTGAGGACTCAGGTATGTCTCCCACCCTTACCCTCCTCTTGAAACTGGAGGGAGAGGGCTCCTAGGCACACCTGCACATATTGAGTACTCTGCAAGAAGAGGTGCTGTATTCAAGAGTCAAGACCATGGATTCGTATTAAATACACAAATAAAAATATTGAACAGATGAAGAATAAATACTATCTTGTGAATTTTTATAATGAACAGATTGATTTAATACTAAAATCTTGGCCGTAAAGGAATACCACATTGTTTTCATTCAACCTGCTTGCTAGACAGTGGACATTGCCTGAGTAGGGCTGAATCAGATACCTTTAGAACTGAAGACAATGTCCTCAGTTAAGATAGACTATGGTTTCAGTTCCTTTGGCTAAAAACAAGATTGTGTTTACGAGACAATTTTATATACATTTATTAATGTGCTTCCTATAAGTATACTGTATGTGTATACACACATATGTACATCTACACACACACACGCACACACACATATACACATAACATTATATAAGAGCAAGTTAGCTTAATCATCTCTTTATGTATACAGTAAGCATTTACTGAACTGCTGTGTGCCAGGCTGTGTGGGGATTTCAGGATAAATTATTCTTGGTTCCTACACTTAAAGAGTCATGGTCTGATGAAGAACACATTCTAGCCAAAAAAAAAAAAAAAAAAACACCAAAAAAAAAAAAACAAACAAAAACACAAAACATGAGCTGTACCCATCCATTTGTTCCTGTGAAGGAATTTACTTGCAAAAGAGCTATCTACAATCTTGTATACATTTAAGTAATTATTTGGCATAGTCATTATTTCAGAAATCTAAAACATGGCAATAATTATTATATATCTTTCAATTACAGCACTGAGCTACCTACTATCATAAAGCTCTGGGTCATTTTCACTGGGATCTTATATTAGGAATTTAACAATTTGCAGCAATGTCTATCCATACTTAATGATATTTATCATTTAGTATCAGTGTACATTTCTTATTCACTGAAAGAAATTTAGATTTTAAAAATCTTTTATGGCCAGAGAACAGACTGGGGAGAGGACTAGGAGATAGCTCATTTTTGGGGACAATTCATAGATTCTTATTAAACGCTGGTGAAAACTGTTTCCCAAAAATATATACATAAATACCAAATTTTACTTCCAATTTCAGGAGGTGAGAGATAGTCTAAAGCCCATATGTGAACCTCTGGGCTCCAAATAAAGAACTTATGCATCATGGGATATCATGGAAATGGTATTTCAAGTAGTGAAAAATCCATGCTTTGCAAAGTTTTTCTGTAAAGGGCCAGATAGAAAATGTGTTAGTTTTATGAGCCATAAAGGTCTCTGTCACAACTGTTTAACTCTGCTGTTGTACTGCAAAAACAGGCATAAACAATAGGTTTATGAATGGGCATGGCTGGATTCTAATAAAGCCGTATTTACAAAAACAGGCAGTGGGTAGGATTTGGCCCTACAGGCTATAGTTCAATGACCCATGCCTTAGTGAAAGGAACTGTGAAGTAGACAATGCTTGAGGTTCTTATGAAAATTCCTGCCGATTTTTCTCCTAAATAGCTTTGAATCTACCTTTCTCACCATCTCCCCTTCCACCACCAAGGTCTAAGCAACTATCTTGGCTTGTGTCATCTGTAGCAAAAGCTCTTACCTGATCCCCTCCTATTCACTCATCCTGGCTTCATTTCTCCTCTGTTCTTCACACTATAGCCAAAATTACTTGATAATATGTCCATCTCTTGTTTCAAAGTGTCTTCCCAGTGTCATTGGGAAGCCATCATCCTCAGGAGAAAGACCAGAACCATTACCTTAGCCTTTGAGGCTTTCCATAGACTAGTCTCTATGTATTTTTCCAACCTCATGTGGTACAATCTTCCATCACACTCCCTATGCTCTGGGCATGCTGGTCTTCTCTGTTCCTAGGGTGTGCCATGCTCCCTACCATCACTGGGCCTTTGCCCAGGCTGTGCCCCCTTGTCTAGACCATGCTTTCCTCCCCTCTTTCTACTGTCCCTTGGCCTGGTGAATTCATACCCAGCCTTTGTATTTTGGCTAAAGCATCACACTCTTGGGAAATCTTCGCTGACATCCCCTCTTCAATCTAGTCGAGCTCCTTTCACTCCTTCTTTTAGAGCAACTGTGATCTTCTCGTTAAGAGCTCTCGTCTCAGCTCATAATTACAACCTCATTTGTTTGATCATTTGATGAATGTCACACCCCCATTAGACTCTAGCTCCTAGCAGAGTTCCTGGCACACAGTAGCTGCTCCCTCAATATTTGCCAAATGTATGACTATTGAAACAGTCTCTTTCTTAGCCAAGAATACTGAGTGGTACTTCATGCTGAAAGTCTCCATAACAATAAATAATGCTGCTGTTGTAACCCACTCTACATTCTTCTTTCATCTTGCTCTTTCTCCCCTTGCTAAAAGCATGCTTTTGTTTCCTTACCATGTATTCAATATACACACACAGGTCAGGGACACACACCTGCTTCTTTATAGCCAAGAAAGAAAAATTTAATTTTCTACCTCAGGAAGCAGAATGTTTATTCAGAAACATATTTACTAGCTTAAAAAAACTAAGAAAATTTGTGTTCCTTTTTTAAAAAACTAAAACATATAGAAAGTGCTCTCAATAGCATTTCTTCAGAGAATTCATCTCCCACTTCAAGAAGGGATCTTAAAATATAAGTTGGGAACTCTTTTGCATATCTCTTTTTTTCCTATGTTTAAAACTTTCTATAGAGACAGGGTCTTGCTATGTTTCCCAGCCTGGACTCTAACTCCTAGCTTCAAGCGATTCTCCCACCTCAGCCTCCCAAAGTGTTGGGATTACAGGTGTGGGCCACCATGCCCTCTTTCATATATCTCTGGACTTGAATAAGTATTAAGATGCTGTTGTTTAATTTTTGTTTGTTTTCCTCAGAAGTCTCTAACCAGATTCTTAATATTGAAGAATAACCCCATCGATGTTCTGAAACCCTTCCACAACATTCCCACCAAGTGGTTATCTAATCTATGCTTGATTACCATCAGAAACTGTCTACCTACTGCTTTCAAATATCACATTTCATCTTCAAGTAGTTTTGGCTGTTCAACAGTTTTTCCTCATGTTGAGGTAAAATCTGTTTTCCTTTTACTTGTATGCGTTTCTCCTACCCTTACCCCTTATGGCTAAGGAATAATTCTAATCTTTTTTCAAGATACAGTAGGAGAGAGCTAAGGGACTGTTCAAGACTCCCTCCTCCCCCTTCTCCTTGGAATAGCCGCCTCTAAGCACATGGCTTTCTGGAGCAGATTGGTCCAGAGGTGGACACCCAACCTAATAAGGGCCAGCTGCTGTGCTTCCCTGGAACTTCTCAAACTGGATCTGAAAAAGAGGGATTCTCACAACGAAGATGGGAGCCAAACAAAGTGAAATTCAGATGCCACTGGTGATCCCATTTCCTGTCACATGGAGGAAGCCAGTCTGAAGAGAGAATGAGGAAGTTTAAAATCTGGATTCTAGGGGAATGAAACAGCATTGGCACCACTGAATTAATTGGAAAACTGGGAAGAGGAAACCAGTTTGGGATGATGGAAGTGCTTGGTTTAGCACGAGCGGGAATCTGAGGTCTTGAAAGTTTCTCCATGTGGCGATATGCTGGAAATATTTAGGGATACCTTACTAAGTCTTAGACTTTGCTCTTGAATATGTGTCTCCAAACCCATTGCCATTATCCTAGTCTATGTTTCTAGCACCGCTCCCGTGCTCTTCCTCTAGCCAATCTGGACTCTATATAATCCAAACCAGAGTAAGCTTTTCAAAATTTGTTTTTATGGTAAAATCCCAAATTACCACATTGGCTTAAAGCCTTGACTAGCCTGGTTCTATTGCCCCAGCATTTTTTGTATCTTTCCCTTACAGTCACCACCACACTCCCCTCAGGCTTCACATGAAAGCCACATCCATAGTCTCTCTTCTTACAATGGCCTAGTTGACTTTCTTTATCCTCAGTCTTCAGCTTTCAGCTCAAATGTTACTTTAGAGGAGCCTTGCTTGAGTTCTAAGTCTACCACAAGTTCTCCCAGTCAATATCCCAGCAGGAAACACTTGGCATACTCACATTAGGATGAACTGGGGAGAATTTGAGGGAGGGCTTATAAAAAGGTAAGAACAGGCAGGGGATCCAAATGGGACCGTATGAATACCAGGGCTGTTGTCACCCTTAGACCTTAAGGGAAAAGGAAGGGGCAGTGGCCAGACCCAGAAAGCAAAAGGTGTGGAGAGAGGGCCTCCTTGATAGGAGCTGTGACCCTGGGCTGAATTTTGTAGTAAGCCCGAGTTAGTCCTACAGGGAGGGAGATGGGGAAGAGCACCCCTGACTTCCTTCTTCCTCCTTCTCTGATCTTCATTGGCTGAGTGCCATCAGAAGCCAGAGGACAAGGAAGTCCATTGATGTAGTTTATGTCTATCAGCCTCTCTGGACAGAGAGCAGCATGAAGGGTGGATATAGCAGGGCTGAGAGAAGATGTCCGGAAAGATTCCATGGTTACTACAGATCAGTCATCTCAGTGTGTAATGACCTGCCCATTTGTGTGACTGAGTCGTGTCTGGCGATCATGTCTGACTTCTTCACATATTGAATTCTCAATAAATGTTTGCTGAATGAATGCTCTCAGGAGGGCCAGGGCTAAAAGAGAAAGACATATAGATGAGAGCAAAAAGATGGGAAAATGGGTGAGTTCTCTGAGGAAGAACTTGTAAGGAGAAGGTCAGGAGAGCATGCTCTGAGAGTGGCGGGAGGAATAACAGGAGCTGAAAAGGCAGCTAGTTGAGAATGACATGAGAATTACGCTTGCCAGACATGTCTCCCCTCCTAAAAGTGCTCCCAGAGGATGTTTACATTATCGTGACATCTGGAATAGGATCACATCTCTACCATAGCAAAAGGCGGGAAACACGATGCATAAACAAATACTACTGTGTTTTCATCTCACATCAATCCAGGTTTATATGGAGGTATGCAATAAACACTCATACAAATGGAAAATCATACTCTTTCTTCTGGTTTCTACAAAATCACCTCTCCTGCCTATGTCTTTATTAGATAAATCCACAAAACAGAGAGGATCCAGTTTCCCACAAGTGCTCAGTGCTCTAAGAAACCACAAGCACCATCTTCTCTATACTCTATTAAATATACTTTATATGTTCTCTGCAAAATATCTTTCTATCTTTCCTGTATGCCAGTACTTTCCCCCAGGTTAAAAAATATTAATGACAAAGCATCTTGGGACTATTTTGTAGACACTGAACTATTACATATGTAGATAATTCAACTCTGGAGGCACAAATCCAGACATCAGGCATTGAACTCAAGAATACGTGAACAGTAATATACCATCTACTTGAGATAATATGAAAGAAAGGTGACCCTTTCCTTTCCTTCTATAGACTGTTATCATCATAGTTGCTTTATAATTTTACACTTAGTAGATGTTTATCGAGCCCCTGTGCTGTTGCAGACTTTATGCGGGGTACTGAGGAGTAAGACATGGTTCCCGCCTTTGAGGAATTTGGTCTACTGGGAACAGGTCACTAGACCAATATTTATAAGAGAGTGAAGTAAGTGTTAGATAGAGGTAAGCCCAAGGAACCTCTTATAGTCAGGAGAATAGTTCAGGGAAGGCTTTCTAGCAAAAGTCATGAAAGGGTTATTCCTGAAGGATGAGAATGAGGCAGCCAGATAGTGAAGAGATGGAAGAATATTCTAGAAGGAACAGCATGAAGTACAGTAGAAAGGTGTGAGAGAGACCTTGGGGTACTCCCAGCAACTGTAGTCAGTTGTTGAAGAAGGAGGATGCTTAGATGGCAAACTAAGGAGTTCTTACCTTATTATGAAGGCGCTGGGGACCTACTGAAGGATTTTAAGATAGAAGAATCTTGGATTTGCATTTGAGAAAGCTCACAGTGGCAGTGGTGGGAGATTGAATTAGTGGAGAATAAGATAGGGACCAGGAAGGTCAGTTAGGTGCTCGTTTTTGTGTAATTTAGGCAAAATAGAATAGTGTTATTGTGGGAATTTAGTACATAGGTGTTTGAAATCATTCTGCGATAAAGACACATGCACACGTATGTTTATTGTGGCACTATTCACAATAGCAAAGACTTGGAACCAACCCAAATGTCCATCAATGATAGACTGGATTAAGAAAATGTGGCACATATACACCATGGAATACTATGCAGCCATAAAAAGCATGAGTTCATGTCCTTTGCAGGGACATGGATGAAGCTGGAAACCGTCATTCTCAGCAAACTATCACAAGATCACAAAACCAAACACTACGTGTTCTCACTCATAAGTGGGAGTTGAATAATGAGAACACATGGACACAGGGAGGGGAACATCACACACTGGGGCCTGTTGAGGGGTGGGGGACTAGGGGAGGGATAACATTAGGAGAAATACCTAATGTAGGTGATGGGTTGATGGCTGCAGCAAACCACCATGGCACGTGTATACCTATGTAACAAACCTGCATATTCTGCACATGTAACCCAGAACTTAAAGTATAATAAAAAACAAAAAAAACAAGCAAAAAACAAAAACAAACAAAAAAGAAACATAGAGCCTTCCCGTTAACAATATCCATTTCCCAGTGTGTCAAAATAACGTCATAAGGGGATCGGAACAAGCTACCCCCAAATATGCCATATTAGCATATTGAGTTTGAGCTAAAGACCATTGGGAAACAGTAGATGCAAGAAGAGCTCTCTGACCTTCTACTTTGTCCCTAAAAACAGGGCATAAATTTCCCCTGAGAAGGACATTCTTCCTGTACCAGGAGAGGAGAACATTCTTATCACCAGAGATGGGGAGGTAACACTGAGATCAATCTCTACGAACGAATCTTACTAAAACAATCCCTGTCTTCCATTAGTTTTCCCCATACATTTCTTAATCACATCCCCACAATTTACTGCCCCTAGCCCAAACCCCATTTCCTGTTGTCTTGTCACATCTCCACAACTTATCTCTCATCGTTATAATGGTATATAGTCTTCTGGGTCTAGCCCTTCTTTGAGTCTTAATTTCTTTTCTATGAAGGCTTCCATGCACATGTAAAAATTAAAATATTAACATCAAGTAAAATTTGCATGCTTTTCTCCTGTTAATTTTTCTTTTGTTAGTTTGACTCATGGACCCCAGCAACAGAAACTAAGAAGGCAGAGAAAGTCTTTCCTCCCCTTCACAATGTACAGAAATTTCCAGAGAAATTTTGTTTCTTGTTTTTGTCATTCTGTGAGAGCAAGGATCTTAAGTGATGGCAGTTTGCCTCAAGGGTCTTACACTCTAATAAGGAATATTTTAGATTATTTTTATGTGTCTCATAAATAGTTATTGAGTGTCTTTGTGCCCAACACTGTGTTGGATATGTAAGGATACTGAACAAATACAAGGCATGGTCCCAGAAAAGTAGGCACATATGTGAATGTGCAGGTCAAAAGAAAAGAAATATAAATGTCCCCAAAATACAGAAAAATGCTTGAGCTTGTATATAATTATAGAAATACAAATTAAAATAATGATATACTATTGATACATAGTAGCTTGGCAAAAGTTCTAACATTTGATAAAATAGGGTAAAATTAAGGAGATGGGACACTAGCAGCATATACTGCCAGAGTGTAAATTGGTGAACAGTTTGGTAATATCTTTCAAAATTACCTTTTGACCAAGTAATTCCACTGCTAGAAATTAACTGTAAACACATACTTGCCCTACCTCATAAATATATGCAAATGAAGATGTTTATTACAGCACTGTCTACAGTAACAAAGAGCTGGAAACCACCTAGATAAATGTCCATTACCAGGGAACTGGCTGAATAAATTATGGTACACCCAAACAATGAAATAATATCCAGCAGCCAAAGTAGAATGTTGTCAATCTATCTGTACAAATCCAAAAAATTTAAAAAAGTTGTAGAACAGTATAGTCTTATCCTTTTTATATAGAAAAAATATATGCATAACAATGTATTTTCTAATATATGCATAGAAAATTTCTGAAGAATGCCCAAGAAACTGTTAACCATAATCACATCTGGCAGTAGAAATGTAGGGTTGGGCATGGGAGGAGTAAGACTTATTTTTTACTTTCTACTTTTCTATGCTGGTTGAATTTTTTTTACTCCTTTTTTTTTTTCTAAAGCAGTCTCTCTCTTTTAGGAGCTTCTAATTTGATGAGATCTATAAGAAAACCCTTCTGAAATACAGCTTCAAAATATCTTTATAAAGTATTTTAGGTGACAAATGCTTATGAAACATAGGTGTTAGAGTGGTCCCTCGACCAACTAAGAAGGAGAGAGTGAAGTGGGTTTTCTTCCTCATACTAACTTGCATGGTCTAAATTGATCCTAGCAGCTTTCACCATTAAAAATATGAATCTGGCCAGGTGCAGTGGCTCATGCCTGTAATCCCAGCACTTTGGGAGGCCGAGGCTGGGGGATCACTTATGCCCCGGAGTTCAAGACCAGCATGGGCAATATAGTGAGACCTCATCTCTACCAAAAAAAAAAAAAAAAAAGAAAAAGAAAAAAAAAGTAGTCCCAGCTGCTTGGGCTACTTGGGGGGCTGAAGTGGGAGGACTGCTTGAGCCTGGAGGGTCGAGGCTATAGTGAGGTATGATTGTGCCACTGCACTCCAGCTTGGGTGACAGAATGAGACCTGGTCTCAAAAATAAATAAATTTTTAAAAAAGTAAACTCCAACGATGAAAGCTAAACATTTTGGGTCTTTACAAATATTGCTCATGTTCCTGGAAATTGTCAAGTTTTCATTTGCATAAATAACAGTTACTTTATCTAATGCTATAGATACGACTAAAACAAGTAGGTGCTAACTTTTTAATTTAATTTTTAAAAATACATCATTCAAGATCCTGATTTATTAAAAATATTGGTTCCTGGGCTGATATCTGCAATGTCGGGTCTGTCTATTCAATGATATAACTTGACAAAGAATGTTACAATGGCAAAGCTAGAAGATGCTCTACAATAGAGGGGCAGTCTAGCTAAAATCTCAGAGGAAACTCATAGACTTTTTCCATTTTAGGAGATATATTTACATGAGTTTGTGAAAAGTTTAATATTATGTTTTAATTTTCCTTTCAATTTTTTTTTTTTTTTTTTAGTTGCTGGAGGATAAAAGGTCTAAACCTCATGGAAAACTATACAGTGACTCACTTATCTTTTAGCTTTCATTGGAGGGGAATCATTTCAGGGGTGAAAATTCTCAAGGAAGTCAGTTTATCTGCTTAAAACAGAAAAAACTAATCAAGCATTGTCTGATTAATTACAGACACTTGAAAAAAAATGCTATCAAGGCCTACAGCTGTAATCAATTTAATCAACATGCAAAGAACCAATCTATGGTTTTCTTGATTAACAAAGCTGAATGTTAAACAGTAAAGTGTGACATTGTAGTGCCACTAGCTAGAGCTACAAATTGAGCATTTTCCCTAAATATTCAAAGTCAGGTCAGGATAAAGTGAAAATTCTTTTACACTTTATTTCTTATGATGAGGACCGTAGGCGTGAACATTTCAATTCTTCCCCTTGATATTCCCTTGTAAGAAAAATACATTTTATTTAAGTTGTAGAAATGGTTAGTAACTTCAGAATGCTTCCATAAAGGCACACACAAAAAATCAGCTACCTGGAAAGATCACACAATAAAATAGAAGCACAAGAATGTGATGTGAGACTTCTCAGTTTAGTGTCATCCTAGTTGGTGATGGAATTCATCAGGAAAAGACACGCCAGGCATAAAGAGATGAAATGTCCTTATTAGATTTTTAAGATGTGAATGTGAAGTGCATCTATATACTGTATGATGAGCAAATCAGAAAATTAAATCTGCTTATTTTATTTGCATAAAGTCAATTTAAATGTCAAAATATCTAATACAAGATTGGTTTATTAATGGTGTGTTTCTCACTCTTAAAAATCACAGTTTTAGCTATAAAGTGATAGCTATATTTTGTGTGGCCAAACGCTGTCTGGAGTTTTATCTGTTAAAACAGCAATTCTCAATCTTTTGAGGGTAAAGATCCATTCTCTTTTTGTTCTTAAAATTTAGTAAAAGCACAAATAAATACTTGCTAACTATTGTAAACCCAGACAATCTGAGACAGGTCTCAGTTAACTTAGAAGGTTTATTTTGCCAAGGTTGAGGATGTGCACCCATGACGCAGCCTCAGGAAGTCCTGACGACGTGTGTCCAAGGTGGTCGGGGCACAGCTTGGTTTCATACATTTTAAGGAGACATGAGACATCAATCAATATGAGTAAGACATACGTTGGTTCTGTCCAGAAAGGCGAGGACAACTAGAAGCAAGGAGGGGGCTTTCAGGTCACAGGTAGGTGAGAGACAAATGCTTGCCTTCTTTTGAGTTTCTGATAAGCTTTTCCAAAGTAGACAATCAGAATATGCATCTATTTCAGTGAGCAGAGGGATCACTTTGAATAGAATGAGAGGCAGGTTTGCCCTGAGAAGTTTTCAGCTTGAATTTTCCTTAGCGATTTTGGGGGCTCAAGATAATTTCCTTTCACACTAGTGTGATTGCAACACATTAGTTAGCAAGTATTTATTTGCTAACTAACTACCACAAATAGTTTCATTATGAAAATATGTAAATAATTCACCTAAAAATAAACGGGAAAGAATTCAAGTTGATCTTAATCCTATTCATATTCACATATGTTTTCTTAAAGTGAAGTGGAAGGGAAGTAGAAAGAGAAGGGTAAACATGGTATATAGTAGTCACTCAATAAATACTTATGAACTGTGAAAGCCTTTCTGCTGGTTATATATTATGGCAACTATAATTTTGGTCAGTCTAACATACTTTTCCTCTCCCTTTTCTTTTTTCTTTTTTTTTTTTTTGAGATGGAGTTTTGCTCTTGTTGCCCAGGCTGGAGTGCAGTGGCGTGATCTCATCTCACCACAACCTCCACCTCCCGGGTTCAAGCAATTCTCCTGCCTCAGCCTCCTAAGTAGCTGGGATTACAGGCATGCACCACCATGCCTGGCTAATTTTGTATTTTTAGTAGAGACGGGGTTTCTCCATGTTGGTCAGGCTCTTGAACTCCCGACTTCAGGTGATCTGCCTGCCTCGGCCTCCCAAAATGCTGGGATTACAGGCGTGAGCCACTTTGCCCAGCCTTCCTCTCCCTTTTCTGAGAACTTAGCACTTCTTTCCTATGGGCAACTCATTTCATGTGGTTTGAGGGGCTAAGCCTCCCTTAACTCCCAATATGGGGGTGAGCATGAGACCCAAGCTGAGCAACAGTCCACTCTTGGAATTTTGCTGGGTTTATAAGCAGTGAGCATAATGCTGTGGGAGGCCAGAATATGCCACTCCCAAACATGCCTTTTTAGCACAGAGATTGTTGAGCTAAAGACAGTTATGAAGACACAGATGCAGGAAAACTCTCTGTCCTCTATTTGCCTAAAAGTAGGACATAGATTTATAAAGATAAAAGGTATCTTGGTCCCTCTTCTACCAGGGAGGACAAAGGTTAACCACTGAAGACAATATGAGACCCTTATGGGCCTGAAGATGGCACCAGAGGAATCGACATGAACAAGCTTTACTTACTGGCCTTTATCTGCCATTTATTTGCCTTCCTACAAATTGCTGCCCTTAGAGACTTAAATCCTTTTCCTTTATCTTGTCACTTCTTTCAAAATTTACTGTTCTTTGTTGAAGATAATATATAAGCTAGAATTCAAAGCCACTTCTTTGAGAACTACTCATTTCCCAGGTATCGCGTATGTATTACATACATATTTAAAAATATACATGTTAATTAACTGTTTTTTTCTTGCTAATCTGTTTTATGTTACAAGGGTTCATTCCAACTAAGAACTTATGAGGATTGAGGGAAAAAATTATTTTTCCTCCCTTATGCAAACAGGAACTATGTAGAGGCCTGGTTAGAAAAAAGGCAACAGAAAGAACAGTAAAGAGATGAAGAGACAGTCCCTTCACCATTTGAGGTCTGGGATTCAATCTTGCCTGCAGATCAACCTCTGGACTCTTCCACTGTGGGAGTGTGAAAGGAAAATAAATCTTCGGACCCCCAGATCACTAAGCCAAAGGGAAGAGCCAAGCTCAGAACTGCTTAGGGCAAACCTGCCTCCCATTCTATTCCTAAGAAAGAGAGCTACTAAGATTAAAAAAATATATAGCTACTTATCTCCCTCACAAATAATTTCCTTGTGGATAAAGAACAGACAGAACTCAAAGTCATTCCTCTGTTCACTGAGATAAATGCATATCTAATTGCTTCCTTTGGAAAGGTTAGCCAGAAACTCAAAAGAATGCAACCATTTGTCTCTTACCTACCTATAACCTGGAAGCCCCCCCCCCCGCTTTCTGTTGTCTTCCCTTTTTGGATGCAACCAATGTACATCTTACATGTATTGATTGATGTCTGAAGTCTCCTTAAAATGTATAAAACCAAGTTGTGCCACAACCACCTTGGGCACACGTTGTCAGGACCTCCTGAGGCTGTGTCACAGGCGTGCATCACTAACTTTGGCAAAATAAACTTCCTAAATTGACTGAGACCTGTTTCAGATATTTGGGTTCCACAGCAGCCTATAAATGTGTGACTTGTAACTAATAGGGTCCTCACTCATGTCAATCAAAGTATGCACAAGTGAATGATATCTATTGAATATATTTTCCCAACAGAAAAATAAACGCTAAGAAAAACTGATGAAGTTACGATATTTCTCAGGAGGTCCTTTAGAATCTCTACATTTCTACAGGACAGACTTAAATATTATCTTGTTCTAGGAGTCTGGAGTGGCTTCCTAATGTGGGGAAAAAGTAAGTGGGAGGCCCCCACTGGTCCATAATCCTGCCACAGACTCCTCTCCTATAATCCTAGCCACAGTAGAGCCCGTTGACCCTTGAGGGCCGGCCTCAAGGCTAAGACAAGGCGCTGTCTGGAGACTGCGTGAAGGCATGCTGCAGAGAGACAGTTCATGCTCAATCCTACAAACCACCAAGTCCTAAGGAGCTGCAGCATGGTGCCATTTTGAGAGTGTTACCCTCACTGAACTGTGTCCTACTCTGCCACTGGGGCTGAGGTGGAAGCCACAGGTAGTAATCCCATATCCTGCCTCCAGCAGAGGTGTGGCTGTGCATTTTCATGTGTCCCAAGGACAAATTCCACTGCTCACGACCTGGACTGCTACTGCTACAGGTTTTCCAGCTGCCATCCTAATGGCTGCTTCCAGAGAAAGCAACCCCAGCCTGCTCAGTAGAAGGACCAAAGTGCAGCTACAGCCACCCCCACCTGCGCATTTTGCCAGTGGCCTGAGGATCACTTCGTCCTTGTCTACCACAGTCAAGTGCCTGCATGCATCACTGTGGAAGGCCTGAGGGCAGATCTTCCCAGCCTGGCTTTACAACCCCAGGTACCTGAGCACACTGTCTAGGGGGCTGGGAATCACCCAGCCCAGTCCATCACTAGAGGAAACTGGGTACTCCTCTTCGGGTGTGAGGTGGGGCCTTCTCTACCTGCTGCTACCACAACAGCTGGCACCCACCTGCATGCCACCTGCAGATATGGGGACTGACTCCTGCTCAACCCCTTGCAGCTACTGCCAACACCAGTGTGGACCACTTGGGTCCCAGAGAGTTGTTCTACCACTGCTACTACCATCACTTATGCCACAGTCACTGCCCAGGAACTTGAGAACCCACACACCAACCTGATCCCTTGCTGCTATTTCTGGCACCCAAGTAAGCCACTTAGAGGCCCAAGAATTGGCCTGCCTGGACCCACTAACACAGGATGCAGTGTATGCTGCCCTGGGGCCCAAATACAGGCATGGTCAGCCCACTGCTGCCACTATTGAGGTCTGGAGACTGGCTCACCTGGCATCCCAGTTCCCAGCAAAACTTCACTAAGTCTTCACTAACAAACATATCTTAAGCCACTGAGGAAATAACAGACACCACTGATACTGTTTATAGCCCAAGATATCATACAGAGACTACACTACTGCATGCACCCAGAATCAAAGCCAAGTGTCCCACCCAACCAACACCATAGATACATCTTCAGGAAAAATTTCTCCCCAATAAAAGCACATTCAAATAATTGGAAGAAGTGACAGTTACACCAGATGTGCAGATAATCAATGTCAGGATCCAGAAAACATAAAAAAGTAAAGAAATATGACAACTCCATAGGAACAGGATAATTATTCAGCAACAGATCCCAATCAAAAAGAAATTCATAAAGTCCTAGAAACAGAATTCAAAATATTGATATTAAAGATGCTCAATGAAATACAAGATAATTCTGAAAAACAATATACAAATATCAGAAAAACAATTCAGGATATGAGTGGGAAATTTACCAAAGAGATAGATATCATAAAAAAGAACCAAACACACATAGACTAAAAATAAAGGGATGGAAAAGAATATTCCATGTAAATGGAAACCAAAGGTGGGCAGGAGTAACTATGCTTATATCAAATAGAATAGACTTTAAGCAAAACACTAAAAGAAGAAAAACAAGGTCACTGTAATGATAAAATGATCAATTCAGCTAGAGGATACAACCATCTAAATATCTGTGCACCCGACATCAGAGCACACAGATATATAAAGCAAATATTAGTAGATAGAAAATTCTGGAATTAAAAATTCATTGAATGAAATCGAAAATACATTTGAAAGCTTCATCAACAGACTAGATCAAGCAGAAGAAAGAATCTCAGAACTGAAAGGTAGCTATTTTAAAATAACCCAGTCTGACAAAAATAAAAAAGAATAAAAAAGAAGGAGCAAAACATTCATGACTTATAGGACACCATAAAGTGACCAAATATTTGAATTTTGGGTGTCCCAGAAGGTGAAGAGAAGATGAAAGGGTTAGAAAAATCTATTTAGCAAATTGATAATGGAAAAATTCCAAATTCTAGCAAGAGATTCAGATATCCAGATACAAGTTCAGAGATCCCCAAACAGATATAATTCAAAAAGCTCTTCTCCCTGGCACAGTATAGTAAAAAATGTCAAAAATCAAAAACAAAGACAGAATTATAAAACCAGCAAGATAAATGCATCTAGTCATTTATAAGGGAACCCCTATCAGACTAACAGTGGATTTCTCAGCAGAAACTTTACAGGCCAGGAGAGAATGGGATGATATATTCAAAGAGTTGAAAGATTTAAAAAAACTGTCAGCCAAGTATACTATACCCAGCAAAATATCCTTCATAAATGAAAGAGAAGTAAATAAAATCTTTGTCAGACAAGCAAAAGCTGAGGGAATTTGTCACCACTAGACCAGCCCTACAAGCAATGCTTAAGGAAGTCTCACACCTGGAAGTGAAAGAACAATTACTATTGTCATGAAAACACACAAATATATAAAAAACACTGGTAGGGTAAACAAACAAAGAAGATAAAATGTTATGATTACAGAATATCACCAAGCCACAATGGTAAATAGTAAGAGCAAAATAAAGGAACAAAGGATATGTAAAACAATGGAAAATCAAGTAATGAAATAACAGAAATAAGCCCACATGTGTCAGTAATAACCCTGAATGTGAATGAATTAATCTTTCCATTTAAAAGGTATAGACTGGCTGAATGAATAAAAAACAAGATCCAAGTATATGCTGCCCACAAGAATCTCATCTTATCTGTAAAGAAACATATAGACTGAAAATAAAGGGAAGAAAAAGGATATTTCACACAAATGGAAGCCAAAAGTAAGCAGGATTAGCTATGCTTATATCACACAGAACAGATTTTAAGATAAAAACACTAAAAAGAGACAAATGAGATCATTATGTAATGACAAAAGTAAGCTAGAAGATATAACTATCTAAACATATATGCAGCCAACATCAGAACACCTAGATATGTAATGCAAATATTACTAAATCTAAAGGGAGAGATAGACTCCAATATAATAATAGCTGGGAATTTCAACACCCCACTCCCAGCATTAGTCAGATCATCTAGACAGAAAATTAATTTAAAAAACCCACTGGATTTGAATTACACATTAGACCAAATGAACCCAATGGAAATTTAAAGAACATTTCATTCAACAGCTACAGAATAGATATCCTTCTAATCAGCACACACAACATTCTCCAGGATAGAATATATGTTAGAATATAAAATAAGTGTCAATACATTTTTAAACATCAAAATCTTATTAAGTATCTTCTCAGACAACAATAGAGTAAACCTAGAAATCAATAACAAGAGGAACTCTGGAAACTGTACAAATACATGGGAATTAAACAACATACTTTTGAATGACCACTGGATCAAAGAAAAAGTTACAGAGGAAATAAAACATTTCTTGAAAAAAACAAAATAAAAACACAGTGTACCAAAACCTATGGAATACAGCAAAAGTGGTGCTGAGAGAAGTTTACAGCAATGAACATCTACATCAAAAAAGTAGCAAATAAAATAAAAGTAGATTTCAAATAAACAATCTAATGATGCACTTTGAGGAACTAGAAAAGCAAGAACAAACCAAATCTAAAATTAATAGAAGGAAAGAAATAATAAAGATCAGACAAGAACTAAATGAACTAGATGCTAAAAAATAATAAAAAGGATCAACAAAACAAAAAGTTGGCTTTTTGAAAAGATAAAATTGATAAACCACTTGCTAGACTAGCCAAAAAAAAGAGAATACCCAAATAAAATCAGAAATGAAACAGAAGATATTACAATTGTTACCATGGAAATACAAAAGATCATTAGAGACTATTATGAACAACTATACAATAACAAACTAGAAAACCTAGAAGAAATGGATAAATTCCTAAACACATACAAACTATCAAGATTAAATCAAGAAGAAACAGAAACCTGAACAGAACAATAACAAGTTATGAGATTGAATCAGTAATAAAAAGTCTACCAATGAAGAAAAGTCCAGTACCAGATGGCTTCACTGCCAAATTCCACCAAGCTTTCAAAGAACATGAATTCTTCTTGAACTATCCCAAAAATTGGAAAAGGAGAGAATTCTCACTGACTCATTCTATGAGGCCAGCATCACCAAAATCAGACAATGACACAACAAAGATAAGAAAACTAGAGGCCAATATCCCTGATGAATATAGATGCAAAAATTCTCAACTCAATACTGGCAAACTGAATCCAACATTATATTGAAAAAATTAATATACAAAGATCAAGCGGGATTTATCCTAGGGATGCAAGGATCAACCTATGCAAATCAGTAAATGTGATACATCGCATTAACAGAATGAAGAAATGATCTATGAAGAATGAAGGTTTATAATCAACTCAATAGATGCAGAAGTAGCATTTGACAAAATTCAACATCCCTTCATGATAAAAACAACAAACTAGGCATAGAAATAATATACTTCAAAATAATAAAGGCCATATATGACACACCCAGAGCTAACATCATACTGAATAGGGAAAAGCTGGAAGCCTTTCCCCTAAGAACTAGAACAAGACAAGGATGCCCACTTTTACCACTCCTGTTCAATGTAATACTGGAAGTCCTAGCCAGAGTAATCAGGCAAAAGGAAAAAATAAAGGCATCTAAATTGGAAAAGTATAAGTCAAATTGTTCCTGTTTGCTAACGATATAATCTTAACTCTAGAAAAACCTAAAGACTCCAGAAAAACTCTAAGATTTGATAAATTCAGTAAAGTTGAAGGATACAAAGTCAACATGCAAATATTAGTATCATTTCTATACACCAATAATGAACTAGCTAAGAAATAAGAAAGCAATTCCATTTACAAGAGCTACAAAAATATCTGGGAATAAATTTAACCAAGGATGTGAAGAATTTCCATAAGGAAAACTACAAAACACTGATGAAAGAAATTGAAAAGGACACAAACAAATGGAAAGACAGCCCATGATCATGCATTGGAAGAATTACTATTATTAAAATGACTGTAATGCCAAAAGCAATCTACAGATTCAATGCAATCTCTATCAAAGTGCCAATGTCATTTTTCACAAAAAGAAAAAAATCCTAAAGTTTGTATTCAGCCACGTAAGAACCTGAATAGCAAAAGAAATTTTGAGCAAAAAACAAAACAAAACAAAACAAAACAAAACAAAACAAAACAAAAACAAAGCTGTGAGGCATCATATTACCTGACTTCAAAATATATTACAAGGCTATAGTAACCAAACAGCATGGTACCGGTATAAAAAGAGACATATAGACCAATGGAACAGAATAGAGAATCCAGAAATAAATCCATATATTTAATAGTCAACTGATTTCCAACAAAGATGCCAAGAACATACATTCAGGAAAGGATACCCCCTTCAATAAATGATGCTGGGAAAATTGGATATCCATATGCAGAAGAATAAAACTAGATGCCTACTTCTCATCATATACAAAAATCAACTCAAGATGGATTCAAGACTTAAATCTAAGACCTGAAAACATAAAACTGGTAGAAAAAAACAGGAAAAACACCTCAAGACACTGGTATAGGCAAAAATGTTATGGCCAAGTCCTCAAAAGCACAAACAAAACCAAAAATAGATAAATAGGATTATATTAAATAAAAAAGCTTCTGCACAGCAAAACAGAAGAACAAAAACCAACCAACCAACCAAACAAAAAACAAGAGTGAAGAGACAACCTGTTGAATGAAAGAAAGTAAAAATATCTGCAAACTACTCATTTGACAACAGAATATCCAGAATATACAAAGAACTCAGCAAGAAGAAACCAAATTATCCCATTAAAACATGTGCAAAAACCACGAATACATATTTTTCAAAAGAAGACATACAAACGGCCAACAGATACATGAAAAAGTACTGAACATCAGTAATCATCAGGGAAATGTAAATCAAAACCACAATGAGATATCGTCTGACCCCAGTCAGAATGGCTATTACTAAAAAAAAAAAAAAAAACAAAACCCCAAAAACAAAAAACATGATGGCAAGGATGTGGAGAAAGGGTATTCCTTATTTTTTCAACTTTTATTTTAGATTCAGGGGATACACGTGCAGATTTGTTATGTGGGTATATTGTGTGATGCTGAGGTTTGGGGTATGAATGATGCCATTATGCAGGTACTGAGCATGGTACACAATAGTTCTTTAAACCCTTGCCTCCTTCCCTCCCTTCCACCACTAGGGGTACCTATTGTTTCTATTGTTGCCATTTTTTTTTTAAGACAGCGCCTTACTCTGTTGCCCAGGCTGAAGTGCGGCAGCAGTGTGATCTTGTTGCCATTTTTATGTCCATGAGTATCCAGTGTTTAGTGCCCACTTATGAGTGAGAACATATGGTATTGGTTTTCTATTCCTGGGTTAATTTGCTTAGGATAATGACCTCCAGCTGCACCCATGTTGCTAAAAAGGACATGATTTCATTCTTTTTTATGGCTGCACAGTACTCCATCATGTATATGTACCAAATATTCCATGATAGATATACATCATGAAAGACTATAGCAACAATAGAAACTGGGGACTACTATAGGTAGAAGGAAGGGAGGGAGGCAAGGGTTAAAAAAACTATTGAGTTCTATGCTCAGTACCTGCGTAATGGGATCATTCATACCCCAAACCTCAGCATCATGCAATATACCCACGTAACAAATCTGCACATGTATCCTCTGAATCTAAAATAAAAGCCATAGGAAGGAATGAGATAATATTCTTTATTCAGTCCACTGTTCATGGACACCTAGGTTGACTACATGTATTTGCTATTGTGAATAGTGCTGTGATGAACATGAGAGCGCATGTGTCTTTTTGGAAGAATGGTTTGTTTGCTTTTGCATATATACCCAGTAATGAGACTGCTGGGTCAAATGGTAGTTCTGTTTGAAGTTCTTGAGAAATGTCCAAACTGCTTTCCACAGTCGCTGAACTAACTTATATTCCCACCAAAAGTATATAAGCTTTCTGAAAAGGGAACTCTTATAAACTGTTGGTAGTAATGTAAATTAGTACAGCCACTATGGAAAACAGTATGAGAGATTTCTCAAAAAGCTAAAAACAGAACTACCATTCGATCCAGCAATCCCATGACTGGGTATTTATCCAAATGAAAAGAAATCAGTATATCAAAGGGATACCTGAACTTACCTGTTTATTGCAGCACTATTCACAATAGCAAAGATAAGGAATCAACCTAAGTGTCCATCAACGAATGAATGGATAATGAAAATATGGTATACATACACAATATAGTATTGTTCTCTTTTATGGCTGAATACTATTATTGTCTTTGCAGCAACATGGATGGGACCAGAGGTCGTTATGTTAAGTGAAATAAACCAAGTACAGAAAGACAAATACCTCATGTTCTCACTCATATGTGAGAGTTCAAAAAGTGGATCTCATGGAGGTAGAGAGTAGAATGATAGATACCGGAGGCTGGGAAGGCTGTGTGGGTAGGAGCGGGGATGAAGACAGGTTTGTTAATGGGTATAAACATACAATTAGATAGAAGGTATAAATTCCAAAGTTTGATAGCAGAGTAAGGTAACTATATTTAGCAAAAATGTATATGTCAAAGTAGCTAGAAGGGAGGACTTGAAATGATACCAACACACAGAAATGATAAATATTCAAGATGGATACCCCAAATATTCTGTCTTGGTCATCACACATTCCATACATGTAACAAAAGATCATATGTACTCCATAAATGTAAAATATTATGTATCGGTTTAAAACAGAAAAAAAACTATCTTTTTACCCACCAGAAGGATACACATAGAATGAAGACCTCATCTCTGATAAACACAGCATCATTGAAGATGTAGGGGAAGTAACTGCCTCCCTCCCATAACGGGTTTGCTTCATATGGAAGGAAACCAAAATATGTCCCCCAAAATATGCCTCCGTGACCTAAAAATTGCTTTTGAGCCAAAGGCAATTAAGAAGAAGCAAACACAGGAAAAACTCTCTCTACTTTCCTTCTTATCTGCCTAAAGACAGGATATCAAGTCTCCTTTACTGGAGACAACTCTAGACTTTTAGGAGCTCAGAGATGGCCACAGAGGAATCTGCAAGGAAACCTCACTCCATTAGTTTCCTCCCATATATTTACCTTCTCACCGTTTCTGGCCCTTGAAAGCCAAAAACTGCTTACATTTGTCCTGTTGTTTCTCCACAAATGTACTGTTCTTTGTGAAAGATGTTACATAAGCCAGAGTTCTAAGCCACTGCTTTGAGTTACTTTTCATTGAGGTTTCTCCCACAGGATGTGTGCTGCAAATGTTAATAAACTCGTTTTTCTCTTGCTAATCTTTCTTTTATTACAGGGTCCATCCCAACTAACAACTCATGGAGGTTGTAGAAAATTATATTTCCTCCGTGGTGATATCTTTGAAAACATTAAGAAAATTACTTGAATGCCTGCTCTATCCCACTTTATATTTGTGTTCTAGGTATTCACAAGAGTGGTATCAAAAACACAGAGTCTCTGCTCCCATGGAGCTTACAATCCAGAGATGGAGGCAGACAGTAAATACAGTAGTCCCTCCTTGTCCTTGGTTTTATTTTCTGTGGTTTTAGCTACCTGAGGTCAATCATGGTCCAAAAATATTAAATGGAAAATTCCAGCAATAAACAATTCATAAATTTTAAATCGAGTATTGTTCTGAGTTTGTGAAATCTTGTGCTGTCCCTGTCTGTCTTGTCCCAGACCCGAATTCCTTTTCTGGTGTATCCACACCCATTAGTTTCTTAGTAGCCGTCTCCATTATCAGATCGTCCGTGATAGTATCACAGTGCTTGTGTTCAAGTAACTCTTATTTTACTGAATAATGGCCCCAAAGAGCAAGAATAGTGATGTTGGCAATTAAGATATGCCAAAGAGAAGCTTCAAAGTGTTTCCTTTAAGTAAAAACCGCAAAAGTTCCCGACTTAATAAGGAAAGAAAAAAATCATATACTGAGGTTGCTAAGATCGATGGTAAGAATAAATCTATGAAGTTATGAACAGTATATTACTATAATTGTTCTATTTTATTATTACTCTTGTTAATATCTTACTGTGTCAATTTATAAATTAACTTTATCATAGGTAAGCATATATAGAAAAAAATATAGCATATATAGGGTTTGGCACTATCTGTCGTTTTAGACATCCACTGGAGTCTTGGAATGTACCCCCTGTAGATAAGGGGGGGCATTACTGTAAATATACAAAGAAAGAATATTATTTCAGATAGCAAACAGTGCTATAAAAATATAAAAGTAATTTTAAAAATAAAAAGATTTGATGAGTATTTCTTATTAACAGCTCTAGCACAGAGTAAGGCTGATACAAGATTTCATAAAAACTCCAATTCATCATTCTCAATAAACTATCGCAAGAACAAAAAACCAAACACCGCATATTCTCACTCATAGGTGGGAATTGAACAATGAGATCACATGGACACAGGAAGGGGAACATCACACTCTGGGGACTGTTGTGGGGTGGGGGGAGGGGGGAGGGATAGCATTGGGAGATATACCTAATGCTAGATGACGAGTTAGTGGGTGCAGCACACCAGCATGGCACATGTATACGTATGTAACTAACCTGCACAATGTGCACATGTACCCTAAAACTTAAAGTATAATAAAAAAATTAAAAAACAAACAAACAAACAAAAAACTCCAATTCATTGTGTTAATTAGTTCAACCATGGTGGAGGACAGTGTGGCGATTCCTCAAGGATCTAGAACCAGAAATACCATTTGACCCAGCAATCCCATTACCGAGTATATACCCAAAGGATTATAAATCATTCTACTATAAAGATGCACACGTATGTTTATTGCAGCACTATTCACAATAGCAAAGACTTGGAACCAATTCAAATGCCCATCAATGATAGACTGGATTAAGAAAATGTGGCACATATACACCATGAAATACTATGCAGCCATAAAAACGGATGAGTTCATGTCCTTTGCAGGGACATGGATGAAGCCGGACACCATCATTCTCAGCAAATTAACACACAAACAGGAAACCAAACACTGCATGTTCTCACTTATAAGTGGGAGTTGAACAATGAGAACACACAGACACAGGGAGGGGAACATCACACACTGGGGCCTGTTGGGGGGTGGGGTGCTAGGGGAGGGATAGCATTAGGAGAAACACCTAATGTAGATGATGGGTTGATAGGTGCAGCAAACCACCATGGCATGTATATACCTATACATATATAACAAACCTGCACGTTCTGCACATGTGTCCCAGAACTTAAAGTACAATTAAAAAAAAAAAAAGAGAAAGAAAACACTAAAAAACAAAGCAAAACAAAACAAAACTCCAACTCACTGCATACAGACAGATTCTGAGCATGCAGTGAGAAAGGGAACCACAGCATGGTTGATTTGGGGCCGTCTAGTGGAGATGGATGTTTCTAATATAATGGGCCCCTCAGATGAACAAATTAAATTCACATTTAAACCATGGTTACCGGGGAAATCCTATTGGTGAGAATCCACAGACATTTTTGAGCTTCTAATGTGGACAGCGCTGTATGAGAAGTAATGGGGAGCAAATGGGGAATCAACGAGAAAAATTTCTTACCTTTAGATTATCACCTCAACTTCTAGCACGACTTTCCTAAATCTCAGCAAGACGTGGCTGGTCACAAAATGGGATGCTAACATATTCCTGTGCTGCATGTCTGGATGAACACATGGCTAGGCTGGGATTGTAGCAACAGCAATGACTACCACCACCGCAGTGGAAAACACTTTGACAATCCAATGTGGAACTGTATATTAGACACACATTTAGGGCACTAATCTAGTATATAAATTGCACAGTTTTTAATCTCAGCTTAAACTTCCTTTTAGCCTTGTGACCTTTGAGCCAAACTCTGTGTCTCTTGTTTCCACATCTGGAATATGGGAATAAGAGAACTGACCCTACTGGGTTGTGGCAGGGATTAAATAAACTACAGTCATCCCTCAGTAGGAGCGGGGATTAGGTTTCAGTTCCCCCTCCCCACATATACCAAAATCCTCAAGTTGGCCATGCAGAACCCACATATATGAAAAATGGGTTGGAAAAA
Organism: Pan troglodytes; assembly: GCF_028858775.2. Taxonomy (NCBI): domain Eukaryota; kingdom Metazoa; phylum Chordata; class Mammalia; order Primates; family Hominidae; genus Pan; species Pan troglodytes. The sequence continues at coordinate 62,803,106 of NC_086015.1, forward strand.
ATCTGTATCATAATTTGTAAGGGAACCCATATAGTTCAAACCCATGTTGTTCAAGGGTCAACTGTAACATAAAATGTATCAGTTCCACACAGTGCCACACAGTAAAACTCACCACACAGTAATAGCATTAGTAGTTATTATTGTTTAAAATTACAGAAAAAAGTTCAATCCCAAGCAACTTTATATAACACCTTTTAGAGAGTTATAAGGCAACTGTAGGTTAAATGCTTTGTAACTAAGTCATTAGCAAATCAAGAGCAAAAAACTTTGCAGCCTTTTCTAACTTTAAGGAGAGAATAATTGCCTTAAAATTAGAATACAAAATAAAACCATCCAAATCTTTCTGTGGAATGATGGGACTTAATGGTGCAGAAAGAGTAGGTGGGATTTAATTTAGTGCTTTAATTTAGCTCTCTGGGCTTTTGTAAAGAATAACTACAGGGTATCATTTTCATTATTGTGTCAGATTATCAGATAGCTTATTTATGTACTGATTTCCATTTTCTTTTCAAAGTTTGGTTATACCTTTCTGTTCAGAAGTCAAATAAAACAATGATATGCTAAAAATGCTCTGTGAGGTGAATGACAATTCAATTTCCCCCAGTGTTGGCTGGTTGCATGAGAAAATAAGGAACTGGAGCAAGTTGACAGGATCTTTAGTTGACTAGATTTATTTCCCAGCATTTTCAGGGTGTGTTAATTGTAACACTTCAGTTAATGAAAAACATTGTGATTAAACACTGATATGGGTGATAAATGGATTTTTGAACAGATATGATGGTAAAATGCTATTTTAAAAACATTGGGAGGAAATAATAAAAACTCTTTTGTTGATTGGACCATTATTGTGAGTAAATTAGGCTTCCCAGGAAGGAAATAATTTACTCAAATCACCAGGCTACCATCATCATAATTATTCATGGTGTTACTGAGCTGCTATTCCACTTAAATATAGTCTTATTCTACAGAAAGCTTACATAAATTATAAAAAAGGTAGAAAGATACAGAAATGTTAAAATATTAGAAAAAGCAAACTATTTTAGACTAAGAATTATACCAATTATCCTTATTAACAATTATACTAATTATTCTTATTAATATTGATGTGTAATGTAAACAGAGAAAAATGCACAAATCATAGCTGTATGGCTCAATGAATGATCCCACAGTGAGCCATAATCCCCACCTGGGTCAAGAGGTAAAAGCTTCCCTTCCTCCTTCTTCTAATTATTACACTCTCTTCTCCCTACAAGTGAGCCTGGTGACTTCTAATACCCATGGCTCAGTTTGTCTGTTTTTGAATTCCATATGAATGGAATCATACAATATGTATTTATTCTCAGTTGTGTATCTTTGATATGGACAGGAGACAGGGAAATAATGGGTAGAAGAGGGTGGTTTCCTGGCAAAGGCCCCACTTTCAAGCCTGGAAACCTGTGGCCCTAAATGGGAACAGGCATTCCTGTTTTCTCGCCCAAAAGTTGCCATTTGGCCTGCCATGTCCCCTATCATGTACCCATATAAACCTCAAACCCCAGGTTCCATGAGCAGATGAACAGAAGAGCAGAAGAGCAGCAGAGAAGGAGAGGAGTAGTGGTGAAAAGGACATGTGGATCCATGGAGGTTACTTAGAAGGCTATAGCAATAGTCCAGGAGAAAGATGGTGATTTTTTAGGTGACCAAAAGCCAGATGTAAGACATTAGTGGGATATGGGAACTAAAACTATGAATGTGATTTAAGCAATGTACTATACTAGTCAATGGTGTAACTGTAGTCTGAACTCTTTGGATTACATCTAGATTATTGTGTTCATTTTAGAGAATTCCAATTTGATAAATTCAAAGGTACCTAAAGGACAGTGATTAGGGCTATGCCAGGACCAGGAATGGCAAAATGGAGTTGGGACTGGAGTGAGAAAATGTGAGACTGGAGGAGAAAACAGAGCAACCCAGAAGTGATATTAAAAAATTCAAGAGGTATTTTATGAAAAGTGATGGTTCTACTTATTGTTCTGGCAACAGAACTAGGATCAATGGGAAGAAGCTATAGGGAAGCCTACATCAGCTCAGTATAAGGAAGATTTCCCATGGTTGGAGTTGCCCAATAATGGAATGGGCTGTCTTCTGCTGCACTGAGCCTGCTTGCCTGGCAGAGATGTGTAAAGTTTGAAGAGATGCTGGGTTAAATCATCTCCCTGATCTCATCAAGCCCTTTAAGATTCTCTGATTCTGTTAAAGTATGATTTTTTTTGAAAAATTATTCCTAATATTACTATTAATATCCCTACCAATACTATCATCACTTTCTACCATTTAATAAAAATACATATGCCAGGCCCTATGCAAAACATGTTATGAGTATTATTTCATTTAATCTTTGCAATAACACTTTATGGTGGGTAGTAAAATACAATTCCTATTTTTAGATAACTTAATTGGGGCTTGGAGAGGTTAACTAATGTCATAAGGATATAAACCCAACCTTTTGATTCTAGAGACAGTTTTTTAAACTAGTGCATTATACCACCTCATGAAACCCCTTATTCTACTATATGCCAGTTAATCTCATACTGAGCTGAATAGTTTAACCAATTTTTAACATTCAAATATGAAAATATATGAAATGCTGTATTTCCAATGACAATGTATATTCAGTGTCACAGTTAGGAACTGTGTCAGTCAGAATAAGGGTATGTTATGCTTGATAACAAAAAACCCTCAAATCTCAGTGACTTAAAAACAACAAATGTTAATTTCTTGCTCATGTTAAGTTTTTATAACAGATCATTAGAGGGACTCTGTTTGTCACAGTCATTAAGTGACTGGGCTGCCTGAACCACCATCATCTTGAATGTTTCTGGTCACAGTGTCAGAGGAAAAGATAATCTGGAAGGTTTCACACCTACAATGTAAATGTTCTTGCCAAGAAATAACACAGGCCCTTATGCTCCTAATTAGTTGGCTAGAATTAGTTGGGTTAGTTGGCTCCACCCCCAAACAAGGAAACCTAGAAATGCAATACAACCATGTATTTGGAATCTGGAGAGCTGGGAATATTTGGGGAACAGTGTCAGTAACTACTATAGACAATAAATCTTCAAGGATGTCAGAAAACTTGCAAACAACTTTTGCTACATATATTTCAGAATTTCTACCAAGAATATAGACTATTCACATTGTTTATTTACCCCAAGTTGAGAGAACGTTAGAAGAGAGGAAATCTAGAAAACATGCTGAATTCTGGTAAAGTTCTTCACTGTATATGTAAAATATAACTTGAATCATAATCATGTCTGGGATTCAAGCCCTGGACATGCCAAAGTAGTATATTTATTTGCGTTTGGGCTAGATACAAATGTTTAGATGGTAAATGCAGTATTTTACTCCAAGTTTCATTGTACCTACTTAAGTAAAGCCATTATTGGTGAACTGGGAGAAGAGAATACTAAACAACCCAAGCCTTACATTAGGTTTTGAATATTAAGATATTAGAATAAAAACTATTTCAATGCTTCATAGAAATTTTATTCTGAAAATCCTTGGCAAGGCAATTCCATCACTGTCAAATTAACTACAAGTGTGCTATTAAAACCTCTATTTTACTTATATAAAAATATAAGTAAAACTCTTAAAAACTTTTACTTTCTGATAAATACTTGTAATAATACAAAATAAAATAAGTAATTCATCTTATTTCTTGCAGAGACTCTCAGAGTACTCAATTGAAATTTGAACTACTTTTATCCAGTATCTGTGACAAAATATAGTTGTTTTATTTATAAATACTCCATGAGTTCAACTACAAAACTAAAAACTGACAATGAAAATATAAAGACAAATCAGTGGCATCTTTGAAGCATTTCACTGGAAATGGCTGTTAGAAGGTAAATTCTTGTTGTAAGTGATTCAAATGCTTGAAGAAAAAGTACATGTGGTGTTGGTATGCTAAAAATGTAATTAAAATGTATATTACAAATGCTAGTTTAGAGAAGAACTGATTTTAAAAGCCAATGATGTTTCCTGTAAGGGCACTGCTGTGGTATTTTATAATAGATGGTACCTGTTTCTAATTTGAAAGCTACATATTTTAATAGAGAATGGCCCAAAATGTTTTTAAGGTCAAACTGGAAATATGTTGATGATTTACAAAAATGTAAGCCAAGTGCTTTATTATATTATACTACCAGAGTGTTATTGTAGTTTAAAAATATCATTAAATCAGCACAAACCTGCACTTATCATTTCCTACACATTTTTCACACCAAGCTGCCTTCTGACTATGAGTAATCTGTTAATCTACTCTTCGCCTCACAATCCGTCAAAGTGACAGATTCATTCCTTTCCTAATACATAATATCTTCATTTACTGTATGCCTTGCTGCAACTTTCTTTTTTGCTAGCACTGAAATTTAGAAATTCACAAGCAAACTTAGAGAATGTCACATGGCTGGTTGTTTTTGTTTGCTTCCATTTCTTCTGTTATTCCAGCAAAAGAAACTAAAATTTTTCTGGACTTCTAATGTGAATTAGTAGTATTTCCAAAATGAAGGCAATTTCAGGTTTCAATAGGAGTGTTGTTGAAAAGGTTGGAAGAGGGCAGATGGCAAAAAAAACAAAGTGCATCCTTCACCAAGTTAAAACACTGATCATAATGGAATTTTCTTTCAATGTTAGTGGCCAATGTATAGATTCTTACCCCCTACCCTCAACCCTTACTAAGGTGTCAAGGAAAAGATATTCTTTTGGTAGTTTAGAGATGAGCTGCCCCCCAACAAAAAATGTAGTTTCATTAGCATAAATGTCACTGCTTAATTGAAAGCAATACTGTGATTTTACTTAAGCTGAGACTTTCATTTTATCGTAGTATTGAGATCAGACCAGGCCAGATCTCAGGTTTCTTGTTCACTGCTATTTTGATAATACAAATGGTTCTACTGCTTTAAAATTGTTCACTAATAATTCAACAGAAAATATTTTACTCTTCTTTTCTTGCAACAGACTACAGTTGTTTTTTAGTTTATTAGTTCTGCAAGTAAAGAGAATCAAAGACTGAAAAATATGAGAGTTTGTACAATTCTAACTCACTTACTTTCATCATAAATAAGCGATAACAAAGTACATTATCTACAAATCGCCATTTGGCCTCGCTTGTTACTGAGCCAGTGTCCACACAGTAATTCAAAGGTCACTACTGTTGTTAGCCTCAAAAGTCAAAAGCAAATAAGTTGTTTACCTCAAAATGTGGGAAGCTGCCTTCTAACCAGTCTTGTTTCAGACTATAGTTTTTTTTCCCATGCCTACACCAAACATCCAACAGCATTTTCTTGTCCTGAGCACCAAATTGCATCTGATTTGTCTTAATGGATGGCAAAGGAGCTAAAGGCTTTTAAAAATCAATGGACAAGAAAGAGTCAACAGAACAATAATGATAGTGTTAATTCAGTCAAATACACTAGAAGATGTTTGCCTTTTTGCCTTCAAGTCATCTTAAACAGCCGGGACATTTGACTTCTATGGTATTTATTACACTAAGTGGGTTTTTATATGGTAATGAACAGCATAATATGAAGCTGTGAATGCTGGTAAACAATGCATTGCTAGAGTGAAAAATTATGTTTTAACTTTAATCAATTTCAAAATGTAATGTTTTTCATTAACAACAGAAACAAAAAAATTACAGGGAAGAAGTAACCAACTGGCAACAAAAGCAGAGTCTGTGAGTGGGCACACTTCTGGAAAAGCAGTGATTTCTCCTGAGCCAGGCTCAGTAGATGCTCCAACTCTGTTTGGCACTGTTCTGAAGATGCCCACACACTGCCTAATGACATGCAGTGTGGACCTGGCTCTGCTGGAAGGCCACAAGCTCATTAAAGTCACATAGTAGGTACTTCAAAAATACTCATCGAGCGTTGCTGAAAGTATGAGCTACAATACTCTGTGAATCATTTTATGCTGTAGGGGTTCCCTGTTTAAATGACAGGGAAGCTATCCCGCATTAGATTACAAAATGAATAATTAGATCATGAGTCTACGGATGTGACTGGCTGTAGCCATTTAACAATAATTACGGTCTTCCATTTTTTAGGTTAATGTTATTCTCCTAAACCTCAACTTGCATTCCCTCCCCACCTCCAGACAGAATGGAGGTGATTGTTATAAACTAGAATTAGTACTTCTATTTTTTTAAAGGTTCTCATTACTCTTGAGGGGGAAGCTGAATCTTTTAATTAAAAGCTGAAACTATAAAACATTAGAATGGTAAATAATTGCTTTGGTAATTACCTTCTTTAACTGGATTGTGGGCCAAAGGTAATCTGAGTTCAGCATCTGGATGGATAACAATTGCTGGGGAGGCTTCAGTAATCTCAGGAGCCCTGCTCTCCACTGGTTAAAGATGTCAAGATTCTGCCAGGTGCCGTGGCTCACGCCTGTAACCCAGCCCTTTGGGAGGCCAAGGTGGAGGGACGGTTGCTTGAGCCCAGGAGTACAAGACCAGCTTGGGCAACAGGGCAAGACCCCATTTCTACAAAAAATTAGCTTGGCTTGTGCCTGTGGTCTCGGCTACATGGGAAGCTGGAGTGGGAGAGTTACCTGAGCCCGGGAGGCCAAGGCTGCAATGAGCCATGATTGTGCCACTGCACTTCAGCCTGGGTGACAGACTGAGATCCTGTCTTCAAAAAGGAAAGCATAGAAAAAGCAAAAGTAATAGCAAAAGCCAAGATTCTTCAGGTATCTGTCTTTTCAGACACAGAAGCCTTTGGGAGGTGAGGGGAGAAGATGTGATCTGTTGTCCTGAAACTCCTATGGGAATGAGTTTCATAAGTTTATAATTTTCAAAAACATGACAATAACTGAAAATTAATTAGTATTTCCCAGTCCTAATGCCTTTAGACTCTCACGGAGTGCAAAGGGAAAACTAGGGAACTCAGGTGGAAGCACTGAGTCCCAGTGGCCCAAAAGAGACCTGGTCAGAGAGGAGGCAGGTGTCTCAACTAAGGAAACTGGAGGGTGGGGTTAGCTGATGCTCAGGCAGGCGGGTCCAGACACGAACATGGAGAGAGTGAAGACAAATAAATCTTGGGCAGGTGGGCAGGGGTGGGGACCAAGACATCTGTTGTGATGGCTAGTTGGTGCCCGGGTCAGTGTAACTGGACCAGGGATACAATTTGAGCAAACTCACTTAGGCAGAAGAAATAATCAAAACCAGGACTGAAAATGGGCTTGGCTGGTCAACAAGTACCAAGAGCAGAGGAGGGAGAAGGAGTGATGGGTCAGGGGACCACCAGCTGCCCAGCACTGTCCACTCACATTGTACTGCTGGTGAATTGCTGGGTCTCCTGGAACCCATGGGAATAGTGCCCCCTGGAGTTGTGCAAGGTGTGGTCCAGGGTTAAGAGTGGTCAGAGGTGAAAAGCAGGATGATTCTCGAGGGATTCAGTTTGCTACTAGGGGTGCCCTTAACTGAGGCTTTCTCTGGGGCAGGCAGGGTTCAAGAGGTTAGAAAAGTCATTCTGGGGCTTTGCCTCTGCTGTGGATCGGGGAGGAAAGAGGCCCAGCTGGAGGCTTTTTGTATCACGTGCTTTAAACGTCTATTTTAAAGGTAGAGCAGTTGACTAAGGACCTCTCCAGGAACAGAAGGGGTGGGGAGTCAGTTACATTTGACAGTGCACCAGCACCACAGCTTCAGGTTCTCTCTCTCTAGCTCTTGAGACACACACATACACACACACAGGCATGCCTTGTTTTATTGTGTTTTGCTATATTATTCTTCACAGATGCTGAGTTCTCACAAATTGAAGGTTTATGGCACCCTGTGTTGAGCGAGTTTATCAGTGTCATTTATCCAACAGCATGGGCTCACTTTGTGTCTCTGTGCCACATTCTGGTAATTCTCTCAATATTTCAAATTTTTTCATTACTGTTCTATCTGTTATGGTGATATGTGACAGTGATCTTTGATGTTACTATCAAATTGTTTTGGGACACCAGAAACCATGCCCATATAAGATGGCCAATTTAATAAATGCGGTTTGTATTCTGACTAATTCCACTTGATCAACCATTCATCCCATCTCTCTCTCCCTCCTTGGGCCTACCTATTCCCTGAGGCACAGCAATACTGAAATTAGGCCGATTATTGATAATAACCCTACAGTGGACCCTGAGTGTTCACGTGAAAGGAAGAGTCACGTGTCTCTCACTTTCAATCAAAAGCTAGAAATGGTTAAGCTTAGTGAGGAAAGAATGTCTAAAGCCAAGACAGGCTGAAAGCTAGGCCTCTTGCACCAAAAGCTAAGATGGGAATGCAAAGGAAAAGTTCTCGAAGGAAATTCGAAGTACTTACTCCAGAGAACACACAAATGGTAAGAAAGTGAAGTAGCTTTAATTGGTGATATGAAAGTTTGAGTGGTCTGGATGGAACATCAAACCAGCCACAACATTCCCTTAAGCCAAACTCTAATCCAGAACAAGGCCCTAACTCTCTTCAATTCTTTGAAGATTGAGAGGGGTAAGGAAGCTGGAGAATAAAAGTTTTCAGTTAGCAGAGGTTGGTTCCTGAGGTTTAAGGAAAGAAGCCATCTCGGTAACATAAAAATGCAAGCTGAAGCAACAAGTACTGATGTAGAAGCTGCAGCAAGTTATCCAGGAAATCTAGCTACAATCATTGATGAAGGTGACTACATTAAATAATAGGTTTTCAATGTAGACAAAACAGTCTTCTATTGGAAGAAGATGACATCTAGGACTTCCATTACTAGAGGAGAAGTCAATGTCTGGCTTCAAAGCTTCAAAGCACAGGATGACTCTATTGTTGGGGGCTAATGCAGCTGGTGACTTTAAGTTGAAGCCAATGGTCACTGACTATTCCAGAAATCCTAGGGTTCTTAAGAATGATGCTATTAATAAATCCTACTCTGCCTGTGTTGTATAAAAGGACCAACAAAGCCTGGATGAAGGCACATCTGCTTATAGCACAGTATACTGAATATCTTGAGCCCACTACTGAGATCTACTGCTCAGAAAAAAAGAGACTCCTTTCAAAAGATTACTGGTCATTGGCAATGCACCTGGTCAGCCATGAGCTCCAATGATGTACAAGGAGATGAATATTGTTTTCATGCCAGCTAACACGACATCTATTCTGCAGCTCATGGATCAAGAAGTAATTTTAGCTTTCAAGCCTTCTTACTTAAGAAATACAATTTGTAAGGCTATGGCTGCCATAGATAGTGATTCCTCTGATAAATCTGGGCAAAGTAAATTGAGAACTTTCTGGAAAGAATTCACCATTCCAGATGCCACTAAAAACATGCAGGATTCATGGGAGGAGGTCAAAATATTAACATGACCAGAAGTTTGGGAGAAATCAGTTCCAACCATCATGGATGACTTTCAGTGGCAGACAGAACTACAGATGTGGTGGAAATAGCAAGAGAACTAGAGTTAGAAGTAAAGCTCAAAGATGTGGCTGAATTGCTGTAATCTCATGATCAAACCTGAATAGATGAGGAATTGCTTCTTATGGTAAGCAAAGAAAGTGGTTTCTTGAAATGAATCAACTCCTGGTGAAGATGATGTGAACACTAGTTGTAATGACAACAAAGTATTTGAAATATTACATACACTGAGTTGATAAAGCAGCAGCATGGTTGGGCAAGATTAACTCCAATTTTGAAAGAAGTTCTACTGTGGGTAAAATGCCATCAAACAGCATTGCATGCTACAGAGGAGTCTTTCACGAAAGGAAGAGTCCAGTGATGTGGCAAACTTCACTGTTGTCTTATTTTAAGAAACTGCCAGAGCCACCCCAACCTTCAGCAACAACCAGCCTGATCATTCAGCAGCCATCAACATCCAGACAAGACCCTCCACCAGCAAAAAGATTATGACTTATTGAAGGCTCAGTTATTGTTAGCAGTTTTTTAGCAATAAAGTATTTTCAAATTAAGGCATGTACATTGTTCTTTTTAGGCATAATGCTATTGTACACCTAATAGACTAAAGAATAGTAACATAACTTTTACATGCACTGGGAAGCTGAAAATTCTTGTGATTTTTGCTTTACTGTGGTGGTCTGAAACTGAACCTACAATATCTCTGAGGTATGCTCGTATGTATATATATAATGTGTATATATGTATGTGTATGCATATAAATAATGGTTTTTTTTTTTCTATTTGCTTACCCAGATTCTATTAGCCTGGTGAGAACTGAGTACACCTTCTGCAGCAGTGGCAACCCAACCAGATTTCTAGCAAGTGGTACTCTGACTCCATAAAATAGGTGTGAATAGGCCCATACAAATAAGCAACTGCCAGTAAGAATACAGGGCGAACACACTAATTCAATTTTAGAAAACTGTCTCTATTTAAAGGTGTAAAATGATATCAGATACTTTATATTCTGGATATCTTTTAAGGGATCTTTAAAACAAACTCACAAAAAAGGTTTCATTTATTATAAATGGGAACAGGGCCAGGTACTAGAGACTCTTAAGGTAGAGAAGTATACAGGTGCTCACGGGCTCCAGCTAGTGGAATACACAGTGACGTAGCTAGTGTAGAGAGATGAGGGAAGTTCATTTTTAAGTGGTGAGATTCACTGAATTCAACACCTATTTTTTGTGTCTCCTATGTGCCTATTTTTTATGTGTCTCCTATGTGCTTGGCAAGTATATCCCTTGAAACTAGGGAGACACTGAACAAGTGAGATAAGATTTTCACATGCATGCAGTTTACATTCCAGCATTCGAGAAGGAGCAGTGTGTGTGTGTCTGTGTGTGTCTGTGTGTGTGTGTGTGTGTGTGTAGAAAACAGACAAACAAGGAAATATCAGTTAGTGGAATAATGTGATGAAAACAAAAAAGATAATGTGCTAAAGGTGACTGAGGGCTATTTTAGGGTGGACGCTAAGAAAGGGCCTCCTGAGGAGAGGATGTTTATTTACGTGGAGACCCTACTGACAGGGAGAGGCAGCTGGGAAGCAACCTTGGTTAAGAGAACTCCATCCAGGCAGCACTCCTAAGTGGGGACCAAGCCTGGAGTATCAGAGGGAAAGAGAAGGAACCAGTAGAGATTGAGCAAGGTGCTCAGCGGTGTGAAATACCATCTGAGAGGTGGGCTTCCAGGGCCCCAAAAGCCAGGGTAAGCGTAATTTGGTCCTAAGGGCAATGGGAAACCACTGGGAAGTTTTACAAGGGGCAATGCCTGCATCTGATTGAGGCCTGTATACCACTTGGTTGCTAAGCAGAGAAAAGACTACAGAGGCCAGAGAAGCAGAGAAGGCAGGTTTGGAGGTTTACAGCATTTGCCCAGGTGAGAGGTGACGGCAACCTGCACTCAGACTATAGCAGGGAAAACAGAGAAAAGAGGCTGGATTTGGCATATACTATCTTTGAAGGGAACACTTGCTGAGTCTGGACATTCAGGTGTATCAGAGAGACAGAACAGGGATCACCCTTGGTTTCTGGCTTAAGCAAAGGTGGAGAGGGGTGATGATGGCATTTTCTGAGATGGAGAAGAGTGAAGAAAGAATAGATTTGCAGAAGAAAATCAAGTTACCTTTTCAATGGCTGGATTTTAGGCATGATGGCAGCTACATAGATCAGTTTGGAATTCAGGGAGGGTCAAGACTGGAGATATAAATTTGAGAGTTGTTGGAATATAGGAATATTAGAAACTATTATTAATTATTATGTCTTAAAGACTAGGGCTATTCCAAATGTTACCAGTGCCTATGGATCTTTGCGTCAGCAGGGAGTGGTACATGCATGAAAATCAGATTTAAACTCTATCCAAACCAGGGCCTCTCATCAAAACACAATTTTATCTGGTTATGAATGAAACAATATCACTGTCCTCCTATTTCCAGGAAAGGAAAGGGCAATTCTTGCAGAGACACAAGAAAAAAAATCTGAAGTTTAACTGGTTAACATTTAGGATGAAGATTTTCATTTTCCATGGTGTCCAGGTGTATACCTACTCACTTGCTCATGCCCTCCCTCAACTCAAATACTGAAAAAACTCCTGCCCTTGACAGGCGTGTGTTGAATAACACTGGGGTGGGGTGGGGTGGGGGTGGGGAGTAAGTGAGAGAGAGAGACAGAGAGAGAGAGAGAAAGTGAGAGAGAGTAAGTTCCTGCCTTAGAGGAACTTGGTGAACAGCCAGACAGGTCATCAGTAAATGAGCTTTCAGCCAGACCTGTGGGTTCTAAATGTGGAGCATCAGGGCCCTCAAAAGAGCAGGTGTGAAATCTGTGGGAATGGGATTATGAAAGAAGAGGTAATGAATCTTTTCCTAGTTGAAGCCAACAAGAGAAATGATAAAAACAACAACTGATGCCTTTGGTTTCATAATCAAATCATTATGATTTAGTGCAAAAATCTGGATAATAGGAAACAGTAATAACACTATGTTTTGAGAAACAAAATGTTTGCTTAGTTAATAAGGAAATCCTCTGTCATGTCTTGGTTTGAAGGAGGACTATTTGTTAAAAATTCAACTTACTTGTTTTAAAATGATCGAAACTTAATCATTTGAAGAGGAACATTAAAGTTCTGTACTTAATTTTATTAATTTATACATTTTCTCTCTTTTGTGATGGGAAACTAAAAAGCTTAATCAATAGAAGAGACGCCCATCAGGTTGCATCGTGACAACTGGAGAGGAAAAAAAAAAAAAAAAACGATGCCACCGTGGTCAGTCTGGAGCTGCCACACGGGTTACAACGACAGGCCAGATTGCCTTGGCCAGGCCAGCTGAGCCAGCGGGAACTGAGGTCAGTGGTTATTAATCATTCATCAGAGACTGCAGGGCTTTATCAGATAATTATGGTTATAAGTGTGTTTATCACACAAACATGTGGCAAGGCTGCAAAGGATTCAGGCCCTAACACAATCTGCAATGACATTTTTAAAAACTACAGATAAGTGATAAATCATTGAGCAAACACTTTAGAAAATCATGCCATTCTTGCTGTTTGGGTATTCTGAATTATTTTGTATATTATATATTTCCATGAACATTTAGAACCTTGCAAAGCCTTTGACTACATTCCTTCCTCCCTCCCCCTAATTTTCCAATGAGTTGTAAAAATAGCAAGTATAATCATCATTTGAAACAAAAGACTGGTTATTGACTCCATCCCTATGAACAGACAACCAGAAGGTAATCACAGCTTATTTCATAAAACTCATTCCTGAGCAGGAATATCTTACGTTTTTCTGAAGAATCTATACAAGCATCTAAATAAATGTGCCTAAGGGACAGCTCTAAACCCCACAAACCAATAGATGGCATTTAAAAATAAATGACTTGAAGCTGCAAATGGCATCCATTTTGCTCTGTTTGGCAGCATGCAAGTGTACATGTTAGGAAACGTTTCTCAACATGAATGAACTGTGAAATTGTTTCCTCCTACCCCACACTTCTCTACATTATGTGAGATTATGTTAGCCATTTCTGCACCTTGTCATAGAGGCTGTCAGTGCCCTAAGAGGCAATGTTTGGTGGACGCTGGAGGCAAGGGCCCCAGCATCTGTGATGCTGTTTAAATATCAGTTAGTGTGTTAGGAAAAAATAATGGAAAATACCACCCCATGCCTAACAGCGTAAGGGGAAATGGCTTTGTCGCAAATCTAGACACGCAAGGGAATATGATTAAGTGAACCATATATATTTCAATTCCTACATTGTAAACTTCTGAGAAAAATGATTACTGTTGCATCCCACCTTGATCCAATGTCAAACACTGCCCTGTGAGTGAAAGTGAATGACTTTACTGTGAGAAAAACAATATATGAAAATATGCAGCATTTTAGCTATTTTCATCCTAGAGCTAACTCTTTAAAACCCAAATTTGCCTGCTTTATGGATTGCATATTGTCTTTAATTTTAATCCTGCACACAAAAAATTAAGAAGATAATTATGTTGCAGAAATAAAAGTCTTTCCAGAATAAAATGTGCATGAGTGATCACTCCACTGCACTCCAGTCCAGGTGACAGACTGAGACTGTCTCCAAAAAAAAAGAAAAAAAAAATGTGCATGAAAGACTGGGGATATTGGTTGTTCTGTTACATTAATAAAGCTATTTGAAAGGTGACTCTCTAAACATGTATACATGTGGGCACTCGTTTATGTAATTTAAAAACCTTAGGATCTTCGGTCTCTGGAATAGTTGCAGATGTCTCACTGAGGCTCATGTGGCCACCACACTTTCCAGAGGTCACCATCACTCTTTCCTCTCTGTGGAAGTGCTTGTCCACACCACCCCGTCTCTGCCATATTGGCATTACTCTAATCACAGCCACACTTCATTCAGGAAACCAAGAGCCTACCTGCTTTTTATGTATTGTTCAGAGCTTCCATACCAGAATTTTCAATCAAGGGTTCAAGTTAGATGTTCATTTATCCAACAGGGTGGACTTCAGAGAATTACCTTCTCATTTCTTATATTTTTTCATATTAATTATCAATATCCCTTAAATTTAAAGTTCTATATTTTAGGATCTAAAGCATTGGGATACTAATTGTAAGAAATTCAATAAATACAGATCTTAAGAAGAATCAGAACTTTCAATTTTAAGTTAAATTATATGCATTACATGATTCAATTTATTCCATTTTTATATGATGATATATACTGACCTCATAATTTTATCATCTTCTGTATTTATGGCCCAATAATGCCTTCCTGCCAATTCTCCTAAGCTGTTGAATTTATGAGCCAAGAGCCAAGTCACATCATCTGCAGGTTTTCTGAACAGTTATATGATATTTTTTTAGGAAACTGGTAGATAACTTGCTGGCAAATGGGGTTGGTGGTATTTAATTTTTGGCTTTAGAATTTGTTCTTATTTCATTATGCAGAAGTGTAAATTAATTTTTCTTAAATAAATAAACATTTAATTGGTTGCATAAGATAATGCTGTCTAACTGGTGAATTATTTCATATTCTATCTTGACAGTATATCTTTGGAAATCAATTTGTAAAAGAGATATTTAAAGTTGCATATTACCACATCTAGATATTCATTCATTTATTCAATTATCTATCCAATATTTATGAAGTATGCTTTCTATATAGGACAATGAAATAAAAGTAGTGTGATCCTTCAATGGCGAGACTGGTTTATGAAGTAAAGGCTATAATGAGTCTTGTAAAAGTCACAGAATCATAAAGTTGGAATTGGCCTCAGAGAGCATGCAACTCAACTCCTTTCTTCTACACATGAGGGTATTCATATTATTAAAAAGGTCTGGAGAGGTCAGAGGCTTGTCTGAGATTATATACTATGTTATAGAATTAGGATGAGAATTAGGTCCCCTTTCTCCTTTTATTGAAACAAATGGCTCCACTGTCTAACATATCTTACTATCGCTCTCATTTGTTCAGACTACAAATTAGTTCTTTTTTTTTTTTTTGAGACAGAGTCTCACTCTGTCGCCCAGGCTGGAGTGCAGTTGTGCAATCTCGGCCCACTGTAACCTCTGCTTTCCGGGTTCAAGCGATTCTTGTGCCTCAGCCTCCTGAGTAGCTGGGATTATAGGCATATGCCACCACACCCAGCTAATTTTTGTATTTTTATTAGAGACATGGTTTCACCATGTTGGCTAGGCTTGTCTCAAACTCCTGATTTCAGGTGATCCATCTGCCTTAGTCTCCCAAAGTGTTGGGATTATAGGCATGAGCCACCACGCCTGGCCCAAATTTTTAACTTGTTATAATATGGACCAAAGTTGGATTTCCAGTTACCTTGAAAGCTTACTCATATATAGAAAAAATAATTTGTTAGGCAAATCTAGATGAGCTGCAAGATTCTTAGTGACGTGTTCACCTATTGAGAGATAGCTAATTCTAAGAATGTTAAAATACCTTCTTATACATATTGAAATTCTAATCTCAGTTTTAAACTCTTTAGTGTATCTATTTGTGACAGTGACAATTCACCCTACTAGGTAACATGAACAAATGACCAGAGCAGGTGTACAGAATAGAAACATTTAGAAGAGATTACTAGTAAAGAACATTTACTCATCTGTGTCATGAATATTCTGGGTCCTAATAAAAGTCCTGTAAACCACTTACATGGTTTCCTGGAAGCCATGTTCATTTTTCATGGCTTGGTTCATTGTTTATTGCTGACTGGACCAGAATGGGCACTTGGCCCAAGCTACACTAATCACATTCTCGTTCTTGTAAAAGGAAGTTCAGACGTAGTCTGTTAGCCTCTACATGTATATTGAACTGTGATATGTAAACTCAAGAGCTGTCAAATGGCCATATGTGGACTATGGAGCAGAGAAAGCTGGTCCTTAGAGAGAAGAATGGAGCAGATGGGAGGAAGCAAGCAGAGATGGAGTGAAGAGACTGCCTGGCTGCCTCTTGCCTTTCTAATTCCTAGTTTCAGGCCCCTCCTGAGGCCTGGCGGCCTTTGGGTTCTAGAATACAGCCCCGTATCTTACTTAACAACCACCTGCCCAACCCGCCTTTCTTACTCTTTCTCCCTATCTCTTTCTGTCTTTTAATACTAGCTAAGCTGTTTTGTAGTGTGTAACCAAAGAGTCTTAATTCAGACACCATGCAATAGTTAACACACCCTCCATAGGACAGCCCACAGTACAGGTCAGATGCGTTTGGATAATGAAGTGCATCACAGTAACTAAGACTCTGTAGGTAGGCTCAAGATATACGGACTTTTCAATAATTTCCTAGTATATGATAAATACTGATAAGGTAATACTGATTTATATGGATAAACTAGCTTATATACTTATTTATCAGAAAGTTATAGAATAATACAGCATGTATTTCAAAACTCAAATTCAGATCCACTTGTTCCTAATGAACCAAAAGTAACGAGGTTTTTCCATAGTGACAAATGACTCATACACCAATGACATTTTTGAAATAAAATAATTTTGAGATTATAAACTTTTAAAGTTATGAAAAAAGAGACTGGTCATTTGAACTTTTATAAGCTATCTTGATAAATTTAAGGGCACCAGATGATATAAAAAAGATTTATGCCTAAAATGTACCAAACATCAGACACCTATTAAAATAAAAGTTATGCAAATAAAGTAATGAATAAATTAACACTTAGTGAGAACTTGCCATGTGCCAAGAACTGTTCTAAGAATTTTTCATTTGAATCTTCCCAAAATACTATGACGTAATTCTTATGCCTGAATTACATGGAGTCAAATGACTTACCCAAAATTCCACAGCTAGTAAAAGGTAGATATTTAAACCTAGGTAGACTGTTACCACTATTCTAAAGTCCAAAGAAGACAAGTAGATGAACTAGGACTTTGAAAGAACATAAGTTTGGAAGCTAGAAGTTTTGGAAAACAATTTCAGAAAACCAAGAAAAATGTACAATCTTCCAACTAAGTTTTTTTTCCCTTAAATGTAGATTATTAATGATTCTTACCGGGGATTAGAAGGAGAAGGTGGGTTCATTTCTTTCTGATAGTGGCGACCCTGGTTGACAGGCTGTAAAAGACAAAACATTTGTGAATGTTTAATCAGCACAAAGCTGTTTACATATACGTTCACATGCACTCTCATTACTGTAACTGTTTCCTCGGACACAACCTACAAGAAGGGTATGGGTGGGAGGGCAGCCAAGATGGCCGAATAGGAACAGCTCCGGTCTACAGCTCCCAGTGTGAGCGACACAGAAGACGGGTGATTTCTGCATTTCCATCTGAGGTACCAGGTTCATCTCACTAGGGAGTGCCAGACAGTGGGCGCAGGACAGTGGGTGCAGTGCACCGTGTGCGAGCCGAAGCAGGGCGACACATTGCCTCACTCGGGAAGCGCAAGGGATCAGGGAGCTCCATTTCCTAGTCAAAGAAAGGGGTGACAGATGGCACCTGGAAAATCGGGTCACTCCCACCCGAATACTGCGCTTTTCTGATGGGCTTAAAAAACGGCGCACCAGGAGATTATATCCCGCACATGGCTCGAAGGGTCCTATGCCCACGGAGTCTCGCTGATGGCTAGCACAGCAGTCTGAGATCAAACTGCAAGGCGGCAGCGAGGCTGGGGGAGGGGCGCCCACCACTGCTCAGGCTTGCTTAGGTAAACAAAGCAGCCGGGAAGCTCAAACTGGGTGGAGCCCACCACAACTCAAGGAGGCCTGCCTGCCTCTGTAGGCTCCACCTCTTGGAGCAGGGCACAGACAAAAAGACAGCAGTAACCTCTGCAGACTTAAATGTCCCTGTCTGACAGCTTTGAAGAGAGCAGTGGTTCTCCCAGCACACAGCCGGAGATCTGAGAATGGGCAGACTGCCTCCTCAAGTGGGTCCTTGACCCCTGACCCCTGAGCAGCCTAACTGGGAGGCACCCCCCAGTAGGGGCAGACTGACATTTCACATGGGCGGGTACTCCTCTGAGACAAAACTTCCAGAGGAACGATCAGACAGCAGCATTCGTGGTTCATGAAAATCTGCTGTTCTGCAGCTACCGCTGCGGATACCCAGGCAAACAGGGTCTGGAGTGGACCTCTAGCAAACTCCAACAGACCTGCAGCTGAGGCTCCTGTCTGTTAGAAGGAAAACTAACAAACAGAAAGGACATCCACACTAAAACCCCATCTGTACATCACCATCATCAAAGACCAAAAGTAGATAAAACCACAAAGATGGGGAAAAAACAGAGCAGAAAAACTGGAAA
Organism: Pan troglodytes; assembly: GCF_028858775.2. NCBI lineage: Eukaryota > Metazoa > Chordata > Mammalia > Primates > Hominidae > Pan > Pan troglodytes. The sequence goes on from NC_086015.1 coordinate 62,821,790, forward strand.
CTCTAAAAAGCAGAGCGCCTCTCCTCATCCAAAGGAATGCAGTTCCTCACCAGCAACGGAACAAAGCTGGACAGAGAATGACTTTGACGAGTTGCGAGAAGGTTTCAGACGATCAAACTACTCCGAGCTACAGGAGGAAATTCAAACCAAAGGCAAAGAAGTTAAAAACTTTGAAAAAAATTTAGATGAATGTGTAACTAGAATAACCAATACAGAGAAGTGCTTAAAGGAGCTGATGGAGCTGAAAGCCAAGGCTCGAGAACTACGTGAAGAATGCAGAAGCCTCAGGAGCCCATGTGATCAACTGGAAGAAAGGGTATCAGCGATGGAAGATGAAATGAATGAAATGAAGTGAGTAGGGAAGTTTAGAGAAAAAAGAATAAAAAGAAACGAACAAAGCCTCCAAGAAATATGGGACTATGTGAAAAGACCAAATCTACGTCTGATTGGTGTACCTGAAAGTGACAGGGAGAATGGAACCAAGTTGGAAAACACTCTGCAAGATATTACCCAGGAGAACTTCCCCAATCTAGCAAGGCAGGCCAACATTCAGATTCAGGAAATACAGAGAACACCACAAAGATACTGCTCGAGAAGAGCAACTCCAAGACACGTAATTGTCAGATTCATCAAAGTTGAAATGAAGGAAAAAATGTTAAGGGCAGCCAGAGAGAAAGGTCGGGTTACCCACAAAGGGAAGCCCATCAGAATAACAGCTGATCTCTCGGCAGAAACTCTACAAGGCAGAAGAGAGTAGGGGCCAATATTCAACATTCTTAAAGAAAAGAATTTTCAACCCAGAATTTCATATCCAGCCAAACTAAGCTTCATACGTGAAGGAGAAATAAAATCCTTTACAGACAAGCAAATGCTGAGAGATTTTGTCACCAGCAGACCTGCCCTAAAAGAGCTCCTGAAAGAACCACTAAACATGGAAAGGAATAACCAGTACCAGCCACTGCAAAATCATGCCAAATTGTAAAGACCATCGAGGCTAGGAGGAAACTCCATCAACTAATGAGCAAAATAACCAGCTAACATCATAATGACAGGATCAAATTCACACATAACAATATTAACCTTAAATGTAAATGGACTAAATGCTCCAATTAAAAGACACAGGCTGGCAAATTGGATAAAGAGTCAAGACCCATCAGTGTGCTGTATTCAGGAAACCCAACTCACATGCAGAGACACACATAGGCTCAAAATAAGAGGATGGAGGAAGATCTACCAAGTAAATGGAAAACAAAAAAAGGCAGGGGTTGCAGTCCTAGTCTCTGATAAAACAGATTTTAACCAACAAAGATCAAAACAGACAAAGAAGGCCATTACATAATGGTAAAGGGATCAATTCAACAAGAAAAGCTAACTATCCTAAATATATATGCACCCAATACAGGAGCACCCAGATTCATAAAGCAAGTCCTGAGTGACCTACAAAGAGACTTAGACTCCCACACAATAATAATGGGAGACTTTAACACCCCACTGTCAACATTAGACAGATCAACGAGACAGAAAGTTAACAAGGATACCCAGGAACTGAACTCAGCTCTGCACCAAGCAGACCTAATAGACATCTACAGAACTCTCCATCCCAAATCAACAGAATATACATTTTTTTCAGCACCACACCACACCTATTCCAAAACCGACCACATAGTTGGAAGTAAAGCTCTCCTCAGCAAATGTAAAAGAACAGAAATTATAATAAATTGTCTCTCAGACCACAGTGCAATCAAACCAGAACTCAGGATTAAGAAACTCACTCAAAACCGCTCAACTACGTGGAAACTGAACAACCTGCTCCTGAATGACTACTGGGTACATAACGAAATGAAGGCAGAAATAAAGATGTTCTTTGAAACCAACGAGAACAAAGACACAACATACCAGAATCTCTGGGACACATTCAAAGCAGTGTGTAGAGGGAAATTTATAGCACTAAATGCCCACAAGAGAAAGCAGGAAAGATCCAAAATTGACACCCTAACATCACAATTAAAAGAACTAGAAAAGCAAGAGAAAACACATTCAAAAGCTAGCAGAAGGCAAGAAATAACTAAAATCAGAGCAGAACTGAAGGAAATAGAGACACAAAAAACCCTTCAAAAAATTAATGAATCCAGGAGCTGGTTTTTTGAAAGGATCAACAAAATTGATAGACCGCTAGGGAGACTAATAAAGAAGAAAAGAGAGAAGAATCAAATAGACACAATAAAAAATGATAAAGGGGATATCACCACCGATCCCTCAGAAATACAAACAACCATCAGGGAATACTACAAAAACCTCTACGCAAATAAACTAGAAAATCTAGAAGAAATGGATAAATTCCTGGACACATACACCCTCCCACGACTAAACCAGGAAATAGTTGAATCTCTGAATAGACCAATAACAGGCTCTGAAATTGTGGCAATAATCAATAACTTACCAACCAAAAAGAGTCCAGGACCAGATGGACTCACAGCCGAATTCTACCAGAGGTACAAGGAGGAACTGGTACCTCTTTCTGAAACTATTCCAATCAATAGAAAAAGAAGGAATCCCCCCTAACTCATTTTATGAGGCCAGCATCATCCTGATACCAAAGCTCGGCAGAGACACAACCAAAAAAGAGAATTTTAGACCAATATCCTTGATGAACATTGATGCAAAAATCCTCAATAAATTACTGGCAAACCAAATCCAGCAGCACATCAAAAAGCTTATCCACCATGATCAAGTGGGCTTCATCCCTGGGATGCAAGGCTGGTTCAATATACGCAAATCAATAAATGTAATCCAGCATATAAACAGAACCGAAGACAAAAACCACATGATTATCCCAATAGATGCAGAAAAGACCTCTGACAAAATTCAACAACCCTCCATGCTAAAAACTCTCAATAAATTAGGTATTGATGGGACGTATCTCAAAATAATAAGAGCTATCTATGACAAACACACAGCCAATATCATACTGAATGGGCAAAAACTGGAAGTATTCCCTTTGAAAACTGGCACAAGACAGGGATACCCTCTCTCAGCATTCCTATTCAATATAGTGTTGGAAGTTCTGGCCAGGGCAATTAGGCAGGAGAAGAAAATAAAGGGTATTCAATTAGGAAAAGAGGAAGTCAAATTGTCCCTGTTTGCAGATCACATGATTGTATATCTAGAAAACCCCATTGTCTCAGTCCAAAATCTCCTTAAGCTGATAAGCAACTTCAGCAAAGTCTCAGGATACAAAATCAATGTACAAAAATCACAAGCATTCTTATACACCAATAACAGACAAACAGAGAGCCAAATCATGAGTGAACTCCCTTTCACAATTGCTTCAAAGAGAAGAAAATACCTAGGAATCCAATTTACAAGGGATGTGAAGGACCTCTTCAAGGAGAACTACAAACCACTGCTCAAGGAAATAAAAGAGGACACAAACAAATGGAACTACATTCCATGCTCATGGGTAGCAAGAATCAATATTGTGAAAATGGCCATACTGCCCAAGGTAATTTATAGATGCAATGCCATCCCCATCAAACTACCAATGACTTTCTTCACAGAATTGGAAAAAACTTCTTTAAAGTTCATATGGAACCAAAAAAGAGCCCGCATTGCCAAGTCAATCCTAAGCCAAAAGAACAAAGCTGGAGGCATCACGTTACCTGACTTCAAAGTATACTACAAGGCTACAGTAACCAAAACAGCATGGTATGGTACCAAAACAGAGATATAGATCAATGGAACAGAACAGAGCCCTCAGAAATAACGCCACATATCTACAACTATCTGATCTTTGACAAACCTGAGAAAAACAAGCAATGGGGAAAGGATTCCCTATTTAATAAATGGTGCTGGGAAAACTGGCTAGCCATATGTAGAAAGTTGAAACTGGATTACTTCCTTACACCTTATACAAAAATTAATTCAAGATGGATTAAAGACTTAAACGTTAGACCTAAAACCATAAAAACCCTAGAAGAAAACCTAGGCATTACCATTCAGGACATAGGCATGGGCAAGGACTTCATGTCTAAAACACCAAAGGCAACAGCAACAAAAGCCAAAATTGACAAATGGGATCTAATTAAACTAAAGAACTTCTGCACAGCAAAAGAAACTACCATCAGAGTGAACAGGCAACCTACAGAATGGGAGAAAATTTTCGCAACCTACTCATCTGACAAAGGGCTAATATCCAGAATCTACAATGAGCCCAAACAAATTTACAAGAAAAAAAGAAACGACCCCATCAAAAAGTGGGTGAAGGACATGAACAGACACTTCTAAAAAGAGACATTTATGCAGCCAAAAGACACATGAAAAAATGCTTACCATCACTGGCCATCAGAGAAATGCAAATCAAAACCCCAATGAGATACCATCTCACACCAGGTAGAATGGCAATCATTAAAAAGTCAGGAAACAACAGGTGCTGGAGAGGATGTGGAGATATAGGAACACTTTTACACTGTTGCTGGGACTGTAAACTAGTTCAACCACTGTGGAAGTCAGTATGGTGATTCCTCAGGGATCTAGAACTAGAAATACCATTTGACCCAGCCATCCTATTACTGGGTATGTACCCAAAGGACTATAAATCATGCTGCTATAAAGACACATGCACACGTATGTTTATTGCAGCTCTATTCACAATAGCAAAGACTTGGAACCAACCCAAATGTCCAACAATGATAGACTGGATGAAGAAAATGGGGCACATATACACCATGGAATACTAGGCAGCCATAAAAAATGATGAGTTCATGTCCTTTGTAGGGACATGGATGAAATTGGAAATCATCATTCTCAGTAAACTATTGCAAGAACAAAAAACCAAACACCGCATATTCTCACTCATAGGTGGGAAATGAACAATGAGAACACATGGACACAGGAAGGGGAACATCACAGTCTGGGGACTGTTGTCGGGTGGGGGGAGGGGGGAGGGATAGCATTAGGATATATAACTAATGCTAAATGACGAGTTAATGGGTGCAGCACACCAGCATGGCACATGTATACATATGTAACTAACCTGCACATTGTGCACATGTACTCTAAAACTTAAAGTAAAATAATAGTAAAATAAAATAAAAAAAGAAAAGAAGGGTATGGGTTTATTTTACAGATCCAGCAAATAGCAGAGTGGTATAAATGAGAAATCACATTTATCATTATTATTATTTTAGTGGCCCAGTCATTGGACCTCATAGCATCTATGATGTAATTAAAGTTCATGTATTGAAATTTTCCTCTTTGTGGAATTTTTATGCTGTTAACATTGGTTGATATTTTCAGACAGGAAAACAAAACCAAACAAGATATCTCATGGAACTAATGCTGCAGTTCAACCATCATTAATAACAGAAACCCAGACACACAGAAAATATATTTAGTCTCAATGTTAGTGTGTAAATATAATTTCTATTACCACGAATGAGAATTACAGATGTAAATCTTAGGTCAAGGCAGTCATTTTCCCCAAGTGTATAACACAACCTCAAGTACTGATCAATAAGCTGAAAAAAATGATGACAATACCTAACAAAAATGTGAAATCTCAAATTTTCCCTCCACAAGAAACCTTTCAGTTACATTTCAAAACATAGCTGAACAACTATATCTCATGTAGCCTTAAACACTTGCTTCCAATGGAACTTGATCTTTTTCCTTTGTTCTATAGAGGGAAAAAATTCCATCCTCTTTTTGAACATCAGCTCTAAGTATTTATGTGGTTAGCAACAATGCGATTCTAATAAGAAATCATTTTCAACATTCTCATTTCATTACAATTTAGAGTTTGCTATACATGTTTAAATTGCATTCAGAGCTTTAGCTACTTCCAAACCCAGTGGGGTTGGTGTTAAGGGTTTCTCACCCATCGTAATGTGGCCCAACTGAGGAGAACAACGTAGCCATGGTGCCTGTATATACAGAGCTCATACTCCTTAGCTTCCAGATATTTCTCATTAAAATAAGTCTCAAAATATTAATGATGTAGATGATGGGAATTCTTCAGAGTAAACTGTCTTCCTCTATAAATTATCTCTTGGAAGTGTTCCTTTAATTTAAATCAAACACCCCATCTGATAATCACAGTCACTTAGCCTGACTACCTGTTATGCACCATGAATTTAAATGTACTCAGATACTTTGGTAATTGAACCAATATCAATGCATCACCATTTCAGTAATAAGAAACAACAGCTGGGAGAACAGTGGAAGGAAAAACATGTCATAAGACATATTTGATCTCACTAGAGAAATAAGACTTTCAGCAATTTGCAAGTGAAATTTGGTTCTATGATTTAGGCTTTATTATTTCACAGCAAAAAAGAAATTAGCAAGCAAAGGGCCTAACAGGTTCTCTGGACGAACTCACACTGGTATAGAAATACTCCCAATAACAAATTCATTGGTATTCGTCCAGTATTTCAGCTGTACTCAGGCCTCCAGTGAATGGACCTCTGCCTATTTATTTTTAGAGGCATTTCCACAACTCTCTAAGCATCACAGACCTGATATTTAGGTGAATTTCCATTTCTTAATTTTATACTATTAATTCTACTTACACCCATCCCCAAACCTCTATTTCAAATGACGTACTCCATCCCTTGGAAAATAGAAGTGGTTACAGAATCCTATCTTGTTTGTGACTCAGCCCCTCCTCGCTTTAGACTATACAGACTGATGATCCCTTTCCATCTTTGCTCATAGTGATTTTTAAGTGTTAGAAAACAAAAAAGTAACCAATGGAAACTTTTCAAATAAAAACTGCTGACACGAACACATAGAAAGGTGAACAACTAGCTGTCTGAGGCTAGACATCCTCACCTACAAATGGATATTGATGGAGTTCAGGACATGGCATTTACAGTAGCAGGAAGGTCACTCTCACCTTCTCCTGTTCTCCCCTGCAGCTGGTCATAAAACATAGCTAGGATTTTCTGACCACCCCCTGGAGCAGGTCATAAGATACTCATTTGAGAGATGCCCTCCCTATCCCCTGAAGAAAGGAATATCCTTATCTCTGAAGACACAGGGACACAGAGAAGAATCTGAACAAAGGCCTTGCTGATTTTCTTTGTTTATTTCCATTAGCTCATATCTCCTTTGCCCAATCATATTTCTCCACCACTTTCCCCTCTTCATCAAACCTAGAGTAAAAATATTCAAGTTTCACTGTTTGTTCAGTTCTTCATTTCCTTATAAAGATTCCTGTATCATGGAAAACTTACATGAAATAAATTTGTATGTTTTTCTTTTGCTAATCTGTCTTTTGTTGCAACAGAGGCCTTGGCGATGAATCCAGGGTGGGTGAGAAAAAGATATTTTTCCTCCCCTAAAATATGCTTATAAACATATGTAGCAGTAAACCTATTTCTAGGTAGGTAGCATCCTGTGAAAGCACCAATGAAATAATATAGAATTTGTTTTGATTTTGGCATTCAGCCATACCTAGAGAATATCATAAGTAGATGCAAAGGGATGGCAACCAGTATCTACAATGAACTACGACCATCATCATAATAGCGGCGATTGACATTTATTGAGTACTTATGCTAATTCTTGGTAGATATGATCTTATTTGATCCTCAGAGCAATTCTATGAAATAAATAGGATGAACAACTACATTCAACAGAAGAGGAAATTGACACTGGGTATTAACCCAGGATCGTGCCTGCCAGGAAAGAGTGGAGCTAGAATGTGAACCCAGGCAGTCTGAGTCCACAGCTTACCCTCTTAACCACTAGTCTGTAGTGTTTATTCCAGCTCGAGAGTGCATCTAGAGTGGTGACGATTTAAGTTTTTGAATAACAAAATGACAAAATCAGTTCTGTTTGTGGCAGGAAAAAAAAGTGACCCTGAAGAAATACATTTATTTGAAATATATATGACTATCTCCTTACCATAAATTAAATTCATGTTTTTATTCTCATGACATGTCACTATGTATTTACAATTTAAAAAATCAGTTTTGCCACGTTACTAAATTTGGGACAATCATAAAATATAATAGACAGTACTCTGAGAATAAGAAAAGTTTATTTCCTGGGTTGACTTTCATAGTCACTAAACACAGAACAACTTGCACATTTCAATATTTCCTCCTGACAGTACAGATACTGTCTCTATTATCACTCTGTTACACTGACTCTAATATCAGTTTTCGTATATCATTTCTATAGTTGTATAAGAACATCTGCTCATATGATTTATCTGCAGCTTAGCACAATCAACTACATACCTTTTTAGTTCAGGAGGATTAAAAGAAAACTCATTCTACCCAAAGAGAGCTGAGAAGTTAATGAATCTGTAGATCAGAACAAATTAAAACCTATTAATTATAAGGAGTCTGAAATGCCAATATATTATATTTTGAATACACAGCAACCAGGAATATCATGCAAAAACGCTGATACGCTGTCGAGCAAAGAAATGGAACAGATCCCAGAAACTCAGGACCTCGGCCTTTTGGTGGCGCTGTTGCTATGTGCTAGTGCCAGGAAAACAGTATTCATACTACCACGGAGCACAAGCAGCTTTGCTTTTCCATGATCAAGCTGCTAGAGATTTTGGGGTGAGGGAGTGAAATGAAGGCTAAATAAAAGAACAGGAGATAAGATAATCCTGCCATGTTAAAAGGTAAAGATAATATTTTTATGTTGTTATGTAAAACCTATGAAAATGGCAATAATGTTGCAAGGTTAATCAAGACCATAAATAACTTGTCTGAGAACCTCACCATATGCTTGCAATTTTATTAAGTGTATTTTGCCTCGTTATTCTCCAAATATTATGCTCTGCAACATGCCATGTTGATGGATGCATGCAATGAGCTTTTCTTTTCTTTTTTGTAAGCTAAAGAGACTTATGTGCTTGATATTAGGTATGGGAATTCTTTTTTTTTTTTTTTTTTAAGAGATGGGGTCTCATTATGTTACCCACACTGGCCTTGAATTCCTGGGCTAAAATCCTCCTGCCTTAGCCTCCCAATTAGCTGGGAATACAGACCTGTGCCACCATGCCCCCGTTCAGGTTATGTTAATTATTAACCTGAAGGAATGACAGCTTTGGGGCATCTGCTCACAGGGTAGCTGCACAATAAACCTACCTTTCTTGAATCTACATTTGAGGAGAGATAGTGAAATGAAATACTGAAATAATGAAATAATGAAGGAGTTTATTTGTAAGGATCTGAGGGAGTCAGTCTGTACGCTGATGGTTAAACTCACATCAAAACAAACACTACAGAATCTCTGCTTACTCTTTCAGGTCTCAGTCGTCATAAAAAGGGAAAATGTCCTAGAAATTCTGTTCTGATCACTCAAGTGGCCCTTTGAGGAGAATAACCTTGGAGAAACAGCAGTTGACAGTCAGTGTGAGCTTACTCTGCTAAGCACCGGGCACATGCATTTCATGTACTCATTCGATTTGCATAATGCCAATATTAGGAAGGTTCTTTTATTATTTCCATTTCAAAGATGATCATGTCCATAAATGGCAGAGCTGGAATTTGAGCCCAGGTTGACTGATCTAGAGTTTATATTTGTTTGGGCATCCCATGAAGCAGTGTCCATTGATAGCTGTTCCTATTCCTTAAAAAAAGAAAACACACACACACACACACACACACGACATGGCTTTATGCTATTGTCAATCAAAATCCCTCACCAAGATAAAATTCACTTAAAATTCATTATAACTAACTCCTAGTGCCCTTCCAAAGGCTGCCGAGAGCCCAGTTTTTGAATAAATCTCACGAGGGCTACTCCTAACAGAAACTCTCCAAAATTGATTGATTGTAGCCTGGTTTCTACAGAAGTTGTAAAGTATTGTTTTAATTGAATTTGGTTCTAAGTTAGAAACTTTGAAAAATTTGTCTGTCAAAGGCCAATGGATTTCTCAGTAGGCTTGATTTATTTAGCAAGAGATGCCTACAAAAGCCAATTTGCTATGAGGAATGTGGTTACATTTAATTACACTTTTAAATGACTAATTTGTTATATCTAAACACCTTTTAAACAGTACATATTACTCTGAACTGTACAGATGCTGAGGAATCAAAGTTTGTGGTAAACACAAAGGATTTTGCTAAAGACTCTTCATTTTACTCTGCGTAGGCTTTCTGGCTTCAGACTGCAATGTGTGTGAAGTCGTCAGGTAAAAATGCTAAACTGAATGGGACCGGACTACATCTTTTTCTTCCTATTCGCAATCAGGCCCTGCTCAGAAGGAGATTTTCCTTTGGGTGTATATTTAATATCCATTTATCAAATCTTGAATTGAAAATATTACATGCATCACTCAGGATTTATTTAAGCAAAGCAAAGCTGATGTTTATTTCGGAATCTTGACGAAAATTATTTTAGAGTAAAAAATGAATTTTTAAAAATTATACTTTAAGTTTTGGGATACATGTGCAGAATGTGTAGGTTTGTTACATAGGTACACATGTGTCATGGTGGTTTGCTGCACCCATCAACCCGTCATCTACATTAGGTATTTCTCCTAATGCTATCTATCCCTCCCCTAGCCCCCTACACTCCGACGGGCCCTGCTGTGTGATGTTTCCCTCCCTGTGTCCATGTGTTCTCACTGTTCAACTCTCACTTATGAGTGAGAATATGCAGTGTTTGGTTTTCTGTTCCTGTATTAGTTTGCTGAGAATGATGGTTTCCAGCTTCATCCATGTCCCTGCAAAGGACCTAAACTCATCCGTAAACAAGGAATTTTTAAAAATATTATTGATTGATTCATTCAAGTAATGACTGACAACTAGCTGTGATGCCTTGTGCTAGCCTTTGTGCTCCAACACAGAAGGTATGAAAGAACACAGGCAGGGTTCTGCCTTCAAGGAATTCACAACCAGGCCTGGGGATAGTGGTAACAGTGGTTAGCTAATGTCATAAGTGCTGTAATTGAGCCAGAAGATAACAGGGACCCAGAGAGGGAAGCGAATAATTCTGTTCAGGGTGGGATGAGGGTTGGGGAGAGTTTCATGAAGCAGTGACAAGTGAGTTGGGGCCTTCAGAAATAAGCAAAAGGAGGGATAAACAGTCAGAGTACAGAGAATTTTAGGGGCAGTGAAACTACTCTGTATGATACTATAATGGTAGATACATGTCACTATACCTTTGTCTAAATCCATAAAATGCACAACACCAAGAGTGAACCCTGATAATGTGACAATGATGTGTCAATGGAGGTTCATTAATTGTAACAAATTACCACTCTGGTGGGGGACACTGATAATAGGGTTCGTCTCAATTTTGCTGTGAACCCAAAACGGCTCAAAACAATTATAAGTCTTTAATAAAAAATTAGCCAAAAACCAAAAAACCAAAACAGAAATTAAAGAGCCATTTTCTAAATAGAGAAGGAGCTGCCAGACAGAGAAGAGATGAGCACGGCCTGATCTGAACACAGGGCATGGTTCACCAAGTGACAGCCAAGTTGACAGTGTGGCAGGAGCAGAGTGGCTCCCTTGTGTGTATGTTGGGTCGGGGGTGGGTAGCGAGACAAGCAAAACTCATTTCAAGTGCTATGCAAGCTGACAGAGAAACGAAGGCACTAAGAGGAGGTTATCTTGCTAAAGGAGAGACTCCCCACTGTCCCCTCCACCACAGACTTAATTTGGCTTCCTTTTGGAACTTGGAATTCCAGTCCCCTCTTGTCTGCATGGTGAACTTAAACTCATTCTTGAACTTTCGCTTAACTGTTGTCTTCTCTGTGAAAGCATCCCTGAAACCCACAGGCAGAATCGCTCCCTCTCATGTGTTCCCATAACTCGTTATTCTATCACTTGCCACCCTGAGTTACAGTGAGCCGTTTACTTGGGCTTCCCCACCAAAACTGTGAACACCTCAAGCTTGGATAAGGCTTTATCCGTATCCTCAGTAGCCAGCCTAGTTCACAGCACATGTGTGCCACTCAAAAACATATGTGTGGAATGAGTGAATGTGAGACAGACAAGCAAGCTTGTGGTGAGAGTTATCAGGGAGATACTCCTGACTCTTGTGGCAGAGAAGGTGTATCCTTCACAATGAAGCCTGGAGAAGGGCTACAGTGACTTTAGAGCTAAGTCTTGAGGATAATCAGGTCCACGGTACAGGGATAATGTGCAGAGTGCATCTAGGGACTACAGAATGGAGTGAAAGGTGGGGTGCAGTGAGAGATGAGGCTGGAGAGAGGGCAAGTCTCAGATCATGGGGGCTCCTCCTGTATGCCAAAGTAAAGAGGTGATGGGGAGTCACTGAAAGGCTTTACCTAATGAAGAGATCAGATCAGATCAGATTTGGGCTTTAGGAAGATCACTAATGTGAATAATAATGATAATAATAATGACAGCTAAACTTCATTTATTAAGTACTTATGTCTCAGATACAGTGCCAAGCATTTTATAAGGGTCACAGCTTGGATCTCAACCGTGGAAATTTGACGTCAGAGCTGAGGCTCCTAACCACCAGGTTACAGTGCTTTGACTGGAGGCACAGAGATGTCAGGGGACTATTGAAGGAATTCAGATGAAAAATAAAGCGCATAAACCATAAAAAAGAGTGAAATCATGTCCTTTGCAGGAACATGGATGCAGCTGGAGGCCATTATCCTAAGCAAATTAATGCAGGAACAGAAAACAAATACTGCATGTTCTCACTTATAAGCAGGAGCTAAACATCAGGTACTCATGGAAATAAATATGTCAACAATAGAAACTGGGGACTGCTAAAGGAGAGAGGGAGGAAGGGGACAGGGATTGAAAAAGTAACTATTGGGTACTATGCTCAATACCTGCATGAATGAATCATTTGTACCCCAATCTTCAGTATCATGCAATGTACCCTGGTGACAAATGTGCACATGTACCTCCTCAATATAAAATAAATATTGAAAAAAAATAAAGTGCATAATCTGTCATGGGATTAAGGGGAAAAAAGAAAAAAGGAAAAGTGCCAAGGCTGTGGTATTAGGAAGGGTGGGTTAAGAGATAAAAAGGAGAGAGGATTCTTAGGATTTGGAGACCAGCTGGATGTGGGATAAAGAAGCGGGAGAAATGAAGATGCCTTCCAAATTTCTGGCTAAAGGATCAATATGGATGTTGACATTATTCACTGAGATAAAAGAAGAGTGGGATAGGCCGGGCATGGTGGCTCACCTGTAATCCCAGCACTTTGGGAGGCCAAGGTGGGTGGATCATTTGAGGTCAGGAGTTTGAGACCAGCCTGGCCAACATGGTGAAATCCCGTCTCTACTAAAAATACAAAAAATTAGCTGGGCATGGTGATGGGCGCCTGTAATCCCAGCTACTTGGGAGGCAGAGGTTGCAGTGAGCCAAGATCGAGCCACTGCACTCCAGCCTGGGTAATAGGGTGAGACTCAGTCTCAAAAAAAAAAAAAAAAAAAAAGGGATATTATTGTGATAAATAAAGTTATGAATTCTTTTATTTCTTCTTTTTCACTGTCCCTGTGCAACTTTTAAAGAGAAAGGCATGAGCTCTCAAAAAGACCACAATGATGCTTGCAAAATTGCTCTATCTAAACTCTATACAAGCAGCAAGACACAGAGTTCATTAAGGAATACAATTTTCCATTTGGCGGTAGTTCCAATGTTAGATAGACTGACTCTGATGCAATAATAAACCTATCTTATGAATACCAAAGGTAGGCTTTTCAATATTTTCTCTGTCTAAAAAATATCAGACCATTTTCAGTTTCTCATTTGGTCAAATAGAGGGGTTATTAAGTTCATTACCAAAGGCCTTATTTTTGGCTGTATACTTTTCGAGTGGAATAGATGTCATGCAGGAGACTTCAGTCCTTGCCAGAAGAGGACAGTGAGGAGAACACTGTATCCAGGGCAACCAAGAGTTCAGCCTTTTCAGTCCATAAATAATCATTCCTCAGCTTGCCCTTTGTAATGTTGGTCTCCAAGCTACTTCATGACAGAATGAGCTCGATCAGGAGGCCACTGTTCTCTTCCTTACTTGCAGTTTAAATGACTGCTGCAGAGTATTTTATAAGAAAGGCAATGTTTCAATTCTATTGCAAATTGTACTGGTAAAAATCTGCAAGTGACTCTTATGATCTTAGCTTGGCTACAAGAATACTCTAACCAGAGTAACCAGAAGTCAGATATTTTTCTGGGTGCGTGGATACTTTTTGGCACCAAGGCTGCCAGAGGTGTTATGTATATTTGATAGTTGTGTTTAATGAAAGCACAACTGAGGCAAGAGAAACCTGAAGGTATGCAAGGTAGGGATAAAGAGCACTAATCCTCCCATCAAACCAACTGGAATTCTTCTCCATGAAGACTTGTGTAAGTTCTCCCCAGAGCACAGAAATCTCACCTTCCATGGGATATCCAGATATCCATTGGATAACACTCATTTGACAACTGAGTCACCACATCATGGTGGTCAGGAGCCCAGACTTAGGAGTCAGACCAAGTTAGGTCTGATTCACTTTACTCAAGAGCCTCCATTACTCAAGAGCTCTGCAACAGTGCTTACCACACAGAGTAGCCGTAAGGAGTAAACTACATAACATGTAAGGCATTAGGTGCCAGGGCCTCTGAGATTTCCAAGATCTACAAAGATGTTGGAGACCTGGAAAAAACTGGCTTTAAAATATGAAAAGCAAATCACAAAATTCATATGTATTTAATTAAATACTTAAAACCTAACTTATCCACGTCAACTATACTTCAACTCAATCTTTATATAGTTATATATAAATGAGTAAAAGTTATTTTATATTTTCTTTAAAAATTGTATAGCAAAAACATATTTACTTTTGGATGAAAGTATATTTTAGTCTGTTTGCTATGATATTGAATGTAGCCTTATAAGTAAATGTTTCTCAGGCCTGTGGAGGTCTTAAAATGGCTCTAGGTACTTAAAGAAATGGTAGCTCTAATTATCATTATTATACCAATGATTTTATTATTCTGCCTTATGACATTTCTTGTGCTGTACTGAACTGTTCGACTGTTGTTTATGCTCTGTCTTTCCAATTAAGTTGTAAGGTCCTTGAGGACAGTATTGTAGAGAATGGACTGAGTTTAAAAACTGGGCTCTGCTCTGGGCTCCACCACTGACCAGGTGTGGAAGCTTGGACCCAGGCTTTAGTTTCTTCACCTGAAAAACAGGAAGACTAAGACCTGTTCCAACTCCTCTGCTGGGCCATAGTGAGGGCAATGGGCCATACTGAAGTGCTTTAACTATGGAAACACATGGGAATATAAGCTTCTGAAGCATCCACAGTGCCTATCGTAGCCCATCAGACACAGGGAGCAATCAGTGAACATCTGGTGACTTCTACAGAAGGTTCTTTTCTGTCTTCATATCCAAGCAATACTTGTGTATCTATAGTCTTTTCCTCTGTGTTCATTCATTTCATAAATACTTATTTAACAAATATTGAGCCTCTTGTATGTGCCACAGGGCTTGTACTAGGGGATACAATGGGACACCCAGTGTCTACAGTAAAATTGTTCTTTTTGTTCTTTCAATGTGTGATTTGATATATCATCATATATACATTTTCTGAAGGTAAATAAGACAATTTAAGAAAAGACTGTCATCTTCTAATTTCTGTCCGTTCTCAAACACTATTTCAGAATGGACTCTGATTATTTCTCATAGGGAGAGTTCTCATTTTGGTCCTGGCTTTTCCAGGCAAAGCTGGGATTTGTTAGAAAAAAGCTTGCTCCTTGTTAAGCAATGAGAGGAAGCTGCAAAGCCAGGGACTCACGGGTGGCAGGCAGGAGTTCCAGGTGGTTGTGTCGTCACTGCTGGTACTTATGCTGACATTACAGTTGTCCACCTGGGAGGCACTCAGGCCATGGGAGGTCCCAGCATCCTCCAGTTCTTCATTTTGTTGCCGCTGTAGGCTTGCTAGCATCTGTAACTCGGATTCATTCATCTGGCTCGGCTGATAGTTTTGCCAGTCATATTCCTGACCAAGAGAGAGGAAAATAACAAAGGGTCATTTGGCCTAATTCTACGGCTACTAACAAATGCCACAGCCTTAACCCCTACAGCAGCTCCCCCAATTGACAGAGGCCCAAATCCCTAACATGCCTCCATGCGCTACCTGCCCCATCCATTATACCACCTCCTGTCCGTTTGCTCCTCACATGCCAGCCACTTTGTCCTGCATTAAGGTCCTCAAAAGCATCAGAGTCCTGTCTGTCTTAGTCCTGTGCACATGCAAGTCCCCTCTGCCTCGTGTTCTGGGTAATGCTTAGGCTCCCTTCAGGTCCTCAGTTATGATGATTTCCTCAGGGAAGCCTTTCCTGACAACCATAAACTGGGTCAGCTCCTTTATGATGCCCTCTCAGAATCTTAAAATTTTCGCTTTTAGCATTGATCACAGTTGCAGTGATGGAATTGTTTCTGGAGTTGGCAGGTTTGCTGGGAGTTCTACAACGGCAAGCACCATGACTGTTTTGCTCTCACTGCCTTTCCTAGGTCTGGTGCCTAGTAGGTGCCCAACCAGTTTTTGTAGATTAAGTAAATAAACAAAAACTCAAAGTAGTTTTTTTTTTTAAATTTGCCATTTAAAAAAGCACAGCTTATGAGTGAATTGATGAATTTCATCATTGTAAACATAATGACCAAATTTATTCAACTTGCAGTAAGATTGAGAATGACTAGTATTGGTAAAAGCCATCAAGTAAAATTTGAATATAAGATGGGAACCTGTCAGTTCTGAAAGCCTGGAAGATCTCATAGCTCCAACCAAGGTGGATTTACTGTATATGTCATCTGTCAGGTACTTTTTGAAAAAGAATACCACTACAGATCTTTAGATGCTAGTTTAAATATTATTTCATGGTATAGGTGGAAATTGGCATGTAGACTTTTCAAAATTTTCCCTTTCTTTCTCTCTGGCCTAAACTAGATTTGATAACAAACATTAATTTCAACATTACTAAAATATTAGAATCACATATGAGCAGTGTGATTTACACGCAGAACTGCCATATAACTTAAAAGCAATTTGAAAATTTTCTTGTACATCTGGAAACACTGGTTGTACTAATAAGGATTTTTTTTCCAAGACACCTTAGAATTTTTTTAGATGTTTATATCTCTACATACACTTTCTTGGAGGACTCTCTGGCTTCTTTTCTGCCTCATAGGAGTGTAAAAAATTAAAAAATATATAATTTTGAAAAAATTCTTGGAGTTCCTATGACATTAAATGCTTTATAATAAAACATTATTATCATCATAATTTGGGGTTTATAAAAGATTGTTATCTGATAATGTGATGTGGAGACTTCCTAAAAAGTTGCCAGTGGAAACTCAGTTAAATCCTTATAGTTCATGGCACAAGCAGCTTGGCACTGTGAGAGGCCAGGCAATCTTTAATAAGATATTTCATAAGCATTTAATATGCTTTCAGAGTTCTTGGGCCAAAATACGTATCACAAGAAGAAGAATAAAATTTATATCCCAATGAAAAATGCAAAAATAAAAAAGGAAGCAGAAATAATTTAAATTCAAAAGAAGTAGTTGAGGGGACAATAAACACATACAAAGATGTTCAACATCCTTGTCATTAGAGAAATACAAATCAAAACCACAATGAGATAACTTCACACCCATTAGGATGGTTACAATAAAAAAGAGACAATAACAAGTATTGGCAAGGATGTGGAGAAACTGAAACCCTCATACAGTGTTGGCAGAAAAGTAGAATGTTGCAGCCACTTTGGAAAACAGTTTGGCAGTTCCTCAAAATGTTAAACATCTGAGTTACCATGTGACCCAGCAATTCACTCCTAAGCATATACCAAGAAAACTGAAAACATATGTTCACACAAAACTTGCACACAAATGTTCAGAGAAGCATTATCCATAATAGCCAAAAAGTGAAAACAACCAAACGTCTATCAACTGATGGATGAGTTTTTGTTTATCCACATAATGGAATATTATTCACCCTAAAGAGTAATGAAGGGCTGGATGAACTTTGAAAATATTATGCTATCTGAAAGAAGCCAGGCACAAAAGGCCACATATTGTGTGATTTACTTTATATGAAATGTCCAGAATAGGCAAATTCACAGAGACAGAAAATAGATTAGTGGATGGTGGGGCTGGAGGAAAGGGAAACGGGAAGTGACTACTAGTGGGTGCATGTTTTCTTTTTGGAGTGATTAAAATGTTCTGAAATTAGGTCAAAATGATGGTTACAGAATCTTGTGAATATACTAAGAACTCCTGAATTCCTTACTTTAAAAGAGTGAATTTTATGGCATACAAATTATATTTCAATTTAAAAAAAGGAGTTTGGTAATCAGATGTGCACATGAGAATACCAGCTGCTTGACTTTAGCTGCAGCAGTGAGCAAGTGACTTGCTGTTCTTCAGTTTTTCGGTCAAGAAGTGGGATTAAGCGTTCTAATGTGTCACATAGGTAAGTTAGTTGGCTCATCATTGCCAATATACACTTTTACAATGAAAAACACATTTTATTTTAATTTTCATAATTTTTCTTAAGAAGAAAGCTTTAATATGTACTTCATATGATTAAGTCATTCATTCAATTTACTTATTTAATCCACAAGGCTGTACTGTGCCTGAAGAACAACACTGGGTTCTAGGAGAGAAGAATAAGAGAGGATGTGGCAGTGGTTAAGCCAGACAGATCTAAGCCTGGGCCTTCGTTCCACCACTTACCGGCTTTAAATGACTAGGAAAATTACCTAACCTCTCTATGCATCAACTTCTTCATCATGGGGACCACAGTACATACCTCACAGGATTTTTGGTGAACTAAATGAAATAATATCACATTGAATGCTTAGTAGAGGCACCTGACAAACAAATATACTAGGAGGGTCTCCAAATGCGTGATTTGTACCTTTAATGGAAAATTTTTGAATGTGTACTTTGTAATATATGTTTATTTATGAACTAAATATATGCACAAACATTTTAAAATAGTATGTAGAGTACAAAACATACACAAAAAATTGGAATTAAAATGCTTAGGATTAAAAAAACAAACTTGTTTTCAATTTTTCTTCCTGAATCTGAATGGGTTGTCTTTGGTACACACTTTCAGGGATGAGCACAGCCCTCTTAAGAGACCGCTGAGTTGGCAGTCAATACATATAGTCCCTGTTCTTATTATTTTTTCCTCTCATCTTCTCTGTCCCCCTTCTTCCAGTCTTTCATCCATTCTGTAAATGCTAGGAACTGGGAGCACAAAGAAAACAAGACATACTTCTGTCGTCATGCAGTTCACAGTCTACAAAGGGAGACCTGAGAGGTATTATATAACTGGAATTCTAATGTACTGTGAGAAATACGACAACAGAGGTATGAGTAAGACGCCTGAGGAATGCAGCACAGATGTGACTAACCGCCCAGTGGAATTAGAGAAAACCTCACAGAAGTCTAAGGTGGCATTTGAAAGTAATTAAATTTGTTGACAAATGGAGTTAGTGGCCTTCAGAGGGACTCCCACCACTGGCAGGCAGTATTGAAGCTGAGGCTGAAGGAATAGGTGGCTGCGATATTCCCTGTATTCCACTGCAGTAATAGAAATAGATTGATTCGTTAATTTATTCTGTAGAAACTTACTGAGACCCTATTATGTGCCAGGCACTGCTGATGCTATATTTGCTTAAAATGCTGCATTTCCATGACTTTATTTCATACAACAGTAAAATGTATTCTGACAACACCCTGGAAGGGGCAGCCAAAATCCAGCAGAGAGAAGAAAGCAACTTTCTCCAGCATCACTAATAGAGCAACTGGTGATGGAGTCAGGTAATTAACTTAGTCCTCCGAAATGTTTTTGATTTGCAATCTCTTAAATCATTTCAAAATCACCAGAAAGGCTAAATCATTTATTTGTTATTTTTAAGAAGCTTTGCAATAAAGTCTTTGCATTAAAGTGGACTCCAGCACAAGATGTCATCTAACTAAATTACACAACTGCTGAGAGGCAAAGTGGCTTATGTAATACTATCTCTGAAAGGCTCAAAATGTTATGTATAATTCAATTTCATCTCAAAATATCCTTGTAGGAAAGAGGGGAGACATTATCAATCAGATTTGTCCTAGGAACGAGGCAATGGGCTGAAGGCTATGTACAATTCAGCTGTGCTCAGATTCGCAGGCCAGTCCTTCTCTCTCCAAGCCATTCAATCCATTCATTTTCACTGATCTTTCTCCAGACATTATTGGGAGCCTACACCAGTGAAGTTACAAAGACAATTAAGATATGGCCTTGCTTTCGTAAACCTTACATCTATCAGGGCAATTGAGAGCTATAAAGAAGGAACTCTAAAATAGGATAGTGTATGTTGAGGTATAGTATTAATGATCACACAGGTCCTTGATAATGATTAAAAGGAAAACTGATAACTCCAGCAAAAACATAAAACACAACAAACAGAAACAACCTTTCAACTTGATGTCCTTCGCCCAATCTATTCCTTAAGCTGCTAGGACAGAATAGTTTAATCAATCAAACATCTGATGATAGAACTTTGTGAGCCTCAGATAGGAACCAGTTCTGCTAAACATGGGGTGACACAAGGCTAAATCTACAGTGGAGGGGTGGAGAAAAATGAGACATGGCCATGGGATAAGATCAGACCAAGAATCTCATTCTGTTCTTCATGGGCTGAAGGGGGATAGAACTGAGAGAAAACTGGGATGTTACTTTTGTTCTGGAGCCTACAAAATCTGTGAGACTCTCTTGTCAGTATCAGGCTTGCATTGTGACAGTGCCTGATAGTCATGGCCCAGGAGACATCATGTTGCAAAAACTTTCAATACAAGGACTATCGAACAATCTCCACCTCTGTATTTAAAAAAAAATTATTCCCAGTGTAACTTTTTAAAAAAGCAGTATTACAAAGGAAATGGTAGCTGTTGGGATATAATATTAAAAACAACATAAGAGAAGGGAGATATACAAAATGGTTTGGCATTTCAGAAAAGAGAAAGGTCGTTTTGTGGAGGATCAGTTAAAGCTTCATAAAGGATGGAGGAGACGGTCCCTAAGAAGGGGCTTGAAGGAGAAGGAGGGTAATATGGCAGCACGTTCCAGCCATCAGGCAGAAAAGCATGGGGCAACCTGGAAGTAGGGAGCTTGTGTTCATATCAAATAATTAAATAGACTATCAAGTAATACTTATACATTACCGTTTCAGCAATGAAGCCAGTAATACCGTTCCAAAGCATCAAGGATAAGAATGCCTGTAATTTACTCTAAACCTTAAGAGACCAAATGGCTTCCCTTCCCCTGCCCAAGTTTTATTAAAAGTCTAAGATTCTACGAAAAGATATATTCTTAATAGCTTCTAAATGGAAATCGTCCACATGCCCATCAACAGTAGAATGGATACATAAAGGATGATATAATCACACAGTGGAACACGACACAGCAGTGAAATGAGTGATGTATTGAATCTAATGAACAAAATGCTAAGTGAGAGAAGCCAGACACAAAAGAGTACATATTGGTAGAACCAAATGTGGGGATAATTAGTTGTGAGGAACGAATAGTGACAGGGAGGGAGCACAGTGGGGCTTCTGGGGTACTGATCTTGCTCTTTCTTGATCCAGAAAATGGTTGCATGGATGTGTTCAGTTTGTGAAAACTCATCAACATATAGGCTTATAATATGCACACTTCTCTCCGATCAACAACAAAGTCTAAGGCTCACTTGTGAATCACTGGAAAACTCAATCTAAACAGTCTTAGCAGTGAAAAAAAGTATTTTGTAAATGCAGCTGGAGAGTCAGTATCACTGGTGGTTTGAAATTTATATTTATTAAAAACTTTATAGCTGTCATTAGAAAGTTTTGGAAGATGTTTTTGGACCCCAACACGACAGTAAGAAAAGTACTAGAAGTCCATTTTCCAAAGCTAATTTTAAACTTCAACTGCCATTTGAATTCGAGGATTAATCTTCTCTCTATTGCTATTTGCAGACAGTGTTTAATCTCCACAGTGACATTTTAAATAATAGCTGATGGTAAATTAGTGTTCCAGGGCACCTCTTTACTAGCATTCCTGAAAACTTGTTTCAGATTCTCAAGCTAGGCAGCATACCCAAGAGTTTAACCTGACTCATTGGGGATGTAGGTTCAATAATAAAAGGAATGGAGAGAAGACAGTAGCCACAAGCACAAGCTGTAAGTGACACATATTTGTGCGCATAGCTCATTCACAATTTATGGTAGCTTTTAGCACGTGTCTCTACCATGCAAAGGAGTAAATTAAAGCTTAAAGACCAAGCCACAGCACAACTTGAAAAATTTTACTAAATTTAAGGGTTGCTATATTGAGTTACATAGCAGGAATCAGGAGTTAGGCCATAACCAGCTGGTCAGAATCTAGATCATGTGTTATGTTCATGGCAGGCACATGGACCTAGGCATAACCAGACTTGATGCTGCCTTTGAAATATCTGTCATAAGCATTTTAGCATGTGACCCTGAAGACATTTCATAAGCCTGGCTCAACTCATACTTCATTAACTATGCACACCACTCACTTAAGAATGTCTCAGGTAGAAGATTCTTGGGTAATTAAACCAATTGGTGGCAAAATTCCTTGTAAAGAGATAGATAACTTTCCATCTCACATATGTGTCTCTCTTTTTTGGGGAGGAGCATGCATGAAAGGTTTTGTAAAAAAAGATCTTTATATTGATGTGCTATATTTATATAGAATAACTTTTTACTCTATGACCTAAATAGAAATATACTTCCATACATTTTGCTGTGATAGCCTGCTAATTTTCAGAAAGAATTCTCTGACAAATAGAGCTGAACTCTTCTTATTAACCTTAAAGTGAATTGAAAAACAAATTTTAAGTTTCCCGCACCTATCTTCTGAGTTCAGGGTATGTCTCAAGCTTAACAATTAACTATACACTAGAAGGAATATAGTAAAATCAAATTGAATAGGTTTCATACTATATTCAAGGATATGCCATCTACAGGGCAACTGTAGCCTTGTACATGGGACAAGTATAGTAGCCATTCAATAAATGGTAGTTTAAGATATTATTTAAAGAACCAGGAGGAAAATTATTACTGAGACTGTTTACAGAAATGAAAATAGAGGAGGTAAGCCAACTGATATATCTGGAGTGGGAAGATGATAACTTTAAGTAAGCTTGAACTGTTTTAGAATGTAAAGCTTTGGTTGAATAGAGTAATGACAGATATACCAACATTTGTGTGTGCTTTTGCACATTAAAATACGTTAAAGCATAAAGTGGCAAGAGAAGTTGTCACATGATCATGGAATGTTTTCAGTGGCCTCTAATTGGGGGTAGCAGCCCATTGTGGTGGAAGGTGCCCTGGCTTTTCTGTCCCTAACTCCTGGATTTGACACTGCTTTGTCACAATTTAGATGAGAGTGAGGTGGAGCCTTTCTGCTTCCTGTCTGTCAAAGAGGAATAATAAGGCCTCTTGTGAGGGTTGGAGATGAAGATAAGATAAAGTAAGGAGCACCTTGCGGAAGGCCTGGCATATGGGAGATACCTCAAACCATTAAAGTCACATAAAAGCTTCTGAGTCAAGGATTTCAGATCTTAGTCCTTTTAGGAAATACACTCAGCTTAGTACCTTTTCCATGAAGAGGTGAGTACGACTTGCTTCTATTTAAAACTTGGAAAACCAAGACAGCAGAGAAGATAAACGTCTTCAATAAACATTTGATGAGTAGGATGCTAACCTTAGCACTAGAATATTAAAGAATTGACAGTGAACCATCATAGTGTTGGCTAAACAGCCAACTCATACTTCTGATAGCACCTTAATGTCTGTCAAGTCTTTCTACCTAGAATTTCCGAAACTTTTGAGAACTTGAAATTTCTCCTCTTCATTAGAGTAATGGGCGCACTGTTTGAATACAAAGCTGCTCAGAAATGGAGATATCAAAATGTCTTAGTGACTACTGCTATTCCATACCATTACCCAAAATTTGAACCATAATTCCATTTTACTTATTTAAAAATACTTCTACTCCACACCATTTTGCCTTTGCAACCATTGCATTAAACACTGGATACAAAGAAAATGAAAGAAACAAACCATTCTGTAGCACAGCCAGGGTTCCGTCTGAAAAATATTTAAAAAGAGAACAGAGGGACAGGAACAAGTTACACCTGGAAAATTTCTATGCCTAATTCAAATACTTTTACTGGCAGTGGAAATGTTATTTAATCACCAAATTCTGCAGTTTCAGCAATAACCCCAACAGTGCATTGACAGATAAAACTGAGATAATAACTTGTCTTTTCTGAGACAAGGAAAGAGTGCAGTTTTGACAAAACATCAAATATCAGACTGTTTTCCAAAAGCTATTGGTAGGAGTGTCCCACTTAGTAAAGGAAACATTCTCACTATGGTTAGCATTATGGTTTATGAACTGCTACTAGTTCTGCCCAAATTCAATTCAAGACCTCAAGCAGGAAGCTACACATCTGCAATTTAGCTGTGTGAACAAGGTAGACACACAGAGGGTGGTCTCCGGGAAATTATCAGATAGACACTGCTTCCTGCTTATAAATAAATATTTTTCTCTCTTTAGGGTATCCCTGAGAACATGCCAATATGTTACCTGGCAGAAAGCACACAGAAATTCACTGTGTTAGCACTTGATTCAACTATAAATAAAGAGCAGGAAGCACACAACCACAGAGCCACCACCCCTGTAGAACAGTACCTGTAATTAATTTATGGAACTTTATGAATTTGAAAAGGTCTCATTTGCTTTAGAATGCCAGCCATACTGGTTTATATTTCTGCCTAACCACTCAGCAAAAGGTAGAAGAAAGTATACTTCAGATTAGGGGCTAGGTGTTCTACATGCGCTATCTAATTTTACACTCAAAACAACCTTGTGGGATAGGTATTATTTTCTCCATTTTATAGATGAGGTAACTGAGGCTTCAAGACATTAAGAAATGTGTCCAAGTTTGCATAGATAAGAAAGAACAAAGCCAGGACTCAACACCAGGCCTGTCTGATTCCAGCTGGTGCTCTGAGCCATGGTTTCCACTGCTTTTGACTTTTCAGTCATGGAGAATGAAAATGCAGATAGCTTTGACAGAGGGTTCTGTTTGGGGAAGGCTATTTATCAAGTGACCTAGAGCAGCATGAGGCCAGTGGGCACATGTGGTAGAAACTGCCAAAGGAGGGAGAACCACACCTAAGTGAACCTGCACAGTTAGCCAGGGCAATGAACATATGTCTAACACACAGGGTGACCTGACTCTCAAACAGGTGTTTTGAAATAATGCAATGTTGTTGTAGCTGAAGGGAGAGAAGGGTCAGAAAGACATTTATGGATTCTTCAAACAATGGGGTATTGTTGGAAAAACAGCTGCAAATGGCACATTTGAGTGGCAAATGGAAAGAGAGACAGATGGCTTGAACAAAGAGTATTATATACCCTAGAAAAGGCAGAATTTTATATAATGAAGCAATACGTTAAAAATACTAAAATAATTTACAAATTCATTTTTTCTCTAAGTTTATGGAGCACAAATTGCAGAGACTTTTATTACTTTAAAAATGTGATGATATTCTCTACTCCAATACTGAGTTTAAATATATCGGGGCAGAAACAAAACTAATTCTTTTACATTATCCAAAGGAAATGGCTTGATAATTAAAGGGAAAAATGTGCTCACACTATTCTATGGCCTAAAATATATTCAAAAGTGTCTTTCCATAATTCAGTTTTGATTTTCAAAAATGGAGATGTGAAGGTTAAAGTCAAAAGTTATATGGCTCATTTTACAATTCTTTTCCTATTAAAAGTCATGTCTCTTTTTTTTTCTAAAGAGAATACCTGAATTTATAATTGGTAGCATGCTTTGTCTTTCTTATGAAACTACGCATTCTTCAATAAGCTCAAACTTTTTCTGGAGCTATAAAGCCTGTTATATAAGTCTTTTGTTTGTTTGTTTAAAGAAACACATAATGACATTTGCCAGTTTAAAATAATTCGTTCAAAATTGTTTGAATACAGTTATACGTGCGAAAAAGTTAAATTACCAGCTATCTACATGGTTGCAATATTACCCAGAGGGTTGTACTTCTTTCCTAATTAAAAATATTTGAACGTAATAATAGATAACTCTATTAAAGTATGAATAAAACATTGCAAAGAACAAGTTTACCCAGCACTTAGCAAATCATTTTCAGTAAGCATTCCTTAAGAATTACTAGTACTCGGAGGAGCCAAGATGGCCGAATAGGAACAGCTCCGGTCTACAGCTCCCAGCGTGAGCGACGCAGAAGACGGTGATTTCTGCATTTCCATCTGAGGTACCGGGTTCATCTCACTAGGGAGTGCCAGACAGTGGGCGCAGGCCAGTGGGTGTGCGCAACGTGCGCGAGCCGAAGCAGGGCCAGGCATTGCCTCACCTGGGAAGCGCAAGGGGTCAGGGAGTTCCCTTTCCTAGTCAAAGAAAGGGGTGACGGACGCACCTGGAAAATCGGGTCACTCCCACCCGAATATTGCGCTTTTCAGACCGGCTTAAAAAACGGCGCACCACGAGACTATATCCCACACCTGGCTCGGAGGGTCCTACGCGCACCGAGTCTCGCTGATTGCTAGCACAGCAGTCTCAGATCAAACTGCAAGGTGGCAGCGAGGCTGGGGGAGGGGCGCCCGCCATTGCCCAGGCTTGATTAGGTAAACAAAGCAGCCTGGAAGCTCGAACTGGGTGGAGCCCACCACAGCTCAAGGAGGCCTGCCTGCCTCTGTAGGCTCCACCTCTGGGGGCAGGGCACAGACAAACAAAAAGACAGCAGTAACCTCTGCAGACTTAAATGTCCCTGTCTGACAGCTTTGAAGAGAGCAGTGGTTCTCCCAGCACGCAGCTGGAGATCTGAGAACGGGCAGACTGCCTCCTCAAGTGGGTCCCTGACCCCTGACCCCCGAGCAGCCTAACTGGGAGGCACCCCCCAGCAGGGGCACACTGACACCTCACATGGCAGGGTATTCCAACAGACCTGCAGCTGAGGGTCCTGTCTGTTAGAAGGAAAACTAACAAACAGAAAGGACATCCACACCAAAAACCCATCTGTACATCACCATCATCAAAGACCAAAAGTAGATAAAACCACAAAGATGGGGAAAAAACAGAACAGAAAAACTGGAAACTCTAAAACGCAGAGCGCCTCTCTTCCTCCAAAGAAACGCAGTTCCTCACCAGCAACGGAACAAAGCTGGATGGAGAATGACTTTGACAAGCTGAGAGAAGAAGGCTTCAGATGATCAAATTACTCTGAGCTACGGGAGGACATTCAAACCAAAGGCAAAGAAGTTGAAAACTTTGAAAAAAATTTAGAAGAATGTATAACTAGAATAACCAATACAGAGAAGTGCTTAAAGGAGCTGATGGAGCTGAAAACCAAGGCTCGAGAACTACGTGAAGAATGCAGAAGCCTCAGGAGCCCATGTGATCAACTGGAAGAAAGGGTATCAGCAATGGAAGATGAAATGAAAGAAATGAAGAGAGAAGGGAAGTTTAGAGAAAAAAGAATACAAAGAAATGAGCAAAGCCTCCAAGAAATATGGGACTATGTGAAAAGACCAAATCTACGTCTGATTGGTGTACCTGAAAGTGACAGGGAGAATGGAACCAAGTTGGAAAACACTCTGCAGGATATTATCCAGGAGAACTTCCCCAATCTAGCAAGGCAGGCCAACGTTCAGATTCAGGAAATACAGAGAATGCCACAAAGATACTCCTCGAGAAGAGCAACTCCAAGACACATAATTGTCAGATTCACCAAAGTTGAAATGAAGGAAAAAATGTTAAGGGAAGCCAGAGAGAAAGGTTGGGTTACCCTCAAAGGGAAGCCCATCAGACTAACAGCGGATCTCTCGGCAGAAACCCTACAAGCCAGAAGAGAGTGGGGGCCAATATTCAACATTCTTAAAGAAAAGAATTTTCAACCCAGAATTTCATATCCAGCCAAACTAAGCTTCATAAGTGAAGGAGAAATAAAATCCTTTACAGACAAGCAAATGCTGAGAGATTTTGTCACCACCAGGCCTGCCCTAAAAGAGCTCCTGAAGGAAGCACTAAACATGGAAAGGAACAACCAGTACCAGCCACTGCAAAATCATGCGAAAATGTAAAGACCATCGAGACTAGGAAGAAACTGCATCAACTAACGAGCAAAATCACCAGCTAACATCATAATGACAGGATCAAATTCACACATAACAATATTAACTTTAAATGTAAATGGACTAAATGCTCCAATTAAAAGACACAGACTGGCAAATTGGATAAAGAGTCAAGACCCATCAGTGTGCTGTATTCAGGAAACTCATCTCATGTGCAAAGACACACATAGGCTCAAAATAAAGGGATGGAGGAAGATCTACCAAGCAAATGGAAAACAAAAACAGGCAGGGGTTGCAATCCTAGTCTCTGATAAAACAGACTTTAAACCAACAAAGATCAAAAGAGACAAAGAAGGCCATTACATAATGGTAAAGGGATCAATTCAACAAGAAGAGCTAACTATCCTAAATATACATGCACCCAATACAGGAGCACCAAGATTCATAAAGCAAGTCCTGAGTGACCTACAAAGAGACTTAGACTCCCACACATTAATAATGGGAGACTTTAACACCCCACTGTCAACATTAGACAGATCAACGAGACAGAAAGTCAACAAGGATACCCAGGAAGTGAACTCAGCTCTGCACCAGGCGGACCTAATAGACATCTACAGAACTCTCCACTCCAAATCAACAGAATATACATTTTTTTCAGCACCACACCACACCTATTCCAAAATTGACCACATACTGGGAAGTAAAGCTCTCCTCAGCAAATGTAAAAGAACAGAAATTATAACAAACTATTTCTCAGACCACAGTGCAATCAAACTAGAACTCAGGATTAAGAATCTCACTCAAAACTGCTCAACTACGTAGAAACTGAACAACCTGCTCCTGAATGACTACTGGGTACATAACGAAATGAAGGCAGAAATAAAGATGTTCTTTGAAACCAACGAGAACAAAGACACAACATACCAGAATCTCTGGGACACATTCAAAGCAGTGTGTAGAGGGAAATTTATAGCACTAAATGCCCACAAGAGAAAGCAGGAAAGATCCAAAATTGACACCCTAACATCACAATTAAAAGAACTAGAAAAGCAAGAGAAAACACATTCAAAAGCTAGCAGAAGGCAAGAAATAACTAAAATCAGAGCAGAACTGAAGGAAATAGAGACACAAAAAACCCTTCAAAAAATTAATGAATCCAGGAGCTGGTTTTTTGAAAGGATCAACAAAATTGATAGACCGCTAGCAAGACTAATTAAGAAAAAAAGAGAGAAGAATCAAATAGACACAATAAAAAATGATAAAGGGGATATCACCACCGATCCCACAGAAATACAAACTACCATCAGGGAATACTACGAACAACTCTACGCAAATAAACTAGAAAATCTAGAAGAAATGGATAAATTCCTGGACACATACACTCTCCCAAGACTAAACCAGGAAGAAGTTGAATCTCTGAATAGACCAATAACAGGAGCTGAAATTGTGGCAATAATCAATAGCTTACCAACCAAAAAAAGTCCAGGACCAGATGGATTCACAGCCGAATTCTACCAGAGGTACAAGGAGGAACTGGTACCATTCCTTCTGAAACTATTCCAATCAACAGAAAAAGAGGGAATCCTCCCTTACTCATTTTATGAGGCCAGCATCATTCTGATACCAAAGCCAGGCAGAGACACAACCAAAAAAGAGAATTTTAGACCAATATCCTTGATGAACATTGATGCAAAAATCCTCAATAAAATACTGGCAAACCGAATCCAGCAGCACATCAAAAAGCTTATCCACCATGATCAAGTGGGCTTCATCCCTGGGATGCAAGGCTGGTTCAATATACGCAAATCAATAAATGTAATCCAGCATATAAACAGAGCCAAAGACAAAAACCACATGATTATCTCAATAGATGCAGAAAAAGCCTTTGACAAAATTCAACAACCCTTCATGCTAAAAACTCTCAATAAATTAGGTATTGATGGGACGTATTTCAAAATAATAAGAGCTATCTATGACAAACCCACAGCCAATATCATACTGAATGGGCAAAAACTGGAAGCATTCCCTTTGAAAACTGGCACAAGACAGGGATGCCCTCTCTCACCACTCCTATTCAACATAGTGTTGGAAGTTCTGGCCAGGGCAATCAGGCAGGAGAAGGAAATAAAGGGTATTCAATTAGGAAAAGAGGAAGTCAAATTGTCCCTGTTTGCAGACGACATGATTGTATATCTAGAAAACCCCATTGTCTCAGCCCAAAATCTCCTTAAGCTGATAAGCAACTTCAGCAAAGTCTCAGGGTACAAAATCAATGTACAAAAATCACAAGCATTCTGATACACCAACAACAGACAAACAGAGAGCCAAATCATGAGTGAACTCCCATTCACAATTGCTTCAAAGAGAAGAAAATACCTAGGAATCCAACCTACAAGGGATGTGAAGGACCTCTTCAAGGAGAACTACAAACCACTGCTCAAGGAAATAAAAGAGGATACAAACAAATGGAAGAACATTCCATGCTCATGGGTAGGAAGAATCAATATCGTGAAAATGGCCATACTGCCCAAGGTAATTTACAGATTCAATGCCATCCCCATCAAGCTACCAATGACTTTCTTCACAGAATTGGAAAAAACCACTTTAAAGTTCGTATGGAACCAAAAAAGAGCCCGCATCGCCAAAGCAATCCTAAGTCAAAAGAACAAAGCTGGAGGCATCACACTACCTGACTTCAAACTATACTACAAGGCTACAGTAACCAAAACAGCATGGTACTGGTACCAAAACAGAGATATAGATCAATGGAACAGAACAGAGCCCTCAGAAATAATGCCGCATATCTACAATTATCTGATCTTTGACAAACCTGAGAAAAACAAACAATGGGGAAAGGATTCCCTATTTAATAAATGGTGCTGGGAAAACTGGCTAGCCATATGTAGAAAGCTGAAACTGGATCCCTTCCTTACACCTTATACAAAAATCAATTCAAGATGGATTAAAGACTTAAACGTTAGACCTAAAACCATAAAAACCCTAGAAGAAAACCTAGGCATTACCATTCAGGACATAGGCATGGACAAGGACTTCATGTCTGAAACACCAAAAGCAATGGCAACAAAAGACAAAATTGACAAATGGGATCTAATTAAACTGAAGAGCTTCTGCACAGCAAAAGAAACTACCATCAGAGTGAACAGGCAACCTACAAAATGGGAGAAAATTTTCACAACCTACTCATCTGACAAAGGGCTAATATCCAGAATCTACAATGAACTCAAACAAATTTACAAGAAAAAAACAAACAACCCCATCAAAAAGTGGGCGAAGGACATGAACAGACACTTCTCAAAAGAAGACATTTATGCAGCCAAAAAAACACATGAAAAAATTCTCACCATCACTGGCCATCAGAGAAATGCAAATCAAAACCCCAATGAGATACCATCTCACACCAGTTAGAATGGCAATCATTCAAAAGTCAGGAAACAACAGGTGCTGGAGAGGATATGGAGAAACAGGAACACTTTTACACTGTTGGTGGGACTGTAAACTAGTTCAACCGTTGTGGAAGTCAGTGTGGCGATTCCTCAGGGATCTAGAACTGGAAATACCATTTGACCCAGCCATCCCATTACTGGGTATATACCCAAAGGACTATAAATCATGCTGCTATAAAGACACATGCACACGTATGTTTATTGTGGCATTATTCACAATAGCAAAGACTGGGAACCAACCCAAATGTCCAACAATGATAGACTGGATTAAGAAAATGTGGCACATATACACCATGGAATACTATGCAGCCATAAAAAATGATGAGTTCATGTCCTTTGTAGGGACATGGATGAAATTGGAAATCATCATTCTCAGTAAACTATCGCAAGAACAAAAAACCAAACACCGCATATTCTCACTCATAGGTGGGAATTGAACAATGAGATCACATGGACACAGGAAGGGGAACATCACAGTCTGGGGACTGTTGTGGGGTGGGGGGAGGGGGGAGGGATAGCATCGGGAGATATACCTAATGCTAGATGACGAGTTAGTGGGTGCAGTGCACCAGCATGGCACATGTATACATATGTAACTAACCTGCACAATGTGCACATGTACCCTAAAACTTAAAGTATAATTAAAAAAAAAAAAAAGGGCTTGGTACAGAGACTGGCACAAGATGAATGTTCACAAAATATTAGCTACTTCTATTTTGCTGATGATAATCATGAATATATCTACTACCTACACCAGGTAACAATTAATCCACTCTAACTTGCTTAGAACATAATTGAACCAAAGCTTTACAATGCATCACCCGCAGAATATTTAGGACATGAAACATAGAGAAAATCTTAAATGTTTTAAAAAATGGAATGTACATGTCATTTGTTATGCATAGCCTCATTTGTTCTTGAGTTTCTAAGTGCAGCTTATAGGGGAATTGAAGGAAGAAAAGTACTAATACAGGAAGGAAAAAATCAATCTGATGGACACGAATACAGGCACCAAACAAGCCGAGGGATTTATTCGATGACACTGCTTTAATGTTAACCTTCACTCATATCATTTATTATTTGGGGAACTGCTGTAGAAAGTGAATAGAATAATGGTGTTTTTATGGCTCCTAATGTAGATTGTTATTGAAAATCTGTCAATTTTACTGGCAAGCTTTTGGCTCAAAAATAAGATCATCATTTATAATTTGCAGGCAGTGATAACTACAAATTATGGGAAGTAACTAGAAAATAAAATAACTGTTATGATGAAAATTACATAATTATCTTTCTCATTAAAAACATGAGGTATTCTATCATCCTTGGGATGTGCAGTAGACTCTTTAACAGCTGCTATTACCAAACTAAAACACATCAGAACAGGAAAGAAAATACAACACTCATCACCCAAATGATGAAAAAGAGATACTGCTAAAAACATGGGTGGAACAGAACGGAACACAGCAGGATGTATTGCCGGCATCTGTAAACCACACGGGAACCACTTACAGATGCTTCGGGGATGGAGCTCAGCCTTTCCCCTGAGATTTCTTTCAGGGAGGTTTTGTTTAGTGAAGCTGGCACTTGCTGGGCTGATAGATCCTTCGCTTTGATTACGGGCTCTGGAGTTTTCTGACAGGATCCACACCTTCTTCCAGTTGGAGAAAGGCATGTTGTAGGCAACAAACTCATTTGAAAGTTATTTCTATCTATTTGCTCCGTCGAGGAATCCTGGCTTTCTGTTGCTCCTGCTTCTGTGTAGGCGCTCTTTAGATATTCCTTACTTGTCCGCTTTGCAGCCTTCCCCAGCAGGCTCTCTAATGTTAACTGAGTTAACTCTGAAGGACCAGTTGTTGGGCCTCGAGAACCCTGGATACTGTGGTTACCCTATGTTGGGGAACAAAGTGAAAATAATTTTGAGCAGAAATTTGTGGTGAATAAGTTACTGAGTACAAGTTCTTAATAAATTCATATTTTCTATGAATAAAGCAAAAGCATCTATATATAGATTTTACTTTAATCTGCAAAGAAAAACATGAGTAACTAAAAGTAGCAATGCAAATAGGTATAAACCATTTGCTAAAATGTCCTGCTATATGGTATTTGGTCTGGATAAGGCATATTTTTTACTCATGAAAAACAAGAGAACATTTAAGAAGTAGTTACTCATATTCATTCCAAAAAATGTCTAAAAGAAGAGGATCCAGAGCAAGTCATCTAAAACATCTAAGAATCGTATACTTTGACTTTCTGATAAGTTAACTCCATGGAAAAAGAAACAACTAAAACTTATGGTATTTAGCCTACTTAAGCAGGGAAATGGTACTCTATTAATAATTACAAGTGGGTCTAGGGAAGCATTTTTACCTTATTGTAGGGCAGTTTTGTTTTTCAAGAGCAATGGATAATGGAACATGTTTTATAAAGTATTTTTCTTACATGAAAATTTTAGTTTTAGAAAGTATATTTTTCCACAAAATATGAACGTCATTAAATATAAATACTTGGAAAGCTGAAAATGAAAGCTACAATAATTTTACAAGTCCATAGTTCTGTGATGTTCCATAGAAATGCAAAAGTTTAAATTTTTAAAATCTGATAAAGGAAGAATTACAAACATGAAATCAATGGCAATGAAAGTAGATAATGAAAATGAGAAATGTAGTGCTATTTCAATTGGTAGATTTTTATGTTATAAAATAATACATTTAAACTGTGTGATCACTGCATATACTTGTCATGGTAGATTCTTCCAATTTGACTTATTTATTTAAATATATATGGCCAGGCATGGCAGCTTATGCCTGTAATCCCAGCACTTTCAGAGGCCAAGGCAGGTGGATCACCTGAGGTCGGGAGTTCGAGACCAGCCTGACCAACATGGAGAAACCCTGTCTCTACTGAAAAAATACAAAATTATCTGGGCGTGGTGATGCGTGCCTGTAATCCCAGCTACTTGGGAGGCTGAGGCAGGAGAATTGCTTGAACCCGGGAGGCGGAGGTTGCAGTGAGGCAAGATCACGCCATTGCACCCCAGCCTGGGCAACAACAGCAAAACTCCATCTCAAAAAAAAAAAAAAAAGACAAAACAACAAAAAAAACCCAACCAACCAACCAACCAAACAAAATATATAATAAATGGATGTGAAATGATAAACTTAGAATAGAGAAAAAACAAAAAAGCACAGTCCACTTTGAAGACATTATTTGGTGTCTGACAATGCGTATCTTGACATTCAGTTTCAGTAAGCTATTCCTTCACTCTTCAATTTATAGACACACAGAACCCAGAATCTAGTTATTTCTAAGGGTTGGCATTTTAAAAACAAATATTTGGGTGACTGATTGAACTGTTCAATTTCTTCCTGAATGTTTAACCATCATACACACTCAACATAATGATGGCAGTCTCTGGTGAAATCTTCCTTTCAGAAATGAAGCATGGGTAGAGGTGAGAGGGTTTGCTCTCAATTGGGCAGGGGACAAGGGAGAGATCTACAAAAGCTTTTAATTAGAGGGGATCTATCTTATCATTGTTCTGTTTTCCTTTCTTCTTCATCACAGGCCAAGTACATCTAGGTGCTGCAGATTCTCGGAATGTAATGATAGACCAGAACATAATCCCTGCCATCCAGGGACTGTATTCTGAAGGCAAAGAGGAGTCATTGTGTGAAGTAGGGGAATGTCACAATGACACACAATAGAAGGCATGGGTATACGTTTATGGATACTGTTTGTGGATTGTCTGGGTTGGCTTGTGGAGACAGTAGAACTGGAGGCCAATCAGTAGACTATTGTATTGTTATTAGGATTGTTGAGGTGCCTGAATTAAGGCAATGGCAGTGATGATATAGAAGCTGGACTGGTTTGAGAGTTCAAGTCAGTATGTCAAAGGGAGAGTATGTCATACTGAGTAATTCTTGCAGTCTCTTACACAGAGTATGAGATCCTTAACCCCTGCCCTGTTATAATTTTTTCTTTTTGTGAAATGTAGTTGAGATTAGCAGACAACTGTGCTCTCAAGAAAGGTCCAAAGTTGGACTTCAAAAAGTTCCAGGAAATTAAAAGATAAAAACAAAAAATATAAACTTTATTTCTCAACATAAGCTCCACCAAGGTCAAGTCACTTTTGTAAGCCAGGATGTCAGCCATTTAGTCCATCCCTAAGAAACTGAGGATCCTGGGAATATAACCACGTCGATGCAGTCTTTTTTTATATTACTAACTGAAAAAAAAGTGCCTCTTAAAGATTTTTAAGATTATAAAACAAAAAGGAGTCAGAAGGAGTCAAACCAGGGTTATAAGGTGCATACCTAATGATTTCCCAACAAAACTCTTGCAAAATTGACCTTTTTTGATGAGAG
The DNA here is from genome assembly GCF_028858775.2 of Pan troglodytes. NCBI lineage: Eukaryota > Metazoa > Chordata > Mammalia > Primates > Hominidae > Pan > Pan troglodytes. The sequence continues at coordinate 62,857,759 of NC_086015.1, forward strand.
AAGTGAGTAGGAGCATTGCCGTGTTGGAGAAAGACTGTGGGGAAACTTTTCTGGGTGTTTTTCATCGAAAGCTTTGGCTAACTTTCTCAAACCACTCTTATAATAAGCAGATGTTCTTGTTCTTTCACCCTCCAGAAAGTCAACAGCAAAATGCCTTGACCAATGCCCAAAACCATTGCCATGACCTTTGCTGCTGACTGGTCCACTTTTGCTTTGACTGGGCCACTCCAACCTCTTAGTAGCCATTGCTCTGATTGTGCTTTGTCTTCAGGATCATAGTGGTAAAGCCATGTTTCTTCTCCTGTGACAATTCTTCAAGGAAATGCTTCAGGATCTTGATCCCACTTGTTTAAAATTTCCATTGAAAGCTCTGCTCTTGTCTGCAGGTGATAGTTAGAAGAGCTCACTATCCTAAATATATATGCACCCAATACAGGAGCACCCAGATTCATAAAGCAAGTCCTGAGTGACCTACAAAGAGACTCAGACTCCCACACATTAATAATGAGAGACTTTAACACCCCACTGTCAACATTAGACAGATCAACGAGACAGAAAGTTAACAAGGATACCCAGGTATTGAACTCAGCTCTGCACCAAGCAGACCTAATAGACATCTACAGAACTCTCCACCCCAAATCAACAGAATACACATTTTTTTCAGCACCACACCTATTCCAAAATTGACCACATACTTGGAAGTAAAGCTCTCCTCAGCAAATGTAAAAGAACAGAAATTATAACAAACTATCTCTCTGACCACAGTGCAATCAAACTAGAACTCAGGATTAAGAATCTCACTCAAAACCGCTCAACTACACGGAAACTGAACAACCTGCTCCTGAATGACTACTGGGTACATAACGAAATGAAGGCAGAAATAAAGATGTTCTTTGAAACCAACGAGAACAAAGACACAACATACCAGAATCTCTGGGACACATTCAAAGCAGTGTGTAGAGGGAAATTTATAGCACTAAATGCCCACAAGAGAAAGCAGGAAAGATCCAAAATTGACACCCTAACATCACAATTAAAAGAACTAGAAAAGCAAGAGCAAACACATACAAAAGCTAGCAGAAGGCAAGAAATAACTAAAATCAGAGCAGAACTGAAGGAAATAGAAACACAAAAAACCCTTCAAAAAATTAATGAATCCAGGAGCTGGTTTTTTGAAAGGATCAACAAAATTGATAGACCGCTAGCAAGACAAATGAAGAAAAGAGAGAAGAATCAAATAGACACAATAAAAAATGATGAAGGGGATATCACCACTGATCCCACAGAAATACAAACTACCATCAGAGAATACTATAAACACCTCTACGCAAATAAACTAGAAAATCTAGAAGAAATGGATAAATTTCTGGACACATACACTCTCCCAAGACTAAACCAGGAAGAAGTTGAATCTCTGAATAGACCAATAACAGGCTCTGAAATTGTGGCAATAATCAATAGCTTACCAACCAAAAAGAGTCCAGGACCAGATGGACTCACAGCCGAATTCTACCAGAGGTACAAGGAGGAACCGGTACCATTCCTTCTGAAACTATTCCAATCAACAGAAAAAGAGGGAATCCTCCCTAACTCATTTTATGAGGCCAGCATCATCCTGATACCAAAGCCGGGCAGAGACACAACCAAAAAAGAGAATTTTAGACCAATATCCTTGATGAACATTGATGCAAAAATCCTCAATAAAATACTGGCAAACCGAATCCAGCAGCACATCAAAAAGCTTATCCACCATGATCAAGTGGGCTTCATCCCTGGGATGCAAGGCTGGTTCAATATACGCAAATCAATAAATGTAATCCAGCATATAAACAGAAGCAAAGACAAAAACCACATGATTATCTCAATAGATGCAGAAAAGGCCTTTGACAAAATTCAACAATGCTTCATGCTAAAAACTCTCAATAAATTAGGTATTGATGGGACATATCTCAAAATACTAAGAGCTATCTATGACAAACCCACAGCCAGTATCATACTGAATGGGCAAAAACTGGAAGCATTCCCTTTGAAAACTGGCACAAGACAGGGATGCCCTCTCTCACCACTCCTATTCAACATAGTGTTGGAAGTTCTGGCCAGGGCAATCAGGCAGGAGAAGGAAATAAAGGGTATTCAATTAGGAAAAGAGGAAGTCAAATTGTCCCTGTTTGCAGATGACATGATTGTATATCTAGAAAACCCCATTGTCTCAGCCCAAAATCTCCTTAAGCTGATAAAGAACTCAGCAAAGTCTCAGGATACAAAATCAATGTACAAAAATCACAAGCATTCTGATACACCAACAACAGACAAACAGAGAGCCAAATCATGAGTGAACTCCCATTCACAATTGCTTCAAAGAGAAGAAAATACCTAGGAATCCAACCTACAAGGGATGTGAAGGACCTCTTCAAGGAGAACTACAAACCACTGCTCAAGGAAATAAAAGAGGATACAAACAAATGGAAGAACATTCCATGCTCATGGGTAGGAAGAATCAATATCGTGAAAATGGCCATACTGCCCAAGGTAATTTACAGATTCAATGCCATCCCCATCAAGCTACCAATGACTTTCTTCACAGAATTGGAAAAAACCACTTTAAAGTTCGTATGGAACCAAAAAAGAGCCCGCATCGCCAAAGCAATCCTAAGTCAAAAGAACAAAGCTGGAGGCATCACACTACCTGACTTCAAACTATACTACAAGGCTACAGTAACCAAAACAGCATGGTACTGGTACCAAAACAGAGATATAGATCAATGGAACAGAACAGAGCCCTCAGAAATAATGCCGCATATCTACAATTATCTGATCTTTGACAAACCTGAGAAAAACAAACAATGGGGAAAGGATTCCCTATTTAATAAATGGTGCTGGGAAAACTGGCTAGCCATATGTAGAAAGCTGAAACTGGATCCCTTCCTTACACCTTATACAAAAATCAATTCAAGATGGATTAAAGACTTAAACGTTAGACCTAAAACCATAAAAACCCTAGAAGAAAACCTAGGCATTACCATTCAGGACATAGGCATGGGCAAGGACTTCATGTCTGAAACACCAAAAGCAATGGCAACAAAAGACAAAATTGACAAATGGGATCTAATTAAACTGAAGAGCTTCTGCACAGCAAAAGAAACTACCATCAGAGTGAACAGGCAACCTACAAAATGGGAGAAAATTTTCGCAACCTACTCATCTGACAAAGGGCTAATATCCAGAATCTACAATGAACTCAAACAAATTTACAAGAAAAAAACAAACAACCCCATCAAAAAGTGGGCGAAGGACATGAACAGACACTTCTCAAAAGAAGACATTTATGCAGCCAAAAAACACATGAAAAAATGCTCACCATCACTGGCCATCAGAGAAATGCAAATCAAAACCCCAATGAGATACCATCTCACACCAGTTAGAATGGCAATCATTCAAAAGTCAGGAAACAACAGGTGCTGGAGAGGATATGGAGAAACAGGAACACTTTTACACTGTTGCTGGGACTGTAAACTAGTTCAACCATTGTGGAAGTCAGTGTGGCGATTCCTCAGGGATCTAGAACTAGAAATACCATTTGACCCAGCCATCCCATTACTGGGTATATACCGAGAGGACTATAAGTCATGCTGCTATAAAGACACGTGCACATGTATGTTTATTGCGGCATTATTCACAATAGCAAAGACTTGGAACCAACCCAAATGTCCAACAATGATAGACTGGATTAAGAAAATGTGGCACAGATACACCATGGAATACTATGCAGCCATAAAAAATGATGAGTTCATGTCCTTTGTAGGGACATGGATGAAATTGGAAATCATCATTCTCAGTAAACTATCACAAGAAGAAAAAACCAAACACCGCATATTCTCACTCATAGGTGGGAAATGAACAATGAGAACACATGGACACAGGAAGGGGAACATCACAGTCTGGGGACTGTTGTGGGGTGGGGGGAGGGGGGAGGGATAGCATTGGGAGATATACCTAATGCTAGATGATGAGTTAGTGGGTGCAGTGCACCAGCATGGCACATGTATACATATGTAACTAACCTGCATATTGTGCACATGTACCCTAAAACTTAAAGTATAATAAAAAAAATAAATAAAAAAAAGAAAGAAAGAAAAAAAGGAATGAGTATAGGAAAAAAAACGTCGAAATAAAGTAGAGATTTTCCTGTTAAAAATATAATACTGAAATAGCTAAAGGAGTAAATTAAAATAATCAATAATACTAAAAAAAAAACCCCTCTCCTAACAAATAGTGTGCCTACAGTACACTAAGGATGAGAACTGCATTGTTAAGGATCTTTTATAAATATTTCTTCTTGGTATTCATCCTGGGCATACATTGTCTTTGTCTACACTAGCTTCATCTTCTGACACACACATACACACACACACACACACACACACACACACATAACTGATGGAGATACTTATCTTTCAGTGTTCCAGATAGGGTAAAGAAAAGATTTTTCTTTAAGATTGGGTGCCAATCTGTGGGCCGTTACTTTGTGGCCCAAGTGAAAAAATAAGACAGGCGAAAATATTTTTGCAAATGTAACAATCCCTGCATGACCTCAGCTGCAGGCACTGGGCAACCCTCTCTGCTGTAGGCCACTTATGGGGTGAGCTTGTCCTTCCCCACCAGTCTGGGCACCCTAGGATGTTCATATGGTTGAAGAACTCTGCCTTCAGGCAGAAAACTCGAAAGACTGTCAGAGCTATCTGAAAAAATGCCCAGTGTTCTAAATCACTAGGTAATAGAGGGGTGACTCTTGCAATTTTTTTTTTCATAGAGATAAAGAATAAAAGCTTAGTCTTTGTCTAGAGAAGAAGGTAAACAAAAAATAGAGTAAACATTCCTCAAGTCCTAGTTCTAAGATGGTATTGGTAGAACTAGCATAGATGTTTTTTAATTTAGTCTGGTAGCGAGACAGGGCTATCTTTTCTCTAATTTTTTAAAACATTGCAGTTTATTTTCCTGTAATTGTCATACACAATTGGCAGTGGGATTTCTGTGATCAAAAGATCCTCTACTCATTCATTTCCATCATAAAAAATGAAGACATGTTATTCTGTATATGACGTAGGTAGAAACTGGAAGTGTTTTCAGTATACATTAATGCAATAGATGTTTATTAAGCTCCTACTCTGTGTGAGGCAATTTCTAGACACTATACAAGATACACAGGTAAGGACAGGGCCACTCCTTCAAGAGATATAAAGTCTAACAGAGAAATGATACCTAAAAAGTGATAACATCATAAGGTAGAAGATAGTAAATGTCATTTTAGGAATTTCGGATGTACTATTTTGGGAATTTAGAGGGCTGCATGGAAAACTAGATGTTTGTCACATCATTCAGAAAACACCTTAAAATCAATGCATTTGTTAAGAAGTGTATTTTTCCACCTGTGATGGGTCAGAGTACAGCCTTTTCTTCCTTCTAGCAGTTTACTCAGGTGGAAAGCATTTCTCTTTGCTTGGCATGAGCAGTTGATTATATACATAGACATATTCATGAGTATGTACATGGACATTCATCTTACATTTTTCCTAAGGAATACTCTGGTTTGGAGATCAGCCGAGAAGCAGATGGATTCAGCTGTGTACCCTGATGAGCATTCTCCTGGTTGCACTGCATTTCCACAGTAATACATTTCCATGTTATTTTAAATATATGGAAAGAATAAATAACTGGAGAATCTGGACAGGGTACAAAGGCTTGTTTGCCTTGGCTGCCCTAGAACTACTAATTCTGGTTTCAGATTCTGAAAGAGAAACTGGGATGAATGAGAAAGGCAAGATGACATAGGAGACTATATCTGAGTAGTGTTCTGATTTGCATTGGGTCAGCTTCTCATTTAGAGAAGAAATACATGGAGAATTTAAAAAAGTACAGTATTTATTAGGAGTGGGTGCACTGGCATAACCCTATTCCTCTCTTTGCATTGTTATAAGAAGAAGAGGCATGCTTTTGCCTCTTTAATAAGGTAGAGATGATGTTTATTGATTTCACGTATGTAATTCATTTGGGCTCAACATGTTCTGGGATGAATTTTTTTCTATATAACATATAAATTTATTATGTGCATGAGAAGTTAGTGTACCATGACCTGGTTGAAAAATAACCACCCTTCTCCTTTTAGTTTATCATTTAGCTACTGAAAACCTGTACAGCAATTGAATATAATTTGTCAGAGTAGCAAAGAAGTTGTCATGCCATTTTCACATTCCAATCATCTGTTCATCTGTTTCTCAGAAGAACAAATACAAAATGCTTTTGATTTAACTTAATATGTTTTTTTAAAGTCCCAAATCTCTTGAACCGTTTGTCTTCTGGGCTCAGAAACATTTGTTTGTTAAATATTCAATCACGCCCCAGTGCCAGGAACATCAATAGAGTTTGCCTGATTAACTGTAGCACAGCATATGTATGCCGAAGATGAGAATGATTTCCCCAAGGAGCCAGCACTTCCTCTGCTGAACTACACTTCTTAAAAGGACATGCAGATGGGCATTTAGACAATAATTTCTGGCTACACAAAATGGATTGCTCTTGCTGAGTTGTAATTTTAAACAGATAATTTTAATGACTCTTGAGGGCCACCTACTTGGAGCAGATGGAACCCAGGCTCTTTGTACCACAACTTTAATGTTGAGTGAATCAGAATAGAACTCTATTTAGCCTTTGTAAAAGTGGATAATCATATTTATTCATATTTCAATGGAGTTTTAAATTCAATCCACCATGAAAAAAATCTTATGTAAAAGTCTTAAAAATTCTGTAAAAAAACACATCTGCAATATTCAAAATACACTTTCGATGGTAGTTTTGAATTTGTAATTGAGATTGAGTCAACAGGAGTTTTTAGTTTTGTCCATCATGTTAGTAACTAAGTGTGTGGATTGACAGCACCTTTTAGTTGAACATCAGCACTAGCAAACAACAGAGCTAGTATATGTATACTTCTGTTGTTGACTAAAGAGCACAGTTATTTGCACAAATTCAGCTAAAGACAGTCCTAACAGAATGAAAAAAATAATTTCTTCTTTGATGATAACAAGACTGGCAATTCAAATGTATCTTAAAAGTTTTCATAACAACCATCCCAAGAAGTACTTGTGCTTCTACTTGAATTTTGTAGCAAATGATGAAAGTAATACAATTTCCTCTGGGTGACAAAGATAAGTGATAGTTGTGTCTTATAATACATTTTACGAGTTTGTAAACAAATAAAAGGAAGATACCACAGTTTTAAACAAGTAACTAACCTGCAGCATGCCTGATATTAAAAAGGTTTGGCCAAATTACTTTCATGACATCTTTACCTATAGCAAATGATACTTTACAGACAAATCATAGCATAAGTTACTGGTACTGTGTGGGAAGGGCACAATCATCATATGAATATTTTGGCAAAGTGATTAGGCTTTTCTAATTTTTCAAGGCAAAACATATTTTTCTATAAGTTAGACTTCATGTTCTTTTAACTGACAATACTTTAAAGATTTCTTGTGAAAACTATCTACAAGCAAATGCTTATCTGCAAGATGTCTATCATTTAGCAAAAATGGTAGAATATTAGATTGCAAATAGACAAGCATTTTGTAACTTTCTTCATCTGCCTATAACAATACAAAGCCAAGTCACAAGGACCAAGAGACCTGTGACTTTTTCAGAGAAGAGCTTCAATAGATAATAATAAAGACATGTAGATGTGAACAGCCTAAAAAGATTACTCATACTGAGTAAACATTAATTTGCCTGGTAGGTATACAGAATATGTTATGTTCTAATTCATAATACATAGGAATAAAAATGCAAGGCAGTATATTCAAAATAGAGTCTTTTCATTTTTTCCCAACACATAAACTAAATTTAAAAGTATCTAAAGGCTACATAGAAATATAAGAAGACCACTGTCGACTAAATATTCCTTTCCACCGTGTGTATGTAAGTGTGTGTGAGAAAGCAATTAAAAATCATTACTTGGCCAGGCGCGATGGCTCATGCCTGTAATCCCAGCACTTTGGGAAGCTGAGGCAGGCAGATCATGAGGTCAGGAAATCGAGACCATCCTGGCCAACATGGTGAAACCCCGTCTCTACTAAAAATACAAAAATTAGCCAGGCGTGGTGGTGTGTACCTGTAATCCCAGCTACTTGGGAGGCTTAAGCAGGAGAATTGCTTGAACCAGGGAGTCGGAGGTTGCAATGAGCAGAGATCCCGCCACTGCACTCCAGCCTGGCTACAGGGCAAAACTCCATCTCAAAAAAAAAAAAAAAAGAAAAAAGAAAAAAAAATCATTACTCAAATATGTAGGGGTGAGTGTTTATAGTATAATCCAGAAATATATGCTAACAAAAAGTATTTAAAATGAAATAGCTTAACTACTGACTGCTAAAAAAAACTCTTGAAAGCAATGACAAGAAAGCTGGGAGGGTGGACGAAAATGGTCATTTTAATCTGCTGTTTGTATATTTATCCTTTGCAGGCTTCCATAGAGTTAGAAGGAGAGAATATACAAAAGCCTTCCGACAAATCTGAACACTACAGGTAGTCAGTCCACATAATTCATGTCCAAATATGAATAACTTCACAGGGGTCCAAATGTTCCAATTTGGACTGTTACACAAGACAAATTACTTGGCCTTGCAAATATCTGCTTCAATATGTGATACACAACCAGAATTCAGGGAAAAAAATGGTAGTATTTCTAGGTGAAAACTTGAATTAGGGGAATAATAAAATATTAATATAAGGCTAATGATTTCAAGCTGCAAAACCAGGTGTATACACTAGAAGCCACGATGGGAATAATAACATAAAATACAAAATAGAGACAATAACAGTTGCATGCTTTCGTTTCTTTCAGATATTGCAATAATATGAAAAGCACTCTATTTTAATAGCTTTCCTAAAACATTCATTTTACATGGTAGTCTTGATTTTATAGCTCACTAGGAAATATTGTTTCTGTAGTATATTTTTCAAATAAGAACAACTTCAAAATTAATAGAGTACCAGAAATATTAGTATATATGGCTGCCTACAGAATAAAATATATGATAAAGCAAAGAGTAAGGTAAGGTTATATGCAAAAAATTCATACTTTTGAGGCTCCAACACTAAGATCTCAGATGTGAATTAATGATTAGCAACTTCAATTACAAAGACAATGTATCGCTGAAAGCTAATTTTAATTAGCTTTTACTGTTGTATGGGTACTTGTCTTCTATCCTAATAATATGATTTGATTTTGCCTAGTTTATATGTTACTAAATACATCTCATTTTCCTTTAAAAATACTCAATGGCCTAACATCAAATAAAGTCTTTTAATTACACTTTATAAACTTCAAGCATAATAATATAATTGTTATTCACTTGTCCACCATTATTTACAACTTGACATTATGTTTTCCTGAAGTATAATTATACAAAGATAAGGATGTAACATTCTAAAATAATGCAATTAATAGTAAGGATGCCTTAATTAACTAAACTGATTTTTCTTCAAAGACTATATGTAAATAAACATTGTAAATATGTAGCCTAATTTCCCATTGATTTATACAATTAATAAATAGAAGAAGCTATCCTACAGGAAAAGAAATTACCAAAAGTACAAAAGAAAAAATCCAATTTTGTTAAGAAGGTATCATTACACATGCTAAAACTTGTTTAAATATAGCCTAGCATTTTTGTTGGTCCTATTTTTGTATCTTAGCTTGTATCTCGTTAGTCTCTGTACCAGCAAACCCCAAAGCTTGATAATGTGGCAGGTGTTTCCCCTCTCTCTGGCTGCCACTCTTAGTAGGCTCTGATTAAAGGGTGGCGAGTGCCAGTGTTGGCAATGGGATGGTCTCACCACAGACTCTAGCCATATGCTACTGGTCACCTTGATGGGCATGGCACACGGGTGACCAGATAGCCCTGCCAGTGAAAGCTTGGGTAATGCATGATAAATTTGTTTTCAATTTTATGTAGTTGGTAACAAATACACATCTGCATAATAAACGTTGAAGGATGTCAGAGGCAGAGTAGCTACAGCAAAAGAAAGCATTAAGTGATATCAAATTAAAATATTCAGAGCTAGTATTCTTCATTTTCCCATGAAGCTCTACTGTTTCTTCTAAAGGCTTAGCCTTCCTATAGATGGAAGAGTTAAGTCCTTCATGTGGTGTATTTAAAGGGCAGATTATCCATAATACTTCCCTCATAGTTTTCCAGAGAACTACCATCTCCCACCTACCATGAAATGCCCACTATTAGAGTAATGCTTTTGCGTTAGTAAGAGAGATTGTGCTGTGCATATGGGAAGGGGATGAGTCTATTCTATTCATAAAATGAACTGAATTAATCAGCCAGTTTAGACCATGGAAGGATTATCAGCTGGGATGAGGACATTATTAGGTGCTGAAGACAAATGTCCATGTTTTTATAGCTTTATGTTATTAAAGGTGAAAGGAACAAATGTGTCCAGCAGCAACACTTAAAATGCTAGCATCAAATGCACTACTTATGTATAAAAGGATTTGCAGTAGGTTATGTTTGGTATGACTAATTGTTTCATGACACTCAGAAGCAAGAATATTGTGAAAAGAGGATCCTCTATGCGCTTTGCTGAAGAAACTCATTAAAAGTTGAAAAAACCCAGAATTACTGCTTAAACAATCCCACTATATTCTCAACTGCCTCCGAAGGTTGGTGCTATGGACTTAATCTGTGCCTCACTGTCCAAAAAGGATTCTTAATCAGTTACGTTATAAAAATATTTTGTGGGCACATATAAAAAGGTTTTCTAGTTATTTCTATAATTTCTATATAGAAAAGCTTTGTACATTTTCACTAACCCTAAAGTTGATCGTATTCTGCTTTTAGAATAAATTTTTCCAGAAAGTATGAATGACCATTGTTAAAAATAACGCTGAAGAAAATCCACGACTAAATGCACTTCCTATGGGGAAAAAGTTATCAATGTATTAGGTTTTAAACAAATATTTCCAAATTATATTCAGTTTGATTTGAAACATTTTAAAACTTTTTATGAATTTGCTAATTTATAGGATATATCTGTATTCTAAATAATTGCAAACAGAAAATCTCCTGTAAGGCAAGTCCCAGCACTAATCCACAACTCATTATCTAAACTTTAATTGGCACAACTCTTCAAATTCTGGGACCATATGGAAAATAATGAGTCCTAATAGGTCTAAGGCGAAAAGATGGCAGGGGAGTAAGGAAGCCAGAAAACCATCAATTTAGAATGCTTAGCAACTGCAACACAATTTCTCCAGAGATCTAGAACAGTATATTCTCAGTGTTTTACTGGTCTTGCTATCACAGCACTAAACTGCATATCGTTTCTCATTCTGTGATTCAAAGATTAAAATGAAAAAACAGAAAGAAACCCAAAACTGGTTTCTATAATTAAAAGTGAAATTGGCTGACTGTTAATTAAAAAAAAAAAAAGACAGTAGTTTAAAGTTACCATAACAACCTGATGCAACTGTTGACTGACATGGCAATCTGTTGCATTTTTATAAATAGCAGTTGATTTTCCCTCTTTCATTTCAACTTGTTTTAGTGCTTATTGGAGCTAAGGAAACAACTGTGCTTCAAGACTACTTCACTTATCAAGCAGTGTACCTCTTCACTGCTGTCGCCGCCGTAAAAATCATCCTCTGATTGGGTGTCTCTGCTTGTCACACTGTTATCCTCTTTTAGATCCAAAATAAATGAGAGCTCCTCTGGGGACATAGTCTGAGTCTTTCCATGAGGTGCTGATCGTGGTCTTGATGAAAAAGTGAAAATGTCCTTTGGAACACTCTGGGATTCCTCTGCCTGCTGGTCATGTTCACTCTCTTTGCTGGCTTCCAGCCACAGGTGTGATGGGTTGCAGGAGTCATCACCCAGAAGTAGAGACTGTCTGCTGGATGCCAGATATGAAATGTGATCAGCATTTTCAGGAAAAATCCACTCATCTGACAGTTGGAAAAGATGACAAAAATTAGAGCAGTAATCCATAAAAGTGTTATTTTTATTTATTTATTTTTAGTTTTAGTTTTTGAGACAGTCTCACTCTGTCGCTCAGGCTGCAGTGCAGTCACGCGATCTTGGCTCACTGCAACCGCCGCCTCCCAACCTTCAAGTGATTCTCCTGCCTGAGCCTCCTGAGTAGGTGGGATTACAGGTGCATGCCATCATGCCCGGCTAATTTTTGTATTTTTAGTAGAGATGGGGTTTCACCATGTTGGTCAGGCTGGTCTTGAACTCCTGACTTCATGATCTGCCCGCCTCGGCCTCCCAAAGAGCTGGGATTACAGGCATGAGCCACCGTACATGGCCAAAAGTGTTATTTTAGGCAGGTAGTTAGGCTAAAATTTCTTGTTGTTGAAACAGATTTATCAAATAACGCAAAGCCAAGGAATGCAATTTATAGACCATCTTGTAACCTGCTAAACACTCAACCCATACATCAGTGCCTATAGCTATGGGCAACTCATTTGCACTTCCTCTCCATTTGAGTTGAAACACTGACCAGGAAATTTGTAAGTCTGAAATAATTATCACCTGTCTTGCAGCAAGTTCTTCACAGGACAACCTTATTAATTTGACATTCCAGAGGGGGGAAGTCTTCCAAATCTAAAAGGGGTCGAGTTACTAATATCTCCTTTTAACTGCAGGAGGACAGAGTACTTAACCAGCTTCTTTAAAAAAATATCTGGTCTTAATTCAGATTACAAATCATGGAGGAGAGGAAGCCATGACAAGGTTGGCAGTCATTTCCTCTCTATTCTACTGATTCAAACAGGACAATTCACAGACTAAACCAAGCAGACTTTTCAAGTAATAGTAAATTCACAGAAATATTTGCTAATCCAAGCAGTGGATTCTGCTGGGTGAAAAAGGTCTTTATGTTTAAGTTTACAAGAGACAATGTTTTGATATAAAAACCTTTTAGCACATTATTGTTTTCTTTAAAATACCGTACACTACAGGGAAATATATATTTTATCAAAACTTTTAAAGACTTCAATCTTTCATATCACATTGAGATAGAGTTTATAGCTCTATGATCCTGATGAATTGGAAAAGACAGATCTTTATAATGATATCGTTGAAAGCATGCTTTCTTCTTTAGAATGACAGTAGGAAAAAGGTGAGCATTTTCTCAATGTAGTCTTTTTTTTTTGAAATTTGCTTTTTTTTTTTTTGCAGCTTATTTCATTGGTAAAATCTTGCAGAATCACAGTGTGGACATGGTAATTTTACACCTGATTCTTGAATCATATTATATTTATGATCACAATAAAAGTAACCAAGAGAGATCTAAGATTTGCAACTCTAAAGCCTACAATGCAAAAGCAAAAGCAAAAGAACCCATAAAAATCTTTAATAAAAATAACTTTGATGGTACAAATAAAACACAATTGCCTTTATCTGTTTCTTAACTTACGGCTACCATTACATAACATAACTTGCCTGTAAAAAGGGTGATCAATGTATACTTCCTAGAGAAAACCTACCAGGGACAAGGCTTTCATATATTGAGGGACATGAGTCTGTAGGCATATGGCCAATGGCAGGCTGAGTCTAGTTCTTCTGACCACCTTCACAGAGGGGTGCAGGGGCATATGGTCCTGAGTCACTGTAGCTTTGGGCCAGTGAACTCAACGGATTCACTGGGCTCCCCTATTTTGGACAGCAAACCCTTTTGCATGGTGCTGGGTACATGACAGTGCTTTGTAAGCAAATTAGGTGCTTTACAAATGCTGAGAAATGTTACAAAAGTCAATAGGTTGCATTATGTATATGGATATGTGAAGAAAACAGAGGAAAATATACTGAGAATCTTCATTATGCACTTAAACAATTTGTATGACCTATTGCCAAACATATTATCAACTGTCAAAAAGTCAAAGTAAAAGGAGTGTTTTACACCAAACTAACTCTAATTATCTCACTGCCACATGCTTTTTATGGAATTTGCAGTTTTACCTCAAGTATTTCCATATCAATTGTAATGAATAATTTGGTGTGTTTTCTTAGAAAAATATGTAAATTACTGTGTAATCACAATATTGCAGCAAACAAGATAAATGCAAGAATGATCACCTAAACATCTAATTAGTTTTTCCACACAGTCAGATTTATGCTAGAGACACTAATTGCACCTAACATTTTAATGAAGGTTTCAACATTGCATAAATAAGACTGACAAACCACAAACAATTTTCATTTATTTTCTTTTTTCCCTTGCTCAAAAACAATTTGCCTTTGTAAAAGTAGCACACACCTGCTAGGCAAGATATGTTGATGGGCTCAATGCTCTCAGCTCCAACCATCTCCATTATAAAGAGGACTGGAGAAACCCAACAACTGGTCATCTTTGGGGAGGGTGACCATGCCATGGGAAAATGTCAGTTTTAAACTTTCATTCTGAACAGGATGACCAGTGCATTAAAACTTGAAAATAAAAAAATACTCTTTCATCCATTAAAGTTTGACATAAAATTGAGGTTAAATAAGAAGATTTACACAAACTTACACATTTTAGCAAATCGGCTGCATCACCACTTTTCAAAATGACTGGATTTGAAATATTTACCATATTTACATTTTATTCATTATTAACAGATATGGTGTAATAAAGATGCCAACCTGATTGATCAGGAGACTGGGGTCCTAGAGTGCCGGAGTTCAACAGCTCTGCTCCTTGTTGGGACACAGTGGTGAGGATAGTTGATGCTTTATCTTCATTCCTATTATTTCCTGAAGGGCTACCTTTATTGAGATATATATTTTCCATCTATTACTTCTTTTGAAATGTATAAAAAGTAATTTTAGAAGAATGGTTTACTTTGGTATACTTTACTATTTGATCATTTAAAAGCAAATTAGAGGTAACAATATGAATTACATGCAGTTTTTTTTTCAGTAGACTGTTTTAAGCTGCATTTTTATAGAGGTTCACCTTAAAATTCTTTGATACTTACACAGGGATATTTTAGATTAAAGTTTTACAATATGTGATAAAAAGAATGCCAAAACCCATAAAATTTTTAAAGGATCTTATATTTTTTCCCTTGGGTTCCACATGAAATGAAGTGAGTTTTCTTTAAATTATAATTCTTACTAAATGGGACTCTTTTTGGCCAAGCTTTTTTCATCAGCATGTTAAGAAAATGGATCTTAAGGCATTATTGCAAAATTAATTTTTCTATCTACTCTTTTATAAAAAGCATGAAACCTAGCAGGCTAAATTTCAGCCAACCCAGGAATCTTACATTTTTGAGAAATTAGGCTAACAGATGTGTACATGATACACTGGGTGGGATTCAGGATAGACTGATATATGTGTATACTAATCTATATATATATGCCTCGAATCCAATATTTAAGGGAATAACTATAATGGCCACGTATTTGTCTAATGCTTTACCAGTTGCGAAGAGTTTAAATTTTAACCTAGAGTATAACATATGGTGAAGAATCCAAAGGGAGAGACAGCAAATATAAACAACAATCTGAAAAGAGCCCAATTTAAAAAGACACAAATGAAACATAAAGATTACAATAAAGTTCCATTTTAGTAAAGTCTGCTAGTGGGAACTTCTATCACATTTGGGCCATTTTTTTCAAAAACAGTAATTTAAGCTTATTCAGTCTTTGAGAGTAAAAGTAGGAATTCCTTTATTTCTGTGGTACTGTCTATTTAATCCAGCAAATCTCCATTAGGGATCTGGAGCAATTCTTTTGCAGAAAATTTGATTTCCATAATCCTTGTAGAACAGACATTTATATTTTAAATGGATTGGTTCATAATCCTTTGAAATTTACAACCTGCAGAGAGAGATTCGATTGCCCTGAATAATATACAGATATAAGATAGGATTGAAATAGTGCCATACCGCTGGGTGTCTCTGTCCTTTCTCTGCTGGTACTTTTTAACCGTAATCTTCTTCTGTTATTATTCTTATCTGCTGATGGTTCTTGAGGGGGATGCGGATGCATAATATGTAGATTGGCTGCTACATTTTCATATCAAAGCACAAAAGCCAGAACAGAAAGTGCTATATGGCTTGAAGTAACTCAGTAAATATAATTATCACTATAATGAGAATATTCATGTATAATTTTGACATAATGTGAAGATACATCAAAAATACAACTTCGTAGAAAATAGGCATTTATTCCTATTCCAATATTGGGATCCTATCAGGCTTTCAAAATTACTGAAACACTTTATTCATGTAATATAACCTTATAGAGGGCTAAAGTAATTTGACTAATGTTAATCATACAACATGGTATATTAAAAAACATTACAAAATGAAACTGACAGCCAACGCAGAAAAATTACTTCTTCCTTTAAAAGAGGAAGTGTCGATAACTATACTTTCAACAAGAGCTTAGAGAGCAGCTTCCAAAAGAGCCCTGGAGAACTGAGGTCAAGCTGAAGAAGAACTTTTAAGTATGATTTAATTTTGCAATAATAATAATCATAGCAGCATTTAACATTTCCTGAATGCTTAATTTCTTGGTGCAATATGATACACTTAACTGGTTTTTCCCCTGAATCCTCACAATGACCCTTTGAGGCACCTGTTATTTATTATTAGTATTAGTGCCAGTAGTAATGCCATTCCCATTTTACAGAGGAGAAAACTAAGGTTCACAGCGTTTAAGAAACTTGATCAAGGCCTCACTGACAGGCAGCTAGGGCTGGATTTCTATTTATCCATTTCCTTATTTCAGTTTCATACTCCACGAGGGAAATTTTCTGTGACAGTGATCATTAATTTGTAAATAATATAAAATGAACTTAAATGTCCTCCCTTTTCAACTCTCAGTAAAGTCAGATCAGTAAGGGTAGAAAAAGTGACAGGGAATTCTAAGTCTTGGGTTCTGGTCTAAATTATTTCTAAAGGTTACAAACTGCAAATCACTTTACCTCTTTGCTTGACTTTAAATCTCTATCTGTAAAATGGAACAAAAATCCTTTTTCACTTACAGGGTTTATTTTATTTTTGTTGTTGTATCAGTGAGAGAAAAGAAAGAGTACCTTACAAATGGAAGAGATTAATTAAAAGATAATATTAAGCTAAGAACACTTAAAATGCACATGGCATTTCCAAAATAAGTGATAATGGAATGCTACTTTATTTCTACATCAGTTGCCATAAAATAAAACACAGGGTATTATAGCAATTTGAAATAATGGAGAAAACAGAATGATAGATTTCAGAAGCTAATATAAGAATTTCAAATATATTTCAAAATCGACCACCCTTTTCATTATTAAATGACAATTCTCTAGACTTAAGATCTAGACTTGAATATGACTGCTGATTTATCTTAACAAGAACATTTCTCACTATTTTCACTAGCTATCAATCTTTATGCATGATTATTTCTTACCATGAATAGGTACAGTCTGCTTTATTTGGTGAATATTTTCTTTATTTCCTTGTTCCTCAGACTCAGGTATCAGCAAGGCTGACATTTCTGTACCGTTAACACATTTCTCTACAGTGGACGGCTGGCATGATCGGTTATTTTTGGACCCAACGGATCTCACTGTCTGTAAAGGAATTAATCTGTACATTTTAAAATATAGCAACTACATTTGTTTTCTGTAGAAGCTATATAGAAAACATAATATTTGGACCAATGAAGAGTGAGAAAAAAACTAGAGGAAATGAGGTTAAGATGTGAAGAAAAAGGAAATTATTATAGGAAATTAGAAACGGAAGGAGAAAAATAATGAGATAACATAGAAGACATGCAAGTCTCCTAGACACATAAATTAAAATGTGCTTATTTGCTACACTCCATCTTCAGTAGGTAGAAGCCGAATTAAAAATCACTGCGTATGTCAGAAATTCGGAGGAAATTAAAAATAAAAAACCTAACATTTGAGAATCTGTTCATCCTAAGGTGTCTGGTTATGATCCAACTCCTCTGAAAGAGACGGCAAAATGTGCTCACTTATATTTGCCTTTAAATTTTGTGAACATATTTAATGAAAAGAATACTCGAAAATGTTAATTATGTTGATATGACAAAAAGGAAACACTTTTGAAGTCTTTTAAAATCCAGAATTTCTGTTCCAAATTTATTCAAGCCTTCTGCTTTTGGCATGTAGTGTCTGTCTGTCTGTCTGTCTTTCCCTCCCTCCCTCCCTCTACAAGGGGAAGACACTCTTCCCTTACCAGGTCACTTGTGCTTAGATAAGCTCTCCAAACCTTGCTCCTACCTCGCTGGATATCTTCATGTTATTCCTTCTGCCAGAGAGTGGAGGTGGCCCAAGAACTTTGGATCCAAATGCGATATGACAAACATCTTGATTTTTACTGTTCCGTGTAATACTTGTTCCTCTGTTAATGAACTGATCTGTTTTGTTAAAGGAAGGTAATAATAGTCCATTAATGGGTGTAATGACAAACATCACACTGCAATCTTTCTAAAAATCCAGTCCAGGTGCCATAGGATCCAAATCCCCCCTCCCCCCTCAGCATGCATTAAAAACACAGATACTAGGGCCCAACATCAGAGATACAAGACGTATAGAATTAGGATCTTGGCAGTATCACAGTACATTTAATAAGTCCCCCCAAGTAATTTTTATACTCACCATCATTTGAGAACCACCACCACAAAGTTTTTCTTTAAAAAAAAAAAGAAAAAAAGGAAAACCTAAAACTAAAAAATACATCTTATTTTCTCTTTAAGGAAATAATTTAAATATAATTATTCAACTCAACCTAACAAACATTTAACTGAGTATTCTCTCAGGCATTTCCTAGAGGCTGTCAGTGACACAAAATGGAGAATGGAGAGGCGGATAAGACCAGTAAACAGGTCACCAATGTAAGGCAGGCCAGTGGCAATGAAGAATAAGTGAACCCTTCATGGACCCTGAATGACGGATACAATTTCAAGAATAAGAGATGTAGGATGCCCTAGGCAGAAGAAAGTACCAGAGTAAAGGCATGGAAGAAGGGAAGGGCAGGGTGTACCTGGGAGTCAGGAAGTGGCTGGTTTAGCTGGAAGGAGAGGCTAGGGTCATACTGAAAAGAGCCTTAAAATGTGAAGAGCCTATTCTAAATTTGGTAGGCAACAAGGAATCCCTGAAGGTTTTAGAGAGAAAGAGAGCAAAACAGTGTCACCTTCAGGATAGGGCAGGTGTGCTCACCAAATCCTGCTGCCTTCCCTTCTGCACACACAGCTAAATTACATTTCTGAGCATACCCTGCAGTTATATGGGCCGCATGACTGAATTCCGACTTTTCTTTTCTTTTTTTTTTTTTTTGAGACAGAGTCTTGCTTTTGTCACACGAGCTGGAGTGCAGTGGCATGTTCTTGGCTCACTGCAACCACCGCCTCCTGGGTTCAAGCGATTCTCATGCCTCAGCCCCCTGAGTAGCTGGGACTAGAGGTACACGCCACCATGCCCAGCTAAGTTTTGTATTTTTAGTAGGATGGGGTTTCACCCTGTTGGCCAGGCTGGTCTCGAACTCCTGACCTCAAGTGATCCACCTGACTCAGCTTCCCAAAGTGTTGGGATTATGGGTGTGAGCCACTGCACCTGGCCCCATGGGATTGAATTCTGGCTAATGAACTGTGAGAAGTTTCAGCCATTTCCTGGCCCCCAAAACTCCCAGCAGAATCCCCCATGCTCTCTATTCCCTCGCCTCCTGACTAGATGCAGAAGATCTTGTGGAGGACTTTCAGGGCTCCAGGGAAGCCACTAGATGCAGGTCCCTGAATGATGACATAAAAGGCTTCCCAAGGAACTCCTGATTGGACTACAACTGAGGGGTTCTTTGTGACTGCAATTAGCCTCCTCTGACTAACAGGGCAGGTGAGGGTGATAGCCTTTAACTCATAACACTGCCCATTACCTAGAAAGCCTTCTGCTGTGACCCACCTGTAAGACAGGACCAACTTAAACATTACAATGATGGTCCCAAGTAAGTCCACATTTGCCCACCAGTCCTGGACATATATAAGCTACTGGCCACTTCCTGCCTGACCTACTCCCTGCAAAAATTCCTCTAGCTAGCTAGTTGGTCTCATTAGCCTCTGCTGTAGAGCTATAATTTTACATGTAGGGGGATTAAAAACCACTCCTATGCATCAGTCTTAAAAAAAAAAAAGACACATGGGTTTGTGAAAATATACCATACTCAGCAAGATCCAGATATTTAGGTCTGAGTGGAAGTAGTGTGTGTATGTATGGGTGTGTTTTGGGTCTGTTTTTGTGTTTGTAATAGATAAATCTGAAGATAAAGGCAAGGGCTAGATTGCTGAAGTGAACTGAAAGAATTTTTGCTGAACAGGAGACATGAGGTAGATGTTGAAGCGGTGAGGAGGTATAAACCATGTCATTTTTCTTGAAATTCTGGAAGCCCTATTAGGTAGGAGAGAAATTCCATTTGTCTAAAGGGCAGAATCAGAACTAATGAGAAGAATTTACTTCAGGAAGCTTTTAGTCCAACACAAGGTTTATCTTTCTCTAAATATGTCTGGCTGTTGAGGTGATAAATTTTTTGTCATTTTGAAGGCATTTGAGCAGAAGTCTGGATAGCTATGCTGGATGCTGTAAGGCAGCTGTTCAAGCAGAATTCCGGATTCCTATTCTGGATGCTGTCAGGCAGGTCCTCAAGCAGAAGTCTGGATAGCTGTGCTGGATGCCGTAAGGCGGGTGCTCAAGCAGAAGTCTGGATAGCTATTCTGGATGCTGTAAGGCAGGTGCTCAAGCAGAAGTCTGGATAGCTATTCTGGATGCTGTAAGGCAGATGTTCAAGCAGAAGTCTGGATAGCCATTCTGGATGCTGTAAGGCAGGTGCTCAAGCAGAAGTCTGGATAGCTATTCTGGATGCTGTAAGGCAGGTGCTCAAGCAGAAGTCTGGATAGCTGTGCTGGATGCTGTAAGGCAGCTGTTCAAGCAGAATTCCAGATAGCTATTCTGGATGCTGTCAGGCAGGTGCTCAAGCAGAAGTCTGGATAGCTGTGCTGGATGCCATAAGGCAGATGTTCAAGCAGAAGTCTGGATAGCCATTCTGGATGCTGTAAGGTAGGTGCTCAAGCAGAAGTCTGGACCAGCTATGCTGGATGCTGTCAGGCAGGTGTTCAAGCAGAAGTCTGGATCAGCTATGCTGGATGGTATAAGGCGGGTGCTCAAGCAGAAGTCTGGATAGCTATGGTGGATGCTGTCAGGCAGGTGTTCAAGCAGAAGTCTGGATAGCTATTCTGGATGTTGTCAGGCAGGTGTTCAAGCAGAAGTCTGGATAGTTATGCTGCATGCTGTCAGGCAGGTGCTCAAGTAGAAGTCTGGATAGCTATTCTGGATGCAGTTAGGCAGGTGTTCAAGCAGAATTCTGGATAGTTATGCTGGATGCTGTCAGGCAGTTGCTCAAGTAGAAGTCTGGATAGCTATTCTGGATGCAGTTAGGCAGGTGTTGAAGCAGAAGTCTGGATAGCTGTTCTAGATATTGTCAGGCAGGCGTTCAAGCTGAAGTCTGGATAGCTGTTCTGGATGCTGTCAGGCAGGTGTTGAAGCAGAAGTCTGGATAGCTATTCTGGATGCCGTAAGGCAGATTCAGACATCAGGTGACTCCTTAATTTATATCTCTTAGCCTTGTCCTCTCTTCTGAGCTCCACTCCTTATATCCAGTAGCC
Source organism: Pan troglodytes (assembly GCF_028858775.2). Classification (NCBI taxonomy): domain Eukaryota; kingdom Metazoa; phylum Chordata; class Mammalia; order Primates; family Hominidae; genus Pan; species Pan troglodytes. Next base: position 62,879,469 of record NC_086015.1, read on the forward strand.
TCTTTACCAGCTCCTCTTCAGTGTCTGAAAGGCACTTCAAACTGGAAACCTGGTCTAATGAATGGGACCACAATCCATCCGGTTTGAAAAGTCAGAATCTAGGTGTCATGCTTGACACCTTCCCCTGATCTCTCCATATCCAATCCATGTCCACTTCCTTCCATCTCCTCCACCAGCACTGACATCCTCCTCCTCCTGGATGATGACAAAGCCTTACTGTGTGACTTACTGTGTCCACGCTGGTGCCCCATGCCATCCCCCCTCCAAAATGCAGCCAGAGAGGTTTTATACAAACATAAATCTAATTGAGTCATTTCCTTTCCTTCACTTAAAGTTCTTCAGTGGCTTCCCTGCTGCTCTCAGGAGTAAGACGAAGGCTCTTAACATTGCCCGCAAAACCCTGCATGTTCTGACATGTCCGAGTATCTTACACCTCTCATTTTCTGCCCTCTCGGTAGACGGGCCTTCTCAGTTCTTCCTGCCTACTAGAGTGTTTGTGTATGCTGTTCATGGCAAGAAGGCTTTTCCTTTCCCTCTTGACCTTTATGCCTCAGCTCACATATCATTTCCTCAGACAAGTCTTTGCAGACCTTTCTGATTAGGGTAAGTTCCTCCAATATAGGCTCTTCCATAAATTTTCCCTCATAGAACTTGTCAGAATTGAACTTTTACACATGTCCATGGGATTCTCTAATTAACGTGTGCTTCAGTAGACATAAACTCAGTGGCCTGCTTCTGTCCCCCTGAACTGCCAGCACCTAGCCCAGTGCTTGACACAGAATAGGCACATAATAGTTCCTTGCTGAGCAAAATGAATGATTCATTAAATGAAATGAGTCAGAAGGGAAGTTGGATTAAATGACTCAAATATGTCTAAGTATGGTTTGAAGTTCATTTTAAGAGAAATCTACCTGGGAGTTCTATGTGTGAATCAAAAAGGAAGACTAGGCAGGTCTGGGCAACTCCAGGACATGAGGGATGAGAGAGAAGGGATAACAATGAACAAAATGTTGATGTTCTCATAAATGATGATGCTCTCAACAGTAGCAGTGCTATGGCACTGCAGTCAGATGCTATTTGGATTACACATGAAATTTCCTAGTGTCACCAAATAGACTTGGTTATGTGTGCATATGTATTTTTTTTTACCAGCTATTTATATTCAACTGGAGTCAACAAAACAGTCTCTCACGATTGACAATAGGAAGAAATGACACTCACATTCCAGAGCAACTGGAAAAATCTATTATAGTCAATATTTGTGCCTTTTGTGACTAAGTAGAACAAATTCTAGACTATTCATTTGGTTCTCAAATGTTGATTTTTTCAGAGAAAAATGGGTGCGGAGAGTAATGAAGGGCTCTGTGGGACATGGTGTGGGCCTGGGAGGGAGTTCTGTACCAGCACGTGGCCTTTCTTCCCTCTTCCAATCCTGGGAGCTCAATGTTCAGCTAAGGGCCATTTTTCTGTTCAAATATTTTACAAGAACAATTTCCTGATGTTTTTTCATATTCTTTCTCTATAAGGAAGTTTCCCCTCAATCGATGTAAGTTCTTTTGTAGAAAGACCATTAATTTGGCACAGTAGGTACCTCCATCAGCTGAGCCCAGCTTAGCCTATTGTAGACAATGGATAAATCTCACCAAATTATGGAAAATTAAAAATTAAAAAGAACTTTTGTGGGGAGGGAGTATTTTAGAAATCATACTGACACAGTTCCAACTAAAATTTGACAAAATGAACATATTAACCAGTTCTTAGTTATTAACAAAATTAAAACTAAATACTTCAAATTTCTTAGAGGAATCTCTTGCTTAGTAGTGGACACCCAGTGTCTATTAAAGATACACCCACACCTGATATGCTATCATTCCCAAATCACAGAAAACAGACATTCTATATTTCATAATCCTATCTACTATAGAATTTACTTAAAGAGTAATCTACCACAGTATATTTAAATTAATGTTTATTTTTAAAAATTTTGCACATTTGGTACACTTTATTTTTCACAAAGCAAAGTATACCAATATTCCACTATTTAGTATCTCTTTAATAGACCTCGTTAAACTTGTTATTATAATGAACACACCAATTCTTAAATCCTGCTTCACTTTAAAAAATCTGTGTATAATCATATTAATTGTCACAATTATCTCTATAAACATGTATTGTGCTATGCATCTACCATAATCGGGTCCTAATTAACACCTACTAAGAAAAGTAATTTAGAACTTTGGTTTCTAAAATAAAAAGCAGATGAGACAAAGTTTCCATAATGAGAAAAATCTTAATAAAAGAAAACTACAAGCAGAAATGCGTGCTTTTGAATTCTAAAAGGAGCTCTTTTAAGAGCTGATATCAATATGCATAATATAAGGTTAAAAATCAAGATTAGATTAAAGTCATGCTCTAGGCATTTCATTTCCTTGAGTTTGTGGAAAATGAACTTGGTGTAGGTCAGAGATGTTACCACTAATTATTTTCCTATTTTACTGAGGGGTACATGCCTTTGTAGTTAGATTGTAAAACCTGAGGGTCTACTCTCTAATTGTCTTTTAGAAAAATAAACATTCATTTTTGTCTCAAGATACAATGTTCTAATTATTATAGTCATTTAAATTTGCATGGTTTTCAAAGCTTAACCAGAAAAACCTGTTGAATTTTCATATCTAATCACTGAGGGGTCATGCTCAAGACTTACATCTATTATCTAACAATCAAATTAGAATTAAAGCTGGTACCAAAAGTCCAGACTTTGAATTGGATTACTTTTCATTGTAGTATATGTGCATTGCTATTAAGAATGTAACAAATACAAAAAAGGCTGATCTTGTACAGCAGTATTATTTTAGAAAAGGTACTTAACCTTTCTAAGCCTCACCTCTTCATCTGTAAGACTGGGATAATCGTAGTACTGAAGTCATGGCATTTTTGTTAGAGCACATGAAACAATGCATGTAACATGTTAAACACTGTGCCCAGTAGGGAGTAATGCTATTAATACCTAGTAAATATGCTATTAACACCTTCCACCGTGAATAGTATTTAACAGTTTAGTAAGTCTGTTCACAGTCATTTATTCCTTCCTTCATCCACACTTTGAGCAGTGACCAGGCATTTAGTCGGGCATGTATTGCTCTAGTACTGTGTAAGACAAGGAGTAAGGTGGACACAGCCACCTCCTTCAAAGAGCTCACAGTCTGACGGGCAGACAGATGTTAAAGCAAATAATTTATAAATAACTACATGATTATAGCTGTGATAAGAGCTATGAAGGAACAGTCTGAAAGGTTCTAAGTGTGTTTAACAGGAGCTTCATATCTAGTCTTTGGGGTCAGAGAAATAATGTTCAACTTGAGACTTAAAGGATGATGGATATCAGGATACATGCTCAATCTCTCTGCAATTTCCAATCACCTGTGTGGTGTTATGATTTCATGTCTGCAGAAGAAGAAACTGAGGCTTGCAATGTTTAGAGATCTGTCCATGCTCCGAGCGGGGGCTCAGAAGCCAAGCACCCCAACGCAACTTTGTGTGTGTGTGTGTGTGTGTGTGTGTGTGTTTTAAATTACATATGATGATGCCCTCTGTGGATCAGGAGGGCATTGAAGCAGGTTCTTCCCATATTTTCCAATTCTTCCACTTACTTCCTATGCAATTTTGTAAAGCTATTTAACTAAAAATTTTTGTTTTGCTATCTGAAAAACTGGGTTTATTAATGATTGTATGGCTAAGTATTGAAACTGCACGAATATGATAATTAAGTGCATGTGATGAGGACTAATGGGGTTTATGAGGAATCCAACACAGAACATAATGCCATAATATCCATTTTCAGATGGAAAAAAAATAGGGCTGTGGGGACTGGGGAGGGCGTGGAAAAGGGAGCAGCGCAAATTGAAGTGGCTTCAGTGCCAGGCAGGTAACACATACGTGGCAAGCAGGCACATGCAGAATGTAGGGGAACTGTGGCTAATTTGAGAGTGCAAGCCCAATGTAAACTATTTTAATTAAAAACTTTCTTAGACCTGTTAGAGGACTGTCAGTCTGTAAACCCAGAAAACACAATGAAAAGAAAAGCAAATAGGCAAATGACTAAAGCAGGAAGGGCCCTAGGCAATTAAAATGTCTTCAACTTTTGCAAATAATTAAAACCAGAATGTAGCCTTACCTCATTAATAAAAAGTTTAAGACAGTTTTTGAAAGGCAATAAAATAATATTAAAAACTAAAATTAGATCTCTTTCTCCTCTGAACTGGAGTAGGACCTTAGACAATGTATACATATCATTTTGTGGGTAAAGTTAGGATATTTAGACAAGATAAAAAGTAATAAAGCACAGGATATTGCTTTTCTTCATAAACTCTTAATTTATTAAAAAGTAAGAATTAGCCTACTTTTTTTCTTTACTCTTAATGAGCAAAGAAACTGTTTTTTAGGGAAACAAGTTTATCATTTCAAGAAAACTTTCCATTTTGAATCACTAGCACAGCTTATTTACAAGCCATGGTAGATAATTTCCATCATTTGGGCTTGGAAATAAGGCAAGAGAAGAAGAGAAGATAGCTTCCCAGGAAGATGATGCTTAAAACTATTATGGTCATGAGAAATTGCTTAAAGGGAGTCAGTAGTTAAGAATGCACCTCTGTGCTGGGCGGGGTGGCTCATGCCTGTAATCCCATCACTTTGGGAGGCTGAGGGGGGCGGATCACAAGGTCAGGAGATCGAGACCATCCTGTGAATGGTGAAACTCCATCTCTACTAAAAATACAAAAAATTAGCCGGGCGTGGTGGTGGGCACCTGTAGTCCCAGCTACTCGGGAGGCTGAGGCGGGAGAATGGCGTGAACCCGGGAGGCGGAGCTTGCAGCGAGCCGAGATTGTGCCACTGCACTCCAGCCTGGGCAACAGAGTGAGACTTCGTCTCCAAAAAAAAAAAAAAAAAAAAAAAAAAGAATGCACTTCTGAAACCAGCCTGCCTGGTCAAATCCTAGGCCCAATGCTCACCATTTGATCTCTGCAAGCCTCAGTTCCCTCATCTACAAAATAGTGATTATTGAGTAGAGTTAACAATAATCTATTGTATATTTCAAAACAGCTAGAAGAAAGGTTTCGGATGTTCTCATCACCAAGAAACAATAAATGCTTAAGATGATGGATATGTTAACTTCTCTGATTTCATCATTACACAGTGTGTACATGCATTGAAATATCATGTTGTACCCCATAAATATGTACAATTATTATGTGTCAATCATAAAAAGGGTGATTATGATGGTATCTACATAAAAGGGTGTGAGAGAGGATTAAATGTATAGACTATGTAAAGGGTTCAGTGCTTAGAACGCAATAACAACTACTAAATGGTAGTTCGGATGATAATGATGATGATTTATTGCTAAATACCCTAATCTGCTCAAATTATTTGGCTATCATTCATTCATTTAATCACTCAATCAACAAATACTTACTGAGCTCCTGGTAAGTACTAAGCATTGAGTTAGGTGCTAGGAATACAACAATAAATAGGACCCTGCAGTTCTCAGGCTTACATTTTAGTGGGGGAGACAGTAACAAGGAAGCAATCAAGTAAATAAGAAAATATCAGGTAGTGATAAATGCTGTGCTGAAAGTAAAAACTGGGTGATGTGACAGAAAGAGTGTCTTGGGGGTTGGTGGAGGGCATTGATTATTAGAGCCCCGAGTTCACCAGTAGTGAAAAAGTATCTGAAAATTCACAGTTCAACTAAAATATCTCAAAATTCATACTCATATAGTGTAGATAACCGTATATTATATATTTCCCTATTAAACCATAAACTAAAAAGTTGTTTAATATTTAACTATACATAGACTTTCTTTGTTAATAATTCTTGATTTCCTTCTTATTATATATTTTAATTAAAAATATTGATATTAAACAGAAAAATATATTTTAATTTTATAGCAAGTCTTAGAATTTTTCAAAATACAGAAGAGTATAAAGAAGAAACTAGAAATGTCCCATAATTATCCTGACATCATACAATCATTGACATCAATCATGAATATAGTTGGAAAATTACAATTCTGTAATAGAGAAGGATATGATACTAGAAGTAAAAGTCTTTTCTCACTGCCCCTGCCTCCACTAGTCCCTGTTTTCAAAGGTAATTATCAAGTTTCCTGTGTTTCCTTAAAAATTTTATGCATATATCATATGTAGGTAACTATCTTTTTTATTTCTATCAATGAGATCATACTGAAACAACATTCTTGGTTTCTATTTTTCACTGACTGACACAGCTTTGAGACCTTTCCAGGCCATCACAGGCAGAGCAGGTCATTCTTCGTATAGCTGCATGATATCTTATTGTGTGGTTATTGAGTCAATTCCCTACTGTACACAAGTAGTTTGTCTCTGGATTTTTGTTATTACAAGCAATGTAGTCATAAATATCTAAAGGAGAAATGTAAAAATAGGTATGAGTCAATCCTGCAAAAGTAACACAATTGTCAAACTGATTAAATGAATTTAATATTTAATATTATGTTTTATATTATTAAAGTTTTTTCAATATTTGGCAGAAATTTTACAGAAAAATTAAAATTCACTCTATAAATGGTTTGTGTCATCTTTGTTGTAACAGATTCCACAGATATTGATCAATAAGATCCATATTCAACAGATATTATTTCACACTTAAAATTTTTTTGACAAAAGAATGTGACTAGTTATGTTTCACTTTTATTGAAGATAGGGAAAAAGGATATATGATTCAAACGTAAGAGATGACTGAGTTTATTTTGAATTATCACACATTGGAACTAAAGATTGTGAGATATCTTTAACCAACAATCCTAAGACAAGGCTAAGAAAAAGTCTGAGTTTAGAAAAGAAGAAATTAAAGAGTGTCTTGATTTATTTTGAAGTCAGAATCTAACTCCTCCTTTTAAGTTCTCCTACTTCACAGCAGATTTTTAAAAATTTGAATCTTACTTTCATATTGTGGAACCAAAAGAAGAATTTTTAGTAAGGATTTCACCATTGCCAAAAATAGTTAGATGATTATTTCATGTTTTTTTGCTCGATGCATTAATTTACCCATTTGCAATTGTGCTAGGAGCTAGGGATGTCAGTCTCTTCTCATTTAAAAAGGAGTAAAAATCCAATAAGATGGCTGCTGTGGACAGGAGGGCACTTGGGAAAACTGCCTTGTAATTTTTAAGTAAGTTACTAGTTTTGATTTGTGCTTAGTGGACCACTGCATCTTGTCACTAGCAGCTGAATGCTCAACTTCAATAACCAGATCTGATTCTCTGGTTCATTTAAACTGGGGTCCCATTAATGAAAATAAGATCATCAGATTCCACAGTCTTCTACAATAGTTATTAGTTAATGTGCACTGGGAATTGACAAAGTGAAGAGTGTGAATGCGTGGTTTTTGGAAACACAATTATTTTATTAGTTTCATTAAAAGCTCTTGATCAAGTTATATGCTATTCAACAAAATGCACTCCAAAACAGTTACAAGTTTTAAGGTTTCCTTTTCAGCTTGTGTGAAAACACTAGAAAGCACCCACAGAAAACAGCTACTTCTTTCTCCAGAGGTTTCACTGGGATCTCTCAATATGTGCATTCATAATAAAATATCACAATTTACATGAGTAGCCCATAGTTAATTAAAGAGAACACATTTTCTCATGCAATTCAAATCTCACTGTGGGGAGTCCACTTTTTAGAAAGACACAAAAACAAGTAGTTCAAATGAAGAAATATCTCTTGGCTTTCCCATGATTAAAAAGCCTGTCCTTGGGCATTATTCATTAGCTATACCTTTCAAATGGCTTACACAAAGAACAATAATTATTACAATATTCACTGATAGTAAGCTTCAAAGCTCACAAATGTCAAAATCAGCAATTGAAAAGTATTTACAGAAAGAGGAGCACAAAGTGCAATTTATGTTTGTGTAATCTTAGCTGGCATACATGTGCAAATGAGATTTATTTAAGAAGTGCAATCATAAACCCTATGGTTACAAACGAATATAATTGGGATTCACAGAGCAGAAGAAATATGCTATTAGATGACAATTATTCATTTCTGTATATATGACTCAAGTTCACTATTATGCATTGAGAGCCCTTTTATGGAAATTGCAAAATATATATTAATATCCTCTTTTATGAGTTGGGTTCAAATACGGCCTATGAAAAAGTTTGTGTTTAACATTGAGTTAGTGATGCAATTAATATTTATCCAAATTCCTATTTAATTTCACACATTATAAGTGTCCTTCAACTTTAAATTGAAAAAGACACTTAAAATATCTGGATATAGACTTGCACTTTCATTTAAAGACATAATTAATTCTTAAAATATTAAGCTAGAGAATAAAAGCATTTACAATGGCAAACAATTATCTGATATGCTTTATAGTTTAGCATTCGTTATTGAAACTTATCATAGCATATTAGATACAGATATAGCATTTGTTATAGAACACACTCTTATTTTATTCTGTGGTACATCTTCCATTCAGATTGAATTGTGACCCAAAGTGTTTACAGTAGCTGTCTGGGTAGTCAGATCTTTTTAATCCTTTTATGTATTTATTTTCTCAAGGCTCTTTAATGACCATGGATTGTATACAGTCTCTCTCTGTCTAAATATAGTATATATGGTAAGCATACAAATTCCCATTGTGTGTGCCTGCATTGCTATCAAAAAGTCCTACCTAAAGTTGGTAACTGTGGAAGCAGGTGATTGGGTACACAGGGGTTGTTCATCATACATTCTCTCGAATTTTCTCTAAGTTTGGAAATGTCATAATAAAGGACTAAATAATGTACTGCTTATTTATACATAGTCATCTGCAGGATTTATACTGAAAAGGTTACCAAATAGGTCCCAGTTCTCTGGGAATATACAATTTAGGACATGCAATATGATGAAGATTGACATATAGAAAATATCCCAAGAATAAATGAACATGGAATAAGTATAGAGAATAAAATGAGTTCACTTTTGAAATTTTCATATCATGGTTATCTCTTGTTTCTCCTTGACCTCCTTCAAACTTTGACCACTCTCTCATCCCCATCTATTACCTGAGAATCACTGAGTTTTGCCAGTTTTCCTGGCAGTTGCTCTCAGGGCCATTGCTTTCCACTTTCAAAGCTACTGTGAGTCTGGGCCTTTGCCATTTTAAGCCTGGATTGCTGCAAAGACATCTTAGTTGTGCTCCTTAATCTCTGCTATCACTTGATTTCAAAATTCACCTTGAATCCTGCTGTTAAATTCAACTTCCTAAAACAGAAGTTATCATTTCTCTACCTTAGGATACTGAAGCCCATTTCTCTCGTATTCTTCTAACACAGTCACTCTGCTTATACTAAGGCCCTTCTTATTAATCCCTCAGTAAACTTATCTACCCATTTTGCTGTCTATTTGTCTTTGCTCAGTCTTCTGCTCCATCTTACACTTCCAACAACCTCACATCTATTTATTTATTATAAGTACTTATTTATATAAGTATAGGTTGGATACTTTCAAGATCTACTTCTTCCTCCATACATGTCCTGTGATTACCATCATCATTTTACCTTTCATTCAAATACTTCAGTGTTTGTGAGTGTCACCTGAACGACATGACTTCTATGGGATAAGTGATCCAGTGGTCCATCCTAGGCCAATTAAATCAGAATCCCTGGGGCATAGACATCAGAAAAAAAATTTTTGACATTAAAAATGTCTCTAACCTGCAAGGAGGTGATTCTAACATATAGGTAGTTGAGAACCACTCATCTAGACAATATTAAATTTCTTCATTTGTAAGTACTACTCATTAATTTGGTCAACAGCTCTGGTGTCTATCACAGAGGTAGAACACTGGCAGCCCTGACATGTTTTGTTTGGCCCATGGAGTGTTTAAAAAAAATTTCAGACAATGTTTTAAAATTGGGAGATTTATCATAAACATTCATGTATCCAGCTCCTCTTGAAAAAAAATGGGAGATCTGGTGAGACTGGGCCTGCCTTTTTGAAAGGCAACACTGGCTAGAACTGAATTGTGGCTCTCCCTTCTAGACTAAGGGAGCTTCCAGTTGGCTACAGTCCCCACTACTCCCTACAACTCCCTCACAGGGGCTGAGTGTTAACTGCAATTTAATGTACTATTTGCACAGTGGTTAAAGTTACTGTTTCCCGTAATACCATAACCATTTCTCTCACTGCTGAAGTTGAAAATATTTCTATGTGTCAAATACTCAGGCAACCGGCCCACTTTATTCATTTACGTTATCCTCCTGGCCTTGTTAGTAATCTGAGTTTGTAGCCCCTGGCGTGGTATGTGGCAAGTATACTCTGTTAAGTGCTAAGGATATAGAAGAATGAGGTACAGTGCCCTTTTTGGAGGAAGTCACACTTTATGGGGGAGATGCAGACATATTACACTTATGATTTAGGTGCCTGAGTGTCTACCTGATTCTGCTGATCTTAGAGGATGGCCTCCGAATTTTATTTCAGTTTGGCGAAGTTTAGTCATGTTTAGCAGCTGTGTGACATGTGGAACATCTGTCATTAGTTGACAGCTTCGTGGTATAATATCTGTAGGCTCATCTGTTGAAAAGGGAACACCAGAGACAGCTGGAAATAAAGACAAACATTCATTTTCAAAATGTAAGCCATTTCTGCCAAATGGACATATCATATAAGTGAAATCAATTAAAATTAAAGATTTTAGCATATGACTTTGTACGAGTTATTCAACCTTTCAGCCCTGATTTTCTCATCTGTGAAATGAGCATGATAATTTTACTGCTTACTTCCTAGGGTAGACATGATTAAATGAGATAAAGCTTACACTATATGGAGCAAATTCAGAGAACTATACAATAAATAAGAGCATGCATTGGAAATATTCCATATTTTCTTTTCAATACTAGAGGTGTGACTTGAGAGAACTAGTTAGGTATGTGCCATTTAAGATTTCTGGGAGTACATCAGCTTATTTATATGAGATCAATAAGTACAAAGATATTGAATAACCTAAGCACCCACAGCCATTATATGGGTAAATTAATTTTTTAACTTATTTGAAATAATTTTAGACTTTTAGAAAAGTTAAAAAAAAGTTCAGAGTTTCTTGTTACCCTTTACCCAGCTTCCTCTGTTAACATCTTACCTTTTAATATTTTCAAAATAATAGCTTATTATACTTATAATGATATTTTATTTTAATTTCATTCATGTATATTTATATGGATATATTGTCTCTTAAAAATTGTTTTTTAATTGACAAATAGGAATTGTACATATTCATAGTGATGTTTACATACACATAATATATGGTGAACAGATCAGGGTAATGAGCATATTCATCATCTCAAACATTTATCATTCCTTTTTGGTGGGTACACTCAATATCTTCCTATCTATTTGAAAGTGTATAACATATTATTGTTAACTATAGTCCTCTTACAGTGGTATTCCTCTTATCTAGCCATACATTTGTATTCTTTAATACATCTTTCCCTACCCCTCCCTTCTCCCTACCATTCCCAGCATCTAGTATCCTCTGTACTTCTTTTTACTTCTAAGAGATCAACTTTTTAAAGCTTCCACACGAGTGAGAACACGTGGCATTCAACTTTCTGTTCCTGGCTTATTTCACTTAACATAATGTCCACTTCTATCCATGTTGCTGCAAATGACAGGATTTCATTCTTTTTTATGGCTGAATAGTATTCCATGGTGTATGTATACCACATTTTCTTTATTCATTCATCTGTTGTTGGACACCTATGTTGATTCTGTATCTCAGCTATTATGAATAGTGCTGCAACAAACATGGGAGTGCAGATGTCTCTCTGTAATTTTCTTTTTAGTAAATTTTCTGTTCATGTTTGTAAGCCATTTTACTATTAGTACATTTTTCCTATTTACTTATATGACCTCTTTTATAGTAAATATATTAAGCCTTGTCATTTGTAGCAAGTGGGAATATAAATTAGTATTAATATCCTAGAAAGACTTTACTATGTGTACCAAAGTCTTAAAAATGTTCATACCATTTTACTCAGTAATTTCATTTTATGAATCTATTCTAAAATTAAAAAAATTAGAAACTCAAGGATCTATGCAAATAAGCGTTTATAATTTCTGAAAAATAAACAACTTAAATTTCCAGCACTTGAGGAGTGTTAAGTACATAACAGTGTTTCATGGGATGAGACAGTAAAGAGCCACAGTAAATTGAATTTATGAAGATGTCTTCACGATATGGGAAAGGCTTGAGATAAGAAGTTAAATGAAAAAAACAGATACAAAAAACTCTATCTCAACCATAGAAAATAAATTTATAAAATGTATGAATGGGTTGGGTGTGGTGGCTCAAGTGTGTAATCCCAGCACTTTGGGAGGCTGAGGTGGGAGGATTTCAGACCCAAGTTCAAGACCAGCCTGGGTAACATAGCCATACCCCATATCTCTTTAAAAAAAAAACCAAAAAAATTAGCTGGGCATAGTCCCAGCCACCCAGGAAGCTGAGGTGAGAGAATCACCTGAGCCTGGGCGGTGGAGGCTGCAGTGAGCTATGATTGCACAACTGCACTTCAGCCTGGGAGATGGAGAAAGACCCTGTCTTAAAAAAAAGAAAAAGAAAAAGAAAAAGAAAAAAAAGTGTGAATGGCAAAAAAGACTGAAAGGAAATATACCAAATGAAACTAACTTAGGTGGTTAGCTCAAGCATAGTTTTTAATTTTATTCTTCACAATAATTTCTATATATGTTTGATTTTTATGAGTAAAGTTTCTGTTTTTAGAATGTAGTGGAAAATTTTGTGTGTATATATGTGAATGTATGTAGTCAGGAAAATTCAACCAATCATCCCCCAAAAAACTTCCTTATGTAAAATTCTCACAATTTATAAAAGCAAATAGAAGAGGTTTCTGTGCATCCTAGCCATGACATTTTTCTAATTAGATCCTAATGTCCTAATCTGAAAAAGGAAAATCAGTCATCTAACTAAAAACTTAAATACTCATCAGCAATGCAATGATTTCTAAATGTCCTAATGCTCTAGTCATTAAAAATGCACTAGATTTACAAATATTAGTTTTCAGATGTTTTGTCCATCCATTCTTTGTCATCAACATTTAGAAAATCTATATAAAGTAACTGAGCAAATGAACTCTCAAAATAGTAAATATTTACCTAACTTCAGATATATTTGACATATACTTCAAAACTCCTTTGAGATAGAAAAAGATAATTTCCATGTCAATGCCAATATTAATAAATGAAGGTTTTTAAAATTAGAAGATGAAGAGAATTCTGGAGGCCAGTGAAAACCTGAAATAAAATGCTGTCTTCTGAACCCTATGACGAGAATCATGAAAACTTTAGCTTACCGGGCTTGTGTGACAAGTACAAGGATACAGTGGAATACAAAATTTGAAATGTATGAACACAAAACTTGAATTTACAACTAACAAGAGACAGACAGCAAATCTCTAGTAATCGTAAATTCCTAAGCTTTTATGGAAGATACAACAAGGCAGGGACTATCACAAAACTGCAATCTGAATCTTAAACATGGTTGACATGCAGATCAGATTTCACATTAAAAGGCTCAAATCTAATCTGCATCATCCAACATCTTTCCTTTCTGTATATCTACTCTCCTTTTGCACCTAGAACTGTTTCACCACTTACTGGATTATTCTTTGAGGGAAACTGTGAGCAGTATAAAACCTGCAATAAAAGGAGAAATGTTTTTTAAAAAACACTGGTTGATTATTTTAAAATAAAGACTAACCATTAAGCCCATCTAGAACTACTAGCTCTAAAGGTTTCTCTGAGATTTCATGGTGGAATACTTGGAAAAGGGACTTTAGTCTCATTTTTGTGAAACCAAACTATGAAAGAGCTTTAGGACCATCTATTACCTGGCAGCTGGATGTTCTGTAGCACTAAATGGAAATTCACTCATCTCCCCACCTCACCACTAACCAATCACCATCTTTTCTATGTCCAATTACTAAGTCATTGTATTTTTAGCATATACAGCTTAATTTTAAAATAAAGGTGAAGTGTGAAAATAGAATAGACCCTACATAAACATTAAATAGCGCTTCATTGTGAGTTCACAGAAAGCATGGTCCAGTTTCATTTATTTACTCATTGTGTCATTCAACAAATATTTATTGAGGCTCTACTATGTGCCAGGCGTATGTCTAATGGCTGGGAATCTAGCAGTGAGCCAGAGTGACCCTGTCCTTGCCTCCTTGAAGCTTACACCTAGCAGAGAATATGAAACAAATAAAATCACAAATAATTCTTTTTTTTCAACTTTTATTTTAAGTTCAGGGATACATGTGGAGGGTGTGCAGGTTTATTACACAGGTAAGTATGTGCCAAGGTGGTTCGCTGCACAGACCATCCCATCACCCAGGTATTAAGCCCAGCATCCATTAGGTATACTTCCTGATGCTCTCCTTTCTCCAACCCCTGACAAGCCCTAGTGTGTGTTATCCTCCCTCCACGTGTCCATGTGTTCTCATCATTCAGCTCCCACTTATGAGAGCATGCAGTATTTGGTTTTCTGTTCCTGCATTAGTTTGCTGAGGATAATGGCTTCCAGCTCCATGTCCCTGCGAAGGACAAGATCTGGTTCCATGTTGTTGCTATTGCAAATAGTGCTGCAGTGAACATATGCATGCATGTATCCTTATAGTAGAATTATTTATACTCCTTTGGGTATATACCTAGTAATGGGATTGCTGGGTCAAATGATATTTCTGCCTCTAGTTCCTTGAGGAATCACCACGCTGTCTTCCATGATGGATGAACTATGAACTAATTTGCACTCCCATCAACAGTGTAAAATCATTCCGTTTTCTCCACAACCTCACCAGCATCTATTGTTTTTTTTTTTTTTTTACTTTTTAATAGTGGCCGTTCTGACTGGTGTGAGATGGTATCTCATTGTGCTTTTGATTTGCATTTCTCTAATGATCAGTGATACTGAGCTTTTTTTCATGTTCATTGGCTGCATGTACGGCTTCTTTTGAGAAGTGTCTGTTCATGTCCTTTGCCCACTTTTTAATGGGGTTATTTGTTTTTTTTTCTTGTAAATTTCTTAAGTTCCTTGTAGACTCTGAATATTGAACCTTTGTCAGATGGATAGGTTGCAAAAATATTCTCCCATTCTCTATGTTGTCTGTTCACTCTGATGATAGTTTCTTTTGTTGTGCAGAAGCTTAGTTTAATAGAGCACATTTGTCTATTTTGAAATGCTTTTGTTGGAATTGCTTTTGGTGTTTTCATCATGAAATCTTTGCACATGCCTGTGTCCTGAGTGGACAAATCTTTGCCTGTGTCTTGTCCTGAATACCCAGATTTTCTTCCAGGGTTTTAAGTTTTGGGTTTTACATTTAAGTCTTTAATCCATCTTGAGTTGATTTTTGTATATGGTGTAAGAAAGGGGTCCAGCTTCAATCTGATGCATATGGCTAACCAGTTATCCCAGCATCATTTATTGAACAGGGAGTCTTTTCCCCATTCATTGATTTTGTCAGCTTTGTTGAAGATCAGATGGCTGTAGATGTGTGGCCTTATTTCTAGGCTCTCTATTCTCTTCCACTGGTCTATGTGCCTGTTTTTGTATCAGTACCATGCTCTTTTGGTTACTGTAGACTTGTAGTATACATTGAAGTTGGATAGCATGATGCCTCCAGCTTTGTTCTTTTTGCTTAAGATTGTCTTGGCTATACAGGTTCTTTTTTGGTTCCACATGAATTTTAAAGTAGTTTCTTTCTAATTCTGTGAAGAACATCAATGGCAGTTTAATGGGAATAGCACTGAATCTATAAATTACTTTGAGCAGTATGGCCATTTTCATGATATTGATTCTTCCTATCCATGAGCATGGAATGTTTTTCCATTTGTTTGTGTCCTCTCTGATTTCTCTGAGAGTGGACTGTAGTCCTCCTTGAAGAGGTCCTTCAATTCCTTTGTTAATTGTATTCCTAGATATTTTATTCTTTTTGTGGCAATTGTGAATGGGAGTTCATTCATGATTTGGCTCTCTGCTTGCCTGTTGTTGGTGTATAGGAATGCTAGCAATGTTTGCACATTGATTTTGTATCCTGAGATTTTGCAGAAGTTGCTTATCAGCTTAAAAAGCTTTAGGCTGAGATGATGCGGTTTTCTAGATATAGGATCATGTCATCTGCAAAAAGGTAATTTGACTTCCTCTCTTCCTATTTGAATACTCTTTATTTTTTTCTCTTGCCTGATTGTCCTGGCCAGAACTTCCAATACTATATTGCATAGGAGTGGTGCGAGAGGGCATTCTTGTCTTGTGCTGGTTTCCAAGGGGAATGCTTTCAGCTTTTGCCTGTTCAGTATGATATTGGCTGTGGGTTTGTCATATACAGTTCTTATTATTTTGAGGTGTGTTTCTTCAACACCTAGTTTATTGAGAGTTTTTAACATGAAGGATTTTTTTTTTTTTTTTTTTTTTTTTGAGATGGAGTCTCGCTCAGTCGCCCGGGCTGGAGTGCAGTGGTGCAATCTCGGCTCACTGCAATCTCTGCCTCCCAGGTTCATGCCATTCTCCTGCCTCAGCCTCCTGAGTAGCTGGGACTACAGGTGCCTGCCACTACGCCCAGCTAATTTTTTTGTATTTTTAGTAGAGACGGGGTTTCACTGTGTTAGCCAGGATGGTCTCGATCTCCTGACCTCACGATCTGCCTGTCTTGGCCTCCCAAAGTGCTGGGATTACAGGCGTGAGCCACCGTGCCTGGCCAAAGGAATGTTGAATTTTATCAGAGGCCTTTTCTGCATCTATTAAGATAATCATGTGGTTTTTGTCTTTGGTTCTGTGTATGTGATGAATGACATTTATTGATTTGTGTATGTTGAACTAACCTTGCATACTGGGGATAAAGCCAATTTGATTGCAGTGGACAAGCTTTTTGATAAGCTGCTGGATTTGGCTTGCCAATATTTTTGTGAAGATTTTTGCATCAATGTTCATCAAGGATATTGGCCTTAAGTATTCTTTTTTTGTGGTATATCTGCCAGGTTTTGGTATCAGGATGATGGCCTCACAGAACGAGTTAGGGAGGAGTCCCTCCTTTTCAATTGTTTGGAATAGTTTTATTAGAAATGGTACCAGCTCTTTTTTTGTACCTCTGGCAGAATCCAGGTGTGAATCCATCTGTTCCTGGGCTTTTTTTTTTTGGCTGGTAGGCTGTTTATTGGAGCCTGTATTAGTCTGTTTTCATGCTGCTGATAAAGACATACCTGAGACTGGGCAATTTATAAAAGAAAGAGGTTTAATGGAGAACTCACAGTTCCACGTGGCTGGAGAGGCCTCACAATCATGGTGGAAGGAAAAGGAGCAAGTCACCTGTTACATGGATGGCAGCAGGCAAAAAAAGCTTGTGCAGGGAAACTCCCCTTTTTAAAACCATCAGATCTCAAAAGACTTACTTGCTATCATGAGAACAGCATGGGAAGTACCTGCCCCCATGATGCAATTACCTCCTACTGAGTCCCTCCCACAACACGTGGGAATTCAAGATGAGATTTGGGTGAGGACACAGCCAAACCATATCATTCCCCCCTTGGCCCCTCCCAAATCTCACGTCCTCACATTTCAAAGCCAACTATGCCTTCCCAACAGTCCCCCGAAGTCTTAACTCATTTCAGCATTAACTCAAAAAGACTACAGTCCAAAGTCTCTTCTGAGACAAGGCAAGTCCCTTCTGCCTATGAGCCTGTAAAATCAAAAGCAAGTTAGTTACTTCCTAGATACAACAGGGGTACAGGTACCTATTCCAAATGAGAGAAATTGGCAAAAACAAAGAAGCTACAGGCCCCACGCAAGTCCAAAATCCAGCAGGGCAGTCAAATCTCAAAGCTCCAAAATGATCTCCTTTGACTCCATGTCTCACATTCAGGACACGCTGATGCAGAAGGTGGGTTCCTATGGCCTTTGGCAGCTCCACCCCTGTGGCTCTGCAGGGTATAGTCCCCATCTTAGATGCTTTCATGGGCTGGCACTGTCTGTGGGTTTTCCAGGCACACAGTGCAAGCTGTCGGTGGATCTACCATTCTGGGGTTTGGAGGATAGTGGCCCTCTTCTTACAGCTCCACTAGATGGTGCCCCAGTAGGGAGTCTGTGTGGTGGCTCCAATCCCACATTTCCCTTCTGCACTGCCCTAACTGAGGTTCTCATGAGGGCCCTGCCCCTGCAACAAACTTGTGCCTGGGCATCCAGGCGTTTCCATATGTCCTCTGAAATCAAGGTGGAGGTTCCCAAACCTCAATTCTTGACTTCTGTGCGCGTGCAGGCTCAACACTATGTGGAAGCTGCCATGGCTTTGGGCTTGCACCCTCTGAAGCCATGGCCTAAGCTCTATGTTGGCCCCTTGTAGCCATGGCTGGAGCAGCTGGGTCACAGGGCACCAAGTCCCCAGGCTGCACACAACATGGTGACCCTGGGCCTGGTCCATGAAACCATTTTTTCCTTCTAGGCCTTAGGGCCTGTGATGGGAGGGGTTTCCAAGAAGATCTCTGATATGCCCTAGAGACATTTTCCCCATTGTCTTAGGGGTTAACATTCATCTCCTCATCACTTGTGCAATTTCTGCAGCCAGCTGGCTTGAATTTCTTCTCAGAAAATGGGATTTTTTTTCTATTGCATTGTCAGGCTGCAACTTTTCAGAACTTTCATGTTCTGCTTCCCTTTTAAAACTGAATGCCTTTAACAGCACCCAAGTCACCTCTTGAATGCTTTGCTGCTTAGAAATTTCTTCCACCAGATACCCTCAATCATCCCTCTCAAGGTCAAAGTTCCACAAATCTAGGGCATGGGCAAAATGCCACCAGTCTCTTTTCTAAAACATAACAAGAATCACCTTTGCTCCAGTTCTCAACAAGTTCCTCATTTCCTTCTGAGACCACCTCAGCCTGGACTTTATTGTCCATATCGCTATCAGCATTTTGGTTAAAGCCATTCAACAAGTCTTCAGGAAGTTCTAAACTTTCCCACATTTTCCTTTCTTCTTCTGGGCACTCCTGTTAGTTCCAAAGTTGTTTCTACATTTTCAGGTATCTTTTCAGCAGTGCCCCAACTCTATTGGTACCAATTTACTGTATTAGGCTGTTTTCATGCTACTGATAAAGACATACCTGAGACTGGGCAATTTACAAAAGAAAGAGGCTTAATGGGGAACTCACAGTTCTACATGGCTGGGGAGGCCTCAGAATCATGGTGAAAGGCAAGGAGGAGCAAGTCACATCTTACATGGATGGCAGTAGGCAAAAAGAGTTTGTCTAGGGAAACTCCCCTTTTTAAAACCATCAGATCTTGTGAGACTTATTCGCTATTACAAGAACAGCACAAGAACGACCTGCCCCCATGATTCAGTTACCTCCTACCAGATCCATCCCACAATATGTGGGAATTCAAGATGAGATCTGGGTGGGGACACAGCCAAACCGTATCACTGCTTCAATTTCAGAACTTGTTATTCGTCTGTTCAGGGACTCAATTTCTTCCTGGTTCACTCTTGGGAGGGTGTATGCATCCATGAATTTATCCATTTCTACTGGATTTTCTAGTTTCTGTGCATAGAGGTGTTTATACTATTCTCTGATGGTTGTTTGCAATTTTGTGCGGTCAGTGGTTACCATTTCTGCTCAAGTTTATTTGATTCATTTGTCTTTTCATCTTTATTACTCTAGCTAGTGGTCTATCTACTTTATTAATTTTTTTCAAGAAACCAGCTCCTGGACTCGTTGATTTTTTGAAAGGTATTTTGTGTCTCTATCTCCTTCATTTCAGCTCTGATCTTGGTTATTTCTTGTCTCCTGCTAGCTTTGGGGTTTGTTTGCTCTTGTTTCTCTAGTTCGTTTCATTGTGATTTAGCTTGTTAACTTGTGATCTTTCTAGCTTTTTGATGTGGGCATTTAGTGTTATAAATTTCCCTCTTAACAGTGCTTTAGCTGCATCCCAGAAATTCTGCTACATTGTCTCTTTGTTCCCATTAGTTTCAAAAAACTTCTTGATTTCTGCCTTAATCCCATTATTTACCCAAGAGTAACTCAGGATCCGGTTGTTCAATTTCCAAGTACTTGTGTAGTTTTGAGTGAATTTCTTAATTTTGAGTTCTAATTTGGTTGTGCTGTTGCCTGAGGGACTGTTTGTTACAATTTCAATTCTTTTGCATTTGCTAAGGAGTGTTTTACTTCTGATTTATGTGATCAATTTTAGAGTGAGTGTCATGTGGGGATGAGAAGAATGTATACTCTGTTGTTTTTGGGTGGAGAGTTCTGTATATATCTATCAGGTCCACTTGATCCACAGCTGGGTTCAAGTCCTAAATATCTTTGTGAATTTTTTGCTTTGATGATCTGTCTAATATTGTCAGCAGGGTGTTAAAGTCTCCCATTATTATTGTATGGGAGTCTAAGTCTCTTTGAAAGTCTCTAAGAACCTGCTTTATGAACCTGCATGCTCCTGTATTGGATGCATATGTATTTAGGATTGTTAGCACTTCTTGAATTGAACCCTTTACCACTACATAATGCCCTTCTTTGTCTTTTTTGATATTTGTTGGTTTAAAGTCTATTTGTCAGAAACTAGGATTGCAACCCCTGCTTTTTTCTGTTTTCCATTTGCTTGGTAAATTTTCCTCCATTCCTTCATTTTAAGCCTATGTGTGTGTCTTTGCACATGAGATGGGTCTCTTGAAGGCAGCATACCATGAATCTTGGCTCATTATCCAGCTTGCCATTGTGTCTTTTAATTGGGACACTAAGCCCATTTACATCTAAGGTTAGTATTGTTACGTGGGAATTTGATCCTGTCATCATGATAGCTGGTTATTTTGCAGATTTGTTTATGTGGTTGCTTCAGTGTTACTGGGCTGTGTACTTCAGACACACTGTACTTCAGTGTGTTTTTGTAGTGGCTGGTAATGGTATTTCCTTTCCATATTTAGTGCTTCCTTCAGAAGTGCTTGCAAGGCAAGCCTCGTGGTGATGAATTCCCTCAGCAGTTGCTTGTCTGAAAATTATCTTATTTCTTTTCACTTTTGAAGGTTAGTTTGGCCAGATATGAAATTCAGGATTGGGGAAATTCTTTTCTTAAGAATGTTGAATTTGTTCCCCAATCTCTTCTGGCTTGTAGGGTTTCTGCTGGGAGTTCTGCTGCTAGTCTGATGGGCTTCCCTTTGTATGCGAACTGGCCTTGCCCTCTGGCTGCCCTTAACATTTTCTCTTTCATTTTGACCTTGGAGAATCTGATGATTATGTGCCTTGGCGTTGATCGTCTCATGGAGTATCTTATTGGGGTTGTCTGCATTTCCTGAATTTGAATGTTGGCCTGGGTTACTAGGTTGGGGAAGTTCTCCTGGATGCTATCCGGAAGTATGTTTTCCAACTTGGTTCCATCTCCCGGTCTCTTTCAGGTACCTCAGTCAGTTGTAAGTTCAGTCTCTTTCCATAATCCCCATATTTCTTGGAGGTTTTGTTCATTCCTTTTTTTCCCTCTATTCTTGTCTGCCTTTCTTATTTTGGAAAGATAGTCTTCAAGCTCTGAGATTCTTTCCTCCACTTGGTCTATTCTGTTACTGATACTTTTTTTCTTTTTTTGTGAGATAGTGTCTCACTCTGTCACCCAGGCTACAGTGCAGTGGTGTGATCTCATCTCATGGCAACCACTGCCTCCCAGGTTCAAGCGATTCCCCTGCCTTAGCCTCCCAAGTAACTGGAACTATGTAAGCGCATCAGCATGCCCGGCTAATTTTTGTATTTTTAGTAGAGACAGGGTTTCACCATGTTGGCCAGTCTGGTCTGAAACTCCTGAGCTCAAGTGATCCACATGCTTTGGCCTCCCAAAGTGCTGAGATTATAGGTGTTAGCCAGTGTAACTGGCCTGCTCTTGATACCTGTGATTGCATTGTGAAGTTCTCATGTTGTGTTTTTCACCTCCATCAGTTCAGTTATGTTCTGCTTTAAACTGGCTATTTTGGCTATCAGGTCCTGTATTGTTTTATCATGATTCTTAAGCTTCTTTGCTTTGGGTTACAACATGCTCCTTTAGCTCAGCAAAGTTCGTTATTACCCACCTTCTGAAGCCTACTTGTCAGTTTAGTCATCTCAGTCTCAGCCCCATTTTGTGCCATTGCTGGAGAGCTGTTGTGGTCATGTGGAAGAAACTAGGCACTCTGGCTTTTTGAGTTTTCAGTATTTTTGCATTGATTATTTCTCATTTTTGTGGGTTTATCTACCTTTGATCTTTTAGATTGCTCATCTTTGAGTTGGGTTTTTGTGGGGTCCTTTTTGTTTATGTTATTGTTGTTTTCTCTTTGTTTTTCTTTTAACAGTCAGGCTATTCTTCCATAGGGCTGCTGTGGTTTTCTGAGGGTCCACTCCAGACCCTAGTTGCCTTGTCTTTTCCCATACCAAGGTTACCACCAGTGAAGGCCATGAAACAGCAAAAATGTCAGCCTGTTCTTTCCTCTGGAATCTCCATCCCAGGGGGGTACTGACCTGTTGCCAGCCTGAACTGCACCTGTAGGAGGAGGCTGGAGACCCCTGTTGGGAGGTCTCATCCAGTCAGGAGCAACAGGATCAGGGACCCACTTAGAAAAGCAGTCTGGCTGCTTTCTAGTAGTGCAGCTGTGCTGCGTTGTGGGAGACCCTTCCTTGTCCAGGCTGTCTGGACTCTCCAGAGCTGGCAGGTTGGAACGGCTGAGTTGCCTAAACCACAGAGATGGTGGCCACCCCTCCCACTGGGGACTCGGTCCTTCTCAGGCAAACTCAAGCCTGCTGCTGCTGACTGGCTGGAATTTGCCATTAGGTCTTAATTTGTGAGACACTGTAGAAGGGGGGCCTGCAGAACATGCTGCTTGGCTCCCGGGATTCAGTTCCCTTCCTAGGGATGGATCTCCCACCTTGCTGAGAATCCTGGGGGTGGAGTATGCAAAACTCCTGGGTCTCTGTGTGTGCCTGAGTGGCTGCTCTGCTGGAACTCCACACAGCTCTGTTTATTGGACCCAGTACCCTGGTGGCATGGGCTTACGAGGGGATCTCCTAATCTGCTGGTTGCAAAGATCCGTGGGAGGGGCGTGGTTTCCTGGGCAGGACTGCACAATCACTCACCGCTTCCCTTGGCTGGGGTGGGGGGACCGTTGGCTTCATGCCACTCCCGGATGGGCCATCACCCCACCCTGCTTTTTTTCCATTCTCTGCAGGTCAAGCTGTTTGCCTAGTCAGTAATGTGAGAACCTGGATATTTCAGCTGAGGGTGCTGAACTCACTTGCCACTTTCACTCCTCTCCATGAGTGCTGCAGACCACAGCTGCTTTTAATCAGCCATCCTGGCCCTCTCTCCCCACAGATAATTCTTTAATTAAAATTTTGCTAAGTACTCTGAAGGAAAAGTTCAAGGTGAAGAAACAGCATAATGGGAGAATCTAATAGCATAAGGCGTCAGGGAAAGTCCTGTGTGATAAAGAGACATTTAAGTTGAGTCATAAAAGATAAGTAGAAAGTAGCCTGATAAAATGGGTGGGAGTGATCAGTGAGGTGAAAGGAATAGATCATCGAAGACTGTGAAGGCAGAAGGACTCTGGTGCATTCTAGGAACTGAGATAAAGTTCTGCCAAAGGATTGTTAGCCTGGAAGTCAATGACGGGAGAATCCTAATGATATATTTAGTACAGCACCTGGTTCAAAGGGGATGCAAAGTAATCCCCTTATGGACAGAAGCCCCTTAATAACAGCCTGGACTAGATTAAATGCAGCTGCCACGTCTTCCCTTTTCTTCCTTTGGTTAGTCTTTGTTCAGCTATATCCTGAAAAGTACTCCATACACATTTTATTTGGATATTACAACTTTCTCCCAGATGGCAAATAACAAATCAATCAGATATTAAGGGACCAGGGCCTGTCTGCATTGTTCTTTCAGACATGTTCTATCTTCTGGAAGGGACTGTGTATGGAAACATACAGACTGCCTGATTAACATCTAGATAAGGACATAGCTGAATCTAAACTGCTTTTGCTAACAAATATGAAAGCATGTAATGTTGGCTGGAATGGCCAGTTGAGAATGGCTAAATGGCACATGAAAGAGAAGGCTATGAGAAAGCTGACAGCTCATGCAGCGTCCAAGCACAACCAGATGGTGGGTTTCTTGATGTCTTTGCTCCCAATATGAGGTAGTGTATTATTGGAATGTTTGAGTGACTTTGTAACCCTGTTCCCCTTTCTTTGGCCATAAAGCCATCATAAAATGATCCATTCTGTAGGTGTTTAATATCTTTGATGAGGATCTTAACCAGCTGTAAGAATTAAGTCATCAATTTTAACACATATGTAAAGCACTTTATGCATTAAAAATCATCATCCCCATTTTATTGGGGGAATGGCTTGTAGAGAGTGAGATTTATAGATCGGTTTTGGTATACGTCTCCTTCTAATTAATGTAGTTTAAATAATGACTAATTTTGTAATAGTTTGCTGGTCTCAGACTCATCTACATTCATCTTATTTATTTGGTAATAGCCTGCAGTGCCTAGCACAGTGCTTTAGTTATATGGAATTTCACCTCTCTGAAACAACAGTGAGGGCCAAGTATAAAACACAAAGTTCTCTGCCAAAATATTGCGATAAAGTGTGTTCATTTTTTGTTCATTCACTCATTCATTTGCCATGTAACTCTCAGATTTTCTCTGAGTTTGCTATAGAATGCTGGAAAACATTAAGAAGCAGTATATTATAGTGGTTAAGAGCACAGGCTCTGGGGCAAGGCATCCTGGGCTCATATTCTGGCTCCATCACTTATTAGCTGTGTGACCTTGGCACAACAACTCTACCTTGTTGTATGTACCCTGCTCTCCTTATCTGTAAATCATGGACACAAAAATAATACTTACCTCAAAGGGTTATTGTGATGATTAAATGAGGTTTAAGTAATGATTAATGTAAATGAGGGGATAAGAATAGTGCCTGGTATACAGCAAGAGCTATGTAAGTGTTTATGTAAATTATTTCATTACAATGGTGAAAAAAGCACTACATCTTACTAAGTGATTTTTTTAATAACAAAAGGTTTTGATGTCTGAAGGGGTAAATAAACCTGAGCTACACCTAAAACTTGGCTATCCTGAATGAATCATGCCTTTAGAGCTTTTTAAAAAAAATGCTTTATTGAAGAGAAATTCACATTAACAGAAAATTGACCATTTTGAAGTGAACTATTCAATGGGACTTAGTACATTCATAATGTTGTGCAACTACCACCTCTATCTACTTTCAGACATTTCTATCACTCAAAATAAAACCCCTTATCCATTAAGTAGCTTCTCCCCAATCTCTCAAGTCCCCAGTCCCTGGCAGCCACAAATCTGTTCTGTCTCTGTGGATTTGCCTATTCTGGATATTTCATAAAAGTGGAATCATACATTATGTGACCTTTTTTTGTCTGGCTTCTTTCACTGAGCATGTTTTGGAGGTTCCTCCACATTGTAGCATGTGTCAGTACTGCATTCCTTCTTATGGCTGAATGCCATTCCATTGCAATACATACAAATGGCTGAGTGCTATTCCACTGTAATACATACATCATTTTTTAATCCATTCATTTGTTGATGAACACTTGGGCTGTTTTCACATTTTGGCTAATGTGAATTGTGCTGCTATGATTATGTATGTAGATGCACTTGTTTGAATACCTGTTTTCCATTCTTTTGAGTATATACCTAGGAATGGAAATGTAGGGTTATATGGTAATTCTACATTTCACTTTCTGAGGAACTGCCACACTGTTTCCCCACAGCGGGTGAACCATTTTATGTTCCTACCAGTAATGTACAGGGGTTCCAATTTCTCTACATCCTTGCCAACCCTTATTCCCATCCTAGTGGGTATTAAGTGGTACCTCACTGTGATTTTAACTTGCATTTCCCTAATGGCTAATGATATTGAACATTTTTTCACGTGTTTGTCTACCATTTGGATATCTTATTTGAAGAAATGTCTATTCAAGTCCTTTGATTATTTTTAAATTGAGTTGTTTGTCTTTTTGTTGTTGAGTTTTAAGAGTTCTTTATACAGTCATCCCTTGGTATCCACAAGGGATTGGTTCCTAGGACTCTACACAGATACCAAAATCTGCAGATGCTCAAGTCCCTTACGTAAAACAGCACAGTATTTACATATAACCTATGCACATCTTCCAGTATACCTTAAATCATCTCTATATTACCTACAATACCTAATACAATGAAAATGCTAGGAAATAGTTATACACACTGTTTATTTGTATTACTTTTATTGTTATATTGTTTTTTAAATTTTTTTCCCCTGAATATTTTTCATCTGCACTTGGTTGAAAATCTGTGAATGGGGAAGCTGCAGATATGGAGGGTGGGCTGACTATACTCTGGGTACTAGAATATACTAGAATGTTTTCTCTCTCTATATTCATATATAAACCAGGATACATATCGTATCAGATATATGATTTGCAAATATTTTCTCACATGCTGTAGGTTTTCTCTTCACTTTCTTGATGGTGTTCTTTGATACACAAAAGTTTTACATTTTGATGAAGTCCAATTTATCTATTTTTAAAAACTTTGTTGCTGTGCTTTTGGTATCATATCTAATACTATTGACAATGCAAGGTCATGAAGATTTACCTTTTTTTCTCTAAGAGTTTTACAGTTTCAGCTCTTATATTTAGGTCATGGAAACATTTTTAGTTAATTTTTGTATACGATATGTGGTAGGAGTCCACCTCATTTTTTTGCATGTGGATATACAGAATCATCTGTTGAAGAGACTATTCTCCTTCTATTAAATGGTCTTATAGCCCTTTTTGAAATCAAATGTATGGTTTGTGTATTAGTTCCTTCTCAGGCTGCTATGAAGAAATATCCAAGACTGGGTAATTTATAAAGGAAAGAGGTTTAATTGACTCACAGTTCTGCATGGCTGACAAGGCCTCAGGAAACTTACAATCATGGTGGAAGGGGAAGCAAACATGTTCTTCTTCATAAAGCAGCAGGAGAGAGAAGTGCTGAGCAAAGAGGGGAAAGCCTCTTATAAAACAACCGGATCTCATGAGAGCTTACTATCACAAGAAGAGCATGAGGGTAACTGCAGCCATGATTCAATTACCTCTCACCGGGTCTCTCCCACCACAACACATGGGGATTACGAGAACTACAACTCAAGATCAGATTTGGGTGGGGACACAGCGAAACCATATCAGTTTGTTTCTCGACCCAATTCTATTCAGTTGGTCTATATGTCAATCCTTATTCCAAAGCCAAATTGTTTTGGTTACTGTAGCTTCGCAGTAAGTTTTGAAATTGGGAAGTGTGAATCCTTCAATTGATCTTCATTTTCAAGACTGTTTTGGCTATTTGGGTCCCCTTGCTATTCCACAGGAATTTCAGATCAACTTTTCCATTTCTGCAAAAAAGCCCATTGGAATTTTTGGAGAAATTGCATTGAATCTGTATCTCAACAATATTAAATCTTCTAATCCATGCATGTGAGATGTCTTTCCATTTATTTAGGTCTTCTTTAATTTCTTGCAGGAATGTTTTGTAGTTTTCAGTGTACTTTCTTCTTCTTCATTACATTTATTCCTAGGTAGTTAACTATTTTGGATGCTATTGTAAATGGAATTGTTATTTTTAGAGTTTCTGAGAGATGAGGTTCTATTATAAATAATATTTTATAAATGTTTAATTTTAAAATATAATAGATATTTGAATCAGAATAATTGTGAGTCTTGATATACAGATATTCATGACCCATTTTTGGTGGTTCTACTATTGGCTGCTGGGCACCTCTTTTATACTAAGACCATACCCCCTATCTTGTCCTGAGGTGATTTGCTAGGAAAGGGCATTTTGAGTTCATCTCCACTACAGGAAGGTATAGAAATAGAGCCTTAAACTAATGAGATTTGGGTATGATGTGCATTCACCTGATTTGGAGATGAAAATAGAGGTGAGGAAACACCCAACATAAGAATACCAAATATTATTACAACTAATAATAAATACTAAAACCACAAAATCATTCTGATTATTGGTGGAGGTAAACTTGTGCACTGTTGAGGTCTTGAATTCCATCTTGTGTGACTGCAGCACAAAATGCCTCACTTCCATGGGCTTTCTTTTCCTTATTTGTCTAATTAAGACATTGGATTAGAGCATCTCTAAGGTCTCTCCCTGTTCAGTGAGTCTATTAAGGCTAGATGTCAGTGTTTCTAGATTCTCCATGGCTTCTGAAGGAATAAATTTTCTTCACATTGCTTGACACTCTATAAAGGTTTATTGAACAGAGACAGTGAATGGATGAATAGTTAAATAAATAGCCAATCTTTAATTCATTAATTAATCAAACATTTATGATAAGTTACCAGTGCCAGGTCATTTGCTAGAGACAAAAACATGAAAATACAGGGTCTATGCCTTCCAGGGGCTCTTAGTCTGAAATCATACCTTAATTTTTCTTTTCTCACATTTCTGAACACAGAATACACAGAACACAGAGCACAGAATATTTGAGAAAGAGACCTGAACTGGGGAGTAAGGAGACCTGTATCATCATCACTGGTGTAGCATATCTTGCTTCATGGATCATCATTTGATCTTCTCTCTTCTCATTTCTCTCCTCTGTCTTCCTTTTACTTAACAATCTACACAGATATTATCATTGCTTGTTCTACTCCCCTTGTTTTTCTCCTCTTTCTCTTATCTATCTAAATATGCATTCTGGTTTTTATCTTAAACACAGAATGATATGAGTTAATCAATAATTCAGTCATAGAAATGCCTAAAAATGCCAGCTCATGTCTCCTCAGGAGCCATAAAAGTAATAAAGTAAATTGAATCAGTACGCTTTACTACTTGTCCAGCAAAAGTCATTCTTCTGGAAAAGTGAAAACTGATTAATTGCTTGATGCAAGATTCCAAAAAATTCACTTTCTATTATATCCCACTGTGTAAAGAGAGAATAGAAAGGAATCAGGCAAAATCTCCTAGCTTGGGTGAGTTTAAGAAGTTCTAGACTGAAATGATAGCAGTTTAAGTAATCCAAGGACAATAAAGTACTGAGCTCAAGTAAGCGCTTAATACAAAATTTTTAAATCAAATCCCAGTGTGGAATTTAAGAAATAGGTTAAAAAGCTTCCTATGAAAAAGTTCTCAACACAGACTAATCAGTCTTTGCAGAATAAAGACAAAAGATATCTGTTACTTATTGCAATATAGATACCCTCAACACAGCCAGTCACCAAATCTTGGCATTCTTACTCCATGGCATCTCTTGTATCTTTCCTTTTTAAATCTGTCTCTCTTCTACCAGCACATGAGAAGCAGCAAACTGAAATAATTAGGAATATAAGCTCTGGAACCCTACTGCAAGGTTCAAGTCCTGGCTGTACTACTGAAGAATAGTGTGACATTGTGCACCTTACTTGACCTCTCCATGCCTCAGTTTTCCTACATATAAAATGGTGATAATGGCAACATCCATCTCACAGAGTTGTTATGAACACTAAGTAAGTTCATATCTATAAGTGTTTAGAACTCTGCCTAGGTCACATCAAGAAGTAATGCTGTAATCATCACCACAATCATCATCACCATCCCCACTACCATCATTATTATCACAATCATTGCATCTCTTCTACTGCCTACCTCCTTGACCAAGGACACTCAATTTGTCCTATACTATGTTATCCTTTGTCCTTTTATGTGTAATTGTCTTCATAATGAACTCTTGTATTAACTTTTCTAATGTCTATAATTACACACAGAACTCACAGGACAGGAACTGAGCTCTACATCTTTATGTCAACCCAAATATGCAGCCTAGTGTGGCAATATTGTATTATACCTTCTACCCTGCCACCATACTGAACTTGTTCCTTGAGCATATGAGATCCTTTCATGATGCCATGGCTTTATACATATATGCCCTTTCCTCTGCCTGAAATGCTTTTTCTACTCATTGTCCTGTTTTCATTGTTTGGAAAATAATTATTAATACTTTTCCTTCAAGATGCAGTACAGGGCTAGGTGCAGTGGCTCACAACTGTAATCCCAGCACTTTGGGAGGCCAAGGTGGGATCACTTGAGTCTAGGAGTTCAAGACCAGCCTAGGGAACATAGTGATGCCCTGCCTCTACTCAAAATAGAAAAAAATTAGCTAGGCAGGTGGTACACACCTGTAGTCCCAGCTCATCAGGAGGCTGAGGCAGGAGGATAGCTTGAGCCCATGGAGGCTGAGGCTGCAGTGAGCTGTGATCATGCCACTGCACTACAGCCTGGGCAATGGAGTGAGATCCTCTCAAAAACAAAAGCAAAAAACAAGATGCAGTCTGGAAAGTTAACTTCTTAGGTCAGTATCTCCTAAACAGTGGCTATGGACAGATACTGATCCAGGAAGTCATTTTCACTAGTCTATGGTGAAAATGTCAGCCTCCATTCCTAAATTAAGACCTTCCTACTTTGTGCCTCGTGTGTGTGTGTGTGTATGTATGTGTGTGTGTCTGTGTAAATGTCCTTTCATTTAATGAAACAATCAGAATAACTGAAGTTTTTCTTGTTTGTGTGTTTTAATCTTCTGATTTGACAAATTTATATGTCGGCAACCTATGGTAGTCAAATTTTTCTTAACCTGACAGGTCTGTGAAATCCAAGCACCTCACCAAATGGCTCTCTCAAGTAAGGGGCAAGTGCTCCAGACTCTCCTCTTACTGCTAAGTAAGCTCATTAGTGAAGTTACCATTGGGATTTAATACACTATTACATGTAAGGTTTCTTGCCAGACCCTGAGCAGGGAAGCAGGGGCTGCATCATCCCGGGGTCTGGTGAACAGAAGACAGATAAATGTTTAACATCTGCACACTGCATTATCATTTATGCACATCTATTTTTGTATTTGATTGGATCTCTACAATAACCTTATAGCAATCAATGAGAAAGCAAAGCTCAGAGATGTTCAGAACTCACACAAACCCACAAAGTTGGTGCAGGATCACAGCAATGTACTGTGTGGGAACATTACGCCATGTCTTAGGCGCTACAATACCAACTTAACTTTTCTAAGATGTACTTGGTTTACACACTTTGTGTTTGCACTGGAAATATAATAGCATTTTACCTAATCAAGGCATAAGTATTATCCTCATTTTACTGATAAGGAAGCTGAAGCATAAAGATAGGGTGCATACAAGGCGAAGTACTGGCAGCTAAGATGAAAGGAATACGGGGTTATACACCACAGCACCTTGAACCACAGTGTGCTTCCCCGTGTCTATTCAGAACATTTCAGGCCATCTGAGAGGCTACATTCATAAGGTTTCTTTTCAGGCCTTCCAAATACCTGAAAGAAATCACACCAATGCTCGTTCTTAGACCCCCTTATGGATAATCCATTCATTTTTAATAAAATTAATTTTTAAACAAAATAATACATCTATATTATTTAAAAGCTCCAGTGGTACTACAAAATTATAAGAAAAAAATCACTGTTACCCTTTCACCTAAGGCTGCCCTTCCACCTCCCTTATCCCAAAGTCTTGCAATGCAGAGGCAAGTATTTTCAAGCCTTTCAGTTATATCTTCTACATCTTCTAGTGTTTATTTCCATAATTATACATAGTAGCCTTATACTAACGTTTTTTCACTTTTCAGTTTTGGATAATATCTCTGACTTCCTATTTTGAAAGAAAGAGGATTCACCATTCTTAAGCCACCACCCTGTTTTCCTTCCCTTCTCTCATCCTTCTAATATGATTTTTCATAATTTTTGGATAAATTCTTATTCAGTGTTTTACATTACTAAGATCATACTAAAAAGTTTATACTACACACATATTAGAACGGTGAAATATCCAAAACAGTGACAACACCAAATGCCGGTGAGAATGTGGAGTAACAGGAACTCCTATTCACTGCTGGGGGAAATGAAATATGGTACAGCCACTTTGGAAGACAGTTTGCAAGTTTCTTACAAAACTAAACATGCTGTTACCATACAGTCCAGCAACCACAATCCTTGGTATATCCAAATGAGTTGAAAAGTGTATCCACAAAAAAACCCCACACAAAAATGTTTATAACAGTTTTATTCATAATTGCAAAAGCCTGGAAGCAATGAAGATGTCTTTCAATAGGTGAATGGATGAATAAACTGTGGTACATGTATACAATGGAATATTATCCGGTGTTAAAAAGAATTGAGCTATGACGGCATTAACAGATATGGAGGGACCTTAAATGCATATTACTAAGTGAAAGAAGCCAATCTGAAAAGGCTACATACTATATACTTTTAACTATGACATTCTGGAGAAGGAAAATTAGGAAGACAATTAAAAAAAATGAGTGGTTGCCAGGGGTTAGGGGAAGAAAGAAAGAAATAGCTGGAGCACAGAAGACCTTTAGGGCAGTGAACCTATTCTGTGTGATACTATAGTACTAGCTAGACACAGGTCTTTACCTATTTGCAAGAACCCAAAGAGCGTATAGTACCAAGAATGAATTCTAATGTAAACTATAGACTTTGGATGATAATGATGTCTCAGTGTAAGTTCATCGATTGTAACATATGTACCATTCTGTTATGCATGTTCACAGTGGGGAAGGCTGCATGCGTGTGGGGACAAAGGACATGATGAAAACTCTATACTGTCCGCTTCATTTTACTATGAGCCTAAAACTGCTAAAAAAATAAAGTCTACTTAAAAAAAAGTTGTGCACATCTGAGCTACATGATACATTACGATATTTCTTCTTTTGTACAACTTTTTGTTTTTCTTGATGTTGATTATTGCTTTGTTTTGTTGTAGGTTTTCTACACTTCTAACATTAATTCTTTCTAAATCCTCCATTAGCACTACAACACCACAATCAATTTTATTCTTCATGTTCAAACACATCATACTCTATCAGATACATTTTTTTCCTGGAAACTTTTCTCCTGAAAGTTTCCATTTTTCTGCTAAACTCTGGACAGTCTGCCTATAGATGTGCTGTCCAAGAGTCATCCTTTGAATTCTTTTGTGCTTAATTCTAGAAATCCTTTTGCTTTTTTTTCTTAAAGACTTAACTTTCTTGTTTTAAATTAAATTAAGTTTAATTTAATTTTAAGTTCTGGGGTACATGGGCAGGATGTGCAGGTTTGTTACATAGGTAAACATGTGCCATGGTGGTTGGTTGCATCTATCAACTCATCATCTAAGTATTAAGCCCAGCATACATTAGCTATTTTGCCTGAAGTTCTTCCTCCTCTTGTTCCCTACTCCCCAACAGGCCCCAGTGTGTGTTGTTCCCCTCCCTGTGTCCATATGTTTTCATTGCTCAGCTCCCACTTATGAGTGAGAACATGCAGTGTTTGGTTTTCTATTCTTGTGCTAGTTAGCTGAGGATGATGGCTTCCAACTTCATCCACGTCCCTGCAAAGGACATGATCTCATTCCTTTTATGGCTGCATAGTATTATTCCCTGGTGTATCTGTACCACATTTTCTTTATTCAGTCTATCACTGATAGGGCATTTGGGTTGATTCCATGTATTTGCTATTAAGACTTTACTTTTTTGGAGCAGCTTCTCTCTTTGCTTTTCTCCTGGATGAAATTTTCTGTTTCTTGAATCCTATATACTTCTTTTTCTTCACCCACTCACTCATTTTTGTGGAGAATATCTTCGAGATATTTTCTGAGAAACGATGTAAATAAATTTTTGAGGCCTTGTATCTTCATTCTGCATCATTTGATTGATAGATTGGATGCATATAGAACTTTAGGTTGATAATAATTTTTCCTTAGACTTTTAAAGGTAGTTTCAAGGTCTTCTATTATCTAACATTGCTATTAAGAAGTTAGATATCATTCTTATTCCCAATCCTTTGTACATAAATTGTATTTTTTTAAATTGTGGAAGTTTAAAGGATCTTCTCTTTATCTTTCCTGTTCTAAAATTTCACAGTGCTAAGTCTTTTTCATTAGTTGTTCTGGCATGTGATGAGCTATCTCAATCTGAAAATATCTGTCCTTGAATTTTGGGAAATCTTATATTTCTGTTTCTTCTAGTCTCTCTTTCTGGAATCCTTTTACTCTGATGGTGAACTCCCTGGACTAATACCTAATATTGGTAGCATTTCCAACCTATTTTTAGTCTTTTGCACTTATTTCTCTTATTTTTTGGTTTTATATCTTCAGAGGAAGAAAACACCACCTAGAGCCTCAAAATATTTCCTAAGTTTTTGATACCCAATGTCCATCATTAACTCAAAACTTATCAGGCATACCAAGAGACAAGACCAAGGGAAAAATAAACAGATAATAGAACTAGGCCTACATATAGATCCAAATATTGGAGTTGTGAGCTAAATGCTTTAAAATAAGTTTGATTAACATATTTGAGAAATGTGTTAATAAGATGTAGAACTCCATCTTATGAATGGAAACTATAAAAAAGAATCAAATGCAAATTCTAGAATCAAAAGTATAGTAACTGAAATTAAGAATGCTGAAGTATGCATTCATTCTGCTCTGAGATAAATGCCTACATGAATGCCCCAAGAGAAGTGAAGAAGAATGCTTCTAGCACCATTATTTATAACAGCTGAAAACAGATAAATAAAATCAGGTATATCCATTCAATAGCATACTATACAGTACTGAAAATCAGAAAATTACCGTTATGTGCCACAACATAAATGAATCTCACAAACAATGTTTAGTACAAGAATGCATACATGAAATATGTACTATGTGATTCCATTTATATAAATGTAAAAGATAGGTAATATTAATCTGTTAGAAGTCAGTATAGAGGTTATCTCTTAGGAGAAGGAAGGAAGTGATGATTGGGAGGAGACATAAGCAGGCTTGTAGGATGCTTGTAATGCTTGATCTGGATGGTGGTTACAGAAATGTGTTCACTTTGTGGTAA
Organism: Pan troglodytes; assembly: GCF_028858775.2. Lineage (NCBI taxonomy): Eukaryota > Metazoa > Chordata > Mammalia > Primates > Hominidae > Pan > Pan troglodytes. Next base: position 62,914,469 of record NC_086015.1, read on the forward strand.
TACCTCCAGTTGTACACTTATGATTTCTGCATGTTTCTATATGTATATAAAATCTATAATATAGTAACACTTATAATACACCTCAATTAAATGTTTATTGAAGTAAAACAAAAACACATTATTCTTATTTTATAGATGCAGTATCTTAACTCTGAAAAAAACCATGGATATTCCCTGTCATATCTATTTCCTTCTTGTTAATTTTGATGTCTATCAAGTGCCTGATGCACCCATGTTCAAAAGCTCTCTGATTCAGTTTCTCCAGAGACTAAATCTCCTGTGGCTTGGTTATATGGAGTTAGAGCAGGAACCTGGGGTCCTCCTATAGCAACCCGTACAGAATTGTGGCCAATCTCCCTGTTTTCAGCCCTCATCCTTAGCCTGCCTTTGCCAGTATGTAAAGCTGCAAATTCTTGAGCCTCTCTGAAACTCCTTGGCAAACTTCTCTATAAACCTAAAGGTTTCAGTTTTCTTTGCTCTTCTAAGTCATTGCTTAATCTTATAAAATTTACAAACATCTCTTGTCCGTTATTGTCTCCCCTCCCATATTCTTTATTCTGGTGGATTTATGCCTTTTTTATTCCTATATAGTAATTTCAGTGGAGCTTGAGGAAGGATCAGAGATTGAAACATGCATTTACTTTGCTATGTTTGATCCACTTTTTTCTTTACATTTATTTTAAAATATTAATCAGGTTATGATTCACCTCCTATGATCTGATGTACACTGCACAAATATTTCTATAAATTTTGAGGCTTCTTATTAGCTGGGTGCCATTTAAAAAAATGAAATCTTTCACTTTCTCGTATAGTCTGTAAGTGGGTACATAAGATGAGCAGCCACACTGTGGTGTGTGATCTCTTTGGAGAGCTGTTAATACACTGCTGTGCTTTATTATCAAATGAAATTTATAGGCACAGTGTCCTGTTCCACAGAGTGAGCCACATCAAGATTTCTCAGGCACACGCCCAGATGGAGCACAAATCTGAAGTCTAGATAGAAACTTCTAAGTAATCACCTTTGACATCTTATATGCAGCCCTGCTTCCTGGACTTCTAGACGAATTGATTTAACAAATAATAATCCCAGATGAAAATCAAAAGGAGGCATCAGTATTCTTTCAATACTTTTGGTTGTTTAAAACCATCTGAGCAGTATGGTGTGCTACCTTATGAATTCCAGGGAGCTGAGTTACCTGCAGAGTATATTTATAAATCAAATTATGAACAATTAATGTAAATATTTCTAGTCTCTCTAGAAATATGAGGAAGAACTCAACTCTTTCCATTTTAACTTGATCACTAGAAAATTAATATGATTTCTCCCAAATGACTTCCTGAAATGTACACAGAGTAATAGGACAGCATAATGGACAGAGATTTTTGAATGCCCAACATCTTTTGCACACCCTTCCTAATTTGGTGACTTTCCTACACAATGAGTCCTGCCTCCTTAGTCAGGAATCAGACATTGCTTTGCCTGCCTTCCTTGCAGCATGCAACCTAGACTCCAAAGGACAGAAACAGCCACACCAAACGTTTTCAGTGGAGACAAACATGAAGAAAAATATATCTACTTCTGATAAGGGTGGCAGGGAAGAAAACATCCTACTTTCAGGGGCTGCTGTAACAGAAATTATGGAACTTATAGCCCAGCATTATGATGTGACTTATGGAGTCTCTGTATAGTTGCAGTAGCTACTGGCAGTGGGTGGAGGTGGCAAATGGATGGGGTTGTCCTTAGATAAGTCTTGTGGGAGAGGCTGGATTCTTCTTGACTATAGGCTCTAAGCTGACTCTCTAAATATCCTTGAGATTCTATGAACTGTCCGATTTCCTTAAATAAATTCCTGTTCTTTTTCAACCACCTAAAGAGGATTATGTTGTTTGTAACTAAGGAGCCTAAGACAGATAGCAAGTGTTACCATAAAGAAAAAAGAAAACAACCACAAAAAGAAGATTAATACATTTTTTGTGACATTCAGCTATAGGAAAAATAAACATTTGATCTAGAACAAAGAAATCAGCATGACTGTTGACAAATTTACTTTAGCAGACATAACATCAAACTGCTACCACACACTCATACTATCCCAAAGGTATGGCTAATATTAAAAATACATCAGAGAATTAAAAAATCTTGATAGCAACCTGAACATACCATCCTTATCAGCAGTGTCTTGTGGCTTTGATTTTAAGGTGAAGATCTTCCGTAGCTTACAGTTAGCTGAGACAACAATTCCATCCAATGACTGGAAAACAGCCCCCTTGAATATTTCACTGGTGAATGCTACTAAGTCAATGCATAGATTGCACCACTAAAATAGAGAGATGCAAAGAAGAGTAAGTACCTTTCATCATCACATAAATGAACAAGCCATCTATATGTAGACATTCAAAGAGTTGAGGCAGTTATCCTGATCAACAAGCCCCAAACTAATTTTCCTCTTTAGGTAAACTTATCTCTGTTTTGGCTTAAAAACTGACTTGATCTTTCCAAAGAAATCACCATAATTCTAAATTACACATTGGTCATCAGACTACAGAATTCCCATCATGAGACAAGACTATGACAACTTTGGGAAATAACTCTCTATCTGTAGGCAGTATGCCAGCAGGAAGCTAATTGCAGGTGTGTTAGACCAGTGACATCTTGAAAATCAGAGATAAGTAGCCAATTGTTCCTTCAAGGGGACTAATTTGATCACAATTAGCCACTCGTATTTGTTGAAAAAGGCATGGATGAAATTAGAAGCTGGGTTTAAATTGTGGTCAGTGCTGTCTACTTATAACCAATTAACCTATTGTACGGAAACAGATTCTTCTATAGAATTTGTAATTATGCCTGGTATTTGCCAGTTTTTAAAGTACTCTTGCAGGGACTAATTTCTGCGCATTAAATAATTAGGCCCCTCAATACTTCATCAAATGAATTTTCTGAATGGTTAAAGAAAATGAAAAAAAATCATTTGGCAAGAAACAAAGACATATTTAAGACTGTAGGACAAAAGCCAGAAAAATAATTTTTGAAATGAAAAGTAGTATTAAAGTTTTATGTGCTTCTTTTAAAATATTGGGCTCTTCCATTATTTGTTTAGAAGCAAGGTTTACATAAGGTCCTGTATATATAAATATATATATATATTTTTTTCTTTTTTTTAAGACAAATCTTATATATCTAGGAATGCTGATTTTAATATGGAGGTGAACCTTAGGTTGCTTCCACAGTAGAAAAAGTAAAAGAGACTGAAATACATTATTTATTAAATACATGAAGAGTATTTTCTATGTAGATGTCTCAACAGTAAAATTACATTTGCAGGCTGTGGCAATGCTCTGGTCTTTGTGGAGAGAGGAGCCTGGTGTCAGCAAAGGCAGCAGGTAAACTGAGAGTCAAGTAATAGTGTGATTGGCTTGACTGGCAGAATGGTGAACACTGGAGCGGAATGAAGTAATGTAAGATGGCCCAGTGAGGCCAGGTTTCAGAGCATCTGGAGAGGGTAAAGCATCACTGCAGTTCTTTACAAAAGAATGTGCAAAAGCAGAGTGTTGAGAAGTTCGGACTAACCATGATGCAGGAATATTTTGAGGTGGGAGATGGGGTTGGGCGGGGGAATGAGGCAGAATGGAGAGCACCAAGGCACAGAAAGACTAGTTTGGTCCCTGTCAGTCATCTAAACACGAAGTGAGGAGGGCTGGCTAGGAAGCTTATGTAGGAAGTAGAGTGTAAGGGACAAATCCAGTAGATACGCCACAGAGTGGAACACTGTGGCTTGGTGAAATGCAGGTTATAGGGGATGGAAGTGTTGGGGTTTCTAGATATCCAATCATAATTATTAACCTTATTATAATATTAGCATTATTATGGTTGTATAAACGTGGTTCCTAGTCCTAAAAGACTTCTTATCATGCCCCAATCTCAACCATTCAGCTGGTTCATCAGTCAGCAATTCCAGTGACCCATTCTTCCCCACACATACTAAGTACCTATCATGTGTTAGACTCTGGGCTTGGCTCCAGGGGTACAGACATAAATAAGACAGTCCTTTCAGTCTGGGAAGGAAGGCAGACATGTGGTATCTACCCAATACAGTTACTACAGAGGGGGCTCATGGTGGGTATGTGGGGAGGCTTAGGAAAGCTTTATTTGAAAAAAACATTTTAAAAATTGTATTATGGTATTATATGCAAATATAAGCCAGATAGCACCAAAAGTTTGATACGAAATACAGTTCTTTGTCACCCTACCCCTCATCTAATCATACTGTCAACTCATTTAACTGTTTCTTCCCTCTGTATTTTAAAGTAATGCCTCTTGATTCATCAATTTTGGACACTATCTACTGACTTCCTAATATGGTAGATGAGACTTAGCTAGCTAATACCCTGCTTCCCCTACTTCATCCTCCCTGGATAATTATTTGTTCTCTCATTTGCTCTCATTTTTTCCCTCAACATCCATATTCTGTGTTTTCTTTCTTGTGGCCATGTAAATACTGTATACATCTGAGCCAAGTGGCTCTCTATGATTACCTTTTCCTTCCTTATATAACTTTAAAAATATTTTTGCAGTTAACCATTGTTTTTTAATATTATCTGCTTTATTTTCTTTGACTCTAACTCTTCCCATCTAGGAAAGACTTGGAGGTGACATCTGAGTTTGGTTTTGAACAACAAATACATTTTCCAGGCCCAGAGTGGCATGGACATGACATGCTAGGGATTTCTTCTCAGGATCCTGCCCCTTTATTACCTGTTTAGACCATCTCCAGCTGGTTACACCACCAGCTCTGCTTGGGAGTCAGTTCCAACCTCCTTCAAAAACTCTGAGTCCTAAGAAACCAGATCCTTACCCACTGTACACTTTTCTTATCCATCATGGTCACGCTCCTTTTATTCTGTCAACCTGGACTCATGCTTCATGGAATGTACTAAACAAATAAGGGTATGCATATGTGTGTGTGTGTATGAACACATTAAGATGTGTGTGTATGTGCATTGACTGTGGGCATTGAGTGTATGTGTACATGCCTACACACATACACTCAATCTTTCATTTTATAATCATTCAACAAATAAATGGCTGGGAATTGATAACTTTATTTAATGAATCAATTTCCTGGGAATACAGATGGGGGTGGTTTCTAAAAAAGATGGAAATAACTTTCACAAATCCCCCTTGGCTAGAGGAAACAGAAATTATTTTTTGATTTAGCTGATATTGATAAAGCTTCCAATTCTCATATGCTTCAACAAATAACTCATTGTTCATATAAATGCTGTGATATATTTTCTGAAGTATTGGAGAAGTGTATAAACTCTCTACTACCAACAGGTGGATTATCTGAGTTACAGCTGAACTTTATAAAATATTATTTTCAATATTCTTGATGATATTCACTCTTAAAAGTCCCTTTTTGACATTTTTCTTGATCTCTAATTACTATATTTCTATGTACAACTCTATCCAGCTGGAAATAACTTGATCTAAAATATCTATAATTATTGGTCCTTAAGAAGTATGTACCAGAAAGACAGAAATCTGATAGAGAAAAGACAGTTCTATTTAGTATGTTGCTTGGATTAATAAGTCAGTTTATGCTACTTATTTCCAGCATGGAATTTTGCATAAAGGAGTTGGCTGGCAAAGGGTGACAGAATGATTCAAAGCATGAATTTCTAGTTTTTACTAACTCATGTTTGGAATATGGCTTTATTATACTGTTGAAAGGAATGCAAATTCTGTGAACACACACACACACCCCCCACAAGTTCTGGTGCATGAAATAATAAATCCTTGGGAGCATAATTTTGATTCCCTATGCTCCTATTCTCTGCCATTACTATAGAAAAGATCTCAAGAAATTAGTTACATTTGTTAGTGCAGAAAAAGCCTGTTTTACTAACAGTGCACAGTTCTAGCCAGCACTGTCCTTCCAAAAGGAAATGACAAACAAGAAACCACAATTTCATACCCTGGCAATCCTAAAGTACATCTCTTCCCAGAGTTTTAGAACCTCATTCTGTTTTCTCACTCCCATAATGGTATACAGAGACCAGGGTCTTATGATGTTTATTCTTGTGTCTTTAAAAATAATTTTTCACTTTAGTTATAATTTCTCGATAGAAAATCAGCTTACAATGACCTTATTCATCCCTATTACTATATTGTGTTTAATAAGTGGTATAAGCAGAGATTGAAACTGTAATTCTATATTTACAAGGTTAGAAGAAGCAATTACCTATTACTAATGTATTAAAAACAATTTCCCTAGGAAAAGCAAATCATGACAAGTCCTTCTATGGAGAGAGGAGAGGAGAGGAAGGAAAGCTGGGGCTGCCAGAGCTGCCAGACCTTGCTCTTGGCTGAACCAAGAAAGGGCAAGTTTCTTGCAGAAGTATTGTCACAATACCTGTTCAGCAATCCATGTGTACCTCCCAATTCCTACCCACATGGAGCAAACTATCTCTTACTGAAATCATAGTTTCATACTCAAGCCACTCTTTCACCATGCTCCCTAAAATTCTTACTTACGAAAAGTACTTACATTCTCTGCATTTTTCTAAGAGTCTTAGACACATTACCGTCAGTGAAACATAGCTTTTTTTCTGAGATATTACTTCTCCTTCAACTCTGGAGTTGAAGTTCACTTATGGGGTCCATTTGTGCTTCTACAGCCCTCTAATTGAGGCCAAGGGGCTGGGAGGCAGTGGGAGAGGGTGTACGTTTCTGACTTGGAATTCTATCATCTTTGAAGTTCAAGGCATTGCAAAGACAGGCTCTACTACCCTTTTAGCTTCATCAATCTTCATTCAATCACTCCCTGGTCATTCCTGTCACTCCTACAGATGCATCCACACCATCCTCTAATCACACTCCTAAAAAAAGCTGGAACCAGGTTCATCTCATCTTCTAACATCCTGTTCAACATGCTAATGGTCCTTTAACTCTTTTTCCTTCAAAAACCTGCCTCTTCTCTATTCTGAATCCACTCATAGGGCTACATTCTGAGACTTAACTTCATTATTCTGAAGTCATTCACTTTTAAAATTTTGAACTGGACGTTATTTTAATTATCAAGTCACACAGTCTATTTTTTTTTTAAATCTGTTTGGCAACTGCCTCTAGTTAAACCATACTAGCAACTCCTTTGAAATATATTCTTCCCAGGGATGCAAGAGTCTGGGCTCTGGAGCCAAACTGTCTGGATTTCGGTACTAGCCTCACCACTTACTAGTTATATAATGTTCCCAGTTACTGAACCTCTCTGGGCCTCCTTTTTCTCATTTATAAAATGGTGATAATAATGTACATTCCTCATAGAGTTGTTTGGATTAAATGTTTAAGTACATGCAAACACTTATAAAAGTACCTGGTACATCATTTGTGCTCAATAAATGTCAATCACAAAATCTTTCTGGCTTTCATACTATGAAATGCACAGATGTTAAGGATAGAATTCAATTAGTTTTGACCACATCATATACCTGCATACCACCACCCATCAAGACATAGGATGTTTTAATTGCCCCAGACAGATCCTGTGCAGCTTCCCAAATAATCTGAGAACTCACCCATCATAGGGGCAACCATTGATTTCTTTCACCTTAGATGATTTGTGTTTGTTCTATAACTTTATATAAATGGAATCACAGTAAATGGTGTCTTTCACTCAGCATAATATTTAAGGCTCATGAGTGTTGTGTATATTGGTAGTTTTTTTTTTATTTTGCTGAGTAGTACTCTACTTGGTGAATACACCACAATTTGCTCGTTCTTCTGTTTTGAACAGTTAGATTATTTCAAGGTTTTGGCTATTATGAATAAAGCTGTTGTTTATTGGTATCTGTGCCAATACCACAGTGTCTTAATTACTTACGCTTTAAACCAAGCCTTGAAATCATGAGGTATAAGTAATTTTTGGAAATTGTTTTGACTATTCTAGGTCTTTTGACTTTCCATATAAATTTTAGAATTGGTCTGCTAATTTCTGCAAAAACAGCCTGCTGAGATTTCAACTGGAATTAGATTGAATCTACGGATCAATATAGAGAGCACTGGCATCTTAACAAACAAATAGTCTTGCAATCCATGAACACAGTATCTCTCTCCATTTATGTAGGTCTTCTTCGATTTCTCTCAGCAGTTCTACAGTTTTCAATGTAAACACCTATATACACATACATTGTTGAATTTATTCATGAGTATTCAGAGTTTTAATAATATTGTAAATATCTTTAAACCCTGAAATTTTTAATTGTTTATTGCTAGTGTATAGAAATACAACTGATTTTGGTATATTGACCTACCTTATATGCTGTCACTCTGCTAAACTCATTTACTCTAGTAGGTTGTTTTGTTTTTATAGATTCCTTAGAATTGTTTACATAAATGATGACGTTGTTTGCAAAGAAAGTTTTACATTTTCCTTTCCAATCTGTCTATTTTTAATTTTTTAATTCTCTTTCTGCACAGGCTGGGTCCTCTAGTCCTCTAATACAATGCTGAATACAAGTGGTTAGGGTGGATATTCTTTTTTTTTTTTTTTTTGAGACAGGGCTTTGCTCTGTAGCCCAGGCTGGAGTGTAGTGACATGATCACTGCCAGTGGAGGCTGACTGCAGCCTCCGCTTCCCAGGCTCAGGTGATCCTCCCACCTCAGCTTCCCAAACAGCTGGGACCACAGCCATAAGCCAACATGTCTGGCTAATTTTAAAAAATTATTTGTAGAGATGGGGGTCTCCATATGTGGTCCAGGCTGGTCTCGAACTCCTGGGCTCAAACAATCCTCCTGTCTCAACCTCTTAAAGTGTTGGGAATACAGGCATGAGCCACCATGCCCAGCCATAGTGGATAGTCTTGCCTTGTTTCCCATCTTAGGGAGTAAGCAGTCAATATTTTATCGTAAGTGTGATTTAATTGTAGGCTTTTCACAAAGGCCCTTTACCAAGTTCAAGAAGTTTCCTTCTATTCCTAGTTTAATGTAAATATTTATCATAAAGTGCTCATAAATTTGTTCAAATAACTTCTCTGTATCTATTGAGATAATCTTACGATTTTCCCCCTTTATTCTGCTAATGTGATAAAATTACATTGATTTTCAAATCAAGACCAACCTTGAAATCCTGGAATAAATGCCACTGGATCATGGTGTTAAGGAGCCATATGTCCACGTTCATGAGGGATACTGATTTATAGCTCTTTTGAGAACTTTTACTATCTTTGTCTGATTTTGTATCAATTACACTGGCCTCATGTATAAGTTGGGAAATGTTCCTCCTTATTTATTATTTGAGAAAAATGTTTAAAGCTGGTATTATTACTTCCTTAAATTTTAGAAGACTTATCTGTAAAGCAAACTGGACCTGGATTTTATTTTTTGGAATGTTTTTCAAATTCACTTTCTAAAAATAGTTATAAGGCTATCCACATTTTCTATTTCTTCTAGTATCAATTTTAGCAATTTGTGTCTTTAAAAGAATTTTCCCACTTATCTAAGTTGTCAAATTCACTGGCATAAAATTGTTAATAATATTCCTTTAGTTTCCTTTTTCCGCACTTTCATTCTTAGTATTGGCAATGTGTATGTTCTTTTTTTTCTTGATTAGTCTAGCTAGTGATTTATCACTTTTATTAATCATTTCAAAGAACCAATTTTTGGTTTCATTAATTTCTCCATCACCCATTTTTTATTTCATTGAATTATTCTTTTAATTACTTCTATCTTTCTGTACACATCAGTTTAATTTGCTTGTTTTTCTACCTTTCTTAGATGCTTATATAATTAATTTTAAGACTTTTTTCTTTTTGAATATAATCATTAAAAGCTATAAATTTCCCTTTAGGCAGTGACTGCTTCAGATAAATCCCACACATTTTGGTGTGCTTTATTTTCAATATCATTTAAAATCAGCTATACTATTTTCTAATATTCTAATTTTTTTTTACATATAGATGACTTAGAAGTATGTTACTTTATTTCAAAGTGCTTGGGGATTATCCAATTACCTTTTTTATTGATACATAATTTAATTCCCTTATAGCACAGGGCATCCTATATATGATTTCAATCTTTTAAATTTGTTAAATATGGCCTAACATATCATATATTTTGGTGAATGTCCAATGTGCGCTTGAAAATTATGTGTATTCTGCACTTGTCAGGTGTTCTACAAATGTCAAATAGGTCAGATTGGTAGTGTTTTTCAAGTCTATATCTTTAGTGATTGTCAATTTCTGAGGAAGGAGTCTTGAAATTTCCAGCTACACTTGCATATTTACCATTCTGTGTTTAGTTTTGTTAGTTTTTGCTTCTTGCATTTTGAAGCTTTGTTATTAGATGTGTGCACATTTAGCACTGTTATATCTTCTTCATCATTTAACCTCCTTATCATTGTGAAACATCCCTCATTACATAATATTCCTTGTCCTGAAGTCTAATTTGTCTGCTATTAGTATACGTACTCTAGCTTTTTTATGATTAGTATTTGCATGGTATATCATCTTACTTTCATCTTTTTATTTGTAACCTGTGTCTTTAGATTTAATGTGCACTTTTTATAAATAGCATGCAATTGTCTCTTGCTTTTAATTCAACCTAACAATCTCTGCCTTTTAATTGGAGCATTTAGTCCATTTCCACTTAATATAATGACTTTGATATGTTTGAGTTGAAGGCTACCATCTTGCTCTTTGTTTTCAATTTGTCCCATATGTTCTTTGTTCAGTTCTCTATTCCTACAATCTTTTGGATTGAAAACATTTTTTAGCATTCCGTTAACCTCCTCAATTGGCTGACTAGTTATTGCTACGGTTTGGATATGGCTTATTTGGCCCCACCAAGTCTCATGTTGAAAGTTCGTGCCCAATGTTAGAGATGGGGCCTGGTGGGGGTGTTTGGGTCATGGAGGCAGATCCCTCATGAATGGCTTGGTGCCATTCTCAAGGGAGTGAATGAGTTCTCACTCTTAGTTCTCATGAGAACTGGTTGATGAAAAGAGTCTGACAATGCCTCCTCTTTCTCTCTCTGTCTCCCTTGTTTCAACTCTCACTATCTGTGCACAGGCTGGCTCCTCTCCCCCTTCCACCAAGAGTGGATGCAGTCCGAGGCTCTTCCCAGATTCAGATGCCAGTGCCATACTTCTTGTACAGCCTGAAGAACCATAAGCCAAATAAACCTTTTTTGTTTATAAATTATCCAGCTTCAGATATTCCTTTATAGCAACACAAATGGGCGAAGACAGTTATACTTCTTTGTTCTGTTTTTTTTCAATCGTTTCATTAGGGTTTGCAATATGGATCTTTAACTTATCACAATTTAGCTATGTCATATTATCCATGACATAATATTAGAATATGTCATAGACAAGAAGCTCATAAAAGTATATTACCATCTCCACCACTGTTTGTGTCATTGTCATATATTTTACTTCTACATGTTATAAAATTATATATATATGCATCATTCTCCGATCTCAGTCCCCCAAGTAGCTGGGACTACAGGTGTGTGCCACCACACCTGGCTAATTTTTATATTTTTAGTAGAGATGGGGTTTTGCCATGCTGCCCAGGTTAGTCTTGAACTCCTGAGCTCAGGTAATCCACCCACCTCAGCCTCCCATAGTGCTGGGATTACAGGTGTGAGCCACTGCACCCAGCCCCAAAATACATTACTAATTTTGCTTTAAACAATCAAATACTTTTAAATGAATTGTAATAATGAATGATTTCTTTTTAGATTTAGCTATATATTTACCATTACTGGCATTCTTTGTTCTTTGATTTAGATCCAAATTTCCATGTAGTATATATAATTTTTTTCAGTCTTGACAACTTCCTTTAATATTTTCGTAGCATCAGTTTGCTGGCAATGGATTCTCTCAGCTTTTTAGTCTGAAAATGTCTTTATTTTGTCCCAATTTTTGAAGAATGTCTTCACTGGCTAAAGAATTCTAGATTGACAAATACATCCCCCAATCTCCCGCCAACTACACCATTCCATTATCTTCTTATTTTATGACAGGAAGTTTATGATGGGAAGTTGGTAACAGGCTTATTACTGTTTTCTGGCATATAATGTATCTTTTACCTCTGGCTGCTTTTAAGATTCTTTCTTTATCATTCTTTTTTCAGCAACTTGATTATGATATACTATGGTGTTGTTTTTGTATGTGTGTGCCTGTATTATTTCCTCAGCTTATGATTTGTTGAGCTTATTCAATCTGTATATTTTTAAAATTTCAAACAATTTCAAATATTACTTCTATAAATTTTCTTCTCTTTCTCTCTGCTTGCCTTCTGGTACTGCAATCACATACATACTAGACTGTGTGATACTGTTTCACAGTTCAGTCAGACTCTGCTCATTTTGTTTTAGGTTTTTTCTCCCTCTCTGTGCTTTAGTTTGCATAGTTTCTATATTCCTGACTTCAATTTTACTGATATTCTCCAGTGTTTAACCTGGTGTTATACCCATCCAGTGAATCTTTTATTTCAGATACCGTATTTTTTTTCAGTTCTAGAATGCAAAAAATTTTTAAAAATTATAGATTAAGGGGCACACATCCAGATTTGTTACATGAATATATTGCTTATGGTGAGGTTTGGGCTTCTAGTGTGCCCGTCACCTAAATAGTAAACATTGCAACCAATAGGTAATTTTTCAACCATTACTCCACTTCTAGCCTCCCCCTGACTTTTAGAGTAGCCAGTGTCTATTGTTTCTCTCCATATGTACATGTGTATCCATTGTTTAGCTCCCATTTATGAGTAAGAATGCATGGTATTTGATTTTCTGAGTTATTTTGTTTAGGATAATGGCCTTCAGTTCCATCATGTTGCTGCAAAATATATGATTTCATTCTTTTTTTATGGCTGTGCAGTATTTCATGGTATACATACCACATTTTCTTTACCCAATCATCTGATGATGGACACTTAGGTTGATTCCATGTCTTTGCTATTGTGAATAGTTCTGTAATAATCATATGAGGGCAGATGTCTTTTTGATATGAGGATTTCTTTTCCTTAGGGTAGACATCCAGTAGTGGGATTACTGGGCCAAATGGTAGTTCTATTTTCAGTTCTTTGAGAAATGTCCACAGTGTTTTCCATAGAGGTTGTGCTAATTTATATTCCTACCAACAGTGTATAACCATTCTCATTTCTCCATAACCTCACCAACATCTGTTGTTTTTTGACTTTTTAATAATAGCTATTCTGACTCATGTGTGATGGTATTTCACTGTGGTTTTAATTTGCATTTCTTTGACGATTATTGATGTGGAGGATTTTTTTCATATTTTTGTTGGCCACTGTTTGTCTTCTTTTGAGAAGTGCCTGTTCACACCCATGGCTCACTTTTTAATGGGGTTATTTGTTTTTTTCTTGTTATCTGAGATCCTTGTAGATTGTGAATTTTATTTTTATAGTTTTTATTTCTCTATTTATGTTCCCCCCTTGTTTTCTCATTATGAACATATTTTCTTTAAATCCTTTAATATATTTATAATAATTGTTTTAAAGCCCTTGTCTCCTCATCCTATTATCTTTGTCATGTCTGGGTCTGTTTCTAGTCCCTGATTTTTTTTTCTGCTAGTTATGGGGTTTCCCCACTTTGTATATCTAGAAATTTTGTTTTTATCCTATGCTGGACATTGTGACTACTGTGTTGTTGAGTTTCTAGATGTTGTTATCATTCCTAAAAGAGTTTTTAAATGTTGCTCCAAGAGAAAATTAATTTACTTACAATCATCCCCAACATGGCTAGAAAAGTCTGATATTTTCCTCCAGTAGTACTTATAAGACTAGTTTGGTGTTTACCATAGCCCGTTATCAATAATTATTTACATGTTTGCTTTTTCTGCCATATTATAATCTCCTCAAGGAGAAAGACCATGTTCCATTCACCTTTGGGTTCATATCATCTGGCACAGACCTTGGCCCACAGCAGGAACTCGATCAATATTTGCTAATTAAAATAAACTGTAAGTTCAGAGGTTTATGATGATACCATATTTACAAGTTAATAAGCATGGATTCATGTCAATAGAAAATAGTAAAGTAATAACAACATCAACTAACAGACTGAGCACTTACTATGAGTATGGCACTGTTTTTAAGTCACAGGCTACTTAATCCTAACAATTGGTCTATTAAGCAAGTTCTATTATTGCACTGTCTAACTGTTGAGGAAACTAAATCAGAGAGATCAACTGATTTGCTCAAGGGCCTATAGTCAGGAAGTGACAGAACCAGAATCTGAACCCATAGAATCTAGCTCCAGAGGCCACATGTTAATCTTAACAGCATTCTGCCAATTTAAGTATTTTAAAAATGGGGTGACCCTAAAACTAAAGCTAGGTAATCATCTGTTTTCCAGAATAAACTTATTTTGAATTAGTTATGCCTACTTAACCATCCAGGACCAGCATAAGAAGGCATAAGACAGTTCTCCTTTCTCCAGATTTCTTCAATACCCATATTAGACTGAGTAAGTAGGGAAAGAAAAAAGATATTTAAAAATAATATTCAGGCCAGGCACAGTGGCTCATACCTGTAATCCCAGCACTTTGGGAGGCTGAGGAAGGTGGATCATTTGAGGTCAGGAGTCAGAGACCAGCCTGCCCAACATGGTGAAACCCTGTCTCTACTAAAAATACAAAAACTAGCCAGGTGTGATGGCAGCTGCCTATAGTCCCAGCTACTCAGGAGGCTGAGGCAGGAGAATTGTTTGAACCTGAGAGGCAGAGGTTGTAGTGAGCCGAGATCGTGCCACTATACTCCAGCCTGGGCGACAGAGTGCGTGAGACTCCGTTAAAAAAAAAGAAGAAGAAGAAGAAAAAAAGAAAAAATAATAATATTCACATAAATGAGATGAAAACATTAAAAAACTCTCAATCAAGTACCATCAACATTACAATGAATTCTAGGTTAGAATGACATCATTAAGACACATTCTCTAATTGTATTTTGTACGTATTTCTAAACGACCTTTTGTCTGAATAAACCTGCCTCCTCCATTCCCTTCTCATTCAATGACACTCAAAAAATTAAACACTATTAAAAACCTCAAACTTCTACATCATTGGCTCTATGGGAAAAATGATCCATGAGGGGAAGTTTTAAAAACATTATACCAGACTTCCAGTTTGTAATAAAAGTTATAAAATATTCCATCAGAGCTGTGGTTCAAGATGGAATAGCTCCTAAAGAGTAATTTTATCCATTTAAATGACAAACACTGGGTATCTGAATTCTAGAGGTTACTAAAAGACTCTGGCATTGTAATTTATCATATCACTTTGTTATATCTCCAATGAATGATTTATGCTGAATGATATCTCATAATTGAACTTCTTATTCAAATGGAATTAAACTTACTGTACATTAATACATACTTTGGTAACGAGACATTGATGTTCATCTGACACCAGCATCAACTAATTGAAATTACATTAAAGAAGTAAGATTGATTCTAGTGAGTCTCAACTAAGTGGGTACTTCTATTTAATCTGATAGTTTTTAATTTTTAAAATTGTTCTTGCCATTGAAAACCCAAGTTAAAAGCATAAATTATTATAACTTAAATATTAAAGTGACTCTTCACAGCTAAAAATAACATGAAATATAAAAATTTTTATTTGAAAGAAACATTTAAAGGCATTTGGGACAGAAAGTGGCCTATATATAAATATTCATTTTGGTGTGGCTAGAAGAATATTAACTTTATTTGCAGCCTCTGGCTAACTAAAGGCTTTAGCTAAAAAACCAAGGCAAAGTGGACCATTTGGCAATTATCCTGTAAATCAAGGGTTGCCAATGTACACCTAGAAGGCCCAGGCAGAAAACTGAAATGAGTGAAGCAAGAAGGGTCTGAGTCCACCTGCATACCTTATGAGTAAAGAGGATTCAACTTTACAGGAGAGCTTGCAGCTTCTTAGAAGTGTGCCATTACTACTTAGCTCCCACCAAGTGCTTGTGTGAGATAAGGCAGGTTCAATGTTGAGAAAGAAATCTGACCTTTTTCAAGGAAGGTCTGAAATTAGGAATTTTACGTGAAATTTCCTGATTTATAAGTGCTAGCTGAAATGCTTTTAGAATGCTGTTTTGAGGTTTGCCAACAAAATATCTACTAGTTCCTAAGGGGTAGAAAGAAGTGAAGAGTGCTTTGGCAAAAACAGAGAACTGGGGCCAATACACATCAACAACAGGAAGGCCACTAGAGATGGCATCTTGAATGGGTGAGATGCTCTCTGCCACCTTGCTGCTCTCTGGAGAATTTCCCCTAAAACACAACTCAGCTTTAATTAAATAAGGGCTCTTTGGGAATACAGTATACTAGCAGTGGAAAGGAAAGACCCTCTGCTGCCAAGCACCTCTTGGATTGGGAGGAATGAGAGCAAGTTTTCAAATCAAATTTCTTAATATTTGAATACTCCTCGGCATTTGTGGAATCACCAAGCACATTTAGAAAGCTTATATAATTTGACCATGATAAACTCATTTTTTTTTCTCCTATGTCAGGAGATACATTAAGATTTGTCAATTTGTTCAATAAACATTTATTGATCACTTACTATATGCCATGCACTAATAGGGACTGGAGATGATACACTTGTCTACTGGGAAAATAAGATATGCTTGTAGTCTACTGGGGAAAACAGACAAGTAAATAGATTGTTAAAGTGCAAGGTGGAGAGGTATTATGAGGGTTATGAAATTGTGAATGGCAATGATGAGCTATGCCCAAAATATCTACTCTGCAGAGGGAAAACCATAGTGCGCTTCCTGGAAGAAGTAGCATCTATAGATCAGACAGGACTTATAATCCTTATCTAGGACTTACTCTATGCCAGGCACTGTTCTAAGAGCTTTATGCTTATTAATTCATGTAAATCCCCACAACAACCTTAATGGTGTGTATACTTCAGGTAACTGCATTTTATAGATGAGGAAAATGATACAGTAACTTTGCACAGGCTCACAAAACTAGTAAGTATCAGAATCCAGATTCTACATTCTTAACCCCTACATACTATTTATATGTTATATATGTAATAAAATATAGAGTAATTAGAACATATTATGAGTAATTATGACTTGATGATCTCACTGCATTGGCATATGGGCCTGAGGAGAACACTACGGAAACAAATGCCCTATCTGTTTCTTATTGTTTAGACTGCTTCAATTTTTTTCTAGATTTACCCATATTCAGAAGGAAAGTTCTAGATGTGCTATGACTGTTTTGCTTTTTAAAATTTAGCATAACATGAGCTGAAGTCACCTAGGGTAGTCACTAATATGATTTCTTCATATCACTAATTTTTTAACAGCCATATTTATCTTTCTTGCCTATATCTCCTTTTTTTTATATTCTCTACTGAGCCACTTGCCCAGGGGTAGAAACATGAGGAAGACAGATGAATTGAAAAGGATTAGGAAACTTTGCTCCACAGTACCTATTATAGCTCCTTTCTTTATAGTTTAAATACTACATTGTTTATGTCATTACACACCCAGCACTGTAAACACATAACACACATTCATCTGAAAAACTCATTTATCGAATATGAAAGACCTTTCAGTCAAGTTCACTTCCTATCTCATCAAGATACTTGTGTGGTTTACTTATAATGGAAAGATGGCATTTTATTTTCAAATACTGGATTTTCATGAATGTACACTATGTGTGTGGGTTACAGCCACATACATAATACTCAGACTTTGATGAAATATCTAGACTTCAGAGTTAGTTAACTGACAAGGGTGACTGAACTCACAAAAGCAAGGTAGTGACAAATTTGATTTATTAACTACACACTGAATATTGTATTTGTCTCACATGGGCTTTAACTCTTAGAAACCACCTAACACTGAACTCTGAAGAATCTTACATGAATAAGGAAATCAATACCTAAACATAAAATGATGAATACAATTTTATTTGTAAGGCATTTCCCTAAATGTCTTAAATGGTTTAACTTCAATAACTGGAGCCTTCACATTTAATGTTCAAGCATTTATGGATATTTAATATTAAATGAATTTTTAAAACTTCTACTGCAAACAGAAACCATCCATTTATTCCATAATCAAGCTCATTTTTATTACAGGGCTGCCAATCTCCAAAGTTATATTTAATTCCCATTCTTTACTTATGTCTACATGAACAGCAAGCCCAGTGGATCTGCCTACTGAAAGAAATGGTCAGTATGCACTCCATGCTGCCACTTTCCATTCTCTTAGCTCATGGCCCTGTCTCTTTCCTGATATACCAGAACTTCTTATTGAAGTTACTTATGATTGCCACACTCCCTAAATACTTTCCAATCTCAACTGTTCTCCCTTGTTGGAACCTCCTTGGTTCTCTTCAGCAACACTAGATCACTGGGTTTGTCTGCACACCACACAGCTACCCTTAATGCTGCTTGTTCTCTTCCAGGAGCACTACTCTCCCCTTCTTCAACTGGTTAATGCCTTCCTGTCTTTCAAGGCCAAGCTCAGGCACCCACTTCTTCAGAGGGCCTTCTCTGACCACGCTCCTTTTACTCTGTAGTTCATTCTGATTCTTGCTCTCACAGAATGTACCACATTGTATGGAAAAGGTCTGTTTACATACATGTCTTAGCTCATCTGACTTTAAGTTTCTGATGTTGCTTCACATCCATTCCTCCACTGCTCCCCCGACTGCCCCCACAGTCCTCACTAACCCTAATCTAGATGACTGCAAAAAACTTCCTCACTTCCAATTTCTACACCCTCCAAATCATTGCAAATATTACTATCAGATTAATCTTCCCAAAGCACAGAACTGACTGTGTGGTCCTTCTCTAGCCCAAAAGCTTTAATGGCTTCCTTTTCAAATCTACCACAGTAGTTCCCAAAGAGTGGAACATGTACCATTTGGGAAATGATTTTAGATGGCACATGGGTGTGGTATTAAATAACTCTGGATCCCAGAATAAAAATGTCCCTTTGTCAGTTTTCCTTCAGTCCTAACTATGACAGGGAGAATAGCTGAACATGTATCTAATCCTTGATAAACTCCTTTTAACAAACAGCAGCCCTCAGGACAGAGCCTTAAACAAGAAACAGTACCCAGTTAGACTTCAAAATTTTGTTTTGTTTTCAGTATGTTTATTTTTATGTTGTATTTTGGGAAAATTACACTGGTTTTCCACTTATAAAAGTGGTATAAAGTTTTCTTTTAAATTAAATTTAAGCAGGACTGGCAGCCAAGATGGCCGAATAGGAACAGCTCCGGTCTACAGCTCCCAGCGTGAGCGACACAGAAGACGGGTGATTTCTGCATTTCCACCTGAGGTACCGGGTTCATCTCACTAGGGAGTGTCAGACAGTGGGCGCAGGACAGTGGGTGCAGCGCACTGTGAGCGAGCCGAAGCAGGGCGAGGCATTGCCTCACTTGGGAAGCACAAGGGGTCAGGGAGTTCCCTTTCCTAGTCAAAGAAAGGGGTGACAGACGGCACCTGGAAAATTGGGTCACTCCCACCCGAATACTGCGCTTTTCCGACGGGCTTAAAAAACGGCGCACCAGGAGATTATATCATGCACCTGGCTCGGAGGGTCCTACGCCCACGGAGTCTCACTGACTGCTAGCACAGCAGTCTGAGATCAAACTGCAAGGTGGCAGCGAGGCTGGGGGAGGGGTGCCCGCCATTGCCCAGGCTTGCTTAGGTAAACAAAGCAGCCTGGAAGCTCGAACTGGGTGGAGCCCACCACAACTCAAGGAGGCCTGCCTGCCTCTGTAGGCTCCACCTCTGGGGGCAGGGCACAGACAAACAAAAAGACAGCAGTAACCTCTGCAGACTTAAATGTCCCTGTCTGACAGCTTTGAAGAGAGCAGTGGTTCTCCCAGCACACAGCTGGAGATCTGAGAACGGGCAGACTGCCTCCTCAAGTGGGTCCCTGACCCCTGACCCCCAAGCAGCCTAACTGGGAGGCACCCCCCAGTAGGGGCAGACTGACACCTCACACGGCCGGGTACTCCTCTGAGACAAAACTTCCAGAGGAACGATCAGACAGCAGCATTCACGGTTCATGAAAATCCGCTGTTCTACAGCCACCGCTGCGGATACCCAGGCAAACAGGGTCTGGAGTGGACTTCTAGCAAACTCCAATGGACCTGCAGCTGAGGCTCCTGTCTGTTAGAAGGAAAACTAACAAACTGAAAGGACATCGACACCAAAAACCCATCTGTACATCACCATCATCAAAGACCAAAAGTAGATAAAACCACAAAGATGGGGAAAAAACAGAGCACAAAGACTGGAAACTCTAAAAAGCAGAGCACCTCTCCTCCTCCAAAGGAATGCAGTTCCTCACCAGCAACGGAACAAAGTTGGACGGAGAATGACTTTGACGAGTTGAGAGAAGAAGGCTTCAGACGATCAAACTACTCTGAGCTACAGGAGGAAATTCAAACCAAAGGCAAAGAAGTTAAAAACTTGGAAAAAAATTTAGACGAATGTATAACTAGAATAACCAATACAGAGAAGTGCTTAAAGGAGCTGATGGAGGTGAAAGCCAAGGCTTGAGAACTACGTGAAGAATGCAGAAGCCTCAGGAGCCCATGCGATCAACTGGAAGAAAGGGTATCAGTGATGGAAGATGAAATGAATGAAATGAAGTGAGTAGGGAAGTTTAGAGAAAAAAGAATAAAAAGAAACGAACAAAGCCTCCAAGAAATATGGGACTATGTGAAAAGACCAAATCTACGTTTGATTGGTGTACCTGAAAGTGACGGGGAGAATGGAACCAAGTTGGAAAACACTCTGCAGGATATTATCCAGGAGAACTTCCCCAATCGAGCAAGGCAGGCCAACATTCAGATTCAGGAAATACAGAGAATGCCACAAAGATACTCCTCGAGAAGAGCAACTCCAAGACACATAATTGTCAGATTCACCAAAGTTGAAATGAAGGAAAAAATGTTAAGGGCAGCCAGAGAGAAAGGTCGGGTTACCTACAAAGGGAAGCCCATCAGACTAACAGCTGATCTCTCGGCAGAAACTCTACAAGCCAGAAGAGAGTGGGGGCCAATATTCAACATTCTTAAAGAAACGAATTTTCAACCCAGAATTTCATATCCAGCCAAACTAAGCTTCATAACTGAAGGAGAAATAAAATCCTTTACAGACAAGCAAATGCTGAGACATTTTGTCACCACCAGGCCTGCCCTAAAAGAGCTCCTGAAGGAAGCACTAAACATGGAAAGGAACAACCGGTACCAGCCACTGCAAAATCATGCCAAATTGTAAAGACCATCGAGGCTAGGAAGAAACTGCATCAACTAATGAGCAAAATACCCAGCTAACATCATAATGACAGGCTCAAATTCAGACATAACAATATCAACTTTAAATGTAAATGGACTAAATGCTCCAATTAAAAAACACAGACTGGCAAATTGGATAGAGACAAGACTCATCAGTGTGCTGTATTCAGGAAACCCATCTCACGTGCAGAGACACACATAGGCTCAAAATAAAAGGATGGAGGAAGATCTACCAAGAAAATGGAAAACAAGAAAAGGCAGGGGTTGCAATCCTAGTCTCTGATAAAACAGACTTTAAACCAACAAAGATCAAAAGAGACAAAGAAGGCCATTACATAATGGTAAAGGGATCAATTCAACAAGAAGAGCTAACTAACCTAAATATATATGCACCCAATACAGGAGCACCCAGATTCATAAAGCAAGTCCTGAGTGACCTACAAAGAGACTTAGACTCCCACACAATAATAATGGGAGACTTTAACACCCCACTGTCAACATTAGACAGATCAATGAGACAGAAAGTTAACAAGGATACCCAGGAATTGAACTCAGCTCTGCAGCAAGTGGACCTAATAGACATCTACAGAACTCTCCACCCCAAATCAACAGAATACACATTCTTTTCAGCACCACACCACACCTATTCCAAAATGGACCACATAGTTGGAAGTAAAGCTCTCGTCAGCAAATGTAAAAGAATAGAAATTATAACAAACTGTCTCTCAGACCACAGTGAAATCAAACCAGAACTCAGGATTAAGAAACTCACTCAAAACCACTCAACTACATGGAAACTGAACAACCTGCTCCTGAATGACTACTGGGTACATAATGAAATGAAGGCAGAAATAAAGATGTTCTTTGAAACCAAAGAGAACAAAGACACAACATACCAGAATCTCTGGGACACATTCAAAGCAGTGTGTAGAGGGAAATTTATAGCACTAAATGCCCACAAGAGAAAGCAGGAAAGATCCAAAATTGACACCCTAACATCACAATTAAAAGAACTAGAAAAGCAAGAGCAAACACATTCAAAAGCTAGCAGAAGGCGAGAAATAACTAAAATCAGAGCAGAACTGAAGGAAATAGAGACACAAAAAACCCTTCAAAAAATTAATGAATCCAGGAGCTGGTTTTTTGAAAGGATCAACAAAATTGATAGAACGTTAGCGAGACTAATAAAGAAGAAAAGAGAGAAGAATCAAATAGGTGGAATAAAAAATGATAAAGGGGATATCACCACCGATCCCACAGAAATACAAACTACCATCAGAGAATACTACAAACACCTCTATGTAAATAAACTAGAAAATTTAGAAGAAATGGATACATTCCTCGACACATATACCCTCCCAAGACTAAACCAGGAAGAAGCTGAATCTCTGAATAGAACAATAACAGGCTCTGAAATTGTGGCAATAATCAATAGCTTACCAACCAAAAAGAGTCCAGGACCAGATGGACTCACAGCCGAATTCTAGCAGAGGTACAAGGAGGAGCTGGTACCATTCCTTCTGAAACTATTCCAATCAACAGAAAAAGAAGGAATCCTCCCTAACTCATTTTATGAGGCCAGCATCATCCTGATACCAAAGCTGGGCAGAGACACAACCAAAAAAGAGAATTTTAGACCAATATCCTTGATGAACATTGATGCAAAAATCCTCAATAAAATACTGGCAAACCAAATCCAGCAGCACATCAAAAAGCTTATCCACCATGATCAAGTGGGCTTCATCCCTGGGATACAAGGCTGGTCCAATATATGCAAATCAATAAATGTAATCCAGCATATAGACAGAACCAAAGACAAAAACCACATGATTATTTCAATAGATGCAGAAAAGGCCTTTGACAAAATTCAACAGCCCTTCATGCTAAAAACTCTCAATAAATTAGGTATTGATGGGACATATCTGAAAATAATAAGAGCTATCTATGACAAACCCACAGCCAATGTCATACTGAATGGGCAAAAACTGGAAGCACTCCCTTTGAAAACTGGCACAAGACAGGGATGCCCTCTCTCACCACTCCTATTCAACATAGTGTTGGAAGTTCTGGCCAGAGCAATTAGGCAGGAGAAGGAAATAAGGGGTATTCCATCAGGAAAAGAGGAAATCAAATTGTCCCTGTTTGCAGATGACATGATTGTATATCTAGAAAACCCCATTGTCTCAGCCCAAAATCTCCTTAAGCTGATAAGCAACTTCAGCAAAGTCTCAGGATACAAAATCAATGTGCAAAAATCACAAGCATTCTTATACACCAATAACAGACAATCGGAGAGCCAAATCATGAGTGAACTCCCATTCACAATTGCTTCAAAGAGAAGAAAATACCTAGGAATCCAACTTACAAGGGATGTGAAGGACCTCTTCAAGGAGAACTACAAACCACTGCTCAAGGAAATGAAAGAGGATACAAACAAATGGAAGAACATTCCATGCTCATGGGTAGGAAGAATCAATATTGTGAAAATGGCCATACTGCCCAAGGTAATTTATAGATTGAATGCCATCCCCATCAAGCTACCAATGACTTTCTTCACAGAATTGGAAAAAACTACTTTAAAGTTCATATGGAACCAAAAAAGAGCCCACATCGCCAAGTCAATCCTAAGCCAAAAGAACAAAGCTGGAGGTATCACGCTACCTGACTTCAAACTATACTACAAGGCTACAGTAACCAAAACAGCATGGTACTGGTACCAAAACAGAGATATAGATCAATGGAACAGAACAGAGCCCTCAGAAATAATGCCGCATATCTACAACTATCTGATCTTTTGACAAACCTGAGAAAAACAAGCAATGGGGAAAGGATTCCCTATTTAATAAATGGTGCTGGGAAAACTGGATAGCCATATGTAGAAAGCTGAAACTGGATCTCTTCCTTACACCTTATACAAAAAGTAATTCAAGATGGATTAAAGACTTAAACGTTAGACCTAAAACCATAAAAACCCTAGAAGAAAACCTAGGCATTACCATTCAGGACATAGGCATGGGCAAGGACTTCATGTCTAAAACACCAAAAGCAATGGCAACAAAAGCCAAAATTGACAAATGGGATCTAATTAAACTGAAGAGCTTCTGCACAGCAAAAGAATCTACCATCAGAGTGAACAGGCAACCTACAAAATGGGAGAAAATTTTCACAACCTACTTATCTGACAAAGGGCTAATATCCAGAATCTACAAAGAACTCAAACAAATTTACAAGAAAAAAACAAACAACCCCATCAAAAAGTGGGCGAAGGACATGAACAGACACTTCTCAAAAGAAGACATTTATGCAGCCAAAAGACACATGAAAAAATGCTCACCATCACTGGCCATCAGAGAAATGCAAATCAAAACCACAATGAGATACCATCTCACACCATTTAGAATGGCAATCATTAAAAAGTCAGGAAACAGCAGGTGCTGGAGAGGATGTGGAGAAATAGGAACACTTTTACACTGTTGGTGGGACTGTAAACTAGTTCAACCATTGTGGAAGTCAGTGTGGCGATTCCTCAGGGATCTAGAACTAGAAATACCATCTGACCCAGCCATCCCATTACTGGGTATATACCCAAAGGGTTAGAAATCATGCCGCTATAAAGACACATGCACACGTATGTTTATTGCGGCACTATTCACAATAGCAAAGACTTGGAACCAAGCGAAATGTCCAACAATGATAGACTGGATTAAGAAAATGTGGCACATATACACCATGGAATACTATGCAGCCATAAAAAATGAAGAGTTCATGTCATTTGTAGGGACATGGATGAAGCTGGAAACCATCATTCTCAGTAAACTATCGCAAGGACGGAAAACCAAACACCGCATGTTCTCCCGCATAGGTGGGAATTGAACAATGAGAACACATGGACACAGGAAGGGGAACATCACACTCTGGGGACTGTTGTGGGGTGGGGGGAGGGGGGAGGGATAGCTTTAGGAGATATACCTAATGCTAAATGACGAGTTACTGGGTGCAGCACACCAGCATGGCACATGTAAACATATGTAACTAACCTGCACATTGTGCACATGTACCCTAAAACTTAAAGTATAATAATAACAAAATTAAAAAAAATTAAATTTAAGCCAAAAAAAAAAGAGAGATAGTGTTGATTTAAAGGAAAGTATCAAGTGCATACCAGAATGGGTAGTACACAAACAGGGTACTGAGTGTAATATTGAAATGACTGAAGTTTGAGAACGACTTGTGAGAAAAATCAGGCCCTTCAGAAGTTATACAACGTACTTAAAATGTCTGAACCCATATCAGGCTCTTGTACTGTCAGACCAATGTTTCCTTAGGGCTCTTTTTCAATCTGGCAACAAGATTAATTGTTCACTGTTCTCCGGAGGTTACCTCTTTCCAGCCTCCACGCTTCTGCCCATGCTGTTGCTTTTGCTGGAATGCCTGGCTTCCTATCTCTCCCTGTTGAAATCTTAGAGTTCTCCCAAGTCCACTCTAAGTGCTATCTCCTTCAGAAAGCCTTCCCCCATCCCCAGTCAGATGGATTCCTTTCCCTTTCACATTGCCAATAGCACTTTCTCTCTCCACTGTGCTTTGTAACACAGTTTTGGTGATTTTATAGATGTTCAAATAATTACGTTATTCCACTTAGATGTTAAGCTCTTTCAAGAGAGGGGAAGGAAGGCCATGAATTTTATTCATTTTTTATACCACCATCGTACTTAACAAAGTACCTCACATATGGAGTCAGCCCATAAGTAATATTTGTTGAATTGAATTTAATATTTTAGGCAACATTCATGTGATACTTACAATTTTACGTTTGATCATGAAGAGTGGAATTTTTGCATGAAGAGGGGTGGAGGATAGTTCCTTATGGACCGTTGATAAATATAATCTTCTTTTGATGTTCCCTAAATCAGTAATTCTGAAAACATGGAGGAGAGAAGACAGAAAGATTCCCATCAATTTAATAACCACTTCTTTGGATAATCATCAAAATGATATAATTTATCATACAGACCCTTTTCAACAGGAAGATCAAACACAGAATTTAAGAATTGCCTTCTTCTTTCAAGAAGTAATAAAATTTCTTTCTTAAATTCAAAGTGCTCAGAAGCCTGAATGTATAAATTCACTTAATATGCTAATTTATTTCAGTACTCTACACTAGATTTCCACAGTCCTCCAGCCTATGAAAGAATTCAATTTGGATGAACTGAGAAACTGTTAGCCTTTAATAACCATACTTGTTCCAGCCCCTTAAGCTTGTGTTATCTTGGGACATACTGTCACCTACTAAATAGGAAAACATTATGGGTTTCTTTCCCTAAAAATGCATCTGTCATTTTGTATAGGCTCTTAGTCTGCTTAGAGACAGACACAAAACCCTGGCTGTCGGTTTCACTTCCTAAGCACATATCTTCCAACCAGAATTATAATACACAACTTTATCGCTCACTATTCAGGTCAACCCACAGTGATACCAAGGACACTGAATCTGAACATCTTTAATAGATTTAGACCACAGCCATGATCACAAAGATTAGGTTTGCTTCAAATTGATAGAGGCTCATTTTTATGTTCTCCTTCCTTTAGGTCTCAGAGGTAACACAGCAGGCTTAAAATCTCCAAACCTGTCTCACGCTGCTATATTATAGAATTGATGCTTCTTTAAAAACTGTCTTTTTATTTGAGAATGATTTTTCCCCGTTATTAGGGAAAAACTTTGTTTAGACACATTACACTGCTAATTTTCTATATTTAGTAATCCCCAAGAAGACAACATTTCATTCAAACGCATCATTGTCAATATTTATAGTGTAATTAACTGTTTTTAAAATTGGCATTGTCTTTTCTACAGCACTTCCGTTCCCCCTCCTTCCCACTTTTCTAATCTCAGTATTGCTCCTCTCTAAACTACTCTACATATCTTTCAGTGAAAAAAACTATCATTAAACAATGTTAAGAATAAATACAGTAAAAATTAGGTAAGATGATTTCAGAGTATGCTCCAGACCTAAAAATTCCACTCTACTTGCACTAAATGATATCATAAATTCATTTAAAATACAACGTCTTTCAATCCATAGTCAGAGCTAAGGTTTAAAATGCCGAAGTATTAACACTATGGCAGTATTATACCCTGATGTATATACATATATGTAAACATAGTATCACATTTACCCTAAGGCAATGTCTTCAAAGTGGGATGAACACATGGGGAGGAGGAGTGATATACAACAATCCACTGAAGTGCAGGAAGAAAACATTAGAACTTTCACCTCATCCCCTTAAAATGTTATTTTTGTGCATGTCTCATTATACAGTAGTATAGTAACATATTTATATATTTTCTAAATAAATGCCCCTATATGGCAGGTATGTACAAATATTTTACTAATGGGGTACAGGACCAAATATGTTTGGAAAATCATGTCATCAGAGACGCTATTAGGTCTCTTCTGTAAGTTCTCATTAGGAAATAAAAGGAAAGACTACTGGGATTCTAGAAAGGAAAAGGGAACAAAAAGAGGGACTGCATTAACCAAAAATTCATCCATCACAGTTTTATTAAAGGGCTACTGTGCTTTCATGAATAAAACTACATTTTTTAAAATTTTATTTTTATTTTTTATTTTTTTGAGACAGAGTCTAGCTCTGTCACCCAGGCTGGAGTGCAGTGGCGCAATCTCGGCTCACTGCAAGCTCCACCTCCCGGGTTCACGCCATTCTCCTGCCTCAGTCTCCCGAGTAGCTGGGACTACAGGCACCCGCCACCATGCCTGGCTAATTTTTCGTATTTTTAGTAGAGACAGGGTTTCACGATGTTAGTCAGGATGGTCTCAATCTCCTGACCTCGTGATCCGCCTGCCTCGCCCTCCCAAAGTGCTGGGATTACAGGTGTGAGTCACCGTGACCGGCCCATTTTTTTTTTTTTTTTTTTTTTGAGATGGAGTCTCGCCCTTGTCGCCCAGGCTGGAGTGCAATGGTGCAATCGTGGCTTACTGTAACCTCCGCCTCCCAGGTTCAAGCGATTCTCCTGCCTGAGCCTCCTGAGTAGCTGGGATTACAAGCGCCTGACATTATGCCCAGCTAATTTTTGTATTTTTAGTAGAGACAGGGTTTCATCATGTTGGCCAAGCTGGTCTAGAACTACTGACCTCAGGTGATCGGCCCGCCTGGGCCTCCCAAAATGTTGGGATTACAGGCGTGAGCCACTGTGCCCAGCCAAACTACATATTTTTAATCTAAATAGTTAAGAGTCAAACTCCAAATGGAGGAATGATTGAGTATACTATCACTTCATATGGAACTACAGGAACATTCATTCATTCATTCATACATTCAACAAAGACTGAGCCAGGAAAATTGCTGGGAGTACGTCAGGGAGACAGCGATGAAAAAGACAAGGTTCCTATCCTACTGGAGCCTCTATTCTTGTACAAAAGGCAGATGAATTTTCATGAAATACAGTTTACCATTATTTATGCTAGTGCTTTCTGTGTCCTGAAGAATCCCTGCCCAGGCTAAAGTTGCACAAATACTTTCTTATGTTTCCTTCTACATCTTTATAGTTTGTTTTTACATTTAGTTCGTCCCAAATTAGTTTCTGTGAGTTGTATGACATAGGGGTTGGAGTTCTTTTCTTTCTGTATGTTTATACAATTGTCCCAACACCATTTATTGAAGACTCTCCTTTTTTCACTGAAATGCCCTGGTACTTTGTTGAAAATCAGTTGACCATAAATATATGTGTGTGAGGTTGTATTTCTGGACTGTCTGTTGATTCATTTTTTTCATTGATCCATTTGTCTATTCTTATACCAATAATACACTATCTTGATTACTGTAGATTTAGAGTAAGTCTTGAAACCAGGTAAAGAAACTCTTTAACTTTAGTTTTGTTCAAGATTTGTTTGGGTTTTGCTTTTTCATATAGATTTTAGAATCCATTTATCATTTTCTATTAAAAAGAAGTGTTGAGAGTTTAACTTGGATTGTGTTGAATCTATAGATCAATTTCAGGAGAATGATACTGATCATGTCTACTCACATGATATGTATCTCCAATTATTTAGGCTTTGCTTAATTTCTTTTTTAATGTTTTATAGTTTTCATTTTAGAAGCCCTGCACATCTTTTGTTAAATTTATTCCTAAGTATTTTGTCTTCTGACACAATTGAAAATGAATTTCAAAATTTCATTTCCCAGGGCCAGGCGCAGTGGCTCATGCCTGTAATCCCAGCACTTTGGGAGGCTGAGGCGGGTGGATCACGAGGTCAAGAGATTTAGATGATCCTGGTCAACATGGTGAAACCTCGTCTATATTAAAAATACAGAAATTAGCTGGGTGTAGTGGCACATGCCTATAATCCCAGCTACTCAGGAGGGTGAGGCAGGAGAATCGCTTGAACCCGGGAGGTGGAGGCTGCAGTGAGCTGAGATTGTGCCACTGCACTCCAGCCTGGCGACAGAGCGAGACTCCGTCTCAAAAAAAAAAAAAAAAAAAAAAAGAAAATTTCACTTCCCAGTCATTTTGGTTCTAGTATATAGACATTCAATTGATTTCTCTATATGGTACTTGTTTCCTCTGACCTTTGCTTAATTCACTCTTGAGTTCCAGTAGTTGTTTTGTAGATTCCTGAGGATTTTATACATAAACAATCATGTCCCGGAGTGAATAAAGACTGTTTTACTTCTGCTTTTTCAACTTTATAACTTTCATTTCTTCTTCTTTTTTTTTGAGATAGAATCTCGCTCTGTGGCCCAGGCTGGAGTGCAGTGGCGTGATCTTGGCTCACTGCAAGCTCTGCCTCCTGGGTTCACGCCATTCTCCTGCCTCAGCCTCCCGAGTAGCTGGGACTACAGGCGCCCACCACTGCCCTCGGCTAATTTTTTGTATTTTTAGTAGCGATGGGGTTTCACCGTGGTCTCGATCTCCTGACCTCGTGATCCGCCCGCCTTGGCCTCCCAAAGTGCTGGGATTACAGACGTGAGCCACTGTGCCTGGCCCTTTCATTTCTTTTTCTTGCATTACCGCAATGGCTAGGGCCTTCAGCACATCTTAAATAGAAATCATTACAATATATACCCTTGCTTTATTCCCAATCACAGGGAGAAAGTGTTCATTATGACCTTATTAAGTATGATGTTAGACGTAGTTTACTTTATCACACTGAGAATGTTGTTTTCCATTCTGCTTTTTTAGACATTCTTTTTTCAATCATGAAAGGTTGCAGAATTTTGTTAAATGCCTTTTCTATACTGGTTGAAATTATCCTGTTGTTTTTCACCTTTATTCTGTCTATATATTTAATTATACTCATTGATCTTCAAATGTGAAATGAGCTTTGTATTCTTGGAGGAAATTTCAATTGGGCTGGTATTTTGTTGAAGATTTTTATGCTGTAAAAGAAAAAATAAAATGATATGTGCCAGCAGATGGCTGAATAGGAACAGTTTCGGTCTGCAGTTCCCAGTGAGATAAATGCAGAAGGCAGGTGATTTCTGCATTTCCAACCGAGGTACCCGGCTCATTTCACTGGGACTGGTTAGACAGTGGTTGCAGCCCATGGAGGGCAAGCCAAAGCAGGGTGGGGCGTTGCCTCACCTGGGAAGTGCAAGGTGTCAGGGAACTCCCTCCCCTAGCCAAAGGAAGCCGTGAGGGACTGTGCCATGAGGAACGGTGCATTCTGGCCCAGATACTATGCTTTTCCCATGGTCTTTGCAACCCACAAACCAGGAAATTCCCTCAGGTGCCTACACCACCAGGGCCCTGGGTTTCAGGCAAAAAACAGGGCAGCTGTTTGGGCAGACATCGAGCTAGCTGCAGGAGTCTTTTTTCATACCCTAGTGGCACCTGGAACACCAGTGAGACAGAACCCTTCACTCCCCTGGAAAGGGGGTTAAAGCCAGGGAACCAAGTGGTCTTGCTCAGTGGATCCCACCCCCATGGAGGCCAGCAAGCTAAGATCCACTGATTTGAAATTCTCACTGAGAACACAGCAGTCTAAAATCAACCCAGGGCACTAGAGTTTGGTGGGGGAAGTGGCGTCTGCCATTACTAAGGCTCAAGTAAGCAGTCTTCCCCTCACAGTGAAAACAAAGCCACCAGGAATTTCGAGCTGGGCAGAGCTCAGTGCAGCTCCGCAAAGCCGCTGTAGCCAGACGGCTTCTCTAGATTCCTCCTCTCTGGGCAGGGCATCTCTGAAAGATAGGCAGCAGCTCCAGTCAGGCACTTATAGATAAAATTCCCATCTCTTTGGGACAGAGAACCTGGGGAAAGTGGTGGCTGTGGGTGCAGCTTCAGCAGACTTAAATGTTCCTGCCTGCCGGCTCTGAAGAGAGCAGCAGATCTCTCAGCACAGTGCTCGAGCTCTGCTAAGGGAGAGACTGCCTCAAGTGGGTCCCTGACCCCTGTGCCTCCTGACTGGGAGACACCTCCCAGCAGGGGTCAATAGACACGTCATACAGGAGAGCTCTGCCTGGCATCTGGCAGGTGCCCCTCTGGGATGAAGCTTCCAGAGGAAGGAACAGGCAGGAATCTTTGCTGTTCTGCAGCCTCCGCTGATGATACCCAGGGAAAGAGGGTCTGGAGTGGACCTTCAGAAAACTTCAGCAGACCTACAGCAGAGAGGCCTGACTGTTAGCAAAAAACTAACAAACAGAAAGGAATAGAATCAACATGAATGAAAAGGATGTCCACACAAAAACCCCATCCAAAGGTCACTAACATCGAAGACCAAAGGTAGATAAATCCGCGAAGATGAGGAAAAACCAGCACAAAAAGGCTGAAAATTCCAAAAACCAGAACACTTCTTCTACTCCAAAGGGTCACAACTCCTCGCCAGCAAGGAAACAAAACTGGACAGAGAATGAGTTTGAGGACTTGACAGAAGTACGCTTCAGAAGGTGGGTAATAACAAACTACTCTAAGCTAAAGGAGCATGTTTTAACCCAATGCAAGGTAGCTAAGAACCTTAAAAATAGTTAGAGGAATTGCTAACTAGAATAACGAGTTTAGAAAAGAATATAAATGACCTGATGGAGCTGAAAAACACAGCACAAGAATGTTGTGAAGCATACGCAAGTATCAATAGCCGAATCAATCAAGCGGAAGAAAGGATATCAGAAAATGAGGATCAACTTAATGAAATAAAGCGTGAAGACAAGATTAGAGAAAAAAGAATGAAAGAGAATGAACAAAGCCTCCAAGAAAGATGGAACTATGTAAAATGACCAAACCTACATTTGATTGGTATACCTGAAAGTGATGGGGAGAATGGAACCAAGTAGGAAAACACTCTTCAGGATATTATCCAGGAGAACTTACCCAACCTAGCAAGACATGCCAACTTTCAAATTCAGGAAATACAGAGACCACCACAAAGATACTTCTCGAGAAGAGCAACCTGAAGACACATAATCTTCAGATTCTCCAAGGTTGAAATGAAGGAAAAAACGTTAAGGGCAGCCAGAGAGAAGTAACTATTCTTAAATAGTTGTTTTTAACACTTTTATTCATTTTCTATTTTACAGATGAGAAAATAAGACTCCAGAAATTACCAGCCCATGGATATACAGTTAGTAAGTAGCAGAGACAAGTGTTACCATTCTGTCTTTGAACTTAAAATCCACTGCCATTTCTGTCATGCAACACTATGCCGACTACTATTCCAGGCTGAAGCAGTTTCATTTGTTCACTGTTTACCAAGAGACTAGTATAGACATCGTGCTAAGTGCTCCGAATACAGCAGTACCAAGGATTCCCTGGTTTCTGTCCTTATAGAGTTTACAGTATGGTGAGAACCACAGAACCATATTATATTCTTAAGATAATAATACTTGTTTCTCTGCTGAAAACCACTCCCCTTTCACTTCTCCCTCTCTCTCACTCCTTTAGAACCTCTTCCTGCTTCATTCTGGATACAGTTTTCCAATAGGTTACAAATTTGTGCCTCCATCCATGATCCTGTGTAAGGCCTTCCAGAAGGATGATCTCCAAGCTAGCAAGACTGGAGTGTAAACTACTGAAATGTGTTAATTCATGTAAAGAAAAAAAATCTATCAAGTATCAGAAGGATTTGTTGACTTAGCATATAATCCAAATGACTGACTTAGACTTCAGTGTAAGATGCATACATTTTCCAAAAATATCATTATTAAATATCAATTATTGAACATTCTCTATATGCCAACAACGTATTAAGCACTCTATATACTTTATCTAATTTAATCCTCCCATAAACCCTACAAGATATCTACTATTATTATTATCATCTATTTTACAGATGAGGAATCTAAAGCTTAGTTAGTAAGGCTAGGTATCTCTCCCCAAACTACACATTCAGCAGAGTGCAGATTTAAACTCAGATCTAATTAATCCCAGTATCCACCTTCTGAACTACATGCTTGCTTTCTTTTTGGGGCAGGTGATCCCTATAAACACATGCATAGTAGAATGATCTTTCCTCCTGGGAACAAGATATTTAATATCTAATGGCTAAGATGTCTACCCTACACTGTGTTTGAATGGACACAGTTCATGTTTACCTTTTGTGTGTATGAGATTATCTTCTTTCCATCCATAAATCCTTCCTTTTGATAGGTAAAAAAAAAGCTCTGATCCAATGATTATTATCTTACAATTAAAATTTTGGAGGCTAATCTTATTTTCCTCATTCCCAGGCTCCTGGGGGTAACCTCATACCTCACAATAGGCCTCACATACTTACTTCAAATCCTCTCAGTTATTAGCGAGGACTCCTGAGAATCACTGATTGCTGGTCATCATGAGCATCTGAACTTCACCAATCCAATTAGCTGCCACATGCTGTCAAAGTCACTTTCTTTTTTTTTTTTTTTCTGAGACGGAGTCTCGTTCTGTCACTGGGCTGGAGTCCAGTGGCGCGATGTCGGCTCACTGCAACCTCCGCCTCCCTGGTTCAAGCGATTCTCCTGCCTCAGCCTCCCGAGTAACTAGGACTACAGGCACATACCACCATACCCAGCTAATTTTTGTATTTTTAGTAGAGATGAGGTTTCACCACATTGGCCAGGATGGTCTCAGTCTCCTGACCTTGTGATCGGCCCACCTCGACCTCCCAAAGTGCTGGGATTACAGGCGTGAGCCACCACGACCAGCCCAAAGTCACTTTCTTAGTGGTTTTGTATCTATTTTTTTCCTTTGGTTTCTTACAGTTACAAAGTTCAGGTCATTTGTTGCTTGAAATGGCCTCTTCTACTGGTTTCTACTGGTTTCTCAACTGCCCCAAGTTTTTTTTTTTTTTTTTTTTTGAGATGGAGTCTCACTTTGTCACCCAGGCTGGAGTGCAGTGACGTGATCTCGGCTCACTGCAACATCTGCCTCCCAGGTTCAAGCGATTCTCGTGTCTCAGTCTCCTAAGTAGCTGGGACTACAGGCATGTGCCACCACGCCCAGCTAATTTTTTGTATTTTTAGTAGAGACAGGTTTCACTATGTTGGCCAGGCTGGTCTCGAACTCCTGACCTCAGGTGATCCGCCCACCTTGGCCTCCCAAAGTGCTGGGATTACAGCGTGGGCCACCCCACCCAGCCCCCAGTGTTTTATCTCTCAGTCCATTCTTCATGTGGACCAGCCATGGAGACTGAATGTCACCCCTAAGTTCCAATTTCTTTTTTGGCATCTTATAGTCTATGGAATAAAGTCCAAGTTTCTTGTCTTGTTTGTTATTCAGGGACCTCCAAATTCTGACCCTTATCCACTACCCCAGTATCGCCTGTCACCACATTCCTCTATGCTACCCTCTGCTCCTGTCAAACCCCATGAAGAAAAATGTGCAGGACAGAAACCAGGGGGTTAGCACCCGAGACTCCAGGAGAGAACATCCGAATTGGTACAAGAGGAAGAGAAGAAATGCAGAAGAAAGCCAAGATTGGTTGCTGGGAGTTTTAATATGAGATATCAAGAAGACCTCAGCAGGGGAGAAATCAAGGATATAATTATAAATAGTTAGAAGAGGATGGGACATGGAAGAGCAACATCTAAATCCCTACCATGTGCCAGAACCTGCATACCATTTTACCTGTGTTATCTCATTTATTCCTCCCAACAACTCTTTGAAATAGGAATGAATATTTACATTTTACCAATGTAGTGAGAGGCTCAGAGACATTAAGCAACTTGTTCAAGGTCTCATAGATAGTAAGTAGCAGAGCCAGGAGACCTACTAAAGCCTCAAATGATGAGGCAAGAGCAATAATGGTAAATTATTTACAAGTCTATCTGACAACTCCAAGGTTAGTAGTTACCTGGCTCAGTGTTTTTAAAAGGTTGCATGCTTCCTCTGGGAAGGAAAGAGAGCAGCAGGCCTGCAACCATTTACTTTACTTTACTAAAGGGCATTCCAGAAAAAAAAGATATAAGACCAGCCAAAACTCCCTGTAAACATGAGCGAACTCCCTGGCAAATGCACCAGTGGTATTAGGGGAAAAGTTATTAATGGAAAGCCTTTTGCAGGATATACCTGATACGTCTAGGACTGCTTGTAGTCAACAAACCTGGAATCCATGGGCTTATGGGGGCATTGCTCCCTGAAAAATGCCACATAAGCTATAAATATATGAAGTAGCCAAAATAAGCTCTCTTTGGGCTGGTAGCTCTCCCTCAGGTATTGCTTAGAGAACTTACCCATTAAATCTGGGCCATGTGCATTTAGAAAGGACTGGATCTCCTTCTGCTTCATGTGTACTTCATGACTTATATCCTTGAGAATATTTATAAAATTCAATACTGAGTAAGGTCTCCAATTCTTGTGAGTTTGTTGGCCAATGCAATCCTTAGAGATGTCTCATATACTTGGCTGTGTTGTGCAGCGTCTTTAGGAAGCACATCTCCAAAAGTAGAATTTAAAATACGGTTCAAGTAGTCTATTTCAGAGGTGATCTCATGAAGCAGGAGTGAGGGAGCAGGGAGAATAGGACAACAAAGGAGGAAAAGGCAATATAAGAATGTACTATCAGCAACAGCACTACAAGTCACAGGGGCTCCATTCCACTGGGACTTCTGAAGAAATGTACAGAACAGCCTACAGAATGGACCACCTGAAGGGTGGGAGGTGGGAGCACATAATCACTGACTCCCAATCCCCAAGGGTTACGGGCTGCCTTTAGGGGCCTTAACTCCCCAGTATTTCCAAGTTGTATATTGGAACTTGGGTCCATGGGTGAAGTGGGCCTCCACAGCATCAAAGGAGGCTCTAGGGTGCACTTGCACTAACTTGCACCAAACTGTCCAGTGCAGCTGATAGCAGAGGTGGGTCCAGAGGACATGACATGGGACACTGGAGTGGACTGCCACAATGACAATATCAGTATGCTTCCTGTTACTTAAATGTATGACATTCTTTTCTATTTTCATGCCTTTGCTTATGCACTTCCCTTGGAAAGCCCCTTCTCTCTTTATTATGCCAACTGAAATTATATTCATCTATCACAGTTTGAGTTGAAATGCCAGCTCCTCCCTGAAAACTTCTTCGATCTCCAGATTTTAATCACATTTTTTATTGACTTGCTACAGCATGTTTTTTTAACTTCTATTACTGAATTTTTTCATTCCCCTTTGTGGTTTTGGTCCGTGACTATAGTCCACTTTATGAGCCATAAACTGATGCAAATATGCACATCTTTTCCTTTGTTTTCATGGTTAAATAACATGTAGTCCCATATATTCCAGTTTTGTCACTTGGTAGTAATGTTCTAATTGAGTTTAAAAGGGTTACTAGCGTTTGTTGAACCAGCCTTGCACCCCAGGGATGAAGCCCACTTGATCATGGTGGATAAGCTTTTTGATGTGCTGCTGGATTCGGTTTGCCAGTATTTTATTGAGGATTTTTGCATCGATGTTCATCAGGGATATTGGTCTAAAATTCTCTTTTTTGGTTGTGTCTCTGCCAGGCTTTGGTATCAGGATGATGCTGGCCTCATAAAATGAGTTAGGGAGGATTCCCTCTTTTTCTATTGATTGGAATAGTTTCAGAAGGAATGGTACCAGCTCTCCTTTGTACCTCTGGTAGAATTCGGCTGTGAATCCATCTGGTTCTGGACTTTTTTTGGTTGGTAAGCTATTAATTATTGCCTCAATTTCAGAACCTGTTATTGGTCTATTCAGAGATTCAACTTCTTCCTGGTTTAGTCTTGGGAGGGTGTATGTGTCCAGGAATTTATCCATTTCTTCTAGATTTTCTAGTTTATTTGCGTAGAGGTGTTTATAGTATTCTCTGATGGTAGTTTGTATTTCTGTGGGATTGGTGGTGATATCCCCTTTATCATTTTTTATTGCATCTATTTGATTCTTCTCTCTTCTTTATTAGTCTTGCTAGAGGTCTATCAATTTTGTTCATCTTTTCAAAAAACCAGCTCCTGGATTCATCGATTTTTTGAAGGTTTTTTTTGTCTCTATTTCCTTCAGTTCTGCTCTGATCTTAGTTATTTCTTGCCTTCTGCTAGCTCTTGAATGTGTTTGCTCTTGCTTCTCTAGTTCTTTTAATTGTGATGTTACGGTGTCAATTTTAGATCTTTCCTGCTTTCACTTGTGGGCATTTAGAGCTATAAATTTCCCTCTACACACTGCTTTGAATGTGTCCCAGAGATTCTGGTATGTTGTGTCTTTGTTCTCGTTGGTTTCAAAGAACATCTTTATTTCTGCCTTCATTTCGTTATGTATCCAGTAGTCATTCAGGAGCAGGTTGTTCAGTTTCCATGTAGTTGGGGTTTTGAGTGAGTTTCTTAATCCTGAGTTATAGTTTGATTGCACAATCCAGCATATAAACAGAACCAATGACAAAAACCATACGATTATCTCAATAGATGCAGAAAAGGCCTTTGACAAAATTCAAAAACCCTTCATGCTAAAAACTCTCAATAAAAAATTAGGTTTTGATGGGATGTATCTCAAAATAATAAGAGCTATCTAAGACAAACCCACAGCCAGTATCATACTGAATGGGCAAAAACTGGAAGCATTCCCTTTGAAAACTGGCACAAGACAGGGATGCCCTCTCTCACCACTCCTATTCAACATAGTGTTGGAAGTTCTGGCCAGGGCAATCAGGCAGGAGAAGGAAATAAAGGGTATTCAATTAGGAAAAGAGGGAGTCCAATTGTCCCTGTTTGCAGATGACATCATTGTATATCTAGAAAACCCCATCGTCTCAGCCCAAAATCTCCTTAAGCTGATAGGCAACTTCAGCAAAGTCTCAAGATACAAAATCAATGTGCAAAAATCACAAGCATTCTTATACACCAATAACAGACAAACGGAGAGCCAAATCATGAGTGAACTCCCATTCACAATTGCTTCAAAGAGAAGAAAATACCTAGGATCCAACTTACAAGGACCTCTTCAAGGAGAACTACAAACCACTGCTCAACAAAATAAAAGAGGATACAAACAAATGGAACAACATTCCATGCTCATGGGTAGGAAGAATCAATATTGTGAAAATGGCCATACTGCCCAAGGTAATTTATAGATTCAATGCCAACCCCATCAAGCTACCAATGACTTTCTTCACAGAATTGGAAAAAACTACTTTAAAGTTCATATGGAACCAAAAAAGAGCCTGCATTGCCAAGTCAATCCTAAGCCAAAAGAACAAAGCTGGAGGCATCACGCAACCTGACTTCAAACTATACTACAAGGCTACAGTAACCAAAACAGCATGGTACTGGTATCAAAACAGAGATATAGATCAATGGAACAGAACAGAACTCTCAGAAATAACACCGCATATCTACAACCATCTGATCTTTGACAAACCTTAGAAAAACAAGAAATAGGGAAACGAGTCCCTATTTAACAAATGGTGCTGGGAAAACTGGATAGCCATATGTAGAAAGCTGAAACTGGATCTCTTCCTTACAGCTCACACAAAAATTAATTAAAGATGGATTAAGGACTTAAATGTTAGACCTAAAACCATAAAAACCCTAGAAGAAAACCTAGCCAATACCATTCAGGACATAGGCATGGGCAAGGACTTCATGTCTAAAACACCAAAAGCAATGGCAACAAAAGCCAAAATTGACAAATGGGATCTAATTAAACTAAAAGCTTCTGCACAGCAAAAGAAACTACCATCAGAGTGAACAGGCAACCTACAAAATGGGAGAAAATTTTTGCAATCTACTCATCTGACAAAGGGCTAATATCCAGAATCTACAATGAACTCAAACAAATTTACAAGAAAAAAACAACCCCATCAACAAGTGGCTGAAGGATATGAACAGACACTTCTCAAAAGAAGACATTTATGCAGCCAAAAGACACATGAAAAAATGCTCATCATCACTGGCCATCAGAGAAATGCAAATCAAAACCACAATGAGATACCATCTCACACCAGTTAGAATGGTGATCATTAAAAAGTTAGAAAACAACAGGTGCTGGAGAGGATGTGGAGAAATAGGAACACTTTTACACGGTTGGTGGGACTGGAAACTAGTTCAACCATTTTGGAAGTCAGTGTGGCGATTCCTCAGGGATCTAGGACTAGAAATACCATTTGACCCAGCCATCCCATTACTGGGTATATACCCAAAGGATTAGAAATCATGCTGCTATAAAGACACATGCACACGTATGTTTATTGCGGCACTATTCACAATAGCAAAGACTTGGAACCAAGCCAAATGTCCAACAATGATAGACTGGATTAAGAAAATGTGGCACATATACACCATGGAATACTATGCAGCCATAAAAAATGAAGAGTTCATGTCATTTGTAGGGACATGGATGAAGCTGGAAACCATCATTCTCAGCAAACTATCGCAGGGACAAAAAACCAAACACCTCATGTTCTCACTCATAGGTGGGAATTGAACAATGAGAACACATGGACACAGGAAGGGGAACATCACACACCGGGGCCTGTTGTGGGGTGGGGGGAGAGGGGAGGGATAACATTAGGAGATACACCTAATGTTAAATGACGAGTTACTGGGTGCAGCACACCAACATGGCACATGTCTACATATGTAACAAACCTGCACGTTGTGCACATGTACCCTAAAACTTAAAGTATAATAATAAAAAAAAGGGTTACTAGAATTTGGTGTTCCAAAGCTCACTTTAGAGTTTAAATAAGTTCCTCATGTTAACTTCCACAAAAACGTCTGAGTGCCCCGAAAGGCTAGGCAATTTGCAAAGTTCCTAGTGGACACATATAAAACATGATGGTTGGGGGGTAGGGTAGGGATGGAATTTCTGGAAATTTGGGAGGAAAACCATTTATTACAAATTCATCATCAGCGTTGAGTTCATTGTAG
Organism: Pan troglodytes; assembly: GCF_028858775.2. NCBI lineage: Eukaryota > Metazoa > Chordata > Mammalia > Primates > Hominidae > Pan > Pan troglodytes. The sequence continues at coordinate 62,955,068 of NC_086015.1, forward strand.
TTTTCAAGTAGTGCTATTCTTAGTTTTCAGTGATACGTTATTACAGTAGTCCCCCTCATCTGTGGTTTCATGTTCCAGTGGTTTCAGTTACTCAGGATCCAAAAATATTAAGTGGAAAATACCAGAAATAAATAATTCATAAGTTTTAAATTGCATGCTGCTCTGAGTAGTGTGATAAATTTCTCGTCATCCTACTCCATCCCACCCTGGATGTGAATTCTCCCTTTTTCCAGTCTCCACACTGTAGATGCCACCCACCTGTTAGTCATTTAGCAGCTGTCTTGGGTGATCAGATTGACTGTCACAGTATTGCAGTGCTTGTATTCAAGTAACCATCATCAACTTGGGTGGCTGTGGATTGTTCATTGAACCCTGTGGAATTCTGGCCTTTAATTTTCTATTAACTAAAACATAAGTGGCTCATACATGCCTATGTAATCCTCTCTCTATCAATGTCCCAACCTCCTTACTGGAAAGTGGGAATGGGTGGGGTTGCAGGCTATGACATCTTTTATTCTGCTCCAGTGAGTCTTGATTTTAAAAAAAAGTGTGCGCATCAGGCTGTTATATATAAACTCTTCTACTAGCCTATAAGCACCCCAGGGAACTGAGATCACATCCTGCTTATCACAGTACTCTCACAGAGCTAGGTTCAGGGGTTTATAATTAATTAGGAAATATTTGCTAAGTGGCCTTTTTTGAAGCCCTACCAGAGTTACATATTGGCTCATCTTCTTATTGAGCACCTACTTGCTCTCAAGTCTGGACGTAGATACTGGGGATTTCACAGTGAAAAAAACAAGGTCTCCAGCTTGTTCTAATGGAGAAGATAGTAATAAATAAACTAGTCCACATATAGTATGTCAATTCCCAATAAGGACTATGGAATAAAAATAAAGGATGACAAAGTGATACAGAGTGATAGGGGTGGGAAGTATTATTTTAGAAAGGGTAGTTAGGGAAGGCCTCTCACATAAGGCAACGTTTAAGCTGAGTTGGGCGAAGTAGAGGTAGGAACCATGCACACATCTAGGGGAAAAGCATGCAAGACAGAAGACTGTGTGAAAAGCCAAAAGAAAGATTCACTCCTCTGCTATAGTGTATCTTTCAACGTAATCCAACACATTTATTAAGAGGTGGGTCCTCTAGACTGCAAAACTCAATAGGAATCAAATGCTAGGCTCACAGCATGAGGTTTATCTTCACAGAACTCAGATTTTGGTTTGCACAAAATAGTTCCCAGTTAAGTCTAATCATTATGGCTCCGATGTCTGGAAGAATTTCTAAATGATCATGTGCCCAGCTTAAGACAGAGATATTAGGACTAAGCCATCCATATGGTGATGAGGGCTTATGCTACTGTCTTTGCAAAAATAAATATGCAAACCTTCCCCTATCTCATAATCAAGAATAGTTGGCTTTGGGGGGAAAACAAAATCATGTGCTAAGCTTAAATGGTTCTAAAAGCAAGCTGAATTGCTACTTTAAAAAAATTAAAATTAGTCATTCATGGGAGAGAGAATATAAATGCATATGTGTGACTACTTAAAGCTTCATTACACTTATGTGCTTTTTTGGGGGCAATTTAGTTGCTGCAAGGAGGCTGCTTGTAAAACAGCTCTTCACTTGTAATACAGGCTTGATTTTCACCATCAAAAACCTCCTGTAACCTAACAAAGAAGAAAGAGACAAGTAACACTAGCATTACTCCTCTTGTACTTAAGGATTCATTTTTAAAAAACACCATATATGAGTTAATACATTGTTACATACGTAAGTGAGCATTCACAGCTAAGGGTCAGCAATGTGATAGAAAAAGTAATGAGACTATGTTGAGAGAAAATGGGGTAGTTGACGGGAAAATCAACCTCATTTATAATAATATTCTAGTGATCAGCAGGTTTATAACTCAGCTATGGTCATTAACAGCATTCATTTCAAACTTAACATCTACATTTGCAAACCACTTGAAAGTAAAATTACTTTTCAATTCAATTTTCAATTTGCTTTTAGAGCTTCATCTTTGATTGACAGTTTTTTTCCACAATGGCAGCTCCATGAGAATTTGAGTAAATGGTAGCACCCATCCAAGAGTGTAGATAAACTCATTTATTCAGATTACCTATTCACCTTTCTTCTGTATGTACAATCATTTACAAATGCTCACTTCAGGTTAGAGTGAACTTGCAAAACTGATCTCAGACTTCTGATGATTTGATTCATTTATAGAATCATCTGTTCTTTAAGCCAAAATGGTTTTTATTTTTCCTCATCATGACCTAAAAATTACAAAATTAGGATGCACATTTTCAGTGATGGTATCAAATAGCTCTAGGTACAGTTACAAGGAAATAGTGAGATTGGAAAATAGCCTGTTTAAATATGTAAAACGTTTCGATATATATTATATGGCTGTGTACTGAGTTTAACGGCCAATAGAAGATGGTTCTGTGGCCTCCCTTACACATTCATTCTAATGTTGCATGATTAGTATAGGGAATTTCATTCCATTAGTTTTCCCTTCTGCTGAAGTTTAAATTCACTGAGGATTCTTCTGTCTTTAAAAGAGAAGAGAAGCAATTCTGAACCCAAGACACTTTAGTGTGCTTATTAAAATACACTGTAGCTCATTTCTTTTTTTAATGGTTAACATTCTTTACAATGCATATTTTACACCTATGATTTTAAATAATAACTGGCACTCTTGGAACCTTTCTTTGAATACCATTTGATTCCCTTTTTAAAAACAGCTTTATTTCAGAATTCACCACTAAATAATTCATTAAGGTAGCAAAAAACCACTTGTACCCAAAAAACTATTGAAATAAAAACTAAAAAAAAAAAAACTTTACTGAGGTATAATTTACATGCCACAAAATTTACCATATTTTGTGTAAAATTCAATGATTTTTAGTATATTTAAGGACTTATGCAACCATCACCAGAGTCCAATTGCAGAACAATCCCATCATCTCAAAAAGATCCCTTAGACCAAGAACGGCAGAACAAAAGGCTCCACTGATCATCCCCTCTGCAAGTACACCAATTTAACAACTATACACAGAAAAAAACACCTTCATAAGAACCAAAAAATTAGGTGAGCACTCACAGTACCTGGTTTTAACTTCATATTGCTGAAAAAAGCACCAAAGAGGTAGGAAAAACATCTTAAATCACTGATGCCACCCCTCCCCCATGTTCGGTTGTGGCAACACGGTGCAGACAGCATTTCTGTGTGTCAGGTAGAGGAACAGCCAGCAATTGTGAGGCATTTAACTCAGTGTTGCCTTTGTTATAGAAGAAAGCAAAACCAGACCAAACTCAGCTGATGCCCACCTACAGAGGGAGCATTTAAACCAGCACTAGCCAGAGGCGAATCACTGATCCCAGCAATTAAAACTTAAGTTCCTGCAAGCCTAGCCACCATGGACTAAAGTGCTCTGGGACCCCAAATAAACTTCAACAGCAGTCTAGGCCACAAAGTCTGCAACTCCTAGGCAAGTCCTAGTGCTGAACTGGTCTCAGAGGCAGTGAACTGGGGGAGCATGTGACCTCTTGAGACACCAGCTGGAATAGCTAAGGGCATGCTGGTATCACTCCTCTGACCCCAGGCTGCACAGTTTGTAGCTCCTTTTCTTCTGCTTGAGGAAGACTGGGGAGGATTCTGTCTTGCACCTTGGATACCAGCTCAGCAGCAGTAGGATAGGGCAACAGTCAGAGGCATGAGGCCCCCTTTCCAGGCCCTGGCTCCTGGATGACCTTTCTAGACACACTCTGGGCCAGAAGGGAACCCACTGCCTTGGAGGAAAGATCCAGTATGGGCAGGATTCTTCACCAGCTAACTGAAGAGTCCTTTGGCACTGAATAACCAGCAGTGATACCAACGTACTACACTGAGGGCCTAAGACTTGCTGACTTCACATGAGAGTCAGTATATTCCCAGTTGTAGCGGCTACGGGGTGAGACTTCTTCTGCTTGAGAAAAATGAAAGGAAAAGTAATGGGATTTCGTCTTGTATCTTAGGTACCAGGTTGGCTACAAGGGGGAAGAGCACCAAGCATGTTCTTGGGGCCCACAATTCCAAGACTTGGCTCTTGGAAGGCATTTCTGAATCTTCCCTAGGCCAGAGGGGAGCCCACTTTCCTGGAGGGTGAGTCCCAGACCAGGCAGCATTCACCACAAGCTGAATAAAGAGCACCTGGGCCTTAAGGGAACATCAGCAGCAGTCTAGCAGTACTCCCAGTGGGCATGAGGTGGCTGTAGCCACAGGGCAAGACACCTCTGCCTTTGGAAAGGGGAGAGAAGAGTGGGAAAGACTACATCTTGTGGTTTGAGTGCCTTCTCAGCTGCAATACAATAGAACACCAGGTAGACAGCTAAGGTTTTTGACTTTAGTCCCTGGCTCCTGGATGGCACCTCTGGACTGGCACAGAACATGGAAGAACTTGCCACCCTGAAGGGAAGGCAATTCACTGGTGCACAGGCTTCTGCACAGCAAAGGAAATATATTAGTCCATTCTCACACTGCTAATAAAGACATACCCGAGACTGGGTAATTTATACAGGAAAGAGGTTTAATTGACTCACAGTTCAGCTTGGGTTGGGAGGCCTCAAGAAACTTACCATCATGGCAGAAGGGGAAGCAGACACATTCTTCTTCACATGGTAGGAGCAAGGGGAACAATGAGTGCCCAGCAAAGGGGGAAGCCCCTTATAAAACCATCATATCTCGTGAGAACTCACTATCACGAGAGTACGATGGGGGAAACCACCCCCATGATTCAACTGTCTCCACCTGGTCCCTCCCACAACACAAGGGGATTATGGGAACTACAATTCAAGAAGAGATTTGGGTGGGGACACAGCCAAACCATATCAGGAAACAATCAACAAACTGAAGGGATAGTCCACAGAACGGGAGAAAATACTTGCAAACTACCCATGTGACAAGGGACTAATAATTAGAATATATAAGGAGCTCAAACAACTCTATAGGAAAACATCTAATTATCTGATTTAAAAATGGGTAAAAGATTTGAACAAACATTTCTCAAAAGAAGATCTACAAATAGCAAACACACATATAAAAAGGTGCTCAATATCACTGATCATCAGAGAAACGCAAATCAAAACTATAGTGAGATACCTTACCCCAGTTCAAATAATTTATATCCAAAAGATAGGCAATAACAAATGCTGTCAAGGATGTGGAGAAATGGTAACCCTTGTACACTGTTGGTGGGAATGTAAATTAGTACAGCCACTATGGAGAACAGTTTTGAGGTTCCTCAAAAAACTAAAAATAGAGCTCTCACATGATCCAGCCATCTCACCACTGGGTATATACCTAGAAGAAGGGAAATCAGTATATCAAAGAGATATCTGAACTCCCGTGTATGTTGCAGCACTCTTCACAATAGCCAAGATTTGGAAGCAAACCAAGTGTCCATCAACAGATTAATGGATAAAGACAATGTGGTACTTATATACAATGGAGTATTATTCAGCCATAAAACAGAATGAGATTTAGTCATTTCCAACAATATATGGAATTGGAGGTCATTTATTCAGTAAAAAAAAGCCAAGCACAAGACAAACATTGAATGTTCTGACCTATTTGTGGAATCTGAAAATCAAAACAATTGAACTCATGGAGACAGAGTAGAAGGATAGTTACTAGAGGCTGGGAAGTGTAGTGGGCAGGTGGTGAGGACATGGGAATGGTTAATGATTACCAAAAAAATAGAATGAATGAAGAGGACTTAGTATTTGATATCACATAGGGTGACTATAGTCAATAATAATTTAATTGTACATTTAAAAACTAAAAGTATAATTGGATTATTTGTAAAACAAAGGATAATGCTTGAGAGGATAAATAACCTAGTTTCCATGATGTAATTATTACATATTACACATGCCTGTATCAAAACATCTCATGTACACCATAAATATATATGCCTATTATGCACCCACAAATTTTTTAAAAATTATTTTAAAAAAATCCCTTATGCTTGTTTGCAGACCACCTCTACTCAAACTCCCAGCCCCAGACAATACCAATCTGGTTTTGGTCTCTAAATTCACCTTTTCTGGATATTTCATATAAACGTAAAAAAATATATAAAATATTTTGCATCTGGCTTCTTTCACTTAGCATAATGTTTTAAGATTCATTCATATTGCAGAATGTATGGTAACTTTTTATTACAGAATAGTATTCTACTATATGGATGTATCACATTTTGTTGATCTATTCACCAAATGAGTTGATGGAACTGCAGGCTGTTTCCACGTTTGGCCAACCTGAATGATGCTGCTATGAGCATTCATGTTCAACTCTTTATGTGGACACATGTTTTCACTGTTCATAGGTACATATCAGGAAAAGTGGCTGTGCTGTTTCATATTCCATCAGCAAAGTATGAGAGTTTCATTCTCTTCACATCCTCACCAACACCTGATATTATATTTTTGATCACAGCCATTATAGTGGGTGTGAGGTATTATCTCATTATGGCTTTAATTTACATTTCTTCAATGATACATAGTATTGAAAATACTGTCATGTGGTTTTTAGCCCTTTGTCTTTTTTTTTCTGTGAAATGCCTATTCAAACCTTTTACCAAATTTTAAACTGGATGATATATTTTCATATTATTAATTGTAATTGTAAAAATTTTTAAATATTTTGTGTACAAGAACTTTATCATATATATGATTTGCAAATATTTTCACCAGTCTGTGGTTTGTCTTCATTTACTTGTGTCTTTTGAAACACAACATTTTAAAATGTTGATAATGTCCAATTTATCATTTTTTTCTTATACTAATCATATTTTAGTATTATATCTACAAACCCCTTCACTAACCCAGGGTCATAAATATTTCCTTCTATTTTCTTCTAGAAGTTTTATAATTTTAACTCTAACATTTATTTTTTTCTCTTTTTTGAGATGGAGTTTCACTCTCGTTGCCCAGGCTGGAGCGCAATGGTGCCATCTCCGCTCACTGCAACCTCCGCCTCCCCAGTTTAAGCAATTCTCCTGCCTCAGCCTCCCAAATAGCTGGGATTACAGGCATGTGCCACCATGCCCGGCTAATTTTGTATTTTTAGTAGGGACAGGGTTTCACCATGTTGGTCAGGCTGGTCTTGAACTCCTGACCTTAGGTCATACACCTGCCTCAGCCTCCCAAAGTGTTGGGATTACAGGCGTAAGCCACTGCGTCTGGCCAAAGTCTTATATTTGAGTCCAAAATCCATTTGAGTTTATTTTTGTTTACAGTGTGAGGCAAGGTTCTAAAATAAGTTTTATATATGTGACTATCCAAAGGTCTCAGCACTATTTGTTGAAAAAAACCTAGTCTTCTGCCCACTAAATTGCTTTAGCACTTCTGTCAAAAATCAACTGGCCATAAATGTAAGGATTTGTTTCTTGACTGTCATGCTGCTGCATTGATCTACATGTCCTCTTCATGACAGTAACATACTAACTTGATTACTGTAGCTTTACAGTAAATTCTGGAATCACTAATTGTAATTTTGCCACCTTTGTTGTTCTTTTATAAAATTATTTTACCTTTGAATTCCATATAAATTTTAGAATCAGCTCATCAATTTCGACAAAAACAACAAGTGCTCACTGGGATTTTTCCTATCAAAAAAGTCTCATGAATTTGCAGAAGATTGTCATCTTAACAATATTGAATCTCCCAAATCAATGTCTCTGCATTTATTTAGATGTTTAATTTCTCTCAGCAGTGTTCTGTAATTTTCAGCATACAAATCTTGCACTACCTTTGTTAAATTTTCTGGGTTTTTTTCTTGATTCAGTTGTGATAAGCTTCTGCCTTTCAAGGAATTTTTCCATGTCAACCAAATTGTCTATGGAGTTGGCATAAAGTTGTTCACAGTATTCTCTTATCGTTTTAATTTCTAAAGGGTTATGAGCAGTGTTCTCCTGTTTCACTGATTTTGGTCATTTGTGTCTCCTCTCTTATTTTCTTAGAGAGTTTAACAAAAGGTTTGTAAATTTTGTCCATCTATTCCTAGGCTGGGCGTGGTGGCTCATGCCTGTAATCTCAGCACTTTGGGAGGCCGAGGTGGGTGGATCACCTGAGGTCGGGAGTTCGGGACTGGCCTGACCAACATGGAGAAACCCCATCTCTACTGAAAATACAAAATTAGCCGGGCGTGGTGGTGCATGCCTGTAATCCCAGCTACTCAGGAGGCTGAGGCAGAAGAATCGCTTGAACTCAGGAGACGGAGGTTGCAGTGAGCCGAGATCACACCACTGCACTCCAGCCTGGGTGACACAGCAAGACTCTGTCTCAAAAAAAAAAAAAAAATTCCTAAGTATTTTATTTTTTTGATGATGTTATTGTTACTGGGATTGGAATTGTTTTCTTAATTTCATTTTTCAATTGCTCTTTGGTAGTAGAAATGCAATCATTTCTGCATATATTGACTTTCATATTCTGCAACTTTGCTGAACTTGTTCATTCCTTTTAGTAGTTTAAAAAATGCATTACATTGGATTTCCTATGGACACATGTTTATGATTAAAGACAGCTTTCCTTTTTCCTTTGCAATAAGGATGACTTATAATATTTATTTTTCTTGTCTTATTTCATTATACTAGAATACAATGGTAAATATAAATAATGAATGAAGTCATCCTTGTTTTGTTCCTAATCTTAGAGAGACAGCATTCAGTCTTTCATTTAGTATGATAAGCTATATGTTTTTCATAGTTTTCCTTCTTATCCTAGTTTGTGGAAAGTTTTCATCAGAAATGGATGTTAGATTTTGTTATATGCTTTATCTGTCCCTATTATGGTGATTATGTGTTTCTTGTTCTTCATTCTACTAACAGGGCATACTACGTTAATTAATTTTTGGATATAGACCCAACCTTTCATTACTGGGATAAATCCCACTTGGCCGTGGTATATAATCATTTTTGTATGTTTCTAGATTTTGTTTTCTAATATTTTTGTTGAAGGTTTTTATATGTGTATTCATGATGAATATTAGTCTGCAGTTTTCTTGTGATGTCTTCATTGTCTTTGGTATCAGGATAATAGCGGTCTCATAATGAATAAAACTGTGCCTTGGCCAGGTGCGGTGGCTCACGCCTGTAATCCCAGCACTTTGGGAGGCCAAGGCGGGTGGATTACCTGAGGTCAGGAGTTTGAGACAAGCCTGGCCAACATGGTGAAACCCTGTCTCTACTAAAAGTACAAAAATTAGCCTGATGTGGTGGCGGGTGTCTACAATCCCAGCTACTTGGGAGGCTGAGGCAGGTGAATTGCTTGAACCCAGGAGGCAGAGGTTGCAGTGAGCGAAGATCACGCCACTGCACTCCAGCCTGGGCAACAAGAACAAGACTGTCTCAAAAAAACAAAAACAAAAACAAAAACTGTGCCTGTCCTTTTCTATTTTCTGAAATATTTGACATTTGATATATTTCAACAGCAAAGTAACCTGGGCTAGAATTTTTCTTGGTGGGAAGATTTTTAAATTATTAACTCAATTTCTTTACTTGTTATATGTCTATTGAAATTTTCTGTTTTTTTTTCTTGATTCAGTTGTGATAAGTTTCTACCTTTCAAGGAATTTTTCCATGTCAACCAAATTGTTTATGGAGTTGGCATAAAGTTGTTCACAGTATTCTCTTATTGTTTTAATTTCTAAAGGGTTATGAGCAGTGTTCTCCTGTTTTACTGATTTTGGTCATTTGTGTCTCCTCTCTTATTTTCTTGGACAGTTTAACAAAAGGTTTGTAAGTTTTGTCCATCTTTTCAAAGAACCAACTTTGGTTTCATTGATTTACTGTTCTGTTTTTACTCTTTTCTGATCTGTGATTTCTACTCCAGTATTTTCCTTCTGCTTTCTTTGCATTTAGTTTGCTGTTCTCTTTCTAGTTTCTTAGGGTGGAAACTTAGGTTATTGATTTGGGAATCTTTTTTCTTTCTTAACATATGAATTTACAGCTCCAAGTTTCCCTTTAACCACTACTTTGGCTACGTTTCATACATTTTGGTATGCTGCATTTTCGTTTTCCTTCAGTTCTGATCTTTAAAGTATTTTCCTTATTATTCATCCTTAGACTCATTGGCTATTAAGACACACACTATTTAATTTATAAGTATGTGAGGATTTCCTCAATTTTTTATCTCATGTTTATTTTTAATTTAATTCCTTTATGGTCAGATAACATACTTTGTATAATTTCAATCATTTTAAATTTATTGAAACTCGTTTCATGGCCTAGCATTAAGATTTCTCCCAGAGAAAATTCCATGTGCACTGAAAGAGAATCTGTATTCTGAGATTTGTGACCACAAATTCTCTGTTCAGTATTTTTGTTATTACTTTACTTTTAAGCCTGGCTTCCTAGGGGTCACTGCTGTGTTAGCATTGCTTGGTGGTCACCAACAATTGGTCAGAGGCTGTGCTCAAACACTTTGTACTAGTAAAGCTTCTACCCTTGCTGATGGATCTATGCATTGATTATGGGACAATTCAAAGCTCAGGCCGTGAACGAGCCTGGCCCAGCTTTTACTTTCTGCTAGGCCCTCTTGTGTCTCCTCTGTAACTGCACAAGGCCTGTCATTTAACCAGAAATGTGTTGATAGCAAAGGCTCTTTTCAGTCTCTCCAGAATGTGAGCACGTAGCTTCCTGACCCCCAGGGATATGCAGGTACTTATTAAAGCTCAGTATGGCTGACTCCTTCCCTGGAGTGGCTAACATGCCAGTCTACTGCTTGCCCCAACCAGGATCTCAAACTCAGGCCAGCTGTGATGTTGGCCTTTTCTATTCATATACCACCAACATTGCTAAGGTTTCAACACAGGCAGAGTCATGGGGTATTTCCACTGTGCTCCAAATCAAGTCAGCTGGCTCTGGCAATGGAGCTGCTGATTTTCATTGACTGCACTGACAAAGCTGGGGAAAAAAAGGAGGGACTGCAGCAGCCCCAGACAAAGTTGCCACAGGCTTCCATACTTCTTCTCAAGGTTCAGTAGTTTGTTTGTGTGTGTGTGTGTGTGTGTGTGTGTGTGTGTGTGTGTGTGTGTTTTAATAAATGCTTCTTAATTTGTTGTAAGAGTTGATGTCCATAGTCCTGAAATGGTTATTATTGACTATTTTGTCCAGTTTTACTATTGCTTTTTTGGAAGATAATTTGCTGAGTTCCTTACTCTACCATTTTGTAATTCCTGCCACCTCTCATTTTAACCTCTGTCTTATTTTCCAGTCTTTTGCTCAAATCACAAGAATACTTGTGATCACAGCATGATCAAGTAAAACATGTCATTGTCAATTATCCTGAAATCAAGGATGAATGTGGCCCTAGTACCCTTGGGAAAGATAATAAACTAAAAATGATTTTTATATATTCCCTTAAAGACCCATTAGATGGTAACAGAGAAGCCTCAAAATAAGAACCACTGTTTTTTTAATCCCCCTTCCAGAATTTTTAAGATACTTTCATTATTCATAAAAAGTAATGTATGCTCATTTTGGAAAATCTGGAAAACATGGAAAAGAGGAAAGAAAGATTAAATACCTAAAAATCATCCAAATCCTATGTAAACTAAAAATAAAATCCTAAGCCCCAGAACTGATTGAACAGATTACCTCTTGGCCAAGGGGACCCCAAACTGAGTTTACAGCCATGACAGGACAGGAGGTCAGACACACCTCACTATAACCCCTCCCTTTTGCAGTTTACACACAACTGACCAGCATTTATGTTAAAATAGAAGTTATAAGACTGAAAGAACAGACTCTGTGGCAATAAGATACCAAATTATAGACAGGACCTAAGGCCATCCAGGCAAGGGTTAAGTTATGCACGATTACACTTAAAGAATGAACTCTGTTCTAGCTGTCACAAGGTTTTTCTTTTTCTCTAGCAGTTAAACAAGCACTGGCCTCGTGATAAGCAATACTGAAGCAGCTGCAGCTTGCCAACCACCAGACACTTTCTGAGTTCCTTATTCCAGATGTCATAACTATAGCTTCAATCGGACAAGAGACTGATTTCAATAACCTTCTCCTGTTAAGAAGACTACCCACTATGGACTGGTTCTGGCCAGTTTAGGGAGGCTGGTCACTCAAATGCCTTCGTGTCCTGAAAAGACCTTTTGAGGTACAGGGCCTAACTGTAATACATTTGAATGTTAAGTCTCCACCCCAAGGTGGGCATGTAACGTGTATGTTTCCTTATCACTCATGCACACAACCCTTTTCATGAATATTCATAGCTCCTCCTATATTTTGTTGAATATGTATATTTGGTTAACCTGGTCCACTTAAATTCCTATCTTATCCCTTCCTTCCTCGAAGTGCTTGCTTTGGGTTTTAAGCTGGAAACAATGCTCTCGCCTGTGGCTTGTAATCCCCTTTTTAAGAAATAAAGTTCTCTTTTCTAGACTTATAAATGCTGTGATTTTTAAGTTAACACCTACCACTTACTAATAATAATTTGAACTACTTCTTTACATATTTTTGGTTTTGTGTGTACATCAAATCGCACACACATTTTTGTATTATGCATTCATGACAAAATATTTCTAACCTAAAACGGAACCATAATTAACATAGCTCCTATTAGATTTTGGTGATTACATCATTGTATACTGATTTTTGCAGGTATTTCTATTTTCTAAAGATAGGTTGCTGGATGTAGACTTGCCTGTCCAAATGATATGGACAGTCTAACACAATAGTGGACACTTGAAACCACTACTGAAATATTTTCTAAAAAGGTTCTGCCCAACCTACTACTCACATACTCACATCTTTGGAATTTAATTCATTTTCATTTTCATTTCTTTGCTTACCAAGGTTTGCATTTATTTGTGTTTCATATGCTCTTTATCTGTGAAATTTGTCTTCATACCTCTACCATTTCACTTAAAAGGGTCACAGTGGTTCTTCCTGTCCAGGGCCCTGCAACAACCATCCAGCGAGGTTGGCATTATGAGCTGAGCTGCTATTTTACAAATAAAGACACCAAGGCTCGAAGGTGTTAAGTTGCTGAATGTCATAAACCCAGTAAATGGTGGGAATGGGTTTCAAACCTAGATTTTACCACTCTAAAAGTTTATGTTTTTGCCATTATATTTCTTTCCATAGGTGAAGTAATCTAAAATAATAAAATGATTTGTTTACTTCTCTGATTTTAAAAGAGTGAAAAACATGAGCATTTGGGGATAAGTGGAAGCATAAAACCTCCTTGTAATTATGGCATTTAAACAGTATTACACCTCAATAAATCTTTTTTTTAAATTGTTCAAAGTTCAGGCTAAAGTTTAGGTTCTGGAGACAAGGGTATTAGGTACCAATCTCAGATGTGCCACATCCTAGCATTTAATCTGGGACAATTTACTTATCCTGTCTGAGCTTTACATAGTTGTAAATGAGGACAATAATAATAATATTTATTTCATATAGATAAAAGAATTAAAACTTTTTAAAATAATTTAATTCCTGCCATATAGTAAATGCTCAAATGTTATCTGTATAGCTAAATGAATTACATTAACTTTCACAATTATTAAAATAATGTTTCTAAATGTATTTCAAATAGACTCCTATACATAAAGTAGAATTAGTTTACTTGATTGATAGAACATAAGATACTGTAACAAGCTGATGTACAACATTCAAAAAAGAGTTACGTGGCATAGATGAAGAAGCACTTGGTGTTAGCTATTACTGAATGTTATTGTATGCCTGCGAAAATGGTAGAGAAAAGACCTCTGAACATTTTTGCTCCATAAAAGCAGTGAGAACACTGACAAAAATGGTCAGGATCAACTTTTCAAAACACTGGAAATTAACCAAAGGATTGCATCAGTCTGGGAAGTATTCAAGAAAAATGGCTGAGTATCAGTAAAGTACAGGGCCTTGGGGCTGGCAAGGCCGGGGCTCCCATCCTACTCTGTCCCTTCCTAAATGTGCTCATGTGGTCCTGCCACACACAAGCTTGACAGGTTCCTTCCTGAGCATCCCTTACAGCGTTCTCCATGCCTGCCCTGACCTTTGTCCCAGAAGTGACCCTTAAAGCCAGGGAATGGCCCTTCTTTTCTAAGAACAGAGGCAGAGAGGAGGTCTTGGCTGGGGCCAGACCACTATGTCCTTATTTGACCCTGTAATTCCACTCCCTCCTGAAACGTGTCCCTACGTCAGGCTTGGCCTGAAGTAAATACTAAGAAATAAATACTGAGAAATAAATTTAACAAAAGAAGTGCAAAACATATACATTGAAAACTACAAAATATCATTGAAATATACATATGTGTATATATATATATATATACACACATGTGTGTGTGTGTATATATATAAATATATATATATATTTTTTAGACAGAGTCTCACTCTGTAGCTCAGGCTGGAGTGCAATGGTGTGATCTCAGCTCACTATAACCTCAGCCTCCCGGGTTCAAGTGATTCTCCTACCTCAGCCTCCCGAGTAGCTGGGATCACAGGTGCCCACCACCATGCCTGGCTAATTTTTTGTATTTTCAGTAGAGACAGGGTTTCAGCATGTTGGCCAGCCTGGTCTCAAACTTCTGACCTCAGGTGATCCACCTGCCTCAGCCTCCCAGGATGCTGGGATTACAGGCGTGAGCCATCGCAACTGGCTGAAAAATATATTTTTTAAAAAACGAAATAAATAGAAAGATATGCCATGTTAATGGAGTGGAAGACAATATTTTTAAGATGGCAATATTCCTACATTGTTAAAATGACAATACCCCCCACTCCACAAATGATCTACAGATTTAATCTATCCCTATCAGAATCCCAGATGACTTCTTTGAGAAACTGAAAAGCTGATTCTAAAATATGGAAATGCAAAGGACCCAGAGCAATCTTGAAAAGCATGAACAAAGTTGGAGGACTCCCATTTCCCGATTTAAAACTTAACACAAAGCTATAGTAAACATGACAGTGTGGTATCAGCATAATGACAGGCATATAAATCAGTGGAAAAAAATTGAAAGTTTAGAAATAAAACTACACTCAGAAATAAAACTACAGATAATTGAGTTCTAACAAGGGCACCAAGACAATTTAATGGGGGAAAGAATAGTCTTTTTACAGTGCTACTGAAACAACTGAATATTCACATGCAAAAGAAAAAAATTTGATCCCCATCTCACATCATATACACAAATTAACTCAAAATGGATCAAAGGCCTACATTTAAGAGCTAAAACTATACATCTCTTAGAATAAAATAAGTGAAAATCTTCATGCCCTCAGGATAGGTAATAGTTTCTTAGATAGGATGGCCAAAGCACAAGCAATAAAAGAAAAAATAAACTAGACTTCATAAAAATTAAAAACTTTTGTCCTCAAAGGATGCTATCAAGAAAGTAAGAAGACAACCCATAGAATGGGAGGAAATTTTTACAAATCATATATCTGATAAGGGTATAGTACATAGAATAGATTTAAAAACTCATATGAATCAACAACGAAAAGATAAATAATCCAATTAAAAATGGGCAAATAATTTATTTTTAATTTTTGAACTTCTATTTTAGGTTTAGGGGTACATGTGAAGGTTTGTTACATAGGTAAACTCATGTCATGGGGGTTTGTTGTACAGATTATTTCATCACTCAGGTGTTAAGCCCAGTACCCAATAGTTATCTTTTCTGCTCCTCTCCCTCCTCCCACCCTCCACCATCAAGTAGACCCCAGTGTCTGTTGTTTCCTTTTTTGTGTTCATAAGTTCTTATCATTTAGCTCCCACTTATAAGTGAGAACATGCAGCATTTAGTTTTCTGTTCCTGTGATAGTCTGCTAAAGATAACAGCCTCCCGCTCCATCCATATTCCTGCAAAAGACATGATCTTGTTCTTTTTTATGGCTGCATAGTATTCCATGTAGTATATGTACCACATTTTCTTCATCCAGTCAGTCACTGATGGGCATTTAGGTTGATTTCATGTCTTTGCTATTGTGAATAGTGCTGCCATGAACATTCACGTGCATGTGCCTTTATGGTAGGATGATTTGTATTCCTTTGGGTATATACCCAGAAATGGTATTGCTGGGTCAAATGGTAGTTCTGCTTTTAGCTCTTTGAGGAATCACCATACTGCTTTCCACAATGGTTGAACTAATTTACATTCCCATCAACAGTGTATAAGTGTTCCCTTTTCTCCACAACCTTGCCAGCATGTTACTTTTTTTACTTTTTAACAATAGCCATTCTGAGTGGTGTGAGATGGTATCTCATTGTGGTTTTTATCTGCATTTCTCTAATAATCAGTTGATATTGAGCTTTTTTTCATATGTTTGTTGGCTACATGTATGTCTTCTTTTGAGATGTGTCTCTTCATGTCCTTTGCCCACATTTTAATGGGGTTGTTTTTCTCTTGTAAATTTGTTTAAGTTCCTTATATATTCTGGATATAAGACCTTTGTCAGATGCATTGTTTGTAAATATTTTCTCCCATTCTGTAGGTTGTCTGTTCACCCTGCTGATAGTTTCTTTCACTGTGCAGAAGCTCTTAAGGTTAATTAGATCCACTTGTCAATTTTTGCTTCTGTTGCTATTGCTTTTGGTGTCTTTGTCATGAAATCTTTGCCCATTCCTATATCCAGGATAATATTGCCTAGGTTGTTTTTCAGGGCTTTTATAGTTTTGGGATTTACATTTAAGTGTTTAATCCATTTTGAGTTGGTTTCTGTATATGGTGTAAGGAAGGGGTTCAGCTTCAATCTGTTCCAAATGGCTAGCTAGTTATTCTAGCACCATTTATTGAATACAAAGTCTTTTCCCCATTCCTTGATTTTGTCAGCTTTGTTGAAGATCAGATGGCTGTAGATGTGTGGCCTTATTTCTAGGCTCTCTATTCTCCTCCACTGGTCTATGTGCCTGTTTTTGTACCAGTACCATGCTGTTTTGGTTACTGTAGCCCTGTAGTATAGTTGATGTCAGGTAACATGATGCCTGCAGCTTTGTTCTTCTTGCTTAGTATGGGCAAATAATTTAAATAGAAATTTCTTCAAGAAGGTATACAAATGGCCAATAAGCAAATGGAACGATGCTCAACATTATTAATCAACAGTGAAATGTAAATCAAAACCATGAGATACCATTTTGCACCCACTGGGATGGGTATAATAAAAAAAGACTAACAATAATATGTCTTGATGAGGATGTGGAGAAATGAGAATCCTCATCATTGCTGAGGGGAATATTAAACGATACAGCCTCTTTGGAAACAGTTTCAAATACGTAAAGTTCCATATGACCCAGCAATTTCACTCGTAGGTGAGCTCCAAGAGGATTGAAAAGATATGTCCACACACAAACTGGTATATGAATTGTTCATAGCAGCATTATTAATAATAGCCAAAATGGAAACAACCCAAATGTCCATCAACTGATAAGTTAACTAACGAAATATGGTATATCCATACAATGTATTATTCTTCAGGCCTAAAAAGGAATAAATCACTAATATCCATGTTGTGTCTTTCATAGCAATAGAATGGAAACAATAGTTCTTATTCTTATCTATTCCACTCTACAATATGGATAAACCTTGAAAACATTATGCTAAGTGAAAGAAGCCAGACACAAAAGACCACATATAGTATGGTTCCACTTACATGAAGTATTTGAAATAGGCAAATCTAGAGAGACAGAGAGAAAGGGCTAAGGGTAGCAGGGAGTGGAGAGTACCTGCTAATGGGTACAGGTACTTTTCAGGGTGATGAAAACATTCAAAAATTACATAGTGGTGGTGGTTTCATAACTGTGAATTATACTAAAAGTGACAGAATCATCCACTTTAAAAGGATAAATTTTATGATATGTGGATTATAACTGAATTTAAAAAAGCTATTACTAGTTTAGTCATTTATTGATGATGAGACTTTGGGTAAATGGAATTTTAGGAGAAAGGTATAGATAAAATGAGAACTACTATTTTTATTCCATTACTATGAAACACACTAGTTTCTTGGTGATATCCTGAAATGTTAGTCATTGTGGGTTGAACTGTGTCCCCCACAAAGATATGTTCAAGTCCTAACCCCGGTACATGTGATTGTGACCTTATTTGTGAATAAGGTATTTGTAGATGTAATCAAATTAACATGAAGTCAGAATGGATTAGAGTGGGCTTAAATCCAATGACTGGCATCTTTATAAATAGGGGGAAATCTGAACAAAGACAGACGGAGAGGATGCTGTGCGACAATGGAAGCAGAGACTGGAGTGATACACCTACAAACAAAGGAATCCGAAAGACTGCTGGCAATTGCCAGAGACTAGGACAGAGGGATGGTACAGATTCTCCCTCAGTGCCTCCAGAAGGAACCAATCCTGCTGAAACCTTGATTTTGGACTTTCAGCTTCCAGAAACAGTAAATACACATTGTTTTAAGCTATCCAGTTTGTGGTGACTTGTTATGGCAGCCCTCAGAAACCAATACAGTAATTTCCACATCATCAGTCTTGAAGAAAAAGGTTATAGGAACAGGAGTCAACCTCTTGGAGTTTCAATTTCCTCCCCTATAAATTGGGAATAATAACATCTGTCCTTCCATTGTACTGAGAAAATGATCATAAAAATACTTAGAAACTGATTTATAAATGCAGGGTATTACTCTTTCGGATGTATGCTTCTAATTGCTTTGTCAGCTCTAATTTATTGCGTTTTTCTCTTTCCCTTTCTTTAAGATCATCTATTTTCAAGTAACATTTGCCTTTCTTGGAGAAGTTACTGTTTGGGTGTTAAGTTGCTTATTTAAAAAATAACCATCTCTAGCATAAAAGTGAGAATTCAAATTATACATCTGTAACACCACCCACTCTCCTAACCTCCCAAGCATACACTTTGCCATAAATTGACAACAAATTCACCCTTCATTTTAGGAGATATCAAGCACTGTAACCTTTTGTTAATACACAGATGTAGGACATTGCTTGTTCCAGCTAATTGACTATTCTGTTGAGCCTAACAGTACCATCACAAACGATGACTTTCTGAAGCTTACCATAAAGAAGATATTTGGCACTGAAAGTACGTTTTTCACAAATCACAAATCAGTTAAGGATTCTCAATTATCAACACAAACTATGATTATAAGATATTTCCGATTATTTATAGTCTTGAAAACTTTTTTTTAAAGTTTAAAATAAATTGCGCACCAATCAAAATTTGACAGTATCCAACAAGAGGAAAATCTGTCAAATGTTTTAAAATATCTCCGACATTCACTCTTTAGATCTTTCTATCCTTCCTCACCTATGCTCTCCAGAATGTATCACTATAATTGCAGAAGATTTTTATTCCTTAGGCAATATATACATTCTCTTTTTCATTTTTACATGAAAATCTCACACATATTTAAATAGAGGACATTTCACAGGTACACAAAGATACACACATGGATATTCATGGTAACACTAATAGCAAAACAGAGGGAAAACTTGGAGGTCCACCATAAGGATCTAGATAAATAGGTTATGCTCTAGCCATGCAATGGTATATATAGCGCTATTAAAAAGAGTGAGACAGATTTAGTAGTATGGAAATCGTCTCAAGGTAGGTAACAGAGAAAGCCCCACTGTCACTACCAAACCAAATGCCAAAAAGTGTGAATGGTATGATTCCACTTGTGGGAAAAAGGACTGTAATATCATATACACGCACACATACACATACACACACACACACACACACACAATTAAGCTCTAGAGGTACTCCCAAAAAATCCTGCTAAAAACAATTACCTTTGGAAAATGACCCAAACTTTCTTATTATAGGTGTGGATTACTTTAATTGTATATGCAATTTTAAAATGGCAGAGTTTTAGAGCATAAGAAAAAAACAATGATTAGTGGTTAACTATTTATTTGAAATAAAATAAATATGCAAAAACAATATATGGTTTTAATAAAGAATGTAAAAAAAAGTTCCTTTATGATCTGGGATCTCAAAAAAGACATTACACAACATATTATAGGTAGCACAAAGGAACTGCAGATAGGGGCGTTCTGCTAGGCTCATACCCATGAGGGGAATCAATAGACTATCCTTCAAGGTTAGAACACAACAATTTACTTATAGTGGTTTATTGAGTACTTAGTTCAATATGAGTGGACATTTTGTCAATAACATTCTAATGGATGCTACAGATGACAGTTCAATGCTATAATATAAAAGCTGGAAGGCCATATAATAAAATCTATAGGTCCCTGGAGTCAGAGGATGATCATTTGTAGAGGACCTAAAGAAAAACACCAAGAAATGTCTTCTTGCAGGGCTTAATGATGGTTTTGGTTATTATGGATTGCATTAGTGAAATACACTGGTGCCATTTTTATATATTCTTTTATCTTATAAAATTCTAGTAAATGAAAGGTGAAATTAGAAAGCTTTTCTTCTAATTTGAATTAGGCTGGAAGCTTATCAATGTAAACACATTTCCCAATTAAGTTAGACAATATGCAGAACTTACCACCTGGGCATAATCCTGTTGGTTCAAAATAAGAGATTGCAATGAGGAGGTAAATTAACTCATTCAGTTCCATACTCAATTTGTAAGTTTCCAGAACAAAGCTAAAGTGTTTACACGAGTTATATTTGTGCCAATGTTCAAAGCATAAGTAAGGCAGTATTGCTAGAAGGCACAGTCTATTAGTCTTTTAAAAAATATGTTCAACTAGATATCACGTTCATTTTATGGGGAGAAGTATAATACAGTACACAGCATTTCCACATTTGATTTCTGAAGCATCCCTTATTTTCATTTTCCTTTTCTCTAAAACTGGATTTACATATTATTTAAACAATATTTGGGGATGAATTAAAATATGCATTCAAATTGTTTCTAAGGTTGATTAAATGTTAGCAGCTCCCAGGCTCTCTTTTTAATTTTTTAGAAATTCTTTTCCATGGGGATCGTGTCCATTCTCACCCGAGTTTTAAATGTTTTTTATATGTTCATAACTCAATCTAGATATTCAGCCCTAACTCATTCCTTGAACTCCAAACTGTTTAATTGAATCTCTTCCTGGATATTTCACAGATATTTCAAATGAAACCCAGCAAAGACAAAGAATCCTTAATTCCCTACCAACACCACCTCCCAATGGCTCAAATCATTAACTTAAGTCATGCTTGACTCACATTTCTGTGCTAAAAGTTTATCAGTTACATGTTGAATCCACTCATTTCTCTTTCTCCTATACTATCACTCTTGCCCAGGCACCACACAGTTCCTGGCTTCACAGCCTTCTAGCTGGTCTCCCTGCTTCCATTCTTACTCCTCTAGTCAATACCCTCAAGAGCATCCAGGATGACCATCTTACATGGGGATCAGATTATCTCACCGTATTTCACTGGCCTCACACTGCTCTGAGAATGGAATCTAAATTCCTAGCTAAAAAGGACTAGAAATTATCCTGCCTCACTCACCAGGTGTCATTCTCTATCGTCAGAGACTCAAAGGAAACAGAATTCATCCCACATAGTTAAAATGAAGAGACTATCATGAAACAATTCCTTACACAAGTGTGGGCAAGGTTGAGGAAACAAAGGGATGGTTAGGCACCCCCAAAATAGAAACGATGGGCAGCCTTTACCATTCCTAGGTATAAAGGGGCAAGGGAAGGAACCAGAGTCAGAGCAATTGGATCCTTATAGAAAGGGTCATCAATAGGAAGTCCAAAGCAAAAAAAGAGGGAAGGAATACCCTGGCTTCTCTCTCATCCTGTCTTCTGATCTCTTGCTGGTACTTCTCACTGGCTGGGAGGCTTGAGGAAATCAGAAGCCTGAGGTCAAGGGAGTCTGGGTGATTCATATGGTATGACGTAGGAGGACAGGAGCGGGCTACCTCCCAGGACACAGAGCAAGTGAGAGAATGGCAGGGAACAGATCTAGAGGGGTGGAAGGGAGGATTTTTCTTTTTGTTTTGGGGGTACATGTGAAAGTTTGTTACATGGGTGAGTTGCGTGTCACTGAAGTTTGGTGTACAAATGATCTTGTCACCTAGGTAGTGAGCATAGTACCTACCTAACATGTAGTTTTTCAACCCTCGCCGTCCTCCCACCTTCCCCCTACTAGTAGTCCTCAGTGTCTTTTGTTCCCCTCTTTGTGTCTGTGTGTACTCAATGTTTAGCTCCCACTTTAAGTAAGAATGTGTGGTATTTGGTTTTCTGTTCTGGTGTTAATTCACTTAGGAAAATGGACCCCAGCTGCATCCATGTTGCTGCAAAGGACATGGTTTTGTTCTTTTTTATGGCTACATAGTATTCCATGGTATATATGTTATATGTACCACATTGTAGGATGAGTGCATCTGATAGCATAATTTAAGCATACCCTTAGAATGACCCTGTATGGCAGATGCACCTGAATATGTGTTCAGAGCTAGGGAATCCTGGAATGGCCAACCTGAAGATTCATTCCTTATCTATGATAAACATTTAAATGCCCGTCCCATCCCATGGAACATAGGCTGTACAGGGGATTGGGGCCTTGAATTCTGGGTTAAATGAAGGTTTCCAGGTGGAGGTTGTTAGGGGGAGGGTGGTTAGTGAAAACGCTACATAAATTCCATGCCATTTGCAAGTGGTCCTGGTTCTCTTGCCCAGCCCACTGCTACTGGGCCAGGTGAATATGTTATCCAGCCCGCCACCACTGGACTGTTTATGTATGTTAGGCAGTTCTCCTGTCCAGCCCACCACCACTGGAGACTCTCCTCTGTATGGAAGCACCGAATAAAACCCAATGTCTCCTTTGCTGGCTATTGGTCTCTTCTTCGGCCTCTTGAACCTGGTGCCTTCCCTACTGAGGTTAGTAGGAGTTCGGCAAACACAGTTTCTTTATCCAGTAGGTGGAAGGGAGATTAATCAGCATATGTGCCAGTCTCACTCTCGCCAGCTTCACACTTGGTGTGTCCTTATCACAGGGATTTGCACAAGCTTTTTTTTTCAGTGGGTACACTACGCTTTCTACTCTTCACATGACTAGTTCTTCATTCTTCTTCAGATCTTAATTTAAATATTCTTATCACCTTATCTAAGTAGGTATCTCGTTGGTAAGTCCTTTGCCAGTTTTTTTCAGAGTACTTACCACAATTTGTAACTATTTTATTTGCTTGCTTTTCTGTCTTCTCCTCCAGAATATGAGGGCAGCAACAATCTGTCTAGCAAATGCCTGCCTCACAGTAGGTGTTGAATAAATAGTAACTGAATAAATGTTGGCCAAATTATATAGCAAAATCATAAGACTATGTGTAGAGACAATGAATTTATAGAAATATATCCAGGAATTCTAAACTGAGGCAGCACTGAAGAAAATGCACTTACTCTTTATTTTTCTATACAGCATAATCTTAGCTTAAAAAAATGAAAAGTCTTTATGTAAAGTAAAAATTTGCATTGATAAATGCTCCATTCCTTGTTTACTTAAAAGGAGAATGTCTATTATGGTCCAATGGTCTAAAAGAGAATAACTGCATCATTTAAAAGCAAGGTTATGCTCATTTCTTTTACTGCTTTTTCTATAGCAATAGCCTAAAATCACCTGTTTTGGTATGTGATACTGTTGGTACTAACATATTAGTCATTTTCACATCTTTTTTCCTTTTTTTTTTAATTGAAGAAAGTGAACTAAGGAACAGGGAGTAGCTCTGAGTATACGAATATTTGGCTGTACATACCATTTTTTAGATGTGATGAGATGGTAACTGCAAAACACATTCTACAGTGGTGACAACACTTTCACATGATTGTATATTTAAACACCGAAGTGCTTCTCTTATCTCCTGTGAAAGAGGAGCACCAGGTAATGCTAAACCTCAAAGCATTTTAACTTTCATTATGAATGGCAGGGGTCTATTTGCTTTTGCAGAAACAGTCTGTAAGAAGCAACCTTTGACTTCACTTATACACCACATTATTTTTAAAGGCAGCTGCATTTATAATGATTGATCTCCACTTAAGACCTATTCAACAAGGTACACCTTAACATCTAAGCTGTTAACAGAGATTAAAGTTAATCTTCAGTGATGGCAGGAGTGGAAATGCCAGGAAATATCCTAATTATGGAAGGAGGCAAAAGTGAAAGTAAAGGTAGGTGGGGAAATAGCAGAGGAGGATCAAGGAATACTGGATGGCTAACAGGTAAATGAAAATGATTGTTGCCAAGACACTGGGTGGCTAGAGCAGGCCTGATGACATGATGGTTCTTGCTGAATAAGAAAGGGCAGCAGCACCAGCTGAGGAAAGCTATGCATGTTATGATGACCATTTTTGCCATCACCTGTGTCCTGAAAGTGCCTGGGGTGAGCAAAGATCATGGAGGCAGGTGGAATTGGTTTTAAATTCTGGCTCTGCCACTTACACTATTTGCAAAACTTGAGCAAGTCATTGTCAAAGCATCACAAGAGGTCCTCTAATAACATCTTTTCATTCAACATCATTCCCTCATAGTGCTGATGAGGAAAAAAACAGATTCCCAGCTGGGGCCCCTGTCTGTGTGGAGTCCATACATTCTCCCCATGTCTGCATGGGTTTTCTCTGGGCACTCTGGTTTCCTCCCACATCCCAAAGACGTGCATGTCAGGTTCACTAGCAGGTCTACATGGCCCAGCTGTAGTGAGTAGGGTGTGTGTGAGTGCGTTCTGCCTGTGATGGGATGGTGTCCTGTCCAGGTGGGTTCCTGCCTTGTGCCCTGTGCTGATGGGACAAGCTCTGGCCACCCACAACCCTGAACTAAACTATTTGGGGAAATAATTGTCTTACTTGCTTTAATTGATGTTTCTTAAATGTATAGCTCACATTTATTTCAATATTAGAAGTGATTAATAGTACAAGTGTTTGGGGTCTTTATTTAGAAGCCTGGTGATGTTTTTGTGACCAGAAATAGGATATAAGAACTTAAGTATTGTTTGAATCAATTAACTTATGGTGAAGTTGGTTCTGTTATAGGTTGTTTTGCTTGAAGTCTCAATTTCTAAGAACCTATTGATGACATTAGGTGAGAAATTACTGTAGTTTCTTCTTCTGTTAAATGAGGCTAAAACCTACTTTGCCAAGTTACTGTAAAAACAGGAGGCTAGCCTCTTTAGGATCTGTTCCCCTGCCCAACTAAATTACTTAAATGGAACCAAAATAACCAAATGATTAGCCTTTCTCAGGTAGGAAGTCACACGTGGATGTGCGAAGGCTTACAATCAGAATTAAAGGATATAAATTAAACAGTTGAAGCAAATATTTTTCATGAGCAACCTAATCATGAAACACAGAGTAACTTCTGACATTTTAGAAAACACTGAGGTAAGCCCTGACTGTAGCCAGGAAGCTATAGTGCATGTGTAGCTGGCATATCTGACAGGCAAATACTGGACTTTTCTGGTATCCTGTATCTCACAAGCAGTGCTCCCTGAAAATTAATACTTACTGAGGGTTTACATACCACTGGCAAGACATTGGGGATATAAGAATTCTGGACATGGCCTATTCTCTGGTAAAAGTTTTATAACTTTTTGTCAGATATTTAGAGTGGCGAAGTAAAAAAAAAAAAAAAAAAAGTGGGAGGAAAGGAGTCAGGAAATTTGAAAACTGAAGGAGACAATATAAACTCAGCTCCCCTTGGCAAGCAGGAGCAGCCTCACACCTTCCGTGTTTGTCTCTCCCCATTCTACCCTGGTACCAAGGCTAGAACTCTGCATAAGAACCTGAAAGAAGTGTGGGAAGGAGGATGCAAGAAGAGGAGAGGAACCTGTCACCAAAGTACAATTTTGCCTGGGGAAAGCCCAGCCCCTTCCTCTCAGGAACTGAATGGGGAAAGGCATGAGGTGGTTCCTCCCTAGAATGAATGGAACTGAAGAGGAAAGGATCCGGAAGTAGGCTAGTGAGTGCCAAGGCCTGCAAAGCTCTTTGTTCCTGGGTGGAGCAAAAAGAGAGAAAAAAATGCAGGGAAGCATCAGGCAGCTTCATTAGCACCCTACCATTTACCTTCCTTCCTAGCCTTCTTCCAGGTTCTTCCCAGCTCTTTTGCCACCACTGGCTTCCCCACTCCCCTGCCTTATAATAGCATCCTATCCCTGACCTTCATACTTCCCATCTTCTTTCTAAACGTCAAGAGAGCCAAAGGCTTTTCCTTGTCTATATTTTCTCAAGATTGCAAATCTCTACCCAAAGGCTTTTCCTTGTCTATACTTTCTCAAGATTGCAAATCTCTACGAAAAGCAACCTAATTGCCTCATAGTTTACAGCTCCCTCAAACTATGAGTGTTACTCAAGAAAAGTATTATTCTTGCCAGGTGCAGTGGCTCACACCTGTAATCCCAGCACTTTGGGAGGCTGAGTTGGGCAGATCACATGATGCTAGGAGTTCGAGACCATTCTGATCAACATGCTGAAACCCCATCTCTGCTAAAAATACAAAAATTAGCCAGGCTTGGTGGTACACGTCTGTAATCCCAGCTGCTCTGGAGGCTGAGGCATGAGAATTGCTTGAACCTGGGAGGTGGAGGTTGCAGTGGGCCAAGATCGCCCCACTGCACTCCAGCCTGGGTGACAAGAGAGAGACTATCTCCCTGTCTGCAAAAAAAGAAAAAAAAAAAAAAGTCTTACCCTGTTCATTAAAACAAAGAAATATGGGGGAGATATTTCTGGACTCGGGGCTTCCTACCATTTCTAATGCAGATAGTTCAAGGAGCACATGAGAAACATGGCTGACTTCACTAGAGAAGCACTCCTCTGGCTTTTAGTTTTCATCAATTTCTGCCTTTTCTTGGCTAAACTCAGCAATATCCACTCTAATCCCAGGTCCTGATGCATTCTTGCTATATTCTTCAAGCCTAACCTTAACCTAGTTCTGTATTATCCCAGTGATGGTGGTGATGCTGTGATTTACCAGATACCTTAACTCCAGGGCTACAGCTAAGTTACTTTCCACAAAGGTCCCAGAAGATTGATTCTTTGCAGCCAAGGTCATGACTAGATGATATGTTCTGTCAAGCAAAGAGAATCACAAAACCTGGCCTGCAAGTGAAAGAGGAAGGACAGAGTGGAAGCTAAGCTAACAACAGGCTTTGCAGTCAGACTGCATAGGCACAAATCATGGTTTTTCCACCCATTAGCCTGTAGTACTTGGGGCAAGTTAGGGCTCCCTCTTCTCAATTTCCTCACCTTTAATCTAGGAATAAAAGTAGTCTCTATCTTGTAAAATTGCTATAAGGATTGAATGCAATAATGTATGTAAAGTGCTTAGTATAGTCTGAATAAGGTATTTGTGTGCACTATGTGTTAGCTGTTACTAAGTTTTATTCATATTCTAGAACTTTGAGGTTACAACAAAGTATTTATTCAAATACTGAGGAATGAGCCACCTTTGTTAATCCAGCTTTCCACAAAAAGAAGATGGCTGTCAGTATGACAAGAATGAAATTCAGGCTCTGAACTTCTATAAGAGAATGTCAACTCTGCTTCCGGTCTGGTATCTAAAGTATATTGATCCTACCTTAAGCAACAGCACTGAGTTTCAGCACTTTAGGCGCTTGTCAAAAATTCAACTATGAACTGGCTGAATTTAGCACTTGCCAAAGGATTGCTTGAAATGCCTCATTTTCTGAACCATATTATATTTGCTCCCTAAAGAACTGCCTTCACAAAGTTGAGATTTAATGTTTTGTCCTTGTTTTTTTTTTCTTTTTTTTTTTTTATGGAGAATCAATATAACAAAAATCCATCTGAAGGAAACTTTATGTCTTTTGTAAAAATCATATCCTGGACAGCAAATAGGTTTCATCTTAAGTTCCAGTGTCAAATGATTGGTAGTGACTGTCTGGAGTGCTCTGTTAAGAAGGACAGCAAGGTTGAAATGATCGATTAGCACTGTTTGCCTCGGACATCACTGAGGAAGTATGTTGCCTTAGTGATAGAGTTATCCACCCTACCACTGCCATAGTTGAAAGCCTGATGCATTATCTGTAATGTAAGGACCTGCTAAATGTATACATCCCTTCTTAAATTCAATGCCATTGGCTTCCCACTACCGAGCTTGATAGCTCTTAATGTCTCTGTCTGAGTTGTCTGCCTCCCATCAAGTAGCCCTCCAAACTTGAAGATAAAGTTACCTTAAAAGTTTCTAGACTACCAGAGGTACAAGGAGGAGCTGGTACCATTCCTTCTGAAACTATTCCAATCAACAGAAAAAGAGGGAATCCTCCCTAACTCATTTTATGAGGACAGCATCATCCTGATACCAAAGCTGGGCAGAGACACAACAAAAAAAGAGAATTTTAGACCAATATCCTTGATGAACATTGATGCAAAAATCCTCAATAAAATACTGGCAAACCAAATCCAGCAGCACATCAAAAAGCTTATCCACCATGATCAAGTGGGCTTCATCCCTGGGATGCAAGCCTGGTTCAATATACACAAATCAATAAATGTAATCCAGCATATAAACAGAACCAAAGACAAAAACCACATGATTATCCCGATAGATGCAGAAAAGGCCTTTGACAAAATTCAACAACGCTTCATGCTAAAAACTCTCAATAAATTAGGTATTGATGGGATGTATCTCAAAATAATAAGAGCTATCTATGACAAACCCACAGCCAATATCATACTGAATGGGCAAAAACTAGAGGCATTCCCTTTGAAAACTGGCACAAGACAGGGATGCCCTCTCTCACCACTCCTATTCAACATAGTGTTGGAAGTTCTGGCCAGGGCAATCAGGCAGGAGAAGGAAATAAAGGGTATTCAATTAGGAAAACAGGAAGGCAAATTGTCCCTGTTTGCAGATGACATGATTGTATATCTAGAAAACCCCATTGTCTCAGCCCAAAATCTCCTTAAGCTGATAAGCAACTTCGGCAAAGTCTCAGGATACAAAATCAATGTGCAAAAATCACAAGCATCCTTATACACCAATAACAGACAAACAGAGAGCCAAATCATGAGTGAACTCCCATTCACAATTGCTTCAAAGAGAATAAAACACCTAGGAATCCAACTTACAAGGGATGTGAAGGATCTCTTTAAGGAGAACTACAAACCACTGCTCAATGAAATAAAAGAGAATACAAACAAATGAAAGAACATTCCATGCTCATGGGTAGGAAGAATCAATATCGTGAAAATGGCCATACTGCCCAAGGTAATTTATAGATTCAATGCCATCCCCATCAAGCTACCAATGACTTTCTTCACAGAATTGGAAAAAACTACTTTAAAGTTCATATGGAACCAAAAAAGAGCCCACATCGCCAAGTCAATCCTAAGCCAAAAGAACAAAGCTGGAGGCATCACACTACCTGACTTCAAACTATACTACAAGGCTACAGTAACCAAAACAGCATGGTACTGGTACCAAAACGGAGATATAGATCAATGGAACAGAACAGAGCCCTCAGAAATGATGCTGCATGTCTACAACCATCTGGTCTTTGACAAACCTGAGAAAAACAAGCAATGGGGAAAGGATTCCCTATTTAATAAATGGTGCTGGGAAAACTGGCTAGCCATATGTAGAAAGCTGAAACTGGATCTCTTCCTTACACCTTATACAAAAAGTAATTCAAGATGGATTAAAGACTTACATGTTAGACCTAAAACCATAAAAACCCTAGAAGAAAACCTAGCCAATACCATTCAGGACATAGGCATGGGCAAGGACTTCATGTCTAAAACACCAAAAGCAATGGCAACAAAAGCCAAAATTGACAAATGGGATCTAATTAAACTGAAGAGCTTCTGCACAGCAAAAGAAACTACCATCAGAGTGAACAGGCAACCTACAAAATGGGAGAAAATTTTCGCAACCTACTCATCTGACAAAGGGCTAATATCCAGAATCTACAATGAACTCAAACAAATTTACAAGAAAAAAGCAAACAACCCCATCAAAAAGTGGGCAAAGGACATGAACAGACACTTCTCAAAAGAAGACATTTATGCAGCCAAAAGACACATGAAAAAATGCTCACCATCACTGGCCATCAGAGAAATGCAAATCAAAACCACAATGAGATACCACCTCACACCAGTTAGAATGGCAATCATTCAAAAGTCAGGAAACAACAGGTGCTGGAGAGGATGTGGAGAAATAGGAACACTTTTACACTGTTGCTGGGACTGTAAACTAGTTTGTAAACCATTTTGGAAGTCAGTGTGGCGATTCCTCAGGGGTCTAGAACTAGAAATACCATTTGACCCAGCCATCCCATTGCTGGGTATATACCCAAAGGATTAGAAATCATGCTGTTATAAAGACACATGCACACGTATGTTTATTGCGGCACTACTCACAATAGCAAAGACTTGGAACCAAGCCAAATGTCCAACAATGATAGACTGGATTAAGAAAATGTGGCACATATACACCATGGAATACTATGCAGCCATAAAAAATGAAGAGTTCATGTCCTTTGTAGGGACATGGATGAAACTGGAAACCATTATTCTAAGCAAACTATCACAAGGACAAAAAAAACAAACACCACATGTTCTCACTCATAGGTGGGAATGGAACAATGAGAACACATGGACACAGGAAGGGGAACATCACACTTCGGAGACTGTTGTGGGGTGGGGGGAGGGGGGAGGGATAGCATTATGAGACATACCTAATGCTAAATGACGAGTTAATGGGTGCAGCACACCAACATGGCACATGTATACATATGTAATAAACCTGCACATTGTGCACATGTACCCTAAAAATTGAAGTATAATAATAAAAACAAAAAAAGTTTCTAGAATCAATTCACACAGGAGGAGATTGGAAGACAGGATTTTTCTCAAATCAAAGCGAAAAGAGTAAGGTAAGGAAATTTAGTGTGGGTTGCATAATATGAATGAAAGAGCCTGATTAGTGGTATTAAGCATATGCAGATGAAGAGGGTCTGAACAGAAAAAGGAGAGCCAAAGTGGGGGGAAAGAATTTGAAGGAAAATATTCTGATCCTGGGCCATTAGGATAATGATGGTACTTGAGACAGCTCAAAATGATAAATCATTACAGTTTGTTTTAAGAAATTCTTTGCCAGAATCATTTCAGTGATATTAAATTGTTTAAGTGGACATCTGTGGAGTGCTATGGCAACTGGGTGGGTTTTATGGGCCAGTCTGGTACATCTATTAAAACAGCTACACCTGTTTTATGGAAGCTGTTTGCAACGCTCCTTTGCCAAATATAAATCTGGTTAATCCTACTTTTTTGTCATTTTAATTCTATAGATTACTTAAACCAGAAGGAATGTGGGTGCACTAAATTGTTTCCAATTTAACAAACAAAACATGTTTTTTTAAAGCACGAAAACCATACTCAATTTAGATGGCAGTTTTAGAACTTATGGTTCAGTTTTATATATTTTCTATTTGAAAGATTTACACAACAAAATCAGAGCAAAACACTCTAATGGGAAAGCATAAAAGAGACTGCCTATTCTTATTCTACTCAAAGATTTGCTTATTGGAAATAGGGTAAATATTTTATCATCCAAATTTAATAATAATCACCGTAACACACCAAAATAGAAATTGTTATAAATATCAACAGTAATAATTATAATAATAAATACCTATATATGGCTTAATCTGTGCCAAGTGCTATTCAAAATGCTTTATGGATGTTGTTTAATCTTCAAGCAACCCCATGGGATGTGTCCTTTTATTATTCCCATTTTATGGATGAGGAAACTGAGGCACAAGGACACTAAGTAACCTACCTAGGATCACATGGCTAGTGAGTTTCAGAACCAGAATTCCAACCCAGGCAGTCTGGCCCTAGCATCTGTCATTTAAACCACTTTGATATATACTGTCTTCACCCTTGACCCAGAAATTCTAATGCATATGTGTAAGGCATGATTTCAGGAGTTAAGTTGGGCTATTTCTGAACTTTATAATGATATCTCACCATTTCTTTGCCTGTCATTAATGTTTAAATGGAAAAGGGAAAGAATGCTTATAAGTTTGGCTGGGGAGGAAAGGAAGAATCCAGTTGGCAGGACAAGTTGGTGATAGCATTCCATCCTGCTTACTAAAATGAAATTTTCTCTACTTAGATAAAACCTTTCTTTTGAAGTGCCCAAGAGACCTTCTGCAGTAAATCATCAATAATTGTTATTGGCTTCCTATTTCTTTGTTGTGACACTATATTTGTCAGAATATCCCTGAGTGGTCACTGTTTTTTGAACTGTGAACTTAGCGGTGATGGTATAGCTTCTGAATTGGTTTCTGACAACTTTTGCCAGAGGATTTAGGAATAATAATTATTCTTAGCCCCACCAAACCACATGGTGACACCAGCAAACTCTGAAATGCAATGAGCAGAATCATCACACTGCAGAGAGATGTAGCCTAATGACATGGAAAGAGATGCCAAATCATTTTTAACTTTAGAGGGTCTTGCCTTGCAAGATTTAATTAGCTTACAGTTGAGAAGTAATTTGACATTTCAAATTATAGTTATTTAAAGACTCTTGAATTGCTCATCATTTCACCTGATAAAACTGCAATATAAGGAGAGTCCCATGGAAAAAATGATTAGAATTAAAACAAAATCCCTACAGAGAAGGAACAAAAAGAGTGAAAAGAAAACCAGCGTGGGAATCAGACAGCATTTGGATATAGCACCACAGGTGTGATGTTGGGTGGGCTATTACTGAACTTCTCTGAGGCTTTCTCATTTATAAATTATCACTTACAGTTTTGTGAGAGTTAAAGGAACTTGGTAAAGTTGCTGGCATGGTGTGATTCCTCAATAAATTTTGGTTACTTTTTTGGGGGGGCTGAGGGGACAGGATCTCTCTCCATCACCCAGGCTAGAGTGGCATGATCACAGCCCACTGCAGCCTTGACGTCCTGGGCTCAAGTGATCCTCCTGCCTCAGCCTCCTGAGTAGGACTGAGGCACTAGGACTGGAGGACTGGGACTACAGGAGCGCCCACAATGGCCAGCTGATTTTTCTTAACTTTATTTTTGTAGACAGGGTTTTGCTATGTTGCCCAGACTAGTCTTGAACTCTTGTGCTCAAGCCATCCTCCTGCCTTGGCCTCCCAAAGTGTTGGGATTACAGGTGTGAGCCACTGTGCTGGGCCAATTTTGGTTCATTTATTAATATTCTTCCTATTCTCTTTTTATACTAACACTGAAAAATTTCTCTGAGAGTCCCCATTTCTGAAGTATATTCCTTCCTCTTCAACTCTACTCTTGCTTTTCAATATCCATCATCCCTGGCCTGATTGACTGCAACAACCTCCTAATTACACTCACCATATCTAGTTTTTTTTTCTCAGCAACTTAACACATCTTTAGAAAAATAACCAGCAATGTTATCTTCCTAATTCATAAAAACTATCAATCCCTTGCCTACAGAATAAAATTTAAAAATCGGTGCCTATTTCTTCAGATCCATCTATCATCACTTCTCCACTCACTCCTTATTCTCCAGCCAAACCAATATACTACACTAGTAGTGTGGCTTTTATACATGTTTATCTCTCATCCAAAAATGCCGTGCTTACCATTTGTGATTTTTTACTTGTTCTATGAAACCCGTTAGCAACATCCCCTATTCCATCAACATACCTCTAACTGAAAGGCAAAAATAAAAACTCTATTTTATTTAAAGTCTTCATAGCAATTATATATACTTCTGTTAGCATTTCTCTCACTGCATTCTATTTGTTCTATATTATTCTATTTGATAGTCTATGAACTCACTAAGGAAGGGAATTATTTCTTATTCATCTTTGTATCGCCAGGGTCTAGAACAGTCTCTGGAATCTTATATAGTACACATTGAACAGACACTGGATGACAGAATGTCCAGACAGTTTTCTCTAATAGTTCACTCTCATTCCCAGTTCAGCCTGTAAGCTATAATTACATTTCTCACTTTTGGCTAACCATTCATTTTCCTTTATTAGAAACTAAGGGATTTTATCAACATGAACTGAGCTAATGAATATTCCCTAACTGCTACAAACACATAGTCTGCGAAAATATAAGAAAAATGAACCTTCAATTCATACGTAAGTTTGAAAGATAAAATAGGAAGTTGATTATCAGAATAAAGAGGAAATAAAAGCCAGGGCCAGTCAGCTATCAGTTGATGCCAAAGTAGGGTATGTGTTTATTGGGGGATGAGCTATCTAGCCTAAATGTATACAGGAACCAGAGGGTTAATATGTGTGCATGTGTGCACAGACACACATAAAATTATAGATGGGGGCCTCAGGATTGTAACACCTATAGTGAGACAGTAGATGTGGCCTTGGGCTTAAATAAGGTGGGAAGCTAGAACTGAGCCTCCTGCAGAAAGCCAGACCTTGGAATTACTGCTCCCTCTGTGAAAGGAGTTCTAGAAACTTCTGTATGGAAAATCAAAAACAAACTAGCAAAAAATAAATAAAAAATAAATAAGCTTGTCTCTGTCCAGGCTTTGGGTTGGGTTGAGTAAAAAGTCGACTGTGAGAAATTAAGTCCTTAAGACCAAACCATGTACATGACCTGAGTTTGACTTTAAACTACCCTTGTGAGGGAATCCCAAGCTGAGAAAGACATTTAAAAACTCATTCTATGTCAGTAAAAGCCTTGACGTACCCTTTGAATAAAATGCAAAGCTTTTCTAGGGGGACATACCAGCAATCCATGCTACAGGTACTCTCACGGAAAAAACGACCCCCAATAAACATAAAGTCACATTCCAAAGTTACTAACTACACAAGGAAATGATACACCATGAGGGAGAGTCAGTATTTATAATAGGAAGAGTCACTTCTTTAGAACTTCAGAGAACAGAGCAATTTGAAAGTCACTGTAAAATATGTTTAAAACTATAATAAGTAAATAGGATACCATAAACAACAAATTTGAAAAAGAGCCAAATAGGGTTCTAGAAATTGAAATAATTTTTTAATAAAAAAGGACCTGCAAACAACATATTAAACAGAGCTAAAAACTTAGTGATCTGAAAGAAATTACTCAGAATGGAACACAGAGAGATAAAGGAAGAAACAAGGAGATGGATGGGATACAACTGGAGTTAAAGCTTTCTTAGGTAAGATGTTTGTGCTATAAGAGAATGAGCTATTAATTTCCTACTTTAAGTCAAATATGAGTGTTATAAATTTAAGGGTAACCACTAAAAGAACAGAAATAAAATATAACTTCCAAGTGGTCAAGGTTAAAAAATAAGAATCATGTACTACATATAACAACTTGAAATTAATCTAAATGTATAGCCTTAAATTGCCTATTAAAAAAAGTAAGATTAAGCTTCCTGGGTTAAGCATTCAACTCAAAAAGTTGGAAAACAATGTATTACAAAAGTGGAAAGAAGGATTAAGAAAATAATTGAAATGGAAACTTTGAGAGTATTACCTAGAGCAAAAATATGATTCTTTGAACAGACCAATGAAATACAAAACCTCTGAAAAGATTAAGTAAGAAAAATATACAATATTAGAAATTTAAAAATACAGTATCAGCATTGTACAGATACAGCAGAGAACAAAAAACTATATATACTTTTACATATATAGCTATCTATAAACTCTCACATAACTCTTATAACTCTATACTATTAAACTGGAAACAAAATGACACTTCTAGAATATTATAATTATTAGAATTGACAAGAGAAAAAAATAGAAAACTTAAAAATACCTATAACCATTAAAGAAATGGTATTGGTGATTAAAAATCTATCCACTAAAAAGCACCAGGTCCAGAGGTTTTAAAGACAAGTTCTACCAAATCTTTAAGGAACCCAATACAGAGTGTTTGAGATATAAAAAAGATTAAAACACCCCAACTTAATTTATCAAATATAATTTTATCATAAAACTATGTGAGGATGACTAGAAAAATTATAAAATAATCTAATAATGAATGTATGTGTCTACAAGTCTTAAATAAAGGAAAGACAACTCAGTCTAACAATGTATAAAAATACCATATTTGATGACCAACAGAGGTTATGGTCAAGAATGGAAGGAAGTTTAAATATGAGAATATCTGTAATGTAATCCATGACATTAACAGACTAAAATCAAAAACATATGATCAACTGGACAGATGCAGAAAAAAAGCATTCAATGAAATTCAACACCCATGAATAATAACAAGCTTTAGCAAACTAGAAAAGTAAGCACTTTAATCTATGACTAAGTTATATTTTTAGATCCTGTATCAGTCAAGAGGGGTTATACCAAAGTAATAAATAACTCCCAAATTTCGGAAACTTAACATGTAAAAGATTATGTCTTCTTCGCACTACATGTTCCATGGGGCAGCAGGAGGTTCTGCTTATTCTGGTAACTCAGGGACTTAGGCTGGTACATTCTTCCATAATCAGCAGAGCATTGAGATGGGAACAGGGACATTTCTAAAGCATCTTCCTAAAGTGACATATGTCAGCTCATACTCATCTTCACTGGCTAAAGCAACTGCTTCACCATATTTCCTTGTCAACTGTGACAAAGATTTCTGTAGTTTGTAAGCTACTCAGTTTATGATACTTCGTTAAAGCAGCCCAAATGGATTAAGACAATATTTCTGAATCTTCAGTTTCTCCTAAAGAGAAATGTAAATATAAAATATTTAGCCATTATTACTTCTAACTTTTCTTCAACCTCTAGTCTTTTTTCTAAATCACTGTCATTTAAAAATATTTCCCATTTTAGTCTGATTTCTGATTATTTCTTTGCAAATGGAAGCCTGAAGAAAAAATGATAATTTG
This sequence comes from Pan troglodytes, assembly GCF_028858775.2. Lineage (NCBI taxonomy): Eukaryota > Metazoa > Chordata > Mammalia > Primates > Hominidae > Pan > Pan troglodytes. The sequence goes on from NC_086015.1 coordinate 62,991,842, forward strand.
CCAAGAGACCATCAATACCCATGGTTCCAAATGTTATGATGATGTCTTTTGCCAGGAGTTCATTTCTAAAATATTTACATTCTGTGTTTTTTTAAAAACTATTTTTCCAGGTTAGATAACACAAGATGAAATTAGTGCATTGCATTTAAACAATACTAAATGTAAAATTAATGATAAACTGGCAGAAATAATGAAAAATCATGAGTAAAAGTCAATATTTTAGTCCTTTCATCACTGAAATCAATCAAAATCCGAAATTTCCACTGTGCCTTTTTTTCTTTTAGAGATTTACTCTTACTGTTACTAAAATTAGGACTAGTTGAAAAATCCAGATGATGATGTATAAGACACACAGAATCTAGGTCATTCTATCATTGGCTCTAGATCTGCAATACTAATAGCAGAGCTTCTTATGTAAAGAAAGCAAATATACAGAATTAAGATAGCAAGGAAGCCAATGTACTTAGTAAGAACATGCTGTTTTTAGAATTTTTGCTAATGATGATTACATTTTAAATTCTTCCTAGAGTTTCACTGGATACAGCATTACTCATTTCCTGTTTTTAAGAAGTATTCAATATCACTGAAGTATGCAAAGATGACACTATAAGTAGTTCATGACCAAAGATTTCAAGATTCATTAATAAACTTTTTTAGATATTCCACTCTACCTAAGGAAGATAAAATTTTGTAATATAAGTACATTCCAAACAAATCTATAAAAGTGAACTTATGAATAAAAAAGTTAAGTTTGACTTGTATACTGCTTTAGATAAAATAAACAGAGGCTCAGTTTATACTTCACAAGCAGATGATTATTTTTCAATATTGGAAGTAAATTATTTCCATAGTCTATGTAAAAAAATTTAAATGGCAGTAAGATATTCTGACGAAGAAAATTTATTACAAAATTAATGCTTACCATATATGGCTTCATTTGGATGAGAGCAAGAAATGAGCCATTTATTGATTTATTATCAGCAAAGCACAAGACAAGGCATGAGCTATAGCAGAAACAGAAAAAATCATGACCTCTGAGAAAGGTGGTGGTCAAGAGTTTCAAAAGAGTCAAGAGTTAATCCTGTGGATAAAGTATAAAAATTATAGTAAATGAAAGTAATTTGTATCAAGAGAAACTCCCAATGGAATTAAATGCCTAAGAGGTGCCTGCAATGTACTGATGAACAGCATGTAATAAAGACAGGAGCACAAGGAATGCATTTTGTGTTCTCACAATGCCCTGGAAACACTCTGAACTGCAGTCCTGATCAGCCCTCAGAGAGGTCCTGAGATGAAGAAATTAACAACTCCAAAGAGACAGAAATACTGGCAGAGTAAATTAAAGTAGAAATGCCTTCAAACAATGTCTAGCCTCTGCTACTAAGGCTACTAGCTTCTGCTATGAAGATGTAAAATAGAGCTGGAATTCTTTGTTTATTTATTCTTCTTCCCAAGAATAACTAATGAGTTGTAGTTGGTTTTGTATACGTGTATTAAAAATGCCCGGTTTTTGTCTTGTTGCTAGAGAAAAGACACTGCATCTACTGCTGCTGAGGAGTTCTTTGAAATACCTGAAGTACTGCATAGAGTAAACAGGAGCTTTTCCAGCTCCTAGAATGCTCTTTATATGGCTTGCTCCTCATCCTTTGAGTCTCAGTTCAAATGTTACTTTCTTAGAGGTACTTATCCTGACCATTTTTCCTAAAGTAGATCTTTCTGTGTACTTTCTTATTGCAGGGCTGAGCATCCCAAATCCAAAGATCAGAATTCTGAAATGCTCTAAAATCTGAAACTTTTTCAATGCCAACGTGATGCTCAAAGGAAATGCTCACTGGAGCATTTTGAATTTCAGATTTTCAGATTTAGGATGCTCAGCTGGTGTGTGTGTGTGTGTGTGTGTGTGTGTGTGTGTGTGTGTGTATGTGTGTAATGCAAATATTCCAAAATCTAAAAAAGTGTAAAACCTGAAACATCTTTGGTACCAAGCATTTCAAATAGGAATACTCAACCTGTGCTCTGTGCACTTATTTCTTAACACTCACTTTGTTATTTTTTTTAAAAACCTGCTTTTCTTTCCTGGCTCCATACCAGAATGCAAACTTCATGAAGACAGAGATTTTATCTGCCTTGATAACTGAAAATTTTCTCAGCAACTTTACTTGGCACATAGTGGGCTCTAATAAATATTTATCAAATGAATGAATTTCCAATATAAAGAAAACATTAAAAATATCTTTTCTAGGTACACAATCATGAACACTTGAATGAATAAGTATGTCTTTTTTCAAAGGAAAGCATTTACAATATTTTCTTTCCCTTGAGGTCTACATTATATAAATTCCAATTGTGGTCCACATCCTTAACAAACTGTAGTTGAACCAAATACTCATCAGTAACCATCTCCAACCAGATTTCTTCAGCTGTGACCTCTGACAGAGGCTCAGTAACAAACTGCTTACCTCCTCCCTAGGAAATTAATGATGTCTTCTAAAGGCTACATATGAAACAGCATGTTCAATAAATATTCACTGAATATTAAATATTCTTGAATGTTTGAACCTCAATATGAATGAATCACACTCCCCTCAAATAATATACTTGACTTCGATTACCTTCATGGTCTATATTTGCTTAAAATATATCCCTTAAAACATCAGTTCCCAACCTTTTTGGCACCAGAGACTGGTTTTGTGGAAGACAATTTTTCTATGAACGGGGTAGGGGGAAGTTATGGTAGTACAGGGAGGGGATGGTTTCAGGATGAAACTGTTCCACCTGAGATCTCAGGCATTAGATTCTCATAAGGAGCACACAACCTAGATCCCTCACATGTGCAGTTCACAATAGGGTCTGCTCTCCTATGAGAATCTAATACCACTGTTGATCTGACAGGAGGCGGAGGTCATGTGGTAATCCTCTAGCCCCTGTTCACCCCCTGCTGTGCGGCCCGTTCCTAACAGGTCACCTACAGGTACTGGTCTGTGGCCCAGGGCTCGGGGACCCCTGACTTAAAAGTAAATTAGGTTTTACAACAATTATTCTAGATAAGTCAGCAAAATAAGGAAATTTCAAGTAGGTTCAAAATGTTACTGATTTAGCAACATTATTACTGCTGCTAAACACATAGTAAGCAAACTATTGTTATTAAGTTCTACAGTATTAAGTATTTTGTTTCTATAATGCTTGTGGCAACCCTATGAAATGGGTTAGCATTGTTATCCTCATTTTACCAATAAGAAACCTGGGGCACAAGAGGTTAAATGACATGCCTAGGGTCTCAGCCAGCAAATGGTAAAGCTGAGATTCAAACCCAAGCAGTCTGATTCCAGGTTGTGTGCTGTTAATCACTAATTTACCCAGTGCGATTCTAAGATGCCTGCCTGCAAATGTATTATTACCAGTACCTGACCAGGTTAAGCACAAAAATTTAGATTGTTCAGAAACTTATATACCAATTTGACATTGCTGTAACATCCAAGTATGTGATCACTGGGCTCATCCACTGGACAGGGTGATTGGGGTTGTCAAAGGCACATGGGGAGTGAGTGGCATATGGCCCTAACTATGTACTGGCACTATGTACAGTCAGTTGAATGACATATTGGTCAGAAAAACAAGAAATTAAAATGAAAGAAAAAAACCTCACCTCGTTCTTCAAATGGTTTGAGAAGTTCTAGTCTACACTAATCTCATTTGAATTGTCAGAAGATCTTCATATCTCTTGGGAAAAGAATGCTGGAGTATCACATTTTGCCTGCCTCCATCAGACAATAAATACAAAAATAATTTTGAAATTTGTTCAAATTTACATTTATAAATTTAGTACATATTTTAATGAAGACATTATATAAAAACATTTGAATATGTAATATATAAATAATTTGTTGCTCTTACTGCATGAAAATATAATGCTTAGTCATGTAAGGTATGTAAAAAATATCTACATAAATATCCATCCGGAACTGGAAGTTTTCAGTTTTATCCAAAAAAGGGGAAAGCTTATTTTAAAATAAAATACATACTTTATTTTAAAGCTTATTTAAAATAAAAATACATATATAATTTACATTTTTAATTTATAAAACACCCCTGTCCCTCAAAAACAAATTTCAAGAATCTAACTCCTTGTTTTGGCTTTAAAATGATTTGGCAAGTGATTTAAATCAGATCAGGAGCTACAAAGGAGAAAAACGTGGGGAGTACTTTTCCAATTGAGGAATTCAAACAGTTTCTAAAATAGAATAGTAGTATTGAATATATCTAACACCACAGAGGAAAAAATGAAATATTCCGCATATATTGATTTTCTATATAAACTATGCATTATTCCCTTCATTTTTAATAGAATGCTTCCTAAAATGCAGTACATATTTCTTTTTTTGTAAATGCATTACAAACTTCTTTGTAAAAAGAGCATTCTGTCCGTGATTCAGAACTTTCAACAAAGCCTGTAAACTCTGAAGCAGGAAACCAGTACCGTGTGATTGACTGAAATAGAGAACGCTGTTTACCCCTAATTCTGGCCTCTTCTCTAGTTATCTTCATGGTGAATTTCTTTTTTTTTTATTTCCAACTTTTAAGTTCAGGGGTACCTGTGCAGAGTGTGTGTTTGTTACATAGGTAAACGTGTGTCATGGTGGTTTGCTGCACAGAACATCCCATCACCTAGGTATGAAGCTCATCATCCATTAGCTATTCTTCCTGATGCTCTCCCTCCTCCCATTCCCCATCCTCCAACAGGCCCTAGTGTGTGTTGTTTCCTTCCACGCATCCATGTGTGCTCATCATTCAGCTCCCATTTATAAGTGAGAACGTGTATTTGGTTTTCTGTTCCTGCATTAGTTTGCCGAGGATAATGGCTTCCAGCTACATCTGTGTCCCTGGAAAGGATATGATCTTGTTCCTTTTTATGGCTGCATAGTATTCCATGGTGTATATGTACCATACTTTCTTTATCCAGTCTATCAATGATGGGCATTTGGGTTGATTCCATGTCTTTGTTATTGTGAATAGTGCTGCAATGAGCATACATGTGCAAATATGTTTGTGATAGAATGATTTATATTCCTTTGGGTATATACCCAGTAATGGGATTGCTGGGTCAAATGGTATTTCTGCCTCTAGGTCTTTGAGGAATCATGACACTGTCTTCCACAATGGTTGAACTAACTTACACCCACTTCATGGTGAATTTCCAAGGAGACACTTTCATCTGCCTCAATCGACCTTTCCCTTGCTTGCCTTTCCATTTAAATAAAAACCTATCTTCCTAGGTAACTACAGAGACGGAAGAACTACAGAGAAAAGAAACATACATGCGCACAAACACATGTATGCCTTGCAAGCTCAGCATACACTGAGCTTAACTGACACACCATTCCAAGTCAATGGACTTTGCATTTCTTAAAGCCTGCAGTGCTCTCATTGCTCACAGGCCTTTTTCTGCCTGCTTCTGAGATTCATTACAGATGGCTAAGGCTGGAAGTATGATGGCTGGATAAGTGGGGCATTACTTGATCTTCTATCATTCTGGTAAGAATTCTATGAGGCAGAGAAAAGGCATATGCCATTATTCTCATTTTTTTTTAAATGGGGAAACTGCAGCACACAAAGAAAGTTAAGTAACTTGCCCAAGGCACCAAGCAAATTGGTGTCAGAGAATTCAGGTCTTTAAAACTGTGTTCTTCTCCTCGTCAAATAACAATAATGCCTTCCCCCTTCCCCCAGTTTTTCCCACACTTGTTATCCAAGTACAATATATATCTAAATTGTATTTTATGCATTTCTAGACACCTCCAATCATCAAATTATAATTTCCTATTATGTTTTATTTGAAATGTTAGCTTTTAAAATGATATCCATAAATCTTTCAAACATGCAATTAGCAGGAAGAGGAGAGAAAGGATGGTTGGAAATAAAAAAAAAGAACAGTTTCAATGACTTTGCTCGGGTAAAGAACCAAAAGATTAAAAAAAACAAAAAACAAAAAGCAAAACCAACAATTCCGGCAGGTGAGGGAAGAAGGTTCTTTGTGACAGGGTTTTGCCTCTTTGCCTCCTTATGCAGCAGGGGGAGCTATGGTACTATTCGTTAAGGTTACAGGAAGACAACAAGTCTGAAAAAATAATCCAATTCGCTCCTAGGATATCCATTTTCTTTTGCATTTTCAAATGGTTCTTTTCTGTTTTTGAAACGTTTTTCCTCCATGCCCTGAGAACCTCGGGCTGCACTACCTATATCCCTTTTTCTCTGGAATGACAGAGGGTTACCACCTTCGCTGTACATCCTTATGATGTCATTTTGATAAAGATATTAGGAGATACAGTTGCACAAAGCAGCCTGCCTTCCTCTGCCCCATCACTCTATAGGTTTCCTCCATAATTTATCAAATCTATTTTTTAGCCCAAAAAGAGGACTCTTCTGCAACTGAAAAATTCCCAGAACAACCACTGGCACATGTCTTTACATTTTCAGTTACAATCCATCAGAAATGATTGTCAAAAATATCTCACTAAAAAAAAAAAAACACTATTTGTAGAAATTTTTAAAAATTTATTCAAATAATAAATTGTTTCCAAAAGTAGTCTAAGTAATTAATTTTGAGTAGAAAAAAATCTTTTTTAAGAGTTTGTAGGAATCAAAGAATTTCATCCTTATATAAGGCTGCATCTAACATTACTGTGAAGATCAATTTTTTTGTTTCAACTGAATGGGCTCTTGGGTCCCCAGAGATTTGGTTAAACATTATTTTGGGTGTATCTGTGAAGGTGTTTTTGGCCGAGATCAACACATAAATCAGTAGACTGAGTGAAGTAAATTGCCTCTCAAATGTGGTTAGGTCTCATCCAATCAATTGGAGCCCTGAATAGAATAAAATGGTGGAGTAAGGGAAAATTTGCTCACTCTGTCTTTTTAGTTGGAACATAGGTCTTTTGCCTTGGGACCCTTCCAACTTGGACTGGAGCTTATACCATTGGCTCTTCCAGTTGTCAGGCCTTCAGACTCAACCTGGAACTATCTATTGGTTCTTCTGACTTTTCAGCTTGCCAGACTGTAGGTCATGGGACTTCTCAGCCTCCATGACCATATGAGCCAATTCTGTATAATAAATCTATCTATCTATCTATCTATCTATCTATCTATCTATCTATCTATCTATCTATTGTTTCTGTTGCTCTGGAGAGCCCAGATTAATATAATTACTAATTTCATGTTAAATTGCTTTGGTATAAATGAAGCAAAAAAAAAAAAGTGTTTACTTACAATATTCCCTTCTAGGTAACAACACCATAATTGGGTTTTCCAGTAAACAACAGGCATAGTTTCCAAACTTATTTATACAAATAAATCTCACCTGTAATAACCGTGCTTATTTTTATATATTTGACTATAAATAGATGCTAACATGGTAGCAAAAGAGAATGAGGATATCACCTCTGTGTCTTCCTGATATCTGGGAAAGCCCATTCTAGGCTTCACGTGACAACCCACATGGCTGCCTTTATCTACTCTTCCTACCAGAAAAATATTTAAAACCTTTACCAAAAAAACAGCTGTGATTTATCTTGTTTGTAATTTTTAAGATACAGACAGATTACAAATAGATGTATAATGTATGACATACACACAACTTGAAATCCACAAACTTCGTTATTTGCTTCCTCTTAATAAGTTCCTTTACATAGACAGCCTTTTCAGGTCAGAGTATAGAAACAAATGTACTGACTGCCTACTATATCCTGGGCCAGGAAAACAAAAAGTGTGCTATGTGAACTGTTTATTGCTGATCTACAGAGAAAAAAAGAAGCTAGAGCTAGAACGTAAATTAAATTTATCAATAAGCAAACATTTTTTTCCTAGCAAGAATTTTCCAAAGAAGGAAGGAGAGTGCTGATTTATATTGTGGCCCAAGTTCCTTATCTCACTGTAATGGCAACTTTGAGTAGCATTGTTCTAGATAATTCTAGATGCTTTTGAGACAGCCAGGTGGGAGGGGTTCTCCAACAGGCATGCCCACTGGGAAGAGCGCACACCGGGGTGGAGCCACAGAGGTTCGCACCTTTTGCAGCCGGGAGGAGCCTGGCCCCTCCTCTTCCTGTGTGGAATCTGGGATTCAAGCTGTGGTGGGAAGCACTCCAGGAGGGACTCTGGCCTTGTGGAGGATTACTGTTTCCCCTTTTCACCCAAAAAACTCCTGCTTTACTCACCCTTCAAACTTTCTGTGAGCCTAAATTTTCATGTCCGTGGGACAGACAAGGATGCTGTCTTTAGCTGAACTAAGGAAAAGTCCTGCAACACTTTCAGATGTATTATTTTGTTATTTACAATGGCTAACATTTATTTAATTCTATGTGCCCAATACTTGTACTAACTCATTTAATCCTCATTAAAAAACTTGTGAAATAAGTACTATTAATATTATTATCTCTACCCTATAGATGAGAAAAATGGAAGCACAAATGTTAAACATAGTAAGTAGTGAGCTGGGATCTGGCTCTAGAACATGCTCTTACCACTTCACTATACTGCCTCCTTTGAAATCTGAATCCTCATGACAATTCAGTGAGGAAAACAATGTCGCCATTTAAGAGTTGAGAGACAGCACTCCTAGATTGTTAGCTTCCCAAAGACAAAGGCTGTACTAATTGATTCTGCATATTCTCTCTAGAAGCCTCTAATGATGGCCTCAAGCTCATAGGCATTGTAGAGAAATGCAGAAGTGTCATGAAACATGGCCTTCTACTCTCATGAAGCTCACAACCTCATGGAAGAGATACTACCAAGTACAAAGTGGAAGGGCTGCCCTGCCCTGGGCTTGGAAGAATGAATGTGACGATCAAAAAATTATTTTAAGGACCTCTAAGCCTTGAAAGTAAACAGGTCTAGTCTTGTAAGACTGTAAATGCCCACATGTCTTATTCTACCATTTGTACACTAATGAGATACAGGAAGAGGGACAAATAAGTAACTCTCGATAGCAATGTACAGACTGTAGGGTCTGTCTTCTGCCTTGGGGAGTGGGTATAGGGGGGTCCAGCAAAGAATTAGACAAATAAGATCCCATAGAAGGCAAGGTCAAGACAGTACGTAAATTTATCCTACTCTCCAAAAGTGGGATTGAGAGCTTCAGAGTCCACAGTCAGTTTTCCATAGAGTTGGCCTCTGTGATTTGAATAAAGTGATCAAAAGCACTAGCCCAAGCTTGAAGGTTATTATAACCAAAGTCTTTGGACTTTGGTAGCTGTGGGGTAGACAGCTGTCTAAGGGCAAGTCCTTCAAGGTCATGGCAGATTCTGCAGAAGTGGTACAGACTGCAGTAGCAGCAGTGAAATAAGCTCATTAAGTTTAGGAGGGACCCTCTCAATACATGTTTTCCGAAGTAGTAAAAGATTAGGAGCAAAGATTCTGAAGTCTCATAGGTCTGTTTTAAATGCCCATTTTGTTCCTTGCAAACTGTATATGACTGTGGAGAATTTAGCTATCCTCTGTAAGCCTAAGTTTACTCGTTTGTAAATGGGTGATAATAATATCAAACTCATGGGATTAAACTATATGACACCCACCCATACAGTACTTAGCATAGAACATGCCACAGACTTAACAAAACAACTGATGCTTTACTGCGTCCTTACCATGTGCCAGGAACCCTTTTAAGCTCTCATGCCTATTAACTAATTTATACTTCACAATAATCCTATGAGGCAGCATGGTTGACTACATTATTAATCACAAACAGCCCCTGCTCCTATCTTTGTGGAGGAGGATATAGCCCCACCTGTGACTGTAGGGTAAGCCATGTGATAGACATTAGTCAGTGGAACTGGGCAGACATGACTCAACAGAAACTCTCATCACGATACTGGCCCTGATGATGACGTGTCCCAGAAACAGGAGCTACTCTTCACTCTGCACCGCAGAATGAAAAAGAACAAAGATGCAGTCTACCTATTGCCCACACGTCATGAGCAAGAAATAAATGCTAGCCGTTAAAAATTATGGAGACTTGTGGATTATTTGGTATTATTACTAACTTCATTTTCTGTGGAAGAAATTAAGGCACACAGAGGTTAAGTCCTTTGTCCAAACTCACACAGCTGGTGGACAGTTAAACTCCAAACTCCTGCACATTAACCTCTGTTACCATCATCTTCACTGATGAGGACTGAGACACCTAGGGAAAGTTTATTAGCAGACAGACATGAGAGGGAGATCCAGTGATGCTAGAGGAAGAGAAGAAAGCAGATCAGCAGTCCTGGTATTTAAATGTGATAGAGCTGCAGATCTGTAAGTATGGTAAGAGTGGATGTTATTGTGAACACACAGATTATGGGAGACTTGAACAAGGTCAGTGGAACATATGCTTTATGTGGTGGAAAATTAGAAGCCAGTGATGTCTGGGAGGCCAGGCAAGAAGCCATAAGACAAACAGGCAGCCAAATGGCCTTGAAAAATGCCGACTAGAGATAGCAGCAAGGAGGCTGCTCCAGGCTTCAGACAAGGAGCTAAGATAGGGTGGGGACAGTGGCAGTGTCAACAGAGGCCCACTGAGTAACAGGAGACCTTCACTGACTATCTGAATGTAACAAGAGTCACATATCCAGCCATGCTTGTTAAACGAAAGGAGTGAGGGATAGACAAAGGGGCCTAAAGACTCAAGCCTGGGACAACTAATACCATAATGATGGTATCCAGGCCTGGAGTTATAGATCTTGCACAATTAAATGGACTCTTGGCCCTCTCCTTGGACTGTTACAGTGAATCACTAGAGCTGACTCAAAAAGGGTCTTAATAGATCTTAACAGGACTTCAGGGATTGTACCTGGTGGTAGTTGGCAATTGACACACTAGAAAATACAGTTTCAACTCTGAAAATTTAGTATAGAAATACTACATCTGAATTTTCTTCCTTTGCTCTTTTGCAGTGTATTCTATTTACTGTTGCCATGAAAACTGTCAGAGCCAAAAGGGAGTCACTAATGTAAAAAAAAAAAAAAAAAAAAAAAAGAACCTGACAGAGCACGGGAAGGCCACAAAGAGAGAGGGTTCTTATGCTTGCTTATGCTTGTATGCCTCATAATTAAACAGGCTCTACAGAAACCACAACCTTGCATGAAGGCCATCACAACCATATGGAATAAAAAAACTCTGCAAGAACATCTGCCCAGAAACTGCCTGTCCAACCTTGAACTGGTGTCACCCTTGATCTTGCAGGAATAAAAAAACTCTGCAAGAACATCTGCCCAGAAACTGCCTGTCCAACCTTGAACTGGTGTCACCCTTGATCTTGCAGCCAGAGATAACTATTTCAAAACAATTATGTAATCTCCTTCATTTCTTCCTTTAAAAACTTTTGTCTTCCTTTATCTCTCTGAAAACACACATACTTTACCATGGCATATGTATATTCTCATTGCAATGCTTCATTCCCAAATAAACATCTTTTCTTTTAGCGAGGCTCTCTCTGTTATTTAGGTTGATACTACAATACCCTCCATCTGCATGAGATTACTGAGATGGCCAGGAGTGGGTATGGATAAAGCTTAAGGCAGAGGTGTGGTGGTGAAGAAGAGATGTTTCAGCTTCAAATTCCAGTCAAAATCTTTAGCAGTCGAATCTAGCTGGAGTCAGGGAATCTGAGCATGATCATGGTAAAGACAGTAATGCTTGCGTTAATTTTTTAAATAAAGGAAACAATAACCTGATGGTAAGATCTGGAAATAAAATCTTTACCAAGGTAGACAGGGGACTATGAAGAGATTTGGAAATGCTGATGGAGGCCCTCCAACTTGAAGTCAGGGGAAACTGGAAATATTTCAGGGCCTGTCAAGTCATGAGACAGTGGGCACTCAAGGAGAATCGGGAAGATTCGAGAGGTTGAAAATTCAGATGAACAGAAATGGAGGCAGAGAGTGGGTGGCAATTGGAGGGCATACAGGATGTGAAGAACAACACAGAAGGTTTTGTTCCAGGGATGAGAGTAGAGTGTGTTCCCCTCCACAAACAGGAAGGCCCATTTGGAGAGTTTCTGGAACAGAAACCTCAAGAGGTACCAACTGAGTTGATATTTAGGTGAATAATATATGAAAAATATCACAGTTTGGAACTCAAATTAAGGTCACTGACTGGAAATTCAACCATAAAAAGACATCACCCAGTGAGAAAGTATAAAAGAAAACTTGATAGGGGGAAAAAGGAAAATAGATTTAAATTAAATGATGAAAAATAAGAATTAACTTATCAATTCCAAGAAGCTTTAAAAAAATTAAATGTTACTAAAATAGGGTGCATATTGGAATTACAGCAGTAAGAGTTAGTAAACAGAGCAAATTCAAAGAGCTGAAGCCTGCCAAAGGAAAGAGAAAGAAAGGAAAGAGACCCAAGAGATTTAAATCAATGGTAAAATAACACACATTGTAAATTATAATTTATGTACTTAATTTCTATACTTTATCCTTAAAGATTCTTTGATACTATTATAAAAATACAAGGCCTGATAGACTGCCTCTATAGGACTGTATAGATCACCAAGAAGGCATACCACTAGAGGAAAGGTAGTGGTAATCTTATGCTTAGGAGTTTGGCCTTTGAAACAGACAGTCTCTCCCTCTCTCCCTCTCTCCCTCTCTCTCTCCTCTCTTAAGTTTCACACTTATTGTCCAGGCTGGAGTGCAATGGCTCAATCTCAGCCTCGATCTCACCCCAACCTCCGCCTCCCAGGTTCAAGTGATTCTCCTGCCTCAGCCTCCCAAATAGCTGGGATTATAGGCATGCGCCACCACGCCCAGCTAATTTTGTATTTTTAGTAGAGATGGGGTTTCTCCATGTTGGTCAGGTTGGTCTCGAACTCCCGACCTCAGGTGATCCACCTGCCTTGGCCTCCCAAAGTGCTGGGATTACAGGTGTGAGCCACTGTGCCCGGCACAGACAACCTTTTTCTAATCTCGCAAAAGCAGGGAATTAGCCAGGCAGCAGTCTGATTAGGGGTGGCCTCAGGGAAGAAAGGGAAGTACCTGATGTTACTATAGTAATCAGGGGGCTTCCTGGGCTCTCTGCCAATTAGTGTGGCTTGAGCGGAAGGACAAAAACGTGACATGTGGTAAAGAAGAGATTCCAAAACTGAGACATTCTAAATTGAAAAAGTGAACTATTAAACAAAAATGTAAGTAACTTTTGGCATTTTTTAATACCTGGTATATACTAAAATGCCGTGTGGTTGGCCACCATCTTAATCGTTTACCTAGGAGGCAATATCATGAAGTTAAAAGTCCATGGATTGTCAGAGCCTGAAAGAACTGAGTTGGGGATCCCAGCTCTGTTATCCCACTGACAAGCCTTCACAAAGTTACTCGCAGAGCCTCAGTTTCCTCATCTACAAAATGGAACAAAGGGGAATAAATACCTCTTACTCCCAGTAGTTGAGGATACGCTAAGATGAGTGTGTGGCACACACACATGCTGAATAATTAGCTTCCCTCCTAAGGGATACATGATCCCACCTTAAGGGACATATCTCCAATTTCTAAACAAAAATCATTTGGAAAAATTAATGCTTCTAAATGACTTTATGCAAGCAAAGCAAGTAGAAGTATTTTTAAATGTGAAAACATCTACAAAACATCTATTCAGTAACTTACATACTAAGAACTATCACTGATGATACTACCATTTTGATTTTTAAAAATATCCATGTACACCCTGGTCATCATAACAAAAAGAAAATAAAAGTGACTCACAAATTAACATCACAGAAAGTACTAAATTTTATGTTCCATTATTCTTTTTCTCAATCACAAATCTGATCTGATATGTCTGGTGTTATCTCCAAGTGCAGCAAAATATGCCAAATCAACGTTCTCAGACTTATCAATGAGGATTGGTTCTATTTTTCTTCAACTTTCTTCCTCACTCAAAGAGATGTTATTTTAAGTAAATATGAAAAAGAGAGCATTTGTGACCTTCTTTTAACAAGAACTAGTATTTGCCTAGTTTAAAAAGCACTTCTTATCATCAAACTTATCCTCACATTAAGGAGGCATTTTCATTTTCTCCTTTTACATCTAAAGAAACTGAGGCTCCCAGAAAATGAAGTCCCAAGGTCTTGGTTACTGACAGAGCTATAATGCATCCAAGATTTCTGACTGAATATCCAATGTTCTTCCCTACAGTTATATGATGAATCTAAAAGACTTATTTTATAAGCGTTTCAAGAGATACCAGAGGGGGAGAAATATACTGATTAATCACACTAAAAATGCAGCACAGAAGGGATGAAAAAAATGAAAGGCTTTAAAAATTATGAAATAGTGTAGATACCACTCTCAGTCATCTGAAGGTAGATATTTGTTTTATACATTGTAACAACCTAGTTGCTTATTTCTCTCTATTTTTTTTATAAGACAACAGATAGAATGGGTGGATGGAGGGAATGAACTTTTGCTGCACGTCTATTAAACAGAAACAACTTATTGGTGGTTGTAGGTGTTATGCAGCCTAATCTATTTAAGAGATTCAGACACAGACTTAATATCTGGCAAGTCAGATGTGCTTCAGAATAGCAAGTTATAGGCTGCTTTTAGATGTGCTTTAGAATAGCAAGCTAAAGACTGCTTTTATAGTTGGATTATATTTATAGTACTATTCATTACCTTTCTAAACCCAAAGTCAGATGTATGCCAAAACAATCCATAGGTATCCCCATAAAAGATCCAAGTTGAGAATATCAGAGATACAGTGTGGTTATAAGCCTATATACAAACAGACGAAATCTCAACTTACTAGGACAAAAGTCTAAAGACATCTGTTATCTGTTTTCCAGACATGATATGAAAATGGAACGACTGATGTAATTGCCTAAGTGACAGACTATGCCTGATAATGGTAAAAGTTGGTCAATCCTGACTTTGCCACATTATAGCATTCCAGGAAAAGTTTGAAACTAACTTGCGGGAAGAAAGTAGAGGAACCTATAATGAAAACAACACATAGTACATACAATAGGATGAAGGTTTTCTAATTTCACTTTAATTTCCACCAATTACTAAGGGCTCTTTTCAGACTTGCTTTTGTTTAAACTAAGTGCAGAAGGAGCTCTCCTAACAGACCCATTGGATTAATGGACACTCTTCTCTTTGTGAAACATACCTACTTTTGGTGCCCTTGGCTATTCTCACCTCAAAAATGTCTTGATATAGTTACAGGACAGGGCTTTTACTGTAAATACTTTCAAATAGGGCAAACCTATGAATGAGGTGCTGATCCAGTTTTAGGACAAGGGGGTCAAACTAGAAAGAGAAAGAACATAAACTCCATGAGGACAGGAATTTTCATCTGTTTTGTTCACTGATGTATGTTAATAACCTGGATCAATTTCTGATGTATAGCAGGTGTTCAATAAGTATCTGGTAAACAAGCAAAAGTCTGTAGCACCCAACATGCATCTGAGGCACAGGAAGAAGGCTCTTCCTGCTTCTTGGAGGAAGCAAGAGACATATTTTTCAACCATAATCAAATGAGAGCATGGAAGTGTTTTATAAAATATAAAGTGACATACTAATTTAAGGAGTTATTATTATTAACATTAATTATTATGGTAAGATTTGTAATGCCCTCTAGCATTTACAGATAAGGCCACTATAATGGAAAATGTTCCAGAGTCTCCAAGCAACCTCTGGCTTTGCACAGATTACCAACTAGAGGCCCACGTTCCAAATCTGACTCTTGGATTTGGTCAACAAGTTATTATCTTTTAAAAAAATTAGTTACCAACCTCTAAAAATTAGAAGATGTCATTAAAAATTGTTAATTTCTTGATTCTCCTGAGAAATCTGAAGATTTGGTAAACATGATCTGCTTTTCTACTTGGTAACAGTCAGCTGTGGCTGCATAGAGGCCCCCACCTCTTTAACTGGGGTACAAATTTTCCACTGCATAATCCCCACAGCTCTGTTTTGTTCATTTTGAATATCTGGCTAGTCCTGTGTAAACTTGTGATTTGAGCATCCCCACATTAGTGGATACCAACCACAGAACTCTGTCTCCAACATCTAGTTCTAGGCCAGAGAAAGTACCTTATAACAATGAGATTCCTAACTACCTATGTAACCAATCCCCTTTGGCTACAATGGTAGAATAGCCCTGATTTTTTACCCCTTACTCTATCCATACCTTTTGTCCTGTAATTTTGTAATGCCTTCTCCTTGGGCACGGTATTATTTGCTATTTTTTAACTTGGGGTATGGCCATGAACTTGCTTTGACCAACAAAATGAGGCAGAAGGGATGGTACGCTAATTCTGAGCCTAGATCTCAAGAGACCTTGTGTGTTTTTGTTCATTCAGTTGTGTCTCTACCAATGCCATGGGAGGGGCCTTGGTGGCTTCTGTTTTCCTTGGCCTCAGCTCTAGAATGAAAACATGTGGAGCAGACCTTACTCCAAACCTCATTGAGGAAGCAAGTCCAGCCACATGCACAGTTCAAGCCTATTTGCCTAGCCAGGCCTAGTAACTCCAACCTGCCCACAGATAAATGAGAAATAATACATAATACTTTTAAGCTACTGACTCTTGGAGTAGTTTGTTATGCAGAAAAAGCTAGCTGATACAGACAAGTTTCAGACAAAGTCACCTTACATAACACTATGTTCTGTGGTAAAAACTACTCTGAGAGACTATAATATACTTAAAGTGTACCATGTGTAAATTTTTCTGTCATATAATTTTTATACGAATTAAGCTTTCCGCTTATATTCATTTTATATCACTTTAGATAAACTAAAATGACGTGAATACTGATAACATCTTGCTTAATATCCCACCACTATATTTCTAGACAGACAATAACTGTTACATAACTATCATTAGCTCTTATTGTCATAAAAATTTCAATATATTAATGTAATTAAATGTCTTCATCATCTGTTTCTTAGTCTTCTTTGGTGGTCGATAGAGACTACATTATTTGCGAACTAATCAAATTTAAGTATTGATTACTTTCATTTCTAGATTTGATGAGGCTGAAAAGATATGAAGTAGTAAATCCTCATTTACAAAATATCCTAGATACATAGAATTAGATGAAAACAAATGTGGTTTTCAGTGACTCAAATCTCTCATTTATTTAGGAAAGCTAAAACTAACACCTTATAGTAATTTGGGCATATAGAGGAAGGGAAATAATTCACAAGATGGAATTACTCCTCAATGAAAAGTACTTTTAAATATCCCTACATTTATATGTGTTTTTATAAATAGGTAATATACTGTGTATATGTATATATACACACATCTATACATGGAAGGATGGATGGATGGATGGATGGACGGGGAGGAGGGGAGAATAGGTTAGAATGTAGACAGTGGCAAAAGGCTGCTACTGTCATCCCAGCAACCAGAATAAGCCAAGAAAACTATAAAATCATAACGTTAAAAATCCATCAGAAGGAGATGGGAGGAAGATGGTGGCCAGGAGGCAGGGCTAATGTGCACCTCCCACTTGGAGAGACTGAATAATGTGTGGAGACTCACACCATGAACTTTCTTTCTAAGTACCACTGCAGGAATCTACCAGGAAAACTGGAAGAATTCACAGATCCTTTGAAAGAAGCAGCATGCTGCTGCAAATTCTGCGAGACAGGCAAAAAACTGTAAGTTCCCAAAGTGTGAGGTGGGGAATCCTGTCTCTGAACACACATCCCCACTGGGGAATCTGAAAATCCAGATCACGGGAGAAGGACTTAACCTTTACAGCTAAAACAGATTTGGGGAGCTGAATGAAATATAAAAGTAGAAGCAGCGGCAGGAAGAGCCTCGTAGGCAGTCCCATTCTCCAGCTTGAGCCCAGGGAAGCCAACCCTGACAATATCTCATAGAGGCCCTAGGGGAAGACAGCCAGCAGAATTAGGGAGGGGTCACAAGATGAATGAAGCTTCCAACTAAATTTTGTAATAGTTTCAACTGGACACAAGCTTTCTTGATCAGAATCTGGGTGGGGAGCAAATGGGAACTGTTACAGATGCAAACACAGGAGCTGCTGACATTGTAGGCAGACTGGGAGGCAAGGCCTGAAAGCCTTGCTTGCTTTCTCAGTGTGGAAGCTTATGGCCTGGGGCAGGTCTGAGTTTTGTGAGCAGGCTAACTGGAGCTAAACTCAGTGCTGTTAGTGGGGCACTGCGAGAGCGAGACTGGCCTTGCCAACTGTGTGGAGCTGGGTGAGGCCTTTCGCTACTGGATGTCACCCACTTCCCTGGCAAACTATACTGCACAGCAGAGGTAGCCATACTTCCCTCTGGAACAAAACGCCATTGGCCTGAGAACCACCCCCAACTCCCCAACAGTGGCTGTGGCAAGCCCCGCCCCAGGAGAGTCTGAGCTCATACTCACCTAATCCTGCCCCCATCTGAAGGTACTCCTCTACCTGCCCTGGTAGCCGAACACAAAAGACATAAACTCTTGGGAGCTTTGTGGCTCTGCCCATCACCTAAGAAACCAGAATACTTCCCCTGGCCAACTTAGAGTAAGCTTAGATCTCCCTTCTACTACTGCAGCTGGCGCTCTCTGGAAAGCACCACCTCCTGGCTGGAGGCCAACCAACTCAAGCCATTACAGCAACTCATGACAGAATAATCTGGCTCCCAGCAAGGAGAAAAAAACAGCTATGGCTAACAAGAGGGCCTGAGTCTGTCCACGCGACAACTTCACTGCTAGCATAACCAGCATTTGAGAAAGCCAGAAAACTAAACATGCCTACAACTAAGGACTCTCACAGAGCCTACATCACTGCCATGCTACCTACACCAGAGCAGGTGCTGGTATCATGGCTGGGAGACCTGACGACAGATCACATCACAGGACTCTTTGCAGACATTCCCCAGCAGCAGTCTGGAGCCTCGTAGCCCTGCTGGGTGGCTAGACCCAGAAGGGCAGTAACAATCACTGAAGTACAGCTCTCAGGAAGCCTCATCCCTAGGGGAAGGGGGAGAGCACCCTACCAAGGAAAAACCCTGTGGGACAAAAAAATCTGAACAGCAGGACTTGGGTTTCAGATCTTTCCAATGGTAGGTAGTTTCTCATAGCAGAGAAACAATTGCAATGTGGGGAGCAATAGGGAAAATCTGCACCTATATCCCAACAGACAGGCAGCCTCTGTGATCATGAAAGGCATTAGAGAAAGGGTCCTTGTTCCCCCTAGCACTCCATTGCAGACACAGCTGGGGCTTCCCCAACAGAAACACTGGATGCACTTATAGACAGCCTTTCTGGAAAAATCCAGGGTGAGTGCAGCCCCACAGAAGAAGCACACCCCAGATTCAGGCCGACAGAGGCAGAGTCACAATTCCTCCCTACTTGGAACATCAACATTCCTACAGATGAAAAGAGATGCCTGTCTGACGTGAACAGCTAAAACACAAGGACAGGAGCGAGGCTGTGAGGTGAACAGCTTTCCTGGTGACCTGGCATGGGAGCTCTGGTAGTTCCTACTCTTAACACTGATAAAACCTAATTAAGAGCTTCCCCAGCCACACTCATCAAGGCTGGGACCTCAGCCCACCACTGAGTATTACATCTACCCACCTGCCTTCACCACAACTGGTGCCTACCCAGGAATACCTTCGCTATTGACTTGAAGCCTGAACGATAGACTGGATTAAGAAAATGTGGCACATACACACCATGGAATACTATGCAGCCATAAAAAATGAAGAGTTCATGTCCTTTGTAGGGACATGTATGAAACTGGAAACCATCATTCTCAGCAAAACTATCACAAGGACAAAAAACCAAACACAGCATGTTCTCACTCATAGGTGGGAATTGAACAATGAGAACACATGGACACAGGAAGGGGAACATCACACTTCGGGGACTGTTGTGGGGTGGGAGGAGGGGGGAGGGATAGCATTAGGAGATATACCTAATGCTAAATGACGAGTTAATGGGTGCAGCACACCAACATGGCACATGTATACATATGTAACAAACCTGCACATTGTGCACATGTACCCTAAAACTTAAAGTATAATAATAATAAAATTTTTTTAAAAAGTGAGAAAACAGTAAACAAATAAAGCGTACACCATGAGAGAACAAGATAAGCTTCAAGAGATCCCTGCCATTATAACTCCACAGGAGACAGTGAACCCACCCACACACCAAGAATATAACTACTACCACTCACCAGCATTGGGGAAAGCCAGTACACAAAGACTTTCTATAACTAAGGATCTCATACAAAGTCTTCACTCCTACAAGCACCAAGAATCAAATTAGGCTAAAATAAACATCAAAGTCTGGTCCTTAGGAGAGGAAAAAAGAAATTTAAATTTAAAAAACCACAGTCCAACCAAAAATAAATTCAAGAACAATTTTAAGAAATAGTCTAGCCAAATGAGAGGGAACCAGAAAAATAATTCTGGTAATATGACAAAACAGGGTCCTACAATACCCCAAAAAAATCACACTAGCTCCCCAGCAATGGATTGAAGTAGAAATCTCTGAATTGCCAGATAAAAAATTCAGAAGGTTGATTACTAAGCTACTCAAGGAGATACCAAAGAAAGGTAAAAACCAACTTAAAGAAATTAAAAAAACATACAGGATATGAATGAAAAACTTTCCAGAGAAATAAATATAAAGAAAAAACAATCACAACTTCTGGAATGAAAGACACATTTAGGGAAATACAAAATGCAGTGAAGTCTCAACAATATACTAGCACAAGTAGAAGAAATTTGGGATTATGTTAAACAGCCAAACAGAAGAACAATTGGTGTTCCCGAGGAAGAAGAGAAATATACACATTTGGAGAACTTATTTGAGGGAATAATTGAGGAGGGCTTCCCTGGCCTTGTTAGAGACCTAGACTACCAAATACAAGAAGCTCAAAGAACTCTGGGGAAATTCATAGCACAAAGATCATCACCTAGGCACACAGTCATCAGGACATCTAAAGTCAAGACAAAGGAAAGAATCTTAAGAGCTGTGAAACAAAAGCATCAGGTAACCTATAAAGGAAAACCTATAAAGTTTCTAGCAGAAACTTTACAAGCCAGAAGGGATTGGGGTCTTATCTGTAGACTCCTTAAACAAAATAACAGCCAAGAATTTTGTATCTGGTGAAACTAAGCTTCATAAATGAAGGGGAGAATAAATCTTTTTCAGACAAACAAATGCTGAGAGAATTCACCACTACCAACCCAGTACTACAAGAAATGCTGAAAGGAGTTCTAAATCTTGAAACAAAACCCTGAAATACACCAAAATAGAACCTCCTTAAAGCATAAATCTCACAGGGCCTAGAAAACAGTAACAATGAAAAAAAACAAGGTCTTTAGGCAACAGCTAACATGACAAATAGAATAGTACCTCACATCTGAATACTAACATTGAATGTAACTTGCCTAAATGCTCCACTTAAAAGATGCAGAATGGCAGAATGAATACAAATCCACCAACCAAGTATCTGCTGTCTTCAAGAGACTTACCTAACACATAAGGACTCACATAAACTTTGGGTAAAGGTGTGGAAAGAGATATTCCATGTAAATGGAAACCAAAAGCAAGCAGGAGTAGCTATTCTTTTATCAGACAAAACAGACTCTAAAGCAACAACAGTAAAAAAAGGCAATAAGGGATATTACATAATGATAAAAGGATTAGTCCAACAGGAAAATATCACAATCCTAAATATATATGCACCTAATACTGAAGCTCCCAAATTCATACAACAATTACTACTAGGCCTAAGAAATGAGATAGATGACAACACAATAATAATGGGGGACTTTAATACTCCACTGACAACATTAGACAGGTCATCAAGACAGAAAGTCAACAAAGAAACAATGAACTTAAACTATACTCTAGAACAAATGGATTTCACAGATATTTACAGAACATTTTACCCAACAAATGCAGGATATACATTCTGCTCATCAGCACATGGAACATTCTCCAAGAAAGACCATATAATAGGCCACAAAACAAGTCTCAATACATTTAAGAAAATCACAATCTTTTTAAATAACCTCTCAGACCACAGTGGAATAAAACTGGAAATTAAACTCCAAAAGGAGCCTCAAAATGATACAAATAAATGGAAATTAAATAAGCTGCTATAGAATGATCTTTGGGTCAACAATAAAATCAAGATGGAAATGAAAAAATTCTTTCAACTGGACTATAATAGTGGCACAACTTCTCAAAACCTCTGGGATACAACAAAAGTGGTCTTAAGAGAAAAGTTCGCAGCATTAAATGCCTGCATCAAAAAGTCTGAATGAGGCCAGGCATGGTGGCTCACGCCTGTAATCCCAGCACTCTGGAAGGCCAAGGCGGGAGAATCACTTGAGGTCAGTAGTTCAAAACCAGCCTGGCCAACATGGTGAAACCCTGTCTCTACTAAAAATACAAAAATTAGCTGGGCATAGTGGTGCATACCTGTAGTCCCAGCTACTCGGGAGGCTGAAGCAGGAGAACTGCTTGAACCTGGGAGGTGGAGGTTGAAGTGAGTCGAGATTGTGCCACTACACTCCAGCCTGGGTGACAGAGCAAGGCTCCATCTCAAAAAAAAAAAAAAAAGTCTGAAAGAGCACAACAGAACAACAGACAATATATGTCACACCTCAAGGAACTAGAGAAACAAGAACAAATCAAACCCAAACTCAGCAGAAGGAACTAGAAAACAAGAACAAATCAAACCCAAACTCAGCAGAAGGAACTAGAGAAAGAAGAACAAATCAAACCCAAACTCAGCAGAAGAAAAGAAATAACAAAGATCAGAGCAGAATTAAACGAAATGGAAACAAAAAAAATACGAAAGATAAGTCTCTTTGAAAAGATAAAATTGACAGACCATTAATGAGATTAACCAAGAAAAGAAGAGAGAAGATCCAAATAAGCTCAATTAGAAATAAAACAGGAGATATTACAACCATAGTCATGGGTTAGAGTAAAAGCAGATGCAGATATGACCCAAATGGACAATTATTTGTTAGGTAATTGATGAAGATTATTTCATCACCAGCAGCATTTCTTTCACAGGGATACATTTAAGGAACAGGTAAATAACTAATTATGAATAATTAATCCTAGTACTCAATGAAAGGTGCAGAGAGTTTAAATTTATTTACTTGTTATAAAAACATACCAAAAATCTTGAGTATTTACTCCTTTCCAGGCACTTGCTAAGACACTGGCGCTTCAAAATAAAGCATAGCTTATCTCTTCATAGAACTCACAGTCTATTAAGAAAGACAGACCTGTAACTATAAATTGACAGAATAAATGATATCATAGAAGTATAAAAAGAATGTTATGAGAAGCACAGAAGATGAAGTAGTCATTAATTCAACTTGGAAGAGTCACGGAACGCCTTAAAGATAAGTCAGTTTTGAAGAATGAGTGGGATTTCACAGATGGAGATGAAAAAAAGGGTACAGAAGTGAAAGGATACACAAGGATATGAAAGAATGACAGTATGTGATAGTTTCCGGATCCTACCAAGAGTCCAGTGGTTTTAGACAGCATAAGGCTGAGGAAATATGCTGAGAGAAAGAAAGGAGTGAAGACTGGACAAGGCTATTGGAGCCAGAATGAAAAGAACTTCAATACCACAGTAAAGCTCATGGAAGGCTTTTAAGTAGGAAAATAATAAAATCAGATTTGCATTTTAGACATGTATTTCTAGAACTTATAAAACTGCATTATAATCTTTTACAAATTGGCCTCTTCCACCGGACTACAGGCACTTGAAGGGTAAGAAAACATAGCAATTGATCAAAGAAAAAGGAAGTAGAAATTAAAAAGAGAAATAAGACTTGAGAGATGAGATTAAGAAAATTATTTTCTTCCCTGCAGTTGCGATTGTTATCACTAAACTTATTCACCAATACTGTTCTTACATTTGTATGTAATGTGGTTTATTAATATGGCAAGGCTGGTTCAATTTATTTCTACATAAAGACATAAGTAAAAGTTTAATTTTATAATTCTAAAGTAGACACTGTTTTAAAAGAACGCATAATTTCATGAAGACTTAGACATTAAATCATAAAAAGAAGTGTATCAGAGGAGAGAGCAACACACCAAAAGACAAAGGGCTAAAGGAGCAAATTAGCTGAGTCTGTCCCTTTTAAAATGCTCTCTTCGGAGTCCCAGCCATAGAATTCCACTTGCATTTCATCGATCATTGCTAGGTTACATGACCACGGCTAGCTACAAGGGCTCTAGGAAGGTGAGTCTATTTAGCTGGGCTCATTGCTGTCCTGACCAAAATTCTGTTCAAGAAAGAAGAGAAAAATGGAGGAGCATTTGTCACAGGAAGTAACTTATAATCTTGTCCAACTTTTATGTTAGATTGTGATCCAACTACTAAGAGACACATGCTACTGAACACTCTTCTCTTTGGTAAGCAGTTCACTTATGTTATTAATGTAGGCTTAGATACATGTCTGCTACTTGAAAGGATGTTCCCAGCATCATATAATTGAAAAATAAATTTTAAACACAGATAGCAATTATGGAAGTTTACCTAAATTCATTACACACAGAAAGGCTTTTGGGAGTCACTACAAATTGTTTGCATTTTACCTATTACATATATCAATACCAGTGAAAGTATGCAGACTTGTTACAATTCCAAGTAGCAGAAGTACTAACACCTGCACATATTCAATATTCTAGATGCTTACCAGGAATAGTAGGAGAAGCCAGTTGCTATTTTCTTTCCTGACCAAATATTTTCCAAATATTAAGCTATTTTTGTTATTGCAAAGAGGTAACAAAATTCACAGAACTAAGCATTTAACAATTGGCTACCATATTTATGACAGATGGCTACATGCACAATTACTAACAGTCTTCCTACTGTTTGAATATAAAAAACAAAAAAACTACATAAATTACATGCTCAGTTGCCTTAGTTCTCATTTAACTTAAGGGAACAAGAATTAATTTGATCTATTTTAAATATTTGCCAACAGGATGAATTCAATGACGTATGGAAGGATAATACTGAATTCACTGTCTTCTACTTCTTGCCACTAAACAATATATCAGCTTGCTTTTCTACTGAAATTGCATAAAACAGATAGGACAGCTAATTTAAACAGTTGTTTGCACATTCAATATTTATAACCCAAATCTTGCATGACTGACTGCAAGCAGTGAGTTAGAAGGTTTAGCTCAGCTGCTGCCTAGAGTGATGGATGGCCTTGAAGAATTTCTTGTTCACTGACCAGATCAATCACATAACAAAATGGGAAAAAAAGATCGACCTTAAACTAGATTTCCAACATTTCCATCTGTATGCAAAACTGTTGCAGGAAGAAATGTATCATAAAACATAATGTGAAGGTACTTAAAAATAATAAAAATCCACCAGAGATGATGTAGAATGCAAATAAAAAAGATAAGGTGACTGGATAATGTTCTACTTTTTAACTAAATATTAACTGAAACTTTATGATATCTATAACCCAAATAGTGTTGTCAATTCATAGGGATATCAAGCTCAGACTCACAAGTAAAAAGAGGGTAACAGTTGAAAAGCCTGAATTTTTCTGACAGTACTTGCAGTTAAATTTTATTTAATCAAACTAAAAGGTAGTGTTGTGGTAATTATAATATGCTGCTGCCTTTAATTATCTCAATGGCTGTCAAAAAATGAGTCTGTTAAGGAGTTAACAGACATCTGATGTTTGAAGTGAGAGTAATTTATTTACTAACGGCTAACCCTTAATTATCTGCATTAATTGTGGAAGTCAGTAGTACTACATATGGTGGTAGTACTACATAATGGTGGAAGGCAGTAGTACTACATATGGACCATGGCTATATGTAGTACTACTCCTTACTAGTATGCTTGACTGGTTTGTGAGGCTCCGTGGTGAGCATCTCCTCCCAGCTCCACATTCAGTGATGTCAGATTGGTAGCTTGAAAGCAGCCATGGTGGGAATATTTACACCACAGAAACTAGCAAGTACTAAGTAAGCATCAGGACCCTCAATACTCCATCACCACCCCAGAGACAAGTGTTAAACATTTACCAGTACAGAACATTTTGCGAGCTCATTTCTGAGGTTAGGATGTGGATGGAGTAGTGACAATGAAGGGACTAAGGGCTGAAGAGCCTAAGGTTGAGTTCTTGCTGAACAGGTGCGGGAGGGGGCAGGCTTGGACCCTGAATAATCCTGCAGGTGTCTTGGGTGTCTAAAGATGTCTGTAGTTAGCAGCCAGGATGATAGAACTAGCATTTACCATTTCCTGTGGCCCTCAGGTACCCACTTTCTCTTCTTGAGTAAGTTTACTCCCACAGGAGTAGAAGTGAGAGAAGGAAGAGAAGCAGCTGGAGAGTGATAAGAAATGAGAAGGAAAGGAAGAAGGAAAAGAAAAATTAGGAAGAAGAAGAATAAAAGAAGTAAAACGCAAAGGGCAAGAATAAAGATAGATGGAAGGGAAGAGAGGACAAAGAAGAAAAACAAGAGAAAGAGGGAAAAGGATGAGGGAGAAAAGGAAGAGAAAGAAGAAACAAAATGGCAGAAAAGGGGAGAAAGAAAAAGGAAGAGGAAAAGAAGGAAAGAGGAAGGAGGAGGGTTGGAGGGTGGAGGAGGAAGAAGGGCTATAGACCCCTAGAAACAGCATATCTAATCCTCTAGTTTATTCACATTTACATCACTTTAGGAATTAGTTGCGTTCCTGAATGTCTTTCATAAAAGTACATAACACAGTCTTAGAACAAGGCCTCACAGACATCCAGACTTCTTTCCATAAGATGGCAAATTTCTAAAAAATGCCAGACACATGGTGGTCTGTTCTCAAGGCTAAACAAAAGAGATGGAGGCTGTAGAGCTGGGGACAACAACCTTTCTGCTGTTAAGTCTGTTTTACTCTTTAGAAGCCTGAGGTTGGGATTCTCTTTTGAAGCAATGGGCGAGGAACATATGGCCACATTTCCATATCTAAGCAGTACCAATGGATGCCCAGGCTGGGACAAAATGCTGGGAAGAAGCCAGATCCTGGGTTCTGGCTACCTTGTGGGTTTTTGGGAATTCCCTACCTGAGTGGTTCTTAAACTTCAAGTGTATCAGAATCACCTGAATGACCTGCTAAAAATATGGATTGCTGAGAGATAGCTAAGATATGGAATCAACTTAAATGTCCATCAATGAATGAATGAATAAAGAAAATGTGGTATATATACACAATGGAATACTATCCAGCCATAAAAGGGATGAAATCCTGTCATTGGCAGCAATATGGATGAGGCTGGAGGATATTATGTTAAGTGAACTAAGTCAGACATTATGTTAAGTGAACTAAGTGACAACAGAAAGATGTTGTCACTCATATGTGAGGACCAACAAAAAATCTGAGCTCATGGAAACAGAGAGTAGAATTTTGGGTATGAGAGGATGGGAAGGGTATGGGGAGCAGTTGGTTAACAGATACAAAACTACAGCTAGATAGGAGAAATGAGTTTTGGTGTTTTGTGGCACTGTAGGGTGAAGACAATTAATTGTAATTTATGGTATATTTTTAAAAAGCTAGAAGAGAGGATTGTGAATGTTTATTATACAAAGAAATAATAAATGAGGTGATGAGTGTTAATTACTGTAATCATTACACATTGTATATACACATTGAAATACATGTATATGGAATCTGTATCCCATAGGTATGTACAATTGTTACTTGTTAACTAAAAAGGTTTAAAAACAGTTTTTTAACCCACAGATTGCTGGGTCATCTCCAGAGTTTCTCTCAGTAGGTCTGGGGTGGGGCCTGAGAATTTGGAGTTCTAACAAGTTCCAAGGTTGCCAATGTCGCTCATGCAGGAACTACACTTTAAGAACTACTGCCTTAATAAAACAACAACAACAGAAAACATCCTGGAAGTGCTTATAATCCAATTCTTAAGATCTTATTAGTTAGCATTTTAACAAGAATGCAAATGAGAGAAACACAGGCTAATGATGAAGAGAGGGGTCCTGAAAGGGAAGAAGAAAGGCATCACAAACCAATGTTTCCTATTTACAATTATGCCCTCAGCTGCTGTGGCATCCACAAATGTCTCTCTAGTAGCCAACTCTGGAGTCTCTTCCTGACTTACCCTCTGAAATCTTCTCTTTACCCACAGGGCTAGGTCTTCTAAAACCATGTTTACACTAATGAGCACAACTGAACTGAATAGGGGTAAATGCCTGATCCAAACTAACACAATCATATTCTCCCTCTAGGAATTTTGAAATTGCCTGGTGGACTAGAAATGAAGCAAAACACAGAAAAACCTGAGATGAAAGATGGAGAGTGCTTAAGGGTTTCTAGTACTGGCTTCCATGCCCAGCTGCATCACTGTCCCTTGAGCTTACTGTGACATCCCAAAAAACTTGCGATTGAAGCTCCCGCTGTGCTTTAATTCACTCCAGTTGATGTGGTGAACAGAAATGAGTCCAAATGACACTAGTCCCACCCCACAACTTTCGCAACTTTACTGCTAAAAATTAACTCAAGTGCCTTTTGGCAAATGGAATATACACTGCTGATTCTGATATTGTAATCTTTAGTGACCTATGACATGGTTCCATCACCGAGCTGAGGAGAAACAAACAAAACAAAAAACCCTACATCCATTTTTTGGTTGTTGTTGGATACCAGAAAAGTCTCATACATCCTCCTTACAATTTTTTAAATTCCAGGTTAAACAGCTATTACTGTTTACTTGTGAGAGTATCAGTTAGGACTCTTTTATGTCAAAAGTTAATAGAAAATCCAACTTGAGCTAGTTCACCTAAATGGAATGCTCACATTATTGGAAACCACAGAGGTAGGGCAGGCTTCAGGAATGATTGATTCGGCAGCTCAAAGCTGTCATCAATGACCCAATTTCTTTGTTTCTCCCTTTCTGCCATCTGGTGTCAGCTCTGTCCTCATGGTCACGCGACGGGTGCCAGCTACAAACAGAGTGCAGCCCAGTCTAGCATCCCAAACAAGAGTCATAAAAGTCACTCAATTGGCCCAGCATAGGTCAGATTCCCATTCCTAAAAGAATAATGTGGCTAAATAAATGAAATGCACTAATTGACCTATCAATCAAAGCCCACTCCAGGGGCTAGACTGTGATCCATTTTACTAGACACACATAGGCTGCACTGGCCAGGGGAGATACCCAAACAAAGATCAGATAATTTTTGGAAGAGAAACATGTGGCAAAGTATGCTAGGTAGACAACTAATAAATGTCTACCACACTTGGTTCTTCCATGTGTTACTAGAAAATAACTTTAAAATTCCACTTTATTTTGTAACCATTACAGTAATAATTAGTTCAGGCAAGAATCATCATGCTAAAATGGTGAATGAGAGCTTAATGAGGAAGAAGATATTTATAAAGTCTCAAATTATATCCCCACAAATGACTCAACTAATATTAAAGTAAAAACATAGTAACTTTACTATGAGAAAACCTGGTAGAGACCACCTTAACCAAGTGATTGAAGTTAACATCAGCTGTAAACATCATAAGCCTCCTGATAAACTGCACTGAGAAGGACACAACATCACTTTATAGTACATTTCGCCAAAGATGCATAACATGAATCTAATCCTAAGAAAACATCAGACAAACTCAATTAAGGGGCATTCTACAAAATAACTGACCTGTACTTTTCAGCAGTGTCACTGATGTGAAAGACACAGAAAGGCTGAGGAAACATTACAAATTAATGGAGACAAGTGAAAACTAAAGGTAGTGTGTAATTCTGGATCAAAAACATAATTGCTATGAAGGACAGTGTGTCTATACCATAGATAGTAGTACTGCATCAATGTTAAATGGTTTTGAAAATTGTACTGTGGTCATGTAGTGAATGTCTTTGTCCTTAGTAAATATATACTGAAGTGTTTAATAAAGGAGTATGAAGTGTGCAACATACTCTCAAATAGCTTGAGGAAAAAAATGTGTATACACACACACACAATCACATACAGAAAAACTGTAAAGGCAAATGTGGCAAAATGTTAATAATTGGTGAATATGCGTGAAAGGTATATGGTAGTTCTTTGTACTATTTTTGTAACTTTTCTTTAAGTTTGAAATTACTTCAAAATAAAAAGTTTTTTAAAAAATTAACTTTAGATTGCATGACCCTATAACTTGTCTCAAACCATAAGTGTTATTTTACACTGCATGCCACTTAAGTTTTGTAAGAGCAAAAAAGCTGAAAACAAATAATCAAGTTTTAACTTATTTATGTATAGAACAAGAATAATCAGAATAAATTCGTTATTCTGGTGGAGGCAGTTGTGTCTTGGCTAAGCCTGGTTGTTTCCTTTTCTCCTGAGCATACAACCAGACTACATTTCCTAGCCCGCAATGCTGTTACAGGTGACGCACGAGTTCTGGCCAGGGGAACATGATCCCAAACATCCTCCCAAGTGATTCTCCAGGCTCTCTCTTCCCTTGTTTGTTGAGGGATGTGGAAGATCCAGCAGAAGACTATGCAGCCCTAGATTAGAAGATGAAAGCAGCCTAGGTCCCCCTAAATGACCCTGCAGGACAGAGCTCCTATCGTTGGCCTGCAATGAATTGTAATATGAACAAGAAATGAAGCTTTACTGTGTTAAGTAAGCCACTGGGATTTGGGGATTATCTGTTAGAGCAGTTAGCCCACCTGACTGATATAACTACCTAATTTATAAAACAGATTAGCAGAATGGTGACACTTTCAAAATGTACTGAGGATGTCATGTATTTGCTTTTAGTGTATACTTTAAGATAGCAGTTTTCAAAATGTGGTTAAGGGATTCTTGATTCTCAAAGGGTAGTCTGGGGATAGCTAAGGGTCTGCAAGATCCCTTCAGGAACTCAGTGAAGTCAAAACCATTTTCATAACAATACTAACATGTTATTTGTTTTTCACTCTCAGTGTCTCACAGCATATAGTAGAGTTTTTTAAAAGGTAACATGATGTATTATATCACAACAGATTGAATTAGAGGCAGACAGGAAAATCTACCTGTCTTCTATAATATTTAGCCAGAGATTAAAAAGATTTGCAAAAATGTAAAATAATGCCACTCTTCACTAAATTATTTTTGTAAGTATAATTTTGGAAAACATAGATATTTTATGTATATGTTTTTATAGGTATTTATGCTAACATGACATGAATTTATTATTATTTCTAAATAATAAATACGTTTTAAATCACTCAGTGTTAATTTCCAACATGGTAAATATTGAGTTACAACCCACATAAAGAAAAGCTCTTTTGGGCTCTCAATGCTTATTAAGAGTGTGGAGGGATCCTGACCCCAAAGAGTTGAGAATTCTGTTTGTTTTACAATAAAGTATGAGTATATCTTATAGACATAACATTTTAAATAAAATAAACCCATATTACCAATGCATAAGAGACAAGGATAGGAGGGTCCTCACTTGACTCGTTTACTCAAAAGCCACAGGATCTAGAACACAATAGGTGCTCATATATATTTGTTAAATTAATAAATTGTGTAATAGTGGTAATATCCACTTTTAACAGTGCTGTGATAATTGCATGAAATAATGTGTGTGTGTGTGTCTGTGTTTATAGTAGGTTATCACTGTTCACAATTATTTGCTATCTCCCTTTTACGTAGGAGATTGAATACATCTCTGCCCTGTTGATTCTAGGCTTGGCCATGTTAACTGGGCTGGCCAATGAATGCAAGTAGAAGTAACATGTGCCACACATATATGAGGAGAAGCTTTAAACTCAATTGTGTGGTTCTGGTGAGACTCTTGCTCTTCTGCTCTCACCTTATGGACAGTATGTCCCAAATAGGGGCTGTTTGTTCTATCCACGTTCTGGAACGAGAAGACACAGACCAGATACATAGTCACCCTATAGATAAAGCAGAGCTTCATCCTACCTGTAGCTCTCAGGTAATGTGAGACAGCTATGTATGAAATTTTGTAAACCATCTTAGCAAACCTGGCAAATACAGCTTTATATTTGTGACCCCAAACATCTTCCCATGTGTTCCTCCAGGCTCTCTCTTCTTTTGCTTGCTGACAAGATATAGAGGATCCAGTAGAGGACTCTAAGGCCCTAGATGGAAGATGGAAACAGTCCAGGTTCCTTGGCCTAATGTATTATAGATGTTCAATAAACCCAACCATTCTAATCAGTGTTATTATTTAGCTAGAGAAACACTAAAGAACTGTAGCTTAGTGCTTAAATGACTGCACAGTGCATCTAAATTAAGACAATTTAGATAGTATCATTAAGATAACCTTAGGATTCCAGGTAAATAAAGTACATGACCTAGGACAAGAGTGGCATCGAAGTATAATAGATCTGACTATAACGAAAAATTTCAGCAACCATTTACCCATGAATGCCAGTAGAGGGGCTCAAGAATATCTGTAGAAGTCACTGGCAGGTGACTGAGAGAAAAATAAGTTCTAAGGTGACTGTCAAGTGTCTATAATTAAAGAGCAGTGGAGTGGGTGTATCAGTCCATCTGCCCACCCTGCCTAAACTGCCTTCTTAGGGAATCTCCTCCAGCTTACAACCTCTAAAATTGAAACCAGCTTTAGAGCACTTAGCTTAAAGCCAATGATTGGCCAAGGACCAATCCTGATTATTATTTCAAATCTCTGAACCAGCAGCTACACAGATTGAACCTGGTCACACAATGATGAGATAGAGTGATGTACTGGCAGCCATGATTGTCCATACGCACAATGGTAAGCAATCAGAAAAAGCTGGTATACAGAACGAAATGGAAGAACTGAGCAGCAGACTTACAAACAAAATCAGAGATGAGAGTAGCTGCGGGGAAGAGAGAGACAGAGAGAGAGAGAGACCTGTTGACAACTCTCACCTCCCACGAGGGCTGGACCAACTTTTGCAGTTGGGTTCCTTAAGATCTCTCCATGTTCTTCGAGTACATATCTTTTTACTTGAAATAATATAAATAGATTTCTGACCTTAACAATCAAATGATCATTAAAATAAGTTGCTTTGTTTTTTGCCTTGCTAATCCTGACCCAAGCAAAGAATCTGACTTATTTCTGTTGATTTTTGAAGGGGAGGAATGGGAGAGAAGTAGAAACCTGAGGTATCATAACAGAACTGACCTTCTGCATTTGAGAGTCCAAAGTATTTGCAGAAATAAATTCATTTTTTAAAAGTGTCAGAAATCATGATTATGAAATCATAATACATGTTCATCTTTTTGCAACTCAAGCACTAAAAGGCAGCAAAGATATAAAGAATAGAGGCTAGAGAGTCAGAAGTCCAGAGCTTTAGTCCTCGTTTTGCCACTAAGAAACTGCATCCTGAGAGATGTCATACCCCTTTTCTGGGCTTCAGGATTTTTCCTAAAAAAAAACAGGGAATTGGATAAGATTTGTAGATGCTCTATAATAGAGAATTGAGCTGCCAAAGCTTTTTAAAAGTTTATGCTAACACATTAGTTTCTAAATACAGTGAATTTGTATATTTATTTCAAATCATTGCTTGTAGCATATCAATAATCATATATGGTTTTAAATAATGCTAAGGGATAGTTTACTTTCCAAGTTATAGATCAATGGCATTTAACCTTAGAAAAAAGAGAATGGTAATGTCTATGTACATGAAACAGAAAGGTTGTTCCTACTTACTGCTAATAAATGCAACCAACCACCTACTATACTGAGAATTTCACATTACTGTCATTGTTTGAAATAGTTTATTATAATATCTTTTAAATAAGAAATGACATAAAACAAAGATCACTAATGTGTTCTAATAAACAAGGGCAGATGACTTCATTTTATTAAAGTTGTCCTTGGGGAGTTCTATTATAGGCTTATACTCAAACTCGGAGTTTTTATCTAAGAGCCAACTGTGGTGTTCCATAGCTTTAGTATGGCCTTGAAAACATTTACTTGAATATATTTCAAGAAATACATGACCATTTCAAGAAAATTCACTCATTACCTAAATTCTCCTGCCTTTACATATTCTTTAATATAGTTACCATCCTGCCAGTAGAGGTGTGGTGGAGAGAAATGCACTTCATACATGGCAGAGCAAATTAAAAGGTTAAATTAAGGCCCAGTTATTAGTATTCCAGGAACTAAGAGTTGAGAAAAGGAAAGCAGAACACTTTCTTAGTCCTGTTCACCTGCTTTCTACTCTCTTGTTTTTTTTTTTTCCTTTTTCTAATCAAAGAACAACACCGACAGTATATCAACACATTTCAGTATAATACAAAATAACAAGCACTACTGAGGACCAACCATGCACAGAGAATTCTTCTAGGTGCTGTACGGATTACACTGATGACAAGATGTAGTCCCTGCCCTCAAAGTAATCATGTACACAATTATGAGAACACCGAGGAAACAGAGATGTTACTACAACTGGAGGATATAGGAAGTATTTATGAAAGATAATGCATTTGAGTTTGACCTTAAAGAACGATTAGGGTTCAAAAAGTGGAGAGATGGGATTAGGTTGGATGAAAAACTTGAGCCAAAAGCTGAGAGCCTGTAAGGTGCTCAGCAACCAAGGTGGCTATGGCAAGGAGGAGGAGTGGAATGAATTATGGAGAGAGAGGTGCCTGATATCAGATCCAGAAGCCTAGGGTGCCAGTGACCACCAACTTTGTGGGGCAACTGGATAAAGCAGCTTGGGCTGCAGGAAATCCTAATTTTTTTCCTACGGACTCGGGCTAAGACCAATATCTAAAACTTAAAATTCAAATACTGATCATTTAAAAAGTAAAAACAAATGTTAGAGTACCTCGAAACACAGAATTTAAATGTGGTTGAAAACTGCAACATCAGCTTTATTTGACTATGTATTATTACCCAATTTTAAAAAGAAGGTTGAACCATATCAGTGGATTTCAACCTTATGAGGGAGGAATGGCATCCTCTATTTACATAAAACATATAAACATTTTCATCCCAAAATGTACATAAGATTGAAAAAAGGCAGGATGAATTCTTTTGTTTGAAGTAACAGAGGGGATTCAGAAGTGTCTAAAAAGCAATGGATTGGATGATTTTTAATTATCTAACTCCAGCTAGCTCCAAAACTCCTTTTCTATGAATGGAAATTCTAAATGTATTACTACCTTGCCAATTTTAGGCCACCCATATCTTCATTCTGTCTCCCAAAAGAAGTATACCACAGAACAAACTGAAGCCAAATTAAAGGGAGTCTAATAATGCAAAGAATTAGAAAACTACTGAAAGAAGGAAATTAACATTTACTGATCATGTACTACCATGGCAGGTACTATACTGTAACCAATCTAAAGTCCAATGAAATCTACTGATGTCTATTGTAATATCTGGGCAATGTCTTTTACAAATGGGGCTTAGAAATGGAAAGTTCAACAGTAGCCTCATTGGGATCTAATTGCTCTGGCCCCTCAAGATCTCATGGTCTATTTGGAGGTGGAGAGTTGGTTGTTGAGATGTCTAAATAATAAGACCATTATGTAATAAATGCCATTAACAGACATGTGTAAGTGCTATTGTAAGATATATTTGTAATTTACTACATGTATGCCATTCTATCAGTCATTTCTATGAATCCAAAGAGTCTGAGATATTTTTACATCCAAATCAGAAACTTCACAATTTATGAGAAAAAAAATACAGAAATGAGGAACCCTAGAGACACCAGCCCTTCCCAAAGGGGGATTCTTCTTGTATTTACAACTAGCCAACTTATCAAAGCCAAATGCCAAATGACTTCATAAGATTCCATGATATACTTGAATTGCTAACAATAAATTTAATTAACTACCAGAATACAAATGAAATACAGTGAAAGGGAAGAAGAACCAAACCAGAGGAGACATTTCTCTTGACCAAAGGAAAAAAAAAGTGAGCTACATATCATGGGATCAAAGAAACATATCTACTTGGCACTGCCATATCAAAAAAGGGAGTGCATTTGGAGGATCTGTGATTTGCTGTGAATTGTCTTCAAACATCACTGTTAGTGAAGGCAAACAGGGGCAGTGGAAAATGAGAAAGCCCTGGTTATTATGCCTTAATTCATTGGAAGTCTATCTGTTATATCTGTTTTTCCCAGGTCCTGCTTCTTCACAATTGAACATTTCTATCTATGGTTCTACTTTGGTCTGGTCACCTGTAACTCCCTTCATACCAGAACTCTGATGCCAGGACTTCTTGCAGTTGTCTTTTAAATAAATAACTAGCATCCATACCAAAACAACAGCAATCACTTTTTTCTTCATATTTATGCCCATCATTTCTTTCCAGATAGAGAACTTGCATAAGTCAATAGTCAAGGAGGCTCCCAAGGAAAAGCTGCATCTGTCTTTAGGGACAAGTAGCATGAAAGTAGACAGGCTCCATCTGTCTTTAGGGACAAGTAGCATGAAAATTTCACAAGGAAAGCAGACATGCCCAATTTGTCTCGAAATGTTTCACAGGAACAATTTAAAAATTAAACAGCAATGTACTCTTATCTATATTTAAAGAATATAAAACTTATAAATTAAAATATACTGTGCACTTAGAGTTTGGCATTATTGAATTTAACCCTCTTAACTACCCAAAAAACACATATAATATCAGTCCCATTGTACAGATGAGGCTTTGACATACAAAGGTGTTCAGAAACTTGTCCCAGGTCACCATGCTAATAAGTGGTAGAGCCAGTAACTCCCTAGTCTATAATCTGTCCCATCACAGGACCCTGACTTGTGCCCTGATAATTGATATGGCAATCATTTAACTGCACAGTGGTTTAACAAATGTATGGCCTTTTATTATTTTGTTTTACATACTAAAAACACTTCCAAATATTTGTATATGTGCATTTTTTCTTTTCTTTTCTTTTAGCTTTGAACATGCATCTAGTTTGTTTAAAGAATATTGTAAAAATAATTTAGAAAAGTAAAATGAACCAAACTAAGAAACAGGAAAAAAAAACTTTTCATAAACATATGTTTAATAGATAAAGGATATGCAGCTGATTTATATACCTACCACATATGTTATCAAAAACTTCCACATAAAACCTATTTTAAGGCATGCAAATTTCATATATTAAGAAAGTCAGTATGCAAAGTATCTTAAAGTGCTCTCTTCACTAATGCGTGTAACAAAATATACTGATTATGCAAGTACATTTAATTTGACATAATTAAAATAATGAGATTTAAATACTGATTTTTTAAAAAGAAAAAATAGAAATTGAAATTAGCCACAAGATGCGTTCAAAATATTAATGAAATGTTATTACCACTTTAGTGTACAATACTTCTAGTTTAAAAAAGAGCTGCTACTGGCCATTGTTGTCTAGTTCTCAACACATAGTTTAGAGATGTATTCCCTTGGTGACATAAAAGATTTCACTGGATAACATAGTAATTCTTTGCATTTGGTTAACATCTCTGTTACAAATAACTTAAAAAGCTACAAAGCAACCACTATTTTCTTTAAAGGAAGGCAATGAATGACCAAAAAGATAAGAAAGCAAATTTTCCACAGGAAGAGTTGTGCATAGTTACATGGATACAATCTCAAAAGCTGTCACTAATGTCATCGTGACCTAAAGATATCAAATTTAGGTATGCTCTCAACTCCAGTGGCTTTAAAGAGGCTGAGGAAGACCGATGACATATGAAAAGATCAGGTCTGCAGCTGTGAGGCCATATTCACTTTACTTAGTTTAAAGTTTCAAAGGAGCCTACTGTCTCTAACGTCACTGAAGAAGGAAAGGTAGGAGCAAAATTCAATAGGGTAGAAGACTCTGAAACTTCTATTAGATTTATTTTCTGACCTCTGTCTAGCTCACTAGTAACAGTACGGAAAAAATAACATAAGAGTAACTTTCATTAAATTGGCTTGAGGCTAAAGCTTTGTTTGGAAGCATGTCCAATTTTCCATATTATAGAAATGAAAAAGGAAGCTTTGAGGTCTACATGGACCTAAACTCCCTAAAATTCTTAGAAAAAGACCAATGTCTTCAATTAACTCCAGCCATTAAAATAAAAGAGTTAGCATTACCATTTACTGTGAGGAAATGGAAACACCAAATTAAAGTGTTGAGTCCACAGCCACACAACTAGGAAGCAGAGCAAAAGGAAAAGACAAAAACTCTGGAATGAGCATCATAAATTCTGTATTGAATTCCAGGTTAAAATCATCAAACTCCATTCAGATACAATTTCAAATTCAGAATACTGCTATGCAAGGATCACAAAGGATCAGTTAAAATTTGTAAGGATGAGGTACACTTTCAGGGTTTTTTTTCTTTTTTAAAGAATTTAACTTTTGCTTTCAACCTTTATCAGATTCCAAATGCAAGTAGTACTTCAAACAGCTAAGGGCTCAACACATGAAAGCTTGTACATAGCAATAATATTCTCCATGACCCAAGGGCTAAGAATCCTAACCTCTCCAAACAGCACATGATGCACACCAGAGGGTCTCAGTGTTTTCAACCCATTTATTGAAAAAGCACTCGCTGAGCTGCATGAAAATGAGAAAAATAACATCAGTTCACTAGAGGCACAACAGTACAAAATGTCTATCAAAATTCATTGAGATAATGACAAAATCAGGATAGAAAAAGGAATTAATGCAGCTCAACAATATTCAGAAGATGAATACAATTCCTGTCAAAAATATAATATCCCAAAATCATTTAGTGTGATTGGCAGCATCAAATAGAGGAAAATGAACTTCTATTTCAAGATGCAGTTGCTTCTTTTCTAAGAGCTCATGTTTGTAGTGCTCCTCCTGTGCACCAGATGTCTGCCCCCAGGCTCTGAAACACCTAGCAAACCACACAGGGAAGCCACAGGCCTCCCAATGCCTTGATGATGCAGTTTGGAAGGTACCAAAAATAAAATAAATTTTAAAACCTGTTGTTTTACCTTCAAGTGAAACCGTTAGACACAGTTACACTAAAATATTTTGGAAAAGAAAACTGCAACTAATATTATGAAATAAGCAAGTCAAGATGATTTTTGTAAAAAGCAAGTAGGTCTTTTGTGGGTTGACACCTCGACCCTGAAAATGAGAGAATTCTGTTACTTCACTGCTCATCATTCTATGTGTTAGTACAGTAGTAAACACTCCCTTTGCTCTGCATGCAAAATGTAATGTGCTTAGATAATTGCTGGTCAGGTCATGAAGTTCTGAAACAACCTTATCCACAGGCATACGATCCTGAATAATACAATTTTTGATCTTAAAGAAAAAAGAGGAACCAATAAAGAAGAGTTAAAGTTGTTTCTTAGTTTTCATTTAAAAAAGTCTAAAATGAATTCATCACATTTGGGATGCAAAATGCTAAAACAAAATAAAGATTTCAGTAAAGTCCTTCCTTTAATTCGCAGGCATTTAGCTCTTATAAAGGTAAAGATAGAAATATCTCAGCATGAAAGAAAGACCTTTCCTTCCTGAAACTCTACAAACAAAACTGTCTTATGAGAAGCCCCTTGAGAAGATATAAAAGGCTTAGCTCTTTCAACTTATATTAAAATTAAATAAAATATTTACTATATATCTACTACTTATGCATATATGTATAGTCAAATAGAAAAATAACAATATTTACAAGTAAGGCAGCGTGGCAAGGGGGTAGAGAGCATAGGTTCTAGATTCAGGCTACATGTTTGAATCTTAGCTCTAAGAGTTAGTAGCTGGCAAGTTCCTTATCCTTTCTAGGTTTCAGTTCCCTCAAATAATAAAACAGAGGTAATAATTATGCCTACCATCCAGGCTAATTCTGAGGATTAATTGAGCTAAAACAAAGTGCTTAGAACAATGATGATGTCATAAGTGCTTAATGTTAGCCATTATTATTACTTTACATTAGCTTTCTCATTTAATGCTTATGACAGACCTGTGAGGTAAGTATTATTACTCTCACCCCATAGGGTGAGGCAGGTTAAGTAATTTGACCAAAGTCCCACAGAGGTAAAGCAGAATTTGCCTACAGATCTGTCCAGTTCCCAGCCTATAATCTTACTTCCCCCTAATACTTCATAAGTTCCCCACAGATCTTGCTCTTATGTTATCATAACATTCATCAAGATATATTTAGATTTCCTTTTAAATGGATCTTTCACTCACAGAGTAACCTCTGAGGACAGAGACTGGGTGCTGCTTCTCCCTTCATTCATTAGTCCACCCATCCTTCTGCCCGTATGTCCGTATTTCAGAGCCTATTACGTGTCATGCCTTGTGCTGGGCGCTGGGATATCAAGCTGAATAGAACAGGCTCCATGTCTTCATGAAACTTGAAGTCCACACAAAAAGACACATAATTAAATAAACATATAATAATTATAAACTGTTACAGTTGTAATGAAGGAAAAGAAAGGGGTACTAGAAAAGGCATAAGAGATGAACCTCATTCAGTTGGGGGAAAATCATAAAAGGGCTTTCTGAAGAAGGGACACTTAAGTTGAGATGAGGAGGCTGAAGAGGAGGAGTTAGCCAGGCAAAGAGATGGGGACAGAAACCACTGTGCACAGGACCCTAAGAAGAGACTTCACCTGGTGCGTGAGGAAGCAAAGAAGCAGGTTGGCAGCCAAATTGTGAGCTACCAGCAGAGTGAGTGCTATGAGATGAGAAGGGAGAGGTGAGACCAGAACACCCAGGAGTACTGTGAATTGGGAGTTTATCCTCAGTTCAATGGGAACTTCAGTTGGTTTTTAGAAAGACTACTCTACTGCAGTCTGGAGACTAGAATGAAAGAGGACAAGAGAAGAAGCTGGAAGTCCACTGGGAAGCTCTAAGAGTGGGGCAGGCAAATGTGATGGTGGTTTGGGACTAGCAGGGTAGTAGCAAGCGTGGGGAGAAGTATACAAATTCGAGGTATATCAAATCCCCCATGCCTAACACGATGCCTGACAATAAGAGGAATTCAATTACCTATTGACTGAATGAACGAGTAATTCCTCAAGCAGAGCTG
The DNA here is from genome assembly GCF_028858775.2 of Pan troglodytes. Lineage (NCBI taxonomy): Eukaryota > Metazoa > Chordata > Mammalia > Primates > Hominidae > Pan > Pan troglodytes. The sequence goes on from NC_086015.1 coordinate 63,032,789, forward strand.
TTGCTGGTTATCAAGCCCCAACTACCCCATATGCATAATCATCCAGTGGGCATGGGAGACATAGAAAGATGCTGAGGAAATGATGACTACATCTGTAAACCAGCTGGCAAGACTTCACTTATGAAAACTTCTTGATGTATAAATGTATCTTTGTGAAACAAAATGCCTCTCCCATTCTGACAATGAAAAATTTTAGAAGCCAGATACCTTTCTGTTATGTGACTTTCCAAGCTTGTTAGAGAAATGTATTATTTAAAATAGCCTAGAGCTATGCTGCCAGAAACATAGTAAAACACTGAGGGTGCTGAAAGAAAGCCCTTTCATTTAAGGGGGAAAAAAAGCAGTGCAGCAATGCATAGAAAGACAATCCATACTTGTTATTCCACTTTCCTTCCTGTAAAAACATGATCTCTGTCATTACTTCCTAAAACAGCACTATATTTTGATTGTCTATCAGTAACAAATTCACATAGAGAGTTAGCATATTTTCTCACAATCTGATAAATTCCCAAGGTCAGGAGAGAGAATGTCTTCCCCATGTTATTTAATAATTTTGATCTTTAATCCATAAGATATCTATTTTGTTAAAACTATAAAACTGAAACCATTTGGAAAATCCAAATGTTTGTCCATGTAGATAAGAGAACAAGGTAATCTACTTCTATAGTCAACTGAATTTAAAATATAGTCATTATCCCCAACACCCCTCGAAATGTTTTCCTATCCTTAAATAGGTCAAGAGCATCAGTAATAGGATAAGAAAGAAGTCATCAGGTTTACTCAGATATCAACTGCTCTCTGGCTAGGACTAAGTTAAAGCTAAGATATTCATTGATTTCTCAATAATTAAAGCTTTAAGTTTTTTTTGTTTTTGTTTTTGTTTTTTTTGAGACGGAGTCTCGCTCTGTCACCCAGGCTGGAGTGCAGTGGAGCAATCTCGGCTCACTGCAAGCTCCGCCTCCCGGGTTCACGCCATTCTCCTGCCTCAGCCTCCCTAGTAGCTGGGACTACAGGCGCCCGCCACCACGCCTGGCTAATTTTTGTATTTTTAGTAGAGACGGGGTTTCACCATGTTAGCCAGGATAGTCTCGATCTCCTGACCTCGTGATCCACACACCTTGGCCTCCCAAAGTGCTGGGATTACAGGCTTGAGCCACCGTGCCCGGACAGCTTTAAGTTTTTTAAAATTAGTTAAGACAGTCTATTGCCTTGGCTAAAGTAATAAGCTCTAGTGTTTGGGGGCACAAATGAAGCTTAATTTTGCATAGAAAAAGAGGGCTCATCGGCAAAAGATTCTGTTCTAAGGTTCAGCCAAATGTCTTGTACAATTTTGATCAAAAGGCCAACTACCAGCACCCTCACCACTGCTTCTGATAGGGAGATAAGAAGAATAACTGGGCCTATATGGGATTCTATGGGTTGTTAAGGAGCTTAAAAATAAAATATAATTTACCTTCTTCCATTTGGCAGGAACCACTTTTCCCTACACTGAAAATAAAGTTTTGTGTGATCCCCTCTACCTTTAGCATGCCTTTGGAGTCTTGAAAATGCTTTTTCTGTAGAACCAGAAAGTGATACGTGAGTGCATCAAACAATGCTTTAGTCCTGTTACTCTAAGAGCTATTTTGAAGAAACCTAGTGACCATGGCAGATGATGAAAGAAGATCTTAGTAAAAAGTTTACTGAGATTTAAGACTGAATAAAACAAACGTATAAATTGTTCTATCTTTTATCACCCAAGAAGACAAGATTGTATATTGATAGTTAAAATTCATATGTTAACAACATATAAACAAATCATTAATATCTAAATTCATATAAATTAAAAGAAATGAATATTTCTCAAATTTATGCCACTCTCATTTTATTAAGAAAGCTCTTCTTAGTTTGTACCAAACTTACTTAGTAAAAGTAGTATAAAATCATCTTTTACGAGGTGGCTGGCAATATGGCTGAATAGGAACAGCTCTGGTCTGCAGCTCCCAGTGAGATCAACCCAGAAGGCAGGTAATTTCTGCATTTCCAACTGAGGTACCCAGCTCATCTCACTGAGACTGGTTGTACAATGGGTGCAGCCCAAGGAGGGCGAGCCAAAGCAGGGTAGGGTGTCACCTCACCTGGGAAGCACAAGGGTTCGGGGAACTCCTTCCCCTAGCCAAGGGAAGCGGTGAGGGACTGAGCCATGGGGAGCAATGCATTCCAGCCCAGATACTACACTTTTCCCACGGTCTTCACAACCTGCAGACCAGGAGATTTCCTTGGGTGCCTACACCACCAGGGCCCTAGGTTTCAGGCCCAAAACTGGGCAGCCGTTTGGGCAAACACCAAGATAGCTGCAGGAGTTTTTTTTCATACCCCAGTGGTACCTGGAATGCCAGCGAGACAGAACCATTCACTCCCCGGGAAAGGGGGCTGAAGCCAGGAAGCCAAGTGGTCTAGCTCAGCGGATCCCACCCCTACAGAGTCCAGCAAGCTAAGATCCACTGGCTCGAAATTCTCGCTGCCAGCACAGCAGTCTAAAGTCAATCTGGAACACTCGAGCTTGGTGTGGGGAGGGGCATCCACCATTACTGAGGCTTGAGTAGGTGGTTTCCCCTCACAGTGAAAACAAAGCCACCTGGAAATTCGAACTAGGCAGAGACCACTGCAGCTGGGCAAAGCTTCTGTAGCTGGACTGCCTCTCCAGATTCCTCCTCTCCAGGCAGGGCATCTCCAAAAGAAAGGCAGCAGCCCCAGTCAGGCACTTATAGATAAAACCCCCATCTTCCTGGGATGGAGCACCTGGGGGAAGGGGCGGCTGTGGGCACAGCTTCAGCAGACTTAAACGTTCCTGCCTGCTGGCTCTGATGAGAGCAGTGGATCTCCCAGCACAGCACTCGAGCTCTGCTAAGGGACAGACTGCCTCCTCAAGTGGGTCCCTGACTCCCATACCTCCTGACTAGGAGACACCTCCCAGCAGTGGTCAACAGACACCTCATACAGGAGAGCTCCAGCTGGCATCTGGCAGGTGCGCCTCTGGGATGAAGCTCCCAGAGAAAGGAACAGGCAGCAATCTTTGCTGTTCTGCAGCCTCCACTGGTGATACCTAGGCAAACAGGGTCTGAAGTGGACCACCTGCAAACTCCAGCAGACCTGCAGCAGAGGGGCCTGACTGTTAGAAGAAAAACTAACAAGCAGAAAGGAATAGTATCAACATCAACAAAAAGGATGTCCACACAAAAACCCATCCGAAGGTCACCAACATCAAAGACCAAAGGTAGATAAATCCACAAAGATGAGGAAAAACCAGCGCAAAAGGCTGAAAATTCCAAAAACCAGAGTGCCTCTTCTCCTCCAAAGAATCACAACTCCTTGTCAGCAAGGGAATAAAACTGGATGGAGAATGAGTTTGATGAACTGACAGAAGTAGGCTTGAGAAGGTGGGTAATAACAAACTCCTCCGAGCTAAAGGAGCATGTTTCTTACCCAATGCAAGGAAGCTAAGAACCTTGAAAAAAGGTTGGAGGAATTGCTAACTAGAATAACCAGTTTAGAGAAGAACATAAATGACCTGATGGAGCTGAAAAACACAGCACAAGAATTTCGTGAAGCGTACACAACTATCAACAGCCAAATCATTCAAGCAAAAGAAAGGATATCAGAGATTGAAGATCAACTTAAGGAAATAAAGGGTGAAGACAAAATTAGAGAAAAAAGAATGAAAATGAACGAAAAGAGCCTCCAAAAATATGAGACTATGTGAAAATACCAAACCTATGTTTGATTGGTGTACCTGAAAGTGATGGGGAGAATGGAATCAAGTTGGAAAACACTTTTCAGGATATTAACCAGGAGAACTTCCCCAACCTAGCAAGACAGGCCAACATTCAAATTCAGGAAATACAGAGAACACCACCAAAGATATTCCTTGAGAAGAGCAACCCCAAGACACATAATTATCAGATTCTCCAAGGCTGAAATGAAGGAAAAAATGTTAAGGGCAGCCAGAGAGAAAGGTTAGATTACCCACAAAGGGAAGCCCATCAGACTAACAATGGATCTCTCTGCAGAAACTCTACAAGCCAGAAGAGAATGGGGGCCAATATTCAATATTCTTAAAGACTTTTCAACCCGGAATTTCATATCCAGTCAAACTAAGCTTCATAAGCAAAGGAGAAATAAAATCCTCTACAGACAAGCAAATGCTGAGCGATTTTGTCACCACAAGGCCTGCCTTACAAGAGCTCCTCAAGGAAGCACTAAATATGAAAAGGAAAAACTGGTACCAGCCACTGAAAAAACATACCAAATTATAAAGATCATTGACACTATGAAGAAATTGCATCAACTAAGGGGCAAAATAACCAGCTAGCATCCTAATGACAGGATCAAATTCACACATAACAATATTAACCTTAAATGTAAACAAGCTAAATGCCCCCAATTAAGACACAGTCTGGCAAATTGGATGAAGAGTCAAGAACCATCAGTGTGCTGTATTCAGCAGATTCATCTTCCATGCAAAGACACACATAGGCTCAAAATAAAGGGATGGAGGAATATTTACCAAGAAAATGGAAAGAAAACAAAAGCAGGGGTTGCAATCCTAGTCTCTGATAAAACAGACTTTAAACTATCAAAGATCAAAAAAGACAAAGAAGGGCATTACATAATGGTAAAGGGATAAACGCAACAAGAAGAGCTAACTACCCCAAATATATATACACCCAATACAGGAGTACTCAGATTCATAAAGCAAGTTCTTAGAGACCAACAAAGAGACTTAGACTCCACAAAATAATAGTAGGAGACTTTAACACCCCACTGTCAATATTAGACAGCTCAATGAGACAGAAAATTAACAAGGATATTTAGGACTTGAACTCAGCTCTGGACCAACCAGAACTAATAGACATCTACAGAACTCGCCACCCCAAATCAACAGAATATACATTCTTCTCAGTACCACATTGCACTTATTCTAATATCAACCACATAATAGGAAGTAAAACATTCCTCAGCAAATGCAAAAGAATGGAAATCATAACACAGTCTCTCAGACCACAGTGCAATCAAATTAGAATTCAGGATTAAGAAACTCACTGAAAACCCCACAACTACATGGAAACTGAACAACCTGCTCTTGAATGACTACTGGGTAAATAATGAAATCAAGGCAGAAATAAATAAGTTCTTTGAAACCAATGAGAACAAAGACACAACGTACCAGAATCTCTGAAACACAGCTAAAGCAGTGTTTAGAAGTAAATTTATAGCACTAAATGCCCACATCAGAAAGTGGGAAAGATCTAAAATCGACATCCTAACATCACAATTAAAAGAACTAGAGAAGCAAGAGCAAACAAATTCAAAAGCTAGCAGAAGGCAAGAAATAACTAAGATCAGAGCAGAACTGAAGGAGATAGAGACATGAAGAACCCTTCAAAAAACCAATGACTTCAGGAGCTAGTTTTTTGAAAAGATTAACAAAATAGATAGACCACTAGCCAGACTACTAAAGAAGAAAAGACAGAAGAATCAAAAAGACACAATAAAAAAGGATAAAGGGGATTTCACCACTGATCCCACAGAAAAACAAACTACCATCAGAGAATACCATAAACACTTCTATGCAATAAAACAACTAGAAAATCTAGAAGAAATGGATAAATTCCTGGACACATATAACCTCCCAAGACTAAACCAGTAAGAAGTTGAATCCCTGAGTAGACTAATAACAATTCCTGAAATTGAGGCAGTAATTAATACCCTACCAACCAAAGAAAGCCCAGAACCAGACAGATTCATAGCCAAATTCTACCAGAGGTACAAAGAGTATCTGGTACCAGTTCTTCTGAAACTATTCCAAACAATAGAAAAAGAGGGACTCCTCCCTAACTCATTTTATGAGGCCAGCATCATCCTGATACCAAAACCTGACAGAGACACAACAAAAAAGAGAAAATTTCAGGCCAATATCCCTGATGAACATCAATGCAAAAAGCTTATCCACCACAATCAAGTTGGCTTCATCCCTGGGATGCAAGGCTGGTTCAACATACGCAAATCAATCAACAAAATCCATCACATAAACAGAACCAATGACAAATACCTCATGATCTCAACAGATGCAGAAAAGGCCTTCGATAAAATTCAATATCCCTTCATGCTAAAAGTTCTCCATAAACTAGGTATTGATGGAATGTATCTCAAAATAATAAGAGGTATTTATGACAAACCCATAGCCAATATCATACTGAATGGTCAAAAGCTGGAAGCATTCCCTTTGAAAACTGGCACAAGACAAGGATGCCCTCTCATCACTCTTATTCAACACAGTATTGGTAGTTCTGGCCAGAGCAATCAGGCAAGAGAAAGAAATAAAGGGTATTCAAATAGGGAGAGAGGGAGTCAAATTGTCCCTCTTTGCAGATGACATGATTGCATATTTAGAAAACCCCATCGTCTCAGCCCAAAAACTTAAGCTGATAACCAACTTCAACAAAGTCTCAGGATACAAAATCAATGTGCAAAAATCATAAGCACTCCTATACACCAATAATAGACAAACAGAGAGCCAAATCATGAGTGAACTCCCATTCACAAGTGCTACAAAGAGAATAAAATATCTAGGAATAAAACTTACAAGGGATGTGAAGGACCTCTTCAAGGAGAACTATAAACCACTGCTCAAGGAAATAAGAGAGGACACAAACAAATGGAAAAACATCCCATGCTCATGGATAGGAAGAATCAATATTGTGAAAATGGCCATACTGCCCAAGGTAATTTATAGATTCAATGTCATTCCCATCAAGCTACCATTGAATTAGAAAAAACTACTTTAAATTTCATATGGAACCAAAAAAGAGCCCATATAGCCAAAACAATCCTAAGCAAAAAGAACAAAGCTGGAGGCATCATGCTACCTGACTTCTACCTATACCACAAGGCTACAGTAACCAAAACAGTATGGTACTGGTACCAAAACAGATATATAGACCAATGGAACAGAACAGAGGCCTCAGAAATGATGCTACACATCCACAACCAGTTGATTTTTGACAAACCTGACAAAAACAAGAAATGGGGAAAGGATTCCCTATTTAATAAATGGAGTTGGGAAACTGGATAGCCAAATGCAGAATACTGAAACTGGACCCCTTCCTTACACCTTATACAAAAATTAACTCAAGATAGATTAAAGACTTAAACGTAAAACCTAAAACCATACAAACCCTAGAAGAAAACCTGGGCAATACCATTCAGGACATAGGCATGGGCAAAGACTTCATGACTAAAACACCAAAAGCATGGCAACAAAAGCCAAAATTGACAAACGGGATCTAATTAAACTAAAGAGCTTCTGCACAGCAAAAGAAACTATCATCAGAGTGAACAGGCAACCTACAGAATGGGAGAAAATTTTTGCAATCTACCCATCTGACAAAGGGCTAATATCCAGAATCTACCAGGAACTTAAACCAATTTACAATAAAAAAAAAAACAACTCCAGCAAAAACTGGGCAAAGGATATGAACAGACACTTCTCAAAAGAAGACATTTATGTGGCCAACAAATATGCGAAAAAAAGCTCATCATCACTGGTCTCGAGAGAAATGCAAATCAAAACCACAATGAGATACCATCTCATGCCAGTTAGAATGGCGATCATTAAAACGTCAGGAAACAACAGATGCTGGAGAGGATGTGGACAAACAGGAACGCTTTTATACTGTTGGTGGGAGTCTAAATTAAACCATTGTGGAATAAATGTGGCGATTCCTCAAGAATCTAGAACCAGAAATACCATTTGACCCAGCAATCCCATTACCTGGTATATACCCAAAGGATTATAAATCATTCCACTATAAAGACACATGCACACGTATGTTTATTACAGCACTGTTCACAACAGCAAAGACTTGGAACCAATCCAAATGCCCATCAGTGATAGACTGGATAAAGAAAATGTAGCACATATGCACCATGGAATACTATGCAGCTGTAAAAGAGGATGAGTTCATGTCCTTTGCAGGGACATGGATGAAGCTGGAAACCATCACTCTCAGCAAACTAACACAGGAACAGAAAGCGAAACACCACATGTTCTCACTCATAAGTAAGAGGTGAACAATGAGAAAACATGGACACAGGGAGGGGAACATCACACACCAGGGCCTATCAGGGGCTGGGGGGCTAGGGGAGGGATAGCATTAGGAGAAATGCCAATAATAATGTAGATGACGGGTTGATGGGTGCAGCGAACCACCATGGCACATGTATACCCATGTAACAAACCTGCACGTTCTGCACATGTATCCCATAACTTAAAGTATAATAATAATAAGAATCCTGTCCCAAGCAAAAAGAAGAATGTGAAGAAATATAAGTGTGGAAAACCATGAAGTTTGAAAATAGACCAGCTTGGCCAATGGATTGAAATTGTGTAACATCCAAAAGAGTGATGCAGAACTACCTAGATGGAATGGAAAGATGTCTTACATAGCTACAGGCATACCTTGTTTTACTGAGCTTTGCTTTATTGCACTTTGCAGATATTATGTTTGTTACAAATTGAAGGTTTGTAGCAACTCTGTGTCAAGAAATCTATCAGTGCCATTTTTATAACAGCATCTGCTCACTTTGTGTCTATAGGTCACATTTTTGTAATTCCTGCAATATTTCAAACTTTTTCAGTATTATGTATCTGTTAGGGTGACCTATGATAGTGATCTTTCATGTTGTAATTGTTTTGGGGTGCCATGAACAAACCCCATATAAGATGGTGAACTTGATTAATAAATATTGTGTGTTTCATGGCTTCACTGAAAAAAAATCATCTTTTACTTAGTAAAAGCAGTATAGAATCATCTTCCTTAATAAGAAAAATCATTTATTCTGGCATGGAAAATAAAAACCTAAGCTCAGACCTTGGACAGCTATTAATTAAAAAGAAAAATAAGAAAATAGCATACCTTAAATGTAATGGTTAATTTAAAGTATATAAATTTATTAATAAAATCTTCAACAATACTCAATTCTATGCAAGTGTACCAATCAAATGTTATTTTCATTCTCAATAACATCTCACATAATAGATAGCTCAACTGAGTAAAGGTTGTATATTTTCATTTTTGCTAAACAATCTCCATTTAAAACAAATATATTGCTAGCTGTCTATATGTAAATAGGAAGGAGTAATACTTCTAGACAAAGTAAATATTATTAAAATAAGATATTTCAATCAATTTTTGACCAACCATAGTTTTGAATAGCAGACCGTACAAAACATAACATCGCCCTTCATTCAAACCAAAATCTCAAACTTTTGGATTATATATTTCTTCAAGTTATAGGTCATTTATTGTCAAAATAATAATCCTTTGATATTTTCTTAAACAGATGAAATTTGCTTTCTTTTCCTAGGGAAATGCCAGACTATAGTGATATCCAAGAAATATGATTAAATTAGTTTAATTACTTGATGTTGACTTGATGTAAGTCACTGCTCTTTAATGCAAAAACTGCCACTTGCAATTAATGATTGTTGGTACTGCTTCAATTGATCAAATGTCTAATACACACAAAACATTCAAAGAAGTTCTGTATATCTTACAGCAATTCAGTGGAGAAGTCTTGTCCCAGGGGTACGTAAATCTGAAGTACAAGAAACCTCTGGATCAATCCAACTAGAATGAAGAGGAAATACACATTCAAATGTTCGAAGCATTTATATGTGCATATAAACAAACACAATCACAAACCATCAACAAGCTGAAGATTTTAGCATTTCAGTAATACATAGAACTGCAAATAGCACTACCTATGAGTTACAACCTCATTACGAAAGCAAAAAAAATTGATGAAAATAAAATCAAACTTACAACAAATGTTGTCTTTTAAAGTTCCATCTGTGGCCTTTGTGAAATTTTTATTAAAATTTTAAAAATAATAAGTTTTTATTATTTTTATTAGGTTGCAAGAGAATGTACACATAGAACTGCATTCAACAGAGACATATAAAATTGAACTATAAATTCCCTTCAAGGCAGCCATAAAAGCATGTGGCAATTATTTTTATTCACTGGCAGTTTTAACTGTACTAAACAACTTAATAAAAAACAATAGATCAAGAAAACAATTCTAATTATGACAACTACAACTGAAGGTTTGATGAGCCATAGCTAATTCATATGGTTTTAAATGTGTCCACAATGAGATGAATAGAGGAACATATTTTCATTTAAACCTTTTGTTAATTAACATATATTTAATTAATTTAATGTTCACTGAGGACTGATAGCTTTTATTCCCTATTACTAGCTTCATCTGGATTAAAAATATTTGCAGAGAAACCAGTCCCTACAGCATTTTTGACAGCTAAATTCTACAACTGCTTAAAAAATCAATTGATTTTATATTACCTCTCCAGATCTGTTCACTTAATGCCTTTCCTCTTAGGTTTTGAACTTTTGCTTGATCTCTCAATTATGGTGCTCTTAACAGATGTTTTTAGTATGACACTTCCTAAAACATGCAATTTACAAACATATTTTCCTGCTGTGGGACTTTTTGGGTAGAAAATGGAGATGTCTTGATTTATCTGTGAACCTCTCCTACAAAGCCAATAGTACAGACCAACACGTGGATTAAAGACAAAAAAAGGCAACTAGTCTAAAACTCATGCTATTTTATATTATTCCAACTTAGTACGCTTAACAAATTAAGGGATTTTAAAGTAACAACACGTTTTTGGATAGTCTATATAAAGAACTTCTGGTATATGATTCCCATTTTGCAACATTCCTGAACAACTTATAACAGTTCCTATGTTTTATCCCAGATTTACATTCTAAACAATAAACATATTTGATCAAATATGCATAACATTTTTATCAAACATACAGGGATAACCTTTGCTTAAAAGTACTAAGCTTCTGCTTAGTACTCTCCAGAGGGCCATCAGTACTGTAAGCAATGTAACAGAAATAAGAGATCACAGGCCTTGATCCTAGAAAATTCTCTAGAAATCTGACTTTACCATATTTATGGGAAAAGCCAGTGAGGCAAGCAGAGCTCTGGTCTACAAAAGCAAAGTGAGATACCAAAATGAGGCCAACTTAAATAAACCATCCTCAATGAATCTCTCTTGCATCTTGCATTGATTGGCCCCACAGTATTTTTCCATTGCACAATGGCCTCTGTAAATAGAGCTGAGAGAACAGCAGGATAAGTGAAATCAGTCTTTAAAAAAGGTCCCTAATTTATGTCACAAATCTCACTGAATCAGCACTGTTCTCTTCAAACACAAAGAGTTACACACATAGGGCATTTTTATATGAGCATTTTTAGATATAAAAGAGTTCTTACCCTCAAAAAAAGAAAGTTTTGTAATTCAACTTTCTCACATATAGAAGCCCCAGTTTCCAAAACGTTTCACTTCTAAGATTAAAAGAAATATTATGATACCATATGGTGATGATCTGACCAAAAAAAAGTACTTTAATAACATTTGACACAGACTGATCCTGTGTGTCAGATGCTAAATAAATTCTATAGTAACATTTTTTTCCAGTGGCTTAGTATATTTAAACTGACTATTCATGTCTACATTATATTTAAAATCACTCTCTCTAAGTAATGTTGAATGTGGAAATTCTGTTAGTCAAAAATGTCCATCAAGTACATAAAATTCATAAAAATTTAGTTTCTTCCTGAAATATGCAGCTTTTTACAGTTTTATAATCTGTTGTCTGTCAGAAACAAACTACCTACTTTTTTTCTCCCACTTCAACACACAAAACAGGAATTAGTTATCTGTTCATCATGGGCTATTCCATATCCCTTGAGCAAATTAGAAAACCTGTGTGGGCCCTTTTACTTTTCATCTGTAAAAACTGGGTTAATAGTTTAGATTTACAACTCATAGGATTATTTATATGGATTAAATTAGGTCTACCATGCAACGAAGATTACTGAGCACCTACTACGTACAAGACTCAATGCTGAAGTTTTTGCAGTAAATAAGACATACATGCTCTCTGCCCTTTTAGAATTTATATTCTAGCTCCATGAAGGAGAGAGTCAGGGTGCTATGAAAGCATATAACCCCGGGTCCTTGCAGGAGAAGAGGATGATTAGTGAAGCTTTTCTTGAAGGACAAGCATTGAAACTCAGCTGGGATGAATACACAGGAATTGACTGGGCAAGCGGGATGGGTGTAGGAGAGAGGAACAAACGTTGCTGGCAGAGGGAGTACTCCATCCTATGATGGAAAAGGATGGAGTAGATTGGATAAACCTAAAAAGGGCTTAATGGGCTGATAGGAGAGACAGAAGAGGAAATGCAGCAGGAGACGGGTTTGGCAAAGTAGAGAGGAAACCAATTACGTGGGGTCTTGAAGACCATGTGAAGAATATAAGTCATCCTAAAATCAATGGTAAACCCCTCGTACATTAATTCATTTATTCGACAAAGATTTACTGAATGTCTATTCCGGGGGGTAAATGCTGTAGGTAGAGGGTACAGTCTGTGCATGGGTGCCAAGGTGATAGTGCACCGGACTATGTTTCAAAACAGCAATGGGACCTGTATGGTTGCAAAAGCACGAATGAGAAAAAGAGTAATAGGAAATAGGTCAGAACTAAGAAGGGCACCAGATACTGCAGAGTCCTGTAGGTTTTTGAGTTTTAATCTGAGAGAGATGGGACATTTTTAGTGGAGGAGTAACATTACTTATGTGTTTCTTACAATTTAAAAGTATTACTCTGGCTGCTAATTTGACAATAGACTGTAATACAGAGGCCAAGTCAGAAACAGGGAGACCAATTAGGTTACTACAATAATCCAAGCATGAGATACTGGTGGCTTTGGCCAGTAGCACTGGAGGTACCAAGAAGTGATCAGACTCTCAACCTATTTTAAACATAGTGCCAACAAGACCTTCCAGATAGACTGAATGAAGAGAAAGAAAAATCAAAGCTGATTTAAAAGCTTTTTTTCTAAGCAACTGAAAAGATAAGTTGCTAACAGCAGAAATGGGGCAGCCTGAAGGAGAAGGAATTTCGAGGAGGAAAGACCAGAAGTTAGGCTTTGGACATATTGTATTTCAGCTGTCCAAGCATAGAAATGTCAAGTAAGTAAGATGATATTCAAGAAGTCTAGAGTTAGGAGAGAAGTCTGAGCTGGAAATGTAAGCTAGAGTAAGACAGAGATGGCATTTAAATCCATGAGCTGGAAGCTGATAACCAAGGGAGTAAGTGTAGATAGAGTGCCAACGACTGAGTCCAGGGACGCTGCAACATTAATTCAAGTTGGGGAAAAGAGGAAGAACCACAAAAGGAGGCTAAGAAAGAAGAACAGTGAAATGGGAAGAAAACTAGGAGTATGGACATCTTGGGTATGAGTGAGGAAAATATAAGAAGGAGGTGTCAACTTTCTCAAATGCTGCTAATATGTGAAGTAAGATGAGGGCTGAGAACTGTCCACTGGATTCAGGAAAATAGAGGCAGATCAAAGCCACTGAGGGGTTTTAAACAGAGGAAGTCATGACAAGATAAAAATGATACTAAAGTGGGGGCTTGAGGAGGCCTGGGGAAACCTCATAAAGGTGACCTCATCCTCCAGAGCAGCTGAAATGCAGAACAATGCCAGGCTTCAGGGATGCTACTCCCCCGAGACACATCATTTGATTCAGATGCCACAGGCAGAGAAAACAATGGTTTCAAACATGAGCCTCCAACAGAAAGCTCTGAAGAAGACCCTCCAAATGACATATGTTTATGTGTGACAGAGCTGCTTCTCATATGGGCAACTCTATATAATGTGTTCCAGAGTGAAGAGCAGCAGGGATTTATTTATTTAGCTGGTGAAGGGTTTACTCAAGTCTCATTATCAAGGCCAGCTGGTTACAATGAAAAATTATGACCCAAATTGTCATAGTTTCATAGTATGGCAAATTTAACAAACTTATTGAACACCAACCATGTACCAGGCACTGAGTTAAGGGTACAAAGAAGATGATTCAGGAAGATCCCTGCCCTAGAGAAGTGCACAATTCTGATAAGTAATATCATAATTTCCTTTATTTTATGTGTTTGAGATCCTCAAATACAAGTTAAATCAGAAATATTATTTTTTAAAACGAAAAACATACTTAATTTCATTACTAAACTTTCTTCCTAAGTAGTACCTAATACAGACAGAAACACAAATAGGGTACCTAATGTCAAGTTTGCATAAATAAAGTGGATGTTTACTCTTAAAATAGGAATACATAACGGTAATTGAATTTAGAAATGTTAATTAAAAGCCAATTATCTATTCAAGGCATGTCATTCAATTTAAATTTAACCATACAAACTTCACATAGAAGGTCATTTTACACAAGTAAAAATAGCTATAACTTTCTGTTATCAAAAATTCCAAATAACCTTAAAGGCATCAGTGCAGGGCAGACTATATAAACTTTCATTTGTTACAGTGCTACACATGATATAGAAAAGCCAGATTAACTTTTAATTATAAGGCATTGTACAAGAAATACATTAAAAGATTTTTCTGTTTTTTTACAATTAAAATGATCATCTTTCCATTTAAAAAAGTAATTATGACACATTAAACTTGGTTTATTTCTTAAAAAAAAAACTTCAGATAAAAATGGAAAAGCAGAGCTTGTATTTAATCATTCAGTCTTTAGTAGAGGAGGACTCTATCTCAGAATCAAATGAGAAAGGTTACTAAAAGTGATTGATTTTATTAATAAGGTAACCATGTGCATAGATACTGAGGGCATTAAATGAAAATACAGGTGGGCTTTATAAGTTAAGAAAAAAACAAAAGAACTAACACTGGCTTAGAACAAAGTCATATTCCTGAAAGTCAAATGTATCTACATGTCTTACAAAACCAATATCCTTAAAAAGATGTCCTGTGCCTCTTGCAAGAAGATGAAACCACAGTTTCAGACAGGTTTCCCTGGATCATCTTAGTTCACCTCATTTATAAGTACAAATATATATGGAAATGCAAAAAACCTCCTATTACAGACACACACACACACACACACACACATGCAGAAACTATTAGGAAAGCATAATCTTTAAGTGGCAATAAATTAAAAACTATCTTTAATGATGATTATCTCTTCTTTTTTTTTCCAGTCTCTTTCGTAGTTTAGAAAGAAACACTGGCAAACCACTTTAAAATAAATCATCTTTCACTTATAACTTCTATGGCTAGTTTATGTCTTAGAAATCTAAAATATGCATGTAGTAGCTTGAAATGGCACATAAAGCACAGAACGTATATAAGTTTAGAAAACTGAATTAAAATGATAAAATCAGGTACCAACGACAGGTCTTTTTATAGAGCTTCATGCATGGTAGGTATTCGATAAATGTTCTAATGAATGAAAGAAGGAATAAGTAAATGATGAATGTAAAAAAAAAACTTTATATTTGCTAAATCACCTGAAATTTATATTTAAAACATAGGACGTAGTTGATGAAAAATCTAGTTAATCATTCTGATAAATCATATTCCTTAAATCAATCAGTTTACTCAAGGTCTAATTTAGTAGCAGAGCCTTGAATTGTAACCCTGTCTCTGCTAATAACTGGGCTTCTGATAAATCTGCGTTATCTCTCAGGGTTTCTTCTGCTTTGAAATGCTGATCTTAATTTCTAAAGTAAACAAGAATTGAAATAGATTCTATGGGTCTTTGTTAAATCACATATTCATATATATACTTTATGATTAATATTAAAAGGTAATAAGTATATGAGTTGACATGTCACTAAATTATGCTTTATATCTTATTTCTGATACATTTTTTCTCACAAATTAATTTCTTGTAATTTAGGAATGCTGATTTTATTTCAAAGTTTAGCCCTGATGAGAAACCAACCTCAGTTTGTTCATTTGTAAAAGAGCCATTAGGAGGATTAAAAGAGTTCATAAACATTAAATGTTTACAAAGCTCCTGGCACATAGTAAGTGCTCAATAAATGCTATTATTATCATAATTAATGGCTGCCAAATACTCTTCTAAATCTTCTTTAAGATACTACTAGATTTCTAGAAGATGGTGAGGTAGAATATATTTTTTTAAAGGCCTAGCATAGTGCCTAGCATAGTTAGTTGCCCTCTAAATTAAAAAAAAAATTCTATCATCTTACATAAACAGATGTCAGTAGAAGTCATACTAATGTGCCTGTTTATGAGACATAAAAGCAGAACTCTGAGTACAAAATGTTAAGTTTCAATATTAAAAATATTACTTACGGCTTTGCTTATTCTCCTTTGGTAACTGAATTTTGTTTGTTTGGCTGCTGCCTTCCAGGACAAACACAAAACTTTTAACTTCTTTATCAAACTCCTATAGAACAAAATGAAAACAGTAGTTATCACAGGATATTTTATTTGGCTTCTACTGTAAAATTGAAACTTCAGATCTACAGGGAAAAAAAAATCCCATATTCAAATAACTTAAAAGCAGGCTCAGGCCTTAGTACTTTTATTCCAAGACTTGCTGGGAACTAGAATATGGAGGCATGGTGAAAGGACAAAGAGCAAGGGCATTCAAGGTGTGGACTGGAAAGTGACTGAAATTATGGATGATGGATTCTGGGCTGGAGAGAAAAGGGAGACAAATAAAATTAATTAATTAATTAATTAAATCAATAAATAAAGCAAAACAAAACACAGGAAAAGTAGAACAGTCAATGGCCTAAAGTTCCCAATGAAGTTGAAGAAGAGAGTGGAGTAATTGAGCAAGCGACCTTAAGAATAAAGATTGGGATCAGAAAGGGACATTTTAATGTCTCAGTAACTTCAGAGGTCCTATAGTTTGTGGTGACAGGGAGCAGGGTAAGACAGTAGGGATGAATGCTGAAGTAGAGCGGAAGAGGTTGTTAAAGATGAAGAAATCAAGAAACTGAGAAGCCCAGGACTAGGAGAGATTTTTCTTACAGATACTGAAGTCATCTAAAATGATATACAGCAGGGCATGGAGTACATAGAAGGGTTATGACCTGTGTGCCAAAGTCTTAGACAACTGAAGAGTGGTGTCCAGGACAGCTGCAGCCAACAATGTCATGAAAGGGTTTTGGAGTGAAAGAACAGGAAAAACAGCTCTGAAATTTGATCACGCCCTTTCTTCTATAAGCTTCACTCACATTTCTTCCCCTGATTTATGTGGCTCTAATTTCTAATACTTACTTTCCAAATCACAGATGGACTACCAAGGATCTTCCATTTTGCTCCAGGATTTTTTCCTTGAGCACTGAAAATTTCAACAAATGCACCTCCCTAGAAAATGAAAATAAAATATTAAAAGACAATGCTAACGAGGAAGTATTATCCACCACATAGTCTATAACCAGTGTTCCTGGCATCTGTCAGTTAAGCTGATCTGGGATGAAACATTCTCCCTGTTATTACTCCTACTTTATACCTTGATTGTATCTAAACCACAACCATTCTGATTTGCGTCACCTTGGATTAATGGTTTAAAGAATCTGTTTTTAAAGCATGACAAACATTAAATCAATTGTGCCATACAAACCCTACAGTATCTCAGTGGGGGACTCGCTTACTTGACACATACAGATCATTCTTGCAAAACATTTTATGTTTTACAGACTGTGTTTTGCAACCACACTAAAGGGTTTAAACGCAATTCTTGAATCAGGCCAATACATTCAGGTAGTTATCTCCAAATACAAGCTTTCTAGTCATACTGACTGAGGCTCCAACACTGGCTTTTTAACTATCTGAACTTGGAGTTACTTAACTTCTTGATTCTCCATCTGTAAAATGGGTTGTTGGATTACATAAAATACTAAACATTAAACCTTGAGCACAATACTCAGCTCACAGCAGGGGCTCAACAGCACCATCAAAGTTTATTCAAAAAATGGGAAGGGAAATTAAACAGTTTAGTACTGGTCAATAAAAAGGCCTGGGAGGGATTTGGAAATTCCTATTTTGAGCATTCCTACAAGATATTTTTACGTATGTAATACAAATTAATGTGAAGATCTATAAAATCTGTATAAGAGAAATCAAATATTGTGTCTACAGACAGCCTACTGGTTCCCCATTGTAAACATGAGAACATGGAAGGACACACTTATGTAAGCACACTGAAGATATTACTGAATGTCCATAAGCTTTAATTATTTAAGAAAGGGGAATTAAATAAGATAATTATCTCTAAGGAAGAATTTATTGCAAAAAATGAGAATCCGATATGAGGATTAAATACGGTTTGAATTATAAACAATATGTGAGCAAATCTAATTTCTGTAAGGAATTTCCAGCTTTTAATTTTTCTCAGTAATATAAAGATATTTTTGCCTCTGAGTTATAACACACGATCACTTGGAGGTAAGACATTTAATGTCTTCTTCCTTAGGCAGTATTACGTGCAAACTGTATATGGGATAGAATTACTATAGCTTGTGAGGGCAGGTCATATTTCACTATGAATTTAAATTTGAGACAGCTAGTTGTTTTAAAAGACAAAAGCCCTCATACTTGGTGAGACGGCAAACTCTCCCTGCTGCTTTTTGCTTTCCCATGTCCTCCAAGTTTCCTGTAGTGGGCACATGTTTTTTTGATAATATATTATTACCTATAAGAAGTGAGACAAACTCTCTAAAAGTGTTCTAGCCCAATTAGTGATAACGAATGAGACAGAAGAAAGAGAACTGCAGACTACTCCGAGAGCACTCATAATGAGGCAAGTAGTGTTAGGTGAATGAAAAGGCAGAAGCAATAAAGAGGTGGAGACGGGTAGAGAACTGATTAGATACAGTAACAAACGTTCATCAGAACAGCAGGACTAACATGGTAAACAGACTGTAAACAAGGAGTGTAACCTCTTGCAAAGGCGAGGAGAGGAGACCAGGAAGGGAGGTGTCCAGTGAGGTGAGGAAAGCAGGTCGAGACACTCTAGGATACTCAAAGTGACTGAGGACGACCCAGAAGCAGTGTTTCTCCAAGTGTGATCCTTGGACCCCCTGCATAGGAATCACTTGGGGGAAGTAGTTAAAAAGCTAAATCAAGTGACCCCCATCCAGAGATTCGGATTCACCAGATCTGGTCAGGAAATCTGCATGTTTACAAGCACCCCAAGAAAGCCTGATGTACTCCAACGTCTGAGATTCACTGACTCCCAGTTCTGGAAAAATAAAACAGCACATAGCCAAAGTGCTTATTTTCTTTCTTGATGTAACAATGCATGCATTCACTCATTCACTCTTCTAAATCGCTTCTGAGATACCAGTGTTGCATGAATACTGAGTCTCCAAAGAGCTTTGTTAAAACTCAAGATTTCTGGGCCCTGCCCTCAAGATTCTGATTCAGGAGGTTTCAGTGGGGCTTAAGATCTCCATTTTAGGTAGAATCACAGACAATTAATTCATCTTAAGAAACACTGAGTTGGAGAGTGAACAAAAGCCAAATCATACGCCTAGACATTGGTAACTTTTTCCTTCTCTCTGGGTCAACAGCATTCACCCATTAATTCTGTCTTACCCCTGAAAAAGACCTTATTATGGGGATAGAGGGTGCACTTTATCCTCACCCCGATCACGGACTACCTCACCCAAGAGGAGAAAGGTATAGACAGGTTGGAGAACCGTTTCGGGTTACCTGGTACTCATTTTTGAACATTCCCGCAGGGGGCCCAGGGCTTGGGGGGCACAGAGTTCAGGGTTTCCAGCGAGTGGCGTGACCCTGACGGCTGGAAATCGGCTGGCGGGAACCAGGAGCCCGACGGGTGGGAAAGGGCTTCGTGCTTGGCCCAGACTTGGGCAGGCTCTTCTCAGCCCCTCCGGCCCCTGGTCAGCTCCGTCTCCCGCCCTCGATCAGCACCATTGCGGCTCCAGCCTCCGCGGTGCCCGGGTCTGGGGAGGGCGCAGCTGCCTGGACGGACTCCGGGCCGTCCCTGGGGAGTGATTGTGCGTGTAACCTACGTGACGGGGCGCCCAGTCGCGGAGCCACAGACAACCGCCCGCTGGCCTAGGAAAAGCAGGCGCGCTCCCGCTGCCGCCCCACCCCAGAATCAAACCGCGAAAGAGCAGCGCCGAGCGCCACCGGCGTTCCGGCCGCGCCCATTGGTTCCCACTGGGCGCCTGCGCGTTGCGCTCTCTAGGCTTCTCGCCGACGGGCAAGGGAGGATACGCGGTGACGTAGCGTTGCCCAGGTAACCGCGGGACTCCTGGAGAAATGGTGGGCGGTCCAAACGGTGAGCAGCACGCTCCTTACTTAGGTCATGACCTCTGCCGACTAAAAAGGCTAAACTCAGCGTGGATTAGGGCTATACCAGGTACTGGACTCTTCTAGAGTACTCTCACATCGGTTTGGTCTCTCCTCGTGGTAAACAGATAACTGGTAGGTTCCTGAGGGATACAGTCATGGACTCATGGAACCCTCACGCGGCCTTTGCTTAGAAGGTTCCCAAATTTGGGTTCGTTGAGGCAGTAAGAGGGTCTGCTGGACCCTTTCATTGTTTCAGAAGACCCTAGGAAGCCAAGATTTTTTTGTAGAAAATAATAACTTATTGAGACTAGCACTCGCTTAAGTGTAACTATTAAGTTACTTTATTTTGTTTCTAGATCAGAGCCACTTCTTACATGGAAGGTACTATTGCCAATTTTTGGCTAAGGAGCTGTGGCTCGGAAAGGTTAAATGGCTTGGCCAAAGTCATATGGCACTGAGAGGTGACAGCGTGCTGGCAGTCCTCAGAGCCCTTGCTTGCTCTCGGCACCTCCCCTGCCTGGGCTCCCACTTTGGCGGCATTTGAGGAGCCCTTCAGCCCCCCACTGCACTGTGGGAGCCCCTTTCTGGGTTGGCCAAGGCTGGAGCCCACTCACTCAGCTTGCAGGGAGGTGTGGAGGGAGAGGCTCGAGCGGGAACCGGGGCTGCGTGCCGCGCTTGCAGGCCAGCTGGAGTTCCGGGTGGGCGTGGGCTTGGCAGGCCCCGCACTCGGAGCAGCCAGCCAGCCCTGCTGGCCCCGGGCAATGAGGGACTTAGCACCCGGGCCAGTGGCTGCAGAGGGTCTACTGGGTCCCCCAGCGTGCTGGCCCACCGGCACTGTGCTCGATTTCTCGCCAGGCCTTAGCTGCCTTCCCGCGGAGCAGGGCTCGGAACCTGCAGCCCGCCATGCCTGAGCCTCCCACCCACTCCGTGTGTTCCTGTGCAGCCCGAGCCTCCCCGATGAGCGCCGCCCCCTGCTCCACGGCACCCAGTCCCATCGACCACCCAAGGGCTGAGGAGTGTGAGCGCACGGTGCGGGACTGGCAGGCAGCTCCACCTGCGGCCCCAGTGCGGGATACACTAGGTGAAGCCAGCTGGGCTCCTGAGTCTGGTGGGGACGTGGAGAGTCTTTATGTCTAGCTCAGGGATTGTAAATAACCAATCAGCACCCTGTGTTTAGCTCAAGGTTTGTGAGTGCACCAATTGACACTCTGTGTCCAGCTGCTCTGGTGGGGCCTTGGAGAACCTGTGTGTCCAAACTCTGTATCCAGCTAATCTGTTGGGGACGTGGAGAACCTTTGTGCCTAGCTCAGGGATTGTAAACACACCAATCAGCGCCCTGACAAAACAGGCCACTGGGCTCTACCAATCAGCAGGATGTGGGTGGGGCCAGATAAGAGAATAAAAGCAGGCTGCCCGAGCCAGCATTGGCAACTAGCTGGGGGTCCCTTTCCACACTGTGGAAGCTTTGTTCTTTCACTCTTTGCAATAAATCTTGCTACTGCTCACTCTTTGGGTCCACACTGCTTTTATGAGCTGTAACACTCACCGCGAAGATCTGCAGCTTCTCTCCTGAAGCCAGCGAGACCACGAGCCCACCAGGAGGAACAAACAACTCCAGACGTGCTGCCTTAAGAGCTGTAACACTCACCGCGAAGGTCTGCAGTTTCACTCCTGAGCCAGCGAGACCACGAACCCACCAGAAGGAAGAAACTCCGAACACATCCAAACATCAGAAGGAACAAACTCCAGACACGCCACCTTAAGAGCTGTAACACTCACCGCGAGGGTCCGCGGCTTCATTCGTGAAGTCAGTGAGACCAAGAACCCACCGATTCCGGACACAGCACCAGTTAGGAACTCTTATCTGATGCTGCACTCATGGTTGAGTTAGGTCAATGGCATAGGTTAATGCTAATCAGGTACCACTCATAAAATTCCTGCTATAGGCTGAGTGGCTCACAGGTTCACAATTCTGTGAGGTAAGGGTTAGTCTCCTTTCATTTGAGAAGACTGAGATTCAGAGTCAATTAGGAATTTACTCAAGGATGCAATATTGAGTTTCATTTATGTTTGAGTCTAAAGCCCAGAATCATTCCACTTCACCCAAAAACCTCAAACATTTATTGTCGTATCATATGCTAACTATTATGGATTATGTAAGGGACGCGAAAATAAATGCTATTTGGACCTGCTCCTTATCAAGGATAAGAAGAGCAGATAAGGAACAAACCTTCTTGAACATTCTAAGCCAAATAATAGATGGAAAGGAAATAGAGGTAGGGGCCATGGCACAGCTATACATTGCAGTATAGTGTCTAGAACCCAAAATTCCTGATTTCTAGACCGGCAAACTTAGTTCAACAGCAGTTTCTTGTAAGGCTCTGTGCTGGAGGCTTTGACAATTGTGATCAATAGACATGGTCTCTGTCTTACAAGACTTATCTGTGGGGGACATTTATCCACTAATTCTTTTTAACAGATAGTTTCTAGGAACATAAGATATTTCAAATACTATGCTAAGAGACTGGGTGTGCAGTGAATGGCCCTACCTTCATGGAGCTTACACAGGGGAGTGAGACAGATGATAAATAAAATAGCAAATAATTACAACTTGTGATAAATATCATGAATTCAATCACAGGGAGTAACATTGGGCGGGTATATTAGTTTCCTGTGGCTGCTCTAACATTACCTCAAAAGGAGTAGCTTAAAACAACAGAAATTTATTCTCTCATAGTTCTGGAGGCCAGAAGTCCAAAATCAAAGTATCAGTAGGGCCACACTCCCCCTAGTGGCTTTAGAGGAGGATCCATTCTTTGCCTCATCCAGCTTCTGGTAGCTGTTGGCACCCCTTGAATTGTGGCTTCATTTGGAGGCCAGAAGTCCAAAATCAAAGTGTCAGTAGGGCCATACTCCTCTAGCGGCTTTAGAGGAGAATCCATTCTTTGCCTCGTCAGCTTTTGGCAGCTGTTGGCACCCCTTGAATTGTGGCTCCATTTCTCCAGTCTCTGTCTCACCTGCGTGGTCACATTGTCTTCTCTTCTGTGTGTGTTTTCCCTGTGTGTCTCTTATAAAGAGGTTGTAATAGTATTTAGGGCCAACTTTGATAATCCAAGGCAATCTCTTTATTTCAAGATAATTTAATCACATCTCCAAAGACCAATTTTTCCAAATAAGGAAACATTTACATGCTCCAGGGGGTTGATGTGAATATCTTCTTTGGGCAGCTGTTAATAATAAGGATGGCAAAAGGTATAATGAAAATCTGGGAAGAATCTAGGGGACATCTTAAGGCTTCTAACAATCTACTTGGGTCTCTGAAAAGGGTCTTTTGACACCATAGTTGAAGTGAAATCCACAACTTTGCCCTACTTTATTTTTTTCTTCCTCTTATGATTACATGAGTTAATTAATATGTTTATCAGTTATCTACAACTAAAAGGGTGAATTAATAACCTCAATTTGTCAATGAAAAAATGAGCTACAGAATTGAAAATGAATAATTACAGTGAATCAATAAGTCTTATTACTCAGGTGTTTTTGGTTTTGATCACCTGTTTATTCAACTTAAGACTAGAAGGAAACAGTGTCCATTTATTTCAGTGTCCTCACTTCCTAAAGAGAAAGTAATAGTCCAAAGCCAAACATTGTCATCTGACCGTCCTAATTTCTAACAAGTTCAGGAGACTCAGAGTTGGATTTTCATTAGCAAGTATGATATACTGCTTGTCCAGGAAATGGGCAAATCTGAAAGCTGCCCAAGTTTATCAATGGTATTTTGCCTATGGTGAGAGCCACCATTAACAATGACAATGGTAGCAATAAAGCAAAAATAAGAATGTGCAGTACTTTAACAGTATGAATTCAAAATCAGAGAAAGGTGGAAATCCAACTTTACAATAGCAAGTACTCCTCAATTTGATTGAATGCAAGCTATGAACAAAAACTTGGATTTGACTATGACTTCAAGGATATCTAGCAGAATTCTGAAAAAAAGAAAAAAAAATAAAAAAGCCAGCCTGCCCAAACAACTTGGCTTAAACCAAGTTATTTATGTTCATTATAAAAGATAAACCAAGTTATTTATGTTCCCTATAAAAGACAGTGAAACAATTTCTTTAATTGCTACAATTTTTTAAGAAGTTGGTACATTTAGTAATTGCGTTAAATTGCTTAACTTAATTTGACAACTTTAAGATTAGTCACTTTACAAGCTGTAAAGTGTTTGTCTTTGTTCTACAAAGAAAGTGATTTGAAAAAAATAATTTGTTGGTATATTAATATTAAAGGATATTGGATAGTATTTAAAATGGAATAGACTAGAAACAGTTTTTAAAGGGTGGCAGTCTTCATATGCCAATATAGCCATTCCACTTAGATGAGTATGATTATCAATTTGACAAGAAATAATATCTTTTGAACTAAGAATGTACTGTATTTACCACAATATTGTTGTAGTTTATATTTTGATTACAGTACATAATCTAATTATTTGGCTAATGGGAAGAAATAAGATATCTGTTTCATGAGAATTTGCTACACAGTAATCTAGAAATGTTTAATACTTGAAGGGTTAATTTTTTATACATTATGGAATAGCTTTATGAATGATAATGTTGAGTTGATAGGAAAGTTTTGAAACTGGGCCTATTTTATAGTTTTAAGCAAGAAAAATTAATGATACCAAAGTTATTCATTTGACAGTTGATTTGAAAATAGTAGTGTCTTCTTTTTTCCAGAAAGTATGGAATGGTGAAAGTTTTTGAGGGCTTTACTGTTTTTAGATTTTCTCCTCAAATGGGTTTTTCCCCCTTCTCAGGTCCATGAGATCCTATGGGGACTATTTCTTGCCTGTACCTATAGATGACCAAGTACTTCAAAAGTCATGCATCATTTTAAAATTTCCAAAACCAGCTACCACTTGAAAGCTTTCTCAGGAAAACAAGACAAAACAAAAAAACTATCCCAGTAGTTTGATAATTAGGTATGAATACTTTCCTAAATAAAGTAGCTTTACATAGCAAGCACTTAGGTTTAGAAAAACGACCGTTTGCCAAATGCATCTTTGAAAGGAATACATTTATTGAGTGGATATTTAGTATTAATTTGTTTTACAATGACATAAATGATCAAGGTTTTTAACAGAAAAGTTAGAT
Organism: Pan troglodytes; assembly: GCF_028858775.2. Classification (NCBI taxonomy): domain Eukaryota; kingdom Metazoa; phylum Chordata; class Mammalia; order Primates; family Hominidae; genus Pan; species Pan troglodytes. Next base: position 63,058,195 of record NC_086015.1, read on the forward strand.
CTAAGTAGCAAGTTTTTCTTGGATAACTTTCTGTAACCTAAAGCCAGTTAGTGTTGATTTGTGATAAAAGGGCTGTAGAAAACTAGATGTTTACATGAGAAAGAATGAAATTGGACTCTTGCTTTACTTTTTAAATGCATATACATGAATTAACTCAAAATGAATCAAAGACATAAGACCTAAAATTATAAAACTCTTATAAGAAAACATAAGGGGAAAACTTAATGACATTGGACTTGGCATTGATTTCTTAACAACCTAGAGTAGATCCAGCTGCATCTAGAGATCAGAAACATCATCAGGTTTCCTTTCTCCACGCTGCTTCCTCTAGGTTGCCTCAGTCGTTAGGCTGGCTCTCTTTAGGTTTACAAAATGGCTATAGCATTCTCAATTTTACATTCTGATATCGCTAAATAGAGCATTTGGGGCTAAAGTCCTGAAGTTCACCTTCATTTGGATCAGTTCAGGGGATATGCCTATCTCTGAAATAAACACTTTGGTCAGATAAATAAGCTTAAGGCTAGATTAAGTGCTTATTCTTAAACCAGTCCCGGCAAGCAAGGAGATGAGATATATTGATTGGCTGGGAATGGGGTACCACCCAAACATGTAACTAGGAATGGGGAAGGATTGTTTCCCAAAGGAAACTCTGGGTCCTCTTCTAGGGAAGGAGGAAGATGGATATTGGGCAGCCAAAAGGAGATATCTACTATAATGATTTTTTTTTTTTTTTTTTTTTACAAATAACAGACACCAGACATATTTTTTAAAAACTCTAACTATACATGAATAATTTAATATGAAAGAAAGGTTCGCTAACATTCTTTAAATGATTTGATGTACATATGTGTAATTCAAATATCATAGGCCCTTTTCATTATCCCAGGATTTACATTAACTCCTTTTTTTTTTTTTTTTTTTGAGACGGAGTCTGGCTCTGTCGCCCAGGCTGGAGTGCAGTGCAGCGATCTCGGCTCACTGCAAGCTCCACCCACTGGGTTCACGCCATTCTCCTGCCTCAGCCTCCCGAGTAGCTGGGAATACAGACGCCCGCCACTACGCCCGGCTAATTTTTTGTGTATTTAGTAGCGACGGGTTTTCACCGTGTTAGCCAGGATGGTCTCGATCTCCTGACCTCGTGATCTGCCCACCTCAGCCTCCCAAAGTGCTGGGATTACAGGCATGAGCCACCGCGCCCAGCCTCATTAACTCTTAATATTCAAGCCTGGATTTTTTAAGCTCTTACCTGCTTAGTAACAGGAAATCCAATGTTATTGGATGCCTGTGTATTTCCAGGATCTTTAAGAGGATACTAAGTAGCCAGGAATCACTTCAGAAGTGATTACTTAACTGCATTTTTTTCTCAGACCAAACATTTTTATGAAGGATTCCACTTAGTTGCCATTGTTACCAGTATTGCCAAAGAATACCTGCCATGTTTGAAGTTGTTGAAATTAGAATGTAACTGCTTTCGCTAATGTCACCAGTGAAGCAAAGACATCTGGAAGCTGGCCTGACACTCACAGCTAGGTTTTGGTGTTTTGTTGTTGCTATTGTTACTGAACACCAACAGTTTCACAGAATATCAGCATCATACAAAACCACTCTGTGACCATGATGAATCAAGATAAAAACATGAATATGGTCCAAATCAAAAAGATGACTAAACATTTCCCTATCCTGGTTAATATGAGTGACTGCTGCTTCTTTACCAATTATAGCTAAGCCTTACTTCATTCTTCCTGTCTTATATATAAGATTTATTAATATTCCCAATCATTGAAATACCCCTGGTTCCTGACAGGATCCAATCCAGAGCAAAGCTCTACTTCCCTAAACCCTCCCCTAAATCAGCTAACATAAGCCCAAATCCTATAATAAGTTCTAACATCCTCTTACTAGCATACCCAAGGTTCCCCAATGGTGTATTTTCTTCCTTGTTGCAATGAGTAATGAACCCAGCTTCTTCAACTACTGATATATCCCTGATGTTCTTTGGCTGGGGGGCATTAACACCAGTAAATCTAGAATTTTGTGTTTTTATTCTTAGGAAGCAAACTGAATGGTTATTGTGAATTTCACTCAGTTGCCAGGAAGAAGTAAAGTCTTTCTGCAAAATTATTTGAGCCCCAGTATTCAGTGGTTAGCAATAAAGCTATTGCACTCAAATGATGCAGCTAGTCCAGACCTAACTCTGAAGCCCAGACCCCAATTGGAACTATTTAAATAAAGTGATCTACACTGTCGCCCTGAGTACCACTTACACTGCCTACCACCATCATTGTCCATACTGATTTTTCGATGTGTATCTTCTTTCATTTACCAAGAGAAAGATGTCTTTTCCAGGTAAGATAAGGTGTTTGGGGTGGGGAAGTCCCCACAGCGAAGCTGACTGGGTCCCAAAGTTCTGTAATTTAAAAAATTCACACATACATACATACATACACACACACACTCACAGGCCTATTCCATGAGGTTGGTTGGGTTGGGACAAGTTTGACTATTTGCCCTACCCATACCAATATTTCCTTATCCTTTCAGGTACTGTTACTCATCTAACTCATTGTATATTCTTTCCTAATGGTGAATTCTTTTCTGAAGCCCCTCCTAAAATCTGATTTCCCCAATTTTCTGTCAGTTAGGCATAGCTCTGTCAGGTAGGCATACATATGTCAACAGAGTTTAAATATTTTTCTCCTGGGAGGCTATTGGCCCTCAATAAAACCACCAGATGCAAATAGGTTATGTGTATGAAGAAATTCACACCAGTCCCCTAAAATATCTAATCTTAATTCAAATTAGACCACATAGAGAGGGAAGTTGTCTAACTCAACTGTCCAAAAGCATCTGAGTCCCACCTCCACTCAAGTGCCCTAGTACTAGCTTATATTTCACCACCAAGAATATGTGCAGAAGAATGGGATTTCCTTCTCTCTTTTCCCCTTTCTCACCCCACAGGAGGCAGATATTTTATTTAGCATATTAAATGCCGTTAAGCTATGGAACACAGTCAATAATATGTAGAGAAAAGTCTATTCATCTCATAGAAGTTCCAGTGTGAAGAACCCGAAGGACTTCTCAACCCCACCTCACCCACCTCTTACCCCAGGGCCCAGGGTAAGGACCTACCATGACCACTAGGATAGAGAGACAGGTGAAACTTAGAATTCTCCTTCAGCTATGCTTCTAGGATGGAACTGGAACCCAGGAGGGAGTTCAGAGGGATAGAAAAAGCTACAAAGAAGAGAGAAGACAAGATAAATGTGAAGTGGGAAAAAGGCAGTAGAAGGGAATCCAGGATGTTCATCTTGCAAGGTCTTCTGATGTCTGATATTTTTTGTGTTTCTGATAAGTTAATGGAAAGGATATTTTCTTGCCATTCACAGAGACTTCTGCATGTGTGCTGATAGTGTGTGCCTAATGCATACAAACACATTCAGAACACATTATCAGAACACATATGAATAATAGCCATTTTTATTATTTCTTATTTCAATAGGTTTTTGGGAAACAGGTGGTGTTTGGTTACATGGATAAGTTCTTTAGTGGTGATTTCTGAGATTTTGGTATGCCCATCACCTAAGCAGCGTACACTATACCCAATGTGTAGTCTTTTATCCCTCATCCCCTTCACACCCTTTCCTACAAGTCCCCAAAGTCCATTGTATCATTCTTATGCCTTTGCATCCTCATATCTTAGCTTCCACTTATGAGTGAGAACATACGATGTTTAGTTTTCCATTCCTGAGTAACTGCCCTTAGGATAATGGTCTCCAATTCCATCCAGGTTGCTGCAAATGCCATTATTTCATTCCTTTTTATGCTTAAGTAGTATTCCATGGTGTGTGTGTGTGTGTGTCTATATATATAACATTTTGTTCATCCACTTATTGATTGATGGGCATTTGGGCTGGTTCCATGTGTTTGCAGTTGTGAATTGTGCTGCTATAAACATGCATGTGCAAGTGTCTTTTTCATATAAGGATTTTTTTCCTTTGGGTACATACCTGGTAGTGGGATTGCTGGATCAAATGGTAGATCTACTTTTAGTTCTTTAAGGAATCTCCACACTGTTTCCATAGCGCTTGTACTAGTTTATATTCCCACTAGCAGTGTAAAAGTGTTTCCTTTTCATCACATCCATGCCAATGTTTATTATTTTTTGATTTTTTCCTTATGGCCATTCTTACTGGAGTAAGGTGGTATTGCATTGTAGTTTTGATTTGCATTTCCCTGATAATTAGTGATGCTGAACATTTTTTCATATGCTTATTAGCCATTTGTATATCTTCTTTTGAAAAATGTCTATTCATACCATTTGTCCATTTTTTAATGGGATTGTTTTTCTTGCTGATTTGTTTCAATTCCTTGTAGATGCTGGATAGTAGTCTTTTGTCAGATGCATAGTTTGCAAATATAGTCTCCCATTCTGTGGGTTGTCTGTTTACTCTGCTGATTATTTCTTTTGCTGTGCAGAAGCTTTTTAGTTTAATTAAGTTCCATCTATTGATCTTTGTTTTTGTTGCATTTGCTTTTGGGCTCTTGGTCATAAAGTCTTTGCCCAAACCAATGTCTAGAAGGGTTTTTCTGATGTTATCTTCTAGAATTTTTATGGTTTAAAGTCTTAGATTTAAGTCTTTGATCCATCTTGAGTTGATTTTTGTATAAGGTGAGAGATGAGGATCCAGTTTCATTCTTCAACATGTGGCTTGCCAATTATCCCAGCACCATTTGTTGAATCGGATGTCCTTTCCCCACTTTATGTTTTTGCTTGCTTTGTCAAAGATCAGTTGAATGTAAGCATTTGGCTTTATTTCTGGGTTCTCTATTCTCTTCCATTGTTCTATGTCCTATTTTTATACAAGTTCCATGCTGTTTTGTTGATTGTAGACTTCAAGTATTGGTTGAAGTTGGGTAATGTGATGCCTCCAGATTTGTTCTTTTTGCTTAGTCTTGATTTGGCTATGCAGGTTCTTTTTTGTTTCCATATGAATTTTAGGATTTTTTTCTAGTTCTGTGAAGAATGATGGTGGTATTTTGAAGGGAATTGCGTTGAATCTGTAGATTGCTTTTGGCAGTATCATCATTTTCACAATATTGATTCTTCCCATCCACAAGCATGGAATTTGTTTCCATTTGTTTGTGTCATCTATGATTTCTTTCAGCAGTGTTTTTTCCTTGTAGAAATATTTTACCTACTTTGTTAAGTATATTCTTAAGTTTTTTTTTTTTTGGCAGCTATTGTGAAAGGGGTTGAATTCTTGATTTTATTCTCAGCATGGTTGTTGTTGGTGTATAGCAGAGCTACTGATTTGCATACGTTGATTTTGTATCCTGAAATTGAGTGAATTCACTTATCAGTTCTGAAGCTTTTTGGATGAGTCTTTAGGGTTTTCTAGGTATATGATTATATCATCAGCAAACAGTGACAGTTTGACTACCTCTTTACCATTTTGGTTGCCCTTTATTTCTTTCTCTTGTCTGATTGCTCTGGCTAGGACTTTTAGTACTATGTTGAATAGAAGTGGTACAAGTGGCCATCCTTGTCTTGTTCTAGTTCTCAGGGGGAATGCTTTCATCTTTTCCCCATTCAGTATGATGTTGGCTGTGTGTTTGTCATAGATGGCTTTTATTACCTTAAGATATGTCCCTTCTATGCTGATTTTGCTGAGGGTTTTATTGTAAAGCAATGGTGGATTTTGTCAAATGCTTTTTCTGCATCTATTGAGATGATCATGTGGTTTTTGTTTTTACTTCTGTTTATGTGGTGTATCACATTTATTGACTTGCGTATGTTAAACCATCCCTGCATCCCTGGTATGAAACTCAGTTGATAATGGTGGATTATCTTTTTGATATGCTGTTGGATTTGGTTAGCAAGTATTTCGTTGAAGGTTTTTGCATCTGTGTTCATCAAAGACATTGGTCTGTAGTTTTTGTTGTTGTTGTTGTTATGTCCTGTCCTGATTTTGTTATTAGGGTGATACTGATTTCACAAAATGATTTAGGGAGGATTCCCACTTTCTCTATCTTTTGGAATAGTGTCAATAGGATTGGTACCAGTCATTCTCTGAATGTTTGAGAGAACTCAGCTGACTTCAGCTGTGAATTGGTCTGGTTCTGGAATTTTTTTGGTTGGCAGCGTTTTTATTACCATTTCAGTCTCGCTTCAATCTCATCTGTTCATAGTTTCTATTTCTTTCTGGTTTAATCTAGGAGGTTGTATATTTCTAGGAATTTACCCATCTCCTCTAGGTTTTCTAGTTTCTTTGCATAAAGGTGTGCATAGTAGCCTTGAATGATCTTTTGTATTTCTGAAGTATCAGTTGTAATATCTCCTGTTTCATTTCTAATCAAGCTTATTTGGATCTTCTCTTTTCTTTTCTTGGTTAATCTTACTAATAGTCTTTCAATTTTGGTTATTTTTTCAAAGAATGAGTTTTTTGTTTCATTTATCTTTTGTGGGGTTTTTTGTTTGTTTGTTTTCATTTCATTTAGTTCTGCTCTGATCTTTGTTATTCCTTTTCTTCTTCTGGGTGTGGGTTTGGTTGTTCTTGCTTCTTTAGTTTCTTGAGATGTGACCTTAGATTGTCTATTTGTGCTCTTTCAGACTTTTTGAGTTAGTCATTTAATGCCATGAACTTTCCTCTTAGCGCTGCTTTTGCTGTATCCCAGAGGTTTTAATAGGTTGTGTCACTATTATCATTCAGTTCAAAGAATTTTAAAATTTTCATATTGATTTCATTGTCGATCCAACAATCATTCAGTAGCAGGTTAATTTTCATGTATTTGCATGGTTTTGAAGGCTTCTTTTGGAGTTGATTTCCAGTTTTATTCCACTGTGGTCTGAGGGAGTACTTGATATAATTTTAATTTTCTTAAATTTATTGAGACTTGTTTTGTGGCCTATTATATGGTCTATCTTGGAGAATGTTCCTTGTGCTGCTGAATAAAATGTGTATTCTGCATTTATTCTTTAAATATCTGTTAAGTCCATTTTTCTAGGGTATAGTTTAAGTCTATTGTTTCTTTGTTGACATTCTGTCTAGATGATCTGTCTAGTGCTGTCAGTGGAGCATTGAAGTCCCCCACTATTATTGTGTTGCCATCTATCTCATTTCTTAGGTCTAGTATTAATTTTTCTATAAATTTGGGAGCTCCAGTATTAGGTATATATTGATTTACAACTGTGATATTTTTCTGTTAGAGTAATCCTTTTATCATTGTATAATGTTCCTTATTGTCTTTTTAAACTGTTGTTGATTTAAAGTCTGTTTTGTCTGATAGAAGAATAGCTACTCCTGCTTGCTTTTAGTGTACATTTGCATGGAATATCTTTTTCCACCCCTTTACCTTAAGTTTATGTCAGTCATTATGTGTTAGGTGAGTCTCTTGAAGACAGCGGATACTTGATTGTGGATTTGTATTCATTCTGCCATTCTGCATCTTTTAAGTGGAGCATTTAGGCCATTTACATTCGGGATGAAGATACTATTCTATTCATCATGCTAGTTGTTGCCCTGAATACCTTGTTTTTGTTTTTCAATTTTGTTGTTATTGTTTTAACGGTCCCCTGAGATTTATGCTTTAAGGAGGTTATATTTTGGTGTATTTTGAGGATTTGTTTCAAGATTTAGAGCTCCTTTTAGCAGTTCTTGTAGTGCTGGCTTGGTAGTGGTGAATTCTGTCAGCATTTATTTGTCTGAAAAAGACTGTATCTTTCCTTCATTTATGAAGCGTAGTTTTGCTGGATACAAAATTCTTGGCTGATAATTGTTTTGTTTCAGGAGGCTAGAGATAGGACCTCAGTCCCTTCTAGCTTGTAGGGTTTCTCCTAAGAAATCTGCTATTAATCTGATAGGTTTTTCTTTATAGGTTACCTGATCCTTTTGCCTCACAGCTCTTAAGATTCTTTCCTTCATCTTGACTTTAGATAACCTGAAGACTATGTGCCTACGCAATGATCTTTTTCTAATGAATTTTCCAGATGTTCTTTGAGCTTCTTGTATTTGGATGTCTAGATCTTTAGCAAGGGCAGGGAAGTTTTCCTTAATTATTCCCTTAAATATGTTTGCCATACTTTTAGATTTATCTTCTTCCTTGGGAATGGCAATTCTTAGGTTTGGTTGTTTAACATCATTTCAAACTTCTTGGAGACTTAGAATTTTAAAAAATGAACATTTTTTTTTTTATTTGCTGGATTGGGTAAATTCAAAAGCCTTGTCTTTGTGTTCTGAAGTTCTTTCTTCTACTTGTTTGGTTCTCTTGTTGAGACTTTCCAGTGTATTTTGCATTTCTCTAAGTGTGACCTTCAATTCCAGAGGTTGTGGTTTTTATTTACGCTGTCTCTTTATCTGGAGATTTTTTTGTCCATATCTTGTATTTTTTTATTTCTTTAAGTTGGTATTCACCTTTCTCTGGTCCTTCCTTGAGTAGCTTAATAATTGGCCTTCTGAATTCTTTTTCTACCAATTCAAGAGATTTCATCTTGGTTTTGTTATGCCCAGACCGTTTGTTCCCCAAAGAAGACCACCAGAGTCCAGAGTCAAAGCCAAGCGGCAAGGATCTTTACTACAAGTTCGAACCTGGTCCCTCCATTTCACCGCATACAAGAGGGCCCCGAACAATGCGAGTGTTTGCTTTTTATAGCCTGAAAGTTACAGGGGAACAAAGGAATTCTTTTGGTTCCCGCTCTTTCAGTAAAACTTTAAACGGCTGTCCCCTTATCGGAGACTTTCCTGGTGGTGTTTGTACTGGGCTCAGGAAGTTTGAGAGATATATGGCGATATGTGGTGGGATGGGAGGATGGGATGTGTTTGTACTGGGCTTGTTTGTTTTGAGCCCGGGGCTGAGGAATGTGCCTGGCTCCTTTCAGTTTGCATCATTGCTGGTGAGCTAGTGTGATCTTTTGGGGGTGTTAAAGAACCTTGCTTTGTCATATTACCAAAACGGTTTTTCTGGTTCTTTCCCATTTAGGTAGACTATGTCAGAGGAAAGATCTGGGGCTCAGGGGCTGTTCAGATTCTTTTGTCCACGGAGTGCTCCTTTGATGTGGTAGTCTCTCCATCTCTAGGGATGGGGCTTCCTGGGAGCCGAACTGCAGTGATTGTTATTTCCCTTCTGGATCTAGCCACCCAGCAGAGCTTCCAGTCTCCAGGCTGGTACTGGGGAGTGTCTGCAAAGAGTCCTGTGATGTGATCTGTCTTCAGGTCTCCAGGTCTCTCGGCTGTGGATACTAGCACCTGCTCGGGTGGAGGTAGGAGGGGAGTGAAATGAGTCCTTGGTTGTAGTTTTGTTTAGTGAGCCACGTCCAGTGCTGATTGTGCTGGCAGTAAAGTTGTCACATGGACAGACTCAGGATCTCTGGTTAGCTAGGTTGTTACAGGCAATGAAATTAGTTGTTATTTTCTCCTTTCCTGGGGCAGGGTTGTTCTTTTATGAGTTGCTGTAATGTTTTATGTTGGCTGGTCTCCAGCCAGGAGGTGGCGCTTTCAAGAGAGCATCAGCAGAGGGCTTCCTGGGAGGAAACAAGTTTACCCTAGGGTTGCCTAGATAAGTATTCAGGTTTCTGAGGTGGTGGGTAAGGCCATAGGGCTCTAGAAAGATTATGTCTTTTGTCTTTGGCTACCAGGGTGAACAGAGAAAGATCATCAGGTTGGGGCAGGATTAGGTGTGTTTGAGCTCAGATTTTCCTTGCGGGGGGTGGTTTTCTATGGCCACTGTGGGGGATGGGGGTGTGATTCTCAGACCAATGGAGTTATGTTCCCAGAAGGATTATGGCTCCTGTGCTGTGTCATACAGGTCACCAGGGAAGTGAGGGAAAGCTAGCAGTAACAGGCCTCATCCAGCTCCCACACAGCCAGAAAGGCCAGTCTCACTTCCACTGTGCCTCACCAACAGCACCGTGTTTATATCCAGGCAGCCAGTGAGCAGGGCTGAGATTCTGCCAAAGGCTACAAGCCTCTCCGCTGAGAAAGCAAGTAGGGCTTTCAGGTTTCACACCTCCCTGCCTGCCACAGCTTCTGTGCTCGTATCTGTGCTCCCCGTTTGCCTCCCTCCCTGGGATTCTGTCCAGGAAAATTCATGTTCAGTCAAAATTATTACAAAGTTTAGCTGTAAGTTTCCTTCTTCCTGTGGTCCTTCCCCAATTCCACTGGCAGCCCTCCCCAAGGACTCCTGTGAGGGAAAGTCAGAAATGGCTTCCCTGGGGACCAAGAGGGCCCACACTGTTCTTCCCGCTGCTTCCTCTTCATCTATATTTCACTTGGCTCTCTAAATTCATCACAGCTACAGGTAAGGTCAGCTCCTTCTCCTATAATCTGGACTTTCAGGTCCCCAATGAGGATGTGTGTTCAGGGGCGAATTTTTCCCCCCTGCTCACACTTGGGCACTCACAGTTTTTTGGCTGTCTCATAGAGTCTGCAGCAGCAAGCCACTTCCTTCAAAGGGTCTGTGGATTCCCTTGGCTTTCCTGGTATGTTCCTGCGGTAGTTCTTAAAGCAAAAGGTCACGGTGTGAGTGTCCATGTGCTGCTCTGTGCGTCTGAGTGGGAGTTGCAAGTTAGTCCTGCCGCCTATCCGCCATCTTCAAACCCACATTTTTTTTTTTTTTTTTTTTTTAGTTGTAGCCTTTAAGTACATCTTAATTAACTGAAAAGCCCTTGAAAAAGCAAGAAAAGGTCAAAGAAAGTATTTCAAGATAAAGGTCTCTTCACTGATAATTTGGGTAAGGCAACCTTTCATGAAAAGACTGAAGTTTTAACAAACTTTCTGTAAAACCATTTGTAATGGTCTTTGGATATATCTAAAGTATATTCTAGCCGTATTTATTACACAACACTTTATGGTAATAAATTTGCTACTCTTTCCTGATGAACAGTTTGTGTTAACCAGATTTAACCAGAGATTTTGGGTCTGTTTATAATTTATTACTGTGATCCATTTTCTTCTAATATAATCCCCAGGGGAAACAATTTGCTTTAATTCACTGACCATAGAATCAAGTGCCACCACCCCTACCCTCAGAAGCTCAGACTCTGAACTTTCTTCAGTTTTAAAAGCTGTTAACTGCTTACCTCCATCTGGAACTATTTTGCTGGCTCTTCTTCCTCCTTTCACCCTGTAATTATAAGTATTCCAGAAAGAGGTCTTTTTTCATTCAAAGGTAATATTTGAGAGCCACTAGATGCCAGATGCTGTGTTAGGTATGGAATACAACAGTCAACAATGCAGCTTTATCCTCTGCTTTCTTTCCAATTAAGAGAGCTAAAATTAACCAAGAACTAATATGTGTGAGGTCCTAATCTAGGTGCCTTATGTACATTCATTCTTCTAATTCTCACAACCATAGGGCAGAGACAGAATAAGCAACTTGCTCAAAGTCATACATTAAGAGGTAAGCCCATGCTAAATTACCTGCACTGCTTTTCGAAAAATGCCATGAGATGTATAAATTAGGCCTTCTGGGAGGAGGTGATGTATCTTGTAGAATGGAATGGATGAATTTTTTTTTTTTTTTGAGATGGAGTCTCGCTCTATTGCCCAGGGTGGAGGGCAGTGGTGCAATCTTGGCTCACTGCAACCTCCGCCTCCTGGGTTCAAGTGATTCTCCTACCTCAGCCTCCCGAGTAGCTGGGATTACAGGCGCACAACACCAAGCCTAGCTAATTTTTGTATTTTTAGTAGAGACAGGGTTTTACCATGTTGGCCAGGCTGGTCTTGAATTCCAGACCTCAGGTGATCAGCCCACCTCGGCCTCCCAAAGTGCTGGGATTACAGGCATGAGCCACCATGCCCAGCCTGGATGAAATTTTCAAATGTGGCTATCAGCATGGGGGTGAGAGTGCAGAGTAAAAGATGTACCACTTGCATATAATATGCTGTATGTCGAAACATATTTACCCCAAATCATATCTTTTTTTTTTTTTTTTTTTTTTTTTTGAGACGGAGTCTTGCTCTGTCGCCCAGTCTGGAGTGCAGTGACGGGATCTCGGCTCACTGCAAGCTCCACCTCCGAGGTTCATGCCATTCTCCTGCCTCAGCCTCCTGAGTAGCTGGGACTACAGGCGCCCACCACCACGCCTGGCTATTTTTTTCTATTTTTTAGTAGAGACGGGGTTTCACCGTGTTAGCCAGGATGGTCTCGATCTCCTGACCTCGTGATCCACCCGCCTCAGCCTCCCAAAGTGCTGGGATTACAGGAGTGAGCCACTGCGCCCGGCCTCAAAATTATATCTTTTTTGCTGCCGCTGTCATCAACTAGCTTTATTTTATATATCTAAAGTACAAAACATGATTATTTTAAAATATTTTATAATTCAGATCCCATGTTCAAGTGAGTGATGTTGTGCTGCATTTGCTGGGGATGTGATTGGAAATACACAGGCACTGGTACTGTCCACCACTGCTATCTTTGGTTTCTACCTAGTTCTACTCTTTCTCGGTTGGCCTGACAATTTTAATAGCAAAGGCAGGAGACTACAGACAATCTTTCAAGTGGATGATTGTGGATAATGCATTCAGCTAAATTGAAATTAATTGTAGCTATATTTAGATAATAAAATGGTTCTATTGAAAATAGGGCTCAGACTTGTATAGAGCAAAAATTAATCTCTGTGTTGTATTGCTTAGGCAATCTGCTATTCTCCTGATATGACATTAGAATGAGGTTACCTAACACTTACTGAATTTTTTTAGCTTTTTCGTTTACCCTCCTTACTTTTTCCCCTCATTTGTTTATCTCTTTCATTGTCTTGTTTGGGCTTTTCCCAGTCCTTGTATTTTTCACAATAATATTCCTTCTAAGTCCTTTAGGGTAAAATGTAAACACTAAATGGAGAAATGTAAATCTGCAAAGAGATTTTGACAGCTTTGTTTTCTGTTTATTTACTTGTTTAGGAATTCATTCTTTAGTTTGCCAGAAAGCAATCCTGTTTATAAATAGTAGAACCAGTGCTGGAAATATGATTTTCTTTATAATATAATCTTAGGTAAACTTTTCAACATATAAGAACACCTAGATAGTGTTATAAATAATGTTAATCCAATAAAATATGAAATTTACACATATTGATTTCCATTGCAAGTTGGAATATACTGATAGATATGCCATTAGTGCTCTAACAACCACTTCCTTTCATTGCCATATTCAACCAAAATGTAGATTGTTATGGGCAACCTGCCTCCTTTTTTGCCTCAAATAGTTGTATTTAGTTGCAACATGCTGCAAACAGAATGGATTTAATTTAGAAGCTTCCTTGGTGTATAAAAAATATTCAATATATGATATTAAAAACCATTTGTATAAAAGAAACCCAAAGGATGCATTTTGGCTTTTTAATCTATAACAAATTATTTTAATTTGGGAATGCATGCAAATATGAATATAGTATACAGGGCTTGTGTATTATAAGGTTCATTTAAACTGTTTGAGTGTATTGGGAACTGCAAGTTTTCTAGCTGAATTTTGAGATAATAGCATCATTTTTGAAATTTTGAGTTAAAAATTTTGAGATGATTATTATAATAGCATCATTTATTCAGAGTAGTGGGAACTGCAGGTTTTCTGGTTGAATTTTGAGATAAGAGTATCACTTATTCAGATGTTACATATATTTAACAAGAAAGGATGATAGTAATTTGTGTAGATTTGGGTGGGCAGATAAGAGTTGAGTCCGGCCCTGCCCTAAAAGATGTCTTTTTCTAACTTTTTAGACTTTGGAATTCATTATAGAAACAAAGTATTCCTTCGTATATTATGGCCTCCATAGATGTATTTAAAGAATCCAAAGGTCAGAAATTCATTCAGGTGCTGCATAATGATGTTCTGGTCAACAACTGATTGTCGTGACCGTGTATGATGGTGGTCCCATAAGATTGCAATGGGGCTGAAAAATTTCTGCAGCATGGTGGTGTCTTGATGATCCTGGCCCTATGCAGACTTAGGCTAATGTGTGTGTTTGTGTCTTAATTTTTAACAAAAACATTTAAAAAGTAAACAAAAAAATTAAAAGTAGAAAAAATCTTATAGCATAAGGATATAAAGAAAAAATATTTTTGTACAGCTATACAATATGTTTGTGGATTTTTTCTTTGTTTTTTTTAACTTAAATTTTTAAAAATTTCAATAGTTTATAGGGTACAGGTGGGTTTTGGTTGCATAGGTAAGTTCTTTAGTGGTGATTTCTGAGATTTTAGTGCACATATCATCAGAGCAGTGTACACTCTACCCAATAAGTAGTCTTTTATCTCTTATCCCTCTTCCAACCTTCCCAACAATCCCCAAAGCCCATTATATTATTCTTATTCCTTTGTGTCCTCATAGCTTAGCTCCTACTTATAAGAACATATGACATTTGGTTTTTCATTGCTTCTTTTCTACATGCAAAATATACTCATTCTTTACCTAAAGAAGACAACTCAATTGTCCCATTCAATCATAGTATCAGGCTCAAAGTTCAAGATATTGTGATAGTCTCTCTATAAAACATGAATGTGATTCCTCTGATCCAGAGACTTAAGAGCTAAAAAAGGTGAATTATCTATTTTCCATAAGTTTAATATACAAAGGTGGAACAGGGACGGGTAATTTCATTTCAACAAATTGGAATAAAGTCTCTCATGCTTGAAAGGGGAAGAATGGGAGGCATAACAGTCATTAGGTCATATATATTCTGAAATCCTGCAGACTCCATAAGGGCCGCTTAACCTGGGGGTGAGGCATGTTTCTTGATTAGTCACTGTTTATGCTGCCTAAGAGTAGCTTCTGAGGACATTTTTCTCCATGGCTTTTTGCTCATCTTCTTTTTCATGATCCTTCTTGGCCACATCTGAAAAGGAGACTGGAGAATATGCCTTCCTTGGGGGTTTTGTGGCTTCCTCAGCTTCCCTCCTACTCATGAAAGTTGTAATGTAAAAGTTGATTTAAGTCTGAAACAGCATCTTTTAATGCAGCATATGGCTCTTTTGTCAGTACAAAATTTCTCATAAACATCTTAGATTTAATATTTGATTCTTGTCAATTCCATGTGCCAATAGTCATGTCAAGTTTTTTCATCTCTCTCTATCTCTAGACATGTCACTGTCTCTATGGACATATAACTGATATGTGGATAATTCATTGGTTTTGTGCATAATCACATCTTTACCTCTTTCCAAAGCTATCCTTTTCAACTAAAATGACTTACTGAATGCCATCTTAATTATTCAGGTATTTGTTGAATGCAATGTTTACATTAAGTATTGAACTTAAAGTTTCCTCAATTCTAGATTTATAGTTAGAGCTTAGTGGTGAGATTTGAGAACTGATTGCATTTGCCAATTCTGCAACTCTCAGAAATTCTGATATTCTCCGTTTCATTTCTGCTTGCACACTGGCCAGTTCTTTTCTGAATTGTTTTGTTGCTTGATGAATGCAGGCAACAGCAAGAAAATGTGCTCCTAACATTTGTTATTTCAACTTTTTCACCTAAGGCCACATGCTTATTGTTTCCATTATCTAACTTTTAAAGTTTGGGTATCAATTTTCCCCAGTTTTGCTACTGCAAAACATGTCACCTGTTTCTATCTGCCAGTAACCATCTCCCTTCCACCTGCTGCCTAATCCTAAAGCCAATGCCATGTGAAGTTCTGTTCAAGCAGCACCCGCTCCTGGTACCAATTTCTATGTCAGTCAACTTATACAAAGTTATATAGTGCTAACAAACAATTTCCAAATTTCACAAACTCATAATTAACAAAGGTTTATTTCTTTCTTTGCTTGTTTTTCAAGGGCTAGCTGTGGCTTTTCCCATCACCTTCATTCCCAAACAGCCGCTATTTGGGACATTGTGGGTTTTTTTTTCTGTTTTTTGTTTTGTTTTGTTTTGTTTGTTTGTTTTTTGTATTGTGGCAGAAGGAAAACAATGCAATAGAACCATTCAGTGAGTTTTATGGCTTATGTTTGGAAGTGAAATGTACACTTGGCCAAATTAAATCACATAGCCAAGTATGACATCAAGGATAAAGGATATGAGAATCTGTAATCCTTCTGCAAGGAGCAGTAAATATTTTGGTCAATAATACAATCTACCCCAGCCATCCGCTTTTTTGTGCAGAATAAAATCAGATCAACATTTATTTATTTCTGTCTTATGTTTTGTCTGCCTCTTCATCTGAATTTGTTCTAACTGGATATGCAAAGTATTAGTATACAGAGAGTTTATGTTGGAAGTTATGCTCTGTCATTTTTTTTCCCTAGAAGTTGTTGCATGTCAATGTGTTGCTAGAATTGTAAAAGAAATGTTTATAACATTCTGATGATGGAGCCAAAATTGCAGAATGAATAAAGGAGAGGAAGAAGAAACCTGTTCCTTGAAGATAACGTTAACTGAGTCAAATAACTCAGGAAATGCCTTTCACCTCCTGCCATGATTCTGAGGCCTCCCCAGCCATGTGGAACTGTAAGTCCAATTAAACCTCTTTTTCTTCCCAGTCTCAGGTATGACTAACAAAAGAAGTATAAGACTTGTACGTTGAAAATTACAAAACTTTGCTGAAAGCAATTAAAGAAGACCTAAATAAATGGAGAGATGTTCCATCTTTGTGGATTGGAAGATTCAATATTAAGATGAAAATTCTCTGCTAATTGAGCTCTGGATACAATACAGTCCCCATCAAAATTCTGGCTGGGCTTTTTGCATAAATTGACAAGCAGATACTAAAATTTATGTAGAAATGCAAAACACACAGAATAGACAAAGTTATTTTGAGAAAGACAAAGTTGGAAGACTTTTGCTTCCCAATTTCAAAACTTACTATTAATAACAATTATTAAGACAGAGTGGTACTGGCATAAGGGTACATATAGGTCAATGAAACACAAGAGTTCAGAAATAAATCTTTATAGCGAATTGATATTTGACAAATATGGCAAGAAAAGTCATTGGGGAAAGGATAATCTTTTCAACAAATGGTCACTGGTCCAATTGAATATCCACATGCAAAAAAAGATGAACTTATACCCTTACCTTATGCCATACATAAAAATCATAGTCTTAAATGTATGCTAAAACAATACAACTTTTAGAATAAAATATTGTAGAAGATCTTTGAGACCTTGGGTTAGGCAAAGATTTCTTACATATGACCAAAGGCTCAGCCCACAAAAGAAAAAATGATAAGTTGAACTTCATCAAAATTCAAAACTTTTTCACTTTAAGTTTGAAAATAAGAATACAAGCAATAGACAGGGTCAAAACACATAGCTGATAAAGGACTTGCATCCAGAATATACAAATAACTTGTACAACTCAATAAGATAAATAACCCAGTCAAGATTGGGCAAAATATATAAACATATTTTACCAGAGAAGATACAGGAATGGCTACTGAGCACGCAGATAAAATGCTCGACAGCATTACTCCTTAGAAAAGTGCAAATTAAAACCACAATGAGACATCATTTCACCCCTGCTGGAATGACTATAATAAATTACAGTAACAAATGTTTGTGAGAATGTAGAGAAATGGAAATGCTCATACATTGCTGGTGGGAACGTAAAATGTAGCTATTTTCGAAAACAGTTTGGAAGTTTCTCAAAAAGTTAAACATGAAACTACGATACAAGCCAGCAGCCCCACTCCTTGGTATCTATCCAAGAGAAATGAAAAAAATCCACACAAAGGCTTGTATGTGAATGCTCATAGCAGCATTATTTACAATAGCCAAAAACTAAAAACGACCCAAATGTCGACTAGTTAATAGACAAAATGTGTTATATTCATATAATTGAATATTATTCACCAATTAAAATAGTGAGCTACTTACAAATTCTCCATCATGGATAAACCTAAAAAATTATGCTAATTATAAGAAGGATATAATTTATATGATATGTTCAGAAAAGGCTAATTTATTGAGTTAGAGAGTAGCTTAGTGGTTGCCCGGATCTAGGGGTGGGAAGCTGGATTAACTGTCAATGGGCATGAGGGATCTTTTGTTGGGGGAGGATGAAGATGTGCTAAAACTGAGTTATGGCTACGTTTGCACCACCCAGTAAACCTGCTAAAAATCATTTAAATTGTGTGCTTGAAATTGGTGAATTTTATTACACATTTTACGTATATGAATAAAACTGTTTTTGGAGATCACATGTGGTGATATGCCAAAACACATACGGAGATGAAGACAGAACAATTAAAAATGTCATCTTGGGCTTTCCTAACAGTTTAGGAGGATCACAATGAGATGACCAAATTGGTTTAAAACAATTTATCTTCTGGTGTTATTTCTGTTTTTGGTGGCCACATTCTGTGGTGGCTAGATAGCCTCTGTCATTTAGGAAACATAAATGTAGACAGAGACCGGTGCTCTCTAAAAAGATTGAAAAAACAGTCACAGATAAAAGCTACAAGAGCATCTTTTTGTTCTCTAAAAGTTTCACCAGCTGCTACCTAATCTTTTGAAGTCTTCATTTTGTCACTGTATAATTCACAGAGTTTCATGTGGTTGTTGTTGACTCTACATTTTCTCTAAGGTCAGTTTCCAGGAGCCAGATACTGTTTCAGTTGGTTTTAAGTAAGGATTTGTATGTTCTCTGAAGTGAAATAGTTCACTCTGAAATGAGCTTATGGAAATAACTGTCCTAAAAACTAAGCCTTGTGTTTCTGGAGCAAAATTAATTTGGATGGTTTATTAGTTAGTTTATAACAGCTAATGATCCTTGTTAAGGTCTTCTTGAGATAAGGAGCCTTCTATTTGTTGATCTCATTTACTTATTCATGGACATAGGCATTCATTCAGCAAATTTTATTGAGCGTCTCATTACTTAGCACTAATCTACGTTCTGGGAGTGTATCAGTGAACTCCACCTGATGAAAGAAAAAATAAATAAACAATAACATAAGCAGGGTAATTTCACAAGACAGCAGTTGACATGAGAAACAACAGCCAAAGGAACTATTGTAGATAGGCTGATGAGAGAAGTCTGTGTGTGGAGGTCAGATGTGAGCTAAGGTCTGAATGATGGGAAGAAACTAACCATGTGAGGATCTGGGGAGAGAGTAAAACAGGCCTAGAGAGTATAAAACAAAAGACCTCTAGGAGAGATTGATTGGGTCTCGAGTGTTTCTGAGAATATGGAAGCAAATGTTGTTGGAGTATGATGATGCAGGATCATAGCATATGTATTATAGGTCATAGTAAGAAGTATGAATTGAGTCTAATCACAACAGAAAGACTTTTTGAACAGGGGGAAGGTTTTTAAGAAGGCAGTAACACTCTGATGTATTATTTAGATCAGTTTGGTTGTTAAATGGAAAACAGAATGGGGTAGGGGATGAAGTGCATAGTTAACAGAAAGACCAATTGAAAGACTTTTCCAACACTTAGGAAAGGAGATAGTTATATTTTGGACCACGGTAGTAGCAATAGCGATGGAAAGAAATGACTAGATTTCTATTTTTTTTCTTTGGTACTTCTTAATGGTTTAAAGGCGGAGGATGAAATTAGATAAATCAAAGAGGACCTTTAGATATTTAATCTCAATAACTGGAAGGATAGTGGTATCATTTGCTGAGATGGGGAAGATAGGAGAAGAAACAGATTTGAAAAAAATCAAAAATTCTTGTGTTTTTAATAGGTCAAATATAAAATCATATTAGTCATCCTAGTAGAATATCAGGTATCATAGTATTTAAATCTGGAGCTCAAAGGAAAGGTCAGGAATGAACACATAAGTTTGAGAGTTACTGCATATAGATGGCATTTTTAAATCCATAATTTCAGTCTCTGGAGGAGATCACCTAGGGAAGAGAAAAGTGCTCAGCTCTAATTCTGGGGCTCACAAACACTTAAAAGATGAGTAGAAAGAATGCAAAGAAAGCCAAATAAGTGAAGCAGGTTGAGTGGAGACTATGTTGCCTAGAAAGTGCATCTCCATCCAAAGGCTCTGCTGCCACTCAGCTCCACCTGTGTGTTGCTAGGCAGTGCCATAAGGAGTTGTATTGAAGCCTGAGGCAAAAGGGAAAATGTGTATTTCTATGTACACTTACCAAAATATCTTCCCATATTTTGAACTAAGTGGAAGAAGTTAATAAAAGTTTTACAATAAAAAGTGACTATATCTAAAGCTCTGTTATCCAATCTGTTTGTATATCATCTTCAATGCTCATAAACCTGCCCAGTGGCAGGGCTTGATGGGCAAGTGACCTCAGTGTACAGGGCTGATTAGAAATGACTTCCCATGGCACAGTAATGGAGGGTTGTAAAACACATGAACAACAGCCTCACTTCATTTAAAATTGTTTTTTATCACAGATTTTTTGCATTAATATTGATTACGTAAATATTGCATTAAAATATTATTATTATTATTAGAGACAGGATCTTGCCTTGCCACCCAGGCTGGAGTGCAGTGGCATGATCATCACTCACGTAGCCTTGAACTACTCGGCTCAAGCAATCCTCCCACCTCAGCGTCCAGAGTAACTGGGACTGCAGGTGCACACAATTATGCTTGGCTAATTTTTTAACATAAAGTATTATCTTGATTACTGAGTTGTCTCGCACCCCTTGACATTTTGCACCCACAGAATATTTGGTTTGCTTCATCATAATTCTGATCCTGGACTCAGGGCAGAATTTTCCCCATTTTTAAAGAGAAACTGACAATCCAGATTTTGGTGTGAAATCTCACATTTTAAATATGTTGGCTAGTTAGTCAAAAAGTTAAAAAATGCAATGTTGGCCAAAGCATTAGGAGTTCCACCATAAAGCATTCTAGTATGAAAATCCCATTGAACCGGCCATCCAGTCGTAGTTTTAACCTAACCACATGGCACTTAAACTTTTCTGGGCCTCATTTTTTGTATTCTTAAAAGTAAACGTCTATGACCCAGTGTAAGGCATGGTAATTATAATTTAACAGAATACTAAATTGACTAAATCCTGTGGATCTGAAGTATGAATGTTAGATTTAACCATTTGAAATTACTGATAATAAGCCTTTTTTTCAGACAGGGTCTTACTGGAGTTTAGTGGCACAATTATGGCTCACTGCAACCTCTGCCTCCCAGGGCCTCAAGCAATCCTCCCACTGTCAGCCTCTCAAGTAGCTGGGGACCAGAGGCGTGTGCCACCATGCCTGGCTAATTGTTGTATTTTCTTTTAGAGACAGGGTTTTGCTGTGTTGCCCAGGCTGATCTCAAAACCTGGGCTCAGGCAGTCTACACTCCTCAGCCTCCCAAAGTACTGGGATTACAGGCGTGAGCCACCACACCCAGCCTAATCAGCCATTTTGGATCTACCAAAACATGAAATTCATTTGGTTCAAGCTGATAGTTTTGTTTCAGCCTGTTGAGGCTGACAGTATGATGAACCAAGCAGCGCTCTGCTGAGCCTGGGGTGAGGGAAAACTGTATTCCCCTATGTTTACAGCAAGATCAGGAGTTTGGCCAGAAACCTCGGGCCAGAAATCTCTAGCCAGACAACAAGGGCCAGTGATAGGGACAGGATCATAACTTGCCTTTTTTTCTGCCATAGCTGCAGCTAATTTGATCTGAGCTCCTGTTCCCAGAGGCTCTCACTTAGGTGCTTTCTCTCTATACAGGCCTTCAAGTTGTCTATATCTGAGTCCATTTGGGTTTCTGACTTGGATCTGAGTGATTTATGTATATGAAGATCTTAAGCCTTCATTGTCTTTAAAACAACACTGTTTTGAAATAAACAGCTGAAATAAAGTCTCTATCAATGCTTGTGCATTTATTTTTATCCAGGAAAGGTAACTGAGGTTGGCATTAACCAAGCATAAAATGTAACTGTTTACCAGCCTCTTCCAATCTGAGCGCGCACACACACACACACACACAGACAGACACACCACGTGTAGAGTTCTTAAAATGATTATCTCGTTAGTTTAAGGTGAGCCTTATATTAATATACATAGTAGTTTTCCTACTCCCTTAGTTAATTGAAAGCTACAGCTAATGCTTGCAGTTGAGATGTACATGGATTTCAGGCCACATTACTTGTTGTCAAACTCAATTCTTTAGTTCACAGGGAACACAAACATCTTAAACTATTCATGTCAGTCCGATATTTTGTGCTTCAACATGTAATATACATTAAAAAAAACATATGGGCTGGGCGCAGTGGCTCACACCTGTAATCCCAGCAATTTGGAAGTCCGAGGTGGGTGGATCACTTGAGGCCAGGAGTTCAAGACCAGCCTGGCCAACATGGTGCAACCCCGTCTCTTCTAAAAATACATGGTGGTGTGCACCTGTAATCCCAGCTACTAGGGAGGCTGAGACATGAGAATCACTTGAACCCGGGAGGTGGAGGTTGCAGTGAGCCCAGATCTTGCCACTGCACTCCAGCCTGGGTGACAGAGCAAGACTCTATATCAAACACACACACACACACACACACACACACACACACACACACACACACCCCATAGAATCTCCTTTTATACATTAGGATACTAGAGTTTTTAATTCAATTCAAAAAACATAATAGGTGTTAAATACCTATATGTTGAATGAATAAGAATATTTTGGATATTTACTGTAGGCTTAATGTTGTGATAACAAAATGTAAAAAGACCTTGTTTTTGCAGAGGAGTATAGGAATACTGGAGTTTGTATCCATTTCATTAAAAATAGGCTCAAAATTAAAATGAGGGTACATAAAACAGCCTTATTTTATACCATCTAAAATTCAAGTTTTCTCTCGCTTATGGTCATTGTGCAGTCTAATTTTAAAAGTAATAGAGTGGTTTTAAGAGAGCATTAAAAAAGGATAATATTAAGATTTTATAGTTTAGAGAATAAACTGTTTCTCAGATTAAATAAATGTTATGTATAGCCTTAATTTATGCTTAAATTTTTTTTCTTATGTGAGGGTGTACAACAATAATATATGGTAGGGAAAGGAGAAACAAAGCCTTCCTCTTCCCCCTGGAGGATATTAGATAGAGAGAAACATGACTAGAGCTTAACAAGTAAAAAGCCTGTGTTGAACTGAGGGGATGTAGTGGACAGAGTAGCTAGCCTCCAAGTTGTCTTTCAGTGGTCACCACCTCCAGTATTCATGTGCTCATGTAGTCTTTTCTCACATCACACAATGGTCAGTCTATGTGACCAATAGAATATGGTAGATATAATGATACATTACTCCTAAGATTAGGTTTTAAGACTTGGCCGTCTTAGTCTCTCTCTCTCTCTCTGTCTCCCCGCCCCCTCCCTCCATGGGATGGATCACTCTGGAAAATACCAAGTTTGTGTCATGGGGACCCTCAAGAAGCCCCATGGAGATGTCTACCTGGTGAATAACTAAGGCTTCCAGTCATCAGCCAGCAAGGGACTGAGGACTCCAATCAGTAGCCATGAGCATGAGCTTGAAAGTGGTTCCTCTAGCTCCAGTCTTCCCCCTCCTGGATTCCTAACCCTCCAACAATGAGATAATAAGTGTTTGTTGTTTTAAGGCACAAAGTTTTCATCTAATTTGTTACGCAGTACTAGATAACTAATAGATAATTCCTACCTCCCCACGGTAGACCCATAAAACTCAAATTCCAACATCCTGTACATCTACAACATAGGCATGCATTCTAAACTCCACCACGTAGATTCTCCCATGCTAGATTTCAATTCAGCAATAGGCAATTTAAATAATGAGGTTCTCTATAGAATCCTTTTAGCTGGTGATGTAGTGGGTAAGAATTTGGCTTTGAAGGATGCTGGTGGTTGCAATGTCCAGTTACTGGGACTGAGTGACATTAGTATTGCATAAACAGCAGTGGTAGTTTTTCACCCTGTCGGTTCTGCAGGATGGTTTAGTCCTTTATCCTGGAATTTCAGTTTTAAATGGAATCCTCCTAGTCCTAGTCACTACTCCTCCTACCAATTCTGCAAGCTTTCCAATATCCTTTTCAGTTTCTGTTACTTGCAGCTAGAAGCCCTAACTGCTACAGAGAACTGCCAGTGAAAAGGAGATGCCCTTTATGTAGATAGAATACAGGTACTTTTGCATGGAACTGAGGGGAGTATACCTAAGGAGTAAATCAGAATAAAGAGTTTTGAAATAATTGGGGCACAAAAGATTTTGCCATAGGGCTTTCACAGGAAAAGAGATCACCTCTGTAGGGCCCTGATGTGGCAATAAAGTCCATCAACCCTGTTGTCTGTGGAAATATTTAGTGGATGGGAAAGCTAATTTTTATTCACTGCGCTAGCATTATTACATGGAAGTATTTTATAATGATCCTGAGTCATCAGGATCTTTTAAATTATGTTCATTGATTTGCTATGATAGTGAAGTTTTGCAACACCTTAGACAGATTTAGAGAGATTTTAGTGAGAAATGGTTTAACATAAAAAGTCTCCATCAAGTGATTACAACAGAAGGTTATTTGTAAAACTCACTTGTATGGTATAACTCATTGCTCAACATTGCCAGATAAATCTGCTGTTGCTGCAGGTGCCAGATAACTGATTCATTTATTTCAGTTTAAATTTTTCAGTAGCAAATTTTTGCTAGTAGCTGTATGTAAACTTTCATGGATGATCAGCTTATTTAATAGAGAAGAAATTCTGATTCCTGACTTCATTTACTTCCTTTACATGTAAAGATACAATCAATCAAGAAACACATTCGACAAAATATTTGTAATAGCAACTATAATTGATTTAACTATTAATTTCTGTATTATATCCTCCTAGTTTTTCTATAGGTATAGCTTCAAAATGCTTATATTTTAAAGCATCCATTACAAATGTTAATGTTCAAAGCAAGTCTTTAGAAATGTCAAAATTTGAGTATCTCTTTGTTAATAAATATTCAGCATTAACAGGACATCTAGATCTGGCCGACTGTCAGGAATGTTGTACGAAAATTAAATCATTGGTGGACTGAATAAGTGAATTTTAGGATCCCTTCCAATTTTGAAATATTGTGAGCATCTATGATGTGTACTGTTAGAGTTACCAAATTAGAGCTCATAGTTTAACAAATACTTTTTTCTTGTGGTGAATTTAATTCCATCTCTAATGTTTAGAACTGGATAAAATTTAAAGAATATGCTTATTCTTTAGAGAAAATCACCTTTATTAAAAGAATAAAGTTAAATGAATTGAGACTCCAGGAAAATTATCTAGTCCATTACAAATTCTTAGTTAAATGTCAAACATTGTATTTTTAAAACAAAAACAACTTTTTAAACCAATAGTTGTTTAAATTTTTTGGCTTAATTTAAATGATTATTTTATATATATATATATATATATATATATACTAAAAATATATAAATAAGTGTTTTATTTCCAAAACACATCTCAAATCTATTCATTTTGCTCTATTTCTCTTGGAATATCTGCTAAATCAAATAACCTGGGCTACTGCCGTTGCCTTCTATCACTCTCCCTGCTTCCTCTTTTGCCTTCCTCCAAGCCTTCTGTACACGGCAGCCAGAATGAATATGTGTCAATCATATATCATTTTCTTCCCCTTAAAATCCTTCTGGGGCTTCTCTCTGCCCTTAGCATATAAATCTTAGTTTCACAAATATGGCCAGCAAAGCCCTCTAGGCTCTCTCAGGTACCTGCATCTTCAACTTTATCTCTACCTCTAGTCTCTTTTTCCCCTCTCTGCATTTTTTTTGATATAGTAATATTGACTTATCATAATGTTTTCAAGGTTTATCATCTTGTAGCATGTTTTAGCACTTCATTCCTTTTTATTGCTGAATAATAGTCCATTGTGTGGATCTACTGCATTATGTAACTTATCCCCAGTTGATGGATATTTGAGTTCTTTCCCCCGCTTTTTGGCTATTAAGAATAATGCTTCTATAGGCATGTTTTTCTGTGAACATATATTTTCATTTATCTTGGGTGTATACCTAGGAGTAGAATTGCTGGGTCATATGGTAACTCTACGTTTAATCTTTACAGGAACCGCCAAACAGTTTTCCAAAGCATCTGTACCATTTTATATTCCCACCAGCCATTGTAAAAGTTCCAATTTCTCCACATTCTTGCCAGTACTTGTCACTTACCCATCTTTCTTATTATAGCCATCCTAGTGTGTGTAAAGTGTTCTCTCATTGTAGATTTGATTTGCACTTCTCTGGTGGCTAATGTTGTTGAACATCTTTCCATGTGCTTATATTGGCCATATATCTTCTTAGGATAAATATTGATTCCAATCCTTTGGCAATTTTTAAAATTGGGTTGTCTTTCTATTATTGAGTTGTAAGTTCTTTACATATTCTTGGGTGGAAACAGTAGACACTGGGGACTTTGGGACTCAAAAGTTGGAAAAACTACATATTGAGTACTATGTTCACTATCTGAGTGATGGGTTCACTAGAAGCCCAAGCCCTAACATTACACAATACATCTATGTAACACACCTGCATATGTACCCCCTGAATCTATCTATCTATATATATATTTTTAAAATTCTTGATACAAGTCAAGAGTTCTTGATACAAATCCCTTGATACAAATCTCCTATCCTTGATACAAGTCCCTTATCAGATAAATTATTTTCAAATTTTTCCCCATTCTGTGAATTGTCTTTTCCTTTTTTTGATGATATCTTTTGAGGAACAAAGGTTCATAATTTTGATGAAGACAAATTTATCCATTTTTTCTTTTTATGCTTTTGGTGTCATAGCCAAAAAACCATGTCCTGACCCAAAATTACAAAGATTTAAACTTCTGTTTTCTTCTGTGTTTTAGTTTTAGCTTTTACATTTAGGTCTTTAAGACATTTTGAATTAGTTTTTATAGATGGTATGAGGAAGAGGTAGAACTTCATTCTTTTGCATGTGGATTGTCTCAGCACCATTTGTTGAAAAGATGATTTATTCTTTCCTCATTCAATGGTCTTGGCACCCTTGTGAAAAATCAATTGATTATAGACACAAGGGTTTATTTCTGGACTCTCAAATCTATTCCAGTAATCTATAAATCCATACTTATGTCTGTCAGTACTGCACTATCTTGATTATTATGACTTTGTAGTAAGTTTTGAAATCAGGAAGTATGAGTCCTCCTACTTTGTTCCCCTTTTTCAAGATTGTTTTTGGCTATTCTGGTTTTCTTGAATTTTTGTGTGAATTGTAAGATCAGCTTGTCAATTTCTTTTTAAAAATGGCAACATATATATATATATTTTTGTTTGTTTGTTTGTTTGTTTGTTTGTTTTTTGAGACAGAGTCTCATTCTGTCACCCAGACTGGAATGCAGCACGGTCTTGGCTCACTGCAACCTCCACCTCCTGGGTTCAAGCGATTCTCCTGCCTCAGCCTCATGAGTAGCTGGGATTATGGGCATGTGCCACCACATCCAGCTGATTTTTGTATTTTTAGTAAAGACGGGGTTTAAACTTGTTGGTCAGGCTGGTCTCGCTCTCCTGACCTCATGATCCGCCCACCTCAGCCTTCCAAAGTGCTAGGATTACAGGCGTGAGCCACTGCGCCCAGCCCAAGATTTTAATAACAATTGTATTGAATTTGGCAGTCAATCTGGGGAGTATTGCCATCTTAATATTAGTCTTCCAACATGGAATGTCTTCCATTTATTTAGGTCTTCATTAATTTTAATGATGTTTTGTAGTTTTCGGTGTACAAGTTTTGCATTTCTTTGTTAAATTTACTCCACAATATTTTCTTTTCTTTTGGGACAGAATCTCATTCTGTCACCCAGGTTGGAGTGCAGTGGCATGATTTCGGCTCACTGCAACCTCCAATGAGGGTTCAAGCAGTTCTCCTGCCCAGCTTCTCGAGTAGCTGAGATTACAGGCACACGTCACAATGCCCAGCTATTTTTTGTATTTTTAGTAGAGACAAGGTTTCACCATGTTGGCCAGGCTGGTCTCGAACTCCTGACCTCAAGTGATCCACCCATCTTAGCCTTCCAAAGTGCTGGGGATTACAGGCATGAGCCACCGCACCCAGCCTAATTTTTTGATGCTATGATAAATTAATGTTTTCTTCATTTTCAGATTTTTTGTTGCAAGTGTATAGAATACAACTGATTTTTGTATATTGATCTTACTATCCTGTACTCATTTATTACCTCTAATAGTTTTTTTCTGGTTCCTTAGGATTTTCTATGTGTAAGATCATGTCATCTGCAAATAGAGATAGTTTTAAATTGTCTTTTTCAGTCTTGATGGCTTTTTTTTTGTTTTTCTGCCCTATGAATGAAAGTGGTGAGAGTGGACATCCTTGTCTTGCTCCTGATCTTAGTTATGGGTTTTTACCCCTAGTTTCTTATACGCCAATCACAGTTTCCAGAACTTGCCACACTTTCCCACCTGGGGCCTTTGCAAGTGTGGTTCTTCTCATATTTAGTTTCTTCTCATCCTTCAAATTTCAGGAAAGCCTTTTCTGACTACCCCAGCTAAAATGTATTGCATTCTCTATGCATTATTCTCTGGAAGGGCATTGTAGATCCTTCAAATAATTTATCTCAATCTGGAGTTATTTTCTGTATTTTTCTGTTTGTTTATTTTCTGTGTCTTCGTGTATGTTCTGTGAAGACAGAGGAACCATTTCCATTGTGGTTGCTGTTGTATCTCCAGTGCCCAGAACAATAAACACTCCATACATTCTGTTAAATGAATGAGTAAATAAATAAGCACTCATATATCAATGTGTCTTTGAGGTCAGGTGACAGATTTTTAAAAATCAAACCTGCCTCAACCTACCTACCATCTCCCATCTAGAGCAACCACTTCAGAAACCATCCATTTGTTTCATGATGCTGCAATTTTGCAAAATATCTCTAGAATTCTTCTTTTGGAATTGGCTTTACGGCCTGTGTCATTTTCTTCTTTGCATCCTATCAATTCTTAAGAAAAATATGAGTTGTGTAAAATGAAATCTGAATCTACACTATGATAAATGTAAATATCTGGTATATGACACAGCAGTGTATTTGGCAGTGATTATTTATATTCCCCGACTCTACACAGCCATCCTTAGTGTGCTTATTAAGAGAGAAATCATGTTTCTTTCTAGCTAACATGTTAGGAAAGCTCCATATATGCTTCTAGAATAAACACATTTAGGTATGTGAAAAAAGAAAGCCTGCATTTTTCTCGGCTCTAGTTTGAGATTCCTGTCAGATTGCTTTGTCAGTCAGCATGTAAATAGGCAAGAAGCAATCCAAGACTGACTTTTGAAACCTCTGACCCTATCTTGGGCCCTGACAAGTTCTGGGACTCTGGCAGGTCCAAGCTTTAGCTTCTCTCCTGTGCAATCACCTACTTCACTAGATTTCTAAGAAATAGATAAGATAATTTCAAGTATTCATTTAGTGGTAGGTGTGTGGCATAGTAGGCTGTCAAAAATGGTAGCTGCTGTTATTATGATGATCACCTATTAGCCCAATTCCCACCCATCTTACAGCTAAGAAAACTGGGAGACAGCTATTAAAAAGCTGAACTCAAAATGTCCTGGCTCACAGTTCACTTCTTTCCATTCCAGCACGCAGAACAAGCCTCAGCTTGCAGAGTCTAACATCTGGGAGGAGCAAGCTCATTTTATGGCTATAAGCTAGCCAGAAAAGAATATGGCATGTATACTTACTTAATGAAAAGTAAACAGAAAGACCTTTTTAGTCCTTTGGCTGCAAATCAGAATCTTTTTGTGCAAATTGAATTCATTTTGTTATTGCTTCAGGATAAAATAGATTCCATTACCATTCTCCATCACTATTTCTCCATTTGTCTTGCTCTCAGTGTATCCCATCTCTTAGAATTAGAATGGGGACTTTGGTTGATCACAGTAGCCATTGGGAAGTTATAGGGTAAACAAATAAAAATAACCTTTACTGATATAAAAGAAGGAGTAAAAAATAATCTTTGGGATACCAGTAACACTTTTTTTTCAGTCGGAGTCTCCCCACTCTGTTGCCCAGGCTGGAGTACAGTGGTGTGATCTTGGCTCGCTGCAGCCTCCGAGGCAGATGGATCACTTGAGGTCAGGAGTTCAAGACCAGCCTGGCCAACGTGATGAAACCCTGTCTCTACTAAAAATACAAAAATTAGCCAGGCGTGGTGGCATGCTTGTAATCCCAGCCACTCAGGAGGCTGAGGCGGGAGAATTGCTTGAACCCAATAACATTTTAATTTGAAAAATTTCCATAAAATTAGACTAGAGAGCTTTTGTGATCATATATAAATTGTAGGTGTATGACCCTTTTTGTGATTTGTATTTCACCTAGCAGTCAGGAAAAATCAGGTTGAGTAAAAAAAGTAGGTTGAAAAAATAATTAAAGGGAAATCTGAATTTTTAACATTCAAATATATTCTATTAGGTTTTTTAAAAACAACTATTGACTATATCTTTTACTAATAAAATGCAGCCTGAGGGAAGTGACTCCACAATACAAAAATAGCAAGAAATTCATGATTTTTGCTCCTTTCTTAATAATTTTTCTGTATTTTTATAGGATGGCCAAAGCTGTACCACTTAATGCTTTCAACGCAGATGATGTAATGGGGGTAAAAATCCAACTGGGTCCCTCTCCATCTCCCCAAGTCTTCCAGAGAATGAACCACCTTTTATCTTTATACAAAGACTCCATCTTTTCACCAAGTCACATGCCCTGGGGGCTGCATCTATTCTTAAGGGACACCTTTCTAACTTGTCCAAAAATCCTGTATAGGCTAGGATGGTATAGGTGTTATAGCCTTACTAAATAATAACATCATAACACAGCCTGAAATGAGCTTACAGAACAAATCTGTTTTCCAACAATAAGTAAACACTCCAACTCTTACACATAAAAGTTTGTAATAGAAAATTTACCCTGTGTGAAAACTTCCAAAGTTCAGTTACTAGTTAATTCATTTCCTTTATTCATGCGTGCATCTATTCATTCAATACACATAATAAATAGTTCCACTGCTGATCTAAGATATAAAGAATTTCAGAGGGTGTTCCATAAACAGTGAGGAAAAGTTAACCCATTGCTATTATATGCTATCACTGTGTGATTACATGCATATTATCATGATTACCCATTAATTTATAACACTGCACTTTTAGCATGGATTGTTGAAAACTTGCTTAGTGTTTTCGGAATAGCTGCTAAGAAAAAGCTAGCCTTTGATTAGCACCTAGCTCCACTGTTTTCTATTTACCCTTTGAAGAAAACCTGTTCTGAATGCTTGCCTTTGTAGCAATTGTTAGGTTGGAAGGGGGTCCTTTTGGGTAGTTGCTCCACCTCAATAGGTCTCTATACCCAGCTCAGACCACAGTAGCAGGCAGGTTCATTTTAATATAAATAACATTAATGAATGTCCTGTGTTGTAATATTATCCTTGAATCTTTACTTCTCTAGGAGTTCTCTTTTTATTTCTCTTTATACCCACAACAAATGCATTTCATAGCTTTTTAATGAGCAATCAAATACTTTGCAGACCAGAGCTCTGACTTCCATGGGTTCTCTTTTGGGAATCTGAGAGGTTAGTGTTTTATGTATTAATTATGTCAGTTCATCTTTTACATAACATTCATTAATCTCTCTGGTGAAAACATCCCAAACAAATCAAGCTTCCTTCTTTTCCTTTTACTTACAGGTGTTTTGGGGAGCAGTGCTAAGAAAGACTCCCCACCCTTAGTGAGAAGAGGGTAATACTGATAGGGGCTTGTCATCTTGAGTGTAAGTGTTTACAAATTAATCAGGTTCACTAACTCATAGTGCCTAACAGGGTTACCAATGGACATTGTTACAGTACCATTGAAATATTTTTCTTTTACTGCCTATTTTCCCTTCTCCTGATAATTATATACCCATTTATCTTTTAGCCCATTAAGTAGTATTAGTTCAATGCCCCACTCAAGAGTTGAACATTTACCTGGGTTTCAGCCAATTAGCATATCGTATTTCCTGGTCACAGTGATTTGTTCAGAGAAAGCCTTGCCACCAGATTGGAACCAATGAGACAGAATGAACCTTTGGCTGGCTGGGAATGCTGGGGCGAGAGCTCCCAGTCTTTTCTATTGAATATGGATGAGGAGGAGCCATCTTAGGAACACTGTGGGAGAGCCTGTCTGACAATGGTGTGTATGCAGAGATGGGGAGAGAGAAGTTGGATTTGGATGGCTTTGTTTGAGTCCTTGGGTCCAGCGATGCCTATAGTCAGATTTGCCCCACTGGATTTTTTCGCTATATAAGCAATTCTCATTTTGCATCATCTAGTTAGGGTTGGAACAAACGACTGATACAGCATAGAGGGTGTGAAGAAGTATATGGGTAAGGGTTGAAGATGTGTTTGCTGAGATTGAGGCATCACTGACACAGTTTGGAATCCCTCCTGGTTCACCTGCAGCCCAGGATCCCACCTCTTTGCGAAGACTTTGAAAGTTTCAGAAGCGAATTCTCATTCTAGTTTAGTCCCAAGCTTGGCCAACCCTGTCCCACTTGTAGCTACAAGAAATGTAGATAAAGTCTTATGATCAGATCACCATTCCTTCATAGTTCATCCTCCAGAATTCAGAGTTTACATGATTGGAATTGTCGTTAGTGTCTGAAGTGACTTGTAGAAAGAATCTGGAATAAAGCTCTCTCAACTGGGTTGTAAATTAGCGAGTCTTAATCTGGTATTGGGTGAGGTACATAATGAACTAGGATGGGGAATATGCTCAGTGTAAAATTCATAGGTTACCGGATACTTTTATTTTCCTACAGTTGGGTCCATCTTCTCCAAATTGGTAGGTTAAAAAAAGAAATTCAGGAAAGACGAAAATCATTACATATTTCTAAAGGATAAAAATACCAGCAAATGTTTTCGATAATATTTGGACATGTATAAGAAAGACCAAAGAGTTCCTCTTTAGTTGGTTGTACTCATATTATTCAAAACATGGTTATTTGGATATATTTAATATGTGTGAAAATTTGTTGCCCTAATTAGTATACATACACTTTTCTATATGTATATTTCAATACAAGGATTTTAAAAATCCCAGTTATTACAATGTCAAAACTGAATAAAATTATCTGTGTATATATATTTATTTAAATGGAATAATTTCAAAATGTAGATATTATATGTCTCTTATCCCAATAAATTATATGGCCCAGTATATGTGTTAAATTTGGCTAAAATTTTGAGTTGTATGAGAATATTGCATATATTTCATTTGGAGATAATTACTACAGAAATCTGAATGTGATTTTTTTTTTTTTTAGATGGAGTCTCACTCTGTTGACAGGCTGGAGTGCAGTGGCACGATCTCAGCTCACTGCAACCTCTGCCTCCCGGGTTCAAGCAATTCTTCTGCCTCAGTCTCCCTAGTAGCTGGGATTACAGGTCCACACCACCACATCCAGCTAATTTTTTTTGTATTTTTTTAGTAGAGATGGGGTTTCACCATTTTGGCCAGGATGATCTCAATCTCCTGACCTCGTGATCTGCCCGCCTTGGCCTCCCAGAGTGCTGGGATTACAGGCGTGAGCCACCGTGCCCAGTTGATAGTTATTAAAGTGTCCGTTATTAGTCAGGGACCATCTAAAATAAAGCCTGTAAGTTCCATCTGTTCAAATTCTTCATTTGCTTTTGTGTCTAGCTTGTAATTTTTTTACCTCTTAAAAAAATGTAAAATATATCTTTTAGGACAGTCTCAGCATGCCTGTCCACATTTTCACTGGATGTCTCCTATCCTGCATACAGTAATCTAGTAGGATTTGATTTGGCCCAGTCGTTTTTGCTATGTGCTTTTAAACAGATTAGTTTATCTATTCATGATGCTGACTCCAACTTAATTCTCTGGGAGCAGGACTGATATTACATATAAAGCACTTTATTCTGGAGTGAAGCACTGAAGAAAGTGTTCTGTTGTTTCATTGTAGCTGTTTTTCTATTGTTTAAGCATTCAAATTTGATCTTAGGAAAGGTCTTTTCATTTTTTTACCCTAATGGATATTATAAACTGAAATTTTACATTTAGTGCCTTAAACACATTTATTATCATTTTATCTGTCTATATCTAATCATAACATCTATCTTTCATGTGTCTATCAAAATTACATTTTACTTCTGGTTGCATTTGTCAGACAGATCTATCAAGGGAGACCATTCTGAAAAGTTGGAGTTTTTTTCTCTTTGGAACTTTGTGATGAATATTAGTGCAGAGTTGAGTTGTTTTGCTGGTTGTAGTGAGCAGTATTTGCTTTGTGTTCCTTTGCCACTCTCCCTTGTTGCATGGCCATCCCTTTGCAGTTATGACTCTGCTGTGGGTGTGTGCTGGCACTTCACCACCATCAATAAACCATGGGTTGGATTTTTAAAAGTGTCTAGGCCTGGCACAGTGGCTCACACCTGTAATCCCAGCACTTTGGGAGGCTGAGGTGGGTGGATCACTTGAGGTCAGGAGTTCGAGACCAGCCTGGCCAACGTGGTTAAACCCCATCTCTACTAAAAAAAAATACAAAAAATTAGCAGGGCGTGGTGGCAGGAGAATAGCTTGAACCCAGGAGGCAGATGTTGCAGTGAGCCGAATTCATGCCACTGCACTCCAGCCTGGGCGACAGATCGAGACTCCGTCTCAAAAAAAAGAAAAAAAAAAGTATCTAAAACTATTGTGTAAGAATCCACATGTCAGTCCCTTAAAACTTTTTTCTTTCTGTTCTTTTTGACCCCTACTTTTCCCAAACCTTAAATTTATTGTAGTGAACATTTTTTAATTTTTTCAATTAGTACGGTGAATAGTATTTACCAGTGTCTCTAATTTTACATGGTTTCTTTTTCACACATTAAAAATTATCCCTGGCTGAGATAATTTATATAAAATTATATATTACCAGTTTGAACACTTAAAAGGGACTCAATAAAGTTTAGTTTTTTGATTAGAAAAATTCTTTTCTTGTTAAAATTCTGGCGATTTTGAGCTAATGTTTATGACACCTTGTAGAAAAACATTCCCCTCGATAGGAGGCACTCAAAGATGAGAAAAGCTAGAAATATGAGCAGAGGACTTGATTATTTACTAGGTTCCAAATATGTCAATCATCCTTATTACACAAAACTTAGGATTTGTGGCCTTCCTTAGATCACTTGTAAAACTTTGTTCACAGAGGCTGCAAACTTTGAAGAGGAAATAGCATAGATTTGCCACGGATAATGGAAGGTAAGTGATTGATATTGACAGATTTCAAGGATGATGGCCCTTCCAATCAGGACCAGTGGACCACGTAATACTTGGATCAGATAATTGCCAAACGCAGTGAACACTTTTCAATTCTTATTTGATCTCCAGACATAGCAACAGCATCAAGTCAAATAAATGTTAGACTGGAAGGCTGAGTTGATAGTCTGGCCTTTGCTTCTCTCTCCATAAGGCTGTTCCAAACCATTCCTTATTCACCTTTCTGTGAAACCTTCTACTTCATTAGGCCTCATGCCATCCAGCTTCAACACTCATTACACCCTCCATCTTTTACTGACAATATGCTATTTTCTTAGCTACTCATTCTTATTCATTAAACCTTTTCTCTTAAGCTTTTTTTTGAAACAATTCATATTTATGAAAGAGTTGTAAAGATAGTATATAGATTCTCCACATACCTATCAGCCATCTTCCCCTGATGTTAACCTTTTATCTAACACGGCACATTTATCAAAACTAAGAAATCAACAGTGGCACAACCCTATTAACTAAACAACAGACTTTATTTGAATTACATGAGCTTCTTCACTATGTTCTTTTTTCCAAAATCCAATCCAGTACCACATTGCATTTATTTGTCATGTTTCCTTAGTCTCCTCTAAGCTGTCTTTCTTTGCTTCACAACCTGTCCTTATTTCTCAGTCTTGACACTTCGGAAGATTACTGGCCAGGTGTTTTGCAGAATGTCCCTCAATTTGGGTTTTAGCTAATATTTTCTCATGACTATACTGGGGTTACAGAACACTGCCACAGAAGTGAAATGCCCTTCCCATCATATCATGTCAGGGGGTAAATGATTTCCATCATCTCACAGTATTGGTGAGGTAAACTTTGATCACATGATTAAGGTGATGTGTGCCAAGTTTTCTCACTATAAAGTTACTACATTTTGCCTTTTAATACTCATGTAGTTAGAAGGAAATCACCAAGTCTAGCCTACGTTTAAGGAGAGGAGAATTAGAGGTAGAAATTCTACCTCTTTGAGATAGTAATATTAAAAAAAGCTTGTGGATATATGTTAAAACTACCATAGTAAATATATTGAAGAAAAGACTGAGACTATGTAAATACCTGTTTCTCTTTCTCTTTGATATTTTCCTACTACTTTTAGTATTCACCCATGAATCTTGTGAAAGCAAATATTGCTGGGTAATTTTCTATTTGCCTTGTTCCTCCTACACTTATTATTTATAATTATTCTGTATGAAAGGTTTGTCACTTATTTATTTATTTTAGAGACAGGGTCTTGCTCTGTCACCCAGGCTGTAGTGCAGTGAGGCAATCATAGTTCACTGTAACCTCAAACTCCCGAGCTCAAGACATCCTCTTACCTCAGCCTCCCAAGTAGCTAGGAGTACAGGCGTGTATCACCATGCCTGGCTAAATTTTATTTTTTTTGTAGAGGAGGGGTCTCCCTGTGCTACCCAGGCTGGTCTTGAACTCCTGACATCAAGTGATCCTCCTGCTTTGGCCTCACAAAATCCTGAGATTACAGGTGTAAGTGACCATGCAGCCCTATTTCTTTATTTATTGAACCATTTATTTACATGTAGGTATTCATGAGTATGAAGTTATGGATATTTATTTTACTTTTTTGTGCTATAATGCAGTGCCGTTGTTTCATTGCTCAAAAAGCTTTGCCCATTGGAGATATTTTAGGGGTTTTTTTTTTTTTTGTATTCTAAGACATCTCATTCTTTTGTCTTTTTTAAAGCACCTCCTTTTTGGTATTCATCAAAATTTTTCTATTTATTAATTAAAGCCATCTTATTAATTATTTCTTCCATTGCAATTTGTACCATTGTTCTGGTATCTTCCATGCCTATATAAACAACTCATCCAGTAGCAGTAATATCTCAATTCTGCAACCTCATCAGCTCCCATGATAGTTACCTCCACTTGACTTTAGCCACTGAAGTGGCCTAGTGCTGGATTTTATCATCATCTGGAATTGCTCTACTTTTGTAATATCAGATTCAAATATTCAGTTCTTCCTGGTCTCTCAGTCTCTTCCCCCAACAATTGTTCTTTGTCTCATAGGAGCCTTCAATCTCTTCGCTTCTCTATTTTCTACAAATTCATAGAGCTTAGCACTTAGAGCCCATGGGCCAGAACTTTGACCAGTCCTGGGTGCTACCAGTCCAAAGCACGCAACCTTATTAGGCTGTTAGCAGCTGATGAGCTCATCTCTTGCTGCACAGAGACAATAGAAATCATCAGAAAGAACACCCTCAACTCCAGCAACAAACTGATGATCTTACCTATCCTCCTCTTATATCTTCCTCCTTTACTCTTGTTCCTCCCATAAAGGATTTGGTCATTTTCCTATGTAAGGCTAATCTCCTCCACCAGGGTTCTGAATCCCATTCTCTCCCTCTTTTCTAACCACCCAGTCTCATGATTATCCTTCTATCTACCATATCTTCAAATTCTTCCTTTCTCCTGCTGCCTCCTTTACTTGAGCATGTAAAGAAAGCAAAATGAAACAAAGGCCCTTCCTCAAGTCCATGTTACCCTCTAAGTACATCTATTACATTTATTTGCCCCTTAACAGGCACACATTTTGAGGATTGTGTACTACCTGTCTTCTACTTCTTAGTCCACTATGATTCAGCTTCTGTCTTCTTGCACTATTTCACTACATTGCTCTTACCAAAGTTGCCAATGGCCTCCACATAACTAAATCCAGTGGGTACTTATCAGTCCTCACCTTACTTGATCATCCTTGTTGATCACACTCCCTTCTTAAAATCCTCATTTTATTTTGCTTCAGTGACATCTTTTATTTTTCCTCTAATTATTCTGGCTGTTCCTCTTTCTTTACATATTCTTCAGGGTTCTGATCTAGATCCCCATCTCATATCACATACATTTCTGGGGAAATTTATCTTCAACTACTATTCCGTGGCTTAAAAATTTTCATTTCAAGCCTAGACATCTCTCATGGGCCTCAGCCACAGGTATCTGTTTGCCCCCTTCATACCAACACTTGAATGTTCCTTAAGTAACCCGGATGTATACATCTACAACTAAACTCTACATCTGGCTCCTCAAGCAGGACCTCCTCTTTGATGCTTCTGTTGGTGAAAAGTATCACGATCTCCCTGTAGCTAAAATTAGAAACCCAGGGGTGGAGGGGAAGTCTTTCTTGACTCTTTTATTTCTCAAATAAGAAGCCACATCAAGAATTGCTGATTCTACTTCTTAATAGCGCTCAAGCCCTTCTATTTATGTTTATCCTCTCTGAAACCCTTTATCTCTCAGCAGGATTATGACAATAGCCTTCTAATTGTGTTCTCTGCCTCTAATCTTGTTCCCCACTAATCAGTTCTCCACATGCTGCTTGGATGACTTCCAAATGCAAATGGGAACAAATCCCTTCCTTCAATTGCTCCAGTGGTCCTTAGTCTAAAACACAAAATTCTAATCTGGATTCACAAGCCCTACCTGAGCCTGGATTATTTGTCAGGTCTCATCTGTTGCCAGCTTCTTCTTCTAAACTTATATTTTCTCTTGCCTCCAGAAAGATTTTATTTTATTTTTTGCCTATAATACTCTTGTCTGCCCTTCCCCTTCTTTCAGTTCTCTCAAGTCATTCCCCCATGTCTTCCTTGACCACCTTTCTACCCCCATCAGGATTGGTTAGATGCCCCTCCTTTGTGCTCCCATAGCACCCATATCCTGTTGAAGCACTTAGCAAACAAAATGTATTGTTTACTTGCCTATCTCCCCAATAAGCACTTACTGAATACATGAATTCCTTGGATTTTTAATGAGCCATAACTACCCTCTCTGCTACCCTTCATTTTAATTTTTTTCTAGGCAAAAATTGATTTAAAGCAGAGTTTATTTCAGAAAATCATTTCAGACACATTTCGCCATGGAAACGTTATTACAAATTGTACTTACGTTCTCAGATAATTTAATATTGTTAATAACTCATATCTTAATTAATAATTCCCCTTGGAATTTTGCTACCTATTATCATTGCTCTATAAAAATCTCAATTTTCCTTTCTGCCCATTCCCTGTTTATCTCTCATTTTCTTCTATAGCATCTCAGCTCCATTATAGGTTAAATAGGATTTTGTGAGTTTGGGACCTCTTTGCAACATTGTTTATTTGGGGAATGGCAAATTGCCATTCTTAGCAAGAAGAGAATGTGGTGGCACAGATAATGTTTATATTCTAGTTGAATCCACATCAGTTGGCCAATTGACTATTTCTTTGTTTGTAGAAAACTGGAACGGCTAGAGGTTGTGATTGCTACAATGCCTATGACCCACTGTCAATTACTGAAATGAGATTGCAATTTTTCTGTATATGTTTTTTCTAGACCATTGCTAAGGTACTTCGTGGCCACTAAGGATAAAAGTAATAATGAACCAGGCACAGGCCAGGTCAGCCATTTATATGTACAAATGTTGATTATTCAAGTTTATTAAACCTGGGGAAGTACACACACACACACGCCACGCAGACACACACACACACCTGTTAACCTGTTATGATTAAAAGTTATTTTGCTGACAGTATTGCTTCCTGGGTTATCAGTGTGAAAGAAAAACGTTCTATGATGCAAAGTCTCTTCTGCCTTGAGGTTGTGACTCCTTGATGAGAGTTGAACTCTCAAAAACTGAATTGGCAATTTACTGGTATCTGAGTGGTTAATGTTCAGATTCATGTTGACCCACCTCAAGAGTACATTTGGACTGCCCTCTGATTGGCAGAAGTTCTAAAACTGTGGCTGTTTGCTTCACAGTCTTTCACCTATTTAGGCTGCCTGATGCTTTTGCTGAAACAAAGCAACTCTCTTGGGCTGCCAGGTACCAAGGTTATCTGTCTCCTCATGTTGATTTTTGGCAGTCAACAGGCATGCTGCTGTGTCTTTCAGTGTCCTTGTGCAGCAACAAGGGCTTGGTTGCTGCTGGTCAAACATGAAGGTTGTTTTATTAGTGCATCAGGTACATGCAGCTACTCTGTTGCTCTATTCACCTAGACGTAATCGGCTAAGGTCAGTTTTTCAGTACACTCTTGATGTAGTTTTTCAATCATCTTTATGTCCTGTAGAGTTTATGTGCAAAAGAAATCATTTTGCCTTCATATTTTAGCGGTAGCAGCTTATACTAAATTATTAAACTATAGCTTACAGTTTAGAGGCATGCTTACCAAGTTGTGTGAATAATAGTTTTATGCTTAAGCTTAGCCTGTTGACCAGGTAGTGGGTATGCTAAGAGCAATGCCTGGTCTGGTCTTTCACCTCTATGGGAGATAATATTTGGTCTAAGGATTGTAACTTGTTAGTTGGTTATCATATATTGAACCTCTAAAATGTTTAAAGCATTGGCATAGGCATTATAAGGAAGTTAAAGACTCTA
The DNA here is from genome assembly GCF_028858775.2 of Pan troglodytes. NCBI lineage: Eukaryota > Metazoa > Chordata > Mammalia > Primates > Hominidae > Pan > Pan troglodytes. The sequence goes on from NC_086015.1 coordinate 63,098,742, forward strand.
TGATTGTGTTAGCCACTCAAAATACATACTCATGAAGTGGTCCTAAAACGATCCCATTAAGTACAAGCCTTTAAGTTAAATTTGTAGTAAATGCTGAGCTTGAAGTCAAGGAGTGATCAGAATGAGGAAAAGTTCATTCATTCAACAAATTCAAGAAAATATTTATTGAGTACCTAACTTGTGCAAAGCACTGTGCTAGGTTAGATGTTGGGGTTAACAAAATAAATCCATATGTTCACTTGCCTCAGAATCTTAAGAAGAAGACAGTATATAAGAATTACATGAGCGGCTGCTCTGTCTATGGAGTAGCCATTCTTTTATTCCTTTACTTTAATGAACTTGCTTTCATTTTGCACTCCAGACTCACCCTGAATTCTTTCTTGTGCAAGATCCAATAACCCTCTCTTGGGGTCTGGATCAGGGTCCCTTTCCTGTAACATATTTCTGGTGACCACAGAAGTTATTATAGAGCAGAAACCCTGACCCAACGGCTACCTTTGGGTCCTGTAACACGTTTCTGGTGGACCATGGAAGGGACAATACTGAAGAGACCCCCAACCCAAAGGAAAATAATCTGTGTGCATCAGTTGGCTGACTTTGGGTAAGTGGGGTGCATATACCTGGGTAAAGAATGGGATTGGGTTAGAGGCCCAACTTAGAGGAGTTAGAGTCTCTCCTAAAACAGAGTGGGTTAGAGGCCCCTCTTTTTGTTTTTATATTACTTTAAGGTCTGGGATACATGTGCAGAACCTGCAGGTTTGTTACATACCATGTGCCATGGTGGTTTGCTGCACCTATCAACCTGCCATCTAGGTTTTAAGCCCTGCATACATTAGGTATTTGTCCTAATGCTCTCCCTCCCCTTCCCCCCAACAACCCAACAGGCCCTGGTGTATGATGTTCCCCTTACTGTGTCCATGTGTTCTCATTGTTCAACTCCCACTTATGAGTGAGAATATGTGGTGTTTGGTTTTCTGTTCCTGTGTTAGTTTGCTGAGAATGATGCCTTCCAGCTTTATCCATGTTTTTGTATATTGAACCAGCCTTGCATTGCCAGGATGAAGCCAACTTGATCGTAGTGGAGAAGCTTTTTGATGGGCTGCTAGATTTGGTTTGCCAGTATTTTATTGAGGATTTTCACATCGATGTTCATCAGGGATATTGGCCTGAAATTTTCTTTTTTTGTTGTGTCTCTGCCAGGTTTTGGTCTCAGGATGATGTTGGCCTCATAAAATGAGTTAGGAAGGAGTCCCTCTATTTCTACTGTTTGGAGTAGTTTCAGAAGGAATGGTACCAGCTCCTCTTTGCACCTCTGGTAGAATTTGGCTGTGAATCTGTCTGGTCTTGGGCTTTTTTGGTTGGTAGGCTATTAATTACTGCCTCAATTTCAGAACTTGTTATTAGTCTACTCAGGGATTTGACTCCTTCCTGGTTTAGTCTTGGGAGGGTGTATGTGTCCAGGAATTTATCCATTTCTTCTAGATTTTCCAGTTTATTTGCATAGAGGTGTTTGTAGTATTCTCTGATGGTAGTTTGTATTTCTGTGGGATCAGTGGTGATATCCCCTTTGTCATTTTTTATTGTGTCGATTTGATTCTTCTCTTTTCTTCTTTATTAGTCTACCTAGCGGTCTATTTATTTTGTTAATCTTTTCCAAAAACCAACTCCTGGATTCATTGTTTTTTGAAGGGTTTTTCATGTCTCTATCTTCTTCAGGTCTGCTCTGATCTTAGTTATGTCTTCTGCTAGCTTTTGAATTTGTTTGCTCTTGCTTCTCTAGTTCTTTTAAGTGTGATTTTAGAGTGTCAATTTCAGACCTTTCCTACTTTTGATGTGGGCATTTAGTGCTATAAATTTCCCTCTAAACACTGCTTTAGCTGTGTCCCAGGGATTCTGGTACATTGTCTCTTTTTTCTTATTGGTTTGAAAGAACTTCTTTATTTCTGCATTAATTTCGTTATATACCCAGTAGTCATTGAGGAGCAGATTGTTCAATTTCCATGTAGTTGTGTGGTTTTGAGTGAGTTTCTTAATCCTGAGTTCTTATTTGATTGCACTGTGGTCTGAGTGACTGTTTGTTATGATTTCCATTCTTTTGCATTTGCTGAGGAGTGTTTTACTTCCAATTATGTGGTCGATTTTAGAATAAGTGCTATGTGGTGCTGAGAAGAATGTATACTCTGTTGATTTGGGGTGGAGAGTTCTGTAGATATCTATTAGGCTTGCTTGATCCAGAGCTGAATTCAAGTCCTGAATATCCTTGTTAATTTTTTGTCTCGTTGATCTGTCTAATATTGACAGTGGGGGTTAAAATCTCCCACTAGTATTGTGTGGGAGTCTAAATCTCTTCGTAGGTGGCTAAGAACTTGTTATATGAATCTGGGTGCTCCTGTATTGGGTGCATGTATATTTGGGATAGTTACCTCTTCTTGTTGCATTGATCCCTTTACCATTATCTAATGCCCTTCTTTGTCTTTTTTTGGTCTTTGTTGGTTTAAAGTCTGTTTTAACAGAGACTAGGATTGCAACCCCTGCTTTTTTTTTTTTCTTTCCATTTGCTTGGTAAATCTTCCTCCATCCCTTTATTTTGAGCCTATGTGTGTCTTTGCATGTTAGATGGGTCTCCTGAATACAGCACGCTGATGGGTCTTGACTGTTTATTCAATTTGCCAGTCTGTGTCTTTTAATTGGGGCATTTAGCCCACTTACATTTAAGGTTAATATTGTTATGTGTGAATTTGATCCTGTCATTGTGATTCTAGCTGGTTATTTTTCACATTAGTTGATGCAGTTACTTTATAGTGTCATTGGTCTTTACATTTTGATGTGTTTTTGCAGTGGCTAATACAGTTTTTTTCTTTCTATATTTAGTGCTTCCCTAAGGAGCTCTTGTAAGGCAGGCCTGGTGGTGACGAAATCCCTCAGCATTTCCTTGTCTGTAAAGGATTTTATTACTCCATTGCTATGAAGCTTAGTTTGGCTGGATATGAAATTCTGGGTTGAAAATTCTTTTCTTTAAAAATGTTGAATATTGACCCCCACTCTCTTCTGGCTTGTAGGGTTTCTGCAGAGATATCTTCTGTTAGTCTGATGGGCTTCCCTTTGTAGGTAACCCAACCTTTCTCTCTGGCTGCCCTTAACATTTTTTCCTTCTTTTCAACCTTGGAGAATCTGACAATTATGTGTCTTGGGGTTGCTCTTCTTGAGGAGTATCTTATTGGTGTTCTCTGTATTTCCTGAATTTGAATGTTGGCCTGTCTTGCTAGGTTGGGTAAATTCTCCTGGATAATATCCTGAAGTGTGTTCTCCAACTTTGTTCCATTCTCCCCATCACTTTCAGGTACTCCAATCAGTCTTAGGTTTGGTCTTTTCACGTAGTCCCATATTTCTTGGAGGCTTTGTTTGTTCCTTTTCATTCATTTTTCTCTAATCTTATCTTCATGTCTTATTTCAGTAAGGTGATCTTCAATTTCTGATATCCTTTCTTCCACTCGATCAATTTGGCTATTGATACTTGTGTATACTTCATGAAGTTCTTGTGCTGTATTTTTCAGCTTCATCTAGTGATTTAAAATTATTCCTCTCTAAACTGGTTATTTTAGTTAGCAGTTCTTGTAACCTTTTTATCGAGGTTCTTAGCTTCCTTGCATTGGGTTAGAACATGCTCCTTTAGCTCAGAGGAATTTGTTGTTACCCACCTTCTGAAGCCTACTTCTGTCAATTTGTCAGTGTCATTCTCCATCCAGTTTTGTGCTCTTGCTGGAGAGGAGTTATGATCATTGGGAGGAGAAGAGGCATTCTGGTTTTTGGAATTTTCAGCATTTTTGCACTGGTTTTTCTTCACCTTCATGGATTGATCTACCTTTGATCTTTGAGGCTGAAGACATTTGGATGGGGTTTTTGTGTGGGTGTCTTTTTTTGTTGATGTTGACGTTGTTGTTTTCTGTTTGTTAGTTTTTCCTCTAACAGTAAGGTCCCTCTTCTGCAGGTCTGCTGCAGTTTGCTAGAGGTCCACTCCAGACCCTGTTTGCCTGGGTGTCACCAGTGGCGGCTGCGGAACAGGAAAGATTGCTGCCTGCCCCTTCCTCTGGAAGCTTTATCCCAGAGGGGCACCAATGTAATGCCAACTGGAGCTCTCCTGTAGGAGGTGTCTGTTAACCTTGTTGGGAGGTCTCTCCCAGTCAGGAGGCACAGGGATCAGGGACCCACTTGAGGAGGCAGTCTGTGCCTTAGCAGAGCTGGTGCGCTGTGCTGGGAGAATCACCCTTGTCAGGATCAGCTGCTGTCCTCAGAGCTGGCAGGCAGGAACAATTAAATCCGTTGAAGCTGTGCCCACAGTTGCCCCTTCCCCCAGGTGCTCTGTCCCAGGGAGATAAGAGTTTTATCTGTAAGCCCCTGACTTGGGCTGCTGTCTTTCCTTCAGAGATGCCCTGCCCAGTGAGGAGCAATCTAGAGAAATAGTCTGGCCACAGCTGCTTTGCCGCACTGTGGTGAATTCTGCCCAGTCCTAACCTCACAGCCTCCTTAGCACTCTCAGGAGAAAACCACCTACTAAAACCTCAGTAATGGCAGACTCCCCTCCCCCAACAAAGATTGACTATCCCAGGTCGACTTCAGACTGCTGTGTTGGCAGTGAGAATTTCAAGCCAGTGTTTCTTAGCTTGCTGGGCTCCATGGGAGTGGGACCTGCTCAGTGAGAACTTGGGTCTCTGGCTTCAGCCGCTTTTTCAGAGGAGTGAATGGTTCTGTCTCGCTAAGGTTCCAGGTGCCACTGGGATATGAAAAAAGCTCCTACAGCTAGCTCAGTGTCTGCCCAAACAGCCACCCAGTTTTGTGCTTGAAACCCATGGCCCTGGTGGTGTAGGCAAACGAGGGAATCTCTTGATCTCCGGATTGCAGAAACCGTGGGAAAAGCATAGTACCCGGGCCAGGTAGCACAGACCCTCATGGCTTCCCTTGGCTGGGAAAGGGAGGCCCCCTGCTCCTTGCACTCCTTGAGTGAGGCAACGCCCCACCCTGCTTCTGATTGCTCTCTGTGGGTTGCACCCATTGCCTAACCAGTCCTAATGAGATGAACTGGGTAAAATCACCTGCCTTAGGCATTGGTCTCCCTGGGAGCTAGAGACCAGAGCAATTCCTATTCAGCCATCTTGGCCCCTCCCCCGCAAGGCCACTCTTAATAAAAGGCAAGGACACTTGTTGGACCTCGGTTAGAGGCCCAGTTTAGGAGGGTTAGAGTCTCTTCTACGATTTAGGGGGTTAGAGGCACCTCTTGGTAAAGTCCCTTTAAGAACAGGTTTTGCACTATGGGGTGCTAACTGCTATTCTCTTTGGATTAATCTGCCTTGTACTCTTTGCTGATGCCTGTGGGTGACAGGCATGTACAGGATTGTGGGACATGAGTAGTTTTTTCCTCCCTAAAAGAGGAAACTTGAGAGGTGATGGGACTGCTGGAAAAAAAATCGCTTTAGGACAGCAGCTGCAGCTGCCTGAACTTTTCAGTGTCGCCGCAGTGTGTGGGTCTTTCTCCTGGCCTCCCTGATCATTTCACCTTCCCCACCCTGCCAACAGGCAATGCTTTTCTTCTCTACTTTTTATTTCCCTTTGTTATCTTTTCTATTACTCAGGGCAACCAACTTGCCCAGAGACCATGTGTTGAAACTCCTAGCCAGAGGTTGGATTAAAGATGACAGGGCCCTTCTGGGGGCAAATTTAAGCCTTGCCAGTCTGATATTGGGTGCTAAGCAGAATGACTAATGTCTATGTTTTATCACATGTATTTTGCTCTGGCCAGAGCAAAAAAAAATTATTCTCCTTTATAATGCGGCTTGGCCCCCAGGGCTATGGTGTCACAAGCTGAATCACTAGGGTTGCTCAGGGAAAGGGAAACCAGAAGCCTGGCATGCTGGCAAAAGGGTAAGAATTTCTTACCAGTCAGATTTCTGGCTGCTCTCTGTGCAGTTGAATGGATGGTAAATAAAAAAATAAATAAATAATCAGTGTTTATCTCCTCTGTAAAGTTTTGATTAATGCGAAAAAGAATTCTAAGGCTAGTCTTAAGCTGGTGTATTTTGTGCTATGAATGTGTTTTTCTGTGTCAAGGGGTACTTTAGGTGAAAACACTGGCTTAGAATACTTGTAAGCCCACTTTTCAAGACGACCCAGCAAGCTGGTCCGTAACAAACTTGGCTGCAGGTCCCTGAAACAAACAAAAAACTGGATGAAGTCTCCACGTTGTTTTATGTCCTTGGGAGCTTGGCCTTTTAACCGGGTGGTGGTACTTTCTTTTGGTCTCTGTCTTCAGGAAACAGGAATTTTAGGGTTCATGTCAGAGTTAGCTCTAAAAATCCTATCACATAGTTAAAAGCCTCTGCAAGCTCAGGATTCACTACTCTAGATTCCTCGTGGGAAAGGAACTGGAGACTGCCCTGTGCTGTAGTTATGTCTCCTGTTAGCTTTTGAATTTGTTTGCTACTTCTGCCCAGTAGCTGCTAGTACTAGCTGCCTAGTAGCTAATGTTTTGCACTTTCACAGTGGCGGTCTGAGTTCAATTCCCCACCTAGGAAGTAAGTCATTTCTGGTTTAATATCTGTGTGACCTTGTCTATTCTCTTCTCCATGGACTGCCTTAATTTTTTGTTTCTCTAAGCACCTAGGAGGTTACCTTTGGCAAAGTTCAGAAACTAGAAATATTGGCCACTTGGCATGGCCGAAGTCGGGTAATAAGAGATCTGGAAGGATTTCTTTTTTAAAGAGCACCATGGTTAAAAATCAGCTTAATTAAAAGTGGATAAACAAGCTATACATATATTTTAAAGGCCGTTATGTTTTTGTCTCCTTGGAACTTTTTTTTTCTGGAAAAAGGTGTTTCTTCTCTGTCAATTGAATTATTTTTTCTCCAATTTTTTTTTTTTTTTGTCTTGCCACTCTTCAAGCACACATGAGAGACCCTAAGATAACTTCGGGTAGCCTGGGACTCCTTGGGAGAAACAGAGGAGGCGCCACAGACCCCGTTTTGGGGGAAAAAACCCTCTGTTTCCCTCATGAAACCCCAGGAATTAAAAGCAAATAGATCCCTCTAAAACTCAAAGGCTCTGTTCTGTTTTGCATTGTGTTATCTAACGGTTTTGAGTTTTGGGGTATCAGAAATTACTTTGCATTATGAGAGAGCTTTCGTGTGTAATAACTAGGTAGGAAATATACTTTAAGGGATGGCTAATAGTAGTTATGGAGGGATACTTGACTCTTTGCACACTCAGCTCAGACAAGCATGCTCTTGGCCACTTGGGAGATAAGGAAACATCCCCACCCCCCACTGGGAGATGAGACACCCATGAGGGATAGGCTGATGACAAAATGGGCTGATTGGCTTTGGGTTGCCTTGCAAGAAATGCAGAGTAGAAGCACTGCGCTATCTTCTTCCATAGTATTTCCCTCCTTTTGGGGATCCAGGAACCAGTATAAAATGGCACCCTTAATTTTGGGGATCTGTCTGCCTTCAGCTGCTTATTTGCTGCTTATTTGGCCGTAAGAACACATGCTTTTCTGGCCCTGTTCCTCCAAGGGCTCCATCCTGAAGCCAGTAATTCAATTAAGAAACTGGCAAACGAAAAATCTTACAAGTGCTGAATCTGTCTGTCTGTGTATTTATATGTGTTATATGTTTACATATAAAAGAGCTCTAATTAATTGGCTTAGAAAAATAAGCACTTAAATCAAATATTTTGTCAGAAAAATAGAAACTTTAATGCCTTTTTGTTCATGTAACTTTAGTAATCTTTTGGAAATAGTTTTAAAGATTATTAGTAAAATTATCTTGAAAATGTAGACATTTGGTCTAAATTAACGTCAGATATCAGATTTGCTAAATGCTTTAAGGTCGAACTGTTTATTTGACTTTTGAAAACTGTTTAATTTACCTACCTTAAAGCCATTAGATTCTAGATAGGGCCTGGGAACATGTGGAGTTAGCCTGAGAGTTAGCAGTCAGCTCCTATCTGCATTTCTGCCTGGTGTGTCCTAGGCTAGACTCCCCACCTAGTACACAATTAAAATAGCTTATTAACCAGGGTCTTCACCAAAAATGAAAGTCACTAAAAGTTAACATTGTAACATGTAATTAAGACTACTGAAGAAACAGTGTTTTTTGTTGTTGTTGTTTGTTTGTTTATTTGAGACGGAGTCTTGGAGTCTCTCACTGTCGCCCGGGCTGGAGTGCAGTGGCAGGATCTCAGCTCACTGTAACCTCTGCCTCCCAGGTTCAAGCGACTCTCCTGCCTCAGCCTCTCGAATAGCTGGGGTTACAGGCACCCACCACGATCCCCGGCTAATTTTTTGCGTTTTTAGTAGAGACGGGGTTTCACTGTGTTAGCCAGGATGGTCTCGATCTCCTGACCTCGTGATCTGCCCACCTCGGCCTCCCAAAGTGCTGGCATTACAGGCATGAGCCACCGGGCCCGGCCTACTGAAGAAACAGTTTTACATGCAAGATGTATAAGAAAAGTGAAATGAGTTTTTGGTAAAAAAAGATTATAAGAAGGCATGGGAATGTGGAATTTCTTCAGCCTAGATTAAAGTGTTAAAGGATTGTTTTAAGCAAGAAAAAAAACTAAAGGTTTAAACAAGTTGTGAAAGATTTGTAAAAATTAATTGTAAGAGATTCTATGTGTGAACATATTGGCTATTATTCAGTTTTTCTGTAAATTAAACACTGAAATGGAAGCATAACAGGTTTTTCTTAAAGCACTGATCTGCTCTTTCACAAAAAAATGTAAAGGGTTATAAAAGGTTTATAAGAATCTTATGTTATGGTTAAACATTAAAATTGGGCAAATATATCTATAAGGTTTTATTAAAAATTGAGTTTAATGTTAATAGTACATTATTATAAAGGAGAAATTTGGCTCATTTGGTATAAAAATCATACAGAAAGCATTATCGAATGTGAAATAGTGTTTTGCTTTCTTTGGACTATATTTGCATAAATGTGTTATGTTCCAAAGTTATGGGAAACTTGGCTTTGGGTTGCCTTGCAAGAAATGCAGAGTAGAAGCACTGCACTGTCTTCTCCCATAGTATTTCCCTCCTTTTGGGGATCCAGGAACCAGTATAAAATGGCACCCTTAATTTTGGGGATCTGTCTGCCTTCAGCTTTACCATGATTTGTCTTTAGTAAAAATGGGAAACTGGAGAGAGAAATATTATGTTTCAAGAACTATAGCACACTGGTTATTGAATTCTAGTCTCAGTTGTTTTTAAGTTTGTTTCTGCAATTTAGGCTAACCCTGCCTATTCCTGTAAACCAACCAGTGATTTTTGACTGTTCCTCAGAAGAAACAAGAGGGATGGGTAATGTAAAAATCTGGATCGGTATTCTAATTCCGGGCACATTACAACCAGCTAACAACCCCATATCAGCTTAGTTCCAACAGTTGCCCAGTTCATGAAAAGCCTTCTAATTTAGTTTACTTGGAATAACTTCACTTATTTTGCTTTAATCTTGTGGAATATATTGCTGTTATACTGTTTGTGCAGGAATACAGGACAAGCTTACTGAGTGCTTTCTTAAATTATACACTTATTAATCTTCTAGATATCACCTTCTGTCAAAACTCAAGAGTTATAAATGGACCTTACCATACTGATGCTTTCCGACTGAGCTCCTCTCTACCCTGAATGCAAGAGACCCTCATAGTTAGGAAGAAATATTATTACCCCTATTCAGCCTGAAGAAGTTACAGAAGACAGATGTTTGTCCCTCTGCAAACCTTAGGATTAAGGATTCTTTTATAAAAGGGAGGGGGGAAATGTCAGAGGCCTGTGAGCCAGAGCAACTTTATCTTAAACAGGAGCTGGGTAAAATGAGGGTGAAACCTACTGGGCTGCATTCCCAGATGGTTAAGGCATTCTAAGTCACAGGATAAGATAGGAGGTCAGCATAAAATACGGGTCATAAAGACCTTGCTGATAAAACAGGTTGCAGTAAAGGAGCCAGCCAAAACCAAACAAAACCAAAATGGCCACGAGAGTGACTTCTGGTCGTCCTCACTGCTGCTCTCCCACTAGCACCATAACAGTTTACAAATGCCATGGCAACATCAGGAAGTTACCCTATATGGTCTAAAAAGGGGAGGCATGAATAATCCACCCCTTGTTTAGCATATCATCAAGAAATAACCATAAAAATGGGCATCCAGCAGCCCTTGGGGCTGCACTATGGAGTAGCCATTCTTTATTCCTTTACTTTCTTAATAAACTTGCTTTCATTTTGAAAAAAAAAAAAGAGCAAACTGCTGTAAGAGTAAAAAGAAAGCTCCAAAAAGGGATGAAACTTTCAGAAATATGAAGAGAATCCATAAAAACCTGTGTTGACAGTTCTAGACACAACTGCTACTTTCAATGTCTAGTTTCCAGTTTCTTTGAGTAAAAATGATTCATCATGCCAAACTTCATGCCAAGCCTTCTATCAACAAACTGACCCTTTAGAATTCAGTAAAGTAAGAAGGCCAAACTTTGCAAACTTTATGCAACCTTTCAGGACACTGATTAAATAAAAGCATGAAGAAGGGCTTTGAAATTCAGTTTGTAAAGGCTATTTGACCAAGGAGGGCAATATATTGAGCAAATATTTGAATATGTGGTAAAGTAGCACAGGCACAGTCAAGTAAGACTGGTGGTAAAACAGAAACACATTGCTAACAGAAGAAGATTCTTCATAACTTCTTGCAGTATCCAAACTCATGTTAATGACGTGTCCCACTGTCATGTCCAGCTTCAGGCAATATTGTCCTTGTTTTAGTCCATTCCTATTGCTATGGAATAAGCAATAGGAATTCCTGTTGCTATGGAATAAGCTATGGAATGGACTAAGACTATTGCTATGCTAAAATACCTTAGACTGCGTAATTTATAAATAACATAAATTTATTTCTCATAGTTTTGGTGGTTGGGAAGCCGAAGATCAAGGTGACAGCAGATTCAGTGTCTGTAAGGACTCATTCTTTGATTCCAAGATGGCAACTTGTTACTGTATCCTCCCAAGGGGACAAACACTATGTCCTTACATAGCTGAAAAGATGGAAGGGCAAAAAGAGCCTAGCTCGTTCCCTCCAGACCTTTTATAAGGCACTGAGCCCATCCATTAAAATGGAGCCCTCATGGCCTCATCACCTCCTAAAGGACCCGTCTGTGAACACTGTTGCATTGGGGATTTAGTTCCCGCATGAATTTTGGAGGAAACACGAATATTCAAACCACAGTGGTCCTGAAATACCACAGACCGTTAAGTTCTAGTAGAAATACAACATAAGCCACATAAAAATTTTTAGTAGTTACATTAAAAATGGTAGAAAGAGATAAAATTAATTTTATCAATATATTTTGTTGACCCCAGTATATCCAAAACATTATTTCGATATATAATCTTGTAAAAAATTATTGAGAAATTTTACTTTTTTTTTTTTGCCAAGTCTGAAATATGCCATTTCTTTCATACTTACAGCACACCTCAATTAGGACTAGCCATATTCTAAGAGCTCAATAGTCACATGCATGCAGCTAATGGCTACCATATTGGATAGTACAGTTCTAGTCATATATAAAATATCCTGTTTTTAGGAGTCTCCATAGGAGATAATTCTTCAACTTTTTTCTGGGACCCCATTCCAGTTTTCAGTGATGCTCTAAAAATGCTCTCAAATGTACCCTAAGTCCCTATGCCAGTGTTTGACTGTTTCATCTCATGCTGTTATTATACAATAAATATTTATTGACTCCCTACTATATACTAGATTTTATGTTAGGTGTTGGGATATAATGGTGAGCATCAATACTGTGCTTTCTGCTCTAAGGTGCTTACACTAATATACAAGAGAAATATTAAACAAATGAGCAAATTAAATCTGTACTTGTGACATGAATTAGGATGGAAAAGTTCCGTGAACTATGAGAATTTGTAACAGGAGGACCTCTCTTACTCTGGAGGGACTGAGAAGCTTCCCCAGTGAAGTAGTCTTTGACTTGAAATCAGAGCCTCTTGTGTCAGGGCTCAGAGGCAAGAAAGAGTTTGCATTTTCAAGGAACTAACAGGAGGATGATGTGGCTCCAGTGGAAAGAGCTAAGGCAAGAATGATTCAAAATGAGGTAGGGGAGTTAGTCGGAGACCAAACACATGTGCCTTTAGGTCATATTAAGGACCAGGATCTTCTGCCAAAGAGTAACAGAAACCACTGTATTACTGGATTTACATATTGGAATATCACTCTGTTGTAGACTGGAGAATGGATCTGAAGGGAAAAGGGTGAATGTGAGAAGACCTTTCAGGGAGCTACTTTTTAATCCAAGTAAGAGAACTGAGGCAGTGACTGTCTAATGCCATAAACTGAGGACCTTGAGACATATTTAGTAAGTAAAACTGCTAGGACTCTGACTGACTGGGTGGAGGAGAGTGCAGGAAATGGGGAAGAGGCGTGTCCAAGCTGACTCCTGGCTTTCTGACTCGTTCAAGTAAGTGGATGTGCATGTGTTTCTTCTTAAAGAGAGTTCTCTTAGCTCTCCTCTGGATAGAAATTTGAGGGTAAGGTATTCCTCATCTAAAATAAAAAATACAGTGTTAATTTGCCTGTTATTTCTTTCTTGAATCAGAATGTTGTAATTCTTTGGTGTTAAGGGTAGGATGTTATAAAGAAAAAAAATTAACAATGAGCTTCTGTCCATCTGTTAAGCTTTACTTACTGAATAATCACTCAGTAAGTAAGTTGGATGAATCACTTAATGATTTTACTGTTTTGAAAGCCAGTGTATGTTTTCTTATAAATTAAATAATCTTTTCATGACAGACAGTATTATTGCCATAGTACTGTCATGAGTATTATGACAGTCTTTGCAGAGGAAGGAAACAATCAAAACAATCAAAGGAAAACAATCAAAGAACAATTTGTCTGACCTCGAAGTTTTGTAAACCAATTAAGAAACCACAACAAAGCTTTTATTTTTCTTTACAATTGGTTTGCACAGATTCGTAATTATTCTTAGCTAATCATTAAAAATTACATTTCTTTTAAAATTAGTTATTAAATATGTAACTTACTTCCTATTCAAAGTCGAATCACATGAAGACTTCAAATTGCCAGATAATTCAAAATAGTTGGACACTGACAATCATGTTCATTCATTTATTCATTCATTCATGGGATAATAATTAAGTGTCTAGATACTTAACAGAATAGACAACCCTTGAGGGGTTTACAATATAGTGGTGAAGACATAAATGAATAAACACATAAATAAATAAATAATGCATTGTCAGTAGTGATAAGTATTATTATTAAAAACAGACAGGGATAAAAAGCCATAGAGCTGGGTGTGGTGGCTCACGCCTGTAATCCCAGCACTTTGGGAGGTGGAGGTGGGCAGATCATGAGGTCAGGAGATCGAGACTATCCTGGCCAACATAGTGAAACCCCATCTCTACTAAAAATACAAAAATTAGCTGGGTGTGGTGGCATGTGCCTGTAATCCCAGCTACTCGGGAGGCTGAAGCAGGAGAATCGCTTGAACCCAGTGAGCCGAGATCGCGCCACTGCACTCCAGCCTGGCAACAGAGCGAGACTCCGTCTCAAAAAAAAAAAAAAAATCACAAAAGCCATAGAGCAACAACAAGAGCTGTCTTAGCTCCACGATGAAGGAAGATCTCTCAATATGGGAATATTTGAGCAGTGCCCCAAGGAAGTGAGGGAGTAATCTGGGAAAATATGTGGCGTAAAGAGCCTTTTAGGCACAGGGAAGCAAGTGCAAAGATTCTGTGGTGGGCATCATGCATCTTCCAGGAACAGCAAGGAAACCAGTGCTGCTAAGCTACAGTGAGAAAGGTGCTATAGTTTGGATATGGATTGTCCCCGACAAAACTCATGTTGAAATTTGATTCCTAATGTCGTGGTATTGGGAGGTGGGGCCTAGTGAGAGGTGTTTAGGTCACAGGGGTAGATCCCTCATGAATGGCTTCATGGTATTCTTACAATAGTTAGTTCTTACTCTGGCAAGACTAGCTTAGTTCTTATGAGAATGGATTAGTTGCTTCAAGAGTGGGTTGTTATAAAGCCAGGGCATCCCTTTTGTTTTCTCTCTTCACATGTGTCTGCTTCCCTTTTGACCTTTTCCACTATGCTGTCACCACAAAAGCCCTCACCAGAAACCAGAACTCTCTCCTTAGACTTCCCAGCCTGCAGAACCATGAGCTAAATAAACCACTTCTCTTTAAAAATTTTCCAGTCTTGAGGCGGAGGTTGCGGTGAGCTGAGATTGTGCATTGCACTCCAGCCTGGGCAACAAGAGCGAAACTCCATCTCAAAAAAAAATAATAATAATAAAATAAAATAATAAAATAAAGTGTCCCAGTCTTAGGTATTCTTTTATAGCAACACAGAATAGACTAAGACAGAGGGAACAATGGAGGAAATGAGATCAAAAAGGTGATGAAAAGTCACATTATAATTCTTAAGGTCATATAAAGATTTGGGTTTTTATTCTAAGTATGATGGGAGGCATTTGGAAGGTTTTGAGCAGGAGAAAGATTTCAGTTTAGATGCAGGGTATATAAGAAAGAAGAGAATCAGCCATGATTCCTAGGTTTTTGGCCTGAGCAATTGGATTCATGGTGACACTAATTGAGGTGGTGAAAACAAAGGAGGAATGAATTTAGAGAAGAGATCAACATAGTTCAGTTTGGAGCAAGTAAAATTAGAAATTGAACATTCAAGTAGAGGGTATAACTAAAAAAACTCTTTCTTTATTCTAGTATTATGTGTGGTAGCAAAACATTGGGCTTTCCAAATGTTCATCAGTAGAGCATGCACTTGTTAAATAACCTTCATTATAGCAGCACAGTAAATTATGAGTTTGTAAAGAGAATAAGGCATATCTTCTATAGAGGGTCTTTAGTATATGTATTATATATGAAGAAAAGAAAGGTAGAGAAAAGTAGTATGTATTGTATGTTACCACTTTTAAAGGGTGGACGTTGTGGTTTTAGTATGTCTCCCAAAGTCTATGTATTGAAAGGTTAATTCCCAATGCAGCAGTGTCAAGAGCTGGGACTATTAAGAGGTGATTAGGTCCTGAGGGCTCTTCTCTCATGAATGAATTAATGTCATTATTGTGGGAGTGGGTTAGTTATCACAGAGTGGGTTCCTAATAAATGGATGAGTTTGGCTCCCTTCCTCTCTCATGCACATGTGATCTCTTGCCCTTCTTCCTTCTTCCATGGGATGACGCAGTAAGAGGGCCCTCACCAGATGTGGGTCCCTCAACCTTGGACTTCCCAGCCTCCAGAACTGTTAAGAAATAATTTTATTTTCTTTATAAATCACTCAGTCTATGGTATTCTGTTACAGTAACACAAAACAAACTAAGACAGGTAAGGTAAAAATACATCTATGTTTGGGCCAGGTGCGGTGTGGCTCACGCCTGTAATCCCAGTACTTTGGGAGGCCAAGGCGGGCAGATCATGAGGTCAGGAGTTCAAGACCAGTCTGGCCAACATAGTGAAACCCCGTCTCTACTAAAAATACAAAAAATTAGCTGGGTGTGGTGGTGTGCACCTGTAATCTCAGCTGTTCGGGAGGCTGACACAGGAGAATAGCATGAACCCAGGAGGCAGAGGTTGCAGTTAGCCAAGATCACGCCATTGCACTCCAGCCCAGGCGACAGTGCAAGACTCCATCTCAAAAAAAAAGAAAAAAAAGAAAAAAAAAGAAATACATCTATGTTTGCATTTATAATATATAGTTACATAATACATTTATTTGATGACAAAACATATTGATTATTCTTTAGGAGGGAGAAAATAGTGTGAAGGAGACAGAGATAGGAGGTAGATTTCCCTGAACATAATTTGACTTTTAGATTTGACTTTGTAACAATGTAAATATTTTATATAATTATAAAACAAAATAAAAATGATCCTAAAAATCAGAAGCAAACTAAAGCAAATGAATCTAAATGTATTGAGTTGGTGGCATACCCACAGACAGGGGAATTATTTCAAGTAAGTTTAAATTATGGTTAACTATATTAAAGCTTTCTTTACATTCCTATTGGATTATATCTAAAGGACCAACTGAAAAAACAAAAAGGACAAAATAATCTTAAACTGTTTTTGGTAATCATGTTATCGATGGTAATGTAAGTGCTGTTCTCAAACTGAGGAGTATATATTGTGGGATAAAGTAAATAGGATATAATATGATAATGAGATGCTGCAAGCTGGGACATTTGGTATAGGATAAAAGAGATACAGATAGAAGTAATAAGATTGATGAGCTTAAGAAAAGTTCTACAGTCTTGGATTTGAATTGGAAGTATCAGTATGAACACGTGCTCTATTTTATTGCTTTGTAAAAAGTATTTTGTAGCCCTTTCCCTAAAATAACCTGAAAAACAATGATAACCTCACAGCAGTGAACACCTCTACTGTCCTAATTGTGGTCTCTGTATCTTCATTCTCATTAAAAGGAACCAGAATTTGATGAGTAAATGGCAGATTCTAGAATCTAGGGCAAAAAGTTTACAAGATAAGCCTGGAACATCTTGTCCTACCAGAAAGTCTGGGATTCTTCATTTTAAACAAGTTCTGTAAGTGATCTGTAAGCACACTAATAACAGAGATAGCCTACTTTAGGCATTGTAGGCCTGCATAAGAAATATATTAGTCTTTGTTCTTGCAGTGAGATGCTTACAGTTAATATGCATGAAATAGAAGGTGAATCAAGATGGGATGTGATCAAGTGCTCAACTGTGTGATACAGAGTGTAATGTAGTATTTTTAGAAGAAGACATCAGCAAAGAACAGAAAATAGCTACTAGAGATCTGTTCACAGCACTCCAAGAGCTTAAAGGGGGAACTAGAACAGTGGACCAGAGGAGCCCGGAGTCAAGGAGGCTCTGAGAGGCCATCATCTGAAGAATAAAGAGGCTGTTTCTCTTCGGCACTTTTAAGAAAAAGACAATGTCTTTGTTTGTTATTGTTAAAGTTATTATTTCACAAGGACATAGAGCACAGATAAGAGATAGGAGTGAATGAAATTTTTTAAAAGACAGAAAACAGATGAGAAGTTGGATCTGATGAGACTAGAAGTATGCTGATTTGCCCTGGGCAACCTCTGGAGGCTCAGCTCTTGGAAGAACCAGGTATTGCAGAAGTTTGGGGAGAAGTATAAGTAGGGATAAAAGGAGAAGGAACATAAGTGGGTGGACCTTCCAAATCCCCTCATCTCCACCAGGCAACAATCCTATCCTCTTGTCTTTCAGGAACAACTGACTTTCCTCTAGAGGATTTGAACTGTAGGAGGCTTGAAGTTGAACAATGGAACTCTCAGTACCAACTTCCCTTTACAGTCTGATCTCAGAAATCTGACAGCCAGTTGTATTCCCCCAGACCCTCTACCTTCACCTGTAAGTCTAAGTGGCAGGAATTTCGCAACTCCAAAAAGTGATGCCGAAAAATATTGGAGCAATGTCTTCAAAATCGTAAGAGTATACACCCAACCAAACTGTTAATCAAGTAGCATAAAGGGTAGAATAAAGATTTTTCCCTGGCCAGGTGTGGTAGCTCACACCTGTGATCCCAGAACTTTGGGAGACCAAGGCTGGAAGATTGCTTGAGCCGAGGAGTTTGGGACCAGCCTGGGCAACATAGGAAGATTCTGTCTCCACAAAATTTTAAAAAATTAGCTGAGCATAGTGGCATGCACCTGTGGTCCCAGCTACTCATAGGGTGAGGCGTGAGGATCGCTTTAATCCGGGAAGTCAAAGTTGCAGTGAGCCACGATGGTGCCACTGCACTCCAGCCTGGGTGACAAAGCAAGACCTTGTCTAAAAAAAAAAAAAAAAACGTATTTATCAACCATGGAAGTCCTCAAAACATTTGCCTTCTTAGGAAGCAAGTAGAAGATATACTTTAACCAAAATAAGGGGATAAACCAAGAATCATAAGGACACTGAATTCAGGAAACAGGGATTAGAACACGGGAGACCTGCAAAAGGATATTCAGGATGCAACTACACAATCAGGCCTAGAACGCAGCTGACAGAGATCGATCGGGACACGGGCTCAGGATGGAGGACTGTAGGTTAAAAAAAAAATGGAACTCATATATCTTCTGAGTTTTTGAATCTTATGTGCATTCAGAAACCTACAAAGAGTCTGTGAGTAGTCCTCCGACCTTCCATTTCTTTTTACTTTCGTTGGCCCTGTGTAAAACAAATGTCATTATACTTTTTCTCTGTTTATGTTTTCATTTTTCATATAAGAAATATAATTTTCTTTTAGGAATTATATAATTAAAAAATTACCAGCGATTGAAGTAATTAGCACATAGTTTTCATATTACCATCTGAGTTACTTTCCATATGACCTAATTAAAAAATAAAAAACAACAAACAAAAAAAGGCCCTACTAACATTTATATACAAAAAGGTAGGAAATTTCGTTGCATTTTCTTTACAGATATTTTTGAAATTTACTACATTATTCTTTAGATTGTTCACTAACTTAGCTAATTGGAAGGACTGATTTTCCATTTTTGTGGGGAAAAAACCCAATAACCACCATTTACAGGGAAGAATTTTCACTAGGCAATGTCTTAAAATAATTTTGAAGTGTATTTATTTACGTCTCAAATATGATTTCTTTCTAAAATGTTCAAAGTCTCATTTCCACAGCTGCAATTAAGTGAGACTTTTTAGGATAATGTTTCATTTGGCTGTATTATGTTAATAATCAGCTAGATGATATATATCTTTTTCATCTTTATGTACTCATGAATTATTCAGAAGTGTCTCTTGCAAATGAAGAGTAGAGGAATTCAGTTTCTCTTCCCCAAAAAGGGTCAGACATGCTGTAGTTTAGAAGCAGGTGGGTGGTTCTTTCCTCTCTCTTTTTAAAAGTGATTTAAAATATATTAAAGTGAACAGTGAATTACTTAAATATCCAATAATGAGAAAATGGTCAAGTAAACTGTGATACATCTACTTGACAAAATGACACAACTATCAGAAACTAATGGTTGGAAAGACAACATAGCTGTATAGAAAAATGTTTGTGTCAAAAAAGTAAGTGGAAAAAAGCAAGATATAAAAATATATGTATACTACAATTACTGTTTAAAAATAGTCATAGGAAAAAATCCAGAAGAAAATACAGTAAAATAATAATCATGATCATAAAAGGACTATAGGTGACTTAGTTTTTCTCTATATTTTTTGATTTTCCCCTAAAATCCTGTAGGGGATTTTAGGATGAGAAGAGACAAAACAAACCAACAAACACTTATTGAGTGACTAGTGTTTGCTAGAAGCTGGGCTGTGTACTGAGGATAAAAAGCTGAAAAGATATGCTTAGTGATACATAATACATCAGGTTTTCCCTGGCAATACCAAAATCACTGGTATATAATTGATGCAAATTAATTACTAGTGTGTAATTAAAATAAATTTCATCTGGATTTTATTAAGATGAAATATAATTAACTTCATTAAATGCTTAGTAGGTGCTTTTCATGTGTCCATCTAATCCACTCAACAATCATATGAGGAAGATAATTCTCTTCTTACCATCAGGAATCTAGGTCTCAGAGAGGCTATGCAACTTGTCCAAAGTGGCATAATTAATAAGATATTGAGCCTAGCTTGATTTAGAAGTCTATATTCAATATTTTAACAGCAATTTATTAAGCACTGACTTAATAAGTTGTTATAGATTAGGAAATTGTTCTAGGTAAGAGATACTGAAACGGACAAAGCAAAGTCTTTGCCTTCGTGGAGCTTACATTCCAGTGCAAGGCGACATAATCAAAAAGAAATGTCAAATGATATATTAGAAGCTAAAAAGTGCTACATAGACAAATAAAGCAGAGAAAGGGGACAAGCATGCACGGTAGGAAGGGGGGATTGCAATTCTAAATAGGGTGATCGGGAAAACCTTGCTAAGAAAGCAGTGTTTCAGTAGAGGCCTAATAGCGGTGAGGAAATGATCTAACTCTGAGAGAGGTCATTTCTGGCAGAGAGAGCAGTAAGAGTAAAGGCCTTGAGATGGGGGCACACCTAGAGGAAGAGTAAGAACAGCATGGTTAGAGCTGATGGGGCAGTAGGGAGAGTGGAGCAAAATGAGATAAAGGAAAATAGCAAGGAGTCAGGCACTTTGGGCATTGTAAAGCATTGTAAAGACAGAGGTCACTGGAGGGTTTTAAGCAGAGGAGTTGCTATAACTGATTTGGTTTTCAATGGATCCTGGCTGCAATGTGCAGAAAATCCTGTAGGGGATTTTCCGTAGGGGATTTTCCACCAAGATGGAAGCAGGAGACCCTTTAGGAGACTTAGTAGTGACAGATGATGGTTGATTGTGGCAGAGTTGGAGTAGAGGACTGTCAAAAACTGTGGGGACTTACTTAGCTGGGTGTGGTAAGTGCCTGTTGTCCCAGCTACTCTGGGAGGCTGAGGCAGGAGGATAGCTTGAGCCTGGGAGGCAGAGGTTGCAGTTAGCTGAGATCGTGCCACTCCATTCCAGTCTGGGCAACAGAGACAGACCCTGTCTTAGAAGAACAACAACAACAACAACAAAGAAAAAAAGAAAAGAAAAAGAAAAAGAAAAAACTGTCAGGACCTGAGTTTTACCCCACTACTTGCAAGTTAGCAAGTTAGCCTGGAACAGTTTCATGAATGCTGGTAAAAGACACATGAGACTTCTGGATTACAAAGGACTTTACTTCTCATGACTTAGCAGTCAGCAGAGCTTCATGATTATCTCATTCTCCTTGTCTCTCAAGTCTCAATGAGAGGATGCAGAGTGGCCTGGGTGAATGTTGTGCATACAGTGAGTTTGTGTCAC
Organism: Pan troglodytes; assembly: GCF_028858775.2. Lineage (NCBI taxonomy): Eukaryota > Metazoa > Chordata > Mammalia > Primates > Hominidae > Pan > Pan troglodytes. Next base: position 63,119,622 of record NC_086015.1, read on the forward strand.
AACAGAGGGGCCCCAAGCTTAGGAAACCCCAATCTTTTGTAATGGACTACAAGTAAACTCGCCTAACCTGTGATCTTTTTTATGGGGTGACATTATCTTTATTATACTGTAGGGCAAACAAACGACCACTTCTCCAGAGGGTAATACTATCAATCACTATCTTCCAAGGCTATTTGCTATACAGCCTCCTTGAAAAGATAGGTCAGCACAAAATTTATCAGCGCCTCCACTTGAAAGTTGGGTAGAAATAAACATGAAATACCCATGGAGAATTGTCTTCCAAAAAGGATGTAGTGTGAAGTGACTGAATTCTGGAAGTATTTTGTAGGCAGAACCCAGATCAGAGGTGGGATGTAAGAGAAAGAGAGTCCAAAAAGGAATAACTGAGGCTGGGTAATCTACAAGGAAAAGAGGTTTATTTGGCTCATGGTTCTGCAGACTGTACAAGAAGCTTGGTGCCAGCATCTGCTTCTGGTGAGTGCCTTAGGCTGCTTCCACTCATGGCAGAAGGCAAAGGGGAACCACCACATGGAGAGAGCAGGAAGAGAAGGAGAGAGAGACACAGAGAGAGGAGCTTCCTAATAAGCTCATGGGAAAACTAGTAGAGTGAGCACTTACTCATTACCAAGAGGACATCACCATGCTGTTCATGAGGGATCCGCCTCCATGACCCAAAAACCTCCCACTAGGCCCTACCTCCAACACTGGGGATCAAATTTGAACTTGAGATTTGGAGGGAACAAATATCCAAACTATATCACAGGCCATGGCCACCTTGGGGCTGACCTTCCAGAGAGGAAGACAGACCGAAAGCAACTAAGCATGCCAAATAAATAAAATGATTGCCAATTATGGTAAGTACTAGGAGAGTAACAAACAGGGTACTGAAAGAGATCTACTTTATATATAGTTTCCAAGGATTTGAGCTCTGTAAAAATATAGTTTTATTTAAACCAGGTAAAATTTCAACCAAGATAGCAAGAGAAAAGGTAGATTAAACTCCACTGATGAAGTCAGGTATGCTTGCCTCTGGAATTAATTTCATTCCTGTTATCTTTTTTGAGAAGCAGAATTTTCTTGGGTTTGTGTCCTCTGCAATAGATACATTTAGCATTTTTCATTTTATTGGTAACCTAGACACATTTACTTTGGAACACAAATGCTAGAATTTTAAAAATAAAATTATTTTACTTTACTTACTTATGGACATATATCTGGGAGGTTGAATGTAACAAGCTATTGTCTTTGATGGAAATCATAAGCAACTTTATTCCTTATTGGTTTATTGTCTATCTTTATTAGCTGGAGTAAAAGTTCAATGAGGGAAGGGAATTTGTTTTGTTTGCTGATACATTCTCAGCTCTTAGAATACTGTCTGGTATACAATAGGTGCTTACTATTGATTGAATGAATGTATGATAGACATATTATTTTGTATTCTGTTTCTACATAGACTCTTTTCCCTAGCACTCATTTCATTTGATCAATCTTTAATGTCTGCTAACTTTTTAAAAAATCACTTTTTTGTACCACAGCCATTCTTTGGACATTTACATGTTTTCCATATGTTTACAATGACCCACAAAATACTGAAATAATGTTTTGTGCATATTAACTTTTTAATTTCCTTTGCATTATCTCCTTAGTGTAAATTTGAAGGATTGGGCCAAAGAGTATTAACATCATCATCACTCTTCCTCCATGTTGTCATTTCCAAAAGGGTAGGGACAGTTTTCAGTGGATGAGTATACCTGTTTCACTTCAAACTCAAACTCATTAGCATTAGTGGTTATGTTTAAAATATGTATTTTTAGAAGGTGAAAATAGAGAATCTAACATGCTTTTATTTAATGTCTCTTGATGTTGTATATATTTTTGCATTCATTTATTAATTTTATTTTCTCTGTCATGAGCTGTCTGCTTATACACTTTGCTCAGTAGAGCTGCTTGTTGAGTTATTCAATTCCTAAGTTCTGGGCAGAATATTGGCATCTAGGTTTTAAAAAACTTTCTCCTAGGTACTGAGGTTGTCCCACATGGCAGTTTCAGGCGAAATTCTTCTGGAGATGACAAAGGGCAGGAAGGTGCTTCAGGTACGTGGGGAGGTGCTCTTTGTCATTCACACCCATGCACTGAGGATTTCTCTGCCTGATACAGAGAGCCTCATGGAGTCACCATTGGTAATATTCCCTCTTTCAACTACCTGCCACATGCCAGGCTGTTGCATTTGCTGCTATATACATGGAAAAATAAAATTCTGATTATAATATATTATAAGTATGATTAAAATAGGATGCAGTGAGAGACAATAATGAAGAAGACATGTGTATTTGGAAGACTTACTTAGATCAGGAAGCCGCTCTCAGGAAGTGACCTTTTACTCAAAGCCTGGAGGGAAAAGATATCCACAAGCTATTGACGATATCATATTTCCAATAGAGGCAGAGTGTAAAATGTCATTATTATAACCTATCGGAGCAGCCTGTTCAGCTGAGCTGTAACAGCCTCTGGGTCTGAAAGTTGCTTTCATTTTGGTTTCACTCACGAAGACTGTGCTAAAATCAGAGGGATGAAAGAATAATGTTCCTCCTTAAGTTCCTAACATGCCTGGCCACTTAGTGGGGTAGAGGAAATATCTATGCTTGTTTGAGGATCAAATAAAAAGATAATTACTATGTGTCGTTTTTCCCATTCTTTGCATATGATTGTAATAATTACAATAATTAGAGTTCAGCGGGACTCACTCTCTCCTGATTTTACAGATCATGCTGTAGGAGCTGCTAACACAGCATGATACAAAATGCAGTCATAGTGCAGTCTGCGTAAAGGCAATCACAAGTCACATAAACACTGCATAAAGAGCTCCTATGTATACACAGTATCTCCTACTATACACAGGAAACATGAAAATCAGCATTTTTTTTTTTTTTGAGATGGAGTCTCACTCTGTCGCCCAGGCTGGAGTGCAGTGGCGCCGTCTCGGCTCACTGCAAGCTCCGTCTCCCGGGTTCACGCCATTCTCCTCCCTCAGCCTCCCGAGTAGCCGGGACTACAGGTGCCCGCCACCACGCCCGGCTAATTTTTTGTATTTTTTTTTTTAGTAGAGACGGCGTTTCACCGTGTTAGCCAGGATGGTCTAGATCTCCTGACCTCATGATCTGCCCACGTTGGCCTCCCAAAGTGCTGGGATTATAGGCGTAAGCCACCCCGCGTGGCCGAAAATCAGCATCTTATAGCTGACATTGTTTGTTTGGCTTTCTAACTTTGACCACTACTTCCACCATACTAGCTTATCCATTTAAGTTTATTTTTAATAAAGGGACACTCGGGGGCCCAGTCTTCTTTAGAGGCAAGAAGAATTTAAAGCCGTCTTGCTGTTACTGTTCATTTAAATAATTCTCAAAAGTCCACATTGCAACGAAGTAAGAATACACAGCCATGTGTACAACAGGAGCGTTTATTTTCTGAACAGTTAGGAGTTTATTTCACCTTCTGCATGTAACCCTCTAAAATGCCCTGTAATTTCTACGGAAGCATGCACTTATAGTCCATTGCCAGAAAAAAAAAATAGTCTTACTAGTAGTTCACTGCAGACAGAGTCCAGGATGTGATGCGCAACTTTTTTGTTTTGTTTTTACTATTCTCACTGGGTTCTTTTTTTTTTGTGGGGGGGGGGGTGGTGGTTTGCTTGTTTTTTGAGAGGGAGTCTCGCTCTGTCACCAGGCTGGAGTGCAGTGGTGTGTTATCTGGGCTCACTGCAAACTCCGCCTCCCAGGTTCAAGCGATTCTCCTGCCTCAGCCTCCCAAGTAGCTGGTAGGCATGCACCACCATACCCCAGTACTTTTGGTATTTTTAGTAGAGACGGGGTTCACCATGTTGGCCAGGATGGTCTCGATCTCTTGACCTCATGATCCACACACCTCCGCCTCCCAAAGTGCTGGGATTACAAGCGTGAGCCACCACGCCCGGCCCTCACTGGGCTCTTTTAACCTGAGTCAGCCTTAGGCCCTTTCTCCCTTGGTCTTCCTCCTTCTTTTCTACCCTTCCAACTTCCCATGTGGTCAAAACTGAGGAAACCACTGCTCCTTGGTCCACCCTGGGGCAATGAGGAATCAGAGCTGGTGGCACCTCACAGCCCTCCATGGGATTTGGCTTAAATTTTTCAGCTTCTTTGGATTGGAATGTTTGTTCTATAAAACCAGCCTCTCTGGTGCTAAGAATGATCAACCTCATAGCACAACTTTGATGTAATTATGCCCCAAAGGGCCTCCTCCACAAAGGAGGAGGCTAAGAAGGAAAGAAAGGGTGCAGAGAATAGAGAGCCTGGATCAGTCTCAGATGATCTGCCAGGGTTCTTGCAATCAGTTTATTCCAGGGTAAACCTCACATAGCCACTTCACCAGAAATGCATCCTCACTAGAAAATGCTTTCTACACAAATAAAAGATAAACAAAGTTCTAACCTAGCAAAGAAATTTAGTGAGGCAAGGACTACCAAGTTACCTGAACAATTAATAAAAATGGCCTGGGCTCTTTTCTTTTCCCAGGTTCTCTGTAATATGTATAAAAGACATTATGAGTCCAATGATGACACATAGTTTTACTCTGTAGATGGGAAGAAAGCTTATTTATTCTCAGGAGCTGCTATTTGTCAGTGTGAAAGGCTAGTTGACCATTTTAGTTGCACTGATAAAGCATTGTTAACTTGACAGCAAAAGTAGCTATGACAGCTTTCCCACACTCTGCCCAGCTCTCCAGGAGTTCTCTCACTGCAGACATTTAGTGGAGTTCTGAATGACTCATTCTCATAAAAAAAAAAAAAAAAAGCCAGACACTGAGCTGGATTAGAGTTTTAATTCTTTCAAGTTTGATCTGTCATGAAGAAATAAATGTATGGGTGGCACTGTTCAAACCTTAACATCTTGCTGCATGAATACTAACTCTTGCAAAATAAAAGTTGTTTGTCTAAATGGTCTAAATATGTGTGTATGAATGCCTAATTTCTTCGATTTTTCCTGAAAATGGCATTTTAAAGTTACATCATGGCTAAGAATTTGTACCCATTTCTCTTATAATTATTTTAATTACAGTAGCTATAATCGTTGCTTTTCAAAGAGACAGCCAACAAGGCTTTATATCAAGCTTTTACTCCGGGAAATGAAGAACTTTTTCCTTTGTAAACTATATAAAAAGATGCTACATATTATGTACCGAGAAAAAGAGTTGCTTTTTTTCTCCCCAAAGTGCCAAAGCATCTCTTTTATCTCCTGGCATCCTCTCAAGCTCATTACTGCTTTAACATTTGAACTTGTCACCTCTCCAAACTCATCTAGTCGCATTTCATCATCTTAGACAAACCTTAAGACTTTCTAAAGCTCCTTTGGATTTTATATAAAATCTCATTCTTTGAGATTCAGAAAGCTTCTTTAAAGCTATTTTTAGCATATTTTTATAAAACAGACCAATAAATGGATGGCAAGTTTAAATATACTATCAGTTCATATTTCAATTTTCATGAAAATTTTTATTTGCTTCCAACTTTGTCTCTGTTACAAGCTTCTTTTTTCTCCCTTGACCCTAAGCCTGTGAGGGGAGGTTAATCTTCCTTAATACCTCATTGGGAAGAAAATGTAGAAGTTTCTGGGGTGGCAGCATTTTCAATATTGGATGCTACTGAGAAAAATGGTTAGATTTGGAAAGGCTCAACTTACTGAATTGGCAGCTCTTCTACTATCTGAATTTATTTTTTCTTCCTTGCTCACCTTTGGAGATCTTTCCCCCTCAAACTTTTCCTTTTATGTAACTTGTAGGCTTTTTGAGAACAATCCTGTGAATTACTGGAGCTGTACTTATACCTTGAAGGTAAAGGAGAGACTGACTTTAAATGTGTTCCTTCAGGTGCCCCCCAGTTAGGCCTTCCTCCTGGCAGGGCCCCAGTCCTGCTAGGCTCAGTATTGCTGAAGCAGAATCCAGTGTATCCATCCTATGTGGTCTGCAGAAGACATTTCATTTTCAAAGGACCGTTGCTGGGTCCAGAGCCTTTCACGTGGAGGCTATTCTGTTGCACAGCTGGAACAATTTGCCTCACAAAGAGCAGCCCTCATTTGCTTAACACTTGCTCCCTTCTGTATTACGTGTTTAAATAGATTAGAAGAGCATTCCTCTCTGTGCCAGGTCATCTCTCAATTTAGATAGAAGAAGACCCCTTTCAAAGCTGCTCTGAAGATGTGACAGTATCAGCTAGAAAACCAAAGGCCTAGCTAGGTTTCTTCCTCAAATTGCCACTAAAGTAAAGCATCTTAGGATTCTTTGGTGAAAATAAAGAGGGGTCTAAGTTCAAAGAACTGTATCTGGAGGGAATGGAAACACATCTAATGAGTGACAACATTTCACTCTTACCTGAGAAATTGAGAGAACATTTCATCTGTGGGCAGAGATCTCTTCCTGAGCAGGGATAAGGCCTGGCAGACCACTCCAAATACCTGTGGAAGCCTTATGAATAGTTTCGAGAAGTCACTAATGGTCAATAAATGCTGCCTTGCTTACAAAGATTTTCACTTCCCTTCCCAAGTATCCCCAACTCCTTCTTTGATTTATCATATAAACATCTGCTGTGGAAACACTGTAATTTCTCTTCATAGAATTAGACTTTCATAAGAATGAAAAACAAAGGATTACAGAAGAGAAGCAAAGTGCGACACGTTTCTTTAAAACTCATTTTTTGATTCTTACTAGGATTTCTTTCAGTTGGAGCCCTTAGGATGTGTTTATTTTATATACCCAGTCAACATTCCATTACAGCATTTCTACACTTTGCAGAGACTTTTCTAAGGAAATTAGAAAGAAATAGAGAACATGGTCCTAATTTCCCCCTACTATCTGTAAGTGGAAAGTACGTCTGAAATGGTTTGAAGTGAGCATATCACTACAAGGGCTTCCTTGTGCCATTCAAGTAGATTAAGCTCTGCAGTGGCTTAGATACTCCCAAACTTATGGAATCATAGGTTTTCTGTTATGTATTGAGGTCTTTAACAACCTCTCTCTCCCCTAGCTCCTCTGAATTATTCTACCAGAGTTCAGATGCCCCAGGGGTCTCTGGTCCCTAGGCTAGATTTGGATCTCAGAGTGGACCCCTTAATTTGACAATGTGGGGGTGGTTTCAGTGGATAGTTGGATTGGGTTGTCAGCTTGGATTGGCAGCACAATGCAAATTAAAGTATGTTGAATACTGTGCTAGAACATTGCTAATAAGTTATGTGATTCTGTAGGTTTGGGTGCTGGTACATACCTTGGTGACATTTTTTGGTAACATTAATACTATTTCCAAGGGTTTATATTACTCATATTATTTTTAAAAATTTTCTTTGTTTCTCAAATTACAAAAATAATATGGGTTTGTGGTTAAAAAGCAAATGATGTTCAGTTAGGGGTGTGTGTATGGGTGTGTGTGTGCGCGCGCTTGTGTTCATGCATGTACCCATGTGCACATGTGCATCGTATCAAAGTTCAGCATCTTCCCATCTCAATCCCTTAAGTCTGAAGTGATCCATTCCACAACCTGCTGTATCTTTATACAAATATATTCAAGCATATAAGCATGAATGCATTGTTTGCGGTCCTTAAATTAGAATTATATTGTACGCAATTTGCTTTTTTCACTTAATATCATGGACATCTCTGCAAGTCAGTAGTTAAGGGACTAACATCTTTATTTCTAGTTTTTTAATTCAATCATAAACACAGGTATTTTAATTTTACAGAAGTGGGATCACAACCCTTCCTCTAGGGAATTAGCTTTTCATTTTATTATAACTTCTATTATTATTATTAACATTATATTGATTTTCATTTGCATAATGCTTTATAGATGACAAACTCCTGTCACATACACCATCTTATTTATGCTTAGACATTTTATCAGGTGGTTATTGTTAACTCTATTGTAGTTGACCAGGAAGTGTAAAGAGGTTGAGGCTTTCCCTTCACCACAAAGCTGGCAAAGGTAGAGTCAAGATTAGGAGTTGGCCTGTCTTACTCATCCATGCCTTTAGCGAGCATTTAACCTTCTGTTGATGTTTGAAAATGTTTGTGATGGGAAGGTAGGTAAACCCCTACTAAATGCCATTCACCATACCAAACAATTGTCAATATAATTTTTTAATTTCACCTGTAAACCTCTAGCAACATAGACATCACCTTATCTACCATAAGCGTTTGTTCTGCTATGCCTATTGTATAGAAATGTAAATTCTATGTTAATTTTTCACCTTAATTCTTAAAACGGATTCTTATCTACTAAACAGAAGCATTATTCCATTTAAATGGATTTCCACCTTCTATTATTTGATTATAAACTCATTTTATCTACATTTTCTTGGACTGGGCTCAATTTGCTGTACATTAGTTCCAAAGCCCTAATGATTCATCTGACTCCAAGCGCATTATTTCTCATTGTATCTTGCTTTTCACAATTTAACTTAGCCTGTAAACTGGCTTTCCATGCAGCCTCCAAATTAATAGCAGAAAAATAAACTTTTAAAGATGAAAACAAAGCTTGCCCTTGACCTCGTGGAAAAATAAATATTGGTCTGAGAAATAGCTTGGCTACTGTCCTGATGGTCCTCAGAGGCACTTTTCTTTTCCTATTTTGTCAATGCTAATACACAAAAAATTAATTAGAATGCTGAGTTTTATGTGTCCAACCACAGATATCCAGCCAGCAGTAGAAATTGAAACTTTTAGGCAAACATGTTGGTAATTAATGAAAAGCACATGCTTCCAGAGTGTAGGGTAGCATAGTGGAATCAGAATGGGTTGTGGAGATTGAGAGATTGGGGCACTGGTTAAGTCTTTGACCTTGCAGAAGTTTATTAATTTCTATAAGCCTGCTATTTTTTATTTGTAAAAATAGGGATAATGCTCATAGATTTGTTGTGAGAATTAAATGATATAATGTGCAGTTGCCATTACAATGTTTGGCATTTAGGAAATCTTCAGTAGATGATAATAGCTGATTTTCAGCTGCTTTTTACCTACAAAACAGCTATTTCTTACCTAATATAACACCTAGTATATCCATATACCTAATAAAACTATATAATTAAAATTAAATTTAACCTTTTTAGCCAGGTTCATATATAAGTATCTTTATTTTCTTTTTTGTCACTTGTTCTGACTATAAAATGAACCCACTTCTTCCTGTTTTGAAGATAAATTTTAGTATCAAAGTCCTTTTAAAGATTATTAATTCTTTCCACTAAATTAGTAATAAGTTAGTACTTACATTATTAAGGTTTACCATCATAGTACACTGAACAAGTTAAAATATCTTCCTTCTAACAAATGATTCAAGCATGAATTCGAATTTTGATAACATGACTTATGGTTCAATTGCTCAGTTTATTATGTTTTTTTTTTTCAGATTTTATGGCATTCAGTTAGCAAAATAAGGTCATTTAGTTTCAAAATTTGTTGTCTTTCACTTTCTAAACACTTTGAATCTGGACCTCAGCACCCAATGTTTTCTAAGTATTTATTTTGGTTTTAAACTGGATTTCAGTGCTTAATTTTGTTTGTTCACATTTAGAGTGGTGGTAGAATCCTTGGAGAATGATAACTTTTGGCTACCTACTAATGCATAGCATTTCAGAGAACAGAAGACTGTATTCCTGTTGTCAAAGAGTTTAGGATCACTTATTTGTTTATAATGGGCCAGGTGCTATTTTAAGCACCAGTAACAGGGGTACAGAAGACAGATGTCCTGGCCTTGATGAGCAAAGATTCTAGTTAGAGTGAAACAGAAGTCAACACAAAAATAACCATATATAAAGGGCAATTTCAGACACTATATGTACCATATGAGGATCATATAGGGTAAAGTGGCACGAAGGGAAGGCCTCTCTTTGAATTAAAGCCTGAATTATACAGAAGCAGGCATGTGCCCATCCAGGAAATAGTGTTTCAAGCAGAAGAAAAAAACTGTACAATGCTTTGAAGTGGGACAAGATAGTGGGCATAGGAATGAGTATACAAATGACTCTCACCAAAGAACAAAAATGTGCTTGAGCACTGTACATTTGAAAGTCGTTTTCAGACAGGTGAAGAGTGAGAAACCGAGAAAATACATTTGGATACTGTCTTCTTCACGGCACCATGTACTCAAGGTTAATGAATGACTGTTCAATGTTTCAACAGAAACATATGTTGGGCTATTTTCTATCCTAAGGGATATTTTACAAGGGCAGTGGAAGAAGATGTCTTTCCTAAAGGAGAAGACTAATATACTTGTAGATGTGAAAACAGTTTCTATGGCATACGTATCTTTCATTTTAATTAACTTCAACTGGAAATGAAAGGCCTGAATTTAAGGATTGTCTCTTTAGAGCTTAGGCCTATCACTTTAGCCAAGCTACATTTTGGACACTGTATTCTTGGAATTAAAAAGTCCACTATAAAAATTCCCAAGATTGTTGAATGTCTTCGTTTTCTTCTCTAAATTGGCATTTTCTTCTCTAAATTATAAGATCATCACAATTTGGTGCTGTGAAATATGAAAATGAAGTCAGAAATATTGAAAACATAACTTTAAACTATTTTTTTTCATTTCTGCTCCTCCCCTAATGAAAGACATATGCTTTAACTAGGTTAGTGCTTTTCCTGGATTTCCAATTATAGTACGTCTTCATTTTAGGTATGAACAGCTTACATTTTTGTTCCCTGAATTATGAGTTAAAAAAATAAGCACAGTTGTGCAATTCAGTCAGATTCTCAAATCTTTTTAAAGAAACGATGCCTCCGACACAGCACAGAAAGCAGAAGGGCTTTGGGTCTGCATGGACGTTGTCATTAGTAGACCTTGTAACATGTCAAATTTTGAATATAAAGAACTTATTACAAGTAGTAATTATTTCTATAGATTCCTTGATAGGAGGGAAAGTTTTCACATCAAAACTGAATACAAACTGAAAGCACTTTCACCTATATTCCTTCCTCTACCTACCTAGGAGAAATTAATTATCTGTGAGAAAAATTAATAGCTCTTCTACTGTAATGCATCAAAGCATTATTATCTCATTTTCTTGTCTGAATTTTTAAATTCTCAACATTCGAATTTCTCATCAAGGTAGTTGAATAATTGGCATTAGTAGAAATTGAAATTAATGTTAGATGCTACATTTCAAAGATTGTTTTGGTTGAAGATTTCTAGGCTAGGTAATTAGGTATTCCCAAAGAAATCCAGTGTCCTAAGTATTTTTTAAAAAATTAATTCATAAGGAATCAAAGGAGGGATCTAAAATAGTAACAAACATGTGGATACCTAAAATCAATATATCTGTGATTTATCTCTGGCTGTGGATGCGACACAAAGAACACAGAGAAGGCGTTTCCTAGGAAGTTGGAAGTCTGATACAGACAGGAAGAACTACATTTTATTTTGTGGTGCTAACTGGCAATTATAGAAGGTCACAGAAAATGAAGAGCATGGATATGGAACTGAATCTGTAAGAGTACTTTATTATCAGAAACATGAGAAATGACTGTCATAAAAAATATTTAGTCCTGGTGCATAGAGTTTGGAGGATAAATTTTTGAATTTATTATGAAGCTGATTTTATTTTAAAATCAATCAAAACAATATAAGAAGGTATAATAGAAAGTCTCACTTTTACCTTCTCCAATCCATCCTATTTTTTTCTCCTCAGGCCAAGAAACTATGTTTGCTATGTATTTATCCCTCCATAGTTTCTTTATGCAAATTTAAGCAAATGCAACTATATATTCATTCATATTTCCCCTTTCTTACTATTGTGAAGTATTTTATGAATGGGATATTATGTTTCACGCTTATGAGACATATATACATGGCATATCATTAATGTATCTTCAATGGTAACAATAAAGTAAGTGATATTTTCAACATTTTACATATGAAGAAACTGAGGCTCACGGGAGTTTAAACATGCCCCAAGGTCATACATTGTTAGAGGCAGGATTTAAAGTCTCTTTTTTTGCACTAATAATATTTTTTGGTATAACCTTAACAATTACTTTTAATGGCAAAAACCACAATTACTTTTGCACTTCCGTATTGAAATGTCTGGACAGAATTCTGTAGCTCTTAAATAACTAATGCTATTTTCATTGTATTTGAAGAACTTCATGGAATGTTTAATCTTTTAATTTTCAAAATTAAAATGACTTTTTCTTGGCTAATATTATTTTATAAATAAGATAGTAAAATACATGTTAAACCCAACTTTCCAGATAAAATCACTGTTTACATCTTGGTATCTACCCTCCTAAACTGTTTTGTGTGTAAAGTGATGTCACACCATGCAGTGTTTAAGAGGAGCTGCAGATTGACTTGCAGTGATCTCTCTCTCACATACATGCACACTGTAGTTCTCCATTTCGTTACCCAAGAATGTAGAAACATATTGGAGGTTGGGTGTTCACAATGGGCAGGGCAAGCACAACATTTCCTGTTTTTTCCCTGACCTCAAGTTCCTTAGTGGGATGCACAGCCACCAGTGATAATGTCCATACACGGTGGAATCCTGCATCCTCTTAGGAAACCACAGAACTTTTTCTGTTCTAATTGTTTTTATAGGGCCCACACCATTCCAGAATAGCTTCTACTAATAATCTGCATGCTCCACTTAAGCAAAGGTCTAGAGATATATCAATTCTTTGATGTATGGTTATAATAGCTGCTGTGAGTTTGTGAGTTTATAAGGGGTCACCTGTAAATTTATCTAGCATAATTTCCATTATTTATCCCTTTTGAACATCATCATATACTTATGGCCTTTCATAGACCCAAATAATTCCAGTCTACAGCTATGAACAATTGATTTTTGATCCACATTCATAGTCATCACATTTTGGCCAATGAAAGAAATTTTGAAAGTATTTTTGCTGTCTTTCCACTAGATTTGCCAGCCCCAGCTTGAGCTATCCCATCCCAGAAACAGAATCAGTTTCTAGAAATTAAATGTGGATATTAGGATTGCATATTATGTTGTGTTGTATGAGCAGGGGATAGAGCCTAATGACAAAGGCCTCCAGGCTTTTAGTGATAGAACAGACATTTATGTTTCTTTCAATATGAATGAATTAACGTTGCTAAGTCGTATTTATCACTTTAAAATGTTACTTAAAATGATTGTTCATTAATGCAATTTGCTATTGTTTTGAGCTACATTTTAACCTTTGATCACTAGCTTTGGTATTTCTCTCTATATATATTGTCTTACCAAATTGTGTGTTTAAATTTCTATGCTACCCCAAGTTTACTTTCTTTTGAATTTTTGGCTCAAGCATCTTGAGAATTTAGTGTGCAGATCTCATTTTTCCCCTGTGTCAGGCATCACTAGAACAACAACTGCCTAAAGAAGAAAATCAGGCCAACTTACTTCCAAGGGGAATACTAAAGCAATAAAAAGTCTGGTCCAAGAGGCGAAACTCTCAAGACAGTAGAAAGATTGATGGATGAGAATGGCTTGGGAAGAGTGAGGAAGGGAGGGATGACTACTAGTTTGAGCACAGAGGATTTTTAGAGCAGTGAAACTGATCTGTATAATACTGTAATAGTATGATACATGAAGACACATGCCATTATGCACTTGTCAAAACCCATAGAATGCGCATCAAGAGTGAATCCTAATATAAACTATGGACTTTAGGTAGTAATAATATATCAATATTGGCTTATTAGTCATTAACAAAGGTACTACACTAACAAAAGATATTAACAATAGGGGCAACTGGGTGGGGAGACATGGACAAGAAGGATATATATGGGAATTTTTTGTACTTTTTGCTCAAGTTTTAAATAAACCTAAAATTATGAAATAATGTCTATTAATTAAAAAAACAGTTATGGGCCTTCAATGTTTCAAAGGTAATAGACACTTAGATTCTTAGATACTTAGATGCTTACATAAAATCCCAAACTGTTGACAGACAACAGCAAGAAAATGGGGACTAAAAACAAATATCTCTTTGAGAAAGAAATCAGAGTTTTACAGTGATCCAGAGAGAAATAGTAATGACACTAGGGTTCAGAGAATTAAGAGTTAAAAGAGATAGATATGTCCTAGTGTCATTACTTTTTCTCTCTGGATTGTTGTAAAACTCTGATTTCTTTACGGCCTTTGATGACTACTACTCTTCTTTATCTTGGGAATATACTAGTTTAACTTTCCAAAACCTAAGTAAGAATGCCATAGAACATAATCAGATTATGGCCAAGAAACCTCAGACTTTTAATATTTATCTTAAACATTCAATTCTATAATTTAAAAAATATTAACTAGGCTTATATAATTTTTATAACATTATCTAGGCTTCATAAGAAGCAGCTAATACAAAAGTATATTTAGTCTATAATGTATTTCAGTTGTAAGTTTATATTTACATCATATTTATATATCTCCAATCTTAGTCTGGGTAGCAAAATCCTTCAGTGTAATAAGAAAGAAGAATGCAGCTATTTTAGGTCTTGTTGTAAAGATCCAAGTTCTGATATAAATTGAAAGCACCATATCAATTTTGCCTTTTGTGGTAGTAAATTGTGTGGTCATCAGTGAAAAGAAACTTGTTTTTTTTTTTTTAAACCACTTGTTCTGGATAATAAAACCTTGTTTGTCGTTTAGTTAAAAGCCAAATAGGCTGAGCAGGCATTGGACTTTCAGTATGAACCTGGATGAGATCAGAGACAATAATTTATTCTTAATTGCCTGTAGTATGTCAGGGTGACCCCTACCCATGTGTTTCCCACTTACCTAATATGGATGACCTGTCTGCCAGTAACAGTGAAGTTTCCATTTTGCATGGCCACTTAGCACATGCATTTAGGCAGAGGGAAGACAGCATTTCCTTAACCTTCTGTGCAGTCCCACTCCAGACCAATTTACTGTTACTTCTGGAAGGGTCATTGGTCTCCTGAGAGTGAGAATGCAGAGAGAGCTTGGCCTCACTCTAAGTCTATCTTAGTGCAAGGATGGACAGCTTTCCTTTTGGAAGAGTATGACACGCTGGGCTTTTCTCAGCTAAGCCTGCATCCTGCCCTTCCCAGCTGCATGCATAGGCCAAGGCTTGCCATTGTCTCAGCTGGCTCAGGTCATCAATCTGAAAATTAAATGAAGTAAAAACCACAGAGGTTAGTTATTTAATACTCTAGTTGAATTTTCCTACAACCATTTCAATTAGGAAGAAAAATCATACTGGACATAATGCAACTTAGAACGTTTAAAAAATTGCAAACATCCATGTAGATCTCATATGTATATCTATTTAAAGTATCCTTACCCTTTAGTCAGGTCAAATGTTAATTTTCATTTAAGGATATTTTCAAAGACCTTTGTATAAGTTACAGTGTCTCAAAGCCAAAATTGCTTGCCAAGGGGAAGATTTAGCTCACACAATGTAGTTACTGTCAAAAACTTCAACTTGAAATTCATCTTTTTCTTGGGGCTTTTATCATAGAAGTTCTGTGAAGGCAGATTTTTAAAAAAAATTTGTTATTACTAGTGGGAGTGTAGACTGGTGCAGCCATTATGGAGAACTCTTTGGCAGGACCTAGTCCAATTCAGTATATGCGTGTCATATGACCCAGCAAGTTCACATCAGAGGGCATGGGTGCTGATGTTTATCTCATTATTATTTGTGGGGGCATCTGTTAGAGGCAATCTGAGTGTTCAGTGCTGGGGAAATAGGTGAAATAGGGTAAACACTTATTATCTGCATTTCTGGCACAGTCATACCCATAACCACATAGATTGATCTTAAAAACATAGTACTGACTAAAAAGATTAGAATGAGATATACATAAATTTAATATACATATTCACAAAATAACGATATATTTTTATAGGAATACATAATTCATATTAAACATGTCAGAAGTGGTTGCCTGTGAGGATGGGAAATGGGTATGTAAGGGAATAAATAAATTACACAAACAGAAGAGGGGCCTTGTTTGAACCAGTAAAAAATTCATCTAACAAGCCCAACTGGCTGTTGATAGAAATCATTGTACGAATTTCCACTGATATGACACACATAAACAGCAACCTTCCTCAGTGGTCTCATACCTTGTGACCCAGTGGTCTCATACTTTGGACTAGTTAGTTTCTATCCATGGCATACTCAGCTTATACTTTCCTTCAGATCCTTGGTACCCCTTGGAAAATCACTGAGGTTGTATGGATTTTATTTCTAGCCCACTCTTGACCCAATTTGCAACATTCCAGTTATAGATTGACAAAAAGACACACACACACACACGCGCACGCGCGCGCACACACACACACAGCCAGTGCCTGATTTAAATAGAGAAGGACATAGAAACTAATTGGAAGTAGGATGGCCACAGATATCATGGCAAGGCTTATTCATGGCCCCTAGTTCCCTGTTGAAGCACAACAGGTCCTGCAGACTGGGGCACTTCTGTTATACCATGTATCTTTCATGATCAAAGCTTACATCATTTTTCCAGCAGAACTTTTATTTCTGTTTAAGGGAAGGTTGATAAGCATTATGCTTTTCATTGTGAATCATATATCATCAGCAGGCCACATTCTCATCTGGGGCAAGGACATAGTCACAGAACAGATGCTTCTAAAGAAGATCTTTGCCTCCAGTTGCCAGTGCTCTGGAAAGCCAATTTCCATGCACATTGTTACTTGAATTTGCATTTTTCTGACTAGCAGTGATTCCTGTTAGCAGCACTGTGAGAAGATCAAGTTGGACCATTTAGTTGTGGAAAATTATAACGTCAATAGTTTTAGGTCTTTTGGCCTGCTAAAACTCTTCAGGGAAAGTAACGGCTTTGTCGCCAACTTTCTGGTAACTGCATGGGGGAAAAATCTGGAAGTCTTAATGTATAGTATGGATACATTCAATGAATTGTTCTCTTTTCAGTATGATGCCCCATCCCATTCTCAACTACACTTGGTGTCCTCTTATTTTACCATCTCCAAAATTTAAAAAATAAGCTATTTTGCCAGGATAGGAGAGGGTATTTAGGGAAGCTTACTGCTCATTTATTTCTTTTGTCCATTTTTCTATTTTGCTGTTTTTCTCTTGTCAATTTATGAGACCATTTGTCTATTTACTTTAAAATACTTTTTGTCTATTTACTTTACGTCTATAATTTGTGTTTTGCTTTATAATTCTTCATCCAAATAATTTTAAATTTTTATATAGTTAAATATGTCCAGATATCCTTTTGATAAATGTCAGGCTTCCTCTCTTGGTTAAGAAAGTCTCTACTACTTCTGTATTTTACATGTAGTCTCTTGAATTTTTTTCCAAGATTAAAAACAATTCTTAGAAAACCAAGTACCACATGTTCTCACTTATAAGGGGTAGCTAAGTTATGGGTATGCAACGGCATACAGAGTGGTATAATGGACACTGGAGACTCAGGAGTGGGGAGAGTGGCAGGGGAGAGACATAAAAATCTACCTAATGGATATAAGGTACACCTAATGGATGTAAGGTGATGGGTACAATAAAATCCCAGACGTTGCCACTCCACTATACAATTCATCCATGTAACCAAAACCCATAAAGCTATTGAAATAAAGAATAAAAAATAAAAAATTATTTATATTTTACACTTAATCTCTATGCATCTGTAATTTTTTTAAAGTAATGTGATAGGCATTATTTTCTTCCATATGAATAGCCAGCCAGTTCTAAGTATTACTCACAAAATAAACCATTTCTACTTGTTAAATTAAAAATAGTACTTTGCTTTAAATTTTATTCTCATTTATAATGGGATGCTATTTCTTGATTGTCGATTCCGTTCTACTGATCTCTTTGTTCCTGCACAAATATCACATTGATTTGCCCCCTGGGCAAAGGAAAGATCCTGTGGGTATCCAGACCAAACAAGTCAAATACAAAGTATCCCAAATCAGGATAATTTCAGAATAACTAACCCAGGAAGCTAGAAGGCACTGGAGGCAACATCTTTAAAAATATGAAGGAAAATGTTTCTAATCTAGAAATTCTGTAGCAGAGGAATGATCAGTCAAGTGTGGTGATAGAATACAGGCAGTTTAAGACATGCAAGATTCCAAAATACTTACCTCATGCACTCTTTCTTGGAAAGCTACTGCCCTCCAAAAAAGTCAGGGAAAAGACCAATATAGAGGAAAACAAGGGATACCGAAAGAGCAATGCACTAGAGGAGAGAGGCAAAGGAAGCCCCCAGGAGGTTGTGAAGGAAGAGCCCAGGAGAGGCGTGGTGCATCAGGCAGAGATGAAAACCAGTGTGGATTGGAGCAGGTCAGAAATATCCAAGACAGGCTTCTTCAGGAGGATGAAACTGTTAGAAATCAGATGTGTCTGATTGTCCCGAGAGGAGATTGAGGAAACTGACAGAATTAGGGCTTGAATTAGTGGTAAATATGTAGAACACAAAGCAAATGATTAAACAATAACAAAATTACTTCACCTTCCAGAGAAAATTAAAAAATGCATGAAAGGAAAAATGAATACAGTTCATGTCATAGCTCATCTATGGATGGTATTTATATAACTGTACTATCGAAGTCCATGATTGTTGATCTTCCTTGTATTACTTTATTAGTGGTGAGAAAATGGACAGGGCCCAGTGTGTGGCAGGAGCAGGAGGATGCAGATCTTTGTCTTCCATAATTGGAGATAACACATGGAAAAATCAAAATAGTATAAACATATTATTTAGAGCTGGGATAGATAGTCTAAAATAATTACTCAAAAGAGATGCAAATGATTGCCTTCAGGAGGGAAAAAATTAGAGGCAGGAGCCAAGGAAGTGCTATTTTTCATAAACAAAAAAACCCAGAAAAGTAAGCAAAGTAATTTTCAAATCAAAACTTCCCATGTGCATTTTATTCTGTTTTCAGTTATTATGTGCATGAGTATTTTGATACCACTTTAGAAAATGTTTTAAAAACTAGCATGAAATTTAGTGATTCCTACTGTCCACAATAACAGTATCATTCCAAAATTCAGCTTCCTCTTGGATCTAGTGTCCACTTCTTCTCCGGACAGTAGAAGTGGGTAAGTAAATACCTTGAGAAACAGAGTCCCAACATGGGAGGCAATGCGGAGTTCAGATAAGTAGTTCTTCACTTTGGTTCAGATTAAAATGGTGGATGCATATATATAAAGCATGCCTGCTGTATTTTTGTCCTTGCTGCATTTCTGGCTTGAAGCAAAAGTACTAAAAATCAGTGAGCTTTTCTGAAACTTTCAGTCCTGGTGTTCAGATTCAAGACTTTAATAAGTTCAAGTCAGTTTGGGAAAAAGCAGCTCAACTCTGATTCAGACTTCTGTCTTAGGAAGTTTGACTTCCTGCTTTTTATCGTCTCACATCTTTTCTAAAGGTATGTGTTTTCTTTCTCTGGTTCACATGCCTGCCAATTAATTTATATCAAAGCCTGCTCCTCTTCTTTCAACATGGATCTGTTCAGAGAAGCATTTCAGGGGCAAGTGACCACCTACTCTTTTACGCTGTTCCATTAAATGTGCCTCTGTGTCATCTTTATCCATCTCTGTGGGCTTTTAAATCTAGAGTCCTTCAACAATGGCATCTTTGTTCTCTATCCAGTGGATGACTCTTACCATTGGAAAGCGGCGTTACGGGAACATGAAGGGATGGTGTTAATTTATGTGATTCAGAGTTGAGAGGTATAATCTTAACCTAGAAGGGGATAAAATGTGACTTAGGGAAATGTGTATAATATATTTTAACATCTATGGGATTATGCTGTAATTTGGTTTCACATTTTATTCACATTCTATGTGTGCATATTTTCCTGTCAGTGATCAGTTATGTCACAAGGCTTTGGACATTTTTGGGCATGGTTGTTAATGGCCTCATGGTTTGATTCCTTTTCCTCTGTGTTTGGCCAAATGTGTGTAATATGTATATGTCACCCAGAAAGAAACACTCAGGGTCCATGCAATTCATAGTCTTCTTTCAATAATAACTCCATAACTATTGTTGGTTGAGGATATTTGAATCCACATTCTGACTGATACATATATACAATTGAGTATACAAGTGGGTTCTGGTATTGTTGACTACTTCCTTAGTAAGGTAACATGATAACCCTAACAAGTATGGCTAAATGAATATTTTGTTGCAGTATGGATACTCTTTTCTTTTTCTAATTGGTCTGTTCTGAATTGTGATGCCCGTTTCTTGCCTCCAGGCCTTTATTGCTGAATACTGCTATGTATTCATACACTTATTCAAAGTATGGTCTTTAAGTCCTGAGGTTTTATCAATTAAGGCCTGTGTAAAGCTTGGGTCCCCTAGGTATGCTCTGCAGATTGTTCTATGGAGCACTACAGTTCTATGTCTTTCCCTGAGCACCCAAGTTTGTATTGGTAGTTCTTTGGTGCTGCACACTCTTTGCAGGATCATGCTTGGGTAGTGAAGTGCTCTTAATGCTGTGGCCACTGGAGGGAGAAGTGAATACTACTTTCATGGGAAGAATCTTTTTCTGCTTAGAGTCTTGTCTTAAAACTCAACTGTTCTTTCCTCAAGCTTCAGCACTTCCTGTGGATCAACATTAGCTCAGGTCAGTATTATTTAATCACTTAGTGTCTATCTGCAATGGGAAGTGATGGAGGGGGAGTTATACATATGTGTGTGTATATGTGTAAGTATAAATGGGTATATATATTTATTTGATATATATATATATATATATGAAAGATGTAAAATCACAAAAATTTATACTGAGTATGCCAATGGGAATGGGTCTTCCAGCCCAGTATTCAGTTTTCTTAGCAAAGAGCCAAGGGGAATTGTGGGGAAGGGAATATAGTATTTGTTCTCTCACTTCTATGTCTCAAAATGGGCAGAATTCAGAATGACCTTAGCTTTTTCTTTGTCGTCTATTTTGATGCTATTATCTAGAAATTGTAAATAAAATCTTTTTGGGATATTTTTCTTCATGCATTTTACATATTTTCTATGTGGATATATAATTTTTAGAATGGGAAATATATGCTAAGTCTTTATTTTCAACCTATCTGTCTTTAATATAAGGTGCTTTTTTATTAAATGGCAAATATTTGGGTCTTGTGCTTTTTATCCAGTCTGAAAATGTTTGCCTTTTACATGGAGTGCTTACTTTCTTTATGGTTAAGGTAATTATTGATGTGGTTGAATTTTGGTCTGCCATCTTGGTATTTGATTCTATTTGTCCCATCTGTTCCTTATCCCTTGATGCCTTCTTTTCTGATTCTTTGAATCACTGTATTCAGCATTTCTTTTAATTTGCTCTATTGATGTCTTATTTATACCTCTTTGTGTAATTTTTAGTGGTTGCTCTAGAGATAATGTAATTTGAAGGTAAACTCTTTAAAAGCACATGAAAATGTTAGAAGCTTATGTCAGTATAATTCAATTCTTGCCCCCACCAGCTCTTCCAGTTGGTTCTTGGCTATAGTTTCTGTCTCTGCTAAAATTCCTTATCAGCTCATATATGTTAAAATTTTATAACTAGTTTCTTTTATGTATTTATCATAATTATTTTAAAGTCCCTGTTTGGTAAATCCAATATCTGAACTCTCTCCAGATTTGCTTTTATTCCCATTTTTCTCCTTCTGGATCATGGGCCACATTTTTCTTGCTTCTTCACATCTCATAATTTTATAAATTTTATGCCAAGCATTATATGCAAAAGAGTAGTATAAACAATACTTACCACCGTACAAGTGATATTGCTGCTTCTTTCAAGCTGTTAATGTGAGGAACAAAATCAATCTAATCTGTAGTTGTACTGGATCTAGGCTTTGTCCACTTTTAGTTACACGCAGTTACCGCTGGCTTCACATGTTTGAAGTTAGGTTTAAGATGTGTCCTTCAGCAGAGTCTGGTGAGACTCCAGAGATCCTGTTTGCCAGCTTTAAGTGTCACTGGGAGTTCTCTTTGACTTTTAGTCCTGCCCCTAATTTTCTGCACTGCAGAGACCTCTCTCCCACTAGCTGCCCTGCCCTTGCCTCTGGAGGACTGCTGAACTATCCTCTGTTAAGGCCCACAGTACTTTGGAGAGATTTTTCTTGGCATTAAGAGAACTGCTTCAGGCACTTCGTTATTTATGTAAGATACTTTAATAAGTTGAGGTAAAATTCACATAATATGAAATTAACCACTTTAAAATGAAGGATTCAGTAGCATTTAGTATATTCACAATATTTTGCAAATACCACCTCTATCTAGTTCCAAAACATTTCCATCATTCCAAAATTAAACTCTTTACCCATTAAGCAGTTTGTCCCAACTAGCACCCTCTCTCCAGCCTGTGGCAACCACCAATGTGTGCTCCGTCTCTATGGATTTATATGTTCTAGATATTTCATATAAATGGAATCATAAAATACACAATGCTTTCTGTCTGGCTTCTATCACTTAGCATAATGTTTTGGAGGTTTCTCTTGGTGTTGTGCCCTGCTCTCAGTTTTCAGAGTCCATGCCCTTCACTTGGTGAAGGTCTGGAGTGACTTGGAGGGATTTCTTTCCATTTTTCTGGCTTGCCCTCAGGCTTCCTGGTATTTGTCTTTGGCGAAGGCTCTCTCAGCTCTCCTTACCTACCCTTGACACTCAAGTCCCATGGAAACGAGCTCACAGGTTGGGGAAGACTTGCCTGTGATTAGGGTTCTTGAGGTTCTCATTCATCACACCAGCCCACGGGGTCATTAAATGTTCCTTCAAAGTTTGGCTAGTTTCTTCTTATCCCTGTCTTTGGCAGATTTGTCTTCTTTTGGCTGTTCTGTCAGGGAGTAAAGAAACAGTGGCTCTCTTCTCTCCCAGATGGATTAATCACTTTCTGGAGTTTAGTTTATTTGGGTTTCTTTGCATCCTCAGCAATCTGATGAACCTTTAAAAAAATGTAAACTTGTAAATTGTTGAGCTTGTTTTAATGGCTAGGTTTGAGGTGGCAGTGTCTTGTGACTCTCTATTTATTCTTTTAAAAATTATAATATATATTTATTCTTAAAATGCATTTTATTTATATATTCATTCATTGTTTTTGAAGTCTCAGATAATTCCATTTTTTATTGTGGTGAAATACACATAATATCCACATGAGTGTAAGGTGGTATCTCATTGTGGTTTCGATTTGCATTTCCCTAATGATTAGTGATGCTAAACATCTATTCATGTGTTTAATGCCATTCATGTATCTTCTTTGGAGAAATGTCTATCCAAATTCTCTGCCCATTTTTAAATTGAGTCATTTGATTTTGTTGTTGTTGAGTTTGGAGTTCTCTATATATTCTGTATTTTAATCACTTATCAGATATACGATTTGCAAGGACTTTCTTCCATTCTGTAGGTTGCGTTTTCACTCTGTTGATAATGTTGTTTGATGTACAAAAGCTTTTAATTTTATGCAGTATGATTTGTCTGTATTTTGTTGTTGTTGCCTGTGCCTTTGGTGTCATATTCAAGAAATCATTGTGAAATCCCGTGTGGAGAAGCTTTTGCCCTATGTTTTCTACTTAAGACTTCTATGGTTTTAGCTCTTACATTTAAGTACTTAATTCATTTTGAGTTAATTTTTGTATACAGTGTTAGTAAGGGTTACATTGTTTTGATTACTGGAGCTGCTTTGTAATAAGTTTTGAAATAAAGAAGTATGATTCCTCCAGCTTTGTTGTTCTTTTTCAAGATTGTTTTGGATATTTGGGGTTTCTTGCGATTTCATATGAATTCTACCATGGATTTTTTGATTTCTACAAAAAATATAGTTGGGATTTTGATAGGGATTGCATTGGATCTTTAGATAATATTGGGTGGTATTGACATTTTAACAGTATTGCATTTCAGTACATGAGCAGGGATACCTTTTCATTTATTTATGTCTTAAAATTTCATCAATGTTTTGTAGTTTTTATTGTACAAATCTTCACCTCTTTGGTTAAGTCCTAAGTATTTTATTTTTTCTGATAGTACTGTTAATGGAATTGTTTTCTTAATTTCCTTTTCAGGTTGTTCATTATTAGTGTATATAAATACAACTGATTTTTGTGTGTTCATCCTTTTGCGGTCAGAGAACATACTTTGTATGGTAGTGATCTCTTTCAAATCTATTGAGATTTCATTTGTGGCCTATTATAATATAAGGTCTATCCTGGAAAATGTCCCATGTGACCTTGAGAAGAATATGTATTCTATTGTTGTTGGGTATAGTGTTCTGCATAAGCTGTATTGTGTTGATCTAGTTCTATTGTGTTGTTCAAGTTCTCTATTTCCTTACCTATCCTCTGTCTGGTTGATCTATCTATTATTTAGAGTGGGGTGTTGAAGTCTTCGACTATTACTGTATTTGTTATATCTTCTTTCTTTATGGAATTTTTTATAGATATACAATGTCCTTCTTTGTGTCTTGTAAACGTTTTTGATTTAAACTCATTTTTGTCTGATATTAGGATAGCCACACTTGTTCTCTTTTGAGAATTATTTGCATGGAATGTCTCTATCCTTTCACTTTCAGGCTATTTGTATCTTTGGAACTAAAGTGAGTCACTTGCAGATTGCATGTAGTGGGATCATTTAAAAATTTATTATGCCAATCTCTGTCTCTTAAATGGAGAGTTTAATCCATTTACATTTAAAGTAATTACTGATAAAGAGGAACTTCTGTCACTTTGCCTCTTATTTTCTATAATGCCTTACAACTATTTTATTCCTCATTTCTTGCATTATTGTCTTCTTTTGTGTTTGACTGATTTTTTTCTGTAGTGAAATGTTTTAATTCTCTTCTCATCCCTTTTTGTGTATATTCCAAAATGACTTTCTTTGTGGTTACTATGGAAATTACATTTAACACCCTAAAGTTATAACTCTCAAATTTGAATTTAGACTAGCTTAATTTCAATAGCATACAAATACTCTGCTTCCTTACAGCCTTGTCCGTATCCCTTTAGTTACTGATATCACCACATTACATCTTTTTACATTGAGTATCCATAAACATAAACTAATAAATGGTTTTTAAAATATGTTACTCTCTTAAATTATGTAGAAAACAAAAAATGAAATTATAGAAAAACATTATCAAAACACGAGCTTTTAGATTAATACTTGTTTTTAAAATATATGTTAGTCTTTGAAATCACATAGAAAACAAAAAGTGGAGTTACAAACTGTCATTACAATAATATTGGCTCTTGTAATAGCCCATATATTTACATTTACTGAGATCTTTATTTCTTCATAAAGTTTTTAGTTATTGTCTAGTATCCATCCTTTAATTTCATCCTGTAGGATCCTCTTTAGCATTTCTTGCAGAGCAGGTCTAGTGATAATGAACTTCCTTAGCTTTTATTTTTCTGGGAATGTTAATTTCTCCCTCACTTTTTATGGACAGTTTTGCTGTCCATCAGCAAATCAAGAACAGGATTCTTGATTTACAGGGTTTTTTTTCTCTTTTAGCATGTTAAGTATTTCAGCCTACTGCCTTCTGTCCTTCAAAGTTTCTTCTGAGGAATCTGCTGCTAATTGTATTGATGATAACTTGCATGTGGTGAGTGGCTTCTCTCTTGTTGCTTTCAAGAGTCTCTTTTTGTCTTGACTTTTGACAATTTGATTATAATATGTCTCAGTGTGGATCTCTTTGAATTCATCCTACTTGGAATTTATTGAGTTTCTTGAACCTTAATGTCTTTTGTCAAACTTGGAAATTTGTGGGGTTTTTTATTTTGTTTTGTTTTAAATAGAGACAGGGTCTTGGTCTGCTGCCCAGGCTGAAGTGCAGTGGCACAATCACAGCTTACCACAGCCTCGAACTCCTGGGCTCAAGTGATCCTCCCACCTCAGTCTCCCAAGTAGCTGGGACTACAGGCATATGTCTTCACATCTGGCTATTTTTTTAAAAAAATCTTTTTGTAGAGACAGGGCCTCTGGTCTCACTATGTTGCCCAGGACTGTCTTGAACTCCTAGCCTCAAGCAATCCTGCCACTTTGGCTTCCCAAAGTACTGTCATTACAGGTGTGAGCCAGTGTACCCAGCCAAACTTGGGAAGTTTTTAGCCATTTCTTCAAACGATCTCTGTCCCTTTCACTCTCCATCCTCCTTCTGGGTCTCCTGCAATGTGTATGTTGGTTTGATTGATGGTATTGCACAAGTCTCTTGGTTGTCTTAACTTTTCTTTAATCTTTTTTCTTTCTTTTCCTCAGACTCAATAATTTCAATTTTCCTATTTTCGAGTTTACTGATCCTTTCTTCTGTCTGCTCAGATCTGCCTTTGTGTCCCTCTAGTGAATTTTTTCATTTCAGTTATCATATTTTATAGCTCTAGAATTTTCTTTTTGATTTCATTTTGTATTTTCTGTTTATTGATATTTCCATTTGTAATGCATTGTTTTCTTGACTTCCTCCACATATTCCTTTAGTTCTTTGAGCATCTTTAAGATAGTTGTTTTAAAATCTTTGTTTAGTAGGTTTGCCATCTGGTCTTTCTCAGAGATGATTACTGTTGTCTTATTTTTTTTGAATGGGCTATACTTTTCTGTTTTTTTTTTTTAATTCCCTGTGCTTTTTTCTTTTTTTGCTGTTGAAAACTGGACATTTGGATCTAATAATGTGATAATTATGGTAATTGGATTTTCTCCCTTCCCCTGGAGTTTGCCATTTTTTGCTTTTGTTTCGTTTTGTTTTGATTTGATTATTGTAGGCTGTCTCCATGCCAAGGATCAAACTGAGGTGTAAAGTTAATGTATTTGCTCATTTTTTCTGAGCCTACTTCTTTCCTCAGGCATAAGCAGTGACTTGAAATTTCCCTCATATATGTAGTTATTTTTGAATGTCCTAGTGTTTAACATCTGGCTGTCAAAAGGGAAAGAACAGAATGAAGTGGGGAAAGATTGCTGGCCCTTTAAATATCCTGGAAGTTGTCTCAGCCTGAGTAGGCGGGGCTTGCAACTATGAAAGAGGGTTGCAACAAAGGCCACCTGCTACTGTGTCTGCAACTCCATGATCAGAGGCAGTAATTAGCTACCAAAACACGGATCCCTGATATTTAGGGAACAGGGTCCTCCTTATCGCTCACCTTGCTCCTGCAAGCTGTGTGCTAGCTGCTCTAGGAACATGGGCATGACTGCTTGCTAGGAGGCTGGAGTGAGAGATGGGTAGCTGCTGCTTAGATAAGAGCTAAAATTGACCAAGATTAACTGCAATTTACTGTTCAGTGCTTCCTCTGGACCTTGCAAGCCTTCAGTAGGCTCCAGAGTTCCGAAATAGTTACAACACACAGATTCTGCCAGTGCAATTGTCTAGGTGGGGAGACAGAGTCCTGGTGCTTCCGACTCTGCCAACTTCCCAGAACCCTCTGCCTATATTATATTTTACATATAAAATACATCACTGTAATGTAAATTATGAAATAGACTCTTATGAAGCTACAGCCAACTTAATGACAAGAACATCATGCTGCTCCTCAATCCCATCCTTTTGCTTCCTCTTTAAGAGTTTACTACCAGCACACATTTCTCATTTATGACTTTCTTACATTGAAAACCATTTTTCCACATAAGTATGCATCCCTACAAAATATATTCCTTAGTTTTACCTGTTTTCAAGCTCAAGTGATTGTCCACATTGAAAACAAATAAAATTGAATCCTTACTTTAGTCCATACCCCCAAGTCAATTTCCTTACTCTTTATCCCATGCCAATTGGACTTCTGCTTTGACTATTTTACGAAAACCAATCTTGACAAAATGTCCACTGACCTCTCCTGTGTTAGATCCAATGTCCACTCTCCTCTCATTATCCTAGTTGGCCTTTCAGGACTACTCATCATAGCAAATGTTTTTTTCTCAAAGTCGTCTTCCTTTCAGCTTCTGTGATATTGCTCTGTTCTGGTCTATTGTCTTTCTCCATGGCCTTTCCTACTCAGTCTTCACCTTGGCATTTACTTTTCTACCCAATCTCTACATTTCGGAGCTCCTCGGTGCTCAATCCTAGGTTCCCCTCCCTTATCCTTTCATAATTTCTCGTCAGATAATCTAATTCATGCCCATGGATTTATATGCCACTACCTGCTGATGACTTCTGAATTTACACCTTGAATCTAGCGTTTTCCTTGGACCTCAAAACTCATGTATAAATCAACATATATCTCTGGTTTTATACACTTGGGTGTACACCAAACACTTCAAAAATTAATATTATTGCAACCGAACTCATAATATTTTTGTGAAACTGCTCCCCTCTCAGTCTTCTTCATCTCAACAATCTATTTAGTTGCTCAAGTCAGAAACCTGAGAATTTTACTTTATTTTGGGTACTCTTGCTCACTGCACTCAATTCATGGAATTTCTCATATATAGTCCTCATAATGTATCTCAGGTTCTGCTTTTCACTATCTCTACTGCCACCACCTTTGTCCAGATTATCTACTTTTTTTTTTTTTTTTTTAATAGGAGTCTCGCTGTGTCACCCAGGCTGGAGTGCAATAGCACGATCTTGGCTCACCGCAACCTCTGCCTCCTGGGTTCAAGTGATTTTCCCGCCTCAGCCTCCCGAGTAGCTGGGATTACAGGCACCTGCCATCATGCCCGGCTAATTTTTGTGTTTTCGTAGAGATGGGCTTTCACCATGTTGGTCAGGCTGGTCTTGAACTCCTGACCTCAGGTGATCTGCCCACTTCAGTCTCCCAAAGTGCTGGGATTACAGGCATGAGCCACTGCGCTCAGCCTAGATTATCTACTTCTATTGCCTGGTCTACTGCAACTGCTTCCTAATTGATTTTCCCACTTCTCGACTTGCTGTCTTTCAATATAGCATCTACCAATCAGCTACAGAAGTCTTCCTGTAAATGTAGATCTAACAA
Organism: Pan troglodytes; assembly: GCF_028858775.2. NCBI lineage: Eukaryota > Metazoa > Chordata > Mammalia > Primates > Hominidae > Pan > Pan troglodytes. The sequence continues at coordinate 63,148,482 of NC_086015.1, forward strand.
TGATACGTTTCTGCTTAATAAAGTTTAGTATAATTAAAACAAAATCCATACTCCTCCTCACAACAAAATGGACCTGCATAGCACCTCTTGCTCACCTATTTTCCACTTGAGCCACACTCTCCTTTGCTCACCATGTTTCAGACACTCTGTCCTTCTTTCCGTTCCTAGAAGAGGTGAAGATTTTCCCCATCTCAGAGCCTGCCTATATCTTCTTTCGTATGACTAGAATGCTCTCCTAAGGCTCTTTAAATGGTTAATATCTTCTCACTGTTTAAATCTCAGTCTAGTGGCTTTCTCAGATTTTTCCTGGTCATTCTATTCAAGTGTGTTCTTCTCCCCACTTTTTCTAAATGCCACTGCAAACCACCTCTTTCCACTGTTATTCTCTGTCTTAGTTTCCTGGGGCTGCTATAACAACTTACCACAAACTGGAATGCTTAAAACAACAGAATCTTATTTCCTCACAGTTCTTGAGGGCAGATGTCCAAAATGAAGGTGTTGGCAGGGACATACTCCTTCCAGAAGCTTTAAGGAAGAATCCATGCTTTGCCTCTTCCAGCTTCTGGTCACTATCAGCATTCCTTGACTTGTGGCTGCATCACTCCAGTCTCTGCCTCCATGGTCACATTGCCTCCCACCTTCTGTTTGTGTTATCTTTCTTTGCTTTTCTCATATAAGAATACTTGCGATGACCATTGTATACATGTATTGAAATATCACCCTGTATCCCATAAATATGTACAGGTATTATGTTTCTACTAAAAATAAAAGGAAAAAACTCAGTTGCACCCTACAGTTCACATTTTAAAATGATTAAAAAGCACAACTTTTTTCTCTTTAGATACCTTGGGGTTCCTTCTTTTGAGGTGGTATGAGGCGGTCTTGCATTATATCATAGGATGAAGAGGAAAGATATAAACAAGGTATAAACTGTGATAATTGTGAATTGAGCCTCTTCAGGCTGCATTTCATGTGCATGAACGAAATCTTAACTAGTATCTTTATTCAGACACAGAAACCTGAATGGATGAATATTCAAAATGTGTTGATGAGTTCCACACCCTCTTTCAAACATAAGTGCCAAGTCCTTCCCTTAATTATACCCTGAGCAAAATAAGTTATGTAGAAGAAGAAGTAAAAAGAGTACTTGTGATGGCATTTTGGGCCACCAGATAATTTGAGGTAATCTTAACTCAAGATCCTTTATTCAATCACATCTGCATAGACCCTTTTCCCAAATAAGAACATTTACACATTTCAGAGATTATGACTTGATGTCTTTGGGTGGCCATTATTCAACCTACTACATACTCTATCTGGCTTTCTGATCATCAAATTCAGAATAATTTTTCTATACAAAATAAATTTTATATTTATTTTTTATTTTCTAGTTTATCGTCAGTTTTCTTTATGCCAGTGCTATGCAATAGAAATGTAATGAGAGCCACATATATAGCTTTAAATTTTCTAGCAGCCACATTAAAAAGTGAAAAGAAACAAGTGAAGTTAAGTATAATAGCATATTTTATTTAACTGAATGTATGCAAAATATTATCATTTAAACATGAAATCAATATGAAAATTATTACTGAGAGGTTTTGCTTTTTTAGGGGGTACAAAGTCTCCTAAATCTGTCTGGTGTATATTTTGTACTCACAACACATCTCTATTCAGACTGGCTACATTTCAAGTACTCAGCCACAAATGAATAGCAGCTAGTACTGAATTGGACAGTCAGCTCTAGACATGTAAAACACGTCTATTGTGCTTTTCAGGGCCAACACAGTGCTTGAAACATTAGAAATGCTGTATATATGAATATATATGATACACACATGCTATACATATATATGAATAAGTTATTGGATGAGTAAAAGAAGACCAGCAAAATCTCATGCCCAAATATATTACATTTCCTTTAACATCAAAATAGATATCTATTTGCAGAGCCACATTTATCTGAATTTAACTGTGAGTGGAAAGTTAAGAATTAGTGATTATAAAACAGCTTTTTCTGTACATCAGCTTATTTTTTTGCTTGTGCTGTTTCTCTGGATGATAAATTTCACAGCTTATTCTAGTATATAAGAATGTTTTATGTAAACTTTAGGGGCATTTGTGAATGTTTAATATTCTAGGATTTGGTGAATTGTATCTTAATACATATTTATTGTAATATTTTCTTTAGTTGTGGTGAATTCTATGAACCAAAATTTCTATGGAATTTGTCCTCTTAAATATTTATTGCCACATAATATTTTAGGTTTGAACAGTGGGGAGATACAGCATCTCATAGAGAAATCAGAACACGAATGAAATTCAGCCTATAATAGTTTATATATCATTTTGAACTGACTAAAGCTAGGCAAAGCATGCATATTCACTTAAAAATATTAAGTTATAGAGGGCAAATTTTTATTTAATAATAGAATAAAATGAAAACCTCCTAAATCAGTGGGAAGAATCCTCAGAAGTGGAAGGAAAACTCTACATCAACTTAAGCATTTCAAGACAACCAATTTCACTAATTTAAAACAACTTCCAGAGCCAAGGATCCAAGCAAATGAGCCTTTCTCTTTAAACATTCTCACTCATCTTGGGAGCATTAAAATTAGTAGAACTTATGATCTTGAGTTTTACTCATTTGAGAATGTGTTTTCAGTAAGCACACATATTGGGGTTGGGATCTGACAGTCCCTTATATATAACCACCATGAATACACATTGAATTTTTTACCATTAATATTTCAAGGGGTTCGATTCATAATTTTACAAGCTGAACACCCCCATGAATTGAACTAATATTGAAAAGAAATCTTACTGCAGACCAATGGGATGCACTATATTCATAACATATTAATATTAAAAGTAATAAGACAATATTTCAGCCCACAGCCTGATCCTTTTCTATAGAACTCTGGAGTGGGTAAGGTGATAGGAAATGCAGTGGAGAGGAGGAGGGAAGGATTAGAGAAGTATTAGGATCATGTTTTGCAAAGATCTCATCGATGAGTGGGTCAGGACTTCATTTCTGCGAAGCAAATTTTAAAAATTGATTATCACCAAATCTTCTCTGACATGATCGTTTTGCCTAGATCTATCAGTGTCTACTTTCCCCAGTTCCATCTACTGTAGTTTCTGACACCTTCCCCCAGGAAGCATAGCCTGGTTCAGATTTTGAGCCAGTTTTGATGAAGGCAGGAGGTATACTCAGCACCTCAATTTTGCCAGTCAGTGGTATCTGAGTGTAGTTGTGTTACCATAGAATTGTTTTTCATTGTACTTAGGAAAAGCTTTAAAAGTTGGATGAGGCCACTCAACATGGTGCTTTCCTTACATACCCTGCGTCATACTCTTTTCCCCCATTGGAATGCTGTTAGCCCACCTTTGTCAGTCTTTTATACCTGGAGGTGGATGTTATCTTTCAATTACAATGAAAGATAAAAAACAACACAAACCTTAGACCTGCTTCTCCATGATTTAACTGTGGTGGTTTTTGGTTTTTAACTGTGTGGTTTTTATAAGATCATCTTATTAGAATGGGCCTTAGGTGGTATATGAAAGCCACATCTAAGAACTTATAAATTGATTTATTTATTTACAGACAGGGTCTTGCTCTGTTGCCTAGGCTGGTCTTGAACTCCTGGCCTCAAGCAATTTACATGCCTTGGCCTCCCAAAGTATTGGGATTACAGGCATGAGCCACCGGGCCTGGTAACTTATAAATATTGATATCAAAGGGTGAGAAGTAGGTAATGATCATTTTAAGAATTGTGTAAATTTCTGAGTAATAAGCTCAAAATTTAATAGATGCCATATAATTTGAACTTAAAATAATCTCTAAGCATGTTTATAAAAATTACATGTGTTGATGAAGATTTTTTACTAAAAGAATTTTTGGTATTTTCAGTGTTTACTTATGCAATGAAGTATTTAAACGTTTAAAGAACTATAAAATGGCCTAACCCTGAGAACTTGAGACTACGTAAAATAAATGCTAATAAAATATTAAAGGACAGATCAAATACATCAAAAGTCTAAAAGAAGTTCATCACACTGTAGAAAAACTTCGATGAAGAAAGAACAGTGACTTGGAACAAGAAGAGAAAAACTTCACAGGACTAAAGAAATAGAAGAACACACATAAATGATTGTAAATTGCAATCATGTAGAAGAACATAATACAATAAGTATGTTATAATGTGATTTTATTATAATATACATTACATAATATATACATGTTTCATATAATACAGTTATAATATAAACATGTAATATGTGTAATACAAAATGTGATATATATTATGGTATGTACTTTATTATAATATAATATGTGAGCCCTGAAATAAATAGAAATCATCATTGCACATTACATTTACATATTGCACCACTGGATACAAATATACTCTCATAATCAAAAGAATCTAGTTTCTCATACATTTAGCTGTTTGAGTACCATTCACAATTTCCAGGGACAGATTTTGACTTTATCTATTCAGACCTTTAAAAACCCGTTGAGTGTGGACAATTCAAAAGTGTAATTCTTGGAATCACATAGTGTATCTAAGAAGCATTAGGTATTTAATCTTGCTAATAGTAAACTTTATGGATATGTTACTAAAATTCATTTATATTTTATTAATAATTATTAGGATCTTGAAGAATAATGTGCATTATGTCAGGTCAGCTGAATTTCCGTAAATTCCATCTGCTCTTTGATTTCAAGATGTGAATGCTTTACAATTATGAAACTCATGGAAGTCAGTTGAAATTTATTTATCATGTCCACTTCCATCCCTTCACCTAAGCTCTCACACAAACTTAGATCTCCTTGCAAGGTGCCAACTGCAAGAAAGAGGTCCAAAGTGACAAGACTTCTCTGGACACTGTTCATTGACGGTTGACTGCTCTAGACGTAAACGAATCCTACAATAACTGGATTCATTTTCTTAGCCTTCCATTCTTTCTTATTTCTTGCTCACTCCTTTCTCTGGTATCCTGTATTAATTAGGCAGTGAATAAGACAAAGAACAATACCTCTTTGTGTTCCTACAGATTCAGTTACTGTCACTAACTGAATCCCCAAGCATGCAATTTAGCATCTCTCTACTTAGGTCAAAGCATGTTGCGAAATTCGCAAGACTCCAATCCTACTTAATTTTCATTTATTTTAATATTATATAGCGCAGAGTCCTTGTAAGAGGAGTAATGGTATTCTGTGAAACCACATAAGCAACAACAGGGTGCTATATTTCCCCAAAGACTGGATGGAACTTGCCAGTATTGACAACTTAAGTGGCAAATCTACCCAATACTGCAGTAGTTAAGACCCATTTGTTTTCAGGAAGTGGCGTGAATGAGCTGCTTCTCCTCCTGGTATGCCACTTCTAGTAGGTCTAGTGATAAGATGTCATGTCTCAGCCACCCTCTTAGTGGTGCACATTCTGGAAGGGACTACAGAGTTTCCAGAGGTGCCAGCAAAAGGCTCTGCCAATGTAAATATCCCTACATGAGTAGGTTGGGAGTGGATTTAGACATTGCTTGAAATAGGGACCTTTACATCTATATTAGTTTTTTAAAAATAAATTATTATGTGTCTATTAGTAGCTTCACTTTATTCTTCTGATTTGTCCTGTTCCTCACCCCATCCCTTGCATAATCCACACCAAACCTCATTCTGTCCTTGAGCTTCGTTCAACCTGTGCTTTCCATTCAACTCCAGAGCCTTACTCTGTGTCTTACTCCATCTCTCACTGAGGTGCTGGACACTCAGGGATGGGTGAGGGATGGAGTGTGGATTAGGGGCAAGTTAGGATGAAGGGTGAAATGAGGCTCTTTCACAAGGTAATGGTTAGAAATATCACTGCAGAAATTATTTGTAATTTTAAAAATCACGTTTTTAAGTTCTGACTCATATCAGTCAATGTGACACTATTGGAGTAGCTGTGTCAAAACATTCTATTAACCTGCCACTTAACTACACGAAAATGTCTTCTTTTTGGCCTTCAGTGACCTCAACAACTCTTCACCTTGAACATTGATGGTGGAGAGATTATTGGTGCTGTCAAAGTTTGCCCTATAAATTTATCAAGAGAAACAGGGAAAAGGGTGAGTTCTTGGAACTTGCTAGCAGAATAGTAGTACATTCCTGTATTTCCTTATCTACCTTTGGCCTTTGGCCTTTTATCTCATTTCTCTGTGTCCATGGTCCTCTGTAACTTCTGCTAACATTTTCTAGTTCATCAAAGACACCACTTCCAAGGGCATTTATTTACCCATGGAAATTGGTTGGAAATTTGATGTCACCAAGAGCTGCTTTATTCAATATGTGGGATGAATGTAAATTTATCAATTCATGTTGAACAAATATAAAATATAAGTTAGGTTAGTGGTGAATAGCACTGTTCATAGACTACAGTCTCATGAAGTGCAAGGGGCCCTGAGATGCAGAAAGTGGTACTTGGATAACTTTTATCTAAAATTTGTGCTCTGATTCTTTTATAACATCTTAATAAATGGTTACACACATCAGTAGAACAGCAATGCCTGCCCCATAAGGTGAGCTATTCCATTTCCAGTTGGTTCTAATTCAAGCCTTTCCTGAATTTGAGCTGAAATCTACCTTCCTGATCCTTCTTCTAGTCCAAGTGTGGCTCACTACAACCTCGGATTGAAATTAACTCATCTTCAACCTGACAAATTTTCAAATATTTGAAGACAGATATAACTGGTCTCTACTTCTTGGTTTAAATGACATCTTACCTTTAATTTGTGACATCAAAGTATAGGTCAGCAATGATAGAATCCAGATGTTGATCAATTAAATGCTATGGTTTTGACTTTTCTAAAAATGTGCCACCCTATCCATCACAGTATTTACAGCCATGGTGGTGCTTGAAAGCAGGTGATTATTTATAAAATCCCTGATGTGTGCAGATTCTCAGAGTGTACAGTTTAATTTATAACCAGTAAAATGGTACATACTTGCAGATGAAGGGGCTTTCAAACAATAAGCAAACCTCCAGGAGACACCCTGCATCTCTAAAGAAATGTGAGGTTTTTGAAAGGTAGATTTAAAATATTCTAATGCTTAAAAATAATGTATAAACTGGCAAATACTTAAGTGGATATTATCCAAGTACTTCTAACTTCATTATAATTCTATACTAAGAGAATTAAGAATTTTGTCTTTTTTTAATAAAAAGCATTTCCATGAAAATAGACTTACATTCTATGCCCTAGATGTTTTTATTGATTTACTGTTTCTGAAATTTCTCTGTTTTTGTCTATTTTATTATCTGAGATAAAATTCTTGGGGCTTTGCCTCAATCTCTTATGTTTTAATGTAGAGATTAAAGTAATCCTTTTTGAAAATATGATGATAGTAAGACATGCTGAAATATTTATCAAACATATTTATAATCTCTTTATTATGTGACTTTTATTTAATAACAAACTTGTTTTAGACGGAAAAGGACAGGATTAACTTTTCTTATGAAGATAAATGAGAACAAAAAGTATATATAATTTATTGCTGCTCTGTGAGTTCCTAGAGTTACTAAAGAATAGCAATGAAAATAATTGCAAGAAAATTGGAGAGAGAACTTCCACATGCTGAAATGATGAACTGAAAATGTTTTTACTTAAGGATGAGTAAATTACTTTCATACAGTTGAGCACACATTCCACATTTTTATATTCTGTATAGGCAGAAACTTTTTAAGAAGAGTCAGATCTCTTGGAAGCAAGTTACAAAGTTTATGGGAAAGTTTATAATATTCATTCATTTATTCGTTGTTTGCTCAATATCAGCACCAACAGAATACAATTTTTATGACACTTGCCATATTTTGTCTTGTAGGATACTTTTTAATATATATGTGTAGGTTATAATTTCCTTGAGTCAGGGTATGAGTGTTGTTCACATTTGTATTACATGTGAGGCTGAGAATAGGCACAGCAGGCAGCTACTCAATGTAAATTCTATTTCCATAGATTTTTGATGTTGCTGCTAAAGTATCATTTCCATATTTTTTTGAATCTCTGCCCTAAGTAATTATCGAAGACACACTGTGAGTTACAATACAAATTTATTTAACTTTAAAAGGATTTTAAAGTACATTTGTGGTCTCATTTCCAGAATTCAGCAGAGCCTTACAAAGGAGAATGCTTCAGAATCTGTCAACTCAGGGTTGCATTCTGAGTGATGCACAATCAAAAGGGGTGGGGAGGACTTACGTCAAATACCAAATTCATACAATGTAGATGGTTGGTATGAGAATATATGCAGAACACAATATATTTTCTCCAGCTCCCAAGCTAAGTTGAAAAGAAATTTGAATTCATATCCCACCTCTGATTTTATACGCCTTGCAAAACCATTTCTCAATTTGGCACCATTAGCAGCTGGATTGGAAGCCACAGTGTCTGCTCAACCAGATCCAATGAATTCAAAATCAGAGTGAATGGATATTAAGACAGCAACACATGAGCAGAGCTGCGTTACAGAAACGACACCAACGAATGACAGAGTTGCTATACTAAAAATATTTGGAAGAAATAATACAGATTTATTCATGACAATGATGAGGGTTGGTTTTTATCTAGGTTAGTTGATAAAAAGCAGATTTAAAGAAGTAGTAAAATTTTAATTTAATGAAATCAAATGACAAAAATTATTGAACTGGATCTTTTGCATACTAGATGTAATTTTAGGTTGAAATAATACAATACAGGCTATTCATGAATGGCTACTTTATTGACAGCAGATATAATTCTACAGGGTGCTAAAACATTACACAGTTGTACAACCCAAATGAGTATTGATTGGAGAACAGCCTCAAACATATTTATGCCATTCTACAGCAATATAGAAAACATGAATTTTTTGAGAATGATTTGAAAACCAAGAATTATTTGAAAGGTTGTTGCACCAACCATTGCGACAATAAATGTTCTATCTGCAATTCTGATGGCTCATTAGTTATTTTCAGATAAATCTTTTGCCAAAGAGAACAAGGTTTATTTTATGTATGCAGAAGACTTAAAGGAGGCAGTCAAATAAAAAATATACATATGGAAGAAATCTGTGTGTAAATAAGTAGATTGTGAAATAACTTAGAAATTTGTTCATGCAGAGTTCTGGAACCCAGAGGTGTGGAGTCCTACAGAAAGGATAAAAGATATGAAATCCCCACGGTCATGGAGTTGACATGTTAGTGCTGGTATTGGTGAGATGACAAAGAAATAATAAGTGAAGGCTGGGCGCGGCAGCTCACGCCTGTAATCCCAGCACTTTGGGAGACAAAGGCGGGCGGATCATGAGGTCAGGAGTTCAAGATCAGCCTGGCCAACATGGTGAAACCCCGTCTCCACTAAAAATACAAATGTTAGCTGGGTGTGGTCGTGGGCACCTGTAATCCCAGCTACTCGGGAGGCTGAGGCAGGAGAATCATTTGAACCCGGGAGGCAGAGGTTGCAGTGAGCCAAGATCGTGCCATTGCACTCCAGCCTGGTTGATAAGGTGAGACTTCGTCTCCAAAAAAAAAAAAAAAGAAAGAAATAATAAATGAATTGCACAATATATTTAACTTTGAAAAATTAAATGGAGAAGATTAAATAAGAAAGAGTGGTGGGGGCAAGGCCAGTGGTAGGAGGAGAATGGTGGTTGCTATGTTAAATGAGATGGCTATGGAGGGCAGGGCCCTGAGGCAGTGCCTCTGTGCTTATTGTATTTGGGAAACAGTGTGGAGGTAAGAATTAGTTGGAATGAAGTGAGGGAAAGTAGTTGGTTATCAAGCCACAGAGAAGAGAGGCCTAGAGTAAATCATGCTTGGTATTATGGGACATTTAATGACTTTGGCTTCTTATGAGTGGGATGAGATGCCATTAGAAAATTTTGAGAATAGGGCTTAAAATTTGGAGCCGACTCTGATTTTCAATGTTAGTGCTGTAGAGTGAATTGTGTCTCCCCTAATTCATATGTCGAAGCCCAGTCCCTAATATGACTGTATTTGGAGATAAAACCTCTAGGTTATTAAGGTTAAATTAGGTCATAAAGGTAAGGTCTTAATCTAATAGGATTTTTGGCCTATATGAAGAGAAGGGTTTCTTTCTCTCTGTTATGTGAGGACACAATCAGAAGGTGGCTGTCTGCAAGCCAGGAAAAGAGCACTTATGAGGAACCAAAATAGTCAACACCTTGATCTTAAACTTCCCAGCATCCGTAACCGTGAGAAAATAGTTGTTGTTGTTTAAGCAGCTCACTCTATGGTATCTTGTTATGGAAGCCTGAATACACTAAGACAGTGTAGAAAATCTGAACGATATTTTGCCTTTGGAAATATTTTTTTAATGCATGGGTTGTCTGACTGTCCTTTATATGTGTAAGTGAGATGAAAACAATAATTATTTAAAACCAAGTATGACTACAGTTTACTTTGTCTTCTAAAGCAAGTGACTTAGTTTATATGTGTTATATTGCTCTCTTCCATTTTTAAAGGACATGGAGATAATTCTACTCATGGACTACTGAATTGGATCTTGTCAGGCATTTTATTCAGAAGCATTTTATTTTTAAAAAACTGTAGAGAAGTACTCTTTCATTCTTCGTACTATATTTCAGCCATTATGTGTTAAATGGGCTTTAATAGACAACCCTGAAAGTATTTGTTATTTTATTTCTACAAAAACTGCAATCTGATTTCTAGGTCATTGACTTACATATGAACTTTAGGAACACAATCCATAAATGACCTGGAATTTGCCTATACAAATAAGTAGAAACAGGTAGATGATGGTAATAATCAACCTTCAGTAGATCAAATATTTGTAGTGAATTTTTCAAATAGGGCAATCTTTTTCATGCATTGTAAAATGACTTTGGACATTTAGTTTGCAACCTTTGAATATACAACAAAGTTTTTATTGGTTGTGGTTGAAATTCAGACTGCTTCAGAGATATCATCCTTAAACTGAAATTTATTACCTGTGTAAAGTTTGATTCATAGACGCTAGGAATAGAGAAAGCCCCTCATCCCTATCTTATCTATTTGATCTGTGAAACCATTTCTGGTGCATTTTTCTGAAGTGGCATTTAGATGGAGGAATCCAGGAGGCCTGGACTCCTAGGCAGATAGGTCATCGCTTTTGGAATGATCAGTCTAGCAGTAAGGAGAAGTAGTGACACATAGCTACTAAGAGCAGGTGCTGTGGATTTAGTCAGAGTAAGCTCCAATCCCACCTCTGCAACTGTTTGGCTATGGGCTTTGGGCATATTTCTTAACTTCTCCCCAGCCCTGTTTCTTCATCTTCAAAATCAGGATTCTACCTAACAATTTGAGTTGTAATGAGGATAGTATGTATCCATTCCTGCTACTTAATGAGTATGGTGCCTTAATTGTAAAAATGACCATGATTCCGTATTCTTTACTGTACCCACACCCTTTGAAATATGACTTTAAAGTTCCTCCCACCAAGAGATAAAATAGGCCGGGTGTGGTGGCTCACACCTGTAATCCCAACACTTTGGGAGGCCAAGGCGGGCAGATCACAAGGTCAAGAGATCGAGGCCATCCTGGCCAACAGGATGAAAACCCATCTCTACTAAAAACACAAAAAATTAGCTGGGCGTGGTGGCATGCACCTGTTGTCCCAGCTAATCAGGAGGCTGAGGCAGGAGAATATCTTGAACCCGGGAGGTGGAGGTTGCAGTGAACAGAGATTGCACCACTACACTCTGGCCTGGTGACAGAGCAAGACTCCATCTCAAAAAAAAAAAAAAAAAAGAGAGAGATAAAATATATTTACTCACCCCTTGAGTCTGAAATGGCCATGGCCTTCTGATTTCTCTTAGCACATGTGATGTGATGATTTGAAGCCTAGACCTCAAGAGTCTTTATGTGACTCCACTTTTCCTCTTGGACCCTTGTGACTTCCATGAGAATGAGCTTGAGCTAAATTGCAGGGGATGAGCGACCACAGAGAACTATCCGAATTGTCTTATCTCAGTCCATGCTAGAACACTAGACCACTGGTGACTCATCACTGATCACACATGCAGAATGATGAGCTTGGCCCAGATTAGTAAAACTGCTCAATCTAAAGACTTATGGATTGACTAAGCCAAAACATAACACCATCACCATCACCAAAAAATAAATAATGGTTCTTGTTGTTGTTGTTGCTGCTGCTGTTTGAGGTACAGTTGATATATAATAAATTGCACAGGTTTAAAATATGGAATTTGACAAGTTTTATAAATGTAGTGAGATGAAAGCAATATGTCTATACCAGTTAAACCATCACCAAAATCAAGATAATGAACATATCTATCACTTCCTGAGGTTTCCTTGTGCCCCTTTATAAATTGCTTCCTACCATCCCGTCTGCCCATGCCCCCATCCCAAAACATCATTTACCTGATTTGTCAGCCTGTATTTTCTGGAATTATATATAAATGGAATCATACACTATGTATTCCTCTTTGGCCTCTTTTGTGTAGCATAATTACGTTCAAGTTCATTTATATTGCTCTGTGTATTTTGCTCATTAGTATTCCATTTTACAGACATACCACAAATTGTGGCTACTCATCTTTTGATGAGTATTTAGGTTGTTTCCAGTTTTTAGCTATTGCAACTAAAGCTGCTATAAACACTTGTATGTAAGTCTTTGTACCAACACATGCTTTCATGTATCTGGTGAACCATACCAACATAGGCTTTTCATTTATAATGGCCGGGTCATATGCAGTTAAGAAACTGCAAAGCAACTTTCCAATGTGGTTTTATCATTTTACATAACCACCAGAAATGTTTGAGAGCTGCTGTTGTTTCATGTCTTCACCAATGCTTGATATTGTCAGCCTTTTTTATTTTGGCCATTCTAAAAGTTATGTAGTAGTATTTCATTGTCATTTTAATTTGTATTTCACTGATGACTAATGATGTTGAATGTCATTAGATTTCAAACTGTTGTGTGGGACAAAATGAGTATTTGGCAATTAATAGCTTTCCTGTATGCAAACAATCAGTAAACAAAATTTTTAATGGGCAAAATATATCATTTATGATGATATTCAAAAAGACAACACAGGAATCTTAACATAAAATGTTTGGATAAGCATAAAAAATAGAAAATACCCCTAGAAGATATAAAATAAGCCTCAATCACAGGAAGATTCAATATTATAAAGATTTCAATTCTCCTTAAATTTACAAGTTATAAATTTAAAATGTGTTATAAAGTTATACATTGAATAGCCTTCCAATAACAAATATCAGTTTTTAATTTTAACTAGACTAGCTCCTTATGAATTTACATGGAAAAATAACAACATGAATAATAAGGAAAACTCTGGATCAATGAAGGAAGACTAGCCTATCAGATAGTGTAACAGGTTCTCCAAAGAAACAGAACAAACTATGTGTGTATGTGTGTGTATGGAGAGAGGGGGAGAGAGAGAGAGTTTAAGGAATTGGCTTAGGTGATTGTTGCGGCTTAGTAATTCCAAAATCTTTAGGGTAGGCTGGCAGGCTAGAGACCCAGGAAAGAGTTGCAGTTTTGAGTCCAAAGGCAGTCTTCTGGCAAAATTTCTTCTTGCTCTAAGGAAATGTGGGGTGGGGGTGGGGAGTCAGTCTTTGTTCTATTAAAGGCCCTCAAGTGATGGGAGGAGGCCCACCCACATTTTGGAAAGTAATCTGCTTTACTCAAAGTCTACTCATTTAGAAGTTAAAATATTCAAAAAATACTTTCACAGAAACACCTAGAACAATATTGGACCAGAATTTGGACCAGCCACATTGACACATAAAATTAACTGTCATGAATAATAAGGCATATTACAAAATTTCAGTAAATAAAACAGTGTAGTACTGGCCTATATATAGGCATACAGGCCAGAGAAAAAAGTACATATGAGAATTGAATAGATGGCAATGGTTGGAAAATTATGGTCAACAGGTCAAATCCAGGCTTCAGCCTACTTTTGCAAATAAAATGTTATTGAAATACAGACACACTCATTTGTTTATGAATCATCTATGGTTGTTTTTGCATGATGATGGCAGAATTGAACAATTGGGACAGGGATCTAGAAAGTCTAAAATATTTGCTATCTAGCCCTTTATGGAAAATGTTTGCCGATCTGTGATATCCAGCATACCAAGTCAGCAGAGAAAAAACTGGAATATTTGATAAATGGTTTTGAGAGCACTGATTAGCCATCTGGAGAAGGACAAGATGGATCTATACTTCAGACTTGTACCAGAATAAACTCCAAATTGATCAAAGGTGTAAGGTAAAGTATAAAACATAAAAAACTAAAATAATATATGAGAAGTCTTGTTACCATTATTTTAAATCCAGAAGACATAAAAGATCAATACATTCGATAACTTTTTTTAAAAACCCCAAACTTCTGCATGGCAAAAACCACTATAAGTAAAGTCAAAAGAGGAGCAACAAATTGTAAAAAAATTTGCAACTCATATCACAGAACAGAGGTTTAATTTTTCTAATATGAAAAGAGATCCTAAATATTAAAATAAAGATTAACAACTCAACAGCAAAATGAGCAAAAAGATGTGAACTGTTCATAAAAAGAGAAGTAAAACGTATCTTAAATATTGAGATCCTTAACTATACTTCTAATAAAGTGAAACAAAAATTAAAATGTTCTTATATACCAGTTTTCAGCAATGATATGGGCAAAAATTAAAATTTTGATAACATTTTGTTGATGGTGCTGGAGCAAACAGAACTATCTATTGGTGAAAGTGTAATTTGGAGCAATTTTAAAGCAGTTTCTCTGATATCTATGAATTTAAAGCAGTTTTTCTGATATCTACGAATACTACAAATGTATATAATCTATGACCCAGTAATTATTTTTCTAGGAATTTAGTCAGGGCTATATTTATACCCACGTGTGAAATCACTTATCCATAATGTAATAATGACATTTGTTTGTAAGTGCAAAAGAATGGAAATAACCTAAATGGTCATCAATAGGAAACTGGTTAATTAAAATAGTTATGCATATCCCTTCAAAGTAATAAAATGCAACTGTAAAAAAAGAGAAAGCAAGCTCTCTATGTGTGAATATGAAATGAACTCAAAGCTAAAGTTTGCATGTATATTTGTGTGTGAGAGAGAAAAAGTAAGATGAATAGAACAGTGTATGGTGCACTATCACTTATGTTTAGAAAGGGAAAAGCAGGAGTATACATATTGATTGTCTAAGAATTAAGAGGGATATATGTACTCAGAAGAATGATTACATCTGCATGTCTGTAGGTGGGAGATCAGGGGTGAAAGTGAGACATTTTACTGTATTAAAATGTTTAAAGGCATAAGAAAAAAGAAACAGAAACCATAATGGAAGAAAAAGACAGAACCAAAGATTTTACACTAGAAAAATTTCCCACTGTATGGTATCATTAACTATACCAGCATCTGGCATATTGTAAGCACTCAACAAATGCCTTATTTGTATTGATTAGATGATGTGTCTTTATAAAGCAGAGGTATTTACTTAATAAGACGCCATTCCAGTAGCTCTTCTAGATTTTCCTCAAATATTTGTAGGTAATTTTAAAGGATATGAACCACAGCAAGACCTTACCTTTGTGAATCCTTGTCAGGGATACTCTTGAGTCAGAAAGATCCAGGTCCCTGGCTGTGGGCTTTTAATATTTCCCCTGTCCCAGAAATATTTGCCCTATCCCAGAAAATAAGGGACATTACATGAACAGAGATCATGTGATCTCCAATTCAATGCATGCAAGGTCATGTAACCAAAGTAAATAAACAAATAAACAAACAAATAAATAAAACACCACACACACAGATAGAAAGAAGAAAAGGAGGAAGAAAAGAAAGAGAAGAAGGAAGAAAGGAAGGAGGAAGAGAAGGAGGAAAAAACTCACTATTACTGCCCCAGCCAGCACATTTGGCTTCCTATTCCATTTTCCAAAGCCCACTCACTTGTAGCCTGAAACTCCAAGCCACAGAGTTATCATTTAAGTAACTACCATTAAATGGGTATCATTTAAGATACCCTATTTCTTGCGTATTTTCCAGAAATATCTCATGCATATACTTGTATGTAAAAGTAGCTCTTCTATGTCTTTCTTTTTCACTTAAAAATGTATCTTGAAGGTCTTTCTTTTTTAATGGTTCTATGCATTGCATTGTATGGATTTGGGCTAATTATAGTTGATCATGTGTCCAAAGGGCTGAAATCCAGCCTGTGTACCGCTGACATGGGGCTGTGAGAACCAGGAGGAGGCAATGTTTCTAACTTTTTCATTATTATTGTATCTGGTATGTTGATCTGTGACCAGTGAGCTTTGACGTTATTTTGTAATTGTTTTGAGGTACCATGAACTGCACTCATATAAGATGATGAACTAAATTGATCAATGTTGTGTGTGTTCTGACTGCCCCAGTGACAGCTGCTCTGCATCTCTCTCCCTCTCCTCAGGCCTGCCTATTCTCTGAGAAACACAATATTAAAATTAGGACAATTAATAACCCTACAATTGCCTCCATGTGTTCAAGTGAAAGGGTGAGTCGCATGTCTCTCACTTTCAATCAAACCCAGAAATAATTAAGCTTAGTGAGGAAGGCATGTTGAAAGCCTACATAGGTTAAAAGCCAGGCCCGTTGTACCAAAAAGTTAGCCAACTGGTGAATGCAAAGGGAAAGTTTTTGAATTAAATTGTAAGTGCTACTCCAGTGAATATAAATGATAGGAAGCAAAACAGTCTTACTGCTGATGTGGAGAACGTTTGAGTGGTCTGGATACAAGATAAAACCAGCACAACATTCCCTTAAGCCAATGCCTAATCCAGAGGAAGATCCTAAATCTCTTCAATTCTATGAAGTCCCAGAGAGATGAGAAAGCTGCAGAAGAAAAGTTGGAAGCTAGCAGAGGTTGGTTCATTAAGTTTAAGGAAAGAAGCTGTCTCAATAACATAAAAGTACAAGGTGAGGTAGCAAGTGCTGATGGAGAAACTGCACCAAGTTATCCAGAAGATCTAGTTAAGATAACTAATGAAGGTGGCTACACTAAACAACAGATCTTCAATGCAGATGAAAAAGACTTCTGTTGGAAGAAGATGACATCCAGGGCTTTCACTACTAGAGAGGAGAAGTCAATGCTAGGCTTCAAAACTTCAAAGCACAGGCTGACTGTCTTGTTAGGAAGTTATGAAGCTGGCATCTTTAAGTTGAAGCCAATGCTCATTTACCATTCTGAAAATCCTAGGGCCCTTAAGAATTATGCTAAATCTACTCTGCCTGTGCTCTATAAATAGAACAACAAAGCTTGGGTAACTGCATATTTGTTTATAGCATGGTTTACTGAATACTTTGAGCTTATTGTTGAGACCTACTGCTCAGAAAAAAAAGATCCCTTTCAAAATATTACTGCTCACTGACAATGCACTTAGTCACTTAAGAACTCTGATGCAGACGTACAAGGAGATGAATGTTGTTTTCCCACCTGCTAACACAACAACCATTTTGCACCTCATGGGTCTAGGAATAATTTCAACTTTCAAGTCTTATTATTTAAGAAATACATTTCATGGGGCTATAGCTGCTATAGATAGTGATTTCTCTGATGGATCTGGCCAAAGTAAATTGAAAATCTTCTGGAAAGGATTTACCATTCTAGATACCAAAAAGAATATTCATGATTCATGGGAGGAGGTCAAAATATTAACATTAACGGGAGTGATATGGTATGCCTCTGTGTCCCCACCCAAGTTTCATCTTGAATTGTAATCCCCATGTGTTGAGGTAGGGATCTGGTGGGAGGTGATTGGATCATGGGGACAGTTTTCCCCATGCTGGTTTTGTGATAGTGAGTTCTCATGAGATCTGATGGTTTAAAAGTGGCACTTCCAGGCTGGGTGTGGTGGCTCACCCCTGTAATCCCAGCACTTTGGGAGGCTGAGGCAGTTGGATCACTTGAGGTCAGGAGTTCGAGACCAGCCTGGCCAACATGGTGAAACCCGGTCTCTACTAAAAATACAAAAATTAATCAGGTATGGTATGTGTGCCTGTAATCCCAGCTACTCAGGAGGCTGAGGCAGGAAGATCACTTGAACCCAGGAGGCGGAGGTTGCAGTGAGCCCAGACTGCACCACTGCTCTCCAGCTTGGGCAATAGAGGGAGACTCTATCTCAAAAAAAAAAAAAAAAATGTTGCACTTCCCACTTTGCTGTCTCTCCTGCTTTGCTGTGGTAAGATGTGCTTGCTTCCCCTTTGCCTTCTGCCATAATTATAAGTTTCCTGAGGCCTCCCCAGCCATGTGGAACTGTGAGTCAGTTAAACTTCTTTCCTTGTAAATTACCCAGTCTCGGGTAGTTCTTTGTAGCAGTGTGAAAATGGATTAATGCAAGGAGTTTGGAAGAAATTGATTCCATCGTGGATAACTTTGAATGGTCCAAGACGTCTGTGGAGGAAATAACTGTAGTGGAAATGTGGTAGAAATAGCAAGAGAAGTAGAATCGGAAGTGGAGCTCGAAGATGTGATTGAATTGCTACAATCTCATGATAAAAGTTGAATAAATGAGGAGTTGCTTTCTATGGAAGAGCAAAGAAAGTGGTTTCTTGATATGGAAACTACTCCTGGGGAAGATGCTGTGAACATTGTTGAAATGACAATAGAGAATGTAGAATATGACATGAATTTAGTTGATAAAGTGGTGGCAGGGTTTGAGAGGGTTAAGTCTAGTTTTTGAAGACATATTACCGTGTGTAGAATGCCATCAAACATGCTACAGAGACATCTTTTGTGAAAGGAAGAGTCAGTCAATGCAGCAACCTTCATGTCTTATTTTTAAAAAAGGCCACAGCCACCCCAACTTTCAGCAACCGCCATCCTGATCAGTCCACAGTCATCAACACAGAGGCAAAACTCTCCACCAGCAGAAAGTGTGGAACTCTCTGAAGGCTTAGAAGACTGTTAGCACTTTTTAGCAATAAAATATTTTTTAAGTAAGAGATGTACATTGTTTTTTAGACGTAATGTTATTGCACACTTTATAGATGACAGTATAATATAAGCATAACTTTTATGTGCACTGGGAAGCCAAAAAGTTTGCATGACTCTTGTTACTGCGATATTCACTTTATTGCAGCAGTGTGGAGCTGATCCTGCAATATCTCTAAGGTATGCCTGTATATTTAATGGGTCTCTCATTGATAGGTATATTTTTCCTAGCCTTTTTCTCCACTAATACAACCAACATCGTAGTGAACAGTCTTGTGATATTTTTAATGGTGGGTGACACCGATTAACTTGTGGAGTCTTTGCCCCAACATGGGCTGAGTTACTTCCTGGTTTTAGCAGGCTACAGTTTGGCCACTTATTACTCTTATTTCTCATTTTTAGACTTCTTCTAGCCTCTTAATTACTTCGACAGGTCTAAGATTAATTCCTTAAGTTTCAGAGCCACCTTTAGCTTTGGCAGTGGCACAGAAAACTGTGCCTGCACCAACACATGCCCCTCCATATGTCTCCAGCAGAAAAATTAATAAAAGGAGAGAGGAGTGGGAAAAGCATGACATGTGCAACATGGGTGCCTTGGAAGGGAAGCTGCATTTATTGGCAAGGGTGATAAAGACAAGCAAAAAAGAAATGATACCATCCGTATCTCCTTTCTGAAGTGAAGCTGGAAAGAAGTTACAAACTCCACTGGACAGAACAGTCAAGGAAATGGAATTATCTGTTTCCCTTAAAAGAAGAAAGCATCATGTGTTTGGGAAATTGCAGTTAAATTAAATGTCAAAATACTTTCAAATAAATTACCTGGCTACTCTGCTTTAGCCGGTATTGTCCACATCTTCATCCTTTCCTCATGACTGCTATTCAGCCACACGTTGGAGGAGAGTGCTGGGCTCCCACAGGCTGATCTTTCTTGTCGGCCTCTATTTGCATTGTCTGTGACACAAGTAACTTTTCTTTTTAAAAAAATTGTGGTTAAAAAATATATTAAAAAGTATAATATAAATTTTATATCTATAAAACATTTTTATATTTTTAATAATATATTTTTATAATATATTTTATATATTATATAAATTTATTATAAATTATCATTTATCATATATAAACATAAATATATAAAAATATGTTTTATACATATAATAAATATATATGTTTATATAAAATATAAAATATATGTTTTATATAAAATTAATAAAATAAAATATATTTTATATGTAAAATAAAATAAATATCTTTAAATATATAGAACATATTATATTAATTAATTTTTTTGAGACAAAGTTTCACTCTGTCACCCAAGCTGGAGTGCAGTGGCATGATCTCGGCTCACTGCAACCTCTGCCTCCCGGGTTCAAGTGTTTCTCCTGCCTCAGCCTCTTGAATAGCTGGGACCTCAGGCACCCACCACCAAGCCTGGCTAATTTTTGTATTTTTAGTAGAGATGGGGTTTCACTACTTTGGCCAGACTGGTCTTGAACTCCTGACCTCGTGATCTGCCTGCCTCGGCCTCCCAAAGTGCTGGGATTACAGGCTTGAGCCACTGAACCTGGCCTATATTTTTCATATATATTAAAAATATATATTTTACCACTATATATATATAATATATAACAAAATTTACCATTTTAACAATTTTAAATTGATCTATAGTAATTATACATATTTATGAGGTACATGTGATATTTTGATGCCTGCATACCACATGTAATGATCAAATCAGGGTAATTAGGATGTCCATTATCTCAAACATTTATCATTTCTTTGTGTGGAGAACTTTCCAAATCTTCTAACTTTTTCAAAATATACACTAAATTATTATTAACTTGTTGTGGGAAGTCAGGGACCCCGAACGGAGGGACCGGCTGGAGCCGTGGCAGAGGAACGTAAATTGTGAAGATTTCGTGGAATTTATCAGTTCCCAAATACGTTGAAATATTGGGGGCGGGTTCCCCCGATATTAACTATAGTCACCTTACTGTGCTGTTGAACACCAAAATCTATTCCTTCTACCTAACTGTATTTTTGTATCCATTAACCAACCTCTTTTCACCCCCTGCCAATCCTTTCCAGCCTCTGGTAACTATCAGTCTACTCTTTACCTCCATGAGGTCAACATTTTTAGCTCCCACATATGAGTGAGAACATGCAATATTTGCATTTTTGTGCCTGACCTATTTCACTTAACATAATGTCCTCCAGTTTCACCCATGCTGTTGAAAATGGCAGGATTTCATTATTTATGATTAGATATTATTCTATTGTGTATATATGCCACATTTTTAATCCATGAACCCAGTGGTGGTGAACACTTGGATTGATTCCATATCTTGGCTATTGTGAATGATGCTGCAATAAACATAGGTATGCATCTCTGATATACTGATTTCCTTTCTTTTGGCTATATACCCAGCATCAGGATTGCTGGATCATATGTTAATTATAGTTTTGTGAGGAAACTACATACTGTTTCTGTACTAGTTTACATTCGCATCTGCTGGGTGCTAGTGTTCCCCTTTCTCTGCATCCTCACCAGTGTCTGTTATTTTTTGTCTTTTTGATAACAGACATTTTAGAAAATTGTGGGTACATAGTAGGTGTATGTATTTATAAGGTACATGAGATATTTTGATACAGGTATACAATACAACAATCACATCAGGGTGAATGTAGTATCCATTACCTCAAGCATTTATCCTTTCTTTGTGTTACAAACAATCCAATTATACTCTTTTAGTTAATTTAAAATGTGTAATAAATTATTGTTGACGTAGCCACTCTGTTGTGGTATCAAATACTAGATCTTCTTCATTCTAACTATATTTTTGTACACATTTCCTCTCACTTCCACCTCACCCCCTACTTCCTCCTCCCCCCACTACTCTTCCCCACCTCTATCTCCATGATTTCAATTGTTACAATTTTTAGCTCCTGCAAATACATAAGAACATATGAAGATTGTCTTTCTGTGCCTGGCTTATTTCACTTAACATAATGACCTCCAGTTCCATCCATGTTGCTGCAAATGACAGGATCTCATTCTCTTTTATGGCTAAATAGTATTCCATTGTGTATATGTACCACATTTTCTTTACCCATCCCTCTGATGATGGACACTTAAGTGGCTTCCAAATCTTTGCTATTGTAAACAGTGCTGCAACAAACTTAGTAGTGCAGATACCTCTTTGATATATTGATTTCCTTTCTTTGGGGTATATCCTAGCAGTGGGATTACTGGATCATATACTAGCTCTCTTTTTAGTATTTTTGAGGAACTTCCAAATTGCTCTCCATAGTGGTTGTACTAATTTACATTCCCACCAACAGTGTATGAGGGTTCCCTTTTCTCCACATCCTCACCAGCATTTGTTATTGCCTGTCTTTGGATATAAGCCATTTTAACTGGGGTGATGATAATATGATATTATCTCATTGTAGTTTTGATTGGCATCTCTCTGATAATCAATGACGTTGAGCACCTTTTCACAGACCTGTTTGCCATTTGTATGTCTTCTTTTGAGAAATGTCTATTGAAATCTTTTGCCTGTTTTTCATTCAGATTATTAGATTTTTTCCTATTGAGTTGTTTGAACTCCTTATATATTCTGGTTATAAGCCCTTGTCAGATGGATAGTTTGCAAATATCCATTCTGTGGACAGTCTCTTTACTTTGTTGCTTATTTATTTTGCTGCACAGAAACTTTGTAACTTGTTGTGATCCCATTTGTCCATTTTTCCTTGGTTGCCTGTGCTTTAAGGATTAAAACGTTAGGGAAACACCAATGTCCTGGAGAGTTTCCCCAAAGTTTCCTTGTAGTAATTTCTTAGGTTGAGATCTTAGACTTAGGTCTTTAATCCATTTTGAGTTGATTTTTGTAAATGGCAAGAGACAGGGGTCTAGTTTCATTCTTCTGCATATGGATATCCATGGATATCTGGTTTTCCCAGCACCATTTATAGAAAATACTTTCTTTTCCCCAGTGTATGTTCTTGGCACTTTTGTTAAAAATGAGTTCGTTGTAGATGTATGGATGTATTTCTGAGTTCCTTATTATGTGCTACTGTTCAATGTGTCTGTTTTTATGACTGTTCCATACTGTTATAGTTTCTATATTTCTGTAGTATAATTTGAAGTCAGGTAATGTGATTCCTTCAGTGTTTTTCCCCCCTCTGGATAACTTTAGCTATTCTGGGTCTTTTATGGCTCCATATAAATTTTAGGATTATTTTTTCTATTTCTGTGAAGAATATTATTGGTATTTTGATAGGGATTGCATTGAATCTGTAGATTACTTTGAGTACATGGACATTTTAAGAATATTTATTCTTCCTATCCATGAACATGGACTATCTTTCCATTTTTTTGGTGTCCTCTTCAATTTTGCATCAGTGTTTTAAAGTTTTTATTGTAAAGATATTTCAATTTTTTGGTTAATTCCTAAGTATTTAGTTGTATTTGTAGCTATTGTAAATGGGATTGATTTCTTTATTTCTTTTCCAGATTGTTCATTGTTGGCCTATAGAAATGCTAACGATTTTTGTATGTTGATTTTGTATCTTGCAACTTTACTGAATGTATTTATCAGTACTAATAGTTTTTTGGTGGAGTCTTTAGGTTTTTCCAAATATAAGATCATGTGCAAACAAGCATAATTTGACTTCTTTCCAATTTGGATGCCTTTTATTTCTTTCTTTTATCTGATCACTCCAGCCAGGACTTCCACTGCTATGTTGAATAATAGTGGTGAAAGTGGGCATTCTTGTCTTATTTCAGATCTTAGATAAAAGACTTTCAGTTTTTCTGCATTCATTATGATACTAGGTATGGGTCTGTAATATATGGCTTTTATTGTGTTGAAGTATGTTCCTTCTATACCCAGTTTTTTGAGGGTTTCTATCATGAAGAGATGTTGAATTTTATCAAATGCTTTTTCAGAGTCAATTGAAGTGATCATATAGTTTTCGTCCTTCATTCTGTTGATATGATGTAGGACATTGATTGATTTGCATATGCTAAACCATCTTTGCATTTATCCCTGGGATAAATCCCATTTGATCGTGATGAATAATCTTTTTAATGTGTTGTTAAATTCAGTTTGCTAGTATTTTATTGAGGATTTTTACATCAATGTTCATCAGGAATATTGGCTTGTAGTTTTCTTTTCTTGTCCTTGTCTGGTTTTGATATCAGGGTAATATTGGCCTCATAGAATGAGTTTAGAAGTATCCCCTCCTCCATTTTTCAGAATAGTTTGAGTAGGATTGGTATTAGTTCTTCTTTAAATATTTGGTAAAGTTCAGGGCCTGGGCTTTTTTTTTTTTACTTCCCTGGGAGACTTTTTATTATGGCTTCAATTACATTACTTATTATTGGTTTGTTCAGGTTTTGGATTGCTTCATGGTTCATTCTTGGTAAGTTTATGTTTCTAGGAATTTATCCATTTCTTCTAGGTTTTCCAATTTATTGGCATATAGTTGGTCATAGTAGCCTCTAATGATCCTTTGAATTTCTGCAGTATCAGTTGTAATGTCCCCCTTTTTGTTATCTCAGATTTATTTATTTGGGTCTTCTCTCTTTTTTTCTTAGTCTGGCTAGCAGTTTGTCAATTTTTTTTTTTTTTAAGAAAAAACAACGTTTCATTTCGTTGATCTTTTGTATTTTTTTTCAATTTCATTTCCTTCTGCTCTGATCTTTATTATTTGTTTTCTTTTGCTGATTGGGGTTTGGTTTGCTCTTGCTTTTCTAGTTCTTTAAGATGCATCATTAGGTTGTTTATTTGAAGTTTTTCTGCTTTTTTGATGTAGGTGCTTATTACTATAAACTTTCCTCTTAGTACTGATTTGTGACTGTATCCCACAGGTTTTAATATGTTGTAGTTCCAATTTCATTTGTTTCAAGAAATTTTAAATTTTTCTTAATTTCTACATTGACCTACTGGTCACTCTGGAGCACGTTGTTTAATTCCCCTGAGTTTGTATAGTTTCCAAAACTCCTCCTGTTATTGATTTCTAGTCTTATTCCATCGTGATCAGAGAGGATACTTGATATTATTTCAGTTTTAAAAAATGTTTAAAGAACTTGTTTTGTGGCTTAATATATGGTCCATCATTGAGAATGATCCATGTGCTGAGGAGATGCGTGTGTAGAAAATAGCCATTTTAATTGGGGTAAGATAATATCTCATTGCGGTTTTGATTTGCATTTCCATGATGATTAGTAATGTTGAGCATTTTTTATATGCCTCTTGTCTATTTGTATGTCTTCTTTTGAGAAATGTCTATTCAGATCCTTTGCCCATTTTTAAATTTGATTATTAGTTTTTATTTGCTATTGAGTTGTTTGAGTTTCTTATATATTCTGGTTATTAATTTCTTTTTCCTTCTTTTTTTTTTTTTTTTTTTTGAGACTGAGTCTCGCTCTATCATCCGGGCTGGAGTGCAGTAGCACAATCTCAGCTCACTGCAGCTTCTGCCTCCTGGGTTCAAGCCATTCTTCTGCCTCAGCCTCCTGAGTAGCTGGGATTACAGGTGCACGCCACTACGCCCAGCTAATTTTTTGTATTTTTAGTAGAGATGGGTTTTCACCATGTTGACCAGGCTGGTCTTGAACTCCTGACTTAGTGATCCACCTGCCTCGGCCTCCCAAAGTGCTGGGATTACAGGTGTAAGCCACCACGCCTGGCCCTGGTTATTAATTTCTTATTGAAGGATAGTTTGCAAATATTTTCTCCCATTCTCTAGGTTGTCTCTTCACTCTGTTGACTGTTTGGTTTGCTGTGCAGAACCATTTCAAGTGTACAGTTCAGTGATTTTAACTACATTCACATCGTTATACAAATCTCACCACCATTCATCTCCAGAACTTTGTTTATCTTACAAAACTGGGACTGTTCCATTAAAAATCCTGCATTCCCATCTCTCTTCAGCTCCTGGCAACCACCAGTGTATTTTCTGTCTCTATGAATTTGACTACTAATCATATATTTGTCTTTTGTGATGCCCTTATTTCACTTAACGTTTTCAGGGTTTCATTCACATTGTAGCATGTACTAAAATTTTCTTCCTTTTTAAGGATGAATAATATTCTATTGTATGTATATGCCAGAATTTGTTTGTCCTTTTATTTGTGAACAGGCATTTGAGTTGTTTCTGTCTTTTGGTTATTGCGAATAATGCTGCTATGAACACTGCTGTACAAGTGTCTGTTTGAGCTCCTACTCTCAGTTATTTTGGGTATATTCAGAGGTAGAATTGCTGAATTCCTATAGTAATGCAATGCTTACTTTTTTGAGGAACTGTCATACTGTTTTCCATAGTGGCTATACCATTTTGTATTCCCCCCAGCAATGCATAAGAGTTTAAGTTTCTCCATATCCTCTGGTGGCACATGTCACTTTTGACAACCACTGACAAATGGCTGTTTCCCATGTGTTTGCTTTAATTTATGATACTTATAGGTCTATCCAACAGTTCTAGGAATTGTTTAGAGTTGCCCATCGAAGTCCTCTATTCAGAAATAGATAATGAAGGCCAGGTGTGGTGGCTCATGCCTATAATCCCAGCATTTTGGGAGGCTGAGGTAAGAGGATTGCTTGAGGCTAGGAGTTCAAGACCAGCCTGGGTAACATAGTGAAACCTTGTCTCTAGAAAAAAAAAAAATACAAAAAAGAAAGAAAAGATAATGTATGTATAATACACATTCAATAACTGATCCATAAATATTCAAAAATGCAATTCCCCCCACTTTAAATTTCTTCCTTCTTCCTTGTCTCTCATTTTTTTTTGACATTAATACCATCTCTTTTGCTTAGATTGAGCATTTATACACCATATGATGGTGAGTATAAAATAGCTAAATTGAAACCTCTGGGACCCTGAGAGCAATGGCATGGAATTCTTGTTTTGTGCTTAATGAGGGATGCTTTCTAATTTAGATTCTACTTAGCAGTGACTCTTTTTATCAAGAAATAAGGAAGGAAACATCCCATCATCACAAGGCATAAAACGAAGGTGCAAAATCCCAAAGACAGACTGGACTGGGACATATAGCTAGGACAGAGAGAGAGAGAGCGAGAGAGAGAGAAGATTGCTGTGGTTAATAAATAGAGGATGATAATTCCAACTAGCATTTGGCAGGCTACACTGGAACAAAGCCAGACTTACTTAAATACACCTATTGACACATATTCTGTACTAAGAGATCAAGATATTTCTACCATTGTAATAAACTCCCTAACAATGGAAATAAGAGTCGGTCAAGAGCAGCCTGTGACATGGAGGAGTGAAATAGTAACAACAATAATAAACACAACCATTTATTAAGCTCGAATTATGTGCAAAGAGCTTAATAACTTATTATTTTGTACTGTATTATTAGACACCATCTAATGATGATGATAATGTAAGAGCTTTTAATATAATGATCTTATTTAATCATGACTACAGCCCTATTGTGTCAACTAGGTTCACCTAAGTTATGCTGCAATAATAAATAACCCTCAAATTCTGGTGGTTTAGCATACAAAATGCCCATTTCTTGCTTACATAAAATTTGTTGGAGGTCCCAGATAACTCTGTAGGGAAGTGGTGCTGTGTTTCAGCTTGGAATTCCAGCCTGCTTCAATCATATCACATTTCCATATCAGTGCAACCTGCCATGATCACCAAGGCTGGGGAAGAAAGCGGTGGAGTATCAAACGTCTGTGCTTAAATGCTCCCACCTGGAAGTGACATACATCAAAGCTGCTCACATCTCATTAGCTAGAACAAGTCACATGGCCATGACTAACAACAGGAAAGTAGGGAAGTGCAGTTCTCTGAAGTGCCCAGAAGGAAAGGGAACCAGATCTTGGAGAATATCTTTATGCCTGTCAGTGATGTAAGTACCATAATTATGTTCACTTACAGATGGTTAAGCCAACACTCAGATTAAAAACACACATTCAAGGCCACTCTGCTACAGGGATGCATCATGACTTTTGGGTTCCAGGCACTTTGCCTTCAGTTGCCCTCTTCCTCCATTAAAAAAAAATATTCAAGGCTGGGCATTCCTGCCTTAAATATTAAGGTGGCTCATTCCTGTAATCCCAACACTTTGGGAGGCTGAGGTGGGCAGATCACTTGAGCCCCAGGAGTTTGAGACCAGCCTAGGCAACATGGCAAAACCCTATCTCTACAAAAAACAACAACAACAACAACAAAAAAACAAGCAAAAATTAGCATGGCATGGTGGTGGTGCACTTGTAGTCCCAGCTACTCAGGAAGCTGAGATGGGAGGATCACCTGAGCCCAGGGAGGTTCAGGGTGCAGTGAGCCATGATTGTGCCACTGCACTCCAGCCTGATGGCAGAGTGAGACTCTCTCTCTCTAAATATATATATATATATATACACATATATATTTATGTAGTTAGATTATGCTGAATTATGTTGAAGAGACAACCTAGAGAATGGGAGAAAATATTTTCAAACTATCCTTCAATAAAGGATTAATAACCAGAATATATAAGGAACTCAAACAACTCAATAGCAAAAAAAACTAATAATCAGATTTAAAAATGGGCAAATATATATGTATTTATATATATATATAATATATATATTATGAATGCATTGGTATAAAGATGAAAATAATCCAGGCTAGATTCATTTTTATTATATTCATTTTTCTTCTGATTAAAAAAATAAAATGAAAATATTGTTGTGGGCAGTAGGCCTATTGTGCCTAGTGGAGAAGTCAGCTCCATTCAAATAGTTGGGATTAGAATAAAGTCTGATTCCTAAACCCATGCTTTTCACCACAGCACTAAAATACCTATCCAAACCGAAGAACCACACTGAATCAAAATACAGTTCTTTTAATCACAGTTAGTTGAGTATTTTCAATATTTTCTCAAAATAAGAATAGAAGTTAATATGAGAATCCACTTTACCACTGTTTGAAAATTATAGGGTATTTGGGAGCAGTGTGGAAAGGTGAGATTATGCTGAATTATGTTTAAGAGTAAACCACGTGTAGTTCTCTTTCCAGAAGAGGACTATTTCATCCATGACACATCCTTAAGTCCTTGCTAATGAGAAGACAGAATGTGGCCTTGGCCAGCTCAGTTCGACATTCACATGTATACATTTTCATGAAGGATAGTTGAAATGTTCTATAGAAGAAAATAAATAGTTGATATTCAAAGCAAACACTAGCTGTAACCTTCCTCTTCTTGGAGTTGCATAGTTCATCTCTAGGGTTAGAAATGGCAATTTGTTTAACAAACCACCTTAATGGGTCTGTCTTGCTGTGGAAGGCTGAGACCCTAGGGTCTAGACCAGCACTGTCTCAAAGACACAGGATGCAAGCCACACATGTAACTTTAAATTTGCTAACAGTTACATTTAGAAAGTCAAAAGCAGGTGAGGTCAGTTTTAATAATACTTTTAATTTAATGCAATATATTATCATCTGATTTAACCTATTATTCAATATACTTATTTAATAAAATATATTATCATTTAGGATATAATCAATATTAACATTATTAATGAGATATTTTATTACCTATTTGAAGACTATTCAAAATATGGTGTGTGTTTTACTCTTACACACCTCTCAATTTGGATTAGCCACCTTTCTAGCAGTGTTCAGTAGTCATATGTGGCAAATGGTTAATGTACTGGATATTGCAGGCCTAGAATAAGAAGAGGTCAGAAAAAGAAAGAGGAGAATTGTTCTGCATTCAAAAGTGTGTAAGAGGCTGGTTGTGATGGCTCACACCTGTAATCCTAGCACTTTGGGAGGCAGAGGTAAGAGGATTGCTTGACACCAGGAGTTTGAGACCACCTTGAAAAACATAGTGAGACCCCTTTCTCTACAAGAAATAAAAATAAAAATAAATTAGCAGGTGTGATGGTGTGTGCCTGTATCTACCAGCTACTAGGTGCCTGTATTCTACCAGCTACTTGGGAGGCGGAGGTGAAAGGATCACTTGAGCCCAGGAATGGAGGCTGCAGTGAGCCATGACTGTGTGACTGTACTCTAGCCTGAGTGACAGAGCAAGATCCTGTCGCTTAAAATATAAAAATAAATGAATAATAGAAAAGAAGGTATATAGGAACTCTGAGTTTCCTGGAAGGCAGTGGTAGTGGTTGTGGGCACAGCCAGAGAGAACAGCTGAGGGGTCTAGAAAGAAGTAGAGTTAAGGGTGTGGACGGAGAGGAACCATGTGAAGACAGGAGATGGCCAGTGAAATAGTGCAGAGGTGGGAAAGGCTTGCAGTGTGTTTAAGCTTGTGTTTTAATTTGTTGGCAGTGGTGCACTGCAATATATCCCTGTCTAAAGCTCTCCTCCATTGCTACTTTTGAACAATAGCAAAAGTGCTATTTATACATACCCACTGAAAGTTGTCTTTGGGGGAAATCCAATAAAACTGGCTATGTTTCATCTTTTGCCATAATATGGAGTGAAGAAAGCAGCCCTAAGATGGGAAGTGCAACTCATTCCAAAAGGACCAGGGTTCTAAAAATCAGGGTGAGATGGGCCATTGGGCTGGTAATGCCTGTGATGGGGGCTTGAACCACTTAAATTTAAGTTCAAAGAACAGCCCCTCCCCTCCATTTCTATCCTCAAGGCTAAAAGATTTGGGAACATCCAGCAATCAGATTACATTTAGAGAGGGGACCCTTACAGTAAGTAGAAGAAGTAGCATAGTTTTATTTTTGTTTGTTTTTTTGGAGACAGGATTTCCCTCTGTCGCCCAGGCTAGAATGCAGTGGCATGATATCAGCTCACTGTTTCTGGGTTCAAGTGATTCTCCACCTCAGCCTCCCAAGTAGCTGGGATTACAGGCACACACAACCACGCCTGGCTAATTTTTATATTTTTTTTGTAGAGATGGGCTTTCTCCACGTTGGCCAGGCTGGTCTCGAACTCCTGACCTCAAGTGATCTGCCCACCTTGGCCTCCCAAAGTTCTGGGATTACAGGCGTGAGCTACCACGCCTCGAGCTAGAGGTGGCACAGTTTCAATACAATTACCTGTTTGCTATTTTTCTACTGTATTATCAGATATTTGCCAGGTACTGGGGTTAAGAGGAGGAATAAAAATGACCTGACCCACAGAGATATTATATCCTATGATAAAGATATACCAACTGAAAAACAACATGGTCCCTAAAGTGTAATTTTAATGCCTTTTTTTTTAAGCTAAACTGAAAATACAAACCTCTATTTGTGTTCTTTTAAGACTACTTAAATGCATTGTAATATAACTTAAAAGCTAATTCTGCAACTCTTCACTAAGTGTATGGCTTCCTTTCACAATGAGATGCTTGAGTAGATTTGATTCTTCTGAGTATTCTTTGAATTAAGATGGATTGCAGTATCTGTTCTCATCCTAGTCATTTATTTGTCTTCCAAACGTTTGACTTTTTTTTTTTTTTTTTAGACGGAATCTCGTTCTGTCACCCAGGCTGGAGTGCAGTGGCATGATCTCAGCTCACTGCAACCTCTGCCTCCTGGGTTCCAGTGATTCTCCTGCCTCAGCCTCCCCAGTAGCTGGGATTACAGGCCAGGCCACCACGCCCAGCTAAATCTTTTGTATTTTTAGTAGAGACAGGGTTTCGCTATGTTGGCCAGGCTGGTCTCCAACTCCTGACCTCCAGTGATCCACCCACCTCGGCCTCCCAAAGTGCTGGGATTACAGTCATGAGCCATCGTGCCCAGCCACTTTTGACTTTTTCATTTGGAGATGTTTCTTTTATTTTTCTTCGAAGACCTTAATTTTGACATTTATATTTTCTTCCTCAAAATACACAGAGATGTTTTAGTGGAATCAAAATCTGGATTAGGAACAAATAAATGTGATTTATTAGGAAACGAAAGGAGTCAGGGCTTTCAAGTTGGATTAACGGGGTCACCTTTTGCTTTTGTGTGGTGCCTGACTAGTGGTGCTTAGATTGTCCTCAACAAAGACACCCAAAGTGAAAAAAAGGAAGGAAGAAGGAAGCAAGCAAGGAGGCATGCAGAAAAGAAGAATCCATGGTGATGACAGAAAAACTTAAAAAGATAAATCCATCTCTCAACAAAATCAAGCTAAAAGGCCAATTTATTTTACTAGATAGCATCTCTCTTTGGTAAGAAATTTCCAGAGAAAGAATGTCAATAAATAGTGTTAGCTTTGAGGTTTACATTAAATTTTTGTTCATATATGAGTAAATTTTGTGCAGCGTTATCTCTGTGACTCTGGTATGGTGAAATAAAGTACTCAGAGATGAACTTCTTTCTCTGAAAATTTTAGAGTCTTGAAAATTACTTGTATTAAAAGAGAGAGAGAATAGAGAGCTTGAGCCAGGGTGATTGGCCGACAAACAGAATGGGAGATGGCTTTGGTCTATGCATTTGCAGTGGGCTTGGGTGATACTTTTTCAGAGGTGGAATGGGTGGCCCTATTGTTCTTTTTGCTAAAGTTCTTTCTTTCAGCTGAGAGATCACAATGAAAGGCAGCTTTATTTTTTCTGACTGTTCACATGGTCCCTTCAGTTAATTTTAGCTCTATTTTAAAAAACCTATTTTCATGTGAGTTTTTTTATCCCTTTCCTGTACTCAGACGGTCATCTGCAAAGACCCAGAGAGAGCTGGCAAAAGAGGGTACACATGCTTCAGGCCTGATCACTTCCCTAAGGTCAAATATATTATCCTTTTGGGTACGACTTGTGAACTTCTGTGTTTGAACTTCTGTGTAAGAAGAAAAAATGAAGGAAAACCTGTTCGCCTTTTATCTTAATAAAGTATCAAATCAGAAGGAAAGCAAGCTCCAGAGAGAAACAGAAAGATCACAGTGCTTTGTTTCAACCAACAATACCCATGCTCAAAAAAAGACAAAAAAAATTTCTAGAGGCGTATTGTGCCCACCAGGCATTTTGTTGTAATTAGGAAAAAGTCACACAAGGCCACGGGAGTGAATAAAACGACAGAGAGATTGGCTTCCCTTTTTGATGAATTTTATTTTTTTGAAATGAGTTTGGGGTGGGGGTTGTATATGTGATCATACTAAACAATGACCTGACAATGAATGATCTATTAATGCAGATTATCAGAGTTGTGAGATGATCAAACTTGCCTCAAAAGGTTAAAAAGAAACCTTATAGAAAAGAACTGATGAGAGCTTATTTCTTAGAAGATCAACTCTTACAGCATAATATGTTTGTTCAGAACAGCCAAAAGGACTTTCCCAGCTCCATTTGCAGCACAAAGGGCTGGACCTGCTTGGGGCAGACAATGTCATGTTTAACAAATAAGGGAGGAAAGGCAGTGCCTCCCAACTTGGATTTTGCTTTGATTTTTTTTTTCCCCCATGGAGGAGAACAATTTTCAAGTAAGAAGGATAAACTAAAGAATCAGTGAAAAAGAATTAAAGTCCAAGAGAGATTCGGAGAAGAGCATTTTGGCCTTTACAAGAGCCCAGATCAAAAGTCATAGGCAGCTCCTATTTCATAGCCCTGATCAAAGAACTATAGTTGGTAATCTGAGAAATCATGGAGCGTGAGAGTTTTCAGAACCCTGGAGAGGGGCGAGCATTCCAATTTTCAAAAAGAAAGGATAAAAGAAACAGCTGGCTAATAAGCTTGACCTTGAACTGAAGTAATTCAAAGTGACTATTTGTGAGTAACTGGAAAAAAAGTGGTGATGATTCATTCTTAACATAGGTTTCTCAAGTCATGCCAAATTAGTATTGTTTTTTATCTCTTGATGATTATTTGTTAGACCAGTGGAGTAAGGAAATGTCATAGATGGTGTAGAATCTCATCATTCAGAGCTCCATGTGGACAGTCACCTCTTTAGAAGAGCAATTCATGAGCACCTGGTCTTAAGCAGTTACCCAGATGTAGCCATAAAAAGTTACTTTATGGTTTTTGTTAAAAACATTTGTTAATATCTAAATATCATATTGCAATGACTTTGTTGATAGTCTGGCCTCTTTCCCACTAGAATGCAAACTCCATGGAATTGAAATCCCAAGTGTTTTGGCCTTCTTTATATTTCTACCATCTTAAACAGTGTACTACCACGCAACAAGCACTCAGTAAGTGCCCATTCAATGAATGAATATTGCTTAAGTACATTTTTTTGGTGAAAGTACTCTCTAAAATATTCATGTGAGAAATGGTGATTATTTCAGCAAGGCATTTGACAAAGTCTCCCATTATTTCCTTGATGATAAGATGGAAAAATTTATCATATGATTTTATAGCTGCCAATTTGTGGTATAGCTGTCCATTACAGTCATTTCAGGCCAAGTAGGGACAGTCAGGAGTTAGTTGCAAGGCAGATAGGGATAGAGGCTATCTTTTGATTCCCTTCACATCTTCACATGTGGTTCTGTCTGTGACCACATGAAACATCTCCAGCTGACATTACAAGTGAAGGGAATATGCTGATCTCAGAAGGATGCTTCATCTCATCAAAGTAACCTTCATTTCTTTACACTTTTATATTATGCTGCTTGTACTTTTGTTTAGCATTCATTTCATGCCACGTTGTTTCATTATTAGTTAACTTAACATATTTTTTGAATAGGTTCAAAATCAAAAGGTAAAGTATACAGAGAAAAGCCTTCCTCCCACTACCATTGTTCACCAATAGCCCACTTCCTCTGTCCATAAGAATCCAATGTTATTGGCTGGGTGCAGTGGATCATGCCTGTAATCCCAGAATTTTGGAAGGCCAAGGTGGGAGGATTGCTTGAGCCCAGACGTTTGAGACAAGCCTGGGCAACATGTTGAAATCCTGTCTCTACAAAAAATACAAAAATTAGCTAAGCCTGGTGGTGCACACCTGTAGTCCCACCTACTCAGACAGGAATATCACTTGAGCCCGGGACGTTGAGGCTACAGTGAGCTGTGATTGTGCCACTGTCCTCCAGCCTGGGTGAAAGAACAAGACCCTATCTCAAAAACAACAACCCCCCCTCCAAAAAAAAAAGAAAGAAAGAAAAGAAAAAAATAGAAACAAAACCAATGTTATTAATTTTTTATCCTTCCAGAAATATTTTAGTATATACAAGAATATATACATATATGTTACATATGTTAGTATCTATCTTCTCTTCTTTACACAAATGGTAACATACTATATATGTGTGTGTGTGCAAATATGTTTAGAATTGTGATATTTTCCTGTTAGAAAAGGCCTTTTACCATTATATGATGTTCTTCTGTGTCTTTTACTGTTGCTTTAAGGTTTGTTTTGTCTGATATAAGAATAGTTATCCCTACTTGCTTTTGGCGCCCATTTGCATGAAATGCCTTTTTCCACCCCTTTACTTTATGTTTATGGAAGTCCTTATGTGCTAGGTGAGTCTCCTGAAGGCAGCAGGTTAGTTGGTTGATGAGTTCTTATCCATTCTGTGGTTCTGTATCTAAGTGAAGCATTTAGGCCATTTACATTCAATGTTAGTATTGAGATGTGAGGTCCTGTTGCATTAATTGTGCTATTTGTTGCCTGTGTATGTTGGTTTTTTTGTTTTTTTTGTTTTTGCTTTTTAACTTGTATTTTTGTTTTATAGGTCCTGTGTGATCTATGCTTTAAAGAGATTCTGTTTTGATGTGTTTCCAGGATTTGTTTCAAAATTTAGAGCTTCTTTTAGCAGCTCTTGTAGTGCTGGCTTGGTAGTGGCGAATTCTCTCAGCGTTTGTTTGTCTGAAAAAGACTATCTTTCCTTCATATATATGCTTAGTTTCACTGGATACAAAATTCTTGGCTGATAATTGTTTTGTTTGTGGGGGCTGAAAATAGGGCCCCAATCCCTTCTAGCTTGTAGGGTTTCTGCTGAGAAATCTGTTAATCGGATAGGTTTTCTTTCATAGGTTTACTGTTACTTTTGCTTCACAGATATTAAAATTCCTTCTGTCATCTTGACTTTAGATAACCTAATGACTGTGCGCCTAGGCAATGATCTTTTTGCAATGAATTTTCTGGATTTTCTTTGAGCTTTTTGTTATTTGGATATCTAGATCTCTAGCAAGAGCGGGGAAGTTTTCCTTAATTTTATTCCCTCAAATATGTTTGCCAAAATTTTAGATTTATCTTCTTCCTTGGGAACACCAATTATTCTTAGGTTTAGTTGTTCAACATCATCTCAGACTTCTTGGAGACTGTTCATATTTCCTTATTCTTTTTTCTTTGTCTTTGTTGAACTGGGTTAATTTGAAGACCTTGTCTTTGAGCTCTGAATTTCTTTCTTCTACTTGTTCAATTCTATCGCCGAGACTTCCCAGAGCATTTTGCATTTCTATAAGTGTGTCTAGTGTTTCCTGAATGTTTGATTGTTTTTTCTTTAAGCTATCTATTTCCTTGAAGATTTCTCCCTTCACTTCTTGTATCGTTTTTTTGGATTTCATTGCACTGGGCTTTGCCTTTCTCTGGTGCCTCCCTGATTAGCTTAATATCTAACCTCCTGAATTCTTTTTCAGGTAAATTAGGGATTTCTTCTTGGTTTGTATTCATTGCTGGTGAACTAGTGTGATTTTTTGGGGGTGTTAAAGAGCTCTGTTTTGTCATATTACCAGATTTGGTTTTCTGGTTCTTTCTCCTTTTGGTAGGCTCTGTCAGGGGAAAATTCTAGGGCTGAAGGCTGTTGTTCAGATTCTTTTGTCCCACGGAGTACAAACTACTACTTGATGTAGTACTCTCCCCCTTTTCCTATGGATGTGGCTTCCTGTAAGCCGAACTGCAGTGATTGTTGTCTCTCTTCTGGGTCTAGCCACCCAGTGAATTTACCCGGCTCCAGGCTGGTAGTGGGGATTGTCTGCATGGAGTCTTGTGTTGTGAACCATTTATAGGTCTCTCAACCATAGATACCAATACCTGTTCCAGGGGAGGCAGCGGGGGGTGCAATGGACTCCCTGAGGGTTCTTAGCTTTGGTGGTTTAATACTCTATTTTTGTGGTGGTTGGCCTCTTACAGGAAGGTGGCACTTTCTAGAGAGCATCAGCGGTGGTAGTATGGAGAGGAACCAGTGGTGGGTGGGGCCCTAGAACTCCCAAGATTATATGCCCTTTGTCTTCAGCTACCCAGGTGGGTAGGGAAGGACCATCAGGTGGGGGCAGGGATAGGCATGTCTGAGCTCAGACTCTCCTTGGGCGGGTGTTGCTGTGGCTGCTGTGGGGGATGGAGGTGAAGTTCCCAGGTCAATGGAGTTGTGTATCCAGGAGGATTATGTCTGCCTCTGCTGAGTCATGCGAGCTGTCAGGGAAGCCAGGGAAAGCTGGAAGTCACAGGCTTCACCCAGCTCCCAAATAGACTGAAGGGCCAGTCTCATTCCCATAGTGCCCCCGCAATAGCCCTGAGTCTGTTTCCAGGAGGTGGATCAGCTGGCCTTGAAAACTTGCCCCAGGCTACCTGCCTCCCAGCTGCAAAAGAAAAAGGCTTGGTTCTTCCCCTGCCTGTGGAGTCTGCACACCAGAATCTCACCCTACTTCGAGTTCTGGCCAGGAGGCTTCTCACCCTGTTGAAATTGTTACAAAGTTCAGCTGGAGATTTCCTTCTCCCTGGTGTTCCTTGCCCACTCCTCTGGCCACCCTCCCAGTGGATCCTTCTGGTGCCAGAAAGGAATGGCCTGCCTGGGGACACAGTGAGCTCCCAGGGCCTTCCTGCTGCTTCCTCTACCCCTGTACTTTGCTCGGCTCTTTAAATTGACTCAGTTCCAGGTAAGGTCAGAAACTTCTCCCGCAAACAGACCTTCAGTTTCTCCAGTGGGGGTGTGTGTTTGGGAGAGGAGGCTCTCCTTTTCCCACTTCTGCAGTTGGGACACTCACAGTATTTGAGGTTTCTCCCAGGTCCTGCAGGAGCAGTCCGCTTCCTTCAGAGGGTCTGTGGGTCCACTTGGGATTGGTGGTTTGTTCTTGCAGTCGATCTGGAGCTAAAATTCACAATGTGAGCCTTCGCACGCTGCTCTGTCCATCCACATCGGAGCTGCCTATCCACAATTCTTAGCAAATGGCACGTAGTTAG
Source organism: Pan troglodytes (assembly GCF_028858775.2). NCBI lineage: Eukaryota > Metazoa > Chordata > Mammalia > Primates > Hominidae > Pan > Pan troglodytes. The sequence continues at coordinate 63,186,501 of NC_086015.1, forward strand.
TGCTCTGAATAGGACACAGTCAGTTCATTGAATTGAGTGCTGCAAGCTTAAAGCATTTCTTAGCCTTTTGATATAAAACATGATTTTCTCCTAAGTGAAAATGGCATTCATTTTACAAAAACATATTGAGCATCTACTATAAGCCTGGCATTGTTTTAGGTGCTGTGAATATGGCAATTAACAAAATACTTAAAAATTCCTATCTTCAAAAAAGCCACTGGACATTTCTAACCGATTCTGGTTTCCTTTGGAAACCAGAGTTAAGGTTCAACCTAGTGCTGTTGTCTAAATAACCATCGTTAATAAGTTATTATCCTGCAATAATTTGTGGATTAGCAGTCAGGCATTATAATCACATTATAATCATTTTTGTTAAATATGATGATATTTTAAGCATTTAAATTTATATAATCATTAATCTTCTATATGTGCACTGTCCAGTAAGGTAGCCACTGGTCACATGTAGCTATTGAACACTTGGAATGTGAGTAGTCTGAAATGAGATGTTTCTTAAGTGTAAAACACATACTAGATTTCAAAGATTTATTTTAAGAAAGTAATATAAAATATCTCTTAATTTTACATTGATTTTATGTTCAATAATATTTTGAATATATTGAATTGAATGAAACATTAATAAAATTAATTTCCTCTTTTTCCTTTTATTTGTATTTATGGGATCATAAGAAAGTTTGGTCCCTATATAGCTTACATTATATTTCTGTTAGGCAGTATTCTTCTAGATACCTCCTTTATACTTAGCTGGTGTTTCTCAAATATGGTTTTTAGTAGACAGGAACACGGATTTAAGTAAAGGTTTAAAAGTTTATTGTTGGATTCACAGAGTCTTTAATATGTTACTTAGAAATGCGAATTTTCATGAAGATAGGGATTGTTCACAGTGTTTCCCAGATCACTTTTACTAGGACCCCTCTTGGAACACCCTTTGCTAATATCCAAGTAAAGTGATTCACTGTGCTGCTCATCTAGGAACTTGGCACAAAGGCACTGATGGCAGAAGAGGTTTTAATTCACAAGACCAGGCTTCCATTCATTTTCTGGATTTTTCCTTGGTTTTCTAAATAAAATCAACACTGATAGGTTTTAAAATGTAATTGTATTGCTTAAATATAATTCACCAAATCTTGAAAAGTTTGATTAAAAAAAATTGAGATCCACTGGATTTACCAAAATGATTCATTTAAAAAATAAGTACTTGCAATGGGCTTGTCCGTTTGGGTGGTGACACAGAGAGAAATCCAGTGATGAATGGCGTAGAATTACTAGTTGATAAGTCATATTTTGACAGAAGAATATACCACTTAAAGGACCTACACACTGGGAAGTGATAAATTCCAGAAAGCAATTGAGCTGGGAGTTACTCCAGTGATAAATGCTACCATTTATTATATTCAGAAGTCCTTGTTATAAAGGCATCCAGGAGATATCTAGGTGTAAGCCACAGTGTCATAAGCCTCAAATGAGCATTCTGTTAGTCCACCTATTCCAGAGTGTGAGTCTCTCCTCTGAAGACATCAATCTCACACTTGGAACAACAGAATCGCAGCTCTGTGCTTTGAGTAACTCAAAATCGTTCTCAGGCCTTCACCCAGACATTTCCCCCAGCACAAAATCCACTGGTTATACATCCCAGGGAAATGCCACATTGTTGACATTTTGGTAAAATCTACGTGGTCTTTCTGTTAACATGACTTCTGACAGAAACTAAATAGAGTAGAATCTGTCCGTTCTAATAATTCACCAACGATAGCCATTCCCCATAGAGAGAGAAAAGACAATTGCTATGTTAAAGGCCCCTGTTTGATCTCTCCTTGTGTTGTCGAGATTTTGTAATGGAAATGAAAAAATATGTAATTCCTTCCTTCCAATTTTATTTTTTTGTCCTTTGTGGCAGAAAGCTTACCAAGTAGGAATAAACAAAGGAAAATCTAAGAAAGCAAGACTGGAGAAGCTGAGTAAGTGAGATCTTCTTGCCAAAGGTTGTATCTGGGTGATTCATCCAAATTAAATGTGGTAGAGTTGATCTGATTGTTGGGTCTACTTAATGGCCAGTTTCTGCAAAGTCAGTTGACTCAACATAGCAATGAGCTGAATTGACCATTAAACCAGATCAAACCCAGTAAATTAGCTATTCTTTGGTCCTCTGTTTTCCAGTCATAACAACATAGTCATAAATCAGATAAACAACCATCCAACTGACAAACAAAAATCAGAACAGAGTATAAAATGAATACCTATAATTGAAATACTCATTTCCCATTAGGTGTTCATGCAATAAATCAAAATAACTTTTGTTTTCTCTTTTGATTTTGTTAATGTACTAGTGATGCCCTGGTATGGACTTGTAGATACTGAGAACTTATTTGCAAGGTTGCACTGAAATTTTATTCTAAAAAAGTATTGGCTTGGCCAGGCGCGGTGGCTCATGCCTGTAATCCCAGCACTTTGGGAGGCCGAGGCGGGCAGATGATGAGGTCAGGAGTTTGAGACCAGCCTGACCAACATGGTGAAACTCCATCTCTAGTAAAATACAAAAATTAGCCAGGTGTGGTGGCTTGCACCTGTAATCCCAGCTACTCAAGAGGCTGAGACAGGAGAATCGCTTGAACCCGGGAGGCTGAGGTTGCAGTGAGCTGTGATCGTGCTACTGCACTCCAGCCTGGGCAACAGAGTGAGACTCTTTCTAAAAAAAAAAAAATATTGGCTTGGCATGAAGCCTGTCCTTTCCTCATACTTATATGTGTGCTTCTGCACACATGTAAGTGTGTATACAGATCCACTTGATGAAAATTACAAAATGCCAGCTTATAATCTAACTCCATTATGATAAGTTTGATCTAAGATGACACTGGGAAAGACATTTTTGAGTGTTTTTAATACCAAATGATATGTCTCACTGTAGAAACTTTAGAATTGTAAATAGGCAAATTAAGGGAATAATTAACTGTAATTTCACCACCCAGATAGAACCCCACTACAATGGTAACGTATATCTTTCCAGATGTTTCCCTTACATTAGAATATGAGATTATACCATAAGACTGGCTTTCCTTTTTCTTTTTTTTTTTTTGAGACGGAGTCTCGCTCTGTGGCCCAGGCTGGAGTGCAGTGGCCCAATCTCGGCTCACTGCAAGCTCCACCTCCCGAGTTCATACCATTCTCCTGCCTCAGCCTCCTGAGTAGCTGGGACTACAGGCGCCCACCACCACTCCCAGCTAATTTTTTTGTATTTTTAGTAGAGAAGGGGTTTCACTGTGTTAGCCAGGATGGTCTCGATCTCCTGACCTCCGTGACCCTCCCGCCTCAGCCTCCCAAAGTGCTGGGATTACAGGCGTGAGCCACTGTGCCTGGCCTGATTTTCTAAACTGTGTTTATAATGTAATTATTTCTTTTATCTTTTCTTTTTAATATATGTTATAAAATTGATGGATGTATACTTTTCTATACCATGTATAGACCAGTTTTATTTAACCAATTTCCTATTGTTCTATGATTGTTCCCAAATGTTTGCTCTTATAGGCAGTGATTCAGGGAATATCCTTGAACATGTGTTTGTTGACTTGCTCAGTTATTCCTCTAGATAGATTTCTAAAACTAGAATAGATGAGTCAAGGAGAAAGTACACTAAAATTTTTTTGATACATTTTGCCAAATTGCCTTTCAGAAATGGTGTGCCTGTCAGTACACAATTCATTGAGTATTCAGTATGCACTATAAGAGTGAAGGAGGCATATAAATTCCTGACGCTAGGAAACTGACAAGCTAAGAGGACAATGTTTAGCTATAAAAACCTTTTGAAGAGCGAATTGTTATAATTTAGCAGCAAAATAACTTTACCTAAGCAATGCATTTGTAAAAAGCACATTTAAAATGTATTTATTTAAAATATTTAAAAAATAAGCATTTAAAAATAGTCTCTTTAAGTAAGTTTGATTTTTGGTCCTACTTAGTGACACATCTCTGCAAAGTAAATGGACTTAGTACAGCAGTATCTGTATTGATCATTAAACCAGGCCAAACCCATGAACTTGACTATTCTTTTATCTTGTTTGCCAGTCATAAACACAAAATGTGTAACTAGAAAAATGCACAAATTATCAATGTATGGAAGACAAGCAGCACCTCAGAAGCCCCTCTCAGGCCTTTGTTCAGTTGCTATCTCCTCACTTATCAAAGATCATCATGACTCGCTAGTGTCACATAAGACTTATTAAATAAATGTGTATGTGTTTCTCCTGTTAATCTTACTTGTGTCACCTTAATTCTCAGACTCAGCCCAGGACTCTAAGAGGGGAAAGATGGCCGGGCGTGGTGGTTCACGTCTGTAATCCTAGCACTTGGGAGTCCGAGGCCGGCGGATCACCCGAGGTCAGGGGTTTGAGACCAGCCTGGCCAACATGGCGAAACCCTGTCTCTACTAAAAAATACAAAAACTAGCCATGCGTGGTGGCACATTCCTGTAATCCCAGGTGGGAGAATTGCTTGAACCTGGCAGGTGGAGGTTGCAGTAAGTCAATATTGTGCCTCTGCACTCCAGCCTGGGTGACAGAGTGAAACTCTTTCCAAAAAAAAAAGGGGGGGGGGAAGGGGGAGAGATAAAGTTTTTGTCTCCCCTACAACAGGTACAATAGAATATTATTCAGCCCTATAAAGGAATGAAATTCTGAAACATGCTACAACATGGATGCACCTTAAAGACACTATGCTAAGTGAAAGAAGCTGGAAACAAAAAGGACAAATACTGTATGATTCCATTTATGTGAGGTATCTAGAATAATCAAATACATAGACATAGAAAGTAGACTAGCAGTTACCAGAGGCTAGGAGGTAGAGAACAAAAATCAAGTATTGCTCTTCAATGGGCACAGAGTTTCAGTTTGGGATGGATGAAAAAGTTCTGAGATAAAGGGTAATAATGCTTGTACAACAATGTGAATGTACTTAATGCTACTAAACTGTACAGTAAAAATGGTTAAAATAATAAATTTTATGTTATGTATATTTTACTAGAAAAAGGTGGTGATTTTCCTAACTTTTAAATTCTTTATTTGTTCTGTACTTTATGCAAATTGAATTATACAGTATATCTTCTTTTGTCTCTGGCTTCTTTGCCTCACCATTATTCTTTGTAAAATTTATCATGTTGGTGCATGTGATTGTTGTAATCTGTTTATTTTCATAGCTTTAACGTATTGGTTAATATGGATAAACTATATTTTCCTGTTGATGGACATTGATTCCATTCATTTATTCTTTGTTTGCTTATTTTGCTTTTTTCGACAAGGCTGCTATGAATATATATATATATATATATATATATATATATATATATGTATGTATGTATATAATTTATTTATTTATTTTTGAGACAGAGTCTCACTCTGTCGCCCAGGCTGGAGTGCAATGGCGCAATCTCGGCTCACTGCCACCTCCACCTCCCCAGTTCAAGCGATTCTCCTGCCTCAGCCTCCTGAGCTGGGATTACAGGCACCCGCCACCATGCCCGGCTAATTTTTGTATTTTTAGTAGAGACAGGGTTTCACCATGTTGGCCAGGATGGTCTTGGACTCTTGACCTCAAGCGATCCATTTGCCTCAGCCTCCCAAAGTGCTGGGATTACAGGCATGAGCCACCGTGCCTGGCCTTGCTGTGAATATTTTTGTATGTGTCTTTTGGTGTTGGTAACACAGGAACATATTTCTAGTGGATATGTGTGTATCTCTAAGAGAAGAATTGCTGATCATTGGTAGGCTTACCACAGTGTGTGAGAGCTCCAGTTGTTTCATGTCCTCATCACTTCTCGAGGATTCTTTTGTTTGTTTAGCTATTGCAGTCGGCTCATGGTGATATCTCATTGCAGTTTTAATTTAACTTATATTTTCCTAATGATTAATGATGTTTAACATCTTTCAGTAAGTGCATTGGCCATTTGGATATCCTGTTTTGTGTGAAGTACCTTTTATTCATTTTTCTATTGGATTGTCTTTTTATTTTTCTTGTTGATTTATAGGGGTTCTTTATCCTGGAGCCTTTGTGGAATACAGGGATTCCAAAAAATATTCCCATTCAGTGGCCTTGCTTTTCTTACTGTCTTAGTGATGCCTCTTGATAAACGAAAATCTAATTTTAATGTAGTGTAATTCATCATTCCTTTTCTCTATGGCTAGTGCTTTTATGTTCGGTTTAGGAACTGTTGGCTTATCCCAAAGTCCTGAAGATATTTGCCTGTGTTATCTTCTAGTACTTTTATGTTTTTGCCTTTTGCCTGTAGATCCATGAGGTATTTATAATTAAATTTTGTGTATCATGTGAATATGATGAGTGGGGAGATGCTGAAATTCTTTTTTTTTTTTTTCTGTGAGGATAGCCTTTTGACACAACATCATGTATTAGAAGAACTGCTTTTACCCACAACACCTCACTCCTGACCTTTGTTATAAAAGAGGTATATGCCATGGTTTAGATTCCAGGCTCTCTATTTTGTTATATTGGTCTATTTATTCTTGCACTAAGATCACCCTATCTTAATTGCATTAGCTCTATACTTGGTCATGTATCTACTGAGATATATGATTTCTTTCCTTTCCTCTGTTAATGTCATAAATTTTATTGATTGGTCTGCAAATGTTAAGTCAACCTCAAATTATTGGAATAAAGTCAATTTAATCACAATATATTTTTCTTTCACATATCACTGGTTTGCTAATCTTTTGCTAAGATTTTTGTGTGTCTGTGCCTGTGGATGATATTGGTCTTTAATTTCATTTCTTGTAATATTTTTAAAATTGGATTTTGTCATCAAATTGGGAAGTATTCTCTGTGTTCACTGTAAAGATTTGTGTTCTATGGCTCAATTTCTTTAATATACAGGGTTATTGAGATATTTTATTTTTATGTCAGTTTTTTTAAATTTTTTTTTGAGGCAGAGTCTTGCTCTGTTGCCCAGGCTTGGGTGCATTGGCGTGATCTTGGCTCACTGCAACCTCACCCTCCCGGGTTCAAGCAATTCTTCTGCCTCAGCCTCCCGAGTAGCTGGGACTACAGGTGTGCACCACCGTGCGCGGCTAATTTTTGTATTTTTAGTAGAGATGGAGTTTCACCATGTTGGCCAGGCTGGTCTCGAACTGACCTTGTGATCTGCGCCCCCTTGGCCTCCCAAAGTGCTGGGATTACAGGCATGAGCCACCGTGTCCAGCCTTATGTCAGTTTTATAACTATCCTTTGAGAAATGTGCCCATTTTATATACATTTTCAAATTTATTGGCATAAACTTGTGCATCATAACTTCTTTATCATCACTTTAATGTCTTAGGATCTTTAGTCATTTCTCCATTTTCATTCTTGACAGTGGTGATTTATCATTTTATCTCTTTTTACATGATTAGTCTTTCTGGGATACTGCCAATTCTAGTCTCTTTAGATAAGAACAACTTTTGAATTTGTTGATCTTCTCTATCTTAAAATTGCTTTGTATTTTGTTGATTTATGCTTCTATCTTTACTATTTCTTTATTTCTACTTCCTTTCACTCTAATTTGCTATTTTAAAAACTTCTTTTTTTGAAAAATTTTTTCAATGATAACTCACTTAATTTGATAGAAAATATTAAATATGAAGATTTTTGTTAAATTTGAAGGTATAAATCTTCTGGCTCTTCAAATATATGCACATTTGCAAATAAATTAAAAAATTTAAGTTATATAGCTTAATATAGTTTAAAACACATAAGACTTTACATTATTTAAGAAATATTAATGTCACACTATAAACATTCATTGTTGATGTCACCTTTATTATATTCAATTTATAAATTCCCATTCAACATTATAATCAGAACTTATTCTGAGGGATAAAAAAACAGATATTTTACTTCAAAGGACATTACAGATACTATATCTTTCATGATTCTCAAGACTATACAAAATACCTTCCAAACTGTTTAAGAACTTAGTATTAAATATAAGATCTGATGGTTTCTTAATAAATACAAGTCTAACCATAATTACATCTTAATATTTCTGTGAGTATCTGCCTTCTCCTTAGCATATTAAACACTATATTGTGTCTTTTAGGATAAAAAATTTCGTTTGTAAAAAAATGAAGAAAAGATAAAATTTACAATATACACAGACTTTTTTATATAGTTGTGTTTTGAGATGAGGCTATTACTCCTGAGAAATTCACAGGTATTTTTTATTTTCAAAAATCTCAATTTTGAGTTATCCAATCTTTGGTGGAATTCCAGGCATTGTGAGTCCAGGCTGGTAGTTCCCGGGGATGATTTGGGGACCTGTGTGCATGGCTGATAGGCTGGAAATGTGTATTTCCAAGTAGGTGAGCCAGGACACCCTTGAAAGGTATGATGAGCTGCTCTGGAAAGCAAAAGTTCTCCTGGTATATGAGTGCACTGACTCTGAGGATCCAGGGTGGGTGGAGCTGGTGTTTCCCCTGCTTTCTGAAATAGATGAATGATATTCAGTCTTCTTTTTTAAATATGTGAGTTTAAGGCAAAAGAATTCCCTGTAAGTATGGCTTTAGCAGCATAATAATCTTTTTTTAACATGCAACATTTGAAGTACAATAAATTTTAAGATATTTTTAAACTTCCACTGAATAGATTCAAGGAAAAAAAAATTGACGAAATCCAGTATTTATTTGTGATTAAAAACTCTCAGCAAACCAGGACTAGAAGGGAGCTTTCTCAACTGGGTAAGTGGCTTGTAAGAAAAACCTCCAGCTAATATCATACTCAGTGGTAAAAGAATAAATGCCTGCCTTCTAAGATCAAAAACAAAGCAAGGATTTCTACTCTCACCACTCCTGTTCAGCATTGTACTAGAGGTTCTTCCCCGTGCAATCAAGTAAGAAAAAGAAATACAAGTTATCCAGATTGGAAAGGAAGAGGTAAAACTGTTTTTATCCACAGACGATATGATTATCTACGTAGAAAATCTGTAGAATCTACATTAAAACTACTTTAGAGTTACAAATACATTTACCAAGGTGTCAGGATTCAAGATTATATGCAAAAAAGTCAGTTACGTTTTGTGTCAGCAAAATTTTTCATGGCTCATTTTTTTCTCTTATTTCTCTTATTCTCTCATTTAAAAAATTAGTTATATTTTTATTTATTTTATTTAAATTTATTTTTTAAATTTATTTTTAATTTTTGTGGTCACATAGTAGATGTGTATATTTATGTAGTACATAAGATGCTTTGATACAGGCATGCAATATTCACATCAGGATAAATGAGGTATTCATCACCTCAAGCATTTATCCTTTCTTTGTGTTACAAACAATCCAATTATACCCTTTAGTTATCTTAAAATGTACAATAAATTATTGTTGCCTGTAATCACACTATTGTGCTATCAAATACTAGATATTGTTCATTCTATCTAACTACATGTTTGTACCCATTGACCATCCCCACATTTCCCTCCCCTGCTACTATCCTTTCCAGCCTCTGGTAACTGTCCTGCTCTCTATCTCCATGAGTTTAATTGTTTAAAATTTTAGCTTCCACAAATAAGTAAGAACATGCAAAGTTAGTCTTTCTGTGCCTGGCTTATTTCACATAATGACCTGCATCCATGTTGTTGCAAATGACAGGATCTTATTCGTTTTTAAGACTGAATAGTACTCCATTGTGTATACGGGCCACATTTTCCTTACACATTCCTCTGTTAATGGACACTTAGGTTATTTCCAAATCTTGGCTATTGTAAATGCTGCAATAAACATGGAAGTGTAGTTATCTCTTCAATATACTGGTTTCCTTTCTTTTGGGTATATACCTAGCAGTCAGATTGCTGGATTATATGGTAGCTCTATTTTTAGTTTTTTGAGGGATCTCCAAACTCTGCACCATAGAGATTGTACTAATCTACATTCCCACCAAGAGTGTACAAGTGTTCCTTTTCTCCACATTCTCGCCCATATTTGTTATTGCCTGTCTTTGGATAAAAGCCATTTTAACTGGGGTAAAATAATACCTCATTGTAGTTTTGATTTGCATTTCTCTGACGGTCAACGATGGTGAGCACTTTTTCATAGACCTGTTTGTTTGCTGTACGTGGGTCTTCTTTTGAGAAACATCTATTCAAATCTTTTGCCCATTTAAAAATCAGATTATTAGATGATTTCCTACAGAGTTGTTTGAGCTCCTTATGTATTCTGGTTATTAACCCCTAATCAGATGGATAGTTTGCAAGTATTGTTTCCCATTCTGTGGGCTGTTTCTTCATTCTGTTGATTGTTTTCTTTGCTGTGCAGAAGCTTTTTAACTTGTTGTGATCCTATTTGTCAATTTTTGCATTGGTTGCTTGTGTTTGTGAGGTAATAATCACAAATTTTTGCCCAGACCAATGTCCTGGGGCTTCCGCAATATTTTCTCTTAGTAGCTCCATAGTTTGAGGTCTTGGATGTAAGCCCTTGATCCATTTTGAGTTGATTTTTGTATATGGTGAGAGATAGGGGTCTAATTTCATTCTTTTTCATATGGATATCCATTTTTTCCAGTACCATTTATAGAAAAGATTTTCCTTCCCCTAGTGTATGTTCTTGGCACCTTGGTCAAAAATACATTTGCTGTAGATGTATCAATTTATTTCTGGGCTCTCTATTTTGTTCCATTGGTCAATGTATCTATTTTAATGCCAGTATGATGCTGTTTTGGTTACTATAGCTCTGTAGCATAATTTGAAGTCAGGTAATGTGATTCCTCCAGTTTATTCTTTTGCTTATATGTATATATATATATATATATATATATATATATTTTTTTTTTTTTTTTTTTTTTTTTTGAGACAGAGTTTTGCTTCTGTTGCCCAGGCTGGAGTGCAATGGCACGATCTCATCTCACTGCAACCTCTGCTTCCTGGGTTCAAGCGATTCTCCTGCCTCAGCCTCCTGAGTAGCTGGGATTGCAGGTGCCCACCACCATGCCTGGCTAATTTTTGTGTTTTTAGTAGAGACAGGGTTTCACCATGTTGGCTGCTCTTGAACTCCTGACCTTAGGTGATCTGCCCACCTCGGCCTCCCAAAACTTTGGGATTACAGGCATGTGCCACTGTGCCCGGCCTCTTTTACTATTCTTATAGTAGTTACTCTATAAATCACAACACAAATCCTTGATTTATTACATTTAGTATGATTTCATATATTTACGATCTCCTGGACAATGCAGTAACTTTAGAACCTGCTAACTCCATTTATCTCCACCTGTTGTGAATATATTTAATGTTGGAGATATTTTAAGCCCTATATTTTTATTATTGTTTTATAGAGATGCTATTCACTTAGATTTACCCCAAAACTAATTCTTTCCATTGCTGTTCTTTCTTCTATCTTCTTGCTCCTAAATGTGATCATTTTCTTTCACTGAAGAATACTTATTAGTGCAAATCTACTGCACAGTACTCATTAGTACAAAGATGCTGCTGACAAATTCTCTAGTTTTTGTTTGTCTGCAAATTTTTATATTTTATTTCAACTTCATTTTTGAAGAATACTTTGGCTGGGATTAGAATTGTACATGTGGTAACCGCTTTTATTTCCCCATGGCACTTCAAATACCTGTTACCACTGTCTTTGGCTTTTATTGTTAATAAGCTGTTAGTGTTACTGTTGGTCTCCCAGAAGTTAGGTGAATTTTTTCCTCTGATAGTTTTCAACTTTTCTCTGTCATTGGTTTTTAGCAGTTTCACTAAGATATATGCAGGCGTAATTTTCTTTGTATTTATCCTGCTTCAGGTTTGTAACACTTTTTTAGTCTATGGGCTTAATGTCTGCATCCAATATTTTTTAATCTCAAATATTATCTCTCCAAATATTGTTTTTGCCACATTCTATCTCTTTCTTTCTTTTAGGACTGTAATTATACATATTAGACCTTTCCTCATGTTCTACATGGCTCTTATTCTCTTTAGTATTTCCCCCTTCTCTTCTTCAGTTGGATTTTTTCTTCTACTTTATCTTCCAGTTTATCGATTCTCTCTCTCTTTTTTTTTTTTTTTGACTGGGTTTATTTTGCTTTTTAGCCTATTAATTGAGTTCTTTATTTTGTTGAATTTCTTTTTTTAGTTCTACAATTCCATTTGGTTTTCTCTTTATGGTTTTCAGGTCTTTGCTGAAATTCCCTCCCTCCCTCCCTTCCTGCCTTCCTGCCTTCCTGCCTTCCTGCTTTCCTGCCTTCCTGCCTTCCTGCTTTCCTGCCTTCCTGCCTTCCTTCTTTCCTTCTTTTCTTCCTCAGAATCTCACTCTGTCACCCAGGCTGGAGAGCAATGCTGTGATTACAGCTCACTGCGGCCTTGACCTCCAGACAGGCTCAAGTGATTCTCTCACTTCAGCCTCCTGAGCAGCTGGGCACTAACATGCCCAGATAATTTTTGTATTTTTTGTAGAGATGGGGTTTTGCCATGTTGCCCAGGCTGATCTTGAACTCCTGCCTTGGCCTCCCAAAGTGCTGGGATTATAGGTATGAGCTACCGCGACCGGCCCTTTACTTCTTTAACATACTTAGCTGATTAAAAAATTCCAATATGATACGTAGAATATCTGTATCTTTTATGGATCTATTTCTATTGTCTTTTGTTATTTTGATTTTTAGCTAATATTTTGGCTTGCTTTGTTACTTTTAATTGAATGCTGGTTGCTGTGTATGAAAATTATAGAGACAATTTATATCTGGATCATATCTTACTTTAGAGAGGATTTCTGTTCGTTTCTAGCAGGTGGGCAGCATAGGAACATATTAATTTAATCCGTTCATGAGTTGAGCAGATTCAAAACTGGGGTTCAGTTTCTGTGAGGGCTGCTCTGTTTAGAGATCATACCCCTAGTTACAGCACTTCAAGGGTAACAACTTAAAACCCAGGTTTTCACTTGAGCCTCTTCTCCTGTATGAACTCAATCCCCTCTTCACCCCGTCTCCCAAGCCTGGTGAAATTTCAGTATACTCTCAGCTCTACAGCCTTTCAGACACTACTTTCTGCACAGTTTTTCTCATCTCAGTTGTTCCTTAAAAATTTGCAAATGCCTCAAAGGGAAAAGCGGTGTCAAATACCAGTTCAATATTCTGGGTTTCTCCTCTCTCTAAGATCTTGGCCCTATAAATCCTATTTGAGCAGCTCGCTGATGTCTTTGACAGGTGTTTGCTTCCTTGTTTTAATTTTCTTCAGCCTTACTAATGGTTAATAGCAGTAAGTTTCATTTCAAATAAGCTAGTCTGCCATTTTTGGGAAGGGAAAAGTCAGCACTGCTTAGATTTCTATGTTGTTCCCATTTCTGTTATTTTCTCATACTTTTATCTCTGTTTGATGGTAAAGAAAACAGAAATAGATAGAAATTTTGCTTCAGGTTAAATTCCTAGTTAACGACCCAGCTGAATTAAGAATCCAGTTTTTGGACTACTGATACAGAATCTATTGCTTTCATCTGATATACACAGTAGAAATACTGCAGTCGTATCAGGAATCATATTCTTTTGATATTGCAGATTCTGCTTAGAAGAAGCATTCTTTTCCATCTATAAATATTTAAATTCTATTTATGCTGGGAAGCATGCTAGATTTTGTTTCGGCTCAAAAATTTTAAGTAATCCACACATATTGGGTACTTAGTTGGTCAGATATAGTGCCATGGATTTTATGTGCATCAACTCATTCAGTCCTCACGGCGACGCTCTCAGGTTAGATATTTTATCATCTTAATTTTGAGACAAGGAAGCTGTGTTTCAGAGAGGTTCATTAATTTGCCCAAGTCACACTATTAGTAGTGACAGAACAAGCACTTGAACCTGTGTGATGCAGCAGAATGAAGAGTGATATTTGGAGTCAGACAGACCAAGCCTAATATTCTGGCATTGTCGCTGATTAGCTGTGTGACTTGGAGCAAGGTCCTCTCTGAGTCATAGTGTCTTAATTTAGTAATGATAAGACTTCAGTAACAATGCAGTGAAGAGAAAATAAAACAATGTATGTGAGCACACTTGGTATATGTGAGGCACTAAGTAACTACTAGAACCCTTTCATCCTTCCTGAACAAGGAACATTCGAAAAGAACTTTATACAAAACACTTGCAAAAATAAGATATATTTAACACAGCAACTCTGAGTGGTATTCTGTGCAGGTAGAGATGTGAAAACCACGTATCAGAGAAATTCACACTTGCCTCCAATTACACAGCTAACATGTAGAACAGATAAGCTTTGCTGATTGCAGTGTGCCTAGATTAACATCATATGTACATCCTCAAAATGGAGTTTGTATAAATTAGTTAATATTTCAAATGCACAAAACGAATCTGCTATTTAAAGGATCCCTGCAGTGAATGCTTTTGTAAAGTCAGGAATAATTCTGGAAACGTAAGTTATATCCTGCTAATTCATCTGTTTTATACATTCGGCTTTTAATGTTTTCTTAAAGTTAGTCATATCTGATATTGACTTTACCATCCTCAAAATGTCTTTCTGTTGATAAGATATTGTTACTTCATTTCTAGAATCTAATTAAAGTTGATAGTACTCTAAGGGACAGCAAATGTCAAAATCCACCAGGGTTAATTATTTTGAATGTCTTTTAAAAGTAAAGGAACATATAAAAATCAATGAAACTGTGGTAGTAGAATTAAATTTTCCTGAGACTGTTTTCCCCAAACATATGATTTATTTGAACATTTGAATGTCTTGTTCAAGAGAGACATTTAGCCTATAGCAAATGTCCCCAACCGGACGCTGCTATGGTCAGATATATTAGTTCAGCTGCCCTCCGTGCACAGGTAGGGCGGTCTTCTGGTCAGGCAGGTGTTTTGAGATATTCCTTGACTTTCATAAGAGGATGCTAACTCTCTCTGCCTGCATCCAGTTGACTAGAAGATTTATCTTCCAGGCTCCTGGAAGAGGACATATGCTCAAATTCCCCATTGCCCTGGTCTTACCAAGCTCAGTGGCTTAACTATACTCACACTTATGAATGCCCAAAGGGTCTCTGTTCCATCCATTTTTCAAGATCAGTAGCGTCCAGGCTTTCTGCTCACAGAGAAGCAGAGGAAAGCATGGATGGTGCAACACACTTGCATGGCTGAGGGTGCTGGCTGTGTGTGATCTGTGGCACAGCGAGTAGGTGTCAATCTTGAAGTGCTGGCTGGAAATCCACCCCTTTCACTGACACTCACCTGCAGCCATCCATTGTATTGAGAACACCATCATTAAAATGATTGTATCTAAACTTTTACCATTTTATTCTTGGATGTTGCTGATCTTGCAGGACTGCATGGTTTTGACCCTTCATAAAATCACTCCCTTTGAATTGCTCTTTGGTGTTGGACCATAAGCCTATGTTGAGGAACTTTAAAGGAATAACCATGAGAAATGTACTATGTAGTCTAGGATGTTCAGTGGTGTGCAATCTGGTTGCTAAGCCATTATTAACAAATAAATTATATGAAGTTACCATTAAATACATTATATCAAAAAGAAAGTTAATAAATATGTAAAATGCATCACTTCCTAATTATTTGACTACATTTTACTGTTAACTATGCTCTTGAGGTTGTTCATGACTATTGTATTAGTGTGAAGGAAATGTTATATAAAGTAAGCCACTGTCCAACTGCAAGTTCAGAGGTGTCATGTTGGTAGCATGAAATTGGCCAAGGTTGAAGTATTCACACTATAGTGCATCGAATCAGCACCCTGCCCCACACCCCAAAACCCAGTTGTGAAATATCTAACAGCTCACTACTGTATGTTATTGAAGATATTATGTTACAGCGATTACGAGAATCTATGGAAGAGATTCCCCTTAGGTCTCAAAAGCAAATAAAGATGTGCTTCTCTTCAGGTACGTGCTTATTTTTATTTTTAGAACCTCATGCTTATTGCTAACAGTTATGTTTCATCTTCATGTTCACTGCTAAGTAGCTCAGAACCAAATCTTCAGCACCTTTTACAAAAAGAAATGTGTTCCAGGAACCTTCTTATTTCCTTCTTGTTGTTTTTATTTAGCCCCTTCCTTCCTTCCTTCCTTCCTTCCTTCCTTCCTTCCTTCCTCCCTTCCATCCTTCCTTCCTTCCTTCCCCTCCTGTCCTTCCTTTCCTTCTGTTTCCTTTCTCTCTCTTTCTCTTTTCTTTTTCTCTTTCTTTGGTTCTATGTTGTTGCATTAATGGATTTCTTTTAGCTATCTCTAAACATGTTAAGAATGATGTGGGGGTATAAAAATAAGAAGTATACTTTAATGTGTGCAAATACTCTTAACAGTAATGGATTATTAAGACTTCCTACCTTATTTATAGATTTTATCTTGATATAATATTTAAGCTTTCTTCCTGCTTTAATATGAAAAAATGTATGAAGTTAGAATATAATTTAGAACGGCATATATGCTTTATTTATTAAGGGCCTGTGAAAAAATTCTTGGAGAGAAGAGTAGTTCACTTATACGTATTTATTATCTTTCATCCTTCTCTTGAATGTAAGTTCCAAGAGGACATGGTGTATCTTAAAGTGTTTAAGCTACATCTCACTGAGTTCAATGAGTATTTTTGAATGAATAAATAAATAATTCACAAATTTTCTAATGCTCAATGGTTGTGAATATCATTCGGTTTTTAATGATGATATTATACAACATACATACACACATGTTTAAGAACTTTCGTTCCATACTTATCACATCCATTTAGGCTCTGTTTCTCTAAATTTTAATTCTTCAATTAAACATTCATTGCTAATGATATTTTTTCATTAGTTCTTTATAGAAATATGGTCACACATAAAAAGAAGCAATATGGCATCTTCTACCCATGTGGAAAGACCAATTATCCTAAACTAAGTCTGAAGTTTAATACCTCTGCATTCCTTAGATGGTTCTCCTGAATCTTTTACTATAATTCTACTGCTTTATTTTTTTCTTGTACTGAGAAACGAGAACTAACATTTATTGAATGCTTACTTTGTGATAAATGCTTGCTGTGTATTATTAACTGACAGAACAATCCAGTGAAGCAGGTCCTACTATTGTCCCCTTTTCAATAGGCAAAGTAACTGGAGCTCAAAGAGATTATGTCACTTTCCGATGTCACAGCTCCCAGTGATGGAGCTTGGCTCTGAAGCCACAGGGTGGCTGTCTGCCCCTCTCAACTCAACTCTGGATCACTGCCTCCCACCCATCGCTCCTTCACCTCTGCCTCGTCTTCACCTTTCACAGGTCTCCCTTAGACACTACTTTTATTATTTTATTTGGTTGGTAAATGAGTGTTTCCAGTTATTCGACAGGAATGCCAAGCTAAGCAGCTTGGTGTTCAGTGAGTGGGAAACGATTGGGGTTTTTGAGCAGAGGATGGTCATCCAGGAAGTAGGGAGAACGATGCCTTACAGATATGGAGACTGGAGATACATGAGTGGCCAGGTGATATTCAAGAGTGTGGTTGGCAAAATAATGGCTGCCCCAAATATTCATGTCCTTATCCCTGGAACCTATGAATATGTTACCTTACATGGCAAAAGGGTCTTTGCAGATTTGATTAACGTTAAGCACCTTAATCACAGGAAAGATGAGTTTGGATTAACTAGATGGCCCCAATCTAATCACACAAATGCTTGAAAGCATGGAACTTTTACAGCTGTAGCCCAAGAGACACGTGACTACAGGAGAACAGTAAGAAAGGTGCAGTGTTGCTGCCTTTGAAGATGAAGGAAGGTGGCCAGAAGCCAAAGGTAGGTGAGTGGTCTCTAGAAGCTGAAAAAGGCAAGAAATTTTCCCTAGAGTCTCCAGAAAGGAATGCAGTCCTGCTGACACCCCGATTTTAGTCCAGTGAGACCCATGCTGGACTACAGACCTGGAAGAGGTAAATTTGTGTTGTTTTAATCCACTAAACTTATGGTAATTTGTTACAGCAACTTCATAAAACTAATATAGGGACAGATTTAGACTACATGAAGGCAGTACGAGTTGCACCTGCTCAGAAATCTTTAGCATCCTCTTTCCCACTGCTTTCAATCTCAACTTTCCTGCCCAGCTCTTCAGATTATGTGTACCCTTCCCATGTTGTTCTCAATAGTGGCCCCTCCTTGCTGGGTGATCAGGCTACTCCTCTTCCTGACCCGTGACTTCCTGAGGCTGTGCTCAGTTTTCTAACTGCAGGAGATGTTCCTTTCCCAGGAAGCTATCCCCTCTTCCAGTGCTTTTCTTGATTACCTCTGCCCTCTCTGTTCTTCATCTTCTCTGATTAGCTGCAGCATTGATGTCCAGGAGACACAATTAGCACTCCATTATATTCATACATTTCATCTGTGCTACATAATACTAGCTTTTCCCCTTGCCTCCCGTCCTTTCCCCTTTTCTTTTTCCTTTTCTTTTCGAGACAGGGTCTTGCTCTGCCATCCAGGATGGAGTACAGTGGTGTGATCACGGCTTACTGCAGCCTTGACCTCCCACGCTTAAGTGATCCTCCCACCTCAGCCTCCTGAGTAGCTGGGACTGTAGGCGCTTGCCATTACATCAGCTAAATTTTCACATATTTTGAAGAGATAGAGTCTCCCTAATCTTGCCTAAGCTGTTCTCGAGCTGCTAGGCTCAACAAATCTTCCCATCTTGGCCTCCTGAAGTGTTAGGATTACAGGTATGAGGTACCAGTTTTTCTTAGTGTTTAATGTATTACTTGCGTTTTGTATTGTTGCTACTTTAAAAAATGCCACCTAGTATTCTGAAATCTATCAGAAAGTGTGATACGGTGAAAAGATCATGTATTTTGGATTCTGGGTAAGCAATTTCCTAGCTGTGCATTTTGGGCAAGATACTTAACCTCTCTGAGCCTCAGTTTTCTTATGTGTAGAATTCAGATGATACCTACTTCACAGGATTTTTGTAAGGATTACATCACTGTACTATTCTTACTTCCTAGGTTGCTGGAGGGCAGAGAAAGTGTCTTACTCCTTTATGCTATTGACATCTACCACAGTGCTTAAGCACCCAGTAGGCATACAGATTGACCTCAGTTTATTGTCAGACTTTTGCATCTTGTCAGATATTTTCCCATTGTTTCTATACTTGTACACCCCTCTCAACTTACCTTTCATGCAACATTC
Source organism: Pan troglodytes (assembly GCF_028858775.2). NCBI lineage: Eukaryota > Metazoa > Chordata > Mammalia > Primates > Hominidae > Pan > Pan troglodytes. The sequence continues at coordinate 63,205,612 of NC_086015.1, forward strand.
TATTAATAGAGTATTAAAAGTCTATTAAGTCTTAATAAGTCTTATCAATTAAAAGTCTTAAGCATCTATTATCACTGTCTTAAAAGTCCTAGCTTATTGTATTGTCTGTTTAACTTCTGACAGACCTCTAAGTTAATTTTACAAAATATTTCTTGAGCATGACCTCTTTGAAATAAATCTCCCCTGCCTGTCCATGGCTATTCCCCATAGACTCACTTCCAGTCGCCCATTTTATATTATTTCCCGATGACAACACTCTAACTCCACAAAGCCGGCTTGCTATTTTTTGATGCTCTTTTTCAGCTTTCACTTGCTATGGACACCACTTCAGATTTGTTGCCCTTGGATGCAGGTGTTTCTGAGATAGGCAGGGTGTTTTATAATATATGAGTACTTTCACTGCCTGCATTCTGAAGATTTGGAGATGCAGGTTATCTGCTCTTGAAACCTTCTTTGCTTTTTTCATGGTTCTAAGTTTCATCACTGTTTCAATAAGCATTAACTCTTGATTGCTCTCTTTGGCCGCATTTTTCAGCTTTAAATGTGCTTTTTTTTCTACTGCCCATATGAGCCAGGGAGCAGAGGCTTTCATGTCTTCAGGAAGTCTCTCTTCCTCCTTCTTCTCTGATTACATCCTGCTGATATCCTTATGAAGTCTGGATCTTTTGTCAGATGAACTTTGCTTCCTACCATTGCACCGTGATACATTTTTATGCTAGCATTATAGTGTCTGATATCTGCTTGGCTTGGACTTGCTGTCAGTAATCTTTATAGGTGAGATGATTTATTGTGGAAAATTGAATCCCAAAAGTGTCTTAAGAAACTGTTTTTTTCTTTTGGTGTAGATTTTAGGAGAGACCTTCTTTCCTGCTTTCATTGATTTCCTGTGGCTGCGTGATATTTGCAAAGAGTTCCAGCCTAACATCTCTTTTTGTAAATCAGCAGTCAATTCTTTGAGACTATTTTTAGCTCTAGAATGTTTAATAAGCCTTTCCCTTTATATATGATCAATATGGTGGTTCTAAACTGGTGCGCCTGGACTTCTTACAGGAATGTCCCCAAACTTTGGTCAATGTGTAAAATTTAATTTTGCTAACACTGAGTCATACAGTTTTGCTGTTAGGGTGTTGTTTGTCACATGAATTGTTGACCTGAACAGATCCTATAATGCACTATACTTTGGGGTGCTGCTTGTGGCAAACGTGCATTTCAAAGTATAGCATAATGTCAACTTAGTGTCAAAGAAAGGGTTTCCATTTACTGGAACGTTGATTCTTACCCTCCTTAATTCTAAGGGATTGTGGTCAAGGCAGAAAACAGTTCTCAGAGAGAGCTGTGTAAGGTGGCTAAGGGTAGTAGGATGGCCATAGACACTCCTATAGGGGTGTGAAACATGATTATTTTTGTGATACTTCATGTTTTGTAAGTATTTCTGTCTTTTTACAATCTTGTCTTTAGACTTTTGATATTTTCATTTATATCACCAAAAAAGTATAATATGTGAAGGAATACATGCCGTGAACATACTAAGGTTTATTCTGGGCAGGCCTAAAGAGAAGGAAGGCTTACTATGCTGTCTGTATTATTTTCATTTGGGTTAGGGAGGAAGTGGGCCTTTCACATTATTAATGACTCTTCAGGAAGTAGTGTCCTCATTGCCCTTTAACTTTTTGAAAGTAGATGGCAGCATACCTATAGCTACTTCCAAAAATAGGACTGTGATTTTCTGAAATGCTCTCTTTTGTTCTTCGGAGATGCTCCATGATCTCCCTTTGTGCCCTCCATCACCTACAGATTGCAGAAGTGGGCAGGTGGGCTGGAAGCAGCCTTTTTCCCACAAAGCTGTTTGTGAATTTCCTTGCATGGTTTCATCAGGGCAAGTATTCAGAGTTTTCTAGTAGTAATTAATGGTATCCTTCCCTTGCATGATAATAAGGATAACAACCAGACCTATGTAGACCAGATTCTGTTGCTCATAAACTCCATGCTGTTGTTAATACATTTGGTTGGATTTGTAACGAGAAGGGCTAGGCATTTTCTTACTTGCTTTTTCATCGTACAATACTTGGAGTCCCTTTATTGAAAGTTCCAGAGCTATTGTACTTGTGACAAAATACAATAGGTTATCAGATTTTACTGAGGACCATTTTCAGAAATTGGTAATCTTGCCTGATTAATATATTAAAAAATACTTAATGAGTATTTATCACATTCAAGTCCCCAAGGGAAAGCTCCAAGAAAGTCAGTGGAATGGGGATCCAGATACCTATATTAAATCAATACAGCATCGTAGATTTCTGCAGTTTTCTTTGGTACCGTGTTTGCCTCATTCAGAGCCAAAAAGATCCCTTATGGAAACAGGTTTATGTATTTGAAAATCTCTGGCATTCTTTACTTTAAAAAAGGCTGCAAGTGAAGTAATTGCTATGAACTGTCTTGCTATATGAGGAAACTAGGAACTCTTTTGTTGAAGTTCTCCCCACACAACTACAGACTAGTAACTAGACCTTTATCTGAGTGTTAGTTCTGTATTTCAACCAGAAGGGTGCACTGTTGTATCTTATTTATTGCTTGGGGTTGGTGGGGAGGAAGAAAAGGAACAGAACAATGTTCTTTCCAACCATTATATGTCCTGGTAATTTGCTTTTTCTTTTGAATTTTATTAGCACCCTAGTTCAATTCTTGAATTCCTGGATTCTCTTCACACTTTTCTTAGTACAAGTGAATAAACAGAAAGTTCACAGAGGAAGAAGTTACCAGCATGTTGAAAAACTGACTAAGGAATATTGCCTTACCTTTTCCAAATGTTCTCTCCTCTGAGGGAGGAGTTTATCACCTTTGTTACAGATGGGACAGGTTTGGCAGTAGATGCCTGCAGATGCAGAGCTCTGGAATGTTCCCAGCCTTAACATCTGGGGTACAGCTGGCTTATTCCCAACTTTCTTTCCTGCTTTCCTGGGCTGGGGTTATTGTTTTGGGGCTTAATTACACTCTGGCTCTAAGGAGGAAGACACGATCATCCTCTAGATGTTATTTAGGCCCCCAAATTGGTACTGTTGAGGTATTAGATTTTCACTGGAAAAAATATGTATGTGTTGTCCTTTCTAACTAATTCTTTAAAAAGTCACACATACAACCAAATCAATAACAATAACAAAAAGCCCTTTATCCTGAAAGCTTATTGCTAATGAATCATCCTACATAGACCATGCAAGGAAAGAGCAAGACATACATGAAATACTTGTCTGAAACTTCTTTGGAGATATATTTGTTTTTGGTTATCGTTGCATAGATACAGAAATACATGTTCAGTGTCAGATTTCTCAAGTATGGAATTGACATGGTAAACAGCTAGGAGTTTATTGATACTCTCTTGTTAACACCGTGCATTTCAGATTTCAGATTTCAGAGTTTTCCCATGAATCTTTTTTGTTTTTTCTTTTCTTTTTTTTTTTTTTTTTTGAGATGAAGTTTTGCTCTTGTTGCCCAGGCTGGAGTGCAATGGCACGATCTCGGCTTACTGCAACGTCTGCCTCCCAGGTTCAAGCGAGTCTCCTGCCTCAGCCTCCCTAGTAGCTGGGATTACAGGTGGCTGCCACCACACCTGGCTAATTTTTTGTATTTTTAGTAGAGACGGGGTTTCACTATGTTGGCCAGGCTGGTCTCGAACTCCTGACCTCAGGTGATCCACTGGTCTCGGCCTCCCAAAGTGCTGGGATTACAGGCTTGAGCCACTGCGTCCGGCCTTCCATGAATCTTTCTAATTATACACTATCATGATTTTTAATTAACAACATCTGAAAATATGAAGGGTTGCCTCTTACATAAGAAAGTAAGCACAAAGAAAATGGTAACATCAGCCTCAGGATGTGTGAATGGCTCATCATAATTTTATCTATGTTTAAAATGTAAGGAAAAAGATGAGAAGAAAATATGCCTAAATGAACAATGCCGTTGCCTCTGGATGGTATGATTATGAGAGATTTCTTTCTGCTTTTTGACACTTCTGTACTGTTCAAATTATTTACAATGAGAATATGTTATGTTTATAATTAGAAAAGAAGAAAAAATAGCTTGTCCTGTGCAAACTGAAATAGTCAAAGCAATTTAATAGGAAGTTTCTCAACATCATCTTGTTACAGATACCAGATTTTAGCATTTAAAGGCAAAAGTTTTAAAATGTAAATGGTCATATGCATTTATGGATTTAACATTTAAAAATCAACTTCAACTCAACAACGTCCAATTTCTAAGGGTTGCCTTGCTACGTACACATGAATATTGATTTGAATCCTCAAGTTACCATTTTCATAGTAGTGTCCATCCCTATTCAGCATTCTGTAACCACAGCTAAAGGGCTGACACCTATCTGACTACAAGTCAATAAAATAGCTAGTATCACTCTTCTTTCTTTCTGTTTTTGGGTAAGCCAACTCTTGGACTAAATTAACCCAGTCAACTGATGACCTCTCTATCATGAAAGCACTATGCAAGTAACTAAAAATATTTGGATCAATTAATGACCAAACAGACTCTCCCTAGCACCTGTGCTACTATTTTAGTCTCTTTTGTTTTAGTTTTTTTAAGGTATGCACAGGAGACTGGGCCTGTGCAGCTAAACAAGAACAGTAACCCTTGTTATTGGGATGGTGCCCACTAGGTAGATGGTAGAAGTTTGATTTTGCCTCTGTGGATCCAGTAGGCAGGCATTTTTCAGGCATGGATCTGGGACTAGGATAAAGTTAGTGAGGTGTTTGCCTCACATTAGTCTGTGCCTTATGGATAACTCTGGGAATAGTTAAGCCATGACTGTTTATGTTTCCCATAAAAATATAACTCCCGGCTGGCCGCGGTGGCTTACGCCTGTAATCCCAGCAATTTGGGAGGCTGAGATGGGTGGATCACCTGAGGTCACGAGTTCGAGACCAGCCTGGCCAACATAGTGAAACCCCGTCTCTACTAAAAATACAAAAAATTAGCCAGGCATGGTGGTGGGTGCCTGTAATCCTAGCTAGTCAGGAGGCTGAGGCAGGAGAATCACTTGAACCTGGGAGGTGGAAGTTGCAGTGAACCGAAATTGCACCACTGCATTCCAGCCTGGGCGACAGAGTGAGACTCCATCTCAAAAAATACAAAAATTAGCCAGGTGTGGTGGTGGGCACCTGTAATCCCAGCTACTCAGGAGGCTAAGGCAGGGAATCGCTTGAACCCAGGAGGCAAATGCTGCAGTGAGCTGAGATCACACCACTGCATTCCAGCCTGGGTGACAGAGCGAGACTCCGTCTCAGGAAAAAAAACCAAAAACAAAACTATATATATATATATATATATATATAAAATATATTTTTAATATATGTATATATATAATATATATATATAATATATTTTTAATATATGTATATATATAATATATATAATAAAATATATATTATATGTATAATATATATATATAAAAACTCCAGTGAATAATGTGTGCTTGTATGTAAATACCACAACTTATAGAAACAACTTATCTCTCCTGGAAATTGACTTCTACAACATGTGGCAATTCAAGGTACAGCCAGTGAGCCAGGATGTTGCTGTCCCAAAGGTCTCCAGGGTCACTCAATTAACTGTGACCTAGGTTATACATTTTGCTCTATGAAGGTAACCCCCGCCATGGTCTATTTAAGTCATTTTGCATGTGGATCTATACACATAGTTTGGATATTCCTAAGACTTTTATACAAACGTCAATGGGTCAGTGGTTGGTATTAGTGCTCTGTTGAAAATGTAACCATGGAATTTGAGTTAAAGGAGTAAAAAATTCAAAAGGGTAAATGCCCATTTTTACTGCATCATAATTTTTTTCTGTATTACTACATTGTATTTAATATGAAACTTCAGTATACTATTAATACATGTGTATTTAATTGGAAAATTATTATATATGGCTGACATTTTCACCATTTTTTTTTAGCTCTGTCAAACATGAGGGATATGAAACTCTTCTTTTAAAGGTAGTAAACCACTATGGTAGTTATTCTCTCCATCTCTTGGTGGGAGATGAGGATGTGGTGGGCATATCCGACTCTCCAGTGGAATATGTTTGGGTTAAAAAAGACATATCCTTCTGCACCCACAGTTGAAAATCTTGGATACTGAGTGTTATGGTGCTTCATATATAATATATAATTTTTATAATTGGTATGTACTTAGCTTATTCTTACTAGATACCAAGCAAAGAGGAACTTTATTCTTGTTTATTTCTTGTTTCACAAAGGTTATGAAATGATTTCCTTAGTCATCTTTCTAGCCTTATAGACTTAGTACCTGTAGTATTATGATATAATTAATATATATTTGATCTTTATTCCTAGTTTCTGGCACAGAGATCCTAAAACCCTTGGGATTTCTTGAATGATAAGGAATATAGGAGCATCTTTTATTATTCATAATAAGCCCCTTCCAACCATACTTGAGCTAGTGCTAATGAAGTACTCTTGGGAGGATGGGGGCCGGTAGCCGAAGGAACCAACCATGTGATTGGAAGCTTAGAACTTTTAACCCCACCCTCTGACCTCCTTAGTCACTGGTGACCAACAATCTAGTCCCAACCATGCCTATGTAATGAAGCCTTCATAAAAACCCCAAATGAGGTTTGGAGAACTTTTGGCTCAGTGAAAAAGTGTGCGTCTATGTGCTGGGAGGGTGGTGCACCCCAGACTCCATAGCGACAGAAGCTCCTGTGCCCAAGACCCTTCCAGACCTTACCTTATGTCCCTCTTCATCTGGCTATTCATTTGCATCCTTTAAAATGTCCTCTATAATAAATTGGTAACAGTAAGTGAGCTATTCTAGCACATTTTGGTACCTGAGGAGGGGATCATGGGAACCTCTGATTTGTGACCAAATTGGACAGAAGTTGTGGGTAACCTGGGGACCCACTACTTGTGATTGGCATCTAAAGTGAGAGGTAGTCTTATGGGATTGAACCCTTCACTTGTGGGGTCAGTGCTAACTCTGGGAATTTAGTGTCAGAATTAAGTGATAGGATGCCTATTAGGTGTACTCTAAGAATTGGAGAATTTGTTGGTGTGGTGGAAACTCTTAAACATTTGGTGGTGTGTTTTTTGAGTGAGTATAGAAAAAATTTGTTTTTCCTTTAGTGCTCCTTTGTAGCACTAAACCTTGGGCACAGTTGATGCTTACTGAATATTTTAGAATTGAATTGATATTTGATATGTAAATGATTCCAAAGATTACCAGAATAAAGAAAATGCTTTTGAATTTCAAAGACATTTCAGGCATGAATTCAAGTGTGAACTATCACATTTGGAGTTTAGGGACTATCTGATTAATTTGAGGCTGGTGGTACAGGGCAGATCACCATGTACAAGAGCTGTCCCGATCGACCTCATGCAACCACCTCCTGAAGACAGGATACCATCTTGTTGGAACACTGCTCTTACAGACAGGCATCCGAAAGCTAGCCATTCCATCCTTCTTGTATTACTGTTTACCCGATAGATTTTTTTTTTTCAATCATTTACTTTCGACCTCTATGTGTCTTTATATTTAAAGGGCATCTTCTGTAGGCAGTATATGTATGTGTGTGTACATATATATATATATATATATATATATATATACACACACATGGGTTTTGAAAGAAAACTTTCTGATAGTCTTTCCTTTTACATTGGAGTGTTTAGACAATTAATGTCTAGTGTAATTACTGATGTGGTTGAGGTTAGACCTACCATTTCATTATTTGTTTTAACTTGTCTGCTCTATTTTTTTGTAACTCTTATTTCTGGTCTTTTTGAGGGGATTACTTGAATATTTTGTAGAATTTTGCTCCATTTGGATTTTCTTATTAATTTTTAAACAATACTTATTTGTATTATTATTTCAGTGGCTGCTTTGGGAATCATACTGAAACTCCTTTGGTGTTCACAGTCTACCTGCAGTTAACCTCATAACTCTTTGTGTAAAATGTAGAAATCTTGCAACTCCATATCCCTCATCTTTCATGTTTTATGTTTTTAAGCAACTATTTTATTAATTAGATATGTATATGTGATAAACCTTGTAAAACAATGTTATTATTTTTGCTTTAAACACTTGTATGGTTTATTTAAATCAGGAGGAAAACAAAATGAAAATAAAGTTTTTTGCATATACATAGGCATTTACCACTTCTAATGCTTCTTTTCGTTTTTTTGAGGCTCTAAGTTTTCATCTGGTGTGATTTTTCTCTAGCCTTAAGAACTGTGAGCTTTTAAAGTGAAAATCTTTTGATAATGGAGTCTTTTCATTTTCTTTTATCTCCAAATGCCTTTATTTCACCTTCATTTTTAAAAATAGCTTTATTGACATAATTGATATGCAATAAACTGCACATATTTAATGTTTAAAATCTGAGTTTGGACATATATGCCCACACCCATGAAACCATCACCACAATCAAAGTAATTAATAGATATATCCATCACCTCCAAAAGTTTTTTTTTATTATACTTTAAGTTTTAGGGTACATGTGCACAACGTGCAGGTTTGTTACATATGTATATATGTGCCATGTTGGTGTGCTGCACCCATTAACTCGTCATTTAACATTAGGTATATCTCCTAATGCTATCCCTCCCCCAACCCCCTACCCCACAACAGGCCCCGGTGTGTGATGTTCCCCTTCCTGTGTCCATGTGTTCTCATTGTTCAATTCCCACCTATGAGTGAGAACATGAGGTGTTTGGTTTTTTGTCCTTGCAATAGTTTGCTGAGAATGATGGTTTCCAGCTTCATCCATGTCCCTACAAAGGACATGAACTCATCATTTTTTATGGCTGCATAGTATTCCATGGTGTATATGTACCACATTTTCTTAATCCAGTCTATCATTGTTGGACATTTGGGTTGGTTCCAAGTCTTTGCTATTGTGAATAGTGCAGCAATAAACATACCTGTGCATGTGTCTTTATAGCAGCATGATTTATAATCCTTTGGGTATATACTCAGTAATGGGATTGCTGGGTCAAATGGTATTTCTAGTTCTAGATCCCTGAGGAATTGCCACACTGACTTCCACAATGGTTGAACTAGTTTACAGTCCCAGCAATGTGTAAAAGTGTTCCTATTTCTCCACATCCTCTCCAGCACCTGTTGTTTCCTGACTTTTTAATGATCGCCATTCTAAATGGTGTGAGATGGTATCTCATTGCATCACCTCCAAAAGTTTTATTGTATCTCTATTGTGTGTGTGTGTGTGTGTGCACATGCTAGGAAAACTTAACATGAAATCTACCCTCTTGGCAAATGTTTAGGTGTATAATACAGTATTGTTGACAGCACTATGCTGTACCTCTAGAGCTAATTTATCTTGGATAACTAAAACTTTCTACCAATAGAGCAACTCCCCATTTCCCCCTTACCCTGGGCACCAGTAACCACCATTCTATTCTCTGATTCTAAGACCTTGACTATTTCACCTACCTCATACAAGTGAAATTATACAGTATTTGTCCTTTTGTGACTGGCTTATTTTATTTAGCCTAAAATCTTTCAGGTTCATCCATGTTGTGGCAAATGGCAAGATTTCCTTCCATATGGAAGATGCATCTGACAGCAATAGCGTAACTTAAGGAAACCCTGAGGATGACCCTATGGTCTAAAAAGAATGGTATTGGGATTTCTGAATTAAGGAATGTGGGAGTGGCCACCCAGAGATTCACTCCGATATATGAAGGACATCCTGGCCAACCCTTTGGAATAAGGACATACTGGGGATTGAGGCTTTTGTTTTGAATTAAATGAAGGTTGCTAGGTGGAGGGTGCTAAGTAAAAAATGCTATATAAAACAGCATGTTTTTTACAAACAGTAGCGGTTCTCCTGTCTAGCTCACCACCACTGGACTATCTTTGTATGTAAGCCCCTACAATAAACCCCATGTCTCATTCACTGTCTCTGGGTCTCTTCTTCGGCCTCTCAGACATGAGTCAATAGGGGTCCAGCATGACACCTTCTTTTTTAATACTGAATAATATTCCATTTGATGTACATATCACATTGTCTTTATCAGTTGATGGATATTTGGGTTATTTTTACAACTTGTCTATTGTAAATACTGCTGCGAGGAACATGGGGGTGCAGATATCTTTTTGAGATCCTGATTTCAATTATTTTGGGCACATTCCCAGAAGCGGGGTTGCTGGATAAGGTGTTAGTTCTATTTTCATTTTTTTGAGGAATCTCCATACTTTCTCCACAGCAGCTGTACAATTTTACATTCCCACCAACAGTGTAGAAGAGTTCTAATTTCTCCACATCTTCACCAAACTGTTATTTTCTTACCTTTTTATTTTTATTTTATTTTTTAATGATAGCTATCCTAATTGGGGTAAGATGATATCACATGTAGTTTTGATTTGCATTTTTCTAGTCTTAGTGATGTTGACATATTTTTGTGTATCTCTTGGTTATTTGTATGTCTTATTTGGAGAAATGTCTATTCATCATTTGCCCATTTTTAAATTGGTTATTTGTTTTTTGCTATTCAGTTGTGGTTGTCGCTTTGTTATTTTAGATATTAACCTATTATCAGATATATGGTTTGTAAATCTTTTCTTCCATTCCATAAGTTGCCTTTTCATTCTGTTTATTGTTTCCTCTGCTGTACAAATGACAGTTTCATATGTCTATTTTTTCTTTTTGGTGTCTGTGCTTTCGGTGTCATCACGTAAGATCAATGTCAAGTAGCTTTCTCCCTATGTTTTCTTCTAGGAATTTTACAGTTCGGGGTCTTTTTAAAAATTTTTTATACTTTAAGTTCTAGGGTACATGTGCACAACATGCAGATTTGATACATAGGTATACATGTGCCAGGTTGGTTTGCTGCATCCATCAACTTATCATTTACATTACGTATTTCTCCTAATGCTATCCCTCCCCTTGCCCCCCACCCCCCACACACAGGCTCCGGTGTGTGATGTTCCCCGCCCTGTGTCCAAGTGATCTCATTGTTCAGTTCCCACTTATGAGTGAGAACATGCAGTGTTTGGTTTTCTGTCCTTGTAATAGTTTGCTGAGAATGATGGTTTCCAGCTTCATCCATGTCCCTGCAAAGGACATGAGCTCATCCTTTTTTATGGCTGCATAGTATTCCATGGTGTATACGTGCCACATTTTCTTAATCCAGTCTGTCACTGTTGGACATTTGGGTTGGTTCCAAGTCTTTGCTATTGTGAATGGTGCCGTAATAAACATACGTGTGCATGTGTCTTTATAGCAGCATGATTTATAATCCTTTGGGTATATACCCAGTAATGGGATTGCTGGGTCAAATGGTAATTCTACTTCTAGATCCTTGAGGAATTGCCACATTGTCTTCCACAATTGTTGAACTAATTTACACTCCCTCCAACTGTCTAAAAGTGTTCCTATTTCTCCACATCCTCTCCAGCACCTGTTGTTTCCTTACTTTTTAATGATCGCCATTCTAACTGGCGTGAGATGGTATCTCACTGTGGCTTTGATTTGCATTTCTCTGATGACCAGTGATGATGAGCATTTTTTCATGTGTCTGTTGGCTGCATAGATGTTTTCTTTTGAGAAGTGTCTGTTCACATCCTTTGCCCACTTTTTGATGGGGTTGGTTGTTTTTTTCCTGTAAATTTGTTTGAGTTCTTTGTAGATTCTGGATATTAGCCCTTTGTCAGATGGGTAGATTGCGAAAAATTTTCTCCCATTCTGTGGGTTGCCTGTTCACTCTGATGGTAGTTTCTTTTGCTGTGCAGAAGCTCTTTAGTTTAATTAGATCCCATTTGTCAATTTTGGCTTTTGTTGCCATTGCTTTTGGTGTTTTAGATGTGAAGTCCTTGCCCATGCCTATGCCCTAAATGGTATTGCGTAGGTTTTCTTCCAGGGTTTTTATGGTTTCAGGTCTAACATTTAAGTCTTTAATCCATCTTGAATTAATTTTAGTATAAGGTGTAAGGAAGAGATCCAGTTTCAGCTTTCTACATATGGCTAGCCAGTTTTCCCAGCACCATTTATTAAATAGGGAATCCTTTCCCCATTTCTTGTTTTTGTCAGGTTTATCAAAGATCAGATGGTTGTAGATGAATGGTGTTATTTCTGAGGCCTCTGTTCTGTTCCATTGGTCTATATCTCTGTTTTGGTACCAGTACTGTGCTGTTTTGGTTACTGTAGCCTTGTAGTATAGTTTGAAGTCAGGTAGCCTGATGCCTCCAGCTTTGTTCTTTTTGCTTAGGATTGTCTTGGCAATATGGGCTCTTTTTTGGTTCCATATGAACTTTAAAGTAGTTTTTTTCCAATTCTGTGAAGAAAGTCATTGGTAACTTGATGGGGATGGCATTGAATCTATAAATTACTTTGGGCAGTATGGCCATTTTCACGATATTGACTCTTCCTATCCATGAGCATGGAATATTCTTCCATTTATTTGTGTCCTCTTTTATTTCCTTGAGCAGTGGTTTGTAGTTCTCCTTGAAGAGGTCCTTCACATCCCTTGTTAGTTGGATTCCTAGGTATTTTATTCTCTTTGTAGCAATTGTGAATGGGAGTTCACTCATGATTTGGCTCTCTGTTTGTCTGTTAATGGTGTATAGGAATGCTTGTGATTTTTGCACATTGATTTTGTATCCTGAGACTTTGCTGAAGTTGTTTATCAGCTTAAGGAGATTTTGGGCTGAGATGATGGGGTTTTCTAAATATGAAATCATGTCATCTGCAAACAGGGACAATTGGACTTCCTCATTTCCTAATTGAATACCATTTATTTATTTCTCTTGCCTGATTGCTCTGGCCAGAACTTCCAACACTATGTTGAACAGGAGTGGTGAGAGAGGACATCCCTGTCTTGGGCCGGTTTTCAAAGGGAATGCTTCCAGTTTTTCCCCATTCGTTGGCTGTGGGTGTGTCATAAATAGCTATTATTATTTTGAGATATGTTCCATCAATACCCAGTTTATTGAGAGTTTTTAGCATGAAGGGCTGTTGAATTTTTCAAAGGCCTTTTCTGCCTCTATTGAGATAATCATGTGGTTTTTGTTGTTGGTTCTGTTTATGTGATGGATTACATTTATTGATTTGTGTATGTTGAACCAGCCTTGCATCCCAGGGATGAAGTCAACTTGACCGTGGTGGAGAAGCTTTTTGATGTGCTGCTGGATTCGGTTTGCCAGTATTTTATTGAGGATTTTTGCATCGATGTTCATCAGGGATACTGGTCTAAAATTCTCTTTTTTGGTTGTGTCTCTGCCAGGTTTTGGTATCAGGATGATGTTTACCTCATAAAATGAGTTCGGTAGGAGTCCCTCTTTTTCTATTGATTGGAATAGTTTCAGAAGGAATGGTACCAGCTCCTCTTTGTACCTCTGGTAGAATTCATCTGTGAATCCATCTGGTCCTGGGCTTTTTTGGTTGGTAGGCTCTTATTTGTTTCCTCAATTTCAGAGCCTGTTATTGGTCTATTCAGAGATTCAACTTCCTTCTGTTAGTCTTGGGAGGGTGTATGTGTCAAGGAATTTATCCATTTCTTCTAGATTTTCTAGTTTATTTGCATAGAGGTGTTTATGGTATTCTCTGATGGTAGTTTATATTTCTGTGGGATCAGTGGTGATATCCCTTTATCATTTTTTATTGCATGTATTTGATTCTTCTCTCTTCTTTATTAGTCTTGCTAGTGGTCTATCAATTTTGTTGATCTTTTCAAAAAACCAGCTCCTGGATTCATTGATTTTTTTGAAGGGTTTTTCATGTCTCTATCTCTTTCAGTTCTGCTCTGATCTTAGTTATTTCTTGCCTTCTGGTAGCTTTTGAATGTGTTTGCTCTTGCTTCTCTAGTTCTTTTAATTGTGGTATTAGGGTGTTGATTTTAGATCTTTCCTGCTTTCACTTGTGGGCATTTAGTGCTATAAATTTCCCTCTACGCACTGCTTTAAAAGTGTCCCAGAGATTCTGGTACATTGTATCTTTGTTCTCATTGGTTTCAAAGAACATCTTTATTTCTGCCTTCATGTCCTTATTTACCCAGTAGTCATTCAGGAGCAAGTTGTTCAGTTTCCATGTAGTTGTGTGGTTTTGAGTGAGTTTCTTAATCCTGAGGTCTAATTTGATTGCCCTGTGGTCTGAGAGACAGTTTGTTGTGATTTCCATTCTTTTACATTTGCTGAGGAGTGCTTTACTTCCAATTATGTGGTCAATTTTAGAATAAGTGTGATGCAGTGCTGAGAAGAATGTATATTCTATTGATTAGGGGTGGAGAGTTCTCTAGATGTCTATTAGGCCTGCTTGGTCCAGAGTTGTGTTCAGGTCCTGGATATCCTTGTTAACCTTCTGTCTTGTTGATCTGTTTAATATTGACAGTGGGGTGTGAAAGTCTCCTATTATTATTGTGTGGGAGTCTAAGTCTCTTTGTAGGTCTCTAAGGACTTGCTTTATGAATCTGGGTGCTCCTGTATTGGGTGCATATATATTTAGGACAGTTAGCTCTTCTTGTTGAATTGATCCCTTTACCATTATGTAATAGCCTTCTTTGTCTCTTTTGATCTTTGTTGGTTTAAAGTCTGTTTTATCAGAGACTAGGATTGCAACCCCTGCTTTTTTTTTTGCTTTCCATTTGCTTGGTAGATCTTCCTCCATCCCTTTATTTTGAGCCTATGTGCGTCTTTGCACATGACATGGGTCTCCTGAATACAGCACACTGATGGGTCTTGACTCTTTATCCTATTTGCTAGTCTGTGTCTTTTAATTGGGGCGTTTAGCCCATTTACATTTAAGGTTAATATTGTTATGTGTGAATTTGATCCTTTCATTATGATGTTCACTGGTTAGTTTGCCTGTTAATTGATGCAGTTTCTTCATAGCATCGATGGTCTTTACAATTTGGCCTTTTCTTTCAGTGGCTGGTACTGGTTGTTTCTTTCCACATTTAGTGCTTCCTTCAGGAGCTCTTGTAAGGCAGGCCTTGTGGTGACAAAATCTCTGAGCATTTGCTTGTCTGTAAGGGATTTTATTTCTCCTTCACTTATGAAGCTTAGTTTGGCTGGATATGAAATTCTGGGTTGAAAATTCTTTTTAAGAATGTTGGATATTGGCCCCCACTCTCTTCTGGCTTGTAGGGTTTCTGCTGAGATATCCACTGTTAGTCTGATGGGCTTCCCTTTGTGGGTAACTCGACCTTCCTCTCTGGCTGCCCTTCACACTTTTTCCTTCATTTCAACCTTGGTGAATCTGACGATTATATGTCTTGGGGTTGCTCTTCTCAAGGAATATCTTTGTGGTGTTCTCTGTATTTCCTGAATTTGAATGTTCGCCTGCCTTGCTATGTTGGGTAAGTTCTCCTGGATAATACCCTGAAGAATGTTTTCCAACTTGGTTCCATTCTCCCCATCACTTTCAGGTACACCAATCAAACGTAGATTTGGTCTTTTCACATAGTCCCATATTTCTTGGAAGCTTTGTTCATTTCTTTTTACTCTTTTCTGTAACCTTGTTTTCTTGCTTTATTTCATTAATTTGATCTTCAATCATTGATACCCTTTTTTCCACTTGATCGAATCAGCTACTGAAGCTTGTGCATGCATCACGAAGTTCTCGTGCCATGGTTTTCAGCTCCATCAGGTCATTTAAGGTCTTCTCTACACTGTTTATTCTAGTTAGCCATTCGTCTAATCTTTTTTAAAGGTTTTAACTTCCTTGAGATGGGTTCGAACATCCTCCTTTAGCTTGGAGAAGTTTGTTATTACTGACTTTCTGAAGCCTACTTCTGTCAACTCATCGAAGTCATTGTCCATCCAGCTTTGTTCTGTTGCTGGCAAGGAGCTGTGATCCTTTGGAGGCAAAGAGACGCTCTGAATTTTGGAATTGTCAGCTTTTCTGCTCTGGTTTCTCCCCATCTTTGTGGTTGTATCTACCTTTGGTCTTTGATGTTGGTGACCTACAGATGGGGTTTTGGTGTAGATGACCTTTTTGTTGATGTTGATGCTATTCCTTTCTGTTTGTTAGTTTTCCTTCTAACAGTCAGTTCCCTCAGCTGCAGGTCTGTTGGAGTTTGCTGGAGGTCCACTCCAGACACTGTTTGCCTGGGTATCACCAGCAGAGGCTGCAGAACAGCAAATATTGCAGAACAGCAAATATTACTGCCTGATCCTTCCTCTGGAAGCTTCATCCCAGAGGGGCAGCCTCCCATATGAGGTGTCTGTTGACCCCTACTGGGAAGTGCCTCCCAGTTAGGCTACATGGGGGTCAGGGACCCACTTGAGGAGGCAGTCTGTCCGTTCTCAGAGCTCCAATGTCGTGGCAGGAGAACCACCGCTCTCTTCAGAGCTGTCAGACAGGGATGTTTAAGTCTGCAGAAGTTGTCTGCTGCCTTTTGTTCAGCTATGCCCTGCCTACAGAGGTGGAGTGTAGAGGCAGCAGGCCTTGTTGAGCTGTGGTGGGCTCCACCCAGTTCGAGCTTCCTGGCTGCTTTGTTTACCTACTGAAGCCTCAGCAATGGCAGATGCCCCTCCCCCAGCCAGGCTGCCATCTCGCAGATTGATTTCAGACCGCTGTGCTAGCAGTGAGCAAGGCTCTGTGGGTGTGGGAGCCACTGAGCCAGGCACAGGAGAGAATCACCTTGTCTGCCAGTTGCTAAGACCTTGGGAACAGCACAGTATTGAGCAGGAGTGTCCCGTTTTTCCAGATAGTCTGTCACGGCTTCCCTTGGCTAGGAAAGTCTTCCACACCTTCTAGATTATATAGGAAGACCCCAAGATTTATGAGTTTTATTTTTTATATTTTAGTCTTTATCTAAAATTCCACCTATATTTTGTTTCAGATGGATAGTTAATTTGGTCTGTACCATTTAAACCATCCATCCTTCCCTAGCTGAATTGAAGTAAAATTTCTAGTATATCTCTATATATCATATATCTGTAGATCTATATTTATACCCATCATATTTTATATATAATATTATGTGTGTGTGTGTGTGTATGTGTGTTTAATCTTCATATTTAGAGGACTTATAGGGACCTGGCTCTGGAGTCTCTATTTATTACACTGATATCCCAGTATATATTCTAGTGTCATTATGATATGATTTTGATGATGGTAGAAGTGAAGTAAGTTCCAACATATAATAAGACAAGTCATCCTTCATTGTTCTTCTTCATATTTTTCTTAGTTAATTCTGGGGTATTTCCTCTTAGGTCTAAGTTTTAAGATGAATGGATCTATTTCTTAAAAGTGTCTCATGTCAGTTTTAATAGCATTGAATTTGTATATTTATTTTGGCAGTCTTTTGTTTATTTTTAAGTCTTCTCATTCAATAATATAATAGTTCTTTCCATTTGTTCAGAAAGATCTTGACTTCTATGTATTTATATGGTATCTAGTTCTTTGCTAAATTCTCTCATTAATTTTAATGAGTAGTTTAGTATAGTCTCTTGGATTTTCAAGGCATAATCCTATAACCAAAACATATTATTTCTTATTTTCTAATATTTATACCTATTATTTTATTTTCTTGCTCTGTTATATTCTCTCAAACCCTAACATTACTATTAAACACTAAAGATGATAACAAGTATCTGTCTAGTTCCCAACTTCAATTAAAATGCGTTCAGTGTTTCATGATTTAGGATGATATTTTTCAGTCATTGGTAAATCATCTTTATTATACTTAAGGCATTGGCTTACATTCTATTTTTATGTTGCTTTCATGTCAGTGATGGCTGCCTTATTTTATCAAATGCCTGCAAATATTGATATAATCATATGGTTTTTTCCCTTTATTTAGTGATATGTTACATTCCTGGAATATGCCTTAGTTGATTACATGGAATTATTATTTTTTGGTCAATTGTTGAATTTCATTGCTAATATGTTATTTACCAATTTTAATCCTTATTCATAAATTGTATTGCTCTACAATTCTCTGTTGTTTTTGATTTGGAATCATGCTCAGTTGTTTTAAAAGATGAATGGATGAATTTTTTTTTATTCTATGAATTGTGATAATTTACATCACACCAGAACAAACTCTTCTTTACCTAGCTGAATTTAGCTGTCAATCCCTCTAGTCCTGGTAACTTTTAAAATATCCTTTTAATAATAAATACATTATTTTGTATGCTAGTTAATTTAAATTTTTTACTTTATCTTATGATAGTTTTGATAATTTATATTTTGATATAACATAATTTTATAGCTTCAAATGAAGGAATTTAATGCTATATGTATTTCTTTTACTGTGTCCAGTAAAATGTGGATTTTTGGCTACAGGTGTTCTAGCCTTGTTACCTAGATAATTTTTAATCTCACTTTTGATTTATTCTTTGACACAAGGCATTATATAGGTATGTGCTTCTTAATCTCCAAATATTGAATATTACTTTACTGTCTGCTTCATAATTTATTTTCAGTATTATTGGGTCATGGTCAGAGCAAGTGGCTTATATATGCTCTACTTTAAAACATTTGTTAAAAAATATTTTCTTAAAAGTTTTTAAAATCAAGTATGGAGTCAGATTTTATGAATGAAAATATTCATTCAACAAATGTTCGTTGAACTCAATTCCATGCCAGGCTCTTTTCTTTTTCTTTCTTTTTTTTTTTTTTTTTTGAGACAGAGTCTTGCTCTGTCCCCTGGGCTGGAGTGCAGTGGCTTGATCTTGGCTCACTGCAAGCTCCGCCTCCCAGGTTCATGCCATTCTCCTGCCTCAGCCTCTCGAGTAGCTGGGACTACAGGTGCCCGCCACCATGCCTGGCTAATTATTTTTGTATTTTTAGTAGAGATGGGGTTTCACTGTGTTAGCCAGGATGGTTTCAATATCCTAACCTCATGATCTGCCTGCCTCGGCCTCCCAAAGTACTGGGATTACAGGCATGAACCACCACGCCTGGACCATGCCAGGCCCTTTTCAAAGTGCTGGTGATACAGCAGTGAAGAACACAGACATATACCTCACCTCATGGAGTTTACATTTTAATGAAGTTACAGTATTCCATTGAGAAAGAAATATATGATCAAATTTATTTTTTCATTCAATTCCCCCATGTTTATACTTATTTTTTGCATATAACTACATCTACTCAACTCTAAAAAGTTTTTCACTGTTTTTCTTGTTCATCAAGCTCTACTTTATTTGTAATATTTTTGCTGTGTATTTTAGATGCTTTGTTTTTTGATGACTACTGATTTATAACTGCTAGAGACTCTTCATAAATTATGCTTTTCATAATTATGTGATATCCCCTATATTAGATTTAGTCTCTGTATTAAGTCTGTTTCCATGCTGCTAACAAAGACATACCTGAGACTGTGTAATTTATTTAAAACAAGAAGTTTAATGGACTTAGTTCCACATGGCTGGGGAGGCCTCACAACTATGGCAGAAGATGAAGAAGGAGCAAGGCACATCTTACATGGCAGCAGGGAAGAGGACGTGTGCAGGGGAACTGCCCTTTATGAAACCATCAGATCCCATGAGACTTACTCACTATCATGAGAACAGCACAGAGAAAAACCACACCCATGATTCAATTACTTCCCACCAGGTCCCTCCCACAACAAATGGGGTTTATGGGAGCTACAATTTCAGATGAGATTTGGGTGGAGACACAGCCAAACCATATTATTCCACCCCAGCCCCTCCCAAATCTCATGCCCTCACATTTCAAAACCAATCTTGCCTTCCCAACAGTCCCTCAGTCTGAATTAGTCTAAGTCTAATTTCAGAATTAACTCAAAATTCCAGGTCCAAAGTCTCATCTGAGACAAGGAAAGACCCTTCTGTCTATGTGCATATAAAATAAAAAAAGCAAGTTAGTTACTTCCTAGATACAATGGGGGTACAGGAATTGGGTAAACACAGCCATTTTGAATGAGAGAAATTGGCCAAAATGAAGACACTACAAACCCCATGGAAGTCCAAAATCCAGCAGAGCCCTCAGATCTTAAAGCTCCAAAATGATCTCCTTTGACTCCATGTCGCACATCCACGTAACACTGATGCAAGAAGTGGGCTCCCATGGCCTTGGGCAGCTCTGCCTCTGTGGCTCTGAGGGTACAGCCCCCCTCCTGGCTGCTTTCACAGGCTGGCATTCAGTGCCTGGGGCTTTTCCAGGTGCCCAGTGCAAGCTGTCAGTGGATCTAGCATTCTGTATTCTGGAGGACGGTGGCCCTCTTCTCCGAGCTCCACTCAGTGGTGCCCCAGTAGGGACTCTGTGTGGGGACCCGAACCCCACATTTTCCTTCCACAGTGCCTTAGCAGATGTTCTCCATGAGGACCCCAACCCTACAGCAAACTTTTGCCTGGACATCCAGGCATTTCCATACATCCTCTGAAATCCAGGCAGAGGTTCCCAAACCTCAATTCTTGACTTCTGTGTACCTGCAGGCTCAACACCACATGGAAGCTGCCAAGGCTTGGGGCTTGAACTCTCTGAAGCCACAGCCTGAGCTGCACCTTGACCCGTTTTAGTCATGGCTGGGGTAGCTGGGATGCAGGACACCAAGTTCCTAGGCTACACACGGCAGCAGGGGTGCCTGGGCCCAGCCCAGGAAACCATTTTTCCTCCTAGGCCTCTGGGCCTGTGATGGGAATGGCTGCCACAAAGATCTCTGACATGCCCTGGAGACATTTTCCCCATTGTCTTGGTGATTAACATTTGGCTCCTTGTTACTTATGCAAATTTCTGCAGCAGGCTTGAATTTCTCCCCAGAAAATGGGTTTTTCTTTTCTATTGCATTGTCAGGCTGCAAATTTTCCAAACTTTTATGCTCTGCTTCCACTTGAATGCTTTGTTGCTTAGAAATTTCTTCCAGCAGATACCCTAAATCATCTTTCTCAAGTTCAAAGTTCCACAAATCTCTAGGGCAAGGGCAAAATGCTGCCAGCCTCTTTGCTAAAGCATAACAAGAGTCTCCTTTGGAACAGTTCACAACAAGTTGCTTATCTCCATTTGAGACCACCTCAGCCTGGAGTTTATTGTCCATATCACTATCAGCATTTTGGTCAAAGCCATTCAACAAGTCTCTAGGAAGTTCCTATCTTTCCCACATCTTCCTGTCTTCTTCTGAGCCCTCCAAAAGGTTGCAAACTCTGCCTGTTACCCAATTCCAAAGTTGCTTCCACATTTTCAGGTATCTTTACAGCAATGCCCCACTATCTGGTACCAACTTACTATATTAGTTTGTTCTCATGCTGCTAATAAAGACATAATTGAGACTGGGTAATTTATAAAGCAAAAGAAGTTGAATGGACTCAGTTCCACATGGTTGGGGAGGCCTCACAATCATGGCAGAAGGCAATGGAGGAACAAAGGCACATCTTACACGGTAGCAGGCAAGAGGGCATGTGCAGGGGAGCTGCCCTTTATGAAATCATCAGATCTCGTGAGACTCTTTCACTATCATGAGAACAGCACAAGAAAAACCTGCCCCCATGATTCAGAACACTGAGTCCCTCCCATGACATCTGGGGATGATGGGAGCTATAATTCCAGATAAGAAGATAAGATTTGTGTGGGGACACAGCCAAACCATATAAGTCTCCTTGCTAATACTGACATCGCTGCTGCTGCTTTTGCCTTTGTTTGTCTGCATTGGTCTAGTATAAAGTGATTTTTAACCTTTTTTTAATTTTAGTTAGGTAAATGTTTTAGGGTTTTGCTTTATACGTTATTATGACAGTCTCTTTTTTTCATGTGAGAATGCAGTTCTCTCATGTTTGGTATCACAACTATGTAGTTGATTTCATTCCTTTCATGCATTATTTATTTATTCATTTATTCAACAAACACATATTAAGTGCCTACTAAGTGTCAAATGTACTAGGGGTTCAGCAATGAACAAAACAGATGAAATCCCAAACTCATGACATTTATATCGAGAAGTTAAAAATACTAAATATAATAAGTAAGTAAAATATTGAGTATATTCGAAGATGATAAAGTGTATACAGAAAAATAAAATAGGGTAAGGTTATGGGCAATGTTGTGGGGTTACAATTTAAGTAAGGTGGGCAGAGTAAGCCCTCACAGAGAAAATGACTGTTAAGAATAGAAGGGAGTGAGAAAGTAAGCTGATGGGGCATGTGAGATGATAGTTTTGTAGGCAGAAGGAATGGCCATTGTGCAAGGTTTTAGTGTGTCTGGCATGTTCAAGGCTATCAGGAAGGCTAATATGGGAAGTTTGATGGAGAAGAAGGTGAAAGAAAGAAATGAGGTTAGAGAGAAGCTTGATAATCATTTAAAAGACTTTAATGATGGTTTTAATTTTTTTAATTTAATCAAATTTATTGAGGTATACATTGATATATAATGAAATGTACACTGCTGAGTTTTCATAGATTTATATAATCTGTAACTACCACTATTATCAAGATATAGAAAATTATCATTACTCAGTAAATTCCTTGTGCCCTTCTTAGTCAGTAATCAGCCCTCATCCCTGACTCCAGGCAACCACTGATCTTCTTTCTGTCACTAATGATTAGATTTGTCTTTCCGAGACTTTCATAAAAATGGAATTATACTGTTTCCTTTGGTGTCTGGCTTCTGTTGCTCAACATAATGTTTTTGAACTCACCCATGTTGTTGTGTCTATCAGTAGTTTGTTTCCTTTTTATTGCTGAATAACATTCCATTGTATGAATATACCTCAATTTAATTAGCTACTCACCTGGTGATGGACATTTGGGCAGTTTCTAATTTTTGACTATTATAAATAAAGCTGTCATGAACATCCATCTGCAAGTCTTTGTGTGGACATCTGTTTTCATTTGTCTTTCATTCAGGATAGATACTTCTATGGCTTGAATGATAGTGTTCCCTCCCAATTCACGTTGGCAGTGAATCTCCAATGCAACAGTATTATGAGGTGCGGATTTTGAGAGATTATTAAGTCATGAGTGTTGTACCCTCATGCTTGGAATTCGCATCCTTATAAAAGGGCTTGAGGTTGAAAGGAGCATTTTTTTAGTCCTTCTGTCCTTTCTGCCATGTGAGGACACAATTTTTGTCCCCTCCAGGGAATACAGCACAAGGCGCCATGTTGGAAGCAGAGAACAGCCTGCACCCAACAACAAACTTGCTGGCTTTTTTATCTTGGACTTCCCAGCCTCCAGAACTCTGATACAATACATTTCTGTTCTTTATAAATTACCCAGTGTGTGGTGTTTTGTTACAGCAGCACAAGAAGACTGAGACACATATATCTAGGAGTGGAATGGCTGGATCATATAGTAAGAGAATGTTTAGCTTTATAAGACAGAATCAAACTATTTTCCAAGATGATTGAACTACTTTATTTTTCCACCAGCAATGTTGGAGAGTTCCCATTACTTCATATCCTCATCAACACTTGGTATTGTCAGGCTTTTAAATTTTGGTCATTCTAACAGATGTGGAGTGACATCTCAGTATGGTGTTAATGTGCATTTCCCTGATAACGCATGATGTTAACTACCTCTTCATGTGCTTATTACCTATAAGCATGCCTTTTTTTGTACAGATTCTGTTCAAATCTTTGTCTATTCTTTTTATTTGTTTGTTTGGCTTTTCTTCTCTTTCTTTTCCTTTCTTTCTTTTTTTTTTTTTTGAGATAGGATCTTGCTCTGTTGCCCAGGCTGGACTGCAGTGGCACGATCATGACTCACTGCAGCCTCAACCTCCTGGGCTCAATTGATCTTCCCACCTCAGCCTTCCAAGTAGCTGTGGCTACAGGCGTGTGGCACCATAACCTGCTATTTTTTTTGTTTTTTTTTTTTGAAGAGACGGAGTTTCACCATGCTGCCCAGGCTGGTCCCCAAATCCCAGGCTCAAGCCATCCACCTACCTTGGTCTCCCAAAATGTCGGGATTACAGATGTAAGCCACTGTGCCTGGCTGTTTGGCTTTTTTAAAAAAACTGAATTGTAAGAATCCTTCCTTTATTAAATTGTAGGAATCCTTATATATTCTAGACATAAGTCCTTTGTCTTGTGTGTATGTATACTTATATATGTACTTATACATATATACTCATACATATATAGTAATAATAGTTAACTATACCCAATATCAAAATAAATCAAATAATATGTAACACTATAATAATGTGTAACAGTACATCAATTTTCAAAAAATGCTAACACTTGTTTGGAGTTGTGTTTTTTTTTTTTTTTTTTTTTTTGAGACGGAGTCTTGCTTTGTCACCAGGCTGGAGTGCAGTGGCACGATCTCAGCTCACTGCACCCTCTGCCTCCCGGGTTCAAGCGATTCTCCTGCCTCAGCCTCCTGAGTAGCTGGGACTACAGGAGCATGCCACCATGCCCAGCCAATTTTTGTATTTTTAGCAGAGACGGGGTTTCACCATATTGGCCAGGATGGTCTCGATCTCTTGACCTCGTGATCTGCCCACCTTGGCCTCCCAAAGTGGTGGGATTACAGGCGTGAGCACCTGGGCTGGAGTTGTATTTTTAAAATAAACAGTTTAAGGGTCAGGACAATAGAGTGTATGAGGTATAGCACTTTAACACTGAAATTCCGGACAGAAGGTTACTGTGCAGCACTCACTGATGTCTAAATATTTTGTAACTCACCGTGCAGAAGTATTATTGCAAATTATTTAATTTCAAATTATATCATTAACTCTCCACTGGTTGCAGACTGAACAGCTTAATTTTACTTGGCACATTTCTTCCATTCCTTTTGGCTTGCTGAAATCACATAGCCTGGTGAACATATTAAACCTATAGATGTTACATACTGCTTCACAATTCAGATGGTTATTAACAATCCTTCTCTCAGCTCTTCAGCTCAATTCATCTAGAATTACCTTGATTATCTAGCATGACCTTCTGAATTCTCATAAGGATGAAGATACATGTTAGGGGATTAAAAAGATGCAGTTTGCAGTTTAGCTTCCTGGTGGCAATAGGAAGATCTATTTTCCCAACAGTTACTTAATTCCATCATAATATCTCCTTTACCTATAGGGAGAACAACAGTATATTTCATTGTGCTCAGCTTAGCCTGCCAGCTGAGAACTTCTCTTTTTCCTCCTCTACACCCTCCTTCCTGTGTTTCTCTAGTGTCCAAATACCAGAAACCAACCTTTCTATTTCCTGTGAGTTAGGAAATATTATCACAGCCAGGGTATTGTTGAGAAATTAAATTTAACAAATAAAAGTGCAGTGAAGTTTTAAATACAAATCAGGCACATCGCTAGAATTTGCTTTTAACTGCACACCTTCTAAGAAATTATATTTTTACTCCCAGCAAATTACCTAGGAGAAAAAAATGACAAGAGTAATCTATTTTTTTCACAGCTGGTCGGTTGGCCAGAGTTTCTCATCAAGGAGTACATGCTGTTTGCTCCCCAGATGGACAGCCTGGATGAGCTACAAATCCACAGAGCCTGGGACACAAGGTGGAAATTACACTGCCAGTACTTTTAATCTTGCACAGCTCTGCACACTTGAAATTGCAAGTGGCCCATTTCCAAATGAGCATCTATTGGGACAATATCCTATATCTTGTCAGAATGAGTCCCATTAAATCCTCAGCTGGAATTAGACCAAAAACTTGTAATAATTACAGGAAACTTATTAAAAAGTTGAAGCCCTAGACTGTGACAGTGAAAACACTCAAGCGACATTAACAGTAATTGAAATTTCTGTGAGTTTTTCTTTTTCAATCAGTTCTTGTTGATGGCTAAGCAAAAACACCCAAATGAGAAGGTGTGAAACCACAACACCCAGCTTCTCAAGGGGGGAATTGTCTTTTGTTTCATTATAAAACGTAGTGTTAGAATGGAAGTGAATTGCTCATTCTCGGCCTGGGGCACCTGCCAAACACATGCCCCCACTCCCAGAAGGAGCTCTAGTCGTCACCATCAGGAATGAATGACCCAGCCTCTCCCCAGTAGTGTGGCCCCCCTTTCCTCTCTCATCTGCTATTCTACCTTCAACATTCACTGCCTCCCCTACTAAGTTCTGAGAGTTAAAGACAAGAGTAATACAGAAATGATTTGGAAACCTGGCCTAGCAAATATTTTGCTAGTACATTTGAGTTCTTTTCAAAAGTTGAAAATATTGGCCGGGTGCGGTGGCTTTTGCCTGTAATCCCAGCACTTTGGGAGGCTGAGAGGGGCAGATCAGGAGGTCAGGAGATCGAGACCATCCTGGCTAACACGGTGAAACCCGTCTCCACTAAAAATACAAAAAAAAAAAAAAAAAAAAAAATTAGCTGGGCGTGGTGGCGGGCACCTCTAGTCCCAGCTACTCGGGAGGCTGAGGCAGGAGAATGGCGCGAACCCAAGAGGCGGAGCTTGCAGTGAGCCAAGATTGCACCACTGCACTCCAGCCTGGGTGACAGAGTGAGACTGTGTCTCAAAAAAAAAAAAAGTTGAAAATATCAAAATAAACTTTTCTGAGCTTCAGTCACAAAGACGACTTTACTTTCAATCTATCTCCAGATGGGAAAGTTTTTAAAAGGAGCTTTATCAAGTTAGGAGACGTTCCCCAGCTCCCCAGCCTGTTTTTCAGGGACTGTACACTGAGCAAGCAGTACACCTGATTGTGCTTGTTTTTTTTTTTTTTTTTGTATTTCTGTATTTCTAGGAGTAATTCTTAGGCAACTGTAGTTTTGTTTTGTTTTGACTTTTACAACTCAGGAGGACATGAAAGACAATTTGGACTCTTGAGAGAGGCACAGTAAAAATAAAAAAAAAATCTGAAAATATGGGTCATTGGAGGGCAGGTCATTCTCAATGGCAAGTGTGAATTAGAAGTCGTGTCTGATGAATGTAATCATATCCTTTTTTTAAAAAAATAGAAATTTCTAAGTTCAACCAAGTGCTCCAAGTAGGGGCCAAACCACAGCTGGAGTACCAGGTTGAGTTGTGGGTGTCAGATGGCAGGAGAGACAGAAACAAATTGCAGTAGACCCAGAGTAGAGTGACAAGGATGGTGAGGAGGTTCACATCCAAACCTCATGGGCAAGGTCAAAAGAGAGAACTCTTTGGAGACCTCACTTGGCTAAGAGGGAGTCACATTATTCTGCATGGCTGCAGGGGACAGAGGTGTGACCCAAGGGTGGAAGGTAGGAACACCAAGGTAGAGTGTTAAGTCTTTTCTGACTGAGGACGAACTGTGCTGGAGAGGCTGACTGCATGGCTGTCTTCGCAATTTCACTTAGACCTGACCCTAAGTGAAGAAAGGAAGGAGAGGAAAAATGAGCTGTCAAAGATCAGAGTGCCTTCCATTTCTGTGGAGGTGTCCAGGGAAGGGCTGGGCATTAAATGGAGCTATTGTGGCAGGGACTTACTCATGCCTGAACAATTGAAGAATAACTCTAGGTGCCTCCCAATTCAAATGTTGTGTGGTTTTATGGGACTGGATTTATTTCTTCAAGAGGATGAGACATATTTTGTCATTAGCGTCCAAACGAATGCCAATACTCCATAGGAAAATCACTTTTCTTAAATATTTCACAGATTCTAGTGTTACGATCTTTACAACCCTTTTCTTCTTAGATATTATGATATAAACCTCATTCTAGTCAAATTTAAATGTATCAGGGATTCTGCGGTAGCTAAAATTTAATGAATTTGCTTTTGAAATGAGAAAAAGGATGATGATGATGATGATAATGATCATCGCCACTTTAAACACTTGTTTAAGAGTAAGATGTCATATTTTAAAGGGTTTAAACCATCTATAGAATGGATTCAGAATTGCCTATGCAGCATTTGTATTCTAAATATTCTGTGTTGTGAGAGGATAGTTATGGTGTCACTAGAGTTTTCATAACTTAAAATAGGCTCCTGACATGAGATGATTTTAGGCTCTAGAACAGAATTAGCATCTTTACCTGTTAGGTAATACATTATTTTTTGATTATTAAGTGATAGCTCTAATGAAAAGGCACTTCAGGGCCCCGGAATAGGTTCTTACTCAAATGCTGATGCGAGGTGCAGTGAGAAAGTATTGAGTGACAACATAGAACACATTAGCTCTATTTTTATTCAAGCCCATAGCGGTGAAATCCTTCCTTGCACAGTGGACCAGTGTATCCTGGCCCAATTCCCTGCTCGGGAGGAGAGTAAACCTAACAGAATCAGAGGACAGATAATTGAGGACAATTTAATCCTGCCTCCCAGGGTATGTAGGGCAAAGAAAGCCCAGAAAGTGGTGAAAATGGCAGAAGTGTGGAGAAGAGAATTCCAGGGCAGCAGGATACACCACTACTTGTTACTAGATAGCATTTAACTTATACATAATAAATCATCTTTCTTCCGTGGCTGTCTCCCTGTCAGCCCGTGTGATCTCTTATTTGGCTTTTGCATGCATCTTGCCAGACCCTAGGGTGTAATCGTTTTTCCTAGTTTCTTAGGGGATAAAACAACAAAATGGCGGTGCCTGAGATGCATTTTCTCCTGCTTTCAGCACAATTATCCCAGAGTCCGCTTGGCCCTTAACCTGATTTCCTGCCTAAACCCCTCAGCCAGGACCAAGAAAAGAAGGACTTCCTTCACTTGCCTGGGTGCCCTTGGCCTTGCCTGATAGCCTTTGTCGATTTCAGTGGGGATGAGCTCCGATTTGGGAGGATTTACCTTAAGTCTTGAGTGCCCTCAGAATCTGCTTTGTTCCCCAGAGCAATCTTGGGGGAGCCTCACTTACCCAGGGAATGTAAATGCTGGAAAAAAAATTTGAGGGCAAACTTCCAGATTCAGAGGGAGGGTCAGCATCCCCAGGACACTGCTGCCCCATCCAGTTTCACTCTCTTCCAGGTGACTGCTCAATGAACCCTAACTTCCTTTTCTTCCGTGCCAACCCCCACTGGCTAATGAGCAACCCAGGACTTGCACCCAGTTCCATTCCCCACAAAGGGCCTTCCAGTGGAGCCTCCTTCTGGCCTCCTCTGCACTTCCACATCTCCCTCTCTTTCCTCCACTGAACTCTATCTCTGTTTTGCTCACAATCTGAGAGCCTGTTTGGTGATCACAAACGGATCTGCTTGCCAGAAAATACAGTGGGAAATGTGGAGCTAAAAATCATTCTGTGCAAGTGGATTAAGTAGTGTACACTAATATACAAGAGATAAACCCCCTTTTAAAAGGATAAAATAGCTGCTATAACAATTTACCACAAATGTGGTGGTTTAAAACAATACACCGAGTTCTGGAGGCCAGAAGTCTAAAATCAAAGTGTTGGCAGGGTTGTGTTCCTTTTGGAGGCTGCAGGGGAAGGCCTATTTCCATCCCTCTTTTATCTTCTAGAGGCTGGCTGCCTGCCTTGCCTTGCGGCCCCTTCCTTGTGTCACTCCACCCTCTTGTGTCTGTCCTCACATCTCCTACTGTGCACTCTGATCTGTCTCCTCCTGTGAGGACCTTAATGAAGTAAGGGGACTTCATACTAGCCCTTGTGGGGGGCTAACCTCCTGGCCACAGAATCCTTAACTTGATATCTGCATAGTTCTTTTGGTTACAGAAGTTAACACATTCATAGATTCCAGAGACAGGATATGGACATCTTTGGGAGCTGTTATTCAGCCTACTACAAGTACTATTCAGGGTAGATACTTCTTAAATCAGTGTTTCTGGAAGCTGACTAATATATAGACCCCCTTTCAAAACAATAGAATTTTATAGAACACCCTCCATATTGACTTATGTTTATTAAATTGTTACGTACATATAAGCATTAAACTGCGTATAAACTCCTCATGTTTGTAACTCTTATACAACAATAAAACTAAAACAAGTTTACCACTTAAATACAAACAAGCCATAAAATGAACAAAATTTAAATTAAGTACGTTTATTTAATGTGACTGAGGATGTGGTTTTATTGAAAATGGAAATGATCAGAAAATATAAGTAGGGTGCTGACCATAGGGTTCAGTTTCTTCTGAGTTTAACACGCCTATGCTATTGTCTGTTATGTAAGACCTCAATTCATCCTTCTTTCTCCTTTCAAATTGTGATAAAATTTTTGTACGTATAGGATGCTCTGACATAATTTGGCTTTTACTTGCCTTGAAATCTTGCTAATTTCACATCTTTTCTCATTTGTTTAAGACAGTGAAAATGTTACTACTTGGCCCCAATGCAGATACTGACTCCGAATTCACATAGCAGGACTTAACTAGAAAATGGTCATCTGGGTGATTACAGAATATGCTTTTTTTAAAGAAAGATTATTTTTAAATAAAAAATCCAATTATAATTCTTGCAGAGAATTTATTAGAGAAACTGACTTATCTCTGACTTTAGTAGTAGAAATAACAAGAAGTGTAGGAAATATTTTTTATTTAGAATATTCTTTCAGGTTAATCTTACATCACTTAGGTTTTAATTTTTAAAAATCTCTGTGAGTTACACCAAAACTCCTTAAAGAGGCAGTTTAGAATTCTGCTCTTTCAGTAGTCTGTTACAATATGCTTGATGGGAAAAAAATTGGAAAGGAGAGAGCAAGAGAGAAAGAAAGAGTAATGGGTTTGACTCACTCCTGTAATCCCAGAACTTTGGGAGGCCGAGGTGGATAGATCACCTGATACCAGCCTGGCCAATAGGGCAAAACCTCATCTCTACTAAAAATACAAAAATTAGCTGGACATGGGGGCACAAGCCTCTAATCCCAACTACTTGGGAGGCTGAGGCAGGGGAATTGCTGGAACCCAGGAGGCAGAGGTTGTGGGAAGCCAAGATTACACCACTGCATTCCAGCCTGGGCGACAGAGCAAGATTCCATCAAAAAAAAAAAAAAAAAAAAAAAAAAGGGAATGGGTAAGGGAATGAGTGAATAAGAGGTTATAAACATATGAAAAAGCTGATTTAAATTATGGTAAAGAGTTTGATTATTGGGTTCCATAGTCACTCTGGAATGGATAAAATGCGAATGTATACACAGTCTGGAGAAGGCATGGGCTCCTGATCTTGCTGTAGTTCCTTCTGCAGTCTAACCCTCACCAATCTATTATTTATTCAGTTTTATCCTGTCAGTGAAGTGTAGTAGGAAATGATTGCAGGACTTCTCTGAACTCAAGTGATCCTGTTTATTGAGCTTCTTGTTCTATAAACATTAGTCACAACCTTGTCTGCTCTCTTCTGAGGAAATTCTAGTTTTCAGTGGGATTGGTGCAGGTGTCAGAAATTCTGGGCAGGGAAACATGCATGCACACCCCCATTCTAGTTCTGCTGAAATTCATTGGCTTATATATTTATTCTTTTGTTTAAAAAAAAAAAAAAGGATAAGTTTAGCAAGTGTACATTTCCGCTAATATTTCTTTCCTCTTCCTTTGACTAGCCATAAAAGCTGCTACTGTCATTCACACTAGAAATAATTTTATGTTCTCTTTCTGAATCAAAACAATGACTTTTATAATCGAAGAGAGAAAGGTTTTAAAAATCAGCAAGGCATATACAATTTTTTCCTTGAATTTGGATTTGTCAAGATAATATATACTATAATTACCTGTGGAAGATTTATCAAAAGTCCTAATCTCATCAAAATCCTATATGCTGTGCAGAATTGCCTGAATTTACCTTCTATTGATAAATTCACTCACTTTCATTTCTTTTATGTTCTCAACTCCAAGTTTCTGAAGGGCATATGACATTCATTTTCTGAAGTTGTTTATCCTGATCATTACAATATAGCTACAGCTGAAAGACCTTGTTTGCATATAAATGAGAACATGATTAATATTTAGTGAACGAATGGATGAGTGAGAGAATAATGCTAAAAAGTTGGTTTTGTTGATTTTAATTTAATGAATTACTTTGATGCCATCATATGATTTTATTATAAGTAGATTCTATTGGAAACCAAGAAAAGATTATAAAGAGATGGGATGGGATGAGGATGTGGTGTGGGAAGAATAGGTTTGATTCTTTGGTGCATGTTCAGAGAGATTTTTAAAAACATGGTAAATAATATTTAAAAAATTGTAGTCACTATGCAGGCCTGATTATTTTTACATTTAGTTTTTATATTTGCTTCAGATCTTTGATTTTTGAGCAAAAAATGAAAATAAAATCATTTCTTATTTCTCCATGCCCAGGCCAAAACTCTTTTCCCACAATCCAAAAGTAGCCATGGTTGTGGATTTGATGCAAATCCTTCTAGTTTATTCTTTCAAGCTTTGGCACCCATAGCTATAGTATTTGTATTAGTCTGTTCTCACAATGCTAATAAAGACATGCCTGAAACTGGGTAATTTATAAAGAAAAGAAGTTTAACTGACTCACAGTTCCACAGGGCTGGAGAGGCCTCAGGAAACTTACAATCATGGCAGAAGGGGAAGCAAACATGTCCTTCTTCACATGGAGGCAGCAAGGAGAAGTGCTGAGCAAAATGGGGAAAAGCCCCTTTTAAAACCATCAGATCTCATGAGAACTCACTATCAACAAGAACAGGATGGGGAAAACTGCCCCCATGATTCAATTATCTCCACCTGATCCCTCCCACGACATGTGGGGATTATGGGAACTACAAGTGAAGATGAGATTTGGGTGCGGACATAGCCAAACCATATCAGTATTATTTTACAGTGTGGATTTTTAATGTACGTACATGTTAGCATGATATGCTTCATAGGAGGGTTATGGTTTCCCCTCCTTTTTCTCCTCTTTTTCTGTTTTTACTTCTGTTCTAATTTCCTAACCCCCTATCTTTGGTATATTGTACCGATAGCCCCTTTAAGTCAAGAAATCATATTTTTCAGGATTTAGTATTTTCCACAAAAGGGTGGGGGGCCTGGGGAAGGGAGATATTTACTCAAACTCCCACCAGCTGAAACCAATCCCTGTTAATGTTTTGTTTCAGTTGCTAGAGCCCACATCTCACACCACTCCATTTCTTACCTCTTCCTGGTGAAAATCCCCAGAAGAGTCGTCTACACTCACTCTCTGCTGTCCCTCTGCCCCCATCCTCCCTTCAGTCCT
This sequence comes from Pan troglodytes, assembly GCF_028858775.2. Classification (NCBI taxonomy): domain Eukaryota; kingdom Metazoa; phylum Chordata; class Mammalia; order Primates; family Hominidae; genus Pan; species Pan troglodytes. The sequence goes on from NC_086015.1 coordinate 63,238,535, forward strand.
CTTCAGTCAGGGCTTCCTCTCCACCATGCCATCTGGGTCCTCACATCCAATGATAGTTTTCAGTGCTCTTCCTACTTGCCTTTTTAGGAGCCTTATTAGGACACCCACACCTTGGGGTCACCCTGGACTCCTCTCCCTCACATTCCACATTCTTCACCAAACCACATCAGCTCCACCTGCAAAATACGCCCAGAATCTGACCCTTCTCATCCCATGTTCTACTACCATCCTGGTCCAAGGCTTCCCACTGTTGACTGAGATGATTGCAGTAACCTCCTAACTGCTCTTTTGCTTCCATCCCTGCTATGGTCTCAACGTTTACATTCCCCAAAAATTCCCATATTGAAATCTTCACTCCCAAGGTGATGGTATTAGGAGGTGGGGCCTTTGCCAGTTAATTAGGTCATGGTGATGAAGTCCCATGAATGGGATTAGTTTCCCTATAAAAGAGACCCCAGAGAGATCCCTCACTCCTTCTGCCTTGTGAGGTCAGTGAGAAAATGGCCGTCTATAAGGATCCAGGCCCTCACCAGACACCAAATCTGCTGGTGTCTTGATCTTGGACTTCCTAGCCTCTAGACAATGAGAAATGAATTATGTTGTTTATAAGCCACCAGCCTATGATATTTTGTTATAGCTGCTTGAAAGGACGAAGACAAGTCCTTACCCCTTTCCAGCATATTCCCAACATAGTAGCCAGAGTGCCTCAATCTTAAAACAGGTCACATCCACATTTGTTCAACAAACTGCCCACAGCCTTCCAAGAAAGCCCTAAGTGATTAAATAATGATTTCCATGAACTGGTGTGATCTGGCCATTTGCTACCGCACTTTGACCTCAATGCCACTTTCCCTTGTTCACTCTGTTCTGGCCACTCTGGCCCCTTTGCTCTCTCTTGAATATACCAAGCACTCTCCTGCCCACCAAAGCCTTTACTGTTTGCTGTTCTCTCTGCCAAAGCTTTTCTCTAATCATCAGTATGGCTCCCCACCTTACCTTCTTCTATTCTGTTAGCAGTGAGTCTTGCCTTCTGTGCTGGGAGTTCCTGGAGTGCTTCTCCCTGTCCTGCTCTGTTTTTCTCCATGGCACATATCACTGTGTAACATATTTCATGTTTACATGCTCATTTGTTTATTTTCTATAGCCTGTCTCTAGAATCTAAGCTCCGTGAAGCAGGGAACTTATTTTTCTACTGTTATGTTCCACGTCCAGAATTATGAAATGGACCCAGTAAAAATTTGTGGTTATAAATAAATAAATGAATGACTCTAGTATTCTTTATATTATATATCTAATTCACTTTTAATAAAATGGCATCATATAAACATAGCTTGCTTTTTAAAACCTAATAGTCAACAATTTCCCATACCAAAAATATTCTTCTATAACATTTTGCATAATGACTTCTCAATATTCTATTTTAGAGATGCACAATAATTCATTTAATTCTCTAATGCCCCTTTTGATGGTGTGCAAAATTTTTATAACAAAGATGACCACTTGAACGCACATCCCTTTCTGATGCACTCTCTCCTTCATTCTGTGGACTAACACTGCAACTGGAAAGCTGGCAGGCCTGGAGCTCTGCTGGCACGTACAAACTTGTGGCATTGTCTCTGGGCCTTTGGATTCCTTGCTTTATAAACTTCTCATAGCTACCCAAATGTTGCGCTTCTGGTTTCCTTTCCTTTTCCAAATCACCATCCAGTTTTGTTGAGTACTGCATTTCAATACTTCGCCTAACAGGACATGCATCATGGGCTGAATCTGCAAATTTTTTTCCCTTAGGAGATTTTGGTTGATAATATAGGAATATAGCTTATTTTATTTTGCTAATTTTATGGAAGCTCCTGCCTATGACTTAATCTTTAGCACCTCTCAAATCAATTGATCAAAGGCAATTTAGAGAAAACATCTGTTTTCATTTCCTACCTAGTGACCAATAAGTGACTGTTTAGGAATAACTAAGTGTTCTCACTTTTAGCATGCAACAAGAACTGCGTGCCTCAGTTACTAGCATAGGAACTTGCTGTGTCCTGAGGGGAAATGTTTTTCTCTGTAGGAGGATAAGCTCCTTAGTAGCATGTACCTGAACATAAATCAGAGCTTCGTTAGCTTCAGGGACTATCCTTTTCGTCATCCAGAGAAATACACTTTTTAATTTGCTTGCCACTAAAAGTTTAAAGAGATCCCAATTATTTTTATTTATTCATCCAAGTCAGCTAGCCTAAGATGGCCTTACTCAAAGTCTCAGAATAAAATAAAAAAAAAATTACAGGAATAAAAGCTGCTGTACAGTTTCCTAGGAAAGGTAGGTTATCTTTATCTGTAAAACATACTCAATTTAACTATTACATATGATTGACATTATGGTAATACTTAACTATTTTTATAAAAGTCTTCAGTATGCTCTGTCATTTGACCTTGCAGCCGGAATATCTTTATTTTATTGGACATTGGAGAGGAAGCTCTTAGAAAGGGCAGTGTTTTGTCTGTTGACATAGAGTTAATCAGTGGTGAAGCCAGAATTTGAATCCCAGCCACAGACCTGTTTTCTTATCACGAAGTCGAGGTGCTTGGCATTATCCAGTGTTCTGTACCCTCCTGCATATTTGAATTACCTGGGGAGATTTTTAAAAATACAAATTCCTAGACTCATCTCTCTCAGACATTCTGAGTCCTTAGGTCTGGGGCAGGGCCAGGAATCATTTTTTTAAAAGCTCCCTGGGTGATTCTACCATGCAGCTTAGGGGTTCTCCATTGCCGTTTCCCTCGGCAGAGAGGAAATAATATGCAATTAGCCACTAATCAAGAGAAGGAGCAGTTTAGCTCATAAGATAGAAAAGAATGATGTCTTTGTTTTGCTGTCCTGTCATGTCGTTAGAAAAAAAATCATGGGAGTTTAAAAGTCATTGCAGAGGAATTTAGCTTTTTATGAAGAATTATGGGATGGCAGAGCTTCTAGGCCCCCTGAGGAAATAAATCTGCCCACTTTTGGCTGGCGCATGACTCCTTTAACAGCTGTGTGTGGTCAGCAGTTTACCTTACAATTACCTTATCTTGACCTATCTCCTTTTGATGATGCAAAAGGATGTTAATCAAGGTTGAGTCTTTTTTGGTTCATCCTAAGAATTGACCCCAATCAGTGAATCTCCGCTCTTTGTTTAAAGTTTTGAAGCACGAAGTTTTGACTGTTCCATTTATCTTTTCTGCCTCATCTGCAAAGGAATTGGCATGTCTCCAGGTCTCCAACTGTGTGGCTACTTCTCACACTCGCATCTCAGAAGAGTGATGGAATTGTCTGTTGTACGCACATCAGCAATGTTCAGTCATGAATTGACTTCTTCGGACTTTAGTAGTGCCTCTTCATCAAGTCTGTGTGTATTTTTTAACCAGTGCTGATGCTTGACTTGTTATTCCTTGTCTCTGCAGCCTCAGACAGGCCTTCGCGGGATTCTAGTCCTATGTTGTTTGTCTCTATTCATGTGCGCCATTATTGTGTAACTGCCCACATTTTAAATAATTGGCTTTGAGGAGGTGAGAGGCACCCAGGCAAAACTAAGCCCAGTCTTTCAGACCCACCTGCCGGTGTTGGAGTTGCAGCACAAGCTGGGTATTCTGAGCTAAAATACTTCATCTCTTTGAGCCTCAGTTTCCTCATTTGGTTTGAGGATTAAATAAAGCAATTTAAGTCTCTGGCACACTATGGGTGCTCAGTGTTAGTCTCTTTTTCTTGGTTTTTCTAAATTTGGTGTAACATGATTCAAATACTATTGACTACTTAGATAAACCTGACTGTGTTATCTTTGTTCTCATTAAATAGATCTGGTTACCCAACAATGCAGTTTCCTGAGCTCTGTATATTCTGGCCAGAAACTACCCAGAATGTGGGCAGCCCTTAAAACTGCAAGTCACCTGGGAAGGGAAATAGTATTTATTAATACTCTCCCCCCACGCCATAAAACAAGATATGCATGTGTGTGCACTCATGCACGCACACACACACACACACACACAATACTCAATGAACTTGCTACTAGGGACTTTCCTCACAAAAACTTCATGAGGTAGGCAGCATTAATATTCTAACCTTATAGATTTGGATTTGAGACTTAGAGGATCTAATTTGCCCACGGATATACGGCCACTAATTAGTAAAGCTGGAATTCCAACCCTTATCTGTCTGATTCCAAAAATGGTTACCTCTTCAGTAGGCATCTTTTGGCTTTTTGGTAGGATATCTATTCAGAGAATAGTAAAAGAGATACTTGAACTACAAAGTGCAATTCATCATCTGCTTTCACAAGCTCCAACATTTCCATGAAATATTTGGATAGGGTGAGGTATGACAACTTTGGGGGTGTGGGTGATTTGGTTCATAACTCTGTGTTTATGTGTGTGTTGGCATGGGTGTGTGTCTGCAGCATGAGCGTAATTATAATAACCCACTCACAAAACTCCTCACACTAAGTGGCAGAACTCTGTGTGTTGAGAAACCACAAGTCTTTAAGTAAGAAATGTCTCACAGGAGTCAAATATCAACCAAACATCTGTGTGGCTAATCAAGGAGCTACAAGGCCACACTTAGTCAACAGGAAGAGTCCCTATAGAAAGACATCACTAAAAGCAGTGCCATATGATTTATTTGCTATAACTCAATTTCCATCTGTCTCATAAGATGGATTGTGTACACACTGCACTGCAGGCATTCAGCCACGGTGGAAGCATACCAAGGAGCAGAAAACCTTCTCCTCCCTCGGGCTATTGGTGACATGCTCTGCTAAGAACCAGGCATGGCCAGGGTGGCCTACAAGGAAATGCCTTGGGCCGTCTTGCCAAAACTTCATACCTTTAGGAGCTGGCTGGATCATGGGCCTTTGAACAAGGTTCTGTAGCAGTAATGGGGCCAGGTGGGTTTTAAGCATTCTGCTTTTCTCGGAGATTCCTTTGACTCACACTTGCAGACTCCAGGTGGTAATTTTGCCAGTTCAGGCAAGATGCTGTCCATAGTCCCTTAAATTTCTTACATAAATAAAGAATGAGCCAAATAAATACTTTCTTGCTATTGTGTGTTGAAGAAAATCAGGTGAAACTGAAACCCTTTCACATTCTGTAAACAGTATACAAAATGTAGGAATGCTTAAGGCTGAGTAAAAACCAGTGTGATCCTATAAAACCAAGCCATTGCATAAGAACCAAAGAACTTCTAGAGCCTTCTGAAAATTAATGATTATTTTAGACAATATTAACCTTTATTTTTTGTAGGTAACAGGAACCTCATCTATTTTGTCTCAAAAGCTTCCTTGTTTAGGTTACTATAATATCCTCAACAGCTTTGAAGGAAGAGATTTTAAGAAACTATTTCTGTAGGAAAATTTCCTCCTTTGGCATTCCTTTTTGTTAGGCAAACCTATCTTACAGAAAGTCAGCACCATGACGCATTTGCTGTGGAGAGAGAGGAAAGGAAGTCAAGGAGAGGGTACCCTCAGACAGGGTTATATGTTCTCGCTCCAGGACCCATAGTGATGATATGGTTTGTCTGTGTTCCCACCCAAATCTCATCTGGAATTGTGGATCCTGTAATTCTCACCTGTCGTGGGAGGGACCCAGTGGGAGATAATTGAATCATGGAGGCGGTTGCACCCACAGTGTTTTTGTGGTAGTGAATAAGTCTCATGAGATCTGATGGTTTTATAAGGGGAAATCCCTTTTGCTTGGTTCTCATTCTCTCTTGCCTGCTGCCATGTAAGATGTGCCTTTCACCTTCCACCATAATTGCGAGGCCTCCCCAGCCACGTGGAACTGTGAATCCAATAAACCTCTTTTACTTTATAAATTACCCAGTCTCAGGTATGTCTTTATCACAGTGTGATAATGGACTATTACACAGAACATTTCTGAAGTGCACTGTAGCTAGCTGTGTGACTTAGGGCAATTATTTAAAGACTCAGAGATTTAATTCCCTCACCCATGAAATGAAAATAATAATATATATCTTTTGGGTTTCTCTTGATGGATAACATGAAATTACAGAAAATCATGTTGTTACTCCAATATGCTGAGTAGACATGGTTCATTAAATATTACTTACATCTGAATCTGAATGTTAAAGTGTAATGCTGGAATGGGAAATGCAAGAGGACAATTCTTGTTTTGTGGGGTTGGCGTATCTGCTGGGTGAGGAGGGCACTTCCTCAATAAATTACTCAGCAAACTTCACTGAGAGCCCATTGTGTTCCAGACACAATGCTGGATGCTGGGGAGAGGGATGAATAAAAGAATCTCAGCTCACATGGAGCTCATGGCCTGGTTGGGGAGAGGGACATTTAAATAAATAAATCACTATCTGGTGCTGAGTGCAGCAACTGAATCATGTGCAGGGTAGAGAGATAACACAAAGAAAGTAAGGTCAACAATGTAAGGTCATGGGTTCAGTCTGACCTGCTGTCTGTTTTGGTAAATGAAGTTTTATTGGAACATAGCCTGCTCATTCATTTACCTATTGTCCATGGCCACTTTTACCCTTACGGTGAGCGCAGTCGGTTCTGCTCTAAGGATGCACATGTGTTTCTGAAAATCACCACACTATACACGATTGTGTAATAAAAAACACAAGGCCTATGGGGGAAATGACACTGGGCACAGCACTCAAGAACTTGGCCAGTGACACATAAAAAAATGGATAACCTGAAAAAGATGACAACATATTTCTACACATGTAAAATGGTTAAGAAACATATAACAATACTACCACAAATATGGCCACTTGCCTTGAAAAAGCCCTGGCATTAGCCTGTAGAAGTGGGAGTGAGAAGGGCTGCAGCTCATGAGCTATTGTGGAGCGGTCAGAGGGGGTTATCTGGAATCCCAGGGAAAGTTGTAGCAGTGGATGTGCATGGTGTGGCTTATACACTCATGCTGAAATGAGGGTGGATGGCAGATGTTTGATGGGGGTGTGTGTGTGTGTGTGTGCATTGTTTAATTTCTTATGTGTCTTGTTACAGATGTGTTCAGTTTTTTTGCTTTTACTTAGTGTTTCTCACAGAGGAAATTGCACATAAGCAAACGTGAAATTCATGTCATGCTCATATTGTTCCCTAATATATTAATCGTATTGGAACAAATGCACATTTCTAAACAAGTGTTAGAGCAGAATTGATTGTTGTTGCAACAGAGACCATATGGCCCACAAATTCTGAAACACATACTATCTGGTCCTTTCCAGAAAATGTTTGCTGACCGCTGGCACAGAGGAAGGAGGGGTCAACTCTGAGGGAACAGGAAGGCTGCCAGAGGGTGCTGTGTCTGAACTGTGTTTAGGAGGTTGAAGAAGGCAAGTCTGAGAGGTAACACAAGGGACTGGGAACATTTTGCCATTTTTATTGTTATTCCCTCTCCCATGCATATACCTACATTCACTTATCCTCCTTTCTTTCCCAAGAGTATAGCTCTTCCAACTTTTGTATAGAGTGAACCAGGATGCAATACACAGCCTTATGGGTCAGAAAATGCTCCTCTGATTTAGGAGCACTCAAAATGCTGAAAAAACCCCTCCTCTTGTCAGCCCATATCTGGGAATGGCACAGGCCCTGCCTGGGCCATCCCTTGCATGTGGAAAAGCAGTGGTTCAGTAGGAGAGGCAGCAGAATGGCCCATCAGTGGCTTACTAGGATACCATGTGGTCTCCCCTTTTACAACCCTCTTTGTGAGGTCCAACTCCTCCCTGGGGTCTGGCCTCATCAGAGTTTTCATCCCTATCTCCCTAAATCATACTGAACTTTTTTCTAATTCCATATGAGAGTTATGAGTCTGAACAGAGATATGCAAAACCATTTCAAAAAATTGGCTGTTTTCCAGATCAGCAAAATCAGTAGGAGGTGATTAAAATAACTGACCTCAGGAAAAAATACAGAGATGACATTGATGGGAAGGAGGTGTGTTAGTCAACCACAAAGAAAACAAGAAGGAGAGAGGACATTTTGGTCCATCTCTCTAAGGCCTCTGTTCTTATCAGAGGAAACAAAGGTATATCAGACTACCTCAGTTTAATGTCAGAAAACAATCGTGTTACATAACTCTCCTTGATCTGCTTTCATGTCCAAGTATCTTCTTTTTAATTATAATTTGCCTTCAGGGAAAACATGATGGCTGTACTAATTTACTCTAATCCAAGTTACTGCTCATAGGAAACAATATATTGACCATCTGGTGTTATACATCAGGCTCCTGAGTGTGGTTAGTTAGAGTTTACCCTGAGTCTATTCCATTCTCAGGCTCCAGAATATAATAAATCTGGTTTCTGGGTTAGCAGAGTGGAAGACTGGATTGAGCTCCAGTAAATATAGCAACATAACGTTCATTCCCTATGAGCCTCTACCGTGCTTGCAATGTTCTTTCCGTCAACTGTGTATCTTCGAGCCTTGCTTTAGGGTCAAGCCCAACGCATGTTGTGTTTTATGATGCTCTCTTTTTCACTCCCAGACAATACCGTTCTCACTGGCCTGTAAGAACCCATTGCACGTTATTTATACAAACCTGTTCAGAACACTTGTAACACTTTATCTTGCACTACAGTTATTTGCCCATGGGCTATTTTTGCCTAAACTTGGAATTCTGAGAAAGCAGAGTTTGTGTGCCCTTTTGCACCCAGCACAGTAAAATGCTTAATGAACTAGTAGCATCCTGACAGCATTGGTAGGCACAGCAGTTATGGTGTGTGCACACGTGTGTGTGTGTGTGTGTGTGTGTGTGGAGAGGTTTCATCTGGAGCAAAGGGACTTTGCTGAGGGAGGATACCCCCAGTTAAAATTTATGTGGGTGGAGGAGGAAAAGCTGGATAGTCAGGCATAGAATGAGAGCCCAGGTCTCTGAGTAAGAGCTCCCATTGCAGACTCTGTTTTGAGCACTCTGCACACACACCATCTCTTCAATCCTCTTAAGGATCCTGTGATACTGGTGAGGTTTACTTTCCCACTTTTACAGCTGAGGAACCTCAGGGAGATTAAGGAATTTCCTCAGCATTAAGTAAGTAGTAGCTAGGCTGGCTCTATGCTTCATCCTCTTAACCACCATGCAAAAGCTTCTTGTCAAGCCTGGCCTTGGACCAGCTCCTTATAAAGTGAGGGTGGTTTAACCTGCACCAATCAATGAGTCACTGGCACGAGAATACAAAGGAAGGGATTCTGGGCTTCAGACTCTCTGTCCAGTGCATTGCCAATGGTCCTTTTGTGAGGCGTGTCCTGCAAGATGACCTTGGGGCCTGAGCCACATCTATGTGCCATCCAGCCTGGCTCTCACTTCTTTGTAAGGCACCACCTTTGTGCAGGCCCCAGGATTCATTGGGTCCATTTTCGGAAATAGATCCTGGAGAGTAATGCCTATGTGTGGGTTAACTTGTAGAGCACAGAGCTCTAAGTCCCTGGAAATATCTTTGCAGGGTGACAATGCTCAGGTGACAAGAATGCTTGGCCAGAAGGGCATGTTGGTGAAGAAGGGTGAACCAGGGTGAACTATATGATCTCTCTTTCAAATGATGTAAAAGACCTAAGAGCCTTTGATTCCTTGTTTTTTCTTACACAATGCTATAATGGAAGTAGGTCTGACAGGTTGTCCTGAAATGGGAAGAGAAGTGGACAACTGTCCAGAGGTGGGCTGGTCCTATTCAACTGCTGGTGACTCATCAGGGGACTGGGGGGCAGGGTTGTGCTCACATCAGCAGGTTGTCTCCTTCAGTCTTATCTACAATTTGGGATAAGTTGCCTTTTTTTTCTAACAAGATATCTTGGGAGGAGAAAATCAGATAATAGGTGTGAATGTGTTTTGAAAACATTATAAAAGTGGCACCAAGGCATAGTCTGCTTTTTTTTGGAGTGGACAATTTTTAAAAGCCATTCCTGGGCTGGGCGTGGTGGCTCACACCTGTAATCCTAGCATTTTGGGAGGCCAAGGCGGGTGGATCATGAGGTCAAGAGTTCAAGACCAGCCTGGCCAAGATGGTGAAACCCCAACTCTACTAAAAATACAAAAATTAGCTGGGCGTGGTGGCAGGTACCTGTAATCCCAGCTACTCAGGAGACTGAGGCAGGAGAATTGCTTGAACCCGGGGGGTGGAGGATGCCGTGAGCTGAGATTGTGCCACTGCACTCCAGCCTGGGTGACAGAGTGAGACTCCATCTCAAAAAAAAAAAAAAAAAAAGGCCATTCCTGCAGCACAACTTGAAGTTCATTCGATATCAAAATGGCTTGGAGGTTCTACTATGGTGTATGTTTCACATTCAGTTGGAAATCCCTCTTCTTTTCCTTTTTAAATGTCTGTGGGAGGCTGAATAATTGCCCTTAAAGATGTTCAGATGCTAATGCCTGGAACCTGTGCATATGTCACCTTATATGGCAAAAGGGACTTTGCAGATGTAATTCAGCTAATCTTGAAATGGGCAGATTATCTGAGTGGCCCCGTGTAATCAGAAGGGTTCTTAGAAGAGGGAAATAAAATCAAAGGTAGAAGAAGGAGATGGGAAGAAGGAAGCAGAGGTTGGAGTGATGTGCTTTGAAGATGGAGGAAAGAGCCAGGAGCCAAGGAATGCAGGTGGCTGCTAGAAGCTGCAAAAGACAAGGAAACAGATTCTCCCCTGAGGCTTCCAGAAGGAGTGCAACCCTGCCAGCACCTTGATTTTACGTTTCTTACCCCCAAAACTGAAAGGGAATAAATTTTAAGCTGCCTACTTCCAAAACTGTAAAAGAATACGTTTTGTTTTAAGCCACTAAGTTTGTAGTAATTTATTACAGTAGCAATTGGAAATGAATAGAATATCCTCCCTCCCCTCCCCTTTCCCTTCCCCTTCCCTCCCCATCCCCTCCCTCCCTTCCATCCTTCCTTCCTTCCTTCTTTCCTTTTCCCTTCTTCTTCTACCCTTTCTGTCTCCCTCTGTCCACTCATTCCCTCTCTCTTTCCCTAAGCCCCTTCCTTCCTTCCTCTTCTCCTTCCCCTTCTATTTACCCTTTCCCTTTTGAGAGTAAACAAACCAAGTAGCAGTTAGTACAATACCGGATGATTTAATAGTGATAGGTTTTTGGTTTATGTTATTTTAAAGTTTTCTGCTGATTATTATGAGCTCTGGCGAAGAGATTAATTCAGCCACCATGATTTGTTTCCTTGCCTTGACTTCATAAAAATCACAGGGATACAATAATATAGTTATACATCCCTTGGGCTCGAAAATGCCCGGTAATTACAAGTGATTCACGAGAACAGCTTAACTTGTAAGGGATTGTATTGTGCTCTATAGTAAGCAGTCATTTGTTAAGTTTAAAAATGCCTTTAGAAAGGATATAATGGAATCATCAATTAAAAGTAGGTTAGGAAAAAACTCCGGGGCTGTCTGCTGTAATTCTTCTTCACCCAAACCCTCCTTTTTAAGGCTGCCAAGTTGCACATTGTGTGTGGAATGCCTGCCCTCCTTTCCTAATGTTTCCTGATGCCACCTAGGAGCATGGTGCAGCCCCACTCAGTGCCAAGTGAGGTTCAGATGGCCAGGAATTCCAGGGCTGAGGCACTGCAGTTCTCCTTCACAGCTTGGCCATCCATCATTTGATTAGAGTGAGGTTACCCGGCTGACACATCCTGGCAGTGGAGAAGCACTGGCCGGGCCTCCTCAGGCAGCTGGGTTGCTGTCCACATTACTAATGCTCAGCCCTGCCACTAACAGATGGCCGAGAGTGACCTTCCAGGGGAACTCGGCTCTTTTGTAGCAACTGGTGCTTCCAACACATGACTTCTAAAAGTTCTTATTTGTCTCTGGCATGGCCGAGAATAGGCCTTCACCTTCCAAGTTCCGTTGGGTGGGTGGATTCCTGTCTTCTTCTGCAGAACAAACATGAAAAGCATATGCTCCATGCTTCCTTTCTTGGTAACCTGCCATCCGTTTCCTCTCCCCAGACTTGATTTCCAGCTGAAGTCCTTGTCTCTTCCTGTAAAAGGCTAAGTCTATGCCATGATCTGCCCATTGCTTCCTCTGGCCTCTCCTGCTTTCTCTTGCCTCTCCTTGCTAGTGCTTTCCTGAGAGGCAGCCTGCTTCTTCTCACAGCCAATCCTTCCATCGATGTCTATATCCTGTGGTTTCCTGAGGGACCTTGCTGCTCCCTATCTGCTGCGTGGCCACACAGCCTCTTCATAGATCCACCTCTTCCATCTTGAAACACTCTTTCACTTAACACTATGCACCTGGTAAGCATTGGCTGATTCCCATCTCTCCGTATGTATCCAGATGCTTTCATTTTCCTACCTCTTATTTCCTCCAAAGTCCTTGCAGTCTGGTTCTATCCCCAATACTGTGTCGAAAACTGCAGTCAAGTTGGCCTTTCTCTCTCTCCCTTTTAGACAAATTCTCTGCTCTTTCCTAAGCCATTCTTCTTGGTTCCTTCTATATCAGACACACAGGTACTACCCCCACTCCTCTCATGATTTAAAACTCATTTTCCATCTGGTTTCTAGGCAATCTGTCCTCAAAATCCTTCATACTCTTTCATCCTTGTTGATCATTTTTTGAAATAGTTATAATTTATCCCATATTTTTAATGACTACCATTTGTTCTTTCCTATCTACATCATTCGGTCTCTTACCAGGCCCCAATATACTAACTCTATTTTGATCTTTCAATTCCTGCACTCTTCTCTTATGCATGATGTTTATTTTTACTTTTCTGACGTGGCTTATAAGTTCATGCATTCAGAAATATTCATTGAGCACCTACTGTGTGCCAGTCATTGTGCTAGTGATAGGGATAAAATGGTGAGTAAAACAAATGAATTCCTGCCTTCATGAAGATTATGGTTTTCTAGGGAAGACCAATAATCACACAAATAAAAGTCGAATTTGCAAATGTAGTTAGGGCTTTGAAGGGGAGGACCATAGTATCCTGAGAGAATATCATGGGTTGGGCAGTGAGGGGAGAGTGAGGAAACTAATTAGGGAGGTCAGAAGGGAAATGAGTTGAAATATGAAGTCTGGTCAGATGTTAACTAGTTGCAGGGGCTAAATGAAGGGCTTTCTGAGCAGCAGAAAGAGCATGTGCAAAGGCCCTGTGGTGAAAGAGATCAAGGAACTTGGTGTCAGAAAAAACCAGGGGTCGGCAGAGATCTAAACGTGCAGGGTTTGCAGACCACCCTGCTAATGAGGGAGTTTTAAAAAGGGTGGAGGAGGGAACCATGGTCACACTGATCTTTTGAAAAGATTCTGTTTATTTAACCTGACTTCACACAGCCAACTCCCTCTCATGGAGCACACACTTTTGAGATGTGCCAGGGAAGAGAGTTGGCTGGACTAGATTGTGAACTCCAAATCTGTGGAGGGTTTTCAATGAAGATGCATAAGGCCCTAGGGAACAGGCCTAACAGATGTTATCAGTAAGGCAGGAGAAGGAGAAGAGCTTCAGTTTAGCCACATTCCTCTGGGGACCTCTCTGACTGGGCTTCTCTGGCTGAGTTACATCGCCCTGATCTGATGCTCAAGAGCAACAGCTGGCACTGAGGGAAGGAGACAGTGGTGGCTGTGTGCATGTTGCTGTGGATAATTGGAGGTAAAAAAGGAAAAGTGGCTCACCTAATTGTATTCTAAATTACATCCATTGTTCAATTCTTAAAAGTACTTGATGCATTCAAGAAGGAAAGTCCTTTCTGGAGTGGGGGATCGATGGGGGGCAGAAGGAGGGAATGGATGCATAGGTACTCTTATCACCTTACTCAGGGTGTTGTAAGTGCAGATTTGAGTGGCTTGCTCAATTACTTTCACTGTGTGCATGCTAACGGTAATAAACTTGGAAAACTGAAACACATGAGTCTATAGTAATTGTTTTTTAGATAGTGTAATAATTCATGATAATTGCTTGCAAAGCATTTTCCCCCTCCTTGTCTACAGGGGTAAATACATTAAAGCCGCGTTCTTGTATACTATTTTACAATCTATTAGCATAATAACCCATTGTAAAATAAGCCCTGCTGCTGTGGGAAAGTGTGTGATATTGGTCCATTAGACACCTTTATTCTTATATACAAGCAACTAATGGCACTATTTATGGGCTCATGTTAGTTTTGTATATGCTTGTTACCAACTAATAGATTCAGAGCATGAAGTACTGTTTGATAAAAGTTATCCAACACTAAAAATCCACCATGACTCTAGCCTTTTGCTTGCTTGAAAATTGCTTTTAGCCCCATGTGAATGGGAAAGTCATCATGATAAATTTAGCTGCAAGCCAAGCTATAACCAATGTTCAGAGAATGTAATCAAATTAGATCTTAAAGCCTTTAATTTCATTATTAGCATGTATTATTTCTTCCCCAAACCTTGTAATTAAATAGCATATTAGGAATAGATAATTTTTTCCCTTTTATACATTTATTAGGTATCTGGGGTTAAATTTGGATCTCTGTTATGATACACATCTGCTTATTCTTAAATTAGGATGGCTTTAATGATACCTGAAGGATCAGAAAAGTAATTGGTTAATGAAACTAAGGGAATCTGTGGCAAATACGATATCATTATGTTTACCCAAGCACTGTTATAATCTGAGAGTTGTATAATTAGCCAAATTATACAGAGGAAAATTAGACACTCATTATTTACTTTTCTTGGACATTCTGTGGGTTTGAGCAAAAATTTTCACTACACACATGAGATTAATTCTTCTTGATGTTTACATCTGGTTTACCACAAGTCAAGAATTTCAGATAAATGCTGTTTTCTTACTCCCAGTTAGTAGTAAGAAATCCGAGGCTTTGTGATTACTGCAGGAGCTATTGCTGTGGAGAATGGAGGTTGCATGGGCTGTACACACTGGCCGAACCATGAATTCAATGACTGCTGACACACAGAGAACCCCCTTTTTGTGGCCCGGTGGACTGGTCTGTGTCTCTGAGAAGGGTTCTGGTCTAGGCCAACTTAACTTTCCCCCCTTTAACTCATTCCTCTTCCCATCTCCAACAGAGATTGTTGCTGGGTTTAGCTAAATAAATTCCCAAGTAGCTGGTACTTCAGTGGTTCTCAACCCTGGCTGCACGTGAGAATCACCCAGGGAGCTTTAAAAACTGCAGATGTCTGGCCCCACCCCCAGAGATTTCAGGGCAATGTGCTACCAGGATTGCACTGACTGCAGAGGCAAAAACAGGGGTAGAAGATAGGAGCCGTGGGGAATGCTGTCCCGTTCTTGTCCCCAGAGCCACACCTGCCAGGAATTTGGGATTGCAGCATGCTTTTCCACTGAGCAGAGATTCACCTTCTAGAAGCTGCTGCTGACTGATCAAACCTGACATACAAAATGAAGCAAATATGTCATCCCTGGCTTACGGTGTTACTTTATAGGTACTCTAGATAGAGAATTCACTCATTCCTTTGACAAATATTTAATGAACACATACTTGCTGGGTGCCAGGCACTCTTGTAGAGTCTAGAGATACAATAGTAAAGAAAACAGACATTTTTTGGGGAACCTAGTTGGGGAAATTTAAAAAAAGAGAAATAAAGAAAATGCGCACAATATAGAAAATCATTTCCTAGGGAGGTAGGAGTCATGAAGCTAAGACAGAGAATGGCAATTTCAAGTCTTGCAAAGACTCTCTCACAGAGGTAGATCCTCCTTGTTGGAAAAGGCTCTGGTACAAGCCAACCGAATCCGAGGAAATCATAGCAGACAGCCAGGGGCTGAATCCTCCCTCTCTCATCTTGCCTTTTTATTTGCATTGCTAAGTTTTTATCCCGCTTGTGACCTGAGGATGTTGGTATAATTGGCCTTCCCTGGAACTGGTCCTTTGCTGTGTCCACCTGTTGGCCACTTTAGGTATTGGTCATCTTCATGCCTGGGGTCTCCTACGTCCCTCTCTTCTCAGTGGCCAGCTGGTTTTCAACTCTGTCTTCAGAGCAGCCACCTGAAAAAGGCCCTTAGATTATAAAATACTCCCTCTTTCGCATTATTCCTCTGTCTCCAGCCCCCAGCAGAGTAGAAGCCGCTAGACTCAGCTGCCTCTGCCAGAGGATTCCCCGCAAAGCACAGGCTGTACATGGGAGTAAAATAATGATGTGTTGAAGGACTCCTTTCTACTCCTGCAAGGGAAGCCCTCAGTGCCAAATTGTTGACACTGCCTCATTCTCTCTGCCACACTGAATAAATATATTTAAAATGGGATTCGTTTGTGAGTCCTTGGCTTGATTTATAATACATTTTCTATCCAGATATGTGCTGCTACTGTTTATCTCCACAAAATAAATATTAAAATTGCATTTGAACCTCATATTAAATTTATATTCATGCTATTACAATTTTATTTCTGTCAAGCGATATTCACTTTTCAGACATAAGGCAGAAATAAGAGCACATAGGCAAATAAAAGTAGTTACTATTATTTCATTTTCTTCTAATTTTCTCCTTAACATGTTACTCAGAGCCTGCTCTTTTTCTCACACACAATCTATTTAGTAAATACTGGGGAGATGAATAGGAGCTCCTTGGTTTTTGCAGTGTATCTAGGTGAGCAGTTTCTATTAATAAAGTGTTTTCCATTACTTGAGACCCAGACAGGAGTGGTGGGTCTTTTGTCATGTGCAGTTGTTGGGTGTCCAGTGGTGTCAGAGGCCCACAGTTGGTAGACCATGGCTTTGGGCTTGTATTTCCAGTAGTAGGAATGGTTACTGCCAATATCCACACACTCTTTAATGAGTTGCTCTTACAATGAATGGCCAGTGACACACATGTGTGGAATGGCTAAAGCTAGAGTCCAGCTTTGTGTCCAAAATGATGCTCCAGCCTGGTTATCATACTGTTCCTTAAAACCATCCCGCAATGTCACACTTTAGCCCATGGCAGCAGTAATAATAATAATAATAACAATAATAATGGTGAGTAGACATTATTATTTTTGAAAATTTGATCATAGAAGTAGTGTGGGGAAAGGTAATAAAATTATTTGCAAATTGCAACAAGCTTCTATCTTTAAAAACGGACACTACACTTTGGGAGGCCGAGGCGGGCGGATCACGAGGTCAGGAGTTCGACACCACGGTGAAACCCCGTCTCTACTAAAAAATACAAAAAATTAGCCGGGCGTGGTGGCGGGCGCCTGTAGTCCCAGCTACTCGGAGAGGCTGAGGCAGGAGAATGGCGTGAACCCGGGAGGCGGAGCTTGCAGTGAGCCGAGGTCGAGCCACTGCACTCCAGCCTGGGTGACAAAGCGAAACTCCGTCTCAAAAAAAAAAAAAAAAAAAAAAAAAAAAAAAAAAAAAAACGGACACTATTCTAACTTTAGGAGAATTCAGTAGTACAACTTTGGTATTCTTTTCTTTTTATTTTGCTCTACGAAATTGGTTATTAATGATCTTTTTAAGAGAATTTGCTAATATAACCAAATTTCTTTTTTTTGGTATTTTTTTCTTTTTTTGTTCTACAAAATTGGATATTATGATCACTTTAATTTTTTCATTCTAAAAGATGAAAAATTGTATATTGTTAAAGTGTGCATTTTCCTCTTTCATATTGATATTGAACATATTCAGTGATTAACTTTGGACAGTATGGTCCAAAAAGCTGGCTATCCCTAAGGGTTGATTTTCACATTTTATTTGCTTGTTGTTTATTTAATGCAAGTAATTTAGTCAGAATAATGCCCAAAGAAGTAATGCTTCTTGCCTTTAGTGGGCTGCTTGACAGCCTCTTGTGAATAATAATAAAAATGAGGATGATCACAATTACTCTGTAATGAGTGCACAAGTACTATGATGATCAATCAGTCCATGTGATTACTTCATTTCACCCTCACAGTAAACCTATGAGCTAGGCACTGTCATCATATCCATTTTACAGATGAGAAAACTGAGCTTGAGATCAATTAACATGTTCAGAGTTGTCTTGGTGACTCAGTGGCAGAACTGAGATTTCGATGCAGATCTTTATCATTCCCATCTCAACATTCTCAACTCAGTATCCTTTATTCCCTGTAAGAAGATTTTACAAAATGCGGGAGATAAAGTTGATAAGAATTTTTAGCGGTTTCACTAAGAGTAGCCAAAGGACAGTAAGGTAAAAAGGAGAGTTAGGTTTCAGTTTAGGCTTACTCACTCACTACTTTTGTGTTCTCAAACAAGCAGCTTCACAGTTTGGGGTCTTAATATCCTCATCTAAAAAACAGGGCTAATGATACCTAACTTGAATGAGATGATGGGAAAGCATTTTATAATTAAAGATACTCTGTGAATGGGCTTCATCAGCGTGCTGCAAATTCTCTCCTTGGTTCTATCTTATTCAATGTTTTCATTATCTTAAAGACATGTAGGTCATAATCAACAAATTTCTGACACACTCCTGGGAAGGATAACTAATTTGTTGAGTGAGGTAATCAGGACATATAATGATATCTGTAGGCTGAACTAACAGATTAAGTCCTTCAAGATAAAATCTAACCACCTTAGAAAGTCACATAAAAGACAATGGTAGTCAGTTCATTCCAAACTAATGCCTAACATTGATTGAGCACTTACGACGTGCCAGGTACTATTTTAAGCTCTTTACATGAGTTATATAATTTGCACAGCAACTATCTGGAGTAGGCACTGGACATAGTCTCCCTTTACAGGTAAGAAAATTGAGTTGCAGAGAGACTTTTTTTCCCCAAAGTCACACAGCTGGTAAATGGAGGAGGCAGCCTATGAGCCCAGGCGATTTGGCCTGTTTAATGCTACCCCATAGCGCATTGCTCAAAAAGCTAACACAGTTTTTGGCCATGTCAATAGAAATATTGCATCCAGGTGAGAATTAATAAGAGTCTCAGTCAACATCCCTGTGGATGATCCACAAATTTTAAACTGTCATATCCAAGTATTGAGGAACCCTGACAAACCAGAGAGCAAATAGAAAAGGATCATCAGGATGATGTCATCTAAAGGGATGTCCGGGGGACATGAAAATGTCAAGATTGGAGTAGAGGACACATGGTGAGACAGCCATCTTCAAATATTTACCATCTAGAAGTTAGAATTGGATTCCTGTGAACCGCAGAGAACAGCCCCAAGTGTTTGAATGGACAGTGGAGGGAGACAGTTTCTGTACAGTACAAGTAAGACCTGCCTGAAGGTGAAATCTGCCCACCAGTAGAATGGACCTCTGCCAAAAAGTAAGCACCCAGTTATAGAACATATTCAAGCTGAGAATGCTTCTGTGGCTTTCCATCAGGAAAGCTGAGCTGATGGGGAATTTCTACATTGGTGGAAAAATCCACTGGATGACTTCTAATGTCCTTTCCAACTTTAAGATTCTACTACTTCATTCATTAGGTATTGTGTCTCTTACTTTATCCTTAAACATAGACATTTGTCTTTAAGTTATCACCAAAGGGTTAATGATTAACTGGATTTAAGGTTTGTATGTTTCACTGGTGAAGCAGCTATAGCTGCTTGGGTCAGGAGTGAACACCTAAACCAAGCCGACTCAATCAGATTCTCTCTCTCAGAGTGTGGTACCAGTGGTCTTTCTGGAGCTAGGAGGTACCCGAGCTGTGGAACTGGGGCAGCCACTTTCATGCTGTAGTGGGGAAACTGAAAACACCAATGGGCAAAAGAAAAGATAAAGCAAATGCAAATAAAGAATACAGAAATATGAAATCATATGATCCAAGGGAGGGAAAGAGAGAAAGTGAGAGGTGATGAGGTTGGCTATTTTGGTTCCCATTGGCTTGCAAATTCTAACTTCCTGTTCTCCAAGCTTGGCTGAACTTGCTGCTTCTGGGTTCAATGAGACAGCAGTGGATGCCCCAAGTTAGTTCTGTTTATTTTGCTTCAGTCTGAATAGGTTTCTATAATTTGCCACCCAAAGTTTTTAACTTTGGACAATTCTTTTTAGATAGAGTGACTCTTCTTTTTTTGTATAAAAAAACTTACTTTTACTGCTGTCAATTGGCTGCTTAATAGTGGCAAGTCATTACAGGTACACATTTTGCCCCAAGATATAATGGTTATAATTAAGTGATTCAAAAGTACTTTAGTGCAGAAGGGCCAGGGCTATCCAAATGTCAGGCTAAATTATAAAGTGAGCAGAACTAAAATGCCACAGGATGTAACCATCCATAATTTATGAGTAGCAGAATCAGATCAGTCCATAAAATGAGCTGGAATAATTTTTTCATGGTTTCATATGTTTTTATTAAAAGATATGATTCAGTAGCAGCGAAACACTGAAGATTAATAATGTTGCAAAAGAGTAAAGCGTTCTTACCATATCCCTGGGACCCCCATGTTTTTGATGGTGTACTGGGGGAAATGTCATTAGGTGAGGCACTGCTTTATCAGCCTGTGGGAATCTGAGCCATGAATATTTTAGGTGGGACATCGGTTCTTGGGAGGCTCCCAGGCTGCTGTTTTTGCCGTGGAAGAAATCTCATGGGTCTCCCAAGAGAGATACCCTCTGAGATGTGGATGGTTAAGAGAAATCCTCATAGGCTCCAGGAGCTGTCTCCTGCTTGCCAAGAATAAATCCAAACTCAAGATTGTTTGGAATGGGCCTACGTGACAGAAACATTTGCAATCATGTCACTGAAAATGTTTGTTTTGCTGGGTCTACATGGCAAATAGGATACAGATCAGTGAGCAAAGAAATGGTTTGCTGAGTGGGTTGGACATCACTGATGAAATGTTTGCTGGAAGCGTGTACCACGAGTCTTGCTTCGGCACCCCATCCAGGGGAGTTGCCATTCTGCCTGGCAGCATTGCCAGTCTCAGCACTTATGAGACATGAGCTGAAGTATTTGTCATCATTAAGGCTGTAGCTTGTTTTCTAGGAGTGTTAAACCTTCCAACCATATTGTAGCTCATGGAGTTTGACCCACATCTCTCTCAAAGTTTGGATCAGATACAGGGCAGCTATCCTTGACATTTATGGAATAGATACATTCCAGGGAATGGCCAGTAAAGTGCATTGTATAAAGTAAATCACATTTCCCCATTGATTTACTTTATAAAACTACAGACGTACTCTCTGGAAACAAATCCATTAAATGTTTGGTGAGGAGATAGCCTAGGTGGCCCCCATTGGAGTCTCTCAGTGGACTCCTCTAAATGTCATCATTGATGAATGCCTGCAGAAGATAGTTCACTCTTGGTGCCTTGATTTTCTTCTATGCAGTTTCCCTGTGCGAGGAAATTAGACACTGGACATCGGCTCTGTGCTCCACGTACTACAGGATTCTCTTCCCAGCTAGGAATATCCTTATACTATACTCATGCTTTTAATCCCCTCTTTCACCTTTAATCTGCTGTACTCATGATTTTAATCCTTTTTTAATTATATTCTTTAACCAAGCTGGACATAATATCATACACAAGTTCAAATCTCCAAAAACATTATAGCTGCAATAATAGGATGCAAGTTGGGAACCCCAGTGTGTATACAGGCCCAAAAAATGCATTTGTTTTAAAATGAAGGAGCAACATGGGAAAATAACACCTGAGAGATATAGTTATAAATAACTAAATAAATCTCCCAGATTAAAATATACATATTCATGAGATGTTATGAATGAACTGAGGAAAAGTAAGTTAGAATGCACTAAAATAACAGTTTTCTCTCCACAAAATTACATAGAACAACATATTTACTTTTCAACACATTATGTTGAGTATAGGTGATATAGTTTGGCTGTGTCCTGATCCAAATCTCATCTTGAATTGTAGCTCCTGTAATGTTATGGGAGGGAGCTGGTGGGAGGTAATTGAATCATGGAGGTGGGTTTTTCTGTGCTGTTCTTATGATGGTGAATAAGTCTTACCAGATTTGATGGTTTTATAAAGGGCAGTTCCCCTGCACACACTCTCTTGCCTGCCACCACGTAAGATGTGCCTTTGGTCCTCCTTCACCTTCTGCCATGATTGTGAGAAATCCCCAGCCACGTGGAGCTCTAAGTCCATTAAGCCTCTTTTTCTTTATAAATTATCTAGTCTCGGGTATTGCTTCATAGCAGTATGAAAGTGGACTAATACACTAGATAAACACGAGTCATTAATTGTCTTTTGGTTAGTGAAATTGATCTTTTCTTCATGGTTGATTGGGGAGGGAGAGGGAAGTTGACCTGTTGAAGTTCGTGCTTGGAGCTTCTGTTTGGTTAGGAGCAGCAGCACAATATTTCCTTGCCTGTGAGGGAAAGTGAATATTTTGAGGAGTGGGAAAAAAATAACTTTTGGTGTTAGCTAGATTCCTCAGAGCCATAATGCCTAGGTTTTCTTTGTTTTTCTGAATTTTATTTTATTTTATTTTATTAATTTATTAATTTATTTATTTTTGAGACAGTCTCACCGTGGTGCCCAGGCTGGAGTGCAGTGGTGTGATCTCGGCTCACTGCAGCCTCTGCCTCCTGAATTCAAGTGATTCTCCTGCCTCAGCCTCCTGAGTAGCTGGGATTATAGGTGCCCACAACCACATCCCGCTAATTTTTGTATTTTTAGTCGAGATGGGGTTTTACCATGTTGGCCAGGCTGGTCTTAAACTCCTGACCTCAAGTGATCTGCCTGCCTCGGCCTCCCACAATGCTGGGATTACAGGCATGAGTCACCACACCCGGCCTGTTTTTCTGAATTTTAGTAAATGGCATTAGGGTTTGTTCAATTTCTCTATTATCAATTTTTATTATATATATATCCAGTGAGAATGATTTAATTTCTATAGTTACAGAGACTTAGCACTTCACAAACTTAGTTAAACTTGTTATAATGTACCTGGCTGTCCCCATGACTCTATTTCCACTGCAGGTCTTGTCATGTCCTGTGTGTATGGCACATAGTGGATTTCTCAGTGTAGTAAACGTCTATTGCTGTGCTCTTCTTGGTCTCGCTGTCAGCCCTGGGACAAAGAGGTCCTTGGCCCCAAATTGTGCTTACTTTTCTAATAACAAACATTGCTTACATTTATTCAGGGCCCACCATGTGCCAGACACTGTGTTAAGCACTCTGCTTGCATTATCTAATCAATTATCTAACCGACTTATTGCCATGTCACAGATGGAGAACCAAAGGTGAATTAGCACACACTCAAGCCTACACAGACAGTGGCAAGAAGCCAGAAGCTAAAATGTGAAACCAAGTCAGTCCTTGCTAGGGCTCACGCTTATCATTCCTGTTTTCAACTACCTCTCTCTGATTGTCATTTTATTTAAACTACTTTTTAAAGATATGACTGGCATACAGAAAGCTATACACATGTAATGTATACAGCCTGAATGAGTCTGGAGATAAATGCAGTTGGCCCTTTGTGTCTGTGGGTTCCACATCTGAGGATTCAACCAACTGCTGATCAAAAAGATTTTGGGAAATAAAGCCATCTGTACTGAACATGTGCAGTTTTTTTCTTCTCAGTATTTCCTGAACAATACAGTATGACCACCATTTACCTAGCATTATGGCGTATTAGGTATTGTAAGTAATGTAGAGATGATTTAAAGTACATGAGAGGATATGCATTGGTTATATACAAATACTATGCCATTTTATATGAGGGACTTGGATTTTGGTATCCATGGGAGATCCTGGAACCAATCTCTTATGGATACCAAGGGATAATTGTATACATGTGTGAAACTATCACCACAATCTATGCCGTAAACGTATCCGTCACCTTCAAGAATTTCCTTCCTTCCACCCTTCTTATTAATTTATTTTTATTTATTCATTTATTTATTTAGATCTTGTTCTGCCACCCAGGCTGGAGTACAATGGAGCAATCATAGATCACTGCAGCCTTGACCTCCTGGGCTCAAGTGATCCTCCCACCTCAGCCTCCCAAAGTTCTGGGAATACAGACATGAGCCACCATGTCCAGCTGCTCCTTATGTATTATTATTATTTTTATGTGTGTGTTAAAAATGCCTAACATAATATTTACTTTCTTAGAACATTTTTAGAATACAACAGAGTATTGTTAACTGTAGGCACTATGCTGTAGACCTCTAGACCTTACTCATCTCATAAAACAGAAACACCGTGCCCTTTGACTACAAACTCCCTGCTCTCCACTACCAGCCCCTGGAAACCACCCACCATTCCACTCTTTGTTTCTGTGAGTTTGACTATTACTGACTCATCACATGAGTGGTATCATGCAGTATATGTCTTTCTGTGTCTGGCTTATTTCACTTAGCATGATGTCCTCCAGGTTCATCCACTATTGTCACAAATGGCAGGATATCCTTCTTTTAAAAGAACTGAATAATAGTCATTGTATGTATATACCACATTTTCTGTATCCATTCATCAATGGACATTTCGGTTGTTTATGTGTCTTGGCTATTGTAAATAATGCTGCAGTGAACATGGGTGTGCGGATATCTGTTTAACATACTGATTTCAGTTGCTTTGGATGTATTTCAGAAGTGAGAGTGCAGGGTTATATGGTAATTCTACTTTAAGTTTTTGGAGGAATCTTCATACTATTTTCCTTAGTGGCTACACTAATTTACATTCCTACCAGCAGAGTTGGAGGATTCCCTTTTCTCCACATTCTTACCAATATTTTTTATCTGTTTTTTGGATAATAGCCATCCTGGTTTGGTTACCATTTAATACCAGAACTATTAGACTACATCACATTAAAATGGGCACACTGCAAACTGTCAAAATAAGCTTTTGATCAAGAAGTTTGCTGAAAGAATTTTGATAGAGTGTAGGCCTTAGCCAGGTTGAA
The DNA here is from genome assembly GCF_028858775.2 of Pan troglodytes. Classification (NCBI taxonomy): domain Eukaryota; kingdom Metazoa; phylum Chordata; class Mammalia; order Primates; family Hominidae; genus Pan; species Pan troglodytes. The sequence continues at coordinate 63,263,240 of NC_086015.1, forward strand.
GTTTCTGTGCTTCAAGAAACAAAGAACATTGTAGATTTTTTCCTTAAGAGACTTTATGATAAGCCTGTCATGTATCATTGACCTAAGTGAGGACAATTGCAACCCAGAGGGAAGCTTTTTTTTCTAGGATATTCTATAAATAACCTATTTGATTAATGGCTCTGTCCATGGAGAACAGGCGCCCACTTTATGGCTGAAGACAGGGATACAGCTCTCACCCTCACTTCCCACACGTTTGCCAAAGTGGCCCACTTACCTGGATCACCTACTTACTTTGATTTTTCATTTAACCTTTATATATCTCTGGAATTTAATTTATTCAGGGTGTATAACCTCAGCTCATGAGATGTTTTTGCCCAAAGCAGGACAGAGGTATTCATTTCTCTCAGAAATAAATCTTGGTGACTATTGTACTGCAGTTTAAGGTATTTACAAGTCTTTGAGATAAACGCTCAATCAGAATATGGCAAGAAAAGTCATCTTTAGGCTCAGTGATCCTGTCACTGTCATTACATCTCTCAGTTATCCAGTTCAGAGGATGGGGAAACTCTAGTGGGGGGACCCCATGCCTCTATGTGATGCAGTAGTAACTCAACAGGCCAGATAAATAACCACCAGTTTGGGGCAGGAAAAATGGAAATTAAATTAATTTTTCTCTTCATTTAAAAAATTGGCTCTAGGAGCTTCAAGGAGATTTTTCCTTAGACAAAAGGGACTCTGTTCCCAATTTTGAGACAAGAACTCATCTATCTGAGACATGGTACAGAGTCTTCCTAACAGGATAATGGGCAGAGTTTACTTACTCAAAGGGTTTTCATTATATTGTTCAAGCCTAAAAGCTTTTTAAAAAAAATTTTTTTTTCAAGTACAGTGTTGTAGATTGCAAAAAGAAAAAAATATGGCCGCAGATTCCTTTCATTCCTGTATACATCTACTTTTGCAATGTGAACTGGCTGCCCTTCCTGTCAAGAGTTGGAGTCATTCTCCCTATTCACTTGCATCTGACTGGCCTTGAGGCTTTTCGGACCAGCAGAGTGGGGCAGAAGTGGTGACATAGGAATTCCCAGTCTAGGCTTCAGGAGGTCTTGCAGTTAATCTTCTCATGCTCTTGCTGTCCTGAGACATCCATGTAAAGAGGCCTGGGCTAGCCTCCTTGAGGGTGAGGGACCACATGGAGCAGAGACATCCCAGCTTAGGCTCCACAAACCAATCAGCCTGCCCACAGCCCATTCGTATGAGTGAGACTGCCTGGGACTGCTAGCTCCAGTTGACCCACCAGCTGCTTGCAGAATCACCCAGTTAATCCACAGACTTGTGAGCAATGAGAAAATAAGTTTAAAGCTTTAACTTGGGTATGCTTTTATGCAAGAATAGATAATGGTTATATATAGGATCAGCCTATATGCATACAGACACTTTAAATATGTAAATGTATTTCTGGGTGGTGCAATTGTAGGTAATTTTGTTTTTTAAAAATTTTTTATATTTTCTAATAAACGTGCATAACTTTAATCTTAAGATTAATAATAGGCTGGGTGTGGGGGCTCATTCCTCTAATTCCGGCACCTGGGGGGCTGAGGCAGGAGGATCACTTGAGCTCAGGAGTTGGAGACTAGCCTGGGCAAAATAGTGGGAACTTGTCTCTAAGAAAAGTTAAAAAATTAGCTAGGTGGTGGCATGCACCTAGAGTCCCAGCTACTCAGGAGGCTGATGTGAGAGGATTGCTTGAGCCCAGGAGGTCAAGGCTGCAGTGAGCTATAATATGCCACTCCACTCCAGCCTAGGCAAGAGAGTGAGACCCGGTCTTTACATATATATATAATATATACATATATATATATATAATACTACTATACTAATATCATATATATAATACTACTAATTTTATTAAAATGACCATTGCAAACAGCTAGTAAATGATTGAGCAACTCAGTCACTTTCCTTTAGGAGTCCCTAGAACAGTGTGTTCCGGCTATCAGTTGCTGTCTAACAAACCACCCCAAATTTTAGTCACAGAAAACAACCATCTTATTATGCCCATGATTTTGTGGATCAGGAATTCAGACTGGACATAGTGAGAGCTCCTTGATCATTGGGGTCTCAGCAGGGATACTCAATGGCAAGAGATGGCTGAGAGCTCCGCTGGGGTCTTGTGCCCAGGACTTTGGTTCTGGCTGTAGATGAGTTCCTTGCTTTTACACGTTGTGTCTGGTGGAGCTTGAATGTTCAAGATGGCTTCTTCAGCCTCACTTCTGGTGCCTGGGCTGGGCTTGGTAGAAGATCTGGGGCTGACCAGGTACCTATCTCTTTCTTTTTCTCCTCATAGTTTTTTCATATGTCCAGCTTGAGCAGCAAGGCAGTCTCAGAGCAGTTAGATTTCATATTTGGTGGCTAGCTTTACCCTGAGCAAATACTTCAAGAGGTGGAAGCTGCAAAGCTTCTTATGACCTATACTTGGAAGACCCATAATGTCATATTTGTTGGATTTAATTGGTCGAGCAAGCCACTAAAGCCATCTCAAAATCAAGGACTTGAGCATTATTCCTAAATGGGAGTAGTAGCAAAAATATTATGGCAATCTTTAATCTACCACAGTCTGCCCTCTGGCCACAAATTATTTACCCATGTTCCACATGCAAAATACACTCACTGTTCTCTAAGGAATCTCCCTCACAAATCACATCTTATTACAACGATGGCTGTCAAGATTCTCCCTGTCAAAATCAGATCCAGGTATGGATGTGTCTCCTCACATGTGAATCTTTGAGTACAGCTCCTTGCATACAATTTTTTTTGTTATGAAGGCCTGTGAACTACAGAAACAAACTATTTATATAATATCTCCACACATCCAATATTCAATGGTAAAAAAGGTATTGTACAACCACAGTAGACAATGCCATCCCAAAGGAGGGGAAAGAGTACATGGCAATCAGTTGTCCACAGCAATTCTGAAACCCAGCCAGGCACAGATTATCAATTCTGTCTTTTCTGGGGAGGAGAACATTTCCTGACCAGGGCTCTGTGTTGCTTCCTGGAAATGACTCCTGCTCTAGAAATTCTTCCCATTACATCAGCAGAGTGCAAAGAATCAGACCTCCCTGGGTTTGAATACTGACTCCATATTTACTAGCTATGTGACTCGGTGCAAGTTATTTCATGTCTCTGGGCCCCGGGTTCATTGTTTATAAAAAGTGTGTGACAATACCTCCTTATAATGTTATTGTGAACATTAAATGAGCTACTATATATACTTAACACGGCACCTGGCACTCAACAACTAGTGTTTTTCACCTCTCTGTGATGTTCTGTCAGTTTAGGCAGTGGCAAAATTGTCACCGGTTTTGAGAAGGCCACAGAAGCTTCCCCAAATAGATACTATAGTGGGGGAACCTCCTACAGAATTATTGAGCAGTGAATTGGGGCATTTCTTACAGAATTATTGAACAATGTACTTTTATCACAAAAAAGAAATTTGGAGAGAATCTAGTTCGTTCTGTTAACCCCCCAAAATACTGAAGCTTTCGGGAATTATCATGCTTGAGGTTGCTTACTGAATGCTGGTCTTCTGCCACTAGCAGCAATGCTTGTTTCATGGTCTACAATGTGTAGCATCACTTTATTCTTTCATTTCCCATAAACAGTTGTGAATGGAAGTCCAAGTGCGGAAAATGGGATCAAAATTTGATGCAAACTAGTGAAGATGTTTGACCTTTCCATCTGGCTCAGAGCGGAGCAGTTGTTCAGGTTTAGTAGCCTCAAGCAATTACCTGAGATCTTAAGATTAGCATGTTATGATAAGAAGATGTAATATTTAATGTTAACAACTGAGTGGGGAAAGGGAAGCATACATACCGCATTAGTGTGGTTTCTTCATATAAATGTGTGGTAACACAACCCTACTCAAAAAGGCATTAGATGTGATCCCAAGCACAATATTTGGATCGCTATACCAAGTGATTTAAAGAGATTCCACTGCTCACATAAATACACACTCATGGATAATAACAGAAATCAGAAAACTGAAAAATGTATTCCAAGTTTAATTCTGATTAGTTTTGCTGTGTGTGTGTGTGTGTGTGTGTGTGTATATATATATATATATATTTTCCCCATATATATATAACTGCAGTTAACTTCCCTGCTGACTGTGGAACCTGACCTCACCACAAAATCTTACTTAATCTCCCCAAAATAACAAACAAATCTATGAATATGTTTTCCAATTATTCAGGCTTAATACTAAAACGTAATGAAATAAACCATGTAGTCAAGCAGAACCCTTTAAAATTCTCCATCCATCCTTATTTACTACATGAAATTTGCAAACTATCTTTAAGGACCTAGGCATCTTTACACAGAATCTTATCTTACTCTTTGCTTGATGTGTTTTAGTGGTTCTCAAAGTGTAGTGTGCAAAAATAATTTTTTTTGTCAAAATCACCTTCAGAAATTAATTGTATATCCCATAAGTACAAGACCCATAGATTATATACACAACCCTAAAAAATTGTTTTTGCACACTACACTTTGAGAACCACTAAAACACATCAAGCAAAGAGTAAGATAAGATTCTGTGTAAAGACACCTAGGTCCTTAAAGATAGTTTGCAAATATATATATATATTCCCCTTCTGGAACTGTGCCCATTGAGGCATACATGTAGTCAGCAGGTGCAGCAGGCATTATCAGTGCTTCACCCATATGCCCTTCATCCCTTTACTACATTATCTCCAATCCCTTTACTATTTTCGTGCCCTCAGGCTTTCACTGCACTTTCAATTCCAACAGCTAGCACCAGGATCTCTTGTTGGAGGGCCGCCTACTTTGCTGGCATGCACTGAGAGTTAAAGTACCTGGGAATTTACATCCTTTGAGTGTCAGCCTCTCATCAATGGCTGACTGGATCAAGAATATAAGTACTCCAAGGACAACTCTGAGGAGTGACCTCTTCTGTTTCTTGACCTCCCCTGCAGAATTAGGCCAAAGTTACCTTCCGTGGGAGCTTGCTTGGTATGTCATCTTTTTGCTCGGCCACATTTCCCCGTGACCCAGTCAGTTTTTCCAGGGAACAGTTTATGATACATCATTTTCACATGAATCCTCATGTCAGTATCCACTCCTGGGGAACCTACTCTACTGAGAGCAATGTCAAAATCACCTTAAGAAATTAATTGTATATCCCATAAATACAAGACCCATAGCTTATATACACAACCCTAAAAAATTGTTTTTGCACACTACCCCTTGAGAACCACTAAAACACATCAAGCAAAGAGTAAGATAAGATTCTGTGTAAAGATGCCTAGGTCCTTAAAGATAGTTTGCAAATTTCATGTAGTAAATAAGGATGGATGGAGAATTTTAAAGGGTTCTGCTTGACTACATGGTTTATTTCATTATGTTTTAGTATTAAGCCTGAATAATTGGAAAACATGTTAGTAGATTTGTTTGTTATTTTGGGGAGATTAAGATTTTGTGGTGAGGTCAGGTTCCACAGTCAGCAGGGAAGTTAACTGCATGTGCAATGATGAAATTAACCTGTGTCTTCTAAAGTTCACTTATTCACAATTCCTATGTATTGAGTATGTGCTATGTGCCACATATTATTCTAAACACTGGGAGTAAGGCAGTTAACAAACTAGACAGATTCCTGCCCTCATGAAGCTTATATTCCAGTGGGAGGAGACATAACAAACAAGTTATTGTATAATATATTAGATGGAGAAAAATACTATAAAGAAAAATAAACCAGGGTAAGGTGGGTAGGGAATGCCAGAGTGGAGGACACTATTTTCTTTGAGTGGTCAGAGTGATCTCACTGACAAGGTGACATTTGAACACAGACCTAAAGGAAGGGGGAGACTAGCCATGCTGACATCAGGTAAAAGGCATTCCAGTGAGAGGAAACAGCGTGGTTGACATGGATCTTTGGCTGAGAGGAGCGGTGTTGGTTGTTGACCACATCCCAGCTGCTTCCCTCTGGGTCCACTGTCACATTCATGTGGAAGCCACATTTCCACTGAGCCACTCCAACCCATTGTGGGAGCACAGTGAGATCCTAATTCAGGCCACTCTTGTGAGGCAGCAGGGGTAGACACCCATCTGGCCTTCTGGAAACTTCCTTAGGACTGCACTGCAGTCTGAACCCTTCTTGCACAATCTGTCTTCCATATCCTCTTCCTCACAGATGTCAGGTTGGCATTGCTGTCAAAGGCTCCTCCCACCTTCTCCCCCTCCCTCCCTTTTATCCTTCACCTGCACTTCCCCTCCATACATTTCATGCACATCTGATTCCATCTTAGCATTTGCTTCTTGGAGAGCCCAAACAAATACAAGCAGCAAAGGCAATGGCCCGAGGCAGGAGCACGCTCGATGTCATTGAGGAACGGCAAGATCTGTGTGGCAGGAGCAGGCTTAGAAAGGGGCAGGGTGGCAGAGCATGAGGACAGGCAGAGACAGAGGTCAAATCTGGAGGGCTTGGCAAGCATCATAAGGACCTGGAGTTTTTCTCTGAGTAACACGAGGTCACCTTTGGAAGGGGATGACCAGGGTTGGGTGATATGATCCAACATTTTAAAAGGACAGTTGTCCCTGCTGCATGGAGGGAAGGTTATAGGTGAAAAGGGCAGGGAGATCAGAAGCAGAGATGCCACTGAAGAATCCAGACCAGAGATGATAGTGTTTGAAGAAAGTGGTAGTAGGGGAGGGAGTGAGCAGTGAGTGAATTCTAAAAATATTTGAAGATAGAGCCAACAGGATTTGTGGATAGTTAGGGCATGTGGTGTGAGAGAAAGAAGAGTCAAAGGTTTTTGGCCTGTGCAAATAGAATTGGCATTCATGGAGACAGGAAAGACTGGGTATTGTGAAATATCATGATACAAACCTTAGTTTAAGTAGATTTCTTCTGCTCGTATGCTGAAGTGGTGCTTGGTTTATATCTCTGCTTCAACAGAAGTCAGTCTTTTTACAGTGACTGCTGCTGCTATTCTAGATACCTATCATTGAGTGCTCACTCACTGCCTACTGCCCTAGTGTTTATGTTATCATAGTTATTAATTATATAAATATGTTATGTATTTGTATTTATATACATAAAAAATATTAAAAAAAACTCTTCCCTCACTTCATTTAATCTTAACCTCATGAAATTAGCCTCAGGTATTGTGTTGTTTTCTGGCTGGAGGTCACATAGAGTTACTGCCAGACTCAGAACTGAATGGAACAGAATCTGGGAGGGTGAGGCTCTGATACCATGCTCCTCCTTGTGCTAAGGGCTTCCTGGTGCCTGTGCGGCCCTTCTGTAGCTGCTTTGTTTACCACTGTCTTCCTGACTATGTCTGGAAGCATCTTCAGGACAGGATGGTATCATAGTCACCTTTATATGTTCCACTTAAACTACTAAGCTTCCTTGCATATAGTAAGTTCCATGTTTCCTCGTGGTATTTTGTGAATTCTGTGTACCTGACTCTGCCCCCACCTACCTCATAACTGACCAACGAAATGTTATGAGAATTCCTAAATATCATCATATCCACTGGCCTGACAACATCCAGCGACTTCCAAACTTGTCCCTTACCTGTCTGACACTGCATGGCCCCACTCTAAACTTTTGTCTGATTTTTAGCAGGTGGCCCTGGGACTCTATTTCCCTGGTATCTCTGGGCTCCTCCAGCACCCAGGAACTTCAGAGAGAAGACCCTGTATGAAATCTAGGACCCAATACCTCATTTCAGATGCTATTGATGATCCAAGTGTCCCTGCTAGAGAGAGATGTGGATGCATTTAATTTTTTTGTTGTTGTTGTTGAGACGGAGTCTCGCTCTGTCACCCAGCCTGGAGTGCAGTGGCGCGATCTCGGCTAACTGCAAGCTCCACCTCCCGGGTTCACGCCATTCTCCTGCCTCAGCCTCCCGAGTAGCTGGGACTACAGTGCATTTAATTCTTTGGTCATGCAACCTCTTTTCCCTGATATCTGAAGGGCTCCCTTTCTGTCAACTGAGTTAGTCATAACTTCATAACACTTATTTTATTTGACACGTATGAGTTATGTAGGCAGGTTGGGTTTCCATTGCAAAAGAAAATTCAGAATGGCAAAAAATGGACTAATTGCTAAATTACTTTTTTCTATCCATTCGCAATTACTTATATAAACTTGAATGTTAACTCCTAATTATTTGGCAACAACAAAATGCATTTGTAAAGATTCACCTTCAAAATGGCCTGTAGCTTTCTGACACTCTCCAGCTGATAATAACACTGGACTGTGGATATCTCATCAGAATTAATTGCAGCAGACTGGAGTCCTGCAAATGCTAAAATGTGTTTAGTTTTATGGACCAATAGATGCTATGGTTCAGCAGTTCTGCATTATTATTAGTAAGTACCTTGAATCTTTTGGGAGGCAGCTCAACAAACCATTGTAACCTTTATAAATTAAATGAGAATTAATGACTATGCTTGTTGATGGTGAGTATCAAGAACAAGGACATGGAATAAAAATAACAACCTTTTTATATCTACCAAATAATTTAACATGTAAAAGCTTGCTTTGCCTGAGAGGTAAAAATAAAGCAGTCAGCCAAATATAAAATATTCATCATATGCATGGGAAATATCTGACATGTTTAGGGAGTAGACTGATAGTCAAAGAAGAAGAAAACCCTATAATAAGGTCAGAACATAATTTCAAGAGTTTAGTGGATAGGATATGGCGCCAGAAAGACATATGTCTCCAAATCAAGGTGAAGATCTATAGTATAACAGTCATATCTAAACCTATAAAGGACTAAGAGACTGGGATTTCCGCACATCACTGGTTCTTCCTGTACGTCGTATGTTCACATGAGAAGTGGAACATTTTTATTATTGAGGGCATATAATAAAATAGATATATAGAATTTCCCATGGGTAGATTGTCAAAATTTCACGTGATCTGGCTCCCAAAACCTGGAGAAGACAGAAGGTGGTGCATGGGGACGTGGGGGATGATGATAAGCAGAGAGGAGGAAGAAACTTTAGAGACTTGATATAAATTAACAGAGCATAGCAAGAAATAAGAATGGGCTTTCAAAAATTTTTAATTCGATTGAGTTGGTAAAAATTATTCATTATCATTGTCAAGGATGGCCCCACACAAAACTGTTGACTATATATAGTACAGAACATTGTGCTTAGGATCAGAGAGATAAAAAGACATTAATATTAATATTTTAATCCATTTAACATCGATTATGTGCCCTCCATGTATGAGATATTGTGTTAAGATGCTAGGGCAAGGCTGGCACATCCTGGTACCAATGCCAGCAATTGTTCCCATGACAGACATTACCAATCAATTATAGCTCTCTTCCTACTGCTTCTGGTCATGGCCATGGTGGCTTTTTCAGCACAGGTGCAGATCCTACTATTGGCAGAGACCAGATGGAGGCTATTGCAGTAAAGTCAGTTAACACAGGGTGAGAGTTGGAATGAAGCTTAAAAAGTGGGCATAGGGAAGTGAATAAATTCAAAAGATAGTAAATAGGTAAAAGACAACATTTTAAATGATTGCACACTGGCTGAGGATGGAAGTTGCTGGGACAAAGTCAGGGATCACATCAAGGTTTCTAGCCTGGGTAATTGGATGGATGGTAATATACTTCACTGAGGTTTGTGAGAAAGAAGAGGGCTTGTGGAGAGAGGGATGAGTTCATTTTAAAGTACTTTGAGTTTTAGGTTTCTGTGGGCCATCCAAACAGAGATATCTAGCAAGAAATTGAATATCTGTGTCTGTAATTTAGATGCACAAGCAAAGCTAATGAGATGACAGTAGAGGGTGGTTGTTATAACACATAGACACTGGAGGTCCATTATTTGGTTTGAATCCTGGTTCCACCAGGCATCAGCTGTATGACCTTGGTCGAGTTTCTTAATGTGTCCGAATCTCCTGTTTCCTCATCTTTAGCTTGGAGATAACAGGAGTACCTATCTCACAGGATCATCTCGAAGATTCAATAAATGCCTGGCACACACATAGTAAGCACTGTGTGAATGTGAGCTTTCATTATCATTGTCATTATATCTAAAAAGTGCTAAGCAAATATTTGTAGAATGAATGAATCAATGAGATTACTCAGGGAAAGTATACGAAATGAGAAGGCAAGAAGAATAAGAATAAAAATCTGAGTTTATTATTCCTTAGAATGTTAGTATTCTAGTTCTATAAGAATTCAGTTGCTTTGAAATTTACTTCAAGGAACAAAGATAAATTCAGATCCAAATAGTAAATTATTTCTCTAAAAATGTTTTATTTATTTTTATTTTTTTGTAGAGACAGAGTCTTGCTATATTGCCCAGGGTGGTCTCAAACTCCGGGCCCCAAGTAATCCTCCCGCCTCTGCTTCCCAAAGCTCTGAGATTACAGGCATGAAACAATGCACCCAGCCCCAAACAGTAAATTCTTATCAGGAGCACAGAAAGGAGACTCATTGTGCCAGGAAAAAAGATTGTTTGAGGACCAGATGGGGCAGTTAATCTTGAACCAATTAGGTCCTTCTAGAAGGAACAGTTCTGTTGAAAAAGCAAGTGTGGGCTAGCCAAGCACTCACACTTGGTTAAAAGGCAAGATGAGGAAGCAAGAGTCAAGGTTTTGTTGCTAAAACAGTTGGCAGAGTTGCAGCAAGCAGCATGGTGGCCAAAGCAGTCATTTACATGACACTGGAAATAACAAATTTGGTGTGCTCCCACAACAAACATGCTCCTGACAAGATGTGTGAGAGTCACAGCCTGGTACATCAGACCATATTTTATTAGCTACTAGTCCAACTGGAGAAACACTGTTTATGAAAGTCTGCACTAATAAATGCCACTCACCTCCCGCAAAGTTCTCAAGCCCAAACCCCCAAAGTCATCCTTGATTCCTCTCTTTACTTTGGCCTCCCTCTCCATCAGTTCTTCAGGAGCCCTGTCAACTCACAAAAGGATATCTTACATCCATGATCCTTTCTTTGTCTCCACTCTTATCCTCCTGGTACTAGGCAGCATCTTCTCTTGCCTGGGTAGCCTGTAGTAGCCAACAGTCTCCCTGTTTCTCCCTGTAATCCAGTCTCCAAATCAAGCCATGTAACTACCCAGCGTAGAGCAAAACCCATGTTCTTACCTGCAGGACTTTGCGTGATCACCTCTTTCATTTTGCCCTTCCTCCCATCTTCTATGCTTCAGCTTCGCTGGCCGTCTCGCTTTTCTCAGACACACCACACTCTTTCTTGTCTGAGGGCCTTTACGCCAGCTGTTCCTTCTGTGACGCCTCTAGATTTTCAGAAGATGGAGTCCTCTAGTCATCACGGTTCTTATCTGCGGTGTGACCCCCTCAGGTAGCCTGCTGTGGACATTGTGTCTGTCCAGCCCCTCTCCACTGGTCACCTTCTAAGATGTCCTATTCAATGGCCTTCGTTGCACTTTTCTAATATTTTTGCCATGATTTAATTATTACTTGTTTTTTGTTGTCTCCCTGACTGGAACGTCAGTTCTGTAATAGCAGGGGCTGGGGTGGACCAATTTATTCATTAGGCACAGTAGGCACAGTGCCTAGAATCCATGATACTTTCTGGCATCCACAAAAATGTTTTAATTTTCATTTACTTAAAAATTAGAAGAAAAAATAAACATAAGAATCACAAATACACAATAATGAATTCAGCCTGGAGTAAATTTGTCTTCATATGTGGTCATAAAATAATTTTTTTTGTTTTTTTTGTTTTTGAGATAGAGTCTCATTCTGTTGCCCAGGCTGGAATGCAGTGGCGTGATCTCGGCTCACTGCAACCTCCACCTCCCAGGTTCAAGCGATTCTCCTGCCTCAGCCTCCTGAGTAGCTGGGACTACAGGCATGCGACACCATGCCCAGCTAATTTTTGTATTTTCAGTAGAGACAGGGTTTCCCCATGTTGGCCAGGATGGTTTCCATCTCTTGACCTTGTGATCCGCACGCCTCGGCCTCTGAAAGTACTGGGATTACAGGCATGAGCTACCGCGCCTGGCCATAAAATAATATTTAAAATTTTTTTATGGAGGTAGAGACTGATAGAAGTCATAATATAGCCATGGAAGTGAGTCTGTCAACTTTGTTCACCACAGTGTCTCCAGCACCTGGAACTATACCTGATGTCTAGAAAGCCATCCAAAAACATTTGTTATCCAGATAAATGTCAGTGTCTTGAGAATTTGGGGATCTGGCCTCATGGAACTCAGGTTGTGTGTGGTGTGTGTGTGCATGTGTGTGTGTGTGTGTTTGTGTGTGATGGACATCTTCAGTTTGCCACTCTAGACCCACTCTCTTCCCTTCTCTACTTGTTTCCGGGCTGAAGATGCTGATCTATATGTAGATCAATGGCTTTAGGTTGGGTTCAGCCAAGGGGAGATGTGAGGATAGGATAGTGAGGTTCCAGTGTTTATTCCAGGGTTTTCCTCCCCACTAAGTCAAAATGAACTTCATCCCCCCATTACTCTAATGAATAACAATAATATTACCAATAATAATACAATTGATATTTCTTGAGAATTGATATTTGTTGAGACTAAATCTAGTGTTGATATTTTTATGTAGTGAAATGGTATGATAGCATAATGCAACAGCCTTTACTTTATCCTTAAACTTCACGGCACAAAAATGTTTGCAGACTTCATCAATTTCCTTAAAGATCTCCCTTGATCTTTTGATATTCATATTTTTCATCTCTGATATTTTTATTCTATTACCATGCTTGTAGGTTTTCTTTTTTATTGTTAACAGGTCTAGCTTTGTCCGATCCTCATTTGTCAATGGTTTTGTACGTGATTGTGCAACTTTCCTACATCGCTGTCATTAACCTAATAAAACCTGAATCTTTTGCAGTATATATGATTTTTACAAGCAACATGTTTACTCTGTGGGTTTCCTTGAACTTAGACTAATTACAATGTCATAATATTGTGAGTCTTTGGCGTTAAGTGGCCCTTGTTTCTGCAAGAACAACTAGCAACCTCTTTTCTGAGCTTCTGATATAAGAGAGTCCACAAAGCATTTAAAGAACACTTTACCTCTGGCAGGAAAATATTTTTTGTGATAAAAATAGACATATGTTAAAGCTTAAATTCTTCCAATAAGTAAACACTATGTGGTCCCTGGTTTCTAGGGCATAAAGGGCATGTTTCTGCTTGTCAGCTGACCTTGGTTCTTACCCTTTTACGTTTTTACTTCCATATTTTCTCTAGCAAATCAAAATTTCAAAATATATAAAATTCTAAAGCTAAGATTTTGAAGTAATTTTACAGGTAGGCAACGGATAATTAAAACAGTATACATAAATGTCCTTTTTGAAGCATCTCAAATTAGTTTCTAAGATAAATTTGGTTTTAATATATAACATCATTAGGCCTAATGGCGAAGTTCATTATAATTATATATAAATTTCCTGGTAATATTACAAGTATTTGGAAGTACATCTCATAAATTATTAGTGAAATATGAGATAACTAGCTTTATTAGTCCACTAACATATTTATTTTCATCAAGAATATTTATCATATTTCCAAGTAGCTTGCAGCTATATAGACAAGTTTTATTGATTTCTTCATATTTTATTACCTATCTGAATGTCATTATATTCTAAAATATTCTTAAATTCATTTGCTGTTTTTTTTTCTTTTTTTTTTTTTGAGATGGAGTCTTGCTCTGTCGCCCAGGCTGGAGTGCAGTGGTGCAATTTTGGCTCACTGCAACCTCTGCCTCCTGGGTTCAAGTGATTCTCCCACCTCGGTCTTTTGAGTAGCCAGGACTACAGGTGTGTGCCACCACGCTTGGCTAATTTTTGTATTTTTAGTAGAGATGGGGTTTCACCATGTTGGCCAGGCTGGTCTCGAACTCCTGGCCTCAAATGATCTGCCCACCTTGGCCTCCCAAAGTGTTGGGATTACAGGCATGAGCCACCACGCCTGGCCGATTTGCTTTTGGAATCCATATAAACTATATGTCACGGCTAATTATTGGCACATAATCAGAGTAAAATGTGCATAATTTTTTGGGGGCATCAATGTTGAACTTTGATTATGATTGTTTTTATGATGCTCTTACATGGGTGTTTCATCTACACCTCTGGTCGGAGAAGGCCCAGTTTGACTCTGTATCTTGCCTGCTTTTCCTCCTTGAAGGAGTCCCTGCAGTATAACGGCACTCTCCTCTTTGCAGGTGCTCAGAGTAAACATCTCTAGGTCATCTTCTATTTCATCCACTACTCTCATCCCTCCCTTCCTCCTTCTTCTCCCCCAATCCTCTGTCCAAGAAGTCACCAGGCTCTGTTGCTTCGTTCCAGAGGGGCAGAAGGGGAGACAATTTCTGACAAGAAGATATGGAGAGGCATGGCATGTTTGAGACTGGTGCTCATTGTGGCCAGAATACCAAGTCGTGGGGGACAGCGGTGGTGGGATATGAGCAGTTTGAGGAAGACCATGCGGTAGCTTCAAGGTCTTGCTTAGGAACTTGGATTTTTCCCTTTACTCAGGGAATGGGAGTCACTGAAAAAAAAAAGACAGAAAAGTGCAAGACAGGGGATTAGCATAATGTGTGCAATGAGAGGAAAGTGAGGGACTTTCAGGTGCTGATGAAAGAGGGATTGAAGGGGAGATAGGAACACAGGCTGGTCAGGGAAGGGAGGAAATCGAAAGGCGGAGAGAGGGTAGGCCATACCCACAGAGGAGGAAGTGGGGCCAAAGAGCAGTTTGGAAGGAATGAGGAGGCAGGACAAGTGGAGGAGAGCAGGCGATGGTCAGAGGGACATTTCAGAGCTGCGTATTTGAGAAGCGTATGACCCTGGGAGTCAATTACTGAAGGCCTAGGGTATATACCATTGAAACAGTTCCAGAGGAACTGGAAAGCAAGGACTTTGGTGGGGTCATTCCTGGGATGTTGATATTACATTACTGGGGATGTCATTACTGGGTACTGGCAGCATCCAGAGTGGAGAGGAAATCCTCAACATATGGAGGGCAAAATGGATGTCAGTGGATGCTAGGTGTGGGGCAAGACAAAAGAGCTTATTGGCTGGGGTCACTGGCTGAATTCAAAACCTGGCTCCACCACTTTCTGATTGTAGGAGAAGGTAGGTCACCCCTCTGTACCCCTGTTTCCTCATCAGTAGAACAGGGGTCATATTAACTGTGTCACAAGGTTGTTATAAAGATTACTGAGATAAAGCATGTAAAGCACTCAGAATAGTGCCTAGTCCATAGCAAGTGCCCAGTCAATATTCACCATCATAACTCAGAGGGGATATAAGCATTGTTTGTGGCCTGGGAAGGTGGCAGGAGAATATTGGATCTCCTTCCTGCTGAGAAGCAGAAAAAACAAATGCCTGAGAGAAAAACATGTCCTCATTTAAAGCAAATGTGTTAGGTTCTCTTCCCCCTGCATCTGTATGCAGAATAAGCAACATTGAGAATCTAAGGTAATTTCTTGGCAATAGACTGAGCTTCCAAAGTGCTCAGAGAATTTTGACAGATGTCTAGAGGGGTTGACCCATAGCCTGGACTATGGAAGACAGTGAGGAGAGGCAGAGAGTTGGGATGAAAACATATAGGACAGAATGGGCTACTCAGCCTTAGAATTTCAAATGAAACTCTGGAGGGGGTGGAGGGTGGGCCATGTTTGCACGATCCCGTGTTATGGTGTGGACAGTGGAAACGGTTATGATCAGTGTGCCTGGAATATAGGACCCTCAGAGTGAAGGTCGATTAAAGTGCACTTTAGTGAGTGTTCTGAGCAACCAGAAGATGCCATGAGGGACCAGCTCATTTAAGGAGGTATGATAGATTCAGATGTAAAAATCTGTGTACTCTCTGTTTTTGCAATTAGTCCTAAAGCACTTGATTCTGCTTGTCTTGAACCTCATTTCATTTTATTTTGGATTATTGAATTTAGTTCCTAGCTCACGTTTTGGATCTAACCACTTTGTATTCCTGGTTGTGAGTCTTACCTCTTTAGGGAATGGTTCTGCTGCCTCTCCTTATGACACAGCAGTCTAAGACTACTGGGGGTAACCCTCCGCCTTCAGTTGGGTTTCCTGGAAACACAATTAAAGATGAGAAGTTTCACGCTGAAGGTTTATTGGGGAGCACTCTTGGAGGTGAGAAAGGCAACATTGAGCAGAGGGAGAAGCTGATGTGCAGGGAGATTGCACCTGTGGCGTCAGCCAACCCTATGGGGGCCCTGGAGTTGGGATGGCCCTTTAGAGTTGTTCCAAATGAGGCTAAGGAGTCAGACCTTTGTATCTTGGCATTAGCCAGTCATTAACTGTGGGCTGCTCCCTGGGAGTGGGTGCAAACTTGGGCAAGGAATATCAAGGGGTGGAGGCTGTGGGGAGCCTTCACTAGCTGACATTCCCAACAGATGAGGATGAGTGTGTTGGTCCTGGAGAGCAGCCCTTGACAGAGCACCACAGTATCTACTCCCCTCCCCTCAAGGGGCTTACCTTAGCACTCTCCAGCTTGCCTCTGGTTCCTTTTGAGAGCAGTAGTGTTGGGATGAGATGAGAGATGAATAGAGAGAGGCTACAGAGAATGCAGAAGAAGGCCGAAGTCTTATTTTACATCCTTCACAATTTTGCTCACAGAGAACTGAGGCTGGTGTAACAATATGGACATCACCTTGAGGGTTCATGAAAGAAAGGGAAGGAAGTTGTGCAGTCTATACCACTCATTCTATCCTTAACTGCACACCCACAGATCATCTTTAATATTTACAGGGTTGTTGTCTTATTTGGCAACACTACTGTGCAATTACAAAGAAATTGATCTACATAGCACATGGATGCTAACAGCCAGGAGAATTAGCTTTTGGTAATTATCGGATTGTTGAGGGGCTAATTATGACAAAACTACTGCCTCCTCTAGAAAAGCTACTCTTACAGAAGAAAGAGCAGTGAAATCTTCCATTAAGAGTATTGTTTGAAGCATAAGAGCTTGCTTAAATATTAAATTAAAGGCAATACAGGAAAATTTAAAAGTCTGAGAGGTGAAAACAATGACAGCTCTGTTCTAATATATGGAGTGTCGGGCTGCCTGATAGAAAAGTGCTGTCTGGGCTGTACAACCAGGGCTGTAAAATTGATGTCCACTGACCTGTTTGAAACATGATCTAGTGAGTGATCATGTCTTTAGCAGGTTTTGTGACTCTTTCTGGGGTAATCTTAATACCAAAATGTGCTTCTTTCATCATGGGGAACTATAGATCTCCTTTTCGGGGCAATTATTTAAGTGATTTTCCCAATATCCCAGAGAATTGTTGATCTCCTGACCACCAGGAGGCAACTTTTGTTGCTTCCAAGGCCGAAAGCAAACGACACTTAAAAAACTCCTCTTGTTCATTCACTGGGAAAATTTCTAAATGATAGCAATTCTCTTATTCCCTGGAATAGAATAAAGGAATGTAGAAAATGTGTTGGAAAGAAACTTCAGATATATCCCTCTTCATTAAAGTGTGAATTTCACTCTAAATGTGCTCATTTCCTACGTTGTAAATTACAGTTAGAAAAAATAAATAGAACCTGGCCATTCCCAAGTTTATGAAATCATGTAGTCTTTCCTGATGAAAAATTCCCCACTCAACAACTAATTTGCTGCTAATGATAATAAGGTCATCCAAGAGCACAGCTGTCGGGTTTCCATGGTACACACATGACTGATTAAAATTACTTAGAAAACCATGGGAGTGGGCTGTTATACTGGTTGAAGGATTGTGCATGGAATGAAGCCTTCGGCATTGATGGGAGCTGGTTAGGCAGCCTGCCTTTAATTAGCCAGGGAAACCTCTCCTGTTTTAAATAATTTATATCTGCATCCAAAGTAGATAATAGAAGGAGTGTAATAATGAGAAAGCATTACTGCTCACCAGAAGGCCTTTTCCAAACACAACTTACCAGTACAAGAAGTACCTGGGTTTGAACACTGTTCGCCCCCCCGACAAAGCTCAGCCTAAACAATTGACTCTTCTGATGAGATTATTTCCCATGCAACAGAAACTTGTTAATCTAGTAAACTAGGCATAAACAGAATGTGGTGTTTTTATATCTTTGGTGAACAAAAAGCATCTGAATTCTTTTCTTCTTTATTCTGTACTTTTAGGAAAAAGAAATGCACCCTTTACTTAAATTCTACACCATCCCTATTTTGTGCTTTGGTTTAAATAACTGGCTAAGCCATTGAAATAAATGCCATTTTATTGAATGGGGAAAATGTAGATTGATTCCATTTATATAAATAATAAATTCTCTGAACACATAAAATATTTCTTGAGCTGCATTAGTGCACATTTGCATTTCTCTTTAATATGAAACAGCTGTTGTATTTTTCATTTTATGATGTTTTAAAGAGAAGGAAAGAATTGAGAACAAACATGAATCACACATGCCCACTACGTTTCATTAAAGACAATATTATATTAATTCCCATTGCTCCTGAGTCTGATGGAGAACAGAAACTTGCTTCATTTTTAAAACCCTGAAAGTTAACATAGAAACTTCAGTAAGCATTTAAGTTATCAACTTGAAATGAGAAAGGGAGTCGGCTCTGATATGCATCAGCTTAACTGCACCACTCTGGATTTAGGAGCCGGCAAAGTATAGAATTTACTTACATAAATCAAATCATTCTGGTGAAAGGTAGCCATGTAAATCCCCATTTCTCACCTGGCATTCTCATTTGGGTAGAAGAATTGATTCTCTTAGCAATGGAATAAGCTGCTCTCCTTGTCCTTTTGCTGACATAGTTTCTTTATAGTTATGCAAACTAAATTTCAGTCATCTTCCTTATCGTGGCCTTGGGAAATAAAAATCTGGCTGGTTAAATATGGCTGATGGTTTTCATTATAGTTTGATAACCTACATTCTATACGTATAACAATAACTGAAACTAGATTTTTTTTCTGACATGCCTGAGCTGAAAATCAAATGAGTTTTCAGTCACTGTGGACTCATGACTTCATGTTTTTGATAGGATTCTGAGAGCACACTCTAAGAAGACCCTTTTGTCCTCTTTTCTGCCTCCCCTGTCTCTTGATTCTATGCTTTGGCACTATGGCCTAGTGGAATCAAACCATTGTATTTTAGAGTCAGGTCTATGTAGTTCAGAGCTTTGACTCTCCCTCTAACCTGGCATGTGGATTTTGGCAAGCTAAATGAACTCTGAGCTCCAGGTTCTCGATTTTGTAAATGAGAATACTAATTGTTGTCTCCCAAGATTGTTATAAGGGTTAAAAGAGACAATCTGAGTAACAGTCCCTGCCATGGGGCACAGGACCCAGTAGGATTTGCCAGATGGTCACCTCTTTCTTTCTCCCTTTCCCTTCTCCTCACTTCCTAGCTCAAGGAGACAGTGGCTTGGCAGTTGTCAAGGTCTGTCTCAGCTACAGGCTAAGAGTGGCTCCCACGGTTTGTAAAGTGTCATGAGAAAGCTTCCCACAGAGGACATGAGTCATTACCACTGTGGACATGACAGCATCCCTGTGTGTGTTGAAATGTCAACCCCAGGCTCAGCACGACATGTTATGTTGTGAAGGTAAATCACAAATGGCAGCCTGGAAGCAGGGGGATTCCAAAGTTCTCTAGAAATACTTAAGAGTAAGGCACTGCCCCAGACTCAGACTAGAGTCTCTCAGACCCCTTTAGAGCCCCCAGGAGTGGGATCTGGAAAGCCCTGTGACTGGAAACTGAATAAGGCAGCAGAAATCTACCAGGCTAGGATGTGGCCATAGTCAAAACCAGAATAGTCAGAGTTCACAGAATCAAGAATATATGCCAGGATTCAATGGCTGAAAATATATATTTCATTCTTATAAACAGCTGTACAGTGCAGGGAGAACTTCCACATTTATCACTGTGAATTTCACAACTCCTATGCAGTGAGCATGATTTGCCTAATTTTATAAGTATGGAAAGAAAAGCTCATTGAGATGAAACCTCTGTATAACTCCACCTCTTTCTGTAGTGGGAGGTAGTATGTAGAAATTACACATGTCAACTCTAGAATCAGACACCTTGGCTCAAATCCGAGCCCCGGCACTTCCTTGCTGAGTGTCCTTGGACACATTAGTTATGTAACTTGCTTGAAATTCAATCTCCTCAGGTGAAAAATGAGAATCACTTTATAGGGTTGCTCTAAAGAGTCAATGAGGTAATGGGCTAGTTGTTCAAGCCAAACCTAGGAACCTTTCTTTTCTCTCAAACTCTTCATTCTTTCTCCTTCCCATGCCCCAACCCTGCTCCTCTTCTAGCCTTTCTCCCCTCAACAAAGGGTAACCTATCCACCCATTCATTGTTCAAGTCAGTAACTAGATGTCATCCTTAATTCCACTCTCCACCCCATTGTCCTCCCTACCCTCCTTTCCAATCCACAAGTCTCGCAGCTCTGTCTCCAAAATACTTCATGAATCTGTCTGCTGGTCTCCATTCATACATTCAAATCTGATAGCCTCTGACTGTGCAACTACAGCAGCCTTTGCTTTTACTCATGACCCTTATAATCTATTCTCCACATTACAGCCAAAGCAACCTTTTGGAAATATAAATCATACCTTGAGACTCTAGTGCTTAAAAATCTTGCAGCGGTTTCCTGCTGCATCTAGACTAGAATCCAAACTCCCTTCGTGGCTGCTGCTCACCAGTCAGAGCCCATCTCCTACCATTTCTCCTCTTATTTCCCACAACCCCATCAAACTTGTCATTGCAGAGCTTTTTGAATGTGCTGCCAGCTGTGGTTGGAATGTTCTTTCTCTCATCTTTTGGAATTTAGAGTCTGAAAGCAAATATACGACCTAAAGATACCTTTCCTGAGCTCCCTATCTAAAGTAGACCCCTATCCTAGTAATTCTAAAATCACCAAAAAAGAGATTTTTGTTTATTTAATTAAAATTAAGTAAAATGAAACTCAACTTTCTCTATCTTCTCATAGAAACTTCTTTGCTCCTGTATGAAACATGTCATTGTCTACATTGATTGGTTGTGTCAGAATGACTGTTTTCAAATGATGCTATGTAGAGCCCAAGGGGTCCCTGGGTGTAATTCAGGGCCCAAAAGTTCTGGGGCTTGAGATGCCAAATTAGCTGGAACCCAGGACTTTGACCTTGACTTCAACTTGAAAAGCTGCATTTTTGTCTGTTTTACTTGGTGAGGTTCTATATGAGATTACTTTTGTTACAAGTTTGAAAACCACTGCTCCTTTTACTCCTGTTAAATTTTCTGCTCAGACCTCTTGATGATAGGATTTATCTCTGCTTCATTTTCTCATCTCCACACTGCCTGGTCCAGCAGTACAAACTCAAACAGTTCTGGTTGGTTGAATGAAGGAGTCAAGACCTAGGGATTGGGACCTAATGCAGCTCCACTCCACAGCCCTATGCACAATTATTGAGCCTCTTTGCAATCAAATTTTTGGCCATTCAGGGAGTAGAGGTTTTTCCCAACATCCTCATCACTGTCAGTGTTAGCATACATGTATACAGTTTATGCCATTTTCTGCCCTGTGAATTATTTTCTCTGTAACAGTTATTTGGGTTTTGATTTATGGTTTGGTTTCCCTTTTCTGATCTGTTTACACCTCCTAACAACTTTCCATTCATCCAGTTTTCCCTCCAGGGAGTTTAACCAGATTGGCCAATTAGCACTTCCCTTTTAAAAAACGGATAAATATTTCACTCTACTCAAGTATGGAGGACACCTTGCAGTGATGAGATAAATCAGAACTTCCCTATAGATTTTCTTTACCTAGAGTGAGTGCATCACTTGAAGCAATTACATCAATAATAATAATGCACACACAGGCACATATTTCATGGTTATAACTCCACTGGGAGCTTTGATTTCTCCTTGGAGTCAAGGACTGTGGAATCCCATGAGATTTCTCAATTTGCTTGGAGGTTAGATGGGATATGTAGTTTAATATTATAATATATGATGAATGTTAGTGCTAAGTGAGTTTAGATAAAATATATTATGTCTAATATATTTCCATACCTCCCCCATAAGGTCAGTAGGGTTATATATTATCATATATTCTAAAAGACTGAATTTGATTTACCATCTTTCCACATCCCAGATGGTTCTTACCTTCTGCTAATTAGCTATTCAAATAAATTGGGTGACAATTCTAAGAAAGCACAATTGATATATTAAAGTGTTAGTTTATTTTAAATAATGAGTATCATTTTATGCCTTAGCTCTTTTATTTATAGAGTTTCTTGCTATATCTCTCAATGAATTAGTGGTTTTGCTGAAACACTAAATTGTCCTTGTTTAACTGAGGAACAATAACCAAGTTGGCTTTTGATGCACTGGTAATTTATAGCTGTGCAGGTGACGATACCAGCATCAATCTGTGATGTTCTTTTATCAAGACTAATTCCAATGTAATATTTCAATTTAGTTTTCGCTAAAGCATTCAATTTGCATTTAAAAGGCAGTCAATATAGGTTAATAAAATGGTGTCAACTAATGAGCTATTCTGCTTGTATAACACTGCCCTTCTCACCATGAATTGTCTTGGACTGACATCCCACTACCCTGGGTGCCAGCCAAAAAGACATCTGAATGCCTACTAGTGCCATTTACCCAGGGATGCTAAATATGGGTGGATTGAACGGCAGTCTGCTATTGTTTTTCTGTCTATGCCAAGGTAGCTGGGTGTGTGGGGAACACAAAACCGAATTAAGACACATTATATAACCTGGTGGGAAAATAGCTGGTAACAGTACAAGGGAGGGAAATAATTACTCTCCTGCAAGTCCATGCAAGATGTGAGAAGAATGCAGAAAAAGGATAGCTTTGTTTTTCTTGGGCTTGGGAAAGGCTTTACAGATGGCATGGCCTTGGAACAAGACTAAAGAATGGTGATGGCCGAGGATTGAAGAAGAGCATTTGGGGCAGCATATTGGTTTTCTATGGCTGCTGTAACAAAAGACCAGCAACTCAGAGGTTTAAAACAATGCCCATTTATTATTTCAGTTTCCATGGGTCTGAAGTCTAGCACAGCCAGCATGACTCAATTGATTTTTGCTTAGGTTCTCACAAGGATACAATTTAGGTGTCTAGAGCTCTGGGGAAGAATCCACTTTTGAGGCCATTCAGGTCACTGGCAGAATTCAGTTCCTGTGGTTGCGTGGCTGAGGTCCCAATTTCCTTGCTGGCTGTGAGCCAGGAGCATCTCTCACCTCCTTACAACTGCCTGCATTCCTCAGCCCATTATTTTTTCCATCTGGAGTCTCTTCTCTGCCTTCTCCTTCTACTTCATCTCTCTAACTCCAGTGGAAGAAAGATCTCTGCTTTAAAGGGCTCATGTGATTAGATTGGGTCTACCGAGATAATTCAGAATAATCTCTTTCTCTTAAAGTCTATAACCTAAATTATATTTGCAAAAGACTGTTATTGTAACATATTGGCAGCTTCTAGGGACTGGGGCCTGGACATATTTGGAGGCCATTCCGCCTACCACAGTGAGCGAGAAGAGTAGAAACAGGATCTCTTCATAGCAGTAGGAAGGAGTCAGATATGTACAGAGGGTTGGGACAGGAAATGGAGGTGGGGAGGCAAAATTGATCACTCCTTTTTATGTATGCCCATGATACTTTGCTGACTCTACTAAGAGTAAACTCAGATTTTATGGGGTTCTTTTTCCATTTGCCCCTGAGGCCAGGAACCTAATTTTATTCCATTTTGTACCCCAGTGCTAGAATTCTACTTTCCCTTCTAATAGGTAACTGGTAAATATTTTTCAAATTGAGTTGAAGAAAAGTGATGGCAATTGATGATAACAAAATATCATTTCTTAGGCTGAGGAGTAAATATCTAAATGAGGATGGTCCGACAGAGGTGGTAGCAGAGATCATTTTAGAAGGGATCTTACTGACACGACTGGAATCACTTCATGGAATGGACTTCATCTTTCTCTGTCATGCTTACTGCCTGTGCTCTTGGATCATGCACTACCTTGAAGATTTCTGTCTTTGAAGTTACTGCTGTACTTGATTTTGGTATTTTTAGACTGGTACATTACTTTCGCGGCTTCTCAGCAATCCACAACCCCTCCACACTGAAAAGGGTTCCTCATGTTTTGACTAAATGTAGCCTGGCTTCAGTTGACCATCTATGAGCTGTTCAGTTAACTTGTTGGGTTCCACAGGACTAAGATCTAATGACATCAGTACTTGGGGTTTAATAGAGAAGCTATGCCTTGGAAGTCAATTGCTGTGGATTGTGATTGGTCTACTTCACATAACTCCTTTGAGACTCAGTATCCTTATCTACAAAATGGGGCTATGGCATCTAATAGATAGTCACACAGATGAAATGAGACCACATAGTTAAGTTCTTAGTACTTAATCATTAATTAAATTAATGGTAAATAAATGTGATTTCTCAACTCGTCCTCAAAATGATTGTAGTCCATAAATTGATTATAGTCCTCAAAATGAGTGTAGTTCATAGTAACCAATTAAATTAAATTAAATTAATTAATAATGACCACACTGGTGTAATTTACACATGAAATACCTATAATATTAATTAACAGAAAAAGTGGCAAATCGTGTCCTAGTGATAGGATACCCATTTCCCCTGCCCCCCAGTTGGTCCCTCCATTTTCCTACTCTGCCTCTGTCATTGGATAGGTGCCTCTGTTTCTGTGCTAGAAAAGCATGGGACAGATTCAGAGTTAGGGTTCCTCTAATAACCTGAGGGATTCTCCATGCCAGCCTGAAGAGATATCTCTCTCTCTCTCCTTGAGGACTTGTTTTACTTTGTGTTCAGTAGCTCATTATGTGCTGTCTGTGACACATCATTTCTTCTTTTTTTGGGTGTTTACATCTTATTTCTCAAACTATTTTATGAGCATCTAGTCACTCATTCCAACATATTTCTTTTTATTTTTATTTTAGTTTCAGGGGCACATGTGCAGGTTTGTTATGTGGGTAAACTGTGTCATGGGAATTTGATGTGCAGATTATTTTATCACTTAGGTAATAAGCACAGTACCTGATAGGTAGTTTTTCAATTCTTACACTCTTCCCACCTTGCACCCTCTATTAGGCCCTGGTGGTTTTTGTTATCTTCTTTGTGTCCATATATACTCAAAGTTTAGCTCCCACTTATAAGTGAGAACATGTGGTATTAGGGTTTCTGTTCTTATGTTAGTTTGCTTAGGATAATGGCCTCCAGCTGCATACACGTTGCTGCAAAGGACATTATCTCATTATTTTTTATGGATACATAGTGTTGCATTGTGTATATGTATCATATTTTTTTTAATTCAGTCTACTGTTGATGGGCATTTAGATTGATTCCATGTCTTTGCTATTGTGAATAGTGCCATGATGAACATATATGCGCATGTGTCTTTATGGTAGAATGATTTATATTCCTTTGGATACATACCCGATAATGGGGTTACTGGGTCAAATAGTAATTCTTTAAGTTCTTTGTGAAATTGCCAAATTGCCTTCCACAATGGCTGAACTGATTTACATTCCCACCAACAGTGTACGTGTTCCCTTTTCTCCACAACCTCACCAACATCTGTTATTATTTGCCTTTTTAATAATAGCCATTCTCACTAGTGTGAGCGGGTATCTCGCTGTGGTTTTGATTTGCATTTTTCTAATGATTAGTGATGTTGTGCATTTTTTTATATGCTTTTTGGCCATGTGTATGTCTTCTTTTGAAAAGTGCCTGTTCATGTTCATTGCCCACTTTTTAGTGTGGTTGTTTTTTTATTGTAAATTTGTTTAAGTTCCTTACAGATGTTGGATATTAGAACTTTGTCAGATGCAGAGTTTGTAAATAGATGTTGGATATTAGACCTTTGTCAGGTGCAGAGTTTGCAAATATTTTCTCCCATTCTGTAGGTTGTTTGTTTACTCTGTTGATAGTTTTCTTTTGCTGTGCAGAAGCTCTTTAGCTTAATGAGGTCTCATTTGTCAATTGTTGTTTTTGTTGAAATTGCTTTTGGTGTCCTCATCATGAAATCTTTGCCAGGTCCCATCTCTAGAATGGTATTTCCTAGGTCATCGTCTAAGATTTTTATAATTTTAGGTTCCACATTTAAGTCCTTAATCCATTTTGATCTGATTTTTGTATATGGTGTAAGAAGGGGGTCCACTTTCAATCTTCTGCATATGGCTAGCCAGTTATCCAAGCACCATTTATTGAATAGGGAGTCCTTTTCCCATTACTTGTTTGTGTCAACTTTGTCAAAGATCAGATGGTTGTAGGTGTACAGCATTATTTCTGGGCTCATTATTCTGTTCCATTGGTCTGTGTGTCTGTTTTTATGCTAGTGCCATGCTGTTCTGGTTACTGTAGCTCTGTAGTATAGTGTGAAGTTGGGTCATGTGATACTTCCAGCTTGTTCTTTTTGCTTAGGATTTCCTTGGTGTATTAGTCTATTTTCATTTTGCTGATAAATACACACCCAAGACTGGGCAATTTACAAGAAAAAAAAAGGAGGTTTATTGGACTTACAGTTCCACATAGCTGGGGAGGCCTCACAATCATGGCAGAAGGCGAGGAGGAGCAAGTCACATCTTACATTGATGGCAGCAGGCAAAAGACAGCTTGTGCAGGGAAACTCCCATTTTTAAAACCATCAGATCTTGGTAGACCCATTCACTATCATGAGACCAGCATGAGAAACACCTGCCCCCATGATTCAATCATCTTCCACTGGCTCTCTCCCACAACACCTGGGAATTATGGGAACTACAAGATGAAATTTGAGTGGGGACACAGAGCCAAACCATATCATTCCCCCACCTAGCCCCTCTCAAGTCTCATATCTTCACATTTTAAAAACAATCATGCCTTCCCAACAGTCCTCCAAAGTCTTAACTCAGTTCAGCATTAACTCAAAAGTCCATGGTCCAAAGTCTCATCTGAGGCAGCCAAGTCCCTTCTGCCCATATGCCTGTAAAATCAAAAGCAAGTTAGTTACTTCCTAGATACAATGGGGATACAGGCATTGGGTAAATACAGCCATTTCAAATGGGGGAAATTGGCCAAAGCAAAGGGACTACAGGCCCCATGCAAGTCCGAAATCCAGCAGGGGAGTCAAATCTTAAAGCTCCAAAATGATCTCCTTTGGCTCCATGTCTCACATTTAGGTCACATTGATGCAAGAGGTGGGTTCCCATAGTCTTGGGAAGCTCCACCCCTGTGGCTCTGCAGGGTATAACCTGTCTCCCGGCTGCTTTCACAGGCTGGTGTTGAATGGCTGCAGCTTTTCCAGGCACATGGTGCAAGCTGTCAGTGGATCTACAATTCTGGTGTCTGGAGGATGGTGGCCCTCTTTTCACAGCTCCATTAGGTGGTGCCCCAGTAGGGACTATGTGTGGGGACTTCAACCCCACATTTCCCTTCCACACTGTGCTAGCAGAGGTTCTCTGTGAGGACCCTGACCCTGTAGCAAACTTCTGCCTAGACATCAGGCATCTCCATACATCCTCTGAAATCAAGGCGGAGGTTCCCAAACCTCAATTCTTGACTTCTGTGCACCTGCAGGCTCAATACCACGTGGAAGCTGCCAAGGCTTGGGGCTTGCACCCTCTGAAGCCACAGCCTGAGCTGTACCTTGGATGCTTTTAATCATGGCTGGAGTGGCTGTAATGCAGGGCACCAGGTCCCTAGACTGCATACAGCATGGGAACCCTGGGCCTGGCCCACAAAACCATTTTTTCTTCCCAGGCCTCTGGGCCTGTGATGGGAGGGGCTGCCATGAAGACCTCTAACATGCCCTGGAGACATTTTTTCCATTGTCTTAGGGATTAACATTCGGCCACTTGTTACTTATGCAATTTTCTGCAGCAGGCTTGAATTTCTCCTCAGAAAGTGGGTTTTTCTTTTCTACCACATTGTCAGGCTGCAAATTTTCCAAACTTTATGCTCGCTTCTCTCATAAAATTGAATGCCTTTAACAGCACCCAAGTCACCTCTTGAAAGCTTTGCTGCTTAGAAATTACTTCTGCCAGATACCCTAAACCATCTCTCCAAAGTTCAAAGTTCCACACATCTCTAGGGCAGGGGCAAAATTCCACCAGTCTCTTTGTAAAAACATAACAAGAGTCACCTTTGCTCCAGTTCCCAACAAGTTCCTCATTTCCACCTGAGACCACCTCAGTCTGGACTTTATTGTCCATATCGTTATCAACATTTTGGGCAAAGCCATTCCACAAGTCTCTAGGTACTGGTGCCATAACCCTAGCGGAGCCACAGTTGTGCTGCCTGAGAGCAATAAGATTCCTCTCGATCTCCTTGCTGGATGGGACTTGGCACCAGCTTCTAGCCCAATGGTACCGCTTCTGTGTGAATTCAGCTGTAGGGTGCAACTTCCTGTTGTCCTGAAAAACACCTGGATGGCAGAGTGTGCAACCCCACCCACCACTGCCACTGGTAACCAGATGGGCAATGCCTACTAGAGCTTTAGGCTCAGCATCCCTGATCTGTGTAAACTCAGCTAGAGGGAACAGCTTCCTATTGTCCCAGGAAACATCCAGATGGCAGAGCATGTGACGCTGCCACTGGTAACCAGATGGGCAACACCTACTGGAGCTTCCAGCTCAGTGGTCCCACTGTGAACTCAGCCAGTGGGTGCAGCCTCCTGTTGTTACAGGAAGCACCCAGACAGCAGGGCAGGTGACCCCAGTAAGCCCCACTGCTGATAGCCAGGCAGGCAATACCTGCTAGAGCTTCCACCCAGCAGTCCTGCTTCTGTGGGAACTCAGCTGGAGGGTGCAGCCTCCTGTTGTCTTGAGAAACACCCAGACAGCAGGGCATGTGACTCCTGGCCATTATAAGACAGAACCTTACTGATCTGATAGAGCTGAAAAACACACTAGTAGAATTTCGTAATGCAACTGCTGTATTAACAGCAGAATTGACCAAGGTGAGAAAAGAATCTTAGAGCTTGAAAACTGGCTCTCCAAAACAACTCAGTTAGACAAAAATAAAGAAAAAAAAATAAAGAAGAATAAACAAAGCCTCCAAGAAATATGGGATTATATAAAGAGACCAAATCTCATTCTTTTCATCTGTACATGGCCTATACTCTAAAATTGACCACACAATCAGGCATAAACCAATCCTCAGCAAATTAAAAAAAAAATTATACCAACCATGCTCTTGGACCACAGTGTGATAAAAATAGAAATCAAGCTAAGAAAATCACTCAAAACCATACAATTACATACAAATTAAACAACCTGCTCTTGAATGACTTCTGGGTAAATAACAAAATTAAGATAGAAATCAAGAATTCTTTGAAATGAATAAGAAAAAAGATACAACATAACCAGAATCTCTAGGACACAGCCAAAGCAGTGTGAAGAGGGAAGTTTATAGCACTAAATACCTGCATCAAAAGATAGAAAGATCTCTAACAGGCTAACATCACAATTAGAGGAACTAAAGAAACAAGAGCAAACCAACCCCAAGGCTAGCTGAAGACAAGAAATAACCAAAATCAGAACTGAACTGAAGGAAACTGAGATGCAAAAATCTATACAAAAGATCAATGAATCCAGGAGTTGGTTCTTTGAGGGAATTAATAATATAGATAGATCACTAGCTAGACTAAAAAGAAAAAAGAGAGAATATCCAAATAAACACAATCAGAAATGACAAAATGGACACCACCACTGACCCCATGGAATATAAAAAACATTCAGAGACTATTATGAACACCTCTATGAACACAAACTAGAAAACCTAAAAGAAATAGATAAATTCCTGGAATTGTACAACCTCCCAAATTTGAATCAGGAGGAGACTAAATCCTTGGACAGAACAATAATGAGATCTGAAGACGAATCAGATCATTAATAAAGAACCTACCAACCAGCAAAAGCCCAGGACCACATGGATTCATGGCTGATTCTACCAGACGTATAAGGAAAAGTTTGTGCCATTCCTACTGAAATTATTCCCCAAAATTGAGGAGGATAGACTCTTCTCTAACTCATTGTATAAGGCCAGCGTTATCCTGATCCCAAAACCTGTCAGAGACATAACAAAAAAGGAAAACGTTAAGCCAACATCCTTAGTAAACATAGATGCAAAAATTCTCAACAAAATACTAGGAAATCAAATCTAGCAGCACATCAAACAGCTAATCCACTTCAATCAAATAGGCTTTATTCCTGGAATGCAAGGCCAGTAGAGATCACCTTGGACTGTGACTTGCTACCATAAAACATCCAGGTGGCTCTCTGCTTCAGTCTTGAAGCACGGTAGGTGGGGATTGGTGGACCATGGGGATTCTCCCATTCCCGGTCTTGCACAGGTCCCTATGGAGAGCATGAAACCCCTTGTGTGTGGTTGGGGTGGGTATGTGTTTATCAGCAGTATGAAAACAAACTAATATAGTAAATTGGTATTGGGAGTGGGGAGTTGCTGGAAAAATACCCAAAAATGTGGAGGCAATTTTGGAACTGGGTAACAGGCAGAGGTTGGAACAATTTGGAGGGCTCAGAAGACAGGAAAGTGTGGGAAAGTTTGGAACTCCCTAGAGACTTGTTGAATGGCTTTGCCCAAAATGCTGATAACATTATGGACAATAAAGGGGGCTTTCACTCACTTACCCTTTCCTGTGTTGTAGTGGTTCTCTTGGCCCTGCATTGAGCCCAGACACGCTGTTGCCCAGCTTTGCTCCTCTGCTCTCTGTGTTCCCCTGCTGCCTTGATGGATCCTGACATGGTTTCTCAGATGATTGGCCTGCAGGGTCAGTCGTCATCAGCCCTTTGGTTTCCTCTCCATGAGAGTGGCACACATGAACTTCTTCTAGTCTGCCATCTTGGCCCTGCAAACACATTTTTTTTTAGCACCTCCTATGTACTAGGCCCTGGAGAGGTAATGGGATCAGGATAGACACAGTTCCAGGCTTTGAGCTCTGATGTAAAGATGGACAGTTAAACAATCAGTTATAATCAGTGTGACATATTGTTACAAGGAACAGAATGACAGTCATAGGAGCCCAAAGCAAAGGTACTTTTATGCAGTCCATAGGTATAGTACCTTGAACTTAGCAGGTACTCAATAAATATTAATAGATTGAAAATGTTCACAATTTTGCCCTGAACTTGAGAACTTGATATAGTTGAAAATAGACAATATTGTAGGCTGGCTCTTACAACCTGAAGTCAGGCTACCTCAGATTTCGCAGGGGGTCATGAGATAGAGGGCTTCAACCTGCTCCCCAGTGGAACCCTCAGCCCTGCCGGCGGCAGGTTGTCCCAGGTCTGCGTGTTCATGATCTCTCTGCTGCCCTGTTAACAACTTAACCCAATGACCCAAAGCTTCATATGTCTCTAAGGATCTATCCCTGCAGTGAGGGGCTCGTCTTACTTGTGTTTTCCAGCTCTCCTTTTTTTCCCCCACCTTTGGCTTCTTTGTTAGTGTTGACTTTGAAGAGATAAGGCTTATTTTTCTAGCAGTAATGTATTTCAGGAAACATTGAAACAAAGGCAAATCATTTTTTTTCTTTCTCCATTTCACTGCAATTGTGATTATTTTGTGAAGGATTGAGAGAGAGGTCACAGGTACCCTCAGCGGGCCCACAGATGGACGTCTGCAGGCCATGATACCCACAATAGCAGGTCTTCTATTTATGATGCTCATTCCAAATGTATGCAGCTCTCTGAGGCATCCCTCAGACTTGCTCCTTCCCCTTGAAGTCCCAGAACACTTCCCACATAGATCCAAGGACAATGTGCCTTCCAATTCTCCTCAAACCAGTATGTGTTCTCCAGGAGCTGCTGATGAGGATGGGAAAGAGAATTATGTTACTCTGATCTTTGCTCTTGACAACCTTCCTTATGTGTGATGAAATATAAATAGTATAAACCATGATTCACTATTAAACCTAGAAGAGAAACGACACTGAGATTCATAAATTAATGTTAAATCTATCTTCTGCGGTGATTGCAGGATTAGGGGGAGCTCACTCACCTGTAGTTAGCAATGATAAATGATTTCTGAAGAATTTGTTACTTAGTTTTCAGTGGCAATATTAAGAAAAATATTAAAAATACTTTATAGAATCATGAATGTAGCATTTGGTAAAGTGGCTTTTTTCCCCAATGCCCTTTTTTTTTAAAATCACGTGGCCTTATAATTACCTGAACTTCTTGACATACTAATTAACTCTGATTTAAAACAGCCATTATTTTTAGAGTTAAGCTTAGTGAACATTGTCTAATATTATTATGTGACCATTAATGTGACTAGGGAAAAATGAGATAAGGAAAAGAAGAAGGCAGTAATTAAGATGAGTAATTTGGTAACAAAGTTGAACTAAAGCAGGTTGGTGACTCTTTGGCATGTGATAATGTACATTATTGGCATAATTTATCTTTTAAATTAAATTACTCTACTTATCCCAGGCCCCATGTAGGTTAGGTTTTGTTTTTATAGTTATTGGTAAATGAAGTGATAGACTTGAGAATAAGTCCTAGGAAGCCATCCCTCTGCAAATTCAGAAACTTTGACCTCTGAATGTTTTATGAAACTAACTAGATCTTGGTGCTATACGAATAGGTACAAGGGGAAAAATTCAGAATGTATCCAATGGGGGAAATTTTTTTTTGCAGCTTACAATAGGACCCAAATCAAAACGTCTCTTCTTATTCTTGAAAAGTGTGGGCAACAAGCTGCTAGCTGTGGCAAGACCACAATAGCGAAGGTCAATGAAATTACAAAAGTATGGCATAAATGAAGTCAACATTCCTCATCTACTCAATAAAGAGTATATTTCTTGTGATGAAGACACTCCATCCAATGTAAAAGAAGAAATTAAATTATCTGTATGCTTTATCTAAGTGTCTCCATCATGTGGATATGAAATCATTTATTTGATAAATGTGTTTACGTATTATTGGTTTCTGTTTTATGTTAGGCATCATTTTAAGTGCTGGAGATTCACCAAAGAATAAGACAGACAAAATTGCTGCACTCAAGGAGCCTGCATTCTAATGGCAGGAATGAAAAAACAAATCAATAAACACATAAATAAATCATAAAATATCAGATCGTGATAAGTGCTATGAATAAAAAGTAGAATGTTGTCATAGAGAGGGACTGGAGGATTGCTTTAGACAGAGATGTCAGAAAAAGCAAGTCTGAAGAGGTGGTGTTTAAGCCAACACCTAAATAATAAGATGAGCAGATTATAGAGGAAAAATATGCCAGGTGGAGCGGACACAGGGCAAAGAACTCCCTGGAAGTCAGGAACTTCGTGTGTTTAAGGAACACAGAGAAGGCCAGAGAGATTGGAGCCCTGTGAGTGTTGGGGAGGTGGTGTAAGCCAAGATCTCAGAGACAGCAGGGGCAGATGATGTAAGCCTTCCTGGCTGTGCTAAGGATGTAGTCTGAGTGCAATGGGAAGTTCTCAGTGGGTATTAGGCAGAGAATGGCATGATCTGACATGTATTATTAAAGACTGGCTCATGGAGAAGAACTAGTTAGAAGGCTATGGTGGCAGCCTGGACTGAGGAAGTGGGAGTGGACAGGAAGTGATGTTGTGGGTGGATTCAGGACATACTTTGGAGATAGAGTTAATAACTTCTTCTGATAAAGTGGAAGGCAAATGAGAGAAATGGGAAGTCAAGGATGACTGCAAGGTTTCTGGCTTGAGCAACAGGGTGTAGTGCCTGTTAGTGAGATGGAGAAGGCTGGGAGAAGAGCAGAGTTATTTTTTGAGGGTAGGTAGACATCAAGAGTTCTGTTTTGAACATGTTTGGTTTCAAACGTTTTTTATTTTTTATTTTTCAAGAGAGGGTCTCTGTCTGTTGCCCAGGCTGGTTTGCAGTGGTGTGATCACGGCTCTCTACAGTCTTGACCTCCTGAAGTGAAGCAGTCCTCCTGCCTGAGCCTCCGGAGGAGCTGGGACTACAGGCATGCACCACCACATCCAGCTAATTTTTTAACTTTTTATTTTGTAGCGATAGCATCTTGCCACGTTGCTCAGGCTGGTCTTGAACTCTTGGGCTCAAGTGATCCTCCAGCCTTGGCCTCCCAAAGTGCTGGGATTACAGGTATAAGCCACTGTGTCCAGCCTCAAATGCCTTTTAGACATCTAATCACTTGTGCAGCTTTTTAAAGTACAGGTTCTCAGACTACCTATATCATTTAGGAATATGTTTGCTTTCAGGTAAGAGAATAACCAATCAGAAGTGGCTTAAACAAATAAGGGCTGAGCTTCATCAAATCAAAGGATATGCAGAGGTATGTGGCTCAGAGCTGGTGCTCAACAAAGTTATCAAAGACCCAAGCTCTTTGTAGATCCTCGTTATGCTATCCTTAGTGTTTGAGTTATTGCCTATGGTAACATGATAGGAACTGCATCTCCAGGTCACAGTGTCCACATTTAAGTCATTTGAATCAGGAGGAAGTGGGAAGAGTGATGCCAGAGACATTGATCTTTTTCTAATCAAGAAAGCAAAAGTTTTCTTAGAAGCTCTCATTCAGAGACTTCCACTTATCTTAATGACTAGAACTGTGTCACATGGCAAACCCTACCTAGATGTAAGGGAGTGTGAAAAAGAGAATTTTAGCTGATGCCCTGTACAAAATTGGGGTTATGTTGGCAAGAAGCAAGGGGCACTTGACATTGGGTAGGCAATAAACAATGTCTGCCACCCTGGAAGTTCCAATTTAGAAGGTCTGGGACAGGAGAAGGTGAGGAGGCTGATGGTGCCACGTATTCTAATGCGTGTTGAGATTGAATGTTGACTGGTGTAGACAAAAAGTAGAGCTCAGGAATGTGCTCAGAAGTGGTTCCTGTTTGTCCTCAATTCTTATACAGTCTATTCTGCCACTTACCTAGTGACAGATTAAGGAAGGCAACAGATTTGGGTCAATCTATCTTCTGAGGCTACCCTTTAGACATCTTTCTATGGAGTAAATTAGTTTATTAAATCAGAGGTAATTCCTTTTCTAAAATGTTGTATTTTCTTATTTGAGGACCCCATGCATTCTTTGGATCAGGATGGTTTTGGAAACACAACTTTCTCCAGTTGCTCAACGAGATGATTGTTTCTGTACCCCCATCCCCCCAGTTCTACTCTACATCAGGTTTACTCCGCCATGCTTATCACATGGGTCAGAACAAGAGTGAATGGCAGTCCCAGTTATCTTGAGCTTAGGTACAATACAATGTGTCACTCTCCATTATGGAAATTATCATTAATTATTAACATGAAAATCTTTGACATGATATATTGTCCACATTGTCACTGCCAAGAATGGGACGATGATTAATGAGTGCCCCTTGGAGGGAATACAATAAAGTGCAATGTAGAAAAGGAAGCTTGTAAGTTTAGCAAAGAAGCAGAGTATTGAATACTTTGGTTTCTCTCTCCCTCTCTTTTTCAACACACACACACACACACACACACACACACACACACTCTCTCTCTCTCTCTCTCTCTCTCAGGTTTAAAAAAAGCAGCCATTTACCAAGCTGAAAAATAAATATAATTTTTAAAAATTCTATGCAACATGACATTTTAGGGCTTCTTGTTGTTTTCATCTAATCCCTTGAGCCTGATATTACAGGTAGGGCCTATTCAGGACAGAGTTAATCCTTAGAACTAGTCACCTCCTTTATGTACTTTCCTATATGCTTTTAGGGCAACATTTTCTATGTGTCTAGGTCTTCCCTGGAAGCATGCTATGTCCTGGAACTTTCCCAACTGACATCTTTACCCATTTTGACAAGAGTTCTAGAAGTAAGCAGTCCAGGGGTGATACAGAGGCTAAGCCATGGTACCAGGAACCCAGCCTCCTTCTAGCTTCTGCTTCCCCATCTAGCTTATTGGCTTGTTGTCTCATGGTTGCAGTACAGCTGCTGCAGCTCCACACATCCCACCCATGTTCAAAATTAAAAGAAGGAGGTAGAGTGGTGCCAGCAATATCTATTTCCTTTTCATTAGCAAAGAAAATGCTTCACCAGAAATCCCCAAACTATAAGGAGAGCTGGGGAAAGGACTATTTGGTTTAGCAAAACAGAAGTTCTAGAAGCTAGAACAAAGGGAAGCATAGATTGATGTCCCCAATTAGCTGGATGATGACTATAGCAATGACCATGAGTTATAGGTGACATTTGTTCTCACACGTAGATAACAAGTAAATCTTCCTACACAGACACACATTATATTGGGACACGAGGCTTGAAGGCCGGCTGGTAAGGGATGTGGGTCCTTTCAGGTCAGACCCTGTGAACTTCTGCTATGTGTAAGATTGGAGCTGTCCGTATGACTTCATTTTCTGTGAACTTCAGCAATAAATCAGTGGTTCCTGGTCTGGGTCTTCGGGAGCATCTATCACTGAGTAAAGGCAGGAAAGATTTCTGATCCCAGAATCCATCTCTACCAAAAGAGAATATACAACTCTGGCACAGCATGTAATATTTGCTTTTAGCTGGAGGACCAGCAATTAACAATATTTTATCATAAAATGTCAACAGAATATTGATGCAATCATCTGGGTTAAAATAAAAATAAAAACTGCCACTATGTTCAGAACACTGGCATTCTTTTCTCATGGACTAATCGTTATTTATTATTGTCCTTTCACCTCCTCCATCCCATTTTTAAAACTGCTATTATTTGCATAATAACTATAGCTTGTTATTAAAATCACCATGGATATCTTATGGCTGCTTTTTAAAAAATAGTTCTTAAATTGAGGAATAATTTATATACAGTGCAATCCTCACATCCTACATATACCGTTCAGTTAGTTTCAATGAATGTATGGCAAGGCACAGAGTAGGCCCTTTTCTGTTGTTCCCCTACCCATACCCCAGCATAGGCAGCCATGAATCTGATTTCTGTCACTAAATGTTAGTTTTGCCTATTTTAGAATTTCATATAAATGGAATCATTTGGAATGTACTTTAGTTTTCAGTTTGGCTTCTTTCACCCAGCATAATGTTTTTTGAGATTGATCCATGTTGTTACATGTGTCAGTAGATTATGCCTTTTTATTGCTTATTAGTGTTTAACTATGTGACTGTAATTTATTGACCCGTTATCCTGATGACAAACATCTGGCTCATTTCCGGCTTTGAGCTTTTAACAATAAAGCTACTATGAATATTTTTGTATAAGGCTTTTTGTGGACAAATATTTTGATTTCTTTTGGATAAAAAACTAGAAATGGAATTGGTGCTGTGGAGTATTATATGTTTAATGTTTTTAGAAATTGCCAAACAGTTTTCTAAAGTTGTACCATTTTATACTCTCTCCAGCAGTGTATGAGTGCTCCATTTGCTCCATATCCCCTCCAAAATCTTGTCTGATTGTCTTAATTTTATGGTGGGTGGGTTGTGTTATCTCACATTTTCAATTTGTATTTCATCAATGACCAATGATGGTTAAACATGTTTTCATTTCTTTATTGGCTATTTGCATATCTTCTTTTATAAAGTGTCTGTTAAAATCTTTTTGTCCAAATTTTTTTGTTAGGTGGTTTGCCTTTTTATTATTGAGTTGCAGGGGTTCTTTATATATTCTGGGTATAAGTACTTCATCAAACATGCCTATTGCAGATAGTTTTTCTTGGTCTGTGGTTTGCCTGCTATTTTCCTTTATAGTGTTTTTGATAACCAGAAGCTCTTGATCTAAATAAAGTCCAAGTTGTTATGTTTTTCTTTTATGGTTTATGCTTTCTATTTCTTCTGTAAGAAATTTTTGCTTACCTCAAAGTCACAAAGATATTCTCTGATTTCTTGTAATAATTCTACAATTTTAACTTCTATATCTATGATTCATATGGAATTGATATTTTCTATGGTGTGAGATGGGGTATGACTGTCTTTTTTCTTTACTCAGATATGCAATGTGATAACACTTGGAAAATCTGGTAAGCTTTCAAAATCGGAGACACTCTTGGTTTCTGGCCACCCTGCTATGGTTAATGGATAGAGAATATGTATTGTTCAGTGACTAAGAGCATGCTTTGGAGTCACAGTTCTGCCAGTTGCTAACTACGTGACATGTGCAAGTTCATCTTCGCTCTTTAGTTCTTCATCTATAAAAAATGGTATCCAGTCACAGGGTTCATATAAAGTCTCTATCAACCAAACAACAATCATGTTAATATTTGTCAGGTATTCTCTGAGTACTGGTACTTGGAGGTTAATGTGAAAGTGAAAAGGATTTGTACATTTAAAGCACTTAAAAAGTACCCGAGACAGACTAACCACTTTATAATATTAGCTGTAACATAGAATAAAGATATAGCCCAACTCCATTTTCTCCCCTTGATCTTTTGTACTCTGGACTGGCCATTCATTGAGTGCTTGCTATGGGGAGAACTTCTGTTAGGTGCTGGGACGGTGCAGTGAACAGGACAGACATGGTCTCTGCTCTCATGGAGCTTTCAACCTAGTGAGGGGAAAAGACATTAAACAAATATCATGACAAGTGGTTTGAAGAGTAAGTATAGAGTGTTAAGATAGTCTAAAATCCAAAGATCATGTCCCTTGTGGGGAGTCAGGGAAAGCCTTTCTAAAGAACTGAGTTTTAAGTAGGCCAGAAATGAAGAAATACAGAACAGTCTGATGGAGGCTAAGCTTTTTTTTTTTTTTTTTTTTCCACCAGTTGTCAAATGATCCTTTATTGAAATATTTTCCTTTGTGCTTAACTGGCTGGGCATTCCACAGCACCACTGTTGATGTCATCGATGATGTCATGAGGGTGGCGGCCATCAACATTACAGCCCACAGACTGGGCAGTCCCCAGGATCTCTTTAATGGTTCCAGAGAGTTCTCTGGCTAAGGATCGGTGCCGCATCTGTCGAGCAATGTTGACGATC
The DNA here is from genome assembly GCF_028858775.2 of Pan troglodytes. Taxonomy (NCBI): domain Eukaryota; kingdom Metazoa; phylum Chordata; class Mammalia; order Primates; family Hominidae; genus Pan; species Pan troglodytes. The sequence goes on from NC_086015.1 coordinate 63,302,101, forward strand.
TCATCAAAAGTGATATTCCCACTGTGTTTAATGTTTTTTTGTTTCTTTCTGTCTCTTGGTGGTTCCTTGAGGGCTTTGATGATCAGGGCAGAGGCAGAAGGCACCACCTCAATCTGGGCCTGTCTGTTCTGAATGGTCAGTTTCACTGTAATCCTCAGGCCCTTCCAGTCACCCGTTGCCTTGGCAATGTCATCACCAACCTTTTTTGGAGACAGACCCAGGGGGCCGATCTTGGGGGCCAGGGCGGAAGTGGCACCGACTTCACCTCCGGTGCACCTCAGGTATACGACTTTGATCTCGTTGGGGTCGAACTTCGGCGGCATGGTGGAGGCGGCTGGTGTCGGATGAACCCGGATTCGGGACGACCGAAGAAAGTTGCACCTTGGCCTCCTCCGAGCTGAAAGCCGAGAGCCTAAGCTTGTTAAAGGCAGAAACCTATATATGTTTATTATTCCCTATAACACCTAGTTGAGTGATGACCTAGAGAAGATTAAATGCTCTTTGAGAATCGATAATGTCATATAAGGGGAAAGAGGTAAAGAGCAGTGCCTATCAAATAAATGGTCTCTAAATGAATGATTGAATGAAGGAATAAAATATAATTATCAGGTATTTATATTTATTAGGCAGCATTTAGGTATAGTAGATTCTTCAGATGTCAATCCTGAGTTTTCTATTCGTTCGGGGAATATATTGAGCAAATTTTATGTGCCTCAGTTGCTAAAATGCTGCCTGAATCCCCTCTCTTCTCAGGGGAGTCAGAAAGGCTGGCCTGGACAGGGATTCATGAAGCTGGAGTAGGGGCGGGTAAGGTCAGACAGAGGGGAGCATCTCTTATCTGAAATTTTGGGAGCTGCTGAAATCAGAAGAGCCTCCCAGTGAAGGAGAGTGGGGAGAGCTGTAAACAAGGGAGAGACACCCAGCAGTTCTCTACATTGAAGAGGAGTATGGGATTGAGAGAGTCAAGAGCAGGCTGGTTGAGTCCCTGGAAATTTGTCATGAATCAGCAGCAATGCCTGGTCACCTCATCTTCATTGAGGGGTGGGGTATTGTGTCTGGAAGGGCCACTTGTATCAAAAGTTGATTGTTTGTGAGGGAGAAAATGCAGAAATAAATGGGGGAATGCTGTCAAAAGACACCTAATATTTTATTCTCTAATGCTGCTGAGAGAAGGTGGCACCTGAGCTGGATCTTGAAGTTTCTGGGTGTTGCCTGGATGAAAACAAGTGGAAAGGACAGAGGGGATGCTTGGCAGAGGCGTGAGAGAACAAGGCGTATTGCTTCTCTAATAACCCGTGCCGAGGATGGCATCTGTGAATGCTAGCATCTCTGAATTTAGCTGGACTATTCTGGAAGGTAATTACATTTTTGGTCTGCATCATCTCTTGGGATAATGAATTTCTTTAAGGTTTCCATTCACTGTGAAAGACATACTTTCTTCTATTTGTCCTACATTTCTTAAGTGCTTCCTAGTTTAATATTACCTGCCTGTTGCTACATACTTTTCCTTCTTTAACTTAAATTAACACTGAGCTTCCTTAAAAAAAATCTGAAAATATATTATTACACACACACACAAGTAGAGACAAGACTTTTATTGGGATCCATTTATTGAAATAAAATAAAAATTAGCTTACTTAAGGAAGAAATAGAAACTATTTTTACTTGAAATATATTTGGGTAGTAAATTTTTTGCAAAATTTGATACAGTTCAAAAACTAAAGAACAATCAGTTATATTTTCTCTTTGGAAAATAATCATCAAAGGATTAAGGCTTAAGAGAAGAGGTCTGTCTTATATTTAAATATTAAAATAGATTTGCTTCAAAAATGTGTCATTCCAGAAATAATGGTGAAAATAAAGATTACCATGGAGCTTACATGGGATTTTGAGTTAACTACCCAAACTAATTAAGCAAAATTATCCTAATTTGTTTATTATGTTAATGATCTGAATTAATTTATAGCAATTTAGCATGTATTACTAAAGATTTATTATGTTTCCTACTAAATGACTTAAGAGCTATAAATCCCATGGTTAAATGTAATTAGTGGAGACATATTTATCGGAAGGGATAATTACATCTGATAAAAGTTCTTCGGTTAGGCTTAATTAAAACAGATTATTCCCCCATAAATGAAAAGTAAATATGGTAATTACTGGGTAGATTTTCATGGCAAAAATGAGTATCTCAGCATTTAAATTTTCTAAAAGGGGTGGGAAAGTAAACTATGTAACTGATTACTTCCCAATAAAGTATGATTAATAATCCCTGGGAAACAAGCATTTTCCAGGAGTAAACATTTTGCTACTTAATTACTAAAGGGGGAATTCTGTTGAGGAAAATCTATCATTAACTCAGTTTAAAGTGGACTGTGGCTATTTTTGAACATAATGAACAGTGTTTTAAGGAAATTTCTTTTTGTTTTTCTTTAGAAGATTATCTCTAGCTCAGCTAAATAGCAGTCTTAGAAAGAAAAATGACTGTTAATCTCTCTAAGACTAAAAAGTTTTCGTAATAACCTGGGCTGGACCAGGTTATACATGCACAAAATGTATAAACTCTGAAGGTAGCAGAGCCTGTTCAGGAAACATGAGTACACATGGAGAGATTACACTGTAAATTGATATTTCAGTTACATAAGTGCATACATGTTAATGAGTAAACCTCTATATACTATGGCAGATTTTAAATTATTTTATATCTAATAGGTACTTTTTCAATAGCAGCACTAGCATTAAAAGACACCATTTTACGTTTTGAAAGCACTTTGAGTCCCTTGTTAGTTCATTAGATCATTTTATCCACCCAGGAAGACAGACGAACAGGGGTTATTAGCCTCAGGGAGGCCAGGTACAAGGTCACACTGTTAATTAGTGGACTAGTTAGGACTTGAATGGATATTTTGACCCTGAGTACAACCTTCTTTCTCCACCGTCATTAAGGTATAGAGGAGCTCATGAGCATGACAAGAAGATGGGGTTGGTTACATGCTGTTGTAGGTATAAACTACTACATAGAAAAAACTCATCTGTGGCATGACCAGATGGAAAATGTTGTGTTCACAGTATGGTTTTAGTGTTGAAGCAAATGGTAAAACAAACAAGCCTGGTACAATGGATCCCTTTAAAGTGGAGTGGCCGGAATGACCATCTACAGATCAATTGATCAATAGTGTGCGACCGTCTGCGGGAAGAGAGTTTTCAGAAGGATGATGGCAGATAGACCACCATCTACCCCATTCTTCCACTTGGTGGAGCTGAAACTAGCCCTGGCCATTCTGTTATCCTCACTCTTAGGCTTTTGCCATGTTTAAATATGTTCCTTTCTCTGGAGACCTCGGAGCATTATCACAGACAGTATTGCATTTCTCCTTACAATATCCTTTTGCTTTCCAGAGAGCCCAGGTGATTTATCAAAGTCAGTAGCTATGGCTAATATGCTCTCTGTTCTCCCAAAATTACCTAAATGCCTAAGAAGCTGAGGAAGGACCTATGCTGCTAGAGCTAGATAATCAAAGGCATTTTAGGCAAGATCCCAAGCAGAGGCTCTCATCTTTTGTGCATGGGCTTAAAAGAGAATTTTTCTTCTTCTTTTTTTTCTCCCCTTCCGCCAACAAGAATAACTGAATTAATATTTTGAAATGTATACTGAATGCTACATATTAGGCAATTCCATTTTATCAATGTTTATATTTGTTTCAGAGACCTGCTTATGTCAAAAGATACTGAGTTGTATTGGTCAAATGCAACCGAAGGGCATTTCAAATGTTTTCACTAAATATGGCTTAAATACCACTATAACGCACCCAAAAGGGTGTCCAAATTCTTTGGACGCTTTGAGATTTGAGTAATATTCTTTGTGGTTCCACCACACAGGCCACACTCTGTGACTTGCAGGTCATTTTTAAAACTATAGATAGAAACTTTGGCTATATATATATATATATATATATATATATATATATATATATGATAACTGAATCCTCAAGATTGCCATAAAAAGTTTCTAACTGTGCATAAAAGCCATATGAGATTCAATACACCTGAGTGTGTCTCAGGTGAAAACTCAGTGCATGTGAATGGAAACAAACAGGTTTATGACAAAAATTTATACTTTGAAAATTACCAGTGTGATTTCGAAGACATTCGACTTTAATTACTGATAAGTTATTTGAGGTCAGTGCTGTGTTGGGGAAGGCCTGGTGAGCGCTTTGGTGGGAAGTAGATGGGTGTACACAAGGACACTCCAGCCCCCATGCCTGTGGCCACATATCTGAGTTTCATGGCATTTTTACAAGAAAAATAACTTTATTTATCTAGAAACAATGACAGTTAAACAAGAATCACAACGGGAGTGAATAATCATATCATGATTAAGAATATGAAGTATGGAAGCAGAAGATCTGAGTTCAAATATGGCTTTTCCAGGTACCAGCTGCCTGTCCTTGGGGAAAGTGCCTGAAGTCTTTATGCCTTGTTTTCCTCACCTGAAAAATAGGGGTAATATTAGCATCTACCTCATAGGGTTGCGTGTAAGTTAAGCAATTTTAGATCTTATTATTAATTCAGATAGATTTAGGATCAGATTTATTTACATTTAGATGATGTCTATGTGCTCCTGCAAAACTCTTTATTGAAAGATACATGTATCCTTTTTGTCCTTGACCAATACAATATATGCTAAATGAGGTGAAGAGGTTAATTCTGGAATAGGCTAATTTTGGCTTCAGCCTGAATCTATCTGAGCGGCATTCATTGCCCTGTTACATTACCCTGTTAACCGTGTGGCTTTCATTATTCTGTTACTTTACCCTTCTCTATTTGGCTTTCACTCTGAGGGTGGGCAGAGTAGCATATGCCCCTGATAATTTAGTGGTTTCAAAGCATATTAACAGGAGAAATCTGTGTCCATCAAAGGCTGTTGGTTATGGTCGCCAAACACTAGCCCCAGCTTTGATCTATTTAGCTCTTTTGTTTTCTATTCATTGTTTGCTTTAACATATTTTGGTTCTGAATTCCAAATGATGAACACCATTATCCTACAAATAAATAATGTCCTATCTGCTCTACTTTTTCATAGAAGATAAATCAGGTTTTCAAGCCTTTTTTTTGCTCTTAGACTTTGTCGTTATTAATTTTTGCTATTCCAGAGCACAGTTTGCAGCTTAATTAGTGATACATCAGTTCCTTAACTGTTGTCAGTAACATTTTAATATTATCTTCCAATTTGAGTAAGTCATCCACTAGTTAAAATCTTAGGTGTGAATAGCTTTAGAGGTCAGAAAGTCCCTTTTTCTTCTTTAATCATGAATCATTTCCTCTAACTGCCTTTACATTTCCAAGATACTAGGTAAACCCCACTTCTCCTAGGGAAAAATGCCCAATACTCCTACAGGTTAAGAAACTTATTTGCTATTCATGAGTTTAAAAATGCATTATGCATTAATTTATTTATCTCTTTAAAGTTCAGCTTCTCTCTCTGGGATGTTTTCTCCCCAAACTAATTTCTTTAAAACAAAATCCAAATACATAGAGTGTGATCGAATATCACTTATTAGAGAATCCTGACCTCTTGATGTTTTTGTTACTTTAGGGTGAATGTGAGGAGCATATGGATTTTTTTAGCTCTATAATTTCCTCTAAACCAAATGCTTCTACTTTAAATATGAAATTACAGCAGTAACATTCCCTAATGCTAACAGTAGAGTACATGAAGGGGAAGGAATGTGTAATTTGTTAAAAGTAATTCCAACTGTTTTATTGCCTTCCAATCCAAGATAATTGCACACAAAGATATTCATTTAAATTATTGACATTAATTCGCTAACTAGAACTTTAAATAATAACTTCATGAAAAAGAAAACTCAGTGAAGTCCCAGAAATAAACAAGATTTAACAACTTATTGGAACTGTTTCTACATTATTATAAATCAAGTCTACATTTCTGTAATTTTGGCAGAAACAATTTTCTTTCTGCATAGTATGGAGTTAAATATCCTGTATAGATGGGGCTTAATAAGTATATATTTTAGTTCTTATTAAAACAACTACACAGACAACTTTCTTCTTCCCTCTTTGTTTTGTTATTTATATAGTCCATTTCTAGAACTTGTAAACTGAAACCTTATCATAAAACATTCATTTCAATGGAATCGGTGGTAATTTCACGACACAGCCAACCCTCAGAATCAGCAGGAGACTGGTTCCAGGACCTCCCTCGGATCCCAAAATCCATGCATACTCAAGTCCCTGATATAAAATGGTGTAGTATTTGCATATAACCTAAGCACATGGGGCTGAGTGTCCCATATACTTTAAATAATCTCTATATTACTTATAATACCTAATGCAATGTTAATGCTATGTGAACAGTTCTTATACTGTATTGTTTAGGGAATAATGACATGCAAAAAATGTCTACATTTTCAGTACAGATGCAAGTTTTTTCCCAGATCTTTTCAATGGATGATTGGTTGAATCCACGGCAACTGAAGGCATGGATACCGAGGGCTGACTGTACTTTCATTTATCCCACAAATTCTGAAGCACCTCCTATGCCAGGCATTGTCCATGTGCTGGGATACTCTGCTGCATGAGTCCTCCTTCCTGCCTTCACAGGGTTCCCTTGTAGTAGAGGGAGACAATAAATCATTACATAAGATCATCTCAGCTAGTGCAGGGATCCGTAGAAATGTGAAGCCAGAGGCAGGCGGATCACGAGGTCAGGAGATTGAGACCATCCTGGCTAACATGGTGAAACCCTGTCTCTACTAAAAATACAAAAAATTAGCCGGGCGTGGTGGCGGGCGCCTGCAGTCCCAGCTACTCGGGAGGCTGAGGCAGGAGAATGGCATGCACCCACGAGGCAGAGCTTGCAGCAAGCCGAGATTGGGCCCCTGCACTCTAGCCTGGGCGACAGAGGAAGACTCCGTCTCAAAAAAAAAAAAAAAAAGAAAGAAAAAAGAAATGTGAAGCCAGGTGACGGGGAATATAGTGGTGGGTGGGGGGTGAGACCAAAGAGGGACCCTTTCTGAGGAGGTGACAGTTAAGCCGAATGGTAAGAAAAACCAACCCCTTAGGGGCTGAGTATACTGAGCGCTGAGGTGGGAGCAGCTTGGCGTGGGTATGCTGGAGAACGAGAGGGAAAGATGGGATGGCTGCAGAGCTGTGAGGAGGGGCAGGAGATGCGGTCAGCAAGGTCGGCTGAGGCCAGCCCAGGTAGGCTCTGGTCAGGGTCTGGATTTTATTCTAAGTTTTTTTTCTTTTTTTTTTTTTGTTATTGTTGTGTTGGGTATTTGGAGGGTTTTCTTTCTGTTGTTTGTTTTTTTCTTTTTGAGACATGGTCTCGCTCTGTCACCCAGGCTGGAGTGCAGTAGTGAGATCATAGCACACCGCAGCCTTGAACTCCTGGACTCAAGCCATCCCCCAACCTCCTCAGCCTCTGGAGTAGCTGGGACCACAGGTGTGCACTACCACACCTGACTAATTTTTTTTTTTTTTTGGTAGAGATAGGGTCTTGCATGATCTGATTTATCTTTTAAGATCACTCCAGCTTGTAGGTGGAAAATGGAGTTGGTGGGGAGGATGGGTAAGAATGAGAGCAGGGTGTGTAAGATGGCCTCTAACCAGAGGTTCATTACTAGAATTGTCAGAGCCTCTGCTAAGTGGTTTTATTCGTGGACAGAACTTATTCTGCTTCATGTTCTCTCTTGACCTTGGGCTTCAGGATATTGGAGGAGATGATTCCCTCCAGTTTTAATATCTTAAAAAGTCTACTCTCTGGACCCCAAGAAATTTCCCCAATGGCTCACCTGCCTCACTGCCCCACTGCTAGAACATTGAAGGTTCTTAGCTCTGCTGGTGAATTTAGTGGGTGCCTTGTGATACCACAGAGAGGCAGATGGGGGCAGCAGGAGCTAGAGGTGGAGACAGCGCTGCCGGGGAGGCCAGGGTCACAGGGAGCTGGCAAGAATCATGGCTCCTCCTGGAACATGGAGTTCCTTCCAGAGAGAGAGAGTGGCGTCGGAGTCCTGGCTTGACTTCATTTCAGAGTAGCAGATATTGTCCACACCAAATGGGAAATGTTTGGAACCTGGAACCTACTTCCTTCTAATCTTACTTAGGGTTGCTTAGCTGCAGAGTAATCTGAGAGTTACCCTGACACTAGGATGGGTGGGATATGATTTGAATCAAGTCTGTTTTACCATTATTCCTGCCTTGACTGTGTGCTTTAATTCTCTGAAAGGAGCGCTTGCCACCATTTAGCCTGGTGAATTCCTCGCAGGCAGAAATGGTGCCGTGGTTCATTTCTGAATCCCAAAAACTTTCCATAGTTTCTGAGATATAAAACCACTGACTATGTGAATGAACCACCATGTCCAATGTAACCAAGCTACAGTGTCTACGGCAGCTACCCGAGCAGGGCTTTATTTCATTCTTGTGTCTCAGTTCTATCATGGACCTCCTGTTGTGAACACTCTCTTCTTCAGAAGATTTGGTCGCTCTCCAAGGTCAGAACCACCTTCCTGGCTCTGAACCTCCTTTCAGTAACTAAGCCTTAGTAACAGGTTACTGGCTATCCCTGACTCTGCCTGACACTCCAGTGTTTTCTCCCTTCCCTCTCCTGCTCCCTGGCCAGAAGACTTCTCTTGCACTCTGCCTCTTAATCCCATCAGGAACATGGCAGATAGGTCATGTGAGTCTCTTGGCCCACCAGGTCAAATGTCTGACCTGGATAGGGTCAGCCAAGCCCCTGGTCCATTGAGTCCAGTCTAACAGCACACCATCTAAAACAGTAAATTCAGTAATAGGGTCACAACTTTTAAAATGACATTTCTGTTCAGGCTCCCATAGTGAAGTGACCCTGTAAATTAACAATTTTCTTCAGCCCACCTCCGCTGCCCAAGATTGATGAGTCATATTTATTCTCAACATTAACAGAACTTTTCAAATGGAGGCATCAGAATTCACAACTGAGCTCTGTTCTTTGACCCACGGTTTGTACAGAAAAGAATTTCATACAAAGACATTCCATAGCTAATTTTCAGTACAGGTCAATGCATGCAATTTCAAGACGCCTTTGTATTTGAGACTAGGAAGAGCGTAGGAAATAAGAATAAGGCAGACAGAATTCCCACTGAAAGGTGGTTTCTTGAATTCATCCATGAGAAAGCATTTAACCTCTTGAATAGCAGTGAAAGGACTGGTCAGGGAATGAATAAATTGCCCGCACCATGGAAAACCAGGTGGCTGCCTGAGCACATAGCAGAAGATCTAATTCAATTTAGCAAGATTGTGGAGGGGTTAAGAGCTTAAGCCCTGAAGACTGAGTCTGGGTTCTTATCGCTGCTAGATGTGTGACCACAGACAGGTCACTGAACCTCATTGTGCCTCAGTTTCCTTGATTATAAAATTGGGATAATACTAGAACCTTACTTTTAGAATTCTGAGGATTAAATGAGTCAATAATTGAAATTGCTTAAGCACAGAGAGTGGCACAGCAAATGGCAGCCTTGATTATTATAATCCTTACTGTCACTCTTACCATCCCCAGTGCTGTTTCTCTAGACCATGCCGCAGTCATATGTCACCTGGAGTATGGTATTTATTGGGAGGTAACACTGCAGTAGACTCCTCATTGATTCCTCAGCATCTGCCATTGCCTTACTTAAATCCTCTCTCCTCAGTGTGACCAGAGTGACCTTTTGCTAAAATAGATCTGATCATGTCACTTCTGGATGAAAACCCTTCAGTAATTGCCCATAACTCAAGGACCAAGTCCATATTTCTTCATCATGTGGCCCTATTGTTTAAAGAACCAGTATGTGACTTCGTGGTCCTAATTACAATCTCAATGGACTAATTAACTGTGTGATCATTTAATATCTATCTGCCTACTTACACTATGACCTCAAAAACCTAGTGGGGAAAGAGTTTGCTGTTCCAACCCTGGTGCCTAGCACAGTGCCTGTCACATGATGCGTACCTAGTAAATATTTGCTGAGCTATTGACTAAGTATAAAGAAGATTTGTGAATGGATGGGCATGAATAAGTATAAAGAGAGTATAAGAGCAACTTTGATGTATTGCACAATGGAAGTTTTCCTTATACATGTGCTTCATGGTTTTGATGTAAACTCTTATTTGAATTCTTTTTATTTATCACACAATGGGGGCAGAATGGAGAGAAAATACAGAAAGATAGAAGAAAAGAATAGTCACGGGAGGAAATTTAGCTATTAAAAATCATTACATAATTCCATCTGAATATTTAGAGGACATGGTTTTGAGAAGCAAGTGTTAGAAGGTTTTGTTTTGTTTTTACCGAGTTTCCAATGTACTTTAAGTTTCGGTTCTGTCAATGACATTTTATAGTGAAGGCATAGTGAAGGCATTTTCTTTAATTTTCTACATTTTTTTTCTCCCAAAAAGGAGTTTCACGCTTGTGGGCCAGGCTGGAGTGCAGTGGTGTAATCTCGGCTCACCTCCACCTCCGGGATTCAAGCGATTCTCCTGCCTCAGCCTCCCAAGTAGCCACCACACCTAGCTAATTTTTGTATTTTAAGTAGAGACAGTGTTTCACCACATTGGCCAGGCTGCTCTTGAACTCTTGACCTCAAGTGATCCACCCACCTCAGCTTCCAAAAGTGTTGGGATTATAGGCGTGAGCCACCGTGCCCAGACTACATATTTTTTAAAGCTTGAATGTGTGCATTGTTATCTCCAAAATATAACTCTATGTCCAGTGTAAGTAGAGGAAAACATCAGGCCAAATTATTATCATTTTTTTTGCCACAGTTTAAGAACCAACACCCTCTTCCTAGACAGTATAACAAATTCCTCAATTTTGCCTTTTATTTGTATGTTAGGCTTTTACCTAATAAATAAGTGATATCCATTAATTCATTTATTCACTAATTCATTTATTTCACAAAGATTTACTGAGTGCCTAATGGTCCAACCACTGTGTTAGGTTGGGTTAAACTTTCGTCAAGTGCAAAACAGATTTTAGTGGATAACACGTGCTTGCTTATAGTTGTTTTAATAACTATTTTTTTGCTATAAATAAATGTACAGCAACTTTTAAACCCCCTATTCTCTCTTAATACATACTTTACAATTTAAATTGACCACAATATTCCGTGTGTATGTACATATATATGTAAGTTTGTGTGTTAGGGTGGGACTGGGAAAGACTGGAAGCAATGTCAGTTTCCTCTTTGAAGTGGAAATATTTATAAGGTACACTGCTTAGCGGTGTCACTGATGACTGCACTGTCCAGAGTAGCATAAAGTACAGCTGCTCCCTTCCCCTTGAATAATTTCCTGAGAGAAAGAGCTGACTCAATTTCTTTCAGCTATAATCCTTTGGACACAGATATGCTGAAATTTGAGATTTTGTAAGTTTGGAAAGAGTGGGCAAATTAATTGCTGTTGCCTTCAGTACTTGAGAAAACCCTCAAGTGCATAATGCAGACTTTTGATCCAGAATGAACGATGCTTAAATCCATCATTTCAATGTTACAGCTGTCTCTGGACTACTTGTGCAGCCTCAAGTCTTGATTACTTCAGGTGGTGCTGAGCTGAATTATCCCCTTGCTAGTGAGGTAGTTTCTTGCTTGAACACATGTTGGAAATTGTGAACTTTCCTTCTCCCCATATTCCCTAACCTTGTCCTCCAGTGTAACTTAATGGTTGGATTTAATAGGATTTAGTTCAAGCAGATTGTTTGACAAGCACCCAAAAGAGATAACGGGCATCTTGTGAAGAGTATTGTGGAGTGAAGAAATTGAGGAAGTGAATTTTCAATAGGTAACGCTGTGACTATAGATTGTCCCACCTTCATTCCAACTCAACAGCATAGTCAAGTCCTGGACGGGGCAGAGTGCCGTGATTGACACTCTTTAGCATGCCTGAGAATCTTCTGCGGAACTTGTTGGAACAGATTAATGACATCACTCCAACCCTCTGCTCAAAGATACAGCTTTCCTAGGTCAGGACTGGGAATCAGGACTCTGGCAAGCAGGCATCCCACGAGTTTCTAATGCATGTGCTACACTTTAAGAAGCATACTTAGAAGTCATTTTCTGAGTTCCCTGGGCCACCAGAAATCTGCCTAACTAAACCTCGCCAGCTTAGATTTCTGTAGAAAGGTCTTTGAGTTATGTTTGAATGGTCTGTCCTTGGTCTTATTGAGGGACCTTTCTAAGAAATGGCCACATAATGTATGTCTGTGCATCTTCTGAATCGTCTGTTGGAGATGTTGTTTATTTCATGATTCCTTGGATAAAAATCTAGTGAGATGGTTTCAGACGGGGCCCTGTGGAACCTCAGGGTTCCTGGAACTGCTTCAGGGGTTCTACAAATTACAAAATATTTTCAACCCGAGGAGAATTATTCAAATTGCCTAAAGAACCCTACATTGTCTTTTTCTCTTTTATATATCAAATTTCAGAATAAGATTTCCTTTAAACAAACAGTGAATACTATTTTGCTAAAAGTTTTTAAATTGTTGGTGTATAGTGATTTAATCCAAGCATGGGGGGTGTTTTCCTAAAGGTAGCTTATTTTATAATATGTGTGTGTGTGTGTGTGTGTGTGTGTGTGTGTATATATGTAAAATAAATACATATTTATATATTAAAATAAATATATATTTATATGGTTTTAATATAAATATATAAAAATATTTAGTATATAAATATATTATATATACACATAAAATAAACTATATACAGTATATATTGTGTGTATGTAGATATAACATATAGATATATTATGTATATACATTATAAAATAAACTACTTTTAGGGTATATATCATATATATGAATATATATAATATATATACATGCATATATAAAAATTCATGTATCAATATGCTATATTTATACATATACTCATATATACATATATATGTATGCATATAACATATTTCCCTTTTGGCTTTGGTTGTCAGGAAGCAGATGACAGTGATGGGCACCCCACCCACTCACTTTCTCTTTTGATGCGCTCTCATTTGAGGTCATATGAAAGTGTAGGAGAGTGGTTAAGAATATGGACTTTAGAACCAGATCCAAAGATTCAAATATTGGCTCTACCATTACTGGTTTGTGACCTTAGGCATCTCACCTACCCTTTCTGTCCCTCAGTTTTCAAATTTGTAAACCTGGGATAGTAGTCATATCCTTCACAGAATTATTGTCAGAATTAAATGAAATAATACCTGTACAGAGCTTAGAACATAGGGCCTGGTACATGGCTATCACTCCTGTGTTTATTTTTCAATTACATATGTGTTATTATTACCTCCTCACACCAATTCTATGAAGTGCTTATTGGGGTTAAAAAAACTGGAACTCAGGAAGGGTTGGTAACTTGCCTAAATTCTCTCATGAAGTGAAGTTTCTGGGATCCAGACCCTGTGTGTTTCAATCCAAATCCTCTGACCTTTCCACCACATCACGATGTTTCCTGTGTTGTCAGAGATAAAGTCGATGCCTATCTTCCTATATTAGACAATGTAGTTGTAATATTTATATTCCCATTCCCTCAGTATGGTTTTTGGTATCCTGTTTTCATTGCTATTTTTATTGCATTATCTTATATATATCTTATTGTAAGCTGCCTTAGATATCTTTTGAAAATAGGCAGGGAATAATTTTCAAATAAAATAAATATATCAAAGAAAATATTCAGCATGTGTATCATTGCCTGAGTAAGTGGCCCTGTGAGTACATTTTGATTGAAAGTAAATTTTTGTCATTGGCTTTGAGTCCCAAGGCAAGTATACCAATATTTTTTGAGAACTAAGAAAAGCAGTTTCAGAGTAAATCCATTGTTATCTGTTTCCATTGTACTGGATTTGCCAACAAAATTACACAAATTATATAGAATGACAACGGATATAAATCCAAAGAATTGGAGGCTATATTTTTCTTGAAGGTCTGCCACAAAAAAATTGGAGGCAGTAACTGTGGTTCGGCCAACTTGATAATTGGTTGGAACTTGGATATTGACTGAGTTGAGTTCCTGCAGAGATTTTCCCTTCTTGCAGAGTAAGAAAAGTAGGTCAAATCAGATAGCATGGCTGGAATGCATAACAAGTTGCTAAGAAGCTAAAATGATTTTGCGAAGACCATGCTAAGAAACAGCTTTTGCCAGTTCATGAATACGTGGTATGTCTGTTTTTGTATCATCATCTTTATTATCTTTAATCCTAAGGATAGAGACACACACCTGCAATAATCTCCAGCTCTTTCAGTCTTTGTTATGAAGCTCGCAGTTTTCCCTTCCTTATGGAGGGATTTTCACCTTTTCTTCTTTTCTGGACAAGAGCCAATTTTTTCCCTGCTGCTTCAAACCTCAGGAAGCACTTTTATGAGGCTTTGGACCCGAAGTACACTTTCTGGGATTCTCTGAGATGGCGGCCTACACTAGAGGAGCAAGTCTTCCGTCAGGACCCCTGAAAACATGGGTCACTAGAATCGCTGCAGGAAGTTAGTATGTGGACATGGTGGAGCCGTGACCTTTGACCCTATTCTCTCAATCTCTGCACCACTGACCAACAGGGATCTGCAAACATTTTGACAGCTCCTGCCAGTCTAGGGTCTGCTTAGAGGATGATACAGATCTCATTCCAGGGAGGAGCTTTCCAACAGTTTGTAGAACTGCCTCTGGTAATTTGAGAAACAGCCCCTTCATTCTAGCATGAGCCAGTCACTAGCAGGAGCTTCTTAGTCTCCAAACAAATACTTGTGACATGGAGCAAACAAAGACTTGTTTGCTGTGCCGCAGGGGTCTTGGATCTTCCCAGAGCATCACTTTCAGGCCTGGAAATTCCCCCTTTCTTCTCCAGCCTGATTGCTTTTAAAAAGCTTTACATTGGATCAACCAGAGTTTTTTGTTTCATTCATAGGAAGACTCTTTTATTCTCCCTGAAGCAGTTTCATGGAGGCTCCTGAGTGCTCTGGAAAAGCCATTTCTCATTTCAATATGGCAGAGGGAGGTGCCTCAATAAGACTCTTGATGGGGTTTCAAGTTAAAAAATTGGAAACAATCTTAGCTTGGGGTGCTATCACAAAATTTCATAGACTGGGTGATTTATAAAGAACAGAAATTTCTCACAGTTCTGGAGGCTAGAAGTCCAAGATTAGGGTGAAGCATGGTCAGGTTCTCGTGAGGGCTCTCTTCTGGGTTGCAGACTGCTGGCTTTTCATTGTCTTCTCAATGGATGAAAGACAGCAAGCTAGCTCTCTCTGGCTTCTCCCTATAAAGGCACTAACCCCATCATAAGGACTCTTCTCTTATCACCTAATCACCTACCAAAGCCCTCAATCTTTAAATACCATCACATTGGGGATTTGATTTCATACATTTGATTCAACATATGAATTTGGCAGAGTCACAGACATTCGGTTCATAACAAACTTTAATAAACAATGGGGTAATAATTTTATGTTATGATTAAATATCAGTAGTATAATATTATGTCAACAAAACATAATAGAAAACAATAATAGAGCACACTCTTTATTTTTTCCAAGTCTGGAAGACAAAAAATAAAAATGAATTTAGCACTTACTGTGTGCCAGGTATGATAAGTGCTTTGCATACATCTCATTTAATGCTTGAAGGGAAACCTATGAGAAAGGTATTATTATGGCCTTTATTCTACAGAGCAGGAAACCAAGGCTTAAAGAGATTAAGCATTTTGCTGATAATCACTATCAGTTAGCTTCTGCTAACAAAACATGGTGGTTTAAAACAAACAGTTATTATTTCCCATGTTTTTGTGAGTTGGCTGCAATTCTTCTGGACTGGGATAGCATGGCTAGGGTTGGGGCTGCATGGTCAAGGATGGCCTTTACCAGGATGATAAGACAGCTGGGCCACGCTCCATGTGGCCACTCCCTCTCCAGGGGGTCAGCCCAGGCTTGTTTCCATGGTGGTGGGAGGAATTTCCAGACACAAGAGAGGGCAAATCCAGATACTCAAGCACTTTTCAAGCTGCTGCATCATATTGGCTAATGTCACGTTGGTCAAAGTCATATTGAGCCCAAACCCAATTCACGGGGTGGAAAAGTGGATTTTGTCTCTTGACTGGGGGTTTGTCATAATCACGTTGCAAGAGGGCATGCATTCAGGGGTTGGGGGAGGATTTGTGACCTTTTGCAATATATCATAATCACAAAATCAGTAAGAGACTCAACTGATGTTAAAATCCAGGTAGTCTATTCCAAAGCCATATGATATAACCTACACATGTTATAATCATCTTCCTTGGAAATCTTAATGCTCTGGGGCATTTTCTTTCCATTTTATATAATGAGCATGAATTACTCTGAGAATTAAAGTATTTGAAAACTACTATGACTGCATTTAGATGTTCTAGGCACTTTGAGGAAAAGACAGTGATATCAAGACCACGTCATTTTAACCTTGTCAGCACTTCTCCTCGTTTGCCAACTTCTGAGATGTCCATGGAGATGGCAGACTCTCAGCAGTTGCTATGAATTGTGGCACAATACCTTACATGAACTCTCCCAGCAGTGGCAGAGAAGTAGCCCTTTGACTCCCACTCATGTTTCTCATCATGCCAGCCAAACCTGGGTCATTTGAGCAGCTCTCTACTGTATCATTATCCTGCCGCCACAGGAATTGCAAAGAAATAGCCAATGAACCTGAAAGGTTGCAACTAATTGCCTTCTGCATTCATTAAGCCTTGGGAAGCTGGGTTTAAAAATCGCCTTAGGCTGATTCTTCAAGTTGTGTGTGGTTAAAGCATTCTGGAGATAGAAGCGGTGGCTCACATGTTTATTCATTCCTTCTTCAAATATTGATCGGGTGCCTGACACTGGACAGGGAGTTGAGAATGCAGTAGTGAACAAAATAAAAATGGCCCTGACCTCATGGAACTTCCATTTTAGTGAAGGAAAGGTCAACAGGTTACAGACAAGACAACTACACAGCTGTGAAAGTGATGGATGGAGGGTCTCTATGGGAGCCACTGTGCCTTGGGAAATCAGGGAAGGCTTCTGTAAAGAAGACATTAGAGCCAAAGCCTGAAGGATGGGAATGAGCTGTTGCCATGTAGAGCTGGGACAGGCCATTCCAGAGACAGAGAGAAGCAAACGCAAGGGCCTGGAAGCAGGTGAGGACTTGCTTGCTGTGTTGGCGAAACACAATGGTGGCATCGTGCTTTGTTTCTCCTCTTCTCCATTCTCTGCTACTTCTTGGCCTCTGTTGGTGCAATGACACTTTAAGAAAACCCAGGACCAAATCAAGCAAAGTTTGTAAAAATATGGCAGATAGAAATAACAGTTTTTTAATAGGAAATATGATTTACCAAATTAAAATAGTATTTCTTCACATATTTGACAATTTGTGCAGTCAAAATCAGTATTCATGAGAAGAGTGATCATTTCTTGATTAAAAATCTAATACCTAAGTATAATTCTAATATATTAGTGAATGCCTATGGGATTAAATGCTACTGAATATATCTATTGGTGTGTGATTGTCACTCAGTAATTACCTAAAGTAAAATTGTAAGCTATGAATGCTTAAATTTGAAACTAGTAAAAAGTATAAAAGTTATAGCATTTTTATCTTCTAAAGCATTAGGATCACCTAAAAGAAATTTTTGTAATATAATTTTTTCCCAAAGTATTTTTTTGTTGTCGTTTTGCTTTTTATATAATTGTACTTTGTCAGTGAAACTGTTTTATCATTTCTATTAAACATCAGTGCTATCTTTATTTTAGGTTTACAAAATGTCATTCATTTAACAAATATTTACTGATTCTTGCTCTATGGCCTGCCTTAGACTAGATGTTAGGAATACAAAGACATACCATCTCTCCTCTGGGACATGCCATTATGGGCCTTTTTAGGGCAAGCCTTCCCATTACAAATTGACAAATTAAAATGTGCTACTTCCTAAAATTCTTCAAAAGGACAGAACTAGCTTCTACAGCAGTTTACCCCCAACAGCTTATGTGATTAACAGAGAAATATGATTTCACCATCTACTTTCAGAGACAAAAAAATAAAAACTGAAGTGAAAACAAAAACTCCTACCAAAACAAAAATTCCTACTAAACCCTGTCAACAAAGTGATGGGTCTTGACATGGATGCTGGCAGTCAGCAAGACAGAAGTCAAGGATTGTTTCAGATAAATGGCAGGAGTTAAATGCAGGTGGCTCTGCTGACTCTCTACAGATACTAAGCACTCATGGTGTGTGTGTGTGTGCGTGTGTGTGTGTGTTTGCATGCATGTGTGTGTGTGTTTGCATGCATGTGTGTGTGTGTAATGGAGCACACGACTTTTGCAGGAAAGATGTTCCAGGAGTTGACTGGGGCATAAAGGTGTAAGTTGCAACCTTCAAGGCATGGCCTGCATTCTAGTTTCTGGAACTCCTACATCTCAGAGATGCAAAAACTACGGTGCTGAGAGGGCCAAACTGCATGGACCATACTACTGAGTACCTTGTGGTCTGGTCTGTGCCTCATTATCCTCTGGCCAGGTATGGCTGACAGAGAAGCATCTGTTTTTTGGGTTTGCTGTCAGGAGGCTGAGATCTTTGAGGCTGTGTGTGTGTGTGTGTGTGTGTTTCTCAATAAAATTTAGACCTCTGCTAGGGCAGCTGCCAAGAATAAAAAAGTAGGCTGAGAAAAATCACGTTTCAATGCAAGTAGAATGAATAATATTTCTTTGTCTTAAAGATGTTTCCACTATTGCTGTTCAGTCTTGCTTGAGAAAATTTCTTGTTGTAGAATGTTTAATGTTAAAATGCTCTGTGAGAAAATCCGTAATTTGCAATTAGGTAACTTGTAAGGTCAGTCATCAAAAGACAAAATCTACTTGCTTCAAAAGTGTTTTGACAACAAAGTTTAGCCAGACTTTATTATATTCAAATGCTCAGTGGTTGCTAGATGTGTAATTTTTGTAACTTTAGACCCCAGTGGGAAACATTGTTGGGGAATCATAAAAATCATGGTGAAGAACAACTGCAGATATTGTACAGTGAGCGATAGGATATTTCTTGATAAAAAATAATGGTTATGAACCTCTAAATATTATGTTGAGTAAAAGAAGCTGGCACAATTTAAACATAGTTTCAATTATATGAAGTTCAAGAATACATTTATCTGATGGAAATCAAGGAATCAACTGGAAAGGAATGGGATGGAACTTTCTGGGATGATGGAAATGTTCTGTATCTTGTTTTGGGTGAGAGTTACAATTTATATCTGTGTATTTTAATGTATGTAAATTATACCTCAATTAAAAGTGAATAAAACTGAACACTTTAGATCTGTGCACTTTAATGTATGTAAATTATACCTCAATTTAAAAATGAATAAAATTACACACACAAAGATATCTGTTAAGTATGGTGATTCTCAAATTTTTTTTCTGTATTGATCCTCATGCAAATACATTGATTACTTCTGGCTTAAATGTGTCTTTCTTCTACCTGTTTGCCAAATGACAATTTAATTAAATAAATCTTAAAACCTATACAGCTTCACAAGTTTTGTGATTGTAATTATTTCTAACTGGTACTGGTGAACTACATTTCTTATCTAGATCTACCTCCTATGGACTGATCGTTGTTTAGACAAAGTATAATTTAAAACTCTCTAAGCCTTAGTTTTTTCATTTGTAAAATGGAGATTACACTTGCCTGAGGGTTGTTGTAGGATCAAGTGAGAAAATGTATATTATAATCCTGCTAGTCAAAGCATCATCAGTAGCATCACTCAGGGGCTCGTTAGAAATGCAGAATCTTAGTCCTCGCCCTGGACCCACTATATTAGTCTAACACTGCTATAAAGAAATACCTGAAGGCTGATGTGGGTGGATCACTTGAGGTCAGGAGTTTGAGACCAGCCTGGCCAACATGGGGAAACCCTGTCTCTACTAAAAATACAAAAATTAGCCAGGTGTGGTGGCACATGCCTGTGGTCCCAGCTACTTCGGAGCCTGAGGCAGGAGAATCGCTTGAACCCGGGAGGTGGAGGTTGCAGTGAGCTCATGTCATACCACTGCACTTCAGCCTGGGTGACAGAATGAGACTCTGTCTCAAAACAAACAAACAAGCAAACAACAAGCAACAAAAACAAAAAAAACCTGAGCCTGGGTAATTTATAAAGAAAAGAAGTTTAATTGGCTTTTGGTTCCACAGACTGTACATGCAGTATGGTTGGGAAGGCCTCAGGAAACTTACAACCATGGTGGAAGGCAAAGGGGAAGCAGGCTTTTTTTACATGGCAGGAGCAGGAGGAAGAGAGAGAAAGGAGAAGGAGAAGTACTACATACTTTACTACATACTTTTAAACACCAGATCTTATGAGAATTTACTTACTAGAATGGCAAGGGGGACGTCCGCCCCCATGATCCAATTACCTCACAGCAGGCCTCTCCTCCAACATTAGGGATTATAATTTGACATGAGATTTGGGTGAGGACACAGATCCAAACCATATCACCCACTGAAGCAGAATCACCATTTAACAAAATGCCCAGGTAATTTAACAAGATGCCCAGGTAAAGTTTTAGAAGTGTGATCTTAAATGCATTGTAAATTATAAATTGAGATACAAATATTAGAAATTGTCATTAATACAGTTTCTATGGTGGAAATATGGCCCAGCATTTTGCCATGTGTTTTCCATGTTGTTGTCAGGCTGCTGGCCTGAAACCAATGTGGGTAACATGCTTGTGAAATATGGCTGAGTTGTTGGTGGAGGGACTTCATGAGTCAGAATGGAAGGCTTTCCTAGGACCAGCCAACAAACTGCATTTCCAGGTAGCTTTTCAGGATGCAATTTCATAGGGTGTGAGAGTGGCCTCAGGTCTATGAGGCTATAACATTGAGTAATTTCTGCAATTCCAAAGGCGGTGAGAAATTTCTATCCTGGAATTTAATTTTCTTCCCCTGGAATCTGTTCCTAGCCAATCGCCGTAAAAGGTGCTGCCATCACCAATTCACTTGAGCCAGCAGCCTCCCAATCATCCATGATTCTCTTTGTGACTCCCATGCCTATCCCATCCATCAGCAAGTACCCTCAGTCCTATCTCTGAATTCGACCTTCAATCTTCCTACCTCCGTCCAGCTTCATGACCACCACCGCCATCATTTGGCCTACTGGCCCCTAGTGGTTTCCCACCTCCACTGCATGCTCTTTGATCATTCATTCTCTAAATGTCCGAGAAAACAGATTACATCATACTCCTGCTGAAAACTCTTCCATATGTTGCTTTTTACTTAGAATAAGACCCAGACCCCACACCTGCACCTGTAGTAACCCATGAGGTCCTGCCTGAAATGGTTCTGGTGCATCTCTGCAGCTGCATCTTGCCCCTCCCTACCTCACTCGGCCCAAACCACATTGACCTTCAGGTTTCCAAGCGTGTCCCATGTTTCTCTGTTTTGCAGATGCTGCTCTCTTGCCTAGCTTTTTCGTCTCCCCTCCTTTGAATGCTCAGTTCGTTTTTCTCCTGCAAGTCTCAGCTAATTCCCCAGTTTCTCAGAGGTGTCTTCTGTGAGTGTTCTAGCTAAAGTAGACCCCACTGTCAATCACCATCTCAGTCCTTTGTTTTTTTCCTTCACAACACCTCATCACAAGTTGAAATTATTCTGCATATCTGACATTCCATTTTTGTTTGATCTTCCCCTGTAGAATAGCAGGGCTTATACTTGTATTGTTCACCATTGTATTCCCAGGGTCCAGCTTAGTGCCTGGCCTAGGGTAGATACTTAGCAGATACTGGTGATGACTAACTGACTAATACATGAATGAATGCATGCATGCGTGAACGAGTTCATTCCTTTGCATAGCTGGATGGCTGCTTAATTATGTAAGGCTGTTTGGAATTTACTTCCTGAAGAAGTTAAAAAAAAAAAAAAAAAGGCCCACCTCTTGATTCTACACTCATCACCCTCACACCAGATTGCTGAATGCATTAAAAAAAGAAAGAAAAGCAGAATTCATTTTGCAGAGCTTGCTTGCTCTGTATCCCTGGTCCTCCTGTGACCTCATCCTGCTTCTGGAAAGGGTGGTTCCCTTGCAGTGGTTTTATCAGTCCCTGGTCCCTGGACCCACACTGTTGGAAACCACAGGAAAAGCAAGCACAACATCACCTTTAATTAGCAAGAGAGGTGCCTGCGTGATACACACAGTGGCTTGGAAGCAAGAAACAGAAAAATGTAAGGCAGGACCAGGTTCGTGGAAAGAACTAGAAAATGAAAAAGAGTAATTATCCTGTTTTAACATAATGTTGTTAATCTGTATTGCCCATTATCATTGAGAGCGTCTTGCCTATTGAAGTATGTGAGCTGTGGAGCTGCTCTTTGCTCCAGCAGTGTAGCTAACAGAAGGGACTGGCTCCTCATCCATCATAATAATTAGTTTGTCATAATTTTCTGCCCTTCTTGGCTCTGCAGTAAAAAGATAGAAGAGGCATTTAAAGTTACCCAGGAATTGTTCCCCAAATTTCCTCCCTGTTCTTTATGGGAACAGATAGCTGTATTTCTGCCCTATTTATTTTATGTTTGGCCTGTGATAATGAAGTATATTTCATCTGGAAGTATACAGCTTTAATTTTCATGTTCTACTTGGAAACATCTCGCTGTTTCGTTTTGTTTCAGCTCTACAGTATATAAAGAGAGCTCATGCTTCCTTCTGAACTCACCCATCACCCACCAGAGTTAATTCTAGTTTCAAGACCAACATTACGACTTCATGAGCCAACTGCATAATAACACGCACCAGATCTCCAGTCCGTTAGCATGGACAGAATGTTTTCCCTGTTTTATCCCTTAATTTTCACAACAGCCCTGGGAGGTAGACAAGGCAGGGGTTACCACATGCCCATTTGACAGAATGAGGAGCAGAAAGGTCAACTGACTTGCTCAGGGCCATGCTGCTCGAGCAAAAAGGTGCTAGGACTTGATTCCTGGTTTGCTAATTGTACATGATGGCCTTTTCTGTAACTCCAGCAACATCTGCAGCAACCGCTGCTTCTACTGGAGTTTGCTTCTGCTGGAGTTTGCTTCTGCTGAAATGCAAATGGGGCAATTTTCAGTTATTCTTTCATACTCTCATCTTTATGAACAGGATGGGCATTCTGTGGTGGAAAAAGGGAAAGGTGGCTGGTATAAAAACATGTGGTTTATGGCCCAGGGCAGAAGTTCTCAAAGTGTGGTCCCCGGACCAGCAGCATCTGCATCACCAGAGAGCGTTTGAGATGTAAAGTTTTAGGCTCCACTCCAGTCCTACTTACTTATCAGAGCTCTGGGGTAGACTTGGCAATCTGTGCTTTAACAAGTCTACCAGGTGATTCTGATGCAGGCTAAAGCTTGAGAAGCACCCACCTAGGAAGAAGATAGGGAAACACAGAGGAGAAGAGAGAAATTACATTGTGTGCCCAGGGCACAGACTCTGGGGCCAGACTTCTGGGTTCTTATCATAGTCCTACCACCTCATCCATCCACAGAGTATTTACTGAGCATTTACTATATGCCAGGCACCATGCAGATGCTTGGAATATAGCAGTGAAAGAACCAAAGATCTCACAGACCTGCTGTTTTACTTTACACTCATTGGTTGAGTGATAGAAGGAGCAAAGTAGTCTGTCCTTTTGTTTCCTGGCCCATAAAGGGAGAATACTAACTGTGCCTAACTGTAGAGTTTTTCTAAGGTTGACACTGAAAATATCTAGTGTCTGCACACAGTGAGAGCTCTGCAAGTGCTTGCCCTCTTCCTCTTCACACACTCTCAGTTGCTGAGTACTATCGACAAGTTGATGGTGCCATCCCTTGCCACTGTTCCAAACTGTGATCACAAGCCGCAAAGAAATTCCTAGAGGCATGAGACTGACACAGACATCACTGAGATGCTTAAAGGGGGTGTTCAAATTATCCCATTTGGAAGGGTGCAGAGGCCTCTTGGACCCAGGTGATACGTACTTGATTGTGAAATATCCAAATTTTGTCATAATTTCCATGATTACTATGACAATATTGGCCCAAGTTCTCTAGGAATAAATATGTTCTTGGCACTGCTTCTGAGTCCTCCAGCCTGAAATATATACAGGGCTCAAGGATGAAGAACTTATTGGGTGGCTTCAAGCAGTATAGAGCATATTTGAAGATGTCTCTGATTTTAACGTCTGGCTGCTTCAGGAGGGCAGAGACGCGTGACAATATGGGCCTTTCCCACGTTCACATCAGGTGCTCATTTCTCCAGATACAAAATTGTTTATGCTGTATTCAAAGCCCAGCTCAAATCTTAGCTCATCTATAACATGGTTTCCGGTTGGATCAGCTCATGTGAAATTCTTCAGTGAGGGGTTTGGTGCTCCCTTGTACCCCCAGTGGAGCAAACACCGTTTGCCAGCCACCTGGGAAGCAAATACTGCATCTGTTGTAGCATTCTGTGTTAGTTCCTTGAAACCCTTCCCACCCCAGTCTAAGACTGTGGTGGAAGCTGTATTGAGAAGACATGTAGGCAGAAGTCAAATGTGGAACTCCAAAACCACCCTAAATATAAATGTTGTATGGTGTGTTTGTTGGGTGTGTTGGCGAGAGAGAGAGGAGAGACAGTGAATGGGTGTGTGGGGATCAGAGCCAGAAGAAATAAGAAGGGAGGCAGAAGGGGGGAAGAGGAAAAAAGGAAGATGGAAGAAAAGGAGGTAGAAGGAATGGAGGGAGGGAAGAAGAAAGGGAAAGAGGAGAAAGGAGAAGGAGAAAGGCAAGAAAAGTAGGCTAGATGGAAAGGAAGGGGAGGAGGAAAAAGGAAGAAAGGGGAGGGAGAGAAGACTTGGGCCTGCAAAGCTGACTCCTAGTTCACACAGCCAACTTGCTGCCTGCAGGAGAGAAGACAGGCCTGCCTCGCCTGCTGTCTGTTGGTGGGACCCAGGTCTAGCTGAGCCCATTGTGGCATTGGTGGCTTGACATGACATGCTTCTGTGTGGAGTAAGATGCTGCAGAGGGTGCATCTTGTATGAGAACCTCTTCAACTCAGTGTCCCTGACCACTTCTATAATGTGGCCTGATGATTAAAGATCCTCTCTTGGTCCTGTTCTCTTCATTGAGCCTGTGCCTCTACCATGGGGATTCACTCTACCTAGCGATTCACAAACACATCTAGATCTTTCTCTAGACTTTGGGCCTTGGAGGGTGGGGCCATGTCTTAGTCTGCCTTAGAGAAGTCAGATTGAGTTGCTTTACATTTAGTAGGGTCATGTTTCTAAAATGTAGTAGAATTATTTACTGAGAATTGTGTCCTATTTCTTGTGGAAAAATAGACCCATTGGGGTGCAATTTTTCTAGTATATACTGCTGATTATAAGGGACAAATGATTCTTCCTTTTAATCTCTTCTTAATAACAAAACATTACTGAGCTAAAATTTATTGGAGATTTTGTTTTGTTTTTTCTCCCCCACTCCCCTCCCCTGCCCCATCTAACAAGAATATAATGCTCTGGAAGAATACCTCATATTTCAGATCTAAATTTAAAGAAGTCAGACTCAATTGCTCAGTGAATTAAATTTGCAGTAGTCTCTTTGGAGATATTTATGGACTTATTTTTATACTTTTGCATTTTCCTTTTCTTCCAGTTGAGTAGTAGCAAATACAATGTGACAGCCACATTACTGTACATGTCAGTTATTTACAGACTAAAGTGATGGATTTCCTGGTAATCATTTAATAAAATAATTTTCGTGGGATGCAGGCTCCCAGACCCCTTTGTTCATATGTTGCATTAAATGTTGTATTAATCTCACATGATACCCCAGAGAGAACCACAGCCCATCTGACTCTGACATATGCACTATTTGAAATTTGGGGGCTTCCTTTATGGCTAAAAGCCAAATATTTGGACATGTGGTCTACTATGCAAACATCTTAAAAGTAGAAGCCACAGAATAAGATGAAGTCATCAACACTTCCATTGCCTGAAAACCGAAGGATATATAGATTCCTAGTACCAGGACAAGGTTTTGTTCTGTTGTAAATACCCATGCCACTTTTTGCAATAATGATACTGAACACTATGTAGCATTTATCAAATAAAAAATTAAAGCCTATTTTTTTACATCCATAGCTTCCAATATCTCTGTGACATGTGCCAGAAACTTTGTGAAACTATTTAGATGTCTTCTCTTATAGTACCCTCGCAATACCTTATGAGATAGGTTGTTATCTCCATTTTATAAATGAAGAAACTGAGGCTCAGAAAGAGAAAATGATACCCCCAGGTCACATAGGTGGCAAATGCCAGAGCCTGGTCTCAAGTCTAGTCCTTTTGATTACTAAACCCATAGGATTTTTACTACCCCATTTTTATTATATATATATATATATATATATATATAAATATATATATATACACACACACACACACACACACACACACAAATAAAATGTGAAATGAAAAAGCCCCAAATAGTGGTGGAAATAGTAGATAATTAAAAGCAATGCATAATTCATAGATTAGAGTTTTATATTGATAAATACATAAAATAATATACTTTCATACTTAGCTTCTCTGTAAAGATATTTAATATACATGTCACAGAACATTCAAGAAAAAATTTAAAAAAAAGAGAGAACATGCCCTATTAGGTGTCAAAACACGTTTTAGAGTAGTAGCAGTCAGAAAAGTGTGGCATTGACAGTTAGAACAAGACAGAGAACCTGAAATAAACTCAAAAATGAAAATTTTTTGTATGAGAAAGTTGGCACTTAAAAGTGAATGGGGAAGAGCTGGGCTGATTATTCAGCAAATGGTGCTGGGATGCTGGCTATCTACTTGGGGGAAAAATGGTCTCTATCTCACATTATTTATGAAAATACTGGATTAAAAGTCTAAATATTTTTAAAAATATGCATTGGAATTCATAAGGTCTAGGTGACATATGAGCATTCCTATGAGAAAGACTCAGGGTTGAGTTGTAAAGTAGAAAATGCATTTTCCCATACTTGAGAAATAACTGTTACTCTTCAGACATGACCATATTAATACCTATGCTTCATATCAAAAAGGGTGCTGCTGACTGCACACGAAATGTGGTATATTAGCACATATACCACTTGTTTAACTGGTCCCCATGGTAATCAGAGGCTTGTACTTTGGGCAGGGCTAGCTGGGACTTGGGGAACAAGACCTTGCTGTGGACTCCCCACCCACCCTACGCAAGAGGAGGCTAGGTTGCCCTGCTTTGTGTTCCCATGGCCGCTGGGATTTCCTGACTCATGTTATTTTGGTTGGCTGTTCTCTCTGTTCTGCTAGATTGTGAATTTCAAAAGAATGGGCTGGGTGCGGTGGCTCACTTGAGACCAGGAGTTCGACGCCAGCCTGGCCAATATGGCGAAACACTGTCTCTACTAAAAATATAAAAATTAGCTGGGCATGGTGGTGCACACCTGTAATCCCAGCTACTCGGGAAGCTGAGGGAGGAGAATTGCTTGAACCCAGGAGGTGGAGATGGCAGTGAGCTGAGATCACGCCACTGCACTCTGGCCTGGGTGACAGAGTGTGACTCTGTCTCAAAAAAAAAAAAAAAGAAAGAAAGAAAGAAAAAGATTAGAGGCCCTGTCTGCTTTGCTCACCGATGCATGGCCTGTCCCTTGGTCAATAGTACTTCATGGAATGTACAGATAAGCATGTTTTGAACCTCTTGGACAGGGCTAACAAAGGGGTTTATAGGGAAAAAGGTGAACATGTTTAACAGGGAGATTGGCAGGTCCACAGGAGACTTCTGGGCTGGATGGGAAATGTGTGTGCTTGTGGCTTCTGAGGCAGTCCAGATAAGTCAGGAGAAAGCATGATTTGGCATTTAAAGTGAATAGGGAAGAGATGGGCCTGGAATGTGCCATTCCAGGTGATGAGGGTGACCTAGATGTGAGTGTGTAGGGAGCTGAAGGCCCATGGGACGTGACCAGCTCGTCATTCTGCTGGAGGCTATATAATCAAACAGCAAACTGTTTATCATGAATGCAGGATATGGGCAAACTCACACTGCACTTGCCACCAAAAGTTTTGCTGAGGGCCAACACTCCCTGGCGCCAGGCTCCTTGAAGTTATCTACTGAGAAATCTAGCGCCTATTGTTCAAAGGATGCACTCTCAAGCCTGCTGTGAACCAAAGGGCCGACTGACAATTACCCAACAACCACCACCCACTTTTCTCGTTATCTCTTCTACCAATAAATACGGAGGGCTGTGTAAAGCTCAGGGCCCTTGTCCACTAGAGGCAAGGTGCCCCCGACCCCTTCTTCTAAATATACCCTTTTGTCTCTTGTCTTTTATTATCATGTTCGTCCCCCTTTGTTCAGTCCACCAGGGTCCGTGGCTGGCTACAGAGTGGACCTTGAAATCACACAATAGCTACCCTTTCTGAATCCTTACAGCATGCCAGGCGGTGTGCCCAGCACTTAATGTACATTCTTCCATCTACTCTCTACTGTGATCTTAAGGGATGGATGCTATTATCAAGACTTTTCAAATGAGGAAACTGAGGCTCAGAGAGAAGGTAAGTCCCTTTCCCAAGGTCGCTCAGCTAGTAAGTGACAGACTTGGAAGTCAAAACCAAAGCCATTCAAACTGACTCCTAACTGCCATGCAGCAGACTGGATTGAGTTCAGCAAAAAGGGTACTGTGTGATGATAAGAAACTCTTGCATTCCCAGCTCAATATGGTGCCTCTTAGTCCTTTCCTACACACTTCATTAGGACAGCTGCTGGGCGTGGTGGTGGGCGCCTGTAATCCCAACTACTTGGGAGGCTGAGGCAGGAGAATTGCTTGAACGCGAGAAGCAGAGGTTGCAGTGAGCCGAGATTGCACCATTGCACTCCAGCCTGGGCAACAAGTGCAAAACTCCATCTCAAAAAAAAAACAACAAAACAAAAAAAAAAAAAAAAAAAAAGAAAAGAAAGAAAGGAAGGAAAGGAAGGAAGGAAGGAAGAAAGAAAGAAAAAGGCAGCAAGCTCCTAACACCCACCAAGAGCTAACTTTGTCCTCATAGAATGCTTAAGCAGCCCTGCAGCCACCAGCTCGGCCTTTTGCACAAGGCCGAACTTTAGACTTATAGCTACAAATTAGTAGTGGCTGATAACCAACTAGATCACTGCAATTGGTAATCTACAATTTTATTTTGCAATGACTGATTGCCTCATGCTATAAGAAGTTAGTGCTATTAACCTGTGCAATAATGACTCAGCTTCTGTAAATAGTTCTGTGTTTCCTAAATGAATTACAGGCATGGGCCCAAATATTCCTGTGTTAGGAAAGAGTGGAAAATTTGTGAAAAAATACCCAAACTGATGAAAGTGGAACAGTTTCTCTTACTTAAACGTGTTCATTTTCACCATTACTTATGATGAATGAGCAAAAGGTAAAAAGCAAACAAAACAAAACAAAACAGCAACAAAAAAATACTTTTCCTTAAATGTTACTATTTGATCAATGATTCAAAGATAAAAGGTTCAAGTTCCTAATTGGAGAAAGTTGTAGAGAATCACTCAGGTACCTGAAGAATGAAAACAAACACTTAAATTAGCTTTGTGTGGCCTGTGGATATCTTAATCCTTGAAAATCAAAATTAACTAGGCTAATTATAAGAAAGAATAGCAGTGATGCAGGTGTTTCAGACTCACACAAATCATTTTATATAGGAATATAATTTACATGTAGTCACTAAATTCCAAGACATGACCACTCTTGAAGGAAAATAAAATTGATACAATAGGTGCATTTGGTTATGTTACCTACACTCAGATGAAATATCATTGACCTACTAAATAAATAAAAATAATAGTGATATAAAGTTCACCACAAAGTATTTTGGCACAGTTCCATCTCTCACATACACAGCTATTTTAGTTCTCTCAAGATAAAGCTGGTTGCCACTCCATGACCTCTTTTCAGAGGACGGTCCTTTCAGCAAGGGAATTTGAGGACTGAAGGTATTAGAGTCCCTCCCTTGCTCAAGAACCGGTCTCACTTAAGGAGGGAGGAAGAAGCTTTTCCTTGAGAAGGTTTGGAAATCCTGGTGTAGATTGTGAAAGGAGGGGCTGGGAAAGGAGAACCCCAGCCTCGGGAGCCTTCTCGGGTCAGTCTTGATAGTGCCTTGAAAATCTAGAAATGGATTCCTTTAAGCTCTTCCTGTTCTCCAAGTCTCTGGAAACTCCTGTGTACCCAACCTGGGGGTGGCCTGTTCTGGTTTGCAGTTACTCTTGTCGAGGCATGGGGTTGTGTGAGGACTGTCTCTTAGAAGATCTTACAGGGAGTAATTCATGGATAACGGAAGGCTGAGTATCTCTGTCAAGGTGGCTTAGCCCAGTTTATATATTTTGTGTGTTTATGGAGTCATATAACTCTTTAGCCAAATCCTGGCTCTTGGTGGTATGTGAGTATGAGAAAAATTATTCGACCTCTCTGAATCTTAGTCCCCTCATCTGTTAAAGGGGGAAGATATCAGGACCTTCCCCATGGCACTAGCATGAGGATCAAATGAGATAATGTGCATGCATATTTGCATTTAAGTTTCAAGTAGTCAGCTGGTGGCTTATGAATTGGCATGGTGATGCAGGACTCCATTCAAGTTAGTGACAAATGGTCAACACATGTGATGCCAAAACCTTTTACTAAGAAATTCAGCTTTCCCTGTAAGGTATGTGACTGCAGGGAAGCAGCCTCCTTAGGAAGACGCTCAGAGATTCAGCTCACTCACCTTTGGAGTGTGGGACACACTTTGGATTGTAACTAGTTCAAGACTTTTAGGTTTCCTAATGGAAGACATCTGAGCATAAACTAGTCAAAGGGCATGAAGGGATTTCTGTGAAATACACCCCTCACCACAATCTAGTCTCAATTATATCCTAAATGATGAGAATAACTAGCCACTATGTAAATGAATAGTGGTATTCAAAATTAAATAATTTCACGGTACTAAAAAGTTGATCATAAATAAATTAAATAGTCATGTGGCTCATATAGTCTCCTCTCAAATATCATACAGCATCAGTCTTCATATATATGGATAAGCACAAGATATCCATAAAATCATAGGCTCTGGAGCCTTCCAGAGAGATTCTCATAGATAGAATCATTCATTGTAGCTGACATTAGTAAGTCAATTCAACTTAGATAGCTCACAGCTGTCCAGGCTGTTGTATTTACTGAGCCATGGACTACCTTGTTTTCAAGCATGCTTGAGAAAATTACTTGTAAGACTGTTTCTCTTCTGGGCACACTCAAGTGTTTTAGAATGAACTCCATAACTGCAGATTCAACATTGGATCAGGCTCGGTGTAATAATAATATCAAAAATTATTGCTTTAATAATGCCTTAAAGTTGCCTGGAATCTCATGACTTGACTTCTCTTAGTAATTCAGCCAGATAAGGTATCAGTGAGTGTTTGTGTGTGCAAAGAGCAAGGCACTTTAAGAAACAACAAGAATCTCAAGATCAAGGTGAAAGGATCTTCTCAACATTCTCTAAAAGAGTCATCTTCTTTGGAGGGTGGCCACTGCCCTTCCTGAGAACCTTACGCCTTTATTTTATTTTATTTTATTTATTTTTTTGAAAGAGAGTTTCACTCTTGTTGCCCAGGCTGGAGTGCAATGGTGCGATCTTGGCTTACTGCAACCTCTGCCTCCTGGGTTCAAGCGATTCTCCTGCCTCAGCCTCCTGAGTAGCTGGAATTACAGGCGTGCACCACCACACCTGGCTAATTTTTGTATTTTTAGTAGAGATGGAGTTTCACCATGTTGGCCAGGCTCGTCTCGAACTCCTGACGTCAGGTGACCCACCTGTCTCAGCCTCCCAAAGTGCTGGGATTACAGGTGTGAGACACCACACCTGGCCCTCATGCCTTCTTTACAGTGGGAAAACAGGGCTCCAGGGCCAAGAAAGGTTCCTTGGCAGGTGGTTTGGTTCCTTTCCTGGGATCTTTCAGTTATTCTTCTCCATTGCTGAGTTTATGCAAACTTTTAAGGAGATTCTCTCCTTCATGCTCCTCTCCTTTTTATGTATGTTGAAATATTATGAAAACTATAAAGTGCAATATAAATGTAAGGGCTTCCTATACCATGTGTGTGCCTGACATGGTGCCAGGTACTGCTGGGAGCATAAAAGCATCATGTGATGTGGAAAGCATGCTAGATACCCTTTGTCAAATGCAGTGTTTCCAAAAGTGGGAATACCCACCACCGGTGATGTCTGAGATGATGCTAGGTGGTACACAAAGAAACATTTTTATTATAATAGTT
Organism: Pan troglodytes; assembly: GCF_028858775.2. Lineage (NCBI taxonomy): Eukaryota > Metazoa > Chordata > Mammalia > Primates > Hominidae > Pan > Pan troglodytes. Next base: position 63,334,393 of record NC_086015.1, read on the forward strand.
ACAATTTATGTTTTGATAGGTATGTGGGCATTTATTATCATGTGTGATAGGAAAAAATATAATTAGTATAATGATAATATTAAAGGTATTATTATGTAGGACAGGGTAAGTAAAATAAATTGATTTATTTGAAACTGAGAAAAAAACTAATAGTACAGGGGCTACATGGATAGGGTAAAGTCTGGAAAATATTGAGGCCCAGCAAAGAGGATGGGTTTATCTCGCCCAAGATCAGATAGTGAGCAAGAGGCAGCGATGAAGACTGCTATGTCTTCCAATTCCCAGGAGCTTCCAGGCCATTCGAATGTAGCGGGGACTACTTCCTTTTCTTACTGGTCATGTCCTCAGTCCAGATTTGAGTTCACTAGGAAGAAGGTATAATACTTTTCTGTGTGTATCAGCTGAAGAGTTTAACCTGAACAGTGAAGTGTTAAAATCTGCAACAGTGCATTTCAAACACAGGTATTGAACATATTACTGTCAACAGCTTATAAAAGGTGAGCTGAAACCTTATAAAAGGTGAACCTTGCCCTGGCTCTTTGCAAAACCTCAGCAGTTGGACATAACTAGCGCAAGGAGGCAGCAGCGAAGTCAGTTCAGCATGTGGTGCACCTCCCAACCTGCAGACTCCTTCCCAGACATGTCAGGCCAGAATCACCACCATTCCCAATTCCCATTCACTTAAACATCAATGAGGAAGACTGAAACCAGGAAGGTTTTGATAAGAGACAGAAAAAGACCTAATCTCTGTCCATACCTCATTTGTAATAATGATGACTATTCATTTGGCACTGTGTCTATGTAATATCTGAGCCTCATATCACTGCAGGCCGGCATGCTTATCCCCATTTTGCACATGAAGTAACAGAAGTCCAAGGCAAATTAACTTGCCCAAATGGAAAAGTTGGGTCTCAATTCCAGGCTTGTCTGAGTATAAAGTCACAAGACTCATACTTAATATTGTGTCATACATGGATAATGGAAAGACATATGAAGTGATATTGAATAATATGACACATGAAATTCAATGCTAGCCTACATAGTAGAGACTTTTAGCACTGAAATAGTTGAGAGTAAGAGAAATCACTGTTTTATTCATTTAACTAGCCGAACTCATTTTGTATTCCCTACCATGTTCTAGGCACTTGTTACTGATATGAAGCAGAGGTTAGCAAACGATAGCCCACGGGCAAAGTTCAGCCTACTGTCTGTTTTCCTAAATAAAGCTTTATTAGAACACAGTCACATCTATTTGTGTGTGTATTGTCTGTGGCTTTTTTTGTGCTACAACGGCAGAGTTGAATAGTTGTGGCAGAGACCTTTAGCCCCGGAAAAAACTAAAATATTAACTTTTTGGCACTTTATAGAAAAAGTTTGCTGACCCTTGATCAAAGCGTCCCAGACTTTGTATAAGAGGTGAGACTTGATTAAGAAAGGAAGATTAACGTTCTGAGAAGGGGTCACAAACTCTGAATTCTAATTTGGTCCCATTGCTCAGTCTTCACATGACCTAGAGAAAATAGCAGCACCTTTGAGCTTCATTGTTCTAATTTATAAAATGGGGATAGCATGGCCTGTTAAACTGCCTCCTCTGTTTCAGTGGGTTAAATGACACAGCATGTGCTAAATAATGATTAATAGTTACATTTTATTGCCTACTTATTGATGAGGTATTTTTCTAAGCCATTTTCATACAATTTCTTATTCAAACCTCAGTGTAATCCAATGAAAGGTTTGCTTGGAATAAACGATTTACTTATTAAAAATTATTCACATGCTTTATTCTTTTGTCTTCCTGGGGATATGATCTTTGTTCTTCTTGGTCCAAGGTTTGATACCTGGAGCAGAGGGCAGGAATGGGGAGGAAGATTAGGATTTGTTAAGGAAGGAAGTCAGAGACAAAGGAGATACTCCTTAGTTTCTGAGATGCAAAGGCCGATTAGACATCAGACAACTTGCAAATTGGAGAATATTCTTGGAATAAGGTTTAAAATTGGTATTGCCTCTTTCAGAGTATCAGTAGCAGGGGCAAGGGGGCAAGTGTGTGGACCCAGTTTATAGTTGCCCCAAGTTGTGGAGCATAGATCACTTCTGCTCACACAGCTAGGCTAGCTTTAAGGTGTCAGGGTGTAGAGGAAATAAATGGTAGGAAGTGAAAGGAGTGAGCGAGGAGGGAGAACAAGACGAAGAGATGTGGTCTGGCTTTCTCCAATGCTTTGAGTAGGGGTGGAGGCAGTTATACGTGAGGGTTTAATGAGGGAACGGGGCTTATTGCCTCATCCATTTAAGAACTTGGAAAAGCATCTCATCTTGGGCTGCCTCAGCATTCACCTGGGGTAAGTTGTACAGGTGGTTCACAGAACAACTTTGCAGGCTGTAGCTTTCCCAGTCCCAGTGTGTACCTGCCATGGGGCTCTCTGTCACATGGTATAGAAGGAAGACCCTGCAGAAGTTTAGATCTGTAGCCAGCAGGAACGAGGAGAGGTAGAGACAGCTGGGGAGCAGCCATGGGCTTGGTCCAAGCCGAGACAGAGCCAGGCTCCAACTGTGAGTGCCAGCATGGCCACAGTGATCAGGGGACCAGGAACTTGTCCCTGGAGACGAGAGAACTCCCAAACCCAAAACCCTGAGCTCCCCATCAGCCTGAAGTCATAAAAGACTCACCCACTTTCTCACCAAGACACCTGGCTTCCGGTTAGACGAGGAATACAGGGAGGGGAGCCTCTGAGAGTCTATGCATTTTTATGAAGAGAGACCGAACTAAAGAGGGTGTGTAATTTTTAGATTATATTCAGTTTTAAGCAGGATCATACATTTAATTTTCTCTCCTCATTTCTCCTGCCCCTGCCACACTTCTATTAATGGTAAATGGGGGTGAGGAAGTCAGATTAATTTTAGTCAAAACTGTGTACAAATACAGCTGACAGCCAACCCTTCATATCCCTGAGTTCTGCATGTGTAGATTCAACCAATCACAGATTAAAAATATTCAGAAAAAAATGGAAGGTTGCATCTGTACTGAACAAGCACAGACTTTTTATCCTTGTTGTTATTCCCTAAAAATACAGTATCACAACTATTTACATAGCACTTACATTGTGTTAGGGATTATAAGTAATCTAGAGATAATTTAAAGTATGCAGGAGGATGTGTGTAGGTTACATGCAAATACTATGCCATTATATATCAGAGACTTGAGCATTCATGGATTTTGGTACCCACGATATCAGGGGTCTTGGAACAAATTCCCCCGTGGATACTGAAGGACAACTGCGTGTGTGTGTGTGTGTGTGTGTGTGTGTGTGTGTGTGTGTGTACTGAAAGTCAATTATTGAAAACAGACTGGCTACTTCCTTACTTCCCTGTAGATGATCTGAACTGCAGCCCACTCAAGGGTCCCAAGGCAAGAAGGGGACTGTCCTTCAGAGATGTGCATTATTGCCCTGTTTGTGTTTGAGTGTCACATTAAAGAAAAGGTTGAAAGCAGTGTTGGGACTGGAAGGGCCCTAGATCTGCAGGAGAGTTTGCCGGGAGGTTTCTCTCCTGGTTTGCAGTTGCTCAGAACTGGTACTGAGGCAAGAGCAGGTAGTAATTAGATAGCACGGTGGGGAGGGCAAGGGTGACAACTCGGAGTCACTTGGAGAGATAGGAGGAGGGGTGGTCCTTTTCCCTCCCTACCAAAAGATCAGAGCTACCCTTTGAAACCCTGACTGTGGTCTAGCTAGCTGGCAAATACTCCCTCCCGCATGCCAGAAAGAAAACAAACACTGAGCCCTTGGAACACCATCTGCCGAGCGTCTCCTGGTACATGCTGGCTGCCTGATTTTGAGGGTTTCAGAAGTTATTTATGTTTCAAGCTTGAACAGCAATCTCTAAACACTGTCTTCCCTACCAGGAAACCATTTCCCCTTTTCCATGAGAGGTCTATGAGCTCTCTGATCACTTCAGTGGGAAGAAGCTGTCAAGACAGTTTATCTGGAGCTTCTACTTTGGGGAGAAAAAAACTATTTTTTTAAAAAAAGTGGACAGAGTTGTGAAGTGTATCTAATAAGGCCTGGCTTTGGCACCTGGACACATAGCATTCACCCCAAATCTCTTCTAGCAGGTAGGCAGGTTTCTGAGTTACAATGTATAGTGCCGAAAGGTGGCTAAGTCTGGAGTGAAAGCCGAGCACACCCAGAGCCTCCACCTGCCAGAGCAGTCACGAAGAAGCACCAAGCACGAGCAGGATTTTGTCCAAGGAGAACATTTGTTCTGTGGATGTTCATTTGTTTGTGTCAGGCTTATTGTGACTTTTTATTTAGTTTTTATTTTTGTTGAATAACCAACTTTTTAGAAAAGAACTTATTTTTAATTAACAATTATTTTTATTTAAAAATTGCATATGTCATGGTGTTCAACATGATGATTTGATATGTGTATGCATTGTGTAATGGTTAAATCAAGCTATTTAACATATACATTACCTTACATAATTATCTTTTTTTGTTGTTGCGGCATGGACACTTAAAATCTACTTTCTTAGCAATTTTCAAATATACAATTATATGGTTATTCACTGTAGTCACCATAATGTACACTAGATCTCTTGAACTTATTCTTCCTCATTAAAATGTGTGTCTTTTCACTGACATCTCCCTAATCCCCTCACCCCCGGCCTCTTATGACCACCATTTTGCTCTCTGTTTCTATGAGTTTGACTTTTTTACATTTCACATACAAATGAGATCATGTGGTATTTGATTTTCTGTGCAAAGGAATGGGTTTGTGGATAACATTTCCCCCTGTTTTTTGTTTCCATGTGCTGCCCATATTTTCATATTTTCTATAATGAGTATATATTTCTTTACTTCTCAGAAAAAAAAATCTTTAACAAATAGGAATAAAAACTTCACTTGTATCAGCTACTGACCTCCCATGCCCTCAGATTATATTGAGGGTTGGGGAGATGTGAGAGAATCATGATGATGATGAGGAGAACCCAGGCCTTCTTTTCAGGCTTAATACCTGCCTCACTGCCCCCCGCCCCCTGCCACCAATTAATGAAGAAATCTACAAACTACTCTGCGTCAGAAACTATGGTGAGTTTAGATACTGTTTGGGAATTATTGTGTAATTTTCATGGGGGTATAATATGTTGAGGATATACAGGAGAAAGTCCGTATTTGTAGAAAATATAGGTGGTGATGTTGAAGGATGAAGTGTCATAATGTCTGCTGCTTAATTTAAAATGGTCAGATAAAAGGGCAAATATGAAGCAAATAAGGCAAAATGCTAACAGTTGTTGAGTTTAGTGATTGCTATATGTGTATTCCTTGCACCCTTCTTTTAACTTTTCTATTCATTTCAAAAAGTACATATTACAAAATTGGAAACAAAAGCAATCACTCCTATCAGTCTCCCCTTTCTTTCAGCATTTTCTATTTTTTTATTCTTGTTTTGTTCCTTTCTTACCTTGTTCTCACCTGCCTGAACCAGCATCCAGGCATGGCTGGTGGGGAAGCCTGTTCATGGTGGGGATGAGAAAAGGACATCATTCAGGAAACTCATCAATGTCATCCTTCCTGCCATTTGACACCCAGCACTCCTTTCCTCTGACACCTGTGTGTTTGTACAAGACTATTCATTGCATTGTTCTTTATAACACGTTTAAATTGGAAGTAGCCTTCATTTCCATCATAAGGAGAGTGGTTAAATAGTTTAAAGTACTTCTATACAATGAAGTACCATGTAAGCTAAGGCAAGTTTGTGTGTGTTTTTGTTATTTTATTATTTAGTTAGTTCAGAAAATAGCAAAAGGGAAAGCAAAAACAAATCGCTCAATTTCCCACCCTTAAAAACAACTAACCAGACACAGATAGACATCCTACTATGAATGTGGGTACTTTAAATGACATCCCAAAAGAGAATATCCATCCACATGGCTACTGAACATATGCAAAGATAGTCAGTCTAATTGGTAATCCAGGAAATGAAAATGGAAGCTGTAGTGAGGTACATCTATACACCAACCAGACTGGCTGAAATAAAAGAGTCTCATGCTATAAGGTGTTAGGGAGGATGTGGAACAACTGGAAGGCATAAACACTGCAATTGGGAGTGTTAGTGCAGCCACCTTGGAAAAACAATTGGGCATTATATAATAAAGTTAGAGATACACATACTCTATGAATATTTCCTGAAACTATTCTCTATTGAAATTCATGCACATATACAGCAAAATACATATGAGAATATTTATAAGTGCATATTTGCAATAAAACTGCCAATAGTTCAAATACCTATAAATGGTGGGAATTTATAAATAAGTTATTAGGTAGTTTTACAATAGAATATTATACTGAAAGAAAATGAACAAATTATAGCTATAAGAAGCAATTTGTATTAATCTTAACAAACATAATGTTAAGCAAAATGAGCAAGAAAAAGAATTCATACAATCTGATTCAATTTATATGTGGTCCAAAAAGCAGGTAAAATAAGATGATATTGTTTAGGTTTGCTTGCATGGAAGGTTAAATCATAAACAAAATCAAGGAAATAATGACCTTGAAAATTTGCATGGTAGTTAACTCAGTAGGGAGAGAGAAGATTGTGATTGCTGCAGCTACACTGGGCCTCTGGGATGCTGGCAATATGCTATATCTTCTCCTGGGCAGTGGTAATATATGAGTTCATTTTGTTGCTAAATATATACATATTACATACATTTTCTCTCTCTCTCTCTGTCTCTGTCTCTGTCTCTTTATACGCACACACACACGTATAACTCCTCTATACGTCTCTGTGATTATTACAATAAAAAAGTTAGAATTGATACATAGAATGTAATTCTATTTTATCCTATCATTTCTAGATGGTTTTTTCCTATCTTTATATAATTATAGAGATGTTAATATCTTTTCATGTGCTTATTGTTATTCCATATACCTTCTTCTTGAGGTGTCCTCCTTAAAGTGTTAAAATATTTTATTCTTTTTTTCATTTATTTCTTACCATTGAGTTGTAAAGGAAGATATTTTATATGTTCAGAATACCAGTTCCTTGTCAAATGTATATGTATTGCAGGTATTTTCTCCCAGTCTGTGACTTACTTTCTCAATTTTTAAATCTTGACTTTAGAAGAGCAGAAGTTTTTAATCTGATAAAGTGTAATTTACTAGTTTTATTGTTTTATGCTCTTTTATATCCTTAAAAAAGTCTTTACATACTGCACATTTGTGAAGATTTCCTCCTACGCTTCCTTCTGGAAGTTTTATTGCTTTAGTCTTTAGGGTTGGGCCTATGATCTAATTTGGGTAATCTTTGCATGTAGTGTGAGTTACTGATGAAGTTTTATTTTTCCCATGCTAATACCCAGTTGTTCTAGCACTATTTGTTGAAAAGTCTATCATTTTATCATTAAATTACCTCTTTACTTTTGTTAAAAATAAATTGACCAAATATGTGTGGATCTATTTCTGGATTCTCTATTCTGTTTCATTTATTTACATGTCTATCCTTATGCCAATACTAAACTCCTTTGGTTACTGGCTCCATAATAAGACTAAATCAGATAGTATAATTCCTCCAATGGTGTTCCTTTTTAGGAAAATTTTTTGATTACCCTAGATATTTTGCATTTTTGTATAAATTTTGGAATGAGACTGTCAATCTCTACAAAAATATACTGTGATTTTGAATATATTAACCTATAGCTTAATTTGGGGAGAGCTGACATCTCAACACTATCAGTTTTTCTAATCCGCAAGCATGGTGTATCCCTCCATTTAAGTCTTTACTTTTTCTAAGCAATATTTTGTAGTTTTCTGTTTACAAGTCTTGCGCATATTTTGTTAAATTTATTCCCAAGCACTTTATGATTTTAACCTTTTATTATAAATAATACTGTTTTTAAATTTTAAATTTCCAGTAGTTAATTTCTACTATTTAGAAATGAATTGATTTTTTGTGTATTGAGTTTGTATTCAGCAACCTTGCTGGACTAACCAGCCAGGAAGCAGAAACCACATCAGGCATCTGAACAGAACATTTTAATAAAGTATAAAATATATATTTAATAAAGTATTATTAAATAGTAAAAGGGATTAGCTACTATAAGGAGTGAGAGAGAACTCTAAGCAATCCAGGAAGGGCAAATATGGGGATTCGCAACTACCACAAGGACTAAGGCAGAGTATCCAAAAGTAGAAATAAGAACTCAGAAGAGTCTTAGTCCTTTTGTGCTGCTGTAACAAAATATCACAGACTGAGTAATTATAAACAACAGAAATTTATTTCCTCACAGTTCTGGAGGCTGGGAGGTCCAAGATCAGGGCATTGGCAGGTTCAGTTGTCTGATGAGGGCTGCTCTCTTCTTCCAAGAGGGTGCCTTGTTGCGGCAACCTCAGTGGTGGAAGACTTGAAGGGATGCTGTGTCTTCACATGGCACAAGGCAAAAGGGCAAGAAAGCCAAACAAACACAAATCACATTCATCCAGAAGGAATCCTTATGACCTAATCACTTTGTAAAGGCCCTAAGCTCTTAATACTATCACATTGGGCATTAAGTTTCAATACCTAAATTTTGGAGGGTGCCTTTCAAACCACAGCAGGGCTGTACCCCAACCTGGTTGAAACTCGCTTGGAGGGGGTGTTTCTGCAAGTCCAGTGGGTGATGGACATGTATGCTGAGCTGTTGATGGACTGGAGCTGGGCCATAGAAAATCACCTGCTGGGGTGCAAGAGAAACTTCCTGGAGAGTGTCTGCCACTGGGTCTCCTGCATACTGCTAGAGCCATACTTTATGGGGGAAAAACAGCTAGGAAGAGAAACCCATTCCTCTTCTATGGCTTGCAAGGTCTCTCCAGCTCTCTCTACTGACAAAGACTGACATTGTAGAAGCTGACAAAGAACAAGTGTTTACAGGATTCAGCTCCATTATCCCCATGTAGGGTAGAGAGGTGGATTTGGAGCTTGGAGTTAATGCATTGATAACTAGCACGTTTGCTAAACATACTTATACTTCTTCTAGTAGCTTGGTCCTTTCCTTGGTAGTTTTTTCAGTAGTTTCTTGGCTGTTTTTTCATGTCGTCTCTTAATAAAATAATTTTACTCCCATCTTTCTGATATGGGTGCCCTTCACTTGTTTTTTCTTTCCTTAATGCATTGGATATGACCTCTAAGAGATTATTTTTTAAAGTAGGGAGAACAAACATCCTAGACTTGCCCTGATCTTAGGGGTAAAGCATTCAAACTTTTACCATTAAGTATGAGGTAAGCGACAGGGTTTTGGAGTTTTTTTGGTAACATGCTCTTTATCAGGTTGGGATGTTTCCTTTCATTCATAGTGTGGTAAAAGTCTTTATCATGAAGGAGTACTGAATTTTGTCAAATGTTTTTCATGCATCTGTTGACATCATTATATGGTTTACTTCTTTTGTCTGTTCATATGATGAACTACATCAATAGCTTTTCCAATATCGAGACAACTTTTCATTTCTGGGATAAATTCTGCTTGATCTGAAGTTTTATTATTTTATGTATTATTGCGTTTTATTGTCAAATATTATTTTAAAGATTTTTATGTCTATATTCATGAAAAATATTGGTATGTAGTTTTCTTTTTTTTAAATTGTTTCTATTTTTCCTTAGGTTATTGGGGTACAGGGTGTGTTTGGTTACATAAGCAAGTTTGTTAGTGGTGATTTGTGAGATTTTGGTGCACCACCCATCACCCAAGCAGTATACACTGGACCCTATTTGTAGTCTTTTATGCCTTAGCCCCCTCCCATCCTTCCCCCAAGTCTCAAAAGTCCATTGTATCATTCTAATGCCTTTGGATCTTCATAGCTTAGTTCCCACAAATCAGTGAGAACATACAATGTTTGGTTTTCCATTCCAGAGTTACTTCACTTAGAATAATAGTCTCTAATCTCATACAGGTTGCTGTGAATGCCGTTAATTCATTCCTTCTTATGACTGAGTAGTCCATTGTATATATATACCACAGTTTCTTTATCCATCATTGATTGATGGGCACTTGGGTTGGTTCCACGATTTTGCAATTGTGAATTGTGCTGCTATAAATGTGTGTGTCCAGGTATCTTTTTTGTATAATGACTTCTTTTCCTCTGGGTAGATACCCAGTAGTGGGATTGCTGGACCAAATGGTAGTCCTACTTTTAGTTCTTTAAGAAATCTTCACACTGTTTTCCATAGCGGTTGTAGTAGTTTACATTCCCACCAGCAGTGTAGAAGTGTTCCCTGATTACTGCATCCATGCCAACTCTACTGTTTTTCTTTTCTTTTCTTTTTTTTTTTTTTTTGAGACAGAGTCTTGCTCTGTCACCTAGGCTGGAGTGCAGTGGCACAATCTTGGCTCACTGCAATGTCTGCTTCCTGGGTTCAAGTGATTCTTCTGTTTCAGCCTCCCTAGCAGCTGAAATTACAGGCACCCACCACCATGCCTGGCTAATTTTGTATTTTTATTTTTAGTGGAGATGGGGTTTTGCCATGTCGGCCAGGCTGGTTTTGAACTCTTGACCTCAAGTTATCCACCCCCCTTGGCCTCCCAAAGTGCTGGGGTTACAGGCGTGGGCCCCTGTACCCGGCCCATCTATTGTTTTTTTATTATTTGATTATGGCCATTCTTGCGGGAGTAAGGTGGTATTGCATTGTGGTTTTGATTTGCAATTCCCTGATGTTGAGCATTTTTTTCATATGTTTGTTGGCCATTTGTATATCTTCTTTTGTCTATTCATGGCCTTAGCCCACTTTTTGATGGGCTTGTTTGTTTTTTTCCTTGCGGATTTGTTTGAATTCGTTGTAGATTCTGGTTATTAGTCCTTTGTCAGATGCATAGAATATTTTCTCCCACTCTGTGGGTTGTCTGTTTACTCTGCTGATGTTCGTTTTGCTGTGCAGAAGTTCTTTAGTTTAATTAAGTCCGAAATATTTATCTTTGTTTTTATTGCATTAGCTTTTGGGTTCTTGGTCAAGGAATCCTTGCCTAAGACAATGTCTGGAAGGGTTTTTCCAATACTATCTTCTAGAATTTTCATAGTTTTAGTCTCAGATTTAAGTCCTTAATTCATCTCAAGTTGAGTTTTGTATAAGGTGAGAGATGAGGATTGTTTCATTCTCCTACATGTGGCTAGCCAATTATCCCAGCACCATTTGTTGAAAAGGGTGTCCTTTCCCCACTTCATGTTTTTGTTTGCTTTGTTGAAGATCAGTTGGCTGTAAGTATTTGGGTTTATTTCTGGTTTCTCTATTCTGTTCCATCAGTCTATGTGCCTATTTTTATACCAGTACCATGCTGTTTTGGTGACTATGGCATTATAGTATAGTTTGACATCAGGTAATGTGATGCCTCCAGATTTGTTCTTTTTGCTTAGTCTTGCTTTGGCTCTTTTTTGGTTTCATATAAATTTTAGAATTTATTTTTCTAATTCTGTGAAGAATGATGGTGGTGTTTTGATGGGAATTGCATTGAATTTGTAGATTGCTTTTGGCAATATGGTCATTTTCACAATATTGATTCTACCCATCCATGAGCATGGGATGTGTTTTCATTTGTTTGTGTCGTCTATGATTTCTCTCAGAAGTGTTTTGTAGTTTTCCTTGTAGAAGTCTTTCATCTCCTTGGTTAGGTATATTCCTAAGTATTTTATTTGTTTTTGCAGTTATTGTAAAAGGGGTTGAGTTCTTGATTTGATTTTCTGCTTGGTTGCTGTTGGTGTGTAGAAAAGCTACTGATTTGTGTATACTAATTTTTGTATCCAGAAACTTTGCCGAATTCCTTTACCAGTTCTGGGAGTTTTCTGAAGGAGTCTTTAGGATTTTCAAGGTAAACAATCATGTCATCAGGAAACAGTGACAGTTTGACTTACTCTTTACTGATTTGGATGCCCTTTATTTCTTTCTCTTGTCTGATTACTCTGGCTAAGACTTCCAGTACTGTGTTGAAGAGGAGTGCTGAGAGTGGGCATCCTTGTCTTGTTCCAGTTCTCAACGGGAATGTTTTCAACTTTTCCCCCTTCAGTATTATGTTGGCCATGGGTTTGTCATAGATGGCTTTTATTGCATTGAGGTGTGTCCCTTGCATGCCGATTTTGCTGAGAGTTTTAATCATAAAGTGATGCTAGATTTTGTCAAATGCTTTTTCTGCATCTATTGAGATGAACATGCGATTTTTGTTTTTAATTCTGTTTATGTGGTGTATCACATTTATCGACTTGCATATGTTAAAGCTTCATTGCATCCTGCTATGAAACCCACTTGATCATGGTGGATTATCTTTTTGATATGTTGTTGGATTCGGTTAGCTAGTATTTCGTTAAGGATTTTAGCATCTATGTTCATCAGGGATATTAACCTACAGTTTTCTTTTTTGGTTATTTTCTTTCCTGGTTTTGGTCTTAGGGTGATGCTGGCTTCATATAATAAGTTAGGGAGGGTTCCCTCTTTCTCTATCTTGTAGAATAGTGTCAATAGGATTGGTACCAATTCTCTTTGAATGTCTGGTAGAATTCTGCTGTGAATCCATCTGGCCCTGGACTTTTTTTGTTGGTAATTTTTAAATTACCATTTCAATCTCACTGCTTGTTATTGGTCTGTTCAGGGTGTCATTCTTCCTGATTTAAGCTAGGGGGGTTGTATCTTTCCAAGAATTTATCCAACTCTTCTGGGTTTTCTAGTTTATGTGCGTAAAGGTGTTTGTACAAAGGTTTTGTATTTCTGTGGTATGTTACAATATCTCCTGTTTTATTTCTTATTGAGGTTATTTGTATTCTCTCTCTTCTTTTCTTGGCTAATCTTGCTACTGGTCTATCAATTTTATTTACCTTTTCAAAGAACTAGCTTTTTGTTTCATTTATCTTTTGTATTTTTTGTTTGTTTGTTTCAATATCATTTAGTTCTGCTTTGATCTTGGTTATTTTCTTTCTTCTGCTGGGTTTGGGTTTGATTTGTTCTTATTTATCTAGTTCTTTGAGGTGTGACCTTAGATTGTCAGTTTGTGCTCTTTCAGTCTTCTTGATGTATGTGTTTAGGGCTATGAACTTTCCTCTGGGATACTTGCTGTATCCCAGAGATTTTGATAGGTTGTGTCACTATTGTCGTCCAGTTGAAAGAATTTTTAAATTTCCATCTGGATTTCATTTTCGACCCAATGATCATTCAGGAGCAGGTTATTTAATTTCCATGTATTTGCATGGTTTTGAAGATTCCTTTTGGAGTTGATTTCCAATTCTATTCCACTATGGTCTGAGAGGGTGCTTGATAAAATTTCAATTTTCTTAAATGTATTGAGGCTTGTTTTGTGGCCTGTCATATGGTCTATCTTGGAGAAAGTTCCATGTGCTGTTGAATAGAATGTGTATTCTGAGGTTGTTGGATGGAATGCTCTGTACTTATCTGTTAAGTCTATTTGTTCCAAGGTATAGTTTAAATTCATTGTTTCCTTGTTGACTTTCTGTCTTGATGACCTGTCTAGTGCTGTCAGTGGAGTATTGAAGTCCCCCACTATTATTGTGCTGCTGTCTATCTCATTTCTTAGGTCTATTAGTAATTATTTTATAAGTTGGGGAGCTCCAGTGTTAGGTGCATGTATGTTTAGGATTGTGATATTTTCCTGCTGGACAAGGCCTTTCACTATTTTATAATGTCCCTCTTTGTCTTTTTTCACTGCTGTTGCTTTAAAGTTTGTTTTGTCTGATATAAGAATTGCTACTCCAACTGGCTTTTAGTGTCCATTTGCATGAAATGCCTTTTCCCACCCCTTTACTTTAAGTTTACATGAGTCCGTATGTGTTAGGTGAGTCTCTTGAAGGCAGCAGATAGTTGCTTGGTGAATTCTTATCCATTCTGCAGTTCAGTATCTTTTAAGTGCAGCCTTTAGGCCTTTACATTCAATGTTAGTATTAAGATGTGAGGTACCATTCCATTCATCATGCTATTTGTTGCCTGTGTACTTTGGTTTTTGTTTTTTTGTCTTTGTTTTTTAAATAGTGTTTTTGTTTTGTAGGTCCTGTGAGATTTATGCTTTAAAGAGGTTCTGTTTTGCTGTGTTTCCAGGATTTGTTTCAAGATTTAAAGCTCCTTTTAGCAGTTCTTGTAGTGGTGGCTTGGCAGTGGCGAATTCTCTCAGCATTTGTTGTCTGAAAAAGACTATCTTTCCTTTATATGTGATGCTTAGTTTCACTGCCTACAAAATTCTTGGCTGATAATTGTTTTGTTTGAGGAGGCTAAAGATTGGGTCCCAATCCCTTCTAGTTTGTAGGGTTCCTGCTGAGAAATCTGCTGTTAATCTGATAGGTTTTCCTTTATAGGTTACCTGGTGCTTTTGCCTCACAGCTCTTAAGATTCTTTCCTTCATCTTAACTTTAGGTAACCTGATGACAATGTGCCTAGGTGATGATCATTTTGCAATGAATTTCCCAGGTGTTTTTTGTGCTTCTTGCATTTGGATGTCTAGGTCTCCAGCAAGGCCAGAGAAGTGTTCCTTGATTAGTTCCCCAAATATGTTTTCCAAACTTCTAAATGTTCTTCTTCCTCAGGAACACGAATTATTCTTAAGTTTGGTCATTTAACATAATCCAAGACTTCTTGGAGGCTTTGTTCATATTTTTTTATTCTTTTTTCTTTGTCTTTGGTGGGTTGGGTTAATTCAAAGACCTTGTCTTTGAGCTCTGAATTTCTTTCTTCTACTTGTTCAATTCTGTTGCTGAGACTTTCCAGAGCATTTTGCATTTCTCTAAGTGTGTCCAGTGTTTCCTGAAGTTTTGATTGCTTTTATTTATGCTATCTATTTCATTGAATATTTTTCCCTTTACTTCTTGTATCATTTTTGGATTTCCTTGCATTGGGCGTCACCTTTGCCTAGTGCCTCCCTGATTAGCTTAATAACTAACCTCCTTTATTCTTTTTCAGGTCAATCAGGGATTTCTTCTTGGTTTGGATCCATTGCTGGTAAGCCAGTGTGAATTTTTTAGGGGTGTTAAAGAACCTTGTTTTATCATATTACCAGAGTTGGTTTTCTGGTTCCTTCTCATGTGGGTAGGCTCTGTTAGAGGGAAACTCTAGGGCTGAAGGCTGTTTTTCAGATTCTTTTGTCCCATAGGGTGTTCCTTGATGTAGTACTTTTCTCCCTTTTCCTATGGATGTGGCTTCCTGAGAGCTGAGCTATAGTGATTGTTGTCTCTCTTCTGGGTCTAGCCACCCAGCAAGTCTACCAGGCTCTGGACTGGTACTGGGGGTTATCTACACAGAGTCCTGTGATGTAAACCGTCTATGGGTCTCTCAGCTGTGGATACCAGCACAGTATTTGGGGTGTCTCCCAGGTCCTGTAGGAGCAATCTGCTTCCTTCAGAGGGTCTGTGGGTCATTTCAAGTTTCCTCAATTATTCCTCCAGTCTTTCTGGAGCTAAAATTCATGATGCCGGCCTCCACTCGCTGGTCTGTCCATTCAAGTCAGAGCTGCAATCTAGTCCTGCCTCCTATCTGCCATGATGGGGGACATTGCACTGTTTTGTATGTAGTTTTCTTATAATGCCTTTGTCTATTTTCGGTATTAGAATAATGCTGGCCTCAGAAAATGAATTGGGAATTATTCTTCTGGAAATGATTGTATAAGACTGACTATCTCTTAAATGTGTAATAGACTTTATCACTGAAGCCATGTGAGCCTGAACTTTCCACTGTATGATGATTTTAAATTATGAATTCAATTTCCTTTATAAATATCAGTTTATTCAGATTTTTATTTTTTCTTGTTTTAGTGTTAGTAATTTGGATATTTTGAAGATTTTGTCCATTTCACCTAAATTGTTGAATTGACTGGCATACAATTGTTTGTAATACTCTTTTATTGTCCTTTTATTGTTTCTATAATCTGTAGTGGTATCCCTACTTTTGTTTTTGCATTGGTAATTCATTTCTTTTCAATGTTTTTTTCCTATTATTATTTTTTTTGCTCTCTTATTATTTTCTTCCCTTTACTTATTTTGAGTTGACTTTTCTCTTTTTTTTTTCTTCTAATGTATTTAGGTAGACACTTAGATCATTGGCATTATCTCATGCTTTTTCTAATGTGACCATTTAAAACTCTAAGTTTCTGTTTAAGCACTTGTTTAGTTGCATTGGCACATTTCAATATGTTGTTTCCATTTTAATTTAGTTCAAAAGATTTTTAAATTTCCCTTGAGATTTCTTTTTTAACCCATGGGTTACTAGTAAAAGTAAAAATATTTATTCGTTGTGAAAAGAAACCAGAGTATACTTGACCCATGAGCTATTAGAAGTGTATTGTTTACAAATGTTTTGGAAATTTTAGGAATCTTTCTGTTATTGATTTATAATTTAATTCTGTTGTTGTCAGAGAACATATATTTGCATTACTTGAATTATGTTAAGACTTGTTTTATGTCCCAGAAGCTGGTTTTCCTTAGTCAACTGTCTAGTTGCATTTGAAAAGAATGTATATTCTGCTGTCACTGGGTGGAGTGTTCTATAAATGTCAATTATATTGATTTTCTATTACTTGTTCTATTAATTACTGAGAGGATGGTTGAAATCTCCAACTATAATTGTGAATTTGTCTATTTCTATTTGCAGTTATATCTGTTTTTGCTTCTCGTACTTTGAAGCATTGTTAGTATATGTATACACGTAGGTTGTTATGTCTCCTCAATAAATTGACCTTTTTATTATTATGAACTATTCTTTATCACAGGTACGAAAGTCTACTTTGTCTGTTATTAATTCAGCTCCTTCCTCTTTTTTATACTTAGTACTTGAATTATATATCTTTTCAAACCTTTTAACTTTAATCTATCTTTGAATCTACATTTAAAGTGGTTTTCTTGCAGACAGCATAATGTAGTGTCTTGCTTTTTTTTGTTTTTTTAAATTATACTTTAAGTTTTAGGGTACATGTGCACAACGTGCGGGTTTGTTACATACGTATACATGTGCCATGTTGGTGTGCTGCACCCATTAACTCATCATTTAACATTAGGTATATCTCCTAATGCTATCCCTTCCCCTTCCCCCCACCCCACAACAGGCCCTGGTGTGTGATGTTCCCCTTCCTGTGTCCATGTGTCCTCATTGTTCAATTCCCACCTATGAGTGAGAACATGTGGTGTTTGGTTTTTTGTCCTTGTGATAGTTTGCTGAGAATGATGGTTTCCAGCTTCATCCATGTCCCTACAAAGGACATGAACTCATCATTCTTTATGGCTGCATAGTATTCCATGGTGTATATGTGCCACATTTCCTTAATCCAGTCTATCATTGTTGGACATTTGGGTTGGTTCCAAGTCTTTGCTATTGTGAATAGTGCCGCAATAAACATACGTGTGCCTGTGTCTTTATGGCAGCATGATTTATAATCTTTTGGGTATATACACAGTAATAGGATTGCTGGGTCAAATGGTATTTCTAGTTCTAGATCCCTGAGGAATCGCCACACTGACTTCCACAATGGTTGAACTAGTTTACAGTTCCACCAACAGTGTAAAAGCATTCCTATTTCTCCACATCCTCTCCGGCACCTGTTGTTTTCTGACTTTTTAATGATCGCCATTCTAACTGGTGTGAGATGATATCTCATTGTTGTTTTGATTTGCATTTCTCTGATGGCCAGTGATGATGAGCATTTTTTCATGTGTCTTTGGGCTACATCAATGTCTTCTTTTGAGAAGTGTCTGTTCATATACTTTGCCCATTTTTTGATGGGGTTGTTTGTTTTTTTCTTGTAAATTTGTTTGAGTTCATTGTAGATTCTGGATATTAGCCCTTTGTCAGATGAGTAGATTGCAAAAATTTTCTCCCATTCTGTAAGTTGCCTGTTCACTCTGATGGTAGTTTTTTTTGCTGTGCAGAAGCTCTTTAGTTTAATTAGATCCCATTTGTCAATTTTGGCTTTTGTAGCCATTGCTTTTAGTGTTTTAGACATGAAGTCCTTGCCCATGCCTATGTCCTGAATGGTATTGCCTAGGTTTTCTTCTAGGGCAGGGTTTTTATGGTTTCAGGTCTAACATTTAAGTCTTTAATCCATCTTGAATTACTTTTTGTATAAGGTGTAAGGAAGGGATCCAGTTTCAGCTTTCTACATATGGCTAGCCAGTTTTCCCAGCACCATTTATTAAATAGGGAATCCTTTCCCCATTTCTTGTTTTTCTCAGGTTTGTCAAAGATCAGATAGTTGTAGATATGTGGCATTATTTCTGAGGGCTCTGTTCTGTTCCATTGGTCTATGTCTCTGTTTTGGTACCAGTACCATAATGTTTTGATTACTGTAGCCTTGTAGTATAGTTCAAAGTCAGGTGGCGTGATGCCTCCAGCTTTGTTCTTTTGGCTTAGGATTGACTTGGCAATGAGGGCTCTTTTTTGGTTCCATATGAACTTTAAAGTAGATTTTTCCAGTTCTGTGATGAAAGTCATTGGTAGCTTGGTGGGGATGGCACTGAATCTGTAAATTACTTTGTGCAGTATGGCCATTTTCATGATATTGATTCTTCCTACCCATGAGCATGGAATGTTCTTTCATTTGTTTGTATCCTCTTTTATTTCATTGAGCAGCGGTTTGTAGTTCTCCTTGAAGAGGTCCTTCACATCCCTTGTAAGTTGGATTCCTAGGTATTTTATTCTCTTTGAAGCAATTGTGAATGGGAATTCACTCATGATTTGGCTCTCTGATTGTCTGTTATTGGTGTATAAGAATGCTTGTGATTTTTGCTCATTGATTTTGTATCCTGAGACTTTGCTGAAGTTGCCTATCAGCTTAAAGAGATTTTGGGCTGAGATGATGGGATTTTCTAGGTATACAATCATGTCATCTGCAAACAGGGACAATTTGACTTCCTCTTTTCCTGATTGAATACCCTTTATTTCCTTCTCCTGCCTAATTGCCCTGGCCAGAACTTCCAACACTATGTTGAGTAGGAGTGGTGAGGGAGGGCATCCCTGTCTTGTGCCAGTTTTCAAAGGAAATGATTTCAGTTTTTTCCCATTCAGTATGATATTGGCTGTGGGTTTGTCATAGATAGCTCTTATTATTTTGAAATACGTCCCATGAATACCTAATTTATTGAGAGTTTTTAGCATGAAGGGCTGTTGAATTTTGTCAAAGGCCTTTTCTGCATCTATTGAGATAATCATGTGGTTTTTGTCATTGGTTCTGTTTATATGCTGGATTACGTTTATTGATTTTCATATGTTGAGCCAGCCTTGCATCCCAGGGATGAAGCCCACTTGATCATGGTGGATAAGCTTTTTGATGTGCTGCTGGATTCGGTTTGCCAGTGTTTTATTGAGGATTTTTGCATCGATGTTCATCAGGGATATCGGTCTGAAATTCTCTTTTTTCATTGTGTCTCTGTCATGCTTTGGTATCAGGATGATGCTGGCCTCATAAAATGAGTTAGGGAGGATTCCCCCTTTTTCTATTGATTGAAATAGTTTCGGAAGGAATGGTAGCAGCTCCTCCTTGTACCTCTGGTAGAATTCGGCTGTGAATCCATCTGGTCCTGCACTTTTTTTGGTTGGTGAGCTATTAATTCTTGCCTCAATTTCAGAGCCTGTTATTGGTCTCTTCAGAGATTCAACTTCTTCCTGGTTTAGGCTTGGGAGGGTGTATGTGTTGAGGAATTTATCCATTTCTTCTAGATTTTCTAGTTTATTTCCATAGAGGTGTTTATAGTATTCTCTGATGGTAGTTTGTATTTCTGTGGGATCAGTGGTGATATCCCCTTTATCATTTTTTATTGCGTCTATTTGATTCTTCTCTCTTTTCTTCTTTATTAGTCTTGCTAGCGGTCTGTCAATTTTGTTGATCTTTTCAAAAAACCAGCTCCTGGATTCATTGATTTTTTTGAAGGGTTTTTTGTGTCTCTATTTCCTTCAGTTCTACTCTGATCTTAGTTATTTCTTGCCTTCTGGTAGCTTTTGAATGTGTTTGTTCTTGCTTTTCTAGTTCTTTTAATTGTGATGTTAGTGTGTCAATTTTAGATCTTTTCTGCTTTCTCTTGTGGGCATTTAGTGCTATAAATTTCCCTGTACACACTGCTTTCAATGTGTCCCAGAGATTCTGGTATGTTGTGTCTTTGTTCTCATTGGTTTCAAAGAACATCTTCATTTCTGCCTTGATTTTGTTATGTACCCAGTTGTCAATCAGGAGCAGGTTGTTCAGTCTCCATGTAGTTGAGTTGTTTTGGGTGAGTTTCTTAATCCTGAGTTCTAGTTTGATTGCAGTGTGGTTTGAGAGACATTTTTTTATGATTTCTGTTCTTTTACATTTGCTGAGGAGTGCTTTACTTCCAACTATGTGGTCAGTTTTGGACTAGGTGTGGTGTGGTGCTGAAAAGATTGTATATTCTCTTGATTTGAGGTGGATGGTTCTGTAGATGTCTATTAGGTCCACTTGGTGCAGAGCTGAGTTCAATTCCTGCATATCCTTGTTAACTTTCTGTCTCATCGATCTGTCTAATATTGACAGTGGGGTGTTAAAGTCTCCCATTATTATTATGTGGGAGTCTAAGTCTCTTTCTAGGTCTCTAAGGACTTGCTTTATGCATCTGGGTGCTCCTGTATTGGGTGCATATATATTTAGGATAGTTAGCTCTTCTTGTTGAATTGATCCCTTTACCATTATATAATGGCCTTCTTTGTCTCTTTTGATCTTTGTTGGTTTAAAGTCTGTTTTATCAGAGACTAGGATTGCAACCCCTGCCTTTTTTTGTTTTCCATTTGCTTGGTAGATCTTCCTCTATCCCTTTATTTTGAGCCTATGTGTGTCTCTGCACGTGAGATGGGTTTCCTGAATACAGCACACTGATGGGTCTTGACTCTTTATCCAATTTGCCAGTCTCTGTCTTTTAATTGGAGCATTTAGCCCATTTGCATTTAAGGTTAATATTGT
Organism: Pan troglodytes; assembly: GCF_028858775.2. NCBI lineage: Eukaryota > Metazoa > Chordata > Mammalia > Primates > Hominidae > Pan > Pan troglodytes. Next base: position 63,355,298 of record NC_086015.1, read on the forward strand.
TATGTGTGAATTTGATCCTGTCATTATGATGTTAGCTGGTTATTTTGCTCGTTAGTTGATGCAGTTTCTTCCTAGCCTCGATGGTCTTTACAATTTGGCATGTTTTTGCAGTGGCTGGTTCTGGTTGTTCCTCTCCATGTTTAGTGCTTTCTTCAGGAGCTCTTTTAGGGCAGGCCTGGTGGTGACAAAATCTCTCAGCATTTGCTTGTCTGTAAAGTATTTTATTTCTCCTTCACTTATGAAGCTTAGTTTGGCTGGATATGAAATTCTGGGTTGAAAATTCTTTTCTTTAAGAATGTTGAATATTGGCCCCCATTCTCTTCTGGCTTGTAGAGTTTCTGCCGAGAGATCAGCTGTTATTCTGATGGGCTTCCCTTTGTGGGTAACCCGACCTTTCTCTCTGGCTGCCCTTAACATTTTTTCCGTCATTTCAACTTTGGTGAATCTGACAATTATGTGTCTTGGAGTTGCTCTTCTGTAGGAGTATCTTTGTGGCGTTCTCTGTATTTCCTGAATTTGAATGTTGGCCTGCCTTGCTCGATTGGGGAAGTTCTCCTGTGTAATATCGTGCAGAGTGTTTTCCAACTTGGTTCCATTCTCTCCATCATTTTCAGGTACACCAATCAGACGTAGATTTGGTCTTTTCACATAGTCCCATATTTCTTGGAGGCTTTGTTTGTTTCTTTTTATTCTTTTTTCTCTAAACTTCTCTTCTCACTTCATTTCATTCATTTGATCTTCTGTCACTGATACCCTTTCTCCAGTTGATCGAATCAGCTACTGAGGCTTGTGCATTTATCACGTAGTTCTCCCCTGCCATGGTTTTCAGCTCCATCATGTCCTTTAAGGACTTCTCTTTATTGGTTATTCCAGTTAACCATTCATGTAATTTTTTTTTCAAAGTTTTTAACTTCTTTGCCGTGGGTTCGAACTTCCTCCTTTAGCTCAGAGTCGTTTGATCATCTGAAGCCTTCTTCTCTCAACTTGTCAAAGTCATTCTCCATCCAGCTTGTTCCATTGCTGGTGAGGAGCTGCATTCCTTTGGAGGAGGAGAGGCGCTCTGATTTTTAGGGTTTCCAGTTTTTCTGCTCTGTTTTTTCCCTGTCTTTGTGGTTTTATCTACCTTTGGTCTTTGATGATGGTGACATACTGATGGGGTTTTGGTGTGGATGTCCTTTCTTTTTGTTAGTCTTCTTTCTAGCAGTCAGGACCCTCAGCTGCAGGTCTGTTGGAGTTTGCTAGAGGTCCACTCCAGACTCTGTTTGCCTGGGTATCAGCAGCGGAGGCTGCAGAACAGCAGATATCAGTGAACAGCAAATGTTGCTGCCTGATTGTTCCTCTGTAGTTTTGTCTCAGAGGACTGCCCAGCCGTGCAAGGTGTCAGTCTGCCCCTGCTGGGGGGATGCCTCCTAGTTAGGCTACTCGGGGGTCAGGGACCCACTTGAGGAGGCAGTCTGTCCATTCTCAGATCTCCAGGTGCGTGCTGGAGAACCACTACTCTCTTCAAAGCTGTCAGACAGGGACATTTAAGTCTGCAGAGGTTTCTATTGCCTTTTGTTTGGGTATGCCCTGCCCCCAGCAGTGGAGTCTACAGTGGCAGGCAGGCCTCCTTGAGTTGTGGTGGGCTTCACCCAGTTCAAGCTCTCAGGCCGCTTTGTTTACCTACTCAAGCCTTGGCAATGGTGGGCAACCCCCCCCCCCCAGCCTCGCTGCCGCCTTGCAGTTTGATCTCAGACTGTTGTGCTAGCAAATGAGCGAGGCTCCGTGGGCGTAGGACCCTCCAAGCCAGGCATGGGATGCAATTTCCTGGTGTGCCGTTTGCTAAGACCATTGGAAAAGTGCAGTATTAGGGTGGGAGTGACCCGATTTTCCAGGTGCTATCTGTCACCCCTTTATTTGACTAGGAAAAGGAATTCCCTGACCCCTTGTGCTTCCCAGGTGAGGCAATGCCTCGCCCTGCTTCAGCTCCTGCTCGGTGCACTTCACCCACTGTCCTGCACCCACTGTCCGACACTCCCCAGTGAGATGAACCCGGTACCTCAGTTGGAAATACAGAAATTACCTGTCTTCTGCATCGCTCACACTGGGACCTGTAGACTCGAGCTGTTCCTATTCCGCCGTCTTGGCTCTACCCTTCTGCTCCACCTCGTGAGCACTGTCTTGCTTTTTTATTCAATCAAAAATGTCTGTCTTTCAATTGGAGACTTTAGGTCATCTACATTTCATGTAATCATCATGTTTGAGTTTAAATCTACTGCTGTCTTGATATTTGCTTATCTGTTCTATTTTCTATCTTTTAAAATCTGCATTCCTTAAACTTGAGTATTTATCTTTAATATTAAATAAGTTTAATACTCTATTTTATCTTCCTATTACCTTATTAGTTATACTTATTTTTATTGGTTTAGAGTTTACCATATACATTTGAACTTAGTATGGTTTATTTTAAAATAACATTGTATATATATATTTCACATAATGTGTGACCATTTTAACAATATTATTCTATGCCCCCCATCTTTCATGCTAATCTTGTTATAGATTTTAATCTCATGTTTTAAATTCTAAAATATGCTGTCATTAGTGTTCTTTAAATAGTCGATATCTTTCAAAGAATTTTTAAACTGAGGAAAAAAACTCCTAGATTTATCCATATATTGATCATTACTGATTCTTTGTCTTTTGCAGATTCATGTTTCCATGTGATGTTTTTCTTCCATCTGAAAAACTACTGTAAGTCTACTGGTGATGACCTTTTCTTGGATTTTGTTTGAAAAAGTTTTTATTTTTCTTTCCCTTCTAAAGAATATTATCACTGGATAGAAAATTCTAGGCTGGTAGGTTTTCCCCTCAACATTTTCAAGATGTCTTTTCATTATTTTCTGGATCTATAAGTTTACACTTTTCATTAAATTTGAGAAATTTTTGGCCTTTAATATTTAAAATATTTTCATAGCTCCTCCTTCTAGGACCCCTACAAGGTGTATTTAAAATTACTCTCTGTTATTCCACAAATCATGAAGGATCTTTTTAGTCTTTTTACTTCCTGTGCTTCATTTACTTTATGTTCTATTGTTATGTCTTCAAGGTTACCTATGTTTTCTTTTGCAGAGTCAAATCTGTTGCCAAATCTGTCTAGTGGAATTTTTATTTCAGATACTGTATTTTTTTATTTCTAAAAGTTCCTTTGGACTCTTTTTATATGTTCCATTTCTCTCCTCACCATGGCCATGCTTTTTATAAAATATGAATATATTGTTATAATAGTTGTTCTAACTTTTAATTATGAGGTCCATCATCTCTATCATTTGTATGTCTCTTTTTATTGACTGAGTTTTCTCCTGGTTATGAATCACAATGTCCTTATTCTTATTCTGACAAGTATTTTTTTATTGGATGCTGCAACATTGTGAATACTACATAGTTGAGTGTCTGAATTTTGTTGTCTCACTTTAAGGAGTTTTGAACTTCATATTCGGGGACATGTATTTTTCTGTCAGTTTAAGCTTATTTAATTATCTTTTTAAACTTTGTGAAGGCTGGGCGCAGTGGCTCATGCCTATAATCCCAGCACTTTGGGAGGCCAAGGTGGGTGGATCACTTGAGGTCAGGAGTGGCTAACATGGTGAAATCCCGTTTCTACGAAAAATACAACAATTAGCCAGGCATGGGAGCACACACCTGTAATCCCATCTACTTGGGAGGCTGAGGCAGGAGAATTACTTGAACCTGAGAGGTGAAGGGTGCAGTGAGTGGAGACCGCGTCACTGCACTCCAGCCTGGGCGACAGAGTGAGACTGTCTCAAAAAAAAAAAAAAAAAACCCCAAAAAACAAACTTATTGAGGAGTAGTCTAGAGTAGGCTTTACTCTAGGCATGAACAAATCATGCCTAGAGTAAATCACGACCCCTCTGGGGTGTCCACAGAATACCCCACATGGCCACTGTGGACATTCTACACTGACTCACCAAAGTTTGAACACCTCCCAACCCTATTGAGCTATGGAAATTGTTCTGCTTTTGCAAATCAGTCACTCTTTGCCCTGGATTGTGGACTTTTACTCTATGCACAACCTTATACTTAGGGGCTACTTACGGTAACCCTCATGCAGATTTCTAGAGCTCTTTTACTGGGTAGCTTCATCTTTTCTGGAAATTTGCCCCACAAGTCCCAGCCATTTCATCCTTCTTAATCTCTGATTTTTGTTTTATCACTTCAGGCAGAAAACCAGACCAATTTTAGAGATTATCTCACTTGCTTTCCTCCCCTCAGGAATCACAATCTGTGTTACCTATTTTTAACTGTCTGGAAATAGTTATTGTACATATTTTGCTCAGTTTTCTAGGTGATTATTATAGGAAGTTAAGTATGGTCCTTTAACTCCATAATGGCCAAACACACACACACACACTCTCTCTCTCTCTCTCTCTCTCTCTATATATATATATATATATAATTTTAAATGAAATGTGTTAAATGTAAGTCATTTGAATTTAACAGCCGAAAAATTATCTTAAAATGTTGTATTACTTCAGGTAAGAAGAACTACAGTTTTTAATGATACTTTGCCTTTTAAAATATGGGAGAAACCTTAAGAGTTTGAAGAAATTGTTTTTTAACTATGTATATCAAACAGCATTTATAGACTCTCTAGTCTGAAAGATAAGAAAGTTGATCATACTTTTACCTCTTGCCAACTTGTTCTTCCCCCACTGTCTTATTATTTTATTTATCCATTGTTAAGATGTATGACATTGATTTTTGCTGTAGCCACAGTTCATGATAGTGTCCTGTCTTAATTCTGTGTTGAATTGAATTTAGTTCTCACTGTTATTTTAACACAACTTACCCATTTTTGAGTTCTTCATTTTAAATTGTATTTTGTTTGGTTGAATTTATCATCAATTACCCCCTCCCCATAAAGACTCATAGGGGGAATGTTCTCTGAGTCCTTAAGGCTTATGAGTTCCTATGTTTAGCCTTGTACTTGTAGTAAACTTGGCTAGATATGAAATTTCCTCAGAACTTTTCATATATTGCTGTACTGCCTTTTATCATGTAATGTTACTATGGAGGAATCCAAAGACATTCTAATATTTCCCCTTTGTATATGAACTACTTATTGGCCTATATGTCCATAGAATTCTTTGGGTATATCTTTGAAGTTTAGCAGCTTTTCAGGATATTTCTTACTATAGTTCTTTTTGTATTACTTTTTCCTGAGTTATGTCCTTTTGACTATAGATTTAGATTCTTATTTCAAGAAAATATTTTTGCACCTTGGGGCTTGACCTCTTGGAACTTTTTCTAAAGGGCTTTTGCTTGGAATCTGGCATTGGGCAGAGGCCAGAAAGGTCCTGGGGTGACTGTCAGTGGAGGCTTGAAGCAAAGGGAAGAGAACACTATTGAAAGTTTCATAAAAGAAAGGTTATGTTGTACATTAGCAGAACAATTGATGAGACTAGCTCCTGTAGCAACTTGGAAAAATATAAATATCTAATTAACTTATGTATCTACCTAAGTTATTTCCAGACAGGATATTGAAAGCGCCATGGATATTGAAAGCGCCACCTGGTTCTTTGAGCTACTTATAAGTACAGTCAGGAAGAGAGAAACTAAAGAAGGAACTATTTTATTTTTTAAGCATAATTTAGAAGAAATATTTCCATCCTAGAACTTGTTGGCTTAGCAAATAAAACTATTTCTCATTCCAATATTATTAGTCAGGAGAAACTTCTCAACCTAAGTCATAGTCTCAGGGCAAATATAAGATAACAGAACACTGCCTGTAAAATGTGGCTTTGCATTCAAGAACGTATAAAATCATTTGTTAAGACGTTAGAAAGATATAAGGTGATGTCTCACAGACCCTTTCTCATCAAAAAAAAGGACTTGTAATAACCTTAAGTGCATGATTTGTAGAACCCCTCAGCTAGATGATGGGAGTTTTAAAAATCTCGAGTCTTATCTTATAGCACTTTGACTCACAGTCAGAAAGTAGAGATAGACTTTGTGGGTATTGCTTTTGTCTAATGGAGTAAATTATAACTTGATACCTAGGAATTCCACAGAATTTTTAAAGGGATTATATCAGCTTATACTAAAAGATAGCAGAAATAGTTCAGAATAAAATGAGGCCTCCAGACCTCTAACTTACTTTGAGTAAAAAGAAGTTTGAGAAAACGACTCATCTGTACACTTGGAACTTTTTATGTGGGTTAAAAGAAAGAATGACTCTAAGGAAACAGCTAAAGCACAGTGCTTAAAGCCAAGAGAAATGGGAAATGATCAAAGATTATGGCAGAACTGGGTCCTGATCAAGGAATCTGTGATATGTGCCCAGTTGAATTTCAGAATTGCTGTGAACCTCTGATGATTATGTACCTTCTATTGTCCTCGCTGTTGAATGAGAGTGTCTATTGTAGTGTTTCAGACCCATTCTCATCTCACGTTGTGTATTGAGAGCGTGTTGGGGTAGTTAGAAACTTGCCTCTTTAGGTCACATGCCTTCAGATAAAGAGCTGTACCTGAGGAGCTTCAGTCATATCTGAAAATGATTTAAATGACGATACTCTGGACTCCAAAACAGAATCTGAGACTGTAATGGATGAGATGAGGTCCTGGTGTTTCTTGGGAGTTAGAGGGGTATATTTTGCATGTGGGAGGGAGACCAAAGGTACATGACAATAAACTCTTATTTTAGTGACTCCTAATGAGCCATGCCTTCCAGTATTTATGCTCTAGTTTAGTCCCCTGTCTTTGAATTTGGGTTGGCTCTGTCGCCCACTTTAAGCAGTAAAATGTGCCGGAAGCAATACTATGTCAGGTCTGGGCAGCTTCCACCTCCGAATTCTTGGAAGTAGTCTCTCACACAAGTCCAACTATCTTAAGACCACCGTGCAGCGAGGAAGCCCAAACTATCCAGGTGGAAAAGCCATGTGGGTGGGAACCAAGGAACCCATGCAACACGCCTAGCTGAGCTCTCAGCTTACCTTCAGCACTGAGTTGCCAGCCATCTGAGTGACACTCATCAGTGAATTAGTTGAGCCATCTATGCAAATGTTATATGGGGTGTAAATGGTCCTCCTTAAGCTCTGTCCAAATTGCAGATTTGTAAGAAAGTCAAATTTTAAGCTACTTTGGGATATTTTATTATACAGCAATAAATAACTGAAACATCTTGAATTTCTACCTTGAGTTATTTTTATTGCAGACATCATGTATTTGAGACCATGGGGGCAATTTCTCTTAATGTGTATTTCTTCATCTCTTTTTTGTTGATGGTGTTTTCTTCATCCTCTCCAGCCCTCCCCACCAATTACCTATATATTTGTCTCTGTTGCATCCTTTTTGATTATTACTAATCATCAAGTAATTTAACTAAGTAATTGAGTAACTTAGTAATTCAACTAAAATGAAATATTGGCTTATAAATAAGAATGCAAAGTGATGTATGGAGAGGGTAAATTATAATGGCTTCAATTCAGGTTTCACTCTTGTGTTCTCTGCCCAGCATGATATCACCATGTGGGTTTCAGTATTTTGAGTGTTTCTGTGGCTCAGAAAGTAACCCTTAAAAGTTACAAAATCCCCTGCTTGTAATCCAGTGATTACCGCTATCCTTCCTCTGTTTTTCCCACCTTATCTTCAGCAATCCCTTTTAGTAGTAAATACAGAGGCCATAAAATTTATTGTTCAAATGATCACACTGCCCTTATATGGAAGGGGCTTCTATTTATAATTGCACTAGGATGGTAGGCATAAAATGGGCAAATCAGGTCAGCAAGCAACATTGTTTGTAAGCTTGGGTTTTGGATAATATAAATGGCGTGCGCCTTCTTGAGCTCTACCTGCTTAGCTTTCCTGCTGTGGGAAAGAATAGGACTATGCAGGGACAGTCCCATGCTGTGGTTTGAGTGTTCTTTTCTCCTCCAAAATTCATGTTGCAACTTAACCCCCAATGCAACAGTAGTAAAATGTGTGGCCTTTTGGAGGCGATTAGGTCAAGAGGTTTCTTCTCTTGTGGATGGATTAGTGCTCTTATAAAAGGGCTGGAGGGAAGTAGCAAGGTCTCTTTTTGCCTTTCCACCTTTTGCCATCTGAGGACATAGCAAGAAGGTACCGTCTTGGAAGAAGAGAGCAGTCCTTACCAGACTGTGAACCTGCTGATGCCTTGATCTTGGACTTCTCAGCCTTCAGACCTGTAAGAAGTAAATTTCTGTTCTTTATAAATTACCTAGTCTATGATATTTTGTTATAGCAGTGGGAACAGACTGAGGCACCTCATTTCTCCTTTGGCTTGCCTATGTCTCTACATCTCATTTTTTCCATCAATGAATTATTGCATTGACCATTGTAGACTAGGTCATTTGCGTATTGAAGGAATTCTATATCCTGCCTAAATTTCTATGAAGGCTACGTGTAGTTGTCAGTGACTTTTCTCATTTGGGGTCAGGTTACAAAGCACATGACAGAGTTTGTGGTTTGTGGTTCACAGCGTGTGATTTGGAATTTTCTTTATCTACCTCTGTCATTACTATGGGGATATACTTTCCTTCTATTTTTACTTTTTCAAATTGCTTTTCTGGGTTTAGAAGGAGAAATGTGGAATTACATATCTTTACTTTGTTATCGTTAACTGGAAGACTACTGTTTTGATATAGAGACATGACCATGATATAGAGCCAAACAGAAGAAAGCAGATTATAGTGCATTAGTTATGGTATGTATCCCTTTGTGTTAAAAAATACATTTTGCATTCCTAACCTACTACTAAGAATGTTTATTTCACTCCTAACCAAGGTTATTTTATGGAGTGGAGAGGACGTATATAATGTATATAATTCTGAAATTTTTGCAACGGGCATGAATTAATTTTATAACTCAGAAAAGAAATCAATGAAGATAATTCAATTTTGGAGAAAACCAAAAAGACTCAGACTTCCGTGGCCCTTATTACATCATGGTGTTGAAGATCCATGCCACAAACAAGTTATCTCGTGGTTAGGCATGCAATGCCCTTTTCTTTTGACCCCAGTAGACTTTCATCAAAATTTTCCCATTGCAGACCTTACAGAGAATTATCTTCCTGAGCTCAAGAAAATCTAAAAGTTGCAAGGCAAGGAGCACTTTGTTGCCGTAGGTTAAGGGCTACTAGGATAGGATTGAATTAACCACCACAATAACAACAAAAAGAAAAGCCCTTGTCCGTATGGGTGATGCCTGTTTTGTGGGCTTCTGAGTCCACAGTTGGCCTGTTGTTCCCTGACTCTATTTATTTCCCTAGCTCACGTTACCATTTTCCTGCCCACTGTCCTCTGAGTTATTCTCCCCTGGGACTCAGCATTAATATTTTAGCAATAGTGATCTATCCTTTGGCATCTACAAAATGTAGGAGACAAGCAGTAAATCACAGCAATAAGCCTGTGTTGCCAGAGTTTCCATGGAGGGCTTTACTGAGCACACCAAGAAATGGATTCATGAAACTTAGTGTGCTAGAGTGGAAAGTAAAACACAGAAATGAAATAGAGTGGTGCACACAGCTGTCACACTCATGTCAGAAATCTAGACGAGAAAGGGAGGCATCAGTGGCTCGAAAAGATCTTCCAGGGAAGAGCAGAGCTGCTATTGCGTGTCAAGCAGCTGACACAGGAGCCAAGCTTGACGAGTCATTTTGATGCTTAGCTGGAAAATTCCTTGGAAATAAACACAATTGTTCAAAAAAGGCCAAAAAATCCAAATCAATATAGACAAGAGAGCTAAGGGAATGAATAAAAACAAGTAAATGAAGGATAATGAAGGCCTCTGTGCCCACTCCTGATCATAACTGGACCTCAACAAGGGCAGGTATTTGAGGTTAAGAGGTTGACTTGTGCAGTGGAAAAAATATGTCCAAAGAGCCATGTGGAGCTGGGCTGAGACCTACCTTGCTCACTAGCCACTTGGATTTAGAATATTGGGAAAGCAACTTTGCTCTTGAAAAATTCTCAGCTGGTTCTGTTTGGTTTCACTGACTCTGAGTTTGGATTTCTTTATCTGTAATGTCAAGATAATAGTATTCTGTCCATGATGTCGTTTTGAAGATTAAATGAGATAACACTGATAAACACCTGTAGTCTAAAATTGTTCAGTAAATGCTGGTTGCCAGTTCTCTGGAGCTTGTCCTCTGCGCCTAAGTTCTCTGGGGTGAAACACTTCTGTGCCTTGCCCTGACCTTTCTCCTCTTCCTGTTTCTCTTCTTCCTCTTTCTCCCTCCCCTGCTCCATAAAGATAGTGAAGCCCTGAGCTGGCAGATAAATTGGACTCCCGCTCAGGTGAAGCAGAGAGAATTCTTGATGTATTTTTTTTTCTGTAGCTGAGGAAGCAAGTTGCATTTGTGCTGCTGGTTTCCATTACTGGACTGGTCATATTTTATCTTCCCTTAAGTGGCAGCCAGATCCCTCCAGGTCAGGTCAACACAGAATCTGAATACAGGAGAGAGAAGCAGGTACTAAAGCTGGTCAGAAGTATTTATTTCTCTTACAGCTGTACTATCTAAAAGAGGCACTAAAGTTTTCCAACGTGAGGCTGGGAGTTGCAATTCTCCTCTGCAATGCCCTTTGAGCTTCAGGCCTGTTTCCACTCAGCTGATTCTCCATGATGTTCATGGCCTTGTTCCTTTGCCCAGGTTTCATCACAGCGCCCATCTTCTCAAAGCCATCATTAACTCCCCATTGCCCATAAAATGTATCTCCAAATCCTTACCCTGGTATACAGTGCCTGCTACTCTGACTCATACTTACTCTTTGTTTTATTTTCTACCATCCCTAAGCACTTGCAAGTCTAATACCAAACTATTCACTGTTTCCCACCTACTCCTTATATTTTCCTGCCTCTGTGCCTTTTTGATGTGTCTGGAATATTCCTTTCTCCTCCTTCTCCTCCTCACTCCCATGGTCAAGTCATACCTGGTCTGCAGAGCCCAGCTCCAGTGTAAGCCATGAAGTTTTATTTGTGCACCCTTCAGCTGAGGGTAATCCTGCCTTTCTCTGAACTCCTTTGGTTTTCTGTGAACAGAGCACTGATGACTGGTACTAAGAATTCTCCACTCTGCAGTACAGGCTTTTCCAAGCTTAGTGTTCTTCCCTAATAGAATGTAGGCGCCTTGAAGATAAGACTTATGCCTGACCCCTACTGCTTTTCCCCACAGTGTCTAATATACTTTGGCAACTGGATGACTGAATTTGAGGACATTAGTTGAGCTGTTTACATATATACAATTACTGATGACCTAGGAGTTGATACACCAAGGATGTCAAGTTCCTGCCATGCATGCCCTCACAGCTCCTCTGGTGCTGGTGGAAAAATTCTCACACATTCACCCCAATCAGGAAGTGGCTGCTTGGAGAAGTGGGTAGAGAAGGATTCTCGGGTTGTGTCTTGTGCCAGTGGGATGGAGTGCTGTGATTGATTGGTGATGTCTCCTATTACCGATGGATCAGAATTGACAGAAAGGTGGAAACGTTATGTTTCCATATTGGTAGAAAGAAAGTTCTGATAAATGGGATGGTTATACTTACAATGAAAACTGACTCTTCTAAAATTGTTAGGAGACAACATAGAATTGGAGTTAACTTTCATTTGGACGTCTTCTACTTGGGAGCTAGTAGAAAATTACTTAATCTTAATTTTCCCACATGTCAAATGAGTTACTATCACCTATTTTGCCCACCTCAGTTAAAGAAGTATTTTTTTGGTGTTATGATGGCAAAAGGAGATATATATGAATACATCAGTTTATTTTATGTTAATTCTGATGACTTTCCTTTTGGTCTAGAAGCTTCTGTACTGTCAATGTCCAGTGATGTCCATGTTGACCTCCAGTTGAGGCATCTTAGGCCTAGCAATGAGGCCATTTGAGATCAAAGCCTTCCAACTGGGGAATGTGGCACTTAACTCTCTCTTCCCAAGTCAGGCCAGAGATGTAAGGATGGACACAGCTCTCCTGTTGTGTTTTGTACACACTGAATTTAATATCCAACCAATTTGCCCTTTATATCCAATCAAAGAATAAGTGGCTCATGAGAACAGAGTACAGTCCTTCAATTCTGCATTTCTTCGTTGTGTTTATTCTTTGACCTATTTATTAACAAACAAAAAACACCTTTCCTCTTAAAAAACACAATATTTCAATCCAAATGAAATTTTTTTTAAAAATGACATTAGGATATGTACAGTTTTCTCTCCAATGTAGTTTCCAACCCCAATAAGTAAGTTCTACACTCTGAAGAAGCTGCATAGAAATTAAACTAAGTGTATCCAAACAAGTTCATCATTTTTATGCTACTGTCTCCTTTAAGGCCTAAGAAATTACCTATTGACCCTTTTAAATATTAAATCCCTTTTATTATCCCTTTTATTAGCCATCTACTTAATGTTAAGTGAAAGAGCCCTAAAAATAGGTCCAACATTTAAAATCTATGATAATTGCCCTTGAATGGGCAAGAGAGTAGACCTGTCTGTATCGAGTGCTCATGAAGTCTAATCTTGTGGCGCTTTTCTGATCTGGACTGGGAAACCACGTCAGCCCTTTGGGCCTCCTGCTGAAATGGACTCTTTCAAGTAGGAAACATAAATTAAGTCAAAGATTGGAGTTCTAGAAAATCTGCCATTCCCCACCCCTCTCCAAAGCCATAGAAGAAAATAAAACAGCAAGAGGAAAGAGATTTGTGAAATGGCTAATGAAAACTAGTCACATAAGGACATTAAGCCAAGAAAATCTGAATGGGGAAACTAAGCGTCAGATATGAGAATGTTAAGGAGATGGTTACTCTCCCTGGTTGTGTAAAGCTGGGCGGTTTTCACAGCCATGTGGTGTACCTGCTGAGTAGTCACTTCATGCTGCTACACAGAGAAACTTGGAAGGCACTAAAGGCTTCTGAAGGGCACTTGTCACCATCACATAATAGGATATTTTGTGGTCTGGAAAAATTATTTGATTGAATGCTTTAGCAATTTCAATAGTGATTTGTTCTTTCTGTCACATTTGCTACATCTGTGTTAGCATCCCAGGGAAAACAATACAGTTGTGATTTGTTACCTGTATTGTTTTCAGAATAAAAACTGGATGACTTCCTGTGTGTGTGTTTATTTTTCCCTCACCAGGTGAAGCTGTTACTCAATAATTAACATTAGGTTTAGACACTGGGTTTAAGAAATAAACAAAGCACTTGATTGTTTTTTTGACACCTCCATTATGGGGAAGAACTTTAGAGGAAGGCAGGGAGAAAAGACTTTTCAAGAAATTGCTATACAACACGATGAAGAAATCTCTCTGTGATTATAAAAACATAAAAGTATAGTTGGATGATGAGACCACGTGATTCTCCTGGGAACTCTGCTGACATTTCTGATAATAGAGAAGGGTCTCTGTGTAAATCTCAGAAGCATTCTGTAATTTTTCCCTCTTCTCTCTTCAGCTCAATGGGTTCCTGGCCAAACCCCAGGACCAGGCATTGAGAGAGAGGCTGGTTCGCAGCTCACTCTCAAGATGAAGTGAAATGCCAGATGTGCTCCAAATACTGTCTGAAATCTCCAGGGAAGTTAGAAAAAAAAACTTCAGAGCTGTCTACTTTGTGAACAAAAAAAATCCCCAAATTAAGCCATCCAGGGTAGCTTCTGACCAACTCTTTGGTGCTTGTCTCCTATGGCATGGTTGAGAAATCCTGTTCCAGTCAATGTGGGTCTCTATGGGAAGGTGCTGAGGGTGTTTGGGGAAGGTCACATTTCAAGTGGAAAGTTGAAAATCTGCACAGCATGGGAAAAGGAGAACCACTGTCCACAGGAGACAGGTCTTCATTAGTCTTAACTAAAATATTGACATTTCAATTGGGCCTTTGGTAGTAATTGCTCTGTTGCACAAATACAAAATGTCCAGCCAGGCCAGAACTTAGAATACCTGTCCTAGATGCTTAAGAGTAACTAACAAAAACTAGATAGATTTCAAAAGTATTAGAAAACAAGACACAGACTGGGAGAATATGTTTGCAAATGACAGCTGTAAAGGACTGTTATCGAAAGTTCACACACAAAATAACTTAAAACTCAACAATAAGAAAACAAGTAACCCAATTAAAAAATAGTCAAAATACCTGAATGTCAAAGAAGATACACAGATAGCAAAGAAGCATATGAAAAGATGCTTGATATGGTATGTCATTAGGCAACTGGAATTGCAAATTAAAATGACAATTAGATACCACTATGTACTTATTAGAATGGCCTAAGTCCATGACACTGATAACACCGAATGTTGGTAAGGATGCAGGGCAACAGGAGCTCTTATTCATTGCTGGTGGAATTGCAAAATGGTACTGTCACTTTGAAATATGGTTTGATAGTTTCCTACAAAACTAAACATACTCTTATCATACACTCCAGCAATTTCACTCCTTGATATTTTCCCAAAGGAGTTGAAAATGTATGTCTACACAAACACCTGCATGCAGATGTTTATAGCATCTTTATTCTTAAGTCCCAAAATTTGGAAGTAACCAAGACTTCCCTTAATAGGTGAAAAGATAAATATTCAGTACAAAAAGAAATGATCTGTTAAGCCATGAAAAGACATAGAGAAAGTTTAAATGCATATTACTAAGGGAAAGAAGCCATTCTGAAAAGGTTACATACTATATGATTCTAACTATGTTACACTTTGGAAAAGGTGAAACTGTGGAGACAGTAAAAAGACCAGTAGTTTCCAGGGGTTGGAGGGAGTAGGAACAGAGGGCACTTAGGGTAATGAAACTACTCTGGATGGTACTGAAACAGTGGATACTTGTCATTACACATTTGTCCAAACCCACAGAATGTACAACCTCAAGGGTAAACCTCATGGTAATGGACTTTGGGTGATAATAATGTGTTAATGGAGGTTCATGGATTGTAACAAATGTACCACTCTGGTGGGGGATGTTGATAACGTTGTGGTGGGGGGAGGTTGTGCAGATGTGACTACAGGGTGTATATGGGAACTCTGTAATTTCCACTCAATTTTGCTGTGAACTAAAACTTCTCTAAAAATATAAAACCTAGTAAAGAAAATGGATGGCTTGAAATTTGGAGGAAAGTAAAAAATGTCAGATATAAGAGGCAATGACAGTAGAGAAGCTCTCTTTCCTTTTAGCACCATTGGCCCTTCTTTGATTTCTTAAAACCCATTTACGCCTAGTGTTCCCATTATTGGAACGCAAAGCATGTGGGAGTTATTTATATCCTACTGCTCAAGGTCATCGCCAAGGTCTGATTGCAAAAATTCAAAAAATTGCAACCTCAGGTATAAATGGGTTAATAATCTTGAAATGCCTACTATTCATGGAGTCCATTTGGGCATGGAAGGGCTTCCCATGCATTATGCCACTCAATCCTGATAGCTGCCCTATTTATAGGTGTCAGATTAGATAAAGAACCTGAAGTTCAGGGAGGCTCTGTGGTTTCCGTAAGGGAGTCCAATTCGTGCGGAGGTCAAAATAAAAATGCTAATGCATAATTTATGAGCACCCTTCCTGGGATTCTTAATCCTGATTTTATACACATCAGAATCTCTTATGGAACTTCCAAACATGCACATTTTTAGGTCTTACCCAACACCTCCAGGTAGGGGGTTGGGAAACCTTGGCTTTTGCTTATTTATATATTCAGCTCTGCAGCAGATTCTGAGGTGTAGCCCTTCAGAGCCACACCACAGGCCTAGAATGAGTAGGCTGTGCTTGGCAGGATTGGAGAAGGCCAGAGAAGTTGCAGAAGAGCCTCAGGCTGGTGCTTGGAAGAGAGCATAGGCACGAGGTTGGCTCTGTTGCCCAGCATCACCAAGGACACTGCAAGAACCTTCTTCTTCACTGTGCCTGGGAGTTTTAAAAATCATTTTCCTTGCTTCCAGCCCCGAGCCCAATTCCTCACACAGAGTTGGTACTCCAGCATGCTTGACAAATGACTACACAAATGCTTTATTCTCTCCATAGCTCATAACACAGGAAATTTACGGTGTAGACTGAAAGGGTGTGACTGACATCTGGAGAGCAATATTCTGTAGTCAATGAAAGAATGGGAAGGAGCAGAATGTTCTGAATGGCTGAACACCAGACCTTCCTGCATGTCATTTCATTCCTTCTCAAGACTGCCCTCCAAAGTAACTTCCGTTACACACACTGAACAAACGAGCAGCTGGGGTTCAGCAAATTTGCATATCCTGCTCACAGTCACAGGGCTAGTGTGAGAAAGGCCAGAATTGCCACCTATCTATCTGACACAAAGCCCATGCCCTTTCTGCTTTATACGCTGTGTCTCTGGATTATAGAATAGTCTTTGTCAGAGCAGCACCATTCAATGGAAATATAAGACAAGCCACAAATGTGAACCACATATGTCATTTTAAATTTTCTAATAGCCATATTAAAAAGATAAAAAGAACAGATGAAACTAATTTTAATGATATTTAACCTAACATAACCAAATTATTATCATTTAAACATGCAGTCAATTAAAAAATCTCAAGAAGCTGTTTTACATTATTTTCTTCATGCTAAGTTTTCTTTTTTCTTTTTTTTCTAACATAAGATCTTTTTTAAATTTTATTTTATTATTATTATACTTTAAGTTTTAGGGTACATGTGCACAATGTGCAGGTTAGTTACGTATGTATACATGTGCCATGCTGGTGTGCTGCACCCATTAACTTGTCATTTAGCATTAGGTATATCTCCTAATGCTATCCCTCCCCCCTCCCCCCACCCCACAACAGTCCCCAGAGTGTGATGTTCCCCTTCCTGTGTCCATGTGTTCTCATTGTTCAGTTCCCACCTATGAGTGAGAATATGCAGTGTTTGGTTTTTTGTTCTTGCGATAGTTTACTGAGAATGATGATTTCCAATTTCATCCATGTCCCTACAAAGGACATGAACTCATCATATTTTATGGCTGCCTAGTATTCCATGGTGTATATGTGCCACACTTTCTTAATCCAGTCTATCATTGTTGGACATTTGGGTTGGTTCCAAGTCTTTGCTATTGTGAATAATGCCGCAATAAACATACGTGTGCATGTGTCTTTATAGCAGCATGATTTATAGTCCTTTGGGTATATACCCAGCAATGGGATGGCTGGGTGAAATGGTATTTCTAGTTCTAGATCCCTGATGAATCCCCACACTGAGTTCTTCATGCTAAGCTTTCAAAATCTGGTGTGTATGCCACATTGACAGCACATCTCAATTAGGACCAGCCACATTTCAAGTGGGACATGTAGCTCATGGGGGCTAGATGGACAGTAGTACAAATCTAGACAATTAGTTGTGCTATGAGGGCATTTACTTGGGTTAATGTGGGAGAACATGGTGTTGGTAACTCAGGAAGAGATGACACTCTGAAGGGCAGTTAGGCAGTTTGGTGCCAAGAAAATATGTTCATTTATTTCATAAACTACTGAGTACCTACTTCATGCCAGACACTGTTCTAGGCCCTGGGGTAGAGAAGTGAACAAATCCAAGTGCTTTCACTAATGGAGTCTACATTCTAGGAGAGAAGACAGACAATAAGCAAATAAACACATAATGTAAGTGATTTGAGAAAAATGATGTCAGAAAGCAGATAGAATGTGGCAAGGGCTGTTTTTGATGCATTAACAAGGAGAGGTCTGTCTAAGGAAATGATATTTGAGAAGCAACTGAATGAAGCCAACATAGGAATATCTAAGGAAAGGGTGTTTTTGGCAGAAGGAACCTGAAGATGGCAACAGGCTTTGTATATTCTGGGAGTAGCAAGGCCAGGCCAGTGTTGGAGGAAAGGGCTGATGGTGAGGAAAAAAGACTCAAGAATGAGAATGGAGTTGGCTCATGTGAGGGTTCATACGGTGGGGTAAGGACTGTTCAAGTGTGGTGGGAAGTCTTCATAGAGTTTTGAGTCAGGGAGTGGGGTCCTGTGATCTACATATTCTGTAAAGGGTAATTCTGGCCACCGTATAAAGAATAAAATGGGGTTAGAGTAGCATAGGGTGGGCAATGACAGGTTGTTACTGCAGGAAATGTGTCAAGCTCTGAGGAATATGTCCAGCTATATTGAAAAAAGGATGAGCGAACAATGGACAAGATTCAATTCTCATGGTACAGCTATCCTAAGTGCTGGTTTATATGGTATATAGACACAAGGTGATAATCAGAGAGCATTTCTCATGTTACACAGTTGAATGATAGGAAATGAATTACCAAGACAGGAACCCAGACAGAGAATTATATGAGGGTCAATTGCCAAAGCTAGGGTAGGATGGCTTCCAGAAGACAAGAATTTGATCAGGAACCCAGAAATGCCAGACCCTGCCTTAGCCCAGCCACTTCTCTTCTCTCAGAGGGGCCCAAGGAAGGCTGAATTACAAAAAAATGATATGTGGGAAGTAAGAGTAGTACTTCATTGTTATTGACCTTGTATTAAAAGCTTCAGTTTAGAGATACTGGGTTAAAAATGGTGCAAGAGTCATGAAAGGGCGGTTCCCCTCTCTTAGGCACAAATCTTGGAATCTTACAAAAACAGATGAGAGCAGCCCTTTAATAGAATGTAAGCTTTTTAAGGGCTGGGATCCTATCTTGTTTATAGCCATATCCCCAGAGATACAACATCTAATACATATTCAATATTTGTTGCGTCCATCCACCCATTCATTTGACAACTCCTACATCTAATGAACATTTTGACCAGGCACTGGGCTACAGCAGGGAGGAGACATGGCCATTGCATTCTGAATTCATAGTCTGCCATCAGAAACAGCCTTTCACTACAGAATGGTGAGTTCTTTGTAGAGGAGGGACAGCTTGCTCTGAAAGCATGAAAGACGATTCTCAAATCCAAGGCAAGGAAGGGTGGGGAGCCTCCCCTGAGGCAATGGTGCCTGCCCAGATCCGTGTTGGGTTTAGAGTGGGAGATTTCTGGCATTTGTAGACAGTAAAGATACACTCTGTTGGTAAACTGGCTGGCATGTAGGTAGCTTGAATGCAGAACTGAATATTTAGAATGATAGAATGATGATTAGTTGGCAAATTTAAATGGTGATATAGCCTCATTAATATGTATAACCTATGCTTTTCCTAAATTTGGTAAAATCAAAAGCAGGAATATATGCTCATTTTTAAAACTCTACATTCATAACATTCATTTGTGTAATATGGCATCTAATACCTGATTATCATAATTTTACCTAAATAATGAATAAATTAGACAGGGGAAAAATTAAAACCTTTCATATTAGACACAATTGTAATTCTTTTACTGTAACATTCACAGTTAAATTCTTAATTAAGCTTGTATGCTTCTTTTACAGAAATATATTTTGTAGATACAGTTAATTTTTTAGTATTTGCATCCATGAGAGGAAAGAGCAGCATAGATAATTCCCCAAAACCAAAGTTTAAAATCCTTTTCCGCTGAGCTGTGTCTATCCTGTACAATGACTGATATTTGCTTTCCTAAATGATGCTCTTTATGGGATAATATTAACATACGTTTGTATATTGAGAAAAGAAAATAACTGATATAAATCAGCGGAGAGAATATGGTAGGGGCTGAGTGATGGAGAAGTCTTGTGGGATTGAGTTTTTTTCAGTGATAATGTGTAATTGCCTAGCCTACACATCATAAGTTGAAATAGAAGATGATAGTTTTCTCTCCCCTCCCTCCCTCCCTTCCTTCCTCCCTCCCTCCCTCCTCCCTACCTCCCTCCCTTCCTCCCTCCCTTCGTCCCTTCTTGCTTCCCTCACTTCCTCCTTCTTTCCTTCTGTAACCACAATTTATGTATTATATTTCCCAAAATGTTGTGTAAACAAAGACACATGAATCCATCCAAGTTCAGGTAAAACCTTAACAATAAACTTTGGGAAGCAGTTTATCAATATGATCATCTCTGTGGGAACTAAATACTTCAGCCCATTTCTAGTCTAAAATCCTCTAGGCACATGATCATAAACTTGACGAGGATAGTCTCTTGCTGTGCATATGTTGATACCTAATACAATTTTTTTTTTGAAAATTACAGAGAATTCAGCAAGCATCTTCAGTCATGGAAGGACATTTTGCAATATTTGTTGCTGTCATCATCATAAAGATTACAAATGATCTATTTCCCTGCCACTCAGTGTGTATCTTCTAGGATCAAACATCAAACCAAAGATGGCAGAAATGCATTCAGAGCCTCATTTTATGACTTTACTTTGCTTATTGCATTTCTTTTCTTGGAAATGTAATTGCTTTAGAATTACTGGGATCATGGGAAAAGCATGCCATCAAGAAAGTAAGCGATTGAGTGGGGGAAAAGTAATAAAGTCAATTTATTTAAGTTTGACAGAAATCTTGGGGTTTTCTGATCCACAACTTCTGGGTAATTGCTTCAGTCTTTGCAAAGTCAAAGGGAATATTTTCATTCATTTGTTGTTGCTATTGCTGTTCAAAACACACAACAGGTAGGCCTGGTGCGTTACCAGAAGACTAGAAATCATTGGAATAATATGACATCTGTGAACACAACTATATAATCCAATCATCACAGACATATAATTGAGTTTGGTTGTGAAAAAATAAATGAAGAAGGAAAATAATTGTTCAAGGTATCAAATACTAAACATACATTAAATTAAGCCAAACTTCTCTTTCATTTCAACAACAGCAATCTTAAATCCTATTTAGCTCATAAACATTTAACAAAATATTTTTTAGTAGTTGTACAAGATATCATAAAAGTTGCAAAGCATTTTCTCTTGGGCATGAGGTGTACACTTCTGAGAATAAAAGCATGTAGATGTATACACACACACATTCACACACTGGAAATCTCATCCTTTTTATTCTTTTGGCACTATGTAAATGCAAAGATGTAGACTTAGTTGGGTTCCAAGCTAGGTTTCTTTGATTGCAAGTAACAAAAATGGATTTTGGCTAATGTAACCAAGCAGAAATGTGTTGGAAGGAATGGGATTGCTTACAGAATCAGTGGGAGGCTGAAGAAGAAGCCTTGGAAAAGGGCAAGAATCAAGGCATTTCTAGTTTACAGGAATTATTTTGCAGCAGCATCAGTGTGCAAAGGCTCCCTGAGTGAGCCCCAACCATTTTCATTCTACTCAATCCTTGGTTTAAATTAAGATTCCTGGAAGGGAGCATTCAATGACCTATTTACTCAAAAGTTCATCCTTGGAAGGAGAGAGTAGGATACTTCCATCAACTGTCCCACCAGGCTATATCCAATGGAGGAGGGTGGGTCGCTACAAGGATGGACACTGTGTAGCCAAAAACAGCAGACCCATACAGTCAATGGTGTGAGGGTGAGTAAGTTTTATTCACCTTAACCCTGAGTGATGATCCTAACACTGAGTGGAGAAATGACCATCTCCTTTTAGACTATTTCCAAAGTACAAACAGAACTTGGCATGATGTCATGAGCTTCTGCTGGGATCTGATGACTGGGTCTCATACTACTCAGTTTTGTGACTTTTTGCAACACTCTTATTCTCATTGCATCTTAGTTTCCCCATCTTACATATCTCACAAAGTTATCATAGATACCAAGAGCAATCTATATTAAAGTATATGAAAGCACTTTGTGAAAGCTTACAGTGGTTTCCAAATGTTCCTGTGAGTTTGAGAATCCTCTAGCAGTGACTGCAAGAGCCTAAAGAGAGACACAGAAACCTAGGAGAAGGTCTGAGGTCCTGAGCATTCCCTGGGTAATGAGATCAATGTCCACCCCATGGATGTGCGTCCCTGACAGATGAGATGCGTGAAATGCTATCTACCCACCAGACTTAGGCCATACCTTATAAAGCAAAGTCTTCGCTTTCCTCTTTCTAAAACAATGTTCCGTGTTGCTGGTTCCCAGCAGTCTGCAAGCTTCAGGAATCTGCCTGGATTTTTGGTTCTTAAATGATAAATGAGAAACATACACAGAGAGGTCATACTTTATTGGAGAAATATGTTCTTATATAATTCAAAATTCACCTATTCAAAGAATAATATCAGCCAAAAAGGGGAGGGTGTTTGTTTGCCAGCTAAATGAGTGTTCCCATGTAGCCCTACTGTAAACTCTGTTTACAGTTCACTTGCCTTCTTTATGCTGAGATTAAATTATGTGATTGCCAACAAAATTTAATTGGGTAGGAGGAGGTTACATTATTTCAAATTTTGTACATTAAGAGAGGCTCAAAATATTATATGTCACATAATCTTGAATTCATGTAATTTATGCAATGTGGTGTCACTATAATTTAGGACGTTATAATACTCATCCTTTCTACAATGCCCCAACACACTACCACTGTCAAATGTGTGCTATTTAGTAAATGTATAAGGAGGAACCTAGTGAGGCTTGGGTACTATAATGTACATTTCACCTTAGCCCACCTATAGAAAATTTTGGTTTTAGTAAAATTGGGCACTGGTGTCTGATGGCTGTGTCCTGTTTTCACACAGGCCAACTCTTATGAATTGAATGAAGTTTTCATTTCCACACTGGGCCGGTTTCTCAGTAGTGAAATGAGTTTCTCTGCTTTTGCTGAGGGGTTGAGCAATACAAGTCCAGGGAGAAAACCTCACCCAGATTTCCTTGGTTAGTTTCAAAGAAGCCTTCACACTAAGAAAGGCATTGCGATAGGGCTGACCAAGAAAACACTGAAAGTGTGTGGAAGGATGCAGTACCCACCCTGTTAATGTAGCCCTGGGCATTGGCCCATGGGGTCCTTGCAACAAGGCTTTGAAGTCCTCATGTTCATTCTTGTTAATAAGGCAACTGAGGCCCCTAAAAGTCAACCCACTGCCCAAAGTCATACTGCTGGTACACAGTGAAGCTGGGCCCACTGCAAAACTGTATCATCCTGCACAAGCAACCCAGGTTCTCCTTAGAAGGCAAGACCTTTAAGCCATTTTATACAGGAGCCCCTGGAACATTTTCTCTTGTTTTCTCTAATATGCTCTCCCTTCCATATCTTTTCATGCTATTTTCTAAAAACAATTCTCAGTGCTCTACCCACCAAATTCATTTTTTTTCAAGGAATGATTAGGTGTTTTGTCAAATAAATAAACAAACCCCTAGGACTCTGTATGAGGTAAAGGAAAAGCATTACATTCCAAAAAGAGGTGGTTATACAAATTACCTGAAAAATGTTTAATAGGACAATAGGATAATTCTTGGATGAATATACATCTTTCAAGTGAAATGCTGTTTTGTGTAGTTATGTGAGCATGGCATAGATGAATTATGAAATAATTTTCTAGATTCCCCTGCCTATATCCTTGGCTCTAACTGGAATCTTTCCTCCAAATTCGTTCATCTCTCTTCTTTTTTTGCGTGTGTATCAGTATGACCTTGCCTAACGTTGCACTGGGAACTTAATAAATGAAGCTATTCTTCTGTTATTCACGATATTGTCCACCCAGGTTCTATCGCTTCCTGAAATAAAAATAGTCTCTTACAGTGGTCTGGAAGTTTATTGTCTACAAAGCACTTTCTGCCTATCTGATCTCATTGTGGCATCTCAGTGCCCTTTGGCTTAGAGATAGAGTGAATATCACCCCTTTCTTATGGATTAGAAGCTTGAATTGCAAGATATTTTGAGGCTTGCCAGGGGCAGGAGAGCTGATATCCATGCCCATGTCACTTGATTCGATGCCCTCTGTTCTTTTCCTTTTGCCACACTGCTTTTCCCCAGGGACACTCCTTGGATGCTGCCCACTTCTCCCCAGGTCTGTATTATGGGGCTTGGAATATCCACAAACGAATGTGACCTGAAGTAGAATCCTAGCAACAACTGCCATCCCAGGCAGTGCCTGCTCTTCCCCTTAATGGCATAATTATTTGTATCTAAGTGCTGCTCTGCAACCAAAGCCTAGTGTCCAAAGGGCAATTCATTGAATCTAAAACTCAGGAGTGGTCAGTTGCCATCATGCTCCAACCCTCTTTACATCTTAACTCACTGCTCTAGAGAAGAAGTTTTGTGTAGCCTCCTAACCAGAACCTACTGACAACACATGCAGGCCCTGCTGTAATTAAGTATTGATTTCATGTGATGTGTGTATACAGAGAAGGCTCATCTCATTTGTGGGCTGCTGTTATCTGTCAGTAGAACAAAATGTGTGATTATCAGTGGATGTCCTGTGGCTATCTATGGCATACTATAACCTCTCATCCATCTAATCGTAGAGACATTATGGTACGCCACTCAAGAGTGGGCCATTTGTCTTAACACAGCCCCTGCTGCAGTTGGCCTGCTTTTGTTCCCAGAAATAGCTGCACAGATTCTTCACTGAAACGCCTTCTTAGTTCCAATTTGGTGCTGCCAGAATGAAGACCTAGCAAGGTCCATCCATGATAATGTAATATGGCTGTGACTTCAAATAAATAGAACACCAGGCATTATTCCTCTTCTGCTTTCTTTGAGGCAGTCACACCTTCTGACATTATTCTGGTTACCTTGCTGAACCCAGGAGAAGAGAACAAGTAATTGTGGATGGAACAAAGTTCACCTTATAAACACTGTCAGGAAATGCTGGAGGTTCTTGAGTCCGCCATCATCTTTATGCAGCATTCATGGCTCCCAGGCTGAACTGAGAATGCTCTGCTTTTTAGATTTGAGGGGGAAGGTATATTGGGTCAGAAAGGGGCTTCATGCCCACTATGGGAATGAGAGCCTGAGGAATTGAATTCTGAGTCTTTCTTAATTGTGTGATTTCTCTTTCTGCTTGACAGTTTCATCTCTACTGAGCCACTGGCTGTCTTTACTAGGAACTTTCTCCTAACAGCGGAATGAGAGTTTCTAAATAAAGACATGAACTTTTTGTGTAGGTGTCTTTGCTTATTTGGCATTTTCCGTCTTGGGGTGGGAGGTTGGATGGAATAGCTTTCGTAGGTAGTGCTTTTGCTGTCCCTACTTGCTCAAAATATCGGCCTGGGGTATCAAGAACTGAACCAATTAAAAAATCTTGTTTCCTGTGCTGGTGCTCTTTCCTTTAACACAGTGGTTTTCTCTCTTACCTACTGCTACCCAACGTTATTTCCATTAGGTGTTTCTTTCCTACTGCCATGTAAAAAGATTAAAAATAGTATTGTAGACAGACTGAATTTAGGGGGAAATTTTTCGGTCCTGTGCACCATTGTGGGTTATGTCTTTGAAGCTCACACTGAACTCCTCAAGCTCCATTTTAAGTGTCATTTTATCACATCCCATTCACTTGAGTCCAGAGTCCTGAGCTAGGGAATGGCAGATAATTGCCAATCCCACCATGAAAGTGTTATCTGCATATTAAACACATCACTCAGGAATCCAGTGAATGAGTCAGAGACAAAAGTTTAAAATAAGATCATCATTCTTGCAGGTCCTCCTTCCATACATTGCAGCAGGAGTCTGTTAGGGACCATATCGAAAAATAAAATTGCAGAAATCAAGTATGTTTCTTTCGGTACCTCTAGGTGGGGAGTGGAGGGTCAGTAGGAGAGAAAATATAGGCTTTGGGTTGAGAGGGATCTGGGTTCGATTTCCCAGCTCTGTGATATTAAACAAAACAATCACTCATCCCTAAGGAGTCTCAGTCTTCTCATCTATAGAACATGGGCAAAATACTGATCTTGCTGGTCAGGAAGATTAAACAGGCATCACCCGTAAAGCCACCTAGCTCATGCCACGCATAGAGGCATCCTGTGGCACATTGCCCTCAACACTGGGTGAATACCATTTTGAGTTAATTAAAGCTCTGATTTCATAGACCATTTCCAAAGTTTAATTGTATTTCTTTCATGCAGTCATTTGAACTATCTACAGCACGTTTCTTGTAGGTTACACCTGGCTACTGGAAGACGTCCTAGGTGATTGTTCAAAGGGGCCCATTGAGAGGTGAGTGATGAGGCTGGTGAGAATTCTGTGGTGTGCTTAAGAGTCATCTGGGCATTTGCTAAATCTAGTCGGATTCTAGGACTCCACCCCAGAGAATCTGATACAGCGTTTGAAGAGGGGACTCTGAAATTTGCACAATGAAGGTTCTCCTCAGGTACTTACAATGTACAGGCCTTTCGAACTAGACTTCAAAACACACTGCCAGAAACATGCCCACAGAAGAACCGCTAACGACTTAGTGATATGGAAGGGGGGCAGGGAAGTGCTGGGAAGAAAAGGACATGGTCCCTGGTGAGGGTTCCACCCCCGGCCAGTGCCCACGGACCTAGGTGAGAAGAGGGACTCCTGCATTTGTGGCCAAATATTGCATTTCCCAAGACCACCCTGGCCTGCCACACCATCATCCTGTGCCTATAAAAACCTAGAAACCCTAGCAGGCAGACACAAAGGTGGCTGGACGTCAAGAGGAGCACATCAGCAGAGGAACACATGGGTGGCTGGATGTCGAGAGGAATGCACCAGTGTAGCACAACACCAGCACGCTGGCAGGCCATCGACTGGCAGAACAATGCGGAGTTTGGCTGAGGTGGTTGGAAAAGAGTCGGGCGGCCAAGCGGCCGTACTCCACGGGAAAACCATCTCCCTTCTGGCTCCTCCATCTGCTGAGAGCTACTTCCATGCAATAAAACCTTGCATTCGTTCTCCAAGCCCATGTATGATCCAATTCTTCTGGTACACCAAGGCAAGAATCCCAGGATACAGAAAGCCCTCTGTCCTTGTGATAAGACAGGGGTCTAATTGAGCTGACTAACACAAGCCACCTATGGATGGCTAAACTAAAACAGCACCCTGTAATACACACCCACTGGGGCTTCAGCTATAAACATTCACCGCTGGACACTGCCGTTAGGTTGGGGCCCCACAGCCTGCCCGTCTGTATGCTTCCCTTGAGGTTTGAGTGGCAGGGCACTGAAGAAGCAAGCCACACCCCCATCGCACGCCCTGCAAGGGGGACAAGGGAACTTTTCCTCTTTCACTAGGATTGACCACTGGGAAAATGACACTCATGGGAGATGAGACAGCAGCCATCCAGTCACCAGAGAGCTGTGATATCCAGTCACCAGAGAGCTGTGATATGGACAAGCATGGGATTTGTCCTGGAGCCCCAGGGGTCAAAACAGAGCCTGATGGGTAGAAATTCCAGGGAGCAAATTTCCATTTAATATAGATGAGTACTTTTCTAAGAATTAAAGGTGTCCAAGTGTGGCCTATGTAGCTCCAGGGGAAATGAACCTTCCAACTCAGGAGAAATTTAAATTTGTCTGTCTGAGTGACCTCTGGGAATTTTATAGAGAGGAGATTATCTCATGCTCTTAGCCCCTAATGGCACCCGAATTACTTTTATTGTCATTGTTTACCCTTAGGTCCAGTGTGTTCACTCTCACAGATATTTGTTACCCATTTACTCAGTGCCTGATTCTATGAGGATGAAGCAGGAAAGTGCTGTGCAAATCCAGGACAGAGTGTGATTTTCGCAGATGCTGTTATTAGAAAAGAAAACGTCGGGTTTCACTTTCCATATGGAAAGAGGTAGTAGGTATTTCTGGCAATGAGAAGAGAGGGAGGGATTACTCATTGGAAGAAAGAGGTAATGAGTAAGCTAGTTCCGCTTTGAGAAGAAAAATGCTTTCACAACAGCTTTTAACAGATTGATTAAGCAAAGTTTTCATTTTGTTTCAAATAATTATTTGTTTTTCTGCCTTTCTCTTCAGAGCTGTGAAATTCTAGATGTCTCTTAGAAATAAAATGGGTTGCTACACACTTATTTTTCTCAGCTCTATATACATTTCTCCTTCTTCTTTGAAATTTGTGGCCACCATTAATGTATATAGGATGTTCTCATTTTGATTTTCAGTTGAGACACTGCAGACTTTTATGAGGGATGCTTTGGATCAAGCAAGAGACACTGAGTAGTTTCCTTCCTTCCAAGATTTCAAAGCAACAGCACCATATTGAGTCTAAACTCAAAGCCTTTGTTCAGAAGCCAGCAGCTGGCTACTCACACCGAGATGGCATTGGATGTTTTTGGAGTGGGATATCCAGGTGACATTTTAATAAAAGCTTTCATGGGCCAATTATTTAATCTATAGAGTTTTATAATTAGCTGACTTTGAAACCTTATTAAACCCCATGTGCAAGATCATGTGAAATTGTACCTCAAGATTGATTTTTCTTTGTTGTACCCCTCTTCTCTCCTACTTCCTTGATAGTTGCTATTTGTTTGATGTTTTTAAAAATTTCTTATTGACACACAGATCCATCCACAAAACAAAGTCATAAAGGCACCTTGATCTGTAAAGTGTTCTGAGTTTCTTAAAACTCTAGTACAGAATGAGAGTCTCTAGAAGGTAGAAGGCCTAGTTTTGGAAGTTGCCATCAGCATTGGATTTTTGCCGAATAGTGCTATATATGTTCAATAATAAAGTTTTCTGTTTTTGTCAACTATTTCTTATGGAACTATTCTCTGTGATGCTGAGGTTACAGAAAAATATCATTTTTCTGTCACTGTTGGTGTTCTTCAGGACCTCACTTTTAAATAGATGTCCTTTTGAAACCTAGGTGGTTATGTGCAACAGAAAAACACCTTATCCTGTGCCCCATTGGGTGACTTGGACAAAGTAACACAATTTTGGTGGGGGAAATGGTACATATTATGTTTCATAGGAGCCAGATTCCAATAATAACCATCTGACCCTTGTGATCCTATGTTTTCAATTTTCCTGTTAAAGAATGCAACAAACAGTGCTGCTCAAGCCTATTTTTCTATTAAGTGTTCTTTGATTCATGAGTGGCTGGGTAGATTTTCCATTCTCAGTGTTAGAAGACACGAACATCAAATACTTTTCTCTTAGGGTAACTTCTCATGCAACTGTCTCATGGCATATGCTAAAAGAAAAGAAAGTTCCTTACGTATGAGTACAGAGAAATGGAGCATGATTTTAACCTTGGTTTCAGGTTTTGTTATTTAGTCTTTTTGACTTGAATATGAACTCAAGTGTTTGATAATTAAAAGAATAAACACAGCAGGAATTGCTCTGCCAAAATACATTTATCGAGTGCCTATCTTGTGCACAGTCCTTTGCTAGGCTCTGTTTATATAACATGTCCTATTTAAAAGGCTGCTTGATAAATAAGCAGTTTGGAAATCCCTGGTGGGAGGTAGGTGGTGATATTCAGTGTAGCTTCCCCAGCTGCCACCTGGAACATGATTCTGAGAATGTCTATGCAGGAAGATGATTAATTTCAAAAATCATTTCTAGGAAATTCCCTGGATCTTTATATAATTCCCTGGCCTCCAGGGAAAGAAGTTAAGATAACTTGAATTACTTTCCTTGGTAAAAATGTTGAACTGAGTCCTGATCTCATTTCTTGCCTCCCCTTCCTTTTCTCTTCTTTCTAAATCAAAGAACAGTTTGACACTAATATGGTTGTTGTATTATTTATCTATTGCTGCATAACAAGTTGCCCCAAACTTAGCAGCTTAAAACAACTAACATCTACTATCACATAGTTTCTGGGAGTCAAGAATTCAGGAGAGGCTTAGTAGCTAAGTGGTTCTGGCTCAGGATTTCTCAGGAGGTTCTGGCTTAGGAGGTGGTGGTTAGGAGGTCAGCAGGGCTGCGGTGATCTAAAGTCTCACTCTCTGGCAGTCTGGTGGAAGGCCTCAGTTTCTCTCTACATGAGCCTCACCATATGGCTGCCTGAGTGTCCTCAGGATATGACATTTGGCTTTCCCCGGAGTGAGTGATGAAACAGAGAGAGAGAGATCAGACAGAAAACAACAGTGATTTTTATAAATTAGCCTCCAAAGGCACATACCTGTCACTTCCTCTTTATTCTGTTTGTCAGAAGTGAGTCACTAAGTCCAGCCCACATTCAAGGGAAGGAGAATGAGATTCCACCTCTTGAAAGAAGGAGTATCAACTAACTGAGAGCACATATTGAAACCACCGCAGCTGCACATGTCATTTAAAGTTTTCAAACATGGTTTCTTCAAAAGAGTCCTAAACACCTTTATCTTGCCTGATTCTGGTACAAGCATCTCTTACTCTAGAAGAATTATTGTATATGATCAGCCTTTTGCACAAGTCTCGGCTCCAACTGCTATCCTATTGCATCTGGAGCAGAATTTGTCTTAGCCAGTAGAGAAATGATAATGTACTGGGACATTTTGCTGTACTCAGAGCACTTCCCTGTGGTTTGAAGACTTCTCATCATCATGTTTTCATGTCATGAGGATGGTATCACTGATGAGCAAGTGTAAGTGGACTGACATTTATCTTGTGAGCGTGGGAGAGAGAGGGCTGCTTCTCTCTAAATGTGTGGTTCTCCTTGGTAAGACAAATGTAAACAAATCATATATTCATAAAGTTTAGAAAAGAACGTCAGAATATACTGGAAATTAGGATAATAATAAGGCTGTTTATATTTATCTCCTGAGAAACTCTAAGCATTTCTTTTTTTTTTTCTTCTTTTTGACAGAGTCTTGCTCTGTCGCCAGGCTGCAGTGCAGTGGCGTGATCTTGGCTCACTGCAACCTCCACCTCCCAAGTTCAGGTGATTCTCCTGCCTCAGCCTCCTGAGTAGCTGGGACTTCAGGCACAGGCCACCACACCCAGCTAATTTTTTGTATGCTTAGTAGAAACAGGGTTTCACCATGTTGGCCAGGATGGTCTCAATCTCTTGACCTCATGATCCTCCTACCTCAGCCTCCCAAAGTGCTGAGATTACAGGCATGAGCCACCACACCTGGCCGAGAAACTCTAAGCATTTCTAAGATATTAAGGGACTGCTAGTGAGAAAGGTTTTGTTCAAAAATTATTTTAGATTAACATACAGTAAAATTGAGCATAGTTGGTACACAGATCTATGATAACACATGTATAGCTCCTTCTAACCAGCACCAATGATCAAGGTACTGAACAGTTCCATTCCTCCAAATGGCTCCCTCTTGCTATCCCATCCTAGTCACACTTTCCCCCACCGCTACCTCATTTCAGCCTCTGATTGTCTCTCTATCACCATAGTTTTGTCTTTTTGAGAGTGTCACATAAATGGGTTTACACAGTAGGTAATCTTTTGAGATTAGCTTCTTTCATTCAGCAAAATGCTTTTGAGATTCATCCAAGGTGCTGTGAGTATCAATAATGCATTCCTTTTTATTACTAAGTAGTATTTTGTTGTATGGATGTACCACAGCTTGTTCTTACATTCACCTGCTGAGGACAGTTGAGTTGTTTCCAGTTTTTGGCAATTATGAACAGAACCACTATATACATTCATGTATAAGTGTTTGAATGGACATCAATTTTCATTTCTCTAGGATAAATACACAGTAGAGAGATTTTTATGTCATACAGTAATTAATGTAGACTTTAGAAGAAATTGTCAAACTATTTTCTAGGGTGCCTGTACCATTTTGCATCCCACTAGCAACAAAGAAGAGTTCCAGTGGCTTCATGTGATTATCAGCACTGGAGTTCTCAGAATGTTTATTTTAGTCATTCTATTAGATATGTAGTGATATCTCATTGTCATTTCAATCTGCATTTTCCTAATGGCTAATGATTTTAAACACATATTCATGTATTTATTTGTCTTCCATATACCCTCTTTAATTAAGTGTCTGTTGAAATCTTTTGTTTATTTTTAAATGGGTTGTTTTCTTACAGGTGAGTTTCGTGAGTTCTTTATATATCGTGCTTTTATTGTCATGTCTAGTAACAGCCTAAACCTAGGTCATGAATATTTTCTTCTGTGCTTTATTCTAAACATTTTATAATTTTATACTTTACATTTAGGTCTATAATCCATTTTATTTATTTCTATTTGTTTAAATTTTTGTGGGTACATAGTAGGTGTATATGTTTGTGGGGTACCTGAGATGTTTTGATACAGGCATGCAATGTGAAATAAGCACATCATAGAGAATGGGGTGTCCCCTCAAGCATTTATTCTTTGAGTTACAAACCAATCCAATGACACTCTTTAAGTTATTTTAAAATGTACAATTAAGTTATTATTGACTATAGTCACCCTATTTTGCTATCAAATAGTAGGTCTTATTCATTCTTTCTAATTATGTTTTGTACCTATTAACCATCTCCACCTCCCTCTCAGCCTCCCACTACCCTTTCCAGCCTCTGGTAACCATCCTTCTACTCTCTATGTCCATGAATTCAATTGTTTTGATTTTCAGATCCCACAGGTAAGTGAGAAAATGTGATGTTTGTCTTTCTGTGTCTGGGTTATTTCACTTAACGTAATGCTCTCCAGGCCAGGCGCGGTGGCTCATACTTGTAATCTCCACACTTTGGGAGGCTGCGGTGGGTAGATGGCTTGTGGCCAGTATTTTGAGACCAGTCTGGGCAACATAGTGAGACCTCGTGTCTACTAAAAATTAAAAAAAAAAAAAAGAACAATTAGCCAGGCATGGTGGCACATACCTGTCGTCCCAGTGACTCGGAAGGCTGAGGTGGGGAATCACTTGAGCCTCAAGAGGCGGAAGTTGCAGTGAGCTGAGACTGTGTCACTGCACTCCAGCCTGGGTGACAGAGCAAGAGGCTGTGTCAAAACAAACAAACAAAAAACCCAACAAACAAAACAAAACAAAAAACATAATGATCTCCAGTTCCATCTATGTTGTTGCAAATGACTGGATCTCATTCTGTTTTTATGGCCAAATTATGTATGAGCACCATTTTGTATAAGTACTACATTTTCTTTGTCCATACATGTGATCCATTTTAGTTAAATTTTGCATAATATGTAGGTTTAGATTGGAATTTATTTCCTTATTTAGCATATGCTGTCCAATTTTTCCAACACTATTTTTTTTAAACTACCCCTATTCATTAAATTGCCTGTAAACCTTTGTCAAAAATCAACTGGTTGTATTTGTGTTTTGCCTATTTTGGGGCTCCATTCTGCAGAGTCGAGATTTTTCTGGTTCTTTATAAGCTGAGTAAAATTGTATTAGATCCTGGACATTTTGAATATTGTGTGATGAGACTCTGCTTCTTATTTAAATCCTATGAAGAATGTTGGTAGTTTTGTTTCAGCAGGCATTTAAACTGGTTAGTTCAGGTCACAAGTTCTGATCAGCCTTCTGGGAATTGTAGTTTTAATGTCCAGTTCATTTTGAATGACTCTATAGTGTTATTCAGTGCTATTCAGCATCCAGTCTGGGACTGGGTGGTTGATTCTGGTGTACTGTTTAGGGTCAGATCTATGCATGAGCTACTTGGGGTAAGTCCAGGAATCCATAAGTCATTTTATGGGTTCATTTCCCCAAGCTCCTTCTTCTCCGTGATCTCCCCTGTACTTTCTGGCTCCTATGGCTTTTCTTTTCCATCTTCCATTCAGAAAACTGGAGCTTTACTTATCCTACTCTGCTGCACATTTCCTGTGACTGCACCCTTGACCAAGGCCAGGCAGCAGAAAGACAGAACAACAGCAACAAACAAACAGAAACTAGGGTTTGCCCCACACACTCTTGGAGACAACAGCTCCTTTGATCCAAGAAGAAACTTCTGCTTCCTCAAAGTTTTAGTTGCCTGTGGATCACCACAGCCTGTGTAGAAGAGAATATAAAAAAGAGAGAGGGGGAAGAAAGAAAAAAGACTAGGAATTTTCCCCACTCCCTCCAACCCTTAGGAATTCTCTTGATAGAACAAAAGAGCTCCTGCTAGAGCTCTCTCGGTATCCTGTACCCATTTCTAAATTTTAGGCTTCCTTGAGTTTGGGCAGGGGACATTTGAGAAAAAAATGGTAAACTCATTTCCACTCTCTGAGGCAGCTGAAAAGGTCCTCCAATTTCAAGGAGAGGAGAAATAGGCTTTGTCTGATGTCATGGCCCTGGGACCTAAATATTGTTGTGTCCTTTTTGGACAAAATAATCTGCCATGACCAATTAATTGATCAAGGATTTCAAAATCATTATATTTAAATGTTACTTTATAATATGTATTTGCTGGAATATTTCTATAAAGTAAAACCTCCTCCCACCTGTGGTTAATCAGTGGTACCGATATGTGGAAAAAGCAAGATTAGCATTTGAATCTTTCCCTTTGTTTTTTAGTCATCAGTAATGAATTGTTCGTGAACGTCATCAAATAATGTCCAATTAGTCTTTTTTTAAAAAGGGAATCATTATTAGCTTATGGATTTAAACATATTTGATCTGTTTAGATCATTGCAATTATTAACCTTATTGATGCTCAAACTGAGTATGTAACTTTTTATTATCATCCACCTAGGATAAACCATGACTTAGGATCACTCTTTTCCTTAAGAGTGTATTGCCATTATCGGCCAGCAAGTGCTCGGGAACTAAGTAGAATGACATCTATCCATTGAACCTAGAGATGCTTATGAACACCACTGAGTGCCAGGCACTGTACTAGGTACAGGGAGTTCAATAGTAAGTAGAAATAGATATAGATTCCCTGTCCTCTTGGAGATCATATTAAAATCATGGAGAGAAAGACTACTTAAGTAATCGGACAAATAGTGTAAAATTGTAATGTGTCAGGAACTAAAAAAAGGAAAAACTTTGAGGAGAAGTTATGGGAGTGATCAGAAGAGTTGATCTCTTCTGGAAGGCCAGGGAAGGCCTCTCTTAAAGAAGGTAATTTATCTAAGATCTACAGGAAGGAAAGAGGCTGACCAGGCAAAAGTGGGAGGAGAGATGTG
Organism: Pan troglodytes; assembly: GCF_028858775.2. Lineage (NCBI taxonomy): Eukaryota > Metazoa > Chordata > Mammalia > Primates > Hominidae > Pan > Pan troglodytes. The sequence goes on from NC_086015.1 coordinate 63,389,941, forward strand.
GGTGCATGAATGGGTAAATGGAATCTGGAATATTTTTGTATTATCCTCTCCCCATGCTATCCCTGTTTATATTTAATGATCTGACCCCAGACCAGCCGCAATCCTCCTGGGTCTAGATGGAAAAAAATTATTTTGAAGACATCTATTATTATTTAACATTTTTCTTCTCTCCCTTTTTCATTTTCCTTCCCCAACAAATGGCACTAATCTCTTCAGTCATTAGATCAAGTAAGCAAAACAGGCTGTTTGCAAAAGTAAACAAACACAGATTCTACATTAACTGCACCCCACCCCCATTAAAACCCCATCCATAGGGTGGTCTTATAAAGATTCCTTACACCTTCCCCTGATTTTTCTTTGAGGCACTGTTGGGTTTCCTTGGAGAAGAGTCTACGAGAACTTAATTATCTGTAAAACAAGTTGAAACATGCCTCCAAGATCAATTTTGATTCTAGCTCAGCCTACTAAGCCTTAGGCCCCTTGGACTTGCTTAGTTTGTTTGCATTTGCACTGGTTACTCCCGGTAGCCAGGCCTTGAGGAAAAGGAGTAGAAAGCCTGGATGGTGGCTAAAGAAACTGGTTGTTTACCCTGGGAACCATCCCCTTAGAGCTGGACCTGGCCTTTTCTGAGAGGAGAGAGGCTTGACAGAGACAGACAGAAGGAGACAGAGAGAAAATGAGTAATGACCACAGTGGCCTTCTACCTTTAAATTAGAAAGTGTCCAAGCCACTGAAGACATCCCAGACATGTGGTCCCAGGCATTCCTCTGTTGCCTACAACAACAAGGAATAAGATTGACAGCACTGCAGTCTTTCCATTTTGTTCCTTCTTTCCCAGGTTCATCATTTGTAGCTGCATGCAGGTGCAGGGGGTCCAGTCCCACCTTGGGGCCCAGTGAGAATTCACCCTTAATCTGAGAGGCTTAGTCTGAGAATGGCAAGAAGCCATTCTGTGGATGCTCTACTGCAGGAGAGCTTAAAGCTACCCGAGCAGAGCCCTCCCTCTGGCTCAAGGATCCCCCCTCCCCTGATCAGGCCCATTTATCACACTTTAACAACCACCAGAAAGCCAACGCTGGTTTGCTCTCATGTGCTGGCCTTGGACCTCCAAACATCCAATGAATCATAACCAGAAAGATCTGGCTAGTGTTACAATTTCAAGGAAAAATAAATTTCACTGGTGGCTCTTTTTCTAAACTCAAACCAGATAAAGCCAAAGAGGATTTTGTTGCTCTTACAACTGAATAATACCTAGGCAGACAAGCCTTCAGGCAGAACATGATTCAAGTGATGTCAGGAGCCCTTGATGTCTTTCCAAAGCTACAAAAGAAGATTGGGGTACTGTTACCAAAAGAAGAAAGAGATGGATAAAAGTCCGTTTCAGATATACATAGTATATCTGGGTAGAATTATTTTTTCTTCTCTCTTTTTCTTCTTGTTGGATCCTGGTACTTCTCATGGATAAAGTAATGGAAAGGAATGTTTGCAAAGCAACTCCAAAAAAAGATGGAGATAATGTGATATATGAGAGAGTATAACAGAAAGTTAACCTTTACAGGGCAAGATGTCAAACTGGTTCTTTAAAACAATCTACTCAGGGGTGGAGCCAAGATGGCTGAATAGGAACAGCTCCAGTCTACAGCTCCCAGCATGAACGACACAGAAGACGGGTGATTTCTGCATTTCCAACTGAGGTACCAGGTTCATCACAGTGGGGAGTGCCAGACAGTGGGTGCAGGACAGTGGGTGCAGTGCACCGTGCGTGAGCTGAAGCAGGGTGAGGCATTGCCTCACCCGGGAAGCACAAGGGGTCAGGGAATTCCCTTTCATAGTCAAAGAAATGGGTGACAGACGGCACCTGGAAAATTGGGTCACTCCCACCCTAATACTGCGCTTTCCCAACGGGCTTAACAAATGGCACACCAGGAGATTATATCCCACCCCTTGATCAGAGGGTCCTACGCCCACGGAGCCTCACTCATTGCTAGCACAGCAGTCTGAGATCAAACTGCAAGGCTGCAGCAAGGCTGGGGGAGGGGCACCCGCCATTGCCAAGGCTTGAGTAGGAAAACAAAGCAGCCAGGAAGCTCGAACTGGGTGGAGCCCACCACAACTCAAGGAGGCCTGCCTGCCTCTGTAGGCTCCATCTCTGGGGGCAGGGCACAGACAAACAAAAGGCAGCAGTAACCTCTGCAAACTTAAATGTCCCTGTCTGACAGCTTTGAATAGAGTAGTGTTTCTCCCAGCACGCAGCTGGAGATCTGAGAATGGGCAGACTGCCTCCTCAAGTGGGTGCCTGACCGCTGAGTAGCCTAACTGGGAGGCATCCCCCAGTAGGGGCAGACTGACACCTCACACGGCCGGGTACTCCTCTGAGACAAAACTTCCAGAGGAACGATCAGGCAGCAGCATTTGCAGTTCACCAATATCCGCTGTTCTGCAGCTACCGCTGCTGGTACCCAGGCAAACAGGGTCTGGAGTGGACCTCTAGCAAACTCCAACAGAACTGCAGCTGAGGGTCCTGACTGTTACAAGGAAAACTAACAAACAGAAAGGACATCCACACCAAAAACCCATCTGTACGTCACGATCATCAAAGACCAAAGGTAGATAAAAACACAAAGATGGGGAATAAACAGAGCAGAAAAACTGGAAACTCTAAAAATCAGAGTGCCTCTCCTCCTCCAAAGGAACGCAGCTCCTCACCAGCAATGGAACAAAGCTGGACGGAGAATGACTTTGACGAACTGAGAGAAGAAGGCTTCAGAAGATCAAACGACTCTGAGCTAGAGGAGGAAGTTCAAACCCATGGCAAAGAAGTTAAAAACCTTGAAAAAAAATTAGACGAATGGCTAACTAGAATAACCAATGCAGAGAAGTCCTTAAAGGACCTGATGGAGCTGAAAACCATGGCATGAGAACTACGTGATGAATGCACAAGCCTCAGTAGCTGATGCAATCAACTGGAAGAAAGGGAATCAGCGATGGAAGACGAAATGAATGAAATGAGGGGAGAAGAGAAGTTTAGAGAAAAAAGAATAAAAAGAAATGAACAAAGCCTCCAAGAAATATGGGACTATGTGAAAAGACCAAATCTATGTCTGACTGGTGTACCTGAAAGTGACAGGGAGAATGGAACCAAGTTGGAAAACACTCTGCAGGATATTATCCAGGAGAACTTCCCCAATCGAGCAAGGCAGGCCAACATTCAAATTCAGGAAATACAGAGAACACCACAAAGATACTCCTCGAGAAGAGCAACTCCAAGACACATCATTGTCAGATTCACCAAAGTTGAAATGAAGGAAAAAATGTTAAGGGCAGCCAGAGAGAAAGGTAGGGTTACCCACAAAGGGAAGCCCATCAGACTAACAGCTGATCTCTCAGCAGAAACTCTACAAGCCAGAAGAGAGTGGGGGCCAATATTCAACATTCTTACAGGAAACAATTTTCAACCCAGAATTTCATATCCAGCCAAACTAAGCTTCATAAGTGAAGGAGAAATAAAATACTTTACAGACAAGCAAATGCTGAGAGATTTTGTTATCACCAGGCCTGCCCTAAAAGAGCTCCTGAAGGAAGCACTAAACATGGAAAGGAACAACCGGTACCAGCCACTGCAGAAACATGCCAAATTGTAAAGACCATCAGGGCTAGGAAGAAACTGCATAAACTAATGAGCAAAATAACCAGCTAACATCATAATAACAGGATCAAATTCACACATAACAATATTAACCTTAAATGTAAATGGGCTCAATGCTCCAATTAAAAGCACTAACTGGCAAATTGGATAAAGAGTCAAGACCCATCAGTGTGCTGTATTCAGGAAACCCATCTCACATGCAGAGACACACATAGGCTCAAAATAAAGGGATGGAGGAAGATCTACCAAGCAAATGGAAAACAAAAAAAGGCAGGGGTTGCAATCCTAGTCTCTGATAAAACAGACTTTAAACCAACAAAGATCAAAAGAGACAAAGAAGGCCATTACATAATGGTAAAGGGATCAATTCAACAAGAAGAGCTAACTATCCTAAATATATATGCACCCAATACAGGAGCACCCAGATTCATAAAGCAAGTCATTAGAGACCTAGAAAGAGACTTAGACTCCCACACAATAATAATGGGAGACTTCAACACCCCACTGTCAACATTAGACAGATCAGCGAGACAGAAAGTTAACAAGGATATCCAGGAATTGAACTCAGCTCTGCACCAAGCAGACCTAATAGACATCTACAGAACTCTCCACCCCAAATCAACAGAATACACATTCTTTTCAGCACCACACCTATTCCAAAATTGACCACATAGTTGGAAGTAAAGCACTCCTCAGCAAATGTAAAAGAACAGAAATTATAACAAACTGTCTCTCAGACCACAGTGCAATCAAACTAGATCTCAGGATTAAGAAACTCACTCAAAACCGCTCAACTACACGGAAACTGAACAACCTGCTCCTGAATGACTACTGGGTACATAACGAAATGAAGGCAGAAATAAAGATGTTCTTTGAAACCATCAAGAACAAAGACACAGCATACCAGAATCTCTGGGACACATTCAAAGCAGTGTGTAGAGGGAAATTTATAGCACTAAATGCCCACAAGATAAAGCAGGAAAGATCTAAAATTGACACCCTAACATCACAATTAAAAGAACTAGAGAAGCAAGAGCAAACACATTCAAAAGCTACCAGAAGGCAAGAAATAACTAAGATCAGAGCAGAACTGAAGGAAATAGAGACACAAAAAACCCTTCAAAAAATCAGTGAATCCAGGAGCTGGTTTTTTTGAAAAGATCAACAAAATTGATAGACCGCCAGCAAGACTAATAAAGAAGAAAAGAGAGAAGAAACAAATAGACGCAATAAAAAACGACAAAGGGGATATCACCACCGATCCCACAGAAATACAAACTACCATCAGAGAATACTATAAACACCTCTACGCAAAAAAACTAGAACATCTAGAAGAAATGGATAAATTCCACGACACACACACCCTCCCAAGACTAAACCAGGAAGAAGTTGAATCTCTGAAGAGACCAATAACAGGCTCTGAAATTGAGGCAATAATTAATAGCTTACCAACCAAAAAAAGTCCAGGACCAGATGGACTCACAGCCGACTTCTACCAGAGATACAAGGAGGAGCTGGTACCATTCCTTCTGAAACTATTCCAATCAATAGAAAAAGAGGGAATCCTCCCTAATTCATTTTATGAGGCCAGCATCATCCTGATACCAAAGCTCGGCAGAGACACAACAAAAAAAGAGACTTTTAGACCAATATCCTTGATGAACATTGATGCAAAAATCCTCAATAAAATACTGGCAAACCAAATCCAGCAGCACATCAAAAAGCTTATCCACCATGATCAAGTGGGCTTCATCCCTGGGATGCAAGGCTGGTTCAACATACGAAAATCAATAAATGTAATCCAGCATATAAACAGAACCAAAGACAAAAACCACATGATTATCTCAATAGATGCAGAAAAGGCCTTTGACAAAATTCAACAACCCTTCATGCTAAAAACTCTCAATAAATTAGGTATTGATGGGACATATCTCAAAATAATAAGAAGTATCTATGACAAACCCACAGCCAATATCATACTGAATGGGCAAAAACTGAAAGTATTCCCTTTGAAAACTGGCACAAGACAGGGATGTCCTCTCTTACCACTCCTATTCAACATAGTGTTGGAAGTTCTGGCCAGGGCAATTAGGCAGGAGAAGGAAATAAAGGGTATTCAATTAGGAAAAGAGGAAGTCAAATTGTCCGTGTTTGCAGATGACATGATTGTATATCTAGAAAACCCCATTGTCTCAGCCCAAAATCTCCTTAAGCTGATAAGCAACTTCAGCAAAGTCTCAGGATACAAAATCAGTCTGCAAAAATCACAAGCATTCTTATACACCAATAACAGACAATCAGAGAGCCAAATCATGAGTGAACTCCCATTCACAATTGCTTCAAAGAGAAGAAAATACCTAGGAATCCAACTTACAAGGGATGTGAAGGACCTCTTCAAGGAGAACTACAAACCACTGCTCAATGAAATAAAAGATGATACAAACAAATGGAAGAACATTCCATGCTCATGGGTAGGAAGAATCAATATCGTGAAAATGGCCATACTGCCCAAAGTAATTTATATATTCAATGCCATCCCCATCAAGCTACCAATGACTTTCTTCACAGAACTGGAAAAAACTACTTTAAAGTTCATATGGAACCAAAAAAGAGCCCGCATTGCCAAGTCAATCTTAAGCCAAAATAACAAAGCTGGAGGCATCACTTCAAACTATACTTCAAACTATACTACAAGGCTACAGTAACCAAAACAACAGGTACTGGTACCAAAACAGAGATATAGACCAATGGAACAGAACAGAGCCCTCAGAAATAATGCTGCATATCTACAACTATCTGATCTTTGACAAACCTGACAAAAACAAGCAATGGGGAAAGGATTCCCTATTTAATAAATGGTGCTGGGAAAACTGGCTAGCCATATGTAGAAAGCTGAAACTGGATCCCTTCCTTACACCATTTACAAAAATTAATTCAAGATGGATTAAAGACTTAAATGTTCGACCTAAAGCCATGAAAACCCTAGAAGAAAACCTAGGCAATACCATTCAGGACATAGGCATGGGCAAGGACTTCATGTCTAAAACACCAAAAGCAATGGCAACAAAAGCCAAAATTGACAGATGGGATCTAATTAAACTAAAGAGCTTCTGCACAGCAAAAGAAACTACCATCAGAGTGAACGGGCAACCTACAGAATGGGAGAAAATTTTTGCAACCTACTCATCTGACAAAGGGCTAATATCCAGAATCTACAATGAACTCTAACAAATTTACAAGAAAAAAACAACCCATCAAAAAGTGGCCAAAGGATATAAACAGACACTTCTCAAAAGAAGACATTTACGCAGCCAAAAAACACATGAAAAAATGCTCATTATCACTGGCCATCAGAGAAACGCAAATCAAAACCACAATGAGATACCATCTCACACCAGTTAGAATGGCGATCATTAAAAAGTCAGAAAACAACAGGTGCTGGAGAGGATGTGGAGAAATAGGAACGCTTTTACACTGTTGGTGGGACTGTAAACTAGTTCAACTATTGTGGAAGTTGGTGTGGTGATTCCTCAGGGATCTAGAACTAGAAATACCATTTGACCCAGCCATCCCATTACTGGGTATATACCCAAAGGATTATAAATCATGCTGCTATAAAGACACATGCACACGTATGTTTATTGCTGCACTATTCACAATAGCAAAGACTTGGAACCAACCCATATGTCCAACACTGATAGACTGGGTTAAGGAAATGTGGCACATATACACCATGGAATACTATGCAGCCATAAAAAATGATGAGTTCATGTTCTTTGTAGGGACATGGATGAAACTGGAAACCATCATTCTCAGCAAACTATCACAAGGACAAAAAAGCAAACACCGCATGTTCTCACTCATAGGTGGGAATTGAACAATGAGAATACATGGACACAGGAAGGGGAACATCACACACCAGGGCCTGTTGTAGGGTGTGGGGAGTTGGGAGGGATAGCATTAGGAGATATACCTAATGTTAAATGATGAGTTACTGGGTGCAGCACACCAACATGGCACATGTATAAATATGTAACAAACCTGCACATTGTGCACATGTACCCTAAAACTTAAAGTATAATAATAATAAAAAAAATCTACCCAGAGCCTCTATCCCTTTTTTCATCCTCATGATTTGAAGTTTCCCTCTCCTTAGGAACAGAACTGGGTAGAAGAGAGAATGACTGCCAACCCACAAAGTGGAAGTGGTATTAGGGTGGAGGAAAAAAAGGAGCTGGAAGGAAAGAGGGATGTTTGGAGATGGGAAGAGAATGTGAATGAGAGGTTCTATAGCTGAAGTGTTAGCCCTGCAGGGATGCCCTAAAAATCCTTAGAGGCTGGGCACTATACCCAAAGCCTTACTATTCTTTAGACTCAGTAAAAGTTGAAGTAAATAATTTGTAAAACCTTCTTTGGAGTTCTGGGGTGTGTTTGTGTGGATGTGTGTGCACACGCACACCTGGTTGAAGGAGGGAAGCACCAGGAGGTGCCTGGACTCCCCATTCTGGAAGTTGGGGCATGAACAGAGCCCTCAGGATAGACCAACCCATGGACCAGTTCCCTTTTTCTTTGTAAATGATTGCCCTACTCTCTCTCCTCCAAGATCAGTTTCATCTACAATCATTCAACAGCTATCTGCTGAAGGGTTAATGTTTCTATAGAAAGGCAACATACCTCAGTGCTTTTGTATATGCCCTTGGGGTCAGATGGACCTGAGTTCCAGTTCCGTTTTTGCCTCCTGCTATACATGGGACCTGGAGCTGCCCATGGGACCTTGGACTTCGCATGGGATCTTGAGCTGTCCACAGAACCTTGAGCATGCTACTTATCCTTGCAGATAGTAAGCTCTCAATAATTGGGAGACACAATAATGATGCAGGTTCCTATGTCTTTACTGGGTTTGTCTAGGGATTTGGGGATGTGAGCCTGAGGGTTCAATTGGAAAAAAACTCAACTTACTGAATAGTGACTGAAACATTTGAGGTGTGAATCCCTGCACTTTGACAGTGCCTGGTGTGAGACCACAGTGCTACTTACCTGAGCTGTACTTTGGTTTCTGTATCTTGGACAGTGTGTTTGTATGGGGTGAGTGGTGACCAAGATGACTGCTGCTCCCATCTTACAGGACTATGTTAGAACCTGGTTTGGATCTTGCTTTGTGAATTACAAGGGGTGGGGGCCAAGGAACAGGGTATTGGGGGGGGGGGAAGAAATTGAGGGGAGGGGATGCCTCCAACTACCAGCTTTTGAGAGCAATACTGTCTCCCTCTCCTTGTGCTGTTTGGGGCAAGAGGTGAGGCAGCCAGTGGTGTGTGGAACATCTCAGTCTCGGTGCACAACATTCCCACCTTTGTGTTTTCCTTGGAAACAGAGGCCTGCCAGAACAGTGAACTTATCCCCTAAGCCCAACCCAGAGGTTCATTCGAGAAAGTGTCTTTAAATTCATCTGCTCTAATTCAGAGTAGTGAGAGATCATTTTATATGCTCTGAGCTGAGAGGGAAGAAAAACTTCTTATATTGTTTCCTTGGGATATATGGAGGTATGAGTTGAGTTCTATAATTCTAGAAATTATGACAACGCATCCATAAAGATGAGGCAGAATCCCCATGCAGCAGTTCTGGTAGCTTAAAGGAATATTATTTAATACCCATTCATGGGAGTGTGGCAGAATTTAAAGACTTCATGTAACCCCTTAATCACTGTTGGAAAATGAGCAAGCTCAGGCCAGGTACCTGGAGGCTTGGAAGCTTTTATGGAAGGCTTGGGTATCTGAAGTTGTTTGGGGTCTGTTCACAGTTATTTTGTGTGCTTCTAAAGAGTGATTGAGCCTGTTAAATCTACATTTAAATCTCTCTCTGCTTAAAGCCAGGTTCTTACAAAAAATGTTCTGATTCAATTTAATTCCATTCAATTCAAATTAATTCAAGTAAGGGAATTAGTTGAGCAGCTAGTTGGTGCCATGTGAGGCCTGTGGGGAATCTAAAGATGAACTGGACCAGGCCTCTGATCCCCCAAACAGAAGGGGATGTTCAGCAATTGCTACTTAAATCTCCACGAACAAGAGAATTAAGGAATTACTGGAACTTGTACACAGTTCTCTGACCAGAATTAGCCTATTCTTTTCTATTTTATATGTTTTCATCTTCATCTCCTTGTCTTACCTAATAACTAACACATTCATTTATTCAGCAAATATTAATTAAGAATCTATTTATGCCTGGCAGAGAGGCAGTGTGGGGAGAACAGCTAATCACTCTCATTTGTTTGCAGCATAGCTTGATAGGGCCAAGAACCCAAGCTGGAGAGCCAGATGGTGGGGCTGTGAAAGAGGGCAAGTCCACAGCCTCTCTAAGCTCCAGTTCCTCATGCACACATGGAAATAATATTAATAAATCCCTCACATGGCAGGGAGGACTAAAGGAGCTAATGTGTGTAAAATGTTCAGGACCTTTACTAGCAAGCACATGGTAGGTGCATAATAGCTGCTATCTATCTATCATCATCTTTGTTGCCTACTTTAGAACAGAAATTCTCAGAGCTAGAAAGCAGTTGCATTTTATGGATGGCAAATAACCTCCAACACTTGATAACAAATGATACATGTCAATAATGAACACATATGAATAAATAAAGTACTAACAGATATACTTAAGTGTTCTAAACCTCTCCCTCATGCCTCTGCCTATAAGGAAGACTAGATCTCATGAGCTGCAATATTCTTTATAGCACTGAATCTGGGCCAGGTAAATAGGGGAGAGTGAAGGAGGCAAGAGGCCAAGCGGAGCTATGGGATAACACACGGAGATGGAGTCATATAGAGAAAGACTAGGTAGGTTTCTGCAGAACTGGCTTGGGAAAGAATGTGGGGGACACTTGGAAGAAGGAGAGGACAGATACTTGAGGTAGCCCCCTTGTGTCTGAGAGAGAGAGAGAGAGAGAGAGAGAGAGAGGATGCTGGTGATGAGATAGAAGCCCAGGGCACCACTGGTTTCCTGGGCATGCACCGTGTGCAATCACACAGGGCCCAGCCTCCAAAGGGCTCTGCACCTTGTTTAATGCTCTGCTGTTGCTCTCTGGAAATTCTTATAATTGTTAAATAAGGGGCTCTGCATTTTCACTTTGCACTGGGCTCCACAAATTATGTAGCTGGTCCTCCTTAGGGAGAGATTTGTGTAAGCTTTGCTCTGAGAAATGAATGCAATCCCCTTTTAGTGTTTTCTTGAGCCTTAAACAGCTTTCAACTATTTGGGGGATTATCCAACCACAGATCCTTTGACTAAGGCTCAAGACTAGGCTCGGCCACGGTTGTTCAGCTTTACCCAGATGGCGGAGCGGAAGAGCAGCTCTTTACTCCATTCTGGCTGGAGGAGCCACCCTGCACCCCTCCCAGCCCAATTCATTTGTAGAAGGGATGGGAAACCCACAGGCAACCTCCAGCATGTGCTCACTCCATCAGCATCAGAAGAAATCCAACACAACACTCTACTCTCCATTCCATTATTCTGGCAGGATGTTTCCCGCTGAGAGAAAAGGCTCGAGGTGCTCCTCGGGGGCTGAGATAAAGGAAGCAGTGTTCCTCGAAATGTTGTGTAGGACATGGAGAATTTCTCACTGAAGAAGTTCAAGCTTGGGAAGAGGCACACTTCCGCTTCTGGGTGGATTTTGTGCAGATCCCCTTTCTTTTCCTGCCGCTTACATTGCAACAGAAAGGCACCATGTAGAGAGAGCAACAAAGTGCTCTGAGTTCAGCCCATTATCAAACGGTTTCAAGGGTCATTTTGATCTTGTCAGGATCAGCAGGCTCTCTTTCAGTAGTCCTAAAAAGGCTGACAGAAACAATAAATGGACAATTTTGAAACTCTTTGTCAGAGTTATACTTTGGGGGCAAACTCGGCCATAAATACCAATTTCCAGTCCCCCTCGCCATTTGCCAATCCAACGTCTTCAGATCTGATTGCCCCCCTTCTCTGGCCGCTGCCCGGCCATCAGCTTATCTCGCCAACATTGTGTTAGCGAGTGATTCGCAGGCGCTTCTGTGTCTGCTCCGTGATGCTTACACTACAAAGGGCCTGATGTGATGTATACCTCGGAGCCTGCATTCATCTCTAATTCAGTGCCTACACGTATCTGTAATAGCTGTATTGAACTGGAGCTGAGAAAAATCACCCTTGCCACCCTCTGTTTTTAGGGAGTCTGTGATAGGTTTGAGGATTACCCTATTGATCACTAGTCAGCAATGATTACCTCTCACTCTCCTTCTGCCTCGTCAATAAATGGCACCAAATATCAATCCCAGGAGACACATTCAAAACCGGGGTGTCGCGAGCTGTGAATAGAATTATAAATACAGTGCAATTTAAAGGAAAGCATTCAAGCCCAAGAGACACATCAGAAGAGATGCCACATTCTGTAAAGGATTTAGACTTTAAGAGTATTAACATTTCTTTTATAACAGATTGTTCCGCTCATGGAAATTACAATTACTGTCATTTTTTTTGATACTGACAATGCAAATTACATATATTTTCTCCAGACATGGTATTTAAACTAAGTAGTGAAAGATGGCAGCAAGTAGTTCTAAATTAATTTCAAAAAGTGGGTTGCCTTAACTTTGTAGATCTGAATGTCTTCATGAAAAAGTTTCTTGGTGACTTGTTGAAATGCCCCAGCTCTAGATTGAAGCCAGCTGATTTCAAACCCCTAAGGAAGAGGTTATTTTGGCATAAAGAACTGGAAGTAAACAGCACTTTATAAAACAGTTAAAAAAATCTATACTCCAAGTATTATAATGAGACTGACAGATGTCCAATTAAAGTGGGGGCCTGCGAAATCCATGCACCTCTCATTTGAACCAGACAGTGACGGGGGCCAGCATTTTCTATATTCAGTAGAATGCTCACTTCACAAGGTCTTCATAGATATTATGTCAGGGCATGGTGGCGCATGCCTGTAATCCCAGGTACTCCAGAGGCTGAGGCAGGAGAATTGCTTGAACCCTGGAGGTGGAGGTTGTGTTGAGCCAAGATCATGCCATTACACTCCAGCCCTGGGCAACAGGAGCAAAACTCCCTCTCATAAATAAATAAATAAATAAATAAATAAATAAATAAATAAAGCTCTATGATAAGATACACTTAAGATTCTCTGAGCTGAACAAAGTCAAAGGAGCTATCTTATTGTAGGAATTTTCAATGCTTTGAATTTGCTAAACTGCCTGTGAATGTCAAAGAGTGGAGGGAGAACACAGTACAGAACACTTCTCAAACTTGTTGGACCTTGGGAAATTTTTCTGAGGAACATTTCAGGGGATTAGAGTTCTGAAACCCACTTTGAGAAAGTCCTGTCTTGGTTCGGGGGGCATGGATAAGATGGTGAATGAGACAATGCCGGTTGTACAGTGCTGTAATTCTTGTAAAAGCACTCAGTGGTCTCAGGCCCTGTGACCATCTGGGCTGGTGTTTGGAGGCATCACGATTTTCTCCTTCTCTTGTGGGGCTTCTTTATGAAGTTCAGAGAACAGTCCACAGTGATTGGGCAGGAGGAAGCATAGGCTACAGCTCCAAAATACCAGGTTAATTTGCTTGTGTGTAAGTGATCTTCGAAGTTTCATTTTCTCTTGAGAGTTGAGGATGAGAGAACAAATGTCAAGTGTGTTTATACCCTGTGAAAGGAAAGTACAATTGAGAACCATGTGGTACTCCCCAGATGCCTCAGCCAGAGTGCTGGAGTTCTAGTGTCAGCAAACTTTGACTCTGCTGGGGTTTCAGTGGGATAAGTTCTGTGGAACACAGGAATGCCTGAATCCTCCCTAGCTTATAAGAATCTTTATAATCTACTTAATCACCCTCCCTCTTCCCTCTTGTATGAAGTTTTGGAGAGTGTTATATATCTAAGGAAGAAGAATATGCTTGAAGCTATCACTTTGTTTACAGCTAAATTATATAAATCAGCTGCCAGCCTGGAGAATGCTGGAAAAAGTGGAAAAGCAAGAAGTGGACAGGTAAGCATCAGGTCTGTAAAGAAAAGGCCCTGACAACAAGCCTCGTCCCATCTGATGTTGTAACTAAGGGGCAGGGCAACTAAGGGAGAAAGAAGAGTCAACAGGTGAGGCCCTGGTCTCAGCCTGCCTGATTCGATGTTGTACTGACACTTGACTCCACCCCTGGCTTCCCCTTTTCATGAAAGCATCTGAAACCCTAGGAAGGGCCAAACCACATCTCTACACTAACATCACACTAACCACTAGGTCCTATCTGTCCGAAGAGAGGACCTCTGATCCATAAACACATCCTGACCCGGGACCAGGACTGGATGATGAAAGGAGACAGGGTTTGGGCTACTTCTTCACCTGCTGAACAAACCCATATACACACGCCTCTTTTCCTCTAAAGGAGTTAAGTGTACAATTTGATTGACCAGCAAATGGGTCAGAAATGATAAGATTAAGCCATATCCCTCATGACTTTCTTTCTCTGGGTAACTTGAGTCCCATCTGGAAGGGCTGGTTTTTCATTTCAAGCCTGATTTGCTCTAATCCTAGCCCTGGGATCCTAGACTCTGTACTGAAGAGGCTTCCAAAGGACCAGCTGGTCTGCTTATCCACACTCAGGTACATTGGGACTGCCTCAGAGATACAGAGCTTCTCTATGTTTTAAAACTTCTTTTCCTAATAAGAAATGTTTCCTTCTATGTAACCTCATGGTCTTGTACTGCTCTTTGTTGAGACGGAAAACAGCTGGAGGTATTGTCTGTGGGCGTCTTCTGCATGCTTCAAGATTCTCGGTTTTACTTTCTGCAAGCTGAAAAATCTAGTCTCCTTAACCTCTTTTTACAAGTATTCTTTTTCTTCCTTTATACTATGTTCGTGAGTGTTCCAAGATAAAGTTTCCTTAAGTTTGTTAATCATCGTTAACATCTGGAACCTTTCTAAACATACCAAATTGTACATTACTCTCCAGACTTCCTGTACAAGAATTACGGGAGCAGAGGTTGTTTGGAGCCTGAGCAGGAATTATCATTCTTAAACAGGACAAATAAATCATTGTGATCTTTTTGAAGCCCAACTTAAAGTTCTCCCTTTCTCAGGGAATGGAATCTATTTTTCAGAGGGATCCCTGGCAGGTCGGTTGGCACTAGCATCCTGAAGGGACACCTGGTCTGAAGACGGCCAGGCAGAATCTTTTCCCCAGAATTTAGAAATGGACCTTATTACCAGGAGATCAATCTCTGAGGGTGACTAGAAGTATGATATGAAGTAAAAGGAGACAAAATTATGGTATGAAGATAGAGAAGCAGGGAAAGATGGTTTGCAGAGAAGGGGTAGAATGAAGCAGAAGAATGAAGCAGATGCTCTCTAAGAGATTCGAGAGGAAAATGGCAAAGCATTCCAGTGACTTTCCAGGCTTTGGTTCCAGTCTCTGCATTCCTACTCTGGAGTTCTTGTCTATGTTGTTTTTGCCCATCCTAGTGTTATAGACTGAATTGTGTCTCCCCAAAATTCTGATGTTGAAACTCTACCGCACAATGTGACTTTTGAAGATCGGGCCTTCAGAGAGGTAATTAAGGTCAAATGAAGTTAGAAGTGCAGGGTCCTAATCTGAAAACAAAACAAAACAAAACAGAACAACAACAACAACAAAAAACTGACATTCTTATAAGAAGAGGAAGGGACACAGGAGCTCTCTCTCTACCATGTGAGGACATTGTGAGGAGCTGGCTATCTGCAACCCAGGAAGAGAGACCTCACCAGGAACCAACCCTGACAATACCTTGATCTTGTACTTCCATTCTCTGGAAGAGTGAGAAAATAAATTTCTGTTGTTTAAGCCACCCAGTCTGTGATATTTTGGTAAGGCAACCCAAGCAGACTAATATGCCTGTCTAAAGTGGATTCTCATTACCAACCACCAAAATGGCTTAACCAAATATAGAACTAACAGCTCTACCGGGACAGGTAAATAAGGTCACAGCCAATGTCTTCTGTCTCCATTGACTCACCCTGGCCTTTTCTATCTGCTTTTCTGAGACACATTGTGTGGTAGAGTTTCAACGTCAGAATTTTGGGGAGACACCATTCAGTCTATAACACTAGGGTGGGCAAAAACACATACCTCCTTGACTTGAATATTTTGTTGACAACATGTAACTAGACAATGTTAATATGCTCTAAACTCAGAATGAGGGCTGGTCATTTTTTTCATGGTCTGCCATGAAAAAAATTCTGCCAATTCATTCTCCTAGTAGGAAAGAACAACAATTAATGTTTACTAACTGATATATTCACCCAACAGCCTGTGACATCAGTTCTATTATTTACCTATTTTACAGGTGAGGAAACTAAGGCATTTGAGAGGGTAAATAACTTTCCTTAGGTCACAGAACTCATAAATGATGAGACCAAAACTTGAACCCAGGTATGACTACAGATCCCAAGATTTCAACCAAGTTGCTACATTTGGGATGAAACCAAAGCTCAATTGTTAAAAGCAAAACTCTCTTGATGCTACATGAAAAGTAATTTGCAATAACCCATTTCTGTACTAACAGAGCAGTCCAGTTAGGACTCTACAGGAAAAAGCAAACAAGGTAGGCTAGGGGGCTCCAGTAGGCTTGTATATGACCCAGGACTTGAATTGAGTCCAGATAACAGTGGGGTTGAAAGATGTTGCCATTGTAACATCCGTCTCCCCCCGTTAAAGAGATATCTAATTTTACTGAGATATTCACTCCTTCCCTAAGTAGCTCACGTGCAAGGCAAAGCTGACTTCACCCCTCCCGGCTTTAGGAAAATTTCTTATTTTTCTAAGCGTAAACCCATCCTCCTTGCCAGTGATTGGGCACGTGATCTGGTTTAGGTCAATACGATGCAAGAGATTCTCTCTTCTGATCTGGATATTACTATTACTGGATGTTACCAGATGTTAGTTACTGCCACTAAAACGCAGCATAGCAAAACCCCACAAGAGCATTTAGTTAGCTGGTCTAGGCCTTGCTAGTTGGGCCAACTCAGTTCTCTTGATCATCTCTTGGCTCAACAGTGAGCTTAGGGGGTCAGCTCATCTAGCTTAGGTTCTACACTAAGTCTCCCATGCCTTCTCATGACCAGAAGGCTAGAGTGTGCATGTTCTTCTGAAGGTGATGGCAGAGATATAAGAATACCAGTGGAAATACACAGGCATATCTCAAGCCTAGCCTCTGTTACATCTGCTAACATCCCATTGGCCAAAAAAAAGTCAAATGGCCAAGCTTAGTATCAAGCCCACCTGCTAAATAGCCAAACTAGATCACGCGGCCAAGCCTGCCATCAATGGAGTAGGAAAGCATACACTTCCCTGGGAGTGATCGGGAGGAAATGATATTCTGAGTAATAATCTAATCTACTACAGGGCCATGCATGGATGTGAAGCCGAGAACCATAACAGCCTTCTCCCTTTCAACCTAAAATGAAGCCAACACACAGAGAGAAGAGGGGATTCACAAGAACCCCAGGAAAAGAGATGGAGCTGCTGGATCAAATCAACTCGAAGTTCTACCCAATCTCTGCATTGGCCAATGTTGACATTACGCGATGCTGAAACTCTCATTCAGAGAACACTCCTTGGAACACTTAGGAACAAAGGTCCAGAGATGTGAATAAATGTGGTGCATTGGGGGAAAGAAAAACAATGCAGAGAGCCTAGAGAGATCATTTTTTCCCAAGTGTTTTGTCCTTGGAAACCCAATCAAGCCTTCCCTTTATCATCCACTCACCTTGCAGCAGATCTATTTCTTCTTGATTTTGTGTAATTTGATTCATTCTCAGATGTTTGTTCATCTGACCTTCCAGTTGGTATGATAACAGCCTGACTGAACTGTGGTGTTTATTTTTCACCACAAGCTCTTGTCAAGTCAGTAAGAATCACCTTTGCCTTCTTTCAAGCAGTACAGGGGACTGAGATATTGAGGAGGAGGCATGGCCTTGTACCCCTACTGGGGTCGATGCTGGAAAATCTCCTGTTAAAACTCTACCATTTTCCTTCCTCTGTTCACATTGATTGAGGTGGTTCCTTCCTTTCTGTAGAGCTCTTGTCTCTTTGCCATGGAAGGCAACATTTATTTCTATCCCCCACCCCCTCTCATGTGACATTAATAACAGGACACAAATTGGGTGGGCAATAGGTCAAAGAATTTGTGAAAGTCACATTCAAAAAAATACTGTAAAGAAGCAAAAGGAAATATCTTAGAATCAGAATTAATCATTTAAAATAATACTTATAAGTATTTACTAACTTTGTAACTCAGTTAAGAAGTTCTTCACACCCTAGATGTTCAAACATTGAGGGAGAACATGGCTAATATTTATTAGATACTACCATGCGCTAAGCACTATGTGTGGCCTACCATACACGTGACTCATTCAGTCTCACAATGACCTGGGGAAACAACTATAATCATCTCCACTTTATGGAGAAAAAGAACTTTTCCAAGGTCTTGCAGCTAGCATGTAGAGGGTCTAGGATTTGAATTTGGAACTTGCACCTTCATTTTATTTCTACCACACTATACTCTCTTGAACAGAAGATACATAGCACACTTGTTTTGAGAGTAGACTTGCCTATAAGAATAGTAAAATCTGGCCCTACCATGTACTAATTGTGTAATTTTGACCAAATTACTTAACTTTTCTCTGCCTCAGTTTCCTCATTTGGAAAATGGGAATAATCCAAACTCTGCCCTGTCATTTTAGGAAAGTCCCTTATCCCCCTGGGCCTTACTTTCATGTCTCTGTAATGAGGGACCTGCACTAGTGATTTCTAAGGGAGTTTTGTGCAAACATTCAGCCATATTCTGGGCTTAGGGTCATGATTTTATATCAGTGCAGGGCAGTGAAAAGAGAAGAAAAGAGAAGCTTCAAGAAATATCTTACAAACATAAGACTTGGTGGCTGATTTCATGGAAAAGGCAAAGAAGGAGCTTGAGTAAAACATGGCTCTGAGCTTTAGAGCCTGGAGGAAAGAAATATTTATTTTTAAATCATCCAAAAGCCACTCTTGCCATTGTGTTAGTTATTGTCTCCATTTGACCAACGAATCAAGGTTTTAAAATATCCATTTGCTGTCCCTTATTCGTTATTCTTCTGTGAACAAGCTTAGTCCATAACCGTCTAAAACCATCAGCAGCTCATTAGTCATCAGCAGATTTGTAACTAAATGGTAATAGAGATTCCTGTAATCTGGACTTCAGAGCTAAAGGAATGGGTATCCAGTGATGAATCGTCCAGGCAGGGCTCTGAAAGGTGTCCTAATGGATGCAGCAAGTGAAGATCTGTTCCAGATGGACATATCTGCTGCTGCTTTTCTGTTCCTCACACACAACACACCTTGGCTTAGCCATCCTTCCTTCTTGCAAAGGCTCCTAGACTACCCTCTGGCAGGAAGAATCTAATCCATCCTTCAAAGAAAAGCTCAAGCTGTTCATGGAATAGACATGTATGGAGCCAGGCCCTGTGCTAGGTGCCAGCAATGCAAAGATGAAAGACACCCCAGTCTCAAAGAGCTCCCACCAGCTGGGCCTGGGGAATCATCCCCAAGCTCACACCTTGTCATTCATTTTGCTTGTCTATTCATGGTGGTTAATTCCTGAGGACAAGGACTTTTTCCGTACTCTTCATGATACTTATGTGCTGAGAGTGGGTGTTGAAATGTATTTGTACTTTGTTTTATTTGGGAGAAAGGCCTTATTGTGTAGCAGCTAAGAGAGCAGGCCATAGGGTTATATGGATTGGGTTCAAATTCCCCTCCAAACCTATAGCTCTGTGGCTTATTAGGAGGATGACTAGGACAAGTTATTTAGCCTTTATATACCTCAGTTTTCTCGTCTGTAAAATAGGTGATAGGTAATAATAGCATCTTTTATTTGAAATTTAAACAAAATATTGAACTTGGCACATAGTGTGGTCTTAGTTTACATGGTTACTGTGTTTTAATGATTATAGACTTTCGAAGATTCAGTATATAATTTACAGTGACTGAGGACAGATGCCTGCCTGTCTCTTTTCCTTCCTTCCTGCCTGCCTGCCTGCCTTCCTGCCTGCCTGCCTTCCTTCCTTCCTTCCTTCCTTCCTTCCTTCCCTCCCTCCCTTGTTCTCTCCCTCCCTTCTTTTCTTTTCCCTCTTCTTTTCTTTTCTTTTTTATCTTTTTCCTCTTTGTCTCTCTGTGCTTGTCTCTCTCTCCCATTCTCTCTCTCTCTTTCATCTCTCATCCCGTCTTTATCACAGCAAGGGTAATTATTACTTAGAAATTATATTTATATATAAAAATATTGAACAGGCAGTCTCCATGAGTTAAATCCAGACTGATTCCTCTTTGCTGAAAAGACAGGCCTTATTGTTGTTCTTCTTATTTGCTTGCGCAAGGATCTCTTATGCAGCCAATTCACTCAGAATTTGCCACCAGCACAGATCCACTTAGGAACCTGACCAAAAAGCAGTAGAAAAAAACAAAATATAGATGCATTTTTCCCTCTAGAACCTCTGCCTGACTTTCTAGTAGTGGTATGCTGGCTCTCCAGAAAAAAAAGAAAAAGAGAGGAAGGGGAAAAAGCCCTGAGTTCTTGCCAATTTCTGTGGTGTGTTACCACCATGGTCAATTTCAAGCTACCAATATAACACCGCAGAATGTGAGTTGGGAGAGGGGTGCACAGTCAGTTCTTAAGAACCCTATGCACCTGCTTCTGCACACCACTGTTCCAGGAATATGCAGACCCACTCTCAGCTCTCACCCTGTCCACGCCTCTCTCCTATATCCAGAGGGCTTGTCCCAGCCCTCATCACCACTGTCCCAGATTCTCTCTCTTCCTTCCTCTATTCTCAGTCCTCCCCTCCGTCTCCCAAAATAATCTGCTAAAACCCAGATCAGAATATGCTACTTCCCTGCTGTATAATCTCCAGTGGCTTCCCTTTGTTGCCCCAGGCCCTTAACCCCCTTCTTCACCCTTCCCCAGAGTTACTCCAGGCCTCTCATCTTGACGCAAGCCTTTCTACATCTCCACATCACTGCCCATGCCTAACCTACTGCCTGGAACGCCATTCCCAGTGCAACCAGCCCTGGCTTTTTTGTGTCCCTGGTGAATTTCTACTTACCTCTAAGTTTCAGCTCAAATGCCCTGTCCTGCATAACGTTTATGACCTTCTATCCTGCTCTAGCTGTCACTGTTTCCTTCCCTCTCTAGGTTTCTTTGATACCCTTCTCTCATATTCTCTGGTATATGTAACTAGTTTTCTGGTATCTCCAGATATTAAGACAGTGAGGCAGCCATGGGTCCAGGATTGATGGATCATTCATTCTTCACATATTGCATCCAACAGATATTTATGGAGGTCTGGGTATGCGCCAATTAACATGCTCGGTAAGACTAGGGGTAGAGTGGAGGGTAAGATAGACTGTCCTCTGATGGAGCTCACAGTGTGCTGAAGAATATGGGCATTGAACAAATAGGAAAAATAAAAATATAATGGCAAATAGGTTCTATGAAGGAAAAAAAAAAACCCACAAGACAGCATGAGAGAAATTCCAAAACTAGTGAAAGGTTTTTAACTTTTCAGAAGCCTAGAATATATACTTTTAAAGTCATGGGGGCCTCACTTAGGGCACTGAACACCATAGCATGAATTGTATTGTGCAGCAGGAACCCTGCCTCACCAGCTTAGAAATAAGAGCAAGAGTCATGCAGTTCTTTCATTGATTTGATGACTTGGGGGGAGATGTATCATATCTTTGTATCTCTATTAATTAAATTTTTTGGTCTCCAGTGACAGCAAATTCAAGTAAAATAGACTTAAGGCGGAAAAGAAGAGGTGGATGAATTGGCTCACGTAATTAGAAAATCCATAGTTATACTCAGTGCCCTGATCTTGGTTTCCAATACCATTCTGCAATAAAAAGAACCAGGGGTCTTTGGAGAAATGGCTGATTCTAGAACTGGTGCAGAGGATATACAATAGTGAGCCTGGAACATCTGATAGTATCAGAAAGTAAGAAAGTGTTCAGCTTTTACACTGTTGGTGGGAGTGTAAACTAGTTCAACCATTGTGGAAGACAGTGTGGCGATTCCTTAAGGGTCTAGAACTAGAAATACCATTTGATCCAGGGATCCCATTACTGGGTATATACCCAAAAGATTATAAACCATGCTACTATAAAGACACATGCACACGTATGTTTATTGCAGTATTATTCACAATAGCAAAGACTTGGAACCAACCCAAATGTCCATCAATGATAGACTGGATTAAGAAAATGTGGCACATATACACCATGGAATACTATGCAGCCATAAAAAAGGATGAGTTCATGTCATTTGTAGGGACATGGATGAAGCTGGAAAACATCATTCTGAGCAAACTGTCACAAGGACAGAAAACCAAACACCGCATTTTCTCACTCATAGGTGGGAATTGAACAATGAGAACATTTGGACACAGGGCAGGAAACATCACACACCAGGGCCTGTTGTGGGGTGGGGCGGGGAGAGATAGCATTAGGAGAAATACCTAACGTAAATGACGAATTAACGGGTGCAGCAAACCAACACGGCACGTGTATACATATGTAACAAACCTGCACATTGTGCATATGTACCCTAGAACTTAAAGTATAATAAAAAAAAAGAAAGTGTTCAAAACAGAGCACACACACCTGCACACAGACACAGATATGGTACATCAAAGGGACACAGAAACCAATTAACAGAGCTCACAATGGCCAAAGCTGAGATAATGTAAAATAAATAAATAAGTATAAATTATAAGCCAAAGTATGAAGTGAGTCCATACTGACAGAAATGATTGAATAAGTAAATAAATGGGGGAGAATAGACAAATCTCTCTCTCTCTTTCATTTTTGTTTCTCAGAGTTAGGGTCTCACTCTGTTGCCCAGGCTGGAGTGCTGTGGCATGATCACAGCTCATTGCAGCCTTGAACTCCTGGGCTCGAGTAATCCTTCCACCTCAGCCTCCCAAGTAGCAGGGACTACAGGCATGTGCCACCATGCCCAGCTAATTAAAAAATTATTTTTTGTAGAAACAAGGTTTCTCTATGTTACCTAGCCAGGTCTCAAACTCCTGGACTCAAGAAATCCTCCCACCTCAGCCTTCAAAGTATCGGGATTACAGGCATGAGCCACCGCACCCAGCCAAGAATAGACAAATCTCTTGTGTAGAAGAATTTCCAATAATTTGTATAGACCTTCTGTCCTCAAAAGGGAGGAGCGTAACTCCCTAAGTTTGGGGTGCACAAAATGACTTCTTTCCAAAGAGAACAATAGGGAAAAGGGGAAAAAGAGTGATTTAACAGAGGAGCCACCTATAAATAATACCTCAGCCAAGTGGTCAAAATGAGCATGATAGGGTGTGATAACAATGGCATTTTGCCACGTGGTCTAACTCCCCCCAAACCCATATCCCAGGCTAATCATGAGAAAAACATGAGATACCTCCACTGAAGAATACTCAATAAAACATTGATCAGTATTCCTCAAGACTGTCAAGGTCACCCAAAACAAGGCGAGTCTGAGAAACTGTTACCATCTAGAGGAGCCTAAGGTGACAAGATGACTAAATGTAATGAGGTCCCCTGGATGGGATCCTGGAACAGAAGAAAGACATTAGATAAAAACTAAGGAAATCTGGGTAAAGTATAGACTTCAGTTAATAACATACCAATATTGCCTTACTAGTGGTAATGTACAATGCTATAAAATGTTAACAATAGGAGAAACCAGGTATGGAGTCTATGACAACCCTCTACACTACCCTCACACTTATCTGTAAATCTAGAGCCATTATAAAATAAAACATTAATTTAAAAAACTTGTTTAAGTCCAGAGCTCCACAAGCTTCAGATATGGCTGGAGCCGGGATCCCAAATGATGTGAACCTGAATCCATCTCTCTGTATTTCAGTGGTGTTGGTTTAGCTTTTAGGTAAGCTCCCTTCACTTACTGGAACCCCAGCCACCCTAGACTTATATTATGCTAGTGGAAGAGAAGTTCATTTCCTAATAGTTTTAACCACAGCCTCAAACTTGGGTCATGTGTCCATTCCGGAAGCAATCAGTGTGGCCAGTGGTATGTGGGACTCTGATTGGCCAGATCTCCATCACATGCCCACCTTTGGAGCTAGGGTGCAGTGTGCCCCACCCCAACCAGAGAGCTGAGAGTGAAGAAGTGTTGTGACTTGAACAAAGGGAAATGGATGCTATTCAGGAAAAGCAACAGATGTCAACTACAAAACACATCCTTCAAGTGAACTCAAATAATTGGGTGATGTGGTTGGGGTGAGAATTCATGTTAACTGTGAAGATAGACATGGGAAACCCAGGGAAATGCAGACAATAGGAACTCCGGGAGGTAAGGATCTTACAAGAGTGGAAACAGCTGTCCATTGTCCACTCAGGACCCAAGGGATTTCTAGGGACCTGGGCAATGGGAGTGTGGATATTCTTTCTGCTATTCTGCTTCTAAGGGGACACAGCTGCTTCCCCCACCACCCACCATCCATTTTCCGGGCTTCTGTGAATTTTCTAGTTCCTATCCAAGATGGAAGCAGCCCCTTGACTAAAGGGCCACCTGGGTGGTCTCTGGCCAACCTGTAAATGGGCCAGCCTTGGGTCAGTGGTCACCTCTGCTCCAGCCAGTGGCCCCAGGGACTGGTGCTGCTTACCTGAGCTGAGGCTGTGGACTGGGTACTTTCACCATGAGGAGGAAGTTGAGGCAGGACACGTGCCATCACTGAAAAATCCTCAATATCGCTTCAAATTTTTGTTGGGAAATTTATTTTCTGCATGTCCTCATTTGCACAAGCTTGGGGAACATCCAATTCATCTAATCACTTTATTCTAAAGATAATGCTATTTGGTATACACATTTTTTCCTTTATTACCTTGGCACAAAAGTGCTGCCTTTAGCTTCTTGCTGCTTCCTGAAAGTTCTCTCACTCAGTTTTAGGCTCCATACTTTAACCAGAGCTTGCATAAAGTAGAGCACAAAAGCCTTTTGTGAAGCACTGTCACCAACATGTCAGCCTGGAGTCAAACTGGCTCCAGGGAGAAAGATGGAAACAGAGTAGTTCCATCAATGAGCTCCAGGAGCATACATTCAAACTTCTCATTATTAATCTCCGTAAAATATTTCTTCAAAAAGTTGTGCATCACAAAATGCAATATAACATTCATATCAAGTGATACAGAGATAGCTTTAAGCAAGACTTGTACTCTGTATAATGAATAATGCAATAAAAATACATATTCATTTCCAGATCACAAATCATAGCAATTTAAGCCATCTTCTGCCTTGCGGTAGTATTTTGAGGGGAAAATGTGTGTGTGAGCCCCCTCTGCCTTGCTCAGAGGCTCATTCTTCTCCGGGAGGAAGCCTCTCTGCATGCCGTGTTGCACAGAGCTCGTTTATTTCCAGGGCTCTCTTATCAGGGCTCTGGGGGTGGTGGTGAGGCCATCATTTGAAACACAACCAAGGAAGCGCTGCTGTGCTCATGGCACAGTAGGAAATCCGTCTATTTTTAAAATATGAGTTTGTCCAAGTTCTCTTGAAACATGTTACCCTGAATACATCATTTCAGCCCTGAGCGGAACAGATGGAAAAAGTCAAAGTTGTTTCACTTTTTAAAGTGAGAAAGCTCATTTTTTGGGTCTTGAAACACTGTTTAAGTGACTTGATGGTGGGTATCAAATAAGAAGATTTCCTGGGTCACCCCAGGGTTGGGGGACAGTGAGGAACCCTGAATCTTTTTCTGTTTACCAGGGGAGAAAGTACATGCCAGTGGCCTCTGTCTGTGACTATTATGCCTTATGGCCAGACTTCAGAGGATTCAGATAATCTTTGAGTCTTCATTGGTGTTACCATTAGAAGTGTTCAAAGGATGTCTTCCTCATCCCCATGGTTCTCATTCACCTGGTATTTCAGGCTCTGTTCTTTTTTTCTTCTCAGATTTGGGAGAAACTCTGCTAAGGATGTGACACGTGTTTGCTCAGTTCCTTCCTCCTGGGCTTCAGTACAGGATCTGGTATATAGTTGGTGCTCAATAAATGTCTGTTAAACTGGCAAGTGAAATGAACAGCCCTATGAGGTTAGTATTATTACTTTGGTTTACAGAGGAGTGGTCAGAGACTCAGCGAGGTGATGTCACTTCCAGGGCGTCTGTGTGGTTCAAGTCATCGGCTCTTACACCCTCCGTATGCCACCTCTAATGGATTCTCCCATTTGACTCTCACGTGTCATGGAAGTGGTTTGCAGGCTGAAACTCTTGAGTGCACAGACTTAGAAGTAATGTAAAACACTTTGAATTTTACAACAGTGATTGGTCCATTACTGTTGGCAGCTTGGGAGTTGTGAGCATTTCAACATTCTGAGTTGAAATTCAACCTGAGAAGCGAGGTTTCTGGGTGCAAACAATGTATAGTGCTTGCCCAGAATACCTGTTTACTCAGTGGAGTTGGGTTGTTTTCTCTACAGAAGACCTAAGAGATAAACTAGGTGTGAACTGGTTTTCTTGCCCCAGTTGGTTCCAGAACTGCCTCCAGAGTTATTACTAATATGTGAATCTTTGCCTGTAAGTGACTTCTTGTTGTCCATGGTGTAAACTCCAAACTATGTCATGGCCTACAAGTCTTCTGGGATGAACCATATGATAGGCCTTCCTATATCCATCCCATTCCTCTCCCTTTGTGTAGCAGCCACATGGTTTACAAAGACAAGCCCTCCAGCTTCAAAGGTAGCTCAGATTGGTCTAAGCCAAAAAAAAAAAAAGAAAAAAAAAATCCCATACCTGTTGTCATAGTCATTCATTGGGATATCCCAGACCTAAGTCAACTAGTCCATGTCTTTCTGTAGCCATAGCGATTGGCTTATAATATAAAGCCCAGGGCTCTCATTAGATGGTCTCAGGGTCAGGCATTCTTTCTTTCCTGGATGTTGTTTGGGAAGCATGTAACCTTAGTAGTTGGCAGCCACCCTGTGAGCATGAGGACCATCCAGTATTAGGATGAAGAAGACATACAAATGAGGAAAGAGTAGAAATGTAAAGAAACCAGCTTTTGGTGATATGATTGAGTCATGGGACCAAACCAGTGCTAAACCTGACCGTGCGGGTATTTATATTTTTAAAAGTTGTAAATTTACCTGGGTCCAAAACAATAAAACATTTTTATTGTTTGGGCCAATTCAAGCTGCGTTTCTTGTTATTATCAACTGAAAGCCTTCTGATTAATATGTTACTGATAATGTAGCCCTGGGAGTCCTTTCTAGATTTATCTCTGCCATTACCTGCATGTGCCAGTGGTGTAGCTTAAAACACTACTGGCCATTCTTAGAAATAAACTCTGTGCATTTTCACATAGACCTTCAGCATTCTACCTCTCTTTCTATGTTGTAAATTCCAACTCATCCTACAAAATCCAACCCAGTATCACCTCCTCTAAAACGATGCCTGCTCTCCTTTAGTCTATTCCAGGAAGAACTAATGGCTTCCTTCTTAGTGTCCCTCAAGTATTATCTATATACCCATCATAGAGCAATTTAAAGGCATTTGACAATAATAATTTAGCAGCTCTAATAGGGATTGTTCTGCTGTTCAATGTGCTTTGCAGGTATTATCTTGTTTAACCTTTATAGCTGTCCTATTATACTGACATTAATATGTCTTTTAAATATAAAGATATCTTAGAGACATAAAGAGACTTATCCAAAGGTCCACAGCTTCTAAGAAGGAGAAGCTGAGACTTAGGTCATCTAACTTCACAATCTGTGCTCTTAAGGTCTGTGCAGTTTTCTCATCCCTTCTTGTGAGTTTTTTGAAGTCAAACACTATCTTTCATTCATGGGTGCCTGAACAAATGCCCTAGGCACTCTGAAAATGCTAGTAGTATACATGAATGAATGAATGGATGGATGAATAGATGGATGGATGGATGGATGGATGGATGGATGGATGGATGGATTTAAGCCCTTCACATCACAGATGAGAAAACCAGGGCTCAATTTAAGTGACATGTGTTGTAGGCAAAAGTGCAGATGACCACTGAAATTTTTCTACAATATCTTGCCACCTTTGGAAGAAAATTATATGTTCTTTACAAGAAATTCCCAAAAGCAAGAGGGTAAAAATAAAGCTCAAAGATGTCTGGACTTTTTCTTTCTCACCCTGGAACCAGAGCATGTCCCTCTTAGGGTTAGGGTTAGGGTTAGGGTGGTAACCTGAATGAAGCAGAACATTCTCATCCCCTTCTCCAGAGTTCAGGGTGTATCTTCATTTTTTAACTCTTTTCAAATTGCTACTGACACCTAAACTAACTTGGTATTAAAAGAAAATAGAGCCAAATCACATTCAAAGTGTTCTGGATTGGGAGGCTTATTTATAACTACTTAGACATCAGGTTTCTAAAGAGGAAAGGGGGGGTGTTGAACACAAAATTCAGAAGAACATTTGAAATTAAGAAATAGAATCACATGTCATCCTAATTAGCCAGGAGTGGAGTAAAAATTCTGCACTTCTGTCATGTTGCCACCATGCAAGAGCAAACTGTGACATTAGTTTAATTACATAAATTTATGAGATAAAAAGAACAACTTTGATAATCATTCAGACAATACTCCTATTCAGTTTGCTGTGCAATATCTTTATTTAATCCTTCTTAAAGTATGTATTAGATTCATTTTTCAGGAAGCCTCAAACGTATCTGTATTTTAATGACTTGAGGGGGCACTTTTCATTTCCCTCCTCTGATTTCTTTAAATGGGTGTCCTCATCAAATGCCCATGCTCCATAAGCTTGTCCACCTGTGTACATTTGACACCAATGCAATCAGCATCACCGAAAGAAAGAGCATGAGAAAAGTCCCCCAGAAGTGATTCTCTTGGGGTTGACTCACGTCATGAGTCATAATTCTTCTTCACCATTATCATAGTAGCTCCCATTTATTGACTATCAACTTGGTTTCATCATTGCATTTACTAAGTACAGTCATCTATCAGTATCTGTGGGGGATTGGTTCCAGGACCTTCCTCAGATACCAAAATCAGCAGATGCTCAAGTTCCTGACATAAAACGATGTAGTAGGTACATGTAACCTATGCACATCCTTCCGTATACTTTAAATCATCTCTGGACTACTTCTAATCCCAAATACAACCCTACATATTATTTCATTCTCATGGATTCAGTGGAGTACCTGGTGTGCAGCAAAATCAAGTTTTGCTTTTGGAGTTTTGTGGGATTATTTTTCTGAATATTTTCCATCTGTGGTTGGTTGAATTCATGGATGAGAAGCCTACTGATACAGAGAGTTGCCTGTAGCTTCCTCAATCATCTCTAAAACTCCTTGGAGAGTCACAGTGCCTGTCCTGCTCACACCTCCATCTCAAGGAAACTGCCCCAGCCCCACTGCCCAGGGACCGCCTTTGAGGTCACATGTGCCTGCTTCTTTTTTTGTTTTTTTTTTGTTTTTTGTTTTTGAGATGGAGTCTCACTCTGTTGGCCAGACTGGAGTGCAGTGGTGCAATCTCGGCTCACTGCAAGCTCCGCCTCCTGGGTTCACACCATTCTCTCGCCTCAGCCTCCCGAGTAGCTGGGACTACAGGCCCCGCCACCTCAACAGGCTAATTTTTTGTATTTTTAGTAGAGATGGGGTTTCATCGCTTTAACCAGGATGGTCTCGATCTCCTGACCTCATGATCCGCCCGTCTCGGCCTCCCAAAGTGCTGGGATTACAGGCGTGAGCCACCATGCCCGGCCCACACGTGCCTGCTTCTAGGGTTGCAAGCTTGACCTACAAACAGCTGACCCACAGACCAGCCAGGCTGGGATTTTGGTGACCTAATTAAAATATTAGCTTGGCCAATTACTTTCTCTTGGGGATTTTACCTAAGTGCAAAAAGGCCCCGCTAATTTTCAGTGACAGCTGAAGCAGAAAGGATAGATTATTAAACTGAGATTTTTAGCCTGGGGTCCACAAACCCATTTCAAATCTTTGTGAGATTTGGGGTTTGTATGTATAAATGGTATGAGCAGATTCACAAATTTGAGGTGCAAGTCAGGTCACACAACTTATTCACTGATTACTTGCTCAACTCCTTAGCAAAAGTTTCACTATCACCCTTTCGGGACCCCCTTACCCATGAGTAATCCAAGAACTCTGAGGTTCCGCGGTGCTGAGGGGCTCCCTCCAGTTCCCATACTCAAGCCAAGAAAACTGGAAACTGATCAGTCCACCGCTACTGACGCTCGCTGGTGCCATGCTGCGTCTAGGTCAAAGCCTGGTCTCCTCAGTCAACAGCAGATGTCATTGCTGTCCTGATGGAATGAGGCCTGTGTGGTTCCTGGACAGAGAACTGAAATAGTGTCTTAGAGCTGGCACAAGATCTCAGTGCTCCAGGGCACCACAGGGGCTGGGTCAGTGCCCGTCCTGCTGTCTGGTGTAATGTGGACCTAGGGTCCCGTCCTTTTATCTTCCAGGGAACAGGATCTCAAAATGCAAAGCATCCTATCTTCCTTCTCCTTGTCCCCATCGCAGGAGTACCTGTGCTTCACATACCCTTTTGAGTAAAACCCAAAGTGGTAACAGGGTTTTCTCTCTCCCCCGCTTTCTTTTTTTACGTGAGTCAAAGCTTTGTGAATTCAAGGTGGATTTCTGAAGCTTCACTCACCAACGCAGGGAGAAAAAAATGTTAAATCAACAACAAAGCTTGATCTTTAGATAAGCATTTCACTACCTATGCATTTATCTGAGAAGTGGGTCCCTAGTTCTGATGGGATTTCCAGGGGCATTCATGGTTCAGCAATAGATGATTAAGAGAGAGAAAGAATCAAGAACTGCTACTGTAGAGAGAGGCCCCAAGGGCATCCCCGAGGCTGTAAGGGACAGTGTCAGGAGGTGCCTGAGAGTGAATGAGGGGAGCAAGCCAGCATGCTGGACAGAGAGGAGAAAATGCCTGGCCTGTAACTGAGTCGCATGAAGGGGGTACTTGAGAGAGTGCCACGCAATGTGGCTGCGTCTCACAGACACGTCGTGGAGAGAATAAGGAATAAGAACTATAACATTCAATTTATACAAAGCTTGAAAACAAGCAAAATTAACCTACAATAACATAGGTTAAAAGAGTTATCTGGGAGGGTACCAGCCGGGTAGAGAAGGCAGTGCTGGGCAGGCTGTCTATCAGGGAGAGGGTTACTGTTTCTTAAAGGGCTAGCTGCTGATGATTTTAGGCTTGGAAGCTGCCAGGTCTCTGGGGCAACTACTCACACAGTCATACACAAGACATAAACAATAGGCGTGGTGGTGTTCTGATGAAACCACAAAACCAGTAGCAGACCAGATTTGGCCTGTAGGCCTGAGTTTGCAGACTCCTGATCTATATATCTATTAATATCTTGGTGTGGGGTGGTCGTTACATTTTGTATTCATATATAAAAATTCACTGAGCTTGTGAATTTCATGATTTAGATACTTTATTGTATGTAAATTATATCTCAGTTTAAAAAAATCTATTAAGAGATTAAGTTTAAAACAAAACAACAAAAATCTTTGTGGATTCCATGTAGGTATTTCCTAGAATGAACCAGGTTCTGCAATCCAGAACTCATCAGAGCCTCTGCTCTTGGGTTTTATGAGGTTGTCAGTGTATCCTCACACCACTCTGTCTTTACTCGAGCCAGCTCGAGTGGGCTTTGTGGCAGAGAAGCCCTCCCAGAGCTCCTTACCACCATTCTGTAGGGCAGCTTTTACCACCCGCCGTGAACGATGGACCAGGCTCCTGGGGTTAAATAATCTGCCCAGGATCACATAGCTCACACAGAGAATACACAGCTCCCACAGCTCAGTCCTTCCATATGACTTTAAAACTCTCTGGACACAAGTCCATCTTCCCCTGGGCAGTTACAGAGAAGCTGCATTTTCTAGGATTCGATTCAGCCTCACGTCGGAGTTACCTCATTGCCGCCTAGCCTTTGCATTCTCATGTTCCAGCTCATCGGTGATTGTTTGTTCTTGGTGCTGAACTTGACAGGAGATGAAGAAAAACACACAGCCAAAGTCAGAGAGCAGCAAACTCTCTCCTCCATTCAGTCTGTTTTCATGTTTAAACTGCACCGATTAAAGAAAATCATCTGAACGTTTTGTCCAAGCACTTGGCCGGGCTGGTGAGGGTCATCCCTGAGCTCCGTCCTCCCATGTCTGTAAGCCTTTGCTTACCCACATCCAATCTCACTGACCCCAGGATGAAGACAGAAGAGAGAAAAGGGATTCTGCCATTAGCCATCACCGTTAGGGTTTTTCAACATCTGACCATTAGGCCAGGTGAAAAAGAAGAAAAGCTGTTTTTCTGGGCACTTTGGGCCTGAAGAACTTCAGCTACTTAAATCAGAAGCAGAGGCTTTGTTGTTTTGGTTTTGTCTCTGTCATTTAGAGGGCTCAACCTGTGTCATGAAATGCAGCACTCTTACCTTTGTATTTTGCAGTTAAGTTGTGAGAAAGGCCCTCAAGTGGCCGAGAAGGTTGCTTGAAAGACGCACGCACCTGGGTGTCTCCAGTCATACTCACACAGGAAGGAGTGAGCAATGAGGGTTAAAACCATCCCCAGACAGGAGCACCCCCATGTCTCTTTGCCTCCCCATCCCCTGTGTTGGTTTCCTATGGCTGCTGAAACACATTATCTGAGACTTCGTGGTTTAAAACTACAGACATTTATTATCTTATATTCTTGGAGTCTGATGTGAGTGAGTCTCACTGTGCTAAAATCAAGGTGTTGGCAGGGCTACCTTCCTTTCTGGAGGCCATTTCTTACCTTTTCTGGCTTCTAGTGGCTGCCTGCCTTTTCCTGGGCTTATAGCCCCTTTCTCCATCTTTGAAGACAGCAATGTTGGATCTCCGCATGCCTTTCTTCCGCAGTCACATCTCCCTTGGACCGACACTCCTTTCTCTTCCATTTTTAAGGACTCTTGTGATTACGTCGGGCCCATATGCATAATCCAGGATAATAAAGTCAACCAATTAACTTCAATTCCATCTCCAAGCTGATTCCCTGTGCCATGTAGCCTAATGTATTCACAGGTCCAGGGATTAGGACATGGACATATTCTTTGCCTCCTGTCCCTCATGCCCCCACTCACCAGGGCTGATACCCAGCCTGTTCAAGACACACTCATTTTCCCTGAACATATATGTGCCAAACATAAACAACAACAAAAAGTTCCGTGGACTCCAGATAGGTAGTTCCTAGAATGAACCAGGTTCTGCAATCCGGAACCCAACAGAGCCTCTGCTGCTGGGTTTCATGAGGTTCTCAGTGTATTCTCACATCACCCTCTGTTTACTTAAGCCAGCTTGAGCGGGCTTTGCTGCAGAGATGGCATGTATGATGAGTTACCTGCCTATTTCAGAATCAGGATTGACTAAAATGTTTACTTACTTTCATTCAGCGAACCAAACAACACTAGAGTTTAAGGAGCTCAAGTTGCCACATTGCCCTTATTGCAGGGAGACGGCGTCCTTTGCCTGTAGTCATTCTCACAGTTCCTGCTTGTGTCTCACCCAGAACCCTGCCTTTACTGACCACAAATTGTCCTCAAACGCATTCTAGAAATTTCTCCAATCCTGTATCTAAATTTATGGTTCACTAAAGGGGAATGTGCACATCACATATGAAATATTTGAAATGCTTATTAATTAACATATCACAGCCTATGCAAATAACACATTACATTCCTTGCTATTTCTTCAATGACATTTGGAGTTTTGGCGGACAGAGCTACAAATATTTTTGTCTGGTCTCGCGGAGACATTCTATCATGGTTTAAGTACGATGGATGATTTACACAATAAAACCACAAAACCAGTAAGGAAATGAATAGGCTGACACACATGTGGGCACTCGTAGCATATTGAGAAATTTAGCAAAGTGATTCATGGTTAAGAGTTTGAAATCAAACTGCCTGGGTTCAAATTGTAGCTCTTCCACCTACTAGCTGTGTGCCTTAAGCAAGTTTGCTTACCTTTCTGTGCTTCATATTTCTCCTCTGCAGAATGAAGATAACAATACCACCTAAGTCATGGGCTTCTTATAAAAGTGAAATTAACTAATACACGTAAAGTGCTTAGAACCATGTGTGACACATAGTAATTACTCAAGGAATGTCAGTTCTTGTTGGTGTTATCATTAACATCATTACTATGTGGTAGACACAGGAGGCTCACTTGGTTCAGGTCCCCTGTCCTCCTGGAGCCTACAGGAGGAAAAAGACAGATAAGTAGGTAGGGAGGAAGTAGCCAAGGGAGGAAAGAACAAGTGCACAGAAATCGAAATGGGGATCAGGGAAGGTTTCTTAGAAGAGGCAGAATTTAAGCTGAGGCTGACGGGATACAAAGAACTTAGCCAGTGTAGCTAGAGCCAGAGGTGGAGGTGGGAGTGTTGTAGGAGTTGGGCACAAGGTCTGGAGGCCTCAGCAGGATGTTACCTGTGAGTTCCTACTGTGAGTACCAGTGTTGGGTGTTGTCAGGGCCTCCTGGGCCCACGGGAGCTCCTGTGGGGGCAGTTGCCACCTATTTCTCCCTTCCTCATCGGGTCTTCCCTGTATTTTTTGTCCACCTTTTTTTCTTTCCCTTCTTCATTCCTAAAGCCTTGGCCCTGACAGCAATCTCAGGGGGGACAGGTTAATGGCCTCTTGTCTAGATACAGTCCCATGGGGGTAGGAGGTGTGCACGGGCTAGATTGTCATCCTTCTGGTCTGGGGACTCTATGATCCCAGATCTTAAACACCAGACTCATCTTTCTCTGCAATATCGTTTCCAGTAGAGCAGTTCTGAACCATCAGTCACATGGAGGCTGTGCTGGTCTCTCTCCTATGCATCCAGCATCCTGGGACCACTTGTCCCAAAACATGAATAAAAACTAACTTATGTGAGTCCTGAAACTCTGGCCTCAGCTTGCAAGAAGAGGGTGTGTTAGAGAATTTTAGGAGCATTATAGACAGCACTAGCCTTTCTCTGGTCATCCTGACAAAGACCTCAACTCTACTGCTTTTTTGTTTCTGCTCTAGGTTTGATCTGGCTTTGGCCATTCATTTGGGTAGGGGCTGTCTGGAGTGCTGGAAGCACATGAGCTACAATCTTGTCCCTTGTATAAGTTGAACAAATCTTAGCAGGCTTAGTGTCAACTCTCAGAGCACTCCTTTTTCTCATTTGGAAAATGGGAAAATAATACTGCCTTCACACAATGGGATGAATCCAAAGCCCCGTGGCCAGCGCCCAGCATAGTCAGTGGTGGTGGTCTGCATCTCGTCATGTCCTCCAGGCTCTGTACATCTCATCTGCCCTCCCTTCTCACCCTCTCTTCTCTTACCCACTAGCCCTTGCAGCTAAGCTGAGCTACACTTTTCCTGCTTTCTGATTAGGTGGCAGCTGTCTGATCTTTAACTGGAACAATCTTGCTTATAGAATCTTTGTAAATTAGAAAACAACCAAGCAGTGCATAGCAGAACATTGAGCCACAGGACCTTGAGCCAAAGATCTCTGTGTCTTCGGTCGAGCAATATGAGTGTTCGGTCTCTAAATTTGTGATAGGACCTAAGAGGACTTTTGTGAAGATTAAAGTGAGCTGGTATGAAAGCTTCATGTACAGTGTATTGTTATGTT
Organism: Pan troglodytes; assembly: GCF_028858775.2. NCBI lineage: Eukaryota > Metazoa > Chordata > Mammalia > Primates > Hominidae > Pan > Pan troglodytes. The sequence goes on from NC_086015.1 coordinate 63,425,264, forward strand.
ATCATTACACATGTTATATATCATTACATACAATGATAATGTATTTTATCATTAATAACTACTGGCTGGTTTCTAGATGTTGTGGAGGAAGATGATTAAGTGTCCTCGCTGCTGCTTCACTCCCAGGAGAACAGCTGTGATCGTGAAGCAACTCTGTCATCAATTGGCATCCTCAGATCTGTGCTGTCCACAGTGGTAGCCACCAGCCATATGTGGCTGTAAAATTTAATTAAATTAAAATTCTGCTTCCTCAGTCATACCAGCCACTACATGGCTCATAGGTACAAATGGCTAGTGGGTACTCTATTGCTCAGTACAAATATGGAACACTTCCATTATCACAGGCATTCTATTGGACAGCTTTGGACCAAAGTATAAGTCCCCTCCCCTCATCTCTTTGAAGAGTTCCAGGAATGCCTGCAGTAAATTTTGGGGAAGCTACAGAGCCCACAAAGTATATATTTTGGGTTAGATCATCCCAAATAGCTCCTTCAAATTTACTATAAATAAAAAGATAAACATCATTGCTATGAAAACTGTTGTTAGAATGATGAAGGCAGGGGCCGGGGGCAGTGGCTCATGCCTGTAATCCCAACACTTTGGGAGGCTGAGTCGGGCAGATCACCTGAGGTCAGGAGTTTGAGACCAGCCTGGCCAACATGGCAAAACCCCGTTTCTACTAAAAATATAAAAATTAGCTAGACATGGTGCATGCCTGTAATCCCAGCTACTCAGGAGGCTGAGACATGAGAATTGCTTGAACCGGTGAGGCAGAAGTTGCAGTGAGCCGAGATTACACCAGTGCCCTCTAGCCAGGGTGACTGAGCGAGGCTCTATCTTAAAAAAGCAATTATAGGTGTACGTGTATATATATAATAAAAATAAAAAATAAATTTAGAAAAGAATGACAGAGGCTATTGACCTAGAGGAATGCTCATTACTTCTTACATATATGCCCTTTTTGAGACACCAGCAGGAATTTGGCACAGGGAGATAGTGTTATAGAAAAGTATTCAATTTAAAGCAGAGATCATCTGGAAACCAGAACATAACATTTTTGGCTGAAAGGGTGGGGAGTCTCGGGGGTGGGAGGGGGTGGGAATGGAGTCAACCAGCATCCCAGAAGTGGGCTTGGGTAAGACGGTAATTGGCCAGCTCTTACAGAAGTTATCAAAGAGAACATGAGATTTGCTGTAGCCTCTCTGCATAAGTCTAGGACCCCGAGAGGAGTTGGAGAATTACTGTGTGTCACCACGGGGTGTCCTTCAGGAGGAAAGGGCAGGCCTCAAGTCAGATGCCAGATGCTATAACCATCATTATCTGCAGAGGAAAATTGGGTCTGAAATGTCCCCCTGGGGAGCATGCTCCCTCCTTGTCTTCTGGCTAGACGTTCCTCCTGCAGGGAGGCGAGGCTGAGGACTGGGACAAAAATACTGCAGTTCAGTGCTGTTTCCCACTAGAAAGGTCACGGGTGCAAAACAATGAGTCCAATTTAAGTTTGCTGGTCTTCAAGTATATATATTGTTATTATCATTATTATTGTATTGCCATAGATTGTACTGGTAGTATAGATTGCTTAAAAGAAAATGAACTTTGATAATCTTCTGTAATGACAATAATACCTACCTAATACTACTACTAATAATTAATTATAAGGGTTAATTGAGGGATGTATAATAAGCTCAGGCACTGAGTATGGCATGAACTGAACACATATAAAAATGTTAGCTTGAATAATAAACACTATGCATATTTATTAGGAGTAAATATTAATGTCTTTTAGCAATCTTCATAATTAATTTTAATATTTTGTTAATAAATTACTAATAATTCAATTTTCTAATAAAATATTCATATTAATAATAAAATAAATAATAATGTGATTAAATACCAGTTAAATATTAGTAGTATTTTGTTATTCCATAAATGTCTATGAAGTGTTACTTGCTGTCAGACTGTGTTCTAAGCCCTGGGGTAACAGGTGCATGAGACAACGCCCTGATCTCAGGAAGCTTATGCTTGAGCAAGGGGAAACTGCCTAGTAAGAGAATTACAGATAGTGATACATGCTAATGAGAGTAACTAAGCAGGTGGGGGGCTGTCACAGGCTATTTCCTTAGTGGAAGCAGGGAAGGCTTCTCTGAGGAGGGGACATTTACATGACCCTCTAGGATGAGAAGGAGCCATGAGATGTTGTGAGGTGATTTCAATGCTTTGGACGATAAGCATCAGAAAACTCTTGATTCAAATAATTTAAATGATAATAACATTTACTGTTTCACATTACAAGAAGTCCCAAGGTAGGAAGGTTCTAGGGTTGTCTAACTCGGGGCCCATCCACAGCACGAGGACACAGTTTCTTCCATCTTTCTGCCTGCCCATCTGCAGGGCACCCTGCAGCCTGTAGCCGGGCCTCAGCCTGGCTTCCCTCATGGCTGTCAATAGTTGCCAACATCCCATCTGAAACAACATCCAGAGGAAGAAGGGAGAATTTCCAGAAGTGTCCAGCACATTGACTCTCGCATCTCATTGGTCAGAACCGGGCCAAACACCCACCTTTAAAATCACAAGCAAGAGAATGAATCACCATGATTGGCAAGCTTTTTCTGTAGATTGTTAGATAGGAAATATTTTAGACTTCACAGGTCAAGAGGCAAGATTGAAGGTATTATGTAGGCACTTAAATAATAAGAGAGAAAATAGATTTCCACAAAGTTTTTATTGATGAAATTCAAAATAGAATAGTTGAATATAATTTTTTTCAATGCGGGCCTATTAAGAAGAAGAATGAGTTTCTTTTGGAGGGAATAGCATTTTTTTAATCAGGAAAATAAAATTTTGCCTAATTGGAGGTAAAAGTGTTCTAACATTTTATCTTTTTTTTTTTTTTTTTTTTTTTTTTTTTTTTTGAGACAAAGTCTTACTCCGTCGCACGTGCTGGAGTCCAGTGGCATGATCTTGGCTCACTGCAATGTCTGCCTCCTGGGTTCAAGTGATTCTCATGCCTCAGCCTCCTGAGTAGCTGGGATTACAGGCGCATGCCACCACACCTGGCTAACTTTTGTATTTTTAGTAGAGATGGTCTCTCACCATGTTGGCAAGGCTGGTCTTGAACTCCTATCTTGAACTCCTGACTTTAGATGATCTGCCCCTCTCAGCCTCCCAAAGTACTGGGATTACTGGCAAGAGCCACTGTGCCCAGCCCTAACTTTTTATCTAACTGGGGGGTCAAAGTTATTTTCCTATCATTAAAAATAGATTGCAACTGTTCATATATTAATGCTGATCTATGATAAGATTTTACATGTTTCATTTTTGAAAATGTATTTACACAGAAAGATACATGTGGTACCACTACTCATTTCTACTGTTGCAGTGTGAAAGCAGCCAGAGGCAAAAAGTAAATAAATAGGCATAATTGCGTTCCAATAAAGCTTTATTTATGGACACTAAAATTTGCAATTCATATGATTTTCATGCACAAAATATTATTCTTTTGGATTTTAAAAAATGCATTTAAAAATGTAATATGCCAGGTTTGTCCCTAGGGCCATAGTTTGCAGACTCCTGCTCTAGACTAATCAGGATTTCCCCTGAGTCATGAGAAGAAACTTTGCCTGTAAGGATCAGGCTGGAAAAAGCATGTGAGTAAGCATACAACAGTGTCAACTTCAAGGGAAAAGAAGTCTCCAGGCTGAGGGAACAGCCAGCGTAAAGATCCCGAGGCAGTGATAAGCCTAGAAAGTATGATCCTTAGCCATGAGCAGGGAGGAGGAGGAGCTGAGAGGCCCGAGATAAGGGTTGGGATCAGGTGCTAACTTCCAGAATGTGGTGTGAGGAGCACCATAGACCCTCTCCCTGGCAAAATAGTAATAATTGGTGAAAATTATTGTAAAGAACGAAAACCAACCATTGAAATCCTCTGAAAATTGTCCTAAGGATACACAGCAAATAAGGAGGTATTTGAGAAAATCTATTAAATCCTGGTAAGAACAATAAGAGTCTGTGGCACTTAAGCCAGGACCTACTCTCCCCTTCTTTCCCCCCGACCCCCCTCAGCTCTGTATTGCAGGGACTACCTTCTAGGCAAATATTGCCAAGATGCCCCGGCTCCCTTCCTCCACCTATCCCCCACTCATAGCACAGAGATGCTACTTCAAGTGTGGCAGCCTGAGAATCCTGGGGCCTGATTACCTTTCACCCAGCTTGCTTATGGGGAGAAGTTCCATGCCAGGAGAGAAGTTTCATGCCCAAAAACCAGACGCCACCACCCCAGTCCAATGCCCTTCTCATAAAGCCGAGGTGCTGCTCCGGAAGAAGTGGACCACTGTCTCTGCCCCCAGCTCTGGGCAAAGGACTCAAAAAGTTTGCCCAAGAGGAGAGGCAGGTCATAAGGAAAGAGCTCAGGAGTTCTCTGCAGATGAACTAACTTTATTTGAAAAAGAATGTGTGGGTGTTAAAGCTAAGAATGCTGTATTTCCTAGGGTTACAATAACAAATTACCACAACTTTGGCTTAAAGGAGCATAGGTTTATTCTCACTGGCTTCTTGATATGGTTTGGCTCCGTGTTCACACCCAAATCTCATCTTGAATTGCAGTTCCCTAATCCCCATGTGTCATGGGAAGGACCCGGTAGGAGGTAATTGAATCATGGGGGCAGTTACCTCCATGCTGTTCTCATGATAGTGAGTGAGTTCTCATGAGATCCGAGGGTTTTATAAGGGGCTTTTCCCCCTTTTACTCAGCACTTCTCCTTCCTGCCATCATGTGAAGAAGGACATGTTTGCTTCCCTTTCAGCCAGGATTGTAAGTTTCCTGAGCCCTCCCCAGCTATACACAACTGTGAGTCAATTGAACCTCTTTCCTTTATAAATTACCTAGTCTCAGGCAGTCCTTTATAGCAGCATGAGAAGGGACTAATACACTTCTGGAGGCCGGAGGTCTGAAATCAAGGTGTCAGCAGGGTGTGCTCCTTGGAGGCTCTGAGGGAGAATCTGTTCCTGGCCACTTCTAGCTTCCAGTGGCTGCTCAGAATTTCTTGGCATTGCTTGGCTTGTGGCCCTGTCACTCCAGTCTCTGCCCCCATTTTCATATGTTCTCTGTGTGTCTGTGGCTAATCACTCTCTGCCTGTCTTTCTTTGTGGTGTGAATCTCTTCTACTTTATCCTACTTAGAGTTCCTTGAGTATCTTGTATGAATAAATTCATGTTTTTCATCAATCTGGAGAATTTTTCAGCCATTATTCTTCAAACATTCTTTCTTCCCCTTTATCTGTTCCCCTCTGAGACTTCCAATATGCATCTGTATAGATAAATCAGACTTCATAAAAATTAAAAATATTTATGCTCAAAGGATATTATTATATCAAGAAACTGAAAAGACAGCCCACAGAATGGAAGAGACATTTTAAAATCATATATCTGGTAAAGAATGTGTATCTAGAATTTAGAAAGAACTTTTACTACTTAATGATAACAAGATAAATAATTCAATTTAAATATGGGCAAAAGATCTGATTAGATGTTTTTCCAAGGAAGATGATTTACAAATGGCCAATTAGAACATTAAAAAATGCTCAATATCATTAGGTATTGGAAATAGAAATCAAAGCCATGGCATTTCACACCAAATAGGATGGTTATAACCAAAAAGCAAAATGAAGGTGAGAACATGAAGAAATCGTAACCCTCCTACACTGTTGATGGGAGTATAAAATGGTGCAGCCACTTTGGAAAAACAGCCTGAAGTTTCTTCAAAAAGTTAAACATAGAGTTACCATATGACCCAGCAATTTCCCTTCTAGGTTTACACTCCAGAGAAATGAAAACATGTCCACACAAAAACTTGTTCACAAACGTTTCTAGCAGCATTGTTAATAATTGCCAACAGGGGGAAACAACCCAAATGTCCATCAGCTTGTGTATGGAGAGACAAAACGTGGTGTATCCATACCATGGAATATTATGAAGTATTGATATGTATTAAAACATGGCTGAAACTTGAAAACATGACACTAAGTGAAAGAAGCCAGTCACAAAAGACTAATGTATAATTCAATTTATATGAAATGTCTGCAATAGGCAAGTCTATAGAGACAGAAAGTAGATTAGTCAAGGGCTGTGAGATTTGAGGAAATGAGGAGTGCATGCCGATAGGTTCAGGGTTTCTTTTAGGGTGACAGAAATGTATTAAAATTAATTGTGATGGTGATTCCATAACTCTGCGTACATACTAAAACCAATTGAATTGAATGCTTTAAATGGGTAAATTGGATAACATGTGAATTGTATCTCAATAAGGCTGTTATTAAAAAAAACAAAAAACTGGGCATGGTGGCTCATGCCTGTAATCCCAGCACTTTGGGAGGCCAAAGCAGGAGGATCACCTGAGGTCGGGAGTTTGAGACCAGCCTGGCCAACGTAATGAAACCCTGTCTCTACTAAAAATACAAAATTAGCCGGGTGTGGTGATGCATACCTGTAATCCCAGTTACTTGGGAGCTGAAGCAAGAGAATCACTTGAGCCTGGGAGGTGGAGGTTTCAGTGAGCTGAGACTGTGCCACTGCCTGGGCAACAAGAGTGAAACTCCGTCTTAAAAAACGCAAAAACCAAAAAAGATGAGACTGGAAAACTCATCAGAGAAGGGCCAGCCAGGTCCTCAGGGGAGTGTGGTTTTACTTTAGGTAGAGCGAAAGACATCAGGTAGAGCAAAAGACATTAGAGGTTTTGGAGCAGAAAGTGATATGATCTGATTTATGTTGTTAAAATGTCACTTATTACTCCTTGCTCATATGAAGAACGTTATTCCCAATGTTACTATTCTCTTGACTCTGCGGTTTGAGTGTAGTGAATTCATCAAATGCTAGCTCTGTGACTTCCAGGACACCAATGCCTGTTAAGTGCTCACACACTAGAAGACCAGGGCCAAATCAAGCTACAAGGAGATCCCAAGCAAGGATCAGCCAGGGCCTCCTCCCGCTGGCTGTGCCTAGACTGGCTGTGCCACATGCCCAACCTTTCTGTGGTTCATGAGCAATGCACAACAAATCTTATCGTAGGAACATTCTTCCATAACTTCAGCCAGCCTGTCCTCTGCCATTTGCTTTTTTGTCTAACCTTGATCATGGAGGAGAAAACCTTCTGCTCTCATCAGAGCCATTCCCCAAGTCAGGTTACCCCACAACATAGAGCAGCCTCATCCTTTGCGACTAGATTTCTCTCATAAGCTCCTGTACGTCCTCAAAGAATCCTGGTTCCTCAATAATGGAAGTTAGCAGTTATTCTCAAAATGAGGGAGTGCTTCTAAATGAGAATTTCCTCTGTGTGTGTGTAAATAGTCTCAAACAGCTTTTATATATGAGGTCTGGCAGCTGCCAGCAAGGAAGGAAGCAAACATCTCATTTTGCAGTTAACCTGTCTCATTACATCATTTGTTGGCAGCCTTCGATGACATTTGTTCTGGGAACTAGACATACGTTTTTGAAAAGGTAAGGACTCTTCCTCCAGATATATTGATGGCAATGAGATCATGACATCAGAAGCTGGGGTTGTAATAGTAAAACCCAGCATCAAAAGTTTAGGCCAAAGGTCAGATGCTCAAAAGCCTTCAGGGCCAGAAATAAAAATAGCGTGTAGCTCCTTTCTATCAAGGCAGAAGAGAGCTGTGGTCACTGAGAGGTTGTGGCTCAAATGCATTCAATGAAAACTTTTTAGATAGTATGTTTGTTAAGCCTAACCCAATTGGTAGACCCATTGGCCTCCAACTGGTAAGTCATATGATGGGCTTACTGAATCACTTTTAACCTTGAGACTATTTTTCAGAACACAGAATTCCCCAGGTCTACTCTCCTAGTCAGAGTAAACCTGGGCAGTTTCCTCAGACAGAGCTCTCTCTATGGATGTTGACTTATTTTGTTTAATTAAAAGTAATAAACCCTCCTGATCCCTAGATGGTCTCTATATGGCAACAGGCAATAAAGATGGTGATGGTCCTGTGTTTCCTATGCATCAGGCACTGGGCTAAGCACTTTATATGCTTACTTCTTTTAATGCTCACAAAACAGCTACCACAAGAATCTTGTATTTAACTGATGAGGTAACTGAAAGTCAGAGAAGTTAAGTAACTTGTCTAAAATCACACAGCTCTATAGCTTTCAAAATCCTCCGAAGAAAAATTATTATTTAAGAAAAAGAAAACCTAATCCTTTAGTATCAACTTATTTTGTGGGTTTTAGAATGTGCCCCAAGCATTTGCATGAATTTCAGTTTAAATTTTCAATGTATGCCCATATATATAAACATTATATTTTATTTTATTTTATTTATTTTATTTTATTTATTTTATTTTATTTTATTTTATTTTATTTTATTTTATTTTAGACAGTATCTTGCTCTGTTGCCCAAGGCTGGAGTGCAGTGGCATGATCTTGGCTCACTGCAACCTCTGTCTCTTGGGTTAAAACAATTCCCCTGCCTCAGCCTCCCGAGTAGCTGGGACTACAGTGATGTGCCACCATACCTGGCTAATTTTTGTATTTTTAGTAGAGACAGGGATTCACAATGTTGGCAAGGCTGGTTGTGAACTCCTGGTCTCAAGTGATCCACATGCCTCAGCTTCCCAAAGTGCTGGGATTACAGGCGTGAGCCGCCACACCTGGCCAAACATTTATTGAAATGTGCTTTTAGGCAGGGCACAGTGGCTCACGCTTGTAATCCCAGCACTTTGGGAGGTGGAGGTGGAAGGATCACTTGAGATCAGGAGTTTGAGACCAGCCTGGTCAGCATAGTGAAGCCCCCATCTCTACTAAAAATACAAAAAAATTAGCCAGACTTGGTGGCGGGCACCTGTAGTCCCAACTACTTGGGAGGCTGAGGCAGGAGAATCACTTGAACCCAGGAGACAGAGGCTGCAGTGAGCGAAGATCATGCCACTGCACTCCAGCCTGGGTGACAGAGTGAGATTTCGTCTCAAAACAAAAACAAAAGCAAACACACACAGACACATACACACACACACACACACAGAGAAATGTGCTTTTTAGGATGGTAAGGATAGTAAAACAAACAAAAAACAATGAAAGATGGGGCAGAATAGGAATTCTATCACTAGAACTAAACCAGAATTTTCTAGATGCTGGTCTAAAACAGGGGTTACGAACTATGGCATGTGGCCAAATCCAGCCTGCCACCTGCTTTTGTAAATAAGGTTTTAAGAAAACACCTTAAATGATGTATTATCTATGGCTGCTTTCCCATTACAACGGCAGAGTTGGGAGGTTGTGAGAAAGAATGTATGTTCCCTAAAGCCAAAAATATTTACTACTTGGCCCTTTACAAAAAAAGTGTATTAACCTTTGATCTATAACAACTCATACTATAAACATAATGCACATATCATTTCCACAAATTCTATAATCACGCCTGCTGTGTTTCCCCAGGTTTTGGCAATGAAGCAAACCACCAAGGCCTTAATGTAATTCTCATCTTACCCCCTGAAATGGGTAAAGGTCTTCCTCTTTTCTTTTAACTGGGTAGAGTGAACCTGCATTTAGAGGGCCCAACCTGCTTGCCAGGGCACAGAGCCAGAGGGGAAACATGGAATCATAATGATGCCAGTGATCCCCAAATGGCTCACCTTCCCTGGCTTAAGCTTTAGCACTGTGCTCAGAGCCTTGCAAAAAGCATCTCTGGGAGTCCTTGAAACTGCCTTCGGGGTAATTACTGTTATTACTCCCATCTGATAGATGAGAAACTGGGGCCTCAAGGAGGAAATTGCCCAAGATCACACAACCTTCGTCTGACCCCAAAGAGAGTGGTGTTCATGACTATATAATATCATGGCATCTTGAGCAAGAACTTTGCCTTGGGGCCTTCCTCAGGGAAGTGTTGGGCTAGAAACAACAGGCCTGGCTGCTGTGAAGAAAGGAGTCTCCTGTGGCCACAAAGGAAGAAGAAGGAGGGGTCTGGAGAGCCTCTGGATCCAGGGTTACTTGCTAAGGCTGAAGTCCGAGATCCCTCTTGGACCACTCGTACCTGAATTGCTCCTGGACCTGCTGGGTGCCAGGTGGCATGGAGCTTCCCAGCCTTCACCCAGTTTGTTGACTACCAGGTGAACTCAGTTTCCAACTGCAGGACATCAGAACAAGATTCTGAATGAGAACGTGTTCCCCCAGGTGAGCCATATGTAGACGAATGCTTGGGATGCTGGGTAGATGTTGAAAAAAAGTTTTGCCCAAAGAAAACCAAGTAGACACAGGCTGCGTTTCGTGACCAACGACAGCAGTCTGGCAACCAGGCCGTCTTTCTGAAAATGGGAATATGGTGAGTGGCCAAACTTTGCTCTCAAAGTAGAGAATGGAAGTGTTGGGAAGGAGATAGGAAAGGAAAGGAAGGAGACAGCCAGGTTTCCCTGGTTCTTCCGTCTTTAGCAGTAGCCCACCTAGTATGAGCACTGTTCTTATGTGGTAGGCTAGGTAATTCCACTCCCTTTCCCCCAAATCCCCCCAAAAAGATGCCATATCCTAAACCCTGGGACCTAGGACGATGTTATCTACAGGGCAAAGGGCATTTTGCAGCTATGGTTAAGGTTATGGGTCTGAAAGTGGAGGAGATTACCCTGGATTATCTAGGTGGACCCAATCTAATCAGATAAAACCTTGAAGGCAGAAAATCTTCCCTGGCTAAATTTAGAGAGAGGCCATCAGGTAAGGAGAGGCAGGAGAGATTGGGGGCTTGAGAGGGACTCGGCTGTCTGTGGCCGGTTTTCAGAACTAGGGGCCAGGAGCTTAGAAGTGCAGGTGGCCTCTAGCAGCTGGGAATAGGCTGCAGCTGACAGCGAGGAAACAAGGAGTTCAGCCCTAAAATTATAAGGAACTGAATTCTGCCAGCAACGTGAATGAGCAAGGGAACAGGGTCTCCTCTAGAGCCTCCAGAAATGAGTGCAGACAGCCCTGCTAACACGTTGATTTTAGCCTAGTGAGACCTGCGTTGTGCCTCTGCCCTATAGAACTGTGAGATAATATGTGTGTGGTGGTTTTAGCCACTAAGTTTGTAGCCATTTGTTATGATAGCAATAGGTAACGAATACATCTTATGAATGAAAATGTGCTGGTTAGTAGCTGGTTAGAAAGTGGCCTAGGTGGGAGGAATTCTGGGAGGAAGAAGCTGGAAGAGCAGCTTCATTTTGAGCCCCTTGGGAAGAACAGGAATATACAGGTTGTATTATCTAATCTCATGACAGAGTTTTGCCCAGAGAAAACCAAGTAGACACATAATCTTGAGACATGTTCCCTGTTTTCATGTTACCTTGCTTACTCTGTACCTACCCCTAAAACAGGAAACAGAAAGGAAACAGAGGACACTCCAAGGGGAGCTTTCCTTGACTTGCTCTCAAAATGTATGTGAAATAGCGGGACGCCTCCCTGACTGTAGAGAATCAGTGCCAGGACCCTAGAGCTTTCTACTTGTGGGCATCAAACTTTTTAGCTACAGTAGTGTCAGACTGGGAATAAGCAGTGGACTGTTTTTGCCCTGTGGTACAATCCGGGCCTCTCCATTTCACAAGGTACAGCTCAAGCCACTAAGGGTCTGAGTGCACCATGTGCGCAAACCAGAAATTCTGCAGCAGTGCTGGAGGGAGGGAGTGGTGGCTGTGGGTGACTTGCTTCTGTCTTCAAATTTTTGTTCTCTTCTCCTGTCTAGTCCTCTTGAGTTATTAGAATCATTGCCTTTGTTTCTTCTCTGTACTGTGCTTGTCAGGCAGTGTTCCTTTTCCAAGAAGGGGAATAAATGTATTGTTTAATTTATGAGGATATAATACTATAATAGTATATTCCTTTGCCTGAAATGTATTCTTAAGTATTACCTTGGTCTGTGCTTTAATTGAATTGGATAGAGACGGCACACTGCAATTGTTAAGGTTAACGACCCAGTGATTTACAAGACAAGGCACATTTACTGGCAAATAGATTTTAGTAATTGTTCCGCTCCACGGTGAGAATAACGGTTTGTGTATTGATTCATCATGTCTTGGAGTTGGGGCTCGCTCAGAGAAGACAGAGCCCAGGGTCTTGTGGCAGAGGCTGCCTAGGATCGATGAGATTAGCAGACCCCACAAGCTCGGCTTGCTAAGAGTAATTTTGTTCAGGAAAACCCTCAGGTGCCCTCAGGTGAAGTGAATAATAATTTTATAACAAAGATGGCTCACAAGTGCTGCAGGTACCAGAATTTAAAAAAAAAATAAACACACAAACCCCACGAAACTAATACAGGCTTATTTTTTCTGCTTTTATTGAGATATTATTAGTAAATAAAAATGGTATAATTTATGATGTTTAATGTGATGTTTTGATATACATATACGTTGTAAAATTACCACAATCAAGCTAATTAACACATCTATTACCTCTCATAGCTGCCATTTGTGTGTGTGTGGTTAGAACATTTGAGATCTCAGCAAATTTCAAATATACAATATGTTATTATTAACTATAGTCATCAAGCTGATAACTTGTAAATGAAAGTTTATACGTCTTGACCAACATCTCCCCTTTCCTCTCACTCTAGTCCCTAGTAACCACAATTCTACTCTGTTACCGTGAGTTCTACTTTTTATTTTATTTTTTTAAGGTTCTACATATGAGTAAGATCAGGCAGTATTTGCCTTTCTGTGCCTGGCTTATTTCACTTAGCATGACGTCCTCCAGGTTCATCCTTGTTGCAAATGTGGCAGGTTTTCCTTCTTTTCAAAGGCTGAATCATACTCAATTGTGTAAATGTACCATATTTATCCATCATCTGCCAATGGACGCTTAGGTTGTTTCCATAGCTTGGCTATTGTGAATAATGCTGCGATGAACATGAGAGCGCAAATATCAATATAGGTTTATTTTTGTTCTATGAGAGATGAGCACACTTGATACTCAGAACATTTCCACTGGGGGATTCAATTTGGCATTTTTAAGGGGAAGGGATAAATAAAACTTGGGGAAAATATCCTCTAGAATGGTTTGATCTCTTTTAAAGAAATTTAATTGTGTTTGGACCCAGGATGTAGGTCCAGTTATCAGGTTGATTAAGCTTATTTTTCTGATGGCTTGCCTCAGTATGGATTGAGAGCCACAGAATCATCTATGGGAACCTGGTCACTCCAAGCATATGTCAGTAAGTCTGTGCCCTTTTATTTTCTTGTACTTCTCTAAGACTACGGGCAAGAGGCTGCAATTCTTTTTCAAGGGCATCTCCAATTACCGCTCATTAACTCTGAGAAAAGCTCAAATAGGGAAGACAAAGAGGATTGGACTGAGGACGCTGGAGAGTGAAGACAAGACACTGAGCTCCCCCACCTCACGCACTGCACAGGGCTTCTAATCTCGGCGACCACATGGGAATGAGGCCCTGCTTCCCTTAGGTCTCTGCTGTCCTCAGGGAAAGTGAGTGAGATGAGTCAAGGCACAAGAACAGCAAGACTCCTTGTATTGTTTTTCCAAGTATGCTGTTTATATTGTGCATGTGTATATATGTAGATGTGATATATGAATCTGGAGATCTCATCTGATGGGATATGAGAAAAAAGTCCAGTTGTAGAAGACAGACCAGCACTGAGAGATGTCATTATTAAAAGATGAATGAAAGGCAGCTTTTCTGGCGGAATGTAATATCACACAAATACACAACACGGTTTTGTTTTTCTTTTTTAAACTCTTTAAATTGTGAAATATCATACTTTAAAACAAGCATTTACAGTTTATATTTACAGTTTAATTTAGAAAAAAACGTTTACCTATGTAACAAACCTGCACATCCTACACATGTATCCCAGAACTTAAAATCAGATAAATTAATTAAAAAAAAATACAAGCACCTGTGGACCCACCACCCAGTTTAAGAACTAGAACATGACCCATGCATTCTGTTCCCAGGGATTCTGTTCTGAAATCCTTCCCCAGGCATGCTGTCTCCCTCCGTCCCAGCAAGGAGTACCTCTGAATTTTCTGTAGTCATTTTGTTTTAAGAGATACATATCTTTACATAGCTCTAAAATTGTAGAGCTGTGTGTAGCGCCAGTTCATTCTTTTTTAACATTCTGTGTAGCTTTTCATCATATAAATATACCACAGTTGGGTTACCCACACTATTGTTGGTGGAAACCAGGGTCATTTCCAGTTTTCAGCAGTGCTGTGCATGTCTTGTGTCATACATGTACAAGAGTTCTCTCAGGTAGATATCTAGGATTGAGCTTGCCAGCTCACAGTTTGTATATATGTTCAGTTTTTACTACCCAATGCCAAATTGTTTCCTGAAGTGGTTGTACCGATTTTTACTCCCACCAGCAGTGAGTGAGAGTTCCCACTGCTTCATACTCTTGCCAATATTGGATATTGTTGGATTTATTGTGGTTTACTAACTGATGGTACAAAGGATATTTTATTACAATGTTAGTTTGCAAATAGTTTAAATTGGTCATAAGCTTGAACACCTTCTCGTGTTGGATATATATGTTTCTTTTTCTGTAGAAAGCCTTTCTATGAACTTTTTCCTTTTTTCTTATATTGTGTTTTATTCTTTGTTATTCACTAATAGGAGCTCTTCACATATTCTAGATCCTTGCTGTCCAACAGAAATATAACGCAAGCCACATATAATTTGAAATTTCCTAGTAGCTACATTGAAGAAGTAAAAATAAACTAATAAAACTGGTTTTAATAATTCATTATTTTATGTCACTAAACTTAATCCAAATGTACCTAAAATTATCAATATAAAATTATTAATGAAGTCTTTGAAATTTAATGTGTATGTTATACTCATGGCAGATCTTATTCTGTGCCAGTCACATTTCAGTTGCTCACCAGCCACATGGCGACTGTATTGATCAATACATGTCTAGAGGCTTCTCCTTTGACAATTAGATTTTCTTCTAAATTGTAGCTTGTGCTCTCACTTTTTTGTGGCTTCTTTTTATGTGCAGGAGTGCTTCACTTGAACATAGCCCCATTTGATTAATCTTTCTTAGTGCTTTTTTGCATTGTGCTTAAAACCTTCTCTACACTGAGGTGATGAAAGTGTTGTCTTTTGTCCAGAAGTTTGAAAGTTTTGTCTTTTATGCTTACAGACTTGATCCATATGGACTTGAACTTTGGGTTTCGTTTGAGGAAATTTCAACTATCTATATGGATAACACACTGCTGAACTGCTCCTTCTTGGTCCACAGCTCTGCACGTAGCCCTGTCGTGAGTCAGGTTTCCACGACAGGCAAGGGTGTGTTTTCAGACTCTGTCTTCTGTTCCATTTGTCTCTTTGTTTGCCTCTTTCCAAATACCACACTGTCTTAATTATTATAGCTTTAAAATAAGCCCTGTTACCTGCTGAGGCAAGTCTCCTGGCTTGTTTCTCTCTTGGAGTTTCTTGGTATATTTCGGCCTTTGCTTTCAGATATAAATTTTAAAATCAGTTTGTCAGGGTCTGTGAAAATCCTTTTGTGGCCGTTCTATTCTGTTAGATGAGCTGTGTGAACTCAAATAAGTCACTTTGCCTCTTGGGCCTATCTTTTCATCTGTAAAATGACAGTTTCATTTTGATAGGAGTGAGAGTTTCATTATTAAATGATGTAATGCATGTAAAGTTCCCAGCACAGTGCCTGGCACCCAGGAAATAGTCAAAAAGTAAAGGAGTGGTTTTATTGCTGTTAAAGCTGAGATGTGGGGGCCTGTTGTGGAGAGTGCTAGAATCTCAAAAGACAGGCTGGTTTTTAGTTGTACAGAACTGCAGTCTAGGAACTGTAGACTTATTATCACCTTTGTCTTCACATTTTAGTGCAGGCTTTTGTGATTAATATTAACAATGCACGTGTATAGAACTTTATACCTCAAAATATTTTCACTCATTTGATCATATTTGGACTGCTAAGGAGCATTGAGAAGCAAGTAAGCATGCACGTATTTGGAAATACCTGACAAGCTTCAGCCAAGCCTTGGAAGCTATGTTAGGACAATGGGGTAAGAGGTTATAAGGATCAGACAACCACTCAGCTGCCTAGATGCCATCCATCTGCCAAGACAATTTGAAGGTGGAAGGGAGGGTAGGATTGCCAGAGAAAAACAGGACGTTCATCTAAATTTGGATCTCCAATTAACAGTCATTTTTTAGGATAAATATGTCCCACATATTGCAGGTATACTTATACTGTGACATTCATTTCTCTGAAATTCAGATTTAACTGGGCATCTGTGTTTTCACTGGACACCTAAATCTGGCAGAAGGTATTGCTGTTACTTCTTCAAATTAGAACTGTGCTCCAGAGTCTTAATGCATAAATTGCCCTGAGATGTCATGCAGTCTAGCTCCTTCTTTTAGCAAATGTGGAAATTGAGATCCAGAGGCTGAGTGGTTACGTGTGGAATCGGATGATTCCTGATTCTGCATTCCTTTTTATGCTTCTGAACGTGCAAAAATACACAGCCACCTTTTCATTGTCTTCTTTATCTTGGAGAGGTAGGGACGTCTACCACATTGACCACAACTCTTCATTGAGCCTTGGTTATGGGCAGTTTACATGGCAGGCCCTAGCCACCAGGCAAGTATCTGGTCACTCAGGGGATTAGCTAGGTCTGAAATTCTCAGGGTTCTAGAAGTATCATTCTGGACTGTAGCTGAAGGCCATGAGGCCACATAGCCAGGCTTTAGCACCTCCATTGAAATGCAGCCTTGTCAGAGCCGTCAGCTCCTGTGCTAGGGAACAATCACAGAGAAGCAGGCAAAAGCACAAAACTCTTCAGATGAAAAAGAATGAAAAACGATGAAGGGGAAGGAAAGAGTAACTGATGAGAAAAGATACTGCCACTTCTGACAACTGGAGGGGCTGAAGGGCCTAAATGCAGGGAAAAAGAGGGGTTCCACTGGGAGAGGCAAGTGGTACAACAAGATTTCATATCAGAATATTTTTTCTAAAATGAGGACTCTTAGACTGAGAAAGGACTCCCATGGGCCTCTTAGATTGATGAAGAGTCCCGTTGCTGGAGTCATTTTAAACCAGAACTGAACAAAGTGATTGAAAATAAACTGCAGGGAACACTTGCTTGGATATCTTCTGGGACAGACTTGATCATCTGATCAGTTTCTTCCTTCCCTCAATGCCTGTGAATCACTGGTTCATTTGAAAGCATGATAGTTAAAACTCTCATGGAACCAGAACTTGAGCATTTAATTGAAAGTAATTTTCATACAAGTGAGGCATGGTCTAGAAATTCATTTGTTGTGTGTGTATGTAATTTTTTTTTAAGTCCAAGATAAGGCGAGCAACTAGTTTCAGAATCCTTACTGGGCCAAAGCTTTGTTTCAATCTTGTTATGCTCTTACTATTTCTAACCTCTAGCTGCAAATTATTTTTATGTGACACTTATGTCCATTTGACTTCATTTTTCTAACTAAATAGCTTTTCAGGAAATAGATCTCCTGACTTATTTCAGAGCTCTAAATAAATATCCAGAGTATCTGTGTACTATAAAAACATTATAAAAACTCCTCTATGGTGCTGATCCAAGGCATGAAAATTGCCCTCCTGGTGTTCTATGCCAAGCCTGGTTGACCTTCCCAATTTTTCTGCTACAAATCTGAAAAACAAACTCAGCTGTCTGGAGAAACATCAGGCATAGGCATACATTAGATAAATGTTTGTGTTTTCCTTTCATCACGGACGACCTCGTAGGAGATGAATGACATAAACACTCTACCTGTTAGTAGACTTGGATTGCTGTCACATTATTTCCTGCATCAGTTCTAATACTCCTGGAAATAGATGTTTTTAAAGGCAATTTGGGCAGCAGTTATTATCTTTTGCTTTGCATCTTGCTTACCCTCCATGCAATGACTGACTAAATATTGTTGATTTTACTCTTTCTCCTGTAATCCTCTCCCCTGCATCCCCACCTCTCTAGCCCCACTGGCACTGCCTATGGCCTCCCTACCTCCCATCTCCCTGCTGTCTATTGTATATGCTGCAGCTACGTTTAGCTTCCCAGAGCAGAGCCTTGATCCTATCGCTCTCCTGCTCAAAACCTGTCCATAGCTCCCTGTTTTCTATGAGGCTTTCCCAAACATTAGTCATACCACCTCCATTATCTTTGCTATTTTCCCTTTCCATCTGTGCTGTGGTTTACTTCATATTTATCTTTAAATAGGCTCACTTAAAAAAATCTTAAATGTATTCTAAAGGGAAACTTTATCTCTAAGTAAATGGAAAACCAGTACCATCTATCATAATAGAAACTATAAAAATAAATGCAATGAAAACAAAAGTATTATCTTCCAGCAAGATAGTATTGCCTGAGGCTCAAGCCTGAAGCCTGATTTCTCTGTGTTTACAAAGGTGGGTGATGATTCAGTGACTGTTTGTCCCTCCAGATCTATTTTTCTCTCTTCTTCTTGCTGTCTGCCCAGGAGGCTGAGCCCGAGGACAGGTCAGTGAGTTCCCTTACTTTCTGGTTTCCAGCTAGCCTCAGCCTATGGCAGCCCAGCAGAGTCTAGGAAGGCGGGAATGATGGGTCCAGGGCTTTGTTCCCTGCCTCTCTCCCTGCAGGGTCACCACAGCCTGGCAGTATCCCCTGACAAAAGATTGCTGCCCATTTTAACATGGCTTGTTCTTAAACCCTCCCCTTGTCCCTTCAAGCCTGGAAATGGTGACAGCTCTCCCTTTACAAGCCCTGGGTCAGTGTGTTGCCCTTGTGGTTCCCCTGTACCCATATTAGCTGATTGTCCCTTTATGACACCCACTTGGATTATCCTGCTTTGATAGGTCATACGTCTCCTGTGGAGACCCTGACTAGTATAATTATCATGGATTAGTCGTTATAGATAGACCCACATCAACTGAGACTTTCTCCTTGGCTTCATCAAAGATTGAAGGGGAATTGATAGGTAGGCGGTCTCTGTACCACCTTACACCATGCATGTACACCAGTGAGTAACACGTGTGTTCCCCAATCTGGAGAATATCTTTCTATGGAATAAACCCCACCATCCTTTGTGTAGGATTCAAGCTGGACTGGAGTGCCACTCAACTTTCCCATCCTATTTCCTTCCACACACTCTTGCTTACCGACAAATAACCATGCTATTTCCTGTTCTTGCCCCGTAATTTCCCAACTTTCGTCTGTATTTAGACCATTTATTCTGCTTAGAAAGAATACCTCCTCCATCTCCTCATTAAATCTGGTCACGGTTCTGATGTTGCCTTCTCCATGAAGCCAACACTAACATGCTTGGCACTCTTAATATTGTCTTGACCTCCCCCAAACTCTGGGTATCATTTCCTCCATGTCTCCCATGGGGTGCAGGGTGGCAGAGGGTCAGACTTGCCCAGGCCCCTGGCTGAGCCTCACCTTGGAACCTTGCACATAGACCTTTGGCCTCTTTCTTTTTGAGATGGAGTCTTGCTCTGTTGCCAGGAGTGCAATGGCACAATCTTGGGTCACTGCAACTACAGCCTCCTGGGTTTGAGTGATTCCCCTGCCTCAGCCTCCCAAGTAGCTGGGACTACAGGTGCGTGCCACCACACCTGGCTAATTTTCTTGTATTTTTAGTAGAGACGAGGTTTCACCACGGTGGCCAGGATGGTCTCGATCTCCTGACCTTGTGATCCGCCCCCCTTGGCCTCCCAAAGTGCTGGGATTACAGGCATGAACCACTGTGCCCAGTGACCTTTGGCTTCTTTAATTCATCTCTGACACCCCATGGCCCTTACTCTGTGGAGGTCATCCTGTTCTAGCTTGTTTTATTACCATGACTTTTCTCTTGGATTATACCAAAGCCCCACACATTCATTTATTCATTTAACACATAATGATTAAACCTACAAAGTATTGGGTGCATGCTAGGTGCTGAATAGATAGTGATACACGAAATAACCTGATTCCTAGGCCCAGGGAGCTTACTACCTGAAGAAAACTATAGAAACCCTTTGAGACTACACCCTTGTCAAGAGAGGTATGAGCTCGAGAGTCCCCATCAATAATTTACTTGCACACACACATAATTGTATAGCAGCCACTGGTTTACAGTTTGTGATGAAAGTGCCCTAGTTGTTAAGAACATCCTTCCCTGGGAGATGGCCTCCATGAGGGGCAGTAGAGGAGAATGGTTAAAAGGCAAGTCAGGCTGTACTCACAGCTCTGATTATTCACTTTCTCAGCAAACACGGCACCTCTGAGCCTTAATTTCCTTAGCTGTAAAATGGGTTTGTTCTCTCCATATACTTTTCTCAGAGGTTTGTGAGGAGTCAAAATACTGCCTACAAAGGTTTGTAATGGTGCCTATCACAAAATAAGTGCTCAGTATATATCAGTGGTGGTTGTGAGGGGAGTGGCTATCAGCTTATGGAAGTCTAGACATTGGATCTCTAAATACAGGCAAGATTCGTATTTGCTTGGGACCATCTAGGTTCAACTCACATGGAAAATCTTCCAGGTGCCAGGGCTGTGATTGTAAACAAGCTGGAAGGAAAATACACAGTAAACACACCAGAGGAGGAGCTGTGGAAGGAGCTGGAAGGGGTTCCGAGCAAACAGGGACTGCCACAGCCTGAGGACAAGTCCACCCCAGAAACTCATATGTACGCTCTACTAAGATTCTGTTCTTGAAACATTTTCTTGTCTAGGAACACAGAGGATTATGTAGGTTCTCAACAGATATTTACTGTATTGAGTCCATTGTGTGTGCATAACACCACAGACCCAATTTAGGGATGGTGGTAGTTGTAAGCTTTATTAAAAATAGGCTATCATTCCTGCCTTAAGACAATTTCCAGCAGACACATTAATGTAGTGACTCATCTTTTTATCTTGATCAAAGGCAGGTAATTTATAACCCAGGGGACATTGTAGAAGTAACTACTATTTTTAAAATTACCAGAGGGCAGAAAAGTATTAGTTGGTGGGATTGTTTTGTGTCTTTCATCTTGGGTGACTAGATATACCTTCATTTCAAGGGGAGGAGGGTGGAGAGGACAAGAAGAGTCCCTATTCTGGCTTTCCAGAAAGAGCCTGTCTTCATGGAAGCCCATGGCTATACTTTGTGCTGCCGCTTTGTAAGAGGGAGAGACTGAATTTCCTCAATAAAAATCACAGCTGCCTCTTTAAACATCTACTTTGTGTGAGCAGAAATGAACAGATACTATATGACTTATTAGCTCTTTCTGACAAGAACCATCTGATGTAGGTACAGTTTTCCCCTTTAACACCCTAGGACCCTGAGGCCTAGAGAGTTCAAGTTCTTTGCCCAAGGTCACCCAACGGATGAATAGTGCAGGTGGAATCCAGATCCAGGTCTACTTGCCACCCAAGCTCACTTTTTATGCTATCTCACCTGCCTCTCCAGATACTTCTATGGAAGGTATTTGGTTAGGTTGATTTGACATTGTAAGTATCTGATCACATATTCCCTGGAATTCTCTATTCACTGCCACTTAGAACAATGACTATTATTCTCAAGATACTTCAGGCCCCCTGCTGTACCCTAAAGAGTCCTATAAAACATTAACAAGCAATCAATGAGAAAATTTGCATGTTTCAGTACAAGAAAGGGCTCTGAATCTCTTGTCATCACTCTTCTGTATCTCAGCACTGTCCATGTTTGTTTTTATATTTGCTTGTCTGTTCACCAACCATCTCTCCAACTAGATGGTAAACTCCGTGAGGCAGGAACAAAAACTGTGGTGTTCAGCTGTCTATACTGGGTGTGCCTAGCAATAAACATTTTATGAATAAATAAATTCTCTCTGAATGGGTAATCCCCACGTAATGCACATGATTTAAGTCTATTTACCAGAATTTTTGAGCAAATAGTTCTATCCTTTTTGACACATTTTCCACAGTTTGTATAATTTATTCATAGAATCCTTCTTAGACTACTAATAAATTCCTATGGGACATAGTCCTTTTATATGCAGAGGAATCTACCACCATGAAATGTTCACAAGAAATGACTTTTAAAATTTTATTTGTGGCCATGCTGATTATGAATTTCTGAATTATGTCTGGGCTGCTCTTTTTCTCGGAATATGCAAAGTGGGATACTGGCATCTCTATCTGGAGAGTTACAGCTTCTGAGTTAAAAGATGAATGGGAAGTAGCAGGAGAGGGAGAGATCAGAAATCTCCACTCCCTGAAACACAGACACTTCACATACCCAGGAGGTAAATTCCTGGCATGAATTGTAACAAGTATACACAGGCATTTGTGCATTGTTTGCTTATGTGCTAGATGACATGGCAGTCTATGAACAGGGGCCCCACATCTGCAGGCAGGACATTCAGCCCTGTGTCTTGCCACTACCATGAAATCTGATGTTCTTTCATTTTTGTTTTTCTATTCTGATGAGATTGAGGTACACTGACTCACTGGTAAAGAAGACAATTTATTTGTGAACTTGTAGTCACTCCATTTGACGGCCTCCCTCTACTCACTGAGGCACAGCACGTGTGGAACAGGAAAAAGGCCTCTGGAGAGCTTGTGTTCCACTGGTTTCTTTGACTTTTGCCAACCAACTTTGCAAATGTTCTCAAAAGGCATTCATTACCTCTGCAGGTGTGAAATAACTCTGCAGTTCAAGGGTTTGTGAAATCACGTGAGACAGTTGAAAGCTGTTCTGGCAAAGCGACCAGAGTCAGAGTTAGCTGTCACCAAGCCACATCCTGGCTTAAACGATGTTATTTATATCTAACTGCACTCGACTCCTCCCAAAGCCTTCTGCTGAGCACCAAAACCTCACCACGGTTTCACTCTTAGCCTTTCTTTTGTGTGAAGACAAAAAAGGTTGCTTTTATAAATCTCTGTTTGAGCCCAGATGGAGTGCATTTCATGCAGGAAAATGTTGCTTATAGTGAAGTGGATGAAATAATTGCTGGGATTTCTGGGCATGCTGCACAAACCCAGAAGACTGGAGGTGAACGGGCAGTTGCTTTCTCATTCCTTTATTTGTGACTCTTCCTGGAAAGAGGAAAATGTAGGCGTATGTAGATCAATGTGTCATTACAAAGGCTCAGTGTTCTTAGTCATAAAATGGGAGGAAGAACAGTACCCACTTCCCAGAATTGGTGAGGACCCCTGAATGGGTGCATGCCAGCTTCTCGCACAGCCCCACCAGGTAATGAGCTCCACTGTGTAGCCATCACTACTCAGAGTTAATCCGTGAAAGAGTGTGTGGGAGGAGGATAGGCCTTAGATTCCAAAGGGTGGAAATCAGTGGAAAGAGGCAGGATCTGATCATGCCTAGACCAGATGCTTCCAAGCCAGGCAGGCAATAGATGGTTAAAAGCCAAAATGCCTGCCCCTTTGGTGAAGGTTCTCATTGGTCTAAGGCATCCTGGCCAACTGACACATGATATCATGTAACGTGTTTTCCTGGGGCCCAGAAGCTTCTATGTGCAGCTTCTTTAAAGACCAAAACTGCAAGACTTTGAGTTTTGATATCTCAATGTGATTTTGAAAAAATCTTGGTAAAATATATATAACATAAAATTTACCATTTCTAAGTGTACAGTTCAGGGGTGTTAAGTATGTTTGCATTGTTGTGTACCCAACCACCTGAACTCTTTTCATCATGTAAAACTAAAGCTCTGTATCCATTACGTAAGTCCTTATTTCCCCTGGTTGCCAGGGAGACCCTGACAACCACAACAGTTTGCTTTTTGATGACCTTATTATTTGTTTTATATATTTTTGTGATTTGTGTTTGTGGGAGTTTTTAAACAGGGGTGGGGTGGAGGTAGATCTAGAACTTTTGTATTTTAGTGACCTAAATATGAAATCTTTCTAGAGTGGCAAATAGAGATATTTATTTCTCATGTCTGCCCTGGAAATAGAATTAATTTGCCATTTCAGAAATGAACCACATTGCTTTCGATATTTGTCAGACTTTTCAACTTCATTCCCACATTGGAAGGCTATATGGCTTGCTGGTGAGATACCAGCCATGGTTCGGCTGAATCACTGCATTAATGATTCTAAAGTATTCCCATCTAATCCCCTGTAGCTGAAGAGGATAAACACATACTGTCAAGGACTTGGGTCTGGGGGACTAGCAATAGGCAGTTTGTCAAATGCAAAAATGGTTTGGAAAGGTTAAGGTTTAGCTAAAAAAAAATTCACGCAAACTTTTCATTTATCCATGTTTCCTTTAATATTTATATTAAAATTGTTTAGTTACCCTTCAAACACATAAAACTCGTAAGTAAAATGGAGTCTGTAAGAAGATCTATATTGTCCACGTTTTCACTGACTCCCAGTATACCAATATAAAATATAACATATTTGAAATCTTAAATTATTAATCACCTTTTTACCCATGTTCAGATTAACTGGGTAATCTAAAAATAGGAGGGAGGACCTTATGTGCAATTTTTGGGAAAGTTCAGGAGCTTGCTCTTGAAGAGTTGCTGATAAAGTGTATAATTGTCCCATGACCAGCATCACATCCCAGGGGAGAGCCTTATGTTTGATTAATAAAAGAAGGCAGGATCTGGTCTCTTTTTAAAAAGACTCCAGCCTTAATTATGATTCATTTATTTAAAGATAGCCCCGGCCACCTAGTCTTATCTTGACTCTGAAAATAAACAAATATCACATGCTTCCAACAGGAAAAGGTTTGAATGACCTTTATAAGGCAATTTACCTTTGACTGGATAAGAAGAGATGTGCATTGTACTTTCCAACCACAGAGGTAAATTTCCAGCCCTCCTCCAGTGTACAGGATGAAGTAACACTAATTCTACCTAAGATAACATTCTTCATTGAACACATATATACAGATGTCGTACTATATATTAGGTGCTAGGACTATAGCACTATCAACAAACTATTCTATCAAGGCCTTGGTCTGATAAGATTCACATTCTTGGGTGGGAAAAATATGGCAAAAAAGTGAATACAAAAAATAATTTTAAAGACTGATATGTGCAACAAAGAAAATATATCCCAAGGGTATGACTGAGTTTGCCTGCTTTAATTGGGTGGTCAAGGATAGCCTTTCTGAGGCGGTGACATTTAAATGATCTTTACAACAAGAAGAAGCCATCATGTGAATATCAGGGAGAAAAGATTTCTAGATAGAGGGAACTACTCATTCAAAGGCCTTGAAATAGAACCAGCTTGTTTTGTTGTTTTGTTTTGAGAAGCCAAGAGAGTGGCAATACAGTTAAATCTTGAAGAGGAAGGGCTTGTGAACTCAGGGCAGAAGAGAGATAGACAGAGGCCAGAACATGTGGGATCCCAAGGCAAAAAGTTTGGCATTTATACCAACAGCAATGGGAAACCCTTGATGGAGTTTGAGCAAGAGAGGCATGATGTGAAGTCTTTGAGATGACCATACTGCTAGCTCTGTAAAAACAGACTTCGGGAGTCATTTGGAAGACTCTTACACTTGTCCAGGTGTAAGAAATCCTGGCTTAGACTAAGGTGGCCACAGTGAGAAGGGAAGGAAATGGCAGAGCTCAGGATACAACAGTAGAACTATAGTGGTTAATTTCATGTTAACTTGGGTGGGCCACAGTGCCAAGATATTTGGCCATCCATTATCTGAGATGATTCCGTGAAAGTGGTTTTTTGGATGAGATTTATTTTTATTTATTTTTTATTTTTTTTATTTTTATTTTTATTTTTTTGCTGCATTTATTTTATTTATTTATTATACTTTAAGTTTTAGGGTACATGTGCACATTGTGCAGGTTAGATACATATGTATACATGTGCCATGCTGGTGCACTGCACCCACTAACTCGTCATCTAGCATTAGGTATATCTCCTAATGCTATCCCTACCCCCTCCCCCCACCCCACAACAGTCCCCAGACTGTGATATTCCCCTTCCTGTGTCCATGTGATCTCATTGTTCAATGCCCACCTATGAGTGAGAATATGTGGTGTTTGGTTTTTTGTTCTTGTGATAGTTTACTGAGAATGATGATTTCCAGTTTCATCCATGTCCCTACAAAGGACATGAACTCATCATTTTTTATGGCTGCATAGTATTCCATGGTGTATATGTGCCACATTTTCTTAATCCAGTCTATCATTGTTGGACATTTGGGTTGGTTCCAAGTCTTTGCTATTGTGAATAATGCCGCAATAAACATACGTGTGCATGTGTCTTTATAGCAGCATGATTTATAGTCCTTTGGGTATATACCCAGTAATGGGATGGCTGGGTCAAATGGTATTTCTAGTTCTAGATCCCTGAGGAATCGCCACACTGACTTCCACAATGGTTGAACTAGTTTACAGTCCCACCAACAGTGTAAAAGTGTTCCTATTTCTCCACATACTCTCCAGCACCTGTTGTTTCCTGACTTTTTAATGATTGCCATTCTAACTGGTGTGAGATGGTATCTCATTGTGGTTTTGATTTGCATTTCTCTGATGGCCAGTGATGGTGAGCATTTTTTCATGTGTTTTTTGGCTGCATAAATGTCTTCTTTTGAGAAGTGTCTGTTCATGTCCTTTGCCCACTTTTTGATGGGGTTGTTTGTTTTTTTCTTGTAAATTTGTTTGAGTTCATTGTAGATTCTGGATATTAGCCCTTTGTCAGATGAGTAGGTTGTGAAAATTTTCTCCCATTTTGTAGGTTGCCTGTTCACTCTGATGGTAGTTTCTTTTGCTGTGCAGAAGCTCTTTAGTTTAATTAGATCCCATTTGTCAATTTTGGCTTTTGTTGCCATTGCTTTTGGTGTTTTGGACATGAAGTCCTTGCCCATGCCTATGTCCTGAATGGTAATGCCTAGGTTTTCTTCTAGGGTTTTTATGGTTTTAGGTCTAATGTTTAAATCTTTAATCCATCTTGAATTGATTTTTGTATAAGGTGTAAGGAAGAGATCCAGTTTCAGCTTCCTACATATGGCTATCCAGTTTTCCCAGCACCATTTATTAAATAGGGAATCCTTTCCCCATTGCTTGTTTTTCTCAGGTTTGTCAAAGATCAGATAGTTGTAGGTATGCGGCATTATTTCTGAGGGCTCTGTTCTGTTCCATTGATCTATATCTCTGTTTTGGTACCAGTACCATGCTGTTTTGGTTACTGTAGCCTTGTAGTATAGTTTGAAGTCAGGTAGTGTGATGCCTCCAGCTTTGCTCTTTTGGCTTACGATTGACTTGGCAATGTGGGCTCTTTTTTGGTTCCATATGAACTTTAAAGTAGATTTTTCCAATTCTGTGAAGAAAGTCATTGGTAGCTTGATGGGGATGGCATTGAATCTGTAAATTACCTTGGGCAGTATGGCCATT
The DNA here is from genome assembly GCF_028858775.2 of Pan troglodytes. Lineage (NCBI taxonomy): Eukaryota > Metazoa > Chordata > Mammalia > Primates > Hominidae > Pan > Pan troglodytes. The sequence continues at coordinate 63,452,530 of NC_086015.1, forward strand.
TTCACGATATTGATTCTTCCTACCCATGAGCATGGAATGTTCTTCCATTTGTTTGTATCCTCTTTAACTTCCTTGAGCAGTGGTTTGTAGTTCTCCTTGAAGAGGTCCTTCACATCCCTTGTAAGTTGGATTCCTAGGTATTTTATTCTTTTTGAAACAATTGTGAATGGGAGTTCACTCATGATTTGGCTCTCTATTTGTCTGTTGTTGGTGTATAAGAATGCTTGTGATTTTTGTACATTGATTTTGTATGCTGAGACTTTGCTGAAGTTGCTTATCAGCTTAAGGAGATTTTGGGCTGAGACAATGGGGTTTTCTAGATATACAATCATGTCGTCTGCAAACAGGGACAATTTGACTTCCTCTTTTCCTAATTGAATACCCTTTATTTCCTTCTCCTGCCTAATTGCCCTGGCCAGAACTTCCAACACTATGTTGAATAGGAGTGGTGAGAGAGGGCATCCCTGTCTTGTGCCAGTTTTCAAAGGGAATGCTTCCAGTTTTTGCCCATTCAGTATGATATTGGCTGTGGGTTTGTCATAGATAGCTCTTATTATTTTGAAATACGTCCCATCAATACCTAATTTATTGAGGGTTTTTAGCATGAAGGGTTGTTGAATTTTGTCAAAGGCTTTTTCTGCATCTATTGAGATAATCATGTGGTTTTTGTCTTTGGCTCTGTTTATATGCTGGATTACATTTATTGATTTGCGTATATTGAACCAGCCTTGCATCCCAGGGATGAAGCCCACTTGATCATGGTGGATAAGCTTTTTGATGTGCTGCTGGATTTGGTTTGCCAGTATTTTATTGAGGATTTTTGCATCAATGCTGCTCGGGGGTCAGGGGTCAGGGACCCACTTGAGGAGGCAGTCTGCCGGTTCTCAGATCTCCAGCTGCGTGCTGGGAGAACCACTGCTCTCTTCAAAGCTGTCAGACAGGGACATTTCGAGATTTATTTTTAAATGGGTAGGCTTTAAGCAAAGTAGATTATCCTCCATAACGTGGGTGGGTGTCATCCAATCAGTTGGTTTCCTTAGTAGAGCAAAAACTGACCGACCTCCTCTGAGCAAAAATAAATTCTGCCAGCAAACTGCCTTTGGATTTGAGCTACAACTCTATCCTGGGGCTCCAGCCTGCTGGCCTAAACTGCCTTGCACCTTTAGAATTGCATGAACCAATTAATTAAATTATCTCTCTCTTGTTCTCTGTCTCCTCTCCCTGTCCCATCTCCCCCTGCCCCTGTGTATGCACATACATCCTGTTGGTTCTGTTTCTCTGGAGAACCTTGGGATTCACTAATGGATCAGAAAGAGAGGAATCAAGTAATGCCCAGAGCACTGTCCAGTAGAAACAGAATACAAGCGATATATATATATGTATAAAAATAACTTTAAGTCTTTTTAGCAGCCACATTAAAAACTGTACAAATAGGTAAAGGTTTTATAACATACAGTATTTTACTACACCAATATATCTAAAAATGTTATTTCAGTATATAATCCATAGGAAAATTATTCCTAAGACTTTTACATTCTTTTTTATCATACTAAGTCTTTGAAACTCAGTGTATGTTTTACACTTAAAGCCTTTCTCAATTCAGGCCAGCCCCATTCTGAAGCACTCACTAGCCAATGTTTTGGGCGGTACAGGTCTGGTTGGCCTCCTAGCTGAGCATACAAGAACCTAGCAGGTGTTCTGACCAGGCTTGAACCCTTTTATGCAGCAGTTTCCCTCTGAACAGGCAGGAAGGCTGTTCTTTTTGTCTCAAAAGGCTGAACTGTGAAAACTGCTATTCTCCCTTTGGTGACCTCCATATAAAAAGTTTCATGACTATCTGTGAAGCCGGTGGGCCCATGGCTATGACTCTGCCCTTACAAGGGCTAGGCTTCCTCACTCAGAAGGTCATTCAGAAGATGAGGTCTTGGAGTCTGTTTCATCTATGTCTTCTCTGGAGTCTCGGTGTTTGTGAGTCATCTCTTGCCCCAGAGCCGGTAGTGGGCAACCAGTATCAATATAAAAAGAAACACAAGTAGACTATGTTTTTAAGCCAAATGAAGGCAAATGACTCCATGGGATTTTGTAAACAGAGAGTTGGTTTGAACATGCCAAACTCACTAGAACAGACAAGTAGTAGGCATTCACAGTGCAAGTGGCTATTTCATTTAACAAAACATCATATTTCATTAATTAATGTTAATTACATTGGTTTGGTAGGTTTGCTAATTTCTAATTTGTGTTCTTTGTGATGATATAACAGCAGATAATATCATTCTATTTTTATATTATCTAGGTCTCTGTAAAATTAGCTGACATTGGGAGTCCATGAGACAGTTCTTCCTTTTAAAGGGAGTCTTTAAATGTACCCACTCAACTAACTTTACCAACTGTTCAAAGTGGAAAATAGTTCCCAGAAGCTGAATGGGTGGATGCCCATTGTACCACCTACCATTGCTTGACCCCCGCCCATGAGCTGTTCCTTCATATTCATAACTAAAATGCCAAATGTGTGACTTGAGTAATTAACTAGAGACCTCCAGAAGGCTTTACTTCTTATTCTGGGTACATTGATATTTACTTTAGTATTTGTTTTGCCTTTAAAGTCATGTTCCCTTTTGATTCTTTAATATCATATCCAAAAAGAAGTCCTTTTAACCTATAACAATGCAAATTAAAAGTGCTGTCTTTCAGCTACCTCAAGGATTTAGCAAGTGTTCCTGGAAATCTAACCAACCTTTTAAAAAGTATTTCTATGGGAATATATTTCTGAGCCCTAAATTATGGATTTTGAAACTAAAATATAAGAATACTGTAAGTGCAAAAATTCCAATAGATAACAGAATTTGCAAAATCTCTAATCTCTTGTATGTGCCCCAAGTAGTACTCTCTATAGGCCATTGGAACAGAACATCTGGCTTAAAATAATTTCAGCACCAAAAATGGTCTAACTATGGTCTCCATAACATAACCCAACGGTTCTCATATTTTAGATGCTTGATGCACAAGTTGAACTGGCTAACAATTCAGACTTCAGGACTTGACTCCCCTGGGAATCTGCAGTTGTTTCCCTCCCCTTGAGTGAGACTGACTGTTGGGAGTAGAATAACCGCATGCTCTGGGTCAGAATGCCTGGCCCTTCAGAGTAACGGCAGCCATGATTGCTGAGCTCCTACTGTGAGGCACATACTTCGCCACACTAACACGTGGAATCCTTGCAAGCTCCTTACATAATCAGTATTTTATATACATTGCAAATGAGAATACTAAGGCTCAGAAGAGGCAAGCTCCTCTCCCACTGTTAAACAGCTAGTGATAAACAGAGCTGGGACCTAAACTTGTCTGATTTCCCACACTGCTGCTCCATCAGATTGTTTGCTGGGTAAGGATTCATGCCAGGACCTTAAATCCCTCTGAATCAACAGAGCTAACCTAAAGGGCACCTTAATTTCAGGTTTTGTTCCCAAACCTATGACTGCGGCCTGGCCACATAATGAAGACCCGGTTGGTTCTAGCTTCACAATGAGCTCATTGGCATTGTCCCCACAACCACCACCCCCTCTCCACCTCTGATCATCCACTATCATTTCTATATGGCCTTTGCCAGGCTTGTCCTCATATCAAAGCTTCTGCCCTCTATGTTTAAATGCATAAGCTTGACAAATGTTTTCATTTGAGAAGGCAGGCTACCTCCCCGTGCTTGGTCTAATGTGAGCTTGGTAGAGTGACACTGCTGGATTCAGTTTTAGTCATCAACACTTCCAGCTGATGCTGATCTGAGTAATTGTCCTATTTAGACTCTGACAGGTGAAAGTCATAGATTCAGGAAACGGAGACTCCCCTCACCCTGCTATGAAGGGGAGTTTGAGAGGGTTGGGCTGCTCTTCCCAGCAGTGGCAGGCAGTGTGGGGACACACGTATGGTTAAATTGTTAATGCTCTTGAAATTACCCCTATTAGATGAGACCTAAAGAAGCCTAACTAGGCATCACTCTAGTGCTGCTAGGAATCATGTTATCTGGTCTGCTGGCAACTCACATTGAATAATAAGTGGATGTGTCTCAAGATGCCTATCTGTAAATAAGATGAACATCCAACCATGAATATAAGCCATAAAGATCTAGAGGCAAATTTAGAAAATACACTCATCTAAAATTAAGACAATGACAGGGAGGTATCTTTGAGAAGTGTCCCATGTTGTGATGGTTAATTTTGTATGTCAAGTTGACTGGGCCACAGGGTGCCCAGATTAAACATTATTTCTAGGTGTGTCTGTGAGGATGTTTCCAGATAAGATTAGCATTTGAATTGGTAGACTCAATAAAATAGATGATCTTCCCCAATATGGGTGGGCATCATCCAGTCCGCTGGGGGCCTGAATAGAACAAAAGGCAGAGGAAAGGGAGAAATTCACTCCTTTTTTTCTACCTCATTGCTTGAGCGTCTCATCTCATCTTCCCTTATCCTCAGACTGGGATTTATACCATTGGCTGCCATGGCTCTCTAGTGTGTGGACTTGGACTGAATTACATCACCAGCTTTCCTGAGTCTCAAGGTTGCAGACAATAGTTTCTGGGACTTCTCAGCCTCCATTGTATACATCAGTTCTTCATAATAAATCTCCATATGTATCTCTCTAGAACGATCTATAAACCTATGTTAGTTATATCTATATATCTCTGTCTGTACCTCTATCCTATTGGCTGTGTTCTCTGGAGAAGCCTGATGCACGTGTGTTATCAATCCCTGCCCTGTGAATAGAATCTGCAGGTGGCTGATATGTTTGCATGGCCATCTTTTTATCTAGTAATGATCAATCTGAGTAACAGTGAAGATCTGCTGGGGAAAGAGATGGGGGAGGAGGGGAGACAGGTAAATTAGTGGTTTATTTGTTGTGATTCAGGTGTTATAATAATGCAGCATTCAACTTATTGCTCTAATTGTATTTAAACTGAGATAAGACCAAACCTCAACCATGTGGCATTTTCTCACATTCATAGGTTTAATGTTAACTTCAAAAAGTAAAAGTGGCATACCATGTAACTTCAAGCAATGATCCCAACCATAGCCAAGAACTGCAGATTCTTGGCTATGAATAATAATTCACAATAATACTATGAATTTAAGAGTATTTGACTGAAGAACCTAGGGATGTATGACAGCATATTTTTCTCCATTCTCAACAGTAAGCTATTTGCTCAATTATTGAACACATTCACAAGAGAAATCAAACCTCCTGAGTTTCAGATAAATCTAGTTACTCTTCACGTTAGACACATGAACCTCTTCCACTTGATTTGATTCTTCCTTTTCTGCATCAGTTATTCAGTTCCTCTGCTGAAATTCCCTTTATCATATGACTCACTTACTATTGTCCCTCTTATTTTCTAATAATCTGTTACAATTCATCAGCACCTTTTCCTTTTTTTTTAACTTTTATGTTAAGTTGAGGGGTACAAGTGCAGGTTTGTTACACAGGTAAACTCTTGTCGGGGGGGTTTGTTGTATAGATTATTTCAGCACCCAGGTATTAAGCCTAGTTCTCATTAGTTATTTTTCCTAATCCTCTCCCTCCTCCCACTCTCCACCCTCCAAAAAGCCCCAGTGTCTGTTGTTCCCCTCTATATGTCTATGTGCTTTCATCATCCAGCTCCCACTTATAAGTGAGAACATGCAGTATTTGGTTTTCTCTTCCTATGTTAGTTTGCTAAGGATAATGGCCTCCAGCTCAATGGGCCATGAAACTAGGCCGGTGTTATAAACCATACTTTCCCAGGAGTTCTTATTGAGGAGAAAGAGACATGACTTACTGCGTGCACAGTGACACAGGGGAGTCTGTGCTGAGTGCTCTCATTGAGGTACAACAGGCAACAGAGTGTCTGAAGTTATAGGAGAAACATCTCAATCCACCAGCCTCCATGCATTTTCCTCAATTTTTATTTATATTAATAACTGCAACTTACTCCTTGCTGGGAAAGTGACAGTAGTCTTGCATCTTCTCTCATCAAGCCTACCCCATTCACCTTAATCCTTGCTATTCAATATGTAGTCTGAGGATCTGCAAAAACATTATCACTTGATAACCTGTTAGAAATGCAGAATCTCAGGCCTCGTTCCAGAGCTATTAATGCGGAACCTGACTTTAATAATCGCCAGGTGACCCATAATCCTGTTAAATTTTGAGAAGTGCTCCTCTGGAGAACTTGCATCGATGGCAGAAGATTGCAATTAACTGAAGAGGAAAAATTCACACTTACCTATGTCCTGAGACTATTCCATGAGTTTATTAAATGAGTGGACTAGACAGTGTTACCCTAGGAGGTCACTACTAATTCCTCACTAGCTGAGTGACATAGTATTCATGGGGGCCAGGTGAGTAACAGTGCAGTTGGTATGAGGTGGAAGGGTCCATTCGATTACTTCTTAGAATGAAAATAGAGGCCAATCCTCCTCTGTGGACGTGGAGAAAAAGGGCTAGCTGATCCAAAGGCGGATAGTAGATGTGCCTAATACTGCTATTTCTTGGACATAGAAAACACATAGTTTTGGTACTGTTGACTAAGAGTGTCCTACCTTAATCATTGGTTATATAGGAAAGCAGTTAATCTGGATATGGTTTTCTTTCTTAAATAAGATATCTTTCTCCTCTCCACTCTTACTCCTTCAAACTCACATACACTTTTTGACCACTACCACGTGCTATGTGCTGGTGACATAAATGCAAAAGATGTGGCCCAGCCCTATAGCACTTCTACCAATGCAGTAAATATTTCAGTTTACAACTTTATCAAGTACAATATGAAAATGAAGGCTGCTGTGGGCTTATGTCTTCGTCTTTGCAGCATTCCTTCCTTTTCCTGTTTCTCCCTCATTCTATATGATGCTGATGGGACCACCATTATGTGGTCTCACTCACTCCATGGCAGAAGGAGGCACAGGACCCAGGCTGGTAGGTTTGAACCCAATCCTCTTGGACAGAGTGATTGATCTAGGGATGGACATGATACCTAAGCAGAGACAATCCACATCTTTATCAAAGAGTGATATGGACTCTGAGGGAGTGTGTGTATTAGTCCATTCTCACACTGCCAAAAAAAATACCTAGGCAATACCATTCAGTCCATAGGCATGGGCAAGGACTTCATGACTAAAACACCAAAAGTAATGGCAACAAAAGCCAAAATTGACAAATCGGATCTATTTAAACTCAAGAGCTTCTGCACAGCAAAAGAAACTACCATCAGAGTGAACAGGCAACCTACAGAATGGGAGAAAATTTTTACAATCTACCCATCTGACAAAGGGCTAATATCCAGAATCTACAAATAACTCAAACAAATTTACAAGAAAAAAATCAACCCCATCAAAAAGTGGGCGAAGGATATGAACAGACACTTCTCAAAAGAAGACATCTATGCAGCCAACAGACACATGAAAAAACGATCATCATCACTGGCCATCAGAGAAATGCAAATCAAAACCACAATGAGATACCATCTCACATCAGTTAGAATGGCGATCATTAAAAAGTCAGGAAACAACAGGTGCTGGAGAGGATGTAGAGAAATAGGAATGCTTTTACACTGTTGGTGGGACTGTAAACTAGTTCAACCATTGTGGAAGACAGTGTGGCAACTCCTCAAGGATCTAGAATTAGAAATACCATTTGACCCAGCCATCCCATTACTGGGTATATACCCAAAGGATTATAAATCATGCTGCTATAAAGACACATGCACATGTTTGTTTATTGTAGCACTATTCACAATAGCAAAGACTTGGAACCAACCCAAATGTCCAACAATGATAGAATGGATTAAGAGAATGTGGCACATATACACCATGGAATACTATGCAGCCATAAAAAAGGATGAGTTCATGTCCTTTGTAGGGACATGGATGAAGCTGGAAACCATCATTCTCAGCAAACTATTGCAAGGACAGAAAACCAAACACGGCATGTTCTCACTCATAGGTGGGAATTGAACAATGAGAACACTTGGACACAGGGTGGGGAACATGACACACTGGGGCCTGTCATGGGGTGGGGGGAGTGGGGAGGGTTAGCATAATGAGATATACCTAATGTAAATGACGAGTTAATGGGTGCAGCACACCAACATGGCACATGTATACATATGTAAGAAACCTGCACATTGTGCACATGTACCCTAAAACTTAAAGTTAAAAAAAAAAGAGAAGTGGGAAAAAAAAAAGAAATTAGAACAATTCCCAATAAAATCAAAGTTAGCATGTGGTTTATAATATAATAGACAAGAGACATGGCTGAATGCTAAGAATGTGTTCACATCTACTTTATGTCATGATCAGGAAAATATTTTATATATTCTTTAGGTAAGAGTCCCATTGAGAGGATTGATTAACATTGAAATTGCCCCCATGATCCAATTGTCTCCCATCAGGCCCCACCTCCAACATTGGGGTTATAATTCAACATGAGATTTGGGTGGGGACACAGATCCAAACTGTATCAGTGAGCATCATGTTTTATCTCTTGGTATCAAAAGCTAGAAGGCCATGCAAGTCTACAGCTGTTGTATCTGTGTTTCCTGCCATGTAAAGATAACCTTGCTGAATTTGAAGTCAAGTAGAAGGAAGCAGAACTAAGAGAGGGGATACAGAACTCTACACCTGAAGATCCCACCTCCCATTCCCACATCTGAGTCAATAGATTGCTATTTTTGCTTTGCTTTGTTTTTTGTTTATGTTTTGCTAAATTAGAGTTAGGTTTCTGTCACAGGCCACTGATGAATGGAGGCCCCACTGAAAATGTGGGAATCCATGAATCTGGAAGGACATGATGGTGCCCATCTAAACATTCCAGACAAGGAAGATGGGTGCTGGCAGGGGCAGGCATGGTGGGGCAATCTGTGTGCCTCTGACTGACTGAACTCTGGGCATTTCTTCCTGGGAACCAACTGATGGAAAGACCATGGGGCATGGAGTGAGAGAAATAAAAGTTTATTCTCAGCTCAGTCATTTTCTAGGTGTATGGCCTTGAGTAGTTACTGCACATTTATGGAACACCTACCTCATGCATCAATGGGAGGACTCAATTAAATCATGTAAGGCCCCATGCACTTCTAATATATACAGCATCTAAATGTTTACTTCCTAATTTATTCCATAAAGGATTGAAGCTTTTAATATAAAAACATACTCTACAAAATGATTAAGAAATATAGACACTTAAAGATGATCATGGGCTGGAAATATATAAATTAGAGGAAAAGTTTATGATTGGGGGAGGAATAACACTAGAAAGGCAAGATCTCAGGATCTGAGATATTGTTAACCGTTTCAAGCTTGGTTTTGAGCCTCCAGGAAGCCAAAGGGAAAAGGGGGGAAGTATTCATATACTTCTCAATGTCAAAATGAAATAAACATACTCTTTTTTTCCAAAGAAGTACAGAAATATAAATTGCAAATGTAGCCTTCAAACAGGAGAGTCACTGGTGGTATAATAGACAACATCTTTCTACAAATACAACAGTAACAATGGGTGTCTGATTTCTTTAATCATCCTTTGATGTAAACCAAATATGTAGTTTTAATGCCCATCTTAGAAAAGCAGAGTCTATGAACCCAAATAGATGGGTAGATGGAATTTGAAAGCTCTAGAATAGGCAGAGAAGCTTCTCAAAGGCTACCCCCGATTATCCATAATAGCTGAAGAGAATGAAAGTATACTGCTGTTGGGGCTTAGCAAACGATATCCCCAAATGAAGGCTTCAGCAGAAGCCTCAGAGGCAAACGTTTTTCTCCGCCCTCCTGTCTCACAGACTTATTCTCCCCATAAGGCTAGCCATAGAAACTAGACTCTGTCCTCCCCATCATGAGTCACAGAAACCCAAGCCCCTTTTCACTAAAGCCAGCCATAAAAAACTAAAAATACTACTCTAATTTTCCCTCTAATTTTGTACAGCTTTTCTGTACAAAAGCTGGCCATAAATCATCTGCCCCACCTTGTTTGACTGTAGGTCACAACGCCCCTATTCCAGAGAGGGTCCTGCCCCACACCCAGAAGGAAGGAATGCTGCTCAGAAAGACCAAGAAGAATCTAGACAGACAGCCTTGCTGGGTTTCCCCACTCAGCCTATTAGCATTAGATCATAGCCTTTTCCTCCAATCATATTTCCACACATACTGTCCATAATTTGTTGAACCTAAACATAAAATGGACAATTATCTCTGTTTCTTTGGGTCTTTATTCTGAAGGACCCTGTGTATACACATTAAATAAATGTATATGCCTATTCTTGTATTAATCTGCCTTTTGAGTTGATTTTTCAGTGAACCTTCAGAGGGCCAAGTTTCCTTTGGCTCCTACACTGCTTAAACCTCATTGAATCCTGTGTTGTAATTCAAAACAAATGGCAATTTTCCACTACATTATCTACTGGGTCTTCCCCTAAATCTTCTGGTTAGACTGAGGTTTAAGAAGATATTTCATGTTTGTCCTGAGGGTCTGCACACCCCTGGGATACTGTCACCTATTTCTAGGTGCTTCCCTAGTTGAAGATTCTCTCATATTCTGCATATCAGACTCCCCCCAGGTCCCTCCTTGCAGGCTACTTAAGGAAACCTCATATGATCATTAACGAAGACCCACAGGAATGTTAAAAAGTTTGGTGTAAATTCTTTGGGGTTTTAAAGTGGCACCTTTATGTCTGTGCCTTTAAAGATCCTGGAGGATTTAATTCCTTGGGGAATTCCAGTGAATTGTTCTGACTTGTACCGACTGTCTCAGATGCAAAGATGTGCAGACTCCTGTGCGGAGGCTCAGCTCTGCCTGTAGACACCATTGTTACACACACAGAAAATCAGCTCCAGGGTTGTCTCTTGCTTCAGAAAAATGGCACACTCCATTTGTTATCAGATGCCTCTGACTTCAGTGATTTGAAAGGGAACTCTTGTGTTGTCCGGAAAATTAACTGTCTCAGCTACACTTTCTTCCTGCAGAAGAGCACTTCTTATGGAATTACATGATTATTTTGATATCGCTTGGCTTTGAAAGAAGAGTTAAAGTAGAAAGTCAGCATAACCCATCTAGGCATGGAGAGAGGGGAAGTGGCATAGCTGAAGAACCTACAGAAAAATGAGAAAAAAAAGAGAAAATATTAATAACTATGATCGGGGCAAAACTATCAACACAGGAGTGGGTTTTGTTTGGTTTGTTGTTTTTTTGTTTTTGTTTTTTGTTTTTTTTTTTACCATTCCCCAGCCCTATTAAACAAACCCCAGGAACTTTTATTCTTGGTGGCCCAATTTTCCTTCTCTCAACTCTCTAAGTCCAGTTGTTGTTTGTTTTTTGCTGATCCATTATGTAGGCCAAGCTTGTCCAACCCGCAGCCCATGTGCCCCAAGTGACCCAAGATGGCTTTGAAGGTGGCGCAACACAAATTCATAAATATTTTAAAAACATTATTGAGGCAGGAGAATAGGGTCTGGAGACAGAGAACTTAAGGCCAATTTGTGCTGACTTCCTAAAAGAGAAACATCAAGGTCTGGGGGCAGGAAACCTAAGGCCTATTAACACCAACTTCCTAAAGCTGAACCTAAAGGAAAAACTCCATCTCCCCGGCAGAATAGCAAAGGATCAAAGGCTACTTTCCTTACAGCCCTCTCACTCTACCATGTCTCAGATGGAAAGGGAGAGTGCCTTGGGTTGGCACGGCCAAGCAGGGACCATCCCTTTATCTGCATAGGGCACCAATTCATCTCAGCCTTTAATTAGCCACATACCAAATCCTTCATCAGGGTAGCTGATAAGAACCTCAAATGGGATACAGTCCAGAAAACTTTGTAACTGGGCCCTTAAGTCGCTTGCTGGGGCCCATTCCCACCCTGTGGAGTGCTTTCTCGCTTTCATAAATTCCCGCTTTTGCTGCTTCGTTCCTGCATATCATTCCTCTCTACTTTGTTTGTGTGTGGTGTTCAATTCTTTGTTCAAAATGCCAAGGACCTGGACAACTTGTAGTCAAGACCCTTCACCAGTAATACGAGATTTTGGGGGACTTTTTTATTTTAGCTCATCAGCTATCGTTAGTGTTAATGTATTTTATGTGTGGCCCAAGACAGTTCTTCCAATGTGGCCCAGGGAAGCCAAAAGATTGGACACCCTTGATGTAGACTTTTATGATGCAGAAGTTGGGAATTGAATGTGTGTGCAATATAGAAACACATGTGTATATGTATATATCCACCTATATGTATATATGCCTGGTATATACAAGTGTGTCAGCACATATGTGTAATACATATGTGTGTTTCCATGTAGATCTTGGTGTGTCTGTTTCTCAGGATCATGTGGCCTAGAGATTAGAGAAAATTTCCATGGAAAGATAAGAAAGGGATTTGGGGAGGTTCTGGAGTAATTGTGGAGTTTATAAATTAGAGAGCCTGAATCACATGTGGCCCTGCACTATATTCAGTTTACAAAAACATGAGTTAACCTTCCCTCGTCCTCCAACATCTGTCCCCTTCCCAAGCATGCCGCCTTCATTTTACTTCATTAGTTCATATGATTGGTGGGTGGGACATCAGGGAATGGGAAAATTTCTTTTTAGAACCCAAACAAGTTGAAGTTGATTTGCTAAAAACAAATTTCTGGCTGGGCGTGGTGGCTCACGCCTGTAATCCCAGCACTTTGGGAGGCCGAGGTGGGCAGATCATCTAAGGTCAGGAGTTCGAGACCAGCCTGGCCAATGTGGTGAAACTACGTCTCTGCTAAAAATACAAAAAAATAGCTGGGTGTAGTGGCATGCACTTGTAATCCCAGCTACTCGAAAGGCTGAGGCAGGATAATCGTTTGAACCTGGGAGGCAGAGGTTACAGTGAGCTGAGATCACACCACAGCACTCCAGCCTGGGTGACAGAGCAAAGCTCCGTTACAAACAAAACCGAATTTCTTTATTGGCATTCCCAAAGATGCAACCAAGAAGAGACACTATTAGACTATTAGAGAGAGACAGGAAAATGAAGCAACTTATCCAATAGCTCCCTGCTTATGGGGATTCATGAGAATATTTTCCTTCCATTTTCTATCCCCATTTCAAAGGAAGGGGCCAAAGAGAATGGGCTTAGAGACTAAACATTTGTGTTGGAAGTAAGCATGAAGATTCTAGATTAGGAAATCATTTTGCATGTGTCGTCATTTGCATGGGTTGTCCTTTTGGCTTTGTTCCTGATTTGAATGTAGTCTATAAAAGGAGCGATATGTCTTTTTTTGTATGTGTGTACATGCATCATTTACTCAGTATCTCAATCCTGGTATTTCACCAGGAGTGGGATGTCAAGTAAATTATATTTTATCCCTAGGATGACATTGACTGCTTTCTAATAGCAGGTCTGTGACCTGGTCCTAGACCTGAACACTGAGAATTTTGTTGAGTCATTAAAACTAGATTTTATAGATCTTCAAGAATTATTTATGAAACAACTTGATAGATTAGAAATTGTGGTGCCTTTTTGTTTATGTAGACAGTTTGAAATCAGTAGAAAATTGCAATGGATTGATTCTATCTTTAGACTTTCCTCAAAAAGAATCTATACATTATAAGTTTTGTATTTCCTTAAGTGGAAGTTTGCTTTGAAGGGACACAATATAAATACTTAACAAAATGGAAAATAAAAATATTGAAGGAGTTTTTTCTTTATGTCAGAGAAAGAAAAAAGACTATGTGTGCTTACATGCAATCCCAATTAACTGCCTTTGGAGAACTGTTTCTCTAAATATTTCAGGCAGGAACAGTCTATAACAGCAGGAAGAAGAAACTCAATTGAGGGGTTCATGGCACTATCTAAAATGGGTGAGAAATCATTCTGTCAAATGAGAGAGGATTGAAATTAAACAAGTATCAAAATTACATACTCCCTGGGAGAGTGGTTTACTCTGGCAAGTTGACTACCATGCAGGGTATATGAGAATAAACTGACTATAATTTTATCCTGTCACCAGGTAACTACAGTTGTAGTCAACATGCTAATAGCAACAAAGGGCTCTGTCTGCTGCATACCCCGAAGCAGCCAGCTGCCAGCCAGCTGGGTTCTTCAAGTAAAGAATCAAGTTCCCCTCCCAGCTCTTTAGAACACCAATAAAATCTGATGGACAGCGATTTAAAATCTGTGAAGTTCTTATATCCACTAGTGCCAATTACCAAAAAAAAAAAAAAAGTGTGAAACATTGTAGGATATACAAAAATTATATTTGGTCTTTGTATCTGGTTCCTAGCATAGAGCTCCCAAAACGCTTGGGATTTCCAGAGTGATAGGAGTGTATTTATTATTCATAGTGAATTCCTTTCAATTACACCTGAGTTTGTGCTGATGAGATGACTCTTAATGGGCCTCCAGATAACTCAGGTTGGGGGCTGATGACCAGAGGGGCCCACCATGTGATTAGCGGTTTGGAACTTTCAGTCCCCCTTTCCTTCACCTCCAGAGACCCTGTAACCGCCCAACAGGATCACCTTGCCTGCTGCCTAGACAGAGCCAATTTATCAAGTAGAGAATTGCAATAGAGAAAGAGTAATTCACTCAGAGCCAGCTGTGTGGGAGTCTAGAGTTTTATTATTACTCAAATCAGTTTTCTAGAGCATTCGGGAATCAGAGTTTTTAAGGATGATTTGGTGGATGAGGGATCAGTGAGATGGGAGTGCTGATTGGTTGGATCAGAGATGAAATCATAGGGAGTCGAAGCTATCTTCTTGTGCTGAGTCAGTTCCTGAGTAGGGGCCACAAGGTCAGATGAGCCAGTTTATCGATCTAGGTGGTTCCAGCTGATCCATTAAATGCAGGGTCTGAAAATATGTCAACCACTGATCTTAGGTTTTACCATCCTGATGTTATCCCTAGGAACAATTTGGGGAGGGATAGAACTTATAGCCTCCAGCTGCATGACTCCTAAACCATAATTTCTAATCTTTTGGCTAATTTGTTAGTGAAAGGCAGTCTAGTCCCCAGGCAAGAAGGGTATTTGTTTTGGAAAAGAGCTGTTACCATCTTTGTTTTAAACTGTAAAGGAAGTTCTTCCAAAAGTTAGGTGGCCTAGGCCCAGGAGTTAACAAAGACAGGTTATTGGTGAGAAGCAAGATGGAGTTGATTAGGTCAGATCTTTTTCACTGTTGGTTATAATTTCTTTCTGAAGTGAGAATGGTTTCTTTTTATTGGAGTTCCTAAAAATCGAGATTGGAATGAGATAATGTAATACATATATAAATAAGGAAAAATAATTTTCTTAGACTTCTAATCATTAGATGATATATACAAAGCCCTTTGAACAATACCTGGACCATTAGTGCTCAATAAATTAGCTTTCCCAGAAACATCCTCCATGTCTTACCCCACTAACACTCCCTGCCATCAGGTTCCTTTGCCAAGGTGACATAGCCCCGCCAAGGTCAGTGACAAGGATGTGATATTAAGGAGACTATTCAGTCCTGACCCTGTAACTGCCCAACAGATTTCAAGTGGTTTCAGTCCCACAGAATTTTTTTTCCCTCCCACACCTCCCAGTTCTGTGCTTGAATGTATCAGAGAGCACTGAATACTTTCTGACAACCAACAAGTCCATCACTTTTAATATAACAGCTTTTTGGTCTGAGCACAATATGACCAAAGATATTTAAAATGATATTCCTCAGGACCATTATTCATGGGCCTTGCACTCATGCCTTCAAGAGCTGTATCACTTTGTTCCAGAATCCAGAACGGCCAGGCCTCTGGCTTTGTGGCTCTTGTTTATGGTAAAGTAGAAAATATCAATATCAATCACACAGGAAGGATGAATTGAGGTAGGCCTAGAACATATTGCATGGAGGATGTTGGGGAAACCAGCCCCACACCACATGGTGGGTACCCTGAGTCCAGCGGAGACAAAGGAGTTAGTGTTTAAAAGGCGGGTCAAGGGGACCTCCGTGTCAGAGGCTTGCTCATGGCCCAGAGCTCTTCAGCTCTGCCTAATTTATTGGTTTACAAGCTCTTTGTTCTTAGGGCAAATGTAAGGGGTAGGAAGGGATGAGGAAAATGATTAATCAGTGAAGGAGAACTTGTGAGTTATTCAATAAGATGTATAGCAGTGGCAGGTTTTGTGAATTTCCTTGAGCAGAGGTGTGTGTCTAAACTACTTAAGATCTTTAACTTATCGGGACCGAAATGGTTGGGAGTGAGTTTCAGGAGGAGCCAAGATGTTTGATTATACTCCACTGCTTCAGGGGAGTGTTATCTCCCTGAGCAACCTGTAGAATGCCACTGAGTGTTTATGCTCTTGGGGCATAAAGACATGAAGGCAATAAGGAGACTTTTCTCCTCAGAGGCTGCCCATGGCTCCCCATGGGTGTCTCACACAGGGAAGACCAACTCATCTGGTGCCTTTACCTTTTGATCGTGTTATTAAACTGAACTGGGGCCCACTCACCTGGTGCAACAAAGCCAAATACTGACATCAAGATTGCAGTGAGAGTGAAACCACCTTTGTAGAAATTATAACAGTGAGAGAAATCTCACCTAACTGACTCTGTACTGCTTCTAACCTCACAAGCTAACTGCCTTTGTTAATTTTAAAACAAAGGTAATACTAGTCCTTTCCCACAACTAACCCCTCTTTGCTTGAGGACTGAAACCACCTTTGTAAGACTAACAAAAGGCCACAAGTTTGGGATTATGGGAAGGGCCTGAATTCTGCTAAGATGTCAGCATAGTTAAGCAATAACCAGCCATTGTTCCCCAGCTTGCCTTTCTGTAAACATTTACTGCTCAAGAGTCATGTAGCTGCAGGTCACAAGATTTGTAACCTCCCCAATTGCTCCTTCAGATAACATCACTATTGTCAAAACCTAAGATTTATCTTTGAGATATTTTTCAGACTTTTGCATTCTGACAACCTGCTGACTCAACCCAGACCCAAGACTCAATTGGATCTTTGACACCTATCCAGAAACCAACTCAGCATGCAAAGACAGTTTGGATGCTCCTATGAGTTCATCCCCAGCCAATCAGTAGAACCCATTCCCTATCCCCCTTCCCACCAAATTATTCTTAAAAACCCTAGCCTTCGAGCTCTTGGGGAGGCAGATTTGAGAATTATCTTCCATCTTTCTGCTTGGCTGGCCCTGCAAGTATTAAACTCTCTTTGCCACAAAACCTGCTGTTCTCAGTGCATTGACTTCTCTGGGCAGTGGCCAAGAAGAACCCATTAGGCTGTTACAAGAGAAAGTAAGGGACTTATTGTAGGGTGCCAAGCAAGGAGAAATGGGCAGCTCATTCTTAAGACTTTAATTCCCCAATGGCTCACGGTAAGGTTTTGTATAGGTGGGGAGGCAGCGATTACAGGCAAAGTCATAAATCAATACATAGAGGCTATACATTGGTTTGACTAAAAAGGTGAGACATTTTGAAGTAGGGGGCAGGCAGAGGTGGATTCAAAGCTTTTCTGATCTGCGAATGGTTAAGGAGGCAAAGCTTTGTCTAAAACTTTGAATCAGAAGAAAATAATTCTGATTTGTGGGTGTGACTCCACCAGGCCCCAAGCCCCTCGGGAGGAAATTTAGAACAAAGAGTAGAGGTCAGAGTTTAGTCCCCATTTCCCCCTTATCTGCGGTTTACATGCTGTGCCGGCAGATCCACTTGGTGGGGGTTCAGGCTTCTGAAAATCATCTTGGGGACGTACGTTAAGATGTTGTCTTTAGCATCCATAGGGAGCAAAACATCTGACTCCAACTCCCTTGTCTATTGTTTTAAGCTACTGTGACCTTGCTTATCAAATTTCTCATTTACTTCTCAGGGCTAGCTAGGTACCTGGAATTTTCCTTGAAGGAACTCAAATTTTTCCTTTATTTTCATTCCTGTGTTGGGGGGACAGTCCCCTAAGAGAAAAATAAAGAATAAGGAGACACAGGAACCACTTCCCCTGCAGAGCACCTGTATTAGCGTTCTCTAAAGGGACAGAACTAATAGGATAGATGAGTACATGAAGGGGAGTTTATTAGGATAATTGATTCACACAATCACAAAGTGAAGTCCCACAATAGGCCATCTGCGAACTGAGGAGCCAGGAAGCCAATCTCAGTCCCAAAACCTCAAAAGTAGGGAAGCTGATAGTGCAGCCTTCATCTGTGGCCAAAGGCCTGAGAGCCCTTGGCAAACCACTGCTGTAATTCCAAGAATCCAAAAGCTGAAGAACTTGTAGTCTGATGTTCAAGGGCAGAAAGCATCCAGTGCAGGAGAAAGATGGAAGCCTGAAGACTCAAGTCTGCTCTTTCCATTCCTGCTTTTATGCTGGCAGCTGATTAGATGGTGCCCACCCAGCATGAGGGTGGGTCTCCCTCTCCCAGTCCACTGACTCAAATGTTAATCACCTTTGGCAACACCCTCACAGACACACCCAGAAACAATACTTTGCACCCTTCAATCCAATCAAGTTGACACTCGGTATTAACCATCATAGCACCTTCACAGAAAGATAAACCCACCCCCACCAGGAGGTACAGGGGTGGAGTGGGCTGCTGCCTTCAAGCTGGGGTGGGTTGCAGGTGTCAAGAACAGTAAGGAGTGGGGGAACCAAATTAACTCTCCTCGTCTATTTCTGGTGACTTCAGATACCTCACTTTCCATTCAGAGCACTATTCTTCAAACTTAAAAAAACCAGGACACATAGTTTAAAAAATAATAGCCTTATGACATAAAATTTAAAAGTTAATGTTAATTATCTTAGTGATATTTCAAGTGAACATACGGGTAAATACCAAATTTAAACCCCTCAAACAAAACAGAATGCCACTATGTTGACTATGACCCAGTGAATTGATTGCATGACTGACCCACATAGTGGGTAGCAACCCCAATTGCAAGGAGACTGCTGAGTGTCCAAATATCTCCAATAGCAAGTCTTCCTTCCTCATAGGCTTCCATCTCTGCAGCAGGCGATTTTTGTGTGTTTGTGTTTGTTCTCTCCCAGGAAGAGTTTAAGGTATGTGAGCTGTGTAAAATGTTGCAGGGAAGTGTCTCTCAAGGTTTCCCTCACTTTCACTCCATTCCTTCCCAAGCTGGGGTGCCTAGCTCTTTCTTCATTCACTGGGGGAAGAAACAATGACTCACCTCCTCAAAGATGAAGTACAAGCATTCCTCATTTTGGGAGTTAAGTCCAATAAACCAATTGAAGTTGAAAATACCATAATTCAAAAGTGTGTAAGGAGCGTACTGAATGCAGAACTTTGGTACTATCGTAAATTCGAAAAATCCTAACCATCTTAAGTCAGGGACCATCTGTTTAGGTATCTAAACTTTTGCCAGCACTCTATCATATACTTCATCTCATTTATTCCTTCAGGGGAGGGAGATGGCATCTTTCAGTCTCAGTAGAAGGCATTAATTCCTTTTGTCTTTTTTCTGTTTTTTTTTTTTTTTTTTTTTCTGAGACGGAGTCTCGCTTCATCACCCAGGCTAGAGTGCAGAGTGGTGCGATCTTGGCTCATTGCAACCTCCGCCTCCCGGGTTCAAGCAGCTGTCCTGTCTCAGCCTCCTGAGTAGCTGGGATTACAGGCGCCTGCCACCACACCCGGTGAATTTTTGCATTTTTAGTAGAGACAGGGTTTCACCTTGTTGGTCAGGCTAGTCTTGAACTCTTGACCTCAGGTGATCCACCTGCCTCGGCCTCCCAAAGTGCTGGGATTACAGGGGTGAGCCACTGTGTCCAGCCCATTAATTCCTTTTTTAAAAAATACATTTTTAGGAGGATTTTTGTGGTCACCTGAGTTAATGTAGAAGGTGACAGGAGAGGACCTAACTCCACTTAATCATCTCCTCCCTGTTCCTCACCTGGCTTCTTTGCACAGGGTGGAAATACTGTTGGAGAAGAAAGCAAGCCAGAATTGTTTTAGTTCATCTTATTGCCCTTATCTTCTAATCAAAAGTTGAGTGTGTCTGGAAACCATTCGAATGTGAAAAATCTTCCTAATGAAGGCAAACTAGAGAAATGGATGAGAGCAAATCACTAGGGGTGAAAAAGCACTAGAAAGTTTTGAAAAAGTTACAGCCTGTTATAGTCCCCTACCCTTCACTCTTGAAAGACTATGAAAACTTCAAATACTGCCCTTTGACAGCACAATACTATACAGCTGCAGTGGCCTCGTGTTGAAAGTATAAAGCAAATACTGTGGTTAAAAAACATTTCTCAGAGTTCTTTACATTTCCCCACTTCTCATGTAAGTTTCTGTCTTATTTGTAATTCCTCCATTTTTATCATGACCTTTTATCTTGTTCTTGTGTTCTCCCTCCGCTGTCATTGCTTCACCATCTCTGCTTTCTCTGGTTGCCTTGAGATGTTCGGGGCTGCTTGCTTATATAGTTTATTCCTTTGTTTTGTCTTTTTGTGGCTTGTGAGCCTTTCTGCCTCTCAATATTCACACCATGCATGGTGAATAATACAACCAGAAGTATACCATAGACCAAGCCCCTCCATTATGTCTTCCTCACCCCAAAAAGTAGGTTTGTAATCATATAACACTCATTTTTATTTCTTAAGATTTCATTCTAGCAAATTACATGTTTTTCCTTATAGGGCTGCTTTAAAAAATTAATAGGCTGTTTTTTTAAATCAGTTTTGATGGTTTACAGAAAAGTTGAGCAAAAAGTAGAGTTCCAACACATTCTGTCACAGACCCCTCAGCCTATCGTCTATTCCCCTATTATTAACAACTTGCATTAGTGTGGTACATTTGTTACAATTGATGAGTCAATATTGACAAATTGTTATTAGTTAAAGTCTGTGGTTTACATTAGGGCTCACTCTTTGCCTTGTAAATTCTGTGAGTTTTGAGTATAACAACATGTACCCACTATTAGAATATGGTACAGAGTAGTTTTATTGCTCTAAAAGTCTTGTACTCCACCTATTCATTCTTCCCTCTCTCCCTCTCCCAGAACCCTTAGCAACCACTGATCTTTTCAGAATGACATCTTTCACTTAGCAATATGTGTTTAAGCTTCCTCCATGTCTTTTCATGGCTTGATAGCTCATTTCTTCCTATTGCTGAATAATATTCCATTGAGTAGATGTACCACAGTTTGTTTATTCATTAGGGCCTCTTTTCTCTCTCTCTCTTTTTTTTTTTTTTTTTTTTGAGACAGATTCCTGCAGCCTTGACCTCCCTGGCTCAAGCCATCTTCCCAACTCAGCCTCCAAAGTATCTGGGACTATAGGCATGCACCACCATCCCCAACTAATTTTTGTATTTTTTGTAGTGATGGGGTCTCACTTTATTGCCCAGGCTGGTCTCAAACTCCTGGGCTTAAGTGATCCACTCACTTTGGCCTCCCAAAATGCTAGGCTTAACAGGTGTGAGCCAACACACCTGGCCTGTTAAACCCTCTTTGTATTACAAAATCTTAGTGATCCTGGCTTTTTTCAGCACAACCAAGGTATTTGATTTTTATATGACAACTACAACATACATATTTTGATGCCTATGGAATAGCCCTGTTTTCTCACAAATCAGAATGCTGCAAGGAACAGATAATAACCATAAATGTATTGCTGTATTTCATCTTCATTTGCCATCTGGTCTCACTTGAGGAGAATCTTATTTGAACATCAACAATATCCTAGGTATCCTAGAGGACACCCTGAATTAATGGCTGAGATCCTCATTTGGCGAGTACCATGCAAGGTAGGGAATATTCATCATCGTTTTCCTCTGGTAAATTATATTTCTCTTTAAGAAAAAAGATCAGACACATCATGGAACACTGCTGATTTTGTGTTCATCTCTGGTATATTTGTGTGTTGTATGCCTGCTGCCATTGTCCGTTTATTTGGCACATAGTTTTCCCCATCAGCATGTGTCTGGATGGAATCCAGGTGAACCCTGTGGACCTGGCTGACCCCTACCCCCACTTCAGTGATGCTCACCAGGAGGTGAGAAGATGGAGGCAGTTTGGATGGCTCAATGACCAAGTTCATCCCTGGTTAACCCAAGCAGGACTGTTTCAGTTTTGAAATAAAATTGAAAACACACCCTGGAAAGGGACATAGAATGTAAATCCTTAGAGGACACTTCCTGTGTTCTCCATTTCAGCCTCTCTCCCTCAGAATCTATTAGAGTGCCTTCTCTTGATGAAAACTCAGTGTGCACATTCAGCTTATTAAAATAGGACATGGTTTTTTGGCATGGTAGATATTTTAAAAGTCTTATTTAAATAGAGGGTCTGATTTTTCAATCCAAGGTAGTAAAATAGGAATGGGAAACCTCAATTTAATCTCATTTTAGTGAAGATTTATTGAGAGCCTACTAGATGCTGGAAACTGTGGTAGGTATAATAGAAGATGCCACCAGGAATCAGAAATGGATTTCAGCTTCAGAAAGTTTACTGCTTTAGGAGGACTGATTTGCTCATTAATAGTAGAAAAAAATACGTTATGAGAAAAGAATAATTCAAGTTAAAGGAGCTGGTGGGAGAGGTTAAGATGTCCGGATGAGATTGTCCTATATGGCATGAGCATCTTGAAGATGAAACTCGGCATGTCAAGCTATCTGAACTAGGTGGTAAAAACTATGAAGGCAAGAAAATGGGTGTGTTGCCCTCATCTGATGAGTATGTCTGGTTGTTAAATATTGTCTCTCTTTGAGTTCTGTTTCCTACTCCATGCCATCTGGATTTTCTCTCACTGGCTCTCTCCATGTGCCTCTTACCTCCTTTTTCTTATTCCTTCTGTCTCTCTTCTCAAATTGTCCTCAGGACTCAAGATTTAGTAAGTATTACATACTTTGAATGAATTTTTATATTGTCTGTGCCTACTCTTTAAAGGTATGTGAAGTAGTTTGTATATCTCACAATACTGAATTAAATGTGTTTAATGTCTATGGAGAGGTATCATGCTCAGCACTTTGAAGCAGAAAGATGTCTATCTTATTCACCTGTCTTTAATAGTGCCTGGGACACAGCTGGTGACTCCAAGAGGTTTCAAGCAAGAAAACCTGGAGTTTGTATCATTTATTAGTTCTGTGGCAATGGAAATTTTGCCCATTTTTAAATGTCTTCTCATCTAAGAAAAGGGGGTAATAATTATATTTCAAAGTTCATTTTAAATCAGAAGAAACAAAAGATAGGAAAACACAGCCATCAAGTGTTTGAAGTATTGTGTGTTGCCATTTGTTTGGATGGCAATCAAGAGCTCATGAAAGAGTAAAATTCTCCAGGCACAGAAGAGGCACCATTCCCCCTTTTCAGTTAACCTGGTTAGTATATTTTTGGGGTTCCTTCAAGGTCTATAATTCCACATTTCAGGACCATCTCATTTCACCAAGCTTAAGACATATTTCTTATACATCTTTTGTTTGGACCTACATTTCTAAATCTGTTCCCTTTCTCTTGTACCACTCTCCCTCCCCATTACAATGCACTGTAATACATCTTGGAAAAAAGTCCACTCTGCCTTCCTAACTTGACACAGACAACAAGATCCGACAGATTTATTTGTAAATGGGTCTTTTATGCTTCATGTAGCTCAGCGCTGCATAAATAATACCTGGAAAACTTTTCAAATTTCAGCCCATTGGCAGGCCTGAACTCCACATACGTTGTTAGAAACTCCTACGAAGTGAATCTAAATGCCACGGTCCTTGTAGGGGGCTACATGGCTGATGCGGCAGGTCAGGAAAATGCATACCTTTGCGTGAGTTCCTCCAAACTCAAGACTGGGGGGGAGGTGGCCTCAGGATGTCCTCTTGAACTGAGTGCATGGATTACAATCATAAATGTTTTGGAATGAAAGAAGCTGAGAGAAGAGGAAGGAACGTTTGACATATCATAGTACGATTTCCAGGCCCTTAAGGGATTGTAGAGAGGAGGCTGGGATTTTTAGGACACTCCCTGCCCCAAGAACACATATGCATGGGCATGTAGTCCCATGCAAACTTACATACTCCCACCAAAACCAAAGAACACGTGAAATGGACTGGTCACATTTGAGTAAAGTGGTCACCTAGGAACAGTGAAGGAGCAAAGGTGAACCCTCACTGAGAGTAGCCTGCCTCATTTACTCCATCCTGCTCAGTTCCACTGTCGTTCCTTAGCCATTTTGTTTGTGGGAGGCAACCCTTTCCTGGGATGAAAGCGCTGTCCTCACAGCACAGTGGAAGTATCCTAGGGTAGGCTGTCTTAGTCTTTATCTGTCAATAACACAACAATAGACTGCATCTTCCCTAAGTCAGTAGTTGTCTCTTCTCTTGACGATAACAAGTCTCAGTGGTGGTGCTCTCACATGGGTTGGGGACTCCTCAGCTGTAGCAAAGATAAGGCCAGGTAAGGGCTATACTACTGAAAAAACCAGCTGGGAATAACGTAGTTTATCCCAAACTCCCGCGGGTTGACAGGATGGTGGCACTTGATAATTGCTGCCTTATGGAATGAGAGACCAGCCACATATTTTATGGGACATAAACAAGGGCATTGGCAAGTGAACAGGTGGGTGCAACATAAGATTGACAGATAAGATACAGGATTCCCAGTTAAATCCGAACTTCAGATAAACAAGTAATGTTTTAGTTTAAGTAGATCCCAGACAACCCAGTTATATTGGAGTTTTTAAAAAACTCTCTCATATATATATATATATATATATATATATATATATATATATGAAGGTCCTGAAAAGTGTCTTTCTAGTGAGTACAAAATGATAAAGTGTTGACTATCCATGTCATAGTCATGATTACTAACTTTTAATTTTTATTTTATTTCAGTAGCTTTTGGGGAACAGGTGTGTTTTTGGTTACATGAATATGTTCTTTAGTGGCGATTTCTGAGATCTGGTGCACCCATCAACCGAGCAGTGTACACTGTATCAATATACAGTCTTTTATTCCTCACCCCCCTGCTAACCTTCCCCCCAAGTCCCCAAAGTCCATTATATTATTCTTTTGCCTTTGCATCCTTACAGCTTGGTTTCCATTTATAAGTGAGAGCATACGATGTTTGGTGTTCCATTCTTGAGTTAGTTCACTTTGAATAATAGCCTTCAACTTCTTCCACATTTCTGCAAAGGCCATTATTTCATTCTGTTTCATGGCTGATTAGTATTCCATGGTTTTTACATACCACGTTTTCTTTATCTACTCAAAACAATTTTTTATTTAGCATAAGTAAAGTCCCATGCAGTATTTGGCCAAGAGGATCAATTTGGGGGGTGGGAGAAAGCCCCATGACTGACAGTCCTTTTATGTTACATGGAATCTGGGAAGCACTTCCAATGGAAACAGAAGAAAAGGTGAGGAAAAGTGTGTTGACATAAAGAAACACCTTCACCAACAAAAAGGAAACACAATGATCATAGTCCCTACAGATGAAATAATTGAAATTAGGCTAAAGGGAAAAGATAAGTCATTATTTTGATCCCTAAATGTTTTGAGTTATGCTTTAATCTCTAAATTTTGGAACATTTTTCTTACAGTTATTCACCATGAGTAGATTAACTTAAGTAAATGTCACTATTTACTCTCAAATTTATTTTTTGGAAAAACTAGCAATAAGAAACGTACTCTCATCCAGGTTCATTTCGTTTGCGCTTTCCACACTTCCTAATCTTTTCTAGCTATTTTCACGTTTTAAAAAAAATGCTCACCATTTCCACCCATAACCAGAACCAAGCAAGTATTTAATCATTTAATGCAGTTCTCTATTGACTTCCCAGAGGGAAATCTGGGGATTTTGAATGGAAATTCAGAGCAACGTCTGTGTTGCCCTTGCCCCCCTCAGATTCCACTTCTCCCTAATTCATGCCTTTCTTCTCAGAAGGAGTTCATTGAGTTCATTGCCAACTTCCACTGCTTCATTACCAAATGTGAACCTCCCCCTGGCACTAGGCTTACTTTAGCATTTTTTCCTCAGGTGAGAGCGTGAAATGTCTCAGTTTAATCACTTGTGAGCAGAGATGGCACCAGATAGCAACCTGGGCGCTCTCCCACCTGCAGCTTTGATAGGAAAGAATCAATCTAGCATATAAAAGCAGGCACAGATAAATTGCTAAACACTGTAGTACAATGATGGCATACATCTCTGGAATGAGAATCTTCAAAATCAGTAAGAATTGAAATTGAAAAAGGAAGAATTGTAGCTGTCAAAATAAATGCGGGATGCCGGCAGGTTATTCACGTTGAGGTCCATTTTGGCTTTTCCAGCCCAGGAGAATCATCTGTTAAGAAAAGTTGTCTCTAGGGTGACCTTTGTTATGTCTTTTTGAAAAAACATTGTGTCTCAGCCTAGGGACTGGATTCTTCTTCGAATTCATAATTGACCTTATCCTTCATGTCATGTTAGGGGACATTCCCCTCAGCGAGAGAGGGAAGCCCAAAGGAGAATTAGAAGCCAGTGTTCAGAGGCTCATGTGGGGAGGGGGCCTGGGTATAGTGAGGGCATGTGGGCTGGAAGGACTTTAGTTTTTGACCCAATTTTACAATCTATTCTATCATTTTCTGAAATTTGAAATTCTAAGAAATCAAGGAATGTACTACCATCACAATAATAATAGCCCATTATTTACTAAGTAATTATATGTGCCTGCATTGTGCAAAGCACTTGATATACATTCTTATATATGACAATAATGGTGATAATACTGATAATAGCTAAGTTTTTTAGTATATATTTGATGGGCATTGTGTCATGAAAGCCTTATGCCACCCCTCCGAAGTATGTACAATTATGATCCCATTTTACAGATAAACAGGCTTAAGAGTGGTTGAGTACCTTGCCCAATGTCACACAGTTGGTGGGGGCTGGGGTGGACATGAATCTCACTCTGTCTCGCTCCAGAATTTTCCTGCTTTGCTCCCTTCAGTCATGTTTTACATCTGTGCATGTTAGCATTTCTGGCAGCTGACAGTTGGGCTGCCTTTGATGTTGTTTTTTTGTCCATGACTCATTCTACTGCCGTGCAATTTCCCCACCCCAAATGGTAGGAAGTCCTTCCTCATGCCCGGTCTACTTTCAATTGTAACTTCTTGGAATGTTTCTTTTTTTCACCAAACTTAGAGCAAAGGAGATATGGAATTTTCCTTTTGGCATTTGGAAATCTGTAAGAATCGCCATCATGTGATTTAGTGTGTATGTGTGGTTTTTTAAAACTAACATACAACCATTCACAAATTAACCACTGTGCTTGTGTCCTGAAAGCATGTTTTAAACCTCATCCTCATGTAATGATTAAAAACAAAAGTTTGTTGCCTGGAAGACCCACTAGGAGTGCAAGTAGCAGCAGGGCACAGAGGAGAAAGAACTTGTCACAAACCGTGGGAACCAGAAACCTGTCCTGTCTCTCAGTTATGAGATGAAATTCAAACTGTGAGGCTCTACTTTCTGTATATCTGCATTTTAAAATGGATCTTTATTTTTCCAAACTTTTTTTTAAAGAAAGATTGTGTTAAAGGGATATATCTGGGTGCATAGTTTACCTTAAGATGTAACCAGTTAGCAGATTTGTTCAAAAGAACAATTTTGCTTTTGAAAGCAAAATTGACAGATTAATATCAATTTTTTTTTTTTTTTTTTTAGCAAACTGTGTTTCTAAAATGTATACATTATCGTTGGCTTGAGGATCGAGGGACTAAAGTCCATACACATATATTTTTCACGAGCACGATGTTTGTCTTTCAAATAGAGGTTTCATCGGTAATGGTCTCTAGGGCAGGGTGCTTCAAACTGGAATGTACAGTGGAATCACCTGGGGATCCAGTTAAAATAAAGGTTCTCATTCCAGAGCTCCAGGGTGAGACCTGAGACTGCATTTCTCCCAGGTGACATCAATGCAGCTGATTAGGGTTCATACTTTGAGAAGCAGGGCTCTCTACTACCATAGAGATTTTGTTACCATGAAGAATATATAAGGAACATTATATACTAGGTGCTAATTCAAATGTTGTTCAATAAATGGAACTGCTCTTTTTGTTTGCCTTTTTCCCTCCAAGATACAGTTGAATTAGTTACACAGACCTATATTCTCAGTTCTTCTGAAAGGCAAAGTAGACTTTAAACTGGCAATTGCTAACTTCCATGTAAAATATCTTAAAAGTTTAGAAGTGGGTATCAGCTTGACTTGTTTATAACTAACGAAGGGGTCTCAGGCTAAATTCTACAAGGCTGACACTAACCAGTTGGCCAACATAAATGAGTATCTTATTTGAAAGAATCTTTTTACTATAGAATTTGGAAATTAAAGCTAAATTTGAAACCAACTTATATCTTTCTCCTTTTTCCTCATTTCTCCCCCAAATACTTTCTAACTTCCCACTCAACTTCTCTCAGCCTCTATGATTAAGGAGACTAACCTAGCAGTGGCACTTGACATTTTAGTACTTGAGCAACATAGTATTTAGAAATACTACCTAAATATGACTGTGCATTTTGAGGCTTCGCTGCTTTAAAAACAAACAAAGGTTTACAGAGGAGAAACCTCCCAAATTCTACCTTGGCCAGGTGATGAAGCTTAGCATTGCTGGTGAGAAGTTTTATTGATAGCACATACCACTTAGTATGATATAACAAGAAAGGCGTTCATGTTTGTGGCATTCTTGCCAAAACTCATAACCCCAAGCTAATCACAAGAAAACCAGCAGACAAACCTGAATTGTGGGATGATCTACAAAATACCTAACTGGTACTCCTCAAACTTGTCAAGGTCATTCCAAACAAAAACAGAAATTCTCACAGACCAGAGAAAACCAAGGAAACGTGAGGATCAAATGCAGTGAAGTTCCCTGGATTGAGTCTTGGGACAGAAAGAGGACATCAGTGAAAAAACGAGTAAAATCCGAATCATGTCCAGAGTTTACTAAATATTGATTTCCTGCTTTTGACAAATGTAACAGTAATGTGGTAACATTAGAGGAAACTCAACTGGGTGAGGGATATATAGGAATTTTATGTACCACCTTTGCAATGTTTCTATAAATCAAAAATGATACTGAAATGAAAAACTTATGTAAAATGATGTTGACACTAGGGAGGGAGTAGAAAGTGATAAGAATGCCTCATGGACACTTTTTTTCCCCTATAAAGTGTGTGTGTGTGTGGTATGCAGGAGTGTGTATTTTGCTGGTCATATATTGAGAAAAATAAAGTCATACAGAAAATCAAAGGCTACCACTGGTTCAAAAAGGAAGGCATGAGAACATATCAGTACCACATGGAAGGTGTCTTTAATAAAAAGGCCTTAGTCATGAAAGTTAGCCCAGATGCTCAGCTGACACTTACCAAATTGCTTTGAAAGAAAGCATAGTCTAGAGGAAGTGTTGAAAAATCTGTCGAGTGACTAATCCCAAGTTGGATCCCAATAGAGGAAATTGGAGAGATCCATTAGGCAGACGAGGCTGTCCATTTCCTCGGAATTATTGACCGTGGCAATGCCCTTGCTCCCTACGCATGTGCCACCTTAGAAACTCCCCTGCCGGAATCGAGTTAAGTGGAAACATCACAATCAATAAAAGACACTCTATTTTCCATTTGCTCATTGTTTTTCAAGGGTTTATTTTGGAACAGCACGAGGAAGATTCAATTCAATATCAATTCACCTTCTTGGTGGTGAGAGGACTCCAGATATTGACTTTCAGGGTCTGATAAAGTTTGTGACAAGGCTCAGTTTGCTAACATTCTGACCAAAGTGCAACCTCAGCCACAGAGGATCAGAATAAGCAGATGTTCAGTGTCACTTCATCATCCTGGAACCCTTTTCTAACTCAGCAACCAGTGTCAGCAGAGCATCTTCGGGCTGGTGACCTGGCAATGGAGGACCCTGCTCAGAACTATTGAACTAAGTCACAGAATCATGGGAAATAATAAATGCTATTCTGACACTATGTTTTCCAGTGGTTTTGTTACATAGTAGAAGCTTACTCATACAGTATATATTACTTGTTAGAATTGTTTACTATAGAATTGTTATATTTTTTCTCTCACCCAACTTAAGCCTTAAGAGTTCAAATCCTAATTCATGTAGAGGCCAAGATCAAATATTTTGTCCTCAGAGATCTGCCTCTATCTGTAAGTCATAATTAATTGTTCCTCTTTCAATGATTCCTTTCGTTGTATTTTATGTGAGACACTGCTGCCGTACTTCATTATACCTTTATTGTCTATTTCTGTGTTTCTCTAAACTCTACATGGTAATGTGTATACATTTTTGGTGACTAGCACAGTTTAGTAGACACTGAAATATTTATTGAAATTAAGTGTACAGAAGTTCTAGGAAATTTTTTGTTTTATTAACCAACTTCTTTTTTGCTGTGGGGGTCTTTGAATCCAACATATAAGATCTTCTTGAGTTTTGACCAACCTGAGAAATAAGAGGTTAGTCAAAACTCAAGAGGTTGCTATATGCTGGACTCAAACAGAAGAAATGGCAATGGGAGTATATTATGTCTATTCTATTAGCAAGAAAAGTAAGATTAGAGGACATAGTATACCTGTAAGCCAACATGCTTTCTCATTCTCACTTCCAGACTTAACTAACTTACCGCGTTGTTAGCAGTGCTACACTAGACTGTGTTTGAGTGCAGTCTTGAAGATCACCCTCCCTGTCCCTCCCCTAGTGTAGCAGTGACCCTGACCTCTCCATGTCTCCATTGTACATATGCCTGTTTGGGTGCCCATAACTCTTCCTGGCAATATTAATTATAGGTGAAGACCTAGCACCCTAGTTTTCTGTATTCCTTGTGCCCAGGAGAACTCCAGTTCTGGAGTCGCAGGCACAGAGTTAGTACTTGGCAAATATTTGTTGAAAGATGAAGCTCTGTGATTCTGGAGATAGATTTTATCATCTTTCTCACTTAACTGGCATTAAAACCATCATACTTATCACACAGCAGCTTTTCTATGACACATAACACTGCATGGACAGAAGCGAAAATCAAGCTGTATGTGACACATGGTGTCTGGTGCATATGATACTCATTTTAATAGGCACATCCTCACTTAAGGAGAACAGTTAGAACTCATTGCAATAATAAGGGATGATTAGCATAGGCATTGCCACTTGTGCATTAACTTAACCTAATGATTACAGTAGTTTTTTAATGATTTAAAGATAATGTGAACATGACATGTTCTGAAAACTGAGTAGGGATTTGGTTGATTTTTTGTACTTCGTATTTTCAGCAACTTTCGTAGGTATGTTATAAAATGCCTTGGAACATGTTTCTGTAAGGAATGTAGCTCTCAGATTCTAGTGGGGCATGTGATGCTTCTTAAACATAGATTCCTGGTCTCCATCCCTCCCATCTTCTGATTCAGGAGGTCTGGCATGGAAATCAGCATTCGGTATGTTTAACCACCACCAAGTGGTTTGGATTCTAGCAGTCTATCTGCCACCTTACATTTAAGGGCTCTTTTGGTTGCCAGGAGCAGAGACCTGCTCGAGTCGCTGGAGTTTAAAGGCCATCTTTCTTTTGGAAGGATAGAGAAATGGCCTAGGAATACAGGAAATATTACACAAGCAGATTTGTGCAAGGTCCAACACCAAAGCAGCTCCAGGGACTGGCCTGACCCTCTTCTATTATGGACTGAATATTTGTCACCCCAAAATATGTATGTTGAAATCCTAACCCCAAGGTGTTAGGAAGTGGAGCCTTTGGGTGATAATTAAGTCATGTGGGTGGAGGCTTCATGAATGGGATTAGTGCCTTTATAAGAGAGACCCCAGAGAACTCTTTCTGCCATATGGAGACACAAGAAGTCTCCCATCTGCAATGCACAACAGGGCCCTCACTGTGCACAGCACAGGACCCATCCATACTGGCATCCTAGTCTCAGACTTCACCTCCAGAACTGTGAGAAATAAATATTTGTTGTTAAGCCATCCCGTTATGGTAGTTTGTTATAGCCACCCAAACTAAGATACCACGTCTGTCTCTCTTGCTTTCTCTGATTCTTTCTTCATGTCTAATCTCTTCTCGCTCTGAACCACTTTTCCTTTGGTCTTTAGGCCCTCAGGACATGGGCACAGGCCACCCCTCTTTGTGCCCCAGTTCTTACCTAAAGTTCTCATCATTACCTAGGAGCTTATGAGTGCTGCTTTCCTGAGAGAGGATCTAATTGGTGCAGTGCATGCCCTGGAGCCCTGGCATACAAGTTGAAGGTCAGGAACAACCTTTGTGAGAACCATTCATGGCTGGGCATCCACTCCTCAGGCAGGCCGCTGGGGGTGGGAGAGAAGGTTCTAGAAAGCAAGGTGGCTGGGAGGCTGAGGGGCATGAGCGAAGTGTCTGTTACTGACAGTTGTTGTACCCTCTCATCATCTCAACCTCAGAATTTCTGACAGATAATAAGATATGGAGAGAATTCATCTTAACAAAAGACCTTTACCTTAAGGAGTATTCACAACTGCAGCCCAGTTGTGACACTACTGTGGAGTGTGATGTCTTAATAATACAAAGACCCAACGGGGAAGTTCCAAGATGTTTACAGATAGAGAAACTCTTAAAATTCAAGGGCTGGAAGATGGAGAGGACCTACTTAATTAGGAACATATTTTGATTCAGTTGAGTCAAACTTTGAGTGCTCATTATGTCTTACTGCTCCTGAGAATTAGTTGTGTTAGGTGGCATCTTAGCCAGCCAGAGTTTTCCATGTTGCTTTTGGTTGATTTGGGGTTTTTTTTAATCAAAATTAGTTGGGAGTAGGATTTACTTGATGGAAATTTACCTAGATCAACTCTTTTCACACTTCAGAAGTTAAAAAAAAATCCATCATATTCAGAATTGATGTGTTTGGCAAAATAATTATTTTGAGTTTTCTGTGTGTGTGCACACAAGTATGTGAATGTGCGATAAGAAGAAGTATGCATTTGGAGTCAAAAACCAAATATTTTCTTGAAACTCATAAACTGTCCACAGGTTAGAAAGATTTCATTTTGGACATTGCAGTGAAACTTGAGTAATTATCCATGTTGTGTGTCTGTAAGTTTGACAGTGATGCCTTCAAAATATTTTGATATGCAACCTTTCTTCTTTCCCTTTGTGTTGTCGGACAACATGCCAGCTGTCAGATGGAGGGAAGAAGGAAACTTTGGCATCACTATTCCTGCCACCTTCACCGAGAAGGCCCTATAAATAGCATAATAGCATAAAACTGGCCACAGAGGGAGAGCAGCAGCTGGCACACGTTGTATCCAGAGCTGGAGGTGTAAATGAATTTCAATATCTTAGTGATACCAAACAACAATAAGATTACAGAGAATGAAGCTTTTGTTATGAGAGAGCCCAGTATTTGAAGTAAATAATAATGATAATGCTTTTCATTATCAGGCTGCTTTCCCCTTTGAAAGTGGTTGCAAAGAAGAAAGGGCCCTGTTTTCAGAACAACCAATTTCCTCTCTTATCTCTCTGAAGAGTCTCTCCTGATTTCCCTCTTTTCAGAAGTGGGAGGTGATACTGATCTGAGCCAGGTGGTAGGTGGAGTGAATTAAGTCAGTTGTTAACTTAAAATGTTACTATGAAATATATTTTGCTCTAATTACCAGAAAAGGAAATAATAGAGGACTTCATCTGGAATGTTCTTAATTGTCACCCTATTTCTTGGCTTCCCTGTTCTCTGCTCATTCCTTGCCATTTCAAATTTGTCACTTGAAGTGCCCATTTGTCAACTGAAGAGCCCATCTTCAGTTCTGGTTCTTTTTTCCTCTGCCCCAAATGCTTCATATCAAAGGAGCTCACCCTCCTTTGACCACCGATAGCATGTACAGAAACACACATGTCACACACAGCTAAGCATTTGTATCGTCCTTTAATTGTGTCTTATACTCCATGTTTTTAACCAGATTTTGAACTTCTTGAGACTACAGAAGACTTAGTCTCCAATTTGCTGTCATGGAGCCCAGCATATTTCTAGACTCATAATGCTGCCTTGTGCCCAACCTAACCAGGGTACCTTGAACCAGCATCAAAAGACGCAGTCCCAAGAAACTCAGGTCAGTGGCAAAAGTTTTGGTCCCCTGACCTTGTGCCATCTTTCCTTACCTCCTGCCTCCTGTGTCTTCTCAGCTCTCAACTCCAATCTGCCACTCTGGTCCCACACTTACCCATCCTGCTTGGATGCAGTTTCAATGACTCCAGTTTGACCAGTCCTAATCTCGCCCCAGCAGTAATTTTGCAGGACCCTCTGACTCCTGGCCACTCTGGCTCCCAGTTCCTCTTGGTGACTTCTCTGCCTTAACCAGCCTCTAAGATCAGGAATTGGACCATAGATGTTCAATTGTAAAACTGCAACCTTATCTCTTGTGATCAATCCAAATCAAGCCCAACTTTCAATGTCTCCAGCCTTTTTTTTCAGGATTCTCTCCCCTCCCCTCACCTCATTCTAGCATTTACATGGCCATTTCCTCTGCCTGGAATGCTTTTCCTGCAGCGGATCACATGTCTGACTCGCCCATGTTTTCAGATCATTCTCAAATATCCTGAAGTTGACCTCACCCAGTTACTCTCTCAATCATTTTTATTGCTATCAAAGCATATATCACCATCTATAATTATCTTATTTGTCAATTTGTTTACCCTCTGTCCCCTCGCATCAGCAGAATGTAAGCTCCTTGAACACAGGAGCCCTATGTATCTTTTCACTATCACTATCACTTTCACTATCACTGAGGGGGCATTGAATATAGAAGATGCTTACTCCATGGATGGAGGGTTGCATGGATGTGGAAGGAGTGAGAACACAGTAAAATAGGGTTCTTAATTGATCTCTGCTTGTGTGTTCTCTCTCTCCCTCTCTTTCCCTCTCTCCATTCACCTCAGGGTCCATGACCTCCCTACTGCTATATGGTCCGGTACCAAATTGACCCTGAAATTGTGAACATCACAGATGCCAAACTATTTTGGTAAACGGTGGTTGGAGATCCATGCTGAGCCTTGCTTAATTACCTGTATTTCCTCACATTTAAATAGAGTGGATAAATTTCTAGTTGAATATTTGCTGAATATACCATGTAGATGAGACAATGGTGCTGTGTCTACTAACTGTGGAGATGATACGCCACCACCAACTGGAGTAAGCTCCATTTGCCCAGCCCTATTCAGTGTTCAAAGGGGTTCTGCTATATGTTTCTGGTTGATGTAAACAACAACACAGGCAACTGTGATGATCAAGTAATACTACCCCATTTCACAGACAAGCAAACCAAGGCTCAGAGGCTTTGTTACAAGGTTGTTAAAAACAAGAACTGAATGTATACTGTGGTTGTGAATTCTAATCTGGGCTTTCCCACCGTAACCTGTCTTTCTCCTGGTCCTCTGTCACTTTGTTCTTGTTTCTTCTTTACTGACAGTCATAGTCAACCTCAATGAAATTTCCATGACCAACAGAGGAAGGCCTCCTGTAACAGCATGTCCATGGGGTCTTTAGTAAATCTCCTTAATAAATGTGTCCCCAGGAGGGAACCTGGAGGCAGTCTCCTTTCCTAATACTCGAAGACAGGGGTCAGCAATTTTTTCTGGTTAAGAGCCAGATAGAAATTTTAGGCTTTGTAGGCTAAGAAACAAAATGGATGATATTTTGTAGATTCTTGTATGACAAGAGATAGAACTAACTTCCACAAATTTTTTCTAGAATTTAAAAACGTAAAATCTACTCTTAGCTCATGGGCCATATGAAAACAGCCAGATTTGGCCTGTGGATTGTAGTTGGACAATCTCTGCTTAAGGAGAAAAGCAGACATACTGTCCCAGGACTGCATTATGTTGAGTTTCACTGTGAACATATGTATATGTATATTAATATATGATTATATGTGTGTTTATGTGTGTATATATCCTTAGAGGGCATACCCCCATTACATACCCTGAGGTTCCCTGGACAACGTCAAATCTCATTGACCTTGCCTTCAACCAAGGACGTGTGGCTCCTTTTCCCTGGAGATGTAGGGACAGTACGGGGTGTGCTGGCTTCTATGCTTGTGTCTTGGCAGCCCTTCTGTAGAAAGTTGGAAAGGGCTATACCTTTCACCTTGGCCACAGGAGACGTATTCTCTCACCTGACCTTGGTCAGGTGTAGCTTGTTAGGTGGGCAGTCTTGCTGGGTAATTGCCATCTGTCATTGAGTCTCTCTCACCTTCTCTACTTAGAGGTCCCTGAAGGAGGCCTTTCTGCCCATCCAGTCTTCCAACTCTCCTCAGAGACACATCACTTATCCAAAACCCCACTAGATTTGACTGTCAGATTTTCAGGTATCAATAAAACTTTGTGTTGGGAGTATTATTGTATGGGTGAGACCATGAAGGCAGTTAGGGTTAGGCCGATTGAGAGTGCTGTTTTTCTATATGTATGGGCATGAGGCCTTGTTTTTCACTGAAGGGGGTGGTAATTATAATAGAGGTTTAAGAACTGCCTGACCATTTAACACTGAGTTGTTGGGTTATACCTTAAACTGTATTTTGACTATAACATGTGGGCTTTCTTCTATGGAAAGTTCTTCCCATTTTTTTAACTTTTAAGTTCAGGGGTACAAGTATAGGTTTGTTACATAGGTAAACATGTGTCATGGAGGTTTTTTGTACAGATTATTTCAACATGCAGGTGTTAAGCTGAGTACCCATTAGTTATTTTTCCTAATCCTCTCCCTCCTCCAACCCTCCACCCTCCAAAAGACCCCAGCGTGTGTTGTTCCTCTCTATGTGTCTATGTGTTCTCATCAGTTAGCTCCCACCTGTAAGTGAGAACATGCAGTATTTGGTTTTCTGTTCCTGTGGTAGTTTCCTAAGGATAATGGCCTCCAGTTCCATCTATGTCCCTGCAAATGATACAATCTCATTTTTTATGGCTGCATAGTGTTCCATGGTGTGTATATACAGTACTTTTTAAATCCTGTGTATCAATGATGGGCATTTAGGTTGAGTCCATGCTTTACTATTGTGAATAGTGCTGCAATGAACATACACATGCATGTGTCTTTATAATAGAATGATCTATATTCCTTTGGGTTTGTACCCAGTAATGGGATTGCTGGGTCAAATGATAATTCTATCTTTAGGTCTTTGAGGAATTGCCACACTTTCTTTCTTTTTTTTTTTTTTGAGACGGAGTCTCGCTCTGTCGCCGAGGCTGGAGTGCAGTGGCACAATCTCAGCTCACTGCAACCTCCGCCTCCCAGGTTCATGCCATTCTCCTGCCTCAGCCTCCCAAGTAGGTGGGACTACAGGTGCCCGCCACTACGCCCAGCTAATTATTTGTATTTTTTAATAGAGATGGGGTTTCATCATGTTAGACAGGATGGTCTCGATCTCCTGACCTCATGATCCACCCGCCTCGGCCTCCCAAAGTGCTGGGATTACAGGCGTGAGCCACCGCGCCTGGCCCACACTTTCTTCCATAATGGCTGAACTAATGTGCACTTCCACCAACAGTGTATAAGCATTCCTTTTTCTCCACAGTCTTGCCAGCATCTGTTATTTTTTGACTTTTTAATAGTAGCCATTCTGACTGGTGTTAGATGGTATTTCATTGTGGTTTTGATTTGTATTTCTCTAATGATCAGTTATGTTAAGATTTTTTCCATATAATTGTTGGCCATTTGTATGTTTTCTTTTGAAAAGCATCTGTTTGTGTCCTTTGCCTACATTTTTACGGGGTTGTTTTTCTCTTGTAAATATAAGTTTCTTTTAGACACTGGATATTAGATGTTTGTCAGATGCATAGTTTGAAAAAATTTTCTCCCATTCTGTAGGTTGTCTGTTTACTCTGTTGATGGTTTCTTTTTTTTTTAATTATACTTTAAGTTTTAGGGTACATGTGCACAACGTGCAGGTTAGTTACATATGTAGACATGTGCCATGTTGGTGTGCTGCACCCATTAACTCGTCATTTAGCATTAGGTATATCTCCTAATGCTATCCCTCCCCACTTCCCGCACCCCACAACAAGCCCCTGTGTGTGATGTTCCCCTTCCTGTGTCCATGTGTTCTCACTGTTCAATTCCCACCTATGAGTGAGAACATGCGGTGTTTGGTTTTTTGTCCTTGCGATAGTTTGCTAAGAATGATGGTTTCCAGCTTCATCCATGTCCCTACAAAGGACATGAACTCATCCTTTTTTATGGCTGCATAGTATTCCATGGTGTATATGTGCCACATTTTCTTAATCCAGTCTATCATTGTTGGACATTTGGGTTGGTTCCAAGTCTTTGCTATTGTGAATAGTGCCTCAATAAACACACATGTGCATGTGTCTTTATAGCAGCATGATTTCTAATCCTTTGGGTATATACCCAGTAATGGGATGGCTGGGTCAAATGGTATTTCTAGTTCTAGATCCCTGAGGAATCACCACACTGACTTCCACAATGGTTCAACTAGTTTACAGTCCCACCAACAGTGTAAAAATGTTCCTATTTCTCCACATCCTCTCCAGCACCTGTTGTTTCCTGACTTTTTAATGATTACCATTCTAACTGGTGTGAGATGGTATCTCATTGTGGTTTTGATTTGCATTTCTCTAGTGGCCAGTGATGATGAGCATTTCTTCATGTGTCTTTTGGCTGCATAAATGTCTTCTTTTGAGAAGTGTCTGTTCATATCCTTTGCCCACTTTTTGATGGGATTGTTTGTTTTTTTCTTGTAAATTTGTTTGAGTTCATTGTAGATTCTGGATATTAGCCCTTTGTCAGATGGGCAGATTGCAAAAATTTTCTCCCATTCTGTAGGTTGCCTGTTCACTCTGATGGTAGTTTCTTTTGCTGTGCAGAAGCTCTTGAGTTTAATTAGATCCGATTTGTCAATTTTGGCTTTTGTTGCCATTGCTTTTGGTGTGTTAGACATGAAGTCCTTGCCCATGCCTATGTCCTGAATGGTATTGCCTAGGTTTTCTTCTAGGGTTTTTATGGTTTTAGGTCTAACATTTAAGTCTTTAATCCATCTTTAATTAATTTTTGTATAAGGTGTAAGGAAGGGATCCAGTTTCAGCTTCCTACATATGGCTAGCCAGTTTTCCCAGCACCATTTATCAAATAGGGAATCCTTTCCCCATTTCTTGTTTTTGTCAGGTTTGTCAAAGATCAGATGGTTGTAGATATGTGGCATTATTTCTGAGGGCTCTGTTCTGTTCCATTGGTCAATATCTCTGTCTTGGTAAGAGTACCATGCTGTTTTGGTTACTGTAGCCTTGTAGTATAATTTGAAGTCAGGTAGCATGATGCCTCCAGCTTTGTTCTTTTGGCTTAGGATTGTCTTGGCAATGCGGGCTCTTTTTTGGTTCCATATGAACTTTAAAGTAGTTTTTTCCAATTCTGTGAAGAAAGTCATTGGTAGCTTGATGGGGATGGCACTGAATCTATAAATTACCTTGGGCAGTATGGCCATTTTCATGATATTGACACATACACTCTCCCAAGACTAAACCAGGAAGAAGTTGAATCTGAATAGACCAATAACAGGCTCTGAAATTGAGGCAATAATTAATAGCTTACCAACCAAAAAAAGTCCAGGACCAGATGGATTCACAGCTGAATTCTACCAGAGGTGTAAGGAGGAGCTGGTACCATTCCTTCCGAAACTATTCTAATCAATAGAAAAAGAGGGAATCCTCCCTAACTCATTTTATGAGGCCAGCATCATCCTGATATCAAAGCCTGGCAGAGACACAACAAAAAAAGAGAATTTTAGACCAATATCCCTGATGAACATCGATGCAAAAATCCTCAATAAAATACTGGCAAAGTGAATCCAGCAGCACATCAAAAAGCTTATCCACCATGATCAAGTGGGCTTCATCCCTGGGATGCAAGGCTGGTTCAACATATGCAAATCAATAAACGTAATCCAGCATATAAACAGAACGAAAGACAAAAACCACATGATTATCTCAATAGATGCAGAAAAGGCCTTTGACAAAATTCAGCAACCCTTCATGCTAAAAACTCTCAATAAATTATGTATTGATGGGACATATCTCAAAATAATAAGAGCTGTCTATGACCAACCCACAGCCAATATCATACTGAATGGGCAAAAACTGGAAGCATTCCCTTTGAAAACTGGCCCAAGACAGGGATGCCCTCTCTCACCACTCCTATTCAACATGGTGTTGGAAGTTCTGTCCAGGGCAATCAGGCAGGAGAAGGAAATAAAGGGTATTCAATTAGGAAAAGAGGAAGTCAAATTGTCCGTGTTTGCAGATGACATGATTGTATATCTAGAAAACCCCATCGTCTCAGCCCAAAATCTCCTTAAGCTGATAGGCAACTTCAGCAAAGTCTCAGGTTACAAAATCAATGTGCAAAAATCACAAGCATTCTTATATACCAATAACAGACAGAGTGCCAAATCATGAGTGAACTCCCATTCACAATTGCTTCAAAGAGAATAAAATACCTAGGAATCCAACTTACAAGGGACATAAAGGACCTCTTCAAGGAGAAGTACAAACCACTGCTCAATGAAATAAAAGAGGATACAAACAAATGGAAGAACATTCCATTCTCATGGATAGGAAGAATCAATATCGTGTTGATGGTTTCTTTTGCTGTGCAGAAGTTTTTTAGTTTAATTAGATCCCATTTGTCAAGTTTTGCTTCTGTTGCAATTGCTTTTGATATCTTCATCATGAAATCTTTTCCTGTGCCTGTGTCCTCAATGGTATTGCCTAGGTTGTCTTCCAGGGTGTTTATAGTTTTGGGTTTTATATTTAAGTCTTTAATCCATCTTGAGTTAATTTTTGTATATGGTATAAAGAAGGCATCCAGTTTCAATCTTCTGTATATGGCTAGCCAGTTACCTCAGCACCGTTTATTGAGTAGGCTATCCTTTCCCCATTGATTGTTTTTCTCAAGTTTGTTGAAGATCAGATAGTTGTAGGTTGGCAGTCTTGTTTTTGGATTCTCTGTTCCATTGGTCTATGTGCTGTTTTTGTACCAGTACAATACTGTTTGGCTACTATAACCCTGTAGTATAGCTTGAAGTCAGGTAGCATGATGCCTCCAGTTTTGTGCTTTTTGCTTAGGATTGCCTTGGCTATTCAGGCTCTTTTTTGGTTC
The DNA here is from genome assembly GCF_028858775.2 of Pan troglodytes. Classification (NCBI taxonomy): domain Eukaryota; kingdom Metazoa; phylum Chordata; class Mammalia; order Primates; family Hominidae; genus Pan; species Pan troglodytes. The sequence goes on from NC_086015.1 coordinate 63,493,551, forward strand.
CATATGAATTTTTAAATAGTTTTGTCTAATTCTGTGAAGAAAGTCAATGGTAGTTTAATGGGAATAGCACTGAATCTATAAATTGTTTTGGGCAGTATGGCCATTTTAATAATACTGATTCTTCCTGTTCATGAGCATGGAATGTTTTTCCATTTGTTTGTGTCATCTCTGATTTCTTTGAGCAGTGGTTTGTAGTTCTGTTTGTAGAGATCTTTCACTTCCCTAGTTAGCTATATTCCTAGGCATTTTATTCTTTTTGTAACATCTGTGAATGGGAGCTCATTCATGATTTGGCTCTTGACTTGACTGTTGTTGATGTTTAAGAATGCTAGTGATTTTTGAACATTGATTTTGTATCCTGAGATTTTTCTAAAGTTGTTTATAAACTTAAGAACCTTTTTGTCTGAGATGATGGGGTTTTCTAGATACAGGATTATGTCATCTGCAAACAGGGATAATTTGACTTCCTCTCTTCCTATTTGAATGCCCTTTATTTCTTTCTCTTGCCTGATTGTCCTGGCCAGAACTTCCAATACCATGTTGAATAGGAGTGCTGAGAGAGGATATCCTTGTCTTTTGCCGATTTTCAAGGGGAATGCTTTCAGCTTTTGCCCATTCAGTATGATGTTGGCTGTGGGTTTGTCATAAATGGCTCTTATTATTTTGAGGTATATTCCTTCAATACCTAGTTTATTGGGAGTTTTAAATGTGAAGCAGCATTGAATTTTAATGAAAGCCTTTTCTGCATGTATTGAGATAATGTGGTTTTTGTCTTTAGTTCTGTTGATGTGATGAATCACATTTATTGATTTCTGTATGTCGTACCAACCTTGCCCCGGGGATGAAGCCTACTTGATGGTGGTGAATAAGCTTTTTGATGTGCTGCTGGATTCATTTTGCCAGTATTTTGTTGAGGATTTTTGTATCGATGTTCATTGAGGATATTGGCCTGAAATTTTCTTTTTTGTTGTTGTATCTCTGCCATATTTTGGTATTGGGATGATGCTGGACTCATAGAATGAGTTAGGGAGGAATCCCTGCTCCTCAGTGTTTTGGAATAGTTTCATTAGGAATGGTACTAGCTCTTCTTTGTACATTTGTAGAATTCAGCTGTGAATCTGCCTGGTTTTGAACACCATGCAGAGTTAGAGACAAAGTCACAAGTCAGTCTCCTTTGCTGAAGCAAGAACAGGGCTGTGTGCTAGTCACTGGGGTTGCGCCCAAGTATTCCATTTCACCACCCCCTTCCCGGTATGTGGAAGGTTAAAATTCTCTGCTACCTTGCAGTTGGGTAGTCAGTGACTGGCTTTGGGTGATAAAATGTGAGAGGAAGTGGTGTGTGTCTTTTCTAGACAAAAGCACTTAGTAGCCAGAGCAACACTGAAGTGCTACTTTTTACCCAGCTGTGGGGAACACAGAGGCACAGGGGAGATGGGCCCATCATCAGCCTTGGTCCCTGAGTCACTAAGGTAAGCAGAGCCCTCAACACAGGGCATGTAGTGTGAATGAGAAATAAATCTGTGTGGTTATAAGTCACTGCAACGTGGAGTTTTATTGTCACTGCATCGTAACCCAGCCCATCCTGACTGCTGTCATCTGGCTAGCCCAAATATAGGAGAGTTGAAAGAGAAAATCTGTCAAGCTGCTTGTTTGACACTGTTAAAAATGGTTTCCAGTGAGGCTATTTCTGGATACCGTTGTTTTGTTCACCACACTTGAGCTGGAGCAGTGGGCAGTTTTGTGTCTTTGAGTAGGAAACCAAAAACCAAACCTCTGTCACAGAAAGGGAAAGCCACGCACTGGCTGAAGAACTCCGGACACTTGGGTGAATGTCATTGCTTTTTGCTCTGCACATATTGAGTGCCTCTTGTATACAAGGCTCTGTTAGAACCTCAGACTGCTTTGTCAGACATTTTCTGAAAGGAGAGCTGCAAGGATTCTCTTTGAATTCTTACTTGTTTTCTTTGCGGTCAGGCAATCAGTAAGGAGGACATCTAATTAGCAGCTGTTGCATCTTTGTGCAGACAATTTACAAATCTGTTCTCTAAAAGGTGAGAAGTTAATGAAAGTAGAAACATGTGGCTAAACTCTGGAGAGGAAACCCACCCCCATCCCCGCCACCACACACCCACCCACTTCATCATGTTTGCTGGGCAGCTCCATTCCTTCAGTTTGCTGAACTTGGTCAGAAGAAGCCCCTTGCTGCTCACATGACCCCGAGTTTATTTTGATCTCTTTGGATTGAAAACTTATTACTAGTTTAGTGAGCCCTCTCTTCTAGCATGAGCAGGTAATGTGAAAAATCAAAACTGACAGCACATTTAAATCAAACCCCTAACCCAAATTGGGTGTCTGTACATCTCATGGAACAATTTAAATCCCCAGATGAAAAAGCAAGGAGAATTATTGCAATTGCTGCAGCATGTGTATTGAAGGTGGAACCTTCCAACTGCTGACAACCAAATGCCAAGCAAACCAGGTTTAGATTGCAGGGAGGAAATAAAGTCACCATCCATTCAAGAAACCTAGAGAAGCCACAGAATAGAAAGGGAGACCTTCTTAGTTTAGTCCATCACATACCTGTAGCCACTATAGAATTTACTATTCTGAGCAACATCACTAGAGAATTACCTTTTTCTCCTCTTACTGAAAAATACACAGATTTATTCAATGAGTACTTTTCATAAGTCTCCATGAGACTCTTTTTTAGTGGAATAAGAATGAAAAACTCATAAACAAGTGGCCTCTGCTGCCCAGGTGTTTATAGTATACCCTGAGAAAGGGCACCTTTGGCTTGTAGGTTCTTCTCTAGTTGTGTTCTGCCAATGAACAAGACGTGAAAGGAACTTCTGATTTTTGAATCATAAATGTTTCTTTGTGTGGTGGGGGAGTAAAAATGTGGTAAACAAGAGTTTGTCAGAGGCTACTCTGAGAAAGAGGAAAGAATAAAAATGTCCACGTTGGCAGAACTATAAATATTTGCTGTTTCTATTCAAAATCACTCTCTGAACCATGATATCATCATGTTTGGGACAGGAGCCAGTCTGGGTATTAGAAATGAGAATCTTCTTTTTGTTCACGTAAAGAGGTAAGGGAGTACCTGTTAATTTATCAGAATGAAGTATGTGGTTAAGGCACTCAGAGAATTGAGTACACTCAATTTTGAGCAATCTGGTTTCAGAAGGTCGGATTCGGGGAGTCTCGCTTCATGTGCAGAACTTTGGGTATCTTTTAACAAGTGTACCTGAGTTCCTCCAGTGCTGATAAATAAGGCTTTGGGCCTCAGAGGTCTGCAGTGGACATGGCTTTGCGTTCTCTTGACTTATTATACTACGATGGCAACAACCAGTTCACAGAGGCCTTGGAGCAGCTTAGCAAAGGTACAACAAGACAGCATCTTACTCAGCTGTGCATTACACACCTGCTGCCTTTGTTCTGTGCTTTTCCAATGCTATGGCGCAGGGTGACTGTCAGAGCTGCTTGGCAAATTTTCAGGTGCAACCCAGAGGCTCAAGAATTAGTGCTTTTTAGGGAAACTTTTGGCAGGGGCAGTGGGCAGCCGGGAAATAAAAGCTTTCTCTTCTAACCTCCTAGGTGGACATTTCTAAGTCATGTTTCATAAGGCCCCTCAGAAGGTCCTAGGGGATTGAGCAGCTCAGTTCACAGTGCCCAAGGAGGGCCAACCTGATGGCATGGCTTTGTGTTGCATTCCCCCTTCCCTGTCTCATGACCCCAGTCCCTCACTCCTGCTCTGGGAGTCCTTTTACCAAATAAACCACTTGCACACAAAATTTGTCTCAAGCTCTCTTTGGAGATAACTCTTCCTAAGACACATTCCACTCACAGGCCTCTCCCTCCTTCTGTAGAAGTGTGTCATTTTAGACTAAATTCAGCCTCACTGCTGTTGGGACATTATTAGTGAATATAAAAGATCCCAGTCACTTTTCTATTTCCAAAATGGTTTTAGAACCAGGGGCAGGTGGACTGAAATGATCCCATTAAAATGGTCTATGACCTATTTTTTTCCCTTTGATATAGGAGAGGTTCTTTTAATGTGTGTTTCTAGCCTGCTGTATTTCTCCTTTGTGAGCCTCATTATAAAGCCTTGACCTTTAGGAAAGAAATTAAAGTATACGGCCATTTCATGGTATTCGCCTTCATTCTCTATATGCTTTTTGATCTTTGTGGAGTATAAACAAGTCTGGAGAGAGTGCTGACCAGGCCAGCATTGTGGCCTGGATCCCGCATGGCTGATTAGCCTTGCATGGCACAAAACCATCACATAGCCTGAAATTGCATTTTGAATTCTGATGGAACGTGGTGTAAATGTGTGCTCTTGGTCACCCGCGGTAGCAGATGACAATGCACATTTCACCCACGTTCCTGAACACCAAACGAAAGTGCCTGTGACAGTGACTCGGAAGTGCGGTGTTGCGTGTGATGAGAAGAACACGTTTATGTAACAAACGTTTTTAGCTGGCTGAGCAGGGCTCAGATGAGACTCACGGAAGCAATGCCCTGGGGTGAGGAGCGCAAGGGCAGGAAACCATTGGAATTGTTTATCACTTGAGACAGAGGACTTTGTGAGATGCTGGGCAGAAGCAGAGGACCTTCAAGGCTCAGGTGACCGTGCATGGCACTGGGCTGAGGCGGGGCCAGGCTCTCCACTCTGCAAGACCCAGGATTAGAGGTGTTGCTTCCATGCGAGGGGATGGCATGCTTGCCTCGACACAAGTGTTAATAATAAGTGTGGAGGAGGGCAGGCAGGGAGAGGGATAGGAGTATTGGTCTACTGAGCAGCACTTGGTAAACTGAGGTAGGAAAGGGGAGGAGGAAAAGAACAAAGATGTGGTGACCCAAGAGGGTGACCATAGTCAAAATAATTGTACATTTTTAAATAACTAAAATGATATAATTGGATGTCTGTAACATAAAGGATAAATGCTTGAAGGGATAAATACCTCATTTTCCATGATGTGGTTATTATGCATTGCATGCCTGTATTAAAACATCTCATGTACCCCAAAAATATAGACACCTTTTACCCACAAAACTAAAAATTAAATTTTTTTAAAAAAAGATATGGTGACAACAGCACCCACTGGGTACTCCTCAACACCAATGAGACTCAGCTTTGTCAGCAGATGGGCACACCTTTGATCACCCTGGCTCAGGTGGAGGCTGTTGAGCCAGCAGACATTTGGGCCAACTTTTTCTATTTCACCATAAGGGACTAGGCTGTGGAGGACTCCCTTTCAGATGTTTGTAAGGCTGTTGAGTGGTCTAAAAACTTGGTAATTATGGTGCTTTTACTTTGTCACTTTCTCCCTTGCCCCAAATGAGCTGACTCTGCAGCCCTATTTCCAATGATAATGGGTCATCTTGGCGGCTCTGCGAGTTGGTGTTGTCCCTGAGTTCCAGGTAATGCCTGGTGGCGCCCCAGGAGGGCTGCAGCTTGCAGAGGCTTCACTAAGAGTAGAATTGGGTCTTCAGGATAAAGTGTGTTTGAACTAAATTTTGTGGTCCAGGAATATGGGGTAGTTTGTTTTTGTTTTTTAGGTGAAAGTCACATAACATAAAATTAACCATTTAAAAGTATACAAGCAGTGGCATTTAATATATTCACAATATTATATGACTATAATCTGTGTACATTTCTAAAACATTTTCATCATCCCCAAATGAGACCCCACAGGCCCACAGGAATGGGGTTGTAATGCCTGCCTACATTGATAATGACATTTTTATGAGGGACAAATTTTATAAAGAGCAAGCTGTGTACCACCTTTAAATTTAATTTTTAAATGATATCGTGTTTTAATTATTTAGAACTGATAGACACAATTTATTTTCAATGCAAAGAACTCGAAAATTTTGAAAATCGCATGGGAAAAAACCCAAATACAATGCAAAGAAGACACAGGCCACAGTTTGGACACAATCACTTGAAAATCTTTTGCTAAATGTACATGCTCGTCTCTGTCCACCATGTCAAGGTGGAAAATGTGTCTGAGAATCCCCTGAAAGAATATGGACAAGTGTGAGTTCATCAGTCTCCTACGGGATTGTGCTAAGCCTCTTCCAGCATGTTTGAGGATTACTGGTTAAGCAGCAAGGGTGGTTTAGAATCAGATCAGACCTGAGTTAAAAATCTGAGCCCTGCTACTCACTACTAGAAAAAAAGCACTGCAGTCTTCTCCCTCAATGGAATGGCTCATTTCCCAGCATGTTGCTAATCTCCAGTTTTGCCCCAAAGATAGTATTTTAAAAACTTTCACACTGAGTTCCTTTCTGTATCAGATGAGTAAATTTTTCTGAGCCTTGGTTTTCTCATCTGTAAATCTGTAATATCTGCTTCATGAAGTTATTATGAAAATTAAATATGAGTAAATAATAACTTTTTAAAAAAGAGGCAAGAACAACAAAGGCAGAGATATAGATGTTTGGGGGCCAGCTTGGTACAGCTGCCAGGCCAGGGCCTTTCTCTGGCATTTCATCCTCAGAGTGAGTTTGATTTAAACTCATGCTTCTACAAATGTAGCAAAACTGCCACATACTAAAGCCAGAATGCCAGACACATACTGCTAGGCACTGCCTTCTCCTGCCAGGGACAGTCTTCCAATTCAATGTGAGATGAGTTTTGGTACCAAGTGATGATGCACCAGCAAAGGTGGAGAAGTCAGGGAGCAGACTGATGGAGGCAGTGGAAGGCCATGTGCTCTGCACGTGACTAGCTCAGTAAACCCAGAGCTTTGGAAACAGGCCCTTTCCAAGGCTGTTGAGAATATCAGTTCGACAGGCTGCTGGAGGTAGACTTGCTGCTGGAGGGAGGACATCAACGCTCATGCAGCTGAGAGGTGCTCACACGACATGCCTCCCGATACTGGTTTTGTGCAGGAACTGAGGACTCATTGCATCAGCTGTCATCTAGGGATGGAGTGAAGTCTCGAATCCTGTTAGCTTTGCCGGGTGACATGTCCAGCCTCTCCAGTTCGTAATTTGTTCTGCAACTTGTTGAACATCTGTGCATTAAATGCTATTGAAGGTGTTGACATCTGGAAATAAGCCATTCCCCGGGTGCGTCCTGTGCATCTCTCATGTCTCTGGAGACTTCATCCATCCAAAAAAGTATTCCATGGCCAGGTAGGTTTGGGAAACACTGTGTACGACATGACTCTTTTTCTTTTCTTTCTTTCTTTTTTCTTTTTATTTTTTGAGACGGAGTCTTGCTCTGTTGCCAGGCTGGAGTGCAGTGGCACGATCGCAGCTCACTGTGATCTCCACCTCCCGGATTCAAGCGATTCGCTTCCTCAACCTCCCAAGTAGCTGGGAATACAGGCACCCGCCACCATGCCCAGCTAATTTTTTTTCTGTATTTTAGTAGAGATGGGGTTTTACCATGTTGGCCAGCATGGTCTCCAACTCCTGACCTCATTATCTGCCTGCCTCAGCCTCCCAAAGTGCTGGGATTACAGGCATGAGCCACTGCGCCCGGCCAGGGCATGAGTCTTTAAGAGTCCTAGGACAAATTAGCATTTACAACCTCTGAGATGTTCCATAGCAAAGGAAAAAGAAAGAAATAGTAAAAACTGAACTTGCTATTTCTCATGCTCATTTAAACACGAAACCTTTTTGCCATTTAATACTTTTAAACAGCTCCTAAAATCGGTGTTTCCTGCTGGTCCACAGGAAATCTGTCACAATAAGATATAAGGTTTTCAGACTGAGATTCGTAAACAAAACTCCCCAAAAATTGTACTTTGATCCAAATGCAGATTCATATAGTGCCTTCAGAACCTTTGAGATCTGATTCTATTTTTAAAGCTTCTTAGAAGAGAGATTGCAGTGGGTTGTTTCTCTAGCCAGACAGGGCAGGTAAATAGGGGTGGCTGGTGGGATGGGAGTTCATTTGCACCCATGTACAAATTGCTGGGGGTCTTGGTGAGCTGGAAACCTACAGCCCTCAGCTGCAGCCAGTGGCTGCTGTGCAGTGGGAATATGGGTCAGATCAGTGAGAGCTTTAAGTTTCATAGAGGACACGGAAACCTGTAATTTTTAAGCAGGGAATTTCACAACTTTAATGTGTTACTTCACATTTTTAAAATACTGTGATGACCCAGCAAAAACAACAACAACAACAAACAGGTGTTGAGACCAGCCCCATCTCGTGAGCTACCAGGTTGTGACCTTGCCTGGGATGGGGCTGTGGACTATTTTCAGATTAGTAAGACATAATAAAATGAAAGGATGTGTGAGTCTCTGAGGCAAATGCTGTGCCTGGATAAAGATGTTGGTGACTCATGCCCTCCATAGATTCATGATGCTTTGCCTTCATCTTTCTTGACTGCGAGTCAGCAGCATTGACTCAGCTGATGACGTCTCCCTCCCCAATACATATTTTTCAATTAGTTTCCAAGCCCGTTCTTTTGCTTTTCTTCCTACCTTCTCCATCTCCTTTGCTGTTCTTCCTCTTTTCCCCAGTATGGGAAGGGTTAGAAAGCTCTAGGGCACAGCCCTTGATCCTGGTTTTCTTTTCTTTTTTTTTTTTTTTAATTTAACTTTTATTTTAAGTTCAGGGATACATGTGTAGGTTCGTTATACAGGTAAACTTGTGTCATGGAGGTTTGTTGTACAGATTATTTTTTTACCAATGTATTAAGCCTAGTGCCATTAGTACCCATTATTTTTCCTGATCCTCTCCCTCCTCCCACCCTCCACCCTCCAAAAGGCCACAGTATGTGTTATTCCCCTCTGTGTATTCATGTGTTGTCATTACTTTGTTCCCACTTACAAATGAGAACACGCAGTATTTGGTTTTCTGTTCCCACATTAGTTTGCTAAGGATAATGGTCTCCAGCTCCATCCATGTTCCTGCAAAGGACATGATCCCATTCTTTTTGATGGCTGCATAGTACTCCATGACATATATGTACCATATTTTTCTTTCTTTAGTGTATCATTGATGGGCATTTAGGTTGATTCCATGTCTTTACTACTGAGAATAGTGCTGCAACGAACATACGCAGATTTACTCATTTCCTCGGCAATCTCACATGGCTTCACAGTGGTAGATGCTATCTATATGGCAAGAGTATACAGATTTATATTGCAGCCCAAATCTCCTTCCTGACCTCCAGACTAGTATATCCAAGTCACTTGTCATCTCTCGTCTGAGATCTTGAGCCCAAAAGATCCAAAGTAAAACTCCCAATCTCCCGACCCTGCTAAATCTCCATACACAACTTTCTTATCTTGATTAGGGTCTTGGCACTGGTGATGATGGACAGTGTGGTGAGTTTTGTCACTTCCTTCATATCTTGAATGAAGTGTTCCCTTTCTAAGGAGGTCTACCCTGACAACCCTGTTTTAAATTATACACTCTAGTCTGATATACCTCTTCCTGTGGCACTTATCTTCTAACATACAACATATTCTTCTTTATGTTTATTTTTTCAGCATCTTCCTCCCCACACTGGAATGTAAATACACCAGGGTGGGAATCTCCATCTGTTTTATTCACTGTACCCTTAGATTCAATATCAGGTGCATAGTAGATACTCAATAAATATGTATTGAATGAATGAATTAATGAATGTCAGTTGTCACTTGGTTAAAAAAATTTCAAGAGAAGGTGTGCTTAAAGCTGGTCATAAAAGTTTAATGTTCATTGTCCACTAATTGCATTGAACCACAAACCACTGCTGTGTAAACAAAGAATGTCTTCATGATGTTTTTGGTAGATAGAAAAACTACTACAGTAGGGGCAGGTTTGAAGAAATGATACGTAAATATATATATATACATACACACTCTTTTTCTGATCAGCAGTTCCACATGTTGTTGCAGAGACCAAATATTCTAATAGACATGACTGTTTAAGCATTCTAGCAGCTTTCTGCTGGGTTTCCAATTTTAAAATTTAAAAGAGGAAAAAAAGCACTGCAGTCTTCTCCCTCAATGGAATAGCTCATTTCCCAGCATGTTGCTAATCTCCAGTTTTGCCCCAAAGATAGTATTTTTAAAACTTTCACACCGAGTTCCTTTGTGTATCAAAGACAAAGTTATTATCAAAATTATTACTCATGTTCTTTGTCATGCAAAAGGCATAAGTAATGTTTTTAATAATGCAAGCCATTAAAAAGTAGATGGGCTGAATTCATTGTGCCTGTTTCTAACCCGCTTTGGGAAAGGATTTTTCTACGCAGAAAGGTGTAACCCCTTGATGCCTGCATGAGTCTTTCCCCTCAGTTTTCAATATAGAGTTGAACATGTTCTTCATTTAGAGACTCAGAGACAAAGCTGCAGCCTTTCAAGTTATTTCCATCAAGAAGAAAAGGGTTTTAAAGGAGATAGGCTCACTTCAAGGAACAACTTTCTTTGGTAACAATGGATTTGGAGGAAAATAAAGCTTGTGTGATTTCTTTAAAGGATAATTCTCTCATTCCAAATGGTTTAGGGTTAGGGCCATTGGACAAGTGATATCTTAGGAGTTAAGATTCCCTTCATGACTGGAACCTTACTATCACTGGCTAGCTAAGAAATAATTGTGGTGTGTGGGGAGCGGATACTTCATATATGTGCCCCTGTTTTCCTAGGCACTTAAGGTCATGAAGTTCCTGCTTGGGTATCACTAAGATTAAAGAATCTATTTCCACTGAGTTCCACAATCTTTTTTAAACATGGTGCTCTGGGTAGCCACCAACAATCAGTTTGAGTTGGTATGTGAAATTATGGTGCAGGATAAAATAAGACATTTTGTAAGAAAGTGTTTGTAAAGGATAAATGACAACGTCAGGCAGAGCGGCGCTCATGAAGTCTAGACTCAAGGCCAGATTTCATGTCCCTCTGGTTGCTGCTACTACCTTGGCAACCTTTCTAAATTCTACAATTCAGGTTCCTGCTCTGGCTTTTGACCAATGCCTGATGGCCCTCTCTGAGGTGTCTTAAACCTTCATGCAGGTTTTTGGAACAAGAGATACGGTCATAAGATCCTCATCTCAGCTCATCACCCTTGTATGTTTTGAGCACCCTAGCTACATACAACAAACATCTTTGTTTCGACTGCCTTAAATTATTTGACGTACAAATGTGACATTTTCTGAGTTTCGTTTAGAAGAACCAGGTAGCCTGTAGCTTTAATTCCTTTTACAAATAAGAGTCTTTGTTCTAGTCCAAAAGAGTCCCAACCTATAAGGTCGTATAATGGGAGACAGGAGAGAAGGCCTGGGATTAGAATAGGTCCCCAGAGAGGAGAACATGTAACTTTCTCAAACCCCAAACTTGTGGTTCTTCTCTGCTATTGGAAGAAAGTCGTGTTTCTTTTTCCCTTCTCATTTTCAGAAAAGAAGTGTGAAAGGATCAAAAGAAAGGATTTGCTTAGATGTTAGTGTGGCCTGATTAGGTCGGAATTAGCCTTTTTCTCTTTTCACTGAGAGAAGCAGAGACCATCTGCGGAAATTATTTAAATTCATGTGCCTTCCAGGGAGGCTGTTTTATTTGCCACTGCATTTATTGTAGCACCGGGGAGCTTGACAGTCATTCCAAACTTTTGCTGCAATAGTACTAGTATTGCCTGTGGCCATTAGATTAACAAAAGGAAAAATTAACTTTCCTCCTGCTGAAAATTAACACTTTAGATTAATTAAAAAGCAAATGCAATCAAAGCCTCTGGATTTTTTCTCCGAAGGTGCATTCTGCAGGGCCTCAGGACTGCAGTGAGTCTCCTTAGCTTATGGGGAGGGAAGACTGGAATGTTTTATCAGGATTAATTTATAATGTAATTTGCTCAATGTGATTAGAATGGAAACCAGTGGGAGTCCAAAGTCTCTATTGCTCCATGGAGAATGGATTGCACTGCTGGTTGTCTTGGAGAAGGAGAAGGAGGGAAATAAGGAAGTACACGTGGGCTACTTGAGAGTTCTGGAGCTCAGTCACATCCCAGGTGCCCCACTTCCTGTGTGACCTTGGGCAAGTAATGTAACATCTCAAGAACTCTGTTTCCTCATCAGCAAAATGGGGATACATAACAGAACTCACGCATCACAAAGCCCTTGGCACATAAGGAGCATTCACTCAATGGATGGTGGTCATCATTGTGCCCAGGCACTTAGTGAGATCATCACTGATCGTTACAAACATAGATGATGTTGACAGAATTATCCATTACTACTTGGTCTTTGGGTCCAATACACATATTCCAACCCACTTGTTTCAATTATTTGGGAAATGTAGTTTTGTTGGAAGGAAGCTGATTTGACAAATGGCATATCAAAATCTACATATTATGTGATAGTACATTTTCTTCTATACATTTTGCTTATTCTTTCCTTTGAAGATGCTTCAAAAATCTTCAATGTTTCCTTTTTAAAAAAATATTCTTCCAGCTACAAGTTTGACTCCTCAGGACCCCCTTGCCTGGTGTTTAAACTTCTCATTGTCTCATCCCAAACAGCCTTTGCTGCCTTGTCCCATGGACTGTGAAATACCCTAGCCACACAGAAATTGTTGCCATTTTTCAAACCGGCTGTGGATTTTCATACTCTCTGCTTTGGCTCATAAGATTTCCTCCATCCGTGAAAACTTTTCCTTGTTCTAAATCTGGAAAACTCTCCTATATAGACCTATCTCAAATATCTGTTTCTTTATAAAGTTTTCCCCTGATGTTAATCTGCATTTTGGTTCCATCCTTCTTTGCAGAAACAACTCATCTGTCCTTATACTCTTCATTTTAATTTTGTGTATGATAATAACAATTTAAGGTATAGTCATGCATAGTATAATGACATTTTGGTATATAATGGACTGCATATATAATGGTGGTCCTATAAGACTATAATGCGATATTTTTACTGTACCTTTTTTATGTTTAGATACACAGACACTTACCATTGTGTTGCAATCACCTACAGTATTTAAATTAACATACTCTACAGATTTGTGACCTAGAAGCAGTGGGCTATACTCCATAGCCTAGGTGTGTAGTAGGCTATATCGTCTAGTTTTGTTTATGTAAATCTATGATATTTGCATAACAAAGTGACCTAATGATGCACTTCTCAATGTATTCCTGTCATTAAGCAATACATCACTGTAGTTATTCATTTATGGGACAAAATTATTTCCTACAATTTCTAGAGCATTACCATGTGCCTGGCATTGTGTGAAGAACAGACTCATCTTATCTCATTTAAGCTTTCCAGTAACTTACCTATGACTTGCCCCATTTGGCAAATGAGGAATCCAAGACTCAGACACTTACCATGGTTCCATAACCAGTATGTAGTAGAGCAGATGCTAGAACATGGGCCAGTTTGTCTTTAAAGTCCATGTTCTCAAACATAGACTATTGTTCCCACCCATTGCCAGGACAGATTCCATTGTGTTATGATTTATGCTCCTGCCGGTCCCTCTTTTTTAAATTGTAAGTCCTCTGAGGCCTAGGACCATGGCTTATTTGTCATTCTATTCCCCAGGCCCAGAAGAGTGCTTGGTACCCACTGAGGACCCAGTACCTGTTAGAAGGACTGGATTCATGCCTGCATGGGCAGGTAGAGACAAACGCTGAGGACAACGGCTCCCAACTTTCAGAACTATGACAGTCCCATAAACGACATCAGTTTGTGTGCCTCCTCTGACAATGACTAATGATTCTCAGTCTCCTTGAGCACATTAAGACACGATTACATTCTGTTAGCTCAGCTCTCCTGCCTTCTAAATTAGAGTGGTGAGCACAGTTTCTCTGCTCCAGTCACGTTTTGCTGCAGCAGATTCCATTCAACCTCCTGACACCAATTTGTGTGCTATTTCAGCATTTAGTACGAAGACAGGAAAATGGTATTCCCGCCTGTGTCCTCCAGGCAGACGGTCTGCTTTAAGGTTTAGCCATGTGATTTGCACTTTCCCCAAGTCTAGTCTACTCGATTGAAATTCTCCTCCCGAAATTCACTCATTAAACTCTCCCATGATCCATCACTATGAAACTGATTATCACAATGTTGTCTTTTACCATTATTAATCTTTGGAGATTGATGCTCTCTGGTGCTTCTGACTGACTTGCATGATTTTGGCTATTAATCTTTATCTCAATCAAATTATTTACCGTTTTAACTTGGAAGGTCTTGCTGCTCCTGAGATTGAATCGTATCAGCTTTTATGGCTTCACAGTAAAAGCTATTTTTAAAAATCTCACAAACGTTTGGGTTTGCAAACAAAGTCTACTTCCAAAAATTTCTGAACGCTGTTATTTCCCTGAGCCCATTCCAAACACTATAGTCTCTCCCCGTTTTTGTCCTTTCTCCACCTTCATGGGGACAATTAAATGTGGTACCTGAAAAGTGACCTTCAGATGTCAAATTCCTGGAATATGACAGTGGCAGCCATTGGAGTGCTCTTTGCAGACCTCCTACTGTAAGTGTCATAACTGACTGAAGGTCCCAGCCACTTCAACTTGGAATCCATCATGGGTTTGCAACAGGACCACACCTTCTACCAACTACTCCTTGCAAATAACTGAGAGTGTCACAGTTATCCTAAGTCTAAAAGTTATTTTAAGTCTAAGGCAGACCCATTCCTGGAAGATAAGAGACATATTTGTCCATGAATTTTGGTTCTCTCCCATGCCTGGTGACAAAGGTACACACCCTACCTTCTCTCCTCTCTGGCTCACTTGGGGTCAGATTTCAGCATGAACTGATTGCTCTCCCTAGTCTACCCCAGCTTCCTCCCAATGATCCAGACTAACACGACTCCTTTCCCATCTTTGACCAGATCAACACCTGACTGCACATGGAGAATTTAACTTTAAAGGGAAATGGTATTGGGGAGGTGGGAGAAATAGGCAAATCAAAAATCAGTATTCCCTGAAGAAGAAAATGGAACCAGTGAAATTACTAATGGAATGAAATGGAAATAATTTCTAAGACAGGGCATGTGGCGTTTGTTATTTTATTAAGCCCACTTAGTTTAAGGTTTAATATGTTCATTAGAATGTATTCATATACTTCTCAAATAGTTGGGAATCAAGGCAGGGAAAAGACATGACAAATACACTAAAACAGGGAGGGTGTGAAGATGTACTCTTCATTATTCTGCAGATAATCATGTGTTTTGGATTCTGTATCTCAAAAGTAGGTTTTTAAATGTTAAGATATATAAACTATTTACAGGCTTGTGTGATAATAATAGAGATATAAAGAGAAGGAGATGATGTTCATTAAGAAGACTGAGTTTCAAGAGACAGAACTAACTCCAATTCATGATAATTTTAGACAATGAATTGCAAGGAGAGCTGATATTTACTTTTTCTCCCCCAACTTTCTTTTGGGGGTTTAGGGGCTGGGCAATAACAATTTCAGTAAATTGACTGCACTGTAATAGGTACATACAAATGCATGTTGTCAAAACTTGTCTAGTTTTCAAACTCAAACAATTATTACTGAAAATGTGAGTGTTTGAAAACAAAGTACTAACAGACTAATATTATTCACAGTGATGACTTAGATATATAAATCTTCAAATTTACACACAATGCTTTCACACAGTTGTCACATTTACCCTTCTCTGTGTGATCTATCTCTCTAAAGAATGCCTCAAAGTAGAAAAAGTGAAATCAGCTCCCCATTTTATGGATGAAAAAATTGAGACTCAGAGTAGTAACTCACCCAAGAGCAAATGGCTGACAGGTGGTGCTAAAACCATCTGGAACTCCATGGCTGTGGCTGTTACTTCTCTTGCTGTTCTTGCTATGACCTTCTTAGGACTAAGTGTGGCAGGCACACATCATAGATTCAGACAGACCTTGAATGTGTGATCTGGGGAAACTGAGGACTTGCTGAGCTTTCGTCTCCTTGCCTTTCCTATCTTTTCCTGAGGTACAGTGTGTGGGAGCACAGATGACAGGATCCCAGGAGACCCAAATGAGAGAAGGAGACCATTTTGTTTTGGTGGTAAAGCAGTAACACATTGATTTCAAATATTTATCCCAAATTCCTTCCCAATGAGTAGACTGTCTTTGTGGTTTTTTAAGGGGGCACAAACATCCCTAGTAAACATGAATTCAGCAAATATTTATGAAGCAACTTATCCATGATAAGCATGGGGCTAAATGTTGTGGATAAATACATAAGAGGCTGCCAGTATCTTTGGAGCTCATAGTGAGATAAGACATTTCTCAAGCCGTCTTCCTCAATCACCTGGGGAGCAAGTGAAAAGCACAGATTCATGGAACGCATCCCAGTCTGACTGAATCAGAATCACTGAGGGTGATGGTGGGAGTGGGAGGGGACAGAAATGTATATATTGAAAACACAGACCAGCTGATTTGCTCCAATCACATCCACACAGATCAAAACTACCATACTGTTCTATTTCCCCTATTTAGATGACTTGCATTAATTACATAAACTGATTATTTGGGGATGCATGGCTGTGACCTGACAGTAGGGAAGAAACTCAACATGGAAAGAAGTCACAATGTATAGTTCCTTACATGCAAGTGTGAGTTTTGTCTTCTTCCGCCTGCAGTGCCTGTCAGAAGACTGGCTGAGTGAAAGGTTGCTCTGACAGAGGCTAGCCTGGGAGGAGGAAAACTTGAAACCTTATCTCAAATCAGCTAATAATTCACCCTGCTCTCTGGTTCATCTTGTTGAGAGGTGAAGCCAGCTGGACTTCCTATGTTGAGTGGGGACTTGGAGAACTTTTCTATCTAGCTAGAGGATTGTAAATGCACCAACGAGCACTCTGTGTCTAGCTAAAGATTTGTAAACACACCAGTCAGCACTCTGTAAAAACGCACCAATCAGTGTTGTGTGTCTAGCTAAAGGTTTGCAAACGCACCAATCAGCACTCTGTGTCTAGCTAAAGGTTTGTAAACGCACCAATCAGCACTCTGTAAAAACGCACCAATCAGCACTCTGTAAAATGGACAGATCAGCATTCTGTAAGATGGACCAATCAGCAGGATCTGGGCGGGGCCAAATAAGGGAATAAAAGCTGGCCACCTGAGCCAGCAGTGGCAACCTTCTGAGGTCCCCTTCCACGCTGTGGAAGCTTTGTTCTTTTGCTCTTCACAATAAATCTTACTGCTGCTCACTCTATGGGTCCGCACTACCTTTATGAGCTCTAACACTCACTGTGGAGGTCTGTGGCTTCACTCCTGAAGTCAGTGAGACCACGAACCCACGGCGAGGAACAAACAACCCCAGACGCGCCACCTTTAAGCGCTGAGCTGTAACACTCACTGCGAAGGTCTCCGGCTTCACTCCTGAAGTCAACAATACCACGAACACACTGGAAGAAAGAAACTCCAGACACATCTGAACATCTGAAGGATCCAACTCTGGACACACCATCTTTAAGAGCTGTAACACTCACTGCGAAGGTCCAGGGCTTCATTCTTGAAGTCACCGAGACCAAGAACCCACCGGAAGGAATAAATTCCAGACACGTTGTGATTTGTACAGCTAGGAAGGATGGGCTGGGTGAGTGCAATATGCCCTACCTGTGAACATGCAGAACCCAGCAAACAACTTGTAGCACTGGAAGTTGAAGGTTGGTGGTGATGAGTAGTTGAGTAGTGTTTCATGTCTAGAAAGCCAAACCTCACAGAATGATCTCAGAAAGATAAAAATGAGTAAAATTGAAGATACTCTCCTATTGGCCAGTTAAATATATAGAAAGAGAATTTAAGAAAGAGCATAATCCAAGTTGTCTTCCAGGAAGTGTGGATTTCATGAAATTCTCTGTTAATTCAAGCATATTTATGGAGTATCTGTTCCATGTTTATGTCAGGTGCTGTGCCAGGTGCCAGCACTGTTTGGGGATGGACCCTATTAGCATAATTCTGCAGATGAGCCCAGATTACTCATTACCTAACACCCTGGTGTTCTCTCCTCCTTCCTGGGAAAGCAGAAAGAGAAGGTTGGACTATGCGGAGTGGTGGCGGTGGAGCATCAGTTGAGCTCTTCTCTGCATGAAGCCCGCACCTTCAAAGGTAGAACTCACTTCCCATCAGAGAAGCCACGTGTATATGGATTCAAAGTAAAAGCTTTCTATCATATTGCCTTTTAACATTTCTTGCGGCTTTTAGAAAGGGGAGAGAGAATCGGATTGGGTGACAACACTTCTAATGGAGTCTTTACTTTTGATGGTTTCTGAAGGAAAAAATCATTGTACACGCTCGCTATGAAATGCTTTCTGTCTTGGAATGTCAGTTGGCTTTTTTTTTTAGTCACAGAGACTCATTTACAGCACTGTGATCCCGGGCTCTGGAGCAGGTGGACCGAGGGTTCCAAGATCATTTGGCATGGCCGCTGCCACGTGCTGAAAATTAGGAGGGATGGTTCCCAGGCAACACCGTACTACAGAAGAGTCCCACAGTGGTTCTAACTCTAAGTGGGCTAGCATATGACCAAATAACTAACCAGTCTCTTATTGCTGGGTTGATTCTCTGTCCAGCTGTCCGGAACCCTCTTGCTACCCCCACCTCCACTGAGTCTCTGGGAGAGTTTGATCAACTTTGCCTTGTTTCCAAGTTCTCTTTCGCAGTCAACATCAAACACATTTATCAACACTAATTACAAAGTTATTTCTGACCCCCCGAAGAAAAGCTTAGAAAATACAAGAAAGCACAAAGAAGAAGAAAAGCACTATTCCTCCTTTCATTTTTCTATAACAAATATTTTCCATATGATTTTTTTTCTTTTTTTCTGAATCAGGGATTTTATTGCACACACTGTGCTGTAATTACTTTTCACTCAACAGTATATCTGGAACATTTTCCCCACCTTTATATCTTTTACAACAGGAGTTTTAGAGCTGCACGTTATTCTATTTATTGATGTGCCTTATCCTATAGAACCATGCCCTTTTGTTAGAAGTTTAGAGAGCTTTTTTCCCCTTCTAACATTTGTCTATTGTATAGAGACTATCCTTTCATTCAATTCTTTTTGCACATCTGTGATTTTTTTCCCCCAGGATAAAATTTTCAAAGTGGAATTGCTGGGTTAATCAGGCCTTTTAAAGTTTTATGGGCTTGAATCATCGACAATTGTTTGAGGAGACCATTGGATTAAACCCTGTGCACTGCAGATGGAGGAGGTGATGGATTCTAATCTTTAGTGATTTGTTAGGTCAAAATGGTGTCTAATTGTTACAAAAATTTTCATTGTTTTGATAGGTAGGGATTTTCAAGTGTTTTACTCTTAGGCTCACTGAATTTTTGTGTGTTTCCCCTTATTATTTTTATTGATTACTGTTGTTTTTTTGTATTGTCCATTGTAATTAAAGTATCTTTTCATTTTAAACTCTTAATTCACACAGTAAATTGTTCACAGGCTTTTTGTCTGACTTTGGTATTTAACAATAAGGTTTTCATTTCATTTTTATGATGCCAAATATTTTAAAAATCTTTTCCAGAATCTCTTTCTTTTTGATTCTTTCATCCTAAGAGTGTGTAAATATGCTCCTATACTCTTTTAGTTCTTTTAAGATCTAATTTATTAAAACCTGTTAATTCCCCTAAAACTTATTTGGATATATAAGAAATTTATATATATAAAACTTATTTGTCAGGAGGGATCTAAGGGCCATTTATGAAATTTCTTTTTCACTGATTTACATGCCTCCTTTGTCTATATTATGTACATATTTTAAGATTTAATTCATTTTCTATTTTTTTCTGCCTACCTACTTTTAGGTCAATGCAATCGTTTTAGTTACTATGACTTTTAAATAGTTCATATTCCCTTGGGTTTTTTTTCTTTTGATTTTGAGAGTATTTCTTAATTTCTACCTTTATTTCTGCTTTTTAATGTGTGACTTCTCTCCTCCGATTATATAGGTGAATGATTATTATAAATGTTCCCAGAGTGCTTAAGCCTTCATTCCCAGCTGATTCACCCTCATATTGTCCTAACTCACACCATGTAAGGCTTCTGTTTCAGGCCAGGGGCCTCTACTAAGTGCCAGTTAATACATATTAATGTGAAACATGAAGAATTGTTAATTATCATTTCTCTTACACTTTTAAAAAAAAATCCTCTCCATTCTTACTATATTTCTAGCCTTCTCTTTCTTCCTAATTGTACCATGTTTGTCTCTCCACCTATACAGTTAAATATCCCAGACTCTTGAAGGATCTATACTTTCCCAAGTTGGATTATATTTCTTTTTTCATCCTATGGGAATTGGAAAGTACCCATGTGTTCTCAAACTTTCTCTAAATACCCAAAAGATATAAATCTGAGCAGTAATCTCAAGCTATAATTTGCCATGCAGTTCCATTTGATCTCAGCAGAGAGAAACAAATACTGTTCTCCTAGGTCCACTTCCCTGATGAGTGTCTCGGTGATCTGTGCTAGAAACCACCATCTCCTTGACTATAGGGGTCACGTACAAAGAAAATGTATTTCTTTCCAGCTTCCCTCCACAAGTTGAAAGACAGATTTTACATTAGAATATAATGTAACACTGTTGGGGGCCTACAATAAATTAAAAAGTTAGCAAATAGGATTTGCAAGTAAGTTTTCCATCCCTTTAGTTTCACATTTCCCCCGACACTCGACTTTTCAGTGTCCCAGAGTGTCTATCACTGTTGGGTTTCTCTTAGATGCTGTGAGTTAATGCAGAAATGATCTAAGAAGCAATGTGGCATCGTGGTTAACAGCAGGGGTTGGTAAGTTGGTTCTGTAAAAGGCAGATAATAAACGTTTTTTGCTTTACGAGTGAGACTCCCTGTTGCAACTACCCAACTGTCATTGTAGTGAAAAATAATCATGGACAATATGTAAATAAATAAGTATGGCTGTGTTTCTACAGAACTTTTTACTGAAATGGGTGAGGAGCTGCATTTGGCTCATGGGATGTAGTTTGCTGCTCCCCAATTAACATTGCAGGTTTTGCGGCCAGCTTGCATGTTCTGGCTCTGTTCCTCACTTTCTAGGTCCACAATGTTAGGTAAGTTTCTTAGCCTCCCTGTGCCACAGCACTACATCCACAGAGTGAGGATAATTATAGAATTTACTGTAAAGGGTCGTTATGAGGCTTGAATGAATTCATGCAAATAAACCCCTTAGAATTTATGTGCCGGGAACATAATAAGCCCTAAACTAAGTGTTTAATGTTGTTTTCACTAGAGACCAGTATACTTCATAGATCATTGATAAATTTGTCAGGAGAAGAACATTTTAGGCTAGTTTTAAATACGTTATTAATAAACCCTTCCTTTTCTCTTAATTTCTATTGTTTAGACCTTGGATCCACTCCCAGCCCTCCCAGCATCACACCTTAAAATGTGAATGAAAAAGTCTAACTGCTGCTTGCTGGTGTTTTATTTCCCAAAGAGAAAATCACAGAGGCAACAGCAGTCTTCCTGGGGTACTTTGTAACACAGAAAACAAGGTCTGCTTTGTTATGGCTACAGAGAAGCTCATCCCATACATTTCTTTTCACATGGTTTGCCAGTCCAGATCTATTTACTCCATGGCTTCCTGGCTAATTATTTCCAGCATGGCACTGATTGAGCTGTTAATAAAGTGTGAAGGTGCCTTGCAGATATATTCTCAGCCTTAAAGAAGCGGATCTGTGTTGCAAACTGCAAACTGCTGTGTCCTCCGATCCCCCCAATATTCTGGTGATAGCATCTCCAATTGTAAAATTAATCAAACTTTTCTCAGTGACAGAAATGTTAATTTAAAATTTTTGTCACAATTACCGAGAGTGTTATTGCAGCTTCTGACTTGTAATTAATTTCTTCTTCCTTTTCTCCATCACTGGGTTAGACTCCTTTGTAATAGTGATAAATGAAATAGCTGCCTGACCTTTTTTTTATTTAAAATAAATTACTTTACAAGAAAAAAATTACCTTCAGGTAATCAACACCTTCAGATAAACAGGGGAACATGGGACGTAAGGTACTTTATTGTTTCTCTCTCTCTTTCTCCCTTTTTAATTTGTGTGTCTTCAGTGATTGAAATGACAAATGGTGAAAGGGTGAAGTGAGTCTACTTTTATGGCCATGTTCCTGTGTGGAACTAATTTAGGTTGTGGTGTTGGTTTTTATGAGAACTGGGGAACACTAACAAAATCAGAGTATGATACTAAGGAAAAATTGTAAATTAGAATTAAAGATCACCTCAAGGGGGAAAGAGGAAACAAAATGTTGTCTTTACTTGAGCAATAACTGGAAAGTTTAGCTCAGTATGAACCTGTCCCTTGCTATTCCAAGTGTAGGCTGCAGACCAGCCACATTGGTAATATCTGGGAACTTGCTAGAAATGCAGAATCTCAGGCCCTGTCACCCTAGTTGCACTAAATCAAATGAGACCCTTGTGCAACTTATATACGTACTGGAGGTTGGAAAACACCATGGGCCCAGATTTAGAGTTGGAATGTCTGTGGAGGCAGTTACAAGTGAGGCTTGTCAACAAATAGCAAAGCTCATGGCATACCACCACTGTGTGAAGAGTAAGAGATCCACTGTGCATATTTGAAATTAAGAACATGCACAAGGGATGAAAAAGGATACTTAGAAATAGGAATTGCTTTTCTAGTCCCCCTGCAAGAGGGCCAGATTTGGTACAACTATCAGAATTGTCAGCTTTTGAAGGGCAGGAACTGTTCAGCTGTATCACAGTAGGAGGTCACCAAACATCTGACTGAGTTCGCAGAAAGAGTAATGGAATCGACTAGACCCCATGGTAAAAATCCAAAGCAGTTGGTTGAAAGATGTAAAATGCTTTCGTAGCACAAGTGGGTTTGTTTGTTTAGCTAGACTAATTGTGGTAGAATGAATGAGGATTTCCTGCTTCTTGAAATTGAATGATGGGGAATGAAAGAACATTTCCTGGCTGAGGTGCTAGAGACTAGGAACGACATGTAGGTGTAGAAACATTTATTGTGGACCTATGACAGTGATATGGCCTCCACCCTGGAGCAACTCGTAGAGTCTGAGACATGGTAGGGCAACAGACTTAGTTTCTTTCTGGGACTCACTTTATCACTTCCTTTGGAATACATGACTTTTCTCATTAATCATTTGGAATACATGACATTTAAGCTAAATATAGAGCTTAAATATTGGATTAATAATTAATATTTAGCTTAAATGTTTACCTCCAGATCTCAGCAGAAGTAAAGCTAATGAAGAGTAGTGCAATCCTGGGCCACATTCACATAAATTTGGACAGATTGGGACTTCATGACATTACTAGAAGTGTGCTTATCTGTCATGTTGCTATTAATAATCAAAGCAGTTAAAAATGCTGGCTTTTAAAACCCCATCCTCAGCAGAGTTTTGTGAATAAGGATTACATGTGCAATGTTTTTCTAGGGGAAGCAAGACTGGCTTGGGATCTTTGTTGTGAAACCCTCTGTCAAAATTAATTAAGTGAATCGTGTAATTAAAATTTATGCATCTAGATGGCCCCCAATGGCTTGTTTCTTAATATGGGATTAGTTCTGAAACATCTGAAATAGCAACAAAAAGACTAAATGGCATTTTTTGAGATAAAACTTAAAGCAGCTAAAAAACATTTGATTTAAGTGTATCTTAATGGCAGTTTTGGTTAGTATGGGATACTTCCCTCCTTTCAACTTTTATCGTATTAGGTGTAAATCCTCAGATTGGGGGCTCTAGAGACAACCTGGTATTATTTTAAAAACTAGGCCACATCACAGACAAACTTATTACAGGTGGCGAAGCTGGCAGGAGATAATTACCAGCCCCTGGTTTCACACGGAGGCACTTGCCGGCAGATTGGGTTCCTCTGGCCCTTGATAAACAGAGTTATCACTAAAATACACATGCTGGTGAATATATTATTTCATTCACCAAATAGAGATTTCAAATGACTTTGTAACACGCCAAATTAGGTTAATTATCTTATAAGAGTGTTTTGGAAAAACTCTAAATGTGCTGTAATGAGGTTGCAGAGGCCCTGGTATAAGCCGGCCTTTAAAAAACTATTTATTTAAAACTTATGTTTTGCTCCTGCCTTCTTTATTTCTCCTTGCCTTGAAGGGCACCCAGAGAGTGTTCCTTGTGGCAACTTTTTTTCCTCCAGCCCAGTGCCGCTTTCACAGAGACCAAGACCCTATCAGAGTTTTACCCCTCCTACCTCACCCGTGGTAACCCACCACGTGTCCTGGGAGCTGTTCTGAGCCAGGACTCACGCATTTCGGGTTCTTGAGAATTGCCACCCATTTGTCATCTTGATGTTTTGATAAAGACATCTCTGTTCAGCAGGGAGCCTCATAAGGGCAGAAGTGTTATCGGTGGAGGGTCTTGACTATGTACTGTCCAGGTCCTTGGCGTTTTGAACAAAGAATTGAACAAAACGCACAACGTAGCAGAGGAATGAAATGGAGGAACAAAGCAGAGAAAGCAGGAATTTATGAAAGCGAGAAAGCACTCCACAGGGTGGGAGTGGGCCCCAGCAAGTGGCTCAAGGGCCCAAAGTTTTCTGGGCTTTAAGTACCCCATTTGAAGTTCTTATCAGCTACCCGTTATCTGGATGAAGGATTTGGCCTGTGGCTAATTAAAGGCTGAAGTGAATTGGTGCCCTATGCAGATGAAGGGCTGGTCCCTGCTTGGCCCTGCCAATCCAAGGCACTCTCCCTTTCCATCCAAGCCATGGTAGAGTGAGAGGACTGTAAGGAAAGTAGCCTTTGATCCTTTGCTACTCGGCTGGGGAGATGGGGTTTTTCCTTTAGGTTCAGCTTTAGAAGTTGGTGTTAATAGGCCTTAGGCTTCCTGCCCCCAGACCCAGATATTGTCCTTTTGATCCAGCTTTGGGAAGTCAGCAGAACTTGGCCTTAGATTCTCTGCCCCCAGACCTTGGTGTTTTCTCTTTTAGGAAGTCAGCACAAATTGGCCTTACGTTCTCTGTCTCCAGACCCTATTCTTCTGCCTCAGGAGCTGGGTTGTGTTTATCAGAGAATCCTAGCATGGGGTGCAGGCTTGGGAAACAGGCTGCAATAGTACCTGTCCAATGAATGAATGGAAGATGGTGAAATCTATCCTGTCACCAGAATGTAGTTGGCACTCAGAGCTGGTGGAATGAGTGAACTCTGAGACTTCTCAGCTTAGAATTCCCTGACTCTCCTTTCTACAGGATAGAGACAGAACTTTCTCATATCACCTTCAAGGTCTTCCTGGGCCCCTTTCATGTCACTTCCCACCTTATATTCTCAAGTTTAACCACACTGAGATTTTCAGGACCTTGAAAGCATCCAGTCTCTTTGCCGTTAGAGTTCCAATACACTTTTTCCTTTACTTGGAATAAGTACCTAACTTCCGTCACTACCCTTTACATTCTGTTGCTGGTTAATGCCTCCCTTCACAATTTGCTTTGATATTACTTCTCTGGGAAGCCCCTCTGAGCTCCCAAGACTGATTCAGGCATCCATCTTTTTCTATAACATCTCATACCTGCTCTGCACCCCCAAATTACTTGGTACTTTCATCTCATAGACTGTGAAATCATTTAGGACAGACATCGCACCTGTCTCGTTTACTGTTTGATTCCCAGCCCCTAGCAGAGTATCCCGCACACAGCAGGCACTCAATTTGTGTTGAAAGAATAAGTCACCCCTGCTTGATTGTAAGATAAGCAGATTGTCATCAACACAGAGAACAAGGCTTCAGATTTAATGACCTCATTAACAGTGGAAGATTAATGCTGGAAGAACCCTCCCGAAAAAGGGTTGAGATATGTATGAATTGGAGATCCTGCCATTGCGGCAGCTGAGAAACATCTTTGTCCTGTGGGAGCAGCACTATGTCCTGAGGAGCGGCTTCCTGGAGGACTTGCTATTGGGTATGTCAGGGCCCCAGGCTTTTTGAGTTATACAGAGCTCTAGTACCTGAAGGGCCAGGGTTCTTTGAAGTCTGCAAAGTCTTGGAATTAAATGAGAAATGATGTGTGTGTGTGGCAGAGGTTGCCCATCCATCTCTAAGTATTTCCCCACTCTTCCTCTCCCATTCCCCAAGAAATAGAATTTCAGTTTTGCCTGCTTACCTCCCTGACTGTTTTTTTTTTTTTTTTTTTTTTGAGATAGAATCTTCCTGTGTTGCCCAGTCTGGAGTGCAGTGGTGCGATCTAGGCTCACTGCAACTTCTGCCTCCTGGGTTCAAGCAATTCTCGTGCCTCAGCCTCCTGAGTAGGTGTGATTACAGGTGCACACCACCACAGCCAGCTAATTTTTGCATTTTTAGTAGAGACAGGTTTCACCATTTGGCCAGGCTGGTCTTGAATGCCTGGCCTCAAGAAATCTGCCCTGACTCAACCTCCCAAAGTGTCTCCTCACTTTTTATATAGCAAAAGGTAAAAGGAATTGCCTAAATTCCTCTGTTGGTGAGGGATTCTGAATGCTTTAGTGTTAGAGATCTTAGAGTATATAGAATATTTCATTTTACCCATTGGCTTTACTACCGGAAAATCCTTTGCTGGATACATGTGAGAACTTATTTCAATCAGTATATCCAGGAACATCTCTAAGTTTGTAGAGTTGCCTGGAAAATAAGAAAATGTAGCAATTGCTGGCATTTTCTGGGCATTTCTTATGTTGTAAATACATCTGCATTCAGCAGGGAGCCTCATGAGGGCGGAAGGAAGGTCTTGTTCATCAGAGAATTGTAGCACAGGACACATGCTTGGGAAGCAGGCTCCAATAGTACGTGTCCAATGAATGAATGGAAGATGGTGAAGTCTATCCTGTCACCAGAATTGACTCGGCACTCAGAGCTGATGATTTTAGGGATATCTGGAGGTTTTAGGGATATCTCATTTTAATACACATGGCAGCCTACTATTATTGTCTCCATTACCAATGAGGAAATCGAGGCCCCAAGAAGAGACTTACCCAATGGTAAGTCTCTTGTCTCTTACCAGAGCATGCAGCCTATAAGAGACAAAGTCAATATTTGAACTGTCTTTCTTTTCTTTTCTTTTCTTTCTTTCTTTCTTTTTTTTTTTTTTTTGAGATGGATTATCACTGTGTCGCCAGGCTGGAGTGCAGTGGTGTGATCTCGGCTCACTGCAACCTCTGCCTCCCGGGTTCAAGGAATTCTCCTGCCTCAGCCTCCTGAGTAGCTGGGACTACAGGCACTCCACCACACCTGACTAATTTTTGTGTTTTTAGTAGAGACAGGGTTTCATCATGTTGGCCAGGATGGTCTCGATCTGTTGACCTCGTGATCCACCTTCCTCGGCCTCCCAAAGTGCTGGGATTACAGGTGTAAGCCATCATGCCTGGCCTCTGAACTCACTTTTTTTCTAGAGCCCATGTTGTTATTCTATGTATATGGTAGGTGCTCTTGCTGGCCTCATTTCACAGATGAGAAAAGCAAGGGTCAGAGAAATTAACTAACTTACTGAAGGTCAACCAGTCCTCATGGTTAGCAGAGACAAGCTTAAAACCACCTCTGATTCCCATGAGTGCTGGTGACCACCAGACTGTTTTGCTTCCTGGCAGTGTTCTGCGTCTGGTAGCTTCTGGTTCAGAACCAATTCCTTAGAAAACCTGCTGGGGGATCTATTGATAACTTCCTGCTTTATCTGCACAAGTGCTACAACATGGAATGACTCCTGTCTGGGAGCTGCTTTTGTTTACCATTCTCCACAAAGCAGCCAAACTGCATTTACTTCCCAGTCCCACTGCATCTGTGACCAATGTCACTCCCAGAGGGCATACTGATGGCAGTAGCTTTTGTAAATTGTCCTGAGAGAAGCTAGTGTGGTCTGAACCATCCCCAGGTATGAATGTTGGTGGAATCATTCCTGGAGCCCCTGGAGGTATTTTGCCATAAACCTCTGAACATAGAACTGAACTTCATTCTTCACTGTGCACAATGAAGAAGCACAATGCCCTAAAGCTGTAGAGTGAGCTATGACACTGGACCAAAGGATCTTTCAACATGTATTTTAATGATGTAGAGTTTAAAGTTTTCCTTCTTACAGCAAGATCTGCTCTCCAAATCACTGATCTTGTAGGCCAAAAGTGGATGTGGTTCAACTGGACTTGGTATGTCTCAAACCATTAGCCATCACTGTGGAGTATTTCTGTTCCTTGCTGGCCTTCTTGACAAGACTTCTTGTTTGTTTATTTGAGTGTTAAGTAACATTACTGGAATGTTTGACTTGTTATTCAGGTAGACAAATGAACAGTATTTCTGAGCGCTAAACAAGATGAAAAAAGTTTCCAAACACTGGAGAAAACTATTGAAAATTTCAAGGTTTTGGGGTTGAAAAAGTGTGATTAACTTCATGAAAACAGAAATCCTACAGGTAATACAATTTTCTAAGTACAATAGAATTCATCAATTAAAGTGGAACCAATAAGTAATGTTTAACCACATGCAAATTTCTTATAAGATCATTTAAGATAACGACTAAAGTAAGTAGGAGCTCCAAACTGAGATTACTTTTACAGAGTCAGAGAATTGCTAAGGAGGAAACATTGTGACTGAAGCCAAGGGACCTAAATTCACACAATTGGTTATTCCAGTACTATCTTCATGTTACAGGAAAACAGTAATTCTGGACATATGCAGGTATTATTCATTAAAATAGAGAACTATGACTCAATATGTATAGAATATAAACACATTTTCTAGTGTTGAAAAATATTTATAGTCTACAAATGATGTTATATGGTATATATTGGTGGTGTTCTAAATGAAGAAAATTGGAATTTCTTTTTTAATTGTTTAATTTTAAATTTTTCTGAATATGTAATAGTTGTACAGATTTATGGGGTACATGTGATATTTTGATGCAAACACATGATGTGTACTGATCCAGTCAGGGCAATCAGAATATACACCACTCTAATCATCCATCATCAACCCAAGTTGGGAATGTTCCAAGTATACTCCTCCAGCGATTCTGAAATATACAACAAATTAATGTTAACTATAGTCACACTATTGTGCCATGACATACTGTTCTGACACAAAATATTTATGTGAAATATTGTACTCATATATGTAAAAAACACATAGTTCCAAACACCATTTAATACAGACAAAAATCCTCAAAAGTTACAAGAATCCTCAAAATGTCCAGTAGAGCTGATAGAAAAATATAGAAACCTCCCAGGACCAGAAGTAAACTAAAAGAAGTGTCAATAGGAGAAATCAGAGAAGCCAGTGCCCCCTTTGGGTACTGGTTGATCACAAGGAACTCAAAAATGGTGGATTTTCCAGTTTGCCCGCAGAAGCAGGACAGTCTGCGTGGCCTTTTTCTCTTGGGAGATTCTTGGGGAAAGCTGGTCCTGCAAAGGTGCTGGGATCACTTCTGATGCCTAATTCTTGGGAAATAGCAAAGTAGGAACAGTGGGTTCCAAACTTTCCCATGAGGGAGCTCATTTTCTTGTGTAATGATGCCTAGGTGGGTCAGCTGGCCTTAGACCTGGACATTTCCATCATACACACTGTAGAGGGGCTGGAAGAACACTGCTGGAGGGGGCCTTCTTTCAAGAAGGTTCTCTCCATCCTGTCTGAGATTCCGGGAGAGGATGGAGAAGCACGTGGATCTGGGAAAGTTCTCCATGACAGGATGAACCTGCTCTTGTACCTCAGACAGACCTGCAAAGCCACCCTACCTGTGCTGTCATGCTCAGCAGCTCACCTCCATGTTCTAGAATTCCAAGCAGGTACTCTGAACATCCTTCAGGTAATAGCAGAACCCAGAATGAAGAGAAGGTAAGCTGGCCTTGGAGAAAAGAAAATCTTGACATGACTTTTGTGCCTGCATGGTATCGATGGTATTGCTAGTTTTCATTTAATTACTATTCACTGCAAGTCAACAATGTGTCAGGCACAGAGGACATAGCTAAGACTCTTACCCTAAGGGAGTCAGACAATGCACAGAGAAAAGCACAATCAAATGCACAAGTCCCCTCTTATCCTCCATTTCCCTTTCTGCAGCTTCACTTACCTGCAATCAATGGCAGTCCAAAAATACTGTGTTGAAAACTCCAGAAATAAACAATTTATAGGTTTTAAATTGTGTGCCATTCTGAGTAGTGTGATCAAATATTGTGCCATCCCACTCTGTCCTACCTGGGACATAAATCATACCTCTGTCCAGCATCTCCACACTGTCTATGCTACCTGCCTGTTGGTCACTTTGTACCATCTTGGTTATCAGATTGAATGTCCTACTTTCACAGCACATATGTTCAAGTAACCCTCATTTGACTTCATAATGGATCCAAAGCACAAGAGTACTGTGTCTAATTTATAGATTAAACTTTAGGTGTGTAGGTATAGGAAAAGACATAGTGTGTGTATTGGGTGTGGTACTGTCTGAGGTTTCAGGCATCTGCTTAGGGGTCTTGGAATGTATTCCCTGAGGAGCGGGGACAATTGTACCAGGCTTTGCACTGAGCTAAGTGCTGTGAAGGACAAAGGTGAGAAGTAGTGATAAAATGGGGAAAACTAATTACCAAGGATCATTAGAAATGGACTCTTTGAAGGAATTATATTTATGCAAAACCTGAGAGATGAAAGAAACCCAAGGGAGGCAGTTGTTCCAGGCAGAGGAAACAACATATACAAAGACCTAGAGGTGAGAAAAAGCTTGGCATGTTCTAGAAACTGATCACAGAACACAGTGGCTAGAGAGTGGAGAATGAGGGGTGGCTGTCATATGAGATAATGGAGAAGTAGGCAAAGTCTGGGTTGTGGAAGACCATATGGGTATTGCTGTATATTCAAGGTCATTGGGAAGCCACTGAAATGTTTTAGGCAGAGAAACACAATTTCATTGATAATTTTAAAAGCTTCCTCTAGCTGCTGTGTCAAGGTTAGATTGAACATTGCTACAAAACATTGCTGAAATTTAAAAGAGATAAATAAGTGCAAAAACATATTGTGTTGATGGAGTGGAAGGATTAATAATTTTAAGATGACAATATTACCCAAAATATCTACAGACTCAATGCAAGTCCTATCAAAATGCCAATTTTTTTTGCAGAAATTAAAGTGATACTAAAATTTATGTGATGCAAATTGAAGTGATGCAAAATTCATAGCCAAAACAATGTTGAAAAAGAAGAAAAAAGTTTGAGGACTCACACTGTCTGATTTCAAAAATTACAAAGCTACAGTTGTCAAAACAGTGTGGTACTGGCATACGGACAGGCTCATAGACACATACTCACATACACAAACATACACATACCACATACAGGCTGAGTATCAAAAATTCTAAATGCTCTAAAATCTGAAAATTTTGAGTGCTGACATCCCACTAAAAGACATACTCACTGGAGCATTTTGGATTTTCAGATTAGGGCTGCTCAACTGGTAAGTATAATGTAAATGTCCCAAAAGCTGAACAAAATCTGAAACACTTCTGTTCCCAAGTATTTTGGATAAGGAATAAATCTTAGCATATATGATCAAGTACGTCAAAACCATCCAATGGGGGAAAATCATCTTTTCAACAAATGATGCTTGGAAAACTTGATATCCACATGCAAAATAGTGAAGTTTGATCCTTACCTTGCCATATAAAAAAGTTAAGAGAGAACAAAGACTTAAATGTAAGAGGTAAGACTACAAAACTCTTAGAAAAAAAAATAGAAGAAAAGCTTCATGACATTGGACTTTGCAATAGTTTTTTTGGATATGACACTAAAACTACAGGCAACAAAAGAAAAATAGGTGAATTGGCCTTCATCAAAGTGAAAAACTTTTGTGTATCCAATGGCACTATCAAGAGAGTGAATAGATAACTACAGAATGGAGAAAATACGTGTAAATCATGTACCTGATAAGGTATTAATATCCAAATATATTAAAAACTCATACAATTCAACAACAACAAAACAAAGCCAATTCAAAAAACGGGCAAAGGACTTGAATAAATATTTCTCAAAAGAAGATATGTAAGTGGCCAATAAGCACAGGAAGAGATGTTCAACATCTCTATTTATTAGGAAAATCCAAATAGAAATAAAGTGAGATACCCCTTCATACTCATTAGAAAGCTATTAGATGGCTATTAGAAAACAAAGGAAAACAACAACAAAACCTGCTAGATAACAGGTGTTGATGAGAAAGTGGAGAAATTGGAGCCCTTGTGCATTACTGTTGGGAATGTAAAATGGTACAACTGTTGTGGAAAACAGGATGGCAATTTTTCAAAAAGTTAAACATAGATTACTATGTGATCCAGCAATTTCATTTCTAGGTATATACCTGAAGAAATAGGAAACAGGGACTCAAAAGATTCTTGTACACCAATATTTGTAGCAGCGTTATTTACAATAGCCAAAAGTTGAAAACAACCCAAATGCCCACCAACAGATGACTAGATAAACAAATTGTGGTACATACATGCAGTGGAATAGTATCCAGCCTTAAAAAAGAAAGGAAACTCAGATACATGCCATAACATCTTGAGAACATTATGCTAAGTCAAATAAACTAGACACCAAAGGACAGATATGGTATGATCCCACTTATATGCGGTGCCTAGAACAGGCAAATTCATAGAGATAGAAAATAGTAGCTGGGGGTATAGCTACTATTTGTTTAATGAGTACTAAGTTTCAGTTTGAGATGACGACAAAGTTCTGGAAATGAGTAGTTGTGATATACAACATTGTGAATGTATTTAATGACATTAAATTGTATGAATAGTAAATTTTTGTTATGTATATTTTACCAAATGGAAAGAAAAATAAGATTGAATTAGAAGAGGAAAAGATTACAAATGGGAGCAGCAGTAAGAAATACCCTTATGCAGGAGCTAAAGGAAGAGATGATGATATTTGCATTAGAGTGAGGACAGTTGAATGAAGAAATAGGTTTCTGTGGGAGGGGGTGGGTGTGATTTGTAGGGATGGAATATCACCCATAGAGGTTGTGTTTTATTTCCCCTTTAAGCTAAAATAAAAGTCCCTCTTACTGTAAGGTATTGTACTTTGGGAAAATTCTGTAACTTTCTTTTGGCCCAGGGAGTTCTCATGACACTGTAGCTTCATTTCATGGGGCTAACTTTCACACCTACTTTGACTCACCATTTCCTTTGGCATACATATTATAGAGATTTCTGGGAATTCGTCATGTGTGCCTTTCTTTAAAAATGTGTAAAGAAACGTTTTGATTTTTAATATCAGGAGGCAAGTCACCATGTGATTATTCGGATTACAATGGCTCAAGTACTTATAGACATTTTTCCAATTTAGATAAAAAGTTTATTTGTTGTTAAGTTTCCTTAATTTACTTTATTATAGTCATTTATATATTTAATTTATACTTTTATCCCTTGGACAGCCCTTATAGCCTTGGTTTACCCATCTGGTGCCAGGAAAATCAGTTAGTATCTAGCATTAGTATTAAGGGTCTCTGACTATATGGCCTTATTTGCAAACAAATCCACGCAAGTTCTCGTTTATTTTTGAGAAGTCAAGTTAGCAGGAAAGATAAAGATTTTTACGTAGTATTTGCATTGTCAATTATCTGTTTAGAAGAGGTAGCATTATTTTGCATCATCAAAGAATGAAAAAACAGCTTCTATTTCTTATCAGCTCATCTCTCAGATTTTTATAAAGAAAATTACATTTGAAAGCCCACTGCAAAGTTTCCAGCAAATGGTCACAATTTCCTAGAGTGATAGCTTTTCTCTCTATGCCAAGAGAAAAGTCAGAGTGGATGTTGTGGAGGTTCATTTTGGAAAGTGTACTGCTTTCAAAGCTTGTTCATTAAAGCACAGAGAAATACTGTAATGGCTCCTGTGCGCAGATCGGACCCCGCTTTATGAAGCACAACAGCTGTGTTGGTATTACAGCGGGCGGCAATGCAGTGCTTAGGCGTGTGATTAACTGAGCTGAGGATCATGGGCTGTGGAGGTAGCGTCTGCAGGGCCGAGAGGCTGAGCCTACTGGGTACCATAACTAGTGACCAACCTCAGAAAAGAGGGCCAGATGTGTTAGCAGGGACCCCAGTCCACAGATACTGGGTTTCACCATAAAAAATACAATCCCTTTCAAAGTCAGTGAAAAGTAAGATGGGGAGGAGACAAGGTCATTTGAAAAAGATTTTATAGTCATTTTCTTTGTCACTTTTATAATAAAGCAATCTTCCTAACCTTTCTCGAGTTTATGGGGAAAATATTCTCCTACTCTTGTAAAAATAACAGTGGCAGTTGTAGTGAGCTCCCAATAAATGTTAACTCATGTGCCAAGAATTGTGATAAGGGTCAGTTATGGACTGAACTGTATTCCCTTAAGGTTGATACGTTGAAGCCTTAATGCCAAATGTGACTGTATTTGTAGATGAGACCTTTAAGGAGGTAATTAAGGCTAAATGATATCCTAAGGATGGGACTCTAATCCAAAGGACTGGTATCCTTAGAAGGAGAGAAATAAATATCGGATGTCTCTGTCGTCTCTGTCTCTGTCTCTCTCTCTCTCTCTCTCCCTCCCCCCCACTCCCACTCTCCCCCTCTCTCCCTTTCTCCCCCTCCCCCTCTCCCCCTCTCTCCCCCTCCCCCTCCCTCTCCCTCCCTCTCCATGTACAAGGGTAGCTGTTTACAAGCCAGGAAGAGAGGCACTCTTACTCGCTCACACTCTTGCTCACTCGCTCTCTCTCCCTCTCTTTCCCTCTCTCTCCCTCTCTCTTCCTCTCTTTCCCTCTCCTTCTCTCTCCCTCTCTCTCTCCCTCCCTCCCTCCATGTACAAGGGTAGCTGTTTACAAGCCAGGAAGAGAGGCTTCATCAGACATCAACTCTGATGGCACCTCAATCATGGACTTCTGGCCACTAGAACTTTGAGAAAATAAATTTCTGTTGTTTCAGCCACCCAGTCAGTCTGCGGTATTTTGTTACAGCAGCCCAAGCAAATGAATGCAGGATCCTATAAAACTTGTCTAATCCTCATAGCAAACTTATGAGGCAGGTGTGTGTTTTTTTTTTTTTAAGATAAGGACCTTCAGATGCTCAGATAGGCTAGGTAAATTAATAAGCATGCAGTTCTTGCACCTGGACGGCTCCTACTCTGAAACATTGTGAGTCACAGTTTTCACCAAAGAAAATAGAGACCTTATTTTCTTGCATTAAATGGCTTGTTTTCTGTCATGATGCTGGAGGTGGTGTTTTACCTTCCCTCTCTCACCATCACCCAGCAAGGCAGCCAGTACAGGGTAGGTCCTCATAACTTTATTGAATGCAAGATGTAGAGGCACTAAAAATAAAAGTGAATGTGGAGTGATTTAGATCATCAACCATTTAATTGTATTGATTTAATAATTATTTCCTTCTGCTTAAAACATTGCCAAGATAGAAAATTTGGCTGCATATCATGAGTAATTGA
Organism: Pan troglodytes; assembly: GCF_028858775.2. Classification (NCBI taxonomy): domain Eukaryota; kingdom Metazoa; phylum Chordata; class Mammalia; order Primates; family Hominidae; genus Pan; species Pan troglodytes. Next base: position 63,528,873 of record NC_086015.1, read on the forward strand.
CTAAATATATCCTCAGGAGAAAATATGATTCTTCAGCAATTCATTATGAAGAAAAAGATACAAATAAAAGATAAAAGAGACAACCACTGCTGATGGTTTTAGGTAGGAAAGTGGCCATTGGTATATTCCTCAACTAAGAAAAGGAAACTCATCTATATCGACAACATGTTCTGGGGTAGTTGTATTCACTTAACTCTAGAATTGAGCTGTAGAATTCAGAAATCCTTTGGTCCAAGTTATTAGGTATTTTTTACTTCCTGGTGACTGACAGTAGTGGATCCTAAAGCCTTGGAAATAAACCATTCTCCAGGATACATTGTTCTATTTCTTCCTTCTTAAAGAGGGTTGGCCATTCCCTAAAGAGGAGGTAAAAGAGTCTATTCTATGCCCTTCTTCTCAGTTCTGGAAGAAATTTTTCTCAAGTCAAAAGCATATGTACATGCCTGTTGTTTTCCTTTGAAATACTGTCACTGAAGGAGATAAATTATTCTCATCTCCTTAGACATTGGTAAAAGATGAGAGAGCTACACACGTTAAAAAGAATTTTCAGTCTTTAAGACCAAATTCACTGAGGTCTCCCTGTTTCCCAGCACATGGTCCTATATTATCACATGATATATGTGTTAGTCTGTTTTCACACTGCTATAAGGAACAGCCTGAGACTGGGTAATTTATAAAGGAACGAATTTTAATTAATTCATAGTTCAGCATGGTTGGGGAGGCCTCAGGAAACTTACAACCATGGTAGAAGGCAAAGGGGAAGCAAGGCATCTTCTTTACAAGGTTGCAGGAAGGAGAAGTGGCAAATGAAGGGGGAAATGCCCTTTATTAAACCATTAGATCTCTTGAGAACTCACTCACCATTACTAGAACAACATGGGGGAAACTGCCCCCATGATTTAGTTACCTCCACCGGCCTCTCCCTTGACACATGGGAATTGTGGGGATTGTGGGAATTACAATTCAAGATGAGATTTGGGTGGGGAAACAAAGCCTAACCATATCAATAGGTGACCACTTAGAGTTGTTTAATGAAAAGAGGAACTCTAAAGTAATTTTTGGTCCTAGGTAAACTGGACTTCAGAAATCCTGATATATGACCATGCAAAATGAACAAACACGAATCATCTTTTAGATGTTGACTCTATTGCACTTATGTGTTTTGTTTAAGTAAATGAACAAAAAGCCTCTCCCACCTCCAGAGAGAGGCTATAGCCAGGGAACCTTAAGCATGAATATTAAGCTATAAATTATCAAAGGAAGCATATTTACATATCTAATAAAACAACAGGATCCACCTTATTGAATCATAATGCAACATGAGTTTTTCGGAATTCATTTCTTAAGGGGAGAGAAATCTCTTTCCTCACTTTTTCTTCCAATTAAAAGTCTCTTAATCCTTTCTCTGCCTTCAAAGTAATACTTGAGTTTTAGAATCCCAGAGCTGGAAGGGAGCCAAAAGGAAGCAGAATCCAACCCACTCGTTTTACAAATGAGGAAAACCTGATTAACTGATTTGTCCAAGGTCACATATCTATTAATGGCATGTTCAGGACTGAAACCCAGATATTCTGATTCCCAGGAAATCCGAACTTTGCTTCCAGGCTTGTAAAGGTGTAATTGCCTCCATCATCTGAAATTGAGATATGCCTAATACTGCTGGGTTCAGTCTCTTCTCAAGATGGATGTGTAATTGTCTAAGCATCATCTGTTATTCTGCCAAAGATTCAACACAGTACTCAGTGGGAAACCAGTTCTAATTTAAGTCAGAGCAAACGATGTGTTTTTTTTTTCTCTTGCAGGGCATGACAAGTTTCAGAAATAATGAGCTCTACTCACTGGACTTCTCTTTGGCTTTGTATTGTACATTAGAATCATTCTTACTAATATCCTCTAAGGAGCTGAAGGGTTACATGAGCTTTTAGAGCCATGTTTTATTATTAGGATCATTCATACCAGTTATGCATAAAAATATACCAATAGAAATAGGAATTTGTAGTATTGTGTGGTGTGTTTAACTGAACGTGGAGTGGTGTACTGAGGTTTGAGATCATATTAAAGTGCAAGCCTTATTTTTATGTAAACCCTTTCTGGCCTGAGGCACTTTTCTCATTACAACCCTCCCTGCTGCAATCTCCTACCATAAAGGGAGTTTTTGCTCATTGAAAAATATCAAAAAGTAGATAGTTTATTAATGTCAACCATTTGAGCAGCCGGTTGAAATGGGTGGGTGGAAACAAACGCTCCTGCAAATTCTTCCATCCATGGAAAGAGGCACAGCCCCTTGTGTTATGTAAGCCCCACACTGCCACACAAATGCCACTACCCCTTCCTGAACACTTTCCCTTCTGTGTCTGCTGTGTGACCTCAATAATGTTTCTTGACCCTTTGGAGGTACAGACTCTATCCATCATCTGACAAAAGCCCGTGGACCTGTTCCTCCCAGCCCCAATGCACATGGTTAAACACACCCAATTTTGCTAAAACTTTAAGGGGGTCTTAATGACCCTCTGGAGTCTTTCAGGGGCCTTAAGAAATCCTTGTTAATGTTCTTTCTTTTTCTTATAATCCAGAACTTGTAAGCTGTGGGGAAATCATCTTTGATTTCTTATTTGAGGTTTAAACCATGAACATTGGTCGACATCTGACAACAACCCACAGCAAATGAAATAAATTTCTCATCAAACATTGTTTCGATGCACACTGCCTATATCATGCTAGACAACCTGGGAGTACCTGAGATACTCTTACACCGAAGCATACAGTTTAGGTGGGGACAAAGTGAAGCTAATATAAAACGGTTGATTGAGCACAAAATGGTAAGCCCCACTCTGCAGGGTTCAGAAGACAACGTAATCTCACAGGGTCAGAGCAATCAAGAAAAGTCTTTGCAAAGGTGGGAGGAAATAATCACTTGAAGCATAAATAAGCCTTAGGTAGGTGGAGGAAAGATATAAGGATGGGGAAGATACTTTGAGCAAGGGAGCAATGTATGAGCATCACTGTTGGAGAGAATATCAAATCAAATGAGCAAGAATGTGGACAGCAATGAGTGTATGTAGCAAATTTTTCCTATTAGTAAGCATCACCTGACAGATGTTCAAAGATGGTGGTTATATAGGTCTGCTTCTGCTGAGGAGGCATGATTATATAACCAATCACCCTAAACTGGCCCCAGTTTGGAATTACAAATATGTACGTCATTTATCGAATGACGTTATGTATTCTTAGCTAAAAGATATGTTCATTTGAACCTTTTTCTTCAATTCTTTTCAATTCAATGTTATTTTCTGGGTATCAGGAGACCCAATATGTCTTTAACTTCTGCTTCAATCTATCTTTTCTCTTTTTTATACTTTTTTCCCGTGATTAATAACAAAAGTTAGACTTCTGTGTATTCGTATGTATACACCAGTGCATTTGCATATCCATATACATGCATGTATGTGCAAAAATATTTGTTGATAAATAGGACAGGAGTCTGAAGGTCTTATTCTAAAGTGTTGGCAGCAGTTGCTTCTGAGGACTAGGATTGGAAGATGCTAATGGCAAGAAGGGAACATTATTTTTAGTCAACATACTTCTGTATGGTTTGAACTCTGTATAATAAGCAGATATTGCTTTTGTAATTAAAGAAAAAGAGAAAAAAGGGAAGAAATTAAATTTGACATCCCTAGAAGTAATATGAAGCCCTTTCATCCTTTTGAAGGTATGAAGAACAACAATTGTGCCTCCAGGGAAATTTATTTTATCAGAACCTGTATGATTTTTTAATCACGTAATGAAGCAGCTTGCCTTGGATTTCCAGTAGGCTTGCTTTGTTTAAATATGCAGATCTCTGCTAATAATTGACGGTAGCCGGAAGTGCTGTTTGTTAGACTGGCATCTCATGCCCACACTGGCATGCACATGTGCTGGTTGACGTTAGTTTCCCTCACTTTCTGTACAACTAGGACTTCTGCAGCTGATGTGCTGGTTTTTCCATAATCTCCCTTCTCCTCCATCCTGTGACCAGGATTGTGTTTCCCATACAGTGCCCTAGGGCCACAGGATGAGCTAAGAAACCATGACTTTTTTGTACCCGGCTGAGCTCCAACCTTCCTTGGGGTTCTAATTATTCTAACGTCGTACCCCAGAATTTGATGCAAGTTCTTGATTTGTTGTGAGCTAACTAGCTGCACAGAAACTGCCACTCGGTGTGTAGGGGGTGTAGCGTACCTACACACATAGATGGGAAGTACAAAAGGCTAATTCAAGTATTATGATCACAGACATTCATGGGAATAAATATTTTATGTTATTAACATCATGGTGCAAAACAGCAAGTAAATTGCAAGTCCAGTCTTTTGATGACGGTGTAAAATCACACATTTAATGAGAAACAAAAATGGTGAGAGTACACACAAACACTTCAAGATGCTGCATGAAGAAGGCAGGGATAGAGATGGTTTTTATTTTATCAATATTAAATTGCTTCATGAAGTAAAGAAAATATGGTGAGAAGAGACTAACCATATGCGTTTCAGGGTGAGTGTGATAACTGATAATAATGTAGTGGCAGCATGCAGAGTAGTCAAGAGCATGGCCTCTGGAGTTTCAAATTCTGACTCCTTCCCTTATGAGCTTTGTGACCTTGGTCAAGTTACTTAACCTCTCTGTGCTTGAGTTTCCATGTAGATAAAATGAAGTTAGTAGCAGTAACTATATTATGGAACTAAGAGGTTTAAAAGAGCTCATGTATACACAGCATTTAGAGTGGTGCCTGATATACAGAGGGTATAATAAGAAATAAAAGTTAGTAAATATAGGTAGCATATATTGAGTTCTTCCTGCTTGCCAGACACTGACCTGAGTGGGTTACAGGGTTCTAGTTTATTCCCTGGAGCCCTGTAAGAAGTCTTATGATTGTTCCCATTTCATAGATGAGGACAATAAAACTCAGAGAGATGGAGCAGTGTGCCCAGGATGGCTGTAGAAGCAGGATTTAAATATGAGCAATCAGGTCCCAGAGCCCCTGCTTCCAACTATTATCATCTACCGAGACAGGAAGGAAGGAGTTGAGGAAATTTCACCCAAGCCAAGCATCTAGTCCATGGTTTAAATTATTGTAGGTTTTATGGGTGTGGGGTTTCCTTTTGGGGGTGATGAAAAAGTTCTGTAACTAGGTAGTGGTGATGGTTGCACAAAAATGTGAATGTACTTCATGCCACTGAATGGCACATTTGAAAATGCTTAAAATGGTAAATGTTATGTTATGTGTATTTTACCACAGTAATAAGAAATAATTGTAAGTACAAGGACAAGTAGTCCCTTCCTAAAGAATTATATTATATGTAGACTGTTAATCTTTGTAGCCAACTGCTGCAACCAGGGTGCACTAAGATAACAGCCCATTTTCTTCTTGACGTTGGCCTCTCTTTCTGAAACAGGTATTCTCCTAGATTTATTTTTTAAAGTATTCGATGCAGATCCTGGGTGTGATTAAATCTCCCTGTGGCAAACACAGAGCAACTGTCCCTCCTATAAGTTGAGAGGTGTAATTGTATTTTCTTCCCGGATGATAAACTTCCTTGCATATTTTAAATGCTAAAGTGAGGAGCAGAAAAGCAGAGAGTCCAGGAGGGATTTTGTTTTTAGTGAGTAATAATTTTACAAGATTAAGGCAATGTGAAGTGAAATGAAATTAAGGAGAAATACTAAGAAATATAAACTAAGCATAATTTGTCTTTAATTTTGGTGTTTATTGAAGTCTTTGAAGAGCGCATTGACTAGTTGCTGGATTAACAAATTTTGTTTTTGGAATTATTCATAGTTGCTTAGCACTGAAGCTTTAGAAAAATTTAATCCTTTAGTGAAAAGGGGCTAACAATCGACAGTATGCTGTGGTCATGTTGATTTAATTATCAAACAGAACAAAATTGTTGATTACTTAATGATTAATATTAACAAAGAGATATTAAGGGCAGTCTTGGCTGGGGATTGAGTCTTTAAAAGCTAGTTTGTTTTGTTTTGTTTGAAAATGTTTAACCCAAAAACTTGGATAACAGGCTGAATCATGGAATCATGGAATTTACATCTACAGTATGAATCACAACATTTTAAGAGAGAGATGTGTGCCCTGTTTCTTTATTTTGGCCATGAAGATGAGGGTGAAGGTATCTGTTTTATTTAAAGAACTGGTGTTATTCACAAATACCTTGAGATAGTTAAAAGAAATTCCATTTCATGATAAACTAATGCAAATGGAGTGTGTAAAAATAGATTTGGATATATTATCTAAAGTGTGTGGTACTTTTACTGACAAAAGAAAAGGTCAAAACAATGAAACAGACTCTTGTTGCTACACATGCCTGGTCATGGAGCCTCAGGCTTCAGCTAACCCTCCAGGAAAGTGGATACCAGATCCTCACTCTCACCCTCCAAACTGTATTTTATTCCTTAATAACTTAACAGAGGAAACTAATGGGATGATGTTATCAGCTACTCCATTCTCTGGTTTCAAGTAACTGTTTGGTACCTGGGAGACATGATACTGCTTTTGTTGAATTTTAAAATGGTGGGTTGGCTGGAGATGCCAGGTCCCAAGGATTTCAGGTCATACCATCCTACCCTATAAAGATCAAGCCAAGAATATATAGATGTTCTCATTTTAAAGACTTGGTGTTATTTATAGCATTTCTTCTTATAACATTTGGTTAGGTCAATTTGCTAATTTTAGAAATGGGGAATAGTGAAGCTAAGCATTTAACTTTTTTTCAGTGAAGGATTTGAAATAAGGTTCTTTAGAGACTTTTGTTGTTGCTTTTGTTATATTTAGCCTAGTAGACTTAGAAACATGAAAACCTTAATTTTGTATAATAAAGTTGATTTGTATCCTAAAAAAAGAAGTACCCTGGCACTGCCTTCATAAATTAAGCATCATAGTTTTTATAGCTTGTGAAAGAGAAAATGAGCTTGTGCAAAGGTGAGCTCCAGAGGACAATTTCTTGAGAATATTATGTGGCTTCCTCCGTCATGTCTCCTTTTCCTGAAGCTGCCATTAATTTCATAAGTGAAGAAGTGAAGTACATAGGGAAGTATGGAAGGGTTCCAGGCCAGATTTTAATAATTGTTTTATTATATTTTCTAGTTTTGTGAGAGGAAGACATGATGGCAGGTCTAGCTGTCAAGCTGCTTGGATGGCCTTGGAGTCAGGTAAATGCCAAATGACCTTTCTTTACATTTACTGATGGGGAAACTGAGAATCCAGTCCTCCTAAGACTGGAGGTTGTAGGTTCAGTCTGGACTGTAGGTTCAGTCCAGCTGAAGAGTGGTTACTATTTTATTTATTGTGAAAAACATACATGAGAAGCTGAGTTATTATTTTTACTTACTTGGTTTCATTCATTCCCAAGATGATAAATGTTCTGTTTATGGAATAAGATTTTATGCTTTTGGAGGTTTGAATCATTGACTCCTAAGTGTTGCAAGATGCATTGCCTCTCAAAATTTCCCTGATATTAGTGTGATCTGGATCTTAATCTGACAGTCTGGAATGGTTACATTGGTCGAAGATGCCAATCTCTGCTGGAAACATGGTACCATAAGCCCTAGTCTGTCATTAGTCATGCCTTGGTGATATTAGGACTTGTGATTTCTATTCAAATAGTGTAAGATACATAGGCAGCAGAATTTTACTGCATCTTTTATCATAGATATTGGGAATGGTGTTCATTAAAAGGTAAAATATGTCACATCTTTAGTCCTGCCTTCTGTCTTGGTAAAGGATATTTGGTTTTTAAAGATTCTCTCCTGATCCCAAAGCATTTTGCCAGTGTTAATATGGAATAAAATGTTTCTTATTAAGGTAGGATGGAGAGACCTCTTAGGCAAAAATCTTGAAAGATGAAAAAGAAGAGAGGAATATGTCTTATCCAAGAAAGCAGAACTATGTCCTAGGGCTAAATCTGGGCTGTCTTTTCCTGCTCTGGGTTTTTGTTATCATTACTTTGGGATAAGAGGTTAAGACCTGGGTATAAAGCGATTGTTTAGTTTTCTTCAAGGGACTGCAGTGGACGTTCAAAAACTTATTTCTTTGTGAGCCCTAGGTCCTTTATTTGTGGTCTCAGTGCCTTGGATATTTCTGTTGCTCTTTTGAGAAAAAGTTCTTCTATTAAAAAAGTGTTTAGTTGCCAAGGTCGGTGGATTGCTTGAGTCCAGGAGTTGTAGACCAGCCTGGGCAACATAGTGAGACTCCATCTCTTTTAGATTTTTTTAAATTAAAAAAAAGTAATTAGTTTGACTCTCCCCTCAAACAATCACACAAGTGCTTTTGTTTGAGTTAGCCACCCCACTTCAGTATACAACACAAGTGTTTTATGCAACTTTCCCATTTTGTCACATAGGATATTAAGAAGGCTTGTACTTAAGGGCCAAGATTTAATCAAGTGATTTTTTAAAACACACTCACCAAAGATTTTTTTAAAATGCAACCTCCTCCTCCTCCTTCCCCTCCCTCCCTCCCTCCCTCCCTCTCTCTCTCTCTGCGTGTGTGTGTGTGTGTGTGTGTGTGTGTGTGCGATTACCTTGATCTGTGCTAAGCCACTTAGCAGTTTTACCACGGTTACTTTAGCATCAAAATGTAAAGGCCAACAAAGTGAAAAAGGCAATAATTTCTTAGGTTTATCATGACAATTGTTTTTTGACTTATTGGTTTCCCTAAAGGCCTCCTTGGACTCTGTTTCCCAACCTCTGGCAGGGTTCTGTGGGCCATAATTCGAGAATGGGTCTAGAATAATGCTTTGTTCTGGACAGCAATCCTTTATGAAGTTTTTTTTTTAACCTTCTTATTTTCTTTTGTTATTAACTCTAAACTTAACTAAGTCATCAGCGGTCCTTTGACTCCCATCCTAAGTGCTTTATCTGTATGAAATATTTATCTCTAAGTGAATTGCTCAGCAGACATTCACACTGAAAAATAAGTTAAGACAGAGATTTTCTGAGGAGAAAAATATTAAAGCGCATTGATCCAAACCTTTAGTGACTGGGTAATACTACTGTGATCTAATCACGGTGGCAGAATGTTCCTCAAACGTCGAAACGAACAGCTCCATAATTTTCACACTGTGCTGTGTGACAGATGGCAAAAACCGTTTTGATTTTCCCCAATATCCGAGGAGCAGCAAGCAGAGCCTGTGCCTCCCACTTTGCTCTCTGTCTTTGTCATCTCCAGTCGGCCTGACAGCACACCGATTTCTACCTCTGTGATCTGTTCTTTGGATGACGATGTTTTCAATAACTATTTAGTATAAAAATAAATTGTGCGGGTCCCATCAAATAAACTAATTAAGGCTTAGAAAGTGTCAAACTCCAAAAGCCGGGAGAAACAGATGAGGTACTGAGTATGAGAGTCACACAGACCTGACAACTAATGTGTTACCACAGCAACAGGAGAATCAATATCCCTCAACTGGGCAGATAGTTGACAGTAATTTTTGCTGGGTCAGAGAACTGGGGAGAGTGAAAACCACCTTCTGCTATGCAAATAATTGCTGTCTCCTTTATAAGCAAAAAGCTTCTGAAGGATTTGTGATCAAATTCTGACCAAGTCTAGTAGAAGCTGATACTCACGGTCCTGGAGAAGGCGCTCACCATGTAAAAGGGAAGCGATTGAGTCTGTATTTTCTGTGATGCATTCATTACCTTTTTTAAAATCAGGGGTAAAGACATGTGTTTCTTATGTTGTAAAATGAGTGCCTAATATATGACTGAAAGCTGGCTCATTTGATCTTTTTCTCCTGTTTATGATTAACCATAAGAATTTCTGTGTATGATCTTCAGGACTGTCTTGTCACATAGGAAATTAGTATCATCCTGCATGTGGTGGTCACATATACTTTGAACACCCAGTCATGGCTACCAGAGAGATTGGGTTAAACCTTGCTTTTGTGCTTTGTGGAAGTTTGTCGTTTAGCAGAAAGGAAACCTCGACGTTAGCATCTGTTTTTCCAAACATACTTCTCAGGCACAGCATATTCCAGAGCCGGTGGATATATAATAATACCTGATTCAGCAGAACAAGAGATTTAATATCAAACTCATTTAAAGAAAAATGATGCTTTCTGCAGTGCATAATAGAATGGATGATAAATTGCAAAATAAAGAATAAAAATATTGTTATTCTCTATCAGGACTCCTTACTCTGAGAGTCCATATGTCCCTTTCTCCCTTCCTCCTTCTCTCTCTCTTCTTTTGCTCTTCCTTCCTTCCTCTCTCTGTCTCTCTCCCTCCCTCTCCTTTCTTTTCTTTCCTTCCTTTTATTTCTTTCCGTCTTTCTTTCTTCCAACATAAACTTAATGAAACCGTTTTGAAACACTGACTAAAAGTCAGTATACAACTTAGTTGAATAAAGTTCCATAACAGCTTTTTTGGTAATGGTTCTCGATGGTCCTCTCTTACTAAGTGCCATGATATGATATATTGAAATTAAAATATGGGCATGCAATTTTAACACAAGGGCATTAACGGAAATGTCATTCCTAACAAATGAGGCATTGGGAAATCTGCCCTGTAACCAGAGAACCATGCTCATTTTTGCCTTTTGCTATAACTTATAAAAACAAACCTCATGATGTAAATGCCTGTGGGTTAGATTTCCAGTTGAGAGGTAGGCGACAGGCTTCAGTGGGGGAATGGGGAGAGGCAGTTTTTGTTTGTTTGTTTCAGACAAAGGATTCCTGGCCTGGGGCGGTCCAGCTGCGGCTGCTGTCAATATTGAGGCAATGAGACTATTTTTCTAACTAGATCAAAACAGAAAATTCTGCCTGCGATTCATTATATCAGAATGGTGGAGGAGGGAGAGGGTAAAGGGAGGAAGGAAGGGAGAGAGAGGAAGGAGGGACGAAGAAAGGAAAAGCAAGATTGTTAATTCTCCTGAAAATTATTTGCAGGGTTGCCACTTTCAAATTAGAATAAACTCTATCTGGGTCTGTTTGCAAGATAGGAGCCTAAAGGAATGCGAAAATAGTGCAATGAGTCTCTGCTGTAGAAGTGAGAGGAGGTGGTGGGACCTGGGTTTTTTGAGAGAGAGAACTGCAAACCTCAAGTGTGACTGAATTCAAATCAGGCTTACAAGGCGTGCTTGGTTTCTTATTTGCTGATTATATCGTGTTCTGTTTTTTCCTCCCTTGGTATTTTCATGATGGTATTGTTTTGAGAACAAGACTTTGGGGTCAACTAGTTGGCTGTTCCTGTTGGTATCTGGGTAAAAGTAACCCTGGCCAGCGTTGGTTTTTTGTTGTTGTTGTTGTTTTTTCTTTCTTTCTTTCTTTTTTTCTCCTGTACTCTCATTCTAGCCCTCTTTGGTGCTTGGACAGGTTAGGATCTGAGCCTTCCCTGGGCCTGTGGCGCTCCCGGTCTGTTGATACTGACTCATCGCTTGGGCTCCTCTCTCTGGGTAACTTGAGTATATTGGGGGAGGGTGGTGGGGGTGAAGTCCTTTTTTTCTACAACCTGCCTTTTCCCACACATTCACTTTTACCTTTTCAGTGGAGAACATCGGCACAATAGATGGGGAAAAAATAAGAAAAATAAATAAACCTGAGTTACTGAACAGAATGGCTCTTGGTATTTACTTGTGTTCAGGAAATATTTGCCGAGTGCCTTCTCCACGGCTGTGCCAGGCCCCTGGAGATGAACATATCGAGCTGGCAGGCACAGCCTGTACCCTCAAAGGTCACAGCCGTTGAATCCATGAGAAGACACTGATCCTGGCATTTTGATATTTTGCTTAAATGTACACTTGGAATGTAGCTTAAGTTATTGCTTATTTTATGGGATGTAGCTTAAGTTATTGCTTATTTTATTCTTTTTTAAGATGTTTGAGTGTTGTGTGTATGCAACTATCATGTAGAAAAATGTTAACTTATTGCATTGGAAATATGGCCTAAATTATCTGGTTTTATAACATATCCAATATGTTACATATACTACCCAGGAGAAGTATTATTAAGGTTAAGAATAGTAATTTCTAGGTTGTATGGGCATGGTCAAGTGGTCAAGTAGCTCACAAAATTACCAAACTCGGGCTCAGGGTAGCTCCTCCTCTTTGAGTCAGATTAGCATTTTGGGAATCGTTGTGTATCTTTCTCAGGGTTAAGAGGATTGTCCTAAATCTGCATTCTCCAATATAGCAGCTAATGTCTACATGTGGCTGTTTAAATTTTAATTTAAATGAATGAAAATGTAATTGAATTTAAAATTTAGTTCTTCATTTGTACTAGCCACATTTCAAGTGTTCAGGAGCCACCTATGGATAGTGACTACCATATTGAGCAGCATATAATATGGGACATTTCCATCATTCCAGAAAGTTCTATTAGACAGTGCTGTTCTAGGATACCTTCATTTTTTCAGCCAATCTTTCCTGGGCCTCTGCTATGTGCTAGGTATTGTCCTGGTGAAACTAAGACATAGTCCCTGCCTCTGTGGGTATTTGGCCCAGTGTAGAAGCAGATATTTATAGATAAGACAAGCAGAGGATGTGGTATCATCCATGCAGGACAACAGCGGGTTGCTGAGATATGCTGTAGGACAGATAAGCTGCTTAGATTGGATGGGGAGGAAGGGCTCTTCTGAGGAGCTGACTTTGAGCTAAACTCTGAGGCATGAGGAGGAGCCAGGCCTGTGAAAGCCAGAAAAATATTGTTTGGGGCACAAGGAACAGCAGAGGCAAAGCCACTGAAGTGGGAAAGAGCTGAGCTTTTTCATAGCCCCTCCTCAGGCACAGAACTCTGAGGGCTGTGGAGGAGTGGTGGCAACTGAGAGACTGGCATTCCTTCACCCCAGTCACTGCCACGCCACCCTGCCCAGGATGCTCTGCTTTCTTTGCAATTGGACTCTCTTCCAACTCATGTTATAACATTTTCTCAGCTGTGACACTAGGCCTGTCCCCTGGCCTCAGAATGAAGCTAAGAGAAGCTGAAAAGAATACATTCAGCATCTATGAAAGGTACTTATGTTTCAGGGACCTGGTACACTCTATCTGATTGTGGTTAACTGTGGGCTGTGGAGGCTTCTCGTGCTCATAATTGTGATTGTCTTTCTTTGCAACACTTGTTCCCATTCCAGGCCTCACTGAAGCCTCTCTAGGAAGCTGGATGTCCATTCCAGAGCCATTTCCTGGTCTCTCAGCAGAGCTTTAAGAGCTCTGCTTGGCTGAATTCATCTCCCAGATTCAAGGCACTGAGGCCTTTGACTCTGGAAAGAGTTCACACCTCCTACAGGCTGTCCTCCCAGAATTCTCAGAAGCCTGCTCTGGAGAGCTCCTTCCCCTCTGGCAGGTGCAGCAGGCCATAGCTCACATTGGCACTGAACAATGGCCTTTGTGTAGATCTCCCTGTGATCTCCAGAAACCCTGATCCAGCTCTTAGGGAAGGGGAAGCAACAAGACTTAGCAAAATCCCTGCTGCATCCATCTCATACAGATAATCAATAACAGCAATCCTTGGAAAATGAGGCTTAAGCAATTAAATCCTTTTCTCTTTTTCAATGAGAGCAGTCTAATAACTGGGGCTTTGACTGTTGCTTCCTGAGGAAACCGTGCAGTGGTGAAATTAATGATGCATTAAAACAGGTACATAAAAATGTCACAGTGTTGAAGACAGAGCAAACAGGAAGGTCCTTCAGAAAAAGGTCCCCAGTTATCAGAAAAGTTATCTGAAAATGAAACCCTAACCGAGCAAGAAAATACTCCCTGAGCATCCCGTGAAGATGAGTCTTTCTCACTGTTCTTTTCTGCATCCCACATGCATGATGTAAATGTAACTAAAAAGCATGCAAAAGCAAAGAGTGTTTTTGCAAGTGATTGATGGATTGTGTTGCCTTCTATGTTATATGTCTCTAACAGACAAATGTATCATTTGTATTTAGGTTTACTCTCTTGTTTATATCAAATATAATTTTCAATGGGAGAGAGTTAATCAAATAACCTTCTGAAATGGTGTTTTGTGATACGGAAAACAAATGTTATTTAAGGAGATGATTCCTTCCTTCTTAAAAGAACATCACATAACCACAAAATAAGTCTCTCTGTGATTACACTGACAGCACTGTGGGTGACATTGTTGGGGGCTGGGTGTGGTCAATCTGATGAAACTCCAGTCATTTCACAAGCTGATGTTGGCTGACAGGTCTTCAGGCCAGAATTTACAATTCTACAAATATTTAAGATGCTTCATTAGTAGAATACAGGGAAGACAGGTATAGAAAGGAACTATGTCATGGATGGGTTTTATTTTTCTAGTAGCTTTGTTGAAATGTGGAGAAGATGATAGATGGGAAAGCTAGTCAAGACAATTTGTTTGGATTTGGCATTCTTTATAAGGGAAGCCTGTGTGTGTGTGTGTGTGTGTGTGCACGCACACACACAGGCATGCGTGTGTAACAAGGGTGTTCATTACTTGAGAACTAAAGGGTTCAGCTACCTATAAACAGAGGCAACATGTCCCCAAGGGAAGTGAACTCTGCAGCCAGTTGCTTCGTCTATGTGAAACCAATTATTTTTCCCTTCAATTTGATTGATTTTTTTATTGGACTGGATTGTATCATATTTGCCTTAATAAACAGGAGCTCATAACAATGCATTTAAAATCTGTAGTGATATACTCACCACCTATATTTACTTTGTAAATATGTGAAAAAATCTACAGTTATGAGATTAATGACACGGAAGAGTCTAGCAGGAGTATGTTTTTATTTTGAATAGACCAGGAAACTTTTATTTAAAGGTAATGTAAAATTAAAATGTATTGAGTGAAATCGTCTTCACCATGAGTCAACTTATTTATTGGGATGAAGATGGCTTCTCTGTGTTTCTTGAGGACATGTTTTCCTTTTGTATATACTTGAGTATTTAGAGGAGACTTGGCCCATAAGGAAATATGAAAACATAATATTACCTTTGTTCAGTAGTTAATAAAACCATCCAGGATTATTAATAATTTTATAGGTCCTATGACTTTTCATAAAAACATGAATGCTTCCTCTTTCACCACTCCAATCCCCAACCTTGGCAACTTTTTAGTTTTTAGTAATTCTCCTATAGAAATTTGAGAAGAAGTTGTATCTTCCTCTAAATGTGTCCTTATGTGGAAATTGGGACAAGCCATTGTAGATGTAATTGATTAAATTGAGGCCATACTTTAGCAGGGTGTGCCCAAATTCAATATGACTGGGTTCTTATGAGAAGAGAAAATTTAGACACACACACACATAAACACACACAGAGAATGCTATGTGAAGATGAAGGCAGAGATGAGGGTAAAGCTTCTACAAGCCACCAGCTTCTCTTCGCAGTCCTCAGAGGAAACCAACCCTGCCAACATCTTGATCTCAGACTTGTAGCCTCCAGAACTGTAGGACAACAAATTTCTGCTTAAGCACCCAGTTTGTGGCACTTTGTTACAGCAGCCCTAGTAAACTAATACAGACTGCAAATGGAAAAACACAAAACAATTAAATCACCACTGCTTTTCACCATTTTCACTTGGTGGTGGTGTGTTACCAGGGTAGAAAATGAATACTTACCAACTAACCAGGTGCTGGCAGTATTTGACTATTTACCAATGTCACCATAGAAAGGCAGAGTTATTAAAGGATCTGCAA
This sequence comes from Pan troglodytes, assembly GCF_028858775.2. Classification (NCBI taxonomy): domain Eukaryota; kingdom Metazoa; phylum Chordata; class Mammalia; order Primates; family Hominidae; genus Pan; species Pan troglodytes. Next base: position 63,544,515 of record NC_086015.1, read on the forward strand.
TCACTGGGTAATTCAGCTCTTGACATTGATGGATGGAACTTGGCTTTTCCTCTCTGCCAAAGCTGCTGACTGGATAAATGTTTTATTCATGAGGCCCAGGACAGGAAGGGATGCCAAAGGCTTAAGAATATTTTAAGAAACTCTGAGATGTCAGGCAAGTCATCAGGAGGTGTTAAGCAAGGAAGCTGAGGTGCTACATCGACCCAGCTGGACAATAAACCCCATGCAAAGGCTGGAAGCAGCAACAGTGGTCTTGGGAAGCCATTCAATTTTCTTTTCTTTTTTGTATCTTGTATGGATTCGCACCCATGGTCACAATTCAGAGAAGCAGGAGTTCTGACTGTGGTTTGAGGGTGTCCTTGTCTCACATAGAATCCAAGGTAATACCATTTAGAGTAGACTCATAGTCGTTGAAGTCCTGCCTACTCATGGATTGAGATTCCGAATCATTCTTCTGCATTGGCAACTGCCTCCGCTGAGGGAGTCATTGAAATGACAGCATGTAGCTTGAGCATCAAGTCTCATGAGGCTCATTAGCTACACATTTTCATTACCTGTTAACAAAATGATATTTCAAATTATTTAGCACAACAGATTATTTTATGCTGTGAGGAGAAAGGGCAATTTAAGTGTAGACCGGTTGCCAATGTGACTCGTTTTTCCTGTATAAAAAGAAAAGTATTTTATACAATAGTGGGTTCTAATAAAAAATGTTTGCACTGACTCAGGCATCCGTAATGATGGGAATTCTAGGTATAGGTAATGAATTATAATGAAAATGCTCCTTGATTCTCTATTATGGCCAGAGGATTTTAATTTTTTATAATAATAAACTTTTAAAATTACTTGGAATCACATAAAAGAACCAAGAATAAAGTGTGGCTGGTACATAGTTGTCAATCTAAATCTCTTTTAATTGCCAAGGAAACATGCACCTAAGTCCAAATGAGTCTTTCCAAATTATATAACTCGGCTAAAAATATACTGGGTTAAAATGAAGAATTAAAATATAAAACTCATCAGTGGATGAAAAACAGGCAAGTACTAGGTATCCCTTGTCCTTTATGTTTGGGGAGTTTCAGTGTTAAAGACCCTAAGAACTTTCCCTTGGGTCCTGGTTAGAAAAAAATAATCAAAGAGCAGAAACTGACAGTGACACCACTCTGAGACATGCTGTCAAGATACATCAAAATATGCCACTATATTCTCCCCTTTCTATCTGTCAAAGCCATTGATTATTTTCGATAAAGAAAACCAGTGACAGTTGCTGGAATTGTAGAATTCAGCAAACGAACTAGGTGATGCCTGTCACTCTCCTCTAAATAGACAAGAAGAAATTTACTCACTGCATCAGAAGCATATTTTTGGAAGCATATTTAAATATGGTTTCATAAAGGGTAAAAATAAAAGACAGAAAAATGAAATCTTTATTATACCCCAAGTCCCTTTTCCTAAGCTCATTGGAGTTTTCCATGAAACTGCTTATTTTATGTCCCTCTCTCAAGATAAAATAAAACAAAAATAAATTTAAAAAGCAATTTTAAGCCCTTTCCTACTTCTTGGTTAGGTAAGACATACTTGGGTACCTTAGAGTTTTCATATAATCAGTGACTGCCATGGCCTCCTGTAAGTGCAATTGCTGGTCACTTTGGTCACAGGAGTCATTAAAGGTTTGGGTTGTATGAGAACAATTGAGTAACTTGCTTATAATGTGATCATAAATTCGTTGGTCATCTGGTATCCCAAGAGGAACAGAATCCAAAAGAGGTTTATGGAAGCCATAAAGAATGATTAACACAGAGAAACTCTTGACAGTAGCAGTAGTACCCCACTTTCAGGGGCAACAGGGGTATGGCCCAGAATCTGGGAGTAGTGACATGACACAGGTGTGCAGGCTGAAGGTTAAGGGCAGTGTGATACAAGTCCACATCCCACCCACCTGGCTTCCATTTGTTCAAAGCCTAGCTTTTCAGGCCTTCCCTGTAATTCTTGATGAGTTCCCCAGAATTCTCTCCAAAAATTCCTATTCTGCTTCTATCAGCCAGAGTCTAGTTTTTGTTTTATCTTATTTTTTTTTCTCGCAACTAAGAAACCTGACTAATGAAATATGACTTCATTTTGCTTGCAAAACCTCAGAGGGCTCACAATATGCTCAGGTTAGAGCCAAGCTGTTAACTAGAACCTACCATATTAATATAGGGTGGCACTTGGTTGTTTTCCTCTGTATTGAGTTCTGTCACCCCAATGCACTCAGTCAACACTGGAGAAAAATGAAAGAAGTTTGTTCACTATAATACAAAATTCCTAGTAATAACAGCAGCAGATACGGCCAACATTTGAAGTCTTAGCTGTGCCAGGCACTGTGCTACAAGCGTACATCAATTTTTAAATTTAATCACCCCAACAATTCTAAGCCAAAAATACTGTTGTTACTATCATACCATTTATGCAGAAACTGAGGCACAGAGAGGTTATGTAATTTGCTAAGTGGGATATAGCTTGGAATTCATGATTCAGGTTTGAATAAAAGAGCTGTCTGACTCAGAACTTGTGATCCTAACCTTGCATATGCTTAATTGTTCTACTTCTGATTTTTTGAAAGCCATACGATTTCAAAATAGTCCTAACAAAACCTTAAGAGAAAATAAACCCGCAAGTTATTTTTACTGAATCATGCATAAGACAACTCCAGGAACAGGCCATAACTTCATAGGTTTAAGTATGAGTTTGAAAGGAGGCATATTGGCTTATCATTTTAATTCTTTTCATGATAAAAAAGAAGACAATGATCTTTGGAGGTGTGGGAGGACAGGATCAGGGAAACAGGGTATGATTTACAGTTTTTAAACACTTAGGTCTACAAATTATATTAGCTGTTGCCACCTAAAGTTATCTCTGCAGCCACCTAGGGCCATACTCTGAATATTAGTTTTTCTGAGATAAGTGCATTGGTTTCAAAAAAAAAAACAGACACTGGAGCTATTTGTTAGTACACTGTGCTTCCCTCCAACTTGCAAAACTCAGTGTCCCAAATCTACTGTTAGCCACATGCATGAGCAGCTGCATTTCAGAAGATATTTTTAATACATAAACAATAATTTTTCTACTTGAAATTCATAGTAATAAATCCTGCTTAAGAGTACGATTTAAAGCTCTTCAGAAAAAAAGATGCAAAGGATTAACAATGCTTACGTGGAGAATAAGTCTATTAAAACATACTGATTAGCATGCTCTGATGAGCATTTTCAAAGAATTTCCTAATGTTTGTTTAGGACAAATGCTATTTAGTTTATTTATAAAATGTTAAAACATGTTGTAAAATTAGAACATAGAACACCTGAAGATTTCCCATCCTCAAGCTAACCAAAAACTTTTTCTTAAAGTGCCCTTAAAAATATTAAGAAACAAATATCTTATGGAAATATCAAGAAAAGTTCCCTGGGGAAAAACCAGCTTTTAGTCTAAGAAAGACTAAATGCAGAATACACTTATTTCTGAAACATATGGTACACATATAGTTAAATGTACAAACTTATATGTCATATATAAAATGAAATATAGAAAACTGAAATATATCTATACATATACTTAATATGTGTAAATACATACATAATAAAATATTCTTCAAGTTAAAAATTAAATTGGTACAATTATAGTAGATTATAACTGGTTTATACTGTGGTTTGTTGCTTTTCTCTCGTTATAACTAGTTCTGCTCTTGGATCACATTACACCATTAAATCTTCTGATAATTCGAAAAAAGTATTGCTTCCAGCTGCTGCTGAAAAAACAAACTAAAGAGGCCTTCTAAACTGGTATGAAAAGAGCTATCAAACAGGCTCCATTAATAAGAATTCCCTTTTCTGCACTTGCATTTGCTTGTTGTTGTTTTAGATTTAGCAAAGGCAAATCCCTAAAAGGCTAATAGAATACAGCAGTAATCCATGATTATCACTAATACACAAATGCCAGACTTTGTGTGTGTTAACGAGAGCTGACTGATTTGCCTTCTGTGAGTGCTGTGACTTCAGTCTTGTATTTTTCGCTCTCGTCTCTGTTATGTGTTCCTTTATTGTGCATGGAAATTAGAAAGCTTTCTTTTCTACTTTTACCTGAAAGGAAAAAAAAAGTAAAGAATTTTCAATGTAAGTGTTTTAGACTTAAAGACATCAGGCTTGAAAGAAGGATGTTCATAAAAGAACTAAACCTTTGCATAATTGGACATAATTCTGTGGAATTTGTTATTCCAGATACGGTTAAAAAGTGAAGGTTCTGCAAAAAAGTTAGGTAAATACCTGGGAGATGGATCTACAATGAGATACTGAGAAACTTTGAGCTGTTTAGGTAACTTGACTTCGTGGATGCAAACGACACTCCTCATCAGAAAAAGAATAATTCACTGGGCAGGCAGACCGTTAGTCTGACTTGATTTTCCTTCGTTTATTCATAAAATATTTATTGAATGTCTACTATATGCCAGGCTTTGTGCTTGACAGTTAGTGTGTGATAAATGATACAGACATTTTCCCTGGCTGAATGGAGCTTATATTTGGTGGCTGAGAGTGATTATGATATTATGTGCTGAATGTAATAGCAGGGTAAGTAGAGAGTGCTGGTCTCAAGGATCTGGGAAAGTTTCCAGGAGGATGGAATTAAGCTGGGGTTTAAGGGAATAAGAAATCAGCAGGAAAAGTAAGGGGTGTGGCTACAAGTGTTCATTCTATACCAAGAGGGATCATGTGCAAGAGCTCGGAGATAAGAGAGACCCTGGGACAACCAAAGATGCAAAGAAGTTCCATACAACTGCACCTGGTTCAGGATTAATACACTAGACACTGTTTACGGTGAAGTAATGAGAACTGTGAAAACATACTGAGCCTAGCCTTTGCCCAAAAACAGAGGGCTTCCATAACCAATGACGGAGGGCAAAAACAAGCAAAAAGAGGCCAAGCAGCTAGGCTAGAGCCCAAGACCAAAGGAGAAACAGCATACATGTTAATGGCTAGAAGCTTCAAGGCAGACAAACTACACATCAAAGAGATGGATATACTGTAGTGGACTGGGGAAGGCCAGCAGTGATAGACAATGTTTTAGAAAATAGTGAAGACTGTTTTGAAGTAGCATCCATTCAGAAGTAGGTCTCAGCAGGCTGACATGGTCGATGATGATGAACATGGAACAAGTATTATTATTTTGAAGATGAATGGGGTTGAGTGTGGGTAAAATATGACTTTCCTTTACGAGGAAATTAGGTAGGTTTTATAGACGGCCTTTTGTCAGTTCTCCAAAAGTTTCTACTCCACATAAATTTAGGGGTCATGGTTAGATACCCATTATTGTCCCTTCTACATTAATAAAGGCTACTTATTTTTAGAAAGATAAGTTGTTTTAAAAAAATTAAATAAAACATTTCAACAATACTAACAGAATGGTGAATTACATAGCAAACACCCATGTGCCTTTTACCCAGCTTTATTAAATTTGATTTCTACCAAATGTGCATGAGGTATTTCTAAGAAATAAAACATTACAGATATGTTAAAATTCCGTGTATACCACTCTCTGATTCCATTTCCCTCTTGCCTTCCAGAGAGAAAAGTTATCCTGAATTTGGGGTTTATCATTTCTGTGTATATATATTTTTACTACTTATATATCCAGAAAGAATATAAAGAATTGGCATTTTAAAATAAATGTGTATAAATGACACTGTACTATATATGTATCATTCTGCATCTACTCAGCATTATGTTTTTGAGAGTTATCCATATTGACACAGGAAGCTCTAGTTGATATTTTTGAACTGATTAATAGTATATTATATCTTTAGTATATCATATTTTAAAGACATGTATGTTGCTGGATATTTACATTGTTTTATAAATTTTTGCCTTTACAAATAATGCTTATGCTTGAATGAATTTCTCATCTTGTGAAAATGAGAGAGTATAGGTTGGGTATGGGTTGGGTATCGGTAAGTAGACATGAAATTGGAATTGCTAGGTCACAGGAATCACCCATGTACAATTTTACTAAAACTTTACTGCTTTCCAAAGTGGTCTTATCAGTTTACACTCCCACCAGCTGCATACAGGGCTCATATTACTCCATATCTTTTTCAGCACGTAGTATTGACAGACATTTAAATTTGTGTCAATCTAATGAGTATGAAATGGTGCATCAGAGTCCAGCTGGAACACTCTCAGTCTTTCAACAGAGGAAATTTAACACAGACAATTGATTAGACAGATGATAGACTAGCTGAGAAACCAAACTAGATAGTGAAGCAACATTCACAATAGTAGAAGGCCACTCTCGATGGTACGGCTCCAGGACCAATGGAGGAGATGGTGTTAACAGAAATCAGAAACTAGGGTCACCTGTCTGAAATTAACACCAAAGGGGGATGCAGGAGGCGAGGTGGGAGCTGGACACAACAAGGCCTCCAGGGGCTCATGGAGGCTGCCAGAGGTCCTGCAGGAAACAACTTGGAAAGGGGAAGAATGCCTGTGTTCTCCCTCTTTCTGTCGTTCATTCCTCCCCCAGTGCCTTCCACTGGCCAGTCTTAACCTGGAAGCCTGAAATAGTTACATGTGATATGAACAAGAGCAGGGGAAGAGAGGAAAATCAGTGTGAAAGTTGATTGGAACAAATGGCACTGCATTGTAGTTTTCAGTTGCGTGTCTCTGATTTAGAGTGAACATTTTTCCATCTGTTTGTCATTTTGTTTCCTTGCCTATGAATTGTTATCTATTTGTTTTTATCCATATTTTTCCTATTGGTTGTCTGTTTTTAATTTGTTTTAGAGATTCATTATATAGTCTAGATATTAATCTTTGCCAGTTATATGTAGTGTTAACATGACTCGTAATCTGGCTAATTTCCCCTTTTGTTTAGCCTCTTTTGTGATATAGAAGTTTGAAATCTAATATACAGATTTGGTCTTTTAAGCTTAATGCTTGTGTTTTAGTCAAGAAAATCCTTCCATATTCTAAATCATATTCCTTTATATTGCCTTGTAAAAATTCTAGTTTAACTCTTCATATTTATGTCTTTAATGCACTGGGGTTTATTTTGCGTATAATGTGATATAGATATCTTTAAAAAATTTCTTCCCAAAAGGTAACCACTTATTCCAGACCATTTTTAATACTATATTTTTAAAATTGCTACCCTTGTCATATATTCAGTGTCCAGGTGTGTTGGCTCCTTCTCGTGTGAATCTATTTCTAGAATCTCTACTATGTGTCATTGGTCTAGTTTATACCCATGAGCAACATGCTGTCTTAATTAATATATCATTAAAATCTGATTCCCAGCAAGACTAGTCCCCCAACGTTGTCTTATTCCAAACTTGAGCAGGCTATTCCAGATTTTTCAATGCTTTGTATACATTTTAGAATAATTTTATGAAGTTCCATAATAAAACTGTTAAGGTTTTAATTTATGTTTTGCTGAACATAGAGGTGAATATGAACAAAGCTGTCATTTTTATAGTTGGATCTTACCATTAACATGGTGTGTGTGTGTGTGTGTGTGTAATTCGTTTTTACAGGAAACATTTTATATATGTTTTATAATTTCCTCCATAAAATTATTACATACATTTGGTTGATTTTTTTCTCAGCAAGTTATAGTTTGGCTTATCATTACAAGTGGCATTTTTACTGAGTTGCTGCTAGTGCAGAAGAACACAGAGAATTCTTATGTATTCATCTTCTATCTAGAAAACTTGCCAAAATGTTTTATTAGTTCTAACTTTGTAGATTCCCTTGGATTGTCATGAAAACGAAATCATATCACATGTGACTTAGGGTAGATTTATTTCTTCCTTCCCAACCCTTTCACTTATTTTTTATGTCTTTACCACACTGGCCTGAATCTATGGAACAGATGTTGTGAAAGCTGTTTGTCCATAGCTTTAAAAGGTATTCTAATATTCCGCCATTAAAGATGCTTTTGGCTCTAGGGCTTTTGTTAATTTCTTTATCCAGGTGAAGGAAGGTCGCTTGTCTTCTTTGTTTGCTAAAAGTGGTAAAAATTGAATTAAATAATCGGTTTTAATTGAATTAGATTCTTTTCCTGCATCTACTGATATGATCACATGGCTTTTCTCAAACAGTACTTTGAAGACTAATGCTCTGCCTGAGTAAAATCTGAACTTGAAAAACATAAAAATCAATACTGCATATTTCCTTTGGACATAGATAGATGTAAAAGCATTTTTTAAAGGACTGTGAGACAACGTACAAAACTGATTATAGGTGGCACTTTTGGAGAGGGGGAGAGAAATGGAAAGGAGGTGGGTGGGGAGAGGAGTGATGATCGTAGAAAAAGAGCACTTGGCTTCCTCTGTAATGTTCTAATACTTTTTTAAAAGGGGAGCTGTGTTTACATTCGACTTTCATCGTTGTTTTAACAATGTATATATAGAAAAAACAAGTGTATCAAATTAATGATGATAAATTTTTAGTTACAGAAATATGGATGAGTGCCACTCTTTTCTTTGTACTTTTCTATAACTATTTTCCAAAAACAACCAAAAAGCCAGTTAGAAAGTATTATTCACCTTATTAGTGACATATGGTTTAAATTAGGTTCAAAATTTCAAATGTAGAGTGAAAAAGTTGAAAGTGTGAACTTTGTTTCTTTATATTCATCATCAATCAACTAAGACTCATGTATTTTAAGTACCTAATTGAGTATGGTTGGGCGAGATAATTACATAGACCCATTATCTAATAGTATGGATGGAAAATATAGACAGCCTTTTCAATGAAGCATTTAAGCCAACATGTGAATCAAAAGTGAAATATTGCTATCACATACGGACCAATAGCAATGGCTTTTCTTGCTTGTGGGCAATATAGACACCAATTCCTATTTGTTTTATATAATTAAACAGTATATACTGTACTTCTCTCTAGGATGGTCTCATTCTCTCTAATTTTCATGTTTTTCTCTGTTTAAGACCCAGGCACTCAACAATCAAGCTTTTACCTCATGGATGAAGTAAGAGTAAAATGACCCAACATAAAAATTTGAGTACCTAGTGCTGGATTGTCCAACTGGCTGACAGGCTGACAGTGTGAGCCTGGGCTTAGGGGGCCAGTGGGACAGACACACATGTGCGTGCACACACACACACACATAGGTATACATGTGTTTATATACATTGACAGTTTTAAACAAGAGATTTCAAATTGAAAGAATGCAAGTAATCATAATCAGAAAACTCAGAGTTGGGCTTATGTTTATGCTCTGGTATTGATTTAATTTTGAATTACGTGGTGAGGGTGAGTGGATGAGGAGAATGAGTATCAAAGTCCTAATATTTTGGGCAGCTAACCACTTAAATTGGCCCTGTGAACACATCTCCCAGGAGCTTTGTGATAGAATTTTTGTGTTTTCATATAGGTGACTCAACCAGGCATGATGTTCATAAACTAAAGACTGGGTGAAGCATAGCTCAGGAGGTGTGTGTGTGTGTGTGTGTATGAAATATGTATTTAATCCTGAACAAACTAAAAAAAAAAAAAGTCAGACCCTCTCTGATGAAATATCCCAAATGGGTAATAGATGGAAGATTAGCCTGCAAAGGAGAACAACAACAACAACAACAAAAACTACACCCGGGGCATTTGGGATCTGGAGGGACAAGTTTGAGGATGTGAAGGAGGCACCTAGGCAGAGGGAAGAGAGAAGCGAAGGCTGGAAGCAGAAGCCAAGGGTGTCCTCTCTCAGCATTTCTCCCCTGACGTCCACATTGACATTTCTGAGCTTGTTCATCCTTCTTAAACTTCCTCCTTTAATGATGTTTTTCAACACTAATCTCTAACGTGTTATGGTCAGAATAAGTCAAAGGGGGAAGAGAGATGGAAGATTGGGATATTAGTGACTCAAAATATTGGATTTCTTGGAAATCTTGCATATAAAGATGGTGGGCACATAGGCTTTATTTTTTATCTGAATATGCAGAGAACATGAAGGTACACTTTGCACACTTTGTTACATTGTTTGAAGTTAGAGAAAGGAATTGGAAATTGTTAGGCTTTAATAATGTTGGGAAAGAAAATTTTATTGAAACAATTCTGAAGAAATTAGAGATACAGATTTATCTTAGCTAAATATCAAGATAACAGTATTTTTCAAATACCACCAATGGCTACTTATGTGATTTTTTATAAAGATCAACTCAGGTGCTTAAGGGTTAGGCTTTGGAGCTAGATTTCAATGCCAGTTCCACTGTATTCTGACTCATTCTAACTTGCACAAGTTGCTTAATCACCCTGAGCTTCAGTTTTCTCATCTCTAAAATAAGATAATGATACCACCCTCACAAGTTTTCTATGACGAATAAATGATACAATGTAGTAAAACTTAGCGTGGTGCCTTATGCAGGGCAAAGTACAGTAAATGGCAATGGTGTAGAGGTGGTGGTTATTCAACATTGAGTTTATCAATAGTATATTTTGTGTATGTGTAAGAATGGTATTGTAAATCAGTTGCATATACAAAAAGCCAAATTCAATGGCTTAATGCTGGTGTATTTTTCTCATGTCCAGGAACAGACATCCTCGGGCTTGTATGGCTGATGAGTAAAACCTCAACCACTCAAGCTCCTTCTTCCAGCTTCCTATTCTGCCATCCTTAGCATATGACCCTTATCCTCACGGTCTCAAGATCCTCCCAACCCTTCTGGAATCACACCCCTGCTCCCTGGAAGACCTGGGCCAACAAAGTCAGTCCTTTTTCACCCGGCAAACACTGCTTTCCTAGAAGCTCCAGCCGGTGGGCTTCCTCTAACACCTCATTTGCTGGAATTCAGTCACGTGAGCATCCCTCGTACAAAGGAGCCTGGGAAACTATTTTTTAGATAGTCCTGCCCCCAAACAAAGTTGTGGTTCTGGTAGTAAGAAAAGAAGGGAGGATAGATATTGAGTGAGCAGTGTCTGCCATAGTTTGGCATTAAGAATTGCTGCCTGCCTGTCTAAAGTCTTAAAAATAGGAGAGGGAGGAGGGGAGAGAGAGAGAGGGAAAGAAGACATTGCATATGGCCTGGTTTAACAGAGGAGCTATTGTGGCATGGCAACACCCAGTATCTCTTTAGAAGAAAGGAACATTAAATACTAGGAAAGACTTTTTAGTTGCTCCTAATATCCTCCTATCATAGAGGGGAGCGTAGTGTTCTGGTTAAGAACATAGCACAGAAATCAAACAGTCATGACTTGGAATTCTGGCCCTGACCCTATTTGAATGTGTGACTTTGGGTTATTTACTGTCTCTAAAATGTAAACTCCTCTGACAGCGGAGCTTAGTTTTATCCCTGCTGTAGCCCCATCCACTAGGAGAGCCCTTTCCTTATAGTGGGCATTCAATATTAGTTGAATGGATAAATGGGTGGATGAATAAATGAACTTCTCAGACTCCCGGATTCCTCAGCAGTAAAAGGAATTAATAAAGACCATCTTTAGAGGTAATCATGAAGATATTAAATGAAAGAATATATGTTTTATAGGACACTCTGTTGACTCCGTTGTTATAAACATATAGTTTCACTGGGAGCTTCCCGAAGCTTCCCTGAATCTAAGAGGCTCTGTGGACCATTTCTGAGGACCTCTTCAGGCAGCTATTCATGTCCAAGTCTGTTTTTTTCTTAGATAAGCCACACTATTATGGTAACATTTAAGTTTGTTAATGTACTCAAAGCAAATATCTATGTGGTGGATCCCTAAAATTTATTGGATGGAGAGATGGAAGTATGTGTGACTGTATTTACACACACACATGGAATGGTGACTTTATTTTGAATAAAAGTTTGCTGAGCTTTCAATATCAGCTATTTCAGAACAGGCTTGTTGCTGATTAAGGGTTAGCACACTAAATTAATGGTAAATTAATATTCATTTCTGTGCTAGTACATGAGAAAGACAGGAAAATTAGCTAAATTAGATGCGGGTAGTGATATCCATCATGGCCAAGAATAATGGTACCTAAAAGGATTTTCTGTGAAACTCTGCGTATGAGGGACATTCATAAACCCCAAAACTCTGATGTCCTTATTTAGTTATTTGCAGTGGATGAGTCTTTACAAAATAGTGGTTTAAAAGAAAATCCCCCTTGGTAGCAGGTGCCAAGCACATACAACATTTAACGCTGGCTGACTTACAGTGTTTATGAGAAAATTCTGATTTAAGATTCAGAATGACTTCATGCTGGCAAAGTAGAAATCACCAAATTGGAGTACAATGCAAGCAACCCATAAAAAGCCAAATCACTTTCTAACATTCCTAAGCTAGTTCATGATAATCCCTCATCATCAACTCCTTGTTGTTACAGAGTAGGGTTTTTACCCCAATGCCACAGAGTGAGGTATCTTTTTTGGGAAGAGAAGTACTTGTTCATGCTTTCTAATTTAAATTGTTTATCAGTTGGGTGTAACCATGTTACTCATGCCCATTTAAAATGTGTTCTTCTGTGGCAAGACCTTCAGCACCATCACAATGCAAAAGCAACTGCAACAAGCAACTCAACAAGAGAATGATCCACTTCTATGTAAAAGATGATGCCTTACGGAGGATGTTCTTCTATGTTGTGTCATTGTGAAGAGACTTAATTTCCAACCCCATAAAACACAGATTCCAGAAGACATCAAATGGTACCTGCCTATCCTTCTGAGCTCAGTGGCTCATGGGACCCTCTCCAGCCAACTCTGATGCTTGGGTCTGTGGGCCCCATTGAGTATATGTCTGCTTTGTATTTCTGCCTTGGCCATTCACCCTGCTCCAGCTTATAATGGGAATATTGACTGACCATTGACTAGGCCTAGGCAGGCAGACTTTGCAGTAATTATGAATGAAAGATGTCAGTGGCAAAGCATCTCATTCCAGATATTTCTACACATAGTCGATACTGTCTTTCATAAGCGTGACTGAGCTCCAAATGGCTTGCAGTCATAAGGGAATGACCAATTGAATAGCTATTATTTCATCCAATTGATGCTATGCTTTTTGTGCAAAGGGAAACAGGAATGCAGAAGCACGCACATTTTACACCAGCCTGGTTCTTGCTTTCAATAGCTGCTGCAGAATATTAGCTCTTTTCCCTAGGAAGCCAGCTCCTGGGGAGAGGATATAGGCTGCAAGTGGAAAACCATGTTAATTTTCAATAGAGGTTACAAAAGAATAGAAATTGCTACCCAAACTTAATCGTTAATGCTTTTACTTCCACAGAAAGATGAGTGTTTACTTCCCAGAGTCTCTCGAATCTGCTTTAGCAGTAAAATAAGGAATATGGCTAAGAAAATAATTCAGATTAAAACATAGCATATTCTTGGATTTGTGCAACACACCTGGGTCTGGGCAAAGACACAAATCAAGGCTTCGGTATGATGAGTTTCCTGGCCACTATGAAGTCCAATCCACTTTCAAACAGAGGAGTTCTCTCCTCACATTCTAGGTGCCATTGTGTGTCAAAGCCACTTTACATTTTTATGATTACTATCCAAATATTTACCAGGATTTCATTATTTGCCCACAATTATCTTGATGAGAAGAGCTTAATCATTTTAACAGATAGTGAAAGCAATTACTTAGTACCTTCTAAAGCAATGTCCAGAAGATGCCAGATTTGAGGAGCAGAGTTGGGAGGAAGGGAATTAATACCAGGCAGGTAAAATTGCCCCAAGAGCACACAGCCAATAATGGGCAAAACCAGAAACTGACCCCAGAGCTGATACTTCTCATCACTATGCTCTATAGCCTCTCCACTAGCAATACTAGTAGCACTGAGATTAGTCAATAGTTGCAGCAGTAAAGAAGGAGTAATAATAGCAACAGTAGCATCAGCCATTGTTTATTGAATTCTTACTAAGAACCAGATATTGAGGTTTCATACTAAGCATTTTCATGGATTATCCTTTTTTTATTACCAAAACAATCCTATGAAATAAATGCTATTATCCTCATTTTACAGAAGAGGAAATTGAAGCTCAGAGAAGTGAGATTTGCTCAGATAAGAGATGTTAGGTTACTGAGCTGGGATTTCAACATAAGAGTCAGACTTTTTTGCTTGTGTTCTGAATGATACCCTATCTTCCCTCCGTAGAGAAAAGGAGAAAGGAGACATCAGCTCTGCTAACATCATAAAAGGGCCAAACACTGAACATGGGGATATTTGAATGTTGGAATGATAGAGAAGTCAGATTTCCTATCAGGTTTGGTTTGCCCTCTCCATTCAGGAGAGTGCTGAAGCCAGGAACTGTGTGAGCCTGTCCAAAATAAGCATGGGATTTCTAGGCTCCTCAGACAGGACCTCAAACCACAGGAATAAACAGATGGTGATGGATTGATGCATATGCTTCGGCAAGGCACTGTGCTGGGTTCTGTAAGGCAACTGTCTTCTGTGATGCAACCCTGTGATGTGTTGAAACACACTACCAATGAAGTAGAATAATTTATGACTCAGAGATGCTAAGTAACCTCGTGTTCTCCCAGTGAGTGAGAAACAAGGGGCAAGATGATTCATAGGTCTGTCTGACTCTAGGGTCTGCAGTACTGGGTATCAACTCTGGAAAGAAGTCCATGTGTTTGTGATCCTGCTCCCCATTCCACAGCTGAGCCTGCATCTCGACTGTGTCATTCCCTTCTTTGCTGTTAACACCCATTTATTAGGTTTCTCAGAACATTGCAATTGAGGTGTTGGCCAGGACTAAAGTCTCAGCAGAAAATTCAACTGGGGAAGGATCTGCTTTCAAGTTTACTCAGCGTCTTGGTAAAATTCAATCTCACTGATTGACAGAGGGTCTCATTGCTAGCTGTCAGCCAGAGGCGGCCCTCAGTTTCTTGACCTGTGACCCTCTCCATAGGGGAGTTCACAATGCAGAAGCTTGCTTCATTCATGCATGTAAGGGAAAGAGTCTACCAGCATGATGGGAGTTAAAATCTTATGTAGCATAATTATGGAAGTGGCATCCTATCACCTTTGCCATATTCTGTTGATTAGAAGCAAGTCCTGTCCAGGACTAACTGGGAGGGAATTACACAAATTCATTAATACCAGAAGGCAGAGTTCCCTGGGGCCATCTTAGGGTCTGTCCGTCACAATGGCCCACAGCTGAGTTCTGCAGTGTTTGGAAGTGCAACACTGCACAATACCTTCCCTCGGAGGAGTGCTTTGGAACAGACTTTTTGAGTGGCTGCTGTTGGAAGTACTTCTACATTTACATGAACACAGACCAAGGCAATCCAGCAAAATGCCATTTCCTTAATTAAACAGATTAACCAGTAAACCGTATTGCATTCTGCATGGTGGACTTTAACTAACAAAGCTAATGTAGCCGGTGTGGTTCTCAGTGGAAGGCTTCCCCAGTCTCTTCTCTTTCCTCTCTCTGCTGACCCCACTTCCTCTGCCATTTTCTTTGTATTCTGTGCCTCCTTGAATTTTTCATCTCATATTTTTCTGCATCAAGATGACAGTTTTGTGTGTATATGAAATGTTCATTTTAATTATACAGGCTTGGTAATAAGTGTATAGTCAGGTTGGCATCAGCCTTGGATGCAAAATCCTTCCTTTCAACTGATTATATCTTGAAAGGATTTGCAGCCCTGGGCACCTAGACATTGTAATGCATCATTGTTCACTAGATGAACATCAGGGGACAGAAATTAAAGAAGAAGCAGGGGACGGTGGCAGCCTTGGCCCTGAAATCAGCCAAGATGAAGGAGGATCAAGTGAAGCCAACAACTTGGAGTTGGAGGGGGAGGGTCCAAGTGCTCAGCCTCTGACCTTCTCACAGTTTGATGGGATGACAAGCCATGGCTAAAGGTGCCACGAGGCCTTCTCAGGAAAGAATTAAGAAGTAGGCCAAGCGTAAGGTGTTAGTCCCTAATGCAGTGCAGCAGACAGGACCTGGCAGAGAAGGCAGACCCTCTCAGAGCAGTGAGAAATGAGGAGTTGGCAGAACACATGCCCCAAGAATCACAGAGGCTTAGGTACCCCCTCTGAATATTGACTCCTGTGACATAACCATGTGGCACTTAGAGAGATCCTTGCCTTTGAAACTGAAAGGTAAAAGGCCTGAGAATCAGGTGCTCAGACCACAGAAGCAGAGTAGAGGTCAGATCCACTGAATCTTAGAACTGGAAGGAACTTTTGAAGAACCTCTATATTTAGTACCCTAATGTGGCAGATGAGGAAACTCAAATTTAGACAGGCAATGGACTTACACGAGGCTGCATTGATGAAGGTGTCATGTGCCCTTTGCACCTGTCCATTTGCTTCTCTTAAGCAAGTATCCCAAAGTGCTGCTGCATAAGCAGCTCCACCGACTGGGAATGAGAGAAGCTAGTGTTTTGTTTTGAGTGGATGTTGTAAATGGGTTTCTAGCCACCTCTCCTATGCGTGGTAGAGTGTGTTAGCTATTCCATCAGATCTCCCAGTGACCTTCCCTCTGAGAGATTTATACACCTCTGTCCCACTTAGGTAATCTCTGTGACTTGTTTTTGGCCAATGCAATGTGAGTGTATTAGGCTATTCTTGCATTGCTGTAAGGCAATACCTGAGAATGGATAATTTATAAGAAAAGAGATTTCACTGGCTCATAGTTCTGCAGGCTGTACAGGAAGCATTGCAGCATCTGCTTCTGAGGAGGTCTCAGGAAGTTTCTAATCATGGCAGAAGGTAAAGAGGGAACACACCTATCACATGGCAGGGGCAGGAGCAAGAAAGAGAGCAGGAAGGTGTGACACACTTTTAAATGACCAGAGCTCATGAGAACTCACTCACTATCATGAGGAGAGCACCAAGGGGATGGTGCTAAACCATTCATGAGAAATCCGCTCCCATTATCCAGTCACCTCCCACAAGGCCCCTACCTCCAACATTGGGGATTAAATTTGAACAAGAGATTTGGGAAGGGACATATATCCAAACTATATGAGTGGGTTGAAGTGAAGTGTGTCACTTCAGAGTCTTTTCCTCTGCCATGAGACAGGCAAGTGTTCTGGTCAGAGGCTGCCTCTCAGCCTGGATCCCAGAATGAAGGTGATATGGGCAGAGCCATAGCCCACTGCCAATGGACATACGGTGTGAGCCACGTTTGTTACCAGGCTTATTCTGGTTGTCACCACAACATGACTTGGCCTACCCTCAGTGACTTGACATGGTGGGCAGGCTCCATACACTCACACATATGTGTACAGTCACCTTTCCTCAGGTCCATGATCTTTCTCTAGGTTGCCTCCTTTTCCTGTGTGACCAGCCCTGTGAATGCCATCCCTTACTCAAGGAACCTGGGATAATCCTGGCCACCTCCTCGTGTTCCAGCCAAGTCACCAAGTGCTGCACTTCTTCCCGTACCCTGCCTCTGCCCTGGTTCATGCTGCTCATCACTGCCTTAGCTGCCAAGCGGGCTGCTTTGACTCCAGTCTTGACCTTCCCTCTCCAATCCAGTCCTCGTAGGTGGCGAGAGGGAGCCAAGCCCACTAGAAGGTTTTTAAGAGGGTTGCTTATTGCAAGATCAGCCTGAATGTGGCCTATAAAGTTCTTCCAGCAATAGCATCCGTCTGTCTCTGGCTGTGTTCCTATGAGGATGCATTTCTTCCGTCTTGTCCAATTTCTTTCTCTCTGTCTCTGTTTTAATTTAAAAGGCCATTTTTCTGCATGGAAGCTCCACCTCCAACCTGCACCACTCAGCAACCAGTCATCCATCCTCTGCCCTGTGCCCTCATTTACTTGCCTAACTCTGACTCATTATTGGGACCTCAGTTTGGAGTCACTTTGTCTAGGAACCTTTCCCAGACTACTTGAGTATATGCTGGGAGTGAGTCCTCTGGCTCACAGCACCACCCTATCCTGCCCCCTGCAGCTCTGTATGAGGCTGCGCTTCAATTGACAGGCGACTATTCCCCAGTAGACTACACTCACCGCCAGGTCCCCCATGCCTTGCAAAGCAGTTTCTGGCACATGGTAGATGCCCCTTGAACATTTGCTGCTGAATGTTGGTTTTTCATCTTGAAGGCAAAAGAAAACAATGCCCAGACATGGGAGCAAAAGACCTTATCCTAAAACCAAAGGCTGTTTTGGATACAAAATGTTATATTTCACGTGAGGAAAAAATGCAGCATTGGAAAGAACTAGAACCCTCAAAAATACATGAAATGAGCTACATATATCATTAAACATGGGGCATGGGTCTCTCTGTTCTGAGTGTGCATAAAATCACAAATTTTTCATTGGGATGTAAATATTTAAAAACAGACAAAAAAAGTGACCGTGAGTGCCAGGAGAGTTTGGCTAGGAGTGCGAGGTGAGGAGGGGCAAGTGGTGAATGACAGCGTGCTGGATTCTGTGGTCCCAGGCAAGCTCTGTGAGGTGTGGGTGTGCATGAGAACAGTGTGTTATTTTTAAAGATACTTCCTCAAGAGATTGTTCATTAGGGAGTCCAACCTTTTCCTTGCTGTTCTCTGCTGCAAACATGACCTGATTCTGGAGATGGAGTTTGGAGGGATGTTAAGATCTAAGAGTCAGTGGAGTTGAAGAAGGCAGGGGTTGGGGGGTACAAAAATGTCCCACAGGCCTTATGGTTGATGAGTGAGTCTACATAGTTGTGGTTGGTCTTCTGGGCAGACAAACTGGTGTTGGTAATGGTTTTCATTCCAATGGCTCTGAAGGAGTAATTCTTGGTATACAGTACATTGATGTGCATTTGAATTGTGGTCTGTTTCTGCCACCAGAGCATCGCCACTTGTGATTGGTCCAGAGACTAAGGCAGTTAGGGAGCACTGAGCCTGGATCTACCCAAATTCCTCAGGTAGGAGGTGGGGTTGCCATTTTCTAACTCTGAACAATCACATGCCTCTGCATGATACTGATGATAAGCATCTACTTGGACAAGGCTACCAGATTTAAAAACCTTTGTTGGTAGGTAGATAGGTAAGTAGATGTCTTAGTTTGTTTTTTAATGCTATAGCAGAATACCTGAGGCTACATAATTTATGAAGGGAAGAGGTTTATTTGGCTCACAATTCTGGAGGCTGGAAGTTCAAGATTTGGCAGCTACATCTGGTGAGGGCCTCAGGCTGCTTCAACTCATGGCAGAAACTGTGCAAAGAGATCACACAGCGAGAGAGAAAAACCAGGGAAGCCAGACTCTTTGTAACAACCCACTCTCCTGGGAACTAATCCATTACTAAGAACTCATTTAGCTCCTGGGAGGGCATTAATTTATTCATAAGGGCTCCACCTTCATGACCCAGACACCTCCCATTAGGCCCCCACCTGCCAACACTGCCACATTAGGGATCAAATTTCAACATGAGTTTTGGTAGCGCGAACCATACCAAGATAGACATACAGGCTAACTGATAGATGGCTGGCTGGATGGGATGGATTAGCAGGTGGATATAACTATGCAGAGAGATGTAATAGAAAAAAGAACACTTTATAAGGAGTACAATGAGGGGAATATGTTCTTTTACGACCCTTGTTTGCAACTTATTAAAACTCAACATGCTGGTTAGGTGGTGTTTTATAATTGCAAAGCAGAAGGTCTAAATAAATAGGAAGTTCTACCAAAGATTTAATTAACCTAACCTGTAAAACATCTTTAATTGATCTGTATAATCAACAAATGATTAATACATCATTTAGAATGAGGTGTCTCAAAGGGGAGGCTGATAAACTTAAAACTCCTTTGTCTAGGCTTAAGAGAATTTCTCAAGAAGCAAGAGAGCTCATTTCTCCTGTGATAACACTATTTCTCTCCACTTATAAAATGACATCAGCTGCATAATGAGCAGATTAGGCACAGAATCACCAACAAAGTACTGCACCTGCTAAAGCAATTAGCCCCGTGTGCTTTCCTCCTGGGAGAAGCAGACACAGGTTATACGCAGAATGCAAGGGCAGCACCTGAGCTAAGTGGGCTGCTTTGTCCATAACAACATGTATGTGGTTTGGCTGATTTTAGAGAGCATGAAGGAAGGGGAAGAATGGTTATGATTCTCTCCCCAGAACCAGTAGTCCTTTCTTCACGTCTGTATAGACATGCTTAATATGTCAACCTGAACACTTTCCTTTTGTGTGAAACACATCTCTCCTGCTTCTTTAGGGGGTCGTTTTTTCCCTACTCCAACTACATGATTCTCATAAGGGCTTCTAAACACAGTACCCACTCTCAGGAATGGGCACAAGATTCAAGCGGGCCAATCATAGTAGGCCCAGGCCATGAGTCAAGCCAATTAGAATTCTTCTCAGGAAATTTTTAAGAGGGTGTCACTTTTTTTCTTTAGTTGTATAGCTATGAGGATTGGCTATTTGGGAGAAGAAAGCCAGCTTGCAGAAAGGAACATGTGATGGTGATACTGAATGTTAACTTGGTTGCATTGAAGGATGCAAAGTATTGCTCATGGGTGTGTCTGTGAGGGTATTGCCGAAGGAGATTAACATTTGAGTCAGTGGACTGGGAAAGGCAGACCCATGCTCAATCTGGGTGGGCACCATCTAATCAGCTGCCAGAGAAGCCAGAATAAAAGCAGGCAGAAGAACATGGAAAGACTAGACTGGCTTAGTCTCCCAACCTACATTTTTCTCCCTTGCTGGATGATCCCTGCCCTTGAACATCGGACTCCAAATTCTTCAGCTTTGGTACTCTTCTGCTTACACCACTGGTTTGCCAGGGTCTCTCAGGCCTTTGGCCACAGACTGAAGGCTGCACTGTCAGCTTCCCTACTTTTGAGGTTTTGGGACTCAGACTGGCTTCCTTACTCCTCAGCTTGCAGATGGCCTATTGTGGGACCTCACCTTGTGATCATGTGAGTCAATACTCCTTAATAAACTCCCTTTTTGTAAACATCTATCCTGTTAGTTCTGTCCCTGTAAAGAACCCTAATAGAGAATAGAAGTAAGAAACAGCTAGAAAAAGGAGTCCAGAGTCCAGATAATACTTAAATCATCAAATCTCCCCGGCTTCCCTGATCCTTTCCTTTCTGAGACTTGGCTGCTCAGCATGTCTAGACCTGTGCGCTTCTTCCGGCATTCTTTCAGTAAGCACTTAATGTTCTCAGGCTGTCTGATCTAGGTTTTTGTCGTTGGCAAAGAAATGAGTCCTAAATAGCTTTTCTTCTTTCACACTCACTTACCTAATGAGTAACTGAGCAGGTAATGAATACCTACATTACAAATGCATAAGGCCTCACATTTGCCCTAAAGGACCTGATGCTTTGCGGGGGAGACTGAAAGAGACAACAGTGGCATAGTTTGGTTAGGAGGATGATGTGACATGAAAACATTTGTCAAAACATGAAAACCCAGTTTGGGTTGTGATACATTAAGCTTTCTTTCTTTCTTTATTTTACTTTAAGTTCTGAGATACATGTGCAGAACGTGCAGGTTTGTTACGTAAGTATCCAAGTGCCATGGTGGTTTGCTGCACCTGTCAACCCGTCATCTAGGCTTTAAGCCCTGCATGCATTAGGTGTTTGTCCTAATGCTCTCCCTCCCCTTGCGCCCCAACCCCCTGACAGGCCCCGGTGTGTGATGTTCCCCTCCCTGTGTCCATGTGTTCTCATTGTTCAACTCCCACTTATGAGTGAGAACATGCGGTGTTTGGTTTTCTTTTCCTGTGTTAGTTGGCTTAGGATGATGGCTTCCAGCTTCATCCATGTCCCTGCAAAGGACATGATCTCATTCTTTGTTATGGCTGCACAGTATTCCATAGTGCATATGTGCCACATTTTCTGTATCCAGTCTATCTCTGATGGGCATTTGGGTTGGTTCCAAGTATTTGCTATTGTAAATAGTGCTGCAATAAACATGTGTACATGTGTCTTTACAGTAGAATGATTTCTAATCCTTTGAGTATATACCCAGTAATGGGATGGCTGGGTCAAATGGTATTTCTGGTTCTAGATCCTTGAGGAAGTGTCACACTGTCTTCCACAATGGTTGAACGAATTTACAGTCCCACCAACAGTGTAAAAGCATTCCTATTTCTCCACAGCCTCATCAGCATCTGTTGTTTCCTGACTTTTAAATAATCACCATTCTAACTGGCATGAGATGGTATCCCATTGTGGTTTTGATTTGCATTTCTCTAATGACCAGTGATAACACTAAGTTTTCTTAAAATGATTCTTAGGTTAAATACTTTCCTTGTATTCCACCATGTGAATTGGTGTTTTTTATTAAAATATTTAAAAATTTTTAAAGCTTTTTCAGTCAAACAAGTATGGAAAATGTCAAATTAAACCAAAATAAGTAGAATTCTTTGCTGCAGAACTTGTTGCAGATGCACTTTGGAGTATCATAGAGACAAATTGAGTATGCAGGGATTCCCAAAGTTCCTGAAGCAAATGCATTTTTCTTGCAATGTCTGATCAAATTTCAGAGAAGCGGTGTTGACTTGAACACAGTTTGGGATCTCCATTCGATCATTATGAGCTCCTCAGTAGTTCTTGAAAGAATGCTGGGGGAAGCGCACCAGTCTGGACATGCTGAGCAGCCAAGTCTCAGAAAGGCAAGGATCAGGGAAGCTGGGGAGGTTTGATGACTGAAATGTTATCTGGACTCTAGACTCCTCTTTTTCTAGCTGTTTCTTACTTCTATATTAGGGTTCTTTAGAGGGACAGAACTCACAGGAGAAAGGTCTATATAAGCTCTCTACTCGATGATTATGAGCTTCTCAGTTGGTGTAGGCTAAGATCCTGGCAGAGGTAGGCATGGGAGAAGCTCTGGATTAGTTGAATCCCAAGGCATCATCCTCTCTCTGCTACCATTGTGGGGAGGATACCAGAGCAAATCTTCCTTCTTGCTGGGATTAAGCAGCGTGCTAAGCCCTCAAAAGGAGTTCCTATATTACAATATGAAGAGCTGTTTTACTTTCTTTACGCCTAAGGTGGCACTACACAGTGAGCAATAGATGTCATCTCTATGCATGTTTAGAGGCATGAACCATAGAGGAAGATGGCAAAAGCTCCCACTCTTCTTTACCTCCTTTGAACCTTAAAAAATTCCATAGAAGTTTGCATTACGATTTTCCCCTTTTCATTGCAAATACTTTTATAACAAGATATTGCTTCAACTACAGCACGCTGCTGGGAAAAAACTGCAGATGGGAAGGCTGAGGCTAAATGCCACTGACAGGCAGGGGAGCTTCCTGTTGGCTCCAACATTTAGCTCTGATGGTTCGACGGACATTTGAGAATTGGAATTTACGAAGTAGAGGAATTTCTGCATATTCACCTTGATACTGTAGCATCAGAAGGTCACCAGAATGCAGCCTCCACTTTTAAGGAAGTGGAAGACCAAGGTTTCCATTTATACTCTGGTTCAGTGTCTCAATTTGGTACATTTTTATGCTTTTGCTACTTATTGATTTGAGCAACGTGAATCATTCTTTGGCAAACAGGGCTGCATTAATGCGTTAAAAGCTCATTATGAGGATAATGGACACAAAGTAAAAAGGAATCAAATGATGTGAGTGTTAAAGGTTTTTCCCTAGACAGCTGAGAATAAATTGAAAACAAATTCAATTAAAATAACATTCAACCTTTTTTATTTCTTCCACGGTGTGCTTCCTCTGAAGGAGGTGCCTAAAGCTAACATGCTGCTTTGAAGGGCTACCCCGTCCTGCACCAGACAGACGTGGGAAGACCAATGCAGAACGTGTGTCCATGATGGGCTGATTTAGGAAGGTGTTCTCTAAAGCCACACGTTTCTGCCTCCCGCAGATATCTCTATGTCTGTTTGCCATATCCCTTTCTGCTTTCTTTTGGTTAAAAATCAGAAGACCCCTCAAAGCAAGGCAAGCTTCCCATCATGTAATAACCTTCCCGCATCTCAGCCTTATGCCCCAAGCTGAAATCTGGGTCTATCCTTACCCCAACCTTCGCTGCTGCTTTAGTTTCATAAGCGCAGTCAGGCTTCCTCTATCCACAGGGATTTTCAAGCCAGCCCCAGCAGTCATGCAGTTTTTCCTTCCTTTTCTTATTTACTGTTCTACTCCATCATTTTTATTATGAAAGTCCGACTCCCTCTTTTAAGAAGACAAAGGATGGAGTGGTGTATTTTATAAGGAAATGCTCGCTGTTTCTTCCTTCCCTCTAATCACTGCTGCCCTTCCACAGGTAACCAAGGGCAGTAGCTGGGTGTGGATTGCCAGCCTACACATTTCCTTTTCCCCACTTCCCTACATCCAACCCATCTCAAAGCTCTTTAATTCTATCTTTAAAATGTTTTTCAAAGCAGGGCATTTCTTTCCTTCTTTCCTAGTCATTGTCACCCATTAGGTGTATTTATTTCCCAGGGCTGCTGGAATGAAGCACCGCAAACTGGGTGACTTAAAGCAACAGGATTGTATTATCTCACCATTCTGGAGGCTAGAAATCTGAAAATCAAAGGGTCAGTAGGGCCAGGCTCCCTCTGAACCCTGCAAGGGAGTCCTTCCTTGCCTCTTCCTGGCTTCCGGAGGTCTCTGGCCTTACTTGGCCTTACTTGGCTTGCAGCTGTAGCACGCCACACTCTGCCTTTATGCCATCTGGGGTTGTCCCTGTGTGCCTGTCTTCACATGCCTGCCTTTTTATAAGGACAGCAGGCATTTGTTGGACCCTACTCCAGTATGACCTCATCTTAACAAATTATATCTGCAATGGACCCTATTTCCAAATAAGGTCACATTCCAAGGAGTAGGGGGTTAGGGCTTCAACACATTTTGGCAGGGGAGGAGGGGACACAATCAGACCCATAGCACAAGGCCACAGTGGACTAGCCTCTTACTTTCTCAGAGTAGAACCTGCCCAGCATCCAGAAGAGTTCCTTCAATTTCATGGAAATCCAGACACTCTTCTCCTTAAAACCCACCCTTACAAGGCTTCTGTTGTACCTAAGGTAAAATGCAATCTCCTGATACAGTTGACAAGGCTTTTTTATCTGGATCCCACTCAGCTGTGCTGCTCAAAGCCTTTACCTGTAGCCCCTCTACCTTCATTCAGCCCCCTCGCCCTCCTCCCTCACGCTCCTCATTCTTTGCTGAGTTAGCCCTACTCCTCCATCACATCATACTTTGAATGCTTCTCCTTCCTGGTGGCCTTCCCTGACCCCTCCAAAATCTTGGCTGTATGTACGCAGCCTTTTTTTCCTCTCTCACTCTCCTACGTGCTTATCTCACCTGTACTGATGTCATCCTAAGGGCATTTGTTTAATGTCTGTCTTAAATAAGTGTTGAAGAACTATGGCTAATGGGCCAAATTTGGCCTGTGGTCTATTTTTGAAAGACTCTTGATATGAGAATGGTTTTTCATATTTTTTAGTGTTGTTAAAAACAAGCATACAAAAAATACAAAGAAAATAAGCTTCAGAGACTGCATGTGGCCTGCAAAGCCTTAAATATTTATGCTCTGGCTCTTTATAGAAATGTGTGATGATCCCTGGTCTTACCTACTATCAATTCCCTGGGAGCCAGAATCTTGGCTGCTTTATTTGCTGCTGTGTCTGGAAAATCTTGCAAGGGGTCTGGCACTTACTAAGATCCTTGCTAGATATACAGTGGTGAAGTGAATGAGTTATTCAATGAATGGTTGGTTCTCAGTGACTGTTGATTTAGGAGAAACCAATCTTTTCATAACAGCCAGAGAGACTTCTCTGGTAGTATGTATGGATTTTGATAATCTGGCAATTCAGTCATTTAATAAATAGGACCAGTGATGTTTTAGACATTAGTTGAGTAACCAGGGAGGGAGACTGATTGAGCACTTCTCTTGGGAAACTCATGTGAAGAAGAGATGCAAAATGTGATGAAGGGTTTTAACCAGGGCATCACTTGTGAAAGAGAAATTTAAACAGTGGATTGCTGAAGGCTGGGTGTGATGGTTCACACCTGTAATCCCAGCATTTTGGGAGGCCAAGGAGGGTGGATTATGAGGTCAGAAGTTCGAGACCAGCCTGGCCAATATGGTGAAACCCCATCTCTACTAAAAATACAAAAATTGGCTGGGCATGGTGGCTCACGCCTGTAATCCCAGCACTTTGGGAGGCCAAGGTGGGTAGATCATGAGGTCAGGAGTTTGAGACCAGACTGCCCAATATGGTGAAACCCCATCTCTACTAAAAATACAAAAATTAGCTAGGCATGGTGGCATGCATCTGTAGTCCCAGTTACTTGGGAGGCTGAGGCCAAAGAATCGCTTGAACCCAGGAGGCACAGGTTGCAGTGAGTCAAGATTGCTCCACGGCACTCCAGCCTGGGCAACAGAGTGAGACTCCGTCTCAAACAAACAAAAAACCAGTGGATTTCTGAAGGTTCAGTTCCTCCTTGGTGGTAGGGAAGAGAAGAAGGGGATGCTGTCATCTAATTTTATATTATCAATACACAAACACTGTTCTCCTAGAGACAAATTTTCCCCAGATGGGCTGGTTGTTGCTTTGCCTCTGGTCCAAACAGGACCATCTCTCATGAGTCATTCTCACTTTGTTGCCCTCAAAGTGCAGGTAGTTGTGGAAAAAAACAAAACTTTAAGCATCCTCAACTCCAGCCTAAATGAGAAAGCTGGTTGTCCTGTGCAGCCTATGGAAACTCTTGAGGAACGAACCAGAGACCGCGTCCCTTAGTAGACAGCTAAGCAGCCCTTCCTTGTCCGACCACCATCTTTCACCACAAGGCATGTCCTTATGGCTGTCATTTAAAATCCCACCTCAGCTTTTATTTTTTCCAGGTTGCTGCAGTTTTAATGCCTATTTTCAGAAGCAGGATGAATCTGAGATACACAATCTGCCAGTTGACCTAGCTTCTTACAATTCAGTGATTCATTTCAAAATCTCTCCCTGTGAATCTTGAGAAATCAAGCTTAAGGATAGTGTTAAGTTGTACAGAAGGTCTTTGTTCTTCCCACTTTTGGCTAAATTAGAATCAGTTTGTCTTGGACTTATTCTAAGCCTTTCTACTAGAACTTACCGAGATCTTTTATTTCCTAACTGTATTTAAATTTTCTTTTTAATGTAAGTCCTTGAGAGGTGGCTTTTGTCCTCCAAACGGGTAGTAGCCTCATCATACAGCTGGAAGTGCCCTTCTTCCCCTCAGTTCTTCCTGCAGCTCCCAACTTGAAGGCCACCTCCCTCCTGGAGGCCTTCCTTCAGCACCAGCAGCTAGACACACCTGTTTTTGAGGCTCCCACGCCTCCCCCAACAAATGAAAAGCCAAATCAAGGGCCCAAATTTGCAGAATAATTAAAATTATATCATTTGTCTATCACAATGAAAGATACAATGGGACTCAAATTCACTGACACACAAGAAGATGGAGAATTCATTAAAAGAACATGTAGCATAGAAGCTGAGTCCTGCGGTGTGGTGGTGAGGTCCTGGCACAGGACTGATCAGAGCCGCAAGTGTGACATCTTTCGGTCTGTAAGTTGCCCCCTGCACCTTTGCAAGGCTCCGCAGCATTGGGAATGGGAGGCCCTTTGAAATGAGAGGCCTGGCCAAACACTGCTGGTTCTTCTCTGTGTTCAGTGGATCTTTTTCCCCATTGTTCACCAGCACAGTGTCCTGTTCATTTCCTTTAAAGCATATCTTCCAATTTGTAACTATTTTACTTACTTTACCTGTTTGCATTCTGTGCCCTTCCCTTGCCCCCACCAGAATGTAAACTCCATGAAGGTGGGGTACATGTAGTATGTAATGCAGTCTCCTGGTCTCCCCAGCAGTCTCAGTGCCTGGCCTCCTGTAGACCCTGTGAGAGTGACAGTGCCATTCGCAGGGCCTGTTGGTGGTAGGGATGGGTAGGTGTGAGCAATCCACCACACCTGAGGGCATGGAAGATGGTCCGCTAGTCCTGCCGTGTTGGGCAGTGGTTTAACACCAAGGCCAACCCCCAGTCTGGCAACTGAACTATTTCATGCTGTTTATCAGCAGTGCCCCTCCTCAGCTCCACGAGCTGCTTGGGTCTGTGGTTGAGCTAAGTTTATTCAGTTTCAATAATAAATATAAATAAATATGAAGACTAAATAAATGCATAAGACTTTTGCCCCTTGGTCTTTGTTTTCCTGTTGGTCTCTATCTCTTTCATGTTCTCATATGACTGTACTGACCCATCCCTGATTCTCGCTGGGTTCCTCTGTTTCCCAGAACCTCCTTCTTTCACTCTAGCCATCACTCATCTGTGATCTCTCAAGTTGGATCCCCATTGTCAGTACCGGGGAGCCTCTGCTTGTGATCATAAGACTCCATCATGTCAATGACCTCTCATGCCATTGCATTACGGTAGTCCACCCTTATCTTCAGGTGACCATTCCAAGACCCCCAGTGGATGTCTGAGACCACGAATGGTACAAAACCCTGTATACCTATATATACTATGTTTTTTTCCTATACATACATGTCTATGATAAAGTTTAATATAAATTAGGCACAGTAAGAAATTAATGACAACAATAATAAAAATAGAACAATTACAACAATATCCCAGCATCACTACTCTTATGCTTTGGGGCTTTTAATAAGTACAATACAGGTTCCGTGAACACAAGCACGCAGTCCCTTGGCAGTTGATCTAATAAACAAACTCGCTGCCAAGTGACTAATGGGCAGGGAGTGTGGACAGTGCAGACACACTGGACAAAGGGAGGATTCACATCCCAGGCAGGACAGAGCAGGATTTCATCACACTCAGAGAGCATGCAATTTAAAATTGATGAATTGTTTATTTCTGGAGTTCTCCATTTAATATCTTCTGACTCCCAATTGACTTTGGGTAACTGGAACCATGAAAGCAAAATTGTGCATAAGGAGTATTACTGTGTTTGGTCTTTCCATGTTAAATTAAGTATTTAGATCAAACATAGGGATTGGAAATGTGAATTCTGGAGCCAGGCAGCCTGGGTTCAAGTCCCAGCTCCACCACTGGCAAGCTAGAAATCCTTGTGTAAGCTGCTGGGACTGTCTGTGCCTCAGTTTTCTCACCTGTAAAATAAGGATAGTAATTGTATCTTCTTCAGAGAGTTGTTGTAAGGATTAAATGCCTTAATCCATGAAAACACATGTGACAATACCTGGCATATGGTAGGTGCTCAACATGGGTCAGCTTCTGTATGGTCTACACATTAATGCATTTGGCTCAGAAGCAGTCTCCTAGAGTCCTCTTCCTAGGTGCTAAGAGCCTTCCATTGTGTGTGAGGCTTTCTCTGTGTTGAAATGTGTGTTTAAAATAAGGACTTGGGCCGGGCGCGGTGGCTCACGCCTGTAATCCCAGCACTTTGGGAGGCCGAGGTGGGCGGATCACGAGGTCAAGAGATCGAGACCATCCTGACTAACACGGTGAAACCCCGTCTCTACTAAAAATACAAAAAATTAGCCGGGCGTGGTGGCGGGCGCCTGTAGTCCCAGCTACTCGGGAGTCTGAGGCAGGAGAATGGCGTGAACCCAGGAGGCGGAGCTTGCAGTGAGCCGAGATCGCGCCACTGCACTCCAGGGTGACAGAGCGAGACTCCGTCTGAAAAAAAATAAAAAATAAAATTAAATAAAATAAGGACTTGACAAGAGCTGCTCACTGCCCAGGAGAGGTGGAACCTGGCGCAGTAAGCCCTGGGGTTGGACAGCATCTCTGTTCACCCAGCTCAGTGGGGGTGGCCCCTGCCTCAATTCCTGGTGGGCTGCATTGTCTCACACATGGTGGAGGCCCTGGGGAGAGGAAGGGACATAGCCAAGGAGACCTGGAGCCTGTGGCGGCCTAAGCCTCCAGCAGAGGCCAGAAGGCAACAGGCTTTGATGTGCTGCCAGGCTAAGAATGGGGCAAAATGCCAAGGAACAGAGTGATTGGCACCTCAGGCCTGCTGTCTCTGAATTATCATCTGCTTCTAGAGTTGCAAAGGCAGGTGTTGTCCTGAGAGACAGGCAGGGACAGATGCCACACATGCAGGAGCATGGCAGACGGATTCAAGCTGTGACCCTCCAGAGACCACAATGATGGCTGGGTCCTCCATGCCCCCTTGGATCTCAAACCACCGGGCAGGTGGACTGTCAGCCTTCCTGCACCTTTACCACCCCCGTAGTTACCTGTCTGTGGGCCGCTTCTCCCGAGCAGTTCTCCGAGTGGCCAGCAGATGGCGGAATTTCTCCTGTGTTCCAGCCAGAGGCTTTCAATTGGCGTAGCATTTCAACTGCTGAGAACCAGGGAGAATTAAGTACCGGTAACATTTTGAAAATAAAATGTAGCAGGCAAAATACCTTGGAGACCACAAATTGGGAGAGCCTTTTAATTTTTTTTAGTTTTTCAGAAAAAAATGAAATATACATTAGAATTTACAAAACACTTTTATATTCATTATCTCACCGTAAAAAGGGAAAAGATGAAAATCAGTTTTAACCCCCTTTTGGAAAACAGGTAGGCTGCAGCTGAGTCTTCCATCTGCATGATTGTTAGACTGTAAATTGGATCACTCGGTGCTAGTATGTGACAATATTATTATTGCTGTAATGATATTGATAATGAGAATATCAGAAATAATAGCTGCTATTTATTAAATGCCACTATGGGCTGAGCATTTTACATGCATTATCTTGTTTAATTCATAGAATAACAACACGATGCAGGGATACACAGTGATTTACTGTTGAATCTTGAGACTATAGCAGCAGCCTCGTGCTTATTGTCCCAGAAGTAACTCAGCATCACCAGACAAAAGCCACCAAGAGTTAACTCACAGCGGGATTCGTCCTCTCAAATAAAAACATGCCAACCTGTCCCTTTTGCTTAGAATTTAATTCTGCTACTATTTTCCTCTGCCCTGCTTAGCGGAACATACTATATATTACATTAATAATAACAGCAACAACAATAACAACTATCATTTATTCAATGCCTAGTATGTGCCAGGTGCTATTCTAAGAAAATCTTAAAACCTCACAGCAGCATTACTGGGTAGGAACTTTTAATCACCACTTTACTGATGAGGGAAATAAAGCCCAGAGAGGTCTGGCAGCACTTCTAAAGTCACACAGCTAGCAAACAGCAGTTAACTCCAGGGCTGGGAATCTGTCACTAAGTTAATGGCCCTCGTGTCTTAATTGTCTGAATGAATTTCCTACTGTATATTCCTTGGTTTCATCGCAGCGTCATCATTAGTCTGACGTTCTGCTTGTAAGAGCATTTTCTTGATGTTCCATTCTTTGCCTCCATGGGATTTTTTTTTTTTTTTTTTTTATGGTGAGTTTTGCCTCTGAGCTTGTGTCCATGCTAATTCCAAACCAAAAATACAGTCCCAGTTGGTGAGTCCAGATTGGTGTTAGGGACACACTCCATATCCCAAGATAACCCTGTATTTCTAAATTATTGGAGGGATTTGACTGTTTGGCAGAGCAAATGGGCATGCAAGATGTTCGTCTCAGCAGAGTTATTTTACGTCTTTTTTGAGTGTGTCTCTTTTCTCTGGCTCAGAAGAAAGGGCACTGTAGGATGACTATAACTAACAGTAATTTATTATATATTTTAGATAGCTAGAAGAGAGGCTTTTGAATATCCCCAACAGAAAGAAATGATTGATGTTTGAGTTGATGTATGTGAATTATCTTGATTTGACCTCTATACATTGTACATATTGTAACTTCATGTTATACCCCATAAGTATGTACAATTATTATTTATCAATTAAAAATAAAATAAAAAGCAAAGGGCACTTTGCTTCCTTCCTCAGCAGGTGTCTCATGGCCAGCACTGGCCGGAGTGTCACAGTTCTGAAGCCTTAACTTAGATCTCTCTCTGTTGTTCTCTCCCCCTCTCCCCTCTCTCCTTTGTCCCTACTCCACTTTCCTTCCTCTCTTGTGCACTCTATTTCCAGACACACTTTTGGGTACCCCATTTGGATGAGAAAATACAGGTTAGGTGTACATATCAGCTTCCTGTGTGCTGTCAAACTTTCTTTATAACATTTGGATTTTGGAAGTGCCTCATGGGTGTATAGGATGGATTTTTGCCAGAAGGGCTTATTTTCAGGCCTCGTGAATACCTCTGTCAGGTGAAGACAGCTGTCTCTTAACAACTCAAGTAATAGTGCCTGAGGCCTGGTTAGAAATCCTGTTGCCTCTGCAAATGGGACTGTGGCTGGTATCTGGGTTCCCCGTTCTCAGCCTTCACATCCCAGTTCCCAAAAGTCTCAATTCCCAAGGCTCAGGTGGACCACTTCCTTCCTTTCTGCTGCCAGAGAAAGATATCCTGTTTTAGGGGCTACCCTCCAAGTCAGGAGCTGCCATCAGTACTCAGAGGGTAGTACCAGCTGCAGAATGCATTTCAGAGCTCAGAGAGCCTTGAGGCAGGACAGGCTGGAGGTTTCCGGCAGTCAGTTTACCAGGAGAACGTTTTCAGAGTGGGGTCTGTGGAATGTTATTGGCTACCACATGTACATAGGCATACGTGCGCTCTCTCTCCCTCTTTTTCTTTCTCTTTTTTTTTTTCTCTCTCTCTCACTCTGTCACACACACACACACACACACACACACACAGTCACACTGCTACAACCAGGATACAAAATGGTTCCCTGGCTGAGCAAGCCCCGGGAACATTGGATTAAACTGTTTTCTCTCAAAGGTCTTAATTCTAAAAAAGGGTCACAGCTTGGAGGGTTTTCTACATTTTTTTAGGCCAAGGAGTCTCTTCTGGCAGACCATGTCATGGGGCTTGTCATCTGTGGAACACACTTTTGGAAACTCCACACTTGAGATATAGTTGTAAGTGCTAGTTCTTGTCTAAAGGCAGAAAAGTACCTCTTTGCCAAACACCCAGCTCAGCCCTTGAGGAGGGAGGCAACCGGATGTAGCTGTGCTGTGTGCCACTCCCTTGGAATGAGCAATGCCCAGGCAAGACCAGGCCCCTGTGTCAACAACCCATTACTCTCTTTTGTGCACTTCTCAGTGTGGGCTTCAGTCCCCACACTCCATATTTTTCCTAGGGGTCCACAAGTTCACTCTGTGAGTCATTGTCACTTAACCTCAGGGTAGCTTTTGGGGCTGGCCTTATCTTCTGAGAGTTCCCATTTTGGCAGATCTTCTGAGCTCTTCCACCAGCATCATGGTCTCCATGTATGCCTGGATGCAGCTCTTCTAATGAGACTGATCCCCAAAGCTTGGAAACCTCCATGCTACTAGTCTGGCACTGCCAGCACCATGCCATGGTGTTCCTCCCAGAGCAGGGCAGGAGTGACACTCAGGACATTACTGGGATTGAATATCAGACACCATGACTTCCTTTGTATGGCCCTGCCCATGCCTCTCTGTCCTCGGGCCACTTCAGGCCCTGCGGACCAGATACTTCTTGCCTCCCTGCAAATCTTTCATGAAAAAAACAGCCCCGCTATAACAGGGCTACAAAAGGCAAAGGTAGCAGTCTAGTTTGGGGTCTTCTTAGAAGCAGTAGGTTTGGGGATTGGGTTGGGGGAGGCCTCTAACATCTTAGCCCAGCATCTTGGGACAGTGGATGTTACTACCTCATGACTGTTGTTAACCTGACCTTTCCTACATCTGCCCTAATACAGAAACTAGGACTCTGTATCTCATCTCTGTCATCCTACAGTGAGGTGAATGCAGAGATCCCGCACTGATGTGAAGCCCATCTGGGATCTCTAGACACAAGGCCACCGGCATGAGCATGGCAGCCCAGGGAGAATACAGATGGTGTACCTCTGTGCCAGACGGATCAGAATGCTTCATACACGTAGCACAGATTAAAGGCTCCAATGACACCTTGAGTCAGGATTTTAGGAAATGAACAGAGATTGTAAGTCTCTCAAAAGCCACTCCAGACATAAAAACAAAATACAATAAATTATCCTAGACTGAAACCTTTACTAAAGGGAAAATATTGGCCAAAGGGCATCATCCTAACAATTGCCAAAGTTAGACAATGCACTGTAGGTTACATAAAAATGGTACCTCAAAGGTAAATTTCCTGAATGTGATAACTGCACTGTGGTAACGTAGAGAACATCTTTATTCTTAGGAGGCATACCCTGAAGTATTAAGAGGTTAAGAGACATAAAGTATGCAACCTACTCTCAGTAGTTCATAAAAAATACTAATAAATATCTACAAGATAAATTCTTTAAAATTCATTAATCTGGGTGAAGAATACATTATTTTTGTATTTATTGGTCACATTTTTCTGTAAGTTTGAAAATATTTCAAATATTATCCAAGGGGGTAGTTGTTTAGAGATGAATCTCATCTCTGAGATGTAAAACATGCAAAAATATATCCCAAAACCAAGACCTGCAGAAACTGAGTTGGATATTTGCCCTGGTCTCCTTAGCCCAGGGGTCCCAGTGCTCCATGAGGCCACTCCCCGGAGCTAGATGAAAAGCCAGGCCTTCCGAACAGGTCCTTGATGGGGGATCTTAGCCTTTTCTCCCTTTAGAGGAGTTGATGGCCAGATGTGGGGAATTCTGGCTGAAAGTAGATGCATAAATGCAAAGATAGCACAACACTACTTTGGTGAAAGTTGGGGAGTCTTTTTGCTTCACCTATCAAGGTCTGCATGTTTTTATGAATGCTAACCTTATTACAAGGTATATGAACTCCAACCTGGCATTCAAAGATCCCCAGAGCCCATGATAATGACTCAAAGGCATGCTACAAAGTAAATGATCAAATTCTATGATCATTTGTTGCCCCATAATTAGAAATTGGCCATCTAGGTATTTCCCCCAATGGTGTCTCTGACCTGCACCCAGACAGACCTGTGACCTGTGAGCTGCTGTCCCCACCTGCCTCCCCCATCACCCAGCTCTCCCAGCACTTAGTGCCCAACCGCTGGGTGGAAACTTCCAGTCTTCAGGATCCACCTTGACAACTCCAACAAGTCTGCTTCTGTGTGCTCCTCAGGCTGTCAGCAGCAGGGGTGCCAGAGTATAGGGGGGCACCATGAAGTGGTGAAAAGAGCCTCTCCTCCATAGCCTGTCACATTTTGTCGCTCGGACCTCAAGGCCACCCTTTTCACACCCGGAGTCTCCCCATTTATCCTAGGAACTGTGATTCTGCTTTGAGCTGAAATGTTGCCAAGCCTCACATGTAAAAAAATAAATACACAAATAAATCAAAATGAAACAGAAAAAAGACACAAGGATTCTGTCTGCCTGTCACCCCTATGACTGTACAGTCTCAAACTCAGTGCATGATGCCTGCTGAGAGACAAACCTAACACTTTCTGCTTCATCCCCTTGTACTTCCCCCAACCCAGATTTTTCTTTGTCGCTGTATATGAAACAAAAACCTGCTCTGCATATTAGTGGATTTAAACAGCTTTCAGGAGATGATGGTAGAGTAGAAATATTACCAGAAGTTGTAGCTGTTCCAACCAAGTGAGCACCTTTTTTGTGTCTGGCTCAGTGCTGAGTGCTTTATGTGATTTATCTCATTCAGTACTTCTAATCATTAAGTTCTATGTCATCCCCATCTCTCAGATGAAGAAACCAGGAAGTTAACTGATGTGTTCAAGATCTCACAGTTAGCAAGAAGTGGAACCTGAACAATTGTCTGGACACATCTGACTCCAAAGTCCATATTCTTCACCCACTATATGATTTTGCTCCCCTCCCTGTAAACTACGGAACTGATGTAGGGCTGGGTGTTTTCTTCTAGCGTCTGGACTCTAGCAAAGGCTGCCCTGCCCAAAATGACCTGTTCCCCAGAATTTCTACAGGGAGAGGCTATAATACCTTTATGAGTCATATTTACCTACACTAATGACTGTTAACAATATTAAAGCTGAAACTTTAAAAACGAGTCAACTTGCAATAATCTAATGGAAGCCAGAACATACCTAACTCATTCCCATTTTAGATTTGACTTTGGGATACATTGAGTATTTTGGAAATGACAGACTCCTCTATTTTGTTGGCTCTGGGTGATTAGACTGAGTTTGCCTTCTGTGGGTTCCCCTGAGTCAAAGGAAAGAGAGGTAGCTCAGAAGCATATTGCATCACCAAGAAAAGTTGGTCTGAGAGTGAACATCTATAACAGAAAGCCCAGAATGTGAATTATTCAAAATTAGACAATATAGATTGCACATGCTTCTTGTTAAATAGATTTCAGGTGAGGAACTTGTTGCTTCTCTGTGCAGTTGAGTTCCTCATCCATGTCCAAAAATATAGGTAGAATTTATGTTCTGACAGATGCTTGTTTATCCCGTTTTGTACCCATAATCTACACTTGTCTTAATTTCCTCTCAATTATGCTCAGGCATTAACTAATAATGACTAACTACAACCCCAAATAATTATTGCTATCTGTTCCCTTTGTAAATATAACTCCAGCACAGAGCTAGAAGAATAATGGCATATTTACAGAAGGCAGCTAATTACACTGAGTTCCAATTGCTTTCACTTTGCCAGAAGGAGCCATTTTCACAGCAAAAATTGGGTGGATGCTTGCATGCTTACCAGGAACAACCTGAGGTAACATAATTCAGGGTTCCCGAGGCAAAAATTCAGTGCAAGACAAATATACACAAGCAATAAAAATCTCATTAAGGAAGATATGAAGATTGTTTTACCGTAGTCCAGCCATTAAAAGGGGGTATCATTTTGGTGGGTTTATTTAAGGAATAGTATATATTTCATTGTTTCATAATGGAAGTAATTGCAAGGGACTCTTAGACAATCCTTGAAGAACATTTTTGTCTTCTGTTTGAATCTTTCTTTTCTAGTTTATGAAACTACTTCACCATCTTTAGCCTCATCATTTCTAAACTTTCTAACAGATCTGAGCATTGTTAAGCCCAATACCCAAAATTGTGAAAGTCCAAACACCCACCCTTACCCCTTCTCCTCCATCTGCTCCTCATTTATTTCAGGAATTTGGTCTTAAGCACAACATGATCTTTCATATAGAGTATGGATGCTTCTGTGGTGTGATTTCTGGAGTTTAACTGAACTCATTAGCAACAGTCACACGAATGCAAGTTCCTCGGACAAACTTAGGTTGGAAAGCATGTCTTCAGTTTTCTTTCTCTTCTGGGTTTATAGGTTATTCAAACACAAACCAAACAAACACCTCCTGAAATAACAACAGAAAAGGAACCTGACACCTTGCATTGTAAAGATGCCAGATGTTGTCTTGTATTAGTCTGTTTTCACGCTGCTGTTAAAGACATATCTGAGACTAGGTAATTTATAAAGATAAAGAGGGTTAATGAACTCACAGTTCCATGTGGGTGGGGAGGCCTCAAAATCATGGTGGAAGGCTAAAGGCATGTCTTACATGGCGGCAGGCAAGAGAGAATGAGAGCCAAGTGAAAGGGAAAACCCCTTATAAAATCCTCAGATCTCCTGAGACTTATTCACTACCATGAGAATAGTATGGGGGAACCGCCCCCATGATTCAATTGTCTCCCACTGGGTCTCTCCCAAAACACATGGGAATTACAGGAGCTACAGTGCAAGATGAGATTTGGGTGGGGACACAGCCAAACCATATCTCATCTCTAAAGGAAGAATGTGTCTTCCTTGTCCTAGCTTTAGGAGAGAAACTCAGGAACGTTTTAGTGCATACTTACCTGGATTACTGAAACAATATTTTCAGTTGCAACACTTTGCTGTGTTTCTGGATGCTGTGCTGAGTTTTCTTCCTGCCTGTGTGCAATTTCTGAATTCATTTCTATCTACTGGAAGTAGTGATTTGGCAGGCATCAGCACTTTTTCCATGTTTAATTAATTCCTCTAATTTTGTGGTAAATGAGAATAATGGGACTTAATTTTGCTATTTATGTAAAATTGATTGGTAATTATGGGGAGCACAGGAGATTTGGCTTTACAAACAAAAATTAAGTGACCTCTCCATCATGGTTCCTTGGCATGCCTCATTCACTCATCAGGGAAAAGCAGAAATGGCAGCAGAGCAGATGCTGGAGGAAGACGAGGGCAGGTTTTGACTTTTGCAGAAGTTGAAATATGGAAATGTGCAGGGTCTTGTTGAAAAGTCCAAATGAACTCAAGCCAGAATCATTCAGAAGATAAGATGTATAGGACAGAAACCTGTTTAACTGTTTTTTATTATCTCATATTTGGCATGATTTGGTCACCTTAATTTCAATATATTCCTATCTTTTGTGTTCTGACCA
Organism: Pan troglodytes; assembly: GCF_028858775.2. Lineage (NCBI taxonomy): Eukaryota > Metazoa > Chordata > Mammalia > Primates > Hominidae > Pan > Pan troglodytes. The sequence goes on from NC_086015.1 coordinate 63,582,610, forward strand.
AACCAGGGATGGGTGGCAGGAAGAAGGTCTCTTCCTAGAGGTGCTTTATGTTAAAGGAAGCTCTCATAAGATGTGGTCTCAAGACAGAAGGTTTTTACAATTATTAATTTCTCTCTTGAAACTGGATGTAGCTCCAGATCTCTGATTCTTGGTAAATGATACTTACATTGTAAAAACTAGTTTGTTACAGGTTGATATCTAGACTTAAATGATGTCTACATCTCTGTGTCTATATCTGTCTCTGTAAGTGCCTCTCTACACACACACACACACACACACACACACAGAAATTTTGCTTTCAACTCAAGGAGTCTTGGATTAGAAGACAATATACATGAAAATTATTATCATCCCTAAGTATTAAGATTTAGTTATTATCATGATAGAATTTATTTTTAAAGAAATGTGGGCCGGGTACGGTGGCTCACACCTGTAATCCCAGCACTTTGGGAGGCCGAGGTGGGCGGATCACGAGGTCAGGAGTTCAAGACTAGCCTGACCAACATGGTGAAACTCCGTCTCTACTAAAAATACAACAATTAGCCAGGCGTGGTGGTGCATGCCTGTAATCCCAGCTACTCAGGAGGCTGAGGCAGGAGAATCACTTGAACCCAGGAGGCGGAGATTGCAGTGAGCTGAGATTGTGCCACTGCACTCTAGCCTGGGTGACAGAGCGAGACTCTGACTCAAAAACAAACAAAAAAAAGTGGCCGAGCTCAGCAGCTCAAGCCTGTAATCCCAGCACTTTGGAAGGCTGAGGTGGGTGGATCACCTGAGGTCAGCAGTTTGAGACCAGCCTGGCTAACATGGTGAAAGCCTGTCTCTACTAAAAGTAATTAAAAAACAAAATTAGCTGGGTGTGGTGGCAAGCATCTGTAGTTCCAGCTACTTGGGAGGCTGAGGCAGGAGAATCGCTTGAACCTGGGAGCCGTAGGTTGCAGTGAGCTGAGATTGCACCATTGCACTCCAGCCTGGGTGACAAGAGCAAAACTCTGTCTCCCAAAAAATAAATGAAAATTATTTTGAATAATTTTGTTTTCCTTCTTTTTGGCACCATCAAAATTCAGTTCCTTGATGGGCAACATTCAGTCTGCTGGCTAGACGACAAGCAGTTCTGGTAGGGTTGTCATAAAGAAAAAGAGGCCGGAGGTTGCAGTGAGCCAAGATCATACCACTGCACTCCAGCCTGGGCTACAGAGTGAGAGTCTATCTCAAAAAAAAAAAAAAAAAAAAAAAAGAAAAAAAGAAAAAGAGACAAATCATGCCCCATTACTGTGCCAGTAGCATAGCATAGACATTCTCAGGTGAAATCAAAGAGACATTACATCCTGGAAGCTGATGTCCAACTTCAAAGACCTGATAAAATGAATTCTTGTGATTTAGCCACACAGAGCTATGGAAAATTATGGACAATATCTCAATTAGTTGATACTTATTACCTACATATTATAACTGTTTATTTTAGGAGCCTGGACAGTAATAGCTGAAATTTTCAAAACTATTACTTAGAAATAATAAGAAATTATTACTTTGAAATAAGATGTGTTTATCTCAGTACCACCCTTCATGGGGATCAGATTTTACCTTATAATGGAATAGACAGGAATATCTGGCAGTATTAATATTCATTTTCCGCCAAGATATTTTTTTCTTCAATAAAGTAATTCACTTGATCTGTGCTTTGTAAATCAATGCAGAGTTTCAGAAAGATTCACATTTAAGAAAGCTTTTGCCTTGGCTAAAACAAGAGCAGAGTGCCCAGAACATAAACACTAGCAACAGGTTGTGCCCTGGGTTGGTAATTTCCCGCCTGTGACCCATTTGGAATCAGATCATCAGGGATCAGACTCAGCATTCTACGTGCCTTACAACATTCCATCCATTGAGGTTTAAGGTGGAAAATAGAGTTGAGACAACAAAGAGGCCTAGGGGATCAATTGCAAATATCACTGCATAATGAATAATATTTCCCTAATTTTTTTTGTATTGATTCTACACCTATAGTCTCCCAAAACAGTTCTGATAACTTTAAAACTCAGAGGCTCATACTGCCTTCCTGGAAAAGAGATTCAAAATACCCAGGCAAAAACCCAAATTCATTCTTTCAGATTTATTTTTCTTTCAAAAACCTACTTTCTGGTAAATAAAATCAGATAATCATTTCTGCTTGTTAAAACTATTAAATCAGGAGGTTTGGGGTTAGTAGCAACAGTGGCAGCAAAATGTTTGCATCTTCCTGAATCTTCACATAGAATCAGACTGAAAGACTACTCAGCAAAACCAAAGCTCATGGTTTCAGAACAAAGCAAGGTGACAGGGTATACCTCAATCCTCAAAATGCAACCCAGTATCAGCATTTGTCTAACAGAAAACAGAGGAAAGCAATGGGCATCTGACAGAGCAAAGAACAGGAGAACCCCAAAAGAGCCAACAGACACTAGCTGGAATGCACAGCAGGCGGATTTTAAAGTGGCAGCAAAAACGGGGAGGGGTTTTGCTGCATCCCATAATAGATGAGTGCCTGTCAGGTCTTAAGGAGCTGGGGCAGTCTTATCTGCATGAACTCTCCACTCTGACTTCCCAGGGTCCCTCCAGGACAGGACTCTGCACCAACGAGAAACTGTTGGGAGTTGAATCAAAATTTAACAGGACAGGGACAATAGATACAACAGAAAAACAAGATCTGGATAAAAATAGGAGAGAGGAACAGATACAAAGAATCTCAAAAAACAGGCCACCATATTTTTAATACTACGTGAAAACAACTGAAAAGAGAGTTCTATTAAGTAAAAGAAATCTCTGAACCAAGCTTTCTTCTAAAAGTTCAAGGAGAGTAATTTTACATAGATATGAGCGAAAGAAAAGTATCCAGGTCAGATCCCGTACAAAATTGTTATAACAAAGAAAGAGAATAAATGGTAGAAGATATCCTTATACATGATGAAAACATGCCAGAGATAGATACTCAAAAAACAAAGATAAAAAATTGGGACATTCTGTTTTCTTTTTAAAAAAAAGTCTAAAATATGTTGAGAAAATGATATAAGATATGAAAAAAAAATCAAAATTAAAAATAGGTGACAAAGCTCAAGGAATTAAAATAAAAATAAAAAATCATTTAAAAAATAGTGGCTAAACTAGAAGGAACAAAGGAGTAAATAAACACAATATAATGCCTTAAGAAAAATAGAAGATAAAAGGAGGGAATTTTTTAAAATCAAAAAGAAATGAAGAGATAAAAAGGATTCACATTAAATTGACAAATATTGAAGAGGCAAAGAAGATCCAGTATATAGATAATGGGAGTTTGTGAGAAAGAAAACTGAAGCAAGGAAGAAGAACAAATCTAAAAATATAATTAAGAATTTTATCCTGGAGTTAAAAATTTTTTAAGTGCATATTGTGAAAGACATTTTTTCAATATCAACCAATAGCGAGATATAGCCCAATAAAATGTCTGAACTTTTTTTAAAAATGGAAAATAACATTTGGGCATCCTAACAAAGAGAACCCTTGACTTACAAGGGAAAGAATATCAGATGTCATCAGACTGTTTGACAGCAACATTTTACTTCAGAAGAAAATGGAATTAAGAAGGCATAAGGAAAGTCATCATCCACCAAAATTGACCTTCTAGTGTAAAGGGCATAGACAATCATCAGTATCCAAATTGGAAAGAAAAGTCACATTACCCTTGTTTGCAGATGACATGGTCTTATACCTAGAAGAAACTAAAGACTCCACCAAAAAAACCTGTTAGTACTGAAAAACAAATTCAATAAAGTTGCAGGATACAAAATCAACTTACAAAAATCAGTAACATTTATATATAACAATATCAAACAATCTGAAAATAAAAAGAAAGAAATCTCATTTACAGTAGCTACAAAAATATATAAAATAACTAGGAATCAAACTAATCAAGGAAGTGAAAGACCTACAAAAGGAAAAGTACAAAGCTCTGGTGAAAGAAATTCAAGAGGACACAAAAAAGTGGAAAGATATTTCATGCTCATGGATTGAAAAAATTAATATTATTAAAATAAGGATACTACCAAAAGCAATTTACATATTCACTGCAATCCCTATTGAAATATCAATGACATTCTTCACAGATATAGGGAAAAAAATCCTAAAATTTATATGGAACCACAAAAGACTCTGAAGAGCCAAGGCAATCCTGAGCAAAAAGAGCAAAGCTGTAGGCATCATACTACCTGACATCAAATTTACTATAAAGCTATAGTCACCAAAACAGCATGGCACTAATGTAAAAAGAGACACATAGACCAGTGCAACAGAATAGAGAACCTATATATAAATCCACACATTCACAGCCAACTCATCTTTGACAAAGGCACCAGAAACATATAATGGAGAAAGGGCAGTCTTTTCAATAAGTAGGGGTAGAAAAACTGGATAACTATTATGCAGAAGGAAACTATATATTGTAAATGAAAATCTAATCAATAGATTAAAAGACTCAAATCTAAGGCCTGAAACTATGAAAGTACTAGAAGTAAACATTGGAGAAATATTCCAGGACACTGGTCTGGGCAAAGGTTTTTTTGTGTAAGACCTCAAAAGCACAGGCAACCAAAGAAAAAATAAATGGGATTACCTCAAGCTGAAACGCTTCTGCACAGCAAAGGAAACAATCAACAAAGAAAAGAGACAACCCGCAGAATGGGAGCTAGTATTTGCAAACTATGCATCCAACAGGGATTAATGACCAGAGGAGTTCAAACAACTCAATAGCAAAAGGAACAGTCTAACTTAAAAATGAGAAAAAGATATGAACAAACATTTATCAAAAGAATACATATAAATGACCAACAAGTAAAAAAGATATGAACAGACATTTATCAAAAGAATACGTATAAATGGCCAACAAGTATGTGAAAAAATGTTCATCGCTAGTTGTCAAAGAAATGCAAATCAAAACCACAATGAGATCTCATCTCACCCCAGTTAAAATGACTTGTGTCAAGAAGACAGACAATAACAGATGCTGGTGAGGATGTGGAGAAAGGGGAACCCTCATATACCTTTGGTGGGAGTGTAAAACAGTAAGTACAGCCATTGTAGAGAACAGAGTGGAGGTTCCTCAAAAAACCAAACATAGAGCTACCATATGTTCCAGCAATTCTACTACTGGAGAAAAAGAAAAAAAAAAAAAAATATATATATATATATATATATATATATATTTGTGTGTATATATGTGTGTACACACACACACACATGCACACACATATATATATATATACTTTTTTTTTTTTTGAGACAGCGTCTTGCTCTTTAGCTCAGGCTGGAGTGAAGTGGTGCCTTCTTTGGCTCACTGCAACTTCTGTCCCCCTGGGTTCAAGAAATTCTCCTGCCTCAACTTCCCAAGTAGCTGCCTCAGCCTCCCATGTAACAGGCCAGACGTGATGGCTCATACCTATAATGCCAGTGCTACTGGGAGGCCGAGTTCAGGTGGATAGCTTGAGCTCCGGAATTTGAGACAAGCCTGAACCACTGCACTCCAGCCTGGGCAACAGAGCAAGATTCTGTCTCTAAAGATCAAAAACAAAAAAAGGTAGCAGTGGTAAATGTTATGTGTGTATTTTACCACAATTTAGTTTACAGATGCCTGCCACCACGTCCGGCTAATTTTTTGTATTTTTAGTAGAGACAGGGTTTTGCCATGTTGGCCAGGCTGGTCTTGAACTCCTGACCTCAGATGATCCACCCACCTCGGCCTCCCGAAGTGCTAGGATTACAGGAGTGAGCCACTGTACCTGGCCAAGAAATCAATATATTGAAGTGCCATCTGCGCTCCCATGTTACAGCACTATTCACAACGGCCAAAATCAACCTATGTAAGTGCCCATCAGTGCACAAATGAATAAAGAGAATGTGGTATATACACACAATGGCATATTATTCAACCATAAAAAGTCATAAAATCCTGTCATTTGTGGCAACATGGATCGAACCAGAGACCATGATAAGCCAAGCACTGGAAAACAAATATTGCATATTCTCATTCGTATGTGGAAACTTAAAAAGTGGATCTTATGGAGGTAGAGATTAGATTGGTGCATATCAGAGGCTAGGAAAGATAAAGGGAAGTGGGGAGATGAAAGAGAAAAAATAAGAATATAAATGTATTTATTACCACCAAACTTTACACTTAAAAATGGTAACAGGCCAGATGTGGTGGCTCATAACTATAATCCTAGTGCTACTGGGAGGCCAAGTTCAGGTGGTTAGCTTGAGCTCAGGAATTTGAGACAAGCCTGAACCACTGCACTCCAGCCTGGGCAACAGAGCGAGATTCTGTCTCTAAAAATCAAAAACAAAAAAAGGTAGCAGTGGTAAATGTTATGTGTGTATTTTACCACAATTTAAAAAATTAAGAAAAAGGAAAAAAATAAATAGAAATGTAAGATTTCAGGGGTTACCTTTCCCATTATCTTTTTTTTTTTTTTTTTTTTTGTCAAGGAATCTAGTAGAGAATCGTCTTCAGATTACCAAAATGACTAGAGACCTCAATGTTAGAACTGGCAGTAGGCACTAAATGTATTGTGACAGTACTTGTGTGTCTATGACTAAGAAGAGAAAGATTCTGGTAAGTAATGCTTGTATGATTTGAGAATGCAGACATAGTACCACAATAAAATGAGGAGAAAGATGGGAGAGCATATGTAAAAAATGTTCTATAATCAGGAATCATTATCGATGGCTTTAGTGTTGTTATTCCAAGACTCATGTATGTATACAAGTGTAATGTAGGAAAATTAAAATAAATTTCTTAAGCTCCCAAATTTGAATTAAAAATATCATTACGAATTAATAATATATTTAGACGTTGAGCATTGATGACTTCTACATTCAAAAAAGAGCGAAAAACAAGACATGATGTGTCTCCAGGTGAAACAACCCAGTACCACCATTAGTCTTGCCAAAAGCATCAAACTTGAATGTAATTAAGCCTCTTGATCCAGTTGTTAGTTTGCAAGAAATACCAAAGAAAGAGGCTCATGTTGAATTGTCTGTGTGTGCAACCAGTAAAATCCAGACTGCAGGAAACTCTGCATGTATGGCACAGGTTCTTCAACAAATACATAGTAAGGGGAAAAAATGGTTGGAGGGAAAAATATCTCAACTAGAATACCTTCTTCACCTTGCATTTATATTGGAAGAATAATAGAAGAATTTAAGAATTGCCTTAAAACTCCTGAAATTTCTTAAACAATTGGTTGTATGATAAGAAAATATAGGGAAGATTTGAGGATTCAACTCATGGCCATGATAGCAATAGCTATTATGCATGGAAAGCCTACCATGTATCTGGTACTGTAATAAGAACCTTCAATGTATTAGCTCTAATCTTTATAGCAATATAGCAGTTCTGTGAAATAGTAAATATAATCCCCATTTTACAGTTGAGGAAATAGAAGCACTGACAGGTTAAGAAAATTTCACAAGATAATTAATACATAGCTGAGTCAATGGGCTAACCCAGGCCGATGGACTTCATAGCTCATAATTTTTAACTACATTGTATAAAAAATTAACTTTAAAATGTGTATTAAGAAGCCTATGTTGTAACCTTAATGCTATCATTTGGGAACTTAAAAAGGTTGTGTTAATAAATCTTTTGTTACAGTTCAGACATAAAGCTAAAAAGGATGGTGTGGGATTTAGCATTAGCCAAATGGTATTGGCATCTAATCATCAGCGTATCAGAGAGAATTTATATTGGACATTAATTTTTGGCTCTGTAGAGATGTCATATTTTTGAACTCTTATTCTATGCTTTGAGAATTGTCAAGCACTGCTTCTAAACATTTTATCACTTTCAGTCTTATTTTGCATCTCTCATTTTATGGAAATTTTGTTTAGCGACATACTTAAAATCTTGGTTTCTGATAGAATCAGAACAAGATTTTGATGATGCCCCTGAAGGCAAAGTGAGAAACCATTAAACTGTTATTAGTGTTCTATAACTGATCCCTTATACCATGGAGCTAAGCTTCTTGAAGAAAATAACTTCTGAGATGCTGACCCAGTGTAACTGTGTTCTCAGCTTAGCACAGCCCAGATATTTCATGCATGGTAAACAGGGAGCTGTCTCCAAAATGGCATTGATTTTAGGGAATTTCTCAGTTTGATTGGGCAGCACATACATTACAATCCATTTCACTTCATGATATCTTTATTCAGATGCCACCATGGGAAGTAGCATGATCTTAGAGTAGCATGGACCACCCCAGAGATTTCTGGAGGGGATCGCAATAATAATATTTCAATTTGCTATAAGGCCAAGAGTTTCATGCAGAACCTTTCTCTTTCTTTCTATTTCTTTTCCTGTCTGACTCATTCTCACTCAGCTTAAAGCCCATCTTGAAATGGTGTTAAATCTAATACCACTCTCAGATTTCATCAATCTTTGAAGTTGGCCAGGGCTACGTAGAGTAAAAAGGCAAGCAAAAATGGGCCACTATAAATTAGAGATTGGAAAATACCTATTAGAACACCAAGATTCTGAAAAAACTTTCCCCTCCAATATACAGGGCTTGAAATTGAACTGGTTTTCTCCTTGGACATGCCTCAAAGAATTCTAACACCTCCTTTGTAGTGGATTGTAATTCCTTGTGCATCCCTTGCTCACATTACCTCCAATTCTTTATTCCTGATTTTTAAATGAAGGTGATAACTTTTGCTGCATTACAAATTTACCAGGATTCCACAATCTGCATGTTGGTGATTTAGTCCCTGTTCTGGAGATTTTAGGATGCTAACAAATTGACGTAAATAAGCTTGGACCCCTGCCAAGGAATATAGTGAGCCACTGAGCAGCTTTTCACATGGAAGGTCGGTGCATTTTTAACAAAATAGAGAAAAAAGATGAGCCTTGGGTATGTTTTAGATCCAGGAAAGATGAGGCCAGGGAAAACCATCTTCCCTCCCTTAGAAGACTTTGTGGAAGAGGGGGATTTTTAGGAATTGCTTAAATGATGGATGAGCTACCACCTGTTTCACAAGGATTCTGTGTTGCTGAATAAAATACTTTCAAATCGCTCAGGTATTACTGGAAGAGATACTATATAAATACACAGCCAGATCTGTGTTCGAAGTGGCCCTTTAACTTTGGCCAGCCACTTATTCTTTAAATAATCTAATCTCCTCTTCTGAAAGTTGATTTGTGTATATTTGTACTTTTATATGTGGAGTATCTAATTGTGGTTAATATGGGCAATAATTTTAAGAATGATGTAAAACAAGATCCATAGCATCACTGAAAAATGTAATGGATTTGCACAGTGAAGTGTCTTTGGGATTGATTAGGACTGTTTTGCATGACTTGGTAAAGGTAAAATGTCATCTCTCTTTTCTTCAGACAAATGGATTTGGTTATCTTTTTTTTTTTTTGAGATGGAGTCTCACTCTATCACCCAGACTGGAGTGCAGTGGCACAATCTGAACTCACTGCAACCTCCACCTCCCAGTTTCAAGCAATTCTGCCTCAGCCTCCTGGGTAGCCAGGATCATAAGCATGTGCCACCACGCTCCACTAATTTTTGTATTTTTAGAAGAGACATGGACCTACTCTTAGCACCTACTCTTAGGACCAAATTAGGACCATAACAAAAAAATTTATTGAAAATGATCATATTCTCTTTTACTATAAACTTTCAGACTATAATTTTTTATAGTGGTGTGGTCTTCCTAATTATGTTTGAAATCCTGACTTCTACTTCTTTTTCAATTCTTAGGGGAAACTAATTTAATTAGTAAGTTATCAAAATCTTTTGATCTTTAGTAAGTACTCGTTATGTTGGCAGTTTATAAGCTAAAAATAAGAAAAACAACAGGAACCCCTGAAAGATTCAATAAAACTTTCTAATTCTAGACCTAACATTTGTTGAGTGACTTGAATAAGTCACTTAACATCTCTATGGTTCACCTTCCCTTATGCCCAAAATCTAACAAATCTCTCTCCTCTTATTACCCCAAATGCCAATGGATGGATAAATGAATAGGTGGGTGCAAGGGTGATGCATGGATGGATGCACGGTTGGATATGTGGACAGATGCATATTTGGGTGTGTGGACTGATGCATGTTTGGGTGCATGGAAGGCTGGATGGGTGAGTGCATTGATGGGGTGCAGGGTTGGGTGCATGGATGGATTCGTGGATTGAAACCTGGTTTAAAGGAAAGGTGGAAGGACATACAAAAGAAAGTGCTTTTATTAAAAAATGAAATTAATTCAACAGAAGAATGAACTGAAATAAAACTGGAAAAACTGATAAAATTCACAGAAATGTTTCTTTACCCCTGAAAGGAACTACAGTGCCTAAAATACTTTTTAAAATTTTTCAAAAAATGTGTTTGTGCCAAGCTCCATGTTAGATAATATCTCAGATGTTTTCTTTGGTAAGAGGCCTCTATGTTTTATATGGCAGAAACTTTATAGCAAGGGCCCTCCATTTGTATAATAAGATGATTGCAATCCATAAAGACAACCTCCTGCTATTTATCTTACGGTCCAGTCTGGTTCATTGCTGGGTCTGTAAGGAGAGGTACTGAACATCAGTTTGAAAGGTTCCTCAGAGCATCCAGAGCCCCCTGGTATAGGTAAAGCTAACCAGGAGAGCCCTTGTTGTGTTAATTTGTTTTGTTAGATTAATGATTCTTCTGTTAATATTTAACCTTTTGTCAAATTGTGATGCATAAGGTTGTACATCTAGATCAATACAAATGAATGATGAGACAGGCATATTTTTTTCATCTCATTTATTTTCCTGCTAGTACACAACAGTGTTTTATTGACAGTGTGTTTCAAATGGTCCATTATTAATTAAACTTAGAGAAGGACATATCCTTTTACCACATGAAAAGAAACACCAATGTTTCCCCGCTTTGATCTTTCCTGAGGACTTGGAATAGTAAAGAAGTCTCTTAGGACTGTGGATGGAGGGGAGAGTGAGGTATGCTTCATGGAGTGTTTGCAGATTGGGCACTATGTAATATGCCCTGAGGGGCAGCTCTGAAAGGTTCTGTGTGTTTTTATGGTTAGGATGTTATTGGCAATGATGCTAAATAAGAAATGCAACAGTAGCTGGGAATTTCTTCAAATGGCATGGTTTTAAATTACTAGATCTCCCAGAATAGAAAAGAATAATAAAGTACAGATTTCCTCAATCCCTCACAGTATCATTTTGCCAGTTTTATATTTTAAAAGCATCCTCATTTATGCATTCTCTCAATAAAATCTGTCAGGGCAAAGTCCTCACTCCATACAATGTAGTAATAAGAGCAGAAGCTTCACCATCATGTAGGGGTTCTGCGGAGACATTCTTCTTTCAAATCCACATTTCTCACCAGGGCTCTGAATTCCCTGCTTTGTATTTGCCTGTCTGTGTGTCTCTCTGTCTAGCTCCTTTGCTTCTCTCCTGAACATCTGCTCTCTCTCCTCCCTCTCTGTCATCTGGACCCCTCATCCTCTGTCCAAATGATGCAAGGATGCTCTACTCTCTCCAAGTTCACATGCCACTTTCAGCCACTTATAGGGACTGATGAGCAAATTTTGATTCCAAATTCACGGAAGAAAGAAGCTGTTTGACCCTGCTTGGGCCAGATGGTCCAATGTGGCTGTACGTCACCCATCTCCATGGGTGTGGAAGGAGGGGTGATTGTGGGAGGAGGGAAATAATCATGACCTAGGCAGACCCTCCAAGATGTGTCTACTACAATAAGGTACCTCATAAAGGTGTGCTGAATGGAAAGAAAGACAAGGAATTGGAATAAATAATGTCTATTTAATTGTAAATTGTACTTTCTTCTTGAGGGCGTGTAAATTTAAGAAACAGATAATTATAACAGCATTTTCATAAATTAAGTAGTATTAGGCTTAACCCGAGTCACGGCTGGGTGCCCAACACAGCAGGGGTTTAATAAAGGCTTGTTAACTGTCTAGAACTCTGTTGAATTTAATTTAGCTTGATTTAGCATTTCCCATATGCAAAGTGCTTGACAACAATTGCATTTCCTGGTATTTGCAGTCTTCCTGAGAACCTGAAATGCTATTTCTCATTTTATAAATGTGAAGCTATAATTGCCCAGTGAGACTCATTTCTTTGTGGGAGGAGGGTGGAAATAGTGGTTAAGGACACCAAATTAGATCCAGATCTTGGCTTATCTGCTCACTAGTTTTGTGACGTTGGTCAAGTTACATAATCCCCTTGAGCTTCACTTTCATCTCTTAAACTGATATAATAGAAGTTACCAGGCCAAGGTTTCATGAGAATTAATTGAGAGCTTAGAACGCAGAAGGTGCTCAGTATGTTAGCTCTTAATAATTGCAATAGTTATTGTTGTATAAGATTTTACTGCATGTTAGGCAACAGTTTCTTAAAGAAGAGTCCCAGGAATGCTGTAACATAAATGGCTTAAGAGTGCATGCTGTTGTTTGCCTGATAGCTCCCTGTAACTGATATGCTCAGGTTACAGGCTTAAGTATATGTGTTTTATTCTCTGCATCACATACAGAGTTCACCCCTCCTCTTGGGTGTTGGTCTGTTGGATCCGCCTCTTCAAGAGACAGACCCAGCTCTGAAATATTGACTTGAAGGGCTGCGTAAATTATTACCTTGCTGCTCTTACCTAAAGAAGAGAGAGCAAAGCTAAGGGGCAGGTGATGTGGTTTGGCTGTGTCCCCACCCAAATCTCATCTTGTTGCTCCCATAATTCCCATGTGTTGTGGGATGGACCCAGTGGGAGATGATTGAATCATGTTGGGGGGAGCTGTCTTTCCCATGCTGTTCTCATGATAGTGAATGGATCTCACAAGATCTGATGGTTTTAAAAATGGGAATTTCCCTGCACAAGCTCTCTATTTGCCTGCTGCCAACCATGTAAGATGTGACTTGCTCCTCCTCGTCTTCCACCATGATTGTGAAGCCTCCCCAGCCATGTGGAACCATAAGTCTAATAAACCTCTTTCCTTTGTAAATTGTGCAGGCTCAGGTATGTCTTTATCAGCAGGCTGAAAATGGACTAATACAGCAGGTATGGAGAAGCCATGAACATGTCCAAGCAGAGCATAGGATCATTGTGTGAGCACAGGAACAGGTTCAAAACAAGGCTGAGCAAGGAGAGAGGGCTCAGGCCTTAGTTAAAAAATGGCACTGGGGACCTGGAGGAAGCTGCCAGGGGAAGGGCTAGGGGTTTGGTGGGGAGAGGAGCTAGAGTTCAAGGCATCATGCTGGGGCAGAAGCCATTATTATGCAAATGTGATACTGGTCTTAACAGTGATCAGAAAGCATTTATATGCTAATTATTATAATCATATGCTACTTATTATAATATTGGTTATGTGTTGACTGGCTTTCTTACTGCTAATTGGAAGAACTCAAAGTTGTCCTAGTAATGTGGCTCATGGTACTGTCTTCAGAGCAGCTAAGTTTAATCAGACCATAGCATCAGTGTTGGTACATTCATGTACCATTTTATATAAGGTACAATCCTTATGATTTCATTATTAATCATGGCTGCAGCGCTGTCTTGAAATCATCTGAATACCAGTTAGCCACTTGTTGATTACTTCAGTTATTCCAACTTTGTTGAGCAGGCTCCAGTGAAACCCAGATTACCTAGACCCTACAGTCTAGAGGTAGAAATAGCTACATGCACCATATATGCACATGATGAATGTTTTATGCAGCTTAAACTTGCTTCTCACAGATTTGGGAAGCGAAAAGTGTAGTGCAAAAAATACAAGACATTTGGCAGATACACCCATGTCTCTTTTATCTATGCTGTCAGAGCTAAAAACTCTTGACTGAGCTGTAGAGGGTCAACAGATGGCCAAAGCATCAACCAGAGAAGCAAGTTCAGCCTGAATCCAACTCATTAGGATTCTAGGTCAGGCTTCAGGCAGGAAGCCTGAACTCACAGGCCAGTGGAAATAGACAGGGGTTGATGCAAGTGACCTTCAACATCAAGACCTGATTGCTCCTGCCATTGAGACTGGCAATGTGGAAGGAAAGGGCAATGATATACCTTCAAGCTGGGATTATAAAAGCAGCCTATGGTTGCAGTCTCAAGTTGGAAGGAAACAAATGTGTTCTACAAGGGTCTGGCATTCACAGGAAATTGCTGTCTTGGGAGAGAGTTGCCAAGCTAAGACTCTCAAATCTGGCAGGGTTTGCATAGTTAAGTCCTAGATGAGAGTTCATGGTCAAACGTTTTCTTTACAGTGTAAAGCCATTTTTTTAAGGGAATTAGCAGCACTGAACAGTGCCCTTGTGATTTCCTGTGCTGGGGGAAATGATAATTGAAGCAAAACATTGCCATTCTACAAATTCTATATTTATTCATCCAATCAGTCAGTATCTTGCAGGCACCTACCATGTAAGGGACCACTAAAAAGCTCTGAATTACAGCAGCGCAAGGTAGAGTTGATGCTCTTCTTCGAGAAAAGGAGAAATAATGGGCTAGCAAGAACATAGCAGAAGAGATGTATTCACCGTGTACCCTGCTCCCAGGCATGAGAGAGCACCAGCAGGTGTGGTGTCTGATGAGGGCCTGCTTCCTGGTTCTCATGTGTCTCCAGGGGTGCAAGGGCAAGAGCAGCCTCAGGTGTACTTTATAAGGGCACAAACTGCATTGATGAGGGCTCTTCCCTCATGTCCTAATCACTTTTTTTTTTTTTTTTTTTTTTTTCCTGAGACGGAGTTTCACTCTGTCGCCCAGGCTGGAGTGCAGTGGCGCAATTTCTGCAACCTCTGCCTCCCAGGTTCAAGCGATTCTCCTGCCTCAGCCTCCCAAGTAGCTGGGATTACAGGTGGGGGCCACCACATCTGGCTGTGTGTGTGTGTGTGTATTTTTAGTAGAGATGGGGTTTCACCATGTTGGCCCGGCTGGTCTTGAACTCCTGACTTCAGGTGATCCACCCACCTCTACCTCCCAAAATGCTGGGATTGCAGGCACGAGCCACTGCGTCCAGGCTCCTAATCACTTCTGAAAGACCCAATTCCAAATACCATCACATTGGGAATTAGGTTTCAACATATGAATTTTCCAGGGACACAAACATTCAGTCTAGAGCAGCTCCTTAAGCCATGAGCAGTGCACTTTATTCCTCAGGCTGTTGTTTCACCTTCAGCCCTCAGGTTTTTGCAATCCTGTCTACATGGCCTCTCACTTTGATTTCCTTAGCCATTTCTGGTAGGCTACTGGGAAGGAGTTAAAACGACTCTAGGTCAGCCTTCCACCTTCAGCCCCACATAATCCACATCTTATTCCTAGTAAAGACTCATGCTTTTGTTACCTGGACATATTCTGGAAATGGAGACCAATCCCCATGCTGCCATCTGTATTTAACTCCCACCTACTCAATTGCTCAAGCAATTGTCAGATCCTAGTCTATCGGGTCCTTGGCTGTAGAAAATATACACCAGGTTGTCCTTTAATGTGCTGCTGGACCCAAGCCTTAGTCCTTCTCCATGGAAGGTGGGTGAGGACTTGTAGCACGCCAACAGCTCTCTCCAAAAATACCCTCTCCCAATTTTCTAACCACCCAGTCCTTTTATAGCCTCATTAGAGGCAAGGGATTTAAAAGTCAGGAAACCACATTCTAGACAAGTTCTTTGAAAATTTTGCTTATGGTACCTCCTTTGGAATCTGGTCTGTCTTGAATCTTGGTGCCTCAACTAAAACTTCCAATGTAACATTCTGCTATGTAGATTTGGTAACACACTGCTGGGCGTTTGGGAGAACCAGGCAGAAGAGAAAAGAATGTCCTCTGTACTCCTTGATAATGAAAAATGGATATTGGTGGAGAGATAGGGCAGAGGGGAATTCCCTGGCAGAATTTGGGACGAGTCTAAAGGAGGAAGAGAAATGAAACAGAGAAGGGAGAAATCAAGAAAAATGTAGACTTTCAATGGAGCATCTGAGAAACACTTGTTGAGAAGATGGGTCACTGCTTCGGTTTGAAGTCATAATTGTTCAAGGAAATATGCCCAGTTAGAGTCTTTGTTTCCATCCCAGGGCTGCTATTTTGGTTTCAGGGAAGCAGCTCAGTGATTCCTGAGAACATACAGTTTACGAAAGAGCTGTTAGGTTTGTGAGAACACAATTGAACTGTGGATTCCTTAGTGGTCAGACCGATCATTAGTTCCCTCCATCCCCAAATGGCTCTATTTTTCTTACATTATAAACCAGCTCACTGAAGAACAGAAGGCTTATGCCAGGCCTAATAATCAACTCTGCCACTGGAAAGCACTGTCGTTTGGCTTCTGGATTTTTAGTTTTTTCCCTCTATAGGCTTAAAATTTGGGGGCCTGTCTTGGGAAACTATGCAGGTGAAGCTCAGTCATTTGTGTCTGAAATGAGATGTCTATTGGGATAATTGCAATCTGGTCCCAGAACAGACCATGAACATGCCCCAGTCTCATCCAGGGCAGTGATGAGGAGTTATGTGTACCTGTGGTTCCTAGACCAGAAAGCATAGCAGACGCCCACACTGTAACTCTCCAGATTGGGGCTGCTGAATAAATTTTATGAGTGTCAAGATTTCAGTGGTGAAAAGTTTGGCATTCTCATTTACCAATTTCATTATCCCATTAAGAAAACAGTGGCTAATGTGGATGAAAAATGAAAGGCCAATTTTAATCCACCTCCCAAAGCTTTCTCATTGATTGGGACATTCTAACTGTCTTTTACTCAAGGCCTGCTCCTTAGCGCCACTGTTTTAACTCCCTACATGTTTTCTTCCTCACATAGTGAATACATTTGGGGTATTTTTCCAAGTCACCAGTCCCCAACTTTAACTGACCTCACTATCAAAATGTAACCCATCCCCTTCCACAGGAGCCATTCTATAAAATGTGAACCCATGCCCCAGCCTCAATCACATTAGACCAAGTTTGAGTGACATCCTACAAGCTGGACCAATCAGAATTCCTTCCTTCTAAATTTGGAATTGAGATCAACAGGTAATCAGGGAGGTTATCTCCATTTGTCTGGACATGTAATGGCTATACTTAGGAACCCTGGTGAAGCCTAAAACAAAGTGAGGCAACCTACAGGGAGAGCAGAGAATGATGTGGATTCATAAAGAAAGAGAGACAAGGGAGAGGGAGAGAGTGCTGAGTTCTTGGCAACATCCAGTGCCCAGTTGCAACCTTTCCAGAGGCCTGGCTGCATTCTTGGTCTTCGTTTCCATGGGGAATGACAGCATGATCTGGTTTGTCCAGTTTAATGATAATGGTGCTCCCCCTTTCACCAGTTTAAAGTCCACAGACACCCTATTTCTATGGGACTTCAATTTTAGTCATGTAAGAGAAACTCTCTTTAGCCTAAGTTATCTCAAGTTAGGTTTTCTGTCTTGCATGAGGACCAATGCCTATTGCAGCCTTAACAAATAGACATTTTAGAGAGTTATCTCCATTTTGCAGATGAGAAAACTGAGGCTCTGGGAAGCTAGGCAAGTTATCCAAGGTCAAACATATAATACATGGTGGAGCTGGGATTTGAACCAGATCTGACCACCTCTAAAACCCATACAGTTTTCACTGGACTTTAGCATTTCTCAAGGACACTGACTTTAGTTGTTTTTGTAGTCAACAGCAATTTTGTCTATCTCAAAGCCTCTAAAGACAGATTGGGTGTCCCAAAAAATGAATCCCAAACCTTTCTGATTAAATATCTGCTTTCCAATTGCTCTTTGAAATATGAGATAGAAAATGGCAATGCTGATGAAGATGAAATGAACTCGGGCAGAAGCCTGAGCTGAATTTGGGAAAGATGATTAGTGGATCGAATGCTGGAGAAAAACAAAGAGGTTGTTTGCCTTTTTCCTGCTGTCCATGTGTCATTGAAAAGGTGGACACATTCCCACCTGAGAGGACTCTAATTAGAAGGTCTTTTGGATAAAAATCTGAATGCAACAGTGGGACCATGAATTAAAGTATATGTGTTCTCTGTACTGATCTGGTTTCATTAGCCACTGGACCACATCTTTCTCTATTATACATCAGGGATCATTACCTAGAGTGGCAGTCAATGCAGTCACTGGCTGAGACTAGAAGGCCCATTAGACACTGATTCTTAGACTTTTTTCTCCCCAATCAAGTAAAGTCATGACTTTCAGAAATGAGTCATTATATACGTTTTTAATTAACCTTAACTGGGTGCCAGCTTTCTTCATATAGGTCAGCTTTGACTTAACGAATGTAATGTGGCTAGATTTTTTTTTCTTCAGGGATGACATGGCTCTGGTTAGTATTGCAAATAAGTTTTTGAACTAGACTTGCCCAGCCCAGCATCGTTTTCTCTCAGGAATCCAGCCCAAATTCCCACCAGAAGGAATCTTCCTTTCTTCTAATCACTACCACGCGCAAAATCCATCTACCTTTTGTGATATATTCATCACTGGCAAAAATCAGGGACCATGGAAGCTAAAAAGCGCTATGCCAATAGGACTGGCTGTTGGCATGCTTTTCCAAGTAAAGTGCTTATACTTTTCCCTGACTCTCACTCTATCCTCTTAATGGCAAAGGATGTGGTGCTAATTTTACTGGTCAGCAATCGGAAGAGATCAATAGCGAACAGAGGTGCCAATTTGTAGAGGAGGTGTTATTTTTAAACAGCCTGCCAAATTCCAGAATTAAATTGAGGCTTTAAGGGCAAAGAATGGACAAACCAGGTCTAATAACTCTTTATTCTTTCCAGTTTCCCATATTTTATCATTGTCTTGTTTTCTAAATGTAAGTTGCTCTGGCTGCTTTCAGAGAAGAATGGGGGAAGGATGGGAGAGGGGTAAAGGAGAGACGGAAGTGGGAGAGAAGGAAAGAGTGTGAAAAGCTGCATGAATTATCAGGGCCCAGAGGATGACATAATACCAACCAATAACTTTAAATTTTTGGCAGTGTCTGTACTGCTGACTCTGTTATTGGCCAGTCCCCACTGAGGAAGATTATTTAATGCAAATTTGTCATTTCACTGTAACTCTCCAGCTAATATAAATAAAATTTCAACATTTGCTCAACATTGCAACCAAAGGTACAGACAGAGAAAAGACATCATCTAATGCCTGGGGTAATTTCTCCTCAATCAGATTTCTTTCCCAGGACAAAGTCATTCAGTTTTGCTGCTGTATAGGTCAGGCCTTGGGAAAGAGGTCCCAGATCCATTGAGCATTCTCTATATTCATATGATGTGCCCTGTATGTGGAATAAATGATGCTGGGTGTGTGGGAGATGGTTTGGTTCTGAGGAAAACAGTATAGAATAAGCGAGATGATTCCTGGTCTTCCAGTCCATAGGCCAAAGTGCACTATCCCTATAGGGAAATACATGAAGGGAAGGGCCACCGGGGCAAGTGGGAGGGGCACTGGTATTTTCAGAACGTTCCTTCATATTTTAATTTGGAGGAAAATGCATCCCTTTTGTGTTTTCACTACTAGATTACCCTGAGGAGGAATAGTCAGAATTTTGTTTTTTTACTTTTAAGTTCAGGGGTACAAGTGACAAGCACAGGTTCATTACATGGGTAAACTTGTGTCATGCAGGGTTGTTGTACAGATTAGTTCATAACCCAGGTATTAAGCCTAGTACCCATCAGTTGTTTTTGCCGATCCTCTCCCTCCTCCCACCTTCCAGCCCCGATAGGCCCCAGTGTGTTTTGTACCCCTCTATATGTCCATGTGTTCTCACCATTTAACTCCCACTTACAAGTGAGAACATGCAGTATTTGGTTTTCTGTTCCCTTGTTAGTTTGCTAAGGATAGTGGCCTCCAGTTGCATCCATGTCCCTGAAAAGGACATGACATGGTTCTTATTTTTTTAAGCAACTATTTAAAATGGAAATGGGAGGCAAATCCTGCTTAGCCCAGATTTGAGAGGAAAGAGCAAATGAGTAGACCATGCACAGTAAGTAATTTCCAAACGATTCTTTCTCTTCAGCTTGAGATATTTCCATGAGGTGAGAGTCACACATTCTCATATATATTTACACCCAAATTACTGTACCAACATTTAGATCTTTCCCAAGTAACAGTGTGAAACCAGCAGCTCAGAAGTATTTATAACTGAGATGCATGATTGGTGGCACAATAATTGTTTTATAAAATACTACACCTATCATTTTCGACTACTGACTTAAGGTGGATGATCTGTATAAAAAATAAATTATTTGTGTTAAGGAAATGGTGATTAAATATGGGTTTTGTGTGTTAGTCATTAATCTTTCCATTTAAATGCACATTTTCATTTCAATCCCTACCTGAAAATACATCTAATAAGAAACAAATTTGATTTTCTGATTTATTATTTCAGACAAAGCCTTTGGAATATGCATTTTCTTTTCATGGGAAAGAGTGGGTTCTACTTACATTTTTCACATGTATTTTAAAAACTCAGCCAACCAAATATCACTTGCAACTCAAACATGAAAGTTATTTGGTTGGCCAAGAGACATCTAGACGTATGGTTTTGTGTGTTTGAGAGACAGGTGTTGAAGTGGATATCCACTCTCCCTTGGTGATCCCCAAGTCATGGATTACTGGGGATCTTGGAGTTACTGCTGGAGTTTGAAAACCCTGGTGTTCACCAAACATCATCTTAATAGTAGAAAAAGTATACCTTGCTATGTATTTTAATAGTAATTATTAGTATTGCATAGCAGGAGGTATCATATTAAACTCTAAGCTAGGTTCATTCATCTGATCCTCACAGTAGCCCGTTGACGTAGCCATTATTTTTATACTCATTTTATACATAAAAAGGTGAGACCCAGAGAGATTAAGGAACTGGTCTAAGTTTATATGGATGTTAAATTAAGGATAGGTTGACACCAATACCTGTGAATTCACCTGTAGACCATGCAGCCTTTAGAGATTAAATGTTATTTAAAGGCATTTCTGATGAATTGTTTTTCAAAATCAATGTTTAAAAAAATGCGGTCCTCAAGCATGAGAAGGCTAACAGCCCATGCTCTTATTTAATCAGGACCTACAGTTAATCAAGTTGGTTGTTGTCAGCTGAATTCTTCCTAAAACTAGGAAATCAAAAGAGATGGGCAAGGGAGCAACCCAGAGTGTGCAGTTCATTCATGAACTAACTTACTTTTCACTCAGAGAAAATGATACAAGCTTTGGGTCAGGTGCTCAAGTACTCATCAGAAGGTTGAAGAAAAGAGTCAACTACTAACAAGCCACTCTGTGAATATAGTTTTTCTGTTTCTTACAAATGGCCAGGTCAAGATGTCCCAAAGGAAAAAAAAAAATTTAGAAGGTGAAGTAACCAGGAGGCTGAGGTAGGTGGATCACTTGAGGTCAGGAGTTTGAGACCAGCCTGGCCAACATGGTGAACCCTGTCTCTACTAAAAAAATAAAATAAAATAAAAATTAGTGGGGCATGGTGGCAGGCACCTGTAGTCCCAGCTACTCGGGAAGCTGAGGCAGGAGAATCGTTTGAACCCGGGAGGTGGAGGTTGCAGTGAGCCAAGATTGCACCACTGCACTCCAGCCTGGGCGATAGAGTGAGACTCCATCTCAAAAAAAAAAAAAAAAAAAAAATCAAGAAGGTGAAGTACAGATCAAGGTAGAAAATGCAGTTGCCAAGGGGTGCTTCCCTCTTTAGTAATATAGGGGAAAGAAATACTTCTGTAGGCTGCCACCCTGGAAAAAAATGTTAGTACTGGAGTGTCATCTAGCAATGTCCTGTTACGTTACTCAGCTCCTCTTCTATCAAGTCTATTACCAGCTTCACAGGCTTGTGGGAAGGCTAAGTTAGACAACCTCCACCTAGTAAATCCTTTAGTGCAGTAACTGATAGTTGCTCTTGTCACTGCTACCAAATCCCTTCCCCACCCTCACCCCCACCAACAAAGTGGTAAATGCAATGAAGAGAAAGAGGAAAATGCAACTACTTTTTTTTCGTTTTAGGCTACAATGAGACATCTCCTATGGCTCTAAGAAGCTAGGAACATTCTGTGGTCTTTAGGAGAGCCATTTAGTGGCTGCAAAATTGGTCATTATAACAAGAAGAGTCCTGCCTGCTGTGCCTCACCCGTGCTCCAGAAATCACTCTGGTCTCTGACCTCCTCAATCTTCCTTGTTTTTATTTGGTGGTCGGTCCACGCCCTGCCCTGCTCTGAGCATTACTAACCCATAAGTGAGAGCTGGGAGGGGAGTCAGCCTCTAAAAACCCAGATAATTGTAGAGGTTAAAGCAGTTCACGGCATTATAATTAAATGCTGTATTAGGTGTTTTACAATCCTGACACCACCACAGACAGAAAATGTTTAATCAGAACTGAAAGCACCTTGGAATTAATCCATTTTCATGGTGGAAATTGCAGTGAAGGTATGAAATCAGGCCCAGGCGGGAGAACTAGCCCATTTTCCTTGCAGGTTGCATGCTAGTCACTGTCTTTCCTACAGCTGGTTACAACTTTACCACCCAGAACTTTCCATGCTGTGCAACAACTTTTTGTGACTACAGCAAAATCCATTTATCAGTCTTACCTGGAGTCAGGGTTCTCAACACGATTTCACCTATCAGAATTCTGTAAGCCACAACCTGTCTACAAAAACAGCCTAGCATGTGGCCAGGTCAATCTGGAATGAGGCTTATGTCACCCAGTACTGACACTGATGCATCCCCTCTGATCCTCCCAGCAAAGGCACTGAGGATCACCTGTCCCCGCTCCCCCCGGCTAGCACACCTGACTGAACAACAGGAAGAAAGGAGGAGCTGGCCATATTCCAAGGTGTCTGAGCCCTGAGTTACAACTGCTTCCTGCTCTGTGATTCCATCCATAGGGCCCATAGCAAAACACCTGCCACAAAATTGACAGTCCCCAAGTGGTTACTCTTTTACAGGCACCATCATTTTGCTACTGGGCTGGGACAAGTTACTTACCTGCTCAAACATCTTACTTTCTTTATTACAAAAATAACCTTGTGGGACTTAGGTAAGAAACAGAGGTAACAGATATAGGATGCCTAGGACATGGTATGTGCCTGAAATCATGAATGAGCAGCATCGTGCAACAGAGGGTGCTCACAGGTGTCTGCTTGTATTATTGCAACAAATATTTGATAAACTTTGTCCTAGAAACAGAATAAAGATGGTCCTCTGGATTGAATAACTGCATTGGTGTGCTCAGACAAATATATTTGTTGATTTCCAAGCCTCTGAACTTTTGCACAGGCAAACATTACATAATTAATTATATTTAATAAAAGTTAGAAACCTCAAAAGATATATTATTTAAGTCAAACTTTAGTGCTTACTTTAAGAATAGGATGTTTTGTCCTTGGTGGTGACTACCTTGCAGGGAGCCCATTTGGACAGGTTGTACCCATTCTGCAAATAATAGATTTCTGCCTGTCACTGCCCAGCTGATGGACAATGTAAAAATGGTTTCTAGCACCTGTGAATTGCAGAGCTACCTATGCAAACACTTTACCGTCTCCTAATAAGAAGCAATGAGGTCTGCAATGCAATCAGGTCTGGAGGGTAGCCAGGTAATCTATTTGTACAGTGTGTCTGTCCCTGTCTGTGAAGGTGTTTATTTTTAGCTCTCCACTGTTTCTAGCACAATCCCTCCTTTGGAGCCTGACAGCCCATTTGAGGGGCCTTAAACAAGCTGTTGAAAGCAAGAAACTGCTGAAAGTAGGAGGCAGCCGAGCAGCCAAGAAGGTGATTAGAGCAGGATTCACCTTAGGTGTCCGAGGTAGAAAGGTGGATTCAGCTTCGGCTTCGACAGAGTGTCAAGCAAGTTGGTCAACAAACTTTTAAAAGCCAGCCCCAGTGACACTCGCCTGGAGCTTTAAAGAAATAATGCCTCAGAGGACCTTGGAGTGTGAGGGCCCCTGGGTACAAAGGATGGCACTGGGCATGTGACTTCTCACAAATGGCAGCAAGCTAGACTCCTGAGCTCAGACTGCAAATGCCAAGGGCAGAAGCAGGAAAAGAAACCCTGAGTCAGTGACGTTTCCACAGGGCCAGCTGGTTGGTGCCTGTTTGGGCTAATTTAGGGCATCAGGAGGTCTGTGCTTAAGGTCACATAATCGTGATAGTTAGTGTCAGAAGGTGACACAACCCAGACAGTCCCTGGACACCTGCAGGGGACAGAGCTCCAAGGTTATGAAAGTCAGCAATGACAGATCTTGGAGCAAGTTAAGTCCCACAGGGTCAAATTCTTTGCAGCAATGAAGGTAAAAGAGGCTGAGGACATTGCCTTTCTAAGTGGTACCAAGTACACTGAGTGCCCTAGATAAATATTAAATAGCAGTGATGACATCATACCACATCAAGTGTGTCGTTAGAACTCAGTAAGTCTGGTTGAGCCAGCTCAGTGTGACCATCAGCAGAGGGCCTGACCCCAAGGATTTTTAGTGTGGAAGGGGAAAATGGGAAGCAAAACAGCAAATACCAGAGACTGTAAGAGCAGCTGCATCTCTCAGGCCTCCCAGGCCCACAAAAGAGTTCATGACCACAAGCACTGGTCAGCAGGCTCTCTGCCTGGGTGTTTTGATTTACAGCAGACACAAAACATGCAAGTAGTTTCACAGAGTACCCAGGGGAGGCAAAGGAGATGAGAGACCTTCCTCACCAAGGTTTACAATCATATATGGCCCTTTAACTGGGAGGCACTTAAAGCCTTGGAGGCAACGGAGAAGCAAGTGGGGAGTTGACTTCTCAAGAACATCACAAAGGAAGAAATACCCTGCTGGTAGATGTTGCAGAAAGTATTCTCAGCTAATGGTGGGGTATTGAGGAGTTGCAGAAACCGAGCATTGACCTCTGAAAATGGTGGAGCATTTTCCCTGAGAGTTTCTTGGATTCTTCTTTCTGTGCCCAATCTTCAGGTGGTGGGGTATCCATCAAGAGGTGGAATGATTTGTCCAGGTCATGCAGCCAATCTGGCTGAACCCTGTCATATCTCTTAGCTGATGGTGAAATGTTTTGGACCTCTAACTCTAAATAAGTGACATAGCTGAACATCAAGTCACTGAAAGCTAGGGGTCAGTCATGGGAAGAGCATGGACTTTGGAATCAGAGTGAACTTGGACTCAAACAACAACTCCACATTCACTAGCTCTGGGACCTTGGCAGAGTCGTTTAGCCTCTGAGTCTCAGGCTTCATGTGTATAATGTGGAGAAAATACTGCCAGCTTTGTCAGGCTAAGAGAGAATGTGTGTCAAGCACTAGTACAGAATCTGGCAGAGTTGCCATTCAATTAACTGCATTTATCAATCCATGTTAATTGTAATGAAAACCAACAGGGAATTAGAACCAAAATAGCTATCTTTCAGGTGAGAATCTACTGATGAACTGAAACAGAGGAAGAACCTACAATTGTAGACTGTGTTTTAAGGTGCCTAACATCATGGCAACTATTTAAGTATGTATTGTGGATAATTCTCTAGAGTTGTATGTTAAAAGTGAACATCATTATCTCCTAAATATTTACAAGTTAATCCATTACATGAAAGGATAAGAGAAAATAAAAGATTCTAGGCCAACGAAAAGAACTGTGTATGGGTAGGTGTTTTTTTCAACCAAACTGAGAATGTGGATAGGGAAAAATAAATGAGAACAAGAAAGACCATAAAGATACGATACTTCCAGCTCTGAGTAATGCAAATTGGAGAGGAGGACGGATTCCAACAACTGGGATAGATCAGAAGGGAAGAGAAGAATAGAAACCACTTGGCAGAAGATCTGAGAGTCAACAGCTACCACAAAGGTGGAGGTGAGTCTCTGGAGACATCCAGTCTCCACCTGCTGCCTCACAGCGTGATCTTCTGTGAAGTGGGAATCACTGGTGCTACTAGAACAAAGAGCCCATGCGGGCAGCCAAGCAGCATCCATCTGCTCAAGCTGGAAGCAGGAGACATGGGGAACCCACAGGCTATTAAATATAAATAACCCGTATCATCATAAATATTTTATATGGCTGCATACAGAGAAGGTACCATATTTTATACCCTCGCTGTGAATCTAAATATTTTATTGTTGCCAATTTTGCCATTGACCTCAGCTACAGTGAGGTATTTGTGGAGGTTGACATTATTTGGTTATATGACCAATGATCATTCCTGTTACCATGTGACATGATCATCTCTCCCAAGGAAATAATTGGCATCCATTGGCAAACACTGGACACTGATGGGTTTGTTTGCTTTTAAGTGATTCTGAGAGATGCACAAGTATGTGCACATATTAAGGAGAGGGTTTACTTTTAGAATGAAGAAACTTGAGGAAACTTATTAAGGAAGTAGCTTTCTGTGCTTGATTCAAATGAATAAAAGGCAATACATTTCTGAGTGGGAGACTTGAAAAGATTTCTATTTTCTGTAAAATGAGAGTGAATTAATACACAAAATGTGCTATATCCATATGATGGAATAGTATCTTGTGACAAAAAGAAACACAGTACTGATATATGCTACAACATGAATGAGCCTCAAAAACATGCTAAGTGGAAGAAGCCAGACCAAAAATAAGAACATGTATAATTCCATTTATATGGAATGTCCAAAACAGGCAAATCCATAGAGACAGAAAGTCAGTCCCAAAGCAAGAGGGTCTCAACAAGAATCAAAATCCCAACCTTGCCTAATGTCAGAGTGGAAAAGGGGAATAATTAATAATGTGCATTGAGGTTTCTTTCTGGGAGAATAGAAATGTTCTAAAATCAGATTGGGGTAATAGTTGGACAACTCTATAAATATAACAAAAGCTGAAATGTGCACTTAAAATAGATGAATTTTATGGAATATAAGTTATATTTCAAACTGTTAAGGTGGAAAAAGGAGTGTGACTTTGGCTGGATGCTACTGGAAGACCTCTTTGGAAAAAAGGTAGGGATATACGTTTTGAAGCCTCCCAGAAAGGTAATAAAATGGGGGCATGGGGACTGGAAGGCTGAACTGTGGACTCTGTTCCTCATGATTACAGAAGCATCCTTCATCCCCTGACAAAGATGTGACCACAGTTCCCACCAGTTTGCCCTGTTCATATCTGGATACATGTCCTTGTATGTGCTGAGACAGATGCTCCAGCTAAAGGGAGAGTGAGCAAAATAAAACTAGATCAGACCAGTCTCACAGGGTGGGGAGGGGAAGCATTAATAGCACAAAAAGGAAAGAAAACTGGATCACAGGTGGCACAGTCCCAAGGCAAGAGGGTCTCACCAGGAGTCAAAAGTCCAAATTGAGTGTAAGCCAGAGACAGCTGTAATACAAGTAGCTTTGAGTTCTGGTAGCAGCAGAGAGCAAAGGTGTCAGGGGTCACTGCACAGCACAGTAAGACGTGCCGCGCGCTGCATCCTCCTGTCAGTGTGACATCCTGCCAGAAGCTGCAATCCAGCTGATTATTCATAAATAGGATTGGGAAACACACTTGGGTATTTTTCCCCATCTGTCTAATTAAATGGTTAAGTCCCAAAAGGCAGAGACCAAGTTGAGCTCCAGCTTGTGCTCTCAGCATAGTTTTTGGTGCTGGATAAATAGCAAACAGTAGTCTTGGAAGAAAAGACTAGCATTTTCCACAGGGCCTTTGTAGCTGATGTGAAAAGAAGCCCTTTGAGTGGAGTTGCAGAAGTTCCTCATTGTTTACTTATTTCTTAGTAAGAGGCTCACTCTTGTCAATCACATTTTTCATTTGTAGTAAACTAAGCTGACTGAGGATTATAAATGAAATAGTTTCATGTTGGAGTATAACCATGTAAAGCCTCAGATGGGAAGTAGTTCTTGTTAAAACTAAGAAGCAACTGAGGAGTCACTGCCTCACATCAGTTCCTCTAGAAAGGGCTGGCCCAACTCAACCCAACACCTGGAGAGGTGCTGTCCAATAGAACTTTCTGCGATGTGGACAGGCCCTGTGACATAGAAGACATATGTAGCTAGTGGCTGCCATGCTGGACAACACAGCACTATAGGCTTTTTAGTACAGAAGATTCCGCAGCTTTTAGACAACGTGCACTGAAGTTTATTCTTATATAACAGTGACAAATTGACATTAGGTGGCGGGCACCTGTAGTCCCAGCTACTCGGGAGGCTGAGGCAGCAGAATGGCGTGAACCAGGAGGCAGAGCTTGCAGTGAGCTGAGATTGTGCCACTGCACTCCAACCTGGACGACAGAACGAGACTCCATCTCAAATAATAATAATAATAATATCATGTTGATCTGTCAATTCAATAAGTATTTACTGTGGACTTTCTAAGTGCCAGGTCCTGCTCTAAACTACGGAGCTATCTCTGTAAAAAAACAATACAAATAAAAAAAAACTGGCAAGGCCCTTGATTTCAAGAAGTTTATAATCTAATGTGTAGAAATAAACAAGAAATATGAAGCAAATAAAGGCATGGTTATAAATAATAATCAGTGTTTTCAAGGAAGCACAGGGAGTGTTGAGAGGAAGATTGAGCTTCTTTCAAGGCAGAAGTCAGGGAATGTCTACCCAAGGAGGTGGGATGGAGGCTTCAGTTGGAGAAATGGGTGAGAAGGATTGTTTTAGGCAGAGGGAACATCATAGCAAGAAACCCCAGGTGGGAAAGAGCTTAATGTGTTTGAGGAACTAAATTAAGGCCAGTGTGGCTGGAACACAGTGGGTGAAAGGAGAAAGGAATAAGATCATGTTGATAGATTGGGCAGGAGTCACTTGTACTGACTCTATTTCCAGCATATCAGAAGGTCTTGGGAGGATTTCAAGAAGAATGACATCAATCAGATATAATGTGAAAGTTTACTCTGACTGCAAAATAGAGAGTACTTGGAGAGGGGCAAGAGAGAGAGTAGGGACACCAGTTAGGAGGCTGCTATGGTCAAAAAGTGAAAGGCAGCTGGCGATGCTATAATCTAAGACATGAGCTGAGCCATGAAGATGATGGAAGTGGAGTGGATTTGAGAAATGATTCAGGAGGAGTAATAGAACTGAATGATTGATTGGACATTAGAGCAAGAAGATGGAGAACTCAGAAATACTTCTCAGGTTTCCAGGCTGAGAAACTGGTAGACTTTGGCCTCATTGGCACTATTGGGAATGGAATGCAGATCTCTCTTCCCACACTAATTCTGTGTTGACTTTGCACGCCCACAGTTTTTTTCCTGATCATGGAAGGCTGGTGATAACAGGGACTGAACATGACCATCCCATTTAGCACTGATGCATTTCTGTTTCCAGACCTATCACTTTAAAGCATCTTTTACCCCTGAAGCAAGAATGAGCTTGAAAAAAAAATTTATATTAAAAAAATAAAAATAAAATGCCTGTTACATAATGGCTTCATTTAACTCTAAAATCCATCGTGTTATAGAACTAGAAACTTCTAGAGGGTTTGCTTCATTGGTTCCCAATTTTTCAGAAATGTGGGACCCCTCTGTAACAGTGAAGTCTGCCTCTCCGTATCATGGTAATAAAACTGTCTATCTGCTTCATTTAAATTAGATATGGGCTGAAAGAAAGATGCTAAACACATAGCCTCTGTGGAATTAGATTAAATTTTCAATTTAACCTGCTGAGATTATGAAAACAGTCTGACCCACAGGGCTGAGGGAGTTGCAGCAATTACCATCCCGTTAAGAGTTACAAAAACAGTGGAATTTTTGCAAAATCATTGCCCCAGGCTTTATATCACCAGCTTTCGAACTATGTCCCAGAAAGATTAAGTACTTACTTAAATTTAAGGGACTATTTAAAGAAACCACACTCTCCTACTTCTTGACTCCCACTTAGCCTCACTATGCAAGGGTGAAGGGAGAGTCTGCAGCCAGATTGAGTAATATTTTTCTTATCCTGAATCCTGCACAGCCCATCTCCTTTTTCTGTGCCTAATAGAACTCTTACCATGGGTCCGGCAGGGACTGTACCAAGCCCCTTCATGCATTATTTCATTTAATCTTCACAAAAATTTCATGAGATAAGCTTTCTTTTTTTATGTTATTAACAAATGAGGATATGATACTTTAAGATTTAAAGAACAAGCATTTTATTTTTGGTACATATTTATTGATCAAGAACTACATGGTGACAAAAGTGCTATAAATTTTAGTGATTGTAGATGAATTTGTATTTCATTCATTCCAACAATCTCTATCTGCTTGGGAAATTAGTTACCATGTCATTCATTTAATATTTAAACAGTGTGTAGAATGTTATGGGTTTGAGGCTTCTTGCAATTAATTATTATGGCCCCCCGCACCAGGGGTCCTTGGGTCATGATTGACATATTCTGATCAAACCGAAACTACTTGTTCTAGATTAGAAAATTGGACTTTAAAGAGGACAAGTGACTTGGCCAAGGGCACAGAACTTGTTGATAACAGAGTGGAGGCATGCACCTGGTCCTTCCATCTTTCCATTCACAATCTTTGCCACTATAGCTTCTGCCCTTATAAGGTGAAGATACTAGAAAAAAAGGTGATTACATCAGGACTGGTAGGAGAGTTGTAAATGCTATGAAGAGGAGTTGCCTAGAGATTTCTGCAGAGAAGGATCATGAGGCCCAATCTGTACTTACTGGAAAACAGTGCAGTGATTGATTAATAATGTCTACCATGAGTTCATGTTTGGGAGTTAAGTCACATGTGCTATGTATTTGAATGTGACTGGGTCAAGTCTTTGTGGCTTTTAGGTGGCTTTAGGCTGGTTATCCTCATGGCATGGAGCTGTGCTCCATTTTCTTCATGGTTGTCCTGGCCATAAAAGCTTTAAGAAGTCTGGCGTAGTGGCATACAGCTGTAGTCCCAGCTATTTGGGAAGCCGAGGCAAGAGGATGGCTTGAGGGCAGGAGTTCCAGGCTGTAGTGTGCTATGATGGCACCTGTGAATAGCCACTGCTCTCCAGCCTGGGCAACATAGCAAGACCTTGTCTCTAGA
The DNA here is from genome assembly GCF_028858775.2 of Pan troglodytes. Taxonomy (NCBI): domain Eukaryota; kingdom Metazoa; phylum Chordata; class Mammalia; order Primates; family Hominidae; genus Pan; species Pan troglodytes. Next base: position 63,613,509 of record NC_086015.1, read on the forward strand.
AAAATATAATTTTTTTAAATTGGACTATTAAAAAGTCTTTAGAAAAGAGCAACAGAATTCCACTAGCTCTGGGCACTGAAGGAAAATTTCCATCTCCTTTCCATCTTACTCACCAGCCTATGTTATTTTGCTACAATCAGATATTAGTAAAAAAATTCTACGCAGTTAAAAATTGAGCACTGTTGCAGTTCCTAGATGGCTGAATAGGAATAGCTCCAGTCTATAGCTCCCAGCATGAGTGACACAGAAGACGGGTGATTTCTGCATTTCCAACTGAGGTACCGGGTTCATCTCACTGGGGCTTGTTGGACAGTGGGGGCAGGACAGTGGGTGCAGCGCACTGAGCAAGAGCCAAAGCAGGGCGAAGCATCGCCTTACCTGGGAAGTGCAAGGGGTCAGGGAATTCCCTTTCCTAGCCAAGCAAAGTTGTGACAGATGGCACCCAGAAAATCAGGTCACTCCCAACCTAATACTGTGCTTTTCCAGTGGTCTTAGCAAACGGCATACCAGGAGATTATATCCCGTGCATGGCTCAGAGGGTCCCACACCCATGGAGCCTTACTCATTGCTAGCATAGCAGTCTGAGATCAAACTGCAAGGCAGCAGCGAGGCGGGGGGATGGGCGCCCGCCATTGCTGAGGCTTCAGTAGGTAAACAAAGCAGCCAGGAAGCTCGAACTGGGTGGAGCCCGCCACAGCTCAAATGGGCCTGCCTGCCTCTGTAGACTCCACCTCTGCAGGGCATAGCCGAACAGAAGGCAGCAGAAACCTCTGCAGACTTAAATGTCCCTGTCTGACAGCTTTGAAGAGAGTAGTGGTACTCCTAGCATGGAGTCTGAGATCTGAGAACAGACAGACTGCCTCCTCAAGTGGGTCCCTGACCCCCGAGTAGCCTAACTGGGAGGCACCCCCCAGTAGGGACAGACTGACACCTCACATGGCAGGGTACCCCTCTGAGACGAAACCTCCAGAGGAACGATCAGGCAACAACATTTGCTGTTCAGCAATATTCACAGTTCTGCAGTCTCTGCTGCTGATACCCAGGCAAACAGGGTCTGGAGTGGCCCTCCAGCAAACTCCATCAGACCTGCAGCTGAGGGTCCAGACTGTGAGAAGGAAAACTAACAAACAGAAAGGACGTCCACACCAAACCCCATCTGTAGGTCACCATCATCAAAGACCAAAGGTAGATACAACCACAAAGACGGGGAAAAAACAGAACAGAAATACTGAAAATTCTAAAAATCAGAGCACCTCTCCTCCTCCTAAAGAACGCAGCTCCTCACCAGCAACAGAACAAAGCTGGACACAGAATGACTTTGACAAGTTGAGAGAAGGCTTCAGACCATCAACCTTCTCTGAGCTAAAGGAGGAAGTTCGAACCCATGGCAAAGAAGTTAAAAACCTTGAAAAAAGATTAGAAGAATGGCTAACTGGAATAACCAATGCAGAGAAGTCCTTAAAGGACCTGATGGAGCTGAAAACCATGGCACGAGAACTACGTGATGAAAGAACAAGCTTCAGTAGCCAATTCGATCAACTGGAAGAAAGGGTATCAGTGATTGAAGATAAAATGAATGAAATGAAGCGAGAAGAGAAGTTTAGAGAAAAAAGAATAAAAAGAAACAAACAAAGCCTCCAAGAAATATGGGACTATGTGAAAAGATCAAATCTATGTCTGATTGGTGCACCTGAAAGTGACAGGGAGAATGGAACCAAGTTGGAAAACACTCTGCAGGATATTATCCAGGAGAACTTCCCCAATCGAGTAAGGCAGGCCAACATTCAAATTCAGGAAATACAGAGAACACCACAATGATACTCCTCAAGAAGAGCAACTCCAAGACACATAATTGTCAGATTCACCAAAGTTGAAATGAAGGAAAAAATGTTAAGGGCAGCCAGAGAGAAAGGTCAGGTTACCCACAAAGGGAAGCCCATCAGAATAACAGCTGATCTCTCAGCAGAAACTCTACAAGCCAGAAGAGAGTGGGGGCCAATATTCAACATTCTTAAAGACAAGAATTTTCAACCCAGAATTTCATATCCAGCCAAACTAAGCTTCATAAGTGAAGGAGAAATAAAATCCTTTACAGACAAGCAAATGCTGAGAGATTTTGTCACCACCAGGCCTGCCCAACAAGAGCTCCTGAAGGAAGCACTAAACATGGAAAGGAACAACCAGTACCAGCCACTGCATAAACATGCCAAATTTTAAAGACCACTGATGCTAGGAAGAAACTGCATCAACTAACGAGCAAAATAACCAGCTAACATCATAATGACAGGATCAAATTTTCACACATAACAATATTAACCTTAATTGTAAACAGGCTGAATGTTCCAATTAAAAGACACAGACTGGCAAATTGGATAAAGAGTCAAGACCCATCTCATGTGCAGAGACATACATAGGCTCAAAATAAAGGGATGGAGGAAGATCTACCAAGCAAATGGAAAACAAAAAAAGGCAGGGGTTGCAATCCTAGTCCCTGATGAAACAGACTTTAAACCAACAAAGATCAAAAGATACAAAGAAGGCCATTACATAATGGTAAAGGGATCAATTCAACAAGAAGAGCTAACTATCCTAAATATATATGCACCCAATACAGGAGCATGCAGATTCATAAAGCAAGTCCTTAGAGACCTACAAAGAGACTAAGACTCCCACACAATAATAATAATGGGAGACTTTAACACCCCACTGTCAACATTAGACAGATCAACAAGACAGAAAGTTAACAAGGATATCCAGGAATTGAACTCAGCTCTGCACCAAGCAGACCTAATAGACATCTACAGAATTCTCCACCCCAAATCAACAGAATATACATTCTTCTCAGCATCACACCACACCTATTCCAAAATTGACCGCATAGTTGGAATGAAAGCACTCCTCAGCAAATGTAAAAGAATAGAAATTAAAACAGACTGTCTCTCAGACCACAGTGCAATCAAACTAGAACTCAGGGTTAAGAAACTCACTCAAAACCGCTCAACTACATGGAAACTGAACAACCTGCTCCTGAATGACTACTGGGTACATAGTGAAATGAAGGCAGAAATAAAGATGTTCTTTGAAACCAACAAGAACAAAGACACAACATACCAGAATCTCTGGGACACATTTAAAGCAGTGTGTAGAGGGAAATTTATAGCACTAAATGCCCACAAGAGCAAGCAGAAAAGATCTAAAATTGACACCCTAACATCGCAATGAAAAGAACTAGAGATGCAAGAGCAAACACATTCAAAAGCTAGCAGAAGGCAAGAAATAACTAAGATGAGAGCAGAACTGAAGGAGATAGAGACACAAAAAAACCTTCAAAAAATCAATGAATCCAGGAGCTGGTTTTTTGAAAAGATCAACAATTTGATAGACCTCTAGCAAGACTAATAAAGAAGAAAAGAGAGAAGAATCAAAGAGATGCAATAAAAAATGATAAAGGGGATGTCACCACCGATCCCACAGAAATACAAACTACCATCAGAGAATACTATAAACAACTCAATGCAAATAAACTAGAAAATCTAGAAGAAATGGATAAATTCCTGGGCACATACATCCTCCCAAGACTAAACCAGGAAGAAGTTGAATCTCTGAATAGACCAATAACAGCCTCTGAAATTGAGGCAATAATTAATAGCTAACCAACCAAAAAAAGTCCAGGACCAGACAGATTCACAGCCGATTTCTACCAGAGTTACAAGGAGGAGCTGATACTATTCCTTCTGAAACTATTCCAATCAATAGAAAAAGAGGGAATCTTCCCTAACTCATTTTATGAGGCCAACATCATCCTGATACCAAAGCCTGGCAGAGACACAACAAAAAAAGAGAATTTTAGATCAATATCCCTGATGAACATCGATGCAAAAATCCTCAATAAAATACTGGCAAACCGAATCCAGCAACACATCAAAAAGCTTATCCACCATGATCAAGTGGGCTTCATCCCTGGGATGCAAGGCTGGTTCAACATACGCAAATCAATAAACGTAATCCAGCATATAAACAGAACCAATGACAAAAACCACATGATTATCTCAATAGATGCAGAAAAGGCCTTTGACAAAATTCAACAGCCCTTCATGCTAAAAACTCTCAATAAATTAGGTATTGATGGGACATATCTCAAAATAATAAGAGCTATCTATGACCAACCCACAGCCAATATAATACTGAATGGGCAAAAACTGGAAGCATTCCCTTTGAAAACTGTCACAAGACAGGGATGCCCTCTCTCACCACTCCTAGTCAACATAGTGTTGGAACTTCTGGCCGGGGCAGTCAGGAAGGAGAAAGAAATAAAGGGTATTTAATTAGGAAAAGAGGAAGTCAAATTGTCCCTGTTTGCAGATGACATGATTGTATATCTAGAAAACCCCATTATCTCAGCCCAAAATCTCCTTAAGCTGATAAGCAACTTCAGCAAAGTCTCAGGATACAAAATCAATGTGCAAAAATCACAAGCATTCTTATACACCAATAACAGACAAACAGAGAGACAAATCATGAGTGAACTCCCATTCACAATTGCTTCAAAGAGAATAAAATACCTAGGAATCCAACTTACAAGGGATGTGAAGGACCTCTTCAAGGAGAACTACAAACCACTGCTCAACGAAATAAAAGAGGACACAAACAAATGGAAGAACATTCCATTCTCATGGATAGGAAGAATCAATATCATGAAAATGGCCATACTGCCCAAGGTAATTTACAGATTCAATGCCATCCCCATCAAGCTACCAATGACTTCCCTCACAGAAATGGAAAAATCTACTTTAAAGTTCATATGGAATCATAAAAGAGCCCGCATTGCAATCCTGAGCCAAAAGAACAAAGCTGGAGGCATCATGCTACCTGACTTCAAACTGTGCTACAAGGCTGCAGTAACCAAAACAACATGGTACTGGTATCAAAACAGAGATACAGACCAATGGAACAGAACAGAGTCCTCAGAAATAATACCACACATCTACAACTATCTGATCTTTGACAAACCTGACAAAAACAAGCAATGGGGAAAGGATTCCCTATTTAACAAGTGGTGCTGGGATAACTGGCTAGCCATATGTAGAAAGCTGAAACTGGATCCTTTCCTTACACCTTATACAAAAATTAATTCAAGATGGAGTAAAGACTTAAATGTGAGACCTGAAACCATAAAAACCCTAGAAGAAAACCTAGGCAATACCGTTCAGGACCTAGGCATGGGCAAGGACCTCATGTCTAAAACACCAAAAGCAATGGCAACAAAAGCCAAAATTGACAAATGGGATCTAATTAAACTCAAGAGCTTCTACACAGCAAAAGAAACTACCATCAGAGTGAGCAGGCAACCTACAGAATGGGAGAAAATTTTTGCAATCTACTCATCTGACAAAGGACTAACATCCAGAATCTACAAAGAACTCAAACAAATTTACAAGAAAAAAACAATGCCATCAACAAGTGGGCGAAGGATATGAACAGACAGTTCTCAAAATAAGACATTTATGCAGCCAACAGACACATGAAAAAATGCTCATCATCACTGGCCATCAGAGAAATGCAAATCAAAACCACAATGAGATACCATCTCACACCAGTTAGAATGGCAATCATTAAAAAGTCAGGAAACAGCAGGTGCTGGAGAGGATGTGGAGAAATAGGAACACTTTTACAGTGTTGGTGGGACTGTAAACTAGTTGAACCATTGTGGCAGTCAGTGTGGCGATTCCTCAGGGATCTAGAACTAGAAATACCATTTGACCCAGCCATCCCATTACTGGGTATATACCCAAAGGAAAATAAATCATGCTGCTATAAAGACACATGAACATGTATGTTTATTGCAGCACTACTCACAATAGCAAAGACTTGGAACCAAGCCAGATGTCCAACAATGATAGACTGGATTAAGAAAGTGTGGCACATATACACCATGGAATACTATGCAGCCATAAAAAATGATGAGTTCATGTCCTTTGTAGGGACATGGATGAAGCTGGAAAGTATCATTCTCAGCAAACTATCGCAAGGACAAAAAACCAAACGCTGCATGTTCTCACTCATAGGTGGGAAATGAACAACGAGAAAACTTGGTCACAGGAAGGGGAACATCACACACTGAGGCCTGTTGTGGGGTGAGGGGAGGGGAAGGGGGAGGGATAGCATTAGGAGATACACCTAATGTAAATGACGCGTTAATGGGTACAGCACACCAACATGGCACACATACACATGTGTAACAAACCTGCCCATTGTGCACATGTACCCTAGAACTTAAAGTATAATTATATATATATGTAAAAAAATTCTGAGCACTATACAAAAACCTTCCTTGACAAAGAAACAGGTTATGCTGAATTGTGAAAAATTTTGATCGTGATAATTGGGAGTACCCCTTGATATTTTTTTCAAAAATTTAAGTTGAAAAACTAAAAATATAACATTTCAATGTTTCTCTGCTCCCATTTACCTCCAAACTGGCAATTGATTGCCCTTACACCTGAATACACAGCTGGGTCTTGAAGTAGCATTAGGAAAATAGAATTTCCAGTAGAAAGCCTGAGTCTACCCACAGATGGGGTATTGACCAGAAATATAAGGGCAAAGTAATTCCATTACTTTCAGTAGAGTTTAACCTATAATCTTCACCCAAGCATATAGGCACCTCAGAATAAGAGAAAGAACTTATAAAAAAATTGTGTTACCCCCCAAAAAGAGAAAGCCAGCAGCTGGTTTTGGGGAGGGCTAAAATCTGTTTCTGTCAGCACAGGAACTACCATCTTTGAACCGTGAAAGAAATGAAAATCAAGGCGAAAGTTCAGTACTTTTTTCCGATGACCTGGTGTAACGATTAAAATGCTGAATTGCTTTTTTAAAAGGTTTTTCCACTGAAAGAAAGAATGTCAGAGCCTTCCCCCTGACTCAACCTCTGCTCGCTTCTTTCCAAATGACTGTGAAAGAAAATAAAATGGAATATATATTTATATATTTTTTCTTCGTAAACAATTCGATCTCTTTTATCTGAAAGTTATGCCAATGTTTTCATCAGTTCCCTCAGAGATGGCTGTGATTCCACTTTTTCTTTGAACAAAGAATAAATTGAGTTTCTTTGCAGTGAAAAATAGAAGCCTTGCTAAAAGCACTGACTTCAAAATAGTGCTTATTGCACATTTAGAGAAAGCATATTGAAAAAACAGTGCTCGTGCCGCCTTTACCGAGAAGCCCACTTTGGCTTACATTAAGCTGCCGGCATCTTCTGGAAAAAACAAACAAACAAACAAACATAAAACATTGGCGATATGCTAAGCTAGAGACAGTGTTGGTATTTTCCTTTGAAAATACCTCTGTTTCTCATTCATTTTATTGTGCCTCCATTAGCAATTTATTTTTAATTCTGCATTCTATGGAAAAAGCATATTGCTGGAAAACAGGCACATCTTACATGCATATGCCTGACATTTTAAAAAATGAATGTAAAGCACTCCACGCTCAAAATAAACAAGCTGTTTTTCCCTTGCCCCACACAATATTTATGAACCTCCAGGAGATTGCTAATGCATTTACCACCGCCAGCACACTAGTCCTTGCCATGTAACTCCTTTGTTCTTTTGAAAGAACTGTGTCCCTGCCTCCCAGAGTCCCACCCTGACTTCCCAGGATCAGGAGTCACTGGCCATCACGTAGGCGACCTTCTCCTGGTGACCTGTTGGATTCAGAACAGCAATATTTCAAAGTTAACCCAAGAAAATTCTTGAAGCTTGCATATTTCCAATGAACAGTAGTGTTTACTTTTTCGATAGTGTTAATCTGCCTTCTCTATGTTCTGCACATTAAAGAATAGTTAAAATCATCAGGCAGATCTGAGATGAGTCCCTATTCCATTATTCTCTGAAACCCCGGGCAAGAAACGTTTCTGAGTCTTAGCTTTCTCATCCATATTTAAAATTTATACTGAAATTTATATGTATACACACATCTACATTAAAAAGTTATTTGTAGGGATTCATGAGAAAATGCTTGTAGAGTGCTTAGCACAGGGCTGGACTTGCTAATAATTATTATTTGCTAAACCAGTGATTAGATAACATTATTGACATTTATAAATAACTTCACATTTTACAAAGCTGCTATCCTGAACAGCATGTGAAAAGCAATTGGTGTCCACATTAATATTGTTTTTCTTTAAATGTCATTTTAATACTACAGATCAATTACCTGGGCTAGATGTCTTAGCCTATTCCAAAATAGATAGACTGTAACCAATCCTATTTCCTCCAGGGTCCCGACCTACTGGGCGGTCGTGATGTTCTAAAGAAAGATGGCCACTGCTATAAATATTAAGTGCTATGGTTTGAATGACCCTGTAAAATTCATGTTGAAATTTAATTGCCAATGTAACAGTATTTAAGAGGTGATTAGGCCATGAGGGCTCTGCTTTCATTAATGGATTAATGCTGTTGGCACGGAGTGGGTTTCTGATAAAAAGGATGAGTTCAGCCCAATTTCCTTTCTCTGCCTCCTGTGCTTGCTTGCCCTTCTACTGTGTTTTGATACAGTAAGAGAGGCCCCACTAGATGCTCATGCCATGCTGTTGGACTCCACAGCCTCCAAAACTGTGAGAAATCAATGTCTTGTCTTATAAATTACCCAATCTGTGGTACTGTGCTATAGCAGCAGAAAACTAAGACATTAACTTTGGGTTGAGTCTTAGGAACTCAAGCCACTGTAAAAAAAAAAAAAAAAAAAAAAAAAAAAAAAAAAAAAAAATTTTCTTCTAGTAATTAAAACAAAAAAATCTGCTAAGCAAATTTTTTATTTATTTAGCTTGGATTAACTTAAAGTACGTTTTCAAGTTGAGTGCTAGTATTTCTTCAATTCTAGAAAAGTATAAGCCTTATCTTTTTGAAAATTGCTTTCCCCTACATTCTTTTTTGGAGCTTCTGTGAAATATAGATCTGGACTTTTCCATCTGTCCCAGTTGGTCTTCATCTGTATTGCATTCTGAATGTTTTCCTCAAATTCAGTTAGCCAATTTTTTTTAGGTGTATCTGATATGTTGTTCAACATGCTGATTGAGGTCTTACATTTAATGATTGCAGTCATCTCTTAGTATACCCAGGGATTGCTTCCAGGACTCTCTTGTATACCAAATTTCGTGCATACAAAGTTTGCACGTTGGCCCTTTGGAAGCTGCATACACAAAAAGTCAGCCTGCCATATAAGTGGGTTTCTCATCTCACCAACACTGCATTTTCTATCTGCATTGGGTTGCAAAAAATCTGCCTATAACTGGAACTATGCAGTTCAAACTCATGTTGTTCAAGGGTCAACTGTATATAACCTATTCCCAATTATTTGGTTCTCTTAAATTTTTATGATCTTTAAAAAATAATGTCTTGTTCTTTCACTAGGGTTTCTATGATGTCTTTATCTTTGATGCTTTTGAACACATTGATTTTATACTTTCAATTAAACTATTACCTCTAGTTCTTGAGGTACTAATTTTCCTGTTATACAGCTGGTTCTCCCTCATGGTTCTGTGTTTTCCTGGGCAGATCATCTTATATTTTAAAAATTAGGCTTATCATTGGAGATGGGGGATGGGAACTTCTTTGCAAGTTCTTTATGTCCTGGATTATAAAAATATTCTTGTGGACCAGTTAAACACTTGATTCTCCTGCACTTTTCTATATTTATGTTTATGTTCATTTCTCAGCTTGAGATTCTCATTTCATAGGTTAATTTGGACCCTACATCTGATCATGGGATTTAGTCTGTGGGTTTTACTCTTTCTATGTGTAACTATTTCTCCACCTATAACTCCCTTATAGTTTTATATGGTGCAATATTAGGCCAACAGGGTAATTTTTCTAGTCTTTTACTCATAGAAAGAAGAATATTTGAAGGCTCCAGTATTTTTGTTGTGGGCTTACTTCTAACTTCCAGCCTCTCATTATCCAGAAGGTCACCATGGCATCATGTCTATTTAGATTTTGTGGCCCTCTTTGTTTCTAGACATCTAGGGATCCCTTGCAAGCTCTACTATGTATATACTTGTTTTGTTATTTTTACGTTTCACCTTTCTATTCCTTGTGCAACAGGATCATCGGTTCAGTGCACTGAGTTGATCTAAGCATCTTTTCTTAGAGAGCACTTCTCACTACTGTATATCACTTAGGTCTGCCTGCCTATAACTCAGCAAAATTGCCCACTCAAAGCACTGAGACCAGAACCAATTTAATGCCTTGATTACAACTCTGGACCTTTTGGTGAAGCAATGCTTCCCATTTTATTTAATGAGTTGTCTTGAATTCTAGGTTTATTTTGTGGAAAAACCCTAGATGTTTGATCATTTAAAAATACAAAAAGCAATTTCTCACAAGGATGCCTTTTTACCTGAAGGATAAACTGGAAGGCATTTCTTTCTGCAAACCAGCTCCAGATGATCTCAACATCTAAAGGAATTTAAAAAGTTATTTTCCCCCTAATTTAATCAGCATTACAAGCCAGTGATGGTGTTTTCAGCAAAAAATAGATCATCTCACTACTGGCCTAATGTTTTCAGAGAGTATCCTAGGTGATGCATAAATTATGAAATTGTTATGAAAACTTTGACTAGAAGGGCTTAACCCCTTTCTTACTGATGAGGTGATATCCACGCATTTTTATTGTCCTTAAGCTATAGAAATATAATTTGGGCTCTAGAAGTGTTCTGTTGTAACAAAAATGAAATAATCCAAACTTTTTCCCTCTCTTAATAAAAATTCCCCATGACCTGAAATAGTCACATTTCCCTATGGTGGAACTAGCATGAAGGTCAAGAGTTAGAACCTGAGAGATGGTGTGGGAGGGAGTGAGGCAGGTAGAGAAAGAAAGATGGGTTTAGGTCTTTTGTCTAGCTCATAGTACAATACGGCCAGGACTAGGGTAAAGCAAATGAGATCCTTGCCCTGGGCAGGAAATGCAAAGCAAGTCTAGGAACCTTAGTAATTATTATAGTATTTTAAATTAATATTAAAAATATGTTAATTCACTTGATTCAATCATTCCATAATGTATGCATATATCAAAACATTACATTGTGCTTTATAAATGTAATACAATTATTATTTGTCAGTTAAATAGTATTAATAAAAATAAATTTAAAATTAATAAAACAGTATTTTAAAAAATCAAATTGGCAACTGTGAGCCATGGACTGTCACCTGCTTGGGTAAATAAGATTTTATAGGAACCAGGGCTGCATCATGGTGAGGTAAATGAGACAGAGTTGTCCAAATTCAGGGTCAATGAGGTATAACAGTTGTCCCTTATTATCTGCTGGGGATTGGTTCCAGGACCCCCACAGACACCAAAATCCGGTGATGCTCAAATCCCTTACATAAAATGGCATAGTATTTGCAGACAACCTATGCACATTCTTGTATATACTTTAAATCATCTCTAGATTACTTATAATACCTAATAGAATGTAAATTCTATGTAGATAGTGGTTAGATTGTAATTTTTATAATTTTTTTCTTGCTGTTATTGTTTTTTTCTGAGTATGTTCAATGCATGGAGGGCCATCTGTAGTGTCCTTATTTAAAATTTGATATTTTTTTCATCATTGGATTTTTGCATTGCTTTTGATTTTTTAAGTCATTGCCTTAAAAATATCATTTATCTTGACTACCCCCTTAAATTTTGTGCCCAAGAGGAGTGCCTCACTTATGTCACCCTGTTCCTAGCCCTGAGATGGGAAGATATCACAGAGAAATGGTGATGTCTGAGCTGTTACAGTTGCGTATACAAGCATCATAGCAACATTCTGGGATGTATGATCTTCATCAGGGTGTTTAACTCTTGGTTTTCCCACCACGAGATGGGGGCAGTAAAAGTACTTACTTTACAGGGTTATACTGAGGATTAATTGTAGACTGCTCAGCACAATGCCCAGTACATTGGTTCAGTAAGTATCTTAGTCCATTCAGATTGCAATAATAAACTACCATATACCGGGTGGCTAATAAACAACATAAATTTATATTCTTATAGTTCTAGAGGCTGGAAGTCTAAGATCAAGGCACTGGTAGATTCCGTGTCAGGAGAGGACCCACTTCCTTGTTCATAGAGAGCATCGTCTTGCTGTCTTCTTATATGCCAGAAGGGTCAAGGCAGCTTTCTAGGGCCTCTTTTATACAGGGAATAATTCCATTAATGAGGGTTCTTTCTGCATGACCAATCACCTCCCAAAGATCCTACCTCCAAATACCATCACATTGGAGATTAGGTTTCAACATATGAATTGGTAGAGTGGGGCAAACATTTAGTTTATGGCAGTGAGCATAAGTTAGTAGCAGCAATAATAGAAATGAAAGATAAGTTTTTAAAGCTCTAAGCAAAGGCAGATTGATTAGGGCCTTGATTAAGATTTTTTTGTTATAGTAAAATACATATAACGTAAAAGTTATTTTAATGATTTTAAAGTATACAGTTCTGTGATGTAAGTACATTCACATTTTTCTGCAGTCATCACCATCGTCCATCTCTAGAACTTCCAAAAATTTCAAACTCTATCCAGGAAGCTTTTAAAGGACCACTGGAGGTTGTGGAGCAGGAACCTGGCCTAAAGAAGCATGTGGCTAAAATGAATCTGAGAAAAGCATCTAGATGATACAGAGGAAGACAGGAGGCGGGAAACAGGAGGGTCCCACAGTGGTCTGAGTAGGAGGTGGTGGGCTTTGACTAGGAAGGTGACAAAACAGGTAAGGAAGAAGAACAGAAAATGGAACCTCATTAGACAAGAAGGGAAGAATGGAAAGGAATCAAATGGGTGAGGTGATATTTTGAAACAGAATACAATTAACTGAAAAGTTCCATTAGGCATAGAAACAGTAGAGCTGGGGGTCAGACAGCTGCTTCTCTTGCAAAGTGGTCTGCTGCCACCGGCTCCTGCTGGCAGAGCTGATTCTTTAATTTTCGGAAATGTTACGAGCCTACTGTTAAACATTGCCATAATTAAAAATTAAATTAAACTTAAAATTAAATAAATTACATTAGAAACAAAGGTTATAACTGAATACCCATCACTCCTTAATTACTTTACTACATTTCACTATTATCTCTGCTTCTGAAGTTATTTAAATCTATCCTATCTGTATAGTAAAATACCATATAACAGCATGCTACTGCCCATATCTTCTCACTGCCACATTCATTGACATCCTTTTGGTAACCTGAAACTGGCTGAGGTGGGAGTATTTACACCAGGAAATTGGCAAGGGCCTCAAATTAGGGCTTGATTCTTTGTTGTCTATCGCAATGTTGATAATGCACTTAAAAGTGTGTTGCATCTGTAGCTATTATACTAAAACTGTATGTTAAATCAAGGTCGAATGGCTAAGAAATTATAATGAGTTCAGCAAAAAATGAAAGCAGTCTGAGAAAATCAATTGGAACTTAGAGAATATTGTATATTTTGTTATTTATAACTTACATGATATATGTCCTTTTATCAGTAAAATTTGTAATAAACTTATATTTGTATAAATGCATACTTTTGGGGAGTCAATTGTTGAACATTTACTAGCACACCATTGACCATACTTTTCTCTGATAAAGAGATTTATTGTATAATATCTGTTTATATTCCTTCTGAAACTATTCCAGTCAATAGAAAAAGAGGGAATCCTCCCTAACTCATTTTATGAGGCCAGCATCATCCTGATACCAAAGCCTGGCAGAGACACAACAAAAAAAGAGAATTTTAGACCAATATCCCTGATGAACATCGATGCAAAAATCCTCAATAAAATACTGGCAAACCGAATCCAGCAACACATCAAAAAGCTTATCCACCATGATCAAGTGGGCTTCATCCCTGGGATGCAAGGCTGGTTCAACATACACAAATCAATAAATGTAATCCAGCATATAAACAGAACCAATGACAAAAACCACATGATTATCTCAATAGATACAGAAAAGGCCTTTGACAAAATTCAACAGCCCTTCATGCTAAAAACTCTCAATAAATTAGGTATTGATGGGACGTATCTCAAAATAATAAGAGCTATCTATGACCAACCCACAGCCAATATCATACTGAATGGGCAAAAACTGGAAGCATTCCCTTTGAAAACTGGCCCAAGACAGGGATGCCCTCTCTCACCACTCCTATTCAACGTAGTGTTGGAAGTTCTGGCCAGGGCAATCAGGCAGAAGAAAGAAATAAAGGGTATTCATTTAGGAAAAGAGGAAGTCAAATTGTCCCTGTTTGCAGATGACATGATTGTATATCTAGAAAACCCCATTGTCTCAGCCCAAAATCTCCTTAAGCTGATAAGTAACTACAGCAAAGTCTCAGGATACAAGATCAATGTGCAAAAATCACAAGCATTCTTATACACCAATAACAGACAAACAGAGAGACAAATCATGAGTGAACTCCCATTCACAATTGCTTCAAAGAGAATAAAATACCTAGGAATCCAACTTACAAGGGATGTGAAGGACCTCTTCAAGGAGAACTATAAACCACTGCTCAATGAAATAAAAGAGGATACAAACAAATGGAAGAACATTCCATGCTACTGGGTAGGAAGAATCAATATCGTGAAAATGGCCATACTGCCCAAGGTAATTTATAGATTCAATGCCATCCCCATCAAGCTACCAATGACTTTCCTCACAGAATTGGAAAAATCTACTTTAAAGTTCATATGGAACCAAAAAAGAGCCCACATTGCCAAGTCAATCCTAAGCCAAAAGAACAAAGCTGGGGACATCACGCTACCTGACTTCAAACTATACTACAAGGCTACAGTAACCAAAACAGCATGGTACTGGTACCAAAACAGAGATATTGACCAATGGAACAGAACAGAGCCCTCAGCAATAATGCCACATGTCTACAACTATCTGGTGTTTGACAAACCTGACAAAAACCAGCAATGGGGAAAGGATTCCCTATTTAATAAATGGTGCTGGGAAAACTGGCTAGCCATATGTAGAAAGCTGAAACTGGATCCCTTCCTTACACCTTACGCAAAAATTAATTAAAGATGGAGTAAAGACTTAAATGTTAGACCTGAAACCATAAGAACCCTAGAAGAAAACCTAGGCAATACCATTCAGGACATAGGCATGGGCAAGGACTTCATGTCTAAAACACCAAAAGCAATGGCAACAAAAGCCAAAATTGACAAATGGGATCTAATTAAACTCAAGAGCTTCTGCACAGCAAAAGAAACTACCATCAGAGTGAACAGGCAACCTACATAGTGGGAGAAAATTTTTGCAATCTACTTATCTGACAAAGGGCTAATATCCAGAATCTACAAAGAACCCAAACAAATTTACAAGAAAAAACAACCCCATCAACAGGTGGGTGAAGGATATGAACAGACAGTTCTCAAAAGAAGACATTTATGCAGCCAACAGACACATGAAAAAATGCTCATCATCACTGGCCATCAGAGAAATGCAAATCAAAACCACAATGAGATACCATCTCACACCAGTTAGAATGGTGATTATTAAAAAGTCAGGAAACAACAGGTGCTGGAGAGGATGTGGAGAAATAGGAACACTTTTACAGTGTTGGTGGGACTGTAAACTAGTTGAACCATTGTGGAAGTCAGTGTGGTGATTCCTCAGGGATCTAGAACTAGAAATACCATTTGACCCAGCCATCCCATTACTGGGTATATACCCAAAGGATTATAAATCATGCTGCTATAAAGACACATGCACACGCATGTTTATTGTGGCACTATTCACAATAGCAAAGACTTGGAACCAAGCCAAATGTCCAACAATGATAGACTGGATTAAGAAAATGTGGCACATATACACCATGGAATACTATGCAGCTGTAAAAAATGATGAGTTTATGTCCTTTGTAGGGACATGGATGAAGCTGGAAACCATCATTCTCAGCAAACTATCGCAAGGACAAAAAACCAAACACTGCATGTTCTCTCTCATAGGTGGGAATTGAACAATGAGAACACTTGGACACAGGAATGGAAACATCACACACTGGGGCCTGTTGTGGGGTGGGGGGAGAGGGGGAGGGATAGCATTAGGAGATATACCTAATGTAAATGACGAGTTAATGGGTGCAGCACACCAACATGGCACGTGTATACATATGTAACAAACCTGCACGTTGTGCACATATACCCTAAAACTTAAAGTATAATAAAAACAAACAAACGTGTTTATTATTATATCCACCTTAAAGCTGTCTTTGCAAAAGACAAATTGACTCCTTCCCTGGTCAAAATGAAAAACTGGACACCTCCTCTACCTAATAAACACTGTAATGGTTTTTCTGTAGGCAAACCACAGCAATTGATTGAAATTGACAGAAAAATGATTATTTTTCACTGTAATCGCTAGCCATAGTTAACATCTTTTGAGCACCGCTATGTACCAGGCACTATGCAATGTGTTTTATTCATATTTCAATCCTCGCTCCCCTATGCAAAGTAGGTCCTCATGTTATCCCCATTTTATAGATGGAAATATCAAGGTTGTATGATTAGTAAGTGGTAAGGTGGGGATTTGAAGGCGACCTTTCTGATTCTTTCTGATCTCTTCATTGTGATACATTCTCTACTATGTTGTCTCCAACTGTTTATATGGAGGTAAAATCTTTACTTCAAAAAACATCATATATTCCAGGCAATAGTTATTGATCAACTACTACATTCACTGTGCTGTGCTGGGTCATCACAGGAAATTTCTCAGGACAGTCACCTGAGAAGTATACAAAGTGGCCTCTGACTCCCAGGAATCCATTCTGTTTACAAGGGTGCTTATATAATCAAGTGTCCATGTGTCATCACTAGCAAGTCCACTTCCACAGTTGGAAGACTGACTTCCCAAACAAGCTGCACTCAGCTGATCCTGGTTGGCTTCACTTGCTCCAAGGCCCAGACCGTCTTTTCTCAAGTGTCTTATACTCATCCCCTAAATCTCCCTTGAAGAATTCACGTGCTTCTCCTCCCACTCAGTGCTTTCTAAGGGAGTTAAATGATGATGCAGAAATCAAGCAGCAGGTACCTCCAGCCAGGAGGTCCTTACAGGTTGCACAATTACATTTAGTTACAGAACCTTTGAGGAGTCTCCTATCAAAATTTTGTGTTGCCGTGTGTGCTGTCAGCTGATTCACCTGAGATAGGTCCAAAATGAGAAATTTCAAGGGCTGTTGAGCACTGTTGTTTTCCAAGCTGATTAGTACAAAAGCATTCAACATTGGAGTCTTGGAATCCTAGATACATTGGAAGAAATTTTTCAGCACTGGATGGTCCTAAAACTTCCCCTTACCCCAAAATTCCAAGGCAAGTCCAAATTCACAAATACCTCACGAACAAATGGCAGAAACTGGGAGGTGGTCCAAGGATTCTGGTTCTCTCTCCCTATTTTCTCTTTCTTCCTGTCTCCACCTACCAAGATAACTTCCTTGCTTCTGCTTCAAACTAGGCCACTAATTATGAGAGAAGTCAGAAATAGTGTTGATATATGTCTGTGATGTAAACAGAAGCTCAGATGAAGCAAGACAGGAAGGTATGCTAAAGATAGAAAAGAGATCCTTCTGTTCATCAATGGCTGAAAAATAAAGACTCTAGAACATGAAAAAAACATAAATAAGCCAAATAGAAGTAAACATGTATGTATGTGTGTGTAACTAAGCAAGTACACTTATAATAGCATTAATTCCTTTTGTCTCCAGAGAAAAAGAGGGAGGGGTATTTGCAAACAGGAGTGCCCACTATTTAAATGTCCATGTGGGTGTTTGGAATCATGTAAATATAGGCTGATGCTTGTCTTCAAGTGGTCTATAGCCTACATTTCCAAAAATGGAAAGTAAGTTCTGTTTATGCAAAGTCGTAAGATCACCAAAAATGATTGTTTTCCCATTCACCAACATCTTTGTGCCAGGCATGGAGTAAGTGCTCTGAGTACATGATCCCACTCACTCTCCCCATCAACACCTTTAGGAATGTGGTGATCATTTTACATTACAGGATGCTAAGGGTGAGATAGCTCAAGTTGTTTCCCCAATGTTATGTACCTGGCACAAGGCAAGGCTGGGATTTGAGCCCAGGTCTGTCTAATTCTGGGCTCTGGGCACTTAGCCTTTCTGCAAGGGCTGAGAAAAGGGCCTGGAGACCACACAGACCTGGATTCAAATTCAAAGCCCCCTCTGTTGCCTCCTATATTACTGTAGTGTAGTGGTGGTGGTAGTTTACTTTCCCTTCTTGAGCCTCACTTTCCTTCACTGAAATAGAAGCAACCTTGTAGTGTATTGTGACAATGGGAAAGAATGTGAGCAAGGAGCTTAAAACAAGACTTGGGCTGGGCTCAGTGGCTCACTTCTGTAATCCCAGCACTTTGGGAGGCTGAGGCGGGCAGACCACGAGGTCAGGAGTTCGAGACCAGCCTGGACAACATGGTGAAACACCGTCTCTACTAAAAATACAAAAATTAGCAGGGCATGGTGGCACATGCCTGTAGTCCTAGCTACTCAGGAGGGTGAAGCAGGAGAATCACTTGAACCCAGGAGGCGGAGGTTGCAGTGAGCCGAGATCATGCCATTGCACTCCGGCCTGCATGACAGACTGAGACTCTGTCTCAAAAACAAACAAAGAAGGCCTGGCAGATAGCTAACATTCGGTAACTAGCAATTGTGATTCGTGTAACTAATTCTGCTGTGAAATGGTGCCTGATCTTCAATAGGCAAACTTTACGCATAAGTAAAGAGAGAGTTATTTTAAAAAACCCAATTCATCTGACATCCATTTGTTTATTCGTTTGTTTAGCCATTCAACAAATATTCATTAAGCATCCACCCTGGCATGAGATGTTTTCCTTGGTGCTTTATGTGTTGCTTAAAAAAATAAGACGACAATCACCTGAAAACCACACCATGCAGTAGGTGTGATGTCTGAGCCTTCACCATCTCAACTTCTCACACCTTCTTTTGTATTTCAGGCACTGGGCTAGGCTCAAGGATGGACTGAAGGCACTTTCTGCCATGTCAGGGATGAGGGGCTCGTGGTCTGGCCAGAGGCAGCAGGCGGCATTGCAAGGAGTGTGGATAGAATGTTCGAAGGAGAGGGAGAGATTGCATATACACAAGACTGCACCTCGGAGATAACTTTTGAAGGTGTTTCGGGGGTGAGAGGAGGCGTGACAGGCCTAGGGAGCAGTGAGAAACCCCGCTTAGTTGAAGCATCAGGTGCAAGGCAGCTTGGGGGTGGAGTGTCCATTTACCCTTTGGAATACAGTCTTCCTGTTGGCATGGCAACTGCTGCAAAATAAATTCAAGGTGGTACTTCAAATGATGCCTCCGAGACTGTCTAGGAGTCATTTAAATTGCTTGTTTGTTATGTATGAGAATTTGCCTAACCTCCAACCTGCAATTGTAGCTTGGCAATCTTTTGTTTATTGTGCCGATGTGCTTTCTTGCATCATCGTCTTCCTTAAACCTCTTTTTTGGTTTGTTTTTATTTTGCCCATCTAGAAAATATACGCAGGCATTGTGTTGATTTTCCCAGGCTCCCTTGAGATCGTGCAGGCCTTCCATCTCTTCATCTGATGAAAATGCTGCTAGGGTGATGTTTACAATCTCGTTTTTCACCCCAGGATCCCTGCACTCAGCTGTGGTGGGAATCACAGTGTGCTCAGCCAGCCGTGTCCCTTCTTCCCATGGAATTTTTGGAATTTGGGCTGCTCATAGGGGCACAGAAGCACCAGCTACATTGCTCCTTCTATGCTGGGGAATGACAGAGTCAGTGCTCACACTATGAATGTCTCCCAGATGTACACAGCTGCCCTACAGACCGACACCACATCCTTGCCATCCCTGACTGACTCTAAGTACAGAATAAAAAAGAATTCATGAAAAAACAAATAAATAACTTAGGGTGCCTTTTCCCATCTGAGATTCTAAAGCAAACAAACAAAAGTCCTGGCTTCTTAGGTCAGTGGTAGATTTGCCAAAGCAAAATAAATGTCTGAATCTCCTCTTGTTCCTGTTTCTCCTAAGCATGTGTGTGTGTGTGTGTGTGTGTGTGTGTGTGTAAGGAAGACAGAGACAGACAGATGGGGGTTGGGGAGGCTAGATGGAGGGAATGTGGCTTCAGCTTGTGCCAGGAGAGTTTATCTGTCTTCCTTTCTAGGGAAACTGAATATAAAATCCTTAGGCATAAAAAGAATCTTTCATATGTAGACTCCTTGGGAATTCAATTCACACTCTTCTGTACTTTCTTTCTCACTGTTTCTTTTGAACTTGACGGAAAAAAATTCTTATGCTGTTCACTTACCTTGCTCTCAGATAATGAAGAGAGAGAGAGCTAAGGTGCTTAAATGTCAAGGTTTGTAAAATTGGCAAACTGGCCCCACGAGGTTTGTGGTTTGAATGATGGGTCTCCATCAGGTTTGGTGACAACGATAGTGAAGGAGTCAAAGCTGGTAATATAGCAGATGCTTCTTTGGCCCATCCTCTGTTTCAGTCACTGTTCTGAGATCTATGTGTACATTAATTCATTTAATCATCCCAATGACCTTACGAGGTGATGGTGTTATGATTGATGCTATTGTTAAATCACCTTACTTTTTTGCAGATGAGGAAACTAATGTCTGAGAGGTAAGTGTCGTGCCCGAGTTCTCATGGCTAAGAAGCACAAGAGCTTAAATTTGAATCCCTGCAATTCGACTATAGACTGTGGTTCTCAACCAAGGGCAATTTGTTCCCCCACCCCACAAGACATTTGGCCATGTCTGGAGAGATTTTAAATTGTCATGACTTGGAGGGGTACTGCTACTGGCTTCTAGTGGGTAGAGGTGAGGGATGCAGCTCGATCGTGAGCCCCATAATCAAGAATTATCAACCCAAAATGTGACGATTGCCAAGTCTGAGAAGCCCTGCTCTGCAGACAATATGTCTCACAGTTCTGGTGCTGATCAGACAGCACGTTTCTGGGGCTCAATATAGGCGAGCCAGAGATAATGCCCACAGCAAAGGGAATTGTAATTAGGAGAGGACGGTCTTTGGCAGTGTGCATTTGTGAGCAGACACACTCCTGAAAGGACAGGGCTGAGGGTAACTTATGGTTCTGTTTCTCCCTTGGGATGGCAGCATCTGATAATCAGATACAAAACTTGAGAGGAAATTTTTAAGCTGTGACTAGTCTGATTCCCAGCTGGCCAGCTGAGCCACCCTACTTCTGTGTTTTCTGGTGCAAAGAACAAGGTTCTACCAAGTGACCTTAGACTTGGCTTCTGGATGAAATTGGCAGAGAGCTCCTAGCATTTTGCCTGAGCCATCACAGGGGACCTCGGTTTGGAATCTCAGCCACTCATGGCAAAGTTATTTTCATTCCCCTTGCTCTCACCTGCCCCCATGGGAATCCTCCATAGGAGAAATGTTCTAATTGGGCTCATTAGAAAATATAGTTCATGATTTTGCAAGAATCAACCGTAAAAGAAGGGTGACCTTTGAAATCCTTTGCTGGCTCATTTAAAATGCATTGAAGAGGGGAATTTCTTTTAAGCATCATCAATGCAGTTTGGTTTTAAAGTGTTCCAGGAGTCAGGCCCTCTCTCTGGGCTCCCCAAGGACTTACTCCTGCTGACCCAGAAGAGGTTAGCTTTACCATTCCCTCCCAGTTTACTACATTCCACCTAAACTTCCACTGTACTTTTGGAGAATTGCAGTCATGAGACCAGCAGTCTTGGCATCACTTGGGAATTTGCTGATTATCTCAGGTTGTAACTCAGATCTCCTGAATCAGAATCTGTATTTTAACAAGATTCCCAAGTTACTCATATAAACTAATCTATAAAGTTTTGTTTTTTACTCTAAAAGTTGTTCTCTAGGAACTGTGAGTCCAAGTGGATGGCAGATTTCCTCTCTCAGTCTGATTCTGAATTTTTAGAATGTGAACATTCTGTTAGCTGAGCTCCAAGGCACTGTTGCAGCTCAAAAATGTTGTGATGGCCCAGACTTCTGTAACCAAAGAGTTCCCAAACAGTTCTACCAATACACCTAGGCAGAGATGTTTAAGCTGCTCTACCAATGATATTTCATACACTCTCAGTTGACCATCAGGCTCTTTGCCTGACCTGTCCCACTGAGAAAGAAGATTTCCTGTTAACCGCCACTCTCTTTTGGCTGTGACAGGTTGTCACTTATTTGATCTGACTTCTTCCATCAATCAGCAGTTTCTCAGTCCAGTTGCCATGTCTCTCAGGGCATGTGAATTAATCTACTTCTCAGTCCTCTACTTTCATTGGGACTGACATCATCTCAGTATACTCTTAAAAGTGATTCCAAGTTTTTAGGTTGAGGCCCAGTTTCAAAAACCTCATTCCAGGGTTCATGAATGCCTGGATCTATTCATCTGAATGTTCGCACAAGTTTTAAGATCACCATAGTGTGAGGCTTATTCCCCTAAACTCTCTATTTAGCTAGAAGGCAGTAGGCTGTGCCTGTACCTACCAAGCAGGTGGCATTGTCATACAGACCTCAACCAGAAAGGGCTGGTGCCCTGGTTGATCATGGGCTCATCAAAGAGGTGTAAAGTTTCAGAATGAAGGGGGTTACAAAAGCAAATGTCAACAGAGGCCATAAGCAATGGGGCTGGGGCCTATTGCCACAGGACCTGGGAGACTGCTGTGACCACAGGTGAGGGTGGGAGGACAGCAGATGCAGATTCCAGATGGTTTTTCCCAGGAATAAGGGCATGCCCAGGGCCTTTACATGATCTGATCTTTTTCAAACGGAGTCTGAAATCTGGCTTATGACATCTTCCTGTCTTTAAAATATTGGTGATAATTCAATTTCCTTTCTTAAACACACTGAGCAGGCAAAAAGAAAAACATCTGCAGGGCGGAGTTAGACATCAGTCTCCCCAGACTGATGCTCGGGTAGGGACAAATCAGTCCTCATGTCTTGATTGAGCCTCTTCTAGAGCTCCAGCACCTTGTGTTTTTCGAAGTTCAGTTTCTGGATCTGCAGTGGAGAATTGTACAAAATGACCATATGCCGTTCCTAGTCCCTGCCAAGGACAGCCAAAACCCAAATTCTGTAGATGATTCCTGGGAATTTGTCCTTCATCGTGCTTCTGAGGGTGCAGAAGTGTCATTGTTATAAAGCCAGGTGATACGCAAAATACCAAGAGATGTAAAAGCATAACCTCACCTTAGGGCCCGACAATCTACTAAAGAAAATATGATTATTATATATGAAGTGGTACATTTAAAAACCAGCATGATGAGAGTATGTGTGTAGAATCTGGTCCAGGACTGGGGATCACTCAGATCAATCGCCTTAAGCACTAGGCAATGACCAGTTTCCTTGGAATTTTGAAGGGCACTGACCTTTAGCTTGGAGCTCAGCCTTCAAGGACTAGTCTTGAGCTAATTGAATTTCTAAGCACAGGCATATAGATGTGGTTTGAATACTCAAATACCTCAGGTGGCAGGCAGATACATGAGGGAGGGAAGCAGGCCAATGTGAGATGGAGTAAGACGTGGAGTAGGCTGTGGAAAATTGGAACGTTCCTGGCCCTGCTAGAAGGGGCAACTAATTCTCCAGAGAAAAATAATTACTAGAGACCAAAACTAGGTATATTAAACAAAATATAGCTGTGAACTGCTAATTGACAACTATTTAGATTAATTTTATTAGAGGCTCAGAGATAGAGAGCTACATCTGCTTTTGACTTTGCTGCTATTTGAACAGGTCACTTCCACCTTGCAGGTTCTTAGATTCTTCATATGTCAAATGAAAAAATGGCCCAGATGCACAAAGGCTCTAGCACTCTTGTTCTTTCTGTCCTGCAGGGCACTTGTGTTAGGTAGTAGTCCTCCCACTGAGCTTTGGCCAATAAAGAGCACCAATAACAACAGTAGAATAATGACCAGTGTTCACAGAGTTGTTGCAGTGTGCAAGACATTGGGGTGGGTGGTTTTTCTTCAAGAAAATAAGAGCAAGAGAGGAAGACAGGCAGGCAAGAACAAGCATGGTATGTGCACAGACAAAAGGAAGCCAGAGAAACAGAGCTGAGTTTCTCTTTGGTTAATGCTCAATAAAAGTCAATTGTTTTTTTCTAATGATTATTCAATCTTGCAGTTAATGGGCAAAAGTCATTCATATGTTCATTAAACACATTTATTGAATACGTATTATATGCTAGTGATTGGTAACTATTAACTTGTCTCAGACCAATACCCGTAGGCTGACCTTCCAAAAAGAGGCTTGGCCTCTGTGTTTTCTGTTGCTATAACAGAATACCAAAAACTGGGTAATTTAAAAACAATGGATATTTTTTTTTTTTGGCTCATGATTCTGGAGGCTGGGAAGTTCAAGATCAAGGGGTTGCATCTGGTGAGGCCCTTCTTGCTGCATCATATCATGTTGGAAGGGCAAAGAGAGGATGAGAGGCCAAGGGGAACCAAATGCATCCTTTTATAAGGAGCCTGCTTCAGCAGTAACTAACCCACTCCTGTAATAACTAATCTACTCCAGCAATAACTAACCCACTGCAGCAATAACTAACTGACTCCTGCAGTAATGGTATTAATCCATTTATGAGAGCGGAGCCCTCATACCTAATCACCACTTAAAAGTCTGACCTCTCAACATTATGGCTTTGGGGATTAAGTTTCCAACATGTAAAATTTGGGGAACACATTCAAATCACGGCGGCTGCCAGTACTCTATAGAAACTGGCCACTGCCAAGTGCTTTAAGAAGCAATCCTGGGGCCAGGTGTGGTGGCTAACGCCTGTAATCCCAGCACTTTGGGAAGCCAAGGCGGGCAGATCACAAGGTCAGAAGATAGAGACCATCCTGGCTAACATGGCTAACACGGTGAAACCCCGTCTCTACTAAAAATACAAAAAATTAGCCAGGCATGGTGGCGGGTGCCTGTAGTCCCAGCTACTTGGGAGGCTGAGGCAGGAGAATGGCATGAACCCGGGAGGCAGAGGTTGCAGTGAGCCGAGATCACGCCACTGCACTCCAGCCTGGGCGACAGAGAGAGACTCTGTCAAAAAAAAAAAAAAAAAAAAAAAAAAAAAAAGCAATCCTGCTGCATTCCAAGTCTTGGATAGCAACCCTTGCTGCCACTGCCACCACCATTGCCACCCATTATGCCAGGTAAGAGACGGTTTCTTCTTCAAGCAGAAACTATGAAGTGACAAATTCGGTCTCAAGCTTTTCTTATTATAGATCCACAACTGTAAGTCTTGAAACTAAGCTTCCAGATGAGGGAAGGAGCTATAAACCCTGAGCCAGTTGGAGGGATTGGCACTGAGACTCCAACTTACCATATTGCTACTGTATTCTGGCCCCAGGTTATGCCAGGGGAGGGGTTAGTGCTTCCCTAACTATTTGGCTTTAAATGAAAAAACTAATTTTTCTTTTCTCTCTCCATTTTCACACATTTCTCAGCACAACACTTCTGATATCACGTGTGTGTTTTGCAGGGGGTTTGGGGAGCAGGTTCCCCACACACCAGGTAGTTATCCAGTAGACACCAACTACGTGTCCTATAACTCAATTCTGACATTTTCTACTGGGAGATATCATCAGATTCCACAGATTATGGGCTCAGTCCCACAAGACTGTCCCCCACTTCAGATGCCAATAGCAAGTACTAGGTTGTCACCTAAACTTCTGATTGACCAGCTATAAATCAGGGGTTCTCATGACCCCCTCCTTCAGTTCATTTAATTTGTTGGGATGGCTTAGTGAACTCAGGGAAACACTTTACTTGGGTTTACTGGCTTATTAATTAATGACAGAGTAAAGGATATAGATATGAATAGCCAGATTGAGGGGATATATAGGGCAAAGTATATGGGAAGGGGCCTGGAGCTTCCATACCCACTCTGGATAAGCTGCTCTCCAGGAACCTCCACATGCTCAGCTTTCTGTAAGCTCCCTGTTCTTTTGGGTTTCATTGAGACTTTGTTAAGTAGGCATGATTGATCAAACCACTGGCTATTGGTGATCAGCTCAACTTTCAATCCTTTCCCCTCCCCAGAGGTCAGGGTTTGGGGCTGAAAATTCCAACCCTCTAATAACATGGTTGGTTTCCCTAGCAACCAACCCCAATCCTGAGGCTATCCAGGAGCCAACCGAGAGTCATCTCATCAGAACAAAAGATGCTCCTATAACCCAGAAAATTCTAAGGGATTTAGGAGCTCTGTGTTAGATGCTTCCCATCACTCTGAAAATTACAAAAGTGGTCTTAGGATCTCTGCATCAGGAACTGGGGTCAAAGACCCAATACCAGAACAAAAGATTCTCCTGGTATCTCTATATATGAAGGTCTTAGGAGCTGTGTCTTTGGAACTGGGTCAGGAATCAAATACATATTTCTTACTATATCACAAGACCACAGCAGCTTAAAAGCCACATAGCCTGTAAGTCAGGGTCCTCCTACCGGGGTCTGAGCTCTAAATTGCTGTGGCTCTGAGTGCTGCTCCAGAATGCAATGGGCAATGAGTATCTACGTACCTGTTTCTGCTCCCCTGTCCATGAATTTTCCCCAGTGAACACTGCTCAAGCCAGCCTTGTGTATCTGACGTTGACCATCTTGCTTGCATGACTGCCAGGAGCTGGAACCGCAACAGAGAACAAGTCAAAGTCCCTGCCCACCTGAGGTTTACGTTCCAGTGGAGAGACTGAAAATACACAAGTGAGCAAAGAAACATGCAGCAGACTGCAGGTGATTGTAGGGTACGAGAGAGACTGATCAAGGCTGGGAGGAAGAGGCTTTCTAAATACCATGGTCAGGAGAGACCTCCTTGCTGAGGGGGTAAATGAGACCAGAATGAATTTAGGGATGAAAGCCACAGGCACTATGGAGGAAGAGGAATACCGGAGGAGGGGAACAGTGCCTGCAGATATGTGAGAGGCTATCCGTGTGCAGCATATGATGTGTGGTTTCCAACTGGAAATGAGGACTGTGGGTTATTTCTTCATTTCTCAAATACTTTGAACAATTATTGTGTGCAAGGTGCTGGAAACACAGCTATGATAACCCACAGGCCCTGCCCTCAAGGAGGTTACCCTCTGGGTAGGAGTTGATGTATATGTGGGGAGTAGAGGAGTGAGGTAAAGAACTGAAGAGGCAATGACACTGCAAAGTGACCAGTGCTGAGATGGGATAGAGAGGATTGTGGGAACAGGGGATAGCAGGGAGGAGCCACTGAGGAGGCGGGAGCTGCCAGACAGCTTAATTTATCTCGCTCGTGATCAGTATAGCTTCAACAAACAGCAATGTTTTTACTGTTTATTTTCAGTTTATCATAAAGCTTAAACATGTTTTTTTTTTTAAGTTCATGTCCATCCTACATTTGAGGCTTTCAGTTAGCCTTTATTTTTAGATTAAGATGTTATAGTTGATGGTTCTAGTACCTTTCATATGCAAAACAAAATGCTCAATATGAGAGGGAGGGAACTTTTTAATTTTGTGAGACTGAAATTTGAATATCCAAGAGCCACTGCTCCAGCCAAATGTCCTGCCAATTCTGTCCTTATCAAAGGAAGCTTATATTTATTGAGCACTTACTACATACAAGACACTTGCCTAAGTACTTCCATGTGCTTTGTGGATCTTCAAGCTAACCCTGTGAAAAAGGGTAGATTATCATCCCCATTTTATAGATGAGGAAAATGAGGCACAGAGAGGTAAGGAAACTTGCCCGTGGTTATGCAACTAGTAAGTGTCAGAGCTGGGATTTGATAGGGAAATTCCAGAACTCATGTTCTTATCTTCCTCTTCCCCACAAAAGAAACAACCAGCAACTTTTGGAATATTAGAAGTCAAAGCTTTGATTATCATCTATAGCTCTTTTTCTTTCTCCCCTCCCCAGTACTGGCTTTGGAAACTCTTGGATAAAAATTACCCTAGAACCGAAGAGAAGAAGGAACCCATAGATAGGCAAAGATTCTTGGACATTCCCCTGAGAAATAAAAATGCTGTGCCAGCGAGCTCACTGTGCATATTGGCTGCTCCACGGATGCGTCCCAGTTGGGCCAACTTCTGTTCTTGGCTGTTTGAATATATCCTGGCAGCTCAGAGGTGTAATTTCTCCAAATGCCGCATTCCTGCTGAGCCCATGGGATGAATTGTGCAATTTCGGGTGAGCACTTTTTTAAACTCTAGCAGCGCTTGTAGTTTCCTTCCTCCTACTTTCTCTGCAGGCTCCACATGGAAGATTGAGGGCTAAGTGGATGCTGGGGCCAGGGGTACAGAAGGTGGAGTGCTGGGATGGAGAGATGGAGAAAGGCAGGAGAGGGAGAGGAGGGTGGCAGCAGCAGCTGCCCAGGCAAATGCCAGAGCCCCACTTTGAGAATTGAGATCATCTTTAATTTCCTGGAGTGTCCATTCATTCATGCATCCACTTGTAAAAATATTTTTGCATTATTTGCTTTATGCCAGATACAATTTGGGAGTGGGAAACAGAAATACAGGGACAGGTGGAATCTCAGCTGTTAGGAAGGCAAGTCTATCTTATGATGAGCATACATAATGGAGGACAGGGTTAAAACAGTCAAGGAGACCAGGGACATATTCTTGGGGGGCACATTGAATTGAGCAGAAGTATGAAGGCAGAAAGGGGTTGATTCAGTACAGAGGAGAGGAAAGAGTGTCTGAGACTGGGGGCGGGGAGGGGGGCAGCCTATGAAGTTTCTGGGACAGGCAGGAGGGTACCTGAATATATGAAGAATTCAAAAGCAACCAATCTCCTCCCCACTCCATTTATGAGTGCTGACTGTGTGCTGGCCCAGGCTTTAGACTTTATAACCTCATGATAAAGCTTGCCAGGATTTCAGATTTTCAAACAAACAGACAAACAAAAAAACATTTTAAGAAGCTAAATAATTTTTCCACAGCCACACAAGTAGTGCCTAGTGGCATGGAAATTCAAGTCCAGGTTTGTGTGATTCCAAAGAAGGGCTTCTTGACCACCACTTTATATTGTTTTCCTAGAAATCTCTCATCATTTGCAGAGACCTATGTACCCTGTGCATACTTCTGTCCTGGTTCTAACATTGAAAATGTGAGTAGATTGATTTCCTATAGAATAAATAGAAAGTAAAGATAAAAAATAAAGTCACAATATCTAAAACTGTGGAAGTGATGCAGTTGTCCATTGAGGAATAATTGGATAAATTGTGGTGTACACATACAATGGAATATTATTCTGCCTTAAAAAAAATTCTGACACAGGCTACAACATGGATGAACTTTGAGGACATTATGCTGAGTGTAATAAACCAGTCACAAAAAAGATACTTTATGATTCCCTTTATATGATAAATCTAGAATAGACAAATTCATTAAAAGCAGGTGGTTTCCAGGGCTTGCAGGGAGGTGAAGACAGGGAGTTATCTAATGGGTGTAGAGTTTTAGTTTTGCAAGATGAAAGGAGTTCTGGAGATTGGGAGCACAATAATGTGAAAGTGCTGTCACAAACTACATAATAGTGTTGCAGTCAGCAACGAACTGCATATACAAAGGTGATCTCATAAGACTATAATACCATATACCTTTTCTATATTTAGATATGCCGAGATACACAAATGCCGTTGTGTTACAGTTGCCTACAGTATTCAGTATAGCAACATACTGTAGAGGTTTGTAGCCTAGGAGCAGTAGACCATCCCATCTAGCATAGGTGTGTTGTAGGCTATACCATCTAGACTTGTGTAAGTGCACTCTGATGTTCCCACAATGATGATATCCCATAACAACACATTTCTCAGAATATATTCCCATGTTATGACACATGACTGGACTTAAGATAGCTGAACTCCACACTTCAAAATGGTTAATACGATGGGCCAGGCGCAGTGGCTCACACTTGTAATCCCAGCACTTTGGGAAGCCAAGGCAGGTGGATCACTTGAGGCCAGGAGTTCGAGACCAGCCTGGCCAACATGGTGAAACCGCATCTCTGCTAAAAATACAAAAATTAGCTGGGCATAGTGGTACACGCCTGTAGTCCCAGCTACTCAGGAGGCTGAGGCAGGAAAATCACTTGAACCCAGGAAGTGGAGGTTTCAGTGAGCCAAGATCGTGCCACTGAACTCCAGCCTGGGTGACAGAGTGAGACCCTGTCTCCAAAAAAACAAAAACAAGCTAATATGCTGCGTGTCATGTGTATTTTGTAAGTAAAAATGTTTAAGGAAAAAAAGGAAGAAAAGAAATTTTTTAATCATGCATAATTTCATCTGGAAATAACCACTGTTTAAAAAATCAGCATGTAAAAACTTTTAGACATGTTCTATGTAAATGACACATGGGAATCTTTATATGTTTGCACATAATCGGATCACATGATACATACTTTGGTAGCCCATTTATTTTCCCTTAGTATGTCAGAAACTTATTTCTAGGTGAGTAAATACACATTCACATTATTATTAAAGACAATATAGTAGTTCCCATCAATCAATATCCAGGATGTGCACCATGGTTCACAATTATAAACATCATCATAATCAACACACTTAGGCTCAGTACCCTCATCTGATTATTACCTTGGGATGCAGCCCCAAATTGGAATTGCTCTGTTGATTTTTGTCATTTGTGAGCCCCTTAATACTCCCATCAAATGGCCCTTTTTAAAAAGTTGTACCACATTATATTATTTCTAAGAGTTGTCCTTCTGCCTGGACCTTCACCCTTTTGTGTTTGATGTCAGCTTTACAATGTATCAGTGGTATGATCTTGGGCAAAGGGGCCTCATTTGTCCCAGATGAATATGGTGCCTATTCCACAGGCTGAGGAAGGAGTAAATGATGGAATCCTCATACAGGGCTGACAGCATACAGCAGGTGCTCAGTATGCCTTCACTATGCTGTCATTACCTTCTCCTCATTCTCCAGGAATCAGAGCTCCTCAAGAGCAGGAATACCACACCCAGCTCTGGTGCAGCCTGGTATCTGTTGAACCAGTGTGAGCAGATCAGAACAGAGCGAGTGATGTGTGAGTGTTTGTAGAAAGCCTTAGAAAGAGAACTAAGAGAAAAGCTTATTTCCTGGATCCAAGGGAAATGGAAATAAGAAGCATACTGTGAGGACAAATGGACACCTCTGCCTTTCTTGCTTTTACTTCCAGGTGTGTAAGCCTTTCAGTCCTGCTTTTAAATAATTTTTCATTTGCAACAAAAGGTTCCTGGCTGGGCAGGCTGGCAAGCATCCCCAAGCGGGCACAGAGGGTTCATTATTCCCAACTCCCTTATGGGGCCAGCCAGCCTGTGTCACTGCAATAGTGGGACTTTTCTGATCAATCTGAAATAAGGAGCAGGCCCAGCATGGCCATTCATGGGCAAACCCTTTTCCTCTGATAATGAAAGTCAGGATCTGAGCAGACCTGCAGTGTGAGTTCATCTGGGAAAGGCAGCTGGTGGGGTTCACGAGGATCCAGCCAGCTCTTCTAAGGGGCTTTCGCCAGAGGCTCTGAGGATCACGTTGCAGGTGGGGTTGGGGATGTGTGGTGCCTTTTAGTCATCTCTCTCTCTCGAAAGATATTTGATTTCATGGAGCTTCTTTTCATCCAGAAATCATCCTGGAGTTACTGACTCTGAGATACAGACTTGGCAATGGCAGTCAGGAAGGGACTCATCTGTGCTCATTTAATGAGATTTTTTGTTCTACAGAGATCCAGAGACTTCCAGAGGCAGCAATGGTAGGAGGCAGGTTAGGGCTTGAAGAATTTGGGCGGTCAGTACTTTTTAGAAGTTCCAACATTTGATGAATGGGGATACTGAGGTCCAGAGAGAAGGAGCTTGGTGAAGGACAGATGATAATCAGCCTGGATTTTAAGTCTCTCCCTCCCTCCCTTCTTTCCTTCCCTCCTTTCCTTTCTAACTAGCATTTTGGTTCTCGTTGCATGTCAGGCATTGTGCCAGACGCTTTCCTCCATTAGTCCTTCCAACCACCTGTGCAGTAGGTTTTATTATTAGTTCCCTTTCACAGATGAGGAATGTGAGGCTCAGAGAAGCAAAATTACGTGCTCAAGATCTCACAACTAATATATTGTAAAATCATTTTCTTTCTCTCCCTAGAGGTTCTATAGCCTTGATGGCAGGGGAGCAGGTTCTTATTCTCATGAAGAATCCTGAGGAAACAATCCTCTACAAGAAAGCAAAGTCAGCAGCAGGTCAGGAGGTCCTGCTTCATGGGCATCAGCCAGCCGTGGGCAGACCAGCTTGGCTACATAGCATAGTCCTCCTTGCAGCCCCAGCAGGAGTCTAACATATAATTATTGAAGGGCTCATGGGAACCCATAGAGCAGGGAGCAGAGCATGGGATTGAGACCAGGGACTCTGGAATCAAATCAAATCCCAGCTGAGCCACTCTGGAGCAGTATCTTGGCATATGTTTTATAATATCTCTGAATTTCATTTTCTTTATCTCCCAAGGAGAATCATAACAGAACTTAGCTCATAGGTTCATGAGAGAATTTAAATAAAGTGATCAGTACAAAATAACACGCATGGTGGACCTAGAAAGGATTCTACAAGGCCGAGCGCAGTGGCTCACGCCTGTAATCCCAGCACTTTGGGAGGCCGAGGCAGGCGGATCATGGGGTCAAGAAAGCGAGACCATCCTAGCTAACACGGTGAAATCCCATCTCTACCAAAAATAACAAAAAATTAGCCAGGTGTGGTGGTGGACACCTGTAGTCCCAGCTACTCGGGAGGCTGAGGCAGGAGAATGGTGTGAACCTAGGAGGCAGAGCTTGCAGTCAGCCGAGATCATGCCACTGTACTCCAGCCTGGGGGACAGAGCGAGACTCCATCTCAAAAAAAAAAAAAAAAAGGATTCTACAAATAGTAGAATCCTTTTAATAGTATCATCATTATCATCATCATCATCAACAACAACATCATCCCCATAACATCATAAAAGACCATGTGGCAATGAGCCTTTGATATATTATTACCATTAGGAAATCATAGCAGGCTAGGATGACATCTCTGCAATGTTGGTGGCCTTTATTGGTGGCAGACCCTTGTAGCAACAGAGAAGACCTCACAGGAAATTTGTCTTATGTGCTTATTTATCCTTTTCAGCTAGAACAATTTCTGAGTCATTGTAGCTACTTATTAAATATTTTCTGATTAATTGGATGAATGAGCAAATAAATAAACGAAAGAATTAACTCTCTGGCCTGGTTCAAAGGTCATTTTGCTCTAGCAAATACTCTTGGATCAGGAGACGGAAATGACAAACTACTCAAGAACAACCTGAGATTTACATCTGCAAACCCAAATAGTCAAATAATATGAATACTTAATAAATGGTAATCATTGCAATTTGTTGCAAGCTATGCCTATGTATTGATGGTGTACTAAGCACTTAATGTGAATTATCTCACGAGACTCAACACCTGTGAGGTAGGCATTATTATTATCCCCATTTTACAGATGGGGAAAATAAGGTTTGGTGAGGGTAAGCAGCAGTTCAAGATGATGCAGCCAAAGCAGCAGCAGATCCTGGATTGGTTCCTGGGTCTGTCTGATTCCAGGGCCTGTGCTTTAAAGCACTACCCTCTTTAACCTCCCCCGGTCTTCACTGAAGGTCAAATGAAACCCTAAACTCAGCTTCACTCTTTTCAGAGCAGAAGGATAGATTTTGGGAAAGATAACCATGTAATATTGGATATCCATGGACAAATGGAGGGTCAGACAAAGATAACTTTTCAGTCCTCTAATATCTATAGTACCTCCTCCCTGGCCAATTACAGGCCACCCCTGGCATGCCCAGAACACCACTACCTTTGCTGCCTGTACCCGCTCACTTATCAATGTTTGTTCAGTGTCCCATTTCCTCCAATTTCCTCTGTACTCTAGTTCTCCCGAGCAACCAGTTTGAGCTAAGACATCAAAAGTGTGTTTTCCAGACAATTCCTCCAATCTCCGGTGCTCATTGTGAGAAGGAAGACCAGACCTGAGGCCCAGGGCTCCCATCTTCCCACCCCGACTTTTAATGGAAGAGCTCAGCCTCTAACTGACCTTGGTCTACCAGTCTGGTTCCTGCACTAGATTTGAACAAAGGGTTTTTGTGAAGCAAACAAACAAGTAAATAAATAAACTTAACTATTGGCTTAATGTAATCCACAACTTAGTCATTGAAAAATACTTTTTGGGCCGGGCACGGTGGCTCACGCCTGTAATCCCAGCACTTTGGGAGGCCCAGGCGGGCAGATCACGAGGTCAGGAGAACGGAACCATCCTGGCTAACATGGTGAAACCGTGTCTCTACTAAAAAATACAAAAAATTAACTGGGCATGGTGGCGGGTACCTGTAGTCCCAGCTACTTGGGAAGCTGAGGCAGGAGAATGGCATAACCCGGGAGGTGGAGCTTGCAGTGAGCCAAGATCACGCCACTGCACTCCAGCCTGGGCGACAGAGTGAGACTCCATCTCAAAAAAAAAGAAAAAAGAAAAAAGAAAAATACTTTTTGGTGCCTGCTCTATGCTTATTCTCAATATCAGGGATTTCAAGGCAAGGAAAGTCCTTGCCTTCATGGCTGTTATATTCAAGTGGAGAGACAGGAATTAAACTAACAAGTTGACATAGAGATAAATGACAACAATAATGGTATGTGTTAAAGAGAGCTAAAAGCAGGCAATATGTCCTGCATGGTAAAGCTGAATGATGATCTCCAAAAGGATATCTAAGTCCTGACCCCTGGAATCTGTGCATATTACCTTATATGGCAACAAGATGTAATTAAGAATCTTGGAGGAAGGAGATTATCCCAGATTGTACTGGCGGGCCCTAAATGCAATCACATGCATCCTTTCAAGACGGGCAGATCTGGGAGCTCACATTGGCAAGATGGCTAACTACAGTTGCCTGGCATTCATCCTCCCCACAGAAAGGGACCAAAACAATAAATAAACAACTATAGTTTGACTAGAGTGACTGAGGAAGTATGTTGGAGAGCCCTAAAGGAGTGGCAAAATCCTAGTGGAGCATGGACGCCCAAAATAGCACCATAAAAGAAGGAGAAAATCATCTTGCATCTACCACATTGTCTCCCCCACTGGGATCAGCATGGAGACATGGTGGATTTCGTCTTCCAGGGAAAAGATAAGCTGGAGACCTATAGCAGTTCCTATAGCCACTACAGATGCCAGTGGTCTTTGCTATAGGAGCATCCCCCAGTCTTCACGGGCTCTGAATCCAATTAAGAAAGTTGCTAGGAATTCATGCAGCTGCATTTCCCCAGAATAGGAGCCCAGGTCATGCATCACCCCCTACCAGTCCTATGACCTAAGCTGCTACAGCATGGTGCCATCTTGAAACCAGACCCACTGCTACAATGTGTCCTGACCTTGGGGCCAGTACCACTGCTCTCTCCATTCTTGAGGCTCTGCCATCATTTCATCATATTCACACCAGTGCCTACATCACCATGATCCTGGTTATGTGAAGCCTAGGCCCAGTGGAATGACCAAGATCCTGGTGTCTAAACTGATGTAGCACAATTCCCACCAGAAAACTGGCAGATCTGCACAGTGGGGAAGGCACTGAACAACTGGCCATCCTACCCTGCTCATGTGTTCCTGTGCCAAGCCTGACAGCCATCTCAGTGGTGATCCCACCTCCCCAGAGACATTGCTGCACAGCCAGCCTGCCTGCCATGCCTGAACATGCCTGACTTGAAAACCAAACCAGTGCCCTTGCCCTCAGTAAGACCATGCCACTGCCATCACAAACTCCCACAGCCTTTGGCACTGAGGCAATCACAGACATTGCTGATGAAGATTACAGCTGAAGAGACGATGCAAAGACCATGCTACTGAGCCACACAGAACCAAAGCCCATGTTCCATACCCAACTGTCATCAAGAATCTGTCTACAGAGAAAAAGTCTCTCCCTACAAAACTACTCCATCTAATTGTAAAAAGCAAGTTTACCACAAGATGTGCAGACATCAATGTAGGGATAAAAGAAACATGAAAAAGCAAGGAAACATGCCACCTCCAAAGGAACACAATAAATCTCCAGTAGCAGACTCCAGAGAAAATATTTGCAAAATGCTTCATAAGAAACTCAATGATCTTAAGAAAAATCAATGAGATACAAAAGAATATAGATAAATTCAATAAATAAAAATTATGATCTGAATGAGAAATGCAACAAAGAGATATTATAAGAAAGAACCAAACAGAAATCTTGGAGCTGAAGAATTCAGTGAATGAAATAAAAAATACAATTGAGAACTTCAACAAAAGACTAGATCCATCAGAAGAAAGACTTTCTGAACTTAAAGACAGGTCTTTTGAAGCAAACTAGTTAGAGTGGAATAAGGAAATAAGAATAAAAAAATAAAGTATACAGGACTTGTGGGACACTATCAAGCAAACAAATACTTACATTATAAGGGTGTCAGAGGGAGATGGGATCAAGAAAAGCCAAAAACCTATTTAACAAAATAATAGCTGAAAATTTACCAGTCTTGAGAGAGACATGAACATCCAGATCCAGCAGGATCAGAAGTCCTCAATTAAATTCAGTTAAAAAAAAAACTCTCTGAGGCATATTATAATTAATTTATCAAAAGTCAAAGAGAGAATTCTAAAAGCTACAAAAGGAAAGCATCAAGCCACACACAAGGGAATCCCTATTAGATTAACAGCAGCTTTTTCAGCAGAAACTTTGCAGCCCAGGAGAGAACAGGATGATATATTCAAAATGCTGAAAGAGTGTGGCACTGCTGACACTTTGGGATCTCATTTCTGGTCTCTAGAATTGTGAAAGAATAAATTTCTTTGTTTAAGCCACCCATCTTGTGGTAATTTGTTATAGCAGCACCAGAAAACTAATACATATGGCTACTTTAGACTAAACGGTCAGGAAAAGGTTCTCAGATGCAGTAATGCTGAAGCTGATGCATGAATGATAAGAGGGAACCTCCTTATGAAGATCCAGGGGAAGAATACTGCAGGCAGAGGGGACAGACAGTGCAAAGACCCTGAAGCAGGAACAAACTTGGCTTGTCTAAGAAGGAAAATTAGTGTGGTAAGAATATAATGTGAAAGGAAGAGACTTATATGGGAGGTTGAAGTCAAAGGTACAGGAAAGAAAAATACATAAAATTTCAAAAATCCAGGGCAAGGAGTTTAGATTTTATTCTAAGTGTGAAGGGGTTCCATTGCAGGATTTATAGAAGGGGTTGATGTGTACACTGTACATTTTTTTTTTTTTTTTGAGACAAAGTCTCACTCTGTTGCCCAGACTGGAGTGCAGTGGTGCAATCTTGGCTCACTGCAACTTCTGCCTCCTGGATTCAAGTGACTCTCCTGCCTCAGCTTCCTGAGTATCTGGGACTACAGGCACCTGCTACAACACCCAGCTAATTTTTGTATTTTTTGTAGGGACGGGGTTTCATCATGTTGATCAGGCTGATCTCGAACTCCTGACCTCGTGATCCACCCACCTTGGCCTCCCAAAGCACTGAGATTACAGGCATGAGCCACTTTGCCCAGCCTACACTTTACATTTTTAAAAGTTTACTCTGGCAGCTGTATGGAGTTTGGAATGAGAGGGGCAAGAATTCTAGTAGGGAGGTCAGTTAGGATGTTATTATAGGGTCCAGGTAGAAGATGTTCCTGATTTGCACTAATGTAGTGGTTGAAGAGAAAGAGAAGAGACAGTAGATGGATTTGGAAAAGATCATGGAGTAAACTAAATGGGAATTGTTTCTGGATTTGATGTGGTTGTGTGGGTAAGTGAAAGAAAATTTGGCTTGAACCACTGGAAAGATAATAGTGCTTTTCACTGAAATGAGGAAGGCATAAGTTGGGAGAGAAAACCAAGAAGGCTTTTCTTACATTAAGATTGAGATATATATAGACTTCCAAATCTGGGCTTAAGGAGTAAATCTAGATTTGGAGACACAGAATATGAGAGCTATTGACATAGATATTTAAAGTACAGGACTTGGTGAGATCCCTGGGGGGATGGGAGGAATTTATATAGAGAGGCAAAAGGAGCCCAAAGCTTCATCCTGAGGTACCAACACTGCAAAAAGGAAGAACCAGCAGGGGAATCTGAGACAGACAGTGAGAGGAAAATATTGCAAATGTGATGTCTCAGAAGCCAAGAGAAGGAAGGATGCCTAAAGAGGGAGTCATTAACCATATCAAAATAAGTTCTTCTTGCCAGGTAACTTATGTGCATTTTCATTGGGCAGTCAGTGTCTTAGCTCTTGGCCAACAGGTTTCTTCTCAACTGCCATCTCATATCATTGGCAGTGGCCCCCTAGAGTACTCTGATGAAAAGGATCCCTGTGCCTTGCCTGAGCTTGGCAGGAAAGCCAGCTATGATCAGCTGGTGATGGCTGTGTGAAAAGTTGGGCAAGAGTTCTTTGTGTTTTATGATCCTGCATAACCCAATGGAAAGACATGAGTTATGGTCATTTCAGGGGCTTTTGTAGTTTACAAGGAGCTAAACTGTGGCTAGGGCAGCCCATCAAATCAATCCCCAGAGCCAAATCCATCTTCATGTAAGGCCTACCCTGTAGTGGATATGAGATTAGTTGTAGGACTGCTTAAGGAAGAAGTAGATATAAAGAGACAGAGACAAAATGTAGGGGCTATAATTTAAACACCAAAAAGCCATCAAGGTTTTGAAGTCTAACATCTAGATTCAGCTCTCAACTCTGCCACTTACTATGAGGATGTGGATAAGTTCATTCAACTGTCCTTAGTCTCTTTTCTTTACATGCTGAGTGATACTAATGGAATTGTGAAGCAATAAAAACATATGAGGCTAAGACTCCCGGGAACTCTAAAGATCTATTTCTTGAGGGTTCAGGATAACTCTTGGAATCTGTTTCTTGAGGGTCCAGGGTGACACCTTTAATTTAGTTTTCTATGACATAGAAGTCTATACCTCTAAGGCTATAGCATCCTTTTTATAGAGTGTCTGACCCATGATAAGTTATTAATAAATGATCAAATAAACTTGGAGAACAATGATACTGATTTTGTGCTATTGAGACACTGTATAATCAGATTTGTTTAGATGGCAATCCCTTATTAAAGTTTTAACCAGTTACAACAACAAAATGTATGTAACTATTTTTCCATGCTCCCAGCTTTTGAGGAGAATACCATGTGGTCACAGCTTAGCTACTGGATCTCTGTTGGACAGATCAGGGTAATGAGTAGGAAGGCTGAGCTGAAGAAGGTAAGGGAAGGAAAAGTAGATTCCTCTGCACAAGTAAGCATATGAGTCAATCAACTTGGGGATAAAACTATTTAGGAAGGTGGAGGAAGAGGTTAAAGAGAAGAAGAAAGTGAAAGATGTGGTAAGTATGGGCTGAACTCCTTGAAGATAGGAGAGAGAATTGAATAAGTACCATGAAGAAAGGGACCTTGGGAAAAGGGAGATGTGTCTATAAAGCTCTTTAAGGAAATTGCCATTTTTGGGTTGTTTTTTTTTTTTTTTTTTTTTGGTGACAGGGTCTTGCTCTATCACCCAGGCTGGAGTGCAGTGGCATGATCATAACTCACTGTAGCCTCGTACTCCAGGGCTCAAGCCATCCTCTCACCTCAGCCTCTGGAGTAGCTGAGACTACCATGTGGTGGTGCACACACCACCATGCCCAGCTAATTATTATTATTATTATTATCATTATTGTAGAGATAGGGTCTTGCTTTGTTGCCCAAGCTGATCTTGAACTCCTGACCTCAAGCCATCTTCCCACCTTGGCCTCCCAAAGTGTTGGGGTTACAGGCATGAGCCAGGGCGCCTATTCGTACATTGCTATTCAAGACACTTTGGAGAGTGTACATGTGGTTGAATAGCTTTGTGCTTAGGCTAGCCTCAAGGTGGCCCTGTTTTATTTGGGTTACACTGGCAACAAAGCGCCTTCATACTCATCTTCTAATATGACCTCATGTTAACACATCTGTGATAAAACCTTATCAGATTTTTAAATTATTATCCATCCAAAAAAAAAGGAGAGTCTTGACCTGTGTTACTGAGGTTAACAATGAGCAGAGCTGTAAGTAAAATCTAAGTCTTCTGACTCTCAGACTAGTGTGTTTTCTCTTCCTTCCCTCCGTCACTCCCTCCCATTCTTTCTTCCCTTCTCTCTTTCCCTTTCTCTTGCTCCTCCTGCTCTCACCACCCTATTCTCTTTCTCAATATATTGATGTTAGCAATGAACCACAAGCATAAGACATTCCCGAACCGACTTCAAGCTTTTAGTTGAAAAGTTTTTAGTCCCAAAGAGTCCAAAGCAGTGTCTGCCAGGAAACAAGAAGGCCTGTGTGTGGTGTTCAAAAATGTGAAGACCCCAGAGGACTTACATTTTCAGCTTTTAGAGCAAAGGCTCATGAGTAGCAGCCCGTATGGTGGTATATGGATCTCGGCACTTTGCCTCCCGCATGCCAAAGATCCAGACTGCATAGGGATTTGAGAACTCGCCTGGGCAAAGCAGAGTTTTTAATAACTAGGAGACAGGATGCCATCTGACAGGTTTCTGTGCTGCCGCTTCACGTTGGATCACACACACAAGCGTGAGTGAGTAGCCAGCTGAAGTCCCATAGGGCTGCATTCCTACTTGCTTCCTCCTTCCTTGGGCTGCTGAAAGAACCCATTTGTGTATAGTTTGGCTAAGAAAAATCCTGTTGCTTTCCAAGTGATGCTTTGTTTGTTTCTGTTACAAAACATCTGAAAAATCAGCATTTCTCACTCAGCATCGAGCCAAAATTGACTGCTGTCTCTATATAATAAAGCGGCATATTTTGCCTCTATCTTCTAATTGGAAGACAGAAAGTCTCAACAAACAGAACATGTTTATTGATTCAGCTTCATCCCAGAAACTGGACGGCACCACAGGGAACGAGCAGAGAGAAAGACAGAGCGGGCTGACTTCAAATACTTTGCAAATGCTCCTTAGCAGTATTAATGAGCAGGAGACCGTGTGGTATGTTACAACCTCATGTGATGGAGTAAATGAAGGCAGGGCATACTGTTTTGTAATGAAGTGAAGATTCAGTGGTAAGTGGAAGTGCTCATTTCCTGAGTTGCTCATCGTCTTCTCTTGCTGATCTGGAAATATACTCGTTCCCAAAATGCAGAGATAATAAGGCTCTTATGAATGCAGGAACAAGTCTTGTGCACTTGCAGGGGAAAACAGAAATTCTTCAATGCAGTCTCAAAAGAAGCAGTAGAGAGGTAGAATTTAAGGTGGCAAAGCTGGGCAGAAGGCAAGAAGAGACTTGCTCTTGGCCCTTGGCATGGGTCTGAATCACCTCTACTTTTCCTTATCTCATCCTGCTCCCTACTCTCCTCAACCTCTCTGCTCATTGTAGCAAAAAAGGCCTGCAATTGGACGGGCCTGGTCTGCAGGGTCCCTCTGTGGTCCCTTGATCATTTCGCAGCCCAGAAGGAGCTTGCAGAGGTTCAGGAATGTGCTGCTAATGAATACACAGAGCCAACCCTTTGGCAGAACCTACTGCTGTCTTGTCTGGCAACCTGTGGAAAGCGGAGGGCACACCTGCTGCTTGCTTGGATCCTGGCCTTGGGGGCCTGCAGCTCCCCTTGCCTGTTACAGATGCCTTTTTATTTGCTATGCCTGACACTAACGAGTTGTAATTCTTGCCCCCCACGGTAGGTCAGGGGGCTCCTCCAGCTGCAGTGCAATCACTGCAAGATCTGATCCTCACTCTCACCCAGAACACAGGCAACCTTGATCGACCCTGAACTTCAGAGCCATCAGCAAGGGGCTTCTTTTCCTTTCGGAAGCTATCTGTGGTTCCTAACAACAATGGGGAGAGCCAAGAATCCACGGAAATTTGAGAGAAAGAGAAAGAGTAAAAACAACATGAGGCATGGAAAACTTTGATTCTGGCAGATCTAGGCTCCAATCCCAATTCTGCTACTTGCTAGAGGCACCATGGGCAAGTCCACTTAACCTGCCTTAGCCTCGGGTCCTCAGTCCTAAAATGGGGATGATCATGATTCATAACACTGAAGGAAAGCTTAACTCATACAGCCCATAAAAAGCCTTTGGGGACAGAACCGGACATAGATAGACCACATGTTGACATCTGTTCCTTCCATTCACCCCTCACCACCAGTTTTTGATCACTGAGCACTTACTAGGCATTCTATAAATGTCTGAAGAATGAAAAAAATGATTTGCATGAATCAATGAATATGTAATTTAAGGTCACAGAAATGAGGCTAACTGTTGTAATGGA
Source organism: Pan troglodytes (assembly GCF_028858775.2). NCBI lineage: Eukaryota > Metazoa > Chordata > Mammalia > Primates > Hominidae > Pan > Pan troglodytes. The sequence goes on from NC_086015.1 coordinate 63,655,766, forward strand.
TTTAGCACTGAACTAAAAGTTAGATGATCTGGTTTTGAATTCTGTTATTTAGCTGAAGGAACTGCAGAGGATGTTTAATTGTGAAAATATTTGCTTAGCTCTGTTTTGTCTTATTTTTTTCTCATGATGTTTTTCATTAGAGAAAAATATATGTAACAAAATTTACCATTTTAATTTTTTTTTTTTGAGATGGAGTCTCGCTGTGTAGCCAGGCTGGAGTGCAGTGGCACAATCTCGGATCACTGCAGCCTCCACTTCCCAGGTTCAAACAATTCTCCTGCCTCAGCCTCCTGAGTACCTGGGGCTACAGGTGCATGCCACCATGCCCAGCTAATTTTTGTATTTTCAGTAGAGACGGGGTTTCACTATATTGGCTAGGATGGTCTTGATCTCTTCACTTTGTGATCCACCCACCTCTGCCTCCCAAAATGCTGAGATTACAGGTGTGAGCCACCACACACAGCCCATTTTAATCATTTTTAAGCATACAATTCAGTGGTATTAGGTACATTCACAATGTTGTACTACCATCAGCACTTTCTATTTCCAAAACTTTCTCATCCACCCAAATAGAATCTCTGAATCCATTAAGCAATAACTCACCATTTCTTCCTCTCCGCTGTCCCTGATAACCTCTATTTTATTTTATGTCTCTATTAATTTACCATTCTAGATATTTCTTATAAATATCTAGGAGTCATCTAATATTTGTTCTTTTGTGTCTGGTGTATTTCACTTAGCATAATGTTTTCAAGGTTCATCCTTGTTTTAGCATGTTTCAAAACTTTGTTTCTTTTTACACCTGAATAATATTCCTTCGTATAGACATGCCACATTTTGTTTATCCACTCATCTGTTGATGGACTCTTGGGTTGTTTTCACCTTTTGGCAATTGTGTATAATGCTGCAATGCTCATTGGCATACAAATATCTGAGTCCCTACTTTTAGTTATTTTGAATATATACCCAGTAATAAAATGTCTGTTTCATAATGTAATTCTTTGTTTAGCTTTTTGAAGAATCATCAAACTCTTTTCCACAGTGGCTGCACTATTTTACATTCCCACCAGTAATGTACAGTGGTTCCAATTTTTCCACATTCTCCTCAACATCTCTTAATTTTTTTTTAATTTTAGCCACCCTAGTAGGTGTAAAGTGGTATCTTATTGGAGTTTTGATTTGCATTTCCCTAATGAGTAATAATGATGTTATACTATCTGGTGTGTTTATTGGCCATATGTCTATGTTCTTTGAGGAAATACCTGTACAAGTCTTTTGCCCATTTTTTAGTTAGATTGTCTCTTATTGTTGAGTTACAGGAGTTCTTTATCTATTCTGGATGTTAAACTCTTAACCAGGCATTAGACATATGTTCTAATTCAGTTTCCAATTGCACATATTTTTTTCCATTCTATAGGTTGTCTTTTCACTTTATTTAGCTTTATTTTTAATTAAAAGTTACAAACATACATAGATAAGGATGACTTAAAATTATGAATGTGATTCCTTAGTTCAAGTGCCAGAATCAGCTTTGTAACTATTTATCTGTACCCTCCAGTGTAATGTCTACCCCTTGGCATTAAAGGGCAGGAAACTTGTCAGCAAAAGAAGTGTGTGACTTGATAGAATCTTATTTCTGTACTCCACTAGCTTCCAGGGAGCAAGAGGTATTGCTCTTGCAAATATTTTGTTATACTAAGTATTAACCTAAACTGATTAGATCCAGCATTAAACTCACCACAGAGCCATGCAATGTCTTCCAAGGTCTGCCTTATTCCCTTGGTTCAGCAGTGGAAGGAGAGAGTAAAGCGACCCAATTACATAGATTTCTAACATGGCTGAAGACCAAATAACCAGACAGCAGGGAGGATATCCCGACCCCAAAATATGGCCTGTATTTGGACAGAGCTTCATGTTTACTTGAATACATGCTTCAGAATCCCAAGGGAGCATCTCTTAAAATTTGTATAATCTCTGAGTTAACTATCAAGCAGGAATTCTCCCCTCCTCACTTTGATAAGAGGCAATGGGCTCAGCCCCCTCTGGGAAATTTTTAGGGAAGAATAGGGAGACTCAGAAGCCTGGAAGGGGGAGAAAAAGGACATTGGAACAGTTTTTTCCTTGCCAGTACCCCTCATCCCCACTCTTAACCCCTTTGTACCTAGAGAAGAAATGGTCAGAAATGGGAGGAAAAGAAAAACAAGGAATTTTTTAAAAGTCAACTTTATCCATTTTAAGATGATGTAGTCTTACCACCAAAGTAGAAAGCATCCGCACTTCTGAATATCATCAGATCAGCAGGCATGAGAAACAAAGCTGAGGCTTTGAGGTCCCCAATGACAGCCCTGGCAAAAGGAAGGGGTGAGGGCCCATGCTCTAACATGCAGCAGAGAAAAACACCATAACTCAGCACCTTTTTAGCCCAGGCAGGGGCTTTGTGGTGCAAAGGAAAAGACAAATTCTTCTCACCAGGGAGCTTCATAGAAACAGGCCAAGGGCAGTTAGATGTTCCAAAGTCCAAAAGGCAAGTTCAAGAATGTTTCTGTTAAGTGCTAAAAAGGAGGCTCGGCCTAGCATGAGACTCTGGGCCAGCTGCTTCGAGGTGTCTGTAGCTGGAGGAAGCTTCCTACCAGAAAAGGCCAGAGGCCACTTGCGTAAAAAAATATTTATTTCTTATCTGCAGAAACAAAAGAAGAAATTTAAGCACCGGTCTGAGAGTCCAGCTGGTGGTCTACTGGTACCAAAAAAAAAAAAAAAAGAAAGAGAGAGAGAGATAGAAGAGAAAGGAGAATGAGTGAGATGGTGATGGAAGAGAGGCATTGGCTTCCAGCACTCTAGCCAATGGGATGCCAGTCTCTTTGCCAAAATGTGATGCCAGGGGCTGCCTACATGATAGGTTCTGAGTGCCAGATGACAGCAGAAGTAGCATGCTCTAATTTTTGTTTGTTTGTTTCTTACCCCTCTACCTTGTCAGATGCCCATGAAGGGAGCTCTCCCTTAGCCAATAAACAACCAAGACTAATAGAATATCTTTGGCAAAGGTGGTTGGCAGAAGTCACTGCCATCTCAAGCATCAGACTCTAAGCAGGGACCCAGTTTCCTTGTTATACAAGCAAAATGTTGGCAGGCCACATGGTGAAAAAAGACTTGGGAAAAACATATACTTCTTGAGGGAAAAAAATCCCTAGTTGAGCCATATTGTTTATGTTTGGAAGAATCTTTCTATTTGAATTTGGTTTCCAATTGGAAAACATCTGAGATATTGATCTTCCTACCAGAAAAATAGGGATAATGAGAACTGCTCCATGCACACAAGTAACTTGCCAAGGACCAGGGAAAGACACAGTCACTCTGTTCATGTCTGATTGATCTTCCTCTGACATTGGCATCAGGGTCAGAGGGTGGGCAGAGTGTGTAAAGATGTCTGAAGTCATTTATTCTCCAGGCACTGTGTCAGCAGCAAGTCTTTCATGTCTTTCAAGCCCTGATGAGGGCATGGCTCTCTTAGCCAAGTCAGTACATCCTCTTCCCAGTGAAGAGCAACACTTTCCTATATGGCACCTAGAATTAGCCGTGAGGCAACATAGGACTGTGGTTAGTGGCCTAGGCTCTGAAGACAAACTTCTGCGGTGTCTTGAGTTCCTTGTGTCTTGGCAGTGTAGCCCGGTTGTCAATAGTGGAGGCTCAGAGCTAGAGTATCTGGGTTTGAATCCTTCATTTACTGGCTGTGTGAGCATAGACAAAATTGAATTCCTCACTCTAGATGACATGTTTCTTCTCTGAAAGAAAACAAAAAGCATAATAGTACCTGCCTTGAAGGGTAGTTGGAAGCCTCAGATGAGCTACTCCAGGGAAAGTGCTGGGACTGGCATTCTGGCTGCCCGTCTTCTTCCCAGCCTTGCCTTGCTGGGAGACTTGACCTGTCTCCCTGCACTCTGGCTACTCCTACTTTCCTTCAGATTTTGCAACAGGCTGGGATTTCTCCTGCTCAAGCTTTCCTGGGGCTGTTCCCTTCCCCAACCCTCAACTCCACTTTTGCCTTCAGCTCTTAGCTCCCCTGGCATCTGCAGGGAGGTTTTTCATGCCCCCTAAAACAGGACCAGGAACCCCCTAGTACCATGCATTTCCCTTTATGCCTTTTATTACCATCTTAATATTTTAATTTGTCGATGGGTTAGCACATACTAGATGTTAAAATGTAAACTCGCTTCATACCTTTATATCTTCAGCATTTAGTAAATTATACGTATTAGGCTTTTGTGGACTGAACAAACAAATGAATAACTAAATGGAGAAGTGCACCATGCCCTTGAGCTGACTGTCATTTCATGGGCCTTCTGCTTTCCTGCCTAAGAATGAGAATTATATCATCATAAACCTAAGCTTGAGCCTGCTCTGAATTTTTGCAAAGACAAGTGTTAGTAATGATGTTGCTTTAGCATTAGGAACAAGGCACAATTAACAATCTGAGACACAGAGTATGCAGGTGTTTGTGAACCTGCAAGTAACAAAAGGTAGTCTAGGATTTGAAGAGGCAGTGGGGTGGAGTAACTAAGAATGTGGGCTCGTGAGTCAGACTGCCTGGGCTGGAATCAGTTCCAGCCTCACTAGCTGTGTGATCTTGGGTGAAATCTGTGCCTTGACTCTGTCCTTATTTATAAAACCCTTCATAGGGTTATTGTGAAGATAAAACAACATTATGTATACAAAATGCTTTGTGTATAGTAAGTCATCTCCTCCATAAGCACTAGTAATTACTTTTAAAATTCAGATATTATTTTTCAGACATTGTAACCAAATTCTTGGGACACACAGAAAAAATCTTGCTTTTCTGAATTCTGGTCTCCTTTAATATGTCAGGTTCCCAACTCTAAGTGGAAATGTAATCAACAGAGCCATTTAAATTTATATGTGCTCAAGATATCTTGACTGATGTTAATCCAAGCGTTTATGATCACTTAAGGTGTGTTTACATTAGCCACTAGAAAAAATGTAAAGTGCACACAGTACATTTGAAAGGGCAGGCTTTTTTTCAACAGCCGCACAGCAGAGTATGCACATAAAAATTCACCAAGGTGCATGCATGCGGTGCCTCAAGTGCATTGTTGAAATGCATACGCATATTTTCATACAGTGCATTTCCCTCCGGGGGTTGCACAACCATGTCCATATAAATCATAATCTGCCTGGACATTTGGCTAAAGACTGAATGTTTCAAACTATAAAAAAGTATTGTTTTCTTTCTGCCAGTATCAACAGTTCTTCAGTCTATTATCAGCAAAATTATCCTCCATTGCCCCTTCACCACCATCTCTGTTTTCTACAGGGAACATCCTCATTTACCCAATTTTCTAATGATCAGTATGCAGTCCAAAGAGCAGGCTCTTTGCCAGCCTCTGCCCTCCCAGGAATCCCGCCAGCACTGTGCTTGTTTGTAAGTGGAGACTGTAGGGTAGCTGGTGCTGTTCTTGCCGACTAATTGCACCCCAGAATCACCTGTGCCAAAAGAGTGCCTGGACGGCACCTGGGAAGACTAATGTTCATTACAGTTGTGAACATTCCATATTGGCCTGCCATTGGTGGTGCATGATAAGCAAAGTTTTGGATTAATTGCTTCATATGCCACATTTATGTATGGATTTGATGCTGTGGCTTGGGAAGGCCCTTTGATGGAGAAATTACTCAGTGTTTGCAAATCATTTACTCAAAAAATATGTACCATGTGTCAACTATGTCCAGGGACTTTTCTAGGCTCTGATTATATAGTAATGACCAAGTCTGATTTCTGCTCTCAAGGTGCTTACACTCTGAAGGGGGCTGGGAATAATAAATAACTGAAATAAATAAGCCAACAGATAATTTCAAGTTGCATGCTAAGCATTCAAACAAACTGGACCATGCATGGAGAATTACTAAGGCTAGGAGTAACTACATTGGGTGATGAGCCCCATTTGGCAGGAAGAAGCCAGTAATAGAAGAATCTGGAGGAAGAGGGTTCCAAGCAGAAGAGCAAGTTCAAACGCCCTGAAGACAAAAGTCAACTTGGCCCTGTGAGAGAAACCAGGAAGCTACCATAGTGGCTAATGTGTGATGAGCAGGAGGGAGGTCGCTCTGGCTCAGATCATGCAGACCCTCACTGGCCTCATTCAAGACTGGCTTTGACCATAAGGGTAGAGGTCTGAGTCACTGGGTTTTGAAACTTTTAACAGACCGCTCTGGCTGCTATAGTATCCTGACAATGGAAACTCACACTTAGACCCATTTCTTCATCATGGATCCTCTTCTAAAAGAATGACATAAAAATGTGCTTCTTTTCCCCTTATTTTGGAGTATTTGGTGCCCTAATATTACTCAGTCACTATAAAGACCCTGTGCTTATGCTTTCAAAGCTGCTGGGCTTTCCTGGCCTGGCTTTAGAAATATATTTGACTTCCTTTATCATTTGAAAGGCCCCCTGAAGGTGGGGTAAGCCCTCTAATTCCCATGGGAATTTGAGGAGTTTTGAGCAAAGTATCAAGTATAGAAAACTGCTACAAGCAAAGAAAAGAAGATCTACCTAAAATAGATGGTGCCTGCAAAGTCATTTCTTAGCTAGTTCATCCTAGTGGTTCTTAGTAGAAAAGAATCAAACAATTATGGAATTATAATAGGATGGACCCTGATTTTTCTCTTTGGGGCCTGGGGAGAATTGGCCAAGAAGATTAAGCTTCTAAAAACTTTTAAGAACAGTTTCTTATTAGTGTTTTCAGAGATGACCTCCAGACAATGGATTCAGATGTGTAGTCACCAGCAGGCTGTAAAAGTGACTACAGTTGCCTTGCCTGCCCACTCCACCACTGTGCCAGTCACTTAGCAGGTGCTCTATAAACATCAACAAAGACTGGATAAATTTCTACTGAACACCTACTACATTAAGCACTTTGACAGGAAATGGTGGCAAAGTCTTTTGCCTTTGAGTATTTGGGAAGGCAGAATACACCCAACTTCTGCTCAAGGGGTCAGCAGTCCCTGGGAAGTCAATAAAGAGTCTTAGAGAATATAGTCAAAGAAAATAGTAGGAGAGGAGTCCATAGTCAGAACCTAAGGCTAAAATTCAGTCTTATGGCCATGGAGAAATGTTGAGTGATCACAGTGTCTAGGGTGTAACTTCCCAGGAGGTGATAGAGAGCAAATAGAAGAGGAGCTTATTGGAGATGAGGATGTCAGAACCTGAGAAGCAGGGATGCAGATAGATTGCCACATAAAAAGCATTGTCTCGGTTGAAGAGGCAGTCCATGAGTCAGATGCCCACATCTCAGATGGATGGGAAGGAATGACCAGAAGACTAGTACATGGCAGTGACAAGGTCAGCATGGAGTGGGAGGGTGTCATGGTTCTGTGGCACAAGTCTAAAAAGATCACAGCTTTCTAAAGCTTCTTTTGGATTGATCTGTTTGCTAGTCTTTCCACTAGACTATAATCTCCTTGAGAGCAAGGACATTTGTCATACCCACTGTCATATCCTCCATGCCTGAAATGTGGTAGGCATTCAATACATATTGCTGTAATTTAAAAAGGACCCCTTTCTTGGTATTTGTGCATGGAATAACCCTTCTTCATGATTCACATCCTCTTGGTCAACCCTAGCAGTGATGTTTCCCCATTCCTGTGTTTTCTTGTGTGTGTTTATCCCTGTAAGTTCCACTTTCCTCAGCCTTTGCAATTGTTTATTTATTTATTTTTTATCTGGGCTCCAAAGCAGGGGCACCTGGGAGCAGGGATACTATCACAGTTGTCTCTGTAGTCCTTGTGCTGAGCCGACTTACAGGTATTATAGTAGATACCAAGTACCTTTGGTAAAACATAAAATGAAAGATTTATTTTAATGATATCCTGCATGGTTCTCATCTTCTGAATTTGAAAAAAATTAAACTGACTTAAGAGTTTTGCTCCAAGAGAAAGTATGGTGCACCCGTACTAGAAAAGTGCAATTAACATAATGGGTAAAAAGACATTTGATAAGTCACAAGGCACTCTACAAGTGCACAACGTTCTGACTTATTGGTGTTGTCCTTATTTAGAGTGTGACCTGACCAAAGGGCATGCATTACTTGGCTGTTAAGAGACAGGGATCGGGAGGCTAAAGCAGGAGAATGGCGTGAACCCGGGAGGCGGAGCTTGCAGTGAGCCGAGATTGCGCCACAGCGCTCCAGCCTGGGCGACAGAGCAAGACTCCGTCTCAAAAAAAAAAAAAAAAAAAAAAAAAAGACAAGAAAAAAAAAAAAAAAAAAAAAGACAGGGAGATCTGAGGGAGCGTGTAGGAGCAATAAATGCAATGAAAAGATGGTGGTGGCAGTCTTGAGCGGGCTTTGATGAGGACAGGTAGGGAAAGGGGGGCAGGAATGTGAGTGAGGACTGAGCTATCCCCGCTGTTCATTGAGAGTGAATTGAAGGATGTCCTCCAGTAGCAGTTGAAAGCCAGGGCTCATCTTGAGTAAATAAGGTTTTTCAAGGGGCTACCAAGAGGAGAAAGAGCCACTGAGATAAAATCTGACTGGTGTCAGTCTCAGTAAGTTCAACTGCTTGCCACAGAGAGGACATACTCATTCTTTCTCTGCTAGAGTAAACTCTGCTATGTAAACATCCAACTAAGTATATCAGGCAGCCAGAAGTAAGGCCAAGAAATTGTGAAATACCCAGGGTGGAAGGGCCTCTTCACCCTGGAAGCACTGTGATTTCACACTAAAATGACTCCCACACAATTCCCATCCCCATTTTGGGACTGGCAGGTCCAGTTAAGACAGAGCCCAACTGGCTTTTACTGGCTACCTCCAAAATTGTGTACAAAAGCTCAGCAGAGATCATCACAAGCCCATTCTTACTCTTGAAAATATGCCACCTTCCTTCATTTAGTTAAAAAACATGCCCTAAACACCTGGTACTAACCAAACATTGGAACTATAGAGACACTTCCTTGCCCTCAAGGAGGAGATGGGGAGCTAGAGACACCAATAAATCTAACACAGTGTTATGGGGCAGCATCATGCTGTGATCACACCAAATGCTGCTAGTGGGTAAATAGTGTGGGGTATTAGAATGACCACTGCACTCTAGCCTGAGTGACAGGGTAAGACTTTGAAAAAAAAAAGTTGCAAGTGATCATTCACACCAAATGCTGGTGGTTTTGCATTTTGACTCTGGACAGAGTTAGGCCTGGGTTTCACAGCTCACTTCCACACTTAAGCTGGATGATCTCAGGTAATTCAAACACCCGCTTAAAGCCTCAGGTGTGTCCTCTATAAAGTGATGCTAATAACTGCCCTTGTAAGGATTCGGTAAAATAATGAATATGAAAGAATTAGCCCAGTGTCTAGTAATAGTAAATGTTCACTAAATCTATCGCTTCTCTTCCTCCCCATTTTATTACTCCTATTACTGTTCCCATCCCTCCTATAATCACTTGGATCACTCCTGTTATCAGTGCTACTACATAGAGGCAGAAACCAAGTAGAGGAGAGAGATTGGAGGATAGGAAGAGAATTCCTACAAGGCTTTGGGATGAGGAACTAGTAATTTCGGGTCTCAAAGCATGAATGGAGTTTCACTAGGAAGAAAGGAATGTGGAGATCACTCTGGGCAGAATAATCAGTAGAAGCAAAGGCACCACAGTTGGGAATGGCAAAGAATGTCTGGGGACAGTGAGGAGTCTAATGTGGCTGGAGTGAAAGCACATGCCTCTGTTGATGGGGGCTCCTGGAAGCAAACTTGCTCATGAAACCATGACAGTTGAGACTTCTGGAAGCCAAGGGAGGACAATGTATCAAGAAGGTGCAGCCGGGCACGATGGCTCATGCCTATAATCCCAGCACTTTGGGAGGCTGAGGCAGGCAGATCGCTTAAACCCAGGAGTTAGAGACCAGCCTGGGCAACATGGCAAAGCCCATCTCTACAAAATATACAAAAATTAGCCTGGTGTAATGGCATGCACCTGTAGTCCCAGCTACTTGGGAGGCTGAAATGGGAGGATCACCAGAGCCCAGGAGGTCAAGGCTGCAGTGAGCTGTGATCATGCTACTGGACTTCAGCCTGAGTGATAGAGCAAGAGACCTCATCTCAAAACAAATAAAAATAAAAAAATAAGGTGCAAGTTGTCATCCACCCTAAATGCTGCTGCTGGGTAAATGGTGTGGGGTGTCAGAATGACCACAGAATTTAACAATGTGGGAAGGATCAACAATAACTTTGGCTTAGGTAATTTTGATGGATGTCACTTTTTAATTTAATATAGTCTGAAATAAATATGTACATTTGTTACCTTCACAGTCATCATCTCTTTTTCTTTTCACCCCAGGTACACTGACATTTGAAAAATATTTATTTGATTCCATATTCATGCTTGCATTTTAGAATGCCACAGACTGGGCAAGGGCGTGACTTAGGCATGAATGAACTGGTAGCTAGTAAACATCCCCTTTCCCTTCTGACAATTCAGAAAATCTTCCAAAACTCTAATTCATTTATTTCGTTTGCTAATTCATTCATTGATTCATCTATCTTCTCACCTACCCATCCAACCATCCACTTGTTTTTTCATTCATCCTATCATCCAAAATGTATTTATCAGGTATCTTCCCTACACAATATAACCTCCTCAAACTCCTGCCCTGGCACACTCCACACAGGCAAACCTTATTTGAAAAAAATCAGGATCCCTAAGGTTTGATACTTTATAAAATAAATATATCCTCAAAAAGTAACCTGTGAATTGATTTTCCATAAATCGAATCACATTTCAAATGCTCCAGGAAAGCTCGCTACAGGAATCCTGTGACAGATCTTCTGACAAAGTAGAAAGTACTCACATAATGTGAAACATCATTAGTCTTAAATTTACTTATTGATAAATCTAAATATTGGGTCCTCTTCTCTCTGCTTACCCTAGGTATGCCAGATGGCTAGCTATGTTATTAAAATCACCTTAGGAAAAACAATTTCTACAAGAAAAACATCATTCAGATGGGGCTTTGACATTTATGTCATGCATTTTTGAATGGGCCGGCAACACTGGTGTTAGCTTCTTAGAGCAAGCCAATGAGGGAAATGAATATGGCTTTCATAGTTTTATAAACCTGGAAGCCAAAGGCCAAGAGATGCAATTTAGTTCCAGTGGTGCCACCGACAGCATGAATGAACTCTTAATCACAACCTCTGGGTCCTGGCAGCAGCCAGAATCGTATTGCTGCTAGACTGAACATTTGGGTATATGAAACTTAACTCCCTCTGTTTGTAAGGACGGCAGTGTGTGCTGCTAATTGTAACTCAGGAGTTCAAAGTTTAATACTGAAGAAAGAGACTAGCCAAAAGAAGGATCAATTAAAGGATTTTTGAGACATTAAAGAGATTTCTAAAATATTTATTCTGGGCTCAGATGTCAGACCATCACATAAATAAAATATTAATATAGTCTAAAGATAAATGTTGTATTTTGTGTATTTTAGACTTCTCATTGCTGATATGTAGTGGAATGTAATCAGAATTTCCATATGAGAATATTTAGAGGCAAAAACGCTTTGCTGTGCTTCCATGGATACCCACAGAAAAATCATGAGAAAGACAAAGTTACATCCCTAGGAGTCTTTGGAGAATTTATTGTTTGGTTAATAATCACAAAATGGTGTTATCACTTGGACAATAATAGCACATGGCTTATGTATTTTTAAATGTTAGGTATCAAAATATTATACTCCAGGTTTTCTGCCCATTAGGGATAGAAAGCAATCCAGCCTGGGGAAGGACTTGGCATCTTTAATAAATAATTAGGATGCTTCACAGTTAAGTGGCCCTTCATGGTTTATAAAGACTTAGAAGCATATTATTGTATTTAACCCTTATAGCAACCTGTGGTTGGTTAGTTATTACCATTGTCATTTCATAAATAAGTCTAAAGCACATGGAAGCTAGATAATCCACTCAAGGTCACAGAACAATAAGCAGAGAGCTGCCAGGTGAAATGTCCTCTTTCCCAGTATCTAAATGGAGCTAATTTCTGGGAGGTTGGGGAGGGGAGAATGTCACAATGCATTCTTCTTTCTTTCTTTCTTTCTTTCTTTTTTTTTTTTTGTAAGTTATTGAATCTTGTTTGGTCACCCAGGCTGGAGTGCGGTGGTGCAATCATAGCTTACTGCAGCTTTGAACTCCTAGGCTCAAGCAACCCTCCCACCTCAGCATCCAGAATAGCTGAGACTGCAGGGGCCTACCATCAAATCTAGTTAATTTTTAAATTTTTTGTAGAGATGGAGTCTCACTATGTTGCCCAGGCTGGTTCCGCACTCCTGGCCTCAAGCGATCCTCCCACCTCAGCCTCCCAAAGTGTCCGAATTACAGGCATGAGCCACCACGCCTGACCCATTCTGTCTTTTAAAGGCAGTCACATGGGCTGCAGTCCTGGAACTCCAGCCCAACCTGGAATAGCACTTCTTCTGGGAACCACTGAGATCTGTTTGTGCTTTAGAGGGTGAGCGCTACTTCATTTAGACACAGAACCTTTCCACCAAATTTAAAAGTCAATTGGAAAGAGCAAAACTACAGGACTGACAAATCTGGAAATCTGCTGTTGCTTCTCTGAGTATTGAACCTGGTGGTTGAAGCCTTGTCTGCATCCTCTCTTGGCCATTACCTCAACTGTTAGTTGCTTTACTTCATTTGTGTTCATTTACTACTGAAGATAGGAGTGAGCAGTAGATGTGTTTTAAATGAGAATAGAGTGAGGCTGGGTTTTCATTTTTATTTGAAGTCCAAGCCAAGTTTAGAATAGTGAAATTACAATTGACACAGACCTCTTGCCAACTGAAGCAAGCACATTTTTCCCAAATACAAAAAGGCACTAGCTATCTAGAAGGAGCAAGGAAGTACCCTGTACTAGCTGATTGATTGCATTTAAAACATTACTCATAAGAAGATCCTTCTAAATCAAGTATTCACATTACTCATAAGAAGATCCTTCTAAATCAAGTATTCTATCAGAGCATTTAAAATCTGGCTGGGCGTGGTAGCTCACGCCTGTAATCCCAGCACTTTGGCAGGCCAAGGCGGGTGGATCACCTGAGGTCAGGAGTTCGAGACCAGCCTGACCAACATGGTGAAACCCCGTCTCTACTGAAAATACAAAAATTACCTGGGCATGGTGGCAAGTGCCTGTAATCCCAGCTACTTGGGAGGCTGAGGCAGGAGAATCGCTTGAACCTGGGAGGTGGAGGTTGCCATGAACCGAGATGGCACCATTGCATTCCAGCCTGGGCAACAGAGCAAGACTCTATCTCAAAAAATAATAAACAAATTAATTAATTAAAATAAAATAAAATCCAATTCATGACCAGACACAGTGGATCACACCTGTAATCCCAGAGCTTTGGGAGACTAAGGCAGGAGGATTCTTTGAGCAAGGAGTATGAGGCTGCAGTGAGCTAGGACTGTGCCACTGCCTTCTGCCTGGGCAACAGAGCAAGACCTTGTTTCAAGGCAAACAAATACATAAAGAAATAAAATACAATTCAATTTAAAAAGATGAAATTTCCATGCTCTTTAGGAATCTGTTTCACAAAGAGAGGTAAACTTAAAGTGGAGTTATTGTGAGACAGACATAAAAGCTCATATGCAGCATGCATTATTGCTAAGTCACCTCAAAAAGAAAAATAGCTTAAGTAAAGTTTAGTAACTACAAAGCATGTGCATTGAACACCTTGATTATGGAAAAATAATGCATTTAAGAAAAAAGTGGGGGTAGGCACAGTGGCTTAGGCCCGTAATCCCAGCACTTTGGGAAGCTGAGGAAGGAGGATCACTTGAGTTTAGGATTTAGAGACCAGCTTAGGCAACGTGGCAAGACCCCATCTCTACTAAAAATTTTTTTAAAAATTAGCTGGGTGTGGTGGCATGTGTCTATAGTCTCAGCTACTCAAGAGGCTGGGACAGGAGGATCACTTGAACTCAGGAGATGGAGGCTTCAATAAGTGGGGATCGTGCCACTGCACTCCAGCCTGGGTGACAGAATGAGACACTGTCTAAAAAAAAATAAAAAAATAAAATTTGGAGACGTGAAGGGAGTCCTTAAAATCTTTGCAGCATATGGACTTGAGAAGAGTCTAGAACCGTGTCCACTGGTCCTGTAATAGGTAGCTTCTCTACCACATTTCACTCACTTCAAGACAAAAATGAGAAACTTCAAGGGCTATTGAACACGGGCAGGATTTTCACAGCTGCTCAGAGTGACTTAGCACAGGCGTTGTGGGAATCATGATGCATTGGGAAAAGTCTTTGCTCCCAACAGCCTCAGATTCCACCTGCTCAGTGGATGGTAGTGGGCAGCACTGGTGCAGGTGAAAGGCAGTTGGTGAGACCATTAGCAGCCTCTGGGGTCTCATCCTGCAATGGACTTTCCCCTGCCATGGAGTACCATGGGAAGAACTCGGACTTGGAGCCAAAGAGCCAGCTCCTAGTTCCTACCCTGACAGTTCTTTTGCTGTGAGATCATAGCAAGCCATTGAAACTCTCCACTGCATTATCTCTGAAGGGAGAGAAATGGGTTACATCATCCCCAAGGCCTTTGCTGTTTTTCAGATTCTGTGATGCCAAGTGAATTGTGTTAGCGTGTGCAGACATCTGAAAGTGCGTCAGGGGCATCCAGGTATTAGCTTGTGATAGAGTGAAAAAGCAATTAAATAAAAGGCAAAAAATCCACAAACGCATCTCAGTTTAGGGGATGATGTAGGTTCAGGAGGGCCCAGAGAAATTGAAATTCTTTTTCTGTTATTTTAAAAATGTATATTAGTAATACATGAATACATTCTGTTTCTGGCCATGCATAAACATATAAAGCAAACCATGAAAGTTTTCCTTCAACTTTTCCTGCTCCAATTCTCTCCCCCAGAGGTAATCTCTGTCATTATTTTGGGGTACATATTTCCAAGCCCCCTTTTCTGTGCATGTATACCACATATTTAGATATTACATAGGTATCTTATTTTTAACATAAATGGCATCATATAATATGTGCTATTCTGTAACCTGCTTTTTTTCCACCAATAATGTATCTTGGAGATCTTTATTTCAGTGTGTATAGGTCCGCTACATTCTTTTGAACAGACTTCATAGAATGAATGTACCACGATTCATTCAAGCATTCTTCTAAATGATAAGCATTTAAGCTGGTTCCAGTTTTTCACTATTATAATGTTGCTATGAATGCCCGTAGGATCCCATTTATATCCACCTGTGCAAGTGTTTCCAAAGATAAGAGTCCAAGAAAAAGGACTGCTGAGTCAAAAGCCCTGTCCACTTTTAATTTTGACAAATACTGCTAAATTAACTTTTATGAAAGCTCCATCCATTTATGCTCTCACCAACTGTATATTCAAAGGCCATAATAACCAATAGACTGCTATCAATGTTTTAAACATTTTTTGCTAATCTTGTTTTAATTTACAATTTCCCAACTTCTAAAGAGCTTGAGATCTCTTCAAATATTTACTGGACTTTTGCATTCTTTTCTGTGCAAATCTGTTTAAATTCTCTTCAATATTTTGAATACTTCATTTGTCTATTCCTTATTGATTCATGAGAACACTATATATATCCTGGATATTAATGCTGTCCTTTGTCTTTTGAATAGCTTACATAAATTTTTCTCAGTTTTATTTTTTTTAACTTCATGACATATTTTGTTATATAGAAATCTTTAATCTTTATATATTTCTTTTTTCAGTTTTTGCTTAGAACAAGATTCTTTTTCAATGATAGTTCTCAACTTTTGATTCTATAATATTAGAAGGTAAGCTTATATATGCTGATGTATATATTATTTTGGTGTCAAAATTGTTTTCAAAGATAATTGAACAAATATGCATTATTATCGATCTTCTCTGTTGATTTCCTATCAGTGAAAATTTACTGTTCTTTGCATCCCTTTCTTCTAATTCCTCTATGGGACACTCCTGATGGTTTAGCTACTCTAGCACAGAGCAAGCCAGTGTACAGATGAACCAACCTGTCAGTGGTTAAAAGAGTTTCTCTTGTTTATTCCTCAGCAGTGATGGCAGCTCCTGACCTCCAAGCAATGAGTCTGGTTCTCTGACCTTTTGTTTTCATAGGTAGAACACACACACTTTCATCTTGCCAAAGACTGTTTTCTCCCTTCCTTCCTCCCATTCATCCATCCTACCTTCCTTCTCTTCCTTTCTTTTGGATTTTTCCCTTCCCTTGTTTGCCTTCTTTTCTCTCTCTCGTGTACACGTTTACTGAGCATCCACAGCATGTTAGGAGCTGTCCCAAATGCTCTGGGGACACAACAATGAACAGAGCAGCCAAGCCCCCACTTCCATGCAGCTCATATTCCATATTCATGCTGTTCATTTCAACAGACTCTGCAGAGCTCACACTTACATACAACCCAGGGGCAGTAAAGGGCATGGATTTGAGAATTGGGAGACATAGATATAGATCCTAGCTCTTCCTCTTATCTATGTGACTTGGTCAACTTTCTTCATCTCTTCCTGAGTCTCAGTTTCCTCCTCTATAAAATAGATTAATTGCATCTACCACATAAGATTGCCATAAGGATTGACTGGATAAAGTGTATCAAGAATTTAACTCCATGCTAAAATTTAATAAATACAATTAGTAAGTGGCAGGGACTGCTCATATTATTTCCCTGTATCCTCACAAGCAATCTGCAGCTGGTGGCTGATTGAAAATGATTGACTCCCATTTTGCAGATAAAGGAACTAAGGCTTGGTGCAATTGCAGCCACGAGACCAGGCCTCCCAGGTCCTGGGGAGAGAGCTGTGATTGCCTTTTCTGGTTTGCCCAGACCAAACTTGGAGTTCTGTTGTATCTGTGCACCACCTGTGCTTCTGTGTACTCAGTACTTTCTTTAAGTTGACTTATCTTTAAACTTTAATATGAGTAAATAACCATAATATCTGTGTAAAATATGATTTTGAAATACTGGTTATGGTTTACCTCATACACATCAAAAGAAATACTCAACTGTGAACATTTTAGAACAGGAACATGAGCCCCACCTAGAAACATCTCGTGTGATAATGATGATCTCTGGGCTGCATGTGGAGAAAGACGTCTCTGAACCACTCAGCCCTTATACTATATAATGATGTCTCAAGATCCACACCTAAACCAAAATGCCATGACTGGGGTGGAATTTCTTTTAGCTCATGAAGAACTGATGCTTCAGTCCTGCAGTTTCAGTGGAAGCAGCCTATTGGCCATCCCAACTCCAATTTTGTGAAGTGGCAGGGCAACCCGAGTTATCCAGTGGTCCCTGACATCAATAAATACAATGAAGCTAGTTCAGTTTAATTTAAATTGCAGTTTACACATAAATATCTCGACCAAGTATGAAAGAGAAAGAAGCTGCGTGTAGACTCAAATAGGGTTGGCACTGAGAACCCCTGGAACTATTGGCGTCATTGGTTGTAGCCAATGAGTCTGAAGGAATTAGTGCTGGTCAGGCCACAGTGGGAATATTTTGTCCAGTTCTAAATAGCACAGTCATAGGGACACTGCTCTCCTTAGGAGATGAGAGGGGAGTAATGAATGTGGCTAAGGAAGGGGAGGAAAAAAAACCTGTGTCCTGTGAGGCAGGGGTGTCCAATCTTTTGGCTTCCCTAGGCCACATTGGAAGAATTGTTTTGAGCCACACATAAAGTACACTAACATTGATGATAGCTGATGAGCTAAAAAAAAAATGGCAATAAGAATCTCATAATCTTTTAAGAAAGTTTACAAATTTGTGTTGGGCCACATTCAAAGCTGCCCTGGGGCTGCATGCAGCCTGTGGGCTGCAGGTTGGACAAGCTTGCTGTGAGGAATGCCTTGAGGGAATATTGGAAGGGGTCTTAGACCTGATACTCTGGGATGTTCCAGGTGGCCGGCAAGGACTTAATTCAGCTCTCAATTAGGGGTGGTTAGAAGCAGGGCTCCTCTTTCTTCCCACAGCACTCTGGGCTTCCCTCTATCACTGTATTTTCCATGCTCGATTACATCTCCTAAAGTGCTTATTCATATTTTTCAATGACTATTTATTGAGGACCTACTGTGTGCTATTCCTCATGTTATGCTCTAGAAATACAGAGGTAAACAGGAAAAAAGGAGACATGGTCCCTGTGGACTGTAAAGAAGATGGTCTAGTAGGCCTTCTAGTATGCCTCATCCATAGTGAATAGATCACTATTATATAACATATGGTATATAATTTCCCATAATATATAATATATCCCATAATATATAGTATGTTATATCCCATAATACATAGTATATTATATGCTATATATCATATATGGTATATAATGAAGCATGTTTAAAATGTCACAAAGCCCTATATCAAGATCTTAAATCATATTATCTTTCTTCATAATAACCCAAAGAGGTAAGTACCATTATTAATCCCTGTTTTACAGATGAGAAAATTGAGGTTCAGAGAAATTAACCTACTTGCTGATCACACAGCTAGCAAGCGACAGAGGTAGGATTTAAACCTCCTTCTGAAGCAATTGTTTAATAAATGGATTGTTGAAATTAAAAGAGCCTATTGTGGAAAACATGGACTAAGCAGTGTATGGGCTACCATGGAAGGCTGTGAGCCCTTCACCCACCCTGAGAAGCAGAGGCTGGATGAGATGTTTCAGACATGATAGAATTGTAAGTCATTGGCTAGAAGAATTCGAAGACTCTTCCCTTTTCACATCCCTCAAATTTAGGGTTAATTTCCAGAAGATGTGGCCCTCTGCTCTCTCAGGGTGCTGCTGCTGGGTATGTAGACCATCCCTGAGAAAGAAACTTCCAGGGCTGCTGCATGGCATAGAATCAGCCCCCAAGAGGCATTTTCTTCTAACTTCAGGGAGAAGCAGCAGATGCTGGAGGAAAGAAAAGAAATCTTAAGCCCAAGAGAACTTGAAAGGCCAGGATTGAATTTTTCTTTTACTTATCACATTCAAAGTCCCCTTTCTCTTCCTGCCTCTGCTCCAGTGGGCTTTTGAGGGAAGGACGTTCTGCCTTTTCATGCCCAACTGGACTGATTAGAAAGCTTTGCAAACCTGGAATGCGAATGTGGCTGCAGACAGTGGGAAGAGAAATCTTTTAATTCCCCCACTTGCTTTCCCCCTGGCAGCATGACAGGCCCTGTAAGAGTCCTTGCTGAGGTAACGACATGGAGCATAATTAAAGAATAATTAAAACACTGGGGATCATTTTGTCACCTCTGCCTGTTAATTCCCTGGAGCCGAGTCGGGGTCCTGCCCTGCCTTGTGAGCGAGCAGCGCTGCTCCTGAGCGTGTAGCTGGGGAGACAGGAGGTCACCTGAGCACACAGGGCTTGTCCAGCTGCACACTCTGCAGCCTTCATGCAGGCCCCGACAGGCCCTTCTGGTGGCCTGGGAGGTGGCAGACCTCAGAGAAAGAAATGCAACTCCACCGGGCCAGGCTCTTCAAATGAACCTATCTTCTTATTCAGATTAACTCATTTCTCCATCCACTTATGTAAAACCCAGTTACTGCACCAGGTATGTGTACAAAATGAGCCCATCAAATGTTTAAGAAATAACAAGAACAACTTGTGTTTCCATGGAGAAGGCTTCTATGCTTTGAAACTTGATCCTTGACTTAAATCTGACTTGAGACCTTCATTCAATGCTTCTCCTACCCATTCCCCCTGCCATCACCACTTTTAGCTGTGTTTGAGCTTTCTCATTCTTTATCAAGGAGCTATGTTCCTGAATACATATAGCAAAAAAAAAAAAAAAAAAAAAAAAAAAAAAAAAAAAACTCAAAGTGTGAGCTGGAGCTGCTGCTGTGTGTCATTGGGCACATTAGGAAAATGTGTCTCTGCCTTTATTTGCAGGAAGC
Organism: Pan troglodytes; assembly: GCF_028858775.2. Lineage (NCBI taxonomy): Eukaryota > Metazoa > Chordata > Mammalia > Primates > Hominidae > Pan > Pan troglodytes. The sequence goes on from NC_086015.1 coordinate 63,675,661, forward strand.
CCTGTGCCAAGATGGATGGCTTGGCAGACAGAGGAGGTGTGGGACTTCAGCCTTAACCCCCTTTTAGCTGACACCCTTGTCCAGGGGTGGCCAGCCATTGAGCCTGGGAGTTGAATCATCAAAAGCCCTGATTCTACAACAAATGTGTGCAAGAAAACTGACTGAGGATAAGGCCTGAGGCCCCATATTCTCCATTAAGAACTAGACTGGGTTCTCACATTGGTGATATAAGCTTAGAGATTCCTACGAAGGTAATTCAATGCAATGTTTTTCAAACTAGCCTTTGAGGACCCTTTATATTGCAAAGAGGAATCTCAGAGGCTGGTATAAGGATGAGATAGGAGGTCAAGAACATATCTTTTTAATCGGACAGCTCAATCTTTATATTCAGCACGACATTGGACTCTGGCATGAAATTGTGTTTAAAAAGTGACAGAGGCATGGGATCCTGAGGCTAGAAAAATGGATTGAAAGCAATTAGTCTGTGCTTCAGATCAAGGGCTCAAGTCAACGGGAATGTTGTGCATGTGAGTTATTCGTGTTTGGGGAAGGTTTGTCTGTCCTTATTGCTTCTATTGAATCAGGCACAGAGCAGGAGATTGTTCACTCTTGTACTTGCTGGTCATAATAGTCAGCCCTAGGTTTCCAGGTGTTTCTAGGTGTTTCCAGATGGGAAAGAAGGGAGGTTTCTGGATGCCCCAAGTGTTTTATCCAGCCCAAAGTGGTCTTAGGATTTTGATTTCATGTAGCAGCTGGCCCCTCATCTGGTGTTCATCCAGGGGACCTCGTCATGAGTAAGAAGGAGGAGGGTGGGAGGGTCACACTAATACCATCCTCTGAATCAGAGATGGACTGACTCTACTGCTTGTTACTGCTGTGTGAGATGTACTGCCCATTCCAGCCAATAAAAGTTAATCAATGTTAACTATCCCAATGGCTGGAAAGTGGCACTCCCTGCATATTTGCTTGTCTTCAGATGGCAAGTGTCCCAGAACAAATGGATTGCTGAAGGCAGTCAAAAGTAAAGGAAGGGTCCTGGGTCACTCCTGGGGTGATGAAGCTTCCCATGGAGCCAGCAGGGCAACTCAATTGGGCTCTGTTTTCATAGACAATTGAATTGCACTCCCAGTTCTGAGCACCCAATCTAATTGCCTATGACATGTGACTGTCTTGAAAGAAGACCTAGGGTCTGGTAGGGTGACCTCCCTGCCCCTGCTGCCCCTGCTGAGCCTCAGGACATCCATCTTAGCCTTAATCATTTAGCCTATGAATAGTCTCTTGGGGAAAAGTCTGATGAGAGTCTGGGAGATGAAAGCTGACTTGTGGCTCAAGCCATGTGCCTCTGTACAGATTGTCCTGTGCTGAAGCCATCTTGGAGCTTAACCCAGGTGTATCCAGTGCTATCTGATTTGCACCTGAGAAAAATCACAATAATGTCTTACTTATTTAATGATTGCTCAGGTGTCTATGACACCTTTAGACTTATTTTCTTATGAAATCTTGAATATGGAGAAGCTTATTTTGCATAGTTTGAGGTTATCGTAGGCTAGGACAAAAACATAGAAAAGGGAGAAAAAGAAGGGAAGAAGAAGGCAATTAGTCAGCGGACATGACTTTGTGACCCCTAAGTATATGTTTCCTGGTCTCTACTATAAATAATAATAATAATATTAGTAAACTAATGTCACAACTATTATTTATTGAGTGTTTACTGTTAAGATATTTTGCAGGATGCTTTAAAAACATTCTCTTGATTAATCTCATTTATTCATTCAACAAGCTTTGAATCTATCACATTCTGACTACTATGCTAGAGTCTGGGTTTAATAGTGTGTAACAATAGCCACAGTTCTACCTTCATGAAGGTCACACTCCTGTGAGGGAAAATGATGATCAAATGATTCCTAAAAAACAAGTAAAATTGCAAATAATGAAAAATTTCTTAAAAGGGGGGACAAGATAGAAGTGGTACCTCAAGAGGGGATTTCACCCAATCATGAGATTTTAGAAAGTTTCCCCAACGAGTATAATTGAGCTGGGATTCAAATGATGAAATGGACGATAACTAGAGAAGATGGTAAGCACTTACTGGTTTGTGAACACACAGCTTAGTAAGCAACAGCTGGGTAGATACAGAGGTACTGAAAGAGGCATGGGGTGAGACACACTGAATATGCTGAGGATTCAGAAGAGGGGGCATCCTCTTCCAGATGGAAGGACTAGGGAGTTCTCTTGCTGAAGGAGGCATTGAAAAGGGCCTTGATTGCAGTAAGAGGGAGGGTCTGCCCTTGCTTGAAGCTGAGGTCTTGCCCTGGACGCTACAGTGGGTTGGTGGGTGAGAAAGTCTATGTGGTGACTTCAGGGGGCTGTAAGAACACTGAGTTTCTGAGCACGGCAGATGTGGCTGTCCATCACCGATAGCAAGGATACCAGAGCAGTCGGTGCCTACTTGGCAGTCTTGGCACATGTCACCCAAAGACATCTGTCTGCTTCTGTTCCCATCCCAAATGTCACTCTGCTCGAGGTGGCCTTACCTTCTGCCGGGGAACACTGAGGAGGGAGCAGGGGCCAGCTTCCCTTTGACTTCAGCCTAGAACACTGTCAATATTAATTTAATTAGCATTTGTGTAATCATAACTTTATAATTTCCAAGTCTAATTTATTTTAATTTCATGTATGCTGATTTAATGATCAAAGGATTTGTTGATACTTTTGTTTTCATTCAAAACATGATGTATTTATCATCCATTTAAACCTGTAATTCCCACCCCTCTCCAAAAAGACCTCCTTGGAGTATAAAGAGATGTGGCAGATTGGGATGGTTCATCTCATTTATAATTTCCCTGATAGGTTTTTCTTTTGTTTTGTTTGTAAGTTATCAAAGAGAATCTATTGTCATCAGGGCAGTTGTAAAAATGGATGAGTTTGCTGTGAGCTTTTCTACCTCACTCAGTTTTGAAGTGAGTTTCAGAATAGATTTCAGATATTAAGGTTTTAGGCTCCTAATGTAGTCAGAGACATGGAAGCAGGATAATGTCATTATTAAGAGCGCAGTCTTTGAAATCAAGCAGCCCAAGTTTAACAATGGAGACAGGGAATGGTGGAAAGGTGGGTGAGTGGGTGGGAGGAGGGCGAGGGATAAAAAGTTATTTAATGGATACAAGGCACATTATTTGGGTGATGGTTACACTAAATCCCAGACTTCACCACTAGGCAATATATCCATGTAACAAAACTGCACTTGGACTCCTTAACCCATTTCCCATTTACAAAGCGTAGCTCACATCAGTGCACTTTTCTCCGGGCAAACAAGAAATGGATTAAATTTATACAAATATATATTTGTTCCTTAATTGTATGACCTTCGGCAGGTTAAGGAATCTCAGTGAATCCTGTTTTTTTTTTTCACCCATTGTTTTCTTCATCCGTAGAATGTGGACAATCATGGGACCTAACTGACTTGTTTGGCATTTGCCGATGCATTTGTTATGCCTTGAATGCTCTAGGGAAAGAAATAAAATAGAGGTAAATAAAGATTCAGTCAACATTCACTCAACATTTATGAGTGGCTACTGTCTTTCTATTCAGTTTTATACATCCTTACTTTGCAGTAAATTTGTGGCAGGCATGAAACCAGATGCAAGAGATACTAGAAATAAGTAGGACACACACATTGCTCTCACTCTCAGTCCAGAGGGAAGACCAATACACACACACGTAGTAGCCACACGATGAGCCAAGTGCAGTGATGGAGTCCAAGGTTTGCACTGTGTCCTAAAGGAGCTCAAGGAAGCTGTAACACTGAGTGGGAAGAGGCATTGAGGAAGGCTTTGGGGTAGCATTTACCCCAAAATGCTAGAGAGTAGGAATTGCTATTCCATATAGAACAGAGAGCAAGTGCAAAGATTAGCTCAGCACTGGTGTGCTTCTGGAAAGGAAAGTGCTCAGAAACCTTGGGCCTCCCAGATCCTTAGCAACTGCCAAAGGGCAGACTGTGCCAAATCAGCCTATTGGAGGTGTTTGCTCTTGGCTTAGAGAGTTGGTTCATGATTCCCCATGACAATAGATGTCACACTCAATTCCTGAAGTCCTTGTCCTTATTGATTTCCCATCCATCCAGAGGCAAGTATACTCATAGAGATTTACAGTGAACAATAGTGACAGCCTGGGGAAGCTTCCCACAGGAGCTGGACCATTTCCAAAATGTCGCTTGTTCCTTCCTTCACAAGATGGTTTTTTTGAGACATCTTGGACTAGTCTCTAAGAGTCTCATATCAGTCAGGGTATGAGCAGTTTATATTAGGTAAATTAAAATATTTTGATTCTCTGCATGATTTTAACAATTACCTATGTTTTTCTTGATAATCAGTGTATATTTATTAGCAGGTTCAGTCACATCATAGAATTCCAGCCTTGACCAGGGACCCAGAGAAGTACAAGTGGACTGTTCCTTCCTGCACTGCGTGCACTATTCTTCCTCTCTCAGGTTCTTCTTCACCCAACTCTTCCATCCCCAGTGCTTTCCTTGCCATTCTATATGGTCATCCTTTTGATAATGCCAGGATCAAGAGATTGCCAACAAATTCTAAAGAATGACAATATAAAGTATTGTTAGTGATATGGGGTAACATGTACCCTCCTATAATGCCAATGGAAGTAAAATTGGTACAACCCCAGGGGGAATGATTTAGCTGTATGTATCAAATGCCATAATCTGTAATTCCATGTGACAAGGTAGTACCACTTCTAGGAGTGTCTCTTAAATAAAACTTTAGCTGCAAGATTTAAACTTTATCTTAATTTTAACTTAAGTATTTATCTTAGGCTGGGTGTGGTGTCTCACACCTGTAATCTCAGCACTTTGGGAGGCTGAGGCAGGTAGATCACTTGAGCTCAGGAGTCTGAGACCAGCTTGGGCAACATGGTGAAAGCCCATCTCTACAAAATAATATACAAATTATCCAGGTGTGGTGGCATGCACCTGTAGTCCTAGCTGCTTGCAGGGGCTGAGGTGGCAGGATTGTTTGAACCTGGGAGGTCAAGGCTGCAGTGAGCCAAGATCACACCACTGCACTCCAGCCTGGGCAACAGAGCAAGACCCTGTGTCAAAAATAGATAGATAGATAGATAGATAGATAGATAGATAGATAGATAGATAATTTAAAGATTTGCATATCTATTTAACTGCAGATAGGATCTGGCCTCATTGATTATAATAAAAAAATTAAAGAAGAGGCTCCTATCTGTTAGCATGGATTATAAATTATGATATAGCAAAAAGGAAAATATTGGCCTATATTACTGAATAATTTTTTCATTACATTGAAAAAAAGTGCATGTCATACTGGTAAGTAACAAAAGCAGGTAATAAAACTCTATGCCAAATGTGATATTATTCCAATTTTTAAAAAAGAAATAGAACTTTCTTACTCTTTATAATAGATTTAGATAAAATATATAGAAGATATGTTAGTACCTTTTTCTTTCTTCTCTATGATTTTTGAGATGTCTTTTTTGACAAGCAAATATAAATTTTAATACCAGAAGAAAATAAGATGATTTCCTCTGAAAAAAAGTGCGTGCTCACCTCTGGTCAAATTTGGCATTGCTCTTCCTGAGTGCTCTAGAAACCATCTTTATCATTACTTGTTGTCAGCACAGAGTCGGGACTTCAGATACATCTTCAGAATTCTAAGTGGATGGCCTCCTCTGGGGAGTGACCAGGCTTTTCCCCAGGAAATGTGGAAATAATTCACTTCTCTCTACTACTGGGGAGGCAGGTACTTAGAAGACCCTTGAAAAACTGGACTTGGGAGCTGGGAGTAATGGTTTTTATTCCTCCATTTGTTCTAGGCATATTTTTCAAGTCTAAAAGATGACCTTATATTCTGATCATTCGACATCAATTTTTAACATATGCATATATTGTCTGATAACTGGCGTGTGGCTTTTTGAGATTTAAATAAATTATTGTTCTGCTATAATTCCTTCGCAGTTGCCCAAATCTAGATTTTAATATCTTCAACATGCAGGTAGAATGAGAAAATCTCTTTAAAGAGGCAGCCACTGCTTCTTCCTGCTGCAATTCATTTTGTAGCCCTGAGCTTAATCTAATCTTCCTTCCACATGATCCATTGAACTTTCAAAACTTCAGATCTGAATTAGAAAAGGAATTATAAGAGCAGTCATATGTTCAGCTCTTATTAGGCTTTGCTGTAATCTCTTTATGCTGGAAGAAAGAAGAGGCAAGGCTTTTCTTATGTAGCTGTTGTTCCTCTGTAATATCCTCTCTTGTGGGTTCATAATTAAGGCAAAAACATGCATTAATAAGCATTTTTCTACCAATTTATAACTCACCAAGTGCTTTTGCACTCATTACCTCATCTGATCCTTATAATCACTCTGAGTATGATATCATCATTACTGCCTTTCTATAGTCAAAGAAATTAAAGCAGAGAAAGGTTATCTGCTCAAGTATAGTAACAGGGTTCATTTGGTTGCAAAGCCAGAAGCACAAATCCAACTACATTAAGGAAAAATGGGAATTTATTAACTTGTATAACTATAATGTCCAACGATAGTACCAACTTCAGGCACAGATGGATCCAGGTGCTCCAATGATATTGTCACACTCACCACTACCTCTGGACTCTGGTCTGTGTTGGCTTTTTCCCTAGTAGATTCTTCCCAAATAGTGTCTAGATGGCCCCTATAGCTCCAGGCTATGTCCTACCAGTTTAACAACCCCAAAAGAAAAACATCTTCTATTTCCCAATTATTTTACCCAAATTCCCAAGACTGACCATTAGTTTGTCCTGTCCGCTTCTTTTGCCCACTGCGCCTGTCACTAGGGAATGGAATGTTCTGATGAGCAGGCTTTGGGATAGAGTGAGGCCAGCCCTACCACATGATCTGAACTGAGAGTAGAGGAATGGGGTTATTTAAAGTGAAACATGGTGCTGTTTGCAGAAGGAAACACAGACAGGAGGCAAATGGGAGTGCCAGCTCTCTGCTGTACCAAGTCAGGTGGCTAATAAGCAGGAGGCAAGGCTGCAACCCATTTACTGATGCTCCCCATGGAATGCTGGAATATGACATCCAAACTCTAGGAGTCTTTGCAGGAAATCCGAAGAAAGACTAGAAACCACAGGTTCTGCAGAGATTCTCAAACCATGCTCTCTGATCCCCAACCCTTAGCGTTTTGACACTAGACTATTTGGATTAAACATTACCCTCAGGATTAATATATACATATACACACACATATATAATGACTTATTTACATGATCACTTTCCAAATACATATGTATAGCTAGGATTAGTAAAATATAAATTCATTTTGAAACATCACTAAATTCACAGTGATATTTGGTCCTTACGTACATGCTTAATATATATTAAAAGGTTATTATGCTCTGTGCAGTGTTTTCAGAAAGTTTTCCGCATTAAAAGGGTGTTCTTAAACACAAATTACTTAGGAAGTCTTGGAATATTGAAAGACCTCCAGGACAAGGGTTAGAAGCCCATCTCTGCCACAATTTCTAGTGACCAAATCTTTCTTGGACTTCAGTTTCCTGACCTGTGCTATGTGGATAGACTGTCATGCCCACAAAGCTTGTAGTGAGGTTCATGTGTGGGAATGTCATTGGAACTCTTAAGAAATATATTTTTTAACTTATAAAATATCATTGATATTTTATTTTTTCTTTACTCTGGGCTCAAGGACGTTGCTCTTAATGTGTTCTATAAACCACTAATGGCCCATGATGCAAAATGTGCTTGTCTATTTCTAATATAATTGTGCAGATCGATGAAGGTCTGTCCTTCTCTACGATGAGCAGGAGGCTTATAGATTTTTTTTAAAGATATCCTTCTTCAGGGGTATATATTCCAGAAAGCATATTTTTATCTTTCTTATGCCTCAAATACACTAGAGACTGTAGAAAATACTCAACCATTCAAAATTTGTTTAATTTTCTACTGAAGTCTAACATAGAGAAAAGTACATGTATTCAAAATACACTTTAGATAAATCTTTTAAAACTTAACATACTGGTGGCCAGGCGCAGTGGCTCATGCCTGTAATCCCAGCACTTTGGGAGGCTGAGGCGAGCGGATCACGAGGTCAGGAGTTCAAGACCAGCCTGGCCAACAGGGTGAAACCCCGTCTCTACTAAAAATACAAAAATTAGCTAGGTGTGGTGGTACGTGCCTGTAATCCCAGCTACTCAGGAGGTGGAGGCAGGAGAATTCTTCGAACCCGGGAGGCAGAGGGTGTGGTGAGCCAAGATCGTGCCACTGCATTCCAGCCTGGGCAAAAGAGCAAGACTCCGTCTCAAAAAAAAAAAAAAAAAAAAAAACAAACTTAACATACTGGTACAACCGCACCCAGATCAAGAAAGAGAACATTAACAGTTCTCCATAAGCATACTTTAGGGCCCCTTTTCAGTTCCTACCATCACCCAAAGATAACCATTACCCTGACCTCTAACAGCACAATTATGTTTTACCTGTTTTTTAAAAAATACACATTAATGAGCTCATCTTGTATCTGGTGTCTCTCTCTATATATTGCATTTGAAAGATTCATCCATTTTGTTGTGTAGAGTGACAGATTATTCATTGTAATTTAGTATTCCAATGTATGTGTGTATGTATATATCACAGTGTATTTATCCTATTCATGGGTATTCATCTGGGGCTGTTCCAAATAGTGCTACTATTGACATTCTCTATAGGTCTTCGGGTGAACCCATGTGTGGAATTCTACTGAGTCTCAGAGAATAGAGGAGTTCAGCTTTAGTAGATACTGCTAAAAGTTTTCCAATGCAGTTGCACTGATTTACACTCCACCAGTAGTGTAAGAAAATTTGTTTCTCCATGGGCTTGCTGATATATGGTATGTTCTGCCTTTTAAGTTTCAGCCCTTCTAGTGTATTTGTATTGTTTGAATTTACAATGTGCATTGCTTTAATTTGCATTTCCATGATAAAAAATGAAGTTGCAGCAACTTTTCATATGTTTATTGGCTATTTGGACATCCTCTTTGGTAGGCACTTACCTGTTCAAGTAATTTGCTTATTTTTTTGAGTTTCTATGTTCTTTTTTTTCTTGTCTTTTCTTTTTTTTTTTTTTTTTGAGATGGAGTCTCACGTTGTTGTCCAGGCCGGAGTGCAATGGTGCAACCTTGGCTCACTGCAACCTCCAGCTTGCAAATTCAAGCAATTCTCCTGCCTCAGCCTCCCAAGTAGCTTGGATTACAGGTGCATGCCACCACACCTGGCTAATTTTTTGTATTTTAGTAGAGACGGGGTTTCACCATGTTGCCCAGGCTGGTCTCAAACTCCTGAGCTCAGGCAATCCACCCACCTTGGCCTCCCAAAATGTTAGGATTACAGGCATGAGCCACTGTGCCCAGCCTATCTTCTTCTTAGTAGTTTATGAGAAGCAGTCAACCATTTGCTGTGACTATTTTATTGATGAAGAAATTATTTTAAGTTTCTGTATTTTAAAAATATATAAAATCCATTAAATGTCTTCCAACAACCATGTAATTTTATCAATTTTCAGTTCCTTGAACAGAGCATCTATTTAGCACCTTATCTTTAAAGGACCTTAACTATTAGATATACAATGATGAATAAAACAAACATGGCCCCCATCCACATGGCAGTTACCATTAGACAATAAACAAATATATACATAATTGAAAACTACGGCCAATTACAAAAGTTCCATGAAGGATTCAGACAGAGTGGAAAGATTGAACAGACGGCATCTTTTCAGTTCCAAAGACTTGTCTGCCCTTTAATCTGAGACCTGAAGGCCAAGAAAGATTCAATGCAAAAGGGAGGATGGATGCTTCAGGAAGATAGAATATCATGTGCTATTCCCCAAGGTGGGAAAACATTTTTTATCCTCTAAAACTTGAAAGGAGGTGGTGTGTCTAGAGCAGGGGTTGGCAAACTTTTTCTGTAAAGGGCCAAATAAGAAATATTTTAAGCCTTGCAGGCCAGATGGTCTCTGTTGCAACCCAACTACTTAACTCTGCTGTCATAGCATGAAAGCAGCTATAGACAATATGTAAACAAATAGGCATGGCTGTGTTCCAGTAAAACTTTATTTACAAAACAGGCTGTGGGCCAAATTTGGTCCATGTATCATAATTTGTCAATACCCAGTCTGGATCATAGAGAATAATGTCAGCCTTCTGACTGAACCACCTCAATAGGCTCCCTTCCAGCTTCCACTCTTACTCCTCTATATAGTTCCCAGAGCAAATGTTTTAAAGTCCTCACTAAGATAATGATGCCTTCTCTGATTAAAGTTTTCCAGAAGCTTCCTGTTGAACATAGACTAAAATCTAAAGCTGAGATGACTCAGGCTAGGTGATGCAAAATTTCTGAGCCATTGGGAATAGCCTGGATTTCAGAGCGAGACAATGAACTTTCCTTTCTATCTTTATGCTTGAGACCTGGTGATGGCTGTGGGCAGGGAAGAAAAGGAGGGAATATGAGAATGGTCACCAGCTGCTCTTCAGCTAAAAATAATCTCTTCCTTTTCTGAAAACTCATACCTGCCTTACTTTGTGCACTTATCATCTACCCTCGGTTATATACTAATACAGAAAACTCTCTACTTGCTCTTTTGTTTGATCTATCCTAGCATCCATGGTCTAGTAGCAGATGTGTGAGATTTGATGAATGGATAAATATTAATTATACTCTACTGCTTGTCTCATAGTAAATAGGTGAATAAGTTAATTAATAAATTAGATTTTAGAGAAGAAAGCACTACCAAAGAAGATTCTGGAGTTTTAGTTTAGGAATAGGTGTGTCATAACCAGAAATTGGGGAAGTCAGTGGAAGGTCCTGATTTGTCAGGTCACAGACAGGATGAGTCTCTAGTATGGAGCATCAGCAGTGCCCAGGAGATGGGTAAAATGAGTTCTGGAGCTTGGGGGAGAGAGCTGGGTTGGACCTAGAGATAATGAATAAGGGTAAAGAGTTAAAGGTAAAATGGATTAGATGCTTAGATGAGAGATAAACATGGTCCAAGGACAAAAAGTATGTTGAGAGGAAGGATAGGAAAAATAGAAAGCTTTCTATGAATGGCAAAATTGTACTTTTAGTAGAGATGGGTTTCACCATGTTGGCCAGGCTGGTCTTGAACTCCTGACCTCAGGTGATCCACCCACCTCGGCCTCCCAAAGTGCTGGGATTACAGGTGTGAGCCACTGTGCCCAGCTGCAAAATTGAATAAGTACAAGATTTCTAGATTTCCAAATAATAACATTACTCAATAGGAATGAAGGTCTGAAGAGCCCTCAAGGTCAATGCTATAGTTATGCATTGACTTTGGTATAAAGATGTAATAGGGAGAAGGCATTAATCTAGACTCCTAACAAGATATTTATTTTTTTTAATTGAAAATTAACCATCTCTTTTTCTAGCAATGTTATATTCTGAAAGAGCAAAAAATAACATATCCTTAAAAAACTAGATTTGGAATCAGATACAGCTTGGGTTCAAGTGCTGACCCTATCACTCACCAGCTATTTGACCTTGGGCAACTATCTTAACTGCTGTAAGTTTCAGTTTCTATATCCTTAAAGTGAAATGATAATAGTACTTTCTTCAGAAAATGGTTGTAAGGACTAAATTAGATGATGTATATAAAAGACCCTGTCACCTGCAGGATACAAAGAAATAGATGTTAGCAATTATGACTTTAAAAACATCTTCATCATCATGGCAGTGAGCTCTGTCTCTGGAAGTTCTTGATTACAGCAGATAAAACAGCATAAAGGTGTGTGCTATGCATTGAGCTGGGTAGCCTGGGCACTTAATCTAATCTCTCAATTTACCCACATGCAGAAGGGGGAAATAATAGCACTTCCTTCCCTAGAATTAAAGAGTTAACACATTCAAGACTTTTAACATAGTGCTTCTCACACAAATAAGTTACCAATAAATATCATTTTGTAATTTCATCATTATCATTATTACTCTCATCGGGTATGTAGTGATTTTAAAGCAAGACATAATGCAAATTGTATTTAGTTTCTACTTGAGGTCACCTTGGAAATATATCAAAAGGATAATCATAAAATTCAGTATCCCAAGGTCAACAAATTTGCTTCTCATATCTGTTCTTAGAAGTCCATATTCTGTCCAAATCAAGGTAGCATTTGTAGGAAATGGTAGTGGATCTTTTGCCCCATGAAGGAGCTCCCTTGTCTGTGCCTCAGTTATCATCTCCTCCAATTGTGAAACCCATTCTTATTCTCTTGCTCTCATCTCCTCCCCTCTCCTCCACCCCCAGCCTCATTCAGTGGAGAGAGCTGCCTTAGACTCTGTGGAAAGATTTGGACAATGACCCACAGGGCGATTGTTCATGATAGAGCTAAGGATTCCACATAAAAAGCAGCAGGGAGCTTGCAGGGCATCAGAGGAGCAGAGCAGGACTCAAAGGCCCAGATGCAACACTGATTATTGAGGGGGCCACAGAAATGAGCCCCCAGCATTGACAGCATTATTATAAAAATATATATATATCCTGGAGTGGGGAGGGCTTGAAAAAGATGATCTTAACAGAGGTGTAGATGAAGAATAGCAGAGGAGCAACCTGGAAAGATGTCATGAAAGAGAAATTCTCACATTCTGCCTGGGAGTGAACTGTAAAGCCAGTTCAGTAAATTGTACCACTGAGCCATCTCGACTGCAATGGCAAAGCTCACTAACAGCCCGGGCTCCAATCTGCCTCTGCTGCTTTCTGGCTGTGAGGTTTCTCTGTGCCTCAGTTTTCTCACATGCAAAATGGAAATCATAATAGGACCTGTGTCCTAGGATTATTAGTGGACTACATATATGTAAAGCATGTAGCAGAGAGCCTGGCACATGTGTTTGCTACCACTGTCATTGCCACCACTGCATCATTATTACAAGGGCCATGTCTGAAGTCAGTGGTGGCTTCGATTCCAGAAGAGGCAAATGGCAGTATGAAGAAGACTTGGGGAGACAGAACAGTATTGGCTTAAAGCAGGGGTGTTGGAGTCAGCAAGAGCTGTGCCCATACCCCACTTCTCACACTTAGTTGGATGACCTTGGGCAAGTTATTTGCCACTCAAGGGTATGGTTTCCTCATCTAAAAACTGGGAACAGTAATCATACCCACCTCATGCTATTGAGAGGATTAAATGACATGAAGCATGAAAAGCACTTAGCGTAGTGCCTGTGCATACCAACTGATCCATAAATAATATACATTATTAAAATAGTGACCCAAAACATTATTCACAGCTGTAACTCAAGCTCTACATGGAGAGGCAGAGGTCTGGGGTTGAGCAGGATTCCTGGGAATCTAAGCCTGCAGAGTCAGATCCATAAGAGGCAAAACTTGGAAATGGCTGGTCCCACACTTGCCTGTCCTGCAAAAGGGTCTTGGCCTCCACTTTCTGGGCTGTCAGAAAATCAGTAGATAAAATGAATGTCACTCTGATGGCTAATTATGAGGGCTATGTGGTTGCAAATTATTGCTAGACCAAGGGAGGGAGAGGAGAGGAGAGGAGAGAGCTGGGAACACACACTGAGCTTTCAGGGTCATGATAGTCCCTAGAGCCACCCAGGAGGAAGTGGTATTATTTAAGGAACATCTTAGTCACTATCTTTGGAGTAACTGTACCCACATACCCTAGTGACTCTCAGAAAATACTTTGCCTTCATTGCTGAAAAAAAAAAGATTCATAAGGGAATTAATAAATAAGCCAAAGAAAATTTTCGTCTGCCTTTTAATTATAGAAGAGTGATTGCTATGCTAATCATAATCAGCATCAAGGTCAAAAGTTTCCACCTCTCTGGAATGAACATTTAGAAAATAGATTAACTGGAATACCAATGCTATTTCTGAACTTCCAGCTCACATGGATTTGAAACAGAATGCTGTATCTTTTAAGTGTCTTTCAAGAGGAGCCATATAATGCTAATACATTAATTAAATAAATGTCACTCCATGAACCTGCTAATGCCCAGGGCAGAGGGGAACAATTAGGAGGCCCATGAATCGGTGTGATTGCTTAGATGGCTAAAGTAAAGGCTGGTAATTCGTTGTTTAAGTAATATCTTGCTTTATCTCTGCCAACTGTCACTACAGGATGTGTTGAAAGTGTTTAGGTCTCTGGTTAATGTGGGTGATGAAATATAAATGCATTTGGAGAATACTAATTCATTTTGATTTCCTCTTGGGCATTGATGTCTACAATAAAAATAAAATATCCCTTTAATGTCTATCACTTTACCAAATTAAAGCCCTACCTCACACCATTTACAAAAATAGATTCCAATTCTAAAACAACAAAGTCTGTGTTATCCATACAATGGAATATTATTCAGACATAAAAAGAAATGAAGTAGTGATACATGCTACAACTTGAATTGACCTTGAAAGCATTATGATAGTGAAAAAAGACACAAAATGACACACCTATTGTATAATTTGATTGATATGTAATATCCAGTATAAATAAATCCATAGAGATAAAAGATTAGTGGATGCCAAGGGCTGGGGTGAGGAAGGAATGAGGAATGACTGCTAATGGACACTGGGTCTCCTTTATATTGTAGCATTGCTGATAGTAATAAAATAACTAGAAACAGCATGAATGCCCATCAGTTGGAGAATAGTTACATAAATCGTCCTATCTGTACCTTGGAATATTATGTAACTATTAAAAAGAATATGTTAGAAACTTAGTTACTGGCCGGGTGCGATGGCTCATGCCTTTCCCAACACTTTGGGAGGCCAAGACTGGCAGATTACCTGAGGTCAGCAGTTTGAGAATAGCCTGGCCAACAGGGTGAAACCCCGTCTCTACTAAAAATACAAAAAAATTAGCTAGGTGTGGTGGCATATGCCTGTAGTCCCAGCTACTCAGAAGGCTGAGGCAGGAGAATCGCTTGAGCTCAGGAGGTGGAAGTTGCAGTGAGCTGAGATCGTGCTACTGCATACCAGCCTGGGCAACAGACTGAGACTCTATCTCAAAAAAAAAAAAAAAAAAAAAAAAAAAAAAAAAAAAAGCCGGATGTAGTGGCACATACCTATAATCCTAACTACTTGGGAAGCTGAGGTGGAAGGATCACTTGAGCCCAGAAGTTCAATGTTACAGTGAGCTATGATCACATTACTGCATTCCAGTCTGGGTGACAGTGTAAGACCCTGTCTCAAAAAAAAAGAATTAAAATTAAAAATTAAATAAATAATAAAATTATATATGTGTGTGTGTGTATGTATGAAAGAAACATAGTTACCGATATGGAAACGTGACCATGTTACATTAAATTCAAAAGATGAAGAAAACACACCCAGTGGTTGATATTGTTTATTTCAAGGGGTTAGAATTGGTGCGTATCAGAGGGTGGGGGGGGGGGTGTTGATTAATTTTTATTATACTTCTCTACTCTTTAAATTCATTTAGTGAATATCTATATCTCTCTCTCTATATAGAGAGAGAGATTATTTTTTTCCCCAAGATGGAGTCTTGCTCTGTTGCCCAGGCTGGAGTGCCGTGGTGTGATCTCAGCTCACTGCAACCTCCACCTCCCGCGTTCAAGCAATTTTCCTGCCTCAGCATCCTGAATAGCTGAGATTTTAGGCACGGGCCACCACGCCCACCTAATTTTTGTATTTTTAGTAGAAATGAGGTTTCACCATGTTGTCCAGGCCGATTTTAAACTCCTGAACTTGTGATCCTCCTGCCTCAGCCTCCCAAAGTGCTGGGATTACAGGCGTGAGCCACCACACCTGGCCATATATTATTTTTGTAATTTAAAAAGGTTACTTCAAATTTAAATATATAAACAATAAGTCATTTATACATTCCATAATTATTTACATATTCTAGACACTGTTTAAGGGCCAATATCCACCTGTGATTACTTAGGATTTCTTTATGAAGTATAAAAATGGAAAATATTACATTTTACCTGGAATTTCTTCCTAGGCCATGAGAAAGAAAGGCTCAAATGTAAATGAAGAAACCGACTCTGAGAGATTTTCTGAGGTTTCAGAGATCACCTTGCCCCACACCTGAGCAGATGTTGAAATCTCCACTTCCATATCCAGGATCTACTTGGATGCATTCCATCCAGGGCAGCTTCTTCCTTCTGTAGACAGCCTGTTTTGTATCCACATAGCTCTACTGTTCTGAAAATTCTTTCTTCCTATTGAGTCAGACCTCCCTGCCCAGGGGTCCCCATTGCAGAAGCAGCTTAGAACACAGGCTTTGCATTCAGGGAGACCTGGGCTTGTGCCCTGGTTCCATTACTTACCACATTGTGACCTTCTGCAGGTCCTTCACTGCTTTGTGCCTCCATGTCCTCATAGATAGAAGAGGGTCATATGTCCTCACGAGGTAGTCATGGGGATTAAAGTAGATCACAACTGCAAAATGCCTGGTAGACAGCTTGGCACATTGTAAGAATGCAGTCAATGGTGGCTGCTATGATTAACTCTAAGGCCACAAGCAGAAGATTTCTTCTGTTTTTCCTAACACATGGCACAAGACTAGTACTTTTCTATCCATTTGATAATTCACTCATTCATTTATTTATTCATCCATTCATCTATTCAATAAATATCCAAAGGCCTTACCATGGCCTATGAAGCCGTGTATAATCAGGCTACCCCCTCCACCCTCCATTTCCCCTAATCTCCCCAGTAACTCTATTACCTTGCCTTCTACCCTTGTCCCCTTCTTACTCATGCCCTTTTCTTCACAGCCTCCTCTGTGCCCACTGACTGGTATAAGTCAGTGATTGAATATTACTGACTTTACAAATGCACACTGTCTTCCTGGGTGTTCCTCAAACACATGGAGCACTTACCTGCCAGAGGGCCTTTGCTATTACTGTGTGTTCTTTCTGGAATATTCTTCTCACCATTCTCTCACATCATTCGGCTATCTGCTCACATGTTGCCCAACAAGAGAAGTTGTGCTAGACCACAGTGCTGGCTCTTACCATTCCCAATCCTCCCTGCTCTGCTTTATTTTTACTCAAAGCACTGCTGTTAATCTATTTCTTTATTGTCTGTTTCCTCCAATTAGAATGTCAGCCTCAAAGTAACAGAAACTCTTTTCTCTCCTTTGCATCCCCATTGTCTAGAGAATAACCTGACATATAGTAGGCTCTCCATAAGTAACTGGTGAATGTTTTAACCAACATATGTGAGCACTTACCATGAGCCAGGTGTGCTGATACAGAGGTGAACAAAAGCAGCACAGTGCTTTCTGCTTCAGTTATAAGTCTTGTCCCAACACAGCATGGCTTTAACAAGCCAGCTAGCAGACTGTCATAGTAAATGTTGTTTATGTACAAGGTGTCTTTATGCTGAGGGTAATAAAACAGCCCTACGGTGCCAAAATCCTCAAGTTGAGTGACTGATTAACTGTTAGACCATAAATAATTCGCATTGGCAAGAAATATTCTCACTTCAGTGTGTGGCAGTATATTGTCACTTCTCTGGATTCTGTCTGATACATTAGAATATTATAGACTAAAAAGCAATCCTAAAGGGACTGTGCCCTGGCAGTGTAAGTCTGAGACAAAGGAAGGAGGACCCTAAAACATAGGGGGCGTGGGGATGTGGCCATGGCCAAGTTCATGAGCTGCTTTCACTGTGCATTTGTAAAGGCAATAGCATTTGATCACTGTCGTACCTAACAGTGTATGTATGAGTCCATTCTCGCATTGCTATAAGGAAATACCTGAGACTGGATAATTTATAAAGGAAAGAGCTTTAATTGGCTCGTGGTTCTGCAGGCTGTATAGGAAGCATAATGCAGGCATCTGCTCAGCTTCTTGGGAGGCCTCAGGAAACTTACAGTCATGGGAGAGGGTGAAGTGGGAGCTAGGCATCTCACAGGGCGGGAGCAGAAGAAAGAGAGAATGGGAGGTACTAAGCACTTTTAAACAACTGTTTCTGGTGAGAACTCACTCACTATCACCAGGCAACTGCCAAGGGGGATGGTGTTAAACCATTCAAGAGAAACTACTCCCATGATCCAATCATCCCCCACCAAGCCCTTTTTCCAACATTGGGAATTACAGTTGAACATGAGATTTGGGTGGGAACACAGACCTAAACTATGTCAGTGTGCACTGAGGAGGCTGTGGAGAAAAGGGCACTCACTGTGCCTGTCCTCAAGAACTAGAAAGTGGCTCTATGTTCTGACCTGCTGACACTTGTGGTTATATCTTGACATCAAGACTAATGGCCCAGCCAATGACTCTTTGGTACAGTCAGCATTTTCAGGAGTTTGGAGTTGGGGGACAAGAGAAATCTGGATTTGAATCCAGGTTCTCCTGGTTTTTAGCTGTGTGACCTTGGGCAAGTTAGTTGACCTGAGACTCAGTTTCTACAACTCTAAAATGCGATTTTAAAAAGTTATGATTTCATTAATAAATATTAAACACAACATTGCATATAAACCATTTGGCAAAATCCCTGTCACATGGCAAGGGCCTAGTTATCATAGTTGTGTTTGTTCAAATGAGTCTTAACATCTAATTTAAGAATCCCCTCCAGATCCTAAATTGATGGTAGCTCAGATGTCATGTAAGACAAATACAAGACAAACACAAGACATATATGAGAATGTTTCTCTGACTTCCTAAAACAAGAAAAAAAAAAGTGTTATTGAGATAGTTTCCAGGAATATACGTATGGGGTGAAGAATCCCTATGGAATAAATATGGTTCAGTGATATTCCCAGTCATTATATACCAACCAATTAAATTGTAGTTTCAACCATGCCAGTGGAGTAATTCACGGTAATGGATGGATATGCTACAGCAAAAGACCCAGCCTAGGAGTGGGGAAATTGGGCTGTAGCCCCATTCTGCCACTGTATAGCTTTGGGAGGTCCCTTACCCTCTGGAGCCTTGGTTTCTCAATTGTACATTAAAAACATATCATCCAGATGTTTCCATTTTAAGTATCCTTAGAACACTAAGCACCCCAGACCCCATTTTATTAGATCCAGCTCTGCCATCTAAATCCTTGTAACAAATACATCTACAACATATAGTGTAATCATTGAGGATTTATATTAAAATCAGATGTAGCAAATGGCAGCAAGCGAGAAAGCTAGAATTTTCTAGTTCATCTCTTATCCACCTCTGGGGAATTGATAGTTATCTTAAAGGTACAATCATTTGAAAACTCCCGCATCTGTGTATGGGCACTGATTATGTTCCTATGTTTATACATAGAGTAAACAACGTAGGAACTACATAGGTGATTCTTAAACTATATAGTATAAGATTTGCTTTTTATAGTTGATGATATAAATATGCATTTTGTCGCTCATGGGTATTTAAGGAATTTGGAATAGTATTTTGGCAATCTAAAATGTTTCTTTTATTTGAGAAACTAACCTCCCCATCCCTGCCTGGAAAATAAAGGTGACAATAATGGCTATTTAAGACACTGAAAATCAAATTAGGTCACATCCCTGAAACTACCTGGCAAGCTGTGTCACAGGAACGTTCGTTGCTGAAATGGCCTGGGGGCAGATAGTAACACAGTTATTTTGAAGTATCAGAACTGCACCCTGGATCTGCAGCTAGGATAGGAGAGTGGCCTGGATGGCTCTGACTATGAAACCCTGACGGAGGAGAGCTGTGAAGGGAGGGGCTGGTGTCCTGAACAGTAGAACTGGGAAAGGGAGGTGATGTGTGAACCCTGCTCTCAAGAACCTGCAGGGCTGGCCAAGTGGAAAGGGATTCTGTTTCTAGAGCTAGGTATTTGGAGATTGGGGGAGAGTGCTGTGGTTTGGGAGAACCTTCAAGAATCCAGTCCAAAACCTGGATGTGTGGCTCCAGGAATCTTGTACAAATATCTCCCCGTGATAACTTTATTTCCCCCTACCATGCAGAAACCCCATTTCAAATCACAGATCCGGGTCACATGCCAAGATGGCATCTTAGCCAGGGCCTCTATAGGTGGCTGTACCTCAGAAGGCTACTGAGGGCATTACCTGTCAATGCAGCAAAGACAGCCAGGCACTCAGGACCTGGACACATGGACACCACTCTGATGGGGTCAGTCCCCAGAGGGCTCTAGACAATGTCTTGGCAGCTTTTCTACTATGAGTTCAAATCCTGGCTCTACTTCTTTCTCACCCTGTTACATGGAGACGTGAGTCGTAACATACAACAATGGTGGGAAAATGAGTTTTTCTGCATTTTGGAGAAAGCTAGAGGCAGAGATATCATTCAGCAATGAGGGTGAGGCTTCTCTGAGACTGTCTTCTTTTCAAGATCAAGCAGAGTCTGATATTTATAAACATTCCTGTAAACGGAGATTGTTATATGCTTTCTGAAATGGTAGAAAAGTAATATAAGATACTTTAGGAAAGTGTATAAGAAAGTAATGTTATATTCTTCTGAAATGGTAAGCAAACTTCGGAGAGTCATAGCATAGCAAGAATTGAGCTCCTGAGATTAAGCAAGTCCTCGTCTTCTCTGGACAATATTATTGGCAGCTACATGTCGCTTTGGGCTTTGGGGTACACCTACCTCTCCTCCTTCCTAACGTATGTGTGTGTGTGTGTGTGTGTGTGCATGTGTGTGTGTGTGTATCTCTTCCTGTCTATCTACAGCCCAACAGAAACTCTGTACTGACTCCATGGGTTGGCGTGAAAATCAAATGAAGTCATGAATATAAAGCATTTAGCACAATCTCTGGAATATATTAAGTGTTTAATTAATGGAAGTTGTTGTCATTGTGGGTTTATCTGGTGATATTTGCCAGGAGGGGAGAATGAGTTGAAGGAGGACTGAGCAGCTCTATTAGGAGTCTGATTCCTCCCTCATTATCTAAACCCTCTAAGTCAGGGAACACTGATACTTTGATGTCCGCTTTGTCTAGACTGAGGCTCAAGTTTCAAGGTTTTCTTCCTTTCCCTAACTTCATGGCCACTCTCAGGCCTGAAAGATATTCAGCAGACCCTGGGTTTGTGGAAGACCTGAGCAGAGGCCCTCCCACCCCATCACACACATATAGAGTCTCAAATAGAAAACCTCCTCTTCACGCTAGTACTGGCTCTACCCCACGTGCTTTACCACTTGTCACCTGTTTTCCAGAAATGAACATGTCTTTCCCCTCATCACGTGACTTCAGAGATTCCTTTTATACTTCAGTGTCTGCATGCTTGACACCAAATGTTGTCACCTCCTGCCATTATCTTTTAGTTGTACTGAAAAAGAAAAACCAGACCCAAGGCCCATGAGTTTCTTGCTAGCCTATCAGGATGCTCCCTCTTCTCCAACTGAACTGACAGTATCAAAGGTTTTGCCCTCGTCCATTTCCCGGGTAGGTCTCTGACAACAGTATCTTGTTCCCTGGCTACCACAATGGGAAGTGACAAGGACATTTTCCTGGCAGTGCAGGTCATAGCTCAGCAGGAGCTGACATGGAGAACACACAGACCCCAGACAGGTCTCCCCGCTGGGTGACAGATACCAGGCCCATCAAACTCAGAAAATCTCTTCCTTTACCTCTCTTCTACATCAGTCAAGTCAAATTTAGTTATAAGCAACAGATCCCAAATCTGGCTGGCCTATGAAAAAGAGAAGTACTGCCTGGAAGAAGACAAAGACAGCTCACAGTATTGAGAAGGATGAACAGCCTGGCCTCAGAAGGGACAGAATGGGACAGGTAGAGAGGTGTGTTAGCAGAAGGGCCACCACTGAGGTGTATCTGGCCCACACTGTACATGTTAAGATTCCCTGAAGATAGGCTGATGGGCCCAATGAGGTCACAGGCCCACTGGAAAGTGGAATAATTCCCCCAAAGAAATGTAGGTATTGCCGCCAAAGAGGCAGTGAAGGGTATAGGCAGAAAAGACGATGATGCTCACTGATAGGACAGCACCCAGCCCTCTCTGACATTCTCTGGAGCAGCTCAACCCACCCTCCAGATCAGGTTGACTGAGACTGGGGAAGGAACACTCTTCAGTGCTGCCATCCCCCACAGAAGGCAGAGGTGGTCCATGGGGGCCCTACCTGCCCATCCAGAACAATCTTTTGAGAGCTGTGTTCAAATGGCCATCTAATCAATTTCTTTTTTCTTTTTCTTTTTTTTCTTTTCTTTTTTTTTTTTTGAGATGGAGTTTCGCTGTTGTTGCCCAGGCTGGAGTGCCGTGCCACGATTTCAGCTCACTGCAACCTCCGCCTCCTAGGTTCAAGCGATTCTCCTGCTTCAGCCTCCTGTGTAGCTGGGACTACAGGCATGCACCACCATGCCCGGCTAATTTTTGTATTTTTAGTAGAGACGGGGTTTCGCCATGTTGGTCAGGCTGGTCTTGCGGTCCTGACCTCAGGTGACCCACCCACCTCAGCCTCCGAAAGTGCTGGGATTACAGGCGTAAGCCACCGCGCCCGGCCCCCCATCTGATCAATTTCTGCCTGTTTCACCATCACTCGCACGAGCCCAGTTTTAGATATCTTGCCGTTTTTCATTTATTTCTATTTAACCTCAATCTCTTCCGCTGCAGAATTAAAACCTCCATATAAAGCATGATTTTCAGCGCAGGGTGGGTTAAGTGAAAGGAATCCCATGTTTAGGGTCCTACCTCGCACCTGAGCCTCAGTTTTCCGGTTTGTGAAGTGGTAATGGTCATTTCCTATAGCCCACCTACGACCTCACAGGGAAGGGGAGAGAATGAGTGTTCTTGAAGGTTCTCTACAAACTGTTGACTGGGATGTGTCTGTGCAGAGAAAATCTGATCCATCTCTAAGAACAACAGTAAACATGGTGGTGTTTCATCAAATGACAGGCCATCAGGGAAAGTGTGAGGGGACAAAGCAGTATTCAGGGTAAGTCACACATGCCTGAAAATTAAATTTCAAGAATGCTTGAGAGATTCAAGCAAAGGCTGGATAACAGAGGAGTAGAGGGCCACAGAAGAAGAAATTAATGTGACTAAAGAGCTATAGATATCAGATGTCTTTCATTTATTCATTTATTCGCTGAATAAACTAAGCACCTGTTACTTAGCAGACATAGTGCTGAATACCGGGGACACAGAGATGAAAAAAACATATCTCCCACGTTACAAGTCCTAATGGTCCAGGAGGAAATTTGGGCATTATGTCCCAAGCAAATATTTTTAGGGTTGTTAAAAGAAAGGCAGTCATCTTAACGCCTTTTTTAAGAAACTAGGGGAACAAAAAGAGGTGATGCATAGTATTGAGTTGCCTCTGTCTTAGTCCACATGCCTTTCTGTCTGTAGACTGCAGAAGCAGGACCTGAGCTTGCTCTCTAGAGAAGGATCCCAGAGGGAATCTCATTCACTAGAAATTACCAAGTTCCTACAAAGTCAGAGGGAAGTCATTCCAACTATAGAAGCAGAATGAAAATTTGCATTTTCTTCTCTGTGACATGAAACAAAATCACCCTAACCTTTGGAATCTAGTGTAAATTGAACACCTACATGCAGCATCTAGTTACAGTGCAGTAGATGATGTATAATGTATGAGCTAATGGCCTTCTTTAATTAAACCAGTATTTTCTAGGTTTGGACTTTTTATTTATATATGTATGTATTTATTAATCTATTGAATGAAAGCAAATGGAAGCCCAAGCTAATCTTCTGCAAATCCCACCCTATTTTTAGTGGAGAGGACTCAAGTAAGAGTGATGATTTTAGTTTCCATGTTGTTAGGGAAACACTTGGGGTCATTACATATTTATCCACAGTTAACAACTGACAATCACTGTAATTGTTCAGCTATTTCATTTCAGTCATTTCATTTCTGAAAATGACTCGAGTTGCCTCTATAATTCTTTTGATTATGCCATTCTCTAAGAATGGAGATGATTGATTATTCTATTCTTTGACCAACTAAAACCATGACAAGCTCTGTCATATATGTGCCCTTATAATCTCAGGCCTAATGAAAAGTGTAATTAATCCAAGAGGGAATTTTCACAAGTGACTGTCTCAAGATTGATTTAGAAAACTGTTAAGAAGTTCGTATGTGTGTATGCATGTATCTATGCATGTATCTGTGTATGTGTATTTGTTTAATCAGAGAGATTTGGACCAGGTAAAGAATCTCTTGACAGTGTTAAACCATCCAATAAATTATAGCAAGCTGTCTTCTGCAGCTTCATGAGCGTGATATCAGCACATTGACAGTAGAATTGAGCCTATGGGATATGAATGTGATAACAGGACTACTAACAGTAAGATGCTTGTGATTGCAACATTTTAAATATTAATAGAATGTTTAATTACCTTTGGCTCTGTTCCTTTCTTAATCTCCCCTCTCCTAACCTTCAGTGTGGGAATATTATGACAAAATGAAGACTATTCCAGAGAAAATTTTTAAAAAAATAAAAATAAAAGCTGTTTTTTTAAAAAAATAACAAAGTAACACATTGATAGTCCAAGTTCAGTAATTACTTCTTTTTTTTAATTTAAAGTTAGTTCACCTTGTTATATTTGACTATGAGTTCATCACAAATAATCACCCCAGTTGGTGCTTTCTGTGTTCTCCAATCTATTGCAACTGAAATCTCACTTCAAAATTTAAGCAAATGTGAAATTCCATCAACTTGAAGAGAGTGTAGTCTCATTTCACATTAATAAAATTTGGTTTTAATCAGCATCACAGAGGCCCTGATTTGCTAGTTTAGTCACTTTAAGTAGGCAGTGGAAGCCCAAGGATGCTTACCTAAAGCAAATCCAACCTGACAGTTTTTACTGCGCTTTACATTCATGTTTAAAGCCCCAAATAATATCCTTTAGTGGTTTCAGCAAAAACAATTCTCATGTGAAACTTTGCTATGTATGGATAAAGACAGTTGACCTTTCTGGGATATTCACTCTCAGTATTTGAGCAACCAACATATAACACACAAATATCCTCAGCTAGCCGACTATCATCCCCTGAAATTTCCCTCAAGAGATTCCCCAGGTCATAAAGGGAGACGCACTGCTGAAATTCAGCAAAGGGAAAGCTCCATGGGCCTCTTAGGCTCAGCAACTTACAAACATGTCTATTTCCTCCCATTTCAGCTGAGCAAGGCCCAGCAGTTCTCCATCTTGATCAGGATAGGATGGTGATATGAATCAAGCATTGTTACTAGCTAGGCATATTTACAGCCTTTCAACATTCCATCATGTGTAAGGAAGCCACCTGTTCCCAAATCCATCAACCATGTGGCCAGTGCGTCCCACAAATGGAGATGAAATAAAAGTTTTTAGTAGGAAAATAAAAGCCAGCTCCTAGACTGTTTCAGAGAAGTCATAAGGGGCATGAACATTTATGATGTACCCTGCAGTGTCTTAGCCTGACTTTCCTATGGCAGTAACAGTCTATTTCTCAGAGGTCTCTCAGCTGCTTTGACTTTTCTAGATAAATTAATAGAAATGAAGCCATTTCACATGCTTATTTGTCCAGATTCCAGGCCAAAGTATGGGATGAAAACCAGAATTTTAAAGGCTCTTCTTGTTTCTGAGATTGCCTTCGGTCTGATTTGAAGAGAGGTAACATGCTATATAGCCTGGCCCCAAACTGCTACCAAGGAATGTAAGATAGATTTTTACATGCAATTTGTATTCTCATAATGGGATATTTCTGTAAAAGATGTGATAAAGTGGAAGAGTCTTAAGAGTGACCATAGGGCTGAAACTAAGCTTTGCCACTTTCTAATTGCAGGACTTTGGGTCTTGGCTTCCTTTCCATAAAGTAATTCAGCGAGATGCTATGGAAAGATGGGGTAAGACATATGAGGTGGCTGTTGACATGGTGTGAGGAGGAAGAGCAGCTGCTGTGCTGGGCTAGGAGCCAGAAGACCTAGACTCTACTTTGGCTCCAGAAAACTTGTTCTGGGTCTCCGACACCACTTCTCTCTGTACTTTTTCTTCATTTTCAAAATGAGAGGCTGGGACCAGGCAACCCTGTGCATCTGGTGGCTGGTGACTCAGGTACTCTGTATATTCATCCTGCATGAATAGCTTAAAAGTTTCCAAATCTAGGATGTTTTACAAAGGGATGGGATGGTCGTGGAGCACAGGTTTTGGAATCAGTCACATCTGAGTTTAAGTTCAGACCTCACTATTTTTAGCAATGTGAAATGGAGGTAATGATGATGCCTTCTCGTAAGGCTGATGTGGGGTAAAAATTAAGTTAATAATGGCAGAAAGCTTAGCTTAGAATGCCTGTATTCATTTCCCATGGCTGACATAAATTACCACACACGTAGTGGCTTAAAACAACACACGTTTATCACCTCACAGTTCTGTAGGTTAGAAGTGTGACAGGGTCTCATTGAGCTAGAAAGAAGGTGTCGGCAGGGCTGTATTCCCATTTGGAAGCTGTTAGGGGCTGACTTCTCTTCCTCACAGTTCATGTATTGAAGTCCTAACCCCTAGTACCACCAAACATGGCTGTATTTGGAGATAATATCTTTAAAGGGGTGATTAAGTTAAAAGGAGGTCTTTAAGGTGGGCGCCAATGCAATCTGACTGGCACCTGTATAAGAAGAAAAAGTGTGGACATTCAGAGGCACCAGGGATGTTCCTACACAGAGGAAGAACATGTGAGGACACAGGGAGAAGGCGGCAGTCTGCAAGCCAAAAAGCAACCCTGCTGATGTTTTGATGTTGGACTTCTGGCCCCCATTACTGTGAGTGAATAAGTTTCTGCTGGTTAAGCCACCATTGGTGGGCATTTCTAATGGCAGTGTTAGTAAAGCAATGTAGAACCTTTGGGAGGGAATGGTTTCCTTGCCTTTCCAAGCCTCTAGAGGCTGCTTATGCTCCTTGATTTATGGCCCTCTTCCTTTACTTTCAAAGCCAGCAACAGAAGGTCCTGTCCTTCACACAGAACATCACCCTGGCCACCTCTTCGGACTCTTCTTCCACTTTTAAGAACCCTTGAGATTACACTGGGCCCACTGGATCATCCAGGCTCCTCTCCCCACTTTCCTACTTTAGGATTGGCTGATTAGCAACTTCAATTCCATCTGTGACCATAATTCTCTCCTGCCAAGTAATATTACATATGCATGGGTTGGGGGTTAGAATGTGGATATCTTTGTTTGGGGTGGGGGGAGGATTGTGCCTACCACAATGTGTAGTGAATTTTAGCTGGTATGTGGAATAGGATTTTTATACTGTCTTAGTTTATTTTCCTGGCTCCAATGCTGGGATGCAAATTAACAAACAAAAAAATAAATTTCACTGAGTGGAAGCTGGGGAACTGTGCTCATTCTGTAGTTTGTCTTTGCTTCCTCCAATACAGCACAAGCTCCTGTTGACACAGGCTTACGCTGGTGCACAGAATAAGTGATGTTCCATTGAGTTGAAGCTTCAGCATTTTGATTTAGCTGATATTTCTAGCAAATTTTTGACCTTGCACTGTTTATGTAGGGGTTTTCTGGTCTTCTTAGAATGGTAATTCAGGGCAAGATTAGTCATGCCATTTCTAATGGATCTGCTGCTTTCCCCTTTAGAAAGGAAGGTTTCAGTGTTTATTGGAGAACAAAGACTGTGTGGTTTCCACTGCATGTTTGGCCTCAATATGTTCAGAGATACAAAAAGCTTGGAGTATAGAAACCCTGTAATTGTGTCCTTCAAATGTATCTTTTTGGCGTAAATGATAGAAACCTGATTAAAAGTTGCTTCAACTGAAATAGGAATGTATTAGTTCATGCAACTACAAAGTCTTGGAGTGGATCTAGCTCTGAACTTGGCCAGATCGAGGATTCCATGAAATCCTAAGGATCCGGGGTCTCTATCCCCCTTTCCCTATTCTTTGCTTTTCTCCACATTGGCCTCATTCCAAGGAAGGCCCTCTCAATACAGTGGGCCTGGTAAATCAGGGCTTAGATTAGGCTTAAGCCAGCATGCCACATGCAAAGAGAACTCTTCCTTCCCACAAATCCAAGCAAAAGTCTCAGGATGTCTTTCCTGGATCAGTTTAGGTCATGGGTCTATCCCCCAACCAATCACTCTAGCCAGAGAGGCACAAGGCAATGATTGACCAGGCTGAGGTCAAGGCCACCCCAGAGCTGTAGGCACTGGAGGAGGCATCAGCTCCACCTCACACACGTGGATGGAGAATGAGGAGAAGTAGTTCCTGAGGAAAATCAAGATAGCATTTCTGGAAGAGGGGGCAATGGATACATGGAATGGAAATATAACCAACATCTATACTCAGGTGATGTGTTTGGCTTTTTTAAAATGTTACTCTGGAGAATGGAGCTTCTTTTTTTTTTTTTTTTTTTTTCCCCCAAGATAGAGTCTTGCTCTGTCACCCAGGCAGGAGTGCAGTGGCGCGATCTTGGCTCACTGCAACCTCTGCCTCCTGTGTTCAAACAATTCTCCTGCCTCAACCTCCCAAGTAGCTGGGATTTCAGATGCCTGCCACCACACCCACTAATTGTTTTGTAGTTTTGGTAGAGACGAAGTTTTACCATGTTGGCCAGGCTGGTCTCGAATTGCTGACTTCATGATCCACCCGTCTCAGCCTCCCAAAGTGCTGGGATCACAGGCGTGAACCACCGTGGCTGGCCTGGAACTTCTTATTTAAATCTGTCTTATTTGGGCACCAAACAGCCCCTACTGGTTGCTAGACAGACCTGCCCAGAAATTTATGGATAGCAAGGTAAATGACACACAGGCACTGATGGATGTGAAATCATGTTTATTAATCACACAGGAAACAGGCAAAGGGCTCCCTAAGGAGAAGGGTTCAGGCTCTCTGTTGAGCGTGAAGTGAGGGCCATGGGCAGGCAACATCAGGGCTTCGGGTTTTACAGAGCTCAGGGGCTGGGGCTGGGGTTCAGGTTTCCATGCACAAGCTGGGGTCTGAGTGATTTGAACCTCACTGCAAGCACAAAGGGACAGCATATCTGGGCTTCCTCATTGACTTGCCCAGATTGAGGTCAGGTCGGAAAGGGGCTTGAGAGTAGAATAGAGCTTGGAAGCTATCAGCAGTCAGACCTCCAAACAGAGTCAAACCCTTGACATCTTTTTACTCCAGTTTGGGAAGAAAACCCATAGAAGCCAAGGGTTCAAACTCTTGCCTACCCTGAACCAGCCTTGCCTCCCCGCATTTGTTTCTGATTGGTGTTGCAAAGGGATCCTGGGGGACATTCTCCAGGCTACCTTCTGTTAGCCAGTCTCATGATACCTGCAGGAAACAGATATGCTTTGCACACATGGGTTTCAATTGGCAAGCAATGGCAATGCATCTTTTTTTCAGAGGAAAATGGTTATCATGGAGGCAATGGAATAGACATTGTTGAGTTCAGTGGCTGTGCATGAGGCATGGTGCTAGGGCTGATGTTAATACAAAGATAGATAAAGCATAATGTTCCCGTTCACAGGAGCAGATGATGTAGTGCAAGAGATGAGGGCCTGACTTGTAAGACAGGACATGTCATGAGTGGGTCCCAAGGGTCACATACAAGTGGTGCAGGAGGCAGACATAGATTATATTTCAGACTGAGAGGACATATTGCTACCAGAGGATGCTTTACAAAGATGATGTTTGAAATGATTCTTGAAAAAATAGTGTATTAGTCCATTTTCATACTGCTACAAAGACCTTACCTAAGACTGGGTAATTTCTAAAGAAAAAGAGGTTTAATGGACTCACAGTTCCACATGGCTGGGGAGGCTCACAATCATGGCAAAGGTGAAGGAGGAGCAAAAGCACATCTTACGTGGCAGCAGGTAAGACAGCGTGTGCGAGGAAACTGCTCTTTATAAAACCATCAGATCTCATGAAGCTTATTCACCAGAATGAGAACAGCAGGGGAAAAAACCGCTCCCATGATACAGTTACCTCCCACCAGGTGCCTATAACACATGGGGATTATGGGAACTACAGTTCAAGATGAGATTAGGATGGGGACACAGCCAAACTCTATCAAACAGTAGTATATTTATGGTCAGGTGCTGAATGTATAGACAAGACAAGGAAACGCTAAACATAATATCAGACGGTGCCAAAAAGAACAAACTACTGCACTTCACAACCTGATTGAGTCACAGACATTATATCGAGTGAAAGAAGCCTGATACAAAACAAATACGGTACGATTCTGTTCCTATGACTCCAAGAACAGGCAAAAGTAATGAATGAAAATAAGCATAAGGCTAGGGATGACCTCAGGGTAGAGGAGGGTATTGATGGGGAGGGGTGTAAGGAGCTGTAAATGTTCTCATCTTGACTTGAGGGGTGGTTAGAGGGGTTCAAAATGTAAACGTTCATAAATTCTACCTTTCAGATTTATCTGTTTACCACATGTGCATTTTATCTAAATGAAAGAAAAAGGGCACAAAGGAATAAGCGTAATAGTAAAACTTATGTTTCCATGCATAGGGTAGGCTGAATAGTGGCCCCTAAGAGATGTCCGCATCCTCATCCCTGGAACCTGTAAATATGTTACCTTACATGGCATAAGAAACATTAGAGATTATGATTGAGAATCTTGAAGTGGGGAGATTAGCCTGTATGATCCAGGTGGGCCTGATGCAAACACCATGGGCATTACAAGAGGGAGGCAGGAGAGTCAAAGGTGGAAGACAGAGATGGGATGACAGAAGCAGAGGTTGGAGTGATGCACTTTGAAGATAGAAGACGGGCCATGAGCCAAGCGACAAAGGTGGCCTCTGAAAGTTGGAAAAGACAAGGAAACTGATTCTCTCCCAGAACCTCCAGAAGGAATGATGGTCTGCCAATACCTTGACTTTAGCCCAGTGAAACTGATTTCAAATGTCTGACCTCCAAAGCTGAAAGATAGTAAATTTGTACAGTGTTAAGCCACCAAGTTTGTGGCAATTTGTTACAGCAGCCATAGGAAACTAATATAGTGCATATTATTTGCCAAGGACAGAATTAAACCCTTATGATATGGTTAATCTCAATTCATCTTCATAAGTGCCCTTTGACTGAAGCTATTACCATTATTCATCCTCCTTTTATAAAGCAGGAAACTGAGACAGATCAAGTACCACCCCCAAGCAAAGAAAATAGTGAAGCCATGATTTGGGTCCAGACACTAACACTCGAGGTCTTCATCACTCAGCTTTGCCCCTGCCAAGCAGAAAGGGCAGCTGGAGCACAGCCTCAGATGGCATGGTCTGGAGGAAACTGGAGTCCAGGCTGTGGCTTGTTCTGCCTGCAGAGCACTCCATCCAGCCTCCTCCAGGTCCCGTGGCCATGAGGAAGTGGTGTGGACTGAGAGGTTGCTGAAATAGCTTTGATGACAGGAGACTTCCTTCAGTGCAGTGTTGAGCATTGAAATATTTCACTTGTGCCCATTGGGCATCACATTTCATGAAGATGTATTAACTAAGATCACTGAAATAAAACATAATTCTCTCCCCTGGATGTACTATACCGAGCTGCTGCTGTCACTGTGTGTGTGTGCATATGTGTGTGTGCATATGTGCAAGGTGGTGTTGGTGAGGGAGTTATACCAAGTTGTTGGCTCTGTCTCCCCTATTTCTTGGGGATCTAGCAGACTCATCTTTATTTATCAAATGGTAGTCAGAAGGTTGTACAACTAACCTTCACAGAGAATTTCATCAACAAACACAAAAGCCAAACCTGTGGCTCACTGGTTCCCTGAGCTCCACATTCAGCTCTACTGACAACAGGATGCTACTTGGCCAATTAACAGCAGGACGTGCACATATTTCTCTAAACCTTTTGGGTGGTTCTCCCAGTGAGTGGCTCTGCTCTCTATTTTTCCTTTAGCCACAGAAGCATACTGGTTAAAACTAAGGGCTTTGGAGACTCAGAATACCAGCTCTACCTCTTACAAGCTGGGTAACCTTGGCAGGTCACAGACCTTCAATACATATTGAGTATCTGAAAGAGGATGTTTTCATTATCCCAAACCCAGAATGTCAGATCTTTCAAGAACCTCAGAGGTCATCTAGTCCAATTTCCACATTTTATAGGTGGAGAAATTAGATTCAGAAAAGAGGCGAGTAGGCAAATGGCCAAGAGACAAGTGAGTGGCTAATCCAATTGTATGGATAACTGCCCTGTGTAAGGTTAGCTGATCATGAAAAAAATAAAAAAAAGCAGTACCATCAGAAGCATTTCTGGTAGACTATTAAGATCTATGATATGGTAATCATTTGAACAACTATGGTTATTAGTCTTATTTGCAGACACAGTGTTCAATTATGCAGACCACTCTAGTGCATCAGTCCCAGGGAACTTTCTTAGCTATCAGCACAGAGACAATTTTAAATGAATATATGCAGCATTTCCCCAGACCTACTCGTGATACCCAGGAGACCAACTACCCATGAAAAATCAGTTCACTACAAGAGGAGGCATGGGGGCTTTGAAGTACTTCTTATTGCATGGTAGTCAAGTAATTTTTTGAAAAAAGTAATTTTACTTTCTTGCATTCAGGGCTATCCAAAAGGCTATATGCAAATCTCCAAAAAAGCAGAGGTTAGTTTTTGTCTTTGTTCTACAGAACATCCCTACACAGCAAAATCAAGAACTCATTGTCCATGGATCCTTCCTGATGCTCACAAACTGGTTTTATGTATTTATTTGCAACATGAAGGAAAGCAGACTTAAAATAACGTTATAAAAAGACCACAGCACATTGCACACATATATTTAATTCAATAACTATGATGTATAGAAACGCTTCTGGAAACCTTAGAACTTAAACTATTAGGTCGGGTTTCAAACACCTGCCACTATTGGAGCAATAAAATATTTTTGTCCAAATTATTCTTCTCTGCCCCTTCCTCCTCTTCTCCTCCCCCTCCTCCTTCTCCTCCTTCTCCTCCCTCTCCTCCTTCCTCTTCTCCTCCTTTTCCTCCTTCTCATTCTTCTTCTTCTTTCTTCTTCCTTCATTTCTGCCATGAACTGTGAGTAAGTCAGGACCCTCTGAGGAGTCTTAAATAAAACCACTGCCTCTTGGAAGCTTGTTAAAGTCTAGAGAGGTTTCACCGTAGCAAAAACTAAACAAGGCATCCTACCTAGAACTTGGGGAATTTTTTTCAAAGCGGTTCACACAAAACTGACTCAAGTGGTGCAAAGGGGTGGGGAATGGGAGGGTGGGTTGTGGGGAATGGGAAGGTGGGTTAGCCTTTCAGTTGGACAAGATGTACTCTGTTGATGAGTATGGCTCCAATAGAAGTCCAGAAGAAAAAGCTCTGGATTTGGCTTTGTATTTTAGTGTAAAGGGTTTTCAGCTACCTGGGCTCAAAGACTGGAATGATGAGCTTTCCACACTCATGCAGTCAGCTGATGAAAAAGCAATGCAGCCAGAGCAAAAAAATTAGGAGGAACCTTTTCTTCAGGCTTCAGCCTTTTCTTAGCCTAGAAAGAATTTCATTCAGCAAAGAGCTCAGCAAAGAGTCCATGAATGGGAACTCTGGGATGCCCCTTGAAATAGAGCTGGATATTCACACATAGCCTGTCCTTCGGGTAAGCCTACAAATAGATTTTAGAACCACCTTCACCATAAATATCATGTCTTTTTATGCCCTTACATTCTCTGTCCACCGGCCTCCTTTTTTGGCATACTGATTGCATTAGAAATCCTAGAGGTTTTCTTAGCAAGTGAAGAATGGTAGATAGGATGCTTCCCATTGCCCAGGAGCTTGTCTGCTTTATTGATATACTACTTAGTTTGAAAGTATCAGTTGACTTTTCAGTCCTGGGGAAAAGGCATGGGAATACTTGTTATTCTAAGGACATTTAAAAAATTTAGTCTTGCAGTTGTTCTGTCCTTTAGGAAAAGTCTTGTGCTCAAAGTCTGCCTCCTATTTAATGTATGAAGGCAGCTGTGGGATAATGGATAAGAATGGTATACTGCTGTTAGAATGGAAAAGAATGCTATACTGCTGTTAGATTGTGAGTTTTTCACTTATTTATTTAGTACCTATTCTTACATAGAATTTACTATATGCCCCTTTCCTAGGTCTAGGGATATAGAATAAATATCAGAGTCATCAGGAGTGCTGTGGAGGAGGCTTACTTCAGTGAACAGAGGAAACGTTTTGGAAGAGGTAGAATTTCAGCTGAGACCCAAGCCTTGAGAGAAAATCACCTAAGACAAGAATCAGAAACATTCCAGGCAGAGGAAAATAGCCAATGTAAAGGAACTGGGGCAGGATACAGCTTATTGTATTTGAGACTTAAAAAGGAAAAGCCATCAAATAAAATGGAAATGTGGCAAGGAAAGAAGAAAATGAGGCTTAAAGAAGTAGCAGGCACTAAGTCCTGGAAACGCTTATATGCCATAGACAGGCATGTGGGTTTTATTCAATGTATAGTAGAAAGTCATTAAAAGGTTTGAGGTAAGAAAATGATGAACTCTAGCTGACACCTCTCAGTAAGAATCTGGCTAATGTGTAGAGGACAAATTTAAGAAAACAAGCATAAAAAATGAGAGAGGGAACCAAGAGCTGCTACCAAAGTCCAGCAAGAAATGATGGTGGTTTGGCCCAGGGTGGTGTTACAGAAGCAGGAACAGAGAGATGGACGGAGAGAGAAAGGGACAGTTCCTGAATCTGGAGATATACTAAAGGTAAATGGTAGATTTGGTATGGGAGGAATCCCTATATGTTAGCACAGTGGATGGAATAGGTACTCAAAAGTTTTCTCAGAAGTGAACTAAATGTGGAGTTTAGGTTGAATTTCAACTTTTGCCCTTTATACACCTGTGGACAAATCCCTAACCTCTCTCAGTGAAGGTTGGAGGGGATTTCAGACCTCCAAGTCCATTGTAAGTGGGTGTCTTAGTCCACTTTCTGCTGCTATCACAGAATTGGATAATTTATAAAGAACAGAAATTTATTTGGCTCATGGTTCTGAAGGCTGGGAAGTCCAAGAGCATGGTACTGACATCTGGTGAGGGTCATCCCTTGGAGGAAGGGTAGAAGGTGGAAACAAGCACAGGAGACAGAGAGGGAAGTAGGCCAAACTTACCTTTTTATGAAGATCCCACTCCCATGATAACAGCATTAACTTCATTCAAAAGGACAGAGCCCTTGTGGCCTAATCACCTGTTAAAGTTACTACCTCTTAATACCATTTAAGTGGCAATTAAATTTCAATGTGAGTTTGGGCAAAAACAGTCAAACCAGAGCAGCAGCCAACCACCCAGATGGAGGGGTCATAATGAGGATGGACATTTCTGGAGATATCCGTGTCCATATTGGTTTTACCAAGGCTTCTTAGTATTCACTGAGCAGGACCTGGGCAGGTGACCAGGAAAACCTTGCATTTTATTTCTGCCTCCACCCTGACTTTGAGCTGAACTTACCGTGGACCCTTCACAGGGCAGAAAAGCAGCTAACTCTCCTTGACCTTCTGTGATTGACTTTGGATGAGTTTGTCCAGAAACTTGTCAGTTCAGATGCTCATTTGGCTGATGGACAAGAAGCTTGTGGGAACCAGGCTGCTACCACAGACCCAACTCAGGAAAATCAAAGAGCAGCCTGGGGGCTTTTAGAGGCTTATTCATCATAGAGAGCATTTGGGTATATGGTTAATTATATGCTTTATTACGGATGCTAATTTGTGCTGGAAGCTGATACAGTGTGTGTTAGCATTTAGCTTTAGTTAATGAAGTTGGGTTAAGCATTCAATATATCACTGAGCTCACAATTTCTCCTCTTGGCTAGAACAACATGGTGTGGAAAACTGAGGGGTGATGGTGTTGGGGAAGAGAAAACATTCACACAGTGAGTTTCTTCCCTGTAACTCTAGAATGTCTTCAGTGCTGCATTGTGCTTGCACCATTTTAATGTGAGATAATTTTCAGTGGGATAAAACCCTGGGCATGTGTTAAAAAAGAAGTATTGTTGTGATTACTTATTAGCATAATCAGAAAAAGCCCCTGTGTGGGCTCCAATGAGGCCAACTGGAGCCCTGTTGTTTCTTTTTTAAAAGTCTTCATATTTTAAGAAGAAGAAAAGGATGCTGACATAAAAATGCCTTCAGTGTGTTTCACTCAGCTCAGTACCTAAGTTAAATCATTGCTGATAACTTTAAAATACAGAGGATAAACAAACTTATGTTTGACCTTTGCAATAAAGAAAATCATGTACTTGCTCTGCTCCCATTGGTGTTAAGAGAAGCTACGTATGTAAATCTCTGACACATCAATGAAATAATAAACTCCTGGATGAGCCATTTAATTTCTCTTTCATAGCTACCTTTCACGTTGGGCTAAAAGAAGGGGGAGAAAACCAATGTCCTCGATAAAAACAACTTAGGTTGACCCTGATTCTTCGGCATTCTTCCTTAGAGCCCAGCTTCAGAGACTGGGAATTCAAGAGGGTCTGACAGGGAAGGAATTGAGCTGCCCACGTGGGGACTGTCACCAGAGACCCAAGCCTTGCAGAAAGGCTGGTTTGATAGCCTGCCTGAGTCCTTTTGCCTCCCTCCTTCCCCCAACCAAGGCTTCAGTTGTACCTATCTGTCCTCTACTGGGAATTAACACAAGCTCCAGCTGCTTTGGGATGTTTTATAGTCTTGATGGGTCGAGTAAGAGGCTACTTTTCCTTGAGTACTTACTGTATTCATCCATTTTCATACTGCTATGAAGAAATACCCGAGACTGGGTAATTGATAAAGAAAAAGAGGTTTAATGGACTTACAGGTCCACATGCCTGGGCAGGCCCCACAATCATGGTGTAAAGTGAAGGAAGATCAAAGGCATGGTGGTAGGCAAGAGAGCGTGTGCAGGGGAACTGCACTTTATACAGCCATCAGATCTCATGAGACTTATTCACTATCATGAGAACAGCACAGGAAAACCCACCCCCATGATTCAATTTCCTCCCACTGGGTCCTCCCATGACACATGGGGATTATAGGAGCTACAATTCAAGATGAGATTTGGGTGGGGACATAGCAAAACCATATCACTTACTAAGTGCCAGACACTATGCTAGGCATTTGAATGCAATATCTCATTCAATCCTCGCAAGAGACTTACTGAGGCCAGTGTTCCTAGGACTCATGAATTGCAGATAAGAAAAATTGAAGGCACAGAGCTGGTAAGGGGAAGTGACTGTTAAGTCACACTGATTCCAAAGTTTAATGTTCTGAATGAAGAGCTGGCAAACTTTTTCTCTGAAGGGCATAGAATACATATTTTTGGCTCTGCTGGGCATTATGGTCTTTGTTGAAATAACTTACTTCTGTTGTTATATAGGGAAGGCAACTGCAGACAAAATACAAATAACATGTTCTATCGGGGTAACCAGCCCCCAAGATTTCAACGTAGATTCTTTTCTATTTTCCCTAAGTGTCGGCCAGTCTGAGAAATAAAGGGAAAGAGTCTAAAAGAGAGAAATTTTAAAGCTGGGTGTCCGGGGGAGACATCACATGTCGGCAGGTTCCATGATACCCCCTGAGCTGTAAAACCAGCAAGTTTTTATTAGCAATTTTCAAAGGGGAGGGAGTACACGAGTAGGGTGTGGGTCACAGAGATCACATGCTTCAAGGGCAACAAAATATCACAAGGCAAATGGGCAGGGAAGGTCACAAGGCCAGGGCAAAACTAGAATTACTAATGAGGTTCCCGGTCCGCTGTGCACGCATTCTCATTGATAAACATCAGGAAACAGGGTTTGAGAGCAGACAACCAGTCTGACTAAAATTTGCTAGGCAGGAATTTCCTAATCCTAATAAGCCTGGTTTCATCCCTATTTACAACTGCATAAGGTAGACACTCCCAGAGTGGCCATTTTAGAGCCCGCCCCCCCCCCCCCCCCCGCCCACCGCACTACCCCCCTGGGAATGCATTATTTTCCCAGGGCTGCTAATTATTAATATTCCTTACTGGGGAAAGAATTCAGCGATATTTCTCTTACCCGTTTTTGGCAATGAGAGAAATATGGCTCTGTCCTGCCTGGCTCCCAGGCAGTCAGACCTAATGGTTATCTCCCTTGTTCCCTGAACATCGCTGTTATCCTGTTCTTTTTTCAAGGTGCCCAGATTTCATATTGTTCAAACACACATGCTTTACGAACAATTTGTGCAGTTAACGCAATCATTACAGGGTGCTGAGGCAACATATATCCTCAGCTTACGAAGATGAGGGGATTAAGAGATTAAAGTAAAGACAGGCATAGGAAATTATAAGAGTATTGATTGGGGAAGTGATAAATGTCTATGAAATCTTCACAATTTATGTTCAGAGATTGCAGTAAAGACAGGCATAAGAAATTATAAAAGTATTAATTTGGAGAACTAACAAATGTCTATGAAATCTTCACAATTTATGTTCTGCCATGGCTTCAGCCAGTCCCTCCATTCGGGGTCCTTGGTTTCCCACAACAATGTTCCACTAAAAATACATTTACAAAAAGTGTGTGTAGCCAGATATGGCTGTCAGGCCCTAGTTTGCCAACTTCTGTTCCTGAACGGTTGTCCTTTTTACTTCCCCAGGCTCTTTGGTGAAGAGTTCAGGTTTTGGAGTCTGACGGAGCCAGGCTCACATTCAGTCTCTGCCACTTGCTTGCTGTACTCTGTTGGAGAAATCTCTTAACCTCTGGGAGCTTGTTTTTTTCCATCTGTGAAATGGGCAGAAGACCAACCTAAGATGGTAGTTGTGAAAATCAAATGCAAAACATGTGTGAAGTGTGGAACACAGGGCTTAGCATCGGGATAGCTGTTGAATTGTGGACTCTGGCTACTGAGAGGTGGTTTAACAAGGGTGCTCCTGCCTCTGGGAAGAGAGCATAAACCTAGGCCTGTCTTCAGTGGCTGAGCAGCCCCAGACCAGGCAGAGGAAGGTGCTGGGTCCATGCAGACTTCAACTTTAGTCTTCAGTGTTCAATCCTTGTTTCTGCCCCATAAGAATACCTTGCTATCAGGGAACCAAAGTCAGGAGCTTACAATGGAAATTCAAGCCCCTAAGATCCCAGGGTACATGAGCTCCAATATTAAAGCACAAAGGAGGAAACCGAGACATTATTTCAATGCTTTTTAGAGTAAGAGATACAAAGAGTCCCTCACTGTTTTACACTTGTAAAGAGACCCCTGCTGGATTCCCAGGTATAATCTGCAGTAAAAAGCTACAGGGCTACAACAAGGCCTCTGGTTCCATTGGCTCACTTCCTTTTTCCCCATAGCCTCTGGCATAAAAACGCAAACCAGAGAGACACTTTAGAATTCACTTCTGCAGTGCTTTTTCTGTCAATCAGCTGCTGACAGTGGAAACACAAAGATGGTGACATGACACAATTGCTGTTAATATCTATACTTCTGATACGATCATCCTAGAGGAACCACAGTCATCAGCTCTCTGCTCATGGCTCCCCAGGGCACAGAACACTAGGCAATTAAATGACAGAATTAGGTTGAAATAATGCTAATGATGCTGATGAGAATGCAAAGGACCAGGCAGGCTGGGGTCCTAGCTCAGCCTCAGGCAGGCAGAGTAAGTAGGGTTGGGTGTGGATTGTTTTGCATAACAATAGTGTTATGCACATTTATCTTTTTTCCTTTACTGAGACAAGCAGAGAATGATTCATTCCTTTCTCTCCTATCATTTGCTTAGTAGATTAAACTCAAAAAAGCATTTATATATTAGCTCACATAACTGAAAAATCCAGAGGTCTATTGTCGTCAGGTGTAGCTGGATCCAGGGGCTCAAACCATGTTGTCAGGACTTAGTGTCTCTCTCTGTCTTCTCTGTATCTCTCTATATATCTCCTTCACTCCTGGAATAGATGGAAAAAAAGTAGAAGTTCCCAAGGGCAATAAAATCTTATAACTAAGGTGTAGAGTTAGGTAAGGGTGGTCAGAAAAATTTGCAGGCTAAGAAAATGTTTGAGTTTGAAAATATAGCCTCCAAGGAGGGGTCTGAGGCAATGTGTTTTGACCTGTGTCCTCTGAACACCTACAGAAGAGCCTTCTGGGATTGGTTGCCATGAGACAGTTTCCTGGGCTTCACCTCAGACCTACAGAATGTGATTCCCAGGAAAAGGCCTTGAGCTATGCATTTCTTTAGCAAGTTCCCTCCAAATCTTGTGCACACTTCTGTTTAGAACAGTCTTAGGTGTAGCAGCCTCTCATTCTGCACAATTAATAAAATGTAATTTAAGGATATACACTGAAGCTAGACCAGGAAATATATAATATGTAGGGTGGATACTTTAAAAAAAAAATCAGAACACTGACTCTGGAAGGCTGTTGGATCCTCCTGCTCTCCAATCCCTTGAGTAACATACATAGGCAATCCTGACTTGCAGGTGAATTCTGCTGTAGGCAGAGAGCCTCCCTGCGACCTTAAAAGGAGGCAATAACTTCTTTTTCATGCAACAGTGCAGAAAGTATGGAAATCTTCTGAAAATCCCATCTCTAGCTGGCTTTTGCTCTGTATGATTTACTTAGAGAAAAGAGCCTGGCAGATACTAAGGCCCCAGGACATTTCCATGAGCTCCTTTCATCCATCATTCCAGTCTTGGAAAGGGAAAGTGCAATGTCCCTAATTCTTGTGCTTCTCGATCAATCTTTCTGCTACACCAGATCCTAACATGGGATGTGTAGTCTACAGAGAGATGGCTGGGTCATCATTCTTGCTCTGCCCCTTACAAGCTGAGTGACCTTGAACAAGTTATTTAACATCTCTGAGTCTTAGTTTTCTCCTAGGCAGCACCTGTCTCACAAGGTGGTGGATGAAACTAAGAGACAATGCATGGGAGTGAGTGGGAGGCATTTAGCATAATGTCTGGCACCTAATAAGTGCTCAATAAATATCAGCTACTATGATTTGGTTAGTTCTTATTAGTACTTAATCTGTGATATGCGCAGAGAGGAGAAATAAGATTTTAATATAAGAACGCTAGCAGGCTTTCACATCTTTTGCAAGCCAATAGAGCCTTGGGGAAAGGTTTGGCTTCTATTAGTTTCTCCAATGGCTTTAATTATATATAATTACACAGAAGGGATAATGAATACTTAGTTCATTTCCATCAGGGTCTCAACAGAGCTTGGTAGTTAAGACCATGACCTTTGGTGCAAAACAGATTTGGGTGTGAGCCTGGCTCTGTCACTAGTTCTATGATTTTGGGTGAGTTACTGAACCTCTCTAGCCTCAATTTACTAGTCTATAAAATGGGAAGACTAATAGGATTCATATCACTGTGTTCATTGGAGGTAAAGTATCTGGCATAGTGTTTGCTCCATGGAGAATGCCCCACCACCACCACCTCATTATGTTCATAGATCCTTGTCAACGGAGGAATCTCTGTATTTCCTATACTTTACAAACAGACAATTCAGTTGGGTTTGTCTTTTTTCCCACTTAAAATGGCTGTGCAAAGTATTGTGAATATGTTGTAAAACTTCTTACTCTGTACACTAATTACATCACCAAAGAAGGGCTCTACTCAGCTAGAAAGGAGAAGCTTGGATTAGAAGAATGGAAGAAGGGGATTTTAATGCCTTTCTAAGGTTACTGAAGGCTATGAATATTCTAGGATCCTTGGAGCTGAGGGTAAGGAGTGCATTATGAAACCCTCTTTGCTGGATTTATTTCTCTTCCTTCTCTTTGTCTCCTTTCTTTCTTTCCCCTTCTCTTCTCTTCTCTTTTCTTTTGTTAGATGGATATGGAGATGGAGACATAGTGATCTCTCACCACCCTTGAAATTGGGCCGTCCCTTTTTTTTTCTATAGCAGATGATCCTAAAACACAAAAGTATCCATTTGTTTCTTCCTGCTTATTCATTCTTGCAACAGAATAACAGGAGGATAGAGGAAGGCACTATCAAAGGCATTTTTGTTCAAAAGAAAAACTCCTCAATGATCACTATTACTGTCGGAAGCTCCTTTTGCTTCTTTGACAGCATAATCACTTTTCTCTCCTTGATTTTTGCCTGTATCCCTGAGGCACCTGAACATGAGATAGTTTTCCCTTTTTCAAGATGTGTCTGATGCACAGAAAGCAGCAGACGAAGCTCATGATGGCCCTGGGGCATAGCTAGGGCATTGGCAGGCCATGCACAGTTGAGTCTGTGTTGTCCCTGGTGGGAGGCATATCACTACTGGAGCACAGGAGGATTTTGGGAGGCCCATGGACAAAGCATCCAAAAAACCATCAGATCACAAGGTGAGAAGTTATTCCCTTTCCACTTCTCTCTCCAGCCTCAAGAGCAGGACTCTGTCTGGTGCTAGGGTATTTTAACGCCTCTCTAACACTTACTAATGTCCCTTTGTAATAAAGTGAGAAGGCAAGCCTCTGAACAGGGCTTTCAGCAGGCAATGGTACCCAGCTAGAATTTAATAACTTTTTTTCATGATACTCATGAAATATAGCTTCTATATTTATAGCAAGGGATACTGGTTTTCTATTTGCTGCAGTAATTATGAGTTTCCTTTTCATTGAACAATGTAAGAAAAATAAAAATTAAATGAAAGAAAACATAATAAGTAAACAACATAGGTATTATGTAGATATGACAAAAGTGTTGAAGGTTGGGAAGACTGAGGAGGACTGAAGTTTGGGCAAACCACCCTTGGTACAGTGACAGACCTTTCCCCTTTTGGGCTTACTTCCAAAGTAGTTCTACCTTCCCTTGAAGCCAGATGTCTGGATGCATTAGTTTGTGAGATTCTCTATGAATGCACAAAGACAAGATCTCCACAGGGATAAAGAGCGTGCTAGGGAACATTTTAGCTTTAGTCTTCAGTCTTTAAGTAGCTTTATGAGAGAAAGAGGCCCGCTAGGTTCTTTCCATAGGAGAAAGTTCAGGGCAGCAGGGAGATGGGGCTTTAGAGTTTGGTTGACTTGGGTTTTCATCTCAGCCAGAAAGGTACCATTGTGGACTCTGGATTTATATCATCTGGATTCAAATGAAAGCTCTGACACTTACAAAGTGGGTAACCAAGGGAAAGTTACACATATTTCATGCTGTAATTCTCCTATCTGTAAAATGGGATAATAATAGAATTTACTTAGAGGGTTGTTGTGAAGATTGAATAAGTTAATAATGTAGACTACCTAGAAAAAATGTCTAGAACATAATCTCATGGTAAGTGCTCAATAAATATTAGGTGCTATTATTGTCATTGTCATCATCCACCACCACCACCACCACTACCACCACCACCACGGGTGACATTCTCTCTGAGTCTCATGTTCCTTTGTTTGTAAAATCAGACTGGTACTACCTGCTTCAAAATGTCATTGGTACATGAGGCTGATGCACAATAAATGCCAGCTCCCTACCATTCACTTTCCCTAAAAATGTGAAACTTGTAAGGTGATGCAAACTTCCAAAGCTATGGGTCTTTAGCCTTTGAACCTTACTGAATTGTGAATGAAGCACCACCTCAATGGGGTTTATGAGTGCTGAGGCACCTATACACACCCATGCATGGAGTTTCTGGCGATGCTTGATATCCAGTTGTGGGAGACATACATGAATGTCAGTTGTTCAAAATGGCACTTTTGGCTTTTAAGGAAGTTCATTGACCAATCAAGCCCAGCAACCGTAACCATAGATCCAGCTGGAGCATGGGTGAGCTCCTTTTCCCTGAAGATAGATACATTAAAGTCTTTAGCAGCTAAGACCAATTTTAAACCCATGCTACTTCTCTCGGCTGAAGTGAGCACCATTTTATTAAGTTGGTAGTGAGCTGTAGCTGCCCCACTTTCTTATTGTTCATCTACTATTGATCTAAACTAATCACTTAATTAGCCCAGACAAGAAGGCTTCTGCAGTGTTAAATAACTCTAAAAACCTACTGGAAATGCTTGAGTGGCCTGATTGGATTTAACTTGCAGTTCATTACTTTTAGACTAAGATATGTTAAATACAGGGCCTGAAAAACAAGCTAGATTCTGCATTAAGAACACATTTTATTTACCTAAAAAAATATATATATATTCCTTTAGGCCAGTGGTTTTCAAAGTGTGGGCCCTGACCCACCAGTATCCATGTTACCTGGGAACTTGTCAGTCCCTGGACCCACTGCAGACCTACTGAATCTGAAACTCTGGAAGTAGGGCCTTGCAATCAGTTTTAACAAGTATTTAAATATCAGTATCTTGGTGATACTGATGGAGGCGTAGGCATGAGAACCACTGCTTTAGACTG
Source organism: Pan troglodytes (assembly GCF_028858775.2). Classification (NCBI taxonomy): domain Eukaryota; kingdom Metazoa; phylum Chordata; class Mammalia; order Primates; family Hominidae; genus Pan; species Pan troglodytes. Next base: position 63,719,789 of record NC_086015.1, read on the forward strand.
TCTCACAAAGTTATGGACTTATTTTATTCTCTCTGGCAGCAAGAAGAAAAAGAATAAAGGAGAAAAAAAGAAAAAGGGTGAGGGGCAAGAAAGAAAATTAGAAAAGTGGGAGACCTGAGCAACCTGGATAGGAAGTTCATTTACTGAAGTGTGACCCTGGACCAGCAGCACGGGACTCTTTTAGAATCTGGGAGCACTATTTGAAATCCTTCCTTAGGAACCAGGCATACCAAAGGGATGTGTTCATCCCAAGCCAGGGTGATGAGACAAAATGCTCAGAGAATGAGCAAAATGCTGCTGTGCTGTCAGAAAATGAGAGGATAGTGTGACATTTGCAGGGTGAACTAAAGAATCCAGGAAAGTCCCATTAGCTCTCCAAGGCCTTCCCTGAGATGGGCACACAGAAGTTATCCAGTAAATGCTCATTGAACTGACACAGGTTGAGTCTTAGTGGCCTAAACTGCTTCACCTGCAAATTCTCATCTGAGAAAGTAGGTATGTTTATTGGGCCTGGTCTGTAGGGAAAAACAAGAGTTAGCCCACAGGACATCTACTGTTCTCACTCTTCCTGCCTTCTGAAAAACAGCTTGGCATAGGGAAAAGGGCAAGGAGTTCATATATAGACAGGCATTCTTATTAGTGTCTGACCTGAAGCAAGTTACCAAATCTTTAAGCTTTAGTTTCCTTGTCTATGGAAGGAGAGTAACAGTTACTTACAGATGATTTTGCTCAGCACTGAGTACCAGCACCTAGTACATATAGTATTTGGCATACAATAGGTGTTGTATAAATATTTGTTAAATAAAAAATTTTTTAAGGGAGGAAGAAAGGAAGAAAACATAGAATTTTTAAACATTTATTTTAAATAATGCTTTGAAAATTCTTAGCATAATGACTGGTACACAGATATTCTTCAGTAGTATCCAGTATTATGATGAGGAGGATCCAATGTGATGAGGAAGAATAGATTTAGAAAAAAATCTTCTCAGTGCCTAGAATAGACTCTATATTCTTACTGAAACTAGGCCTGCTCTTCCCATTCCTCCACGGTTACTCTCTTAATCTGTTCAGGCTGCTATAACAAAATACCATAAACAAGGTGGCTTATAAACAACAGAAAATTATTTCTCACAGTTCTGGAGGCTGGGAAGCCCAAGATCATGGCGCCGGCAGATTACATGTCTGGTGAGCACCTGTTTCCTGGTTCATAGATAGTGCCTTCTCACTGTGTCCTCAGATGGTGGAAGGGGCAAGGCCACTTGCTGAGGCCTCTTTTTTAAGAGACTCTGACATCATGGTCTTATCACTTCCCACAGGCCCTTGCTCCTGTTAACACTCTCATTGGTGATTAGGTTTTAACATGGAATTACGGAGGGGAGACAAGCAGACCTTAGCAGTCTCTCCACTTTCCAGTTATGCCTTCAGGGCTACCTCACCGCTGTTCCATGCATAGTAGGTAATAAAGATATTTTCAGGGCCTAAGTGAACTACATGGATGTGACAATGATTGAGGGTTGTTGGTCGTAGTCATAGTCATTCCAGGTAGGAATGACCCAGGTTTTATTTCGATAACTAAGAAATTACAGCTTAATTATTTTACATTGTTTTATTTCCAGGTTACGTAATCATTAACCCTTTGATTAACACATTTGCTTTAGGGTAAAAGTAAACATGTTTAGAAACATCTCTCCCCATCCGCCCCCCGCCAATATGTTATTATCTTATACAAATGCCATTATTTGCACTCACTTACATGACTAAAGGGAGGTTTTCACCTTGAGAATATTTGGATATCCCTTGCTTTTCTTTAACCATTCCTCTCCCTTTGTCTTTGTACATCAGTACAAAGGAGTAACTTGCCAACTCAATAGACTCAGGAGAGAAATTGGGAATGGTAAATTTGCTGAGAGTCCATGGTTACCAACTCCTTTCCAAAGAACATGGGTTTTGGGGTTACACCCGAGTTCAAATCTCACATCCACCCATTACCAACTTTGTTACCTTGAGCAAGTTACTAAATCTTTCTAGGCATAAATTCCCATGTACATTGTATGGGGATCTTGTATAAATTAAATAATATCATTTACAAATGTATCTACAACAAATATTCAACAAAAGTTCATTTCCTTCTTACCAGCATGTTGAGCAAGGACATTCAACAGATGGAGGCACCCAGAAGAAGGAGGTACATGCCCAGACCTTAGTCTGGAGGTTGGATTCAGGGAAGGATGAATGGTAGAGGTTTCTGTTCAGTAAGACACATGGCTCCTGGTCATCATCTGAAAGAATTGGTGGGGGTTTAAAAGTATTGTTCTATAGCTTTGGGTCAACTGTGATGAAAGCAATAATGGAGGAAGATCCTTTAAACCTCCTTGCCAAAAATGGAGGATCATTCTTTTCCACCATGTGGATTTTGGTGACAGGTATAACAATAAAAATAGGAATGGGCTGAGAGTTGGAAAAGTGAGAACTCAAATATAATGGGAGAATCTTCTTTGGAATGTCATCAGTACAAGGAGGGAGTAGCTGCCATGCTGTTTCTGTCTAACACAACAGACATGTGATAATGGAAATGGATGTTCTTGCACACATCCAGTTACCCACTGCTCACCATAAAATTAGCAACACTCCAGCCCCTGTGCAAAAGAGAAACAGAGTAGTGGGTATTTGTGTCCAAGAAGAAATCAGAGAGAAGAAGGATTCTGCCAGGGACATTGTTCTGAATTAAGCATTGGTTTTCGTTGCTTTTGGTATTTTCTCCATGTAGACCAGGCCCACTTTAGCAAATAGAGTCATCACTGGCTTTTCCCATATTGGTATCATTAGGCTTTGTTTAGTTCTTGAAACTGCTACAGGAAAGGAGTCCCCATCCAGACCCGAAGAGAGGGTTCTTAGATCTCACACAGGAAAGAATTCAGGGCGAGTCCATAAAGTGAAAGCAATTTTATTAGCAAAGTAAAGGAGTAAAGAATGGTTACTCCACAGAGCAGCCCTGAGGGCTGCTGGTTGCCCATTTTTATGGGTATTTCATTACCATCTTGGCTTTGGTGGGTTTTAGCCGGCTTCCTTCCTGCAACCTGTGTTTATCAGCAAGATCTTTATAACCTGTATCTTGTGCCGACCTCCAATCTCATCCTGTAACTTAGAGTGCCTTAACTGTCTGGGAATGCAGCCCAGTAGGTTTCAGCCTCATTTTACCCTATATAATAATGAGCTCCTACTCAAGATGGAGTTGCTGTGGTTCACACACCTCTGAAAAAACATCTCCTAAAAGGCTCTGGAAACAGTTCGTGTTTACAATGGCCTCATGGGGCCAGCATGGAAATAGAGTGTTTCAGGCTGGCCTTCCCCACCTGCAGCCTCCGCAGCCTCCAAACCATGCCAGAATTACAGGAAGAGCCTGAAATGAGAAAACCCATGGATTGACAGGTAGGAATGAAACTCTCCCAGCATTTTAGTTGCATAGAAAAAATGGAAAAAAAAACTGCAAGTAGGCTTGCAATATGACTCAACTAACTGTTCCACGTGACCAAGCGTTTATTCATTTCTTCAATTCAAAGTCAAACAGTGAAATGTGGAATTAGCCCTGAAGGCAGGGGCCAGGCATTCTGGTAACATTTGCCATTACAACCTGAGATAGGTTCAGTGTTTGACATCCTGGGTATAAGAATAATTGTTACTTTTAGGGCTGTTCTCTGGATCACAAATCAGTAACCCTCTAGCAGAGGGAAGATTACCAGTACTTGCCATCTTCTCTCACTGGCATTTTCTCTACTGAGCACATCCTGTTCAGACTGCAGTGCTTTTTACCTTCAGCTAAGAGCAAAACATCCTAGACCAGGCTTGGGAACTAGAGGGCTTTCCAGTCTCAAGGAAGCAGCAACAATCATTCCCAATAAACAGGGCTTTGGCAAAGGCATGTAATAAGATTTTAAACAAGATGCCATTGAGTTCTACTCAGTCTGTTGTCTTATACCAGATCAAAACCATCAAATGCCAAATGCCTGAAGTCGCTGTTTCAATGTTGGCTCCCAAAAATGATAAGTCTGCGTCAAATCCCTGAAATCTGTGTATGTGACATTATTTGGAAAAAGGGAGTTTGCAGATGTAATGAAGTTAAAGATATTGAGATCATCAGCCTGGATTATTCAAGCGGGCCCTGAATCCAATGACAAGTGTTCTTATAAGAGTCACCCAGAGGAGAGAGACACAGAGCGAGGAGGAGGAAAGTGAGATCAGACAGAGACCAGCAAGATTCCAAGGAACGCCAAGGACCATCAGCCACCAGCAGCAGCCAGGAAAGAGGCATGGAATGGGTGCTGCCCCAGAACCTCTGGAGGGAGCAAGACCTTGCTGGATTTTGGATTTCTGGTCTCCAAAACTGTGAGAGAATAAATTTCCATTTGTGGTCATTTGCTATGGCAGACACAGGAAACTGATACACCACATGTTCGTGATGGTACTGGGGTCTGGGAGTGGCCCACAAGCCTAAAGAGATTCTCAGAGTCTGTGTGTGAAAAAGAAAAATCCTGGTTTTGTTCTTTGTAGCAGTGCTATAGATGTGTTTTATTTTCCTGTGTAAACTCTAATCCCCACATTTATTAATATAACAGAGGAAAGAAAGAGCCCACTACCGTCATCTTTCCTTGAAGAAATTGACTATTGTGGGCAAGGGGCTTGCTTCCTTACACTCCTTACACTCCTGCCACTCAAACAGCTCAGTCTGAAAGGTCCCATCACTGCATTACATGCTTGTTTTGTTCCTGAAGCTGATTTTGCCATGTTAAGCTCTCTGAGCTTTGCTTCTCTGCACTGAAGGCAGGAAGAGAATATAACCGAGGAAAGGTTGTACATTTCTTTTTCTATTATGTTACCTACCAACATGGAAACTCTAAATCTTAGCCTCAACAAACCTTTGGTTTATAGGAAGCACACTAGTTCTAAGAGATCCACTTCCTGGGTTATGCCTTTCAGAGGCTGTAAGATATCAATTTTTAGGTTAGCACAGGCTAAATATTTTAACTACCATTTTATTTCCATCCAGGCCAAGGGACAATTTAGGAAAGGTTCTATTCCGAGTACATAGCCAAGGAAGTGTGGAAAAGCTGTTGATGCCATTGTTTTGAAGTGAGCCTGTCAGTCATCATGATTGAAACATAACCCCAATGGCTTCCACAAGTGTAATAAAACGCTTTGCAAAAGGTTGCAGAATTGCAGGATGTAATAAAATCTGCTTAGCTTCATTTCCAATGCCGCAGAGTTCTAGAGAACGAGACCCATTTCCTTATGCCTTGGGATTTGTTCAAGTTACTTTCATGCCTGAAAATGACAGAACATAAAAACAGACATTTAGTTAGAATCAATAGTATCTTTTGAGTCATGGCAATAAACAAAATATAAGTTTGTTTACTGCTAATCTTTTAGATTGCCATTAGCATTTTACAAGAGGCCCTGTTGATAGGGATGAATTATATAAAATAGATGGACTGCAGCCCTGCTGATGCCTGCAGTCACTCTGGATTATCACATTTCCTGTGGTCTCTGGCTACTGCCCTTGTCACCAGAGGTCAGTGGCATGGTCTCTTAAGAGTGTCTGTTATAGACACAAAGCTTACTTAGAAACAAGCCAATTCGGGTCTGTATTAATTAGGTGAGGACAGGATCCCAAACAGCCATTGTCAGAATTGCCTGCTGACCACTTGTTATAAACACAGATTTCTGGGCTCTGTCTCCTACATGATGACTTAGCAGGACTGGATAAAGGCCCAGGAATCTGTGTTTCTTAGCAGGTTCTCCACATCTGAGTTGTTCAACCCCTGGATGTTGAGGTGCTGTGCAGGAGGCAGAATGAGCTTTGCTTCAAGGCCAAGACACCTTAAGGTTAAGTATCTTAGGCCAGGCCTAAAACAATTTCCACGCATAAAATGGGAACATAGGGAGAAAGTCCTTTAATCTTATTTGGCAAGAAAATGAGGAAATCCCTTAGTGGTATAGTGGTATGGTGGCCCAGCTCCGCATCCTGGAGAGCATGGGAATGCATCTCAGGGCTCTGCCCCCTCCACCCCCATTGGAGCCTCAGCTTCCGGGCCTTAATCATTGGTATCAGTAAAATGAGTGTGGTGAGGAACTGGGCTAGCTGGGACTGCTAGTTTGGAGGACGTTGAAAGCAGAGTATCATAGGAAAGAGAAAATTAAATAGGAGGGAAAGAAAAATGAGGACTTCCTGGGTTATATTTTATAAAATTTGGGAAAGATTGCAAAAAGGGTGCTAGGAGATGTTTGGGGTAGCTACTGAGGACTAAGCTCTGATTTTTTAAATCTTGCCCAAATTCCTATCTAAGGGGTCTGGGGAGTCATGCCCTACAAACCACAAATTCTCATCAGATGGGTTTTATTTAATCCTATATATTATGACTTACTTTCCAATATGACTCTGGCGTAACATTATGTGATAAAGAAGAAAATCAAAATATTTTACCCCAAAACATGTTTCTTTGCCATATCTTGAAATGGCCCTGTAAGGCCGTCCTTTGTGGGGGGAAATGTGCATCTGTAAAGAATCTCTTAACGTAGCTAGATCTTTTTCTTCCAAGCCCTCCCAATCCTGAGGAGATTAACTGAGATTCTAGCATCTTTTAAAAGTCTGAATAGGAATATTTGTCATCTGTTCTAAGGGCAGCCACTATGAGACTGAGTCTCCACAATCTTTTATCTTCACCTGAACATTTCCTTTCTATTAATCCCAGGTCTTCAGACAAACTCAACCAGTTGTCAACCAGAAAATGTATAAATTTACCTATAGCCTGGAAGCTTCCCTCCTCATCCCCCACACCAATTGTCCCATCTTTTTGAACCAAATGAATGTATTTCTCGAATGTATTTTGATTGATGTCTCATGCCTCCCTAAAATGTATACAACCAAGCTACACCCCAACCACCTTGGGCATATGTTCTCAGGGCCTCCTGAGGGCTGTGTCTTGGGCCATGGTCACTCATGTCTGGCTCAGAAGAAATCTTTTTTAATATTTTACAGAGTTTGACTTTTTGTTAACACTACTGTGGGTGTGATACATGAGGAGATTTTTGAGAAACGTTGTTGAGAAACACAAATGGACTTCTCCTACGTCATTTTCAAGGGATTTCAGTGAAGATTTAAATTGCTTTTCACGTACTGTTTGCTGTTTGTAGCTTTGAGTGCAGTGCTACAGGCACAGACCTGGGAAGCTGAGCTGAGAAGACCCAGCTCCCTGCTCATTTCCATTCAGAACCCAAGGTGAGTCCATTCAACCCCACCTTGGTGAGGACACACCAGCACCCACTTCAGCCTGTGGTATATGGAGATTTTTCTGTGTCTAGTACTACACTTTTCTTACAAATTAGTAACAAAGTCAGAGGTCAAAAGGCAGGGGATCCCTTTGGAATTCTAGTTTATCCCTTCTGGGATCCAGAACACAGAGGCCGAATCACTTCTGCTTCTAACCTGCATCAGGAGGCCTCATATCTGAGCTCAGGATCCCTTCCCTGCGGGCCCACTGAGGTCTGTAAGTGAGGGCTGGAGAGTGGGGTATAGGTACCAGTCAGTTTGCTGCCCCGGACAAGGGGATCTGTCTCGTTCCTATATGGCATCGGGATGATCCACTATTGTGCCAGCACTATCCACCTTGTCTGGAGATACAGGTCATCTTCTGATCATTTATCACGGCCCTTGTCCTTGAACAATTATTGACTTTGAGTCAGAAGAACCTGCGCAGGCCTGAAAATGGATGTGCCCTTTCTTTTCCTCTGTCTCGCTTGTCTTGGGCAGATTTATGTCTTAGGAGAAGTTTCCCTCGGTTCTATTTTTGGTCTTCTGAACACTGTGGCCCTGTGTTCCTTCCCACCCTGACTCTGTCCAGCACCAACTCTGTAATTTCTGAATCTCTGTGGATGCCTCTATCCGTACCTGAGGAGGCCTCTATCAGTCTACTTGCAATGCTTCTGTGACTCCTCTGTCACAGCTTTGGCCTGGCTTCTTAAAGCTCTGTCTTCAGCCGTTTCATTTCCCCAACTAGCCTGGAAGATTATGGGAAGCAGAGTCTGCCTTTCATGCTCAAGTATACTGGGTGAGCATGGCAGACTTTGAGGAGTGAAGGTTTGAGTCTGAAGTCCACTGCATCATTTACCAGCTGTGTGTCTCTAGGCAATGTGAACACACCTCGTGGGGGCTGTGGAGAGAACTAGATGGGTTAATATACAGACAGCACTTAAGGCCCTGCCTAGCACATTATTATGCTCACTCAATGACAGCCTCTGTTATTATCATTATCATCACTAATTCTTTGTGTTGCATTGCCAGCAAGACTCATGAGTGTCAAAGCAAGTGAAAAGTCGGTACTCAGCGACACTGTGGGATTCTACCTCATAACTGGAAAGGGTGCATCTGGGCAGTGCATGTGTCTTCCCATCTTCTAGTTGGATTCTTCTCACAATGTGTCCCTCTTCATATAGCTAGTTTCCTTCCATATTGCCTTTAGAATAGACAGTGGTGCTGTTCAGTGTTATCTGGGCATAGCAACAAAAGGATTTACTGAAATGCAATTAAGCCTCTGAGGAGGTACAAAAAGGGCCCTGAAAACAGGTGAATGGCTATTTCCTCAAGGTGTTTCCAACCCATTTTGGGAAATACTTCACACAGAGTGAAGCAAGGTGGTAGATAACCAGGTGTCAGGTGAGCAGTCTAGAATATGTGGGCTTCTGGAGTTCAGGGGACAAAGAGGGCAGGAGCCCAGAATGCCAAAAGTTTGATCTCTATGAACATGTATGCTTTTTAATTTTCAATGATTTCTAAGTTCCTAATCAACATAGTAGCAGATTACCTGCCCCCTACCTCCAGCCCTAAAAGCATGCTTGAGAAATAATAGGTATTAAGTACTGTGAAACTCATTATCAGGGGTTTGTTTTGTAGAGTGGTGAATGATGGCAGAAGGGGAGCTCTGTTGCTGTGGACAGTAGAGGAGATTTTTGGAGACGGCAGCTTTGAATTTGGAAGAAAAATGAAAATGTCTGTTAGAGGAACTTGAGGTTTTGTGTAAGATTTGCTGAGGGTTGTGGGCCGTAACTTTCTCATCTATCTCTCCCTGAAACCTACAGGAAAGTCTTTGAGGTTGGTTAGTGTTTTATTGTATGACTTAGTGGGCACAGAGTGAAAGCAGAAGTATCAAAGGGGTCCCAGCTTGCATCCGAAGTGAACCACCCTGACTTCTCCTTGAACATGTGGGTGTCATCAGGCCCAGTCTTGTCTTTCCCCACCACCTCTGTGTGCATTCAAGGCAACACTCACCTTTTTACCAAGTGTCTAGGTGAAGAAGGCTCCCACCTGTTACTCCTTTCCCCTAGACTTTCACAGACCTAGAGGAAGACAGCCTCTTCTGCTTTGAAGCTAAGAAAATAGATGAATGTCTGTGTCTTCTGTAGGTGAACCTGGATGGGAGCTGCCTATAGTCAATCTAACTTGTTAGGGTGAAAAAGGAAGGGTTGACACCACAAAAACTCAGCAGGCCTCCGCCTTCCTCTTGTTTCTTTAAGGTAGTGTTTCTCAACTTGGCTGCTCATTGGAATCACCTGGGAAGGTAAAAAAAACAAAATGCTATGCTGCCATCCTGCCCCCAGAGCTTCTCAGCTAACTGGTCTGGAGTGTGGTCTGCGCCTCTGGAGGGGAATCATTGACTGTGAGGGTGATGAGCTACAAGCCTGCCTCCTCTTTGACTTTGGTACAAAATATGCTCCCAATACAATGCCCCAAGTGCACCGAAGCAATTCAGATGCAGTAGTTTTCAGTTGCAAATATTCAATTCAACTAAGGTTGTCTGTTTTTAGTACTCATAGCAGAACCATGTGAATAGGACAATTGTCCTTTGAGGATGTTGTTCCTTGCCCATGAGGATTAATAAAATGGCCTGCTTTGATTCCATGCAAGGATTGACACAGACATGGTTTTAAAATGAAGTAACCACACTCACCAATAAAACAGTCTGGAGACACAAACATAAAACTCCTCTTTAACAACTCTCTTCTTTTAAAGTACCTCTTGTTCATTCCTAGCAGGCTAGAGATATAGACTGAGGCAGCCACAGAAAGTCATTCTGCTCACACCAAAAACAAGGTGAGCAATTTTCCAAGGGCAGGCACCCCTGACCTCTGCTTTTCAGCTTTTTCTTAATAAACCAGTCTCAGAAATTGGACCATAGAAGCTGCTGGTGGCAATCTCTTCTAGTAAGTGGGTAAAGGGAAGCTGAGGGAGAAATGGCAAGGATCGGAGAACCACTCTGATGAGTATCTCTGAGGCGATGCAATTATACTTCCATCTAGAGATAGGAAGGGGTTACCCCCAAGTGCAGCAGCCCCAAACCCAGCAGTGTGAAGTTGGACATAGGAGAACAGAGCGACTGCCCAGTGAGCTTTGTAACTCAAAACTATTCCTCCATGGCACGTTGTACATGCTCATGAATAACACAACTTCCTGCAGCGAGAAAGTGTGAATTCATGTTAAGCAGGGTCTGTTTTCCAATCCACTGTGCTTGCCTCCTTGAGGGCACAGAATGGAGAAAACAGCCCCACACACCATGTGGCCAGTCCCCTCAAGAGGAGAGGTGCAGAGAGACATCTGTTTTGCAGTGAGGTGGAGGTTCACTGGTAACTGTGGTTTACAGAGCGACCACAGACTCAGCCTTGTCAGTTTTCCCTTTGAAGGGATAAACTCAACATGAAGAACAGCAAACGCAAGAAAGATGATCCCAAAGCTTGTGCTTGGGAGTGAGTGACCGCAGCCTGCAGGGCTTACCACCTCCTGGCAAATGAAACTGCTTATACTTAGGTGCAGAACCAGGCAAATCCACCCTTAGAAAACTTCCACTACCACTGGGGCATTCCTTTGCTGCCCACTTGAAGCCAGCAAGGCTTCTGTCTTCTGTGTTTGCTCCATTTACATCCACTTCCCCGTGCCTGTGCATAGCCAGGACGCCCCTCTCAACAACTTTCTCCTCCCGATGGGGCTTATGAAAGACGGGCTGTATTTGTCTCAAAATCTTCAGCTGATATTGCTCTTCTCTACAACACAGTTGAAATGAAAAAGGATTACTTTATATTTACTTGCGTTTTTCGTGAGAAAAACTAATTTTGAGAAAGAAAGTCCCTACAGTGTGAAACAGTTTCCCTTCCTTCAAACCCTCTGAAGAGGCAAAGGCAAACCTAAAAGGCATACATGCTTTGTCATTGACTTTCTCTGACAGCTGCTTCTTATCATGTTTTTGAGGGTGACCTTCGTCCAGCATATTCCTTAGCTGTAAGTTGCACTCTCCTTTTATAATCGAATTTAGAGCCAAGCATGGACCAGGCTACCTTTGATAATTAATGGCTCTGTGAGTTTGCTGAGTGTGTTATTTAATTAATGGCACTTGTGTTTGGAGTGTGTACAACTCTGTAGCTGAATAAAAGGCTTATTTGCTGAATTATTTTAGACATATACCCAAGGATTGTCACACTGAGAATTTGTCGAGGTTCGACACATTTAACAGCCTAATGGGGTTATTTTTTTTCTTTTCCACCATTTAAAGGTACTGAATTGGTATAACTCTGTTCTTTTGCCTTTTATATAAGCTCATACTACCATCTGAGAAAATCTGTAGGCTAATGGATAAAAGTCTATTACCTGGAGCAGGACCTTTGAGAAAAACAAAAAGATGAAACCTTTAATACTATATTTTGAGTATGAAATTGATGTTCAAATAAGTTATAGTCTACTTCAGTTCCTCACAAATAGGTTAACTTGAATTATGTTCAAGTTCTACTTGGGATCAAAAGATCATGGGTTGAAACCTGGCAAGAAAACACAGTTGAAAGCTAGTAAGAACACAGAGTATCTCACATGACCTTGCTTTTCCTGAGACTCCAGTCCCAGAATAAAATGCGTATTGTGGCAAGACAGATATGCACATATACAAATGCCTTCTAAATATCCTGTATGGAAGCATCAACAGGTGAATCTCTATGGACTCATCTCTATGTGTTCAGTAAGAGACTGAAAATATAAAAGGTCTGGTTTTAAGCTGTGTCGTTTCTAGGCTTTGTCATTCTGTGTGTCCGGGCAAGTTTTATACCCTCTCTGGGCTATAGTTTGTTTCTTTGCAAAGCAATAGGTTGAACCATGTGCTCTTTAAACTCCTTTCCAACCCAAAGAGACTCAAAGTCTCTAATTTTTCCAAGGAGGGATACAAAGTCCACTATCCCAGTGATAGAAGAGTTAGTTGATTGCTTACTTTGGCGACCTGAGGTTCATTTTTTCCCAGAAGGGACCTTTGAGTATGGGAAAAGCCATATCCATATGCCCTGCAAGAGGGCTAGGAGGATAGTCCATTCTCTAAAGCCCAGCTGTATGGTCCAGGAGACAAGAACTACAGCCAGGGACCTGCTTTCTTCCATCCCACTGGAGACCCCCACTGACGGAAAACACTGGTTAAAGCATAGAAGGAAAAAAAAGCACTATTGTAGACTGGGTACTTAAGGAAGGCCTTTCTGAGCAGGTGACATTTCAGTCAAATCCTGAATGGAAGAAGGAAAGAAGGGAGGATGCTCCAGGCATCAGGGGACTAGAAGTGCAAGGGCCCTGAGATGGGCCTAGTTTGACATTCTTCAGTAACAGCAAGGTAGCGGGAAGGCTGGAACTGAGAGCCTGAGGGGTTGCCATAGGAGATGAGACTGGGCTTGATTCTAAGTCCTTTACTGTGCTGTGCAAGGCCTCATGTAATCAGGCCCTGGCTGACTCTCCAAAGTGTAGAAGAGAAGCATGATCTGGCTTCCATTCAAAAGGATTGTAATTTTAACCCATTTTCTATTTTAATGTGTTCATTCTCTTGTATGACCTTGGGTGAGTCTGAGGGTATAGATACATATTTTAAGAGTCACAGTCAACAGCTGATGTATAATATTCTATATAAGTTATATTTTTAACTGCAGTATCATAAAGTCTTGCCCAGAACCAAGAGTTACTAGGTTTTGCTGAAAATGTTTTTCTTTTACATTGTTGTACTACTTTTACTTTCCATTGAGTCTTTTTCTTCAAAAGGATTAAAGAAATTAAAACTAACCACATACAAGATCTCCCACTTTAAAATTTAAAAAGTGCCCTGATAGATAGATTTTTTGAGAGGAGAGTAATAGAACAAAACTTTGATAGGGGTATCAAAGAGAAATGCTGATTCACTACATTAGGTATGTTTCTTTTTCCAAACTCATGACTCCAGAATCTGCAGGAACCACAAGAGATTGGATGAGAAGCTGGGGGCAGAATTCTAACAGCAGCCCAGGCCTCCACAGTGCCAAGATGGGCCATCTGCCTGTGAGAAGGGAAAGCTTCCATTTCTCTTAGCAATGACTCTGGCTTATTTCTAATTTAACAGAAAAAATGGTTCAAGCAATATCATGTGCTTCTGCATCTTCAAAGCAATACCACACCGTCAATTAGCAGCTCAGCGTACCAACAGTTCTAAACTTTTTGCGAGCTTCTTGGGAACAAGATGTGGAGCTTCAGCAGAAGAAAATTGGTAAGAACATCTAATTACATTAAAAGTCATTTTTGCCTGTCTTAAAGGAATGAAAATGATCTGCTGGTTTTTATAGACCTTCTTGACCTAAAGATATCTGCTGGCAGAAAAAGAATCCTCAATTGGGTTCTTTTAATGCTTTAATTATTACATGATCTATCGTCTTACACACTGACTTGTACACTTTGAAAAATCTTTTAAATAGGCATTAAAATTGATTGGCTAATCCCAGACCTTAGGGTGGCACTTGGAGGGCGTGTAATTGTGTGTGTGGGCTCAGGGGGTTAGACAGGAATGACACAGAGTCAACTACTTCATAGTGGGATAAGGTGAGAAATCAGTTTGGTCACAGGTACAGTTGACATTGTACTGCCAACTTGCACAGAACTCAGTCACACGCCCACTTGTTCTTGAATCAGTATTATTGCTTCAACTTCACCATCGGCTCCTACAAGGCAGGGATGAACTTCACCTAGTGTGCCTACAGTGTTTGGCATCTCCTGCCTTAAACTTCTCCAAATGATGAGCAAGATGACTTATAGGAACTTCAAATCTACCTCACCCCAGTCAAGGGCTTCTCTCTATGTTCGTACACTAAATGGTAGGGAAGAATTCTGATTGGATGAGCTGGAGTCACATGCCCAGAACCGTAGGTTTTGGATGGGATTGACAGCTCCACATTCAAATGTCTACTACACTCCATCCTGTACTCTGCTTGGATCTCTCGACAATTTTTCAAATGTTTTGGAATCTAAGAGCTAACTGCAAATTCTTGGTGGAAAGCCCTATCTCTAGAGCAAGTGCTCACTGAAAGGTCTTGCATGAAGCCCTTGGGAGTCCTCACTGATCCCAAGAGTGCAGTGTCTAATGCGTTACAGTCCAAGGTTGATTAGCCGTGATCCGCTCCTGCTCATGGAATGCAGTTTCAGCTTTCAGACACATACTCAGTCTGTAACTGTTGCTGCATAAGGAAACAAGGGATAGCTCTGTTTCCTAAAGGGTTAGGAACAAGGACTAGGCACTACTCAGCTGTCATAACCACTTCTAGCAAGTGGTTGTGACAGCTGGATAAAGTGATCCAAAGCACAAGAATCATCAAATGCTGGCTCTTTTCCTGAAGTTAGTGCAGAAGCTAGAGTAAGGTATACCTTGCACCCCAGCTGCAATGGACAATTCTTGCCTTCTGTTAGCTAGAGCTTATGTGGGGGATGATGTTTCTAAATAGAGAGCCACCATTTTTAGTGCAAAGGTAAGTGTGGGCTCCAGAGGCAGACTGCCTGGACTTGAACCCTGACTCACAAAGTATAACCTGAGAGACCTTGGGGCAGGCAAGTCACACAGCTGCTGTAAGCCTCAATTTTCACATCTGAAAACCAGGGCAATACTGGAGCGTTGTTGTGGGGTTTAATTGAGTAAAGTCTGTAAAGTGCTTGGTATAACTTGCCCATGGTAAGCTCGTCAAAAGTGGTTTTATTAAGAATTATTAATAATACAGCCTCTTCTCTGTGGTGATCTCCATTGCTCACTTCCTGAAATAACGATTTGTTTGGCCAGAGTGGCCTCTTCAAGTCAGGGAGGATGGTCAGGAAGAGGAGTGCCAACTCCCTGATATACTGGCAGTGTGTCTGTAAAGATTATACACAGCAATTACTCTTTTTTTGTTTAAGCCTATTATGAAATACTTGAATATTCAGCCAGCAACAACATGTCAATCTCTTTCTTTTCTTCCTTTTTTTTTTTTTTTTTTTGGCTTAACTGAAAAATTTTCATTTATCTGATGTGCTAGTCCTTTTGATGGTGAAATATAACACACATACAGAAACATGCAGGAAATATGTACATGGCTTACAGAATTAATATAAAGCCAACACATGTCTTGCCAACACCCATGGCGAGGAACAGAACATCGCCAACCCTTCCACTTTCCCACTGCACTCACTCCATGTTCCCTTTCCAAATCACGGTTCCCTTCTTTCTTCCCCCGCAAAGGTAACCACGGGCCTGACTTTCATGGTGAGTGCTTCCTTGCTTTCCTTATAATTTTACCTTCTAAATGAATATATCTCTAAGCACTGTAATTGAATTTTGCCTGTTTTTGAACTTTATGTAAATGAAATCACACAGTATGTGTTCTTTTGTGTGTTTCTATTGTTCCATATTCTTGCAAACACTTGATATTGTCAGTCCTTTTACATTGTGACTATTCTTGTGGGTGTGTAGTGGTACTTTACTGTGTTTTAAGCTTATATTTCCCTGATGACTAAAGATTATTGGCCATTTCAATATCCATTTTTTTGTGAAGTGCCTGTTCAAGTCATTGTGTATTTTCCATCGGGCTGCTGACTTCTTCTTATTAAATATAATGTGTTTTTCTTTGCTTCCTTTTTCATTTTATATTGTCTTCTGGACACTAGTCCTTTGTTGATTATATATGTGGCAAGTACCTTCCCCTCCACTGCAGCTTGTCTCCTCTCTCTCTCAATGGTGTATTTTGACAAACAGAAGTTCTTAATTTGAATGTAGTCCAATATATCAATCTTTTTTTTTCAGTAGTGACTTTTGTGTCCTGTTGCAAAAGTCTTTCCCTATAGCAAGATTATGAAGATATCCTCTTATAATATCTTCAAAGCCTTTAAAATTTTACACTTCATGCTTTGAACTACAATCTGCCTGGAACTGTCTTTTGCATGTGGTGTGAGGTAGGGTTTCTTTTCATTAGTTTTCTACATGGGTATCCAATTTTCCAAGAACTATCTATTGAAAAAATCTTCCTTTTCTCATGGCTCTGTAGTGTCATTTTTTATCATAAATCAAGTGTTCATATATGCCTGGATTTGCTTCTATGTCCTCTGTTTTGTTCTATCAGTCTATTTATCTTTGTACCAATACCACGCTCTCTTAACTCTTATAGCCTTGTAATAAGTCTTGATATCCTGTAGAGTAAGCCCCTCCAATCCTTCTAATCTTGTTTTTTCTAAGTCTGTGGCTACATTTCCATACGCATTTTAGAATCAACTTGTCGATTTTTACCAAAACCTATGGGAATTTGGATCTGAGTTGCTGTGGGTTTATAGTCAACTTGAGGAAAATTCAATCTTTATATCAATAAAATTGAGTCATTTACTTCTCCATTTATTTAATTTCTCTTTAATGACTTAATATTTTACATTTTTTGTCTATAAGCTTACATACCTGTAATTATTCCTGGGTATCTGATTTTTGATGTTAAAAGCAAACTTTAAAACTTTTCATTTTCTAACCATTGTAGCTGATACAGAGAAATTTAAAACATATATATATATATATACACACACCCCTTAGACTCAGAGGCCTTGCTAAGTTTACTGATTAATTCTACTTGTTTCTCTATAGATTCTTTTGGGTTTTCTGCATATATCATATTGCCTACAAATAATGACAGTTTTATTCCTTTATTTCTAATCCTTCTACACCTTTTGTTTATTGTTCTCACCTTTTTATACTAGCTAGGACTTCAAGGACATTGTGAAATAGAAGCGTAATAGTGAATATCTTATCTCATTTACAATCTCAGATGCATAGTGTTCATTTCATTCCTAAGTATAAAGTCCCTTCTACTTGTAGCTTTCCTAGACCTTTTGAATTTATTAAGTTAGATGTGTAATTTGATCAATAATTTTATTTGCATCTACTAAGATGATCCTATCATTTTCTCCTTTATTAACCCAGGGAAAGACATCATTTGAAAGTCTAATGTGAAACCAAAGTTGTATTAGTCATGATGTCTTATCCTTTTCCCAAATCGTATGTGTGCGTGCATGTACAATCTGTCTGTCCTCTGTCTGATATCTCTTAGAATTTTGACATTTGTGTTTCCAAGTGCAATTAGTCTATAGATTTCCATTCTGTAATGTTCTTGCAATGTTCATTTGTAACATAAATCATACAACAAACTGGACAATTAAAGAGTTTCTTTTTCCCCCCCTTCTCTTTGGCAGAATTTGAATGAGATTCTTATTTGTTTCTCAAGTACGTGGTAGAATTCACCAGTAAAGCTATCTGGGCCTGAAAATTTCTTTGTGGGAAGGATTTTATTTCAGACTCAGTTTTCTTTAATTAGAATCAAATTTTATTCATATTTTCTTTTTCGCCTTGTGTCAGTTTGTGCTAGTTGTATTTTTGAGAAGCTTGTCTATTTAATTCAAATTTTCAAATGTATTGCTCTAACATTCCTTTTTAATGACTATAGTATCTATACAGAAGTTTGCCTTTTTCTTTTTAACATGGGTTTTTGTTTCTTCACTCTTTTCGAAGACCCTACATTTGGCTTCATTGATCCTTTCAATTGCATTTGTGTTTTCTATTTTATTACATTATGATTTATTATTATTTCCTCCCTCTTAATTTTGTGGTTCTCTTTTTAACTTCTCCAGAAAGATGTTTAGCACATTAACTTACTTTTTTAATTTTTTTAATTTTAATTCTTAATTTTTGTGGGTTCATAGTAGGTGAATATATTTATGGGATGCATGAGATGTTTTGATGCAGGCACACAATGTGAAATAAGCACATCATAGAGAATGGGGTAGCACAGTAACTTTCGACTTTTCTTGAATAAGTGCATTCAAGTCATAATTAAAACTAAATTACCGTCTAAACACACCTTTAGTTGCATCCCCAAGTATGAGTTTTCTTCAGTCAGTTCAAAATAGTTTCCAACTTCCACTTGATTTCTTCTTTAGTGCAGTGGTACAATCTTGGCTCACTGTAGCCTCGACCTCCCAGGCTCAAGCCATCCTCCTGCTTCAGCCCCCCAAGTCGCTGGGACTACAGGTGCATTCCACCATGGCTGGATAATTTTTGTATTTTTTATAGAGACAGGATTTTGCCATGTTGCCCAGGCTGGTCTTGAACTCCTGAGCTCAGGAAATCCACCTGCCTCAGCCTCCCAAAGTGCTGGGATTACAGGTGTCAGCCATCGCACCTGGCCCGTAGAATTCTTTTAGTGTAAGTCTATTGGTGACAGTTTCTCAGCTTTCATCAGAAAATGCATGTATCTTACCTTCATTCATGAAGTCATTCATTCATTCATATTAACTGGGTATGGAAATCTAACTCAGTAGTTCTTTTGGCTCTCAGACATATCCCGTGGCCTTCTGATTTTCATTTTTTTGTAGTTGTTGTTTTTGGTCTAATTATGACTTATTTGAAAAGCCAGTGATTTTTTTCCTTCTTAAGTCTGAGTTTCTCTTTGTTTTTGCTTTTCTGCAATTTTATTGTAATGTGTCTAAGCATGGAATCTTCACTGATGCTTTGATTTTGCTGTGTTTCAGATTTTTGGATTGGTAGCTTTTCCTGGTTCTGAAAAATTGTCAGCCATCGTCTCTTTAAATCTAGCTTCCACTGAAACTCTGTTTTCTCTCCCCATGGAAATATGAATAAATACCTTTCAACTTTCTCCCTGTATTTTGTCTTCTGTCCTCTTTTCTACTTTTTCCTCTACTCTACCTCTTCATGTTTCAGTCTGTATTTTCATATGGCTCATCTTTGAGTTCACTAATTCTCTTTCTGGCTGTGAATAATGTGTTGCTAAATTCATTCGAGTTCCAGAATTTTTATTTGGTTATTTTTCTCATGATCTGAGTCTTTTTTTTGTAATAAATTCTAGCTCTCTGCTAAACTTAAAAAACAATCTTGTCTTTTCTCTCCATAAATAAACATAGTTATTTTAACATCTATGTCTGATAATTCCAATTTCCAGGTAACCTGTGGTTCTGATCTTGTTTGTATCAATTTCCGTCTTAAGCAGCTTGAGCTGCTATGACAAAATATCATAGACTGGGTAGCTTAAACAATAGAAACTTATTTCTCATAGTCCTGGAAGCTGGGAACTCCAACATCAAGGTGCCAGCAAGGTCGGTTCATTCTGAGGCCTCTCCTCTTGGCTTGTGGATGGGCCACCATCTTGCTGTGTGCTCACGTGACCCCTTCTTTGACTATGCATAAAGATAGAAATCTGATGTCTTTTCTTACCATTGCACCTACTCCACCATGAGGGCCCCACCCTTGTGACCTTATCTAAATCTACTTACCTCCTGAAAGCCTACCTCCTAATACCATCACATGGGGGTTAGGGCTTAAATGAATTGTGGAAGGACACAACATTCAGTCCACAACAACTTGTCTCATCACATGCCTTCTGCGTTTGTGTGTGTGGGGAGGGCACTGTGGCATTGGGGGGGACAAACATTCACACATATACTGAGCATTCTGTTTAGAAACAAATGTGAGAAATAATTTCAGGTCTTGGTTGGTATTACTTTCTTCCAGAGAGGATTTTCTGGCTTCTGCCAGGAGTTTAATGGACTAGCAATTTGAGATCACCTTAATTCAATTTCCAGTCATGAGTTTCTCACCTGCCCAGATGATTTGAAGTTGGGCTGTAGTTGGTGTAAGGGCTCACTCTTATTCCAAGGGTATAACTCTCCCAGATCTTTGAATTCCCACCCAGAGGTGGAGGTTTAGCAAGGAATCTACCATTGGAAAACTGACTATTGCTTTATCTCCACTTGCCTCTCTGAGGCTCACAAATGCCCTCAATGGAAAAGCAACCTCAAACATGGGGCTCACTTCTATGGATTTCTGTCTTCCTTGGCTCTTGGTCCTGTAATCTTTTGCTACCTTCCTACTTCTAACAGATTTTTTAAAAATTCTGTGTAGTCTTTCTAGTTGAACACAGTGGGAGGATTGAGTCAAACTATTTGGCCTTTAGTAACAAAAGCAGAAGACACACTTTTTAATTTTATTTTTATTTTTATTTTTTATTTTATTTTTTTTTAGTGGTCTGAAAACATCCTGCCCTACAGATTTAATTCTTTAACTACTGCTTGAACTAATTTCTCATTACCTGAATATCCCTATAATTTATCATCTTCAAAATACACTAGAAATCAGAAAAAAATAATGTATTTATACTATTGGCATACTGGTTTCCCGTTCCATTATTTTGTGTTTTCCTTATAATAACCCTGGGATATAAGTAAAATGCTTTCTCCATCATTGTAATTCAGAGATTAGGAAATTGAGCACAAAAGAGCGACATGTCCAGGTTCAGAGAGTAAGTGTAGTGGCAAACGTTGATGGGGTTCCACTTTAAATTATTTAAAGATATTTGCACTGAGAGTAGAAACCAAACTGACAGGACAATTCAGATGCCATTCTTAGGAGACTGCAGAGTGTCTTTTTATACTTTCAGTCAGTGGTGTATATGCCTGGTGCTTAGGACAGGGGATTGGAAAACAGGTTTCTTGTTGGGAGAGAGAGAGGCCCTGGGACATAATTTTCACCAAACTGTAATGTTCATTTTATCAGTCTTTTGTTTTTAAAGCACATTTTAAAAAGTTCTGTGTAAAACACAAGACAAACATTTGCTCTGGAGGACACATTACCTGCCACTTGACTTTTTCTTTTGATTCTGTATCATTTACATGAAGCTCTAGTAGAGGGGGTAACCCCGTGATAGGGTTGTAAAATCCAGTGCAGTGAGGGCTGGGGAGATAAAAGAGGAGGTGGCAGACATTCGTCCCCCGAAGGAGTTGGGTATAAGACAGGAAAAGTTCATTCCCGGGATGGCTTCCTTAGCACTCTCTTCCCCTGTCTTTGTATGGTTCCTGACCTCTCCAAAAATCATGTTCTGCCTCAATTATCTGTGTAGGCGAAAAGAAGGAAAAACAGGTTTCTGGAGGAAGAAGAAGTGGCACACACATATATTTAGTCTGGGGTGTAATTTTACCCCACTTACACCACTGGGACAAGTGGTGACATTTTAATTAACAAGATATTCCCTACTTAGCTCTATCCTCTCTTTTCCTCATTGTTGGGAGGACTTTAGTTTAATACATAAGACACTCACAGTCTCAGTTGCCCACCACTCATGATGAATTTGAGGTGGTAGAATACACTGAACTGCTTCTTAGATAATCAGAGAAGTATTAAAGCCAGAAGGAGCACAATCTAGAGCTGACTTTGCTAGTGTACCCTGTATTGATGATCCTGGTTAAGTATGTACATAATACTTGATTGATGCCCCAGCGTGTCAAAATAATGGAGCATTTATTATGTAAGAAGTGGCTGAGGGACATTTTAGGCACAGGATCAAATGAATTGCATAAATATTAGCTATTATGAAGCAGTGGGGTCAAAGGTTATAAAGGTGAATTTTCATAGCCTTTCTTCATATTAACCTTCCACACTGTCTAGAAGAGTCTTCTTTCTCACCCTCCTTTCAGGCAGAGACAGACAAAAAGGCAACACTGAAAGGAGCACACTATGGAGAATGGAGAGAAGCAAGTACAAAAAGAAAAGAAATGTCTTAGGAGAAGAAAGATTTAGAAAGTTTTTGCTATATAAGAGTATGCAGATTAATATGCAGTTATCCATTGCTGGAGATGAGGATAAAAATGATGAGGGTGACAATGACAGGCTTTATTTTATTGTATTACCATTTGATTGTATTACCATTTTGCAAGATGTAAGTAAGTAAAGCCTGAAACTCTTAAAAAATTATCTTTGGCTATTTAGATTATACTTTTCTGAAAAGGACTCTGTGGTAATGAATCACGTGGTTTCAAGATTCACATGCGTTAAAATTACTTCAGGACACTAGTCATTTTTCAATTACCAGTAGAAGTAAATCTCAAAGGAAGAGTTCTGCAGATTCTTCAGCCATCAATGGCCTGTAGGAAATCTTTTGAACAACTGGGTACATGTTGGAGAAAGTAGGGTCTTGTTAAAACATTTTAAAAATAACTAAACTAAGCCAAAAATCCATTTTGGATCCATGGGGTAGACTGTCTCATAGAATGTTTCTAAAAGGAGGTTTTTAAAGTGTTGTTGGATGGTCCCTCTTTTGAGTTGTTGGAACATAAATCATTTGAGACATTTGATTTGATGGTTTATAAAGTTTCCATGACTCTGTGGTTTATTATTCCCAATTTAGGCACAGGGAGTTGGTTTATATTTATCTAATCCAGGTAATAGAGTATTTAATTTCCTGTCACTAAAACCAGATTCTAGAAATGTAATCATCTAAATAGAATGAGAGGAGAGGCAGCCAGATCCAATAGAAATTGGACTGGAGAAGAAGGGGAAAAAAAACCAATTGAAATCTCCCTTCTGGCTTCTTTTAAAACAATGGGTCCTTTGTCAGGCAAAGAGCTTTTTGAACACACTAAGATATCTTTAGCCTTAAAAGAAGTATCTTCTCTTGTACCTGTATCCTAAAGAAAATCTATTTTCATAACAATCTGGGAACAGCTGAAAGAGTTTCATAATTGTTGTGAAACTTGGGGATGGCTGAAACATTTACATTGGTACTGAGCTCCTCACATGGGGTTTATCTAGTGGGTTTAAGATTAAATTGGTGATGAAGCTGAATTTAAAATCCACCTTTCCCCCAAGAAAATATGAGAGTACTATGATCAGCTTCCTGGGCCTTTCTCATTAGAGGCTTCTGTGCTGACAGTGGAACATCTCTGAGGTGGTTGAGATTTGGGGTAGATTTCAAAAGGTACAATTTACAGACCAGAACATGTGCTAAATAGGCAAACCTGTCCTTTCTCAATCACCTTGACTATCCACAATTATGATATAAGGGTGATCCAGTGGCAGAAATTATGGTGATTTTTCAAAAACGCCAGTGTTGAAATTGTGCCTTGACAGTACATCTTTAACTACTAATAATGCTGTATTGGGCTGACTCAGTTGCTTTGAAATTGCATGGTCCCATTATGAGTAAATGAGAGGCAACCAATTATCTATAAAATAACGACGTGCACAGAGAAGAGCTTGATGAATTACAAGTGAGCTCTGCTGACACAACAGGGTGTGGAAACCTGCCCTGCTCTGACTTTCCATCAGAATTAGGGGTGATGCTTGCATATTTTAACAACATATCCCCCTCAATTCTAATGTGGAATGGGAGAGGGGAGGATGGGGAGATGGCAAAATCTTCCCCCCTAGTCACTAGGACACATGCCATTGCTTTAAAATTAAGTAGAAAAACTGCTTGGGTGTATAGTGGCAGCAAATCCAAGTATCAATACCTGCATAAAGAATTACCATCCTCCAGGAAGAAGGCAACATTAGATAAGAAATGCAGGTCTCCTGTCATCTAATGTGATTTAGAACATAGACTAAAAGAGCCATTGCAAATCCCTTATCCCGGAACTCAGTCCAGTGTGTAGGGAGCAAATGCATAAATTCACCTATGCAGAGAGCAGACGCTGAATTCCTGGAACGAAAGCATTGCCAGCCTCATCAAGGATCTGTCACATGGTGAGTGAGACAACTGCAGCTTCATTCAGCAACCCTTGCGCTGTTGAGCTCCTTGTGCATGGTGAAGGCAATAACCCTTTCTCACTATTGCTCAAGAAACTGCAATTCAAAGTCATTTTCTGGTAGGCAAAGGATACAGAGAGCAGCTAAAACACCAAAATGCAGGTCCATATAACCCTGGAGGGTTATATGGGAAGATAAAGAGAGTTCTTCTACACAATTAGTCTGATGTTGGTGTCTTGATGGCTTCAAGAGGCTGAGGAGTCAGTACATAGTTTCAGAATGTTTACCTTTGTTGTCCTAATGGTACTCTTGCTATGCTGAGGATTAATTCTTTATATGTAAGGAAGATATAGAAAATAATACTTACCAAGGAGTTGCTAGGTGTATTAGTTTGTTCTCATGCTGCTAATAACCACACACTCAAGACTGGGTAATTTATAAAGGAAAGAGGTTTAATGGACTCACAATCATGGAGGAAGGCAAAAGAGGAGCAAAGCCACATCTTGCATGGCAGCAGGCAAGACAGCGTATTCAGGGGAACTGTCCTTTATAAAACCATCAGATCTCATGAGACGTATTCACTATCAATCATGAGAACAGCATGGGAAAGATCCTCCCCCTTGATTCAGTTACCTCCCACTGGGTCCCTCCCATGACATGTGGGGATTATGGGAGCTACAATTCAAGATGAGATGTGGGTGGGGAAACAGCCAAATCATATAACTAGGTATGTCCACCCCAAACATTAAGTCAAGAACAGCTTTTTGGTCTTATAGTCTTTATTCTTATATAGGGCATCTCTGGATATAGGTGTTCACATTCTTCTTTGCAACCTGTGGGTTTTTAAGACAGACTGTCAGCAAGCAAAATGTCAGAGGCAAGCACTGAGATTTGACCCATCAGCCCTAGGGAAGCTGACTCTTTGGTTTTCCCCCATGCACCTTGTCTTCTTGATATGCCTGCAGGGGTTGGGGGGAGGTGGGTGGGTGGAAAGGAGTACTGGTTTAGGGTTGAAGCAAGTCTAAAGCCAGCCTGCTCTGGGTTTAAGATCTGGCCTCCACTGCTGTTTCTCCAATGTTGGGAATCATATTCCTGTTTAAGATAATCTTAAGTGATCTACATTGAATCTCTCAGTAGGTTATTCTCTTTAATCCTTCTGAATATGCCAAATGGAGAGTTTTGGTTTGGTGATAGAATTAAATGCCCCTCTAATGGTGGCTAGCCTCACTTTTTAACACAGAGACTGAATCTCACTCCTAGTAGCTAAGGCAAGCAACTATGCAGAGCTGGAAATCATCAGCATTGTTTTTCTCTTATGTTTATTTTTATGCTTAACTTCTAATTACAGGTAGTACTTGTTTTTCTTTGAGGCTGAAATATAAAGTTTAAGATATATATACTAAAATTCAAAAAGTGAATCAAGTAAATAATGCTCTAGGTGGTCCACAAAGATAAGAAAAATCATGACAAAATGGGAATGAATGCAGTTTGGGGAACACTGTATTCGCCCAAGTGATGTTTATTTAGGCATGTGGTCAGATGGTAAAGAAAAGAAAGTGGGAGGGTAGCCTAGGCAGGATTCAGCATGATCTGAAAATCTTGCAAGTAGAACCAAGTTGGTTGGGGAATCCAGGCCCATTTTGGTTTCTGCTACCGGGCTGTAGTGTGACCAGGGAGGCAGGTGCTGGGCAGGGTTGTATTAACAAGGCAGGTAAGGAAGTCCAGCAGGCGAGGAGGTGGGAGGTCCTCAAGGCAGAAATAGGCCAGTAGATAAGGTGAAGAGGCTAAGAAGACTATTTGGAGGGTACAAGGAGAGATGAGACAGGGAGAAGGAAGTGGCTAGAGAGGTGAGCTCTTTTAGCAAGGAGGGCAGTACACAGACTAAGAGAATGGCCTTTAGGGTGGGACTGCCTGGATTCAAATCTGAGCTTTGCCACTTACCGTTGGCCTTGAACTAATAATACTTAACATCCTTAAGCCTTAGTTTTCTCATCACTTGCAAGACAGGATAATAACAGAGTCTACATCTTATAAATTCTTAGCAAGTGTTGGCTAGTGTTATCAATTCCAGGGCTGAGCCCTGTCATGTCTGCCTCTGTGCATGTTGAGAATTGTGCAGTTTTGCAGAGTGAGCACCATGAATGTCTTTAAACTTGCTCTGCCTAAGACTAGCTTGCTGCTGAGGGAATAATCACGAAAGCTGGAGAAGGCCAAGTCTATCTGACCTTCAGATTAACAATTTTTAAAGTCTAGCTATGTCCAAATATTTCATAATTGCCCTATTTACTAACACATTTCAGGGGTTTCATGAACCACTTAATGTATAAAAATTCAATATGTAGACTTTTTTTTTGAAAAGGGAAGAAATAAGCAGGTGGACCAATCCAATGATTGAATTTCCTTTAAAAAAGTAACTGTAACTGTAATAGGTTTGTTGCCTAATGCATGGCAAGTCAATACACCGAGACACAGGGTTGCAGCAGAGAAGGAAGTTTAATCATAAGGCTGCCGAATAAGGAGACAGGGGGAAACCTCAAATCTGCCTGTCTGGGCCGTTTAGGTCTAGGTATTTTAAGGGGGTTGGAGTGACCGACGTGGGGGATCACTGGTTGAAGAATACAGGATGGTGAGATGAAGAAACAGCATTTTCATGCTGATTCAGTTCCTCTTGGGCGGGGGGGGGGTCTTCAAACTGGATTCAGTTCCTCTTGGGGCGGTGGGGGGGGTCTTCAAACTGGTTGGCAATAGCTCTTTTGCTGGAATTCAGGATCTGAAAAACATCTTAAGCAATTTTTAAACAAACAAAGGCCTTATGATTCTAACATCAGAAATCTTCTCTGTAGGAACAATGAGGAGGCAAATGGTTAGCATCTGGTGCTCTGGGACTTTTGGTTACGAAGAAGTGGGCCAAAGTGCAGCCTGATTAATGCTTAATTACAACTATATTTCTGTCCAGAACCCAGCATCTAATTCTTGTTAACCCTGTGAGGATGGTTTCAATAGAATGTTTCCATTGTCCTTAAAGGGAGGTATATTTAGTCCCATTATACTCCAGGTAATGATGACAGTCTTGGCAAAATCTTAGGACCCTAAGTTGTTTGCCACCTCACAACCTATATTATCCATCCTAGTCTTAGTTACCACATCTGACTGCTGGGAAGACTGAGGGTGATTTGTTTGGTCTGTGCACAAAACCTTTAAAGAGAAATACAAATGTTAGTTAACTTAAAAATCCACAGGTACTGTGGCAATAGTTTGTGTAACAAGTTAGGGTAAATATCTTTCTGGTAAGATGTACAAGGGAAGTCAATTTACCTGGAAGACAGGAGATGTCAGGCCTCCAGGCAAGACAGAAGCAAAAACTGACAAAACAAAGCCTACAGGAAATTTGGGTAATAAGTTTGAATCTTCTTAAAGTGTCTAGAAAAAGCATTCTAAGACAAAAATCCTACAATTCAGCAAGCCTTGGGAAAAAGGCTAAAGCTTTCTAGCCTCTACCTGAAAATACCCACTGCATAGAAAAAATTCAACCTAGGCAGTCAAGTCTGAGGTATTGTCACCCCATTTAAATTTGAACAGGGCACTCTAAAATGACATACTGGCCTTCATAAGAGGAACAGAAAGAGGTTTGTAGTCATGCCCATAGGCCTATGTTCTTAGGTAAACTAGCTTGATCCTTAAAAAATGAGAGCGAGATGGTGAACAGTGGAAAACATTCAAAATAAAATATGAAAGACAGCCTCTATTATAGCACTTGCCATATCCCCCCAGGCAACTGACTGCAGAGCTGACAAACTTATGACATGGGAGAATGAAATAAGCTTTCTAGAATGCAAGGATCTGAGTACAACACCATATTTGAACAACAATAGGGGGCAAGGTAGTCTGGGTCTTTAATTATTTAGAATACTCTAAAAAGAGGGCTGGGGAGAGAAAGGCCAAGTGCACATGTATTTAAAGGTATCCAGTAAAGACTTGACTTACTTACATTTCAAAGTGAAATCAGAATACAATGAATGTGTTTTCTAGCTAAAAATCGTGATCACTAAATCATGATCACTAAGTGGTTGATACAATTTTTTCCAATCAATTGCTACCAGCATTTGTTCACTAATTAATTTTGTTTTTTATTTGTATCTGATCTACTTCTGCAACTTATAACATGAACATATTTATTCACAGGTCAGATGAAGAATTGCCTAATTTTAATTTGGAATTATCTAATTCTAAAAACGAAAAAGAAACTATTTATAGGAGAGGATCTGTAACTGGGGTCCATGGGAGTTTATTAACAGGTTTGCCAGAAAAAATACAAGATACCAGTTAAATTTGAATTTCAGATAAACAAGTAATTTTTTTAGTCTAGATATAGGCCAGTATTACATGGTAACCCTATATTTATAAACAAATTTCAGAGAGTTAGATACATTTCTCTCTCTCTCTCTCTCTCCTGTTTTTTTTGAAACTGAGTCTTGCTCTGTCACCCAGGCTGGAATGCAGTGGCATGATCTCAGCTCACTGCAACCTCTGCCTCCCAGGTTCAAGCAGTTCTCCTGCCTCAGCTTCCCAAGTAGTTGGGATTATAGGCATGAGCCACTGTACCTGGCCTTCTTTAACACTTTTTGTTTACAGACCAAACACATCACCCTCAGTCATTCCAGCAGTCTACTATATGAACTGAGACTAGGAGGGATAATATAGATTGCCAGATAGATCTAGGCATGAGTTCCTCAGACACTGCATAAAAATTTGGAGTAGAAGCATTTTGACAAGGAAATTGGCTATAGCTATCTTTCTACCAGAGTCTTAAACCTATGATCTCTCAACAGTTACCCATCATTAAGATAAAGATTAATTCTATCAAGCCTTGACTTTTCCCTGTGGCCTGAGCTTCCTAGGAGCCGAACATAAAGGGAAATGTGAAGGGCAATTTACCAAATAGCAACTGAAGAGAAGAGTCCACTCAGTGAAGGCAGAGGAGTTTGCCTGGGGGTGTGTTAGGGAGGCAGAGAAAGCTGGTTTACAGGGCTTTGCAGACAGACTTGAGCCTAAGGGCCATGTCATACCCTTAAGTTGGGGTTGACCTTTTAAACAAGAAGTTGTGCATGACAGAAGGTGTGCTTTGTGAACATTGGATTCTGGAGGAGCACCACCGCAGGAAAGACTGGAGAAAGGTGGTGGTGGGCTGGGGGCACTGGCTTGGAAGAAGAGAGTGAAGAGGCAGGAGAGTTGGAAGAGACTGGGAGGCTGGGAATACAGTACTCAAGGGCCAGGGTTTTCTCCCCTCCAGCTTTTTGTCCTTTGCAGCCACCACCCTAGGATGTTGGTGAAGGTGTTTTTGTGCATCCCCATTCTGAGAGTGCAGCCTCTTTCCTGAGGCCCACGGAAGGGTCTGGGTGATGACGAAATGCAGTCTTTACCTGGGTCACTGAAAGTAGACCCGCAGAGCTGCGGCTTCTGCTGCCATTTCCTCCTCTGATCTCCAAGAGGCAGGAGAGTCCTCCTTGTCATGTTTCTGGAGCTTTGGAGAAAAAAATGGAAGAGGCTCTTTCATGGGCCCTTGGGATCTCCTTGAACAAATTTCGGGGGGCTGGGGGAGACTGAACAAAATTTGCAAATTAGAGGCCAGTAGGTGTATCTTTTAATTGTTTCAGTTGCTAAAACTTGCAAATAGAGAAGCTTTATACAAGAATCCACATTTAAAATAATCAGATCATTTGCCATCTTGTAATCATCTACTGAGGCTGAGGAGGCTGAGAGGGGTGATGATATGATATAGGTCTGTGTCCTTGCCCATATCTCATGTCAAATTAGAATCCCCAGTGTCGGAGGTGGGGCCTGATGGCAAGTGATTGGACCATCAAGGCAGAATTCCCCATTGGTGCTGTTCTTATGATAGTGAGTTATTGGGGGACCTTATTGTTTAAAAGTGTGTAGCACCTCCCTCCACTCTCTCTTCCTCCTGCTCCAGCCACAGAAGACGTCCCTGCTTTCCCTTCCGCCATGATTGAAAGGTTCCTGAGGCCTCCCCAACCATGCTTTCTGTACAGCCTGAGAAACCATGAGCCAATTAAACTGCTGTTCCTTATAGCACTGTAAGAATGGACTAATACAGGTGATCACAGATTGGGATGAAGTGGGGGAATGGGGAGCATTTGCCATTCCCAGAATCTCCCCCACACTCTTCTAATTTTCTTATGTTTAATAGGCCTCATTCATTTATTTTACTTCCTGGATTTTGAAGGCATTGAGTTTGCCACCAACCCATAATCCCCTCCTTCAAGGTGGCCTGTGGTTTACCTCCTGCTCTCTCTGGTTTAGACTCTCTTGCATGAGCTCTGAGCAGTTTTGTTCAGTGAACCAAATTTATGATAATAACACAAGGGCCATGAGAACTGAGTAAGTAATAAGTATTTCCATTAAAAGAGGGTTCAAGCAGGGAAACAGTAAAAGAGATTAAATGAGAAAACAACTTACAAAAAATTAACAATTTGTCTCAAAATTAACACTTGAATCATTTAAATTCCTCCTCAGATTACAGGTATATTTATTTTAAAAAATTGTGTGTATGTCTCAGACTTACATATAGAGTGAATACAATTTCAATTCTATCAGAGAGGATGTTCTCAGAACTGTCTTCCTTAGAAATGCTCAATTTTCTCCCTTAACCTCCTATTATGATTCAATTTCATTAACTAAATTTATTGTTCTTGTGTGTGGCTCTACACATTATAAAATGCTGCAGGTTATCCGTTCATTCTTCATGGGAATGCACAGTGTAGTATTTTGTGTTATGTGTTAAAAGTCATTTGGGATTGAGAGAATTTAATAGCACCAATGATAGCTAGCATTTATGATGTGAAAGGCGCATGTTATTTCTTTGATATACATTATTTCGTTTAATCCTTACAATAACTCATTAAACTGACATTTAATCCTTACAGTAACTCCATGTTACTGTGGAGGAAACTGAGTTCTGAGGAAGTTCATACCCTGGTCCAAAGATCACCCAGCTAGGTAGTGGTAGGTGCCAGTATTATCCCCAACAACTTTTGCCTTTTTATTCATCCTGAGGGATCTACAGTGTCCCTAAAGACCATCCCACAGATACTGTTCCACTCCATTTTGAAAAAGGTCAACTTAACGATTAAAATATCGACTTTTTAAAAGTTGATCCTTTAAAAATAATTTTGCCAACTCAGCAAAAAGTCTATCATCAACCAATAAATGACTTTTGCTATCTCAGGCCCCAAACTGTAAATCTAACCTAGAGGCCTCTACCCTGGCAGCTTGCAGCAGGTGGAGAAATTTCCCCATTTATTGCAGCTCAACGTTGATACAGAAGGCAAAACAGTGAGGGAACCATAGCCTCACACTCCCGCTGAGCTATATTTCCACTCCTGGTAAGTTTGAGCCTAAATGAGGCTCATTAGCATATAACCGGGCCACAAATACGTTTATGAGGGTCATGGATCTTCCCTTCAGAATTTGGCTGCCAGCACGCTGGTTTTACATTTTGCCATGTAGATTTAATTCTCCTTAGTGAAAGAAAACCACATTAAGAAGTCATTTCCTTTCTTGCAGAGGCAAACATGCTGCAGTTGCTACAGGCAAGGCAAACGGGATTGCTATTCTTCTACTGAAGAACTAATTTTCATTTTGATACTACCTTGAGGTCTGTTATAAATCCATCTTATAACAATTCAATAGGATGACAAAGAGACATGCAAAGCCCAGGAAATATGGCCTTCCCACTTCTGCTACTGCCATTGGAAGACACAGAAATAAAGCATTAAGTGGCCTCATCAACACAGATCATACCAGATGAATCCAAATAATTTAGAGCCTGTGAATGTTAATGCCTTCCTGGTTATTAGGCGACCGTCTGTTATTGTCATATGCCTTACAGATGGCAACATTGTGCCAACCCTTAGAAGTTTTTGGGAAATAGGAAATAAATAAAACAAAAACTAATCATCTTTGCAAAAACTCTGTTGTACATAGCTTTTAAAAGTTATGAGATTTCCCTCCTAAAAGCCCCAGATGGAAGCATGTGGTTCTGTTTAGAACAGTGGCACTCAACCCTGGTTGCCCACTGTAATCATCTAGGAAGCTTTAAAAAATAAAACCCACCCCAGGGATTCTGATTTATTTGGTCTGGGGCAGCCTGGGTTTGGGGATTTAAAACAAAACTTCTCAGCCAATTCTAAGGTGCACTTATTGCTGAGAATCACTGCTTTTTGGGAGAAGTGTGTAGATAGAGCCCACACACATATAGAAAGAATCCGTTTGCCTTTAAGCACATTGCTTGTGATCCTATCAACAGTACTACTGCTGTCCTTTGCAAACCTTGCCCTAGAACTGCTTTTCTTCTGTTTATGCTCTGTCCATGGGATGTCTGGCCTACAAGGCTTGTCTTAGCAACACTAAGAGGCGGATGCAGTTCAGGAGCCTTTGAATGTTTTTAATCTCTGCAGAAATAGGGAGCATTGGAAAGGCCCTGGTGGGCAAGACTTGTGTCCTAGAAGATCCATCCAGGTGACTTGAAGATTAAAAATGCTACAGTTTGGAGTAAAGTTCCATTTCCCTAAAGCAACCCAAGAACCTGGTGGCTGCAACTTCTTGCCTGGCTAACGGAGAGAAAGCCCTAATGATCTTAAATAGTAGTTTATCCAAAAGGCAGTATTTGCCGTGGGTGAACTTTAATGGAGGAGTTTCACTTCTGATAAGCCTTCTAGATTAGATTACTTTGGCTGCCCACAGGGGAGGGCGGTGACTACTTGTTAACACACAAGACAGTTGCTCTGTCTCTGTAATGCCAGGGGCCAGACCTAGCACTGGAACACTGAACCAGACAGACTCCTTTATTGTTCTCCTGGGGCACCCAGGTAGGGAGGTTAGACACCAAATGGCTGATTCTTAGTGAGATGGGATTACAAAATGGGAAGGGTGCTGGATAGAGCTAGCCTCATTGCAAAGGCTTTTGAGTATCACCTTGGTTTCACGAAGAAACGTTATGAAAAACAGTGATGGAGGGAAAGAGGTTATCTATGGATCATCCAAAAATGGCTCTCCAAGAAGGCGAGAGTTAGTTAGGTCTGAGCTTGAACAACGAGAAGAACAAAAGTTCCTTTAATCTCTTTGTGTCTCAGTTTTCCCCTTTGTAAAATGGGAGTAGGAAAAAGAGTGGTGAGCAGTGCCGTGCCTGACACATAGTTAAGTGGTATTTAATATTCCCTGCTGCTGCTACTACTGTCAGTCATTAGCATTATTTTTAGGCTAAATAACACTGACCTAATGACAGCGAGCACTAAAAACTCCACAGAGGTTGTTTCTAGGAGTAAAAGTATTTTTCATCTCCATGGTTCCCCAATGATCTGTATCTTTTGGACCTAACTACTTTGTAGAAGGATTATTATAATGAGACACTCAAATTTGGGGAGGAAATGTACCTCCTTCAGCTCTAAAATGACCCTCACTAATCCCTAATCCTCAGAGCTGTCCTAAGGAGTGAGTAAGGTATTAATCGAGGCTTCTCACGGTAAAAGCTAAGGTCCTATGGTAAAAGAATGTGGTGGAGGTCAAAGGTAGACAATACCCCAGGAGTATGGTTGCCAGATTTAGCAAACAAAAATACAAGACACTCAGTGACTTGTTTTAGGATAAGGATGTCTCATACAGTATTGAGACATCCTTATATGAAACAATGATTTGTTGTTTACCTGAAATACAAAGTTAACTGGGATTCTTGTATTTTATTTGACAACTCAACATAGCAGACCCCTTAAAAAGGTGTCACAGGAAGAACTTGGCTTGCATTTGGTAACTAGGTTGTTCCCAAAGTTGCCTGGCTGTGAATCCTGGAAAAAACAGAGGGGATCATGTGCAAGAAGATAAAATTCAAGGCCATCATTTTGTGCACCCCAGGGCTTATTATTATTGCATGGTCTTATTGCATGGAATGCAGTGTAAATCAACCTGCACTATTTTAATTCCTTAGTTCACCAGTTCTAAGGTGCACATTTTTTCATATTTTAACATCTTTGAAATCAAAACATGTCCTATAACCAAAAGTGTGTCATAATTTAATTGGCAGTGTTTTTCTTTCTTAGTAGTACATAAAATAACAGCACTTCCAACTGACTGTGTCTGGGATTCAGTGCACTATATTTCTCCATCTCTCCTTTCTGCAGGTAAGTCACGTAAGTTAAATGTGACTCTGCTTGCTCTGAAAATGCTCAACACCAACGCTGATGTATTACATACTGGTTTCCTTCTGATGCAACAACAATAGTCAAAACGGTTTTCACAGAAGCTTTGTTCTTTAGAGGAAAGTGCACGCCAAAGTGACAAAGTTTGCAAAAACTTGAACCAAAGTCTTTATTCACATTCAACAGACTGAAGTCTGTGATGGCCTCTCCAAGCGAATTCTATTTCTGCACAGCTTTGAAAAGAGACTTAAAAAAAAAAAAATCTATCTTCAGTCATCCCACTTTATCTGCTAGAAATGGTTTTTGGGGAAGGTAGTGTTAACAGGATTTCTGACTGAAGAACTGATACGTGTCGATTTTGACACTGTGCTCCCTCCTGTGCACTGTGTGTGTTATCACAAGGTCTATGGGGTAATGATTAATTCCCTGCTGTATTGCTCAAACCGCCTTTGCTATTGACATCTTTAGAGCACTGTAATGGAATGCAGTAGGAGGAATGGTTCACAATAATTTAAATGTTTTTCAGAATTTGGAACTAACCTGGAGTAAAATGCCAAATTGTCTTCAAACGGGGGAAAACTAATTTAATGCTCTTCTTACAGAAGCAAATGGCTGAATATAAACTTGGATGTTTTTATAAAAACATATTTCATTATTATCACTTTTATAAAACAACATACAGAAGCAGAGAGCTTAAATAAACCATTTCTTATGGGTTGACGGTTCTGTTTACACAGGGGTTTATATAAAGTCTCAAAAGGAAAATAACTGTATTGTTTTTTTAGATCTGATCCTCTGTTATTACTTTCTATTCAACCAAGGTTTGATGAACACATGATATATTCCAGGCTCTGTTCTAGGTCTTATGAAAGATACAAAGATAAATAAGCCCAAGATCTTTGCCTCCTCAGGTTCACCTGCAATAGGGCAGACAGATTCATGCATAGATAATTTAATACTGGCCTAACTGCTGAACTAGAAGTTCCATCAAAGTGTTCTTGGAGTATCTGGGGCAGGGGGAGAGAAAATAATTCTTGCTGGAATTCAGGTCTGAGATTGACTTTTAAAAATCAAGGACTTGGACTGGGCTTAAAAGATGGTAATGAGATTTTGAAGAAAGGGTAATTCTGGGCAATGGGAACAGCTTCGTTAAACACATGATGTGAGTACCAGTTCCCCAGCAAGGTAACTTGTACCCATGGTCAGCTTCACCAACTAATTACAGCACTGTTCCCTGATGAATCCTGACCTGGCTTCTAGGCAGCTACTAACATGTATCGGAGTTAGCAAGAGAGCTGAAATTTGCCACTTTGAGAAGGCTTAACATTCCACTGTTTAAAGATGGAATAGGCACGCACAACAGGGGTCTAAAAGATGGTCTCCGGTCCTACAAATGCAAAGCTGCAAACAGCTTTGAATCTTACTGAGAGAAACTTATTCCCTTTTCAGTGATCTTTCAGTCCCTCTGACTGTTCAAGAACAAAGTCTCAGTGGACTAGTATGTCCTTGATAAGGCATCAACAACACCTCTAAGAGAAAGAGAAGAGCCATCCAGACTGGCTAGAATATAATAAGATTGTTTTGTTTAGATCATATTTATTTTTAGGGACATCTCTCATTTATGACAAATCATGTCAAGTCTCCTTTTAAAGTAAATTTAAGTTAAACGTAAGAATCAATTTTAAAAATATATGAAATGAAATGGTGTGAAAATATGGCATTAACAGCTTGAGAAATGGCCCCTGGGGAAGGAAGTACAACTGAGGTGGGAAAGGGTGACTCAAGATGTGAGGGTGATGCATTGGCCTTTAATGCTTGTGGGTGGCAGTTTCTACTGGGCTGAGTTCTAGAAAGCTTCATTTTTCATGGATGCATGGGAGTCAAAATAATTTCATGTTATAAGAACTCCGTCAAAAAATGGTATAGGGGATGGTAGAACTTTGGGTAGGGCAGGCTTTTAAAGGAAGGCTTCACTGAAGATGTAGCATATAAGTTGAGGTGTGAATAATGAGTATTTAAGTAAAGGGGCAGGAAGGAATATTTCAAGCAGAAAGAACAGCAAGTGCAGACCTTCAAGGAAGTGTGGTGGTTGGGTAACAGGCTGGAAGAGTGAGAGAGAGGACTTGGGGGGATGGCAGATCATTTCCACCCTGTGGGCAGGGCTGAGAAGTTTGGATTTTATTTTTGGTGTGATGAGAAGATATGAAAGGATCAGAGGCAAGGAAGTAAAAGGACTAGAATAATTGCTCATAAAGAATGTCCTGGAAGGATAATGAATTAAAGGGAGAAAGTGATGGCAACAATCAGAAGAGAAAGTTTGGGAGTGAGGGCAGTATGGATGAGGAGAGGGGGCTCATTTGCCCCATAGGCTAGTTAGCGTCATGGCCACTAAGTGAGAGGACGTGGCCCCTCACTATAGATGGACCTTGTCATCTGGCAGCTTTCTCCCTGGTGCTTGTCTCTAAAGCACACAGAGATCCTGTCTTCCCTGCCAAGATTGCTCTGAACTAGTGTGAAAATCACTGTTTTTGCCCAATATCCATTCTGCCTCTCTTCCATCATTCACTTCTCAAAGTTCCCGAGAAGCCTTCCTGGACCATTCTGATTGAGTCATATTTCACGATTCTGGATGCTTTCATGCTTCTGGCACCTCCCTGCCACTATCCTTTCAGTACATGTTTCCTGCCAGACATGGAGCTTCCTTTGTCTATGTGCTGGTTACTGAGCAGACTGGCGCCCACGCTGGACTTTCTTGGTGGCCCAATGAATCACCAGTTGCTTTCACTTGAGACAGAAAATGGTCTTGGACCATAAACCTCTGCCTGCCACTTGTGATACCTTAGAACGCTGAAGTTCTTTGAATATTACTTAGTATAAAAATATGTTCATTGCTTCCCTTCTCTATCCTGTGAGCTGGAGCCTTGGACTAAGCGCTAGACTGTGAGATATCTATGTGCAAACAAATTACCTTCAGGTCCTTCTACTCACTGTGAAAGTTCAAAAGCCCAGTTCCTCCTCCTTTTCTGAACAGAAAGTCAAGTAATCAATGGAGCATTAATCATTTGATTAGTTGCCAAAGCTTTGACTTAAGCATAACTTGCTTGAGTAAAAGCAAATATTTTTAGTGCTGCCTGTGGGGCCAAAATGCTGAAATAAGCTCTTATATTAATTAGTGGCATCCCATTTTCAAGGGGTATAGAGTGTTGATGTTTAAGAATTTGTAACCCCCAAAATTAAGTATTAACTAGAAAATCACAGTGCTGGAAAATAATTATGCCAAACCACTGTACTATAACAGAACCCAATTGCTTATCCAATTATACATTGAAGTATCACATTGTCAAGCCGATTGCCAAAGCAGCAAATGAGACTTTGCTAGCATCATAATTTGGACCAGATATTACTCCACTAACTGCATTATGAATAGTCTTTGGAACATACTATGTACCCTATAAAACCTCCACGAACCAAGGTGGGCATTTCAGGTTTGTTGGAGTATGCCCATGCCATCAAAAAAAAATCACTGGAATTGATTAGACATGAAAGTTCGCAGTTTTCCATTGAAAGCCTGTTAGGAGCATCTCAGCAAAGAGCAACTGCAGCTCCAGGTCCTGAGCAGAGTTGATTTCAATTAAAACATCAAAGGTAGTCACTTCCTGTCAGGGAGACCATCAGTAATTCTATCCTCAAATGTGTATCTGAGAAAAACAAACAACCCCAGACACTGCCTCCTGGACCTGCAACACTGCTCCCTGATTAGCCACCATTTAGAGGTAATTTTTTTTTTTTTTTGAGACAAGGTCTCACTCTGTCTGGAGTGTAGTGGCCAGCTCACTGCAGCCTCAACCTCGCAGGCTTAAGTGATCCAGCTGCTTCCGCCTCCTAAAGTGCTGGGGTTATAGGCATGCACCACTGTGCTCGGCCTAGAACTTTCTTACAACACAACATCAGGACAGCTGAAGAACAGGAGCCTGGAACTGGGCTGTGAGGAGCTACTAAGGGGTTGATATTCTTAGGACACCCCATTGCTATGATTTTCTTCTCAACCTTGTAAGGGATCAGAACGATTTTGCCCAACAGTTGGGTCTGATATGTCAGACGAAAATCCCACTGTGGCAAGAGCCTGACTCCCAGGGTTCAGTAGAGAAATAATTTGCACTCGCCCAGTAGTTCTTTGCTTTTCAAATAATAGTAAGCCCTAAACAATATCAAACTTGGTAAAAACAAAATCTTCCTGTCTAGTCCCCATATTGCCCAATCAGAGTAACATCCATCTTCCTATCCTCTCGGCTTGCTGTATCTGATACCAGTATAGGAATCCCCCTTCTTCCCCCAGTGGATGCCTGAAACCATGGATAGTACTGAACCCTATGTATGCTCTCTCTTTTCTTCTACACATACACAAACCTATGATAAAGTTGAATGTATAAATCAGGTACAGGTACAGGTTAAGAGATTAACAACCAAGAATAAAATAGAACAATTGTAACAATGCACTGTTCACAATTGCACAAACAGAAGATCCCTGCTTGCAGAGGATCTTAGCAATTTCTTTTTTTTTTTTTTCGAGATGGAGTCTTGCTCTGTTGCCCAGGCTGGAGTGCAGTGGCGTGATCTCGGCTCACTGCAACCTCTGTCTCCTGGGTACAAGTGATTCTCCTGCCTCACTCTTCTCAGTAGCTGGGACTACGGGAGTGCACCACCACACCTGGCTAGTTTTTGTAGAGATGGGGTTTCACCATGTTGGCCAGGCTGGTCTCGAACTCCTGACCTCATGATCTGCCCGCCTCGGCCTCCCAAAGTTCTGGGATTGTAGGTGTGAGCCACTGCGCCCTACCAGCAATTTCATCATATAATTTGTTTTATTTATTTCCTTATTAAGTCAGGAACTTTCACCTTTTCTCTTAAATACCTTATGTCCTCTTTTTGGCATATCTGAATTGCCAGCATCACTACTCTTATGCTTTGGGGCTGTTATTAAGGAAAATGAAGGGTTACTTGGGCATAAGCACTGTGATTTCATGACAGTCAACCTGGTAACAGAGATGGCTACTCAGTGACTACCAGGCGGGTAGTGTAGACAACATGGCTACACTGGACAAAGGGAGGATCCGCATCCTGGGCAGGACAGAGTGGGACAGCGTGCAATTTTGTCACACTGCTCAGAACGTTGTACAATGAAAACTTATGAATTGTTTATTTCTAGAATTTTTCATTTAGTAGTTTCAGACTATGGTAAACTGTGAAAAGTGAAACTGGAGATAAGAGGGGACTACTGTAGTAGGTTTTCAATAAGCATTGGTCAAATACGTCACTAAATTACACTTTTCCTCCCAATATACTGGCTATGCTAGCTCATCATCCCCATTTTCCACATAAAACAAGGAACTTAAATCACTCAACCAATGTAACATGGATAACTCAGAGTGGTATTTGTTTGGATGAGACATACAAACACTCGATACACTAGTGGATCCAGACATGCAGCAAACTGTATGTCTCATCCACACAAATTTGCTGTATGTCTAGTGCTCTTCTGATCCACTCTATAAATTCCTGGGAACGTTCTTTCAGTTAACATAGTTGAAAACATGGGTGGTAAAACAGCATAGAAAGCAAAACTAACACTGCAAATAGGGATCAACCTCTAAGCCCGGAGGGCCCTGCTGGAAAACCTCTTCTGAGGGGAAAATTGCATCTCAGGGCAGTTTTCAGGAATTAATCGCTGATCACCAACACCTCACCCCAGGCGCCATCATATCTGAACCCTTCTGGTTTTTCAGTGGGTAGAAAACTGGTGAGGCAAAAGGGACTAGAGATCTCTGCCAGTTTGATTTCCTCAGGCCTCTGTTTCTAAAAACATGCTCACTGAGAAATGAAATGAAACTCCTTCTGAAAAGGAGGTTTGTGATGAAGCAGACTTCGGAGAAGGAAGCATTTATTCAAAAAGCAATTTCCTTGGCCAGTCATGTTCTGTAAGCCTTCCCCCCCCCCCCCCCGCCGGTGTTTCAGATATTGGTGTTTCAGCAAGACTGTTCTCCTTTAATCCTAGAGTGATGTCAACCCACAGTACTCAGAACAAGGAATGGGAAGAGGCATAGGGCCAATTTCTGCTTTTGTTGGAATCTCCTGAACATTTCATTTCCTATTTGCTTCTGCTACATATGGCTTCTTTTTTCAAAGGTACCTTGCAGAGTCTTCGGAAGCACAGTGTAGGCAAGGAAACTCTCCAAGGAGAAAGAAAAATCTGCACTACAAGATGCTACGCAAACACACAACTAAGAGAGGGAGGCAAGCACACAGCACGCAACCAATAATGCACAGCCACAGAATCCTTCTCAACACAACATTGCAGGCAGCAGCAACTGGGTTGTCAAGATAAAACCTATTTGAAGAAGCTGATCTAGCTGGGACCTTTGAACAATCCAGATCCCCAAGCATTTAAAGCTTGTTTCTCTGCAGAATTCATTCAATTATTCAACAAATATGAACATGTATACAGTGTATTTTATGGTGTAATAGTAATCAAGCTGGACAAGGTAGTGCCTTTGGGAGGCTTACATTCTAGGAGAGAAGGCAGGCAATTAGCAAGTAATCATCTATCACTGCCTTGGGAGGGAATAAAAGAGGGAGCTACCTGAGACAATATGGTCAGAAAAGACTGCTCTGAGGAAAGGACAGTCAGCTGAGGAGTGGCAAGTGCAAACACCCCAAGGGAAGAAGGAGGCATCTGTATGGTCTGTGCACTGGCTGAAGGCGAGTGAGGAAGTTCTCAGATAGAAGGTAGAAGATGAGGTGGAGAAGTGGGAAAATCTCTCTTCCCTTTAGCACTGGAGGCGAAAGGGCTAGAAGACGAGAGACTCAATGATTCTTTCAGTTACATCACTCTTTTCAAGCACCTACTTTGTGCTAGGCGCAGAAGACTATTAAACAGGCAAAGCTGTAATAAATCCAAACTCAGTGAGCTGAAGGTAGAAAGGCCGTCCCAGAACAGCTGGACCCAGCGCTGCCTCTGAACATGGGCAATGACACTTTGGGGCTCAATGTTTGCTTACTGGGTCTCTCACACACCCTAACATCAGCCCTGCCTATAATGAACTTTCCCCAGAGAAGCAGGTGAGCAGCAAGCTATTTGCACATGTGGTGACTACCATGGAGCAGCAAGGATGCAGGCTGACCTCACAGACTTCTTTCTGAATGCACACCATATGTTTGGCAGAGCAAAAGAGCTATCCCAGCACCATCTAGCCAGGTGCTTGGCACTGGATCTCATATGCTGGCAGATGAAAAATGACTAATATAAAAATCTATATTCCAACGGTACTCACCAGTCCACTGGATTGGTCACGATTCCTTCTTTCTACAATAGGATCATTCTGCTTCTGATTACAAAACTGCACCCTCTGAAGCTGCTACTCACCCGTTGGAAGTTACATACCCTGTGCAGCCTACAAATCCATTAAGTTCTGATGGAGCTATTCCAATGCCCTTCAAAGAACCTGGCCCATGTGAGTTGCACAAACAAATTGGAGCCAACCTTTCCCAAATGCCTCTCTCTATTTCATTTAAAAACCCTCTTTAATGAAGACATAAAGCCTTGAATGCAGCTGAAACGCTATGCTTACCATGCATGACAGCAGATCGTCACAGAGGATTTCAAATGCTTTTTTTTCTAACCAGAATACTTGAAAGAAACTGAGATTTCCTTGTTATGAGTTCAACTGTTCATTTTATATGCCCTATAATTGACCATTCTCCAGAAGTCAGCATAGGCAACAGAGATGTAAGGCAACTGCAAACACACACACACACACAGCTTTGGCACAGTGAAAAATTAAAATGCAATGCCAGGCTTGGGACTATTTTGAAGCCTCAGGCTAGGAAAGCAATACCCTCGCCTTTCTCAGCTGCCTACTATGTACCTAACCTTCCAATTATTTATGGCTGAGATGCTTAAGATGTACTGGAGAAACAGCCATGGCTGAGAGATACACAAAGCTGAAATATTATTGAGAGTTATAACTTCATGAATGAAAAACCTATAAAAATCACTTAAGGGTCCTAATCTTTCAGTTAATCTCACCTCAGTGCCACTCAAGGGTTTAAAGGAGTTTCATTGATTGATTGGTTTTTAAAGGACAACGATAAAAATGCTTTGAAATAACTAATTATAATTTCAGGTATCTATGTAAAGGTCCAGACACAAATATTTGAAAATGGACTGTTCCTAGAATCAGGGATTGACACAGATCTTTAAAACTTTCTAGCCCAAACATCCATGTGACATTTGTATCCCTTTGGCCATATTGCTTTCAAGGCTTCAATGCTCTAGGAAAGAGGATCTTACTGCAGTACTGCTAGATTTAGGTGGAAATCAAAATTACCAATGTTTGAAAGTGATAGTTTTACATTAACTTGATCAAGAGTTAGAACTTGGACTTATTACTCAGACAGTCTGATCCTTCATTGACAAGCTGTGCTGAGAAACCATTCTGTGGGCTAAAGAGGATATGGACTCCCAGGATTGCTCTGGCATTGCGGTTGAGAAGATATACTGGAATAACCTCTTTTGAAAACAGTTTAGCATTACCTCCTAAAGTTGACATCTACAACAATATGACTGCCAGGTATATTACCAAGAGAAATTCTCATATGTGTACAAGAAGACATGCATGAGAATGTTCAAAGAAACTCTGATTAAAATAGATAGAATCTAGTAATGACCAACATCCCACCAGAGAGTAGACGAATAAACCCTGATATGTTCACATAATTAAATACCATGGCTCAAGCAAAACAAATGTTTGATAGTGACACACAGCTCATAGGGAGAAATCTTAACAATATATTAATTTTAAAAAATTCCCTAAAGACAATAAAAATATACGCACTTTAGGAATCCATAGAGATGCCTAAAACTATATGAAAAGTCACAAAGCAATGGTGAGCATAGATTGAGGATGCTGGACTGACTCCATGTGAGGAGACAAGGGGATGGTTTTTTGTGTGGGACTATCATACTGTTAGATGTGGGATAGTAGCAAAATCATAGGTTTTGTTTTGGGCAATGGGTTTGCAGCTACTCATTAACATCATTAAACATAACTACTTACACAACTAAAGAAAAGGAGGCTATGATGGAAAACAAACAGAAATGATCATCCTTGAGAGGCATGTAAGATTACAACATCGGATGACCGCAGTTTTCCTCAAGATAGGAATCCAGCTCCCATTCCAAAATGTCCACAAAAGTCGCAACATAGTAGCATTTGCCATATAAAAGTACTGGAGTTATTAATTGGATTCCAGATGTCTGAAACTGATGTATCCCTTCACTGAATCCCGACTAGGATCTATTTTGGGTATAGCACTTCACACAGGTTGCTGTTCTTAATTAAAACTTCTCTGCCTTAAGAGCTTTATGTCTGTGAGATAGTCATCCAAATGTTCTCCTCTCCATAAATGTGCTCTTATGTTTTATTTTCACAGCAAAATGCTTGCCCAGATTTTAATAAACATGTCCGCAGTAGTAATATACATTTCGCATGCTTTCCACATTTCATAATCTCTTTAGTCCTTTTGTTTATGTTGATTCCCACACCAAGAAGGCTGTTTGGAAGGCTTTGCAGCTCTGTCTCCATTTCTTCTGCCTATCATTG
Organism: Pan troglodytes; assembly: GCF_028858775.2. Taxonomy (NCBI): domain Eukaryota; kingdom Metazoa; phylum Chordata; class Mammalia; order Primates; family Hominidae; genus Pan; species Pan troglodytes. The sequence goes on from NC_086015.1 coordinate 63,763,553, forward strand.
GGGAATGAAACAGCACACTGATTGCTATTTGGGTAGGAAACACAGACAAGACATTGAAAGAAGTAAACTAATTTCCAAGCAATTTTTCTCCTTTCTCTCTTTTTGATTGATTTTGGCAATAACTCACCCCAGTTCATTGACGTTAGAGTAAAGCCTAGTAGCCAATTTATTGCTTCAAAATCTGTGAGAGTTCCTAATTGGTTATCAGACTGTGTCTACCAGATGCCAAAATTAAATTTCTTTTAAATCAAGAAAAAAGTGATTTTCTGGCATCCCAGATGCAAAACAACCCCCTGATTAACTGTTCTTTCACATTGCAAATGGTTATTTGGGCCTTGGGTGGAGAGAAAACTCATCTACTTACAACAAGAGGGGTCAGATTCTGGACTCGATCCTTCAGCCAAAATGCAGATAAACCGCAAGGAACAAATACTACTCTATGAAAAATGGAGAGCTGGGCCGGGCGCGGTGGCTCACGCCTGTAATCCCAGCACTTTCGGAAGCCGAGGCAGGTGGATCACCTGAGGTCAGGAGTTCGAGACCAGCCTGGCCAACATGGTGAAACCCTATCTATCTATCTCTATTAAAAATGCAAAAATTAGCCAGGTGGGGTGGTGGACACCTGTAATCCCAGTTATTCGGGAGGCTGAGGCAGGAGAATGGCTTGAACCCGGGAGGTGAATGTTGCAGTGAGCCGAGATTGTATCATTGCACTCTAGCCTGGGCAACAGAGTGAGACTTGGTCTCAAAAAGAAAAATGGAGTGGTGTTCCTGGCTGAAGGAGAGATGCCCTCGGTCCAATGTTGGGGAAATTTTTGCTCCAGGAAAGTGGAAACATCAAAGGACTGGAGCCCAACATTAAGGATGGAATAATTATGTTGTTGTTATTGTTATTTTTAATGGAGCTCTATTGAGTGCTTGCTGTCTGCCTGGCAATGTGCTAAGTGCCAAGTACAAACATGATCTCATTTACTCTTCATAAGAGTACCTACCCCATCCATGGTGCTGTCATTTGCATTTTTAGATGAAGAAGTTAAGGCTTAGAGATGTGATCTCATAGCTAGTAGGCAGTTGGGACTCCAGGGTCCCACTCCCTTTCTGTCTATTCCCCCTCCTCATATAACAATACATAGCATTTGCTAAGCAATACAGACTAAACTGAGGCTCTAACTTAAAGCTCTTTTGCATACAGAATGTTATTTGATGAACTCTAGGGTAGGTAGAGGCACAATATTATTATCCCCATTTTATAGAGAAGGGAACAAAGGCCCAGGGAGATTCAGTGAATTGCTTGAGTCTTCTGCCATGTTGGACTAAAAGCCTCAGTGTTGCTCTACTAAAAAGGTCCCTCAACTAAATATAACAGGGGTGGCCTGCATCTAGTCTCTGAATTGGAACATCACATCACAACTGACAGAGCTTATATTGTGGGTTCTCTTATTTAAAAAGCAGAAATTCTAGGTAATGGTCCAGTGCAATTTCGACTCCATCATCTCCTAATCCTTTGACATCAAATGCTCTGGTCCTGAGTTACTGGTCCTGGACATGGTTTTCTTGGCACAGTAGTAGGCCTTTACCATTTTACCTGCATCTCTCAACCCTTTGTCCTGTTTCCATCTCATGTGAGTAGGAGTTATTCTTTAAACAACTGCCTTGTATCTCACTACCAGCCCTTTGCACATACTGTTCTCCCTGCATGGATGACATTTCTTCCCCTGATCCAGCAGCACTGGACTTAGGTGGCCCTCCAAGATGGTTCCATTTCAGGACACTTATTGTACATGCCTTCTAATTTATCTTCCACTCTATAGGTTTCCTGGGGGCAAAATCATGTCTTTTCACAATAGCCAATCTTTTCTTTGACTTCCCAGACATCAGTGTCAGATGGTTCAATCTAATACCTTAACCATGACCTCATAAAACCAAAGCTAGGCACACAGGAGAGGCTCACTAAATATTTCTTGCCCAAATAAACTTATCACAGTAGATATTCAGAAGGATGACATAGTTGTATCCATCCTCAGTCCTCAAATAAGAGTTTAATTATGTTATGTAAACCATATGATATACTAGTGAGGCAGGAACAGATACACATTGTAAAAGAGATCCAGAACAAAATAAGATTTCTCTGTGGCCTTCGCCAATCTTAAAATGTAACTATATTTACTGAATCAAACTCTTACAGCATAATAAACTTACAAAGAATCAGGGTAGACAGCCTAACCTTGAGTACCTCAAGTCTTTGCCCCTGGATCCCACATAACAATCTCCTTCCCTCCTTTAAGGAAAGCTGGAAAGAAAACCACTCTGCCAGCAGAAGGGCAAATAAAAGGTATGTTTGTGCCTGCACACAGAGGTTGGCATCCTACCCTGATTTGTGACCCATAATTAATGTCAATTTCATAATTTCGGAGGATAGAAGATCAACAAGGAAGCTGACCTCTGGCTGTCTCACAGCTAATCATCTTTTGAGGCGGAAACTTGAGAGGAAACAGAAACGACAGGCTGGAGCACCAGGCTGTGGCTCGGAGTGTGTTTTGGGTGATCTGCCAACCAGTGAGAACCCATGGTCACGTGCCCTCTCTGTGCCGGCCCCACAGTGACACCTGCTCACCCTCCATTGGGTAAGGTGGGAACCTGTATCCCACCCTGTAGAAGGCTTGGCTGGACGCCTGCTAGTTTCTACAAAGTTCCTTCTCATTGTGTGCACTCTTCTACATGGCTTCTTAATTATGTATGTGCACAGGCTGTGTCGAATGGAGTTGCCTTTGCCTCTGCTCACCACGTATTACATTTTTAATCAGTATATATAATTACTTACCGCAAGCTGCCAGGCCAGATTTTCTGAGCATTAGTCTAATTAACTTAAACTTGATAATTATGTTTTGGATACCATAGCAGTACACACGGAACGGCAGACTTTGCTGCCAGCTTATTTGATTCCAATAACATGTTTTCTCAATACTGGACTAGTTTTGATTTTTTTTTTTTTTTTTTGAAAAAAATGGCCATCTGATAATTATTTTGGTTTCAAAATTTCCCCTCAGATAAACTCATTCTGCTATTTAGGACAGCTTCTCAAATGATTTACACGGATTGAACTGTTATAGTATGTTTCTGTGTATTTTTACACACACAAATCTGTTTTTACTAATATAAATTCAAACTGAGGAGAAATGACAATATAAGGAATTCTGATGGTCAAATGACAGAATTGTCCATGTTTCAACTGCTCTATGCATTGCCTTTTCCATTTCAATTTGGGTTGATGAAAAATGAGAGACAAGGAAAAGCAAAACAAAACTAAACAAAACACAGAAAAATGCCCAGACTTGTAAGGGAGAAAGGTCAGCTTCTGGTTGAACCAGGGCATGATACGTTCCCACACTAATAAGGCTCAATTCACGTAGGGCTTACCATGTGCCAGGCACTGCAAAAAGCTCTTTTTTGTGGACTATCTCATCGAATCATCCTAACAACCCTATGTGGTAATTAGTTATTACTATAGGTTGAATTGCATCCTCCTGAAATATATGTTGAAGCCCTAATCCACAATATCTCAGAATGTAACTTGGTTTGGAAATAGGGTCTTTGTAGAGGTAATCAGGTTAAAAGAAGGGCATTAGGGTCAGCCTTAATCTAATATGACTGGTGTCCTTATACAAAGGGAAAATTTGGACCCAGCAGCTGCCATGCACACAAAGAGATTAAGTGAAGATGAAGGCAAAGATTGGGGTGACAGATCTCTAAGCCATGGAATGCCAAAGATCATCAGCAAACTCCCAGCAGTGAAGTGGAGACACTGAACAGATTCTCCCTTAGAGCCCTCAGGAGGAACAGCTCTGCTGACACCTTCACCTCGGGCTTGTAGTTGCCAGAACTGTAAAACAACAAATTTCCATTGTTTAAGCCATCCACCCATGTTGTGGTACTTGATCACGGCAGCCCTAGCCCTCTAATACATATAGTCTGGTTACCTCTACTCCCTGTTTCACAGATGCCAAGGCTCAGAAAAGCTATGTGATGTGTCCAGGTCTGCACAGCTGTCAAGTGGCAGGGAAGGAGTCCACAACAGGCCTTTCTGACTCCCTTGCTCAGCCCTTGACCTCACCCATGCCTGTGCCACTCTGCTTCTGCCCAGGAGGCTGAAAGAATCAATACAACAAATCCCAGAAGTGGATGAAGCACTATGAACGCTGTAATGCTTCTAAGGTAAAAGTCAAGCTTAGATCATGCCTGTTTTCACATTTGCACATAGCCTCTTTTATTTAACACGTAAAATGACTGCTTGAAATACCTGCACTTTAGTTTTGGAGGGCAACAACATGGAATTTAAATTTCCTTAGGGTGAGGGTAGCGGGATTATTTTGTTCTCTTCTCACATAAGAGAATAATGGACCAAAAATACCACTTACCAATTACAAAAGACAACAAATAACAGAGCACAACTCAATGAATCGAATTGCAGAAGGAAGAACAGGTGGGCTTTCCCAAGATGTCATAATGGATGGAAGGAGAACAAGAGAGAATGAACCTGCTCTATAAAGGCCAAAGACAGGAAATGAGAATCATTCTGGGGAAAAGATACAACCTTTATCCAGGAGGAAAAGCATGGGAATATGATAATAATTTTTAAAAAAGACAATTTTTCCAAGAATATCTCCTGGAATAGATCCAACGGAAAGCTTGACACCAGATAAAGAAGGGAGGTCAGGTTCATTGAGGGCCTATTACATTTGGGGTATGTTTGAGGGTGAAACCCCCCATAGAGTGTTGTGAAGTAGAAGCTATCGCCTCCCACTTTGCAGATGGGGAAATAAAGTTCTAAGCAATTAAATAATTACTAAAGGGCAGCTACTCCTTGGCCCAGCAAATCACTGGAAATGCTGACATGGAAGAACAGCACGAAGGGTTGTCCTAAGGAGAATTACTTTCCTTCTTCAGACTAGTAGTGTCTCTATGTCTGTGGGGAACGTGCACAAGCTCACACTCAAGACACAGACTTCTCATCATAAAAAAATTTCACAAATTACCTCTAAGTTGCTCTAAAACGGGAGTGCTTATCATTTTTAGGCATGTCAGCACTTTTTAGAATCTGATCAAAGCTATGTATGACTCCTTTCCCTAGAAAAATGTGTGCACACACATAAATGCATACACTTTACTTGAAATCTCTAGAAGGTTTGTACACCCTCAGGCATCCATGAGTCACAGCTTTACAACCCACAAAGGATACATCTGCCTCCAAGGAGCCCAGCAACTTTATGACACACTAAAACACATAACATGCACTCGCACAACCTTGACCAGGACAGTCCCCCTCCACAGTCACTGGCTTGTATCTCCATGTTAGCACACCCACCTCCACCACTGAGGGGGAGCTCTGCTGTGCTTCGTTGATCTACATTCACTAATCTACATTCCAGGCCCCACATAAAGCAAGTATAAAGTGAATGTTAAGTGAATTTGAAGTTAGAAGACCTGGACTTGAGCTCTATCACTCCCTCTGGGTCATGTTGTTTCAGCTCCTTGAATCTCACTTTTATCACCCATGCTATTAAGCAGAAATCACCCCGGTTTGCCTCACCTTTTCTGAAGGATTGCTGGGAGGAACATATGCAGCAATGCAGGTGGAAGCCATTTAGAACAGTAACAGTGAACACTGACTGTGTGCAAACACTGTTTTAAACACTTTACATTTATTCATTAATCTTCATGACCATCTTATCAGGGTGGCAGTGTTACTATCCCCATTTCAGACATGAGGAAGCAGAGCACAGAGAGGTCGGGGAACTGGCCCAGGTAGGCACAGGGCTGGGATGCAAATGCAGGCAGGCTGGTGCCAAGGCCAGCTCTCGTAACCACTGTGCATAGTGCCTCTTCAGGACAGGCAACGCCACAAAAATGTCTAAAATTATGCTAACGAGAAGGCAAAAGAACCCTGTGAGCCTTCTATGAACATTAGTGGAGTTTGGAGGTGTGGGGTTTGCAGGGCTTTAGATTTAGACCACTCAGAAGAGCTCAATGTTACATATAACTGCAACCAGCTTGTGCATCCACAACTCCAAATTCAGCCCTGTGGTGGTCAGCGAATATCCAGGGAGAAAAGCAGCAGCCTCATGTAGGAAGTGTAGGGCCAGGGCCCCCTCTCAAAGCTCATTCACATGTACTTACTTTGACTGCCACAACGAACACATTTGTAGGCTTTCCGGCTTGTGGCTTACCTGCCTGTGACCACAAAGCTCATACGTACCACAAGTCCTCTTTTTCCTACTTCAAACAAACAAACAATGCTCATCTCCCTCCTCTGAATTTTTTTGTTTGAGAGTTTCCACCTTAAGGTTTTCAAGGGGTCCACAATTCAGTTGTATCTTGAGTGGAAATCTTATTCTGTAAGGCCCCTGTCTTCATTCTCACACAGTCAAAGCACACTAGCTGACAAGCAGGCTGGGAACAGAGCCATGATAAAGCTTCAAGCCCTGCCTGCCCAGAGCTCACAGCCCCGGTGGGTGACCCGGAAAATAAGCAGGCACCTGCAAAAGGCCTGTAAAGTGCTGTGATGAGGAAAATATGGGCAACTGTGGGAGTCACAGAAAGGGGGTACCTAATCCAGCATGGGGAGAGGGAGACACTAGAGGGTCCGAAAAGCTGCGTATCTTCTCTGCCTTTGAGGAGTCCTCATGAGCTCAATGTTAAGTGGTTGCATGCTTTGACTCACTTAATCGAAAATGTTTTTAAAATCCTGCTTAGACCTTTTTCCTCCCACTGTTCCCTGAGTTGAGTTAGCTCCTTCCCACCCTCTGGGTCTCAATTTCCAATGTAATTCCCTCTTTTCATGAAGCCTTCCTGGAGCACCCTACACTGCCTGGCATCTCCTGTGCCATCTTCCTGCACTTTCTTCCCTTCTTCCCAGGGCGGCAGTCTTCATCTTGATGTCTCGGGTGTGGACTGCAGACCAACATCACCTGGCGGCTTGTTAGAAAAGCAGAACGTAAGGCCCCATCCCAAATGATTCCTCAATACTTTAAAGCTGCCTCGCCCAATACCTTAGCCATCAGCCCCAAGTGACTACCAGGCCCTTGTAAAATGGCTTGTCTGAACTGAGAGGTATCGCAGGTGTAAAGTACATACCAGATTTAGGAGACAGTGTGAAAAAGACTGTAAAATATCTCATTAATAATTATTTCATGTTAATTACCTACTGAAATAATATTCATGATATTTTGGATTAAATAAAATGTTACAATTAATTTTATCTGTTTTTTTAATATGGCTACTATAAAACTGAAAGTCACATGTGTGGTTCCCATTATGTTTATTTTGGACAGGGCTGCCCTACAGCGTGAGATGCGCTGGTTTGGATAATGATCAAGAACAGGCATTGGCAGACGACAGCCACTGGGTCAAATCTGGCCAGGTGCCTGATTAGGTAAAGGGGCTTTTATTGGAACACAGTCACACTCACTCATTTACTGTCTTTGGCTGCTTTTGGGCTACAGCAGCAGAGCTAAGGATTTGCGACAGAAACTGAATAGCCTGAAGAGCTTAAAATATTTACCATCTGGCCCTTTTTAGAGAAAGTATGCAGACCCCAGTCAAGAACGTTCATTCCAGAACTGGACCGATTGACTTAAAATCACGTCTCTACCACTTTTTGGTGTGTGAGGTTCGGCAAGTTACCTCACCTGCCTGTGCCTCAATGTTTGTATCTGAAAACAGAAGATGAGCATACATACCTAACAGAGTTGTTATGAAGATTAAATGAGTTGATATATGTGAACTTCCTTAAATAGTGCCTCATCCATAGTAGGTTCTCAATAAATGTTAGCCACCATTAATATTACTGCTAGCGGTTATCACAAATTGTAATGATACATTTTTGCTTTATCTTTTTTTCCTGTCTCCCCATCAAATTAAAGACCTAGGAGAGTGGCATCATTTTCTGTCTTGTTCCAGCTGTTTAAGCACAGTTAAACAGCCCACACGTGAGATTCAATACACATTTGTTGCATGAATCAAGTGCAGAGGAGGGAAGTAATTTTCCTAAGGCTCCACGGCCAGAAAGTGGCCAGGACTCGAATGTGGTTCTATCTGCTTGCCAAACTCAAATTCTTAACTTCTCTTGATACACCAAGTGTAGTCTATAGACCGGCGACATCAGCATCACTTGGGAGCTTGTTAAAAATGCCGGAGCTTAGGCTTCATCTCAGACCGACTGAACTAAAAACTCTATTTTAACAAGATCGCCAAGAAATTCATAGGCACATTAAGGTTTGAGAAGCACTGCTCTGGGCTATAATTCCCAGTTTCGACTCATGTGCTTATTTGTTCAACAAGCAATTAATTTAGCAACAGTCATTCCACACAGCCTTGTGTTTGGACCCCCTAATTCCAGAGCTGATGATTTCTATTCATCCCGATCAGGTCCTGGGGGTGTTTAGGGTCTGCAACGAATGGCAATGTGCTGTGTCAGAAGTGCCCTTTCTCCTACCAGGTTCAAACCACTGCAATGCTGGAGTGACCTCTCTGCACAGAAATCTGCTTAACATTCCTTACCCGCCTGTAGTGACCAGGCCACAGGCTCCGGCAGATGCAGAAGGTCTGAAAATCTAGTCGTAAGTAATTTTCCTCTAGGTGCCTACCTCAGTGAATTGGTTCTCCTGTGCATTGTATACATCAGTGGTCGCACCACTCAAACACACAATCCATTCCCGAGTTTAACAGCTCAGGCACCTTCCTTTTTGATTTTATAAATGAAAGCAAATCATCTCCCACTCATATTATAAACCAATTAAAATTCTCCTCACACTTTTAAAAAAACTTGTTACCTGGCTCAAAGATCCTTAGCTCTTTTCTTAGAAACTGGCCCTTATGTGGCCTGTATGTGAGGATGAGGGTGTTTAAAATTAGCAGGAAATCTTAGAATGGTTTCCCCTTTGTCACAGCCAGAAGTTTCAGATTGTGGTCATCAGATGAACGCTTTAAATGAGAAAAAGACTGATTAGCATAATTCTTAAAGGTCTGAACTCTACACTCACAGATGGCCTCTGAGAGGATGGATGGTACAGAAAGGAGATTAGGATAAATCTAATTAGTTTGGGGGTGTTCTCATTTCTCAAGTGGTGAGCGATGGAGAAGAAGTGATGGATGGACAGATGGAGATAATGAAGCCCCATTAAAGTCTTTTTGATTCTCATTCTCCATGATGGAGCACATTATCCCATTAATGTTTCTGTGAGCTAACACAGCCAAAGTTTGGCGCTGTCACCTCGAAAATGAATTCGAATTGCCTGCCCAGCTCCTTACATGTGTCCACAGGAGTTAAATGAGCCTGAAAACTGTATTCCTGCTGAGAAGCCCATCCTGGCAGCATGGGCTGGAAGCCCTCCCCTTTGGGAATGGGCCTTCCTCCTGGCTGGTTTCTAACAGCACTCAGGCCAGAGTCCCATAGCTTTTCTGCTCCGGGGTTCTACAACTAGAATTTCCTCTGAAATGGGCTGTGGCTTGCACGTATTTCCAGTGTACTGAGACAGACTGCTGCTGTTCTCTTCAGTGGAGGTGACAGCTACAAGTGCTCACCATCACACCCTGATTAGGGACCTGAGGGCAGGGTCCAAAAACAAAAAGTGGCAAGACAGGCCCATGACTCAGTCACAGAGATGTGACATAAATAATAATACAGGACATTGCACAGGCTATGTGCACAAAGTAAGGGCCTGACTGGCTCCACTAGCTCAGAGAACAGTGAGACGGTGATGGGCCATCCAGGAAACAGCAGGGAAAGGGGAGAGACTCCTCGGGGTTTGAAAAAAGACCCATGTGGCCCCTGATGACAGCAGCCTCCTAAATGGTCCCCTTGCTTCTACTCTTGACTCCCTACAGTCCAGCATCATTTAAGAACATAAACCAGATCAAATGATTCTCCCCTTCAATAATAATCAGAGCTGACATTTATTGAGCACTTACTTACGTGTGCTCAGCACTGATCCAAGCACATTGCATATATTATTTCATTTCACAACAGCCCTTTGTGGTATTAATATCATCCTTTTATTACAGATGAGGAAATTAAGGCACAAACAGGTGACCTGGCCCAGTAAGTAGCAGAATTTATTGACAAGCTCAGGTTTCTTGACTTCAGAACTCAGATTCTTAACCTATAACTCCTGTTCCATGTTCATTCCATGCCCTCCCACCACACATGGAATAAAATCTAAACTCCTCTCTGACCTCATTTTGTTCCAGTGTCTCCCAGGCTCACTGTGCTCTCGTCACATTCTTCAAGAACTCCAAGCACGGTCCATGTCTAGGCCCCTTGCACTTGTAGTTGCCTTTGTCTGCTTAGAAAGGATTTCCCTTCTCCCATATCCACCTTCGAAATGTCAGGGTGGCCCAGGCTTGATTCTCAGCTCTTTTACTTTATTCTACTGCTCTTCCCAACCAGGTGGTCTCATTCAAGGCCATGGCTTTAAATACTATCTCCTATGACTCCCAAATTTATGTTTCTAGCCTGGAACGTTTAATGAGTTCCAACCATGCATGTTTAATGGCTCATCTAATCTTTCCTCTTGCATGTGTAGTGGGCACCTATATTTATCACCCAAAGAGAACCCCTGACTTGTAACTCTCCTACCCTACTTCAGTCTGTAAAGTAAATAGCACTATCATCCAGCTGGTTACTCGAGCCAAAACCCAGCAATTCTTCTTAGCTTCTGAGCCTTTACACCCAATCCATGAACAAATTCTACCTGCTTCCAAGGCACATCCCAAAGGGCCTATTTCTCTCCACCTCCACTATATCATCTCTGATATAAACCACTGTGATAATTTTGCTTGCACTGTTACCTCTCTTTAATCCAGCCAGAGAGTGACCCTTTTAAAAGTTAAATCAGATCATGTCATTCCCTTGCCTAATACCTTCTAACTCTAATCTCATGCTAGGCCCTGAAGACCTCTAGGCCACCGTCTGCCTCTTTAACCACAACTCCTCTGCCTGCTCACCAGTGCTCCGGCCACACTGGCCTCCCTTCTGTTTCCTGAACATGCCATGCTCATCCTGGATGTACGGCTTTTGCAATCACTATTCACTCTGCTTAGAAAACTCTCTACCCTAGGTTTCCCCGGGCTTACAGCTTCTCATTTAGTTATCAGTTGAAATGTTACCTCCTTGGTGAGGCCTTTTCTAACCCCTCTAACCAAATTCATATGCATAAATACTTTCTTTATCATACCAAATTTCATTTCCTTCTCACTCTCTGAGATGTCTGTGTGTTTAATTGGTTTTTTCTGTCTCTCCTACTAGAGTAATCTCTTTGGCGGTCTGGGCCTGATCTGGCTTGTTCACCCCTCTATCCCCCAGTGCCTGGAACTTTATCAGGGATCAATAAGTATCTACTGAATGAAGAGCACCATTTATTTAGAAGCTCAGAAAATGCTAATGGAGGAGGTAAGATTGAAGACAGATGATAAAGCTGGGACTCCAATCCTATAGACAGTGGGAGGGGAATGGATAAAGAGTAAAAGTGATGCAAACTTGTAGGGAGTGGGAGGAAGTCTAAAATCTTCCATTTGTTGAATGACCATAACCCACGAGGCCCTGGTAATACACAGGTGAACAAAACCAAAATGGCCCCTGGCCTCATAGAGCTTGTATTGTAGCATGTAATTTAAACCTTTTTCCCCATTTTAGGATAGAGCAGGGGTAAGCAAATGTTTTACTGTAAAGGGCCAGAGAGTAACTATTTCTGGCTCTTCAGGCCATATGGTCTGTGCCACAAATACTCTGCCACTGTAGTGAAAAAGGAGCCACAGATCATAGACAGACATGGCTGTGTTCCAATAAAACTTTATTTACAAAGACAAGCAGCAGGTCCAACTTGGCATGTGGGCCACAACTGGACAACCCCTGGGACAGAGACTTCTGTCCCTTCTAAAGAACTGGGGAGTACTTTAGGCTTGTCATGTAGAGAAACAGGCTTTGAATCATAAGAACCTTGAGGGTCTTGTGGAGAAAAACATAGATTTATTATTTACCTTAAGTTTTCTAAAGCACTTAGAAAACAGTGAGTGGACCTGGAGCTGCTGATCTGGGGTTCCTGCTAGTCTTTTGTTTTACTCCTTCCCATGAATCAACTAGCTTTTGTAAGAAACCTCACAGTTACATGGATTTGAATATACTGACAAACTATATTTGAATATACTGACAAAGACTAACTCAAAGTGCCTAATGCCTATACCAGATGGTGGACCTGCCCTTATTCCACTGTTAGAAAGGAAGAGAATGGGCACTACTGATTACTTGTACTGATTTAAGTTTAAGCTAATAGCTTGGCATTACCCTGACTTCAGCAAGGGAAGAAAATCACATCCAAGTTTGCAGACTCCATGAAACATTGGCCATATATTTGTTGGCTCATTAGCTTGGACATAAAGACTTTCTAGAAAGAGATGCCATCATTAGGTGCCACTCAGACTCTAGGGGTGCTTTTGGAAACCACTGTGATCAGAAATGTAAATATTGTTAAGGGAAGAGAGAGAGTTGTTCTGGACAGGTACCGAGAGGCAGGTTCCAGGAAGCTGAAGCCAACAGAATCAAACCTTAATGTACGTAAGCCATTCCTGGGCTTTGTCCATGGGTTGCCTTTGTGGTGGTTGTCTGCCTGGTTTCCAGGGAGCCTTCAATTAGAATTCTGAGCTGAGATGATTTATCCTGTGTGCTACATTAGCTCCATTTGCCATTAACATAAATAAGGCTTTAGTTACATGAGGCAGGCATAAAGGGTATGTATGCCTTCCCTTCATGAAAACATCATTTTTTCAAAACACCAGTTTCTTCTGATAAGCTAAGTTACACTACCCAAATATGTAGTAATCAGTAATACAGAACAATAAAAGGCCTTGATACACTGATCCGGGCATACGAGGTTATCAGGAAATCCTCAAGTCAGTGTCTCTCCCCATGGGACCAATCCTGTACCTCTTTTTCCTTCACCTCCATTTTGACTTGAAATGCAGTAGACAACAGAGCCAGTTCAGTGCCTTGCCATGCTCCCAGCACTTAGCACTGTTCGATAAATACATGAGGGATAAACAAATGGTAAGGAAACTCCCATCCCATGAGAGGAGAAGGATTCTAAAGTGCATGACCACAGGGACACATAGGTAACGTCCATCTCTTTGGGAAAAGGAGTAAAATGGACTTTCGTGAAACAACTGCCAGGCAGAAGGTGGGTGAAAGCCACAAGCATAGCCTGCCTCATAGTAGTTCCACGAAAGTCCATTTTACCCCTCTTCCCATAGAAATGGACACTATCTATGGGTCCCTGTGTGTGGCTGTCTCCTGCCATGTCGCTGGATTTTCTCAGGATCCCTGACAAGTAGGGATTTTTGGTCAATCTTTCATAGACACTCTTATCTCCTCAAATGGAGACACCATCACTGGCATTGAAATGCTAAGGTGAGAACTCACCAAGACACACTGTAGGTAAAGTTCCAGCTCAGCTTAGGGTTTGATATGTAACGGGCCCAATAAATGATAGTGATTGGTATTAGGATTGCTTTGTTCTTGTTACAGATGAAGAAGTAGAATGTCAGTGGATTTCAGTGAACAGTCCAAGCTACAAAATGTGTTGCAACTGGAATTTGCATTCCATGTGTCTGGTTCCTTCTCTATGTACAGGAATGAATCAGGAGAGCACACTGGCTCTACCTTCTTCCACTCTGACTTCTCAGCTTTAATCCCTGGAGTTCCAGGGTGGTATGGACTGAATGTGTGTGCCCCCACCACTTCCCCAAAATTCATTAGCACCACAATCCAGTTAAGATATTTGTTAGTAGGGCCTCCGGGGAGGTGACTAGGGTTAGATGAGGTCATGAAGGTGGAGCCCCAGGATGGATTTGTGCCCTTATAAGGACATGAAGGACCAGAGCTCTTTCCACCATGTGAGAATACCTCAAGAAGGTGAACAAGAAGCAGGGTCCTAACCAACACCCCGACCATGTTAGCACCCTGATATTGGACTTCCAGCCTCCAGAGCCATGAGAAATAAATGTTTCTGTTTAACCCATTTAGTTTATATTCTCTTATAGCAGCTTGATCTAAAACACAGATACCTCAAGATGGCTACAAATTCTCCTCTAAGTGCTTCAGAAAGGATTAGAAGATAAATTATATATCTATTTTGTTTTCTATGCTAGGCCTCTATGATATAATATAAATATAATTATTTGTATTATAAACTAGAATATAATACAAATAAAATTGTATTATAAACTACCTTAAAGAAAGTCCTCCTTACACTGAACCAATGCTAATGTTGGTTAAGCCAATTTCCCTTAGAAAAAGGCATGTAGGATCTTGAAGGCATTGGTGGGCTGCATTCCCTGCACTGTGAGCCAGGCCTGACCTAGAATGACCTGTAACATCACCCCTGTCATGGGTCCCAAGCGCACAGCCAAAGGTCTTCAAAACATATGGGTATCCTTAGCAAATAAGAGCAATGCTAAGTGCATGATTAATAAGCCAGAAAGGCTATGGCACTTGACAGACGGATGAGGCATTTCAGAAAGATAAGTCAAAGTGCACTGTGAGGTGAGTGCCTCCCTTAACTTTCTTAGCTGTGCTACTTGGTTCATAAACCAGGGATTAAGTCCATTTTCATTTCAATTTTTTATTTCACCTTTAAGCAACTCCTAAGGCTTCCAGAAGAATTTTGTTTGACCTTTAGCTAAAGTTCAACTTCTACCAAGGTACGAATTTTGGATGGTCCCTAAATGATCACTTAAGACAGATTTCACTATAATTCAAAGAAAGGATAATCCCTGGCCCAAGAGTTCACAAAGGAAGGATTCCCAGTGGTCTCAGAGATGGCAAAAGTTATGGATTTCATCCTGCTAATGCATTTTAGTGATATTTTCATTGTGCAACATTAATTACCAATGTCAGCCTGGATGCATTTGCTGGGTATTGAAACCACGACTTTTTTTTTATCTCTACCTGGTCCCAGATGAAGATTAGCTTAGTGCTTCCTTGTGTCCTAGGCCCTAGAGAAAAGATGCAGCCTATGGGATGGGGTAACCTTGGCAAGTTGCCATTTGCTTCTAAAGTTATGATAGCAATGTTGAAGCCGTCACTGAGACTCTGGTGCTCAAGCCAAGTAGGAGCCCTGTGCTATCACCACATATGCTCTAGATTTGCATTTGTCTAAAATCTAGCTTTTAGGAGACCTCTCAGAGATGTCTCAGGAAGGAACACTCAGAAAATGTGAAGAGGAGCAATGGACAGAGACAGAGACTTCCAATTTATAGTGAAGAACAGACCTTTGAAGCTGACTTGTTACATAACCTGACTTATCTACCAGATCTGTCTGATTCCTAAAGAAGTATATGAAAATCTCTCAATTTATATTTCAAACTCCTGACCTTCAGGTGATCCACCCGCCTCGGCCTCCCAAAGTGCTAGGATTACAGTCATGAGCTACTGCGCCTGGCCATCAATTTTGTCTAATCAGAGTTTTTTTTTCCCTTGAATTTTGGATTTTGTAGTTAACTACTGGGTTGTTGTGTGCCTGTAATAAAGATAGAGTTATTTTTGTCCACAAAAGTTGAAAACAGAGCTGCCAGTTGACATGAAAGTACAACTCATTTCCATCCACAGCCTCTACATCCATTAAATAAAGAGAAACTCAATGCTCATCTCACTCATGAATCAGAACAGGATATCTGCACATGCCATTTCTCTAACTTCCCAAATGCTGCAGGAACACCTCGGCCCCGCTCTCTCAGTATCTCAGTAGACTGGAAGCACGCTCATTTAAGAGGAAGGGCTCATAGCTTTCTGCAGACAGTTCAATACCATGATGCATCAGATTCAGTTTCTTCCATTCTATTTCTTATTGATCAGCATACCTCAGGCTATTAGTTTTATTAATTAAATGATAATTTTGGGGGGTGAGTATACAAGGAGATAAATGTCTCACAAACAGACTCCAAGCTTGCAGGCAGGAGGCATGCAGTGATTTACAAAGTATTTATCTTTCTGGCATTTTTTTTCCCCCAGGAAAAAGTAATCATTACTACCATGTTCTAAAAACAGAACTGCTTGTTTTCTGGGCAGGCTTGGAAACTAGCCAAGACAGCAGGAAGATTGCTGGAATTTCAACACACTTGCCGTGGTACCATGGTGCTAGTGACCTGCCCTTGCAGATATACCTTGACTCCCCACAGAGGTCACCTCAAAGTCTCTGCTATCTAGCAAATCCCTAGGTGTCTGGGGAGTAGGGGTCCAGTCTGGGGCTGCTGCCTCTTCTGATTGGCTGCCTGGCTCTGACTCTGATCCCAGAATACCCAGAGGAATTTGTTTCCATCCTCCTGGCCCACAACTCACACAAACCTCTAATAGTACGCAGGTTATTAAAAGCAAATAATAGCTGGGCACAGTGGCTCATGCCTGTAATCCCAGCACTTTGGGAGGCCAAGGCGGGAAGATCACAAGGTCAAGAGATCGAGACCATCCTGGCCAACATGGTGAAGCCCCTTCTCTACTAAAAATACAAAAATTAGCTGGGGGTGGTGGCGCATGCCTGTAGTCTCAGCTACTCAGGAGGCTGAGGCAGGAGAATCGCTTGAACTCCGGAGGTGTAGGTTGCAGTGAGACCAAATCATGCCACTGCACTCCAGCCTGGTGACAGAGAGAGACTTGGTCTCACAAAAAACAAAACGAAACAAAACAAGCAAATAATAGTGTCCCACTAGAAGCACTTGCCCTACCACAGCCCTCTCTCTCTGCCATCACCAGGCATTTTCTGACATTTCCATCTTTCTGACAGGGTTTCTCAACCTCAGTCTCTATTGAGGTTTTGGGTCAGATAATTCTTAGTTGAGAGAGGTGGTCCTGTGCATTGTAGGGTGTTTGGCAGCATCCTTGGTCTCCACCCACTTGATGTGGTGAGCACACACCTCCCCATCCACAAACATCTCCAGACACTGCCAAATATCCTCTGGGGGAACTGATTTGCCACAACCCCCACACCCCACCAGTGAAAAACCAATGTCTTGGGACAAGTGGAAAGTGATGGGGGAAACTGAAACCTCCCTGACCCTTTGGTTCCTGTAAGGAAACACAGGAGACTACATCATTATCACCTCTCCTTGGTTTGCAGACATTATTTCTGAGTCATGTGAATGAACTAGAAACCTTAAATAGGAAGTCAGAAGGGAAGCTGGGGAGGAGAGTGGGGACCGAATTGAAAGATGATATTGACTATTTGTCCTTTTCAATTAGCACAGGTGCAATGCTTCAGGATTCTTGGCCAAAAAATGATATAAAAATGATTGGACCGACCTGCTCTTTCTAAGGGAAAGGTCTGTGAGTCATATCACTCAGAAAACATTTTTGAGCACCTATTATATCCCTCATCCAGTCAATCAACAGATTTAACAGATTCTTCTTCTCTCCGCCCTGCAGCCATTCTTCTAGGTCTTGCCACTATTTTCTTCCTCCTGGATTCTCCCAAGAGCCTATTCTCTACCTTCTACCAGCCTTGTTTCTCAGTATCCATTCTCTCACTGAAGGTGAGTGGTCTTTTTGAAATGCAAATCAGACGGTGCTAGTCAGACTGTGCTAGTCAGCCATCTGCTAGCTTCCCTGGCTTTCCATTCTTTTCGGATAAAATCCCAACTCCTTAACAAGGCCTAGAAAGCCATACATTGCCTTTGTTATTTCATTACTTACAACTGTGTGGTCCAACTCCACTGGACCAGTCTTGCCTGGTTCCTCCCAGAGTGTGGGACACAAACCACCACTGTGTAGGTAGGCACAGAAGGTGGCTTTAGCTAGAACGCAGTCATGACCTTAAAAAATGTTGAATCACATAGTGATTCTTTAGGTTCAACATCCTTTTTCTTCCTTGTGCTCTCTCCTAGAGAAAGTCAGTTTGGTGCTCCTTTGTCCTTCCTGCACCAAGGCTTATTGATCAACCTTCTTGTGTTAGAAAAGAACAAGCCTCAGGCTCCAACATAGAATCTAGTTGGCATTTAATAATACTATTTTATTTTTGATTGTACTTACTTTTACAGTTACCTTTTGTATTAGTCTGTTCTGGCACTACTATAAAGAAATACCTGAGACAGGGTAATTTATAAAGAAAAGAGGTTTAATTGGCCCATAGTTCTGCAGGCTGTATAGGAAGCATGATGCTGGCATCATGGGGAGGCCTCAGGAAGCTTCCAATCATGGTGGAAGGCAAAGTGGAAGCAGGCAGGTCACATGGCCCGAGCAACAAGAGAGAGAGAGGGGAGTTGCCGCACACTTTTAAACAACCAGATCTCATGAGAACTCACTATCACGAGGATGGCATCAAGGGGATTCATGAGAAATCTGCCCCCATGACCCAATCACCTCCCACCAGGCCCTACCCTTCAACACTAGGTATTACAATTCGACATGAGATTTGGTGGGGACACATATCCAAACCATATCACCTATTTATGGCATATTATAAATGTTTCCAATATAACATTCCAGAAGTGATTAGTGATGCAATCTTTCCTTTTTTTTTTTTTGAGATAGTGTCTCACTCTGTCTCCCAGGCTGGAGTGCAGTGGCATGATCTTGGCTCACTGCAACCTCTGCCTCCAGGGTTTAAGCAATTCTCCTGCCTCAACCTCCCGAGTAGCTGGGTTTACAGGCGTGCACCATCATACCCAGCTAATTTTTGTATTTTTTGGTAGACATGGGGTTTTACCATGTCGGCCAAGCTGGTAATTCCAAGCTGAACTCCTGACCTCAAGTGATCCGCCCACCTTGGCCTCCCAAAGTGCTGGGATTACAGGCGTGAGCCACCACACCTGGCAGCATCTTTCCTTTTTCAGTGCATGTATTCAGGTAGAAAAAGAAAGTTTACTTGAAGAAACATAAATAGTAGTAGAAGTAGTTTCTACACATGGCAAATACCAGGATTAATGCTTGGTATTTGGGAAACAAGGAGTTACTTAAATTTGCAGCATGCTCTCATATGCCAGACATCCTTCAGCCAGGCTAAGAAGGTGGAGTGGGCAGGAGTAGGAGACATTGGATTGTTCCTTGTAACCTCTCATGCAATCTTTGGAGTTTGACGCAGATGTCACCCCGCCAAAATTTGAGTCAGTGCCCCACCTACGAGCTCCCCTAACACCTTCAACACCCCCCTTAGAGGATCTGTCATGGAGCCTGTGAGCTCTGAGATCATGTCTGTCGTGTTCACTGTTGTTTCTGCAGTGTCTGACATGCAGCATGGCAGAATAAACAAGACACCAGGTAAATATATCTTGGCTTGATGGCTGAAATGGGGGTAAGGAGGGAAACTTATCATCCTTTTCAGCCAGGTCTGGGCCACACCAAAAGGGAAAGGCAGAATGAGATGCCTAGATAATCCGTGCCAATAAAGATGCTGACCCACCTCCTCCTGGACAACAGAGACAGAAGAGTTAATAATGTGAATTACTTGGGGTGCAGCTTCCATCTCCCTCACCACTTAAAGTGTCAGAATTTGACCCCCACTGGCTAATGCAAAAAACACACAGAAGCTGGCAAGACATGGGCTTGCTTGTCCCTCCTCTTTCTTTCTACCTGGAGCTTTACCTTTACAAATTTGTAGCACTTGAAGGTATGTTTCCCTAGCCATTTCTGGATCATAACAATTCCTTTTTCCTACTGACAAAATCTGAAACTTAGCCGGAAGCACTCTCTTGCCAGGGAAAGAACTGTGTCAGACATGCGATGCGTGATAAAATGCTACGGTAATGTGGAATAATGCTTTCAAATGTTGCCAGGGTGAGCATGCATGCAGAATGATGGAAATTGCCTGCAAATACAAATGGTTGCTCTGTGGCTCATCTGTAACCTCAATGTAGGAAAGCGGAGATATTCTTTTCCCTCCTTTGCAATTTGCACAGCCTCTTGTTGGAAACTATGGAGATTATGCCATTGAAAGTAACTGCCATGTTTACTCAACACACAATTTTTACTAATACAGTCTCCCCATGTAGTCATCTGTCTTGTGAGGTTCCCTCAATACTCCAGCTGTTCCTGTGGCTGCTGCTGTGAACACCTCATTGAAGAAATCAAGGTGCCAAACCCAAATGCTTTATGTGAGGGTGTGGAGGTCATTTTTGCATTGCTGAAAATGACATCCATTTTCTACCTTAGAAACAAAGGCTGCATAACTGAATGGGATTCAGTGCACCCCTACCCCCTTCTCAGTGGTGAATTCAATGGGAATTATCAGAGGGCTGGTCTGTATAACTAGAAGAGCCAAAATTGTTGGGTGTTTACTATGTGTTAGGCATTTTGCCTTCTTTTAGGTGAACCTCATAACATGCTATATCATAAATATTATCCTCCTCATTTTGGTGTTGAAAAACTGAGAGTCAGAAAGGTTAACTAATATGCTCAATATCTCCCAGATAATAAGTGACCCAGCCAGGATTTAGTCCCAGGTCTGTATGACTCTAAATCTTGAATTATTTCCATGACAAATAATGTTAAACTAAAGCCAGCATTTTTCTCTTTGAGTTGTGGTTAAACTTTCATTATCTGTGGCCTTTAAGCATTATTTGTTGGTTTTCACATACCCATAACTATCAGGATACATGAACCAATGGGAAGTCACGTCCTCATGAAGAGCCAGTAGCCTAAATGTGAAATTTCTCATGCATACCAGAAGCACAAGGGGCAAAACACACACACACACACACACACACACACACATCAAAGGCTTCTCCCTCTTTATGAAAAGTAAAATGCCATTTTCTTTTTCTACAAAGGGAACAAGATAATTCATTCACAGATCTCTTGATTAGCTCAATTATTCTGAGATGATAATAGTTACTATGGATTAGGTACTTACTACATGCCAGGAATCAAGGGAAGCACTTTGCAAGAAGGATAACATAATATTTATAACTCAATGATGTAGGCACTACTATTAGTCCCATTGGACAAATGTGAAAACTGAGGTTTAGAGATTATGTATCCTGCCAAGGTCACTCAGTTCAGTTGGGATTCAAACCTAGGCCTCTCTGGCTCTGCCTCCATGTTCTTACCTGCTATGTTATCTTGTTTTCTACAAACCCTTCCTAGCTACCATCTATGTGCTGGATAAATAAGGGAATCTTTTTACCGTAGAGTGAAAGTTCTACGGAACTTTCTGAGAAGTTCTGAGGCAGTGACATAGTGTTCTAGGAAGTGCCCTCATTTAAGAACAAAGTAGGCTGGTTTCTCACTGCCAATCAAAGTGTGACACTGGCCCTTCTGGGGCTCACCTTTCTAGTCTGCAAACTGATGGTAGCAAAGGACACAATGTGTAAGAACCCTTCCTGCCCTAACGTTCTGTCATTCTATTAACCACATTTTCCCCTCTCCCATCATTTCTCCTGGGCTTTGATTTTCACTTTTTCATGGCCAGTAGAAGTCACACATACCAAAGGCGAGGCTGCCCTCCTCTAGTGAGCTGCAATCATTTGAACATCCTGCCTCAATTGAATCATCCTGACAGCTATCCCTATGGCTGGCCAGTCAACTCCCAAGCGCTTCCTGGAACTGCAGATGCTGTATCCAGGGCAGAAAGTACTTCCCCTGTCATCTCACTCCCTCTCTGGGCTCCAGCCCCATGGCCTTTTAGGTCTTCAGACTGGCTCCCTGCCACCCTTGCACCAGTGCACATGCTGTTCCTCTGCCTGGAACACATTTTCTTCCCTGCCTCCTGTGGTTAGGGGCCAGGCAGGTTTCCCTAAACAGGTCCAAAGGCAGGCTACAATCCTCATTCTAGATTGGCCCTTTCCTATACAGTACTTCTCTGAATTGGTCCGTATTTATTCAGTTGGATCAGTGTCTTAGTCTTCCGCTATACTCACCCTTGTGTCCCTGCACCCAGCCCAGGGCCTGGCTCACAGGAACCTCTCAAAACCTGTTGGTAGAAGAATTTGCACATTAACCTGCCACCCACATCTGTGTTCTCTTATTGATGAGGTACAAGAAAGGAAGATGGTAGGCCAATTTACAGTGGGGTTATGAGGCTAGGTCTCCTCTCAGCCCACCAATGTCTCAGAACCATGTTCTTTGCTGAGTTCACATTTATGTTTTTTTTTTTTTACCCCATCTCCAAACAGCAAGTAATCTTGCAGATCAATGCCTGAGACCAAAGAGACTTATGAATGTTAAGAAGATTATGCACATAAATGTACCACTATGACAGCTCCGCTAAGAAGAATAGTGATATCGCACTGCGTGCTAGTTTATCAACCTTTGCTACTTAAAAAATTCACAGCCAATTTAATTAAAAATATAACAGTTCTGAAAGCTGCTAAAATGACTATGACAACAATCTATCATTTTGTAATAGTGCTGAAGATCCATTAGGGACTTTGCACTGGATGCCAACTTTTTAAAGCCCAGATAGTAGGGGCATTTCATTCTGCACAATTAATGTCACTGCATTTAAAATATTGACTATCTATGAAGAAGAAAATACCAAACATCTTTATAACCCACATTTTTTATGGTCAAAACTTGCTTAGAAAGGTGCTTTGAATTTATTTGTTATAAGCTGCACATTTCACGTTCAGAAAATTAAAATGGTTTCTACTGACTAACTCATTTAATCATTTAGTTGATTTAATGAAAAACACTATGCATTTTTCTCTTCTTGGTTGCTAAGATTAATACTTTCTGTTCATTAGCAATCAAATACTGCAGGAAGGTTTACATCTTATTCTCACTTAACTCATTGCCTTTTATTTTTAAAAAATTCTAATAGAATTGAAATGGTATCTTTTAAATCAGGAATTTTTCTCTTGGTAACTCGTTTTGTCTTGTGGAAGACACATGGCTAGCCTGTGACATTGAGACATTTATGTCTGAATTCTTTTTCTAGTCTTTTTAGGGGATGCATTATAGGGAGGAAAGGGAGTGGAGACTTTAGAAAAATTATGAATCTAGTTTTCAGGGCCCCTAACTCATTAATACATCAGTGACATTCTAGCATCCTTTGAAATTCTGTTAAGAAGGGCCCTTTGATTTATTAGTGGGATTTTATGAGCTACCTGGGAAAGTGAACCCATTAAAAATGTTAACTATAAGCATCTGGCTTCCATTGAATAAAGAATCGAAGCCACCACATATAAGTGACTCTGCACAAACATGGCACTCCTCTCCCATCACTCCCAAAGCTTCCCATTGTAAATGCCACTTCATCACAGCAGTGCCATTCGCAGTTGCAGTCTCATCTCTGTTATCCACTGCTATTTTCAGGAGTGTATAAATGAGCAGCGAAATTCCTCTCCCCTGGAAATGCCTGTAAGAGCAGATTCTAAAATGGGAACTTTCTGTGACAAGATTGGTTACAAAATAGTATAATTAATGTAAATTGTTCAATAATAGGGCCAGTAGTTTAAAAGCAGCATTTCCAGATTTCCTTTGCTTCCATACCAAGAAGCATTTTCTTGAACCCCAATTGTTTCATAGAAGGAAATAATAAAAGGCAGGTGATAGCATTTTGTACTTAGCATAGATACAATGGTTTAAGGACACAGTGTACTGAGTCAAGAACACTAAGAGGTAGAGGGCAAATTAACCATTTGGACAGTAGGAAAAGGAGGCATTTTAAGGTGGCATGCAATGAGCCAGCCAGCTAATTATAGTAAGAGCAGCTTCCCTAACTTTTACTTTCTATTTCAAGGTGTTCATTGCTTCTCTCTCTCTCTCTCTCTCTCTCTCTCTCTCTCTCTCTGTGTGTGTGTGTGTGTCTGTGTGTGTATAAATAAATTCATCTGTCTTCATCATTGCATTATTGTTATTGATTGATTGTAGGAGGAGAAAACAAGAATTTTTCCATTTTATAGTTAGGAAAACCGAAACACAGGCATCAGTGTGCTGTAACCCTACTATAATGCTCTTCTCTTTTTATGCACTTAGGAAAAGGATAATTTTTTTTAACATTTGTGCAATTATTTAATATGTGTCTCCCCAACACTGTAATATCTACAAGAGCCAAATCAGTACCTGTCTTGTTCATCATCACAGTCCCAGCACTAACATAGTCCCTGCTATATGGTTGGTAGGTGCTAAGTAAACTTTTTTTTAATGAATGAATGAATATTATTTTCTGAGGTCATTCCTATTGGAGCATTAGTAAAGCAGGACAAAACTCCAGGTCACATTCCTGTACTATTGTTGAACTTCTATTCACCCTTCAGGACTCTGGTGAAATGTCAGCATCTTTGGGAAGCCTTTCTGAGTTCTCCCTGACTTTGCCTGGGCTCCATTAATGCTTTGTGCTTAGGCCTGTTGTGTGTTGTTTCTTTTGCTTCCTTCTCTTCACGGAACTACTCTTTCATGTGGGTAATTATCCTGTTCCTCAGGCTTTGGATGGGGTTGACTCCATTTCTAACTGGTCTTGGGGTGGGTTCATAATCCAGATCTGGCCTCTCAGGGAACCCTATCCTTCTGGCCATGGTTATTGGCTCAGCAATGATCCCGTAGCTTAACTTGGACCAGCGTGTTCTGTGCAAAGTTTTTATAAGCATTACTGAGGCAGCGGGGGTGGGGTGGGGGAAAACCACAATCTTTCTACCATAAGCTAGTGGGATGTGAGCCTCAGGCTGCTGGTGTTCGCATTACCTTCCCTGAGGAGAGGTTGCCTGAGAGAAGCAGAGAGACACAAAGCCCCTAATGACATTGCTTGTGCCCCTGGATCCAGCCGCGCCTGAATCAACAATACTATTAGACTTTTCAGTTACATGAGCTAATAAACTCGTTCTCATTCTCTTAAGGCTCTTAAGGCAGGTTGAGTTGGGTTTCTGTAACTTGCAAAGGGTCTCTAATTTCTCTGTGTTGCAGTCTATTGAGCATGTACTCCATGAAACGTGGGTGATTCATTCCTGTATTCCCAATGCTGAGTATAGGCCTTGTCCTTAGTAAAGGCTTGTTGAATTAAAAAAAACAGTGCAATTCTAGGGCAAGGACATTTCCACAAGGCCAGGTATTTTGGGGATAACCCTGTCAATAAGGGCTACGTATCTTTTGGATCAAACTCTCATAGAAGAAGGAAGACCTCATAAAGACACCCAGAAAGTAGGGGCGCCAAGGTCAACCAGAAGAGAGAAAATGGCCTTCAGCCAGTCGAGGAGGAGCTTATAGCAGCTTAGAATAAGACAGTGGGAGCTGGGCAGCCCCAAAATGGATTTCCCATGCCTGGTTTTAATCATTGCTATGGTATTCTATGTCTTGGTTTTAATCATTGCTATGGTATTCTGTGTCAAATGGAATGACTAATCCTAGGTGCTTTGGAAATGTTAAATTGTTCATAAGTCCCTTAGAGCTTTGTTTCTCCTTTGAACCCCATGGATGGTTTTGGGCCTCAGAATAGGTATATTAAACCGTCTCCATTTCAACTGGTAATTGAGGGCCTCTCAAAGTCTACCTAGAAAAGAATGTCTTCTACTACAGAAAGAAACAGATGATGCAAAATTTTGATTTTTTAATCTAAAGTTTGGTCCTGTCTGGCAAAACAATTGAAGAAACATGACTTTCCAATCTATTTGGAAGGTGAGGGTTCCAAGTACACCCTCACTGTGATCTGAAAATTGTGAAAATCTGTACTAATGAGAAGCTTAGGAATCACCTAGACCTGGGTTTGAATCCTAGATTTGCCACATTTCTGGGGTGGTGGGGTGGACTGAGAGACCCTGAACAGATAACGTCTATGAGCCCTAGTGTTTTCATGTGTAAAACAGGACTATACTGCCTCACAAAGATTTGATGACAATTAAAGGAAATTACAGATGTTAAATGCTTAACAAGAATCTAGTACATAGTAAGAGCTCAGTGTATATTAACTGTCATTGCGGTGACAACAATCATGATAATTTCAAGCTTTTATATCCAATTTTGTGTTGAATGCTTCATTAGGTAGGAATGAATATCTCAAACATATTTGTCCATCTATCATTATTTCTATATATGTTGTTCACCCAACCATCATATCAAATTCCTGTTCCTTTAGTTTGGAGGTCCTTATTTTTTGGGGGGGTCATGAACCTCCTTGAAAATCTGATGAAGTATGGGTGATGTGCTCCTCTCTGAAGCTCCAATAGCACCTCACAGGTTCCACCTGACCCCACTGTACCTCCATCCGCCTGCACAGTGATTGCTTGTTTATTCCTTTTTCCAGGCTCTGGGAGGTCAGGGAGTGTATCTGCCCAGATCATCATTTTCTTTCCCTTGCTTAGCTCTGTGCCTGGCAGAGAATAGGTGTTTGATATTCACTGAATGCATAAATGAAAATTGCAAAGCCTTCCCTTGACCCCTTAAAAATTCACCTACACTCAAGTTTTTGCATCTAATTTCAGACCCTGTCTGAGGACTCCAGGTAAGAAGCTACTATTAATGACTACCTATTGTAGGTCATTAAAAATGCAGTAGGGAAATTTTCAGGCCAAATAATGAAGCAGCCTGTTTTTCAGGCCAACTAATGAAACAGCCTTACCACAGGCCAGAAAGAAAGTGTAGATCGTCTTCTCAAGAGAGGAAGGACAAAGTCAGAATTGACACTGTGTTCGTGATGAAGGCAACCTTTGTCCAGGTCCCTTGTTTTACCAAAGATGACAAGAGGAGCCAGCCTTGCCCAAGGTCACATGGCTAGTGGTAAAGAGACTTGAGCCTCCTGGCTTCCAGACCAGTGCTCATCAAACTCAAACCTTCCCCCTCTTCCCCTCTCGCACTGCCTCCCCAGAAGCTCAGTCCTTGTGAGAGAATTCAATGAAAATTTCCTTCCAAGCATGGTCCGAAGATAATGTAAGGAAATGCAGGATTTACATGACTTTGGTCAAGTGAGGGGACAGGACTTTAAACCAAAGAGTTGATTTAAATCTTTTAAAACCTACAGAGTGAAGGGCTTGCCTCATTGCCTCATTTGAAAGATGAAATCATTCTGTCTTTATTTTTCATTGATGGGAGTTTGGCTTTGGAGGGAAAAAGATCTGGCACTTGAAAGCTGGCCCAGTGAGGATAGGGGTTGTCATTTTCTCCTCACTGAGGCTTAGCAATGCCTTTAGCTAAGGCCCGGCCCATGTATCCCCAAAAGTGACAAAGGTACAGCATTTCACACAGGAACACTTGGGGAGCATTTTTCCATGGGACACGGCGTGAGAATCCATTAATCTCACTGCCACATACTCAGGCTATTTCTCACAAGCTTAGCCAGACATTTGGGTTTTTTTAAACCATGAAAAAAAGAGCCTTATCCTCCTCATCATACCAGATTGCTCCATCAGATAAACATCAGACATGGTTTTTAGAGAAATATCACACGATCTGAGAACATCTGCAATTCTCTAGAACGTACCGTTGTCAGAACTTGACTTAAACGAAACAACAGACATCAGACTTTCCTTCAGACGTTTTGCACTGAAGCTTTCCATTATAGCACAAATGGCTCCTTCTGAAATGGCACCAATTGAAAACGCACCAGGACACGAACATTACCACAACTCAAATTCAGATACTCGCATGTTATTAACAATGGTGCTAATTCCTGTTTCAGAGATGAAAATTACAGAGGAGATACCAGTGGGTTTTCCTCCATTGCTACTTTTCATTTGCTATGGAGGCCACAAATTCAAGAGATCACTCATTCTTAAATTAACAAAAGTAGCCACCACCTGGCAAAACATCAGGCCCCGCGCAGGCGCTTTATATGCACCTTTATATGTATCGCCTCTTTTAAGCCCCTCAGTGGTCCTTGGAGACAGCTGCTATTATCTTCCATGTCATACATCAGGGCACTGAGGCCCAGAGCCCAAGTGATATTGTAACAGCACTTCCTGTGTGCTAAGCACTCTCCATGCATTTTATTTATAGTATCTCATTAAATCTCACCAAACCCTTTGAGGTCAGAGCCATCATAAGCTCCAATTTACAGTTGAAGAAACTGAGACAGCTCTCAAAGCTAGGCTTAGTTTCCTCCAAAGTTCAGTCACATTTGTTCCATTTGACAGTATGAGGGAAGGCCTTTTTTTGGTTAAGCGTATAGACTCTGTAGTTAAACCTCCTGGACCCTACCCTTGTTAGCAGTATGATCTTAGATAAGCAGGAGTTAACTTTACCATGGCTCAGTTTCCTCACCTGTAAAGTGGCATAATATTGGAACTTACTTACCTCAAAGGATGAAGAGAATGCAATGCAAAGCATGTAGCATGGGGTCTAGCATACAGTAAGTTCTCAGCCAGTCATTAGCAGTATTAAAAATAATACTGGCCAGTGGCTCATGCCTGTAATCCCAGCACTGTGGGAGGCTGAGGCATGCGGATTACTTGAGTTCAGGAGTTCGAGACCAGCCTGGCCAACATGGTGAAACCCCGTCTCTACTAAAAATATAAAAATTAGCTGGGCGTTGGTGGGTGCCTGTAGTCCCAACTACTCGGAAGGCTGAGGCAGGAGAACTGCTTGAACCCTGGAGGCAGAGGCTGCAGTGAGCCAAGATTGTGCCATTGCACTCCAGCCTGGGTGACAGAGCAAGACTCTGTCTCAAAAAAAAAAAAAAAAATACCATAACATTTATTCTTCTTATTTTTATATAAAATAAGGCTGTATTCATAAAGGATACAGGGATTAAAGCAAACTAAAAGAGAAGAGTGAGGATAAGTTTAACTGTGTGATAAGGATTTAGGTAAGACAGCCTAGGCAACATGGCAAAACCTCATCTCTAACAAAAAATACAAAAATGAGCTGGGCACGGTGGTGGGTGCCTATAGTCCCAGCTACTCAGGAGACTGAGGTGAGAGGATTCATCACTTGAGCCCAGGAGTTTGAGGCTGCAGTGAGCTATGATTGCACCACTGTACTCCAGCTTGGGCAACAGAGCAAAACCCGGTCTCAAAAAACAAAAAATACAATTAATAAATAAAAAGTAAAAAATTCAGGATTAAGGTAAGAGATGCCCCACTGTGCAGCACAGAGCTCCATCAGATTGGAAAAAGTGGCTGCCAGGGGATGCCTCCCCTTATTAGTTCAGACAGGCTTATGTACCGGTCTCCTTGCAGGAAGTCCTGTGCTGCTCAGCGTTGATGGAACACACAATGAACTTTTCCTTGCTTCTGTCTCTACCAGAACTCGACTGAGTGCGCCCTGCTGTGTGGTTTTAACCCTGGTCTTGGGATAGGTTTCCATGGCTATAGGAAAGAGGTGGAGACAGGGAGTGCCACCTTCTGAGTTCATCAGAATAGAAGTGTGCACCTGCAGCAAGACATGATTCACCCTAATTTGCTTTCAAGACAAAACTGTGTCTACTGATTGGGTAGATATTGTTGAGGCAAGATGCGGTATGTCTAGCCTGTGTCCAACATATATTGCGTTAGGTCATTCCTTTCATCTCCTCTAATGGTGCCCAGTAAAATGAGAATGAAATGCAAATCCCTTACCCTGGCTCTGGGCCACCCAGACCCATTTGCGGGTCTCTAGCAACACCCCTAGACCCTCTATCTCTCCCTTGGTCACAAGGGCTTCCTTTCCTCTTTAAGCTCCTTACACCAGCTCCTCCTTTGCCTGTGACACTCTGTTTCCAGGTTTTTCACGTACGTTCTTCTTCTGTTGGGTCTCTCCTCGAATGTCAGTCTTCAAAGAGGCCTTCCTTGTGACTCCATAAACCACTGCAGCTCTCTGATTCACTTCCTTACTGTCTTGTTTTTCTGTCTGCTAAAATAGAACTGATAATCCTCGTCCTCCT
Source organism: Pan troglodytes (assembly GCF_028858775.2). Classification (NCBI taxonomy): domain Eukaryota; kingdom Metazoa; phylum Chordata; class Mammalia; order Primates; family Hominidae; genus Pan; species Pan troglodytes. The sequence goes on from NC_086015.1 coordinate 63,793,312, forward strand.
TCTCTCACAGCATTTCTTTGATGAGCAAATGAGATTCATGTGTATGTGTCTATGAAGATGCTTTTATAACTGTGAGTAATCACCAGGGATGCAAAAGAGGGTTCAATTCCTATGTCAGTTCACACTGGGTGGGTTTTTCTGGGTTTTTCTGAAGCACAGCCCTGAGATGAATTCCAAGACTGCAGTATTCTCAGTGACAAAGGGTGCAGCAATCCCTTAATGATGTCTGACTTGGGAGAGGGAATTAGAGGCGTGGGTGTCACATATTTGCTATCTGTGCCAAAAATAAAGTCATATATTAATAGAATCCCAAAATCAATAATTTACAAATAGCTTCCTCAAACTTTCAATGGTACTTCTGGAAAAGTGAGATTTGAAATTTTACTCTCCTTCCTTTGCACTCTAAAAATTTATTCCCCTGATATTACTTTTATATTAAAAACTAATTAGAAAACTTCATAGGTTTCATCATATATTTAACATCATTGCTAAAGTTCTAACACTATTTTTGGAAATCATCAAAAGAGAAAAGTGTAAGACAGACAAGGAAAACAGAGAAGTTTTCCATGTTTAATATTATAAGTCACCACAAAGTATTATTGTGATATTACAATTTTTTTTTTTTTTTGAGACAGAGTCTTGCTCTGTAGCCCAAGCTGGAGTGCAGTGGCACAATCTCTACTCACTGTAACCTCCGCCTCCTGGGTTCAAGCAATTCTCATGCCTCAGCTTCCCAAATAGCTCAGATTACGAGTGCCCACCACCATGCCTGGCTAATTTTTGTATTTTTAGTAGAGATGGGGTTTTACTATGTTGGCCAGGCTGGTCTCAAACTCCTGACTTCATGTGATCCGACCACCTTGGCCTCCCAAAATGTTGGGATTACAGGTTTGAGCCACTGTGCCTGGTCTTAACAAATTTTAAAAATAGTGATAGGCAAATACATCTAATGAAACTAGAGTATTATTTGTCATTTCTTTGTATGAACCAATGCATGTAAGGAGGATGTAATTCTGGGTTTCTCCTGTTTCATCACACAGTAACCCACCATGGCTCTCTCCTCCATGCCGATATTATATAATTGTCAAAGCATTGAGACAGATTTTAATTCATTTAATAATTAGGTCAATAAAAACCATTATTGCTGAGAGTGCCATTAAAAGTCCATAATGTTACCTTCATGGGGGAAAAACTAATATAGTTCCGTTGGATTTTTTCCATGAAATTAATATGATAGCATTTTAGTGGGCGTCTTAAATAGCTTAAATAGACATTTTTATTAACAGAACTAATCATAGAATTAAAACAAATGAAAATCGTTACATTTGCTGTGATGAAGTATCCATGTTCACAGGATTTTATCAGCCTCATTCCTGTGAAGAACCTGAACATTTACTACCACAAGAACAGTATATTCAACTTGCCTGGAGCACTGCTTAGGGTCCCAAAGAGGCTGCCCATTTGTGTTTTGGTGATTTCCTCTTCAACACCATGGCTCCATTTCTCAGAGCCACCCTACTGGGAAACATGCCAGAACCATAACCTCCTAAACCAAAAACCTTCTTCATGTCCCCTTTTTGGTTGGTAGTATTTCATCTAGAACATCTAAGACAGTATTTCAGCTCAGAAAAATACTAAAGCAGAAGGGGTTGCACCTACGCCGCCCAGCAATGTTTTATCACCTCTCCTTCCTCGGCTTAATCACTAACGGTAGATAGATCTTAACATGAACTAAGGTAAACTCTAGTATAGTGCTATACGATTTAGGTAAATTCTCACTAGAAGAGCAAGATAGCAGGAGGAAAGAAGATTATACCAAGAGCTTCCTCTCAGACCACATGAATGCTATGGTTCTGTGAGTTATTCAAATGTGCAAGTCACTGTGTATGGCTGCATCATTGCTGCTTGGGTACCTACAACTCTTCATAATCAGATATACCAGGATTCACAAGAATTCAGGGGTGGTCAATATTGATCAAAGGCCAAGGCCACAGATGTAGCTAGCACATTATACACTGACAGAACGCTTGCTAATGTACACAAAGAAGTAGCGGCTGGAGCCTGTGAGGCTGTGCAAACAGTATAGGCTTTGGGTTTGGGAAGACCCGCATTAGATTTTAGTACCTTGGTTCCCAACAGGATGACCATGGGCAGGTTAGCTCACTTCAGTTTTCAGTTTCAGCATCTGGAAAATGGATTGATGAAGTCCACAGTTGTTTGACTCTGTGGTTTTTAGGATGGTTCGAAAGAGATTTCAGATGAAACATATCTAACAAACACTGTGGCTGGCAGAGAGTAAGGGCTATTCTTCAGAGGAAAGAGTCATCTCAGTTGGCATTGGACGTATTTAAAATATGATTGGGAGGGTAGCCTCTGCTAACCTCCAGCCACATTGGTGAACTCTCAGAAAGCCTTGTGCATGCCCAGACATGCTGAATCTAAACAAACCAAAGGGAAGCTGCACTTCTCCACTGATTACTCCCTTTCCTGCCCTTTGGAAGATTCTAGAAACACTAGGAAATCTACTTAAATATTTTTTTAACTCAGTTTTAAACAACATCTCTCAGAAAATACCATTCTTAGTAGAATAAACCTTCTTTGAAGGCGTACATAGACTTACATATGTGATATTTGCAACCAATCAGCATTTTGGGTGACTGGGCCGGTCTTGGGAAGTGGGAGGCACAGTAAAAATGAAAGACTTTGTTTGACCTCCCTGAGTTCTAAGCAAGATGTGGTGCCTGAGAAAGCTTATGCAGGTCCTACTGGGCAAGACTATAAAGCCATGCACAACAGAGAAAAAAATACCTTAGGGCACGGACGTTTGGTTTCTCAAGGCCTGTGATGGGAAGGCCCTGAAACTCCCCTAACAGGGATGGAAGAAATCTGTGGATATTTTGTTCATGAGAAGTAGAGGAAAAGGGGAGGGGAGAAAGTGGAAACAGCAACGTGTCTGGAAACCAGCTGGCACCTGTGCCTTGAAGTAAATAAATTGGGTAAAGAAATATGATAGCTAGATAGTCCTAGAAATGAACATCCTGAAATCATCCCATAAACTTTATTTTGGAGGGGGATAGGGAAGAGAAGAGACTCTTTCTTCCATTTATTTCATTTAGTTGGTGATGATATTATTGGGCATTAACTTGGGATTCACAATTCCTGTGGCAAGTACTTACTTTTGCTGAAATTACCAAATATTCTCTGAAACAGACTCTTATCAGAAAATTGATCTATAATACATAAAGGTGTCTTGCAAGAAAAAAGTCCCTTGTGGGGGCGATTTTTTAAAATGGTTCACTGCAGGCCTTTCACAATCACATGGAAATTTGGAGATTGCTCAGATATTGTGGGAAGAGGAGAAAGGGAACAAAGAGAGACATAATACTTGAGACTTTACAGGCTCCTACCATTTTCTAGTCTATTCGACAAGAGCAGCAGAGGTTCATACCAACGAAGTGAAAACCATTCAGGAATACAAAAATTGTTTACAAAAAACAGCCTGTGCTTTGCATTCTTTTCTATTACTTCGACAATTGCCAAGAAGTGTAACTGTGCTTGCTCAGTATTATTTAAATTAAATTATCAAATGCAAATGCTAAATATGAACCTCTCAGCAAAGCACTGGGTTATAACGCCATGTCCTCTATTCAGACTAAAAGCTGATTACTGGTTCTGGAGTTATAAACATGTCAGACAATAATTTAATTGCTTTGCAGGTAGAGGAATATGCAGCATTCTTGTTCTCATTCTGGAACTCAACACGACTCTTTAATACAACATAATGATCATAAACACACACAAAGTCTTTGCCTCACACCTGCTTTATGGTAAAAAGAAGCTATTGCAAATTTCTGCAAAGCTCAAAGAATGAGGCAGTGCCAGATTTTTTAATCACTAAGCAAAACAGGTTTCTCACCAAGTGGCCCGGGCTTTTACTCCTGGTTCAGAGAGTTACAAGACACATTTTCAAAATGAGTTTAAAGCTATAATGAATTTCAGGTGCAAAGGACCACTGTCTAACAGCTAATTTGCTTCCTGTCTTCAACTGAGCTGTTAACCATAGGCAGCCAGCATGTGCACCCCTTTCTTGGGCCACTGGTGAAGACAGATGTCACAATCAATACTCATTAACTCTGGGATCAGTGTGTATCTTCCTCAGGAAGAGAAAGGGGGTCTTAAATGTAACTAGGAGGACTTTGTAAGCATTTTCTGAGCACTGCAGTGGCTGAGTGTTAAACCACAACAGGACAGGAGTGCAGGAGGGGGAGAGAAGAAAGGGGAGGGTGAGAGAGGGAAGGGAAGAAGAAAAGAGGTCACATTTTGTGATCTCCTCTGTCTCTGGAACTCTTTTTTATCAGCTCGTGAAATTCCCAAGGATCCTGATCATCTCCCCCTTCCCAGCTCATCGCAAAGAGTTGTTGAACATTTCTTTGCAATTGGGTAGGGAAAGATCTTGAAAGGTGGATCCAACTTGAACATTAGACTTTTGTGAAACATGATACAGAAATTGTAGTGTTGCAGAACTGTACCTGCTCATTTGCTGACTATGATGACCCAACATTTATTGAGCACTGTATGCCAGGCCTGTGCTACCTCAATGCTTCACCTGGAGTACCTTATTTAATCCTTATGGCAATCCCATAACCCTATAGGAAGCAGTCATCCTTTTATATATGATGCACATAAAACTGTCTGAAATGATTTGCACCTAATATAATGATGGTAGGCTTAAATGCTTTCATTTTTGTACTTTGCTGTGTTTTAACAAGTTTTTGTGATGGATTTGTTCTTGTTTTTGCAAAATCAAGAATAACTTAAAAATAAAAGACTGGATGCCAACACAAATCTCCCAAGATGTTAACCTTGGTTAATTCTGGGTGATGAGAACATAGATGATTGTTATTTCCTTCTTTGTACATTTCTGAATGTTTAGTTTCCCTATATAAGTGAAAATATAGACTTTAAAAAAGAAAAACAAAAGAAGAAGCCCTTCACTAGTGCCACAGTGTGAGGAGAATGAAGCCTAAGCCTAAATTTTATTAAACAGCAGGGAGACCCAATGCTCTGTATCAATGCTAGATACACCACCAAGCATTTGCTACGCATAATCCCACCAGCTCCTTCCAACAACTCTGGGAGGTAGGTGTCACCACCCTCACTGTACAGACAAGCAGAGTGAGGTTTCGAGTGGGTAAAGGACCAGCACTTGAGGTCACTCGGGTATCTGGCCTCCACTTACCCTTCTGGCCTGAGGCTCCATGGCATGCCCTCTGACCTTTGCTCATACCCTGGTCTCCAGCCGCCTGAGTCCTTGTCTTTTTCTGACCACAACCTCAAAGTCCCTAGGTCCATACCTAATGTTCACACTCTCTCATTTACTTGGAAAGCCATTTTCCAGACTACACCCATTCTTCCAAACGTGTATCAAATACTCCCCCTTCCACAAAGATTCTCTGAGTCACCTCAGCCTTAGTGTATTCACCTTGGTGTAGTATATGCCACAGGCTGCCACATGGCAGGTGCCAGGCCAGCTCAGGCACACTGAATGCTCTGTATGGCTTATGCAGTGTTTAAAATATTTAAAAAATAATTAGACTTGTATTAAAAAAAAATGTGTACCTAGTGGCTCAGGTTCCCCTACCCTGCTTGGCAATAATTAACTGTAGCCAAAGCGTCTGCCCTATTCAGACAGAAGCCTGTGTGTGCTCTAGTTCCCAACAGTTTCCTTTTAATACTGCTTCTTATCCTTGGCCCATTTCTCTTAATTCATTGTTGTCAGGCCTCTGAGCCCAAGCTAATCCATCATATCCCCTGTGACCTGCACGTATACATCCAGATGGCCTGAAGTAACTGAAGAATCACAAAAGAAGTGAAAATGGCCTGTACCTGCCTTAACTGATGACATTACCTTGTGAAATTTCCTTCTCCTGACTCAGAAGCTCCCCCATTGAGCACCTTGTGACCCCCGCCCCTGCCCACCAGAGAACAACCCCCTTTGACTGTGATTGATTTTCCATTACCCACCCAAATCCTGTAAAACGGCCCCACCCCATCTCCCTTCGTTGACTCTCTTTTTGGACTCAGCCCGCCTGCACCCAGGTGATTAAAAAGCTTTATTGCTCACATAAAGTCTATTGGTTTGGTGGTCTCTTCACATGGACACGCGTGACAATTGTTTTATGTGCCCAGCACATCACAGGTGTTCATTGAGGGCCAGAAACTAGTCACGTCACTACTGCTATAATCCTAGGGAGAGAGAATGGTGGTCTGAATTAGAAGCAGTGAGAATAGAGAAAAGATATTCCAAAGAATCTGTCCTCTGAAATTAGGGGCTTTATTTGTTTATAGGAACACTTTCTATCTTGAACTGTAGTGATACGGGTATACATCTTACCTATTCTACTTGACTGACTGCATCCCCCTGAAGACACGTGTCAGGTGCCATGCCTGCCCTGTGATATCCCCAGCGCTGCCTAGCTGAATGGTGCATACATACCAGGCACGGGATGAATGTTGGTTGACTGATCATTCATTTTAATCCTGAAACCTGGCGTTTATGTTTCCGCTACATTTAAAAGCTGGCAAAACACATGTCCTTCCCTCCCACTCACTCAATTAAAAGCTCAGTACATTAATTATCTGAGTTAAAGTCAAGAGTCTGAGATATCCCCCCAAATTTATAAAGACAGGGACGAGGTAAATTTTTTTCCCAAGTTGTAGGGACAGAAAGAAGACTAAAGAATGAGGACCTTACAGGCGAGCACGGGGCCAGCGAAGGATTCTGTTTTAAGATCATCTCCTGGTGCTCATTAGTGCTGTTGCTCTTCACCTGGGTGAGCGGGAGTGCTTCCATGGAGAAGAGACCTCCGCCAGCTCCTGCTGCATTAACGGTCTCCGAATGTGATTTGGCGGCAGCACGGGTCTCATTAGAGTGTGGGGATGTGCAAATGCAGAAGGCCTCACTTTGAGAAAACACTTTGCATATGAACAAAGGTGGAAAGATGTCAGGCTTTTAAAGGGAACCTGCATCTCGCTCCTCACTTAGCAAAGTCATCAGGAGATTCTGCTAAGTAAAGAAGTTCTGGACCTTTTCAAGCTATTAAAGGTGACCCAACAAAGCAAAGTGGCTTTGTTCCCCAAATTTCTTTTTGTCAGTTGCCTTGAACAACCAAGCCTGAACAAAACAGCCTAAGGGAGATTGCCAGGTAATAATAAATCCCTATTTGCTTCAGTAAAGGACATCTCAAAGAAGGGATAAAATAAAAAATATCAGAATTAAAGAGGCACAAAAAAACCTGAACATCCGGGGCATGTAGATTCTCGGTAGCAATGAATGTATTAGGTTGGTGCAAACGTAATAGCGATTTTTGCCATTACTTTCAATGGCAAAAACTGCAATTACTTCTGCGCCAACATAATACTTGGGGCCTGGTTCTCAGGGGTAGGGCTTCCAGCATTTTAAGTAGCAGTCTGCCATCAGGCAAGATGTGCATATTCATCATTGATGTGGCTTGATCATGACATATTCTGTTTTCTTGAGCAAGGAAGGAACTCAGCAACATCTCGCAGAGTGACCATCAGGTTATGTCCTTGTCTCTGGTTCATTTGAGGAGAGGAGGAAATTATGAAACCCACAAGAAGAGCTTATGGCTCCTCCTCACACTCCTACACTTAAATGCAGGAAGAGACTGCCAGGCGTTGGTCAAGTTTGAAGATATTTAATGGACTATGCATTATCTACACTGCCCCATTTCAAGGTCAATAGCTGTCTGTCTCTTTATCCCACAAGGCTAGGTTTTCCCTTGAAGAAGAAGGTACTGCTGTTACTGGTAGAGGGTGTCTAGGTTCTTGGCATCTTGAACAAAGAACTGGACAAAATGCGCAAACAAAGCAAGGAAAGCATGAAGCAACAAAAGCAGAGATTTATTGAAAATGAAAGTACACTCCACAGGGTGAGAGTGGGCCCGAGCATAGGGGCTCAAGGGCCCCGTTACAGAATTTTTGGGGGTCTAAATACCCTCTAGAGGTTTCCATTGGTTACTGGGTGTATGCCCTATGTAAATGAAGAGGATGAAGTAAAGTTATGAAGTCATTTACTTGGCGTATGCCCTTTGGAGAGGATAGCCCCTGTCAGCTCAGGTGTGAATCAGCCTTATGTTCCCTGCCTGCAGACCCTATTTTCCTGTCTCACTGCCACTTGGGTCTCCTGAGAAGGCCCTTTGCTGACTCTGCCTTCTGGGAACTGGCAAGTCAGGTGATCTCTGGAGCTGCCCCACGGTAGAAAGTGCAGAGTGAACAGCCGAGGACTGTCATGCACTAAGCATTTGGGGAAACCACTCTTTCTCCCAGGTTGGTGGGCTCTCTCGAGACAGGTACCTGTACTTACTTGGTATTGGAGTGCTCTAATCTTAGAGTCTAGTGTAGGCTTCAGGGGAGAGGGAGCTAAGGCGGCCATTCTGTTTGCTTTGTTTCCAGGCCTTGGGTTTGTCTCTAGAGGGAGAAAGAGTCCTCCTCTGTCTAGCTTGAAGCAGTGGGAGGCTGTATGGGGTACGGAATAAGAAACTCAAAGTGTCCCTTTCCGGCGTGTCCTGCTCTGTGGGCACTTACTCCTTCAGAGCTTGTGAAGACAGAGATAAAGGTCAGTCAAGCCCAGGACCAGGTGTTGGGATTGTTCTTATCCCCAAGTTTTCTAATTTCACTAGGAATATTAAAGGCAATTTAATGCAATCTGCATTTTAAAGATAAAAGTGATGGAGTTCAGGACATGCTTCCCCAAAATATGGCACCTTGGCATAGTGAATATTTTCAGCTAAAGGAATGTGAGAAAGTAACAGAAGTAGGAAGGTCTTTCTGACTGTTCACTCCCTGTTTGTCCTTGCGGCAGGTTAGAAGACCCTCATTGGAGAGGTGCCCTGAAGAAAGGAATGTTCTTATCTCTGAAGACAAAGGGTCACAGAGAAGAATCTGAACAAAACTCTGTGCTAAGTGTCCCCAGTTTATTGCCATTAGACTATATCCTTTTTGACCTAGAAGCTCCACCTTCAAGGTTTTTAGGCAGCCATGACCAGTCTAACTGTAGAAATGGAATGGAACATTGGAAGGACTGTAAACTTGGAGCTCTAAGAACTAGGTTCAGTTTCCTCCAGTTATCAGCTTTGTGGCCAGAGTCAAATTTTGCCTCTCTGTGCCTCAGTTACCTTAATACAAAATTAGGACTATTCTGAGGCTTCAATGAGGGTTAACCATGTACTGAGCATGATGCTGGGTATGCTACTCTGTAGACACTACTTCTCTCCCCTCTCCTCTTTGGTGACTTTTAAAGATCATGGGGAGGCTGGGCGCGGTGGCTCATGCCTGTAATCACAGCACTTTGAGAGGCCGAGCCGGGCAGATCACGAGGTCAGGAGATCGAGACCGTCCTGGCTAACACGGTGAAACCCCGTCTCTGCTAAAAATACAAAAATTTAGCCGGGCGTGGTGGCGGGCGCCTGTAGTCCCAGCTACTCCGGAGGCTGAGGCAGGAGAATGGCGTGAACCCAGGAGGCGGAGCTTGCAGTGAGCCGAGATCACACCGCTGCACTCCAGCCTGGGAGACAGCGAGACTCTGTCTCAAAAAAAAAAAAAAAAAAAAAAAGATCATGGGGAATAATCTACATGAAAATGGATGTTGTAAAGCCTAGGACATTACATGTGTTATGTGGCAAGAGGGGTAAATGGTAGAGTTAATTTTTAGGCCTCTCTTAAGCCTCACAATGGTCCTAATTTTGTAATAAGGTAACTGAGGCACAGGGAGACAAACACTTGACTATGGCCACAAAGCTGATAAATGGAAGAAACTGAACCTAGTTCTTAGAGCTCTAAATTTATACTCTTTCCAATGCTTCCTTCCACTTCTACAGTTAGACTGGTCATGGCTACCTCAAAACCCTGAATGTGGAGCTTCTAGATCCCCAGTGGCAATTCCCATCAAGGAGAATTTTGCCTGCTTGACTCTCTCCTACCATCCACAGTCATTGTTACTGCAAGTGAGTTAAAGCAGTTGAGCAAATCATATATATATATGGGTACAGGGTTTATATATATATATATATACACATATATATGTGTATATATATGTATACACACATATATATGTATATATATGTATATATGTATATACATATATACATATGTGTGTATACATATGTATACATGTGTGTATACATATATATACACATTTATGTGTATACACACATATGTGTATACACACATATATGTGTATACACACATATGTGTATACACACATATATGTGTATACACACATATATGTATCCATATATACATATGTATACATATATATATATGTATCTCCTCATTGTATGGGGTTAGAATGCAGCTGTGGAACATGGGGGTGTCCTCTTAGTGACTCAAACCAAATTATCACTGGAGAAACAATGAGAACAACAAAATCAAATGCAAACCACCAAAATACAAGTGTAGTCCTCATATCAAGAAAAAGATAAGGGAAAGATCTTCAGAAAGCCCCTCTATTAATTATTTAGTCTCAGCTCAGACAGTTCCAGAAACAGAACAGTCATAAACAGGACCATTGCCATACTTCTGGAGATGAGGAAAACACCAGAATAGAAATCTTCAGTGGGCTAGTATGGGACTCTGGCTGTGATCCCTCTCTTATCCAAAATTCTGCTAAGGGACTTGCCTGAGAACACACACAGATTTCTCTATGAGAGCAAAATAAGAGATATATGCATAGGTTAGATAATGCAATGAAGATCAAAAATTACATTTTGGAATGTTGTATTCCATCTTATGGGGCAGGATTTAATCAGGAGCCTAGTGCAATCTTCCATCTGGAGCCCCAAATCCAATGTCACACATTGTCACACATTGCGGGTTGGGGTGCGGAAGATCTAGCTTAACCCTAGTGAGGAAGATGTCCTGCCTGGTTAACTTTCAGCTCAGTGGGTATTAGTAGCATAGCAGGGATGCCAAACGGGAACACACTATGGGGTGTCATCAGCAAGAATAAGGTCCAGAGCTATGTGGTGGGTTAGAAGTCTGAAAGTCAGAAAAGGCTTTGGAAGCCCTCTTGTCTTCCATTTTACAGGTGAAGAAACTGAGGCTGAATGACTTGTTTACCATTCAGGTTACACAGAGAATTAAAGTCAGGACCCAGACCTTCCAAGTCCCAGGCCAAAGCAGGTGATTATCCTGTAGCATGTGCTGTCCATATTCCTCAGCAGCAGTATATCCCAGCAGCAGCATAATTTCAGAAAAGGAATGAAAAAAGGGGATATATCCATTGGAGGGTACCCAGGATCAGGGGTTTCAAAGATGCACAATTCTGGGACACAGGGTGAGTAGTCATGAGAAGTGGAGATATGGGGTGGGGGCGCGTGATGGTTTCCGCAAACATAGGAGAAAGAAACATTAACAACGTGGGCCGTGGAAAAGGAATTAAACTTGTTTGGTTTCATGGGGCAGGTAGATAACTAGTGGGTGGATCGGAAGAAAGCAATTTATATGTCTGTGGTGAAACATACACACATAACATAAAATCCACCATTTAGCCATTTTAAAGTATATCGTTCAGTGGCATTTAGTGCATTCAACAGTGTTGTGCAAACATCACCGCTACCTAGTTTCAGAACATTTTCATTATCCCAAAGGGAAACCCTGCACCCATTAAGTGGTAACTCCCCTTTCCCCCAGCCACCCAGTCCCTGGCAACCACTAATCTGCTTTCTGTCTCTATCAATTTGCCTATTATGGATATTTCATAGAAATGGAATCATACAATATGTGGCCTTTAGTGTCTGGGGAAGCAGATGCTTTCTTAACATAATGAAAATTGCAGGATGAAGAGTGTGGTTTGAAAGGGGGCTTGGTAATGACTTAGGATGCTTGAATTCAGGCCAAGGCTAGAAGTCCACATGGTAGGGATATTGCGGAGGGGCCTCTGAACAAGAAGTGGGCTTGAAAGGCTGGCTCTTCAGGGCTCTTCTGTCCTAGAGATGGAGGCCCTCTCTGACAAGCCCCTGGGATTATCTCCTTTTTTCCCCACAACCCCACCTCTGCCAGTGATGACCAGTCTCTACCCTACGGTAAAACTCAGGTCCAAACACCTCCACTCCTTTTGCTAATTTCCCCTCTTTTCATTCTCCTCCCACCTCCGGGTCTGTTGACACTTGCTTGCCAATTTGCCTGACACATTGCAGACAATCTTCTCACTCAAGCATGTTTGACCTGAACATACAGCTTTCTGCTGAGCTGATCTGGAGTTTCAGTTGGCCTTTTGTGCAGCCAGACATGAATTAAGAACAGGGATAAACAAGGATGGCTTGAGCTTTAACTACACCGATTTGGCCCAATAGGCTCGGGGATAATCTATAAGACCTAACAGCTGAGGGCAATAAAATTAGCAACAAAGGGACTGCGGGGTAGAAACAATGTCTTCTGATACTTCACGCAACACACACTCACACACAAAAGACACTAAAAACTCTCCGACAGAAGCCTTACAACAGCTTAGAGGAGAGGCATTGTGCTTGAAAAACTATATTTTAAAAAGCAGAGAGGAAACCCAAGGTGACTGAAGTATCATTTTCCCGGTGGTGATCATGGATTTCATCCCAAGACCTGGAAATCATGTTAGAACTACAGTATCAGCCCAGCTTTGTGTCTAGGGCTTAAACTTGAAATGTTGTTTACATAAATAGTTAAGGAACGCATACTGGGTTGAAGAGCGTGCTCTCCAAAAATGCATGTCCACCTAGAGCCTCAGAATGTGACCTTATTTGGAAAGAGGTCTTGGGAGATGTTATTAGTCAAGATGAAGTCATACTGGATTAGAGTGGGCCCTAAATTCCATGACTGGTGTCCTTATAAGGACATCAACAGAGGGCGGAAGGCCACGTGAAGACAAAGCAGACGCTAGAGTGAATCCGCTGTAAGCCAAAGAAGGCCAAAGATTGCGGAAAGGAAGGATTCTTCCCCAGAACTTTCAGAGAGAGCATGATTCTGCTGACACTTTGGTTTTGGACATCCAGCATCTTGAACTGGGAGAGAATGCATTTTGGTTGTTTTATGCCACTCATGTTGTGCCAATTTGTTACAGCAGTCCTAGGAAGCTAACATAATACACTCCCAATTCCCTCTTCTTTTATACAATTGTACAACCCTATTTGAAACATGGAAAAGGCTCTTAGTTCTCACAAAAAAATCTCGTTATATTTGGAGTTCAACTTCTGAACACGGGTTTAGAAACAAATAGGGTCTGATTTCACTGATTTTCAAAGGGCTTTCTTTGTAATGACTGGGGTTTGTTTTATTTGTTTGCTTGTTTCCAGGAGAAGAGAAGATTGGCCTCAGACACTTTCGTCTTCAGAGCTGTGCCTCTCCTTTGAGGATCCCTTCCCCGAAGCTGCCAAGGAGAACCTTCCCTCACATTGTTCCTCCTTTGTTCCCCGCTCTCCTTTTCCAGGCTGAGAGACCTGGGGCCTTGGAAGCAAGCACACACTGGCTGAGCTGTGATTCCTCCATGTTGATTATAATTTATATCACATTATATGGGATCCCTCTGGTGGTTACTAGGGGATACGTCAGTTTTGAGAGATTGGAACCTAACCAAAGAAGCTTCAAATCTAGAGGATAAGGGGACTCAGAGTTTACAAGTCACAGCAAGCAGATGCTGGTCTGCTTTAGGTGCCTTTTACGGGGATTGTGAGACGGCTCCTGGGGCCCAAGGAGGGTCTTCTGAGGTGTGAAAGGCTGTACTGGTGGTCCTTGAAAGCCATCGTCATTTGTGTGAGGAGGAATACTGGAAGAGCTGTCTTACCACATGAAAAACAGCATGGAGCATCCCAGCCACATCAAAGGCATGGTTTGAACCTTGGGCTGTAGAGGCTCAGAGAGAGTGACAAATAAGACCCTGGTGAGAGGCCAATGGGAACAGTATTTCCAGACCTTGGCATGAAACAGATTTCTGAGCACCTCATGAAATGTCTGCAAGGGCAGCTCCTCAGAGTGACCCTCCCAAATCAATCAAAGCTGGCCCCCTATCTTAATTATGACTTACAAATAGAAGCATGCATCTGGCTGGATGCAGTTTGCCACATGGTTTACAATAGCGGTAGAATAAGAAATAACTTACCAAACGAGTACATTTTCTTGGCTGGCTGGGGCACTCAGAGTTGACATTGGTAAGGCTCCATTAAAATGCCTTTATGTTCTGATATACACAGATGTGTTAATTTATAGCATATTCATCAGAAGACATAAATTAATTGCTCTCTGATGAATTTTATAACACCTCCTTTATGCCTCTCCACTCTCCCCCTCCAAAGTACACTGAAAAGGTCAACAGCACTATCGAATGCAGCACACTTCAACTTCCTTCCAAGCTTATAATTAAAGCTAATTAGTAGCTTCGGTAATTAGCGCATGTAAGCTTTCTGCTTTCTGAATTAATAAGACTGAGTCAGGTTTTGAGCCAAGTAGACTTTTCACTCACTGGTTCTGATTCTTGAACTGTGTTTGGCTGGTTAATTTAAAACATGTCTGTTGAAAGTGGAATACTAGAAAGAAACCATACTTATGATGGTCTGCTCTCAAGCCAGTGTGATTTATGAACAGGCCAAAGTGGAACTGTTGTCACAAGAGAAAATCAGAATGCTCTGGGTTTCCAATAACTGACCAGTCTCAACCTCTCAGTGTGAAATGAGTTGTGCCCAGTTACTATGTCACATGGACAAAACAGAACGTCAAGGATGCCCTTGCACACTTATGTCACCCTCTCATAACACATCTGTACTAAGCACATGAAATCCTCTTTATTTTAGGAGAATGCAGAGGCGATGGCAGTGGGGTGCCAAGATATAACTAACTGCTCATTTTGATTCAAATAAAAATCAAAGAGGAGAAAAATCATTAGTCAAATCAGCTTCTGCTTTTGTGTAGACAAAGTGATTCTCCAAATAGCTTCGTGTTTCTTTTTTTAGCCAGCATGTGGGCATCCTGCATGCCCAGACAGAATTAAAAGTGCATGTTTTAAAATCAAGAAATCAAATCTATATTCTATTAAAAGAAAAAATGTGATTTGTTTTCAGACTTTAGAAACAGTTGGGATAAAAATTTCCACGGGTGAGCTCATTTGCTTTTTCTTTTCCCATACTAATCTCAGAAAATTTATTTTTGTTTTTTAAAGAAAGAAAGGAAGGAAGAAAAAGAAAATCACTTAGTGATTTACTGGACTCCTTATAAGTCCAGGACAATGGTGGGGGTTGCTCACAGCACTAGTAATTTTGATACATAAAGAAAAGGAAACAGTCACTGCTGCAGAGAGAGGAATATATAAGACAGCTCTGGGTCACTAGAGTAAATGGTTTTCATTTTAATGGCGCACTTACTGCCACTGTGATAGCCACATTTGGATCTGTAAGGGGCAGTTAATACTATTCAAGAGCAAGGCACATTTGGTCTTGTGGATGGCTGTGATCGTGAAGGTGACAAGGGGTTATGGATTCCCATAGCCTCACAGGCCCAGCTGAATAGGAAGCCTTGTGCCCCCTTGGCAGCTCATCCTACCTAGGTGGATGCAATCCAGTAAGATCTATATACAGTGGTCCTCAACTGGGGGAGATTCTGCCCCCAGGGGATACTTGGCAATGTTTGGCACACTTTTGATTGTCATAACTGGTGGGAGAGGGTAGATGCTACTGGCATCTAGTGAGTAGAGACTAGGAATGTTGCTAAACGATCAGCCATGCACACGACAGTCACTCCTCAACAAAGATGATCTGGCCCCACAAGATACTAGTGCCAATGTCATGGAACCCTGACACAGAAGGTCTAAACAGGGTCTGAGGCCCTCCTTGTCTTTGAGTAAGAGTTAAATGTTAGCTTTCCAGATTGACTCTGGACTGATCTTGGCCTTATAAAAGTCAGAAAGAAGTGAGTGATAGCTCACCCACAGGGGCTAGATCTGAGACAGACTGGAAGAAGTCGGCACACTCAGGGTAACGGCAGCTGCCTAAAAGCCAAGCGCTGGGCATTTCTATGTTGCCGCTAAGGCCAGCATGCTGCATTATGGATGAGCTCACGTGCCATGGCAAACAGTTTAAGAACGATGCTTATATTTAATGAATCCTAAATGGTTTATTACAGAGGGTCAAGTTTCTGCTTCCTGTGGGAATTTGACATTTATGAAAATGCACGCACATTAATTATTCAGTGGAGACGTCCTTCCTATGGAAATTCACTTTCCTGTACACTTGACAGCACTACATTCCCTGTCTGCATGGGCTACTTTGTTGTTAATCCTCTAAGCATTAATTAAATAAAATTTGCAACTGAGCCAGGATGCATCTACCCTCAAATATTATGCAAAAGACAGTTAAATGCTGTTTGATTTTTCCTGCTAGTAGCCAATCATTACCCATAGCTATTTACGTTCTTCCTTTTGTTCTTTAAAGCATAAACCTGGTATCTCTTCCCACTGAGAAGAAAACTATGCTCAGTAATTAAATTACACCACATTAAACTTACTTAACTTAAGTTCACCAGCAGGGAAAATTCAGTGCCCCTGGGTTTAACAATAAGTCCTAATCACGCTTGCAAGCCATATCTTTTCTGTGAGTTGTTATAATTTTCATTCCTGGAATTCCATTAAAAATGGTAATGTCATTACTCCTGTTACTGCTCAAAACCAACAGCATAATCCTGCATTTTAATTAGTAATTACAATTAATCATTATTTCATTAATGAAATGTTTAGTTGGTAATTGTCTTTGAGCACCTTACTCCCTAGGCTTATAAGCATTTCATAACATCTAATTCGTTGCCTGTTGCTGATGAAGTGGCACTGTCAACCTTATTTTATGTTAACACTTTGATGGGGCTCTGCATCCCAGGCCAGCAACACCGGCTGCATATTTACACCTTGGAAATGTGTGGCTTCTGGCTCTCGATAAGGTTCGCCTGAGGACGTTCGCTCGCATTCTTTCCTGCCAGCTTAAGAAGGCGAGTCGGTGTGCTCCCAGAGAGCACAGCATGTGGAGAGAGAAATAATAATTCCTGGAACGCTTACTTAATAATAAATCTGGGATCCAAATTCATGGATTTTTGAGAGAGGATAGAGCAAGGATTTGGAGGTAGTCTTTGGAGCAGGAAGGTTGATTTTAAAAGAGCTTAAAGAATTAAGAATAAGCTGGGAGGGTTGTCAAGAATTTAACATGAGGCAAGATTTTTGTTGATCCTTTTGCAATAGCAAAGATATTCTTATTTATTAGGATGGTTTTTTAGGGGTGAGGGGAAGCTTGTCTTCCCCACCAAAAGGTCAGGGACCCAAGTATGCCTTGCACACAGTTGTATTCCTAGCTCCTGGTGCGGGGCTGGGCATACACGTGATTCAATAAACAGCTAGATAAGTCATTGTTCCTGCATGGCCTATGGTTAGGCTATGAAGGGGGTAACTGAGGTACAAGAGTTAATGGTGGTTTGGTGATGGGAGCAGGGTGTGGGATGCTAGGAGATGCCAAATTAGTGGGCTGGTGTGCTCACAAATGACCTGATGTCATAGCTGTCTGTCACTGACAATTCTAAAAGGACGGATTCATCCGACTGCCCTCCATGTAAAAAAATTTACACACACACACACCCGACGGTGAATTATTCAGGGAGGAGAAAGCCTGCTATCCTTTGCAAATTAAACAAGGAGGATTTGAGCAAAGAAACGATGTGCTGCTGTTATTTCAAGGAAGTATTCACAGCTTCAGAATTAAAACTGAGATGGAACAACATCAGACTTGTTGGAAAATGCTCCGTGTCTGTGGTGTATTTCAGACAAGTTAGTCAGAAAATTCAAAATATCTGGAAGAAATAAATGACGGCCAACAGTTTGGTGTTGGCCACCAGGTGCCAGAGCATGTATGGTCTTGGCCTAAGGTGAGTGAACGACAGGTTTCTGGGTCAAGACAGGTGTTTCCAAATGGCAATTTTTGAGGCTGCTGACATTTTACAAAATAAAAGAATGTGATAAAGCTTAAGTTTTTGGTTGTATTTTATAAATGCCTATATTTAAGAAGTTCATGCTTTAGCACACATAAGACATTCAACAAGTCATTTGGAAATAACATCAAATGTCGAAATTTGAGACCCTTTATAATTAGGAGTGGAGGACCAAGTGGACTCCATCACTTGTCCCCACATAGGTCCTATTTCTTTCCTAGGCCACACAGCTTTTAAACATAATATTTCTCCCCTATTATCCTTCAGTATTTATAGAGCATCCGGCCTGTGCTAGGAGCTTGAAAAGACAGTCCCTCTCTCATGGAGCTCCCAATATAGAGGCCCTTTCCCTTTGGACTTTCTTCTACTGGAAATTGCCTTTTCTTGTGTAGTTCCCTTTGCTGACTCTGCTTGTCCTCCAGTTCTCACAAAGGCTACCATGCAGTGGGGGAATAAATATGAAAAAAAATATAAGATCATTGCACTGCAGAGTGAAGGAGCAAATCCCTTAACAGTCACGAGTACACATTCCAGCTCATGAGTGTAAAGCCACACTATTCATAGAAATGGGTGATACTGATTGTACACTTACCATGTGTGAATACTGTGCTTAGTATATCACATGGATTACATCACTTCGCCTGCTTCAGAGAACCTGGATTGAGCATAATGGAAATTAAGAGTTGGCCCATCCCTAGATCCACATCTGTTACCTGCTTTGCTGGCTGCCTGGGAATAAGGTCTTGTCTGTCTGTTTTTTGTTTTTTTAACTTCAGCTTTGGTCTGGAGCTGCAGCCCAGGCCACTATGGAAGGAAAGGGAATGTAGCCTTTATAAAATCATCTATAGCCTGGTGGGAATGTCAACTAGTACAACCATTATGGAAAACAGTGTGGAGATTCCTTAAATAACTAAAAGTAGAACTACCATTTGATCCAGCAATCCCACTGCTGAGTATCTACCTAGAGGAAAAGACGTCATTATATGAAAAAAAATACTTGCACACACGTTTATAGCAGCACAATTCGCAATTGCAAAAATGTGGAATCAACCCAAATGTCTATCAGTCAATAAGTGGATAAAGAAATTGTGGTATATATATATACAATGGACTACTACTCAGCCATAAAAAGGAATGAATTAATTAATGGCATTCACAGCAACCTGGATGAGATTGGAGACTATTGTTCTAAGTGAAGTAACTCAGGAATGAAAAACTGAACACTGTATGTCCTCACTCATAAGTGGGAGCTAAGCTATGAAGACACAAAGGCATAAAAATGACACAATGGACTTTGGGGACTCAAGGGAAAAGAGTGGGGGGCGGTGAGGGATGAAAGACTACACATCGGGTACAGTGTACACTACTTGGGTGGTGTGTGCACCGAAATCTCACAAATCACCACTAAAGAACTTATTCATGTAACCAAATACCGCCTGTTCCCCAATAACCTATAGAAATAAAAAGAAAAAATTTAAATCAGCTAGAGCCGAGCAGAAATAATAAGGAAAGTGAATTCCAAGAAAAAGTACGGAATTCTCTTCAAAGCATAACAGAAAATGTTTTGCCATTTCTGGTTGTTGTCATGAAGCAAAAAAACCCACTTGCCCACTTGGCATGTCTTACCTGACAAAAACTACAAAGGCCTGCCCAGGGTTTCTGCAAGTCCTGGATCTGGGAGGCTGTGTCTCACAGAGAGTGACAGCAAAGACTGAATAACTATGAAGACTGCGGGCAAGTTGGCGAGTTCTTCTGTGCCTCAAGTTCCTCTATGTAAATGGGGACAGTGATCCTTGCTCTTGGGCTTGCTGGGAGGATTCCGTGGAATGATATGTGACACCTGGCACACAGTGTACACTCAGTTATCATCACATATGTCATCTTCAATATGATTTTTGCCAATTAGATGTGGACTTTTTGTGTTCATTAAAAATTTAAACAAACAATAATAACAACAATCACAGTGAGTTTGGGTTTATAATACTGTGGATTTCTTCCTTGGCATGATTGGAGATAAAAGAAGGAACATTCCATGTGATGCTGTGAGGTCCCAGGAAAGGTGTGACAGAGAATCCTGAGTCATGCTTACATGTCATTACTAGTGGGAATGAGAGCCATCTGGGATGACCTAAGTGCATATTGTTTGCAGACAGTGATAGGTGCTCAGGAAGCAGGAAAGTGGAGCATGAACTCACAATAGAAGGTAGGAGCAGAGACAATAAAGTCCTATCCTAACAGATCAACTGAGAGATTTCTATTCCCTAAAGTTCCACAGTCTTTGTACCCCTCTCGCCATGTCAACTTTGCTCTCCTTGAACGATCTTATCCCCTCTCTTGAACCATACTCCCTGTTTTTCTCACATTTACGTCCCCTTCAGGATATGGCAAATTGTCTTATGCTCAGGAAACATTTGCTGAATGAATCCTCTGGAGATCTTCAGAAAATCAGCATATTCCAAATGAAGTGACTGAGACTTAAGCAAGAGACCCAGGGTGGGACGGACGGACTCTTGAATAGCATCTTGATCGAGACCAGTATAAACTCGTGGGACCTAAAGAAAAGTGGACCTTTGTTCAGTGAAGAAGATTCCCAGGGAGCAGGTAGAAGCAGATGGAGCTAACTCCAGATACAGGCTGTGCTCTCCGCAGACCCCAGCGTCTTCGTAGATAGGAGGTTTAGCAGATGGTGTTTTTGCATTAAGTTTCTAAATTACCATCTATAAGATCCTCTGTTTTCTAAAAACTAGTTGCCTTAAGGCTTTAAGATTTTAATGTAATTTAAATGTTTGTGTGTGTTGTTAGTGTACCTGTTTCTCAGGTTTGCTATCTCAGATAGGTTATTTGCTAAGATCAGAAGAAAATCAACTGGCAAAAGAACATGCTCACGTGTTATTACCAGTGGGAACAAGAGAAATCTGGGATGTAAGACTATCCGCCAAACGGGTGTGTGGAACTGTCCCTTGGCATTGCACAGGAAGAGCACTTTTAGTATGATTTCCTGTGCTATGGCTATGACATCAGGGAGGCTGAGGCAGGATCACTTGAGGCCGGGAGGTCGGGGATGCATAATGAGTTCTGATCGTGCCACTGTACTCCACCCTGGGAGACAGAGCAACACCCATCACTTAAAAAAAAAAAAAGAAAGAAAGAAAGAAAGAAAAGAAAAAAGAAAAAGAAGAACAAATTCAGAAGCTACAATAGGAATAGTTCAGAAACCATCCTCCAGCCTTTTAAAGGCACAGAAGAGCTTTGTTTCACATTCGTTTCAGCTTCCAAAGCAACTAGTCAAGCCAGTTTCACCTGTTTTATTCACAACAGTTATCTCTCCAATCCAGATTCCTTCTTTAAAAAAAGGGCAGAAAAAACATTCTCATATTTCTTGTTTTGCTAGCAAGAAATGAGCTGCAGAACACTTTCAGAGATCCACTAGCTGTTTTCCTTAAGCTGAGGCTGAGAGCTTCTGGGGGACTCCAAAGTAAGAAAGAAAGGAAAGATAAAACAAAGGACGAGAGGCTGGGGGGAAGAAAGAGAGGAAGGGAGGGAGAAACTATAGAGACCACTGTGTGGACACCCACAACTTCTGGTTCTGAGGCTGGTGGGAAGGGAATTTGCAATAGAAGAGGAGGGGAACTGAGAGGAGAGCACTGTATTAAGAGCTTATAGGAATTCTAAAAAGAAAAAAAAAGGAGGCCTTTGATCCATTCCAAAGAGGGAGGCAGAAAACTTCAAAGCAGAATAACAGTCCCCTGCACTCTGCCCTACTCTAAGTACCCGGAGCATTCATTATGAATCAGCCCACCTCCCCTCGGCCCACGTGGGGCTGTGCAAGCCAGACACGCAATTCAGACCCACAGCTTGTTCAGCCTCCCCGAGAACACAGCGTGTGCAAGGTTTGGGAATGGAAATATAGCAGGCTGCCCACTCCTAAGTGAGGTTAATTCACGGATGTGGAAGGAATCTCTACCTTTCGCAGAGACTGCTAGAAACACCAGCTTCCCTTCTTTCTCTTCAAAGGAAGATGGTGTTTTTTTCTCCTTAATCCTGAGTCATTTACAGTAAGATACATCTAAATAATAGTCCAGGAGGTAAAATGTGATCTACACAGTCTCTACCTCAAAAATAAGTTTTTTGGGGGACTTGTTTATCATTCTGAATATGATCCGGCAGCCCTTTATAAAAAGTAACATTTGCTTTTATTAGATACAGCAGATCTATTTCTGTGAGCGCCACAGATGTAACTGGGATTCATTTTTACTGGATGTCTCAGAAGACCGGGCCGACTGCCAGCTCTCCTGGACACAGGAAGTTACAGGGTGCGGTCACTTCTGCTCACCCATTTCTCCTTCAACAGCGCAGATCACATGCACAGAGTTCTTAGGAGACAGGTCTTCCCCAAGGCAAAGGCACACAGAAATGCTTTCCTTCCCAGCTGCCCCTTGATGAAAGAAACTAAACACCTCATCAGCATGGATGTGACACTAGCCCTCGGCTTCTTATTTTTTGCAATGACTACTCTGTGTCAGAGTCAGTAAAAATCGCAATGCAGAGAAGAGAGATAAAAAGAAACATCCTGGAGAATTCTCCTGGTTATTTTTAAAATATTGTCTCTGTTGACTTGAAGTGGTGTAGAAACAGTTCCATATGCTGTGTTTCTTTTTTCCTGTTGCATCTTATAGTTTAAACATAGATCTTTTATCGGATACAACTTCTGTTAACAATATGGCCTACTGGGTTAGCAAAGAAACCGTTCTTTTCTTACAGTTCTGGATTTGGGGAGGTTGCTCACATTTAATTGTGGAAAGCATTATGCTCTTACGTTCTTTGCCAATTCTTTTCTGTAACACAAACCTAAATTACATACCAATTTCTCGAGGTTCTTGCCTAGTTTGGACCAAATTAGGTCCCACAAATTCCTGATCTTAGCAACTGTGTCTCTCAGTTATTTTCCATAAGACAATATGTTTGTCTGTACTTCATATTGCTTTGTGGAGACAATTACCAGTGCTATATCCCTATTTTTCTTTTTCTTGAAAAAAATTTTAATTTTTAGAAATTATTTGTATAGGAAAAATGTTAAAAGAGAAATAAGAATATAACCTCTTTGACCACCCTGCTCCAGTCCTGGTCCCCTCCCTGGAGGTAGCCGTATTAGCAGACAGGCTCGTGTTCTTCCAGACATTTTTCTGTATATTTGCACACATCTAAATACATAGTCATATGTCTTGTTTTTGTTGTTACCATCATTATACAAATGGAATCATACCATAGAACAGATGCCTCATAATTTATTTACCTATTCCTCTATTAATGGATGCTACGGTCTGAATGTATCTCTTCAAAATTCATGTTGGAACTTAAGACCCAATGTGACAGTATTAAGAGGAGCCTTTGGGGAAGTGATTAAGACATGGGGGCTCTACCCTCATGAATGGAATTAGTGCCTATATAAAAGACATTGAAGCAAGCACTCTGGTCCCTTCTCCCTTCCACCATGTGAGGACACAGTGTTTGTCTCTTTCTTCCTGTGAGGACACAACAAGAAGACTCCATTCCAGAAGCAGAGGGCAAGCCCTCACCAGAAACCCAATCCGCTGGCACCTTGATCTTGGACTTCCCAGGCTCCAGAACTGTGACTAATAAACTTCTTTTTTAAATTACCCAGGCTAAGGTATTTTATTGTAGAAACAGGAATGGACTAAGACAATGAATATATACCTTGCCTGTTAATTTGCTGAGAACCAAGGTTTCATTTTCAACATTTACTAGCTAATCTAGCCTAGAGAAGTACAAAGAACCCAGGACTTGGAATGTAATCCAACAATACTACTAATGTCCAGGTAATCTTCGGCAAATGATCATCCTCTTTGGGCCAACATATCCTCAGCTGTCAGACCAGTGGGCATGTACAGTGAACAACTTAGTACCAGGTACTACAACAACTTACACATGCCTAGGCCCCAGGGCACCATGGTGATTCTGATTCAAAGCTAGGGCTAAGATTGGCTACCCTTAGCAAAGTAGAGTTACTGATGTGTAGGTGAGAAAAATGTTTCATGATTTAGAACAGGGTGGGACAAACTACATCCCATGAACCAAATCAGACCTGCAGTCTATTATTATAAATAAAGTTTTATTGGAACACAGCAATGCTCGTTTGTTTATATATTGTCTTTGGCTGCTTTAGTGCTAAAGTGGCAGAGATGAGTAGTTTCAACAGAGATCTCATGACTCACAAAGCCTAACATATTTGTCACTGGGTACCTTGCAAATGTTTGCAGACCTCTGCTTTGGAAAGATCCCTATGGTCATACAGAGGGTGGGGAAGGAAGACAATTTAGAGTGGTGGTGGTGATGGGGGTCTGAGTCAGGGCAAGAGAAAAGAACAATGTGCGAGACACAACACAGACAGAAGCACAGAAGTTGTGACTGACTGAATGGATAAAAGTATGAGAAACAGAAGTTACCAGTTTCATATTTCCAACTTGGAGGCTTGGGTGATTGTCATTAACCAAGATGAGCATTATGAAAGGAAAGAAGATGTATATGGGAAGGTGAGTAGGATTCAAATTAGGGACTTTCTGAATTCAAAGTGCAGATAAAGGTGTCCAGGAAGCAGTTGGAAATGAGTCTAGTATTCAGGAGAGAGGTGGGGCTGGAGGTCAAGCTTGAGCGCCAGCATCTTGGAGATGACAGCAGGTTTCAGGTGAGCAGACCAGACCAAAGAGGGAAAAACACAGAGGCAAGAGGGTTGAGGAAGAAATTCTGAGAAACCCCAACAGTTAAAGGACTGGCAAAGGAATAAACCTGAGAAGGAGAAATCAGAAGAGTAGAAGAAAACAAACATGATAATATTTGTGAAAGCAGAAGCAACTGATGTTGGCTTTTATAAGAGGTCTTTGTTGGGCTCATGTGGGGGTAAAGAGTGCTCTGAGGATTTGGTGCCTCTTGTCAGTGTCCTGTGGTGGCTTCCATAGAAAACACTCCACACCCATTATCTGCAAGGAGACAGCTACAGTTTTGCCTCTTCATGTGGTTTCCTCAAACCCACCCCCTGGGAAGCGCAATATGATTCTCTCACAGAGCAGATGGGATGCTAACTGGAATCACCTCTGCATTGCAGAGTTCTCCCTCAGTTGCTCCAACAGTGCCTGGTAGTGTAAACAAGACTGGCTTACCAGTGCAGCATTCAATACCAGTGTTTACCCAGCAGCCATTCAACCAGTCCTGCTGATGCCCCACCATGTGCCAGCCACCAAAGCATCTAGTGCCAAGATCACAACTGTTTCCTTCTGCTCCTGGTTCTTAGAGTTTTTTTTTTTTAAATATATAAATGATCTGCATTTAGTGATATATTTATTTTTAATTTTTTTATTTCCATAGGTTTTTGGGGGAACAAGTGGTATTCGGTTACATGAGCAAGTTCTTTAGTGGTGATTTGTGAGATTTTGGTGCACCCAACACCTGAAAAGTATACACTGAACCCAATTTGTGTCTTTTATCCCTCACCCCCACCAATGCTTTCCCCCGAGTCTCCAAAGTCCATTGTATTATTCTTATGCCTTTGCATCCTCATAGCTTAGCTCCCACTTATGACTGAGAACATACAATGTTTGGTTTTCTATTCCTGAGTTACTTCACTTAGAATAATAGTCCCCAGTTCCATCCAGGTTGCTGTGAATGCCATTAATTTGTTCCTTTTTATAGCCAAGCAGTATTCCATTGTATACATATACCACAATTTCTTTATCCACTTGTTGACTGATGGGCATTTGGGCTGTCCATATTTTTGCAATTGTGAATTGTGCTGCTATGAACATGTGTGTGCAAGTACCTTTTTTGTATAATGACTTCTTTTCCTCTGGGTAGATACCCAGCAGTGGGATTGCTGGATCAAATGGTAGTTCTTTAAGGAATCTCCACACTGTTTTCCATAGTGGTTATACTAGTTTCCATTCCCATCAGCAGTGTAGAGGTGTTCCCTTTTCACAGCATCCACGCCAACATCTATTACTTTCTGTTTTTTTTTTTTATCATGGCCATTCTTGCAGGAGTAAGGTAGTATCATATTGTGGTTTTGATTTGCATTTCCCTGATCATTAGTGATATTGAGCATTTTTTCATATATTTTTTGACCATTTGTACATTGTCTGTTGAGAATTGTCTATTTACATCCTTAGCCCACTTTTTGATGGGATTGTTTGTTTTTTTCTTGCTAATTTATTTGAGTTCTTTATAGATTCTGGATGTTAGTCTTTTGTCAGATGTATAGATTGTCAAGATTTTCTCACACTCTGTGGGTTGTCTATTTAGTCTGCTGACTGTTCCTTTTGCTGTGTAGAAGCTCTTTAGTTTAATTAAGTCCCACCTATTTATCTTTGTTTTTGTTGCATTTGCTTTTGGGTTCTTGGTCATAAAGTCTGCCTAAGCCAATGTCTAGAAGGGTTTTTTTCCGATATTATCTTCCAGAACTTTAATTCTTTCAGGTCTTAGATTTAAGTCCTTGATTCATGTTGTGTTGATTTTTGTATAACGTGAGAGATGAGGATCCAGTTTTATTCTCCTACATGTGACTTGCCAATTATCCCAGCACCATTTGTTGAATAGGATGTCTTTTCCCCATTTCTGTTTTTGTTTGCTTTGTTGAAGATCAATTGACTGTAAGTATTTGGGTTTATTTCTTGGTTCACTATTCTGTTCCATTGATCTATGTGCCTATTTTTAACCATGCTGTTTTGGTGACTATGGCCTTATAGTATAGTTCAAAGTCAAGTAATGTGATGCCTCCAGATTTGTTCTTTTTGCTTAGTCTTGCTTTGGCTATGTGGGCTCTTTTTGGTTCCGTATGAATTTTAGAATTGTTTTCTCTAATTCTGTGAAGAATGATGGTGGTATTTTTATGGGAATTGCATTGAATTTGTAGACTGCTTTAGGCAGTATGGTCATTTTCACAATATTGATTCTACTCAATATCCCTGATGAACACAGATGCAAAATCCTTAAGAAAATACTTGCTAACTGAATCCAACAGCATATCAAAAAGTAATCCACCATGATCAAGTGGGTTTCATACCAGGGATACAGGGATGGTTTAACATACACAAGTCAATAAATGTGATAAACCACAAAAACAGAATTAAAAACAAAAATCACATGATCATCTCAAAAGATGCAGACAAAGCATTTGACAAAATCCAGCATTGCTTTATGATTAAAACCCTCAGCAAAATCGGCATATAAGGGGCATACCTCAATGTAATAACAGCCATCTATGACAAACCCACAGCCAACATAATACTGCACAGGGAAAAGTTGAAAGCATTCCCTCTGAGAAATGGAACAAGACAAGGATGCCCTCTGTCACCACTTCTATTCAACATAGTACTGGAAGTCCTAGCCAGAGTAATCAGACAAGAGAGAGAAATAAAGGGCATCCAAATCGGTAAAGAGGAAGTCAAACTGTCGCTGTTTGCTGATGATATGATCATATACCTAGGAAACCCTAAAGACTCATCCAAAAAGCTTCAGAACTGATAAGTGAATTCAACAAAGTTTCAAGATAGAAATTAACGTACACAAATCAGTAGCTCTGCTATACACTGACAGCAACCTAGTTGAGAATCAAATCAAGAGCTCAACCCCTTTTACAATTCCTGCAAAAAATAAAATACTTAAGAATATACCTAACCAAGAGGTGAAAGAATGTACAAGGAAAACTACAAAACACTGCTGAAAGAACTCTTAGACTTTCTCTATCCCTATATTTGGAAAGAACGTTGGAGGATGGGGACAGAAGGACGGAGGGAGGTAAAGAGAATGTTAAAGAAGAAGGAAAGGGGTAAAAAAGAATGGAAATAGAGGCATGGAGTAGAAACTAATTAGATGGCGAGGCAGAGACCTTGCATTGCGTATCTTACATGCACTGGCTTGGCAGCCTTGAGAACTGATGTGTATATTGAAAGCAACAGCATATGCTAGGTGTCCAGCATAATACCTGACATATATTAAGAACTCAATACATGTCTGTTATAATAATATTTTTGAGTATCCAGAGGAAGTAGGCCAGCCTTTGAATTGATAGGCCCTTTGGTAATTTTCATACAGCCATGTAGCAAAACTTATATGAAATAAATTGGGGGAATTTCATATTATACTACATTCCTTTTGCATTCTCACTGGCAGGAGTATTTAGCCTGGATGAAACTTGATACTTCAAAAAGAATCACTTGCTAAAGGGAGAAGTGAGCCCCACCTTCTGTTAGGAAGATGTGGTGAGTACATCAATTTTACAAAGATTCAGTGTGTTAAATCAATATGTTGAAAGTAGTTTAAATGTCCAATACTGGTTTCCAACTTCTAACTTTTCTCTATCCTGTCTCTCGGCCTCTTTTCAACCATTCCTTCCTTAATCCTTCCACCCATCCCTCTCCTCACCCCCACCATTGTAGACTAATTTCTTTTGGTTATCTTTCTAAGCCTTTGCACACTTTTCCCTATTGAGGAGCTTTGCTGTTAGGATTCTCCAGCTACTTCTGCAAACGGGCTTTCAAAGGACTTTTGAAAATGCAGCATTGTGTATGTTTTGGTAAAATAAAGCACACATTTTGTTTGGTTGGGTTTGTTGTTTGAAGTGTTGCAGTCTCCCTCTGGGGCCTCCTACTATCTTCCGACTAGCACCTCAACAGCATCCCTTCCTGCTGATTTGCAGAGGGTTTGATTCTTTTTCAATAGTGCATAATGCTGCTGTCTTATTGCCTGTTTGCTTTAGTTCATATTTCTTCTCCAGATGGATTTTCTATGAAGATCATCCCTATTTGTTTGATCTTTAATTTCAGACCTTGTCATTTTCTTTTCGAGTATGCTTTTTTATGGATGTTTCTTTTGGCAGAACCACTTCCTATGAGCCTCAGTGTGTGTTAATGGCACTTTCATTTATTATCATAGACAATTTCAATTTCTAGAGGGATAGTTGAGTTCTGTTGTGGTTCAAAGGAGAAATAAATCCTCTTGCAACTTTGGCTATTTTATTTCACTTCACTTTTGGCCTCAGAGGAGGAGAGAGAAGCTGAGAACATTAGCCACATCTATCCATGAAGATTTCTCCAATATCAATTTGCTCCCACACCTGATGTACTGAATACTCAGAAAAATGCTCAGGCTATAAAACCATGTCTAAGGCACAGCCAGTTTAAGATCAGGCTTTGAATGAAGGTCTCAGTTTATCTTACACATTACTGAAGCCCATTCTACAGAGGACTAATTGTTTCCACATTAGTGGAAACATGGGTGGAGAAGGGAAAAAAGTCAATGGACTGAGATACTATTGGTCTCAGGAATCATTTGCCCAATCTACCCTAGGCCAAGCTTTGAAGGACAGGCCATCTGGATTCACTGAGTGACTGAATCCCAGCACAGGAAATGTTGATATTCTTATTGATTCTTTAATGGCCATTTTATATCCATCCATCCAGCCATCCATCTATGCATTTATCCATCGTTTATAGTAATGTCCCTAAGGCTGCTTTCTTGCTAAAAATAAGGAATATTGACAGCTGAAACTCACTTTATTATTCTGCCACAGTTTTAAGCATCCCTGCAAACATGACTTCTTTAACGATCTCCAGTTTAATTCCACAGTATGTTTCCCTATCTGCATTATTCTCTCCTACTCTGATCATCTTATTTATTTATTTAGACCCAGGGTCTCACTCTGACACCCAGGCCGGAGTGCAGTGGTGCAGTCTTGGCTCACTGCAGCCTTGGCCTCTGGGGCTCAGGTGATTCTCCCACCTCAGCCTCCTGAGTAGCTGGGACTACAGTTGCGCACCACCACGCCCAGCTAATTTTTCTGTAGAGATGGGGTTTCACCATGTTGGATCACCCTACTTTAAAATTGTAATATAGTTCCCTTTTCCAGCAACTTCCATTTGGTTTAACCTGTTCTTTATTTTTTCTTTGCACTTTTCACCTCCTAGCCTAATATATATTGTACTTATTTACTATGTTTACGGTTTGTTTATTGGCTGCTTCAAGAACATAAGCTCCTCTCACCATCTACTCACTGTATTCTAAGTGTGAGGCATATGGTGGGAATTTGGTAAGTATGTGTAAGGCTTCTTGGGGGAAATGACCCTTCAGTGCCTTTATTCAATACTCAAGAGTGTTTCTCAGCCCCTAACCTGGCGTTGTAGGAGACACAATGTGCGCGAGTGTGCGCGAGTCTCATACACGGGAGTCTCAGCGTGTGTCTCATACATGCTGCTGGATGTGTGGCATGCCTGGCCCCTGCCCACCAATTGCCAGTAGTGACCTTATCATCAATGTAACAATTAAAAACACCCCAGGACATTTCCAAATTCCTCATATGGCTCCAGTAAGGCTTTGCTTGATAATTACTGCAAGTCTTAGAATAAAACCATTTTTTTTACACTGTGCTTCCACTTGGCAAATAATTAGTCCACCTTATGGCATCCTAAGGGCACTCTCAGAGATAATACACTTTCTTTTTTATATGCCTCACTCAACAGATTTCAAAATCCTCTCACACAATTAAAGACAGTGATATTTAATGGTAAAACTCAGCTGTCAATGATGCCTGCTATGTCAGTCATTAACAAGCCAGTAAACCAATATTTACTAAGAGCTTTTGAGCCTGACTTCATGCCATGCAGTGTCCATTTTATAGCACAAATGGTACCCCACCCACTAAGGCTGTGCCTGTGTTACCTGCGGTCAGCATCTCATCTAATCCTTCCTCACATTTTAGCAAAAACCAGGCCCTGCAGTCAAAGAACAAGTTTGACTGATTTCTTTTCACTGGACTGGTCAGTTATTCAACCATGATGGACAAACTGCTGAGTTAAATTGGAATAACACAGGCTAAGAGAATCACATTTAAAGTCAGAGATGGCAAAAATAACAGACATTTCTATGACAGAACATCAACAAATAATTACTGATTGTCTACTGGATACAAAGTACTGTGGTATAGGGCACCAGAAGGTGTGGTTAACATGACATCAATTGTTATTCTGCTGGGTGACAATGAAATATGTATAGGAATGTATACTAATATTCAGATAAATGCAGATACTGCGAGCAGCTATGCTAAGTGCTTTACAGGCACATATCACTTAATCATTAACATGAATACCATAGGTATCCCTATTTTATAGAAGAGGAAGCTGAAGCACAGAGCAGTAAAGGGACAAGGTCACTCAGTCGGGAATTAGTGGGGCAACAGTTTAAATTCAGGTTTCTCTCATGCCAAAGGGTCTTAACCACTGTGTGATAAATCAAATAGTTTTCAGTTGTCTGAAATTTTCAGTTTTCATTTACTTTGGTTGTGTAGGCACAAACACAAGAAGATCTACAGATAATGTATATTTTTTAACTCTCTTTAAATTAATGCATGTTGGATTGCTCTCTACCATTTGCCCCATCTAAGTCTTTGTAGTTGGAATCCATCTTTCTCTGCAAATTTGACATTTGATCATAAATTGCTCATCTCGAGATGAATTACAACACCTCACATTAAAGAGGCACTTAGGGAGACATTTCTATTCCATTTCAAGAGACTTAAATAAGAATCCTTTTTGATCTTTCCTAAAATTAAAATGAAAAGCCACATTTTGGCAACATTATGGAATAATACAAATGTTCAATTCTGTGGAAAAAGGTAGAGACATGACTGATCATTTGATATTTAAGGCAAAGAAATAGTGGTTTTATTTGATTTTTCATTTTGAACTCTGTCAGACGGTGATCCTTTTTTCTATCTTCATAGTTTTTAAAAAATAATCATCAGAAACAAGAAACAAAGAGAAAGCAGTAAAACACATTTTCTTTGCCTCCAGGATTGAAGACATCTTCCCCTTGGCATGTACCTACTAAGTAGGAAAACCTAGAATGAAAGTTACTGTGTTGCTTCAGTAACTTCTAAGAAATCAATATAATTTTGGTTTTCTGCTATAATTCTCAAAGCATATTTGATGTATCTCTTAGTCATTGACAACTTTCTTTATACTCTGAAGCAAAGTTATCCCAGCCAAGTGTATGTGGCTGCGGATGATAAAGTATGGCTATTTGAAGTTTGCTTCTTCTTAAAGAGAAATGCAAAGTTCCCAGAAAGACGCTAGATACAACGGTTCACACACACTTCACAAGGCACTTGCCTGACTTCTTGGACCAAATTACATTAAATCTTTGAGCCAAGAAAATTAACTCACCACTCACTGAAAAACAGTTTTTCGGCCATGTCATATCTTTGGTTAAGGCAGACTTAACGGGAAAATCTCTTTCCAATATGATATGTGATTCCTTTACAAGTACACAGTTTGTTAAGTTTTATACTTTTTTAAGAAGTAGAGGTTTTTTTTGTTTTTTTTAACCAATAGTACTCTGTGTGTGTGTGTGTGTGTGTGTGTGTGTATCCTACCAAATTCCTTAGTTAATAAGCAAGACAAATTTATTCACGGAACTCATTTTGTATTATGTAAATTTTCCAAGAAAAAAAAGAAAATCTTAATTTGTGTTTCAAAGCCTCTCTAGTTTAAGCACAATGACTTTGAAGAAACAACCAAAAAAAGATAAAATGTGGATGCAGAATGATGTTTATTTTACATGTATATGGTACACATTGGGTACCAAAAGAAAGTCATGTTTAATTACAATAATCACTCTAGTTTGGCCAAATAACATGGAACTAACGACATGAATTTCAACTATGGATAGTAATATTAAGTGGGTTGAAGTAATCTCTACACAATTAATTTTTTCTAGTGCCTTGGCCTCTGACAACTTATCTTTGGTCTATATGGATCTATGTGCATCTAATTAAAGGTTCATATTTGCAATGCAGGGTTTTAGTTAAGGGAGGTTAAACATGAGATTTCCTTAGAGCGCCTCAGTGTTCATGGGCCTCTATATTCCCATATCTCTGCACCAGCAGTAGGAGGATGTGAGAGCCCAGGGAGCCCTCGAACTTCAAAATTAGATCTGTGGGAGAAAACACGTAAATCTCAGCCAGAAGAATCTATGCTTCCTTTTTCTCCCATGCTGCCTTACTCATAGCACTGATAGCATGCATGATCTGTTAGCCTTCACTATCCTTGCAGAGGAACTGGATTCGGTGGTATGAAAAAGACATATACTGTTCCATGAATATCCATGTGCTCTGCTCTATTTCCTGTTCCCTTGCAGATAAGTGAGCATACTCTGACCAGTTCTGGCCAAGGGACTCTGAATGAAAATGCTACCTTAAAGGCCAAAGTATTTAAGAGCCAGCACATGACTCTCCAGCTCTCTCTTATTCTGTCTCAGTGATACAGAGGCTGCAGGCCCAGATGTCAGAATTATACAATACAGAAAATGGATCTCTTATAAGGGAGTTTGTAAGAAAATTGGCCCTAGAGAGCCACCAGTCCCTTAAAAGAGTTTATATGACAGCCTGGGCAACATAGGGAGACCCCATATCTACAAAAATAAAATAAAATTAGCTCGTGCCTATAGTCCCAGCTACTTGGGAGGCTGAGGTTGGAGGGTGGCTTGAGCTCAGGAGGTTGAGGCTGTCGTGAGCCATGATCACACCACTGCACTCCAGCCTGGGTGACAGACCCTGTCTCAAAAACAAAGCAAAACAAAACAACTCCCCCCTCAAAAGTTTACATTAGTGGCAAATACTTTGTTATGCTGGGAAGATATTACCAAGAATAGCTTAGTTTACTGTGATAATTTAAATCAACTGCTAAGATAACCAAAGTAATCAGAAGCTATAACAGGACATACATGCTGAATACAAATATTTATTTTTGTACCTACTCTATTGGAGAAAATCTAGAAAATAAATTCAATATATATTCCAAAGGAAAAAGGAGGAAAGTCTAGGAAGTTTTTCATTTGGGATAAAAGCCAGGAATAAATATATGACTTTCATTGGAACATTTTCAGGCACTCAGAGATTCAGAGATATCCTTAATGCTAAGTAGATGTATAATTAGCTCCCTGTTTAGGGACTCCAAAATGTGCCATGTCAAAACTGTCTCCTGAAAATGTTGCATTGCGATTCCAAAAGCAATCAGAGGTTGTTGAAAAATCTTTGGGATTTTGCAGTGTGCAGTTTTCCCCAACAGGCCTAACATTAATCATTATAGGAAAAACATTCAAACTCCCCCATTCTTTCATAGTCTAGTCTAAACATTAAATGCAATATCATAATTCTGCAGACATAAATTCCCTCATTATCTGTGGGCCAGGTCAACCACAGCACAGACAGCCACCTAGCAGACCCATGAGCAGGGCCTTTTGCAAAGGTGTAGCACTGGCCCTCAAAAAGACTTACAGTTAAGCACTCCAGGAGGCTGCAATTGTGCACAGCAGCCAACCTGTCTAATTGGGTCATTTTTTCACTGGGTGATTTATATAGAATGTGGACTCAAGGCTGACTGCTCTTCGAACAGTATGACTGCTTTTGTCTGACTGTACCAATGAAGCAGGATGGGGTTGCTGGTATTTAAAACCAGGCATTCTGGTCCCAAAGAAACATTGCTTTGGGCTGTAGTTCTGTGTTATTGCAAGAAGCACAGTATCCGATGTTACCAGTGTGGGCTCAGTTACTTCATCTGTAAAATGGGAGGCTATAACCCCACCTACCTCTTAGGGTTCTCGTGAAGATGTGCTTGAGAAGAGCTGAAACAGTGTACCTGACACAGAGAAAGCATTCAATGAATGTGAACCATTTATGCTATACAGCATTATTACTGATATGAAGTATCAGTGATACATTACTGATATAATTATCATCAACATTATCTGTGATGCTGGTGATATGATGATGATGATGATGACAGTAATAATCATTTTCTGAGTGCTTGCCATGTGCTTGCCAGTCTACTAAGTGCCTAATGTGGATTACTTAGTGAATCCTCAGGGCAACTATTGAGACTATTATCTCCTTTTGATGAATGAAGACACTGAGTCTTAGAAAGGTTAAGAAGCTTGATCAAAGAAGTAATAAAGCTGAAATAGAAGCCAAGCAGTTTGACTTCCGAGCCTGTGCCCTTAGTTGCTACCCTCTACCCCAGCATTGACACAAACACAACCACACCTTTTATTAGTTGTCCTTATAATGACTTAGCCTCATGCCATAAGACTGTCTGTCCCAGATAGAGCCACAAGTTACTTAACATATCTCAGTGTCAGCAGCCACAACCTGCTAGGTAACTACAACTCCAAAGTGCCCTGCCTCCTGAATGAGATGGAAAATCAGTGGAATAGGGAATGGGGGTTCTGCTTGGAAATAACCTGTAACCAGACCAGTTAAGGTGGAAAGGGGTGGCTGTGAAAAATGAAAACAATAAAACAAAATAAAATGCCAAAAAGCAGGGTGGTATAGAGAGGGTTTAAAGGGTATTGCTCCCCTTTCACTCCTAGCCTGGGATTCAATTTGTGGCCAAAAGCTGATGGTAAGTGTGTGTGTATTGCAGCCATAGTCAGCAGAGCAAATGGGGACTCTCAACTACTGGTCCTACTTCCCCTAAGCAGCTGGGTAGTTAACATGTTATCCCTGCATCTGAGTAAATTAACCCATTACTCCTTACCCAGTGATCCACTTGCCCCCCCATGATGTGCACTGTAGGGAGTTCATGCTGTTTAGCTCAGAAATTCTAAGTTCACATGGAGTCCAGTTTTCCTGGATTGTACCTTAAGTGGTTGATTGTTGGAGCCACTTCATATCTATATTTAAGTTAGACTATTGAGTACTGTCCCTCAGTTTCAGGAGCCATGGGAGCAAATCGAGGGGCAAAAGTTACTTCTGGATCTTCCCAATCATTTCTCAACCATTGAGTCACAGCCTGTGACACCAGACGTCTTTAACTTAACTCCAACCTCATTGTGCTAGGTTCTGTTTTCTCCTCAATTATTTTTTTTTCTTGCTCTAAGAAAAGGATAATACACCCCTACCTTATCTGTAACATCCAGCCACATTGTCTGGCTTGGTTATGTGACTTTCTTTGCCCAAAGGACTATAAGCAGATAAGAAATATCCATGTCTACATAGAATCTTTAAACGAGGTTGCAAGGCTTAACTTTCTGCATTTTTGTCCTCTGCATTGTGAATAGCATGGCCCAGATGAGGGCTTCTCTGCTTCAGCCTAGGTCTTGGAATAAGAGATGCACAGAATAGAGCCAAGAAGAAGTGCTGCCAACCACATACTCATAAATGAGAAATAAATATTTGTTTATTTGGGGGTTGTTTGTTACTGCAGCCGAGGCTAATACACAAATTTTTCAATAAGAACTCAGCCTCAGCTTACATCATGTGCGCAAGTGAATTTGGGGATGCTAGGGGCTATCTTCCCTATCATTGAGTGAAAGACTATTTATGTATTAAGCCAACAGGCAAGGACAGAATCAAGAAATGTTGTAAAAGTAAGAGCTCCGAGTCCTTTGAGCCCCTGAATCCAGCTGTGCCTGAAGACTTAATGCTAGATGTTATGATTATGTGAGCCAAGACATTTCTTTTACTTTAGCTAGTTTGGATTAGGTTTCTAATCTGGTTTAAATGAATATTGACTTATATCAGGTCTCCTCACTCTTTTGCAATGATATCTGAGCACAAGCATATATGACATATTAAGTAATAGTAATCACATGGGGGTAAGTTACACTGGGGTATAAATCATTGTAATTGAATAAGCCTGTCATGGGTTGAACTGGGTTCCTTCTCCACCCCCAGCTTCAAATGGATATGTTGAAGTCCTAATCACTACTACCTCAATATGTGACATTATTTGGAAATGGCATTGAGGATGCAATTAGTTAAGACGAGGCCATACTGAAATAGGGTGGGCTCCTAAACTTATATAATTGATGTGCTTATAAGAAGACAGCCAAATGAAGTTTGAGATACACATAATGTCTTGTGACCATGAAGACAGAGATTGGAGTGATGCAGCTACAAGCCAAGGAACATCAAAGATTGCTGGCAAACTACCAGAAGCTATAAACCAAAGGCAAGGAAGGATTCCTCTACAGGCTACAGAGAGAGCATGACCCTACCAACACTACAACTTCAGACTTCTAGTCTCCAGAACTATGAAACAATAAATTTCTAATTTTTTAAGACACCTAGTTTGTAATATTTTGTTATGGTGGCCCTAGGAAACTAATACAAAGCCCATCAGGTGAATTTTTACCAACAGATCCCATGGAAAACTTCTGATGGAAATCACTATTATACTCATGAAGGTCATTGGCAGGGTTTGGCTCAGATCCCATGGAAAACTTCTGATGGAAATCACTATTATACTCATGAAGGTCATTGGCAGGGTTTGGCTCTGTGTCCCCACCCAATCTCATCTCGAATTGTAATCTCCACATGTTGAGGGAGAGACCTGGTGGGAGGTGATTGGATCAGGGGGACAGTTTCCTCCATGCTGTTCTTGTGATAGTGAGTTCTCAAGAGATCTGATGGCTTAAGTGTGTGGCACTTCCCACTTTGTGCTCTCTCTCCTGCCACCTTGTGGAGAAGGTGCCTGCATCTCCTTTGCCTTCCACCATGACTATAAGTTTCCTGAGGCCTCCCCAACCATGAGGAATGGTGAGTCCACTAAACCTCTTTTCTTATAAACTATTCCAGTCTCACGTAGTTCTTTATAGCAGTGTGAAAATGAACTAATACAGCTATATTGCCATATCTATGTCCACACAATATCCAGAGACACAGAAAGGAAAAAGGAGGCAGCACAATGCAACGGTCATGCACATTGGCTGAAAGATCAGGAAGACCTGAGTTCAAGTCCTAGTTTGTTCATTTACTTTAGGTGATTTCTGACTCCAGTGTTCTCCTGTACATCACAGAAAAATCCATTGTTTCATTCATGATGTTTTATGAGAGTTAAATGAGGTAGTGCATGGGAGGTGCTTTACACTGCCTGGCAGAGTATATTTGTTAAACAATAGATGGATAGATTAGCTAAATAGACAGACAGACAGATAGGTAACTTAGACATATAGATAGATGATAGAGCGAGAGAGAGACAGAGAGACAGACAGACAGTTTGGGCGACTATCAAAATATTATAAACTGGTTGGCTTATAAAAAACAAACATTTACTTCTCACACTTCTGGAGGACAGAAATTCAAGATCAGAGTGCTAGTATGGTCAGTTGCTGGTGAGAACCCTCTTCCAGGTTGGAGATTGTCAACTTTTTACTGTATCCTCACGTGGTGAAAAAAGAGGAAGTTAGCTCTCTGACATCTTCTTATAAGGGCACTAATCCCATTCCTGAGGGGCCCTATCCTCATGGCTTAATTACTTATCAAAGGTCCCACCTTCAAACACCATCACAATGGAGATTATATTTCAACATATGAATTTTGAAGGACACAAACATTCAGTCTATAACAGACAGACAGATACACACACATAAAAATATATCAATGCATAAGTCTATAGATATGAAGGTCTGTATCTTTCCTACCTATTTAAAATTTAATCAAATCATTAGCAGTTAAATAGTGAATTTTCAACACATTCCCAAATAGTTTTAACTTACTTAATATGTTGTGTTGGTGGTAATTTTCTTGTTGTTGTTTTTTAAACTGACCTTGATTGACCTGATTTTATGTAGATATGCAAAGATACCACTTACTCATGCAGACCTTGTTGTGTAAATAACCCAATCTTCTGTTTTGCAAAGACAATCTTTCCCTAAGAGTTACAATCTCCTCTCAACACATTGATTATATGGATCAAAGGCCCTCTGACTTATATCAGCCTGGGCCAAAATAGTCGTTACCATAGATTTTCCACTTTCCCTCTTTAATAGACTAAGCTTTAGAATTTGGGTAATGGTTTGGATGTCAAACAAAACCTGAGAACTTGTTTAGGTTCAGAAGAAAGTGAGAGTGATAATATTCCTTTCTTCATCAATGGAGCTTTCTACCCTTTCCCGCCTATTATGTCTAATGTTATTGTGCACCAAAAATGAAGCTCTCCTAATCTTCATTTACCCTCATAATAAAGACAGTCTTTGTGCGAACCATTTCTACTATACTACAAAGACACAAAGAAGAAGGCCTTTATGCTGAAGCTACAATTTGTTGACATTTTTATGGATATGAACCTGAATTGTCATGAGTGAGCTTATTCTAGGAGTATATGTGTCCGAGTTTTCGCACATGAAAGACTGGGTCCTGACCTACCAAGAGGCAGTAAATGGAATACTTTGAGGATTAAAGACATTACTCTCAATATGTCTTCCCCATAAGCCTAAGATTCCAATTTAGTGCTATGAGAATCACCCCTCTGTATTACAATATGCATTGAGAAGACTCTCTTTGAGGTGTGTTAGAAAGAAATACCAACACACTTGAAGACCATTAGCTCATTAAGTTGATTAGTTCCTTGCCAGCCTATAATGAAATCCTAAGATCTGGAGGGAATTGAATACTGGATGATTAAGTTTTGGCCAAGCGGTACATTACTAAAGAAATAGGGAGGAGAAAAGGGGGAGCCCTAGTCGCTTAAGAGTAAATCAAGGGGACACAAATCATCTAGGAGGGGATGGTTCCCAAATGGCCCCAGGAAGTCCTGTTGGGATGGGCACCCAGATTTTTAACCATTTTCCCTCACTCCCCATAGTACCTGAAATCAAGAATATCCATGAATGTTACTAAATGCAGCATGCCCAAGATGGAGTCCTCCCCATGAGTTTACAAAGAAGACTCAAGTCAAGAAGACTTGATGGACTAGGAGGTACTACTTAATCTTAAATGGGAAGGAAAAAGTTTCTTGCTAGATGCTGCAGGAGACTAGAAGATGAGTAGATATTCTGTGATCCTCTCAAAATTTCACAGGCTGAACTCCTTTGCACGATTCCATACTGTTAGGCTGGGCATTCTTATCCTTTGTGACTGCTGCACAAGGAAGAAAATGAGCCACACTATCCCTTCAAACGTTGAGAGCTGGTTTGACACATTTGTGCTGGCTTGGATAACTAAGTAGGAGACCCAGGACATAAGTGGCAGCTGGCTGGCAAGGATGTCAGATGCAGTAGTACCCAGAAAACCTACTCAGGGTGTTTTCTTCCTTTCCTGGTCCCCTCCTGTTACAGGAAGGCTGACCTCTGCACATGCCATATGAGCTTGGTCCTGCGGTTTGCCTTCTGCCAAGGAAGTCCCTGTTATAAAATGGAACTGCAGAACCTTGCCTTTTTAGGAGTGTCATTAGAAATCAAATCAGTATGGGCTGAACAGGCTCAAGGACTGCTGCTTTAGTGTGGCAGCTGAAGTCCAAATTTTTGAGAGTAATTGGGCCCAGGCTGTTAACAGGTGCAGCCACTTCCTACTAGGGAGAAAGAATGCCTGCCATGTGTGTTACACGTGGCCTCAGCAGGAAGCCACCTGTCAAGAGAAATGCAGACACTGGGCTGGAGGGGCCCAAACAGTGATGCCAAGTCTGAGTGATGACTAAATGAGGCCCCTGCAAAGGCAGAATGGCCCAGGATTGTAATTAAGACACTTTCTTACCTTCGCATGGTAAGATCTGACTTGTTATAGTGCTATTTCTAGTCCTAAACTCACTATACGTCTATGCTATCATTTCTAAATTATATTCCATTCAACACTAGTATTTGGAGAAACACAGTTAATTTTCTGGGAGAAAAAAAAAGAGTTCAGTTTTTTGGATTTGCTTAGGAGACACTTCTTTGTACAGGCTCCATCTAGCAATTCTCAGAACACATTATTCTATTATCTAAAAATGCCTGAGTAGTCTTGGAGTATAGAAGCCTGATTAATTTTAAGTCACCTTTCCCTGAACCAATACAGTCATCCCTTGGTATCTATGGGAAATTGGTTCCAGGACCTCCCTCAGATGCCAAAATGCACGGGTGTTCAGGTCGCTGATATAAAATGTCATAGTATTTGCATATAACCTATGCACATCTTCACATATACTTCAAATCATTTCTAGATTATGTATAATACCTAATACAATATAAATGCTATGTAAATAGTTATACTTTATTGTTTAGGGAATAATGACAAGGAAAGAAAAGCCTGCACTTGTTCAGTACAAACACAATTCCCCCCACCCCCCAAATATTTCCAATCCTCCATTGATTGAACCCATGGATATGGAGGGCCAACTGTAAACATTTTCATTAGATCTTTTATAAAAATGTCCCATGGAATCCTATTTGAGAAATTCAGGATTACACAAGTAAACAAAACTGAGAGAACTGGTTTTCTCTATCAAATTGGGCAAAGGTCTTCTCTGCCCTTGTCACCATGTGGATACATTTTTCTATGAGGGGCACTATAGCACAGTGGTGAAGGGAATGAGTTTGGACTTCGACTGCTTGGGTTGGAATACTGCCTCCAGCATCCATTACCTATAGGACTCTGGCCAAGTTACAAAACCTCTCTGCACTGTTTTCTGCAATGTAAAATGGTGGTGGTGTGGGGGGTGGTGTGGGAATAATAGTAATATCTGCCCCAGAAGGTTGTGGACAGATGAAGTCAGACAGCCTTTGTAAAGAGCCTAGAACAGTGCCTACTACCCTGTAAGCCTGAGGCAAATGTTAGCTGCAGTCATTGCCACCATCACCATCGTCTTGCCATCATCTCCCATTCTCTCTCTCAGAATCAGATTCCAGAAGTCATTTTGTCTCCATTTTCCTCACTGCTCTCCACAGTCATTCACTCTCGCTGTCCCACTCCTGCCTTTGAAAAGCCTCCACCCCTCTAGCCTTCGTAACTAGCACAGGCCTTCCTCGCTGCAGGCTGGAATTTTACAGCTTTCCCCTAGCTAGGTTCCCTGACCCCAGTCCCACTCTCTACCCAAACAACCTGCCCTCAATGCCCAGACAAACCTGCCTGAAACCCTGCTGTGTTCTTGGCCCCATTCTGCTACAATGTTTCTGCCTTCATTGTCTAGATGGCAGAGTTCAAGGTTACCTTGGGTTGCAACCCTCTCACAAACTAATTCAAACCTACTTTCCAAACCACATTTATTCCCTCACCCCCAGCTACTGTTCCTGCTGTTCTTCCCACTTGGAATGTTGTTCCTAGCCTCTGCATAGACTCAAATTCCAAGTAGATTCCAGAACCCATCTCAGCTTGTGTCTTCTTCCCAAGGCCTTCCTGATCCCTCCATCTCTTACTCTGGCATGGGACACTAGCATCTGCTCTACTGTGGAGTGGCAGGGACAGCAAGGGCTTAGGTTTAGAGACCTGGGTTCATATGCCAGCTCCAAAATGAGCAAGCGGTGAGAGTTTTGATCCAGTTGTGTAATCCCTCTGCATCTCAGGTTCCTTATCTGAGACTGGAGATAATGCTCTCTCTCCATAGGGATAGTATGAAACTCAAGCAAAAGCACTTGTACACATTGAGATTTTTTTCCAGTCTTCCTGT
This sequence comes from Pan troglodytes, assembly GCF_028858775.2. Lineage (NCBI taxonomy): Eukaryota > Metazoa > Chordata > Mammalia > Primates > Hominidae > Pan > Pan troglodytes. Next base: position 63,835,737 of record NC_086015.1, read on the forward strand.
GTGTCTTTTGAGGAGCCCTAGATTTGGCAAAGGTGCCTTTGAAGGCGGAAGTAGGAAACTGAAGCGGGCCAGGTTGTCAGACCTCCAGCCCCTGCCTCTACACTTCAACCAGAGCTGTGCTACCTTGATCAATTATATTTATATATTTGGGATGTGGGTGACCTTTACTTAGGAAAAAAAAGAGATCTATTCCACAAAAGAAAGAATAAGAAAACCACCTCCCAGCTGGGCGCGGTGGCTCATGTCCCTAATCCCAGCATTTTGGGAGGCCGAGGCAGGTGGATCACTTGAGGTCAGGAATTTAAGACCAGCCTGGCCAACATGGTGAAACCCCATCTCTACTAAAAATGCAAAAAAATAGCAGGGCATGGTGGTGCATGCCTGTAATCCCAGCTACTCAGGAGGCCGAGACCCAGGATACGGAGGTTGCAGTGAGCTGAGATCATGCCACTGCACTCCAGCATGGACAACAGAGTGAGACTTCATTTTCAAAAAAAAAAAAAAAAAAAAAGAAAAGAAAAAAGAAAACCACCTCTTATCATTAGTACCATACAGGCTTTCCATAATTATTTCACAACAGTACAGCTGGTCTCCCCAGATACATTGTAACCTCCTTGGGAGAAAGGACTGAGTCATCTTTAAGTATGTATTTTCCCTAGTTAAATATGTTGTACCCGGTAAGTACTTAAATACTTGTTGATGAAGCAGCTCTGCCTTACTGCCCACCGGTTCCTCCAGAGATCACACTTTTATAAGGTTAAGCCCATCGAGAAGTTCCTTTTCCACTTCCCTGAGCAGGCAGCCACGGCTTCTTTATCTCCTCTCACTCTCTTCTGGGAAGATCTACTTCAATCCCAGTGCCATTATCTCTCTCTACCAAACACTGCTCAGAGAATAGCCTCTGAGATCTGTTTCCTTACCAGGATTCAGAGGATCACAGATACTAGAGATGAAGGAGAAAAAAAAAATCTATCAGGGCATCATGTCCTCTCCTTGTGCAAAACGGTTAAGTCCCGAACATTTTCTAAATATTTGTCAGGCCTGGTATTAAAGGCTTGAAGTGACAAGGCCCCTCAAGGGAGAAGTTGGCATTAAACCTCACTCTCAAAGATGACTTCTTTTACTGACTTTTCAGTTTCATGTTTCACCACTGAATCTCACTTCTCACTTTTAGTTAAATCCCTTCTAAGTAGCCAGGCTACAGTGAGTGGGGGCTACAGAAAAGCCACAGGAGGAGTCAGAAGAGGGCAGAGCTGTGACTCTGTGGGCTATGTTTCCCTCTGACTACAGGTAATCAAAAAGGATGGGCAAGGTGAAATCTTGACCTCTCGCTTGAACAGAAGTACTCCCCCAATCTTGCAGATTCCCCATCATTCCCATTCAGAGAGCCAAAATGCAACTGTGTAATTATAAGATAATGTCTTATGTTTGTGGCCCCACTGAGGTTACCAACTCAGACACCTATAGGGGCCCTTTGATAAGGATGGCAAACCCACTTCCTTCAGCATATTGCCAGCTCACAGGAAGGTGCATCATGTCACCAGATTGTCCCCCTTTAAAAAAAAAAAAAAAAAGAAACCATCTATCAAAATTTCAATGAGGAATCTCTTCATTTTTGAATGTTGGCAATGAATTCAAATTATTTTTAACCCATTGTAAAGGCACAGCTGACACCAGTCCCTTCTGTAGAAGGAGATTTCTTCTCCTTCTGAAATCCATCACCAATACATAAGCAAGCACGCAGGAGTGGACAATGCTGTATGTTTATTACATTTATAATTTTGTGTGTAGAAGCCTTGCCTCATGGATTCCCTGAGGGCAGGGACCAAACCTGATACTGCTTGATCCTAAATCCTCAAAATGCAGACACCTATGTGGCAGTCTTTTGCATGGTTACATCACTCAAAAGAATGTCCCCAGTACATATGTTCAGAAAAATGGTCAGGTCCTCAGGGAATAGTTAAAACTGTGCAGGACTAGACTACTTAGGTTTATATCCCTGCCTCACTGCTTGACAGCTCTGGGACCTTGGGCACCTCAGTTTTCTCATCTATATAATGGTGATGATAATAACAGCCCTGGGCTCATAGGGTTGTTGTGAGGTTTAAATGACATAGCAGGGTGTATATCATTTAGCAAATACACTAGGAGCTTAATAAATGTCATTTGGAAGCTGCTTCACATTTCCACATTCTATTAAAACACCCAGGAACCAATGGTGCCCTCACTTCATCTCTAGATTTTGCTAAAGAGTTGGTTTAATTTTCGCCATGTCTTTGGGTTTCATTTTTACCTCTGAAGGTCAAGTTGGCTTGCTACATTCTTGGCAGAGTCCATAGCCCCTTTGATGGTAGAAAATGATATAAATGAAAAGGTCAGATGATCTTGCCTGGGTTACCTGTCATTCTGGAAGATCACAGCTGTATGCTAAACTAGATCTAGGTATGTGTGTGGGGTGGGGCTGAAGTCTACACCCATATTGTGGTAGGCACAGATATGTACCACCCAGGTTGCCCTTCAAGGAGGGACTTGGCCTCCCAACTGTAAGGTGGATAGTGATTAGCAAGCACTGTTCAGCCATTAGCTACTTGAGAATGGGCCTCAGCTCCAGTGAGCTGCTTCCCTAAAGACCATACATTTCTTGGGCAGCTTTCATTTCCTACAGAGTGAGGCAGGTGTGACAAGATGCTGCTGTTTCCATTCAGCACGGAACAATCCAGATAGGCAATAATGAACCCAGGGCTCCCCACTGGCTTGGGTGAAGCTTTGGAGGGCCTACCTCAAAGTCCAGCTTCTACCTTGCCCACTCCTGTTTCTGCCCCTTCCTTTCACAGGTGTTGATGCCTAATAAACATCTTGTACTCCAGAGTCCATCTCAGCACTGCAGCCCAAGAACCCAACCCATGACACACGGGTGTACTGATGCACACACACACTCCTGAAACCCAGACAATCCTTTAAAACTATCTTTTTAATAAACAGAAACCAGCCAAGTTTCATTATAAAGAAAACCAATCGTGCATTGAGACCTATGGGATTAGCAGGGTCAGGGGTATCTATAGAGTTGGGAAGGATTACCACTGATATTTTCTTCCAATTTCTTTTATTGTGGTAGAATACACATAATCTAAAATTTACTATCTTGGCCATTTTTAGGTGTACAGTCCAGTGACAATAAGTACATTTACACTGTGTGCTACAATTGCCACCATCCATGTGCAGAACTCTTTTTCGTCTTTTAAAACTGAAATTCTATACCCATTAAATAACAACTCCCCATTCTCCCTCCCCCCAGCTTCTGGCAACTACCATTCTACTTTCTATCCATGAGGGTTGACAAATCTAGATAACTCATGTAAGTGGAATCATACAGTATTTGTCTTTTAGTGACTGGCTTATTGCACTTAGCACAATGTCCTCCAGATTCATCCATATCATAGCACTTATCGGGATTTCCCCTTTTTCAAGGTTGAATAATATTTTATTGCATGTATATAACACATTTGATTTATTCAATCATGTTTCAATGGATACTGAGTTGCTTCTAATTCTTGGCTATTATGAATAATGGTGCTATGAACGTGGGTGAACATGGGCGTACAAACATCTGTTCCAGTTCCTGCTTTCAATTATTTCAGGTGTATGCCCAGAAGTGGGATTGCTGGATCATATGGTAATCCTGTTTTTAATTTTGTGAGAAACTGCCACACTGTTTTCCACAGCAGCGGTACCATTTTACACTCCCACCAACAGTGCACATGAGTTCCAATTTCTCCATATCTTTGCCAACACTTCACTCTTTTTTGATAGCAGCCAACTTAATGGGTATGCAGTGATATCTCATTGTAATTTCATTTGCATTTCTCTAGTGATTAGTGATGTTGAGCATCTTTTCAACTGTTTATTGGACACTTGTACATCTTCTCTGGAGAAGTGTCTATTCTAGTCCTTTGCGCATTTTTGAATCAGTGATTTTTGTTGTTGTTGCTGAGTTTTAGGAATTATCTATATATTATGAATATTAATCTCTTATCAGATATATGATTTGCAAATATTTTTTCTCATTCTGTGGGTTGCCTTTTTACTATACTGATGGTGTCTTTTGATGTACAAAAATGTTTTTCATTTAAGTCCAATTCATCTATTTTTCCTTTTGATGCCCGTGTCTCTGGTGTCATATCCGATAAATAATTGCCAAATAAAATATCATGAGGGTTTTGCTCTAAATTTTCTCCTAAGAGTTTTATAGTTTTAGTTCTTAAAGTTAGGTCGGAGACTCATTTTAAATTTTTATATGGTGTAAGGTAAGGAATGTACCTAACATTAATTGTATTCTTTTGCACTTGGATACAGAGTTTTCCTAGCGGCATTTATTGGCAAGACTGTCTTTTCCTCCATTTAATCATCTTGGCACTCTTGTCAAAAATCATTTGACCACATATGTGAAGGTTTACTTTTGGACTCCTCTATCCTCTATTCTATTCCATTGATGTATAAATCTATCTTTATGCCAATACCACATTGCTTTGACTCCTACAGTTTACAGTAAGTTTTGTAATCATAAAGTATGAGTCCTCCAGGTTTGTTCTTTTCCAGGATTTCTTTGGCCATCTAGGGTCCTTTCAATTACATATGAATTTCAGGATGGCTTTTTGTATGTCAGCAAAAAAAGCATCGTTGGAATTGTCACAGGGATTGTGTTAAGTCTATAGATCGCTTGGTATAGTATTGAAAACAATATTAAATCTTCTAATCCATAAACATAAGATGTGTTTTCATTGATTGATATCTTCTTTCAGAAATGTTTTACAGTTTTCACTGTACAAGTTTTTCACTTCTTTGGTTAAGCTAATTCCTAAGTATTTTATTCTTTTTAATTCTCAATTTTCTTTTCAGATTGTTCATTGTTAGTGGATAAAAATGCAATGTATTTTTGTTTGTTGACTTTGTGTCTTATTGCTTTGTTGAATTCATTTATTACTCCTTACAGATTTTTCTTTTGGTGGAATCTTTAGGGTTTTCTACATGTAAGTTCATATCATCTGTAATACAGTTTGTATGTTGTCCCCTTCAAATCTCATGTTGAAATGCAATCCCCAGTGTTGGAGATGAGTCCTAGTGGGAGGTGACTGGGTCATGGAAGCAGAACTCTAATGGCTTGGTGCTGTCCTCATGATAATGAGTGTGTTCTCATGAGATCTGTTTGTTTAAAAGTGTGTGGAACCTCCCACACCCTCCTTCTCTTTTGCTTCCGCTCTGGCCATGTGACATGCCTGCTCATGCTTCACTGTCCGCCATGAGTAAAAGCTCTCTGACACCTCCCCAGAAGCCAAACAGATATTGGCATCATGCTTGTGTGACTTTCAGAACTGTGAACCAATTAAACCTCATTTCTTTATAAATTACCCTGTCTCAGGTATTCTTTTATAGCAATGGAAGAATAGCCTAATACAATCTGCAAACAGATATAATTTAATTTCTTCATTTTCAATTTGGATGCCTTTATTTTTCTGGCTGAATTTTTCTGGCTAGGACTTTAAGTACTATGTTGAATACAAGTGGTGAAAATGGGCATACTTTCCTTGTTCTTGATCATAGAGGAAAATCTTTCAGTCTTTCATCACTGAACATGATGTTCAATGTGGGTTTTTTATATGTGGCTCTTATTATGTTGGGGTAGTTTCTTACTTTTCCTAGTTTGTTGAGTGTGTGTGTCTGTGTGTGTCTGTGTGTGTGTGTTTAAACCACAAAGGGCTTGAAATGTGGCAGATGCTCTTTCTGCATCAACTGAGATGATAATGTGTTTCTTCCTCTTCTTGCTCTGCTGTGATGTACTGTATTGGTTGATTTTTGTGTATAGAACCATCCATACACTCCAAGAACAAATCTCGCTTGGTCATGATGTATAATTCTTTTAATATACTGGTGAGTTTGGTTTGCTAGTATTTTGTTGAAGATTTTTGTAGTAATGTTTATAAGGAATATTGGTCTGTCGTTTTTTTGCAATGTCTTTGTATCAAGGTAATGCTGGCTTCATAGAATGAGGAAGTGTTCCCTTTTATTTAATTTTTTTGAAAAGTTTGAAAAAGATTGGTTTAGTTGTTTAAATATTTGGTAGTATTCACCAGCAAAGTCATAAGGTCTGGGGCTTCCCTTTGCTAGGAGATTATTGATCACTGATTTAATCTCCTTACTAGTTTTAGGTCTATTCAGTGTTCATGACTTAGTCTCATAGGTTTTGTGTTTCTAGGAATTTGTCCATTTCACCTGAACTATCCAATGTGTTGGCATGCAATTATTTATATTACTTGCTTATAATCCATTTTATTTCTGTAGACTTGATAGCAATCTCCTCACTTTCATTTCTGATTTTATTAATTTTAGTCTTCTGGTTTTTTTTCTTAGTCTAGCTAAAATTTTGTCAATTTTGTTGATAATTTCAAAAATCACTTTTTCCCCTGATTTTCTAGTTTTTCCTTTATTTCTATTATTTTTCTGTTCTCCATCTCATTTATCTTTGCTCTAATCTTTATTCTTTCCTTCTGTTAGCTTTGGGGTTAGTGCGTTATTTTTCTAGTTTTTAAAGTTGTAAGGTTAGACATTTGTCTTATTTTTAAATATAAGTATTTGTAGCTATAAAATTTCCCCTTAGTACTGTTTTCATTACTTCCGTATGTTTGGATATGTTGTGTTTTTGTTTTCATTTGTCTTTTAAGTATTATCTAATTCCCCTTGTGTTTTCTTATTTAATCCAGTTGTTGCTTAAGATTGTGTTATTCAATTTTCACAAATTTGTGAATTTTTCAGTTTTCCTTCTGCTACTGATTTCTAACGCCATCCTATTGTGATCAGAGAAGACACTCTGTACAATGTCTGTCTTTTAAAATTTACTGAGACTTCATTTGTGGCCTTGCATATGGTCTATCCTGGAAAATGTCTCACGTGTACTTGAGAAGAATGTGTATGCTGTTGTTAGGTAGAGTGTTTGGCATGCATCTGTTAGATCCAGCTGGTTTACTGTTTTTTTCAAGTCCTCTGTTTTCTTACTTAACTTCTGTCTTTTGTCTCTTTGCTAGCATTTTTTATTTAAAGTCTATTTTTTCTGATATTAGTATAGCCAACTCTGCTCTGTTTTGGTTTACTATTTACATGGAATATCCTTTTCTGTCCTTTTACTTTTAACCTATTTGCATCACTGATTCTAAAGTAAGTCTGTGAAGACAGTATATAGTTGGATTATGATTTTTTAAAACCATTTTGTCAACCTCTGTCTATTGACTAGGCTGTTTAATCCATTTACATTTAAAGTAATTACTGTTAAGGAGAGGTTTGATTCTGTCATTTTGTGACTTGTATTCTATATGCCTTATAGGTTTATTTTGTCCCTCATTTCCTGTATTCCTGTCTTCTTTTGTGTTTGGTTGATTTCTTGTTTTGATAATGAAATGATTAAATTCCTTTTCGATTTTTTCTGTATATTCTTTAGCTGTTGTCTTTGTGGTTACCATGGAAATTATATTTAACATCCTGAAGTTATTACACTGTAATTTGAATTTATGCCAGCTTAACTTCTATAACATATAAAAACTGTGCTACTTTAACAACATTATACCCTCCCCTTTCTGTTGTTGATGTCATAAAATTACATCTATATATCTTGACTTCCTCAAAACATCAACTAATAATTTTTATGCATTAGTCTCTTAAATTATATAGAAAACAAAACATGGAGTTATAAACCAAAGTTGTAATAATATTGATTTTTAGACCAATATATTTTAAAAATCCGTTATTCTCTTAATTCATATAGAAACAAAAAGTGGAATTACATACCATGTTAAAATAACACTAGCTTTTCTACTTACAGATATATTTACCAATACAAATACCTTTATTTCTTTATATAGCTTCAAGTTACTGTCTAGCATCACTTCATTTTAACCTTCTGGACTCCCTTTAGCATTTCTTGAAGGGCAAGTCTAGTTCTAATACATTTTCTCAGGTTTTATCTGGGAATGTCTTAATTTCTCCTTCACTCCTTTACTTCTTTTGCAGTACAGTTTTTTTGGATACGTGATTATTGGCTGACAGTTTTTCTTCTTTTACCAATTTGAATATCTGAGCCTTCTGGCCTGTAAAGTTTCTAATGAAAAAATCTGCTGATAATCTTAGTGAGGATCCCTAGTGCATGACAAATCTCTTCTCTTCTGCTGCTTTCAAAATTCTCTCTTTGTCTCTGACTTTCAATAGTAGTATTTATGATGTGTTTTGGTGTGAGTCTTTCAGGTTCACCCTATTTGTATTTTGGTGAGCTTTTTGATGTTCATATTCATGTCTTTCAACAAATTTGGGAAGTTTTTATTCATTATTTCTTCAAATAATCTCTCTGCCCCTTTCTGTCTCCCTCTTTTCCTTCTGGGGCTCTCACAATGCATATGTTGGTTCACTTGATGGTGTACCACAGGTCCCTTAGGCTCTGTTCGTCTTTCTTCAACTTTTTTTTCTCTCTGTTCCTCAGACTTAATTTTCATTGACCTATTTTTAAATTCATTAATTCTTTCTTCTGCCTGTCAAAATCTGCCTTTGAGTTCTAGTGAATTTCTCATGTCAGTCATTATATTTTTCAGCTTTACAATTTATTTTTGGTTTCTTTGCATCACTCTCTCTTTATTGATGTTGCCCTTTTGATCAGACATTATTTTCTTGACTTTCCCCAATTATTCCTTTAGTTTTTTTTGATCATCTCTATGATACGTAGTTTAAGTATCTGGCTAATGGATCCATCATTAGGTCTTTTCAGCTCAGTGTCCATTGGTTTATTTATTTATTTTCCCTTTAATGCTTAATACGTTCCTGTTGCTCTGTATACCTTGTAATTTTATTTTTGTTGAAAACTGGACGTATGAATCGAATAATATGATAATTCTTGAAATCAGATTCTCTCCCTTTGCTAGGGTTGCTGGTTTTTGTTTTCATGTTTTTGATTGTTGTAGGCCAACTCTATAGCAAGGATCACTCTGAGGTACAAACTTAAGGTCTTTTCTGAGCCTGTGCCTTGCCTGGAACATGCACAGTAGCTATCTAAAGTCTCCCACATATGTAGTTGCTTTTGAATGTCCTAGTTTTCAATATCTGGGTCCCAAAAAGGGAAAGAAGAAAAATTAAGGGAAGCGAAAAAAGGCATCAGCCCTTTAAATTCCCTAGGAGTCACTTCAGCTAGAGAGGAAGGTACAACAATAATGGCTACCACCTCTTTTTTGTACCTCTGTGATTGAAAACAGCAATCAGTAATCAGAATACAGATCCCAATATTTGCAGGATAGAGTCCTTTTTGCCCACCGTGGCTCCCACAAGCCATGTGCAAACCAGGAGTACATGCACAGCTGCCTGCCATGGGGCTGAAAGATGGGGAATGGGTAGTTGTTACTGTGCTAAGAACTGAAATTGATTGAAATTAATCACAATTTGTGCCCCTTTCCCTGGAATATTCAGGCCTTCAATGGACTCCAGAGTTCCAAAATAGCTGCAACAGACAGATTCTGCCAATGCAATTGTTATCTATGTGGAAATACAGATTTCTCAAGCTTCATACTCTATAATCTTCCCATCAATTACATTTTAATATACCTATATTTATAGGGAAAGAATGCCAAAAAGATTTTAAAAAATCACAGACCTTTAATAGCTCTGGGGATTTTTGAGCAATTTCAATAATCTTCTAAAATAATATTTAGAATATCTTCTAAAATAATATTTAGAATATCTTCTAAAATAATAGAGATCTTAGAAATTATAAAGACAAAAAAGATTATTTGTGTTGACATTCAATACTTTTTCTTCTGAAATTCCCAAAGTACTTACATTTAGGATATATTAGATAAATTAGGTAACGCAATGGGAAGGTAAGCATATTCTAAGTTTTCCAGCCTTGTTATTATCCAGTAATAATGCCATTCAACTTGCTGGCACTTAGATTGTCTGAGGAACCTTTCCAAATATGGTGTCATATAAATGCCATTGTAAAGCTCTACCAGAATAGCATTATTTCAGATTCTTCCTTCGATGCCCAGTAACAATAAAACACTTGGGGAAAAAGATCTCATTTCAGAGTCCCTGTCTCTCATCCTTCACTCTTGAGTATTCAGCTGCATCTGTCATTCTTTGTTTTTATATTTCTGTTTATTCAAATATCACATGATCCTAAAACAGAATAAATCCTGTCATCATGCAAATTCCGTTTAGGACAGTACTCTCATATATGAGGTCAGGTTCATATCCCTTTATAGGCAATCAAGCTAATGTATATAGTTGTTTGTTAAGAAATAAGATTCTCGGCCAGGCGCAGTGGCTCACGCCTGTAATCTCAGCACTTTGGGAGGCCAAGGCAGGCAGATCACTTGAGGCCAGGAGTTTGAGACCAGCCCGGCCAACATGGTGAAACCCCATGGCTCCACTAAAAATACAAAAATTAGCCAGGTGTTGTGGTGCACATCTGTAATCCCAGCTACTCAGGAGGCTGAGGCATGAGAATCACTTGAGCCTGGCAGGTGGAGGTTGCAGTGAGCTGAGATCGTGCTACTGCGCTCCAGCCTGGGTGACAGAATGAGACTCTGTCACACAAAAAAAAGATGAGATTCTCCCATTATTAAATGCATATGAAAAAGATGAAATAATGCATGCGATATGAGTTGTGTCCAAACCACAATCTCACGGAGGCAAAATTATCAAGACTTCAATCTGATTGGTGGCTTGCAAACTACCCTAGGCCTCCAACCCACAAATATATACAGCCTCCAACCCACAAATATATACAGACATAGATGAAATCTGGATGCTAGGAATTCGTTTCCTAAACTTTCCAACAGCATGTACCTGAGGGACTGTATGGAAGAGATGAAACAAGAGACATGTTTAGGAGGAATGAGCTAGTTGTTTACCAATTAATGACGAACTATCTAAAACTTCTTTGTTCTCTAAAAGTAAGACTTGTAATGTTTTCAGAAATAAATATGGGTTATTCTTAATCAGGTATATTATAAGAGTAGCTTATAGAAGGAGATATGCATTGTTTCTGCAGTGAAGGAAAAAACATAATTTAATTTTTGACAAAATCAGAAATATTATAAGGTATATGTTCAGCTGCAGAAGCTATAATACCTTTGACTTTAGTTCTTTAAAATAAATTATAGATACACAACTATATGCACTAACAGCCGAAAAGTAAGTCATGCTGGGTTTTTTTCCATACAATTTTAATTAGGTATATTTTTTCCAATGTGTTTTGAAATGATCTGCTAGGACCAAATGCTAACATGAAATTCCCTGCATGCTGGTAGTTAATTTAATAAAAATTAGAAAGGTGAAGCCCTGTTCCCTAGAGGGAGAAGGTCTTAATACAAAACATTCATTATTTCCACATAAATTGCAAAAAGTAAAGATGCTGGATTTAAAATCTAAGCAGGAAGAAACTGTCAACTTTCTTTATCAGTGGACAAATGTTTTAATTTGCAATATTCCCTAGCAACTTTTTGAACAGACAACTTTACCTCTTTACCAACATCTACTTTAATTCATAATTTGCAGCTGCATAAGTACTATGTTGGGCCCAAAGCTTTGGGTATATCTCTTAGAGGTAATGGAATCCTTGTTGTTTTCTGGCACTGTCTCATTAAAATGAAACTCAGACTCAGGGTAACCCTGAAAAACCTAAGCCCTCCAATAAAAAATGTGGTATATCCCTGCACTTAAATTACGCAGGAGAAGTGAAGGCTGGTACATCACACACAGAAGAGAAGCTAAAGGTCAAGCTATTAGAGTTAATGAGCCGATACAAGCTCAGGCTCTCTAACCAGAGAGGTTAGGGATAGAATACATGGCCACCCCAAGGAACTTTATTTAAGATATCAATTAAAAATGAGTCACCTCTCTTCTCAGCTCCTGCACTCATCACTGACACTGGGAACAATGACTGAAGGACACACATGTCTGAGAAAAGGCACCTTGTGGGTGTGACTTGCCACAAAAGCAAGAGTCTTTCTGCATTTGTAAATGTGTTGGTAAGGCAACAAAAAGAATACTACTGTGCAAGGGGAGGTAGAGGTGGTGATCCTGGCATCCTAAAAGCCTGATTGTATGTTCTAATCCATTCTGATGTCACCAAAGCTCCCCTTCGAGGGAATAACCTGGATTATGGCCAATACTTTCTACTTCTAATAGTCTTCCAGTTTCATTGTTCACAAGGGGTTGGTAAACAAAAATCAATTAAAAGAGCAGGGTCTTCTCTATTTTGGATTTGGACACTGATGATGAAGCTGTGATATTCTGATCCAGGACTCAATGGCTCCTCCTGGATCTTCTAACAAGGTCAATCTGGCTGAGTCCAGACAGTCAGCTGATGGTCTCATTGAGGAATCTAAAGTTGATGAAGATGGTGGTAGTAGAGTGGTGGTAATCCTCATAGCTCAAAAACGATCAGAGCTCATTAATTATTAATTAACTAGAACTTTTATGGCTCATTAGCTACTGGTTAAATGTCAGGTAAAATGTAATATTTAATAGAAAATGTTAAGATTAGAAATATGCAGAGCATTTCTTATGTGCCAGAGCTATGCTAAGTATTTCATATACATTATTGTACTTGATCCTTACAACTCCCATGCAAGGGACCTATGTTTATCTCAATTTAACAGAGAAGAAGGCAAAGTGTGAAAAACTAAGTAACTTGTCTTAAGTTAAACAGCTAATGAGTGGTAGACTTGAGCTTCAAACCCAGGTTTAGCCAACTCCAAGCCCATTCAATTATCACTTGATACACACCCAACCTATGTAATACTTAGCTTTGTTCTTAGTCATTGTTGCAAAGCTCATTTCACCCCTCAGTCAGGCTTATTACATTCATTCGTGTTCTCAAGAGACAAGAGGGTCTTGCCCAAAACTACAGAATATCACTATCACAAGTTGCCATTCCCACTAGAATTTACCTTGATCCCCAGTGATGCTACATGCATTATTATGTTAGTTTCTTCTTGGAGGTGTTATTTTTAAACTGCAAGATTAAAGCTCCCACAAGCTTCTGACAACATGAAAATCAGACACGACTTTGCAGTCTTTTTAAAACAAACTAGTAAGAAGGTCCCAATTAAGAGAAAAAGAGTAGTCACACATACCTGTAGAACTGATTCTAATTTACACTTTCATCTTGCTCTAAAACACATTCCTTGAGTCTCAGTTTAGTAGAGATAAGATTCACCCAGTCGGGGGATATTAGTTCTTCCTGGATATTTTAATTAAACTGTTACATTGAGTAGTTCTGAAAATCACATATAATCATTCAAGGTATGGTGGAGTTCTGTTCTCCAGCATATGGCTCTCCACCCAGCCACATTCCATCTCCTTAGGTAAACTAGCTGGAGGCCTTCAGTGTAAGCTCTTTAATTTTTAAACTCTTGGGTGGTGCTTTGTTCTTCGGGTAGAGAGTAGAGCAAGAGAACGAACTACCAAACAGTAATATTACCCCCATCGACAAGCGGGTGGTGTTTATATCACACATACTATATACCAAGAAATGCGCCACACCTTTTACATGAATACTCATTTTAAAACAGTAAAGACTTTATATTTAGAGAAGTTTTAGGTTTACAGCAAAACTGATAGTAAGGTACGGAGATAGCCCACATATCCCCTGCCCCACATATGTTGCCTCCCATATTAACTTCCCCCCACCAGACTGGTACATTTGTTACAATTTGTGAACCTACAAGGACATATCACCCAAAGTCCATAGTTTACATGAGGATTCAGTCTTGGTGTTGTACATTCTATGGGTTTGGGTAAATGTATAATGGCATGTATCCACCATTACAGTATCATATAGAGTAGTTTCATTGCCCTAAAAGATCCTCTGTGATCTGCCTATTCATCCCTCCCTCCCTCCTAATCCTTGGCAACCACTGATCTTTTTATTATCTCCATAATTTTGCCTTTTCCAGAATTCCATATAGTCAGAATCATGGAGCATGCAGCCTCTTTAGGTAGGCTTCTTTCACTTAGTAATATACATTTAAGTTTCTGCCATGTCTCTTCATGGATTGATAGCTAATTTCTTTTTGGCACTGAATCATAATCCCTTGTCGGGATGTACCACAGTGTATTTATCCATTCACCCACTGAAGAATTTCTTGGTGGCTTCCATGTTTTGGCAATTAAGGATAAGACTGCTATGAGCATTCATGTGTAGATTTTTGTGTGGCTATGTTTTCAACTCCTTTGAGTAAATATCAAGGAATACAACTGCTGGATCATGTTGTAAGAGCATGTAGTTTTGTAAGAAATCACCAAACTGTATTCCAAAGAGGCTGTAATATGTTGCATTCCCAACAGAAATGAATGAGAGTTCCTGTTGCTTCACATCCTCTCTAGCATTTGGCATTGTCAGTGTTCTGATTTGGGCTCTTCTAATAAGTGTGTGGTGGTATCTCACTGTTTGAACACTCATTTTTGAAATATCCACATAGGCTATTATGATCTTCATTTTACAGTTCAAGAAGCTGAAACTCAAAGAATGTAGATATTTCAAACTGGCCATTATAAGCTAGAGCCAAGATTCAAACTCAAGTTTGGTGAATTTCATAGCCTATACTTTCTATCATTGAGGTACATCTTGTTTTCTCAGTTGTATTATGTGATTTGCAAGTCCTATGAATAATACATTTAAATTATACCAACATGAAAACTAAGTGTAATCTTCAGTCAATAAAATATCCACTAAATACTTCAAAATATGAAACTGGAAGCTTATCTAAATGAACTAATTCTTTAATATCACCATGAAAGGATGATGTTTTAAATTAAGAAGTGAAGAACTTATAGTTTCCAGATTGAGAATAATTTCCACAAATTTTTATTTTCTTCATATTCTATTGTGGGTGTGCATGTGTGTGTGTGACAGACACATACGCAGACACAGAGATATGGGGACACACACATAGACACTTTCCATCTCATGCCATGTTGGAACTTCTTCCCAGAGACAGTTAAAATTAGCTAGCTAATTTCCATAAAGTATCAAAATAAAATTATACTTATTGAGAGTCTAGAGTTCCTGTCATGAAGACTTAGCAGTTAAAAAGCATGGAAGTCATGGAATCTCAGTGCTCCTTCGTTGCAATCCACACTCCTGCTACAATTAGAATCCCACCAATAGATAAAGTCATCAGGAGCTAATTAGTCCACGTGTAAAAAATAAAAATAAGACAAAGAACAGACTTCTAAAAAAACAAAAACAAACAAAAAACAACAACAAATCATTTGAACCATTGGGTACTTCGAGTACATGAAAATTGTGAAGTAAATTAATTAGCTTTGCATTGATTGGTATCAAAAGTCATTAGCGCCCTGCACTGCAAGGAAATCCCCAGAAGCCTAAGGTGCATGAAAGAAAAAGGCTGGGAAGGAAATCAATCTCTGCTCTTCAACGCTGATGCTTTAAAGGGTCCCTGCTGTATAACTCGCCCGGAAGCATTCCAGGGGGAAGAACCCACAGATTTATATCTGCCACACGTGTCACTGAACACAAATACGTCTGATAAATAATTGAAGCTCGGTATTGTGCTTACATCGCATGTGCGAAAAAACAGGGACAGGAAGGCAAAGAGGTCAAGTTTCCCACCTGACTCTCCACTGGGCATCCCAATCATCACTTAGGTCATTATTCTGCCTCCTGAAGTGTCAGAACTCATTGTCTTAGGGAATCCAGGTGCTGGCATCACATATTTAGCAAATCTCATTTCCCTCTCTCTCACACCGCAGAGCACTCTCTAGTCCAAGCACAGTGCAGGGCAGAATCCAGAGCTTATTTTATTTAATCCTCACAATTTTGTGATTTTTAGAGATGAAAAAACTGAGGTCTGGGGAATAGAATTGTTTTTCACAGGCACAAAGCTGGTAATTGGTAGATCTGGGATTTGAACCGAGGTCCAGGAAACTCTAGAGCCAATATTATTGCCATACTAGGCTCCCTCTCTAAATAACTTTCTCATTAAGTGAGCAGAGAGAGAGGAGCCAGACTGCCCTGAGGCCTTTGGTATTAATAGGAGGCTAAGAAGCTCATGCAGCTAAGTCTCTTTATCCAACGGCACATCCCTGGAAGGAGAAAATGGTCTCTGTTGGAATCCTTCCACTGACAGGAAGCTCTCTACCTCACATAACTATAGACCTGATTACTAAAAAGACTTTGGTTTGCCTTTCCAAAACTCATATCCAGTGATCACAATTGTGGCCTCTGAAGCAGTTTCATTCAATACTAATTGCACTCAGTACTTGGATCTATCATAACTGTAACATTAAACAATGTTTTCCCCTCGCAGGGTTCTTTTGAGGATACAGTGAGTATTAAAATGGGCTGGTACATAGTAAGAATTTGCCCAACGTTAATTATAAAAATTTTCCTGATATTACTTGGTAAGTTATTCTGTTAAATGGAATAAACACCCATGAATGCCACATATAAACCAAGAGCTTTAACCCCCATAATGATCCCTATTTATCCATCTTGTCCTCCCCCATTTATCTTCTTGTCTCCAAGGTCATTATGGTCCTGAGTGCCAGGTTCATCTTTCTTCTCACAGGGTTTTATTGCATGTATAATTGGTCCTAACATGCTTTATAATCTAAGCTGTTTTAAATTTTATAAAAAGGATTCCATCCTTATTTAATCTTATGCTATCCTCACAAACTTATTTTCCCCCACTTGATATTTTACTATGAAAAAATTAAAAGTTATCTACAACTGAATAATAATGAAATGCTACATATTAAAATCTGTACTTATAATAGAAGATAGCCTCAATGTTAATAAGGTAAGTGTCAATCTTAAGTATACAAAAACTGAACAAAATAAGTTCATATTTAGCAAAAGAAAAACCACAATAAATATGAGCACAAATTGATGAAATAGAAAAACATTTTCTAGAGAAGATCAAAAAAGTCAAAAGTAGATTCTTTGATAAAATAATTAATAGATAAACCTTTTTTTTTTTTTTTGAGACGGAGTCTTGCCCTGTCGCTCAGTCTGGAGTGCAGTGGCACTATCTTGGCTCGCTGCAAGCTCTGCCTCCCGGGTTCATGCCATTTTCCTGCCTCAGCCTCCCAAGTAGCTGGGACTACAGGTGCCCGCCACCACGCCTGGCTAATTTTTTGTATTTTTAGTAGAGACGTGGTTTCACTGTGTTAGCCAAGATGGTCTTGATCTCCTGACTTCGTGATCCACCCGCCTCGGCCTCCCAAAGTGCTGGGATTACAGGTGTGAGCCACCACGCCCAGCCAATAGATAAACCTTTGACAATATCGATTAAAAGAGGAAGACGTTTTAAATGAAAAAGTGAATATTTATTACAACTAAAATAATAAATGGCTATTGTCAACAACTATCTGTCAAAATTTTTAAAAATTTAGATGAAATGTATAAATGCCTAAAAATTTATAACTAACCATAACGGACCCAAGAAATAACAAAAAGTTTATATAGCCCTATGGCTATTAAATAAATTAAGATAATTGTTAAAATTTTTTTTGCAAAGAAAACATCACACCAGGTGATTTTACACACAAATTTTTCCCAATGTTCAAGGAAGACATCATTCCAATTTTATGCAAACCCTTCCATATGATAGAAAAAAAGAGATTATTCCCCATAGATTCTGTAAATCAGTATAACCCTGTTACTAGGACCAGGCATAAAAATCACAAGGGAGGAAAATTACAGCCTCCTCTCACAAAGGAATATAGATGCATACCATTCTTCTTAGTAGTATACTCAATTGTAAGGCATAACAAATTTTATTTCCAATATACAAGTAGCAGTGTAACATTACAGAAAGATTTCATTAGCTTTGGAATGTACCATTTTTCTAGCTGTATAATGTAGCAATGTTATCTAATTTCTCTAAGACTCAGTTTCCTTCTTTGCAAAATGGCTTTTTATAATATCTATCTAATTCTGTGGGAATTAAGGAAGTAAACAATATAAAGCCCTTAGCTCAGAGTCTGGAAGTAATAGTAAGCAATAATAAGTTACAGTTTCTATTTATCAAGTACTTAGTTCCCCGGCTGAGTATTTTTTTTTTAACTCTCCTTTAATCCCCACAACCACCCTGAATGGTGGAGATTATGCTCAATTAGTGAATAAAGAAACTGAGTCAAGTGGAATTTCAACAACTCACCCAAAGTCACATAAGTTGCAAAAAGTCACGCTAATGTAACAATCGCAGTCTCTGAATACTGATGCCTGGGGTCCTTCCAAATGTGGAGTTGATATTACCAGCTGCTATCGGGGACACAGCACTTCCTCTGAGGGGCACTGGAGTTCCTTCCACAAGGCATGGAATGTGTTCACCTTTTCAGGGGAAGCAGTTTTCAAGTTGGGGTTTGATTTGTGACATGTGAGATTAAATTGCAGCATTTCTAATGGAAAGGCTTCAGAGGGCAGGAATGAGCGATACACTGTCATTTCTCCATCTCTGCGTGAGGAACCTTGAGCACTAATGAGATCAGATATGTCACCGCAACTCTCTCCATTCTGCCACAGATTCCAGGTCAGAATATATTTTTTTAAACATTCTGGCCACTTCCCTGCCTACCTGCAACTCTCTACCACGTTCCTGACATAGAAGATTTATGATAATTTACCTTAGGCAGGGCTTGGAGTTTTATTCTACTAGGTTATCAAAAATGTTGCCAATAATCTCTTTCATATTTTCATAGGACAAGATTATTTATATAAATAATATTCCACCCTATTCTTTCCCTAGAGAAACTTACATATCGATTAGACAGGGAGGCCTAACAAAGATTCAAGAGTCAGTTCGTCCTATGAGCGTGGAAAACACCACTCCTGTTAAAGATTACAGAGTGACGTCACTTATGACTATGCTGTGCAAAGCGCTGGGTTTTTTTTGTTTTTTTTGTTTTTTTTGTATCCTAAGGGGCTTTATGCTTGTCTTTGTACTATTGGTGCCTTGGGAAGGAAAACAAGAATGCATTTCTCAACATTTATGTCTGCAGCGATACTGGGAACTGTGAATGCTAACATATTTTTAAAGAGCTCTGATAGAGAAAAACCAGGTGGTGAAAGAAGGTAGTGAACAAGCCTGGATACAGAAAGGTTTAGAGTAGAACTTACGGGCGCCACCTGCTGGTCCCCTGACACCACTGCCCAGAGCTTCCAGTTCCCCTAATTGGAGTCTCAGCTTTCTGGCCAGTTGGCTCAGCTGAATATTGTTAAATGATTTCTGTCTTCAACTATGCTTAGACACAGCCTTGGAGACAAGCAAGTAATGCAGAGAGAGTAAAAGGGAGTGAGTAGATGTCAAAGAATGGTTTGCCCATTCAACATATGTGTGACTGTTGTGAAAGGCGTATGGGAGTTTCCCACATCATCTATCAGCAAAAAGGCATAAATGGTGATCTTCCTTCCTTTTCCCACCTTCTTTTTTTTTTTTTGAGATGGAGTGCTGGAGTGCAGTGGAGCGATCTCGCCTCACTGCAACCTCCACCTCCTGGGTTCCAGTGATTCTCTTGCCTCAGCCTCCCAAGTAGCTGGGATTACAGGCGCCCGCCGCTATGCCTGGCTAATTTTTCGTATTTTTAGTACAGACGGGGTTTCACCATGTTGGCCACGATGGTCTCGAACTCCTGACCTTGTGATTCGCCCGCCTCGGCCTCCCAAAATGCTGGGATTACAGGTGTGAGCCACCGTGCCCAGCCTTTTCCCTTTCTTTCTTGGAGAGAAATGATAGCATCTGAGGAGGCAGGTGGTGAGAGCGAGGGGTGTCTTGTGGAGGTGGGTAGTGATGGCAGCCTGCTCTGTAACTGAACATGCAGGGCAACGTGGGGAGAGGGGTGCTGCATGGATGGGGGCAGTGGTGTTTCTAGTGTGTGAGGAAGCAGAGCAGAGGATGATATGTACGCAGGTGGTGGGCAGCGAAGGCTAATATTGAACAAATGCGTATATATATTGAGGATAATGGGAACCAAGTTTCTGTCAGAGAAGGTATTTATAAATGTGGAAGGGGGAAAAGACTTGGATTTGAATTGAAAATACTGATATGAATTCATGTGGCTTATGTGTAAACATATACACATACACATACCCAGATATGGAAATAATAATAAGTGTTTGTGTGGACTTATATGTACATATTTCCTAGCTCTCTGTTGACTGGGTCTCAAAGCATTGACATCGCAGAAACAGTAAGCATGCTAAGCACCCAGATCTTGATTTCTGAAATCATTCTACATGGACAGGAACCAGGGCTGCTTGAAGAAGTGGCTGATTCCAAGGCTGGACAGGGAAAGTATAAGATGATCCTGGAGCATCTTTTTTGTACCAGAATATAAAGAAATGCTCAAAGAATGATAGGGAGATCTGGCAAGTACCAACTGGACCAGGTGATCAAGTGGGGATATGGTCAGTGTGGTTGCCTTCTGATGTGATATGCTGAGAAGAGCTCAGCAGCGTTTTTGTGGAATTCCTGCCAAGATGGCATGGAAGAATACATGACTTGAGTCTAATAATGAAGAAACAGTGGAAGCTCCAGAGAAAGAGTCATCCTACAGGAAAAAAAGACCTATACTCTTTAAGGCAGGAAAACACGAGACAGGGAAAGAATAAAAAACCATTCCAGGCTGGGTGCTGTGGCTCACGCCTGTAATCCCAGCACTTTGGGAGGCTGAGGCGGGTGGATCACCTGAGGTTAGGAGTTCAAGCCCAGCCTGGCCAACATGGTGAAACTCCGTCTCTACTAAAAATACAAAAAATTAGCCAGGCATGGAGGTGTGTGCCTGTAATCCCAGCTACTCCAGAGGCTGAGGCAGGAGAATTGCTTAGAAGCTGGGAGGCGGAGGTTGCAGTGAGCTGAGATCGCGTCACTGCACTCCAGCCTGGGCGACAGAGGGAGACTCTGACTCTCAAGAAACAAACAAACAAACAAAACCATTCCAGATTGGAGGAAACTGATGAAAAATAATAATTAAATGCAGTGTATGTTTCTGTATAGCATCCTGGACCAAAAAAGAAAATGTCATCATTGAGACAGTTGGCAAAATGTGAATGGGGCCTGTGGACTGAATGGTAGTGCTGTATCAGTGTTGATTCCTGATTGGAAGTGTTTTTATAATAGTAATGAGAAGAGTGCTCTTGTTTTGGGAAGGTAATCAAACACCTGAAGAGTGATGGAGCATCATATCTGAAAGGGAATATCTATATATTGATCTCTCTGAATGAAAGAGAATTAAAGTGTTAAAAGGTGGATAATCAGGGTGAAAGGATACCGCAGTTCTTGCTACCCTTCTGTAGGTATGAAACAGCTTCAGAATTAAAAAAATACTAAAAGTGCTGAGCTCTGAGAAGAAGAAAATAGCATAAGTTTAATGGGAAAATTATGTTATACGTGATTAGAATCCTTCTTTGTTTTCTGAGAAGACCCTTTGTTGGGAAGAATTGATGATCAGGAATGCAAATGAGAATGGCCAAAGGACAGCTAGCTGACTTACAAAAAGAAAAAGAAGATTCAGTATAAAGAAGGAGAGAAGGGTGACCAGGTATGCAAGGAGAAAAACTGATTGCTAGATATTGAGAGAGAGTACTTGCAAACAAGCAAACAGTTGCCATAGGGAATGGAACTTGTAGGGAAAAGAAGGATGTTGGAGAAAAGTTGAATAAATTTTGAAGTGTTAGGTGTAACATAATTCTTCTGTTATTCCAAATCACCACCCATAACATCCACACCCTTCATCAATACCCTTAAGACACACGTATTTATTTGTTTACCTTGTTAGTTTGATTTAATGAAAAGTATGAGACTGACTGGAGAACAGGTGCTTGGTGAGCACAGGGCAGTCAGTGTGTATCAGTATGTTTGTGTTTATTATGAAAAGTGAGATAAAACATCTACATAAATAGTTCTAATACAGGGTAGAACAGAATAAAAAGGAGCCACCAGAGAGTGTCAGATAAGGTGTGAGGAAACTTCAGAGAATAGAAGGAAAAAGAATATTTACATTCCCCAAGCTCCTTCTCTGAACCAGAAGGTGGGAATTATACATTGAAATAGCACGGTATGAAAATCCAGTAACGATCCATGATCCCCCAGCTAGTAAATGGCAGAGCCCAGGTCCATAGAACCTCAAAGATCTCTTTTTTTCCTACTACAGTGGTCTGCCTTGTGCCTGGGTCTGAAGAGAAGAGGAAGAAAGAGGGGATTCTGATGGACAAAGCTCTTTGGAGGACGTGGCACTGAGCAGAAACTTGAAACAGAGCTTGACTGCCTGGCAGGATGAGAAGAATGGACTCTTGGCTGAAGGGGAAGCAAGCACAAGCACATAGAGATGAGGAAGCATGGGTGGTGGTATATAGGGTAAGTGCAATCTATTTCAAGACAGCTAAAATACAAGATGACCCATTCCATGGCAAACATGGACACCAACACCATGTACAAAGATGATGAGGGTGAGGAAGATTGAGACGTCAGTTATACTGATTGGGAGGCTGTGGAATAGGCAGCACTGGCAATACTTCTGTGCCCTAATGTCATTCTCTGAAGCTCAAGGCCAAACCCACTGGGGCCAAACTCACACAGAAACATTTATTTTCAGACATCATTTAAGGAAGGCAACACCTGAAAGATGGAAGGGCTCAGTGAAAACTTCCAGGGTGCTATTTTTGAAAATGCAGAAACTCCCAGTTTGGAAATATTTTCTTAAAAATTTCCCCATCATTATTAGCACTTCTGCCGAATAATCACTAACTAAAAATATTCCCTCCTTGATAATGCACAGATAAGGTCTCTGCACTGAGGAGGAACAAGAAAGGAAGGTGATGAATTGCAAATCAATCATAATTTATGCAGATACTCTACTGAAAATCACATTCATCACCTTTTCCAAATAGCGCCACATGAATTTCCTTAAGTACAAGAAGTCTATTTTCATAAATTAGACCTTAATTTCTTTCTCTCATCAATATATTTTTATGCCAAAAACTTAAATAGTAAACAATACAGCTGAGGAAGAAATTATGAACTAGAAGAACATGAAACATGGTATTCAGAAGGAAAAAAAAATAGTCAAATATATTTTCTATGGCCTTTGCTTTGTGTTAAAGTGTGTGTCTTTTCCCCAAAGGATTATGTGATGTAATTGGTACTAGTTGGATGATGAATATAAACAAAAAATGCCAAATTATCACAAGATGCCTTTGGGAAAAAAAAACCTGTAACTGATGCTACAGTGTACCCTGCCAGTATTTTTGAAAGCAAAACTGTACTAGTTCATTTTTACACTGCTATGAAGAAATACCCATAGCTGGGTAATTTATAAAGAAAAAGAGGTTTAATGGACTCACAGCCCCACATGGTGGGGGAGACCTCACAATCATGGTGAAAGGCAAAGGAGAAGCAAAGGCACATCTTACATGGTGGCAGGCAAGAGGCCATGCGCAGGGGAGCTGCCCTTTGTAAAACCATCAGATCTTGTGAGACTTATTCACTATCACAAGAACAGCATGGGAAAAACCCACTCCCATGATTCCCACCAGGTCCCTCCCACGACACATGGGGATTATGGGAGCTACAATTTAAGATGAGATTTGGGTGGGAACACAGCCAAACCATATCAACAATCATAACAGCAATCAGCCAGCTAAGACCAATGACCATCCAGCAAGACTCACTTGCTATTTCTCTGAGTTATCTATGTCAAATGTCACCTTTTTTCTTAGCATCCCGTTTGTAGAAGAGCAGACACAGAGAATGTTTCACAGGTCCCCATTCTGGGGATTATTGGCTGGGTATTTAAATATACTTTTCTTAGGCTGGGTTCCTCTAAAGCAAACCCTGAAGACAAGACTTTGAAGGCAAGTAGTTGATTTAGAAGGTAATTGCAGAAATCACCACTAGTGGAGTGAGGAAGTAAGATCGGGAGGGAAGAAAATGTGTGTTATTAAACATGTGATTGCTGCGGGCAAGAGGGACTCAGTTTCACTGGGAAACACTATAGATACGTTTCCCAGTTATTCCTCCACAAGAGCAAAGGAGCCTGGGTACTTACTCACCAACTTCCATGAGTCACTGCTGATAACTGCTACCAAGGGGTGATGGGGTAGGATGTGGGCTGGGAGATTAAATTCCTAGCACTTTCAGGCTAGTTTGCACTGCACAAACACGAAGTAGACACCAGTGACTAGAAAAAGACAACAGCCAGAATGTAATAGTATTTAAAGATGGAAGCCAGGGGTCAATGTGTAGAGGAATAGTCCTATCCGAGGAATAGTCCTATCCAAGGAATACGGGCAGTACACTGCAACAGGGCCCTTTTAAGGTGAGATATTTAGAAACCTGGGTCAATGCTTATCTCCATGCCAATGCAGTTACCCACTCCCTCTCAGCCCCAGCCACCCTACGATAAAGTCTTAATGAACATCAGAGGGACGTTTCAGGGCCTGCTTTGTGATGCACATCACCCCTTAGACTACTCCACTGCTCACTGATGCCCCAAATAACAAGTCCTCTAAATTATTGGTGGTTTGGTCTAATTATCTGCTGAAAGCACTCAAAACCATTGGGTATCCCTGAAGGAGAAAGTCACAATGCTGCATAAGAAGAAACAATGCCTGCAACGGATAACTTATTTGCTGTCATATGATCCTATAGCATCCTACATATCTCCTTCCATTAGCATCCATCACATCTGTAATTATTTCCTTTTCATTATCTGTCTTCCCTGAGTGACCATAAACCCAATGAAGCCAGAGACCATGCATGATTATTCATTCACAGCTCTACTCCCTGTGTCTAGCTCACAGTAGGGAGTCACTCAATACTTCTGAATATGAAAACAAGTGAATGAATTAAGATTATTACCGTCATCCAGCAGGCAAAATGGATTACATAGCTAAGGGTCTGTTCTTCTGAAGTACCTTCTTATAAAGGATAAAAAAAGGTGCTCCTTCTTCCAGGCAGATGAAGCTCTGAGCCAGAGCTCATTGCTTAACCAAAGCATTGCAGCTCGAATTCAGCTCCTGCTCACCCATTGGCAAGGTGCCTGCGGTAGTTTTAAGAGCCATCAACAAATATTTCTAGCTTGTCTTCTTCCTGCTGAATGAAAAGTTTGCCCTTCCCTGCTCCCTTGAAATTAGATGTGGCCATGTGGCTTGCCATGGCCAATGAAGGAAAACAGAAATGATCCCATTCTAGGTGGAAGCCTTTATGAGTTCGTGCACAATTTACCATATTTGTTTCTTTCTGCCGTGATAACCAGCAAGATCGCAGATGGCAGACAGTGATCGGCCTATATTCTTAAAATGAAGAGACATATACACAGTACCTAGCTAACCCACAAAAGGCATATGATATGTTTTGGCTGTGTCCCCACCCAAATCTCAACTTGAATTGTATCTACCAGAATTCCCACATGCTGTGGGAGGGACCCAGTGGGAGGTAATTGAATCATGGGGGCTGGTCTGTCCCACGCTATTCTTTCGATAGTGAATAAGTCTCACAAAATCTGATGGGTTTATCAGGGGTTTCTGCTTTTGGTTCTTCCTGATTTTCTCTTGCTGCCACCATGTAAGAAGTGCCTTTTGCCTTCCACCATGATTCTGAGGACTCCCCAGCCATGTGGAACTGTAAGTCCAATTAAACCTCTTTTTCTTCCCAGTCTTGGGTATGTTTTTATCAGCAGCATGAAAGCAGATTAATATAGCATGTTAGAAATATACTTGTATTGTTTAAATATTGGGGCTGTTCATTCCTGCAGCATATCTAGCCCACTCTGGCTGATCTAGTATACAACTCGCAGCCCTATATCCTGTGGCCCTGGGCAGGTTAACACGACTTGCAGTTTCTTTCTTCTCATGAACTGGTGTTCATGTCATACCCTCATGCATGCATTACCCTCTCTCTGCACACAACGCGGGCCTCTAAGAAGCAATGCTTTTCTGTGGAAGAAGGAAGAGGGGGCATTCAGACTTAACCCTTTCTGCCTAAAAGGCCCTTCTGAAATTATATGAAAGAGAGAGAGAGAAAAAAAAACATTTT
This sequence comes from Pan troglodytes, assembly GCF_028858775.2. Taxonomy (NCBI): domain Eukaryota; kingdom Metazoa; phylum Chordata; class Mammalia; order Primates; family Hominidae; genus Pan; species Pan troglodytes. Next base: position 63,861,827 of record NC_086015.1, read on the forward strand.
GCATGCTGTTCATTTAGAAGGGAGGCCTAATTCTTTCACCTTCCTATAATCTCCAGAGCAGTTCCTATACCATCAAGGCTGCCTCTCCTGAGGGGGCCAGAGCTTCAGGCTCATAATTAGTTGTATTACTACTACTGTCACTGCTAATTAATGATCCACATTCAGCCTAAATTGAAACTGCCCATTTCTGACTCCTCCACTCTATGTCAAATAGACGGTTCCTTATTTTCAAATTATGTACTTCATCTTAATTGTATAATTTCAATTTCATTTAAAAAAGAAAAAAATTAAACCAAGGAAGAAATGACATTTTCTAAACTGGTGAGTTGGGTTATCAAACTTAAAAGCATAAAAAATTAATACTGTGGGATTAGCATTATTATAGAAATACATTAAATCTTATATTTAAATACCAGTCTTTTAAACCATGGCTGTCACAGTGAAAATGTTAATAGTATTTAAACATAAATCCTTCTCCCCATGAAGAATCATTCATCGTGCAAGCATGTTAGCTATTCTATTCACTTTAGAGATGCTGCCTAGCAGAGCATTTTAACGTAAGCCTTGTCAGTGTTAATCCTAATGTCTGATGCTGAGATGTGTGTTATATTACTTTATGTAGCTGAAAAATGGGAAGCCTTTATGTCGGATTACAGGCTGAAATAACGACCTCCCCTTGGAGCCAGGGCCTGAGATATAACGAGGTGCCAAATGGGATTCTAGGTCAGAGCCTCTGCAGGACATAAAAGGGAACAGATCTTTTGTTAAGACCCATTCACTCACTAACAGAATGCTTTTACCCTTTGCAATCTACTTATGGCTCCTCTGCAAAGAAGAGTAACCAAGAGAGAAAGTCTTGATTCACAATGGGGCTTACCAGCCAAGCTTTGGATTCAGGCAGGCAATGGTGGAAATGTACCCAGCCAGTCCTTCACCTCCACAACCAACAGTCTAGGGCTATGGTGTTCAAATTGCATTCATCAAATTCAGAGTGGGGAGTGAGAGCCTGAGGTTTGGCAGAGGCAGGAACAGGGAGAGAGAGCATCAAAGTGGATCCAGTGCCTTCTCCATCCTCACTGCATCCAGAGCAGTTCCCTTTACATCTGTTTTATATACCACAGTTTTATGAAAGATGGCACATGAAATATGGTTCTCCTGTTAAAGTAACTCATTAATTCAACAAATATTTACCAGCCACAGACAATAAACCCCTGAATAAATGAGAACATTTCAGAGAGTGATAGACGATACAGAGACCAGCAAGCATGATGATGAGATAGAGAGTACCTGGAATAAGGGCCACTTGCACAGAGGACAGGGAAAGCCTGGCTGGGGTTTGGGGGGGAATCTGAGCTGAATAAGCAGAAACAGCAAGCCATGTGAGATCCAGGAAGAACCATTCCAGGCAGAGGAAGTGGCCAGTACAGACAGCATAAGGCAGAAACAAGCTCATCGTGTCCAAGAATAGAAAAAGGGCAATGTAACTGCTATTGGGTGAATAAAGAGAGGCATGGAAAAGATGAGGAAGGCAGATCATTCAGGGCATTCCAGACTCAAACAAGGAGTTTGGGAGTCATTGTGCAGTGGTTGGAAGCCAATGGAAGGTTGACAATGGGGGCATGACAAAATCTGTTTTGCGGAGTTCTTCCACACAGAGAGTAGATTCCAGGCACAAGAACATAGGCTGGAGGATCAACAAGAAGGCTGTTACCTTCCAGGACCTGGAAGAGAGTTGCAGTGAAGATGGTGCAAATTATCTGGATCTGGGATATGTCTAAAAGTAAATCTGATGGGACTTAAGGATTACTTGAAATCACTAACCAGAATTTGAGAAGGGGAGGGTGGAACACGTGGTATGTGGGGAGGGAGGAGATAGTGCTTAGAAAGAATAGAATAATTGCCACTTCTGTAGATAGCTTCTGGCCAACTGGCTTAGCAAAGAGCAGCACAATATCCTTGGGCTGAGACCAGCGGGTTTGCCGCTGTCTCTCACCGGCAATTGCATTCTTGCTTCCAAATCCGGCTGATAATTTAGGAAGGTTTTATGTCACCGCTGCTTGGCTTCTTTTTGTGCTTTGATTACCTATTCTCATACAACACTTAAAGGTGGTCACAGAATAATCTGTACTGTTTTGCTTTCTATGATAAATAAGGGGTTCGTGAAGTTCAGTAACAGGGATTGCATCACCCTCCACCCTCTTTTACAACCACACCATAAAAGTAGCCTCTAATTAGTTAAAAGACTACAAATTATACCATCAACTTGAGGTATGGCAAAATCTGATGGCTCTAATTATCTTAATAATCAGCAGAACCACTCTCAACCTAATAAGAGAATGAGTCATTAGTGGTAGTTTATGAAGATCACCGACATTCTCTTTGTTATGGAGTTTGTCCTTCCTGTGTTAAAATTTGGATACACTTTCTACTTGAATCTAAACAGGATGATTTCTAAGAAGTTACTGAAGCAATGCAAGATCAAAACATAATAACCACATTCATTCTTAATCAGCATTACAGTGAAAGTAATTTACCACAGAACACATAATTAAGTCATAAATGAAATCTCAAGGCAGAAATTGCTCCCCTTTTAAGATTTCTCATTGTCCATACACTCAGAAATGAGAAGAGGGATTTTCTCATTCTGATCCTAAATCTATCACTGAAATGATGACTTCACTTGCATTTATGCATTTTGCTTTATTTTGTGATTACTTTATCTCACTATCCTCCCCTTTTTCTGCTTGTGGGATTGCCTTAATCCTTTTATCTAGAACCAGGGGGAGTTCCATTAGCTTCAGCTTTTTGGTATGCCTTAGCCACAGAAAACTATTTTGTGATTCAAAACTGCTCTAAAATTCAGGACCAAATATCACATATTATGTACTCCCTAGACTTTTGAGAGTTTCACTCTAGATTATAGACAAAATCATCTCCCCACCTCCACCTTAGGATATGTACTCCCCATCTCAAGTCATAAGATAAACCTATTGTGGTCAGAAGGCAGAGTACTCTAATAACCTTGTTATAGTTGAAGAGACTGAGTCCATGAAAAAGTTACGGACCAAGGTTATACACAGAGCTGGTGACAGTCTTGAGGCTAAAACCCAACGTTTTACTCTTAGCTAATGTTCTTTTGGGCTTAATGAATGAACTACTGCTGTGGAATTTTTTTTTTTTTTTTTTTAAAAAAAAACCTTTCATTGTGTTTTGCCAGAATAAAGACTGAACATGGCCCTAGCGGAAGAGCTAATTTCAATATCTTTAAAAAATGAAATTTTCTCAAATCATAAATGCAGTCACCAAGTGTACCTTCTTTCTCTGCATTGCAGTACACCAAAATGCCAGTCCTCTCTACAAACACATTTTATGGATCCCAAAGCAGAGAGATTGACGTTATTCCATTTCCTGTTCACAGTATAATCAGGACAAAGGAATAAGATTAGTATTGTGCCATTTCCACGCAGAAAAAAAAAAATTGTTTTCTCCATGTGACTGTCAGCGTATGTCAAAATGATAATGGGGAATGTGTAATACAAGATATTGCTACTTATCAATGGACTGTGAAAAGAAAATTAGCTCAAGCATCCCTTGATATAGAAAGCAAATATGAGGTCTTGAATCACACCATCCTGCTGTCAACATGTTTTGTTACAAGTCAGTTTATGTTCCTTGAGTACCACGTGGTTTACAGTGCATTTCTCTGACAGCAATACAGAGCCTCAAACAAATATTACCCTTGCCTCCAATACCAACCAACATTAAATACAAGTTCTATTCCTGAACTCAGTGGCATTCAGAAATTCAAAATGCTTAGATGCCCTCTCTATCGATTTGCTTCTCTGGGTATTGGGCTGACTTCCTGTTCATCAGGGGGTGGTGGTGGTGGCTGGAGGAGGAAGTAGATGGTTTTAACCATTTGTAGGTCTAATTACTCAAGCTCAGTGAGCCCACATTGAAGAAGGAGAAGGAGAAGAAGAAAAATTCTCTTTCCTATTGTTCATATATAAAATCCCAGGGAAAGATTCTAATCAACTCTGTTTGGATCACATGCTTACTCCTTGGGCCAATCGCTGTGGCCAAGGGACAGTGTAGCTTAATTAGGCAAGCCTGGTTACATTCCCATCCTGTTGGCTTGGAAAGGGGGATACTATGACCAGTAAACCACCCCAAATCATATGAAATGTAGGAGAATGGTTATTTAGTGAAAATGAAGCACTATTATCAGAAAGAGTTGGAAGTTATACTGGCAGACAGAAACAACAACACTCCACTGCCTTTCAGATAAGTTTATTATGAAATGAAACTATGGCTCCTCTTTTCTAACAGACCGATTTTGTGATTAGAAGTAATAGGTTTTTCTCAACCAACAAGCTCAACTAGTTTAGCTCTTTCTACCAGATGAGCCAAGAATAAAGGACACATAAGGGTCTCAAAGATTATGCTTTCTGTCCTGCCCAAATTCTGTAACCATTACCTTTTCAGTAGGTGATACATTTCCCAACTTAGACTTCACATTATAGAAAAAAACCATCCTTCACTGAGTTGTATTTGATACCGAATGCCTGCATTTTCATGTACTAGTCATTATTCCATCTTTCCTTAAAGGATATCCTTTTTTTTTTTTTTTAGACGGAGTCTCACTGTGTTGCCCAGGCTGGAGTGCAGTGGAGTGATCTCGGCATACTGCAAGCTCTGCCTCCCGGGTTCACGGCATTCTCCTGCCTCAGCCTCCCTAGTAGCTGGGACTACAGGTGCCCGCCACCACGCCCAGCTAATTTTTTTTTTTGTATTTTTAGTAGAGACAGGGTTTCATCATGGTAGCCAGGATGGGCTCCTCCTGACCTCATGATCTGCCTGCCTCGGCCTCCCAAAGTGCTGGGATTACAGGCGTGAGCCACCACAACCGGCGAAGGATACCCATTTTTAAAATACCATTTCATTTAAAGTTACCAGATGAAAGCTGCCCACTGTAATTCCATGGAAATTTTACTCTTAGTTTTCTTCTTTATGGTCACCCAAATCTAGATGATTTGAATGCTTCTTCTGCAGTAAAATTAATTATAATCATAGCTTCCAATTTTTAGCTGCTACTTATTGAGTGCTGACTATTCTTGGCATCAGCTATATTATCATTAATCCTCATACCAGCAATTATTATCATCTCCATTGTATAGCTGGGGAAACTGAGATAGAGTTCAAAGAATTTACTCAAGGTCGTACAGCTGAGAAGTGACACATCTTGGAATCAAACCCACCTCTATTTCACTACCAAATGCCTTCTCCTAACTATCTACTCTACCCCTGCATCGCGAGCATCAGGCACCGAGTCTCTCCAAGGCTCTGTGATAAATACTACTCGTGTGTGACCTCATGTCACCCTCACTTTTCACTTGGAATATAAGGATTCCCATTCCCATGTCACAGGTGAGGAAACTGAGGCTTAAAGAAATTCATCAACAGACCTAGTTTGCCCTGTATATAGAAAAGCTCAGGTAGTCTCATATTTTAATCTCTTTTTAGCCTCCTTTTGTTTTGTTTCACTCAGTTCAGTCTTAATGAGTCTTAATAGTCAAGAAAATAAAATCATAGTAAAGAAAACAACAAAGGTATCTCATAAGGACAAGAACTGATCCATCCCACTCCTACTGGGCTGGCTCCTTTTGGCAGTCTTGATTGCTTTCTCAGATGTCTTAATAGAAGAGTGAATTTGTGAAAGCAGAGAGCCCCATTAATAAGGAAGGAAGAACCTGCAAGGTGCAAATAACTAATCTCTTGTTGCTTTCCTGTTAAGGTACCACACATATGTGTCAAAAATCAAAACCAGGGAGCCCAGCCTCTAATATGAGAAGATTCCAGATTTCCAAAGCTCTAGGTACTATTTGATAAACCAAACATTTTCCCTGTTATTGCTAGAAGCAGACACACATAGACACATTTGCATCCTCTATATTGATACTTCTCAAATCATCCATAGTAAAGGGCGTGTGTGTGTGTGTGTGTGTGTGTGTGTGTGTGTGTGTGTGTGTATTTAACCTCTATTTATGGCAGTCTGATTCATGACCCTACTGTAAATGACTACTACATAGTTCATACCACATGTGACTTGCCACACAAGTCTGATCACATTGGAACTGGTCTTTTCCTTGTTCAATAGGATAAGGCCACCAATTATATACTTGGACGTCATGGTGATTTCAAATTGCTATAAAGTTTCTTATCCAAGACTGACAACTTGCATTTCTTCAGGACTGGCACTGATCCTCCAGCGACATTTTGAATGGCCTACTCCATAATTTTTTGATACAGGGTAGCAAATACTATGCATATAGTGGCAAGGAAGTGTGTACTCTGCTGAGGAAGTCGCCTCTGCAGCCACCAGAATGACATTTCTGAAGCCAGTGAGAGCAATATCAGAGAGCATCAACACTGTAAATATGTTTTGATCTTATAGATTACCTGAATTTCACTGTGTGCACTATTAATAACTAATATTTGTTAAAATCTCAACAATTTTCAAAATGCTATCTTATATGTTAACAAATATAGCCCTACTACAATCCTGTAACATAGTATCCTTACCCACCGCCTACACACACGCACGCATACAAAGACCACCACCTCCACCCCATTTTACAGATGAGGAAAATGGGGCTTAGAGTATTTGGGTGACAAGGCTAAGCTCACATAATAAGTTTTACAGCCTAGCAGGAATAACACCAAAGTTTCATTTTATTTGCCCACTCCAAAGAACTGATAATGACAGCCAGCCAGGAAGCTACTTGGAGGCTGTGTCTGGGTTCAGTGGGTAAAGAGTGTTTGAGAGATTAGCAATGTCTGCCAGCTGAGACCAGATACACTGGATACCCTTGGATAGATTCCAATCCAGGTAGCCTAATTTCGTTTTCCACATCCTTTACCACTCCACATAGAGTTGTTTCTCACAAGTATCCACATTTAAAAGAGGTAACCTCCCAGAACAGAAACTAGCTGACATTTTGGAGGCAAAGTCTGTTTCTCTTGTGCACTGAAGACAAGAAGAGTCAATTTGTGATATGTGTTACAGAGATAATACACATCTAAACAGTGGTGATAAATGCATGGGAATTACAGGCAAAACCAAGGTGATACAAAGTTTCCAAAGATTAGATGTATCTCAGATTAAACTCTCCAGATTATACTAATCAATTACAGAAACGGGGCTGAGTGGGAGTAGTCACTGAAGCCACCATTGATGTACTTTCCCTAACCATTTTATGCAGGCATTCCTTCATGGGGGTCTCCTCAAGTCACTGGAGTCCTCAGCAGCGGAAAGGAAAGCAGCAATAGAGAAGGAGGTTAGGATCTTGGGCTTCATTTTGGGAGCCACAGTACTAAAACATCACCTCATGATTAGCAGATAAAAGGTGCCACCCTGGGCTCAGGCAATTACAGGAAGAAACAACCCTAAAGCAGAATTCACAACATACTGAGTTCATGAGGAGGGCAATGAGGCTGATGTGGGGACTGGCTTTTCTTCTTGGTGACTCAAAGACAAAGCCAGCAGTACTTACTTAAAACATGCCACGTGCTCATATTTATGTGAGGAGTAGAAGACAACGGCTTTGGTAAAGGAGAAAATTCACTGCATAATTGAATCTTTGAAATTCCAGAGGGAATGGCCTTTTCTGAGAACAATGTCTGTTATCAATAGAAGAATTTCAGGGCCAAATGCAGAGTTTTCCACCAGGTTGCATAGCGAGAGTCATATTTTGAATGGATATATAGTTTTAAAAAAAAAGAACTCTGAAGAGTTATGGATGTTTCTCAATATCTTTCTCAAGAAGGCAACAGATTTTGGACTCAGCAGATAACCCTTTATCCTATAGCTGTAGTGATGATGACATGATAAGCTGTGTAGCCTGAGCTTAGATGCAGAAGTGAATTCTGGGCAAGGGTCCCACTAACCTGCCTTCCCTGGGCTCCAGACCCACATCCCTAGCTCCTTGTCGGGGGCTCCAACTTGTACAGCCAGCACATCAGGCTCAGTAGGTACAAAGTTGACATATCAATTTTCCCATGAAAAGAGATCTTGTTTTGACAACACTAGTCTTTCAGTTACCTAGACTCAAAATCTAGAAGCAGCCCTGGTCACCTTCATCTCCTTCACAGCCTGAACTGAGTCAAGGGTCAAATCACATAGCTGGGTTAGAGATATTTTTGACACAATTCCTTCCTTGCTTTCCACCCACTTTGAGTTTGCACTTGCTTAAGCACTCCCTGTTTTACCTCTGGACAGTTACAGTGCCCCTCACTTGTTTCCTCATCTCCAGTAATTCTCCATTCCAACCCAACCTTTAAACCCATGCCAAAATCACTTCCATAAAGCTTACCTCCACATTCAAATCTCAGTACTTTGCCAGGCACATGGTGGCTATTCAGGTAATATTTTCTGGATGGATGGATGGGTAGATGGACAATGTATTTACTGATCATTTACTATATGCCTGACATTGTGCTGGGTATTAAAGACAGCAGGAAACAAACCAACTTCTAACAAAACACTTCCCTGCTCATGAGCCTTGAATGGCCAATTAACATAAATGGTTCAGTCCAGCATTCAAGCCCTTCTGCAGCACAGCCCCATTCTAATTGTTTCACTGGTCACCTACTCTCCCATCTGTCCTCTAGCCAAGGGTTTCTGACCTTAGCACTATTGACATTTTGAGCCAGATAATTCTTTATTGCAGCTGCTGTCTTCTGTATTACGGCATGTTGAGCAGCATCCCTGGCCTCTACCTACTTGATGCTAGTAGCACACAGCCCCACTCAAGTTGTGACAAGCACACATGCCTCCAGACAATGCCAAATGTGCCCGGGGGAGAAGAGTCAAAAAGAACCCAACTGAGAACCACTGGTCTAGAGTGGGGCCCAATTTACACCCACTGTCCTACGGAAATTATTAATAGTACTCCCCTTTCACTTTCACATGTGTTCCAGTTTAGAAGACAAACTAGATTGGTTCCCTACTTAAATCTCCTGAGACAGCAACCTTGCTCTGTTCTCATGCAGATTGAAGAGGAAAGCAACAAATTAGTATGAAGCCTTCAGCTTCCAAGCAACACTTTTTTTTTTTCTGGTGAACAGGTCTCCTCTTTAAAGATTCAACTTCTCTCTTCTTCTTTCAGCACATGCAGTACTGGGAAGTAAAACTGGCCCAAATGCTCTGCAGGGAAATGTGAGGATCATAAGCTATCCTCGCCTCTCAAAAAAGAATCACAAAAATATTTACAGCTTTTCTCAAAAAGTTTCATGTTCCAAAGATCCCCTTCTACGTCATTCTAACCCCAAATGCCTCAAAAAGAAGTTCAAAGCTCTCAAGTCCATCAATCCAACTTCTTCTCTGGCCAAAAAACAATTTCGTGCCATGTGTTAATGCAAAGGGCTCATGCTGTATTCACGAAATGCCAAGACACCTGGTTAAAAAGTTAAAAAAAGTTAAAAATTGATCCATAATTTCAACTAGCATGGTAGTTCTCAAGCTTTACTGTTTCAGAATTCCCTGGAGTGCTTGCTGAATTGGAGGTTACTGAGCCCCAGTCAGCAGAGTTGCAGATTTAGTAGGTCTAGGGTGAGGCACAATAATTTGCATTTCCAAGTTCCCAGGTGATGCTGATGCTGCTGGTCCAGGGATCTAGAAGATGCCTGCTGCTCCCTGCTTATTCCCTCACAGACTGAAACGTACGATATTATGGGGTTATGACAGTGGGCTTGGGAAAGAAGGGAGGGAGGTCAGGAGACTTCATCCGGCTGCTTGCTTAGGTTTTGTGTTTTTCATTTTTTTTTTTTGCCAGTTAGTTAGAAGAAAACGATTTTACCCTGGCCTGTGCTGGGCACCATGCTAGGCCCTAGGGATGCAGCAAGAACCAGACAGACCTTGCCTCCTGCTGTTTTCCCCTTTAGAGACACAAGCTCTTCTATGGGCTCCAATTCCATTCCTTCTAGCACTCCCTTTCAGTTCATCAGCTGCTAATCAGCACCTTCAATCACTCTGCAAATCCCCACAAGACAGCTTCCATTTTTCAAAAGCAAAGCCAAAGGGAAAATCAAGAGTTTTTAGAGGCATCTCCTATTTCAGCAAGTGCTTCCCTTTTTGACTCTGATCCATTTCATCAAAAACCCTTATTAGAGTGGTCCTTCCCAGATGCATCTTTTTAGTTACCTCTGGAGATAGGAGGTGCATCCAGTTTATTCTTTCTGCTTTGTTTCCTGTCCAGAGGAGAAGAGTGCTTTGATCCAACACTGACAACCATGTCTGCAGGGGCCTCAGACTTGCTTCCAGGGAACAATCACTCAGCCTATGATTTTGAATGCTTCTTTTGTCACTGTCACCAAAGCCTGAGGGAAAGCAATCTACACCCTGGTTGACCTCTGAGGCGACTGCCAGAGGTGCCAGCTGTTTCCCCTTAACTACTACTCACTGTTGAATGTCTAGGTTTCCATCTCCCAGGGAAGACATTGCCCCAGCTTACCTCTTCATCATCATTTGGGAAGGCCAGAGAAGTGTGGGCCAAGCCATCCTGTCTGGCGTCCTCAAGACTCTTGTCTGATACTAGGGCTCTCTCTGGGTCTATAATCTTTGTTCAGGGAATAGGGAAAATGCCCTGTGATTTGTTAATCCCTCCTGTGCAGTGAGGGGGAAGTTTTAGAGTAACTATTTATATTTTTGTGATATCAGGAGCATCTAGATATCTTTGCTTACAAGTTTTTTTTTTATAATTTTAGCAAAGGAAAATTTTATAGTTTTTAGCAAAGGAAATTTTACCTTTCATCATAATAAAAAATGTATTCTAGAGGCCATTATTCATGGGTTAATATTATCAGGGAGCTAACGATGGCTTAACAAGAGATGGGAAGCCATTTTGGAAGTGTTCTATTATGGAAAGAGGGCCTGTGACATGGATTCATATATCATATTCATATGGATTCATATGCCAGCCATGTGTCAGCCATGAGTCACATCATTTCTTAAGATGTCAGAGTTTCTCCCAAGCACATATGCCCTCAGGATCAGAAACAACTCGTCTGTTTGGTAAAAAAAAAAAAAAAAAAAAAAAAAGATTTTAGTTCAAGAATTTTATAGATTACAAATTTCAGAGATTCTTTATTCCAGTATAGAGAAACAGAAATCAAAAAGAATCATCACTCAAATATACATAGGTCTATTAGGTGGGGACCCCTGGTAGATGTAATTATAATTTCATATGCCTGTATTTAATGCCACTGAACTGTACTCTTGAAAATGGTTAAAATAGTAAATTTTATGTTATGTGTATCTTACCACATATATATATATATGTATATATGCAGAAAAAACATATATAAATATATATTCATTAATTAGGTATCTGAAAACGGAGCTATGATCTTAAAAAAGATTATTTTTTCCTAAATGGCAATGTGAATTTCATGTGGCTTAAAATCTTCTAGTATGGATTTTTGGTGTTTGATAAGCTACATTATTTAAACTAGAATAATCTGGAATTACAGAGAAGTATTTGGTTTCTGGGGCCACTGGGGCAGGGGCAGGGAGGGAGTGTGGGAGCAGCACCCCCTCCCCCGCCCCTGCTGCTGTGGGAGTTGGGATGGGGATGGTACTTCCCTCAAAGGAGACCAATGTTCCATTGTCAGTCAACTTAGGGCACAAAACAGTCTTCAAGAGAGAAGAGGTGGAGGGGACTCATACCTTTGGTGGGAGATAAGCCCCTGCTACATGGTAACACAGGTGAAGGTCAAAATGACTAGTAGAGAACACCTCCTGCCACTAAGGGGTAAGAGTAGTAACATGTAAAATCCAGCTTTAAGCTTTACTTTCCTGTGTTAGTAGCAGACACTGCTGGTTGTCTACCTACTCTCTGTTCCCCCTTCTTACCTCGCTAACGTAACTTCAATTTTGAGAGGTAGCTACCCTTTTAGATTTGTTCAACTTCTTCTTGGGAAGCTAATCTTACACTTGACCCAACTGGCCTAAGCCATTGATAGGAATAGGAAGATGATACAATTCCGGTCATTCACATGCTCAGCTAGCTGAGGAGACATCTGTGAAACAGTTCCTTGTCCATCAAAAGAGACACATAAGAAGAAATGAGAATCATTCTTTTCTAACTGTTAATGGGACTAGATAGGATGGCTATACTACTGTAGTTATTGTGTGACCATGAAGTGTGCTAACCTTCAGCCAGAAGCCAATGCAGGGAAATTGAAGAGTAGAAAGAAGGGAAGATGTTATATTCTTGAGTATGACATTTATGCAACTGATGTAACCATTCATTATCTCAAAGGTGGAACTATCCTACCTTTAAACTCCTTACTGTTGGAACTTTTTGAATCACGATTTCTATAATGTGCTGCCAAAATCATTCTACTTAACTGGTACAGAATTGTAATTCTTTCAGGTTTTTCCTAAAGCCATTGAAAAATGGTTCGTCATAAATGACTGTGTAGAGTTGACAGGGCCTTTGGAAAACTGAGTGGGTGCTGATGACCATACAGGGATAAAGTGGTCATGGAACAATCTCCGCGACATGAAGATATGGCTGCAAGCAGCAAGAGACAACAAGCAGGAAGGCCCAGAGCAGTGATCCATAGCATAAAGTGACAAGTGACAGGAGGGACAGGCTTGTGGGACATGTAAACAAGCCCTGTGGTTCTTCAGAAATATGAGTGGAGAGGAGGTCATTTAAGACATTGACCATGTTCAGACATGCAGAGTAGAGGCTTGGGCTATGATCATCAGATACCAAAAGAAAAAGTAAAAAGATGAAGATTTTAGAGGGATTCAGATAATACTGGCTATAAGGAATATCACAGGATCTCCTGCCAAGAAAATGAGATTCCTATGTGATTTCTTATGTCTCTCCATATGTTTCCTATAAGAATACTAGCCATCAAAATGACAAATTCAAATTGGTATATTCAGACAAATAGAAAGAAAGTCTTTCCCTATCCCTCAAATGAGTTGGATAACCACGAATGGTGAGTCAGATGAGAAAGAAAATGCAACAGCTCTCACTCAGACCTGGACAAAATGTTAAAAGATTTAGTAGGATGGTCAAAAACATGGTTTTCACCTTAACTGCTTACTTTCAACTCTTCATTGGAATAAATGCATATAGGCCAAATTAATAAGGAATAAGTAGTTATATTTTAGGTTAATAGTTGTACCATTATTAGAAAAAATCTGCCTCATATAAATGCAGCCATGAGCACTTCCTGCCCTTTAAAAACTAGTATAATAAAAGGAATGATTGATTGTACTTGGCATATTTCCCCTCTCTGTGGTTGCATTTCACTGCAATTATGAAAACATAATATAATTTTTCCCAAGGCCATGGTTACCTGACAGAAGCATTTAAAAACCAACTACACTTTGGACTTCCAGGCACGTGTGTGTGTGAGTCATATGACAGTTCAGAAGAGAAATTCATATTTGACATCCAGAGCTCCATCTTCCTGCCTCAAGTGTCTGTGTGGATGTACTTACTCCAGTCTTACCTGAGTTTCAATAATATGGGTTTGTCACAGGTTGTTATGGGCTCTAACTAACAGCTGTCCACTGCACTGAGAACTATTATTTTCAGAGGCAGGTCAGAAGCCCATTTCTGACTCTCAAGCATTGTAAAGAAATGCTGACCCCAAAGTGGGATTCTTTCTCAAATACACTCACCCTCTAAGCACCAGATAGAGCCGGGAGCTTTCAAAAGTGCTCTGAGTTTAAACATTTCACAGCATCAGGAACACAGCCGAAGAGAAAGTGCAAGAAAAACAATATAAAGACATTATTAACTGTGTGATCACACAAGAGTGAGGCCTCCAGATGGGCCACCTCATAGTTATTGACGAGCGTTTAGAGAAGAACATTCATTACTCGATATTGACGCTAACGAGAAAGGGTTTGAGAGCAAGTTTAAAATGTAGAAGGAGGAAACACGCAAACCCCATCCCCATGGCAGCTAATTCACTGTTCCCAACAATTCTGCATGCTATTTTTTTTACTCCCCTTGTTCATATCTTATACTGTGATTAAACCCAAGCATTCTGACTGTAAACCCTTTTTTTCTGTCTATTTCGCATAGGCTTGGTGTGTTAATCAAACTGTCAGCAAAGGAAAAAAAAGAAGAAGAAAGGGCACATTCTATCCAAATGAAGAAAAATCTGAGCTTTCTACAACAAACACATTTTCCAGTGGATGAGCTTCTCACACAGTAATTATTTCACTTCTCCCAGAGATTACTGATTACATCACACAGAAAAACTAAATGAGGGCTGTTTTATCTTTCTCATCTCTCTGTGGTTCTTGTGCAAACTTATACTTATCATGAAAAATGACAAATTTGCCATCTGATCAAAATGTTAACAAGGTAACTGTCAGTGAGATGGATCTCTGACTGTCACTGCAAGCCAGAACATGAGGATACATTGATATTTCTCAATACAGCCCCTGCTTCCCCAACGTTCACTAACTACATTTCCACAGTAAGGTAATAAATCACTCAGAAATAACGAGCTATATAGGATCTCTGGGGTATGATAGATGTGTCCTAACAGCACTATCTGCAAGATAGAAAACAATTGATAATGATCTAAAGAAAACCCTAATCAACTGCCATTTTCCATAATGGGGTAGATGAAGCAAAGGTATGAAATCTTAACTATGTGATGCATGTTATGACAAAACCGGACTGCTCCGAAAAAAACCCACACAGCCCCAAACAAAACACAAATGACCTAACATTACGTAGGGTCGAATAAATGAAAAATAAAGTTAATAACACAGTCTGGATACAAACATTATATTGGACACTGGCAATGATGGGATATTCATAGCAATTGCTGGGTCCACAAACAGCTAAATAGTGGAGGGTTCCTCATATAACACGAATGAAGACTCTGGCTCAGTTATTGGTTTAATGAACTCTCCTCCAGTATTTTTATGTTCTTTAAGACTCTTTGGGCCACATTATTTCTGAGCCTTTAATTCAATGGTTTAACCAATCATTTCCCCCCCTGCCCCTTAGCAACATGGCCAAGTGCCACATCCAAAGGAACCAAGAAAGAAGAGAAGAAGTCCATATGGAACTAGGAGGTAATCAAAGACAGAACACAAGATAGAAAACTTCTGAAAGAAGATCATGGCTTCAGATCACAGGGACAAAGAAGCATGGCATCAAACTGCCAAGAAGCTGCCTCATAACAACATCCCTTTAGGTTTTAAGGTTAAGAAGTCTCGCATAGCCACAGTTGGTCTCCTGCCTCTCCCCTCTGCTCGTTTGTCTTTGGCCATTCCTGCTTCTGCTGTTTGTAGAATACTCCAAGCGCCTTCCCTCCCCAAGACCTTGTGCCTCCTCTTCTCTCTCTCTCAGGGATCTCTCTCTTCCCTGGCTCCTTCCCTTCATCCAGCTTAATCTTCCCCAAGGAACCTGCCTTGCCCTTCGGTTTCAAAGTAGCCTCTACTACCACCCCTTTGGTCTCTATCAGCTTCATCGATAGCAGAAAGAACCATGTCTGTCTGGACCACTGTAATTTCCAGGCTTCTAGCACTTTCTCTGCTATAGTAGGGATTAAGCACAGTCCCAATCCTGGGCTCTGGGATACAGGACTGACTAGCCTTGAATCTAGTGCCACAACTAAGTACCTGTGTCCCACTGTGCAAGCACTCAATTTCTATGTGCCTCAGGTCCCTCATTTGTAAAACAGAGAGAATAGCAATGCCTATAAATGACAGTGTTTTGAAGACTAAATCACTTTATCAATGTAAAGAGCCTGAGATAGTATCAGGCATACAGGAATCCATCAATTAGCTGCTGTTTTTATAAGAGCAAGAACAGAGGTAATTCAGACATAAAGTGAATTAATTCATGATTATAGACGTTAGATCAATGAGTCACCTTCATCATTCCAGGTTTTTATTTTGCCATTAGCCAAAACAGTATTGTGTTCCTTCTAATTCCATATTCTCGGACTACATGGAATGAATGGGTACTGGTCTTTAAGCCTCTTTGAGCAATGCCAATAAATACAGTCACTTCCAATTTGAGGGCACTTGGAATAGCAGTGCTATTGTTCCTTTGACATCTCAACAGCACTTAAAAGTGAAAGAAAAAAATAGATTAATGGATGTATTCCCTAAAGCAACAAACATGTTTGATGTATAAACATATGTTATGGGCAATGACGCTGTACCTTTGGTGCCACGTCTCAACAATTCTCTTTTCATCTATCCCCTAATCATGCAACTGAATGCTTCCAGTAGGCCACACAGTAGGGACAAAATGATAGTAAGACCACCTGGCTATAGATACCTGCTTCTAGAGAGGCCAGGTTCCAACCCATTACAAGCTGATAACCATATGTATGATTTCTGCTACACTGGCCAAGTATTTGGATCTTTTTTTAACATATTTGATTATTTACCCTTTGATTAGAATTTGTGAATAAAAATGTCTTTTAAGAGACACAAAGGAAGGGGGTATGGGCAATAGCTCATTACTAAAAATCATTTTAGTGTGGAAAGTGGGCTTCACTATTCCTATAAGGCAGTCATTTTCAAACTTCAGAGCATCAAAAGCCCCCTGTTAGATTCTGATAGAACCCTGAGGAAAATGCACATACACATAAACGTTCACATATAATTTCTACGGGTTGAAGGACCTCCCAAAACAAATCTATCAACCACAAACTCCAGTGTAAAAAACTGGCTCTGTGAAGACTTCAAATCACCCTCACTTCCTTTGCATATAACCATTTTTTTCTTCAGACAAATAAAATGTACAATTAAGTTTAATACAAGAAGAGGCTAAAAACATTAGGATAGAATGTTAGAGTTTAAAGATCTTTGCCTGGTTATGGTCTAAAGATATTTGCTTTGATTAATATATGGTGTAACTCATTAATTAAATGCAAATTGAAATAAGATAAACCTGTCCCCATATCATTTCCGGTAGACAATAATGTGCCAGTTTTCTCTCCAATAAATTAGATGAGGCAAGCTTTCTGTTACTAAATAATAGCAATATAGGACAGGAGAAAAAAAATTACCATGAGGTGCTTTGGAATTATTCACATGAAGAACTTTTTATTTCTTACTTTCTTTTTCACTAAAATAGTACTTTTTCTCATTTTCAACCAATTTTTAAATATGAGGTGTTTATATTGCTTACTGTTCAAATTAGCATTGCATACTTTCAGGCACAGACATGCTCAAAATAGGAGTCTTTTGAAATGCCTGCATTCAGTATAAAACACACTGCTGGTAGGAAATGCAAAATGTAAAAAGTCTTAAAATACATTTAGATATGGAAGACAAAACATTTAAAACACATTCACACTTTAACATGTTTGGAAGTATAAAGTTAATATCATTTATGAAATAAATTTCAGGAATCATACTATTGAAACACCCTCACATCTTCAATTAGCTAGATTAGGGAAAAAAATATTAACAATATTTAAATGCAGAAAACAGATTATCAGGAAGAGAGATCGTTATAGCACCTTGTTTTCACTAACAAGCAGAGCAGACTGTAATTGAGTTTTAAGAAATCCCTGAGGTGGTACTCGGTAGAGAAATCCAGACTTGGCAAGGAAATCAAGTTTCCCTTTAATTACATTATCCCAATCAAAGAGATAACTTTCACATCCCTACAAAGCAAATGTTTAAAGGAGAAGTCTGGCAAGGAAAGTAGGTGGAGGTACAGAGGGGTTAAGAGTTTCAAATAACTTCATATTTGTAGGAGGAACATGTAGAAAACTGAAGTGCACTGTGAGGAAGAAGACAGATGCCCTGGCAAATGGTGCTGCTCCCAAAAACATATGACACCTAACACCTTGGTCCATTGGTCCTGCTTTCCTATATCAGCCTTGGTTTTGCCTTTGCCACTGAAGAAACATGGCATGTTCCTGAGTGTTGAACACATAAGCCTAAAGCTGATCTACAATTTCTTAAGCTGATAAAAGGCAAAGCTAAAATGACTTTGGCCATGACTATGCTGTTCGGAGGAGGAAAATGAGAATGTTCAGTGGAAATTATTTTCTTGGCAGTGTCCTTACTAGGTCAGCAAACCTCCATTCTTTCCAAATTTTCTGGGTCTCCTGCTTATTTTAGGATCCATATAAGGAGGATATAAGCAGTGATGTGCGAGAGCTGGTTTGTACCAGATCACAAGAGCTGTTTGTATAATTTTCAGAAATTTTGTAAGCTGGTAGCTTAAAAAGCCATTAAAAATTAAATTGTGTAACTTGAAAGTAATAAATATTAAAAACAAAGGTAAGAAAATATTAAAAACTCTGTAATTCCTCATAATGTCACTACATTTTACTATTGTCTATGCTCTTAGGTTATATACATCTGTATTAGTCTGTTTTCATGCTGCTGATAAAGACACACCTGAGACTGGGTACTTTAAAAAGAAAAAGAGATTTAATGGATTTACAGTTCCACGTGGCTGTGGAGGCCTCACAATCATGGCAGAAGGTGAAAGGCATGTTTTATGTGGTGGCAGGCAAGAGAGAATGAGAACGAAGTGCAAGGGTTTTCCCCTTATAAAACCATCAGATTTCAGGAGACTTATTCACTACGACGAGAATGGAATGGGGGAAACTGCCCCCATGATTCAATTATCTCTTCCAGGGTCCGTCTTACAACACATGAGAATTATGGGAGCTACTATTCAAGATAAGATTTGGGTGGGGACACAGCCAAATCATATCAACATCTATTGTATCTTGTGGTAGAAATACTCTCAGTAGTGTGCTACTGCACCTCTCTTTCCAAGTCTGTGCAGTGACATCAGGTTTGTAGCTTCAATTCAGCCATATGAACTGGAAACTGGAAACACTACAGATTAACTGTTTTCTTGGCTATCTAGATTTAAGAAAGTGATGGGGGAAAGTAATGATTATGGAGACAAAGCTTAAAAGCATATTATGTCAATAGCTGTTACATGGTGAATAGTACAAAAAATTAAGAAAATACCCTCTAGTGTTCTACATCTATTATCTGATTTGGCAAAAAAGTCGCTCATATGATTGACAAATGAGTAAAGTTTTGACATATATTGTTAGGCTTCACTTTTGTCTTGTTTATGTAAACAAAAATGTCAACCAATATTCATGTCTGAAGCACACCTGTTTTGTCAGTGACATGAGCAACTTTGCTTAATTGGGTAGTAACCAAGCATTTATTCCTTATCTGAATTTTCAAATCATGGCTGAATCACAATCATAAGTTGATTGTGATTACAGGAATTCAACAAACATTAACAAAAGCATTCTGTGAGAATCAAATTGGCTATATAGAATTTATGATAAAGATTGGTGTATATTTTATGATTACTCACAAATTGTGTGGTGCACATTTTATATCAGTAAAATTTATAATAAGCAGTCAGATGTATGAGGGTATGTGGATATATGTTTTTATATATACACACATACATACACACACATGCATACACAAAAACTAGTTGTTAATATTTACCAGCACACCACTGGATATCAACACAATAAAGACATACTTTATTGTGTATCTTAGCAAAAACTGACCACTCAACTTTTCTAGGGACAACTTTATTATGGTTGGAAACTAGAGGCTAAGACATTTATTGTGTCATTGTTGAAGTTCTGTAAAACCATTTCCTATCTCTAAAGTTATTTATTTGGCTATAATGCCAAGCTATACCAGCTACTTCCCCAAAAGCAAGGCTACCAGATGGTGACAGATATGAAAGCTCTTTCTCATATTTTGAGGGTAGGTAGGGGAGTCATGATATGGGACAGTAGGAAAATCCACTTTTAGCAGGCAGAATAGAATGGAAGAAGTCAACACCTTGTCAGCTGCCAGTGAGCTGCTGAGAAGTAGTTACAGGGTATATAGCAGGATAGTATTAAACTGAAAGGTCATTAATGTGAAATCCTTGGGACAATATGCACTCTGTATGTCTCAATAATGTTAAAAGATTCTGTACAATATTTGATTGTATCCAAATAGTTTACAACTATAACATTTAATTTCAAGGACAAAAATGAACTTAAGTCAACTATTCCTGTGGTTTTACATTTCAGAGAGCAGTAAGAAAAATTCACCAAAACACAATAAAGCAAAACAAAAATGGAGAGCCAAAACAGATTTGCTAATTTTTAAAAATGTGTTCAAATAAAGATATTTTCAAATCCTTCCTTTTATTATCACCCTTATGGCGCAAAAGAAAGCTCATCAGTTTGCTATTAGGATCATTTGGAAGAACACAAAGTCCATTTTCTGTATATGTTCAGAAGAGGAAACAGGATGAGCATTGGGCTCAGCCACTGGAGATCACAGCTTCATCATGGTTCAACCTCATCTTCAGACACTGAAAATATTGCTGAAGAAACAGGAAGCAGCACTGAGCACAGGGGGGCTGCCATGTGTCCTCTCCACTGAAGATAGTCTGAAGGATAGTGACCGCAGGAACAAAAATGCCCTCAGAAACAGCCCTAAAGGGCTTCTAGAAAGTGCATGCTACCTGATGCTTTATTTTTTTTTTTTAACAATTGATGTCTCTGATTTTATTTGGTCCAAGCTATTCTGAGAATTCATGATAGAATGAGAACATCAGCAACTGCAGCCTATTGGATTTTGGTTTAGTAGAGTACAGTGCTCTGTTTGATCATCGACTTTTCCAGAGCCAGCTTCACATCCTAACTGCATCATCCTTGCAAAGCTTTGCTACTTTGAATGTTGCTTTTTTTCAGTCCCTGAAATACATGTGCCTGGGGTGTCACCAACAGGTGGGTTTTTTCCTTTGACTTCCTTCCATGTAAGCCTCAAGGCATATATAAAGGACATGAGTGCTGCTTTCATTTTCCAAAAGAAATCAGCTTTATACTGGGAATTGCAAGCACGTGCCAGGTTCCCCATAGTGACTTACATGAACTCACACATACTCAGGGTGAGTAAAACTAGCAGGCAGGCAGGCCTCAACCAAGAGCACATTTGCTAGTTTTTCTTGAAATGTTCAGAACTCTGGCCCTAAGAGAAGCTAATGCCAGGCAATCCCTTGCAAGGATAGGAGGGTTATGGGATCAAGGCAAAAGACACATTTGGGGAACACCATTCCATCGGGCAAGCTCTGATATGCAGAATCTAAGGCAGCTTTCTGGACCTCTGAATATCATAGCATCGCAGTGGCTTCCTGTGGCTCTATGGTTACAGAACAATTTCTACCAAATTAAGAGAATGACAGAAGCAAGGACCTCCACATTCCGATCATATGTGACAGTCTGGAAAAAGGCAGTGTTCGTTCTTACCTCTCCTAACTTCACTCGCTCATTCCCAGGTGAGCCTGAGGCCACATTTCACCTGAGCATCCCAGCTCCTACAGTCAGAGGAAAGAACAAACTTCACTCCCACTGAATTAGGACCAACTATGTACCAGACACTGTGCAGGTATTATGTTACTGTCTCAGTCTGTTTAGTTGTCGCCATAAAGAAATACCTGAGGCTGGGTAATTCAAGAAGAGAAGAAGGTTTATCTGGCTTATAGTTCTGCAGGCTGTACGAGAAGCCTGGTATTGGCCTTGGCTTCTGGTGAGGGCCTCTGGCTGCTTCCACTCATGGCAAGGGTGAAGGGGGGCTGTGTGTGCAGAGATCACATGGGGAGCGAGGAAGCAAGAGAGAAGGGAAGAGGCACCACACTCTTTTTAACAACCAGCTTTCATGGGAACTAACAGAGTAGGGAATAACTCACCAACAGAGAGGTCATTAATCTATTCATGACGGATCTACCCTCATCACCCAAACACTTCCCATGAGGCCCCACTTCCAATATTGGGGATGAAATTTCAACATGAGGTTAGGAGGGCAGAAACAACCAAACCACAGCAATTACGAGTTAATTATTTCCGCAGTCCAGTGAGACAGTTTTCTGATACTTGTTTACAGGACAAGAAATTAAGTCTTTTTTGTCTATTAGACATTAATTTATCGAGAACCAACTATTTGTCAGAAATGGTGCTGCGGGGCTACCAGAGAACCAGACAAATGTGGCCCCTGACCTCATGGAATTTGCATTCCTGTGGCACTCAGAGAAGTGAGTACCTAAGCAGTCAGTAAATAACTTTGGCTGGCTGGTTGGCTAAGTGTGCATGGAGCAGGGAGGCTTGGAAAGGGGAAAGTAACAACATGGAAAGAAAAGCAATTGTGCAGGGATTCCTAGATAATAAGCCAAAGACCCAGAATTTGAACTTCAGTCTAATTCACTTTTGACTTTATCAAGTGACATAGCCTCGCAGATCCCCCATCTCTTCCTATCTCATATTAAAAACGAACCAGAGAAAGAACAGTAGCAGTGGAATCTTTCCCATGGCCCATCTCTGTTCGCTGGAGTCTGAGCATCACCTTTGGGGCAAAACCGTGGGGAGTCTGTTCACTGGAGTCTGAGCATCATCTCTGGGGCAAAAGCCTGGGGAAGAACAGGATCTAAATTCCACATTTGTGGTGAGGACTAGAAAGTTTCAGAACATTGCCCTTTTAAACTCATCTTTATTAATATTCTTTAAGCATACAGGTAATGAGAAAGTGCAAATACAGCCCCCTCTGGCTGCAGCAGTCTGAGAGCCAAGAAAAAACTGCATGTCATGCCATCCTATTATAATAACAGATTAAAAGGGCACAAACAGGGTACTAATTAGCAGTCATAAAAACTTGAAGCTCCAGATTGCTCATCTTCCTATCTGGGCAGTAAAAGTACCACGTGTGCAGATAACATAGAAGTAAAATACCAGGGTGCAATTGCCCAGAGCTCAGCCAGCATCAGCTGAGAGAAGCAGTTGCATCCAGCGGCACATCCTACACTTTCTCAAGAATCCAAAGGCATTCAGGTGACTGCCCAAGAATTAAAAATCAGCCAGCCCGGAGAGAGGCAAGTGCCTCCTAACTCAGCAAGGGACAGCGGGAGACCTTGCCAACTTCTGATTGATCGTCTTCAATTCCCTTTCTCCAAGATGTATTCCTGTCCATGGTCTCTCCCTGGATTTTATGCAGAAAGCTACTTCTGAGAAATGAGAGGGTTTTATTAGCATGCAGGGGCCAAAGTTTAGCCTGAAGGACAGATACCTTCATCAATAAAATCTTTTTTGATTAAATTCAGTCTTTCTTCTTGGGTCTGCTCAGAGCTTGGAAAATAAGACAGGTGTACTTTCTAACTTTTATCCCCAATTTGTTCCCTGAGGATTTCAAGGATTCTGTTGCCATCGGGGCACTCTGAAAGAAGAAAGTAAGGAGTATGCTTTCTTTAACAAGTTGTCTCTTAACAAATTAATACCCAATAATTCAGGCTTGGACATTCACTGTACTCACCTAGCTTGGCCAAGTGGCTCTGTATTCTATGTTAACTGTGATCTATAATTTTAAAAGTAGTCATGCATAGCATATATAGAGAACCATCTTTTAAAAAATACTCTAAATTTTGTTCTAATAAGGAGAAAAGTGTATCTACATTGCATGTGAAACTGAAACTAGACAAATTCCTTGTAGCCTTTTATCTGACAACAGCTAAAAGGCCCAAATTGAAGGCAAAGCAATGATGCAAGTGAACGATACAATAAGCACAATCGTATTCATTTTATTTCCAACATTATAATAAGGACCATATATTATTCACTGGTATATATTCTATTCACTGTACAGTGAAATATACGGGAAAAAATCAAGACCCTTCTCTTTTAAACATTACTTCTATATCAGAAAGGGAATGGTCTATATTTATTGATTTTCATTGAGGGATCTAGGTAAACATCACAGGGCTATGACTGGGTCCTAGTCTCCACATCATCAGTGATATGGCTTGTCCAACATGACCTTTAGAAAGACTCAGAGTTTGGCTTTGTGTTTCTCATCTGTCTTAGTCTGCTTTTGCTGCTTTAACAGAATATCTCAGACTGGAAGATTTATAATAAACAGAAATTTATTTGGCTCATGGTTCTGGAGGCTGGGAAGTCCCAGATCAAGGGGCAAGCTGCATCCAGTGAGGGCCTTCTTGCTATGTCATAACATGGTGAAAGGCATCACATAGCCAGAAGAGAGGGTGAGAAGGGCTGAGCTAGTGTTTACAAGAAACCTACTCCCATGATAACAACATCAATTCATTCATGACAGCAGGGCCCTCATAACCTAATCACCTCTTCAAGTTCCCATCTGTCAATACTGTTGTTCTGGGGATTAAGTTTCTAACACATAAACTTTGGAAACACATTCAAACCAGAGCACCATCCTATTCTCAGTAATACCCTTTGTCTTAATTTTTCCCTACTAACCTGGGATGATATTCAAAGATATTCAACAATGCTTGGGCACTGGCCAATAAAAATGGGACTAGACACCAGGCATCAAGAGGCAGTCCAGCCTTTCTAATGCATACTGTCTGACATCCATCCAGTCCCAATTGTTTCAAAGGTTCTGGTGATAATAGGGGCCACCTCTCCCAAATTTGCCTTCTTAACTGGATTCCTAAAAGGACAAGTCATGAATCTCTAATCATAATTCTAGCACATGTACCACAGGCCATTAGGAAAACTATCCTCAGATAAATGAAGCCTCCCCATACCCTCAAATTACATCACGAAGGTGAGACCCTTAGCATGGTCTCTGACTCACTAGGCAACCATGGCCAAGTGATTTGCATTCTTGAGAAAAACTTACCCTCCTTATAACAGAGAGGAGGATCCCTCAAAGAGATCCTGAAAGCTCAAGTAGGAGAAGACACTACAACGAGGTTGGAATGCTTCAGAAGATAATACTTTCTAATCCTAAGACATAATTGCTAATAAATGGTTTCTTTTTTACGTAAGGTCAAAGAATTTTTAATAAATACAGTCTTTGGTGCTCATTAAGAGGACACTAATTCTTCATGGGTTCATAAGCACATACATAAGAAAAATCTGTAGCAACAGTACAGTAATAAATGTAAAATCCTAACGAGAGAACATACATTGGCTGGAAAAGTGTATTGTTCTTTTCTTCCTTCTTTTCTTTTGCTAATGATATTGTAATGAATTTTCTTCAGAGGACTTATTAGTGTCTGTTTAATATTATCTCCCTCTTTCATGTGAAAACTTTCCTTAGAATCTTAGGCAAAGCTTTAGGCCTTCAATGAAGACGTTATTAAAAATAATATCTAAACAGTGCTCAAAATATCACATTACAACAAGTTAACAGCACTGTCATAGGATATAGAGATGGGATGATATTAACTATCAGAGATTCCAGCCTGATCTATCAGTAATTTCATTATTTCCAAAGATAAAGCCTGCAGGGCTCTGGAGGCCTCTTTTGGTCTAAGCAGATTATTGCCCTGTGGGGACTCCATGGTGGGAATTAGATCTGAGTTCTTGGTGGTGTCCACAGCTGGTTCTCCATTTTCTACATTCCTCATGTTAGAATGGCCATAAATACGGACTGAGCATCAATCTGGGACTCTTTTTCAGATTGCCTAGAGGGCCAAACACTGGAATAGAAAAGGGCTGCCCATGAAACTTCTGGTTCCTGCCTTACTGAGGGCTTCAAGGAAAGGCTGGGTTTAGGGTTCCTGAACACTCTGTGCTGCCTCGGTTCATTTCCTATTGGGGAAGTTCTGAAGTTCATCTGTTACATTCCCAATGCTTATGTTAATTCATATGCAAAATGGGAACCCACTTAACTATTGCCTTTTATTACTCTGAAATCAGCCAAACCAGCTTATGCATCTTAGCAGTCTTAAATCAGCGTTTCCCAAGTATGATCTTTGAAACACTATTACCAAAAAGCTGCTCAAAAGAGAGAGAGAAATTATAATAAAAATATCATAGTTCAAAGTACTTTGGAAATGCTGCTTATTATCTCTCTTCCGTTAGTTTCACGTACAATGCTAAGGTCAAAGAAGTTCTTCAATAAAGAACAGTATTTAATTTTGCTTAGCTGAGCATTTTTCAATGTTACTTGCCATATAATTTCCTTCATTTCTCCCCCCAACACTGGCTCTCATAATCTGTTATCATTCTGAAGAACACAGAGCACACACTTTGAGAAGAGATGGCCCTAAGTTAATCAGCACACTGCATTAGGTGGCTGCTATCAATTTTGATTTAATTACACAAGCATGCACTCAGCATTTATGCAACGTAAGGACAGAATAAGGGTTATGTACTCCTCAAGGGTAGGTTCCCAAATTGGTGGGATATGTTCCAGCCCCTCCAAGGACTTACACATTTTCCTAAGACCTGAAAAGCCATGGTTTAAAAATAGTTGATCAATCCTTCCAGTTGTCCAGCTGGGGTCAGGTGCCAACTCTGGCAGGCAAAATATCAGGAACCAAGGAGACAAAATATGAGGAAGGCGTGGCCTCTTCCCTCAAGGAGGCTACTGTGGACAACTAACCACAAACCAGGAAAAGCATGATATGGAAAAGGGAGTGGTTTATTCTGCATGAAGGGAAAAGGAAGACTGGTAAAGACACAGGCTGCTAAGCAGGGCTCCAGTGAGAAGAATTCCCATTGCTGGGTAGAAGAGGACAGATGGGTAAGCAACCTGAGAAGGACTGAGGCTGCAAATGTGCAGGGCATGGCCATTCTAAGCCAGTCATCCCCCCGACATCACAGATGAACCAACAGGATAAAAATTTAAGAGTTCCATGATAGAGGAGGCAAACCTTAGCCAATTTCTTCACACCAGAAAGCCACTGTGCCTATATTCTGAACCTTGCTGATGGTAGGTCTGGAGTGGGCCTTTGTGTCTCCCAGCAGCAGGCATACATAGGAGTCATCTCTTCGATGGGCATTCACATAGGGCTAGGTGTGCCCTTGCTTTATAAAACATATGGGTTCTTAAAAATTGGATATTCCTGGATGTCTTGTAAGTAAAATCATTTTACATGACCATGAGGAGTGATCCATTTAAAGGATGCTTGCAGCGAAGACTCTGGGGAACAAGGAATCCACATGCACTCTGAGATTTCTGTTTAGATTTTTCCTGAAGAGCTGCCTCTTAGGGGACTGCTGAATTTAAAGAGATGTTAGAAAGCAGACATGATGAAACTGCATTGTCTCCAAACTAAAAACAAAAAGATGAAAGTAAACTTAAAAGCTACAGATGCCATTCAACAATGATTTGATGTAAAATAATAGTCCATCTATAACTCAATTTAGCTAAGTCCATACCTTCTGAGATCCTTGACTTACCTAAAGGCTCTGTCTAAATAGTGACCCTATATCATACAAGTTGAACAACAATAAAAGGAGAAACTAGCAGATTTTTACATCATCAGGAGGGACATAGCTGGTCAAACAGGCAGTAAAGTTTGAGCACAACAAAGCGAGCTTTGAACCTCCTAAGCAAACTGACAAAGTGCCCTCTGGAGTCCAGTTCCCAGCATCAGCACCACTTTGCCACAATGGCTTGTCTCCTATCTCTCCTGCCTAATGGCTTTCCATGCCAAGGAGGGCAGTCAGTGTGATGAAAATAACCATCAACAAAGCATTTGGTGATTAGTCGTCTGCTTTTTTAAATATAATGCCTGCCAGCAAGATTGATAAATTCTTTTGGTCATTAACAATCTATTTAACAACTGTAAATTTAAAGTGATCACTTTCCTGAGGCTTAGTGTTACAGAGGTTAGGGGGTAGAATCTATTTAGCCAGAGTTAAGAGCTGGAAAATTAAGCCAGAACACGAGAAACAAGATTACAAAGTAGTATTCCTCAGTGAGTGCTGTGAAGCTATATGGAATCAGGGTATTACCAATGGTGGGGGATATGTTTAATCACCTTTTAAAGGAAAAACAATCTTAATTAATGTTGTATGTCATAAAAATATAATTTAGATGGGGATGGGAAATTGCTAAAGACGAAACCCAGAGCAAAGTGAAGACTTGGTTCAAAATGAACCACCCACCAATCAATTATAAAAATATTGCCCAACAGCAAATCAAAGAATATGCTCTTTGGTCATATTTGGGCAGCTTGAAAACACTGATCCCTGAAAAGCGTTTTCATAATTTATACAAAAAGATAGGAAATATTTAAACTTATTTTAAATTAGAATTTTAAGTGCCATATTTAAAAAGCTGAATTACTCATAGACATAGTCATTTTAACACACTATATTTTAAAACTATATCTAAAAAACTCATAATTATGTAGTCAGTTGTGTTGGTCAGTGAATAATATTATTATCTTTATGCCGCAACATTTGGACCTAACATTTCACCTGACTAAAGCTTGGCATTGGTCCACTTGTTTTATTTGATGCTTATAGGACATCCAAAGGGAAATATAGCAAATTCTTTCTCTGGCCTATTCATTAGTAGCACAGAGAACCAATCCCAGCTTCAAGGTGTCAACTGGTGTTGCATCCCAGACCTCATCTACCAGTAGTTCAATGAAGAGCAAGATGGGAGGAATAAGAGGGAAACGCATCTCCCTTCAGCTTTCAGGTTTTAGACTACTGTACATGGCTCTTTCCAAACAAGAAAAAGAAAAGAATATAACATGATCCGATTGGTGCAGTAAACTAAACTGGATTTATATGCTCTAATATGGAAAAAAGATCCCTAGAACTGATCCTCAAAAGCATCTCCCATTAACGGAGAAATAGGAGAATGTCCCCAAGGGTGAAAGTCTGGGACCAGCAATATGGCAACATTATAAGTTCGCTGAACAGCATTTTTGTAGGAAGTGTGTTCTAACTGCCTTTGTAAAAGTAAAAAGGAAAATAAAACAAAGCAGCTGGACAATACCATTTCCACTGATTAAAGTTCAGAGGAGCCTGAAAAGTTACTTATGAAATATAGTTCAACCATTTTCCCCCTTGCTTTCAGGTTTACATGATATTAACTCCTATGCGTCCACAGCAGCCCCATGATCTGCCTCAGAAGAATTCAGTGCCTAATACTTGACTAGGAAGAAACATTAGGTATTGATGGGCAAAGAGTTTTCATCTCAAATGCCTCTCTGATCAACTAGCAGTAGCTCTTGTTGAGGAGTCCGAGGCCACATTTAAACTCAGTGGAAAAGAGAAGCATGGGAAATTAACAATGTCTGGAGGGGCAGTTTGGCATAGAGATTAAGAACATGGATTCCAGCAGGGAGCAGTGGCTCATGCCTGTAAAATACCAGCACTTTGGGTGGCCAAGGCAGGCAGATCACTTTAGACCAGCCTGGGCAACATGGCGAAACCCTGCCTCTACAAAAAATAGCCTAGTGTGGTGGTGCACGCCTGTAGTCCTAATTATTTGGGAGGCTGTGGTAAGAGGATCACCTCAGCCCAGTAAGGTCAAGGCTGCAGTGAACCATGATCATACCATTGTACTCCAGCCTGGGCAACAAAGTGAGACCCTTTCTCAAAAAACAAACAAACAAAATGAGCATAGATTCTAAATACATATGGATGTTTGAATCCTGGCCCTATTCCTTACCAGCATAATAACATAACCTTATGAGGTTATTATGAACATTAAATAAATTAAGGCAACTTTCACAATGTCTAGCACATAATTTACACTTCATAAACATTAGCATCATAACCAGGAGGACTAATTGCCATTGTTGCTAATTGGCATTGCAGAGTAGAGTTGTGGCTTGTCTTTTGCCCATCAGGCTATCTGTGTTTCAGAATCTGCTCCTCAACTCAAGTGTAAAACTTACAAGCAGTGGTGGAGTGGAACAAGTCAAATCTATACAGTTCTTTATATGATTGAATCAGTGAATTGGATAGACTCTACCACCAAGATGTGATGTGTTGCGATGGTGGTTCTGCAGTATGTTTGGACCGTGAAAGATCAAAAAGTCTTTCAATGATTCATATTTTCAGGGCATTGCAAAGTGATCAATTTGGTACATTCTTGACTTAAAACAATCACTTGGACTTCTCCAAACTTCCCAGACTGCTAATAACATGCAATCCTACTTCTAACCAAAGTGAATAAAGCATCAAAAGGAAACCTTGGTTTCATCCCAAGTGCTACCAGCTGCTTTCACATATTGAAAGTTTGGCTCTACCACTAACAGGCAAGGAAACACTTTCAAACCTGGCAGGTGATGAGAACAGACTTCAGAAGTTGGCTACACTGTCATCAGACATCAGGGGCTGGAATTAGGGCAGGGGTTCTCAACTGGTGACAATTTTGTCCCACAGGGGACATTTGACAATGTCTGGATACATATTTGGTTGTCACAACTGGGTGGGAGGTGTTTCTGGCATCTAGTGGGTAGAAGCCTGAATGCTACAAAACATCTCACTATGCATACTCTCACTCCCCAAACTCTGAATCTTCGGGTACAAAATGTCAGTAGTGCCAAGACTGAGAAATCCTGGATTAGCATGGAACACAGAGCAGTGTGGACTCATTGCTAAATGTTTTCCTCACTATACTGGAGGCTCCAGGTAAGTAGGAATCATTGAATCTTCAGTGCCTAGCACAGTTCCCAGTACTTAGCAGGGGCTATATTAATTTTTGTGGAGTGAATGCACTATAATAGCAGATATTAATGCAGGTCAGCTACCATTTTTCTTCACAGCAGAGCAAATATTTCTTCAATATTAAAGTCAGAAAGCAAGGTGAAAAGAGAAGACATATCAGAACATGACTTTGCTTATTTGGGCATCTAGCACATCAGACACTTCCAATAAATCTGTCCCACTTCCTTCATCCCTAACTTCCCTAGGGAAGTAACTGATGCCACATCCAGAACCTAACAATAAGTTATGTCAACTTTACCAGCACCAACATATTTCTAGAATCCACTTGCTTCTCTCCTTCCATAAAGCCTAGGCCACCATCATCAACATCTCTAATGAGTCACTTTGCTTTTGCTCTTGACCTCTAACTTCCATTCTCCACAGAGCAATAACCATATGTCCTGTTAAAGGCGTTAATCAGATTACATCCCTCTTGTGTTTAAAACTTGCTAACATCCTCACGGGGGCTTAAAACATCTTACAAAGTCTGGCACCTGCTCACCTCTGCACTACAATCATAGCGGTCATCTTCCTATTTAACCAAATGTCCAATTCCTTTGCTCCTCAGAGCCTCTGCACTGGCCTGGGAATGCTCTTCATCTAGATCCTTACATGGCTGGCACTTTCACATAATTCAGGAATCAGTTTAAAGTCAACTCATCAGAGAAATTTTTTGACTGCACAGAATCTTCACCTGTGTAGTCAGACAAGTTTTATTGTCTTTAGATTATGAGGCACAATCTGAGAGCTTTATTTGCTCATTGATACTTGTACACTGGCATCCCTCCCAGACTGGAGTGTCAGCTTCATGAAAACAGAGAACCTGACTGTTTTGTTCTCTGCTGTGTCCCAAGCAAGCACAGTGCCTGGCACAATGTAAGAAGTCAATACACATCTGTTGAATGAATAGGTAACTGAGGAATAAATCGATGAAATAAATAGTTCATATACATGAACTAGTCAGAGAAAAAAGAACTCATCTAAAAGAAAATATGTGTTAACTGTCACTTACAAAAGAGTTGCCTAGAATTTTCAAATTAAACTCCAAATAGCATCTTTTATTTAACTGCGATCAATTCAACATAAGACTGAAAATCAGAATAGAGGGCAGTTAATGTTCATCTAGCACCAAGTGTAACTCAGAAATTAAATTAACAGTTTGTTAGTATAAATCTCCCTCGTTCTGTTTATGAGTACTAAATTAAAGTTCATCCTATATTTTTAAATCTGTTACAAGCAAAGAGACAATGAAATAATGAAAGTATAATGAAATAATTTTACTAATTCTCAATACATAACCATAGCAATGATTTTGTAAGTTTCCAAATATGGTTCAGCAGTGTGGACCAGCATGGTATGAAAATAAATCTAAGTGTGTTTTCCTAATTTTTATTACTGTGAAAGAAAATAATTAAGGTATTTAATATTCACAAGCAGTATCAGAGGCAAGAATATGAGTATGCCATTACTGATGAAACCTGGAACATAACGCAAGTGTAATGTTGCTTTTTTTGGACCACGTGATATATGTGAATGCAACAAGGAAAGAAGCCAGAAATATGTTAGCAACGATTGGGAGGGTGAGTTGATGGTAGCATGTAGAGTCAAGCAAAGTCAGAGGCTGTGACGAACCATGCTGAATTAGCACATGCAGTTCCTCTTGCTCTGCCTCCCGCCCACCTTTCCAACTGCAGTTCTTATCACTCCAGCAACATCCCCAAAACTTGCAGGATTCTAAAGTTTATATAGTCTCGGGGTATCTGTGTCCTTATTTACACCACAGCTGAGTCTAAAAGAACTTTCTGCGATGATGGAAATGATCTAATTCTGCACTGTCTATTGCTTCTGTATCGAGAAACTGAATTTTGCAAAGCATTTAATGTTAATTAACTTAAATTTAGCCACAGGCTGCCAAATTGCACAGCACAGCTCTAGACACCCTCCCTATAGTCTGCAAACTCCTGCTCGTCCTTCAAGACCCAATTCAAATGTCTCTTCCTCCAGAATCCCCTTCCTCTTCCTGTTCCCTAAATAGCAGGTTTCATGGCTTTAATGATAACAATTTATCACATTCTATTACAATCATTTTATGGTATGTTGGTCCTTCCGACTACATCAAGAATCTCTCAATGGGATGGACTCTGCCTGACTCATCTCTAAATACTCAGTTCCATGCTTGGCACATGAGAATTATTTGATAAATACTTGTTGGATGCTCAAGTGAAATAATGAAGCCATCTTTAGATATGAACAAATATAAGCACAGCTTACCAGAAAAGTTCTTCCCAGGGGAAGGTTTACTCCATTTATATAAGAAGCTGCAAACCAGATATAGCTTGAGCATCCCTAATCTGAAAATCTGAAATGCTCCAAATGCTCCAAAATCTGCAACTTTTTTTTTTTTTTTTTTTTTTTTTGAGAGGGAATCTCGCCCTGTTGCCCAGGCTGGAGTGCAGTGGTGCAATCTCGGCTCACTGCAAGCTCTGCCTCCTGGGCTCACGCCATTCTCCTGCCTCAGCCTCCCAAGTAGCTGGGACTACAGTCACCCGCCACCACGCCTGACTAATTTTTTGTATTTTTTAGTAGAGACGGGGTTTCACCGTGTTAGCCAGGATGGTCTCGATCTCCTGACCTTGTGATCTGCCCGCCTTGGCCTCCTAAAGTGCTGGGATTACAGGCATCAGCCACGGTGCCCAGCCCAAAATCTGAAACTTTGAGCACCGACATGATGCCACAATTGGAAAATTCCACATGTAGTGTTATGATGGGTCACAGTAAAAATGCAGTTAAAACTTTGTTTCATGGACAAAGTTATTTAAAATATTATATACATTTATCTTCAGGCTATTTGTATAAGGTCCATATAAGACATAAACAAATTTTGTGTTTAGACTTGGGTCCCATTCCCAAGATATCTCACTATGTATATGCAAATATTTCCCAATCCAAAAAAAATCTGACAACTGAACCACTTCTAGGCCCAAGCATTTCAGATAAGGGGCAGTCAATATGTATGACCTTCAGATTTGATAGTATTTCACCATATTTGTATATATGTGTGTGCGTGTATGTTTGTGTTTGTGTGTGTGTGTGTGTATTTGGTAGAAACTGCTTACCAATGTTAAAAACAGATTTCCAACATTTCTTGAAACAAATATTAGATCTGGCAATTTTAGTCCCATATTTGGGCTTGGCAACAATGAACTAGAATGTAACAAGCAGCTGCATCATTTAGATAATAAATATCCTCTACAGAGTCTTTTTTTTTTCTTTTTTTGGTACTTTTAGTCCACTGTTGTCATTTATGGTCTCTGTCTTTCTCCTGTAGCCATTTGACCTTACAACACCAGACAATGAATGAAGAGACAGAAATTTCAAGTTCAGACATTGATTTCTCATCGACATTAGTAAAGTAACAACAGTGACAATAATAGCTGCAACAACAACAATAATAATGGCTGGTAGTATTTATTGAACATGACATGCCAGGTATTATACTAGGCAATTAATACACATTGTCAGATAGAATCCTCCTCCATGACCTAGAAAACAGCCTTAGCTTCATTTTATCAATGAGGATAGTGAGATGCTAAGGGGCAAGCTGAAAACAAACAGAAAGGTCTTCCCCTAGTCTGCCCACCATCAGAGTCCTCATTGCTGTCTCTTCATTACAAGGTGACATCCCTCTTCACCCCTCCATGTTCCTCCCAGCCTGGATTTAGACCCAGAGCACAAGACAAAGTGGGACCTTGGGCAAGTGACATAACCTTTCTGCATTTTGCTCCTCCACTCACAATGGACTTCAGAAATAAGAGCTGACATTACCTCCAGGCGCACATGCGGGCACATGAGATGATGTAGGTGAAACACTGAACTTCTCAGACACTTTTCACAAATGGAAAATGATCTCATCTGAGCAGGCAGAGAATGGCTGGACAAAGGCTGACACATCTGGAGTAGGGAGGCATGGAAAGGACTGAACTCTCTTAAGGTAAATAATGGCCTTGTGGCTTTTGCTAGCACCCACCCTCAAGGAGCCCTCATCTAGGGAGAGAATGTCTTTGTGGAACTAATACAAATTTGGCTCCATGAGGCTTGCCTAGCTTCGTGCCAGTTAGGTGATATTGAAAGGATGCAAGTCAATGGAAGGTTTAAGAATCAGCTATTGTAGGCTGGGCGCAGTGGCTCACACCTATAATCCTAGCAGTTTGGGAGGCCGAGGCGGGCAGATTGCCTGAGCTCAGGAGTTCGAGACCAGCCTGGGCAATATAGTGAAACCCTGTCTGTACTAAAATACAAAAAAAAAAAAAAAAAAAAACTAGCTAGGTATGGCAGCATACGCCTGTAGTCCCAGCTACTCAGGAGGCTGAGGCAGGAGAATTGCTTGAACCCGGGAGGCGGAGGTTGCAGTGAGCCGAGATGGTGCCAGCAAGTCTCCTTCTCAAAAAGCAAAAACAAAAAAGAATCAGCTATTGCAGGCCTAGCACTCTGCCAGGCCAGGAGTTGGCAAACGTTTTCTATAAAGGTCCAGATACTAAATATTTTAGGCTTTGCCGGCCATAGGTAAACAAATGAGCATGGCCATGTTCCAGTAAAACTTTACTTACAAAACTGGGCCAGGGCCCACAGGTATCGTTTGCCCACAACCCCTGTGCTAGGCACCATGGAGGCAGAGCAGAGGCTCTTCAGTCATCCGGCACAATCACCAGGGGCAAAGCATGAAGCAGCCTGTTGGATTCCCCACTCTGGTAGCCACAATCCTCTGAGGTAAAGGCCTGGACAGCAAGAATGACTTAAGCAACAGACTTTCTTGGTGGCTCCAGCCCCAGACTCACCCCACAGGGCATGAGGAGAGTGAGCCTCTCTTTCCCATGAATGGTTCCTCCCAGCAGTTGTGCAGGCCTGTCCGCAGAACAGGTGAGGCTACATGGCCTTCAACCACGTGATGTATTGGCTCCCCTGACTAAATCAAAGTCCACAGATGATAGGCCTACAATATCCAAGAAGTTGCCAAACAAAGATGCTTAAATTGAAACAGACAAAACTAAATACCTCTCCTTCCCTTGTGCCTGCTTTGACTCCCCTAGATGCCATCCCTGGTGCCACTTCACACTGAGCTATCTACTTGCACTTGAATCCCCCATGTCTCATTACCATGTGTATATCCCAAGACGGGGTGGCTCCTGTTGTAGGCCACATTTTTTTGGTTGTTGTTTGATTTTTTTGAGACGGAGTTTCACTCTGTTGCCCAGGCTGGAGTGCAGTGGTGCGATCTCAGCTCACTGCAAGCTCCGCCTCCCAGGTTGAAGCAATTCTCCTACGTCAGCCTCCTGAGTAACTGTGATTACAGGCGCCCACCATCATGCTTGGCTACTTTTTGTATTTTTGGTAGAGATGGGGTTTCACTATGTTGGCCAAGCTGGTCTCGAACTCCTGACCTCAAAGGATCCACCTGCCTCAGCCTCCCAAAGTTCTGGGATTACAGGCGTGAGCCACTGCGCCCAGCCAGGCCACATTGTTTAAAGTCTATGCAGTCCTTCTTTGATATGATAACCTTGGGGTTGTTTATATTTCTTCCAAGTGTATGCAGATTTCTTCCAAGGATGCAGAGAAGCAAAAGTTTTCTTACTGTTTTGTCTGTTAACGTAACCTCCCATTGTCTTTATGCTTTTGTTTCCGTTCTCATTTAATCCTGTTTTCCTTCACAGGATTAAGTCTGCTCACTTCTAAACTATTGTCTGAACTTTAATATTCTAACATGCCTTAGTGTCATGTTTACTCTTCGCTGTTTGACTTTCTGAGTGAAATGGTGAAGAATATGAGAGTGGAAAAGGTATTTGGAAAGATTCTAGGTTTTAAAGTTTCAGCTTTAGTTGATCCTTCCTACCTGTGGGACTTTGGGTAAATGAGTGAATAATCTGAACTTGAATTGCTTCACCTGCAAGACAAAGGTAAGTATGCCAATCTCGGGAGAGGTATTGTGAGGATTACCTGAGTTAAACATGGAAAATTCCTCTTCCAACTCAATAATAAAAACACAAAAAATCCAACTTATATGGGCACAGAATCTGAATAGACATTCCTCCAAAGAAGCTATACAAATGACCAAGGGGCATGTGGAAAGATGCTCAATATTAGCTATCAGGGATGCCTCACCCAAACAGAAGGACAATGAGATACCACTTCATGCTTATTGCTTATTCGGATGACTATAATAAAAAGTTACAAAATAACAAGTACTAGTGAAGGTATGAAGAAACTAGAATCTTCTTACACTATTGGTAAGAATGTAAAATGGCAACGCTGCTTTGAAAATGGTCTGGAAGTACCTTCAAAAATTAAACATAGGGTTATCTTATGACCCAGAAATTCTATTCCTAGTTATATACCCTAGAGAAATGAAAACATATATCCACACAAGCACTTGTAATATTAATAGCAGCATTCACAGAACGATTATTCATAAGAAGCAAAAAGTAGAAACAACTCAACTGTCTATCAAATGATGAACAGATAAGCAAAATATGGCCTAGCCATACAATGGAATATTATTTTCCAATAAAAAGAAGTCTGTGAAAAGCAAAGAAAACAATCAACATAGTGAAGAGACAATTAACAAAATGGGAGAGCATATTTGGAAACCATATATCAGACAAGGGATTAAATTCCAAAATATATAAGAAACCCATTCAACTCAATAGTACCCTCCCCTGTAAAATAACCCAATTAAAAAATGAGCAATGGACCTGCACAGATATTTTTCCGAAGGGGACATACAAATAGCCAACAGGTTTATAAAAAATGTGAAATATCACTAATCTTCAGGGAAATGGAAATAAAAACCACAGTGAGGTATCATCTCACACGTGTTAGGATGGCCATTATCAAAAAGTCAAAAGATAACAAGTATTGCTGAGGGTGTGTAGAAAAGGGAACCCTTCTTGGTAGAAATGTAAACTTGTACAGCCATTATGGAAAAGAGTACAGAGGTTCCTCAAAAATTAAAAATAGAATACCATATGATCTAGTAATCCCACTCCTGGATATAGAGCCAAAGGAACTGAAATCCCCCATCCAAAAGAGATATCTCCACTCACATGTTCATCGTAGCATTATTCAAAACCACCAAGACATGGAATCAACCTAAGTATCCACTGACAGATAAATACAGACATGCGATGTATATATCAATAATGGAATACGATTTACTCTTTAAAAAGAAGGAAAGAAAATCCTGCCATTCGCAAAAACATGATAAAACTAGAAGACATTATGCCAAGTGGAATAAGCCAGACACAGAAAGAAAACTACTGCATGATCTTACTTAGATGTGTAACCTAAAATATTCAAACTGTTAGAAACAGAGCATGGAATAGTAGTTACCAAGGGCCAGGCATGGGGGAAATGGGAATAATTTGGTCAAGGGTACAAACTTTCAGTTGTAAGATAAGTAAGTGCTGGCACTCTAATGTCTG
This sequence comes from Pan troglodytes, assembly GCF_028858775.2. Classification (NCBI taxonomy): domain Eukaryota; kingdom Metazoa; phylum Chordata; class Mammalia; order Primates; family Hominidae; genus Pan; species Pan troglodytes. The sequence continues at coordinate 63,899,806 of NC_086015.1, forward strand.
GCATGGTGACTAAGGCTAATGATAATATATCGTATACTTGAAATTTGCTGAGAGAGTAGATCTTTACTGCTCTCACCATGCACACACACAAAAGGTAACTACGTGAGGTAAAGGATATGTTAATTAGCTTGGTTGTGGTAACCACATCACAATGTATACATATGTTAAATCATCACACAGTATATCTTAAATATATATAATTTTTGTTAATCATACCTTAATCAAGCTGTAAAAAAAGAAATGAAGTGCTGATACACGCCAAAAGATGGGTAACCCTTGAAAACTTTATGTTAAATGGAAAAGACAGTGGCACACACCACCACATAATGTATGATGCCATTTATATGAAATGTCCATAACAGGCAAATACATAGAGACAGAAAGTAGATTAGTAGTTTCCAGGGTTATGGAAGGGGAGGAATGGGGAGTGACAGCTAATGGGCACAGGGTTTCTTTTGGGGGTGATGAAATTATTCTGGAATTAGATTGTAGTGACAGTTACACAACTCTGAATATACTTGAAATCATTGAATTGTACATTTTAAATGGGTGAACTGTATGGTATTTTAATTGTATCTAAATAAAGCTGTTACTATATGGAAAGTTCTTAGCTTCGTGTCTGAGACAAAGGAAGAAATAAAAATGGTCACTACTGTTATCATTCATTCACCTGCATTTTAAAAATGCAGTCGGTTTTTCTAGAGACTTTTCACCCCTGTTATTCTGAGAATTAAAATACTCAAACATATGTGTGGTGAGGTCTAGAAGAGGAGGATTATTGTAGCCTGGAGTAGTTAGAAAAGCCCTTGAGAAGTTTAAACAGAATAAAGGAGGAGGCAAAGGAGAAATCACCAAAGGCAGCAATCTGAAAGTGAAAAGGTGGGAATAATTTGGTTCCCTGTGGGAGCCATAAGGAGGCAATTCGATTAAGCAAATGGCTCATGAATGCAAGGGATAAGTTGAAGAGAAGGCAAAGTTAGATTTCCAAGGGTCTTGGAAGCATAGGCCAAGATGTTTGGACTTCCTCCAGCCTTGGAATGTCAGGAACTGAATTTAAGGAAAGCCATCCTGCCAGTTTATGTGGTACAAAAGGGACTGGCTGAAATCAGAACCCAGGAAGTATGAGTTAGTTACGGCCTGAAGAAAGATAATAAGAATGGAAATAGGAAAGAAATAGCACAAAATAGTGGCTACTTCTTTTTTTTCTCCCCCACACCACCCCCCCCCCACCCGCCCCCGGACAGCCAGTTGTTCTAAAGTGGCTATTTCTTTATGATAAAGGTGACAGAATACAGAAGAAAAAAAATCTCCCTTCCTCCTTCATCAACACCTAACAAAAGGAACAATAATAACCATAAAATCATGGTTTAAAAAAAAAGGGAAATTTACCAGTAAGCTCTAAATAAGGAATTAAGCACAAACTTGTGCCATAAAATTCAAAAGAGGAAACTAATTAAAAAAAAAAAAAAAGGAAGGCAGGAAGGAGAGAGGGAAGGTGAAAAAGCAAATAGGAGACGATTTTCATGCAATTTGAAGTTGCATCAAAATCTTCCACCTCAACTGTCAGAAACAGATTGGAGAAAGTATTTGAGTTGACAAAATTATGGGATTTCCCTTCAATTTTCCCCACAATCAGGAGACAAGTAGACTAAAGTCATGATTTTGATGTAGGATTTTTCTTCTCAGTCACTTTGCAAGCTGGGAACCCCTGGCCAGTGATGCCAGTCCCGGGCCTTGCTTGGCCATGCTGGTGTGCTCCAGCTTCTTGTGTTATAGCTTGTACCCACGTTTGGTGGTTCCCTGAGCTCTTGCACCATGCCCAAGAAGAATGAGGATACACTGGACATTGAAGGGTGAGGAGGGCAAGGAAGAATTTTATTGAGCGATGAAAACAGTTTTTAGCGAAGAGGGGATATGGATTTGGTCCCCCTACCTGAAGGTGAGAAAGTTCCCCTGTGTGGCTGGGCCTGGGGCCTTTTCCGGACTTAGAATGGGAAGTGCCTGCTGATTGGTTTGTGAGTCTGCAAAAAAGTCTAAAGCAAAGACACCACTCAAAGGTGGGCACAACAGTGTAAAAACCAATTAGGAAAGCGCAGGTATATGTAAAACAGGTGAAGGGTGGGGACCAATCAGAGGAGAGCTTACCAAACAGAAAGGGAAATTCTCAATCCAGTCTGAGGATTTAACTTGTAGCTTGGCTTTCAGGCTTTAAACTCTCTTCCACTTGAGGTGGGGTTTCACTGGGGACCCACCCCTATCTGCCTAGGCATTTGCCTGCCTCCTGTTGCTATCAATTTGGAAACCTTGGTGAAGCCCCACAAAACCCTGGGGAGTACAATCCCAGAACTTCAGCCCAGCCAAGAATAGCAATAATTATGACAGGGGCTTGGCAGGAAAAAAGAATTGATAGAACTTAGAGAATGATAGCATACAGAGGATGAACTTCAAGAATAAACTGGAGATGACCCAAGGTTTCTAGCCTGGATTTTTCAGAATGGGGGTGATACCAGTAAGACCAGGGGTCAGAATAGGGGAACATTTTATGGTAGAAGGGCATGCATTCTGTTATCAGATAAATTAAGTTTGAGCAACTCATCCCTTGAATTCGTATGTCTGTATAAACCTAACCTAGTGCCTCTCACGTAGTAAGCCTTTTATAGGTGTGTGCAGGAGGGATGAGGCATATAAAATTTAATTAAATATGAACAAATGATGGTAACAATAAACTCAGATTTTAAAAAATGGTTTTGTTTCAACCACTGTGGAGTCAATAGACTCTATGAGACTTAAAAATTTTTTAATTTTAAGCTGTCTCTTAGATATTATAAAGCCACAGTGAGTCATCTTGCACTTAAAATCCAGAAAAGCCTATAAAAGAATAGAAAACCCGAATATGTAACTTCCTCCTGTGACAGAAGAACAAAAACTTCAACATTCACAGCTTAAAGACATTTAGCACCTCAAAAAGATGTATCATAGGTAAGTTTCAAGATAATCATTTTCTATACTTGAATAGTATTATATAATCATAATCCATTGGAAATTAAGTCAATTTACAAAAAAAAAAACCCTCAGAAATGCAAATAACAGTGCTTTGTAAAACTGTATGGCCCGTTTTCTGGAAGGTACTGTGTGATTCTGGGACTGGACTTTTCATTAAAAAGATAAGAGATTCAGGCATCAGACATGTTCAATTATTGGCTCCCTAATGAAGTTCACTATCCTGTCTAAGGGATCTTTCCTTTTCAAAACACCCCTTCCTCCTTGTGTATTCTGGCATTGAGTGTCTCTGGCATTTGCTCTATGAGAATAACTGGACAGTACAATGCTCTTGAATACAGAGAGCTGGAGCTTGAATGGACACCATAGCCCCAAGGACATGAAAACTACTTTTTGATTGTGTGTGTGTTTATAAAACTTCTTGCACAAAATCAGTCTTTGTAATTTCCTAGACTTCAAGGGCATTCTTTTCAAGTTGGGGCTTCTTAATGTGGCCCTTAAAAATTGAATGCATTTTTAAGCTATCTGTGTAAATATATTAAAAATTTTCCGCATTAGGAAGTTGCCAGTTTATGGCAAAGTTTTCAGAGGAGTCTGTAACACAAAGTGGATCCAGAACCACAGCATGTAGACCCCTAAAAATTAAAAACATTGAAACCTATTTAGCAAATCTGCATGAAATGAGCCAAATTCATACTGCTTCTGCGGAGTTGGTTCCTGGAAATCTAGGCATTTAGTGGTGGAGTTACAGATGGATCTCAATGGCCTGCGTGATTTTCCCAGCCTATTGTTTTCGTATCTGATTAATTATTCTATTAAAATTTCCATCCATAAAAAATTTCCAAAGATATTAGGATCTCTCTTCACATAGTCTTTCCTTCTTTTGAAAGATGCTATTGTTGTCACTTTGAAAACTGTAAATAGCATTCAAGATGATATTTAAGTTTGTGCCAACATTTAGTGGAAATGTCTAAGTTTTGAAATAGTAGGGAGCTCACATTCCATCTGGTGTGTTTTCATTTTATCTCCTATTCTCAGTGAATTTTAAAAGTCAGCTGCAGTGTCAATACCCTTTCTGCTATGCTAATGTGACCTCCACGTGGAAATCAAAGGAAAGGAGTTCTCAGGGCAAGTGATTCCTTCTCAATTGAACTATTTAGTGTCATAGAATCACAAAGTATCAGAGCTGAAAGCAGGCTTACAGGTGACCAAGATGAATACCTCTCAGTTTGAAGGGAAACTGAGCCTCAGGCAGAGGGAACTGCCCATAGTCTCATTAGCCACAGGGACAGGAGTTGAGCCTCGATAGGAAGCCTTTCTGATGGCCCCATATCAGGTGGTCACTTCCTCCCCCACACTTTCATGGCCCTTTATCAGAGACCACCATCCCATGTTACTTAGCGGTTTCAACTTTGTAGCATAGTTACTGTCACTAATTTCTTACCCATGTGTAGCAGGCTAATATTTCAAAGTAATCACTGGTGTGCCATTTCCTTCCTGACCATCTCTTGGCTAAAGGGAAGTGCATCTATTGCTTAGCAGTAGTCTCCTTCACTCATCAGCTTAGCCTTTAATTCAAAAGGCGCTGCCCCAGTGTGAGAGAGAAATGATTCATGCAGGGATAAGGACTCAGAAGAGTTCTAACTGCCCACCCCCAGAGTTTAAAATAGAGTTTCAAGCTGGATAATGGACAGTCAAGAGAGAGAAAGCAAGAAAGAGTGCATGTGTACATGAGTGGGCACGTGCATGCATGTGTGTGCATGTGTGCACTGGGCCGGGGTGTGCTCTACCCTTGCCTTTTCCCCAACCCCCAGGCTGAATCCTGAGGTTGGGTAATATATGAGTTTTCTATTTGCTGCTATAACAAATTTCCACAAACTCAGTGGCTTAAAACAACACAAATGTATTATCTTACAGCACTGGAGGTCAGATGTCCAAAATCGGTGTAATGGGCTAAAATTCAGGTGTTGGCCAGTCTGCATTCCTTTTTGGAGGCTCTAGGGGAAATTCTGTTCTTTTGCCTTTTCCAGCTTCTAGAGGCTGCCTGAATTCCCTGGCTTATGGCTCAATTCCATCTTTAAGGCCATTGATGGCCAGTTGAATCTTTCTCATATTGCATAACTCTGACACTACTTATTTTGCCTCTCTCTTCCACTTCTGTGATTATATTGAGTCCACTTGGATAATCCAAGATCATCTCCCTATCTTAAAGTTGGCTGACTAGCCTCTAATTGAATCTTCTACTTTAATTCTCTTTTACCATCTAATCTTTTACCATTTAATAACTTTTACCATATTTACAGGTTCTGAAAGATTGGTACATAGGCACCATTTGGGAGGCTATTATTTGGTCTTCCACAGCTGACTCACTGCAAGCCATCCCTTTGAATTTGAGACTCTAAGAGTAGACTGAATGTGCATTCAGCTTTTTCCATCCAGAATTCTGGTAGTACACAGCTTTGCAAAGAGAATAATGAAGGACTATAGCAGCAACATGAATGTCTGCTGGAGGCACCTAATTTCCTGCAGGTCTTAGCAAAGTATGTAAGAACAGACAAGTTTTTTTTTGAGCCCATGAGAAGAACTCTGACAAGCTGGCAAAGGCCAAAGAGTAAGTGTCCTTCATGTGCTTGTGACAAGAGACTATGTCAGGACCATGGACACCTCCAGGGATGTAGGAGGCCAAAGGTCACCATCCTGCAAAGAATGACTGCATTCCTTTTGGGTATCAGAATGGACCAAAGATGCACACAAGGACCAGGCAAAGTGGATTACTTGGACACCAGAGGCCAAGGAAACAACAGCCAAGGACAACAGAATCCCTGCCTACCCCACACGACATGTTGCTCATTAAGGCCCCAGAATACAGAATCTGAATTGAGAGATTATAAGCCAGAATATGACTGAATGAATTACAGGCCTGAACTGACAGAAACGGCACTGAACTTGCTGAGCAAAACCTGGCCCAGGGCTGATGAGATGGTTTGCTTTCACAGCCAGAAATTCAACTGAACTTTGGGAGTCAAGAACATTTCATTTTTTAATAGTCAAACTGGTGACTGTGAAATTAATAATTGTTATACTTGGCACTCAAATGAACCTCAGACACAGCAAGAGTTGACTTGGTGATTGAGAAGAAACTGGAGACAAGACAAAACGAATGGGAATATAAGACTGTAGAGTATCCACATCAGCACAACTGGCTATTTTATTTTTATTTATTTATATTCCTTTTTATTTTTATTTTTTTGCGACAGAGTCTCGCTCTGTCACCCAGGCTGGAGTGTAGTGGCACAATCTCGGCACAGTGCAAACTCCACCTGCTGTGTTCAAACAATTCTCCTGCCTCAGCCTCCTGAGTAGCTGGGACTATAGGCATGCACCACCGACCCAGCTAATTTTTTGTATTTTTAGTAGAGATGAGGCTTCACCATGCTGGCCAGGCTGATCTGGAACTTCTGATCTCATGATCCGCCTGCCTTGGCCTCCCAAAGTGCTGGGATTACTTGCACGAGCCGAGCCACTGCGCCCGGCCCTACTTTTTATTTTTTTAGGTGGAGTCTGGCTCTGTCACCCAGGCTGGAATGCAGTGGCATGATCTCAGCTCACTGCAACCTCCTCCTCTTGGGTTCAAGTGATTCTCCTGCCTCAGCCTCCTGTGTAGCTGCGATTACAGGCACGCACCACCACACCTGGCTAATTTTTGTATTTTTAGTACAGATGGGGTTTCACCACGTTGGCCAGGCTGGTCTCGAACTCCTGACCTCAAGTGATCCGTCTGCCTGTATCCCAGGGAGTATCTTTATTTTTTTTTCTAACAAGTCAAAGAGTAGAAATACCAAAAAAGTCACCTCTCTGGGTGTTTCAGCTACTTAGCTAGCTCACACACATGTATTTCCCATGAGGTTTTGATCAACACGAAAGTCAATTTTTTTCACTAGGTTCACCAAACAACTGCCAGTAAATATTGGCTTCTGCCAATGAATAAAAAAGAACACAGGATGTCTGCTCTTAAAAAGTGACCCCTGATGTTTCCTTCACATTATCAAATTATTGCATACTCATTATATTACGTTTGGGAAATGCAAGAGAATATGAAGAAAGGAACAGGAGTGTAACATTCTATTTGAAGCTACAATCTCTCTTAATTTCAAGGTACATGTGCTTCCATTCCATTCTCCATTTATATGCCACTCTTTCCATTCAATATTATATCCCAATATATTTTTTCCCAGTGAATTTAGAAAGCTTATTTTGCCAAGGCTGAGGAGGTGCACCTGTGACATAGCCTCAGGAGGTTCTGAGGACATGTGCCCAAGGTGATCAGAGCACAGTTCAATTTCATACATTTTAGGGAGACATGAGGCATCAATCAACATATGTAAGATGAGCAATGGTTCATTCTGGAAAGATGGGACAACTCGAAGCAAAGGCGAGAAGACTCTAAGTGGGGAGGGAGCTTCCAGGGCATAGGTAGACAGGAGACACATGGTTGCATTCTTTTGAGTTTCTGGCTAGCCTCTCCAAAGGAGGCAATCAGATATGCATTTATCTCAGTGAGCAGAGGGGTGACTTTTAATAGAATGGGAGGCAGGTTGCCCCTAAGCCGCTCCCAGCTTGACTTTTCCCTTTACCTTAGTGATTTGGGGGCCCCAAGATTTCCTTTCACATTTCCCCCCTTCTCTTTGAAAAAATCTTTTGGAGGAAGCATTTTAGAAGAGAATGAGTCTCTGGTCTCAGGTTTTGTCTCATCTCTCATGGCTAGGATGGCTTATTCCTAGATGGGTAGGTCTTGAGTTATTAGGTATGTTCATTTTTAGCAGGTTGTAAGTCTCATGTTCTATAAAGAAAAAATAGGGGGAGGAAGGAAAAAACAACAACAAACAAAAGAACAAGCCTGTAAAATCCATATAGGCCATAGTACTCTGAAGTCCATACATCAGTAGGCAGGTATGAAAGTGGCTTATGTATGTAAATAGGTTGCTGTTATCTTTTTCTGAAGTTTCCGTTGTCTAGCTTCAGTTCACTTGGCTTTACGAAAGCACAGCTTAGTTTTTGGTGACTCCAAATTAGGAAAAATGGGGAAAAAAAGAAGGAAAAAAAATTGAAAACATTGTTTTGCAGACTCGTAGCCCAGAAAAATTAGAATTCATTCCAAACTGTAGAAAATAATAAAAACAGGCAAGACTAGAATCTAACAGGTGTACTACAGTTTTTGAAATATAACTTTTCTCTCTCCAGTTTCCCATTTTTACTAATGATAAATCATGGTAGGACTAATTTGCTTTATTATTCTTGGTCTGATTATTTGTGTACAGTGTTATATAATGAATATTATTCATAAAAACTCATTTGATGGCTACATAGATGAATATATAGTACTAAATATATTCCTCTATTATTTGGCATTTAAATTGTTTCCCAGGTTTAGATTTTTCAAATTAATGAGATCAGTTGTCCAAGTTTTATAGACACACACTCACACACACTCTGATGTAAACTGGAACCATAATGCAGGTAAGAGCATTTTGAACATAGAGGGGATGACACAGAAATGCCTGGTATTCTCTAGGTTGGGTGTAGACACACTTCCATATATGAAGGCGTGTGTTGACCAGCCTATTTTGGATTGTCTATCTTGGAGAGTACTGGTGGGCCTTTTAGAGGAGCAATTTATCAAGCTCATTTTCAGGGAGATTCCAGAAACAGGTACAGGGGACAGAGCTGGCCTTGGTGATTTGATTCTGGAGTTACCCACAAAGTTCCACTGTGCCTCTAGACTAAGCCTCATATTCCAGCTTTAAAATCCCATTCTTTTCTCAGCAGGCTTTGTTGGTTTGAAAAAATACCTTGGCATCTCAGGAAGGACAACAATTTGAACTACTATTGTAATAACTGAGGTACAAGTTCTTTCTCAGGGGGAGGTTTTGACAGGAGGCAGGCAGTGCCCAAGAAGTGGGGAGACTTGCAGCTGATAAAGGAAAGCCATGGACCTGAGGATTCGGAGAACCAGGCTCTGAATGCAGGGGGCTGGGGAAGTGCCAGGTTCAGCTCAACAGTCATTTCTTGACAACCTACTCTATTATGAAGTGGTATTTGTTGGGTGCTGGGAGGCAGAGACGATGAAGATGAGTAAGATGCCTCTGGTAGTTCATAAAGGCAGCAGAGAGAAAAGAACCCAGACTCTGGAGCCAGACAGCCTAAGTATGAATCTCAGGTCTGTTTCTTACTCTCTCTGTGTCCTCAGAAAAGTTTTCAAGTCTGCCTATGCCTCCGTTTCTATACATGATGGAGATAAATGTACCTTAATGCCCAAATGAGCACTTCATTGTATCTACTAACTCATCAGTATGCTAATGTCATTATCATATCACAGTCTCCCTCCACATTTGAGGTATCTCCAACTAATGAAAATTTTGTTTCCAGCCTCTTTCAAGGAATCTAATTCAGCCTTATCCCAGATCACCAATAGATGAAACTAGCCCAATGCCCCAGGGAAAGAAGGTAAATGGTAGACACCGCATGTGGATGGAAAATAATTTAGGAAAACAAGTGCAGTTGTTTATTCCAGGTCACTAAAAGGAAATTCAGCCTCAGTCTTCAATATCAACTGATAGGGTCAAGATTACCAGAGAAGCCAGCTGAAATTTCATATATACATTTGACCTAAGTGTGCAATGTCCTTTCAATAACTCTGAAGAGCTTACTAAGAGAAACAATTTTTTAGAGTCGCTAAAAGGAAATTCAGCCTCAGTCTTCATATCAACTGATAGGGCCAAGATTAACAGAGAAGCCAGTGAAATTTCATATATAGATTTGACCTAACTGTGCAATATTCTTTCAATAACTCTGAAGAGCTTACTAGAAGAAACAATTTTTTAGAGGGAAAATATATGTTGGAGCAAGGTTACATTTCAGTGCAAAGGGAATATTCTATGAGTTCCTTAGTTACCACTAATGTAAGAAGAATTTCCAGCAGGTACTGGTGCAACTGGCCTACAAGATATTTATGGTCCATTAAGAGTTGTAAGCAAGACTGTTTCTTTTTCAGAAAAAAAGCAATTTTCTCTTAAATATTTTAGTGTGTTATGACATGAATACACTATAGGGCAAGCAAAAGTATTTAAGAGGTTCAGCACACAAAACCAGCTCCAAAAGGATGACCTTGGGAATTTTAGAAGCTTGGCTAGAGCATGTTGATGACTTCCTTGTGTTTAACAAAAACTATAAAAAGGAGTTAAAATGAAGTACCTAGATGGGGACTAGTGGGCCATATCCTAAAAGCAGAGAAAATTCCTGACTTTGTAAAATGTCATTTCTTTCACTGTAAGTCTAAATTACTGGTAGTGTGTCTAGGACTTATAAATTTATTGGAAATCCAGTGTGTGTGTTGTGTGTCGTGTGTGGGTGTGTGTGTAAATGTCTCTAAGGTTGAACAGGGATATGAAAACCATTTGGGATTTAGTACTGGAAGTCCCAGTGTCTAAGAAAATCGCTTTTCTCCCTATACATGGGTTTTCCATAAAATTGAAGGATAATATTTTCCTTAGGCTAAAGCAAAGGGTGATAGAAACAGGGACGGCTTTGTAGTCAAACAGACTTTGATATAAACAAGCTTTGCCATGAGCTGGTTATGAGGTTTTGACATAGATATTTACTCTCTGCAAATTTAGTTTCAATTCAATGGTATGAATGATATCTACCCTGCCAGGTTAATGAAAATAAAGTAATGTATGCTTGGCACCTAGCAGACAGTCCAGCCCAATGTGTATTCTCATTGACAGTAATAATTTGATTATTATTCTCAAATATTATATTTACTTAAAATAGATTTATTACTAGTCTCAGTGTATTCTCATTGACAATAATAATTGTATTATATAATTATTTTTCATTAGTGCTCTCCCTAGGAGCAAAGACTGCTAACTATACTTGTTTATGACCACTAACCTTACACTAGAAGCCCAGTATGATTGGATATTTTCCCCCCATTTTAAATATGGGAAACATAAGACACTGAGATTTAAATAGCAAGTTCAACATTAAACAGTTTGCAATAAATCACTATGTTGACTCAAGGTGGAGAGAATTTAGAGCTATACAGGTATACCAGCTATTTCTTGATTTCCTTGATTAGAAAGAAAATCTGGCATCATTCAAATTCCTATTCTAAATCTGGGGAAGGTCATAACAGTCTCCACAAACAGCTGCTTGCCAGTAAGCTGAAGCAGTTTGAAAGCAGTCTAGAGCAACACCATCCAGAAGAAATCTAATGCATGATACATAGGTTATTAAAAGTGTTTGGTAGCAACACCAAAACAAGTACAAAGAAACAGGTGAAATTAATTTTAGTGTTATAATTTTTAACTCAACATTACCAAAATATTATTTCAACATGTAACTATGATAAAACATTATTAATGAGATTTTCCTTTTTTTTTTTTTTTTTGGTAGAAGTCTTTGAAATCCAAACTGGTTTTACATTTACAACACATCTCAATTCAGACTGGTCACATGCGGCTAGTTGCTACCAAATTGAACATTAATGGTAGACATCACCCCGCAGCGACAAAAATATAACCACATTTGAACACTCAAGCCGGGATTCTAAACATCAGACTATGTTTCCAGGACTCTATGTCTCCAAAAGCAGGCAACTTGGAGGCCTTAGGATTCCTTCCTGCTGGCACGTGGCACATGAATGAACCTTGCTCCAAGCTAAGAGGTTACGGGATTTATTTATACAGGTTCTTTGAATTACGTGTATCATTCTTTTGTCTAAAGAATGACAGGTGATAATTTAAAAATAAAAACATTTACAAACGCTTTGGGACTTTAAAATTGTATTAATTTTTATCTTCTGTTTACCCCTAATTCTTGCTTATTTTGATTTTCTTCATTAAAAGAGAGATAAAGTTAAATGTTTGGGGGCTTTTCACTTTGGGGCCATTATAATTTACATTGAGGGAATCGTGTCAATGTTTAATTCATATCTGTTTTATCTTTACCTAGTTTATCCATTTCTGATCATAATTTATTTTTCCAGCAGTCTTTTTTTTTCTATCCTTAATCCCTATACTCTCATTTCTCTAAGTAAAATAGATTTGGAAAAACTACTGAGGTCTTGGTAGTTTGCTTTAGTAGGTTAACTCCAAACTTATCAAAACTTTTTGGACAATTTTAAGTGACTGTTTATTAATAGCTATGTCAAGAACCTTGAATGTAAACCTAAGATTTTTTTAAACACCAAAACAGCCCATTCTTCAAGCACTGTAGTTAAACTTAGGTTTCATTGCAGCAGCCACTGTGAGACTGAGAGCAGAACTGTGAGAAGCAGGTAGGAAGACAGATGGACTCCAGCAACAAGGACACCTCGGAGCAGGCATTTTCCTCCTTCACTGGCAAGCACCTTAGAGCTTTCTGATGGAATGTATCTGTTTGGAGCGAGAATTCACTGTGGAGGGTAGATAGGACTCTGCACAAGAAAGCCTGATTCGTGAAATAATGAGAGAGGACCACATGGAGTGGTTTGATAGAGTAGATTTACTATGGATGCTATGGATAGAGTGACACGTGATTAAATTTTTCTTATTTCTCACTAACATGCGATTGAACATATTCAAACAACATAGGAGAGCAATTTTGGAAAACTAATATAGGGTGGCTGACCTCAAAGCAAACTCTAGGAAAAAGCCATGGCATCCTTTGCCTTGAAGCTCAACCTGTAGATACCTGCATCCTCCTCATCAACCACTCTTCAGCCTTCTTTCATTACTTTTCCTCTTTAGTGTCCAATGACTTCATGATCTTCCTTGGAGGCTCCAGCTCACCATCACTACCATTATAGCCCTCCATGCTTCTCAACATTCCTCATTTGCTCAGCTCTAGCCTGGGCTGGGCACAGGGGCTTATGCCTATAATCCCAGTACTTTGGGAGGCCAAGCCAGGAGGATTGCTTGAGGCTAGGAGTTTGAGACCAGCCTGGAAAACATTGCGAGACCTGTCTCTACAAAAAACATTAGCCAGGTGTGGTGGTATGTGTCTGTAGTCCTAGCCACTCAGGAGGCTGAGGCAGGAGGATCACTTGAGACCAGGGGTTTGAGGCTGTAGTGAGCTATGATTGGGCCACTGCTCGCCAGCCTGGGCAACAAAGTGAGATGAGACCCTGTCTCTTAGGGGAAAAAAAAAAAAAAAAAGAGTTAATAAAATGACTAACCTGAATCATATATTGTGACAGTTAATCTTGAGTGTCAACTTGATTGGACTGAAGGATGCAAAGTATTGTTACTGGGTGTGTCTATGAGGGTATTGCCAAAGGAGATTAACATTTGAGTCAGTGGACTGGGAGAGGCAGACCCACCCTCAATCTGGGTGGGCACCATCTAATCAGCTGTCAGCATGGCTAGAATAAAGCAGGCAGAAAGTGGAAAGAGCTGACTTGCTGAGTTTTCCGGCCTTCATCTTTCTCCTGTGCTGGATTCTTCCTGCCCTCGAACATCGGACTCCAAGTTTTTCAGCTTATGGTCTCTTGGACTTATACCAGCGGTTTGCCAGGGGCTCTCGGGCCTTCAGCAACAGACTGAAGGCTGCACCGTCAGCTTCCCTACTTTTGAGATTTTGGGACTCGGACTGGCTTCCTTGCTCCTCAGCTTGCAGATGGCCTATTGTGGGGCTTCACCTTGTGATCGTGTAAGTCAATACTCCTTAATAAACTCTCCTTCATATATACATCTATCCTACTAGTTCTGTCCTGCTAGAGAACACTACTACATATATTATCTGAATATTTGTTTCTGTGAGAAAAATGGGCACAAATAACTTTTAACCAGATAAATGCTTTTCTGCTAATTTTGTTTCTCTTTTTTGAGGAACAGAGAGATTTAGCTCAGTAATAATCTGACATAGGATAGGGTAAACTAGATGCTTACCCAGCTTTCTCATTACTAAAATAGGTAGTCAAAGAGCATTCATAGATACAGAGGGAGCATGTGAGGTCATAGGTCATTAAATTAGCATTACTATATGCTTATTTGTTAGTTTTATCACATCTGGTTCTTTGAATAAAAAGTCTCCATTAATTTAGAAGAACATATCAAGTTGTTATCTTATTCTGAGTGAGAGACACCAAAGTTTTCATTCCAAAATTCTCAAACACCCAGAAACTTACCACTCAGTGGGAGGACATCAGTAAACCCAGAAGACAAAAAGCTAATTAACTGTCTCACTGAAACATTCCTTCCTTTTTGAAAAGTCAACTAGGGACCCATGGACTCTGAGCCCATTGTCAAATGGTGTGTGAAAGAGATCCAAGTTCAACAATAAATATCATCAGCAATATAATGGTTCTCTCCAGCCCTCAGGGCCAAATGGCCTGCATTTTAGCAAATTGATTTTGCTCATGAATTGTGTTAAGCCAAGCAATTGTTTCCCATGATATGCTTGAACCCACAGTTGCTTTGTCTATGAAATTCATGGTTGAATTTGTCCAATTGCTGATTGCTATTCCCATTTGCTTTAGTAATAGTCACTTCCTTCATCAGTAATGGGTTTTATATACAGTGCACAGTCACAACCATTCAATGTCACCCATAAGCATTTGATGAATTGTCCAATACAGTTATGAGAGTTGCTTATTTGGGATACAGCTAGGGTAAGTCTTACTGAGTTAATGAAATGATATGACATTAGGCCATGGGTGTTTCCTCCCCCACATTGGCTATACACACTCTTTTATCTAAGGACCCATTTGGGTCATTACCATAATCTTCATCAACTTGTCAAGATAATGAAGGGCCCATTGAGTTCAGGGAAGGCTTGGCATAATTCATGAAAATTTAAAGAACATAGATGTAGAAAGAGTTTGGGAGCTACAGATAAATAAGATCTGCATAGGCAACCACAAAGGAAGAGCTTCAGCAGACAATCTGCTTTGGAAGGGGGAGAGTTTGAGCTCAGTTTTGAGACAGAAGAGAGGCTCATACTCTGAAATGTCTAAGACATACTGCTGGAGGAACAGAAGGTGAAAACAAACTTAAAGATGATAATCAAGATTGGAAAGAAAGGAAGAGTAGCTCTCGAGCCTGCTTTCAGCAAATCCTACATCTGTATTTGTTATAGCCACACAAATCTAGGTTTGGTTGGAGGGGGCAAGTTAGTTATCAACTTCGACATGTGCCTATCAGACTTGCTTAGCAATCAGACAAGGTTTATAATTGCTTCCGCTAACCTTTCCAGAGTACCACAATTAGTAGCCTTCTGCACACTGATTTCTGACCAAAGGATTCTGTTCCATCAATGCCCCATTAAATTCACCTCAGATGGCTGATGGCACCATGTTGAAGTCTCACCCAGTGTGGCTATGAGTTAGTGAACTGACCGTCTGAAAAGCAATATACAGTCTCCTTTTAAATTATGTTAGAACTAGCAGAGAATTTCAGGTTCTTCTAGTTCAACACCTTGTTTTTTTTTAAATGTGTTCATTCATTTTCAAATATTCACTGAAGGTCCACCCTAGGCCAGATTAGATCCCTGCTCCAAAGACTCTAACACATAATTGGGGGATGCAGGTATTGAATAATAAAGTAATAAATTATGTCAAGTGTGGGAGGTGTTAAGAAGGAAATAGGTATGGTGATATGATAGAGTTACTCTGGAGGGGACAGAGGATTAACTATTATAGATGAAATCAGAGAACAGTGAAAAGTACCCTTTGAGGAGGTTCTGCACATGTATCCCAGAACTTGAAGTCAAAAAACAAAAAAAACTCACCTGGGGCCAGAGCAGTGTAAATGAATAGGCAGGGAGGTTAAACAGATGTTTTAGTTAAACAGCATGCCCAGTATACCAGACAGAAGATCCTGGGGAATAGTAATCTTTGAGCAGCAGAGAGAAGAGGAGCAGCCCATGAAATAGGCAAGGATCTTAAACTCCAATGCCTTCAGGAGCTATGCATGCACCATCAGCCAGTGAAGCAAGCCTAGGTAGAAGGCAGTCATGGCAACTGTATAGGCCTAGAGAACGAGCAATATGCCTAACAGCATTCAAACTCATTAAAAAATACTTTACAGTCACAATAAAGCAAATCACCAAAAATACTTTGCAGGCAAAAATAAAACACATGTGAAGAGGCAAGCAAAGCCCAAGGACCATCAATATGCAATGCTGAGCTGCAGGAAAAGCAGGAAGTAGGCTGGGAATGAGAAAAAAATAAATACAGTGTGGTTTCCTCTAAGTTAAAAAGAAAAGGTTTTACCTTTTATTTCCATGAACTTAACAATGAAAACAATATGTTTCACTAGGCAGTCACCCAAACATTGCAATACTAATAACAAAAAAACCCCCACTATTTGTTACAGAACTTGTAAAACCTGAAAATGGCGGTAATGATCAAATGGGTCAAATGTGTAAAGAGAGGCACCACAAATCCAAGTGGCCCATGCACTGACCAAATGTAGATATCCTCTTGAAGAATTCTGGCCATGTGCTCTGTGCTTGAGTGAATCCAGGGATGGGAAGCTCACCCCCTTGGAAGGCACTCTTTAAGTGTTCATTTTTTTTCACTTTGACCCATTATTATGGAGAGCTAATGATATCTGCCACTTTGTAGTCCGATACTCACAGATCTGCCCTCTGGAGCCACATAGAATGTATTTAATATCTTTCCACCTGCCAGCCCTTCAGATATTTGGAAACAGTGACTCTGTTACTGTCTTCCCTCTACAAGTCTTCCTTTTTCCAGGCAAAACATTCCCACCATCAATTACTCCCCAAATCTGTTTTCAGACCCAACCACCCTTCTTATGAACCTTCTTATTTGTCACTAACCATCTTAAAACAGTGCCTAGAAAGAACACAATGTTCCTAGCCAATTTATACTCTGGGGCTTCTTTAGGCATAATTTTCTATGTCTGCAGCAGTAGAAATACAATTACATTTTATGGAGCTCAGCCTCCTGCTGTTCCTGTTTCCTACCTCCCACCCTCCAAGGCAGTCTGTTTGTTGAATGTCCTGAACAGATGCATAATCTAGAGCAAGTGCTCCCATCAATATAAAGAATGCCATCCCTCATCACTCCATCGCTTCTGATTAAGATCACTTGGTCTAATGTACATTAAGTTCTATTCCAATAATGCCTGTGCGGTACTGCATGCTTTTCATGCCTCTTTCTGGACACTGGGTTATTAGATACTCAGCCTGGAGAAACATTTCCATACAAAGAGGAAGATAAAACTGAGAATGAATGGTTAAAGGCAAAGAGAAAATTGGGAATCTCACCCTTGGAAAGAATGGTAGATGGGAACATCCAATGACCTGGCTTTGAATCTGGTTCTCTATTTACTAACCATTGCTACTTAAAGAAAAATAGTAATAATAACAGTAAGAACAGAAACTACTATCTATTAACAAATTCTTGGTAAGTACCAAGCCCTGAAATAAGCCTTTCAGGCTACAATATCATATGGTTAGTAGATGCCACTGGGATTTGAACTTACTTCTGCCTGTTTCTAGACTTCAATCTCTACATAGTCTTGTACCACAATCTCCCTTAGTGGATACTGTCTGCACTACATATGACTTATACCACTGATTTTTAAAAAAAGAAAAACTCTCACAGTAATTATTTCTCCTGAGATGATCCTCCAAAATGTGGGAAGTAGAAACATGTGTTTTCTTTTCTGTGGGGCCATCAGAGCATGCAGACAAGGGCAAAAGAATAAGAGAGGAGAGAGAGGCCATACACCAACGACAGCGCTGTACATTGTGTCTCGAACTGGGCTGAAATGTAACCATGCAGCTTCATTTTAAGCACATTTGGAACATCGACAAGATTTCAAGGTGACTGTTCAGCCTAAGAAAACAGTGTTTTCAAGCACTTTTATGCTACTTTAGCAGTATTTACTAGTATATAATTCATGTGCTAATTTATTCATTAAAACAGTCGTATTTGGCAACATTAACCTTAGTTTACATTAGTGAGATTGGTATTTGTATTTTAATTACATCTCTTTATAATTACTCTATAATTCTGATTTTCTTCCAATGTGAACTAAGCCCTTATCAATCCCCAAACTGCATTCCACATCCAACAAAAAATGAGTTCAAATTATAGTTTTATAGAAAATGGCTTTGTAAAACCCAGAGAGCCTATTCCCAAAGGTAGTCATGCATCAGAGTCTCCTGGGGATTTCCTTATACAATGACTGATTCCTGAGTGCTGTGCAATCTACTTGATCAGAATCTCCAGTGACGGGACCTCCTGGGAATTGAGACCTGCAGCAACTGGTCCACAAATCAGCACTTAGGGACTGGTGACTAGACTATTTCCACTCTACACACATCCAATACAGCTCTTGGAAAACATACAAAGCACAAGATAGTAAGGGTTATCCTAAAGGCAGAATAACCAGCCACCTCACGGAATCGAATGTGTCCCAGAAACATTAATTATACGTTTCATTATTAACTGCTGACCTATTGTTCTTTATTTTCAGGGTTTGAGTTGCCGTTTTAATTTCATCACTGCAAAGAAGCCCTATAGACACACACTCACAAAAAGATGCATAGATTTTAACTGGTCCCTGGAAACGAGGTAGAGATAATCATGTGGTTTATTTGATAGAGCCACATGACAAACAATCGAGATAAACAATGTGTTTTAAAAAGCATTCTCAAAGAGTTAGAACAGGAATGTCAAATAGATGGCAAATATGATACCTCCCTCCTATCCGATGCCCTTGGCAGGCATTGCTAATCAATCACAGCATTTTTCCTTGCATCCACAAACAGCCTCAAAGTCCATTTAACCAATCACTCCAGGGCACTAGTGCTATCTAATCTGCTCTACCATGTGGGGGACATACTTTCTCCTCTTTGGCTACAATAAACAGGTAAATTGAAATCACCTTATATTTTATAACAGCCTGATCCATGACAGGCTGTATGCTCCACAAGATGGAAATGGGCATCTGAAGGTTCTCATGTAGACAGGGCTTTAGGCGCAGATCACCTGGCTCTTGCTGGTTCATGTTTGTAGTGGTTTCACACTTGTATCTTTGAATGGGAGTACTTAGAAATAAATTAACTGCTTTAATATTTATGATATGTGAGTTACACTTACTCAAACCAACCTAGTTTTTGCTCATGATAATTTAAAGTTTCACTTTGAATAAATGCTGTTGGGAAAGATAAGCTGAGTTCCAAAGTGTTTTAAAAATTAAGTGTAGTATTTGACTAAAAGAATCATATATCAATCTGCTTGATTTCCAGTGGTAGCACTGTAGGTTTTCTTCTATGGAGATTCTGGGCCATATCTCCATGCAAATATTTACTGTCCTGGTAAATGACAGGATAGAAATCACAAGGACACTTGGTTTCTGCTGGTTTTCATTTGAAAAAGAAAATCATTATAATTAATTAGTCATGGGTTCCCACGATGGCCATTCTTGACTCCTTGGCCTCTACTGCCACTTTCCAAGTCTGGCTAAATAGAATTCCATTTCAGACCATATCTAGGGTAATACTTGATCCATTAGGTTGATGTCATCCCACCAACAGTCCCCGTGATCAAACAATAAGATCAGAGAGAACAGACCCACCTCCTCATAGATGCTGTCATTCCTGTGAAAGTCTCCAGCCTTCCTGGGAAGAACATGGACGTGAACGTGCTGAAAATGTACAAGAAAGAAAAAAAATGTGATTATCTCCCCATGTATTTTTAGACTTGACAGTGATGCTCTCATGAAGCCCAATTACTCCACGATGGTTCCTGCTGGGTTATTTTTCAGAGGAAGCTGATATCCACATTTGGTAACTATACCTGAAATCTGCCGAGAACAGAGTGCACTAAGCAAGAGAGAACAACGTGGGGTATATATAAGAGTTGGAGCGAAATGCTAGAGTGTTTCAGAGTCTCTATGGAATTATTCATGGTTGTCAGTCTTGGTTGTAGTTAGCCAGTGCTTTGAAATGACAGTGCATCTTCAAAGGTGACCATCATGACTCTGAAACTGACAAGAAATAAGAATTGGCTAACAGAGAACTGCATAAGTAAAGAGCGAATGAATGAGAGTAGCAAGTAGTATGGGCAGAATTACAGACTTGGGGCTTCGAAAAATAATCATATAATAGTAATACAAACAGTTCTCATTTAGTAAGCATTTATTTCCTATGATAAGGAAAGCTCTGTGTTTGGCATTCTGTCATTTAGTACTCTTAAAAATCCTATGAGGTGGCCGGGCACGGTGGCTCATGCCTGTAATCCCAGCACTTTGGGAGGCCGAGGTGGGCGGATCACGAGGTCAGGAGATCGAGATCATCCTGGCCAACACGGTGAAACTCCGTCTCTACTAAAACTACAAAAACAAAAAATTAGGAGGCTGAGGTGGGAGAATGGCCTGAAACCAGGAGGCGGAGCTTGCAGTGAGCTGAGATCGCGCCACTGCACTCCAGCCTGGGCGACAGAGCGAGACTCCTCAAAAAAAAAAAAAAAAAAAAAAAAAAAAAAAAAAAAAAAAAAAAAAAAAAAAATCCCGTGAGGCAAGGTCTACCATGATTTGCATTTTACAGAAGAAGATATCAATGTTTGGTGAGGCCAGGGCGCCACAGGAAGTAAAAGTCAGCACCGGAAATGAGGTTGCCTGGTTTTTGCTCCCACGTGTTTCATTAGCACATGCACTGATTCTGCGAACTTAATCTTTTAAATAGCCCATTTCTCTAGTCTACTAAAGCACCCAGGTAATATACATAGCAATGCTATTATGCAATGATGGTGAATCAGGGCTCAGAGCATATCTAATTCAATATATTCTTCAAAGCTAAACTGCCATTTGAAAGTTTTACTTTCCAAATAGCCTCTATTGTACCTCGGCTGAAGTTAAACCTCATTTCTGCCCTTGAGCTATGTTCCACTTTTATTACAAACCGTGGGGAGGAATGTGAAAATGAAGAGCTTAAATAGAGAGAGGCAGACAGAGGGTCAAACCTCATCCCCGATCACCCACCCCTTCCTGATTACTGCGATCGGGTTCCGAGGCTCCAAAAGGCCTCAAGAGAACGTAAGATTAAGTGTCCCTGTGGCTTCGCTGTACAAGGAGGGGGAAAATGACACGCTATTAAAGCCGAGGCAGGGTGCAACGTGGTCCAAGGTGAATGAAGCAGAGAGGAGCTTCAAAGCAGCCCCTGAGCACAGTTCCCAAAGAGTGACACGCTTTTGCCAGAATATTCGCCAGTCAATGATAAAGCCAGTCACGGATCTCTCAGGAACTGGGCCAAGTGTGTATTTCAGTCACAAAGATTACGTGAGCATGGAGAGAGAAAGTGAAAGAACAAACAAGGAAAAAATAAATCACAAACTACCCATGAAACCAAATTCTTAGGAGGAAGCCAGGCAGGTGGGCCTGGGCTGAAATCTATTGAAATCTCTAGATGGGCTGACTTAAAAGCAAAACCAGGAAAATAAGGTAGTACAAGGATACAGACAACCCTTAGAAGGAGCCTTCACTCACTCTTTAATTCCAGAATCTCCTGCTATCCTTTCTTCTTCTCCTCTTTTTCTCCTTTCTTCTTTCTGTCCCCCTCCTCTTTTCTTCCCCTCTTCCTCCCTCCCATCCATCTTTCATCATCTCCCTTATACATTCTAGGAAGTTCCAGACCAGTGTCTTCCAGTCAAACTTCCTAACACAAATCTTGGACCTACCACAAACTAACTGTGGGACCTTGTCTCACAGTCTATGTGTCAGTATCTTATCTATATGGGGATTATAATGGTTGCTACCTCACAGGGTTGTTAAGAGGATTAAGTCTGCTAACCATGTGCTGAGCATTCAGCTTTGCATGTAGTTAGTACTCATTACCTAGAACTGTACAAGAATTAGTTTTATTATTTAAAAAAACAAATTTAAACCTGAAGACCAAGTAGACATCACATTCAGGGATTGATTTCTGCACCAGCAAAAAAATAAAATAAAATAAAATAAAGATATTAAGAAGCTCCTTGAATGAGGGCATTGTTCAAGCATCTCTTTTGTGAAAGCTGGTTTCTGTGGCTTTGACTAGCCATTCTCAATCTTCCACCTGTACTTGGGGCTTATTAAAATGCAGACAGCAGGGCCCTAAAAGTCTGCATTTCTAACAAGCTCCCAGCTGATGCTGGTCTAATGCCACACTTTGAGAACCACTGGCTTACAATATCCACCTGGTTTCTTACCTTGCTTCTGCCAGTGTGGGCACTGAGGTCACTTGCTGTTTTGCCTGCCCTACTGCATTATGTGTAGACTCTTTGTCTCTTTTCTTGTTTTTTCCTCTTTTTTTTCCTTCTTTCCTTCTATCTTTTCTCTTTTTTCTTTTCCTTCTTCTTTCCCTCCTTCCTTTTTATTTTTTTCCCTTCCTTTCCTTCTTTTCTCTCTCCCCACAGAATCTCACTCTGTCACCCAGGTTGGAGTACAGTGATACAATCAGAGCTCACTGCAACCTTCAACTCCCAGGCTCAAGAGAGCCTCCTGCCTCAGCCTCCCAAATGGCTGGGACTACAGGTGCATGCTACCACATCAAGCTAACTTTTTTTCATATGTTTAGCAATGGAGTTCTCACTATGTTGCCCAGTCTGGTCTCAAACTCCTGGCCTCAAGCAATCCCCTCTCCTCAGCCTCCCAAGTAGCTGAGATTACAGCTGTGAGCTACTATGTCCAGTATGTGGAGACATCTTTCTGAATGCTTCTCTGGCTTTCTGCACTCTGACCACTCTCCTTGCGTGGTCCTCAGGAATATGCCTGTTAGTATCCACTACTAACATATGGTGGGTTGCGAACCTGCACTTGGGAACCTCCAGGGTCCAGGTCTATCCCCCGCCTACTTTTCTTTACCCTCGTCTTCTGGGTTTAGTTCAGGGCTATCTCTATAGGCTGTGTTACCACTAAGTTCTAGAAAAGCCACTCTTGATCACTGGTAACCACTTGAAATTCGCCGTGACACACTGAAACCGTAAACAGCTCACTGTACAGGTGGTTTTTTCCCGAGGGCATAGATCTCAACCCACCCTGATATCGTGACATAAATTCTTAAGTGACAGGCTGATCACACGATGCTGACAACCCACTCAGCTTCTCAGAACAGGGAAATCATGACAAAGCCAGCTCAAAGCCTCATTGCTGTGAAAATATACCATCACTATGGACTTCTAATAGAACGACATTCTGATAAAAACGCTATGAATAGCAGAGATGAGGATAATTTGATATAATCTGTTCTTACTGCCTTCATATTAAGCTGTGGTGATCACAACTTACTTTTCTAAGTGCCAACAAAACATCTATTTAATAAAAGCCTTCCACAAATTTGCTAGGGGTTGCAGTTTAGCTGCTTGAGCTAGAAGAGTATCTTTTTAAAGTCCCATGACACATTCCACACCAAAAATGTTTTCATGGTCAAATAACATTTCACAATGCTCATTAGCACATTAAAGTATGAGAATTTCCACACAGAAGATGCTTGTTTAACTTCATCTAATCCAGCATTCTAGAAACTTATTTGATTGTGGAGTCCTGATTTTCATTCATGTAACACTTCTGTACACTTTTCTAAAGTATACATTAATTCACTCAAAAATATCTATTTCTAGGTGCTATTCTAGGAACCAGGGATACGTTAATGGACAAGACAAAGCCTCTGTCCCCATAGAGCTTATATTCCAATGGGTGATGCAGAAGATAAGTAAGGAAATGACTATACATTCTAATTTTGGATAGAAATAAGTGTCCTGAAGAAAAACATAATGGTATAAGGTAAATACTGAGCACTGGGCCACTCTAACGTTTGAAGTTTGGGAAGAGAAGTAGGACTCAATTTAAGGCTGTAGTAAGGAAAGGAGCAAAATCAAGAGGGGGTAAGTTCCAACAGCCCAGAGAACAAATTTCAAAGAGTGTATCACTAACGGTGTGAAATGTTTTTGAAAGCTTGAATTGTTTCAGTAAGGCTAGGAGAACAAAATTTAAAACCCCATGAAAAGATGCTCCACATTATTAGTCATTAGGGAAATGCAAATCAAAACCACACTGAGCTACTTCATACCCACTAGAAAGGCAATAATCAGAAGACACACAATAACAAGCATTGGCCAGAGTGTGGAGAGCTGGAACCCTCCTACACTACTGGGGATGTAAAATCACACAGTTACTTTGGAAAACAGTTTGGCAGTTCCTCAAAAAGTTGAACATGGAGTAACCATGTGACTCAGAATTCTGATCCTAATACATACCCAAGAGAACTGAAGACATATGTCCACACAAAAACTTGTACGTAAATTATTCACAATCACCAAAAAGTATAAACAACCCAAATGACTATCAACTAATCAATGGTAAACAAAGTGCAGTATATGAAGACAATAGGATATGATTTGGCCATAAAAAGGAGTAATGTGCACTGAGTGAAAGCATCATGCTCAGGGAAATAAGCCAGACAAAAACGGCCACATATTGTACCATGCCATTTATATGAAAAAGCCAAACGAGGCTGAGTCATAGAGAAAGAAAGATGTGTGGTTGTGAAGAGGGATGCAGGGTAACTGCTAATGGGCACAGGGTTTCTTTTGGGCTAATGGATACGTCCTGGAATTATATAGCAGTGATGGTTGCACAACTTTGTGACAATACTAAAAGAATGAACTGTATATTTTAATAGGGTTTCTTTTATATTATGTGAATTATATCTCAATAAAGCTATTACTTAAAAAAAAAAAAAACTGAAGGCCGGGTGCTATGGTTCACGCCTGTAATCCCAGCACTTTGGGAGGCCGAGGCGGGCGGATCACGAGGTCAGGAGTTCGAGACCAGTCTGACCAACATGGTGAAACTCCGTCTCTACTAAAAATACACAAAAAGTTAGCCAGGCGTGGTGGCACATGCCTGTAATCCCAGGTACTCGGGAGGCTGATGTAGGAGAATCACTTGAACCCGGGAGGCGGAGGTTGCCGTGAGCCGAGATCGTGCCACTGCACTCCAGCCTGGGCGACAGAGCAAGACTCTGTCTCAAAACAACAACAAAAACAAAAACCCAAAACTTAACTGCAGTGGGTTTCAGAGCAAGCAGGAGGTGAAATAGAGACAGCATGCAGTGCCATCATTTTTAGAGGCTCTGCCTCTTCTGCGCTGTCTCTGCTCCTTCCTCCATCTCTTTGAACACATCTCTTCTGCCCATACTCACCTGAGGATTGCCAGTGTGGTTGTACCGATATCCTTTTTCCTTCTCAGAATATATTGTAATTCAATTCTAAGGGATAGAAACACGGCTCATGGCGGGGGAAAGAGCAAGGAAGGCTGAAGAGCTACCCTGCTCCACAGCTGGTGTCCTGCAACCTCCACCAGTTGGCCCTGTGTGAATCCTTCTCCCTCACATGTGCCAATGAGCAACTGCAGAAGGCAGGTCTGATTCTAAAGAATAACAGACGATACTGTGGTAAAAAGATAATGGCCACCTTCAAAGTTATCCATGACCTAATCCCTGACCTGTGATTATGTTAAGCTACAAAAGATAAATTATGGCTGCAAATGAATTAAGGTTATTAAGCAGCTGACCTTAAGACTGGGAGAGGTATCATAGATTTTCCAGGTTGCCCCAATGTCATCAGGAGTCCTTAAAACTGGAAGAGGGTGAACATCATCAAAATTGTAAACTTTCTACTTCAAAGGCCACAAGCAAGAATGTGAAAAGCCAAGCCAGAGACTGGCAGAAAGGATTTACAAATCACCTATCTGATAAGGGAAGTATATCTAAAATACATAAAGAAATACTTACAACTAAGTAATAAAAAGACAAAAATCCTAAGTAAAATGGGCAAAGGATATGAATAGACATTTCTCCAAAGAGGATGGATAAATGAATACATGAAAAGATGCTCAACATCCTTAGCCCAAAACCACAATGACAATACCACTTAACACATACTAGGGCAACTGTAATAAAAAGGACAGATAGGCCGGGTGCAGCGGCTCACGCCTGTAATCCCAGCACTTTGGGAGGCCAAGGCGGGTGGATCACAAGGTCAGGAGTTCGAGACCAGCCTGGCCAATATAGTGAAACACTGTCTCTACTAAAAATACAAAAATTAGCCAGGCATGGTGGCACACACCTGTAATCCCAGCTACTCAGGAGGCTGAGGTAGGAGAATCTCTTAAACCTGGGAGGTGGAAGTTGCAGTGAGCCGAGATTGCGCCACTGCACTCCAGCCTGGGCGACAGAGTGAGACTTCATCTCAAAAAAAAAAAAAAAAAGACAGATAATAACAAATGCTGGCAAGGAAGTGGAGAAATTGGAACCCTTGTACAAGCTGGTGCAGATGTAAAATGGTACGGCTGCTTTAGAAAAGTTTCTGCAGTTCCCCAAAAGGTTAACAATAATGTTACCATATGACCCATGCACTGCCTCCAGCAATTTGTTATAGCAACAAGTAGAGAATGCATACAGACGCCTTGATATTTTTAATGCATAGTTTATACATTTTTCTTATCTCTACAACACCTCTGTGAAGTATTATTCTACCACTTTTATAGGTAAGGAAGAGACAAAATTTTCCCTCAGCAAGACTCAGAAATCTTCACGTATTGTTTTTTTGTTTGTTTGTTTGTTTGTTTGTTTTTGAGACAGGGTCTCACTCTGTCACCCAGGCTGGAGTGCAGTGGCACGATCTCGGCTCACTGCAACCTCCGCCTCCCAAGTTCAAGTGATTCTCCTGACTCAGCCTCCTGAGTAGCTGGGACTACAGGAGCACGCCACTATGCCCAGCTAATTTTTTTGCATTTTTAGTACAGACGGGGTTCCACCATGTTGGCCAGGCTGGTCTCAAACTCCCGACCTCAGGTGATCATGCCCAGCATCTATTGTTCTATGTTTGGATAATCACCAACGGCTCTCAACTTGGAATGACCAAATGTGATGTAACAATAAGATTGTTTCCATTTGCTGAATACCAACATCAAAAACTTACAGCATAGAAAATCTGGAAGAGACAGAAAAACACACAGGAGAAAATTTAGATCACCAGTTAATCTCACTACCAAGCAATAACAACCCTTTTCTTCATGTAGAGTGATACAAATATGATACACGCTTTTTTTTTTTTTTTAGTCTCAATTGCCCCAGACAAAAACCCTGAAGCAAGGATGAGAGTGCAAGTAGTTTATTTGGTGGATGATCCCTGGAAACACGAGTAAGGGAAGGAAACAGGAAAGGAAAGGAGGCCAATATAGGATGTGTGATCAAGTGAGTTATTATTTCATGTGACTGGAGCTTATAAAACCTGCTAGAGAACTCTGAGAACCAGTGAAGAATATGCATCCCAGAGTTATCCCAGCCAAGGGGTGAAGGAACTAGCATATTCATACACCAACTTTTGTCCTCACTGGTTGAGAACTGCTCCTGGGGAGACATCAATACTCCAGAACTTCTGCCTTCTCCCACCTGGAGAGTGAGAAAAGCCAGGTTTCCAGGGTCAGTCAAATGCAAGTCAGGCTAGGTAGGATGCATTGCAGCCATGGTGGGTGGGGGTAACACAATGTGGGCAGAGCACAGACCCCACTTGTAGCAATGCTTTGCACAGTGCTGTCTCATTTCTGACACCTGGAGTCTCATAATTTGCTGCTGAACCGAAAGTTCAAGTATTTAGTCTCCTTTTCATGGGTGAGATACCAGGCAGATAAAGATCTGGTTAGAGGTTCTTAAACTGCAAATCCCAAAGCCCTAGAGCTTCCAGAACAAGCCTGGTATGGCCAAGGAGCAGCTCATGATGGAAGTAAGAATGGGGCACCAGAAAGGGCGGCAGGCTTCAGTTCCCCCTCCGTGATTCAAACAGAGCAGCTCTGTTTTATCTGTTTCTATGTTGGGATCCCATGCACGATTTCATTTGCAAAAAGAATTTATTACTAAAACAAACAAACAGAAAATCTTTGAAAACTACTAGGATTAGAATTAGGAAACGTTGGGGGGTGGTAAGAGTGATTAATTTCTTCATTTCACAGAAGAGGAGAGTGGCTTTTAGAAGACCAATAACAAAGCAATGGCAGGGCTGGGACTGGAACCTTGAGAACCCCGAAACCCTGACTTGTGTTCCAGTGCTTTCTACCTCATCTTGCCCATCCTACCTTTCCCAGATCTCAGAAAGGTAGAAGCCCCTACAATTAAGCAGTTTGGTGTTCAGTCACTGGAGATGGGTGGCCAAGGTTCAGATCCTACCTATTCTTTTGACTGAGTCAATTCCTTAACTTCTTTCATATTCCCTCATTTATCAAGTGGGCATAAAACCAGTATCCCAACGCATAAGACTTTTATACCGATTATGTGAAATACATAGGTAAAGTGCTTAAGCTAATGCTGCACATTCTGAATATTCAGTCAATTCCAGCAGTGACTATATTACAGGACATTAGTTTTAAAAATAATTTTGACAACCTGCTTCTGTTCTAAACCAGAAGGCTTAATTCTACGGTGAGCCTTGCTGAATGTATTCTACTTCATCCAGACCATCACCAACCCCAAAGCTGTGTGTTCTACATGGCTGGATTTTGCCTTTCTTGATTTGGGGAGGCCTCATCTTCTGCAACTAAGTCGAGTCAAGGGTCAGCATGAAATTACTGACAGCCACTTAGTTCTAAAATAAATGTCACTGGAAGTAATGCCACTTACAGGACTTTGAGGACACCTCAGCATGATCAACTCAAGAATCAAATTAGTGGCCTGTCAAAATGCACAGGCACACTGATGGTTTCTGATGCTACTGTCAATGAGCTCCTTCACTTAGAATATTAGCAATGCTCAGGCAGTTGGTATGCCTTTCAGGAAACAGAGGAAACATAGTGCTTTTCATGTGTTCAAAGTGTCCCAATCAAGTTGGGAAACTTCGAGGAAAAAAATAAAATAAAAAAAATTCAGTTTAAACGAAAAAAATACACAGAAAACACCTCCTAGAATTTGTGGAGACTCTGTTGAGTTTCGTGGCTTAACAATTGTGTTTTTAAGTCATACATCACTGGTGGTGCTCCAATTGTGAGTTATAATAATATATCATAAGAGGGATGGTGATCTCCTGATATATGGGTGCCATACATCTTCTAAGCACCATGGCTTTGATGATGTATTGCTCCAAACCACAATGAGAGTTTAATGGAGCTTTTAGCAGCCAGACAGCTTTAAATTTCAAATTTTCAAAAATTAAGATCTTTTCAAGTAAAAAAAAAGCAAGATAATGGAATCTGATGCTATATAAAGTGTCACTGAACTCTGAGAGCCTGGGTATATGCCTTTTCCTTTTGGCTTTGAGCTCACAAGGTGGAAATCATTGGCAAGTTCTTCAATTCCTCCTCCATGAGCACAGAGGCGAGCAAGTGTCAATGCATCCATTTTGCCAATCAATTTCCCCCATCTTCCACACTGCAAGCCTGAGTAGCTCATCATCATCCCAAAGACTGGATCGCATAAAATGCTGTGATAGGCATTGGATAAACCCAGGAGAAGTTATTTTTTATTTTTTATTTTTTGGTTTGTTTTAAAGAGCTCTTCCACTGAGATTCAGAACAAAAAGAACAGATAAAAAGTAGATAGACTTCCTTCCTCATTGCTCTCAAACTCAAAACAGGGCATGTAGGAAGAAAACATGCCTTGTCTAGCATTTGTCTTTGTAAAGCAAAGGAAGCATTGATTGCAAATGAGGAGAAAGAGGGGAATGGCATATGGGCTTCTCATCCAGAGTAGGAAAGGGAGCTGTTGTCATAGTTCTGTCACCTTTCCTATTTTAACGATGTGTTTATAAGACGGTAATGTGGCTTATGAGAATGTACCCACTTCGTTTAAAAACCACTCACTTTTGGGGGCAAAGTAATCACAATCAATTAAGAAAACAGGTGTTGAGAGAACTCCTCCCTTTTTTTTTAAATCCTACTGCAATAAACAGAACAAAATGAGAAATCTTCCTACTGTTTGTGTAATAGACCTAAACAGGAACAGTGAGAGACGATTACATTTCAAGTGGCTTCTTCCATTTTCCTTTACTAAGTGAATTAAAGGAAAGAATAAGAGTAGTTACTGCCATGTGGAGGGAAACATCTGGGCATAAGGAATTAACAGTCTTCCCTCCCATTCTCCTATCTCTAATTTTTTGCTCCTTGGGCTTCCTCCAGTAGATTCTAAGTCCCAAATTACTGTAGATATTTTGCACCCGGCTCCCTCCTTGACCACTTCCAAAGGGCAAAAACATCTTATTTCCACCAAAGAAAACCAATGGCTGTCTCAAAAAGAAGTGCCAGGCTTCT
The DNA here is from genome assembly GCF_028858775.2 of Pan troglodytes. Taxonomy (NCBI): domain Eukaryota; kingdom Metazoa; phylum Chordata; class Mammalia; order Primates; family Hominidae; genus Pan; species Pan troglodytes. Next base: position 63,930,099 of record NC_086015.1, read on the forward strand.
TTTCTCCCGTAGTAGTAAGTTAACTATATAATCTGGGTAACAAAGACATGGAAATAAATGCATCACCCACTATTCTGAGGCTGTCAGTTGAAAGATGTGAATGAGGCAGGCTTTGCATCTAGAGAAATGTGGGTTCTTTCACGGGCTGGTAAATAAATCCCCCAAATTCAGTCCTCTTCTTCTCTATAAAGAGAATACTGACACAACACTTAATTATTTCTTTCACATAAGCCAAAAAGCTTTACTTACGTATTTATAGTAATAGCACACCATTCATCCACCCACCATTTTTAAGTCATTATCAGTTATAAAACTTGCTGCCATTTACATAAGAATATTATATGTTGGAGTGGTACTTAGTACTGTATATTATCACATCCTCACCGAAACACTAAAAAATAGAAACTGTTGTCTCCTTTTCTTTCAGTAAGCACACTGATGCTTACTGGAATTAAATAAATTGTGCAAGCTCACCAAGCTGGCAAAAGTGGCCGAGTTAAGATTCTAAGTCAGGTTGATGGGATGTCAAGCGTAATCTGTATTTTGCTATGCTCCTTCCTGAGTAAATAACTAATGTCTGGGTGACCATATGCCCCAGTCTGTTTGGAACCATCCAGCTTTAGGCCTGCAGGTATGAACAGGCCAGTGTAATAACAAACAGCATCTTCTTTCACTCTCCTAAGTTCTGCTGTGGACAATAAATTATATGGTCTCCCTAACTAGTAGTATAGTTCATGCCAGGAAATTTTATTTCTGCTGATTCTAACTATTCTCATCTGCAGATAGCAGGGGAAAAACAAAGAAGAAAGGAAAGAAAGAAGGCTCTGTGAAAGTTTTTAAAGAATGGGCTACTAACTCTTATCTATCAATACCTTTCATGAAACCTCCAACATGTTCAGAGTAGAGCACTGGGAGGGAAAAGAAATACTTTAGACTAAAACAGGGCCCTCAAGCTCTAAAGAAAAAACCTCAAGCATGCTAGAAACCTCTCCAGTTGAGCATTCTTTGCTTATTATCATCACAAGAGGCAACGGTAATAGCTGTTGCTATTTATTAAGCTCTTACTATATGCCAGGCACCATATGCCAGGAACTGAGCTAAGCACTTTCTTTGTAAGATCTCAATTATTTATCATAAAACTGCATGATAGATATAATCCAAATTATTATCATCATTAATTTATAGATGAAGAAACTAAGGCTGAGGAACATGGAATGAGTAGGTCTGCCCGATTCCAACATCCAAGTGTGATACTACTATCAACACTCTGGTACAGTTGAACACAGCCTAGTAAAAGTTCTAAGCCCACTGCCCCTGCACCCCCTGCTATTCAACCTTATGATATTAAGCTCTTCTGCAAGAGGGGCCCATTAGAGAGAATGGACTTCTAACAAATTGAGATCAATCTTGTACAAATATTCTGTATTATCTTTTGGCTTCTGATTGGTTTTCAGTGACATAACAGCTTTAAATTCTTAAAGCTATTTAATGAGAAGACAGTAGATGTATTAGTCTGTTCTCACACTGCTAATAAAGACATACCTGAGACTGGGTGATTTATAAACGAAAGAGGTTTAATTGATTCACAGTTCCACCTGGCTAGGGAGGCCTACAGGAAACTTACAATCATGGCAGAAGGGGAAGCAAACATATCCTTCTTCACATGGGGGCAGCAAGGAGAAGAATGAGTGCCCAGTGAAGGGGAATCCCCTTATAAAACTATCAGATCTCATGAGAACTAACTCAGTATCATGAGAACATGATGGGGGAAACTGCCCCCATGATTCAATTTTCTCCACCTGGTCCCACCCATGACACATGGGGATTATGGGAACTACAATTCAAGATGAGATTTGGGTGGGGACGCAGCCAAACCATATCTGTAGAATTTATAATCACTTCCTCTAGAGAAGTTGACAAACCTAACCAAGACCTATAAAACCAGGATAACTCCAGATTTAGGGCTCTCAGATGAGGTCATCTCTACTGCCTTGGGTTATGGACAGGTAGAACCCTGGGAAGATCATTCCAAGATAGAGTCTTCCTGTTCAGTTAGACATGCAGGAGCTCAAAGGTTCTTGTAAAATTGCTTCTGCTTGCTGCTGGGTGGGAAGGGACAGTGCCTTAGTAATGTCTCCATCTGAAAACGTATGAAAGTTTCAAAATGACTTTTAGGAGATACAGAGGATGTTTCAAGATTTGTCACCCTTGTGCTTCTCAGCTGTTGTTGTAGTCACGGAGTTTTTGTCACCCTTGTGCTTCTCAGCTGTTGTTGTAGTCACGGAGTTTACAGTACATGTGCTTGGTAGAAAAAATTATAAGTGTTCTTCCTTCCATGTGGAGTTCCTTTCTCTTTCCTTTTCTTCCTCTGAGTTTTAAAGAGCATGCTCAAATGCCACCTCCTTTGTGTACTCTTCAGACTCTTTCAGGCTTTTCTGATTCATTATACGTATGTCCATGACAGCTTTTTACCACAAAGTATAAGTAATTACAGGTTTTCTCTTCCACTAGTCTGGAACTCTGGGCTATTTATTACTTATTTTTCCCCTGATCATTTCTTTTCCCTAACCCTAGGTTCCTAGGTTAGAAGACATATCTTCTAAATGTTGAATGGATGGATGAACGGATGGATGGGTGGGGTGGATGGGTGGTGGATGGGTGAATGGATGAATAGATGGATGAGTGGGTGGGTGGATGGGTGGGTAGCTAGGTACATGAGTGGGAATGTGGACAGATAGGTGCATGGATGGATGAATGGATGGTTAAAAAATAGACAACTACACTCCTCTTAATTTCTTAGCTTGCTTAAAAGAAGAAATATATGCACTGATTTTCTTCGCCATTCTTGTCATTTTCTTTTGCTTGAAAGTTCTTGTGTGTACAAAGATATGGTCTATGAAGAGCCATTATGATCACATTGTACACACCTTTCTTCCCCATTGAAAAGTATCTTTTTACCAAAATGTAAGTTTGAAGTTCTTGTGTTTCTAGCCTCACATAAATCCCTTTTAAAAAACTCCTCAGATATGCTCAAGTGTCTGGAGAAATAGCTTATCCTAAAAACAGTCAGCATTGCAAGGGTTGCCAAGGGGATATATTTGTTCTTCAGTATTAACTTCATTAAGAGCTACTGTGGTTCTCTCTCAGGAGAGAAGAAGAAACCTAACCTTTCTTTGGATATCTTCTGATCTTTACAAATTATTTCCAGGGTGCTGTCTTTGTTAGACAAAATATCAAGAATATCTATTTTTTTATTTATACATCATATCAGAACATTAATTTGTAGAGTGATTCCCTCTGGGTGCCTTTCTGTTGGGTACACAAAAAAAGGATTTGGATGCAAATGAAACAATGATAGCATTTTTCCTTGTCTTACTCATTTTGTGACAAATGCACATTGCTTTACTGTTTGCTATACACATAATTACAGTTCTTTAATTTATGTTTCAATAAAATGTATAATAACAAACATTTACTGCTCCATGAATAAACATTCGAGTGAAGCCTCTAATGGAGGTTACACGTTTCGAGGCAGCTCTATGGCTTTTTCAGAAATCTGCCTTCTACTTAATGAGGATCATTTCCATAATCTGTGCATTATTGCTTAAGCCTCCCTTTAAAACATTTCAAAATGCAAAAATTTGTGAAATATGATCAGTCCAAAGGGAAAAAAATGTTAAGGGAATTAGCAACTTGTCCTGTTAAAGGGACAGGACAAGCTTTCATGTCCCTCCAGAGACAGTAACATAGTAATTATGGAGACAGCACTTCCTAATTATCTCACTAGCTGAGCGCAATACTACTGTGGTTTTTGCCTCTAAGATCTGGTTTAAATAAAAGTGATAAGAAACCTGGAGAGGTCAGCCATGAAGGACAAGCTTGTGCTAATTCTCTTTCCAGTGCTAACAAAGAAACCAGAAAGTAGAACCAGAAATTTGGGGAAGGTCAAGATACCTGTGGTATGGACATTCCTGGATGTAGAGACAGACAAATGGTTTGATTAAAATGGTCACCCCAAAGTAACTGAATTCAGACAAAAGCCTATGCTGAGCTTTATGTCGATGGTGTCACACATTATTTTCAGTGTGTTATTTCTTAGGAAAATTACTTACATAATTTTATGTCATTATCACTTTAAAAGGTTAATCTATTTCAGATAATCTTTGCAAATTGTGTTCTAAAAAGCAGGTGCTTTTAAAAATAACTAAAACATGATGACATATTTCTTTTTTCTTTGTCCAACAGCTATGGCTGGGTTGTTTAAGTAGAGAGAAAAAAAGATGCCAGGAGAAATGAAGGAACAAAGGATCCTTCACAGTGTGATAAGATACAGATAGTCAGCCTCTGCAGAGCGGTGATGAAATGTGTTAAAAGTGATGGCTGTCACTTCATGACATGTCAGCGTGCTTTATTGGTGGGTTGGCACAATTTATTTAAACATCATCAGGAGGGACTCATTTTGGTGTAGTTGGAAGTTGTGTTTCTTTAGTGTGAATAAATATCTCTGGGCCCATGTGCAACATTTTAAAACTGTGCTGTTGTTTACTGTGGGAATTGGAGCAAGGAGCTAAGAGTTCCAAAGTGAAGCTCTCCTTCTCCCACCATTTTATGATTTGCTATAAGTAATTTGCTCCTTGCTTTGACCGTTACTACAAAATCTTTCAAAGGAACATTATTCTCCTTAACAGGGGCTAAATTTAAGATTTTTCATCATTCAATATTGCTATTTTCACATGTGACTTCAACAAAATAAAACATTTGGCATAAATAGAATTTAGTGTGATCCAAATCCTGCTTTTCTCTTGGTACATATGCTTTGTTGCTTCTTGACATTCCTGAATTACAAAGTATTAAGCAGAATCATCTTTTTAAGGGTTACATTTTCCTTCTAACTCAAGTGAGCAGGTATTTATGTCAAAGTCACACATTTAAAAATGACATCCTCTTCCAGGATGGGGCAAATCTCAACCTACAGGGCTGCCAAGTGGAGCTGCAACTTTTTGCAAGGGTTCTACCCAGATGTGCTACAAGTCCATATTACCTTTGAAATCACCATCTTGTAAAGATATCTGCACCCTCATGTCCATTGCAGCATTATCTATAGTAGTGAAGATATACAAACAATGTAAATGTCCATCAAAGGACAAACAGATTAAAAAATGGTATATAATAAATACAATGAATACTATTCGGCCTTAAAAATTAAGAGAGTCTGTCATTTGCGCCAACAAGGATGAACCTGGAAGACATACACTAAGTGAAATAAACCAGACACAGGAAGAAAAATATAACATGATCTTACTTAAATGTGGAATCTTAAAGTAAAATATATAGAGATAGAGAATAAAACAGTGGTTATCAGACTGCGGTGGAGGTTGGGAGGGCAGAATGGGGAGATACAGGTCAGAGAATAGTAAGCAGCAGATTTGTAGGAAGAACCAGTCTAGAGATCTAACATACAACATGAAGACTGCAGGTAAAACTGTACTGTATTTGGGATTCCTGCCAAATGAGTATACTTTAGTTGCCCTTGTCACAAAAACAAACACCCAAACAAAAAAGTGAGTAACTATGTAAGATGATGAATATGTGAATTTGCTTCATTACATAACTATTTTACTATTTTGTATATATGTCTTAACGCCATGTTGTATACCTCAAATACACACAATAAAATTTATTTAAAAACCAACGAAAAAGCACATTCCCTTCATAAATGAGATTCTTTTCAAAATAAGTTTGAAAATATACATTGTAAAATATACTAGAAAAACCACCCCCTAACTAACTCCCCACAACCCAGGAGCTCTGATTTGATAGCTTAAGACAGGCTAAATGACTCCGATTAGGACAATGAGCCCCAGTTTTATGGGGACCTCCTAAATCATATCTCGGCTTGGGTCTAGAATGATGGTGCTGGGAGCACCCAGAGAGCTGCATATCATCTCAGCCCAGCTTCCACACAGGGAGCCAGAGAGATTTGTGGGACCCTGTCTGGTGGCTTTGAGGCACAAACGATGAATACTGCTAAAGCAATAACAATAAAAGAGGCAATAGACAGTGGGGGAAGCCCCAGCACCAACCCTCATTTTTCTCATAATATACTCTGTTGTACAATGAGACAGAGTGATTCCATAGGTACCGGCCAGAAATTATATGAAAAATTGATCATGTTTCTTTTTCTGGGTGATATCAGTGATTGAGGCCCTTGATTTATGTTGGCCAAACTTTTTCAGTGCAGAATGGAACCCTTCCTAACTTCAGTCTATGTGGCTCACACAGACTGGCCATTAACAGAAGACACACTGCATCATACCATTTAGTCAGGACCCTACACTAACAGAGGGAACTGCAGCAGAGTCTTAATAGCAACTCCAATTTGCCAGGAATCTCACCACCGATCAGAAATTTACAATGGCGGAGACCTTTTAGGAACTTTCAGCATGGATGCTCCCTCAAGGTGTGGGTCAGAATTTGCGGTGCAGGAGGTGAGGTGAGGTGAATAGTTTATAATGATTTTTCTATGCCTTTTAACCTTTGGAATTAACATTTGGTCAAGAAAGCCATTTGAAGGCTAAGTGTGTACTTGACATGTGAAAAAATGAATGTGTCTTCTAGGTGTTGGCTTAGGACACTGCTGAGCCCTGGCTACAGCCAACTCAGGCTTAACTCATTAAGGTGATTAACCAACAACCAATTCTTTAAAATTAGTAACATAAAACAGGCCGTACCAGGCTCATGGATATAAAATTTGGGTATCAAGTTTTGCTCCAGAGAAATGTCACACCCTCACCGGCAAAAAGTCTATAGAGGTAGGGAGTGTCACAGGTAAGGTAGAGTTAATGAGACATCCTCTAGCTGGCATGAATGTGTAAAGTGCGCTCCATGGTCATACATCCACCAAGTCAGGATTTCACAGCAAGCATAGCTTTCACTTTAAGCTAAGTGACATGGAAGGTTCAGGTCCTTAACCTTAGGTCACGGGATGACAATATACAGAATCTGCAGCTTGACAGCCTGGGCTTAATTCCTAGTCCTGCCACTTTCCAGCTGTGGGACCTGAGATAGTCAATACCTCAGAGCTTCGGATTTCTTGTTTGTAAAATGAACCCATCTCATAGGGTTGCTGTAAGGATCAAATTGGTTAGTACTGCAAAATACCCAGACTAGTACTTGGAACTTAGTAAGCATAGATGCAAGGTGTTTGCAGCTATCATTGTAGCTGCTGCTGCCACGATTATTAGTACTACAACTGCTTAACCACAAAATCTGTGCTACTTGACCACAACATCTTTCAGTTAAAAAAAAATTCACAATTTATTTTTTAATTTAACTTTCTCTTAAGGACTTTACCATTGTTTTAAAAATTATTCTACTGAAGTGTAATTTACAAAATGGGAACAGGTAGAAGAACCATTCTCCTAAAAACTAATGTGGAGTCAATATACTTATCCTGGGCGTGAAGAAGCCCTGGAGCTTCCAAAGAACACAGTGTGAAAAACTTTGCTTGGGGAGGGAGATGGAAGGCAGAGAACTAGGGTTTCTCCCATTGGGGTACAAATCCTTAGGAAGCGGAGCTTGGTGATTAAAAGCATCGAGCTCTAAAGTCAGATGAGCTGGGATGAAATCCCCACCCCAACTTTCATTTCCTGTGTGACCTGTGAAGGCAGTTGAATATCTTAATTCTTTGGGTTCTATATTTATAAAATGCAGATAATAAAGTCTATTCTTCAAAGGGCTTCTGAGAGGATTAAATGAAATAATACATGAAAACCTCTTAGCACAGCCCCTGGCACCATTAGAAAATGCCTTATAAATGTAAGCTGCTCTTCTAGTTATTTTTACCCAGATCTCTGCTCAAGTGTTACTTCCATAGAGAGGACTTCCCCAATTTCTATATTACATATAAACAGTTCCAGTCCTATCTCAAATTAAAATCTGCATTTATTCACTTTTTCATTTTTTGTTCCCATACTCACAGCCATGATCCCAGCATCTGTGACTATGACTAGCACTTAGTAGGCACCCAATAGGTATGTGTTAAATGAATGAGTTAAAAAGGAGAGACAGGAAGTATCTCTAACTCAATGTTAAGAGACTGCAAAAACTCTATTAGGCTGAAAACTAGGAAGTATAATTCTTTAAAGTAATAACAGAAATAAAACTTGAAGACATGTTCTTTTGTGTATGCAATAGTGTATGCTGATTGTTCTCAAGCTGCCAACTACCCTTAACAGTGCTCTGCTGTGAAGACACAAAAGGGGCAGGAGGGTGGATCAGACAGACTTCATATGAGCCACAATGCAGGTCCAGCCAAAGTAGCAAGGATGCAGTTGGAATATAAATGCCTTTACCCACCTCTCACTGTTTTCTTCTCCTGAAAATTGCTCTACATTATGATCTCTCTCTCTTTCTCTATCTCTTGTCTCATACTTGGCTTTCTTCTGTCCATGCAAAGGGCCTCCTTGTGATACCCCACATTCTCTTTTATCCTGACACATTGCATAGCCTCCTGTTGTGGGTACTGTGTACTTATATAACCAGAGTTGGGATGTTTTACTGCCTTGATGCTTGCGTTGTGGGTCTGTGTAATCTTTGCATTCAAAGTGTGATAACAGACACTGGACATAGCACATAACGCTCAGAGCTGCACTCCAGGTACTAAGATGTCATGAGGCCCACGAGAGAGATGCACATTTCTGCAAGGGCGTCAAGGGACCCAGGAGAGGAAGGTATAAGCCACTACGAGGTCCTCTGAGGGAAAACGCTCCCTGCTCTCTCCTGACAATGATCCCCAATGCATGAAGTAGGATACAGTGTGTTAAGGTGATAAGGGCTGAGGATGAAGTGGGTTGGCTGAACTGGCGAAGCACTGTGAACTGGAAATGTGTTAGTGTGTGGAAAAGTAATGTTACCTTGGATGAGAGCTCACTCCTCTCGTGAACTAGACTTTTCCCTCAAGTGCCTTCCCCCATAATACAGTCAGTAAAATCTTCTAAAGCCCCGAGAACTGGAATCATCTCACGATCTATAGTAACCCAAAGTGGCCTAGCAACTAGGGGTGGACCCTGTTAACTATTGACATCACCACCCTGACAAAAGTCTTCCTGCTCCCATTTCAAGGCTCTCTCCACACTTGGTTTCTCTGACCTTTCTGAACCTTTCACTGTATCTTGCTCTCTGGACTGCAGCCCCTGGCTGTGAATACGTATTTAGTCTCTCAGCCTGCCCTTCCTATAGACATATTATTTGATGCTTATGCAAAGATCACCCTTAGCCTTCATCTTTCCATGCCTTTGCCATACACTACCTTCCTCCTCCCCACACTCCTGTAGTCAGATGTGATGCTTCAAACTCAGCTTGAGTGCAGGTCTCATTTTCACCCTCCTCATACGCCTGTGGACAAGTTTGTCAGACCATTGGTTAAATATTCGACCAAGAGTGAGGTTGGTAAAAGGAAGGCATATTTACAAGACAGAACAAAGGCTTTGCATTAAACAAAACAAAATAGCAGTTTTCCTTCTTGCTGAAACCCTCACTTGGATATTCCTCCAGAATCAGAGCTTTCCAAGACTCCACATGATTCATCCCCTCTCCCATACTTAGCTCTCTGGATTACAGCCCTTAGTTCTTTTTTTATTTTTTAGAGACACGGTCTTGCTCTGTTGCCCAGGCTGGAATGCAGTGGTGCAATCACAGCTCTCTGCAGCCTCTACCTCCCAGGCTCGAGTGATCCTCCCACCTCAGGCTCCCAAAAAGCTGGGACTACAGGCATGCACCACATTGGCTAATATTTTTTTTAAATTATTTGTACAGACAGTCTCACTATGTTGTCCAGGCTGCTCTCAAACTCCTGGGCTCAAGCACTCCTCCCACCTCGGCCTCCCAAAGTGCTGGGATTACAAGCATGACCCACTGTGCCTGGCTTCCTAGTTCTCTATAGGAGTCTCTAGGTTGTTCTGCCTGAGAGATTCTGATAGTTTAGCTAGTTTCAACCAGAATGCTGAACCCATTATTTCGAGCATGAACCTGCTCTCCTGTTATATTACTAAGAAGAAAAACAAGGTATTCCATTAAATCTGTGGGCACATCCTCAAAAGCACATAGTTTTGCCGAGATCTTACACCTGACAATGGAAGTGCTTGCACTATGCAGGTAGTAAAGCGGAAAATAGGAATCAGGAAGCTGATCAGGAACCAGCTCAGGGCTTTGAAAAGGAGAAGGCCAGTGAGCGCCCACCATTTGCAGGTTGACAGAGTCAATTTTTTTTTTTTAAACCTGGGCTCAAAGAGAGATTAGGCAGCTGGATGGGGAGCAGACTAAAAAATATGTTCACCTTTAAATAAATCAGCAACGAAATTGGAGGATTATACCTCAGGGACAAAAGAGGAAGAAGAACATGAATACCTGCTTTACTTGAAATGCCTCCCTTCTCCCAGCCTTTCCTGCATGGAGTATGACAAGAGAGGCCCTTGGTAACCTTCACTTTAATTAGAATCATTAACTGCAAATGGAAATAAGAACAACTCAACTCTCCTTGTCTAATTACAGGGGCTACCTTACTCCTGTCTGTAAAAGGCACCAATATTGCCCTATGAGGCCCTGACATGAAGACTTTGCTACTCTCTCAAGTACCAAGAACAGCCTTGGAGTGGAAGAAAGAACATATTTGACTCTACCATGGAAATTCTTCTATACCTCAACATCATTCCTTCATCATACTCACATCCTGGCTTGACAGAACTTACATATCCCTGAAAGCCAAAGGCAGCTTAAGGGACAGGATAGTGGAGAAAAATGCAGCCCTAGAACTAGACTCCTTGTGCATGCATCCTCATCACACCACTGACTGCTACCTGGAGCAAATTACTTCATATCTCCAGATTCCAGTTTCCTCATCTGTAAGAAAGGCACAACACCACTGTCTACAACTCATCATAGTTTTTCCCTGACAATTAATAATACATTACATAAAATAAATCTTTAATAAAGTCCTAGGACTCAGTACTAGGTACTGTCTAAATACTAGCTATGATTTATCATTTTTATTGGTAAATTTTTAGAAACACTTGTTTTGAGATTATGGATTCAAAGGAAGGTACAAAATAGTACAGAGAGATCCCTGGTAGTGTACTCTTCATCTAGTTTCTCAAAGTACTATGCTGACATAGTTTATAAAATATAACATACCTATAGTACAATATCAAACCCAGGACACTGACATTGGTACAATGTGTGTGTATAGTTAGTTCAATGCCATTTTATCTCATGTGGAGATTGGTATAACTACCATTGCGCTCAAGATACAGAATGAATCCATTACCACCCATATCACCATTGTAATCCTTTAGGGAGGCACTCCTGCTTCTTCTCCTCCATCCATTACAAGACTGGCAACCACACAACCACTAATCTGTTCTCCACCTCCATACTTTCATTTATTTTTCTTGAATGGTGCAATAATATGCTGCCCTTTATTAAACATTTTTTTCTTTTTTTTAATTTAAACTTTTATTTTAGGTTCAAGAGTTTAAGCGCAAGTTTGTTATATAGGGAAATTGTAAGTCACAGGGGTTTTGTATAAATATTTTTTCATCACCCAGGTAACAGGCATAGTACCCAATGGGTAATTCTTTGATCCTGACCCTTCACCCACCTTCTACTCTCAAATACGTCCTGGTGTCTACTGTTCCTTTCTCTGTATCCAAGTGTACTAAATGTTTAGCTCCCACTTATAAGTGGGAATATGCACTATTTGGTTTTCTGTTCCTATGTTAATTTGCTTAGGATAATAGCCTTCAGCTCCATAAATGTTGCTGCAAAGGACATGATCTCATTCTTTTTGTGGCTGCATAGTACTCCATGGTGCATATTTAGTACATTTTCTTTGTCCAGTCTACCTTGGATGGGCTTTTAGGTTGATTATATGCCTTTGCTATTATGAAAACTGCTGCAATGAATATGTCTATGTATGTGTCTTTATGGTAGAATGATTTATTTTCCTTTGTGTATATACTCAGCACTGGGATTGCTGGGCTGAATAGTAGTTCTGTTTTAAGTTGAGAAATTGCCAAACAACTTTCCACAATGGCTGAGCTAGTTTACATTCCCACAAGCAGTGTATAAGCAGTCCCCTTTCTCCACAACCTCACCACTACCTGCTATTTTTTGACTTGTTAGTAATAGCCATTCTGAATGGTATGAGATGGTATCTTATTGTGTTTTTGATGTGCATTTCTCTAATGATTAGTGATGTTGAGCATTTTTTCATCTGCTTGTTGGCCTCATGTGTGTCTTCTTTTAAGAAGTATCTGTTCATGTCCTTTGCCAACTTTTAAATAGGGTTGTTTTTTGCTTGTTAATTTATTTAAATTCCTTATAGAGTCTGAATCTTATACTTCTGTCAGATGCATAGTTTGCAAATATTTTCTCCCATTCTCTAGGTTGTCTGTTTACTCTGTTGATAGTTTCTTTTGCTATGCATAAGCTCTTTAGCTTAATTAGGTTCCATTTGTCTTTTTTTTTTTTTGGTCACAATTGCTTTTGGCATCTTTGTCATGAAATATTTTCCAGAGACCGTGTGCAGAATGGTATTTCCTAAGTTATCTTCCAGAGTTTTTACATTTAAGTCTTTAGTAGTTTTAGGTTTTACATTTAAGTCTTTAATCCATCTTGAGTTTATTTTTGCATATATTAAAAGGAAGGGGTCCAGTTTCAGTCTTCTGCATATGGCTAGTCAGTTATTCAAGCACCGTTTATTGAAAAAGGAGTCCTTTCCCCTTTTGGTCAGCTTTGTTGAAGATCAGATCGTTGTAGGTTTGCAGCTTTATTTCTGGGCTCTCTATTCTGTTCCATTGGTCTGTGAGTCTGGTTTTGTACCAGTACCATGCTGTTTTGGCTACTGTAGCCTTGTAGTACAGTTTGAAGTCAGATAATGTGATGCCTCCAGCTTCACTTTTTGCTTAGGACTGCTTTGGCTATTCTGGCTCTTTTTAGATTCCATATGAATTTTAGAATAAATTTTTCTAATTCTGTGAGAAGTCACGTTGGTAGTTTGATAGGAACAGGACAGAATCTATAAATTGCTTTGGGCAGTGTGGCCATTTTAACAGTATTGATTCTTCCTATCCACGAGCATGGAATGTTTCTCCATTTGTGTTGTCTCTGATTTCTTTCAGGAGTGTTTTATAATTCTCAATGTAAAGATCTTTCACCTCCATGGTTAGATGTATTAGGTATTTTTTTGTGTGTGTTTGACTATTGTGAATGGGACTGCATTCCTGATTTGGCTCTCACCTTGAATACTGTTGGTGTATAGAAAAAGCTACTAATTTTTTACATTGATTTTGTATGCTGAAACCTTGCTGAAGTTGTTTATCAAATTAAAGAGCTTTTGGACAGAGACTACAGGGTTTCCCAGGTATAAAATCATATCATTTCCAACAGATGGTTTAACTTCCCGTCTTGCTATTTATACGCCTTTTATTTCTTTCTCTTGACTGACTGCTCTGGCTAGGACTTCCAGTACTATGTTGAAAAGGAGTGGTGAGAGTGGGCATCCTTGTTTTATTACAGTTTTCAAGGGGAATGCTTCCAGCTTTTGTTCATTTGGTATGATGTTGGCTATGGATTTGTCATTATTATTTTGAGGTAAGTTCATTCTTCCAATGCCTAGTTTGTTGAGGATTTTTAACAAGAAGGATGTCTAATTTTATCAAAAGGCTTTTCTACATCTATTGAGATAATCATGTGGTTTTTGTTTTTAGTTCTGTTTTTGTGATGAATCACATTTATTGATTTGTATATATTGAGTCAACCTTGCATGCCAGGGATAAAGCCTACTTGATCATAGTGGATTAGCTTTTTGATGTACTGCTGGATTCAGTTTGCTAGTATTTGGTTGAGGATTTTTATATCTATGTTCATCAAAGATACTGGCCTGAACTTTTCTATTTTTATTGTGTCTCTGCCAGATTTTGGTATCAGAAAAATGCTGGCCTCATAGAAAGAGTTAGGGAGAAGATCCCCCTCCTACAATTTTCAGAATAGTTTCAGTGGGAATAGTACCAGCTCCTCTTTATATGTCTAGTAGAATTTGGCTGTGAATCTGTCTGGTCCATGGCTTTTTCTAGTTGTTGGGCAATTTATTACTGATTCAATTTTGGAATTGTTATTGGTCTGTTCAGGGTTTCCGTTTCTTCCTGGTTCAATCTTCAGAGGTTGCATATTTCCAGAAATTTATCCACTTCTTGTACGTTTTCTAATTTGTGTGCAAAGAAGTAGTAATAATAGTCTCTGAGGAGTTTTTTGGTATTTCTGGGGGGTTGTTGGTAATGTCCCCTTTGTGATTTCTAACTTTGTTTATTTGAATCTTCTTTTTTCCTTATTAGTCTAGCTAGTGGTCTATCAATCTGATTAATTTTTTCAAAGACCCAATTTATGGTTTTGTTGATCTTTTGTATGGTTTTCCATGTCTTAATTTCATTCAGTTTAGCTCCGATTTTATTTGATGCTCTGAGGGTTTGATTATGGTATAAGAGGTTCAGTTGATGAGCTTCATTTCTGGAAGATTTCAGGGGGCCAAGGCTTAGCTCAGCACTCCTGGGGGAGTATGCTGTAACCCTGGGGGGCTGGTACCAGTCCCCCAGCTTTGTTCTCTGTCCCTCAAGGTTAAGAACCTGCTGTGCTGGAGGGGCATAGGTGTTCCCCATCTTCTGGAAACAACACTCTGACAGAGGATGCTGGCCAAAGCACTTCACTGGGGCAGTGGCAGCAGGATCCATGCTTACTAGCATGTGCTGGCAACAGTGGCAGAATGGTGGGTGTATGCCAATTTTGTTTTTTTGAAAATCTATATAAAAGAATCCTATATTATCTGACCTTTTAAAGTGGGCTTTTGTCATTTAACATTAATGCCCTTGAGATCCATACAAGCTGTTTTGTGTATTAATAGTTTGTTCCTTTTTATTGCTGGGTAATGTTCTATGGTATAGATGTACCACTGTTTGTTTAACCATTCACCTGCTGAAGAACCTTTCGGCTGTGTCCAGTTTTCAGCTACTATAAATTAAACTACCTATGAACATTCATTCATGTACAGATTTTTGTGTACACATAAGTTTCCCTTTCTCTGGGATAAATACCCTTGGGTGCAATTGTTGGGTCCTATGATAAGTATATGTTTGGTTTTTAAGAAATCACTCGGCCAGGCGCAGTGGATCACACATGAAATCCCAGCACTTTGGGAGGCCAACGTGGGTAGATCATAAGGTCAGGACATCGAGACCATCCTGGCCAACATAGTGAAACCCCGTCTCCACTAAAAATACAAAAAAAAAAAAAAAAAAAATTAGCCGGGCATAGTGGCATGTGCCTATAGTCCCAGCTACTTGGGAGGCTGAGTTAGGAGATTTGCTTGAATTTGGGAGGTGGAGGTTGCAGTGAGCTGAGATCATGCCACTGCACTCCAGCCTGGGCAACAGAGCGAGACTCTGTCTAAAAAAAAATAAAAATAAAAAATTAAAAAATTAAAAAATCACTATTTTCCAGAGTAGTTGTTGTCTTCTATATTTCCATCAGAGAGATTTGGTTTCTGTTACCCTCACCAGCATCTGGTGCTGTCATTTTAAAAATTTTATCTGTCCTAATGTATGCAGTGATAACTCATCATGGCCTTAATTTGCATTTCCCTATGGGCTGGTGATGTTGAGTATCTTTTCATGTGCTACGTGCCACCCTTTATTATCTTCAATGAAATGTCTATTTATGTCTTTTGTCCACTCTAATTGTATTGTTCATTTTTTCTATCATAAAGTGTTTTTCTCCCCACAGTTTCATGAATACTATAGACTTTTTTTCCTTTTTCAACTTTCATTTTAGACTCGGGGGAACATGTGCAGGTTTGTTACCTGAGTAAAGGTAACTACTGTGTGAAGCTAAGGTTTGGGGGATGAATGATCCTGTCACCCAGGCAGTGAGCATAGGACCCAACAGTTCGTTTTTCAACCCTTACCTCCTCTTCCTCTCCCTCTACTCCAGTAATCCATAGTCTATATTGTTACCATCTCTATGTCCATGAGTACCTGATTTTAGCTCCCTTTTGTGAGAACACCCATATACCAGAGTTTTGAGAATTCATTATATCTTCTAGATATGAGTCCTTCATCAGTAACTTTTTAAGTTTCAGAGATCCTCTCTCATTCCCTTCAACTACAAATGATCTCTTCTTTCATTAACTTTCTTACAAATTTTCACATAGGACCTTTTATCCTCTCTATCTTGAGTCTGCCATAGATGGCCCTCCCTAACTGCCTCACTCATCTATGAACACGCTCTACTTCTGATTTGTCGTCACTCAGTGTCTTGTTAACATTTGGGCACCTATCTGGCATTCCAGTAATGTCCACCAAGTGATTGAATCAACTATACCTGGATTTTCATTCAGTTACTATAAGACTTCAGCCTAAAGCAAAAGCCACGGTTACCATGGATACACAGGCTTGGGATAGATATGTATCCTAAGCATTTAATACTTTGGAAAGGATAACTAATTACAAAAAGAAATACACACACTCAGATGTGTTAGTGATTAATTTCTTCTCAGCTACCACACTTCTAGCTAATGCTGTGACACACTAACGTTTATTGAGGAGTTTCTATTTACGCCAACCTGGGGCTCACATTTGGCTAATTAAGAACACATACATTTCAGAACTTGTGATCTGTGGGCTGTGTTTACATATGAACATCATATTCAATACACAGGCAATTGTTTAGCACCTCTAACCTATTTCTAGCCTTATATTTAATTAGTGAGAATTGCTGATGGGGAACGCAGGGTATAACTTTGCATTAAACAAACAGCTATCCTCCTTACAAATCACAACAACAATGCATAATTAAATAACGAGCTACCTGAGCTTTATTCAGTCTTTCTTCCAAAGGAATTAAATCTCTAATGAGGACCAGGCCTTAGGAGGAACTGCAGAAGGAATAGAGGTAAGGAGACATAGGGGTCAATTCTAGCCCTGCTTCCTGGCCTTTCTGGGTCTTAATGTCCTTATTGTGAGATGAGGAAATGAATACTCCTCCCTGGCTCCCCATCCTTCTCTTCTTCTCTCTGGTATGGATGTTCTAAAGATCAGATGCAATAACAGAGGCAAATCTCTTTGCTAAAGTAAAGCACAATATAAAATATAAGAATTGTCACTGCTGTGAGTTAAGAGGATTTCATTATTTTTACACTGGAGAAGAAAAACAATTGCCATTAAACAGGTTCTCCATGACCTGTCCCCATCTCTTCCCTGCCCTCATCACCTGTCCTTCCTCTCCCTGTTCACATGTACCAGCCACCTGACCTTGCTTTGCTCCTTCCCATCATATCAGGCACATGCCAGTCTTGAGCAAATCCCCCTCCTCATCAAAGCCTTTCCATGACCGATCCTCCAATTGAAACTATCACTCACTCCCCTCTTATATCACTTCTTTTAATACAGTCAGAGTACTTGCCACTGTCTAAAAAAACTGTTTATTTATTTACTCGTTTTCTTTTCTTTTCTGCTTTTCCTACTACTCTCTCCTGCTTTTCCTACTACTCTCCACCAGAATCAGGAGCAGTAAACTCAATGGCTCTGTCTTATTTCCATGCTACAAACTCAGGTGAGTTCACTGTAGCCTCCAGGAGGGAAATGTACATTATGTTCTCTGGGACAAAGCTCCCAGGCAACAGGCAAAAATGTTCCTTTTATTCTACATAACTTTGGAAAACACCTCTGAATCTAATGTTGAGAGCCATCATTCTTATGCTGAGTACTCAAGAGCTCCCAGGATTCTACAGCCCATAAACGAGACAATTTGACAAGAGTCACTAGTGGTGACCACAGTAATAGTATTAGGATGAACCATATGAAATCACTGAGATTCACTGTTTTGGCCCTAACCACTTTCATATGGTTTGGCATAGTAACAACAATGGCAGCAGGAGCCCTTGCTACATGCCAGGCTTTGTATTAAGGCTTTAACAGATACTAGTTCATTCACTTCCCACCACAATCTTATAACCTAAGTATTAATTACCTATGTGTTATGCATGGAAACAGCAAGGCTTAGGAAGGTTAAGGGATTTTTCCAGAGGAGAGGTGGTAGCATCAGGTCACAAACTTAACCCTGTATTATCCTGGAAGAGCTAATGTGTGTTCCCTTCCTAGGGACCACCATGAACTCACCTGGGTTCTGTGCATGGAAATAACACAGAAATGGAAGTTGCTGTTTTTTGCTTTATTGCCTCCACGACTTTGTAGCCATTGCTGTTGACTGGGAATCTCTAAATTACACTAACACTCAGGGTCATCTGAGTTGACAACTTTCATGGCCACGGCCACTACTCCCAAGAAAAAAATAAGTTGGAGGTAAAATGGGGTATAAAACTATCTTCCAGCACTTTCCGCTAATTGTCTTTTACCCAGACAAGGAACTCTGAAGGACTCTGACATCAGTTTGCGATGCCTCAGCTACCTCTGTCCTTTGGCCATCTCTGACCCTTCAGCCAACTTGGGACCCTCAGTCCTGGTAAGAGATCATCAGGCCTTGTGCCCCCCGACCCCACCATCTTGGTGAGCTGACTCTTTCTTGCTCACACCATTCCTAAGTTCCCAATAGAACTTTAGGGCATCTGAGATCCCACACAGGCCTCCCCACTGCTGGGATCAATGATCACCATCTCATGGAAAGCCTCTTCATTGAGATGTCCCCAGTTACATCACCCCACCAGCCCAGCATTCTCCTGGCTCACCTCTCTCCAGCCACAGAATTTGCATCTCACAGCTGAGAAATGGGATTGGTCTTCTCCTCTCTCCATGTCTCTGAAAACATCACTCAACCACCTTGGCTCAATAGTCTCCTGTTTCAACCAGTGCCACTGAGCATGCCAATCTCTTTTTGTCATGTTGACATCATGTGTGGCCTCGATTTGCCTCCCCCAAATTCCTCCTAGGATGGCCCTTCTCACAGCCTTGATCTCATCCTGGGCACCTACAGGGGTACTGAGAATGGTCCCTCCCACAGCTTTGACTGAAAGTTCTTGGATTCCTTCTATATCCAGTGAATTTCACTGCCTTCTACTTTAGCTACTTAGTCTTGCGGATGTTTGCATTTTTTGGACACTGGATTTTTTTCATCGTATAAATGATTTCACCTCCCAAATCTGACATTATGTAACACCTCTTTCCTGAACAACCTGCCGAGTTTGTCTATAAGACCACCCACACTGTGCATTAAGTTCACCAGGTATAAAACATAGGTGGCCATTGCACCACCAAAGCCAGTATCCCAGACACAGTGGGTTGGAGACCCTCGGGACATGCAGACATCTCCCCACTCCCAGTCAGCCATCTGACTCTGTGGAGTCTCCTCCCTCTCTTGTTACCATTCCTCAGTTGTGCCAATGTGACACGCCACTTCCAGGCACTCACCTCCCCTGACCAAAGCTAGAGGCATGGCCTTTCAATGATCTCGGCTTGTGGTCTCACCATAGAGTCTATATGCCACATTCCTGCTCAACATCTAGAGGTGTCACTTCAAGCTACCCTCCCATTATAGGGTATTAAGCTCTGAAGTTAGCCAGTAAGGGGGAAAACATGGTTAAACCACTCTGGAAAGATCCCTTAAACTGACCAACCTTCAACAAATCTGAAAAGTCTAATTTCTTTTTCTTGGAACCAAGCACTGGTTCTGCATTTGAACACAAGTTGGAGTCCTGGTTAGGATTTGGAGGGCTAGAGGGTACAAAAACGTCTTTATCCATTAGGGTCACACTCATCACAGCAAGATGCTCCCCTTGTGGACAGCTGTGTGGGACGGCAGCCAGTGAAGAGGATACTAGCCACTCTGAAGCCTACGTTCCTTGAGTAGAATGGTCCACAATCTAAATCTAGGGGTTCACTCCTTCTCTCCCTCTGCATTTGTCTGTCTTTCCATGTCTGCTTGTGTCTGTCTCTCCACCCCCCGAAGTGTGTGTCTGGGTGGTTCCTCTCTGAATCTCGGTCCCCTAGCGTATGTTGTGTCTGTCTTTATGTACGTATCTGTGTGTACCTGGCTCTGTGTCTCTCTCAGCATGTTACTGTGTTTCCATGTGTGTAAGGGTAAATCTCCCCTGTCTCTATCTCTTCTTGTCTTTCTCTGCATCTGTCCCTTTCTCTACGTGTGTACCTCTTTCTTGGTTTCTCTGTGGCTGTCTCTCTGTTTCTCTCTCGGTCTTGATGTCTCTCTGTGTGAGTGTCTCTCTCTCCTTATGACTGTCTTCATGTGTGCATTGGGTCCTTGTGTGCATGTCCTCCTCCTCCAGTGAATGTCTCCCTATGCACACATTTGAGGTGTAGGGCTCTGCAAAACACTTAGAGTTGACCCATTTCAAATATGTTAGCCGCACATGATTCCCGGCCAGGTATGCCAGCGCTGCCCTCTTCTGCATTGCCACGCAGACGCCTACCTTGGTCCAAACACTTGCAGACATATTTTTAGCAAGGTATCTTTCCTCGTTTTTCCCCAACAAAACTCATGCTGTAGGAATCTCCAACATATACAATCAAAGAGTATTGAGCTGCCATAGATAAATTAAGTACTGTGCTCGGCCTCCCCCTCAGCACCAAGAGGCCAAACAGAATCTAAAACCACTGCTGACACCTAGCACACCAAACCTTTCCAGCCTCTGCAACTGGCATTCTCTGCATGTCAAAAACCTCTGAATCATTCTGGGTCAAGCACACATGCCTCCTTTCACAAAGGTTCTGCAAACAGGTAGCATCCTGTACCCCGAGTGTGTGCCTGGTACCTACTGGTGTACCCCCTTCACATTGAGAGGTCCTGATGCCTGTGGTGTGAGTCAGATTGAGTGTGTTAATGGAGTGTTCTGCTTTCAAGGCCAAACTGCATAAGCAGAGCCCATCCTTTTCCCTTCTTTTGTGCCCAGATGGGAGGAATTTGTGAAACTGTTGTATTCCAGTGTTAATGCTCAAGTTGGGAAATGGTTCAATCAAACAATGGCAGTTTAACTTGAAGAGTGCAAAGGAAAAGCGCAGGGAGAAAACCAACACTGGAAGCAAATCAGAAGGCCAGAAAGCTTCATGGGCACTTGCACTATTGTTTACAGCCACAATAATCAGCATTATTGTGGGGAACCCAGCATTTTTCAGAGGTTATTTTGTTCTGTTTTTTTTTTTTTTTTTTTTTCCAAATGTGTGTTTTGTATTGCTTTGTTTAAATATAGGCCTGATTCATTCAGGCTTGGGTCTGAAGATCCCAGGCTTTCAGAACTCAACAAAGCTTTCATCATTTGCAAATAATTCAACTCAACAAATATCATTTGAGAAAAGCTCTGTGCTAGCACTTCTTGTAGAGACACAATGAAGGAAAAATCACGGTCCCTGCTCTTTGGAGACAAATAACTTAGGGGAAAACACACACACCTCTCAACTCTCACCTAAGGAGTGCTGTGCAAAGTGCTGAAGGAGATGGAGACTCCTCTCCTGGGAAAATCTGCAATTCGAAACTCAAAAGAAGATGAGGCTAAGGGCCCTCCAGGTGGAGGAACAGACTGAGTAAATGCCTAGAAAGGAATGGCACATAGTAGGCACTTGCAATCAAAGCTTTGCTAAATGAACGCATGTTGAACATGTTCCAGAAAACTCAAGGCCAGAGTAGCATTGAGAAGTAGAGGTGTTTCAAGGCTTCCTTTTAGAAATTTCTTATACTGAAGGTTTCAGAATGCTAGGAGGGACCAGGGAGATGGTTTATTCCAACTGGTTTCTTTTGAAAACGAAGAAACCAAAAACCCAAGCTTACATGCTAGGGCCAGAAATGAGATGAGAACTCAGAACTGTTCCAGAAGGTAATCACTTTGAATTTAAATGCCTACTCTTCTGATCTCAATTTAAGGAACTAAAACAAAATCAGCAGTACTGTTTGCTAGTTTTCTGTGAATCATTCAGACCCTGGAGAAGCCAGCTTCACTTTTGAGAGCTGAGCTGATCCACTTACAACTGTGTGGCTAGGTTCCCATTACTGAGTCTCAGTCTTCACAACTATAATATAGGAAAAACAACAGTAGCTATCGTACAGCGTAGTTGTAAAGATTCAGTGAGATCATGTACAAAAATAGCTCTTAACAAGGTCATCACTGACCTACACTTTGCCAAACTCAATGGACATTTTTTGCCCCCATCTCACTAGACCTCTGGGCAGTGGCATCTGACACAAAGGGGCTGCTCCGTCCCCAAAACACCCCGGCACCCAGCTCCTGGGATAGCCTTCTTTCCTGCTATTCTTTCTTTCTGGATGTTCCTCGGTCTCCATTGCCAAGTCCTCTTCTATCCAATTTCTCAATGTTGGCAAACCGCAAGAGCTCAATTCTATATCCTCTTATCTTCCCCAGCGACATACTTTTCTCATTGAACCCATTCAGCCCCTCCGCTTTACATACCATCCAAATGTTGATGGCACACACTTTTATATCCCTAGCTCCCACTTCTCCGCTGGTTGTCAGACTCAAATATCAAACTACCTGCTTGAGATCTCCATGTGGAAGTCATAGAAGAGTCTCAACCCAATATGTCAAAAACTGAACTCTCCATTGCCCCATTCCCAAACTTAGTTTTTCCTCACCTGCTTAAATGGTATTGATACTCAACCATGACTTAAGCCAGAAATCTAAGAGTCATTCACAGCACCTCCTTTCCCCCTCTCCCAACATCTGCCATCAGGTCCTATATTTCACTTGTGAAATATATGTTAACCGTATACATTTTTCTTTATTTCTACCACCAGCACTGTCTCTCATCTGAATGACGGCAATCACCTCCTAACTCCACTCCTGTATCTCCACAGTCAGTTCTCTGCCCAGCAACTGGCATGGTGTGTAACAAATGAAACTGATCCCAGTACTCTGTGTTCCATCCATCAGTGGCTTCCTCTTGTTCATAGAATAAAGGATGAAACCTGAAATACTTCTTCAAAGTTCTCCAGGATCTACTCACAAAAATCCTCTGGCACAGCTCTCTTCTTCTATCATTTGGCTGCATTCCTACTTGCCTATTTTTCATACTCGGAACAATCATGCTTTTTGTAGAGCCAGGGCCCTCACATGTGTTGCTCAGGTCTTTAGTCAGCAAACTCTTCTTCCTTAATCTAGTGGTTAAAAGCCCCAGCTCTGGAGTCAAACTGACAGGGGCTGGGTGACTAAAGACAGTCTTCTGGCCAGGCATGGTGGCTCACATCTGTAATCCCAGCACACAGCCTCCCAGGAGGATCACCTGAGCCCAGGAGTTTGAGACCAGCCTGGGCAACAAAGCAAGACCTATTTCTCAAAAAAGAAAAAAAAAAAAGAAAAAAGGCCGGGCATGGTGCCTCACGCCTGTAATCTCAGCACTTTGGGAGGCCGAGGCGGGCAGATCATGAGGTCAAGAGATCGAGACCATCCTGGCCAACATGGTGAAACCTCATCTCTACTAAAAATACAAAAATTAGCTGGGCTTGGTGGTGTGCACCTATAGTCCCAGCTACTTGGGAGGCTGAACCAGGAGAATTGCTTGAACCCCAGAGGGAGAGGTTACCATGAGCTGAGATCGCACCACTGCACTCCAGCCTGGTGACAGAACAAGACTGTCTCCAACAATAAAAAAAAGACAAGCTCCTTAGTAAAACTATGTGCCTTACTTTAGTCATCTGTAAAACGGGGATAAGAACAGTAGCCACCTCACATAGTGGTGAATATTCAATAAAACAAAATGTGTGAAGCACTGAAACTAGCGCCTGGCAGAAGAAAAACACTCAGTAAACATTATTGTCAAAAATCCCTATCATCCTTTAGTTCTCAGCTTAAATGTTTCTGCTTAAAGCACTCTCCATTACTCTAACCCTCAGTTTTAATCCATTTTATTTCCTAGTGCTAATCTAAATTGGTCATCAAATATTGCTTTTGAGACTTATTGTCCATTTCTGTCTCTCAAATTACACTCTACAGAACAGGGACTTTGTCTGTGTTTCCTTCAGTCCTGGAAACCTGGCAGAGGAGCTGAGGCACTGAGCTTTACAGGCTGAGTTCTGTGACCCTGTGATTATTATGTTGAAGCCCTCATCCCCAGTACCTCTCAATGTGACTTTAATTGGAGGCAGGGGCTTTAAAGAGGAAAGTAAGTTAAAGTGAGACCATCAAGTTAAAATTATGCCCTAATTCAGTCTGTCTGGTGTATGTATAAGAAGAGAGGGAATTTGGATACACAAAGAGAAACCAGGGGTGTGCATTCAAGAGAAAAGATTGCGTGAAGATAGAGCAAGAAGGTGGCTAGCTGGATGCCCACAAGAGGGGCCTCAGGGGAAACCAACCCTGCTGACACCTTGGTCTTTGGCTTCCAGCCTCCAGAACGGTGAGAAAATAAATTTCTTTTGTTTACACCACCTAATCTGTAGCATTTTTGTTATATCTACCATAAAAACTAATGCAGTCAGTAAAGATTGATGAGTGAATGGATGAATGTGTCAACCCAGTGCTCAGCACAAGGTAAGTATGCACAAAGGTTGACTCCTATTCCTGAAATAACGATGATGAATGTAATAACGTCTCAGGAGCAAATCTAACCAATGCACATTGACCAAGTCACTGAGAAAAATATGTCTCAGTGGCACTTACAGTGCTTTTCACCTGTAATGCTGAAGTGAAATGTGATTAGCTATGAAGATCTGAGACCTTCCTTTGGGAGCCAGCACATACTACTCTATGACTTCTGTTTACTTAATTTGTACATGTTGGAACTTGACTGTTTTACGGTAGACTCTTGGCTATATAACATGGAACACTAGACATTTCCACACTCAGTAAACAAATATTTCTCAGACATGACAGCAAAACTAGAAACGCAAATATTAGATTAGTACTTCCAAAATAACAGCCTCATTGTTTTAATCAACATGTCCTTGAACATGTTTGAATGTGTGTGTAAGTGCGTGGGAATGTGAGCTACATGTGTATTTTTCCACTGAAGGTGACCATACCATATGCAATAGCAGGATCTCAAATTAGATATTCAGCATAGGTAGCCATATCACCCACATCTACCAACTGTCTTCAGATTAAAGCCCCTCTTTAGCTGGAACATGTATCTGTCACTGGAAAGTAGGCAGTGTTGAAAATCATGACAAAATTGGCACATATCTTGATAGTAGCATCATCTTTTCTGTGGTAGTCCCCACTAATAGAGCTACATCTAATTCAGCAAATTATTAGCTCATAATAAGAAACAGAATGTGTATTGATTCTTTTAATAGATCTTGGAATTAATACACATGATTCCTATAAAAGGACTGTATAAAAAAAATCACCAAGTTGATTATTGCACAATGAGGTCTCACTCAAATGGCATAGGCTATAGCAGAAAGGTAGGCAATTTCTCTTTTGAAAAAAACTCTCCATCTTACAGACTGATTCTCTCCTGAAGAAGAAAAAATATAATGAAGTGCTATAATTAGGTATCTCACATGTAAGGGAAGATAACAAAAACAGCAACAGCAAATAGGTTTTTACTGAGTGTCAACTCCATTCAATTAGCTGCAGCTACCTAGAGGGTTGTATTAAGAAGTCCGAGGTCGACAGTAAACAATGCCTTGGTGAAATAATGATGTTGGCTAGGGTTGCAAAATGATGAGTAGATGGCCGCTATGTAATTTCTACTCTGAAACAGATGTCACTAAAGTCTCTTCCGGTGCCAACCTTCTATGACTCTCTCCTTTTTTCTCCTCTTCCCTCACTCTTGCTCTTGGAGTTGGGATGAATAAGTTAGCATCTCCTGAGAATCCCAACTTTCTCCTCTTATATAAAGTGGTCAGGCTCAGTTTTCAGTATCAGGATTCAAAGCAGCAACCTCTGTCATTACAATCATGTGTCGCTTTAGTATAGGCATTGAAAAGCGGTACCAGGGTGCTGACTGTCACTTAAGTAATTAGACTAAACTATAATAAACAAGAAGAGATCACTGCTGGAGACCCACATTTGTTAATGACCTCCAGGGTCCTCTCCCCTGGCAAGAGATAGATAGATGAGGTACCAGGAGTGCAGGCCTCCTTGCACGTATAATGACAACAGCCAGACAACAATGCAACAAAAATGGTCCCATGTCCTGTTCTGTGTGTATAGGGAGAGTGATGACAGTCATCATTACCACCAGAACTACCAAATTTCCTCTCCAGTTCTTTGATGCTTCTCAATCATTGTTGGAGCTATCCTTTAAAGATGTCTCACCATGAACGGTTACTATGACAAGATACTAAGAAAAGAGTGTTTCATTTAACCCCTTCCATCACTACCCCTATGAGACATGATTGCCTTTACTTGACAGGAAAATGAGGTTCAGGGAGGTTAAATGTATGTAGAAGATTTTAGCAAGAATATTCTGACTTGAAATCTATGTTCTTAATGATTTAGGATACTAGCTCAAAACTCAAAGCATGAAGCATGTGGCAATACTATATGAGGTAAGAGATCTCATGACAGGAAACTCGGGTTATTCACTCATTCATCCATCTAGTCATTCATCCATGCATATATCCATCTCTCCACTCAGTCACTGTGTCAACAGATATTTACCATGTAACTATCTCCGTACTTGGTACTGGGGCAGAGGTGAGCGAAACAGATAAAGCCCCTGGCCTCACAGTGTTCACAGTCTAATGAAAGCACAAACATTCAATCAGTGACATTACTGTGCAATCACAAATTCAGATAATACTTGAAAGGAAAGTAATGGGAGCCTATGACAAAGATCTGGATTTGGGGTAGGGTCAGATTTAAGAAAATGACACCTGAGATCTGAACTGATAGGCAAGTTGACATTAATTAGGTGGAAGGCAGGTGAAAGAATGGGGCTAGAAAACTAATAAGGAGATAATAACATATGTAGAGGTTCATGGAGGAAAGGAACATAAAGTTTTCAAGGAGCTGTGAGCCAGAGCACATGGAGCAGGTCCATGAGGGAAAGAGTGGTATGAGAAAAACCTGGAAAGGCAGACAGGAGGTGGACCATATTAAGGTGCATAGGGTGGCAGTGGAAACCACTGAAAAATTTGAGAGACAGGAAGACAGTGGGTGCAGGAAAGGGGACAACTGTGATTGTTCAGACTTCAGTGACCACAAACAATACAGGGAGTATGGTGAGATCAGAATGGAGATGCAGCAACCTGTAACAGGTCACTTAGTTCAGATCAGAGACACTTGGTAGCTTTGATTAGGTGATGGTGGTAGAGATGAGCAGAAATGGATGGATTTAAGAAATATTGTGGGGGAAAATCTAAAGCACTTACTGATAAATTGGATTTGGGAAGATGAGGAAGCAGGAGGCAAGGATAATCCCTAGATTTCTGACCAGACCAGTTAGACGTTGCTACTCCCTGGCTGGAAACTTCACAAGGTGGCCTTGTTGACTTTGGAATACCTTTTGGGCATCCTAGTGGAGTGGCCTAAAAGGGAGTTAGGTTTTACATGTTAGGAGTTCAGAAAAGAGGTCTGGGGTGGAGACATTATCTTGACAGTCAGTTTTATAGCTAGAAATGGTTGAGGCTTTGGGATAGATAGAGAAGGGGTACTTTGGAAAACAATGTTCATGGAAAGCAATAAACATTCTCATCAATCACTATATTCTTCTAATATACTTCTTCCTTTTGTTATGAGTATCTGCATCTTTCTTCCTCTTGCCTTTCAATAAAAGCTTCTATTTTTATTTACACTTCCCTTGGTTCTAATTTTTAAAAGTATTTTGCATATCTGTTTTATACTATGTATCCTTGTAGCCACTCCAACTTCTGTAGAATGAGGAGAGATGACCAATTACTAGTTTTCAGAAGATCCACATGAGACTCCAAATGGTCAAATTATCCTGACAGCGAACCCAGCAAGGAATAGATTAAATTTGAATAGTGCACTCAAAAGGACTATCTTTGAGACTCCAAGACGATTCTTGATTCATTCATTTCGTGAAAGCCAAAATGTCTGAAAGTGGTTTGCGGATGAGGGGACTGAATCATGAATTTGAGGCCTAAAGAATTTCCCAATGTTCAGCCTTATGGTGGATTAAATTTACCATGACTAATTGGAGGATTCAAAGCTGTTAGGAACACTAGCTATTAGGGCCATTTTTCTCATCTTCGATCTTACTGCTTGATTGATTCATAGCTGGAACTGCTAGGCTGTTATGGAAATGGAAATGCAGAGATGAAGCAGTTCCCAATGTCAAAAACTTCCAGGGACATGTAAATACAATACACGTACCAAGTAATGAGTTTAATTACTTAATTATTAGATACTGAGCACTAAAATTTAACTAACACCTGGTTCCATAAGGAAAAAAATACTTCATTTCACTGTACTTATAGCTCTTTATTATGCCTTTTGTATTATCTGAAATCCACTGGGGTACGGGAAAAAAACTCCTGTATCTAGCTCAGTGTCTGTCCAAATGGCCACCCAGTTTTGTGCTTGAAATCCAGGGCCCCAGTGGTGTAGGCATCTGTGGGGAATCTCCTGGTCTGTGGGTTGTGAAGACCATGGGAAAGGCGTGGTATCTGGGCTGGAGCGCACCATTCCTCAAGGCACGGTCCCACATGGCTTCCCTTGGCTAGGGGAGGGAGTTCCCTGACTCCTTGTGCTTCCCAAGTGAGGCGACACCCCACCCTGCTTCACCTCGCCCCCTGTGGGCTGCACCCACTGTCTAACCAGTCCCAGTGAGATGAGCCAGGTACCTCAGTTGGAAATGCAGAAATCACCTGCCTTCTGCATTGATCTCGCTGGGAGCTGTAGCCCAGAGCTGTTCCTATTCGGCCATCTTGACAGCCACCACCCCATTTTTCAATTTCTTTTATGACAGGCTAACTGTGGGCTTCCTAAGAGACATGAGAGTAGTATCCTTCCCCTACAATCCTCAGGCCTAGCATGGTGTCTGGCATATAACAAATAAATCAATGCAGCCTCTCAAGGAATCCTCAAAATACAGCAGAATCATTCTAGAAAACAATTCATTTCGATTAAAGAAATGAACACCATAGAGATGTTCCACTGGAAGACTTTTGAACCAAAACATTTAATTCGCCAGTCCTGACCATATCTATAACAAAAGGAACTATGTCTTTAACGTATTTTTCTTGAAAGCCAGTTCATACGGTTGAGAGAGCTTATAAGGAATACTAAAATAGGGAATATAATCAGCCTTCTGTTTTTGAGCAAAAGTGCTGTCAACTAGAGATGGGGCTCTTGGAAAATACTTTATACTGCCTGTTCTCAGTCTTTTTCTTCTTAAGAGCTACTTCATTTCATTGTTCAAAGTTTAGTGAGAGCCAAAAGAAAATACAATCTATTTACAATAAACCTAAACTTTCCAGAATCACCTTAATTTATTTCTGCTAACTCTAAGCATAAATCAAAAGTTCTGAAAAGCAGAATGGCCTAAAGAGGAAATATGTCATCTGTGTAGTTTTGGGAGGGGAGGGAGTCTGTTAGGAAAGATAAATTATTATTGTCCTAAGCAAAAGGACAGCTAATGAATTCCTAAATGACAGAGTTTAATCCTCAGGCTTGTTGACTACAAGGTTATAGAGCTTTCTTCCTTTCCATTGTTAAGGAGATATTTAAACGTAAACATCTTTTCTAACCTTGGAAGGAAACTGATGGAAAACAGTGAGTATTTTCTTGGTGCAATTTAAATATTAAATTCAAACTTAAAGCAATTGTTCACACATGCATTTGCTAGCTCAAGAACACAAACATAATCTGTGGGAATGAGGATCACAATAAATGAAATAATAATAGAACAACTGAATCCATCAATTTTTCTAGCATATATACACTAAGCAAATAGTTTGCATTTTGCATAGGATTCAGCATTGCCAATATTTTACTTCTAATAAGCCAGGTATAATAAGAAAAGCAAAATGTATTGGTCAGGTGCGGTGGCCCACGCCTGTAATCTCAGCACTTTGGGAGGCCAAAGCGGGCAGATCACGAGGTCAGGAGATACAGACCATCCTGGCTAACACGGTGAAACCCCATCTCTACCAAAAATACAAAAAAAAAAAAAATTTGCTGGGCAAGGTGGCAGGCGCCTGTAGTCCCCAGCTACTTGGGAGGCTGAAGCAGGAGAATGGCGTGAACCCAGGAGGTGGAGCTTGCAGTGAGCCGAGATCACACCACTGCACTCCAGCCTGGGCAACAGAGCGAGACTCCATCTCAAAGAAAAATAATAAAAATTTAAAAAAAAAAGAAAAGAAAAATGTATTGTTAGTCTTAAATGTTTTCTAGTTTTAAAGTGAGTCGAAAACTCATGGCTCAAGTTCATTTAAAGTCCAAGTCTGAATTCTAAAGGTTAAATACTAGTACCGTTCGTTCCTCAAAGTATTCACTTGTTTTTTATTTTTGTCACATGAGAGAGAGAAGGAGGAGGAGAGAGAGAGAGACAGAAAGAGATATCACAGAATTAGAACTTGAATCTCATTCAGTGGATAGGGATGAGAAGAAAAATGAACATTCACAGAGCGCCTAACATGTTTCACGTATCCAAGTATCACATCAGGAACTTTCATACTTACGATTTCATTTATTCCTAAAAATTAAGTAACTAAGTTTCAGAAAAATAAACTGACTTCCTAAAGATAATTCGGTGACTGAGTGGTGGAATCCCAGTTTTGAAGATAGATCTCTTTGACTCCAAGAAGAATTCTCAATCCATAAAGCTTTACTACAAATTAGGGAAAATGGCTTATCTTTAAAATAGCGTGTGAATAAATAAATGAATAAAGTTTCCATGGGGACATAGGCAGCAAATTAACAGAACACAATTTAAAATGTTGGATGTAAACTAATAAACAGATGCATGTCACTAAAACGTCACATTTTTCATCGTAATACTGTACTATCTGTTGGCAAAGACCTCAGTAAAGCCGTTTTTATACAACAGAAGCACAGCTGGCTAAAAACAGAACAAATGTGGTCAACCAACTAAAATTTTCAATTCGTTCAATGCCAAGAATCTGCATGGAATGACGTTTTAAATAAAACAACCTGAAAGTAAGCTGACCCATAACAATTTGGTTTTTATCTTTAATAACTTTAAATTTTTGGTTAATGTCTCTATAAACAGCCGACATATTATTCAGGGTAAAGGCTCAAATATATTATACTAAAATTGCTTTTAGACCCAGAAAATTCCTTTGCATGGAGGTATGAAAAAGGAACATTTGAAATTAGCGTGAAATTTGGGTGTATTTCAGATATGACATGCCGTTCACATTCATGTGTTTCTATTCCCCATGAACAATGGGCTGCGTGGGCCAGCATCAATCATCCATTAATCCAGCACTTTCCATACTACCTATTAGTTAATAAAGTACATTGACATCCATTACCCCATGTGATGGGATATTTAACACACTTCCAGAACATAGAATAAAAATAAAGGGGTTTATACTTTACCTTGAAGGCTAGTGACTTAAGAATTTTGGTGGGAAGTTTCATCCACTACAGGAAAAGTCTTATGATTATGTGGAAATTATTTATCACATGCCCCCAACAAACCCTACAACATCACAATAGACAAATAGTGGTGTTCAAATAGTGAACATTATGGAAATAAGGGAGAACATACATCTCTACCCATTCCCAATAGTTTTGAACTTAGGTATTTATAAAATTAATTTCATGATGCTGCACACAAATCTTAATTCTAGTGTGCATAAACAGAAAAAAGCAAGTTGTATAATTATTCTGTTATTATTTTTAAAAGCCCTATATATCAAACCAAAACAAATCAGTATAATGCCACCAATGTGAATATCATTAGGCTCAGCATCTTAAACTCAGCATGATATCCATCAGGCCATAAATTTGAAGGAAAATATTCAATAGCAGTTTCATAAATCATATTAACATTAGGAGAAAATCTATTATAGCACAAAGTCTTATTCAAGGGAAAAATCATGTTCATAGGAATTAAAAAAACAAACACTTGTGGCCCTCTGCTCTATTATCCTTAAATTTTAGGAAATAACTAATTATCGGAGAGTTTTAAGGCATGTAAATCAGAGAGTTAGCAAAACAATGGTTATATTATGACAGCAATCAATAGCATGCATTTTTATTAAAACATTACTTTTTAAATTTGTAGGGCTTTAAATTGTCTAGCAGAACACGGCTTGAAGTATGATATATGGATGGAGGTGCATAGAAAATATAGTGTATGGGAAATACAGACTCCACTCAGGAGATATATCTGATTTAAACACATGCATATATATGTGACAATATATATCTAAATATATACTAAATCTCACAGAACTACATAAATATCTTCTTGCTTGCTTTCTATAGTTTCTTTAAGAGAATATTATTTAAGAGGTGACAAGTTTCTTGTTGTTGTTGAGCAATTTGAATTACTTAGTTTCTTGCAGAACTGTGTCTTCTTCCAGCTAGAGTGTAAAATCACTTGGAATCATAACATATTCAAAGAGTTTTTTCTTAACAAATCCATGAGTGATCAATTTCCTTCCATCCTCAACAAAGCTGAGAGGTAGACCTTGCCAGTTCTAACCTAGCACTGGAGTTTAGGTTTATTAGATTTAGCCAGAACCTTCAAGTGATTCTTGAAATGAACTTTTTAAAGAGAATTAATTAAGCCCAATTTCTAGCCTACATGATTCCCATGACATACATTTATATTAGAATTGATATTCAAAACTAACTATAAATATTTAAAATCCTTTTATCAACAAATGAAACTAGATCAGCATAGAGAAAGTTGAACTCAACTTCTAATTTCCTCCTCTTGGCTCTACCAAACAAGAGCAAATCAAACTGGCTGCTAAGAGAACTGATGACCAAGACAGACTGGGAAATGAGACTTCTAGGGAGTATGTCACTGTCTTAAAGGCCTTTCTAGACTGGATGAATAGAAATAACTGGCAGATAAAACTGATAAACTGATTTGAAAACATCTGAGTAAACATGGCCACATGCAAAGGTATCCAAAGAAAGATAATTCTAGAATTTGCAGATAAAACTGCTGAATTGCTTTTTGGAGCCTGTGAAGAATTACAGCAGAGGTATTCTAACAAAGCAGAGGTATTCAAACAAATAAGACTGTTAGTATTCAACCTCCCATTGGGCAAAAACTAGAAGCTGGCACTCAAGAGAGAAAGCACCTCTTTCTTGTCCGCCAAGCACGTGGTTTGGACTGGATTTTACCCCAAGTCCCACCGTAGCCAGAAACTTTCATGTAGGGCATAACCTGTGCAACTCACATATGGTTGTCCTGGATCTAAATACTGTATAAGAATAAATATCTCTTTATCAAAAGAACTAACTACAGCCAGCCATGTGTTACTTAACAATGGGGATACATGCTGAGAAATATACTAGTATATTTCATCCTTGTGCAAACATCATAGAGTGTACTCACACAAACCTAGATGGTACAGCCCTCTGCACAGCTAGGCTATATGCTGTACCCTTCAGCTCCTAGGCTACAAAGGTATAGAGTATGTTACTTACTTAATACTGTAGATAATGGTAACACAATGATAAGTATTCATGTATCTAAATAAATATAGAAAAGATACAATAAAACTATGGTATAAAAGATAAGAAATATGGTATTCCTATATAGGGCACTTACCATGAATGGAGCTTGTTGGATTGGAAGTTGCTTTGGGCGAATCAGTGAGTAAGGGGTGACTGAATTTGAAGGTCTAGGGCATTACTGTACATTTCTATAGACTTTCTGTACACTGTACACTTAGGCTATACTAAATGAATCTTTTAAATTTGTGTAATAAATTAATCAGCTTACTGGAACTTTTGAACTTTATCGACTTTAATTTTCTTAACTTTTTGACTTTTGTAATAACATATAGCTTAAAACACAAATACACTGTACAGGTATACAAAAATATTTTCTTTCTTTATTCTATTTTTAAAACCTTTTATTTTTTACTTTTTACACTTTTGTGTTAAAAACCAACACACACACACACACATTAGTCTAGGCCTACACAAGGTCAGGATCATCAGTATCACTCTCTTCTATGTCCACATCTTGTCCCACTGGAAGGCCTTCAGGGGCACTCAGCATGGAGCTGTCATCTCCTATGATAACAATGCAGTCTTCTGCAATAGCCCCTGAAGGACCTGCTTGAAGCGGTTTTAAAGTTACCTTTTTAAAAAAAAATAAATACACTCTAAAATGACAATAAAAAAGTATACTATAGTAAGGGTACAAACTAGTAACATAGTCGTTTATTATCAAGTATTATGTACTGAACATAACTGTATGTGTGATACTTTTATACGACTGGCAGCATAGCTTTGTTTACACCAGCACTGCTATGAACAAGGGAATAATGCAATGAACTACAACGTAAAGACAGCTATGACGTTGCAAGGCAATAGGAAATTTTCAGCTCCATTATAATCTTATGGGGCCACCTTCATATATGCGGTCTGTGGTTGACTGAAATGTTATGCGGTGCCTGACTACTATAACCTTACAAGCTTGATAAAAGGCAGGTAAAATTCTAAAATGCACTGTTTCAGAAGGGTTGGTGGAAGCTTGGCAAAGGTGTTCACGAAGAGCCAGCATGGTTCCCAAAGGCACCTCAGTTTCTATGTTTGTTGGATAAGCCCAGTAGATCCAAAGAATGCTACAAAATACAACATATAGTATTTAAAGCTACCATAATTCTGTTTTAGGGGAGGATGGAGAAGAAAAGATTAGATGAACAAAGGAAGAAAAGAGTGAAGAAAATGAAAAAAAGGAGAAGGAAGAAGAAAGACTAAGAAACATAAAAGAAAAAAGAATGGAGAAAAGATATCTTAGAAAATGGAAAATGAAAGAATTAAGAAGAATCAGGATATCTGCAAGGTATATGACATACTCTCTCACAATAGCTTTGCGAAGCATGTCATTTTCATCTAACACAGCAGGGCTCAAGCAAGAGTAATATAGTAATATTCAAAAAGACCAGGGGTAGGTAGCCAGTTTTCCACCTTTACCAATATGGAGGAACACTGACGTAAAGAAAAATATCACCTATCTTTTTAGGGAGGCATTTTTAGTGTATAATCAGGACTTTAGAAGGCAAACTTTCTTTAGGCTGTACCCACCATTGACCTTAACTGAGAACACCTCTACCAAGGTCAGGGGGCCAAGACTCTCCACTCCAGGTGATGAAATCATACAGCTTCGATATGATTTCACAATATGAACTGTAGATTTTTGATAAAGTAAAGGCCTGGCCAGAAAAAGGGCAGAAACCTACATGAACTTTAAGGTGGTCAGGAAGCTCAACCCTACTTAAGAAACACTTTTAGACTCACTTTAGTAGGCTATCAAAACAAAAACAAAACCAAAAAAAGACACAAAAAGGAAAAAAAAATATAGTTGTACCTTCAAGATATCTCTTGCAGGAAGCCTAGTCCATCAAGAAATAAACCTTCATCTCCCGATTCCAAAAATCAGATACCAGCAGTTCTCACAATGCCTCTAGTGGTAATTCTGTGGTTTTATACCAAGTTCTCTATCCTCCCCAGACACTCACAGAAATGGCATCTCAGCACTTTTAATCCATTACTCCCCATTAAGTGCATTAGTTACATAAGCCTAGAAGATACCAGTATAGGTCAGCATTTGCCAAAGTGTGTTTCCACAAGCACTCACGCTGCTAGATGCTAAAACACACTCTGTGAACAAAAGCGCTTGCTGTCAAATGCTTTTGAGAGATGCTAGAGTTAAACAAAGCTAAAGTTGTTTATTTGCTGCCAGATTTCTGGGAGCCTTTCAGATGCCAATGCAGCCTGTGGCAGTGCAGGAAAGAGACCAAGAATGCAACATTTCCCACACATTCTTCACTAGGGTCTCTTCATCTTCGAATTTTGCTAAGCATCATCACAGTCAACTGCTCTAATGAACATATTTTGGGAAATATACAAAGAAGAGGTCAGCTAGGTCATGTGAGAAATCCATGTTTTGTTTATTGCTCACACATTAAATTTTCTGCACAAACACATTATTCTCTGTGAAATTATCCTTCACTCGTAGGGAAAACAACAATAAAAGTCCTCTGCATCTAAATCCAAAGGGATCTGAGCTGTTCTACGCTTATTTACTGTGTTGCTTAAGAATGTCTCATGGTTCTTTCCTATGGCAATCTCCATTCCACTATTCAAAAATACAAATTAATCACATTCTAAGCAATTCTTCAGTTTCCTTCATTTGTATGTGGTTGCAGTCCGTAAGTGAAATTCCTTAATTTCTTTTCTCAAAGAAAGCTTCTATCCATACAAAACAGTCCCGAAACCCCCAAATTGTGGGCTCTAATATGAGTTAAGTAGAAAGGTAAATGCTAATGTTTCATTAATCCTAATGCTTGAATTTCACCCCAACCTCTGCAGTGTTCTGCTCTCTCTGAAGTGCTTGTTTGCTTTTCAGTTCCCCAAATTTGGCTCTGGTAAAAACAAAACAAAACAAACAAACAAACAAACACTAATGGGAACAGTAACTGTGTTTTGTATAATTTGGG
Source organism: Pan troglodytes (assembly GCF_028858775.2). NCBI lineage: Eukaryota > Metazoa > Chordata > Mammalia > Primates > Hominidae > Pan > Pan troglodytes. The sequence continues at coordinate 63,966,696 of NC_086015.1, forward strand.
GCCATTACCAGCTACTTTATGCTTCATTTGCGTACTTGCGTGTATTAGATACATTTTGTTAAGTTCATCTACGGATATCTCCCTCAACGGGCACAAATTCATGGTGCCTATAAGGTGACTTTAGTACAGCTTCATCATCTACACTAATATTTCCAGCAGCCCCTCAAAAGCGAGATATTTTCTTGAAAGTAAAATAACAAAACTTACTGTATGTCTGATACTGCAGAGGCCACTTAAATTGTCTATAATAAGTCCAAGGAAAGGATCGTTGAAGTTAACTGGCCTTGGGAATTTCAAGTACACCTCCCTTTGAAATAAAACCATTTCCAAAGAAAGTCATGTCAAATGCACATCTCCCTCCAGAAAATTGTGTTTTCTTTTCACCCCCCACCCAGAACATAACTGAATATCATTTTGCTGGGTAGGGAACCTCCCTAACCTGCCTTGAGTCTCTTCTATTTCCGTTTAACCATAGTTCCCAGCTAACACTACCGCTTTCCCAAGTTTACCTCTGGCAAGACAAAAAGGATGGTCTTTATGAACAGATGGTCTTTTCAAGGAAAAGTAGTTACATTTAAATACAGATAAATGTACTGTAAAAAATGGCTTTAAAAGAATTTAGGTCTTTAAGGGGGAAAATATGACAGCACAAGACACTATTCTTTAATTACATGAGATTTCTTTCTTCTTCCCTTGAATACAAAACCAATTCCTAATGAAGCATAATGAATCGTAAAGAGGGACCAATGCTCATTCCAACAGATGTTTATTGATTGGTGTTGACTGAACACAAACACGAGAGTGTTGCTTACTACTGTCGGTAAGTGGTGGGAAGCAGCACCAGTTCCCCCTGGTTATTTTACCTTTCAAAGACAAGCTGACAAATTTATTTTGTCACGAGCAGCTGTGTTCTTATTTTCATAAGGGTTGGCTTACAACTAAGAAAGCAAGCGGAGGGAACAGCCTTTTGGTGTCCAATGTGTTATCTGGCAAGGACAGATTGTTTTAGGGTGCAATGGAAAAGATTTTTAATGAAACTACATTTCAAACGAGCAGCATATGCTTGATTTTCCCTTCTGCTACTCATCCTGCCATTTGTTAATTTTTGTTATTGTTGTTCTCCGGGACTCCTAAATTTTCATACAAGCTGTCTCGTCCGGCACTAACACAGCTTGGGGTGAATTAACGCTTGGGATGCAAAAACCTGCACCTCCCACTCCAGCCATTTTTTTTTTTCATTTCCAAAATTTCCACATTCAATCAGGGTTTAACCGGTGAACTGGTTGACGGAACAAGCAGGGATTAAAAAAAAAAAAAATTCCACCTCTTTGTGAGTCCTTGGAGCCTCAGAGCCAGGAAATGTGACTTCAGAATATGTGTGGACTTGTCAGCAGCTCAGCTGCACACAATTATGGGGTCAGAGCCCAGATTGGAGGTCTGGAGAAACTCTGAAATTGGGAATTAGGACAAAATTTTTTTCTTTTTAACACCGTAATGCCACATATTAATTTAAATGATTCTCTCAGAATGATTCTGTAGCCCAGTTAAATGAAGTTCAAGGAAATGAATTTCAGCCTTTGACACTCTGAGTCCTATTTGAAAGTAGTCGGCTTTACAAGATTAAAAACAAATTACAGGGAATAGGAAATCTTTGATTAGCAGGTGCTTTGATAGCTGCAAGAATATTTTTTCTCAAAAATGTGAACACACATGGGAGAGGCACCACTATTATTATCTTTGTGTGGAAGGCCTTATAATGAGGATTCCATTGTGTCCGGAGACTGAAGACATGAATTGCTATGTCTGAAGGGTCCTGGTTCAAGAGGTGATTTCAGTAAGACACAGCTGATAGATAGAACCTAAGGTTTCATGGGTTCATAAACTATCTTTTTTTGCTAACCTCCCATAATCAATTGAAGAATTTAAGGGACTCACCCCTTACTGTAGGATTCCCTTCGTAACTAATGGGAGGCAGAACTTTTCAACAGAGAAAGAGAATGCTCGACATTTTTCAATACCATGTGCATCAACCAATGGGAGAAAAGGGTCTTGGAAGTTTAGACAGAGTCTTTGGTCAGCTCTGAGCTCAGGAAGACTGAAGTCCGTGTCCAGGTTGCCCCATTCACTCATTGTATGACCTTGGGCAAGACACGTCAATTCTAAGGAGTTCAGTTTTCTCGTCTATACTGTGGGCATTTCAAGGGTCACTGTGCAGATGAAACGAGTTACCACAGGATGTGGCATACAGTAAAAACACGTTAAATGGCAACAAAATATAATCAGAAATTGCACCAACGTCAATGCCTTATTCCATCTCATTTCTCCCATTCAGTTAATTTCCAAGTTATAAGGGTTCAACCCCTTCATGCTAGGCCCTGTGCAGACATGCCTTGCTCCATCACATGTTCAGCCTTGAATGGATAGGAATGTCCACTGCTTGGTCACTGTTACAGAACTACACATATGAGATGCTCCATCATTATGTAACTCATGGACCAGCTAGCAAGATGGCACTAGTGTCCTAGTGAGGATGGGTACTCAGAACCAAGATATTAGAGACAGAATGTGCCCTGCTAAGTTCAGAACATATAAAGTAAATACTCTAGAGTTTCAGACTAATTTGATGGAATATTCAAGAGGCTTGATAAGCCCTGAATGGGGCCTTGTGAGACATAGGGCCACTTAACCTTGGACAGTAAGAATATTATTGCCAGCAACTCAAGTGTGTCTCTCATGAAGAACTGGGGCTACCTGTGAAGCTTGGTTCACTAGCCATCCCCAGACTATTCCTTGGCATGTTTGGCTGGGAAGGTATCCTTGGCGCTCACTGTAGTATCATACATTGCAGTAGCTCTATGGGTCAGGGTTGATATTCTCACCAAGCCTCCAGCCTAAACCTCTGAGGGTGCCTATTCTTCATTCCTCCAGTGTCACCTGTCTCACAAGGGGCCAGTCAGCTCTTTCCTGCAGGTTCCATCCTGCCCCAGATTCTGAATCAATCAAACTCCCTGACAAGTGGAATCCAAGTCCTATGAGTTAACAGCTTGAGGTCTTCACAACAAGTCAGACCAATGGCTGACCCTGCTCTGCTCCTGCAAGTGGCTTATACCCCAGTTTAGCTCACTGAGTTTCTCTTGTCTTATTCATTACAGGTCTCAGTAGTACTCCTGTTCATTTGGGATTGGTTTTCTACCTTGTCCCCTCGAGGTTCTCTGGAAAACAGAAGGAAACCAGTATTTGCTGGCCCCTACCTAGTGCTTTCATCAAATTGATCTACATGTTGCTCTTCAGTCACAGCCTGGGCTCCCTCACTTCCGTATTTTTGCTCCTGACTTATCTCTTCCAGTTGAATACCAACTCTTCCATGAACCTCAGCTAGACAGGGTGTGTCTCCCTCCTCTAACTCTTAAAGTACTTGGTTTCTCAATTCTGGTACTTCTCACTGCTTCCCATGATGGCAATTACTGACATGTCTTCTCTTTCTGGTTAAACTCTTGACTGTCTTCCAAATGCATCTTGCCTTATCCACTCGCATTTCCTCTAATCTGATTTCCATCCTAACCGTATAGTGACGCTCTTGAAACACAATTCTGATTGCCTCTGTTTCTGGCCTTCAGTCACTTCCTACCGTATTAAAAATAGACTTGGATCCCAAACGAAGCCTAGAAGGCTTTACTTGGCCCTATTATCTTTACTGCCTTATCTTGCATTTCTGGTCTTCTCTTGCCATGTGCTCCCACCACACCAACCTCTCTCTTCTGCCACAGGCACTCTGCACATGCTGTATCCCTCCCCAACCTCTGTCTCTGCCTTCACTGACACCTATTCATCCCTTACAACCCAATTCAATCATGTTTTAAAGAAGATCTCTTGTGGTCTTTCCAACTAGGCCAGTTTTCCCTAAGATATCCTACCACAAACGTGTCTTCTTTATAGCATATATTAAAGATGTAATTTTAAGTTTTTTATTAATTTCCTGCTATCCCACTAGATTGTAACCTCTCTGATGGCAAGAACCATGTTAGATTTTGTTCAACATTTCATCCCCATAAGTTCTGAGAATATTATATAATAGTTGTTCAATTAAATATTTGCTGATCGAAGTTATTTGGGCCAAAGACCAGGTTTCATTTTTCTTCTCAGCCCACTGATTTCTGGCACAAAGGAGAGGTTCCATAACTAACTGTTCACCGCCAATGAAAATACAGGTATAATGTTTAAAAGCTTCCTATTTCTTCTTGTGGTACTATTAAGTAGGACCAGAGCAGCAGTACTTCACAGGGGTAGTGTGGCATCTTCAAGTACAATGATTTGTAGGGGATAAAGAAAAGAAAAAAAAAAACCCCACAAAACTAGTTTGTGCCACATATAAGGAAGAATATGGTTCTCTTGGGCAAAAATGGCATTTTTTTCAACAACTGATATGGACTGCCTCATAATTGCTATAGCCATAGCAATCTATACTGGCCATAAAGGCAAGCCAAAGGGAACTGTTATGACTCCAGAGAGTTACCATTGCCTATCTATTAGGCCAAGTTGTACCCTAACCCCAAAATGACAGATGATTTGCTACACAGTGCCCAAGAGAAGGAAGAATAATAAAAGAAAAGCCGTGTTCTCATTCTGCGCACAGTTTTGCCTCATTTTGTACAGTACGTCCAGGAGTCTTATTTTCCAAAGTAAAAATGGTGAAATTTGTCTTTAAACACTGCTTCTAAATGTGTTGGTTAGATGCTTCATTTCTACAATTAAACACCTACCTATTGGCTTCAGCACCAGGTATTTAGGCCACCCTGGCCTAGTTCTACTGACTATTCCAGTGTCTATAAAACACCTTCACCAAGCATGAGAAACAAACACAGACTTTATTTTCTACCTCATCTGTCTTGCATTTCCTTGTGCTTAATACTGTGACATTTAAGTGGCAGTGACACAATCAGCAAACCTAGTGAAGGATGAGTCTATGTAAAGGCAACCATGTTTGCGTGCAGAGAATATCAACTTTATACATACCTAAATGACTGCTGTGTGCACAGCAGCCAAGCCCAATAAATGTTAAATCACAAAACTCACACTATAAGCTGAAAGTGCCTTTAGGTGGGTGAATTCCAGTTTCATGTTGCAAAGCTACCTAATATTCTAAGGTTGGCGGGGTGAGATATGGAAATTGAGTCTATAGTAGAGAGAAAAGTTCTACACCAACTCCAGACCTTATCAGTGGTCAATATACCAACCCAACAAAAGCAGGTTGCATTCTACCACGGCTATTCATTACAAATAATTTTACTTATATTCAGTGCCAATGCCCAGCCTCCCTTCTCTAGTCCCTGTTCTAGCTTTACTTTTCTTCATTGCACTAATCACCATTTAACATGTGCATGTTTTACTTATTTTTTTGTGGGCCCTCATTCCCCTCAACCAAAATGCAAACTATGAAGGCAGAGATTTTTATCAGTTTTATTCATTACTGTATCCCAAGAAGCTAGGATACAGGGGATTCTCTCTGAGATTATTTGCTGGTAAATGAATGAGATTCTTGGCATTTGCTAGGCACTGTTCCTATCGCTTTCCATGAATTAGAAGAAGGCAACATAAATGAATAGCCAAAAGCTTGGGCCTCAGAGTGAGATAACCTAAGTCCCAAACCTTATGAAGTTTTTATCTTGGGCAAGTCTCTTAAATTCTCTGTGTCCCAAGTGCTACCTCTAAAAGGGAGATGATAAAAAGGACATTACATAAAAGGGCTACTGTGAAATGTAATGAGATTACAAATATACTGTAAGATGCTTTGCATAGTTCCTGGCCACACAGTAACTAAACAACAAATGTTAGCCATTATTTTTATATTCTTTCTATTATTTTTATAATTATTAACTATTAAAATCTGCAGAACAACCCTAAAAGGCAGGAACTATTATCATTCTCTTTCTACAATTGACGGTACAGAGAATGCTTCTGCTTGAAGTTGCAAAATGTTACAACTGGTTAAAAAAACATTAGAGAAAGAGAGCGGGAGAGAAGGAAGAGTAAGAAGCGTTACAGGAAGAATCAAGAGATACTAGCCTAGAAATAAAAAGACTCATCCTGGAGAACTTGGTTAAGGTGGGTTCTGTGAGCATGTGGGAGCCTGGTAGGTCCAGAACAGACACTTCTTATAGCAGATCTAGAACTGGCAACAAACTGTAGTAAGCCAAAGAGTGAGGTAGGAACTAACAGATTGGACTAGGAATCCAACCTACATGACCTAGATTTCTGATTCTCTGGCTCCACTTCCTTTACTGTCGCAGAGAGTAAGGTCTCCAGTTCCTCCCCTGTACTAGAATGCTCCCAGACAACCTGGGTGATTAGTGAGAGTTTAAGTTCTCTACTCTGAAGGACTTGGGTTCAGACACAACTCAATCACTTATAAGCTTAGTGACCTTGGACAACATATTGAATCCTTCTGACCCTTAATTTCTTCATTTGCAAAATGAGGAAACTAACTGCAACTTATCCCATAGGGTTGCCATGAAGATAAAATGAGATGGCTCCCAAAAAGTACTGGATGCTGTCTGGGGGGTAAAGGAAGCTTTCAATAATCACATAAACAGAAGTAGCATTCAACCTGGCTGAGCAAATGCTTTAGATAAAATCGAAGTTCTTTCTCTTCCCTGCCCTGACTCCCCAGAAGAGAATAATATATGGTATAAGCAAATCCAAAAATACCCGCTAAAGGAAGTTAACAATCAGCAACTATCATTCTTAATGTCTTGGGCAAATCGGCATACTTTTCAAATACAAAAAACACAAACAAACAAACAAATAACACCTCAAATAATTAAGTACTTTATGAAAATAAGTCAAAGTTTCTTTAGAAACTTTGTCTTAAGAATCAGACGAAGGCCAGCCCACCACCTATGTCATGGAGGGGTCATAAGGAAAGAGAATGAAGAAAGAGAAAAAGAAAAAGGGGTGAAATTCTAATATTTAACATCTCCAGGCACACGCCCCAGCCTCTCACCCAGCCCTACCTACCACAACCAACCACCACATTTGATGCTTGAAATCTACCTAAATCAAATCTATATTTGCCTTAGCACTTTCCAAATATCTAGGCTTCCCCTAGAAATATTCACAAGGGAGATGATATTCAGTTTAGACTCAAAGGCCAGTTGTTTCAAATGTCAAGTGAAATAATATCTCCTCCTCCTTCATCGTGCTCATAAACTTATACAACAAAGACATCCTGACCCTCAGAGGTCAGAGAACTCAAGCAAGAGAACGAGAATGCAAGATATCTCCAAGGTTATTTTGGAACTAGGCGTGGCTTGAAGACACATCTAATGGTGAAGGGCTTTTAATTGAGGTGCTGCACACCACCTGGTTGGGGGTGGGGTCTCTGGGTGGGTGGATCAGGCAGTGGGGGACACTGAAAACTGGTGAAATTATCTTGGAATGTGCTTTTATCCACAGAGCTTGGATATACCCCTCTTTAGCTGATCAGAGAGGGCCCGGGAACCAAAAGACATTAAGATCTTAGAATGCATTTTCTACTCTCTCATTTTATAGATAGCACAACTGAGTCCCAGATAAAATAAAAGTGTTTTTCCCAATATCATACATCTGCTGATGGTCCTGACTTAGCCACTAGGCAAGTCCCCCAGACTCCAGCCTGCAGTTGCTTCCATCTATCAAGGCCTCTTTTCAAGCTACTTGGAAGGCTCTCCTAGCAAAGATGACTACAATTTATGCTCCTTTCACAACATTTTGATTGATTTTTGGTGGAAAAGTAGGCATCCCTGAAGCATTTCTTTAAAATAAATCCAGCCTGCCAAACCAGCACTGATGTACAACCCTAGCAGAAGAATCCACCATTGGCCACAATAATAGCAAAAAGGGTAATGAAAAATAAACATATTTAAGTTTACAAGCCTCGAAGAGGTTATCACACACAATGACAGGAATCTTTGTGTCAAGACTGAACAAGTAACCCTGATTTAACTTTACATTTTGATAGAGTCAGCCGCGTTGCAGTCATTGTTTCGTCTAACAATTAAAAGAGGAATTTGAAACTATTCCTGTCCATAGTTCCCCTTAAAAAATCTAAAGCAAAGAGATTCTCTCATGCCAGGTTTGAATGAATTTATAATTATCTATCTGTAGCTCTAGGACAAAAGACTTAAACACAAAAAAGCCAAATAAACTAAGGACAAATTTCTGATAGTTCTAGTTACCCTGCCTATTAAATGACAGACACATTAAAAGAAAGAGAGTGATATTTGGAATATTCAGAAGTTGGTTGTCCATTTCTCATGTTTTGTTTTTAAGTATTACTCTTTCTTAGATGAAAGACAGTCATGAAGTTGTTTGTAAAGACTCTCATCAGACAAGAGTACAGTGTTAATAAATGCATTTAGCAAGCATTTACTATGTGCCAAACACTATGCTATGTATGGGCTGTCATGTACAATCTCAGTTCATCCTCATAATAACCCTGTGGGTAAGTATTATTGCTAATTTCAGTTTAAAGATGAGGAAACTGAGGCCTAAAACAGGCAAAGTAACTTTCTCCAGTTGCATGGCTAATAACTTGCAATTTGGACTCAAATTCCAAAGCCTGTATGTTTTTACTCGCTATAGTCTGTGGTCTTGGCCAGCAAATTCGAAGAAGGCCTGTCATAGCTGTGTTGATAGGGCCACCTTACATGCCAATTATAACCTGATTTAAAATTTAAAGTACGTTATTTCTTCCTGAAATGGAAAATAAACCATGAGATATCTACAATATTACTATGCTTTAGAGCCCAAAAATCACTCATGTATAATTAGTTATACCCATGATGTAAATATTTAAAATATTATTAAATGCCTTACTATAAATATTAGAGGCTGGAATAGTTAAACAGCTAATTAATTAGCTAGTGGCCTTCTGTTTACCTCTCAGCATTTCTACTTGGTTATCTGAAACAACCCATATAAGTATCTAAGTAGAAGTTTAGAAACAACAGGGCTTTGGGGAGCTGGTGAGGAGGGACACTTTGCAACCTCCAAAATTACTGCAAAACTATGTGCATATGCCTATCCAATAGTTTTTCAGTAATTTTGGAGGTTGCAAAATGTCCCTCCTGCCCGGCTCCCCAAAGCCCATACAAAAACTTATTTGAGAAGCTTTCAACCTAGGAAATGGGATCTGGGACCTTAAAAAAAAGGCTAAAACTCAATGGTCTGGATATTTGTGAGACTATATTACAACCAGTACACCAGGTTACTGCTTCCCAGACTCTGTTCTTCAAAAGACAATGTGTCAAGTTCCCAAATTATGGGGGGCAAGGGTACTGAAAAGTGAGTGTGAACCTAACAGACAACTAACTGAATACTTCCCTCTGCATCTGGAGGCTTAGGAATTCAGCAGACAGACACATGCAAACCATTCTGTGAAATTGTTAGGGTGCTATTCTTTCTGACATTGTGTTGGTTTCGTATTGAACATGTGAAGACTGTTTTAACATGTGTGCCTAAAAATGTCACACTGAGGATGAGACAGCACAGAGCCAGGGGCCACTCAGACTTTCAAATCACCTCTCAGAAGCAGCCAGGGAAATTCCAACCTTGGTCTTGTGGTCCTCAAGAACTATAGAAGCATGGCAGCATTTTAGATTCACAGGTCATTTGTGCAGTTAATGCATTTATACCTAACTCCTCAAAGTCAGAGATATTTTTTATAACTCAGTATTGCCCTCATTGCTTTCTTATCACATATTTTGCATGTGTTTCCATCTCCAAGATTCAGGGAAAACAAGATACTTAGTTGAGAATGTCTAGAGTGGAGACCCTATATAAATTACTTGACAGACTTGGGAGAGGAAAGCATTTTGCAAAATATTTACAAGAAAAAACAAAACAACCCCATCAAAAAGTGGGCGAAGGACATGAACAGACACTTCTCAAAAGAAGACATTTATGCAGCCAAAAAACACATGAAAAAATGCTCACCATCACTGGCCATCAGAGAAATGCAAATCAAAACCACAATGAGATACCATCTCACACCAGTTAGAATGGCGATCATTAAAAAGCCAGGAAACAGCAGGTGCTGGAGAGGATGTGGAGAAATAGGAACACTTTTACACTGTTGCTGGGGCTGTAAACTAGTTCAACCATTGTGGAAGTCAGTGTAGCGATTCCTCAGGGATCTAGAACTAGAAATACCATTTGACCCAGCCATCCCATTACTGGGTATATACCCAAAGGACTATAAATCATGCTGCTATAAAGACACATGCACACGTGTGTTTATTGTGGCACTATTCACAATAGCAAAGACTTGGAACCAACCCAAATGTCCAACAATGATAGACTGGATTAAGAAAATGTGGCACATATACACCATGGAATACTATGCAGCCATAAAAAAGGATGAGTTCATGTCCTTTGTAGGGACATGGATGAAATTGGAAATCATCATTCTCAGTAAACTATCGCAAGAACAAAAAACCAAACACCGCATATTCTCACTCATAGGTGGGAATTGAATAATGAGAACACATGGACACAGGAAGGGGAACATCACACTCTGGGGACTGTTGTGGGGTGGGGGGAGGGGGGAGGGATAGCTTTAGGAGATATACCTAATGCTAAATGACGAGTTAATGGGTGCAGCACACCAGCATGGCACATGTATACATATGTAACTAACCTGCACGTTGTGCACATGTACCCTAAAACTTAAAGTATAATAATAATGAAAAAAAAAAAAAAACTTGTACCACAATAGATATGGTAAAAAAAAAAGAGGGAAAGCTTATATATTGCTGGTGGGAACATAAATTAGTAAAACCTCCTTAGAAAACAGTATGGAGATTTCTTTCTTTAAAACCTTTATTTTAGATTCTGCGGTACATTTGCAGATTTGTTATGCAGGTAAATTGCACATCACAGGGGTTTGGTTTACAGATTATTTTGTCACCCAGGTACACAGAGAGGGAAACAACAGACACTGGAGCCTACTTGAGGGTGGAGAATAAGAGGAGGGAGAGGATCAGAGATTTCTAAAGAACTACAAGTAAATCTACTATTTGATCCAGCAATCTCACTCCTGGGTATCCACCCAAAGAAAAAGAAGTCATTGTATCAAAAAGACACCTGCATGCATATGTTTATTGCATCAAAATTCACAATTGCAAAGATATGGAACCAACCTAACTGCCCACTGACCAGTGAGTGAATAAAGAAAATGTGGTATGTATATACATCGTGGAATACTACTCAGCCATGAAAAAGAATGAAATAATGTCTTTTGCAGCAACTTGGATAGAGCTAGAGGCCATTATTCTAGGTGAAGTAACTCAGAAAGGCAAAATCAAATAACTTATGCTTACACTTACAAGTGGGAGCTCAGCATTTGGTATGCAAAGGCATACAGAGTGACATAATGGTCTTTGGAGACTCAGAAGGAGGAGGGTGGGAGGTGGGTGAGGGATAAAAAAAACTACAAATAGGGTACAATGTACACTACTCAGGTGGCGGGTGCATCAAAATCTTAGACTTCACCACTGTACAATTCATCCATGTAATCAAAAACAACTTGTACCCCAAAAGCTACTGAATTCTTTTTAAAAAAGGATACCTATAGTTATTGAGCGTTGTGCTTCCAGGCGCACCCTACTAGAAGTTAAACTTCCAAAGAATAGTAGATGCATTTAAGTTTTTCAATGGTATCTGGAAAGTAATTTGAATTTACCATTTAATCCATAAATTAATTTAAAGAGACATTAGTGAGATTTGTGTGTGGCTAGATGTTACTTGTTGATTACAATATTACTCTTAATTTATATTGTCATTTTGGTTGCCTAGAAAATATGACTAGTTAGATTTCTACTTTTTTGAAATTAATGACATTATTAAGCCTAAAATCTTGCTATTCAATTTTTTCCTCTGGTATTTGAATACAATGTGTACCTTTGGGTTATGGGCAAAAAATACTATCCATTTTTCTCTGTGTGGAATTAGTCAAACTTTCTAATAAAGTTATTCAACATTAAAAACAAAAATTAAAAAAAAACCTTGAAAAAAAAATACCAGCTATGAGAATAAACAATTTTAGAGAATCCCCTGGGGACATTTTTTTTTCTATGGATCCCCAAATCTTTTTTAAATAGAAACATCTCAGGCAGGGGTAAGAAATTATTGGTTAAGCCCATTTAGAACGTGTATGCTGTCATGGAACATTCCTATCAATGGGGCACATTGAAACTCTACACTAAGATATGGTGGGGCTGTGGTGCTTTACTGGATAAATAAGAAAGGGTTTGGTCGCTATACTCCCACCCTGCCCATAAATGAGTGAGCCCGTGTGACAAGAGTACATGTTTTCAAAAAGAAAGAAACTATGAAACTGAGCGTCACCATCCTCCCACATAAAAAGCAACAGCAAAATGAGAATTAAATTCAGCACTTTCTTAATGGGAGACTGAAGAAATCTGGGAGATGAAACAGTAGCTCTTCTCCAGTCCTTCCCAGCATATTAAGGTCAGCTGACAACACTGTTCGACGGAGAAGACTTAATGTCTCTGACAGATGGCAAATACACCATATTGACTTTTCTTCCTAATTTAACAAATTTGAATCTTTTGTCAATTTTCTTTCCCCAGTGAAAAGATATTCTAAAACACCACTTAAGCTTACATTGCTCTTTTCCCCCTCTCCCTCTTACACATTGAGTTTGACACTATCTAAAGAAACTGAAGCTAACTCACTAAATTAACTCACCTTTCCAGCTCTTCATGATCATCACAAATTTGGGCATTGGCATGAATGTTAATTCCTCAACTCTGCCAACTGTAAGGCAGATACTCACTTCAGGCCAGAGGAAGTTGACTGAATGGACAACAAGGATTCCTTGAACTCTTAAAAATAACACAGAAAAGTGTGCATCTATGTTCTTCATACTTCAAAACTATGCATCTGTGTACTTCAAGAGTCCCCAGTTTTGCCCAGTTCCTGAAGGTATAATGCCTCTGGCTTTAGCTAGAGGTTGTTATAATTAGCCATCATTCCACAGTTTCTAACCGGACTTTGGAATTTTAGGGGGTTTGTCTATATAAGATGGATGGGATGATAGCAGAGAAGAGCTTCAAACTAGTGGAGCTCCTGGATCACAAAGCTGTCTAAGTCATCCCAAGTGTCACTCAAGTTCAGCCTGGAGAAGCCATGGCCAGGCCAAGGATAGCTTGTCCCACAAGGAGGCAAGGGGCCGTTTCCCACCATTGCCTCATCCCTTCCACCATGTGAGGACACAGGGAGAAGATAGCTTCTATGAACCAGAAAGTGGGCCCTCACCAGACAACAAAGCTGCCAGTGCCTTGATCTTGAACTTCCCAGCCTCAAGAATGTGAGAAAAAAATGTTGGTAGTTTATAAGCCACCCAGTTTGTGGTATTATCTTAGAGCATCCCAAATGAACTAAACCACTGTTTTCATAATTTACAATGTGTCCTAAAATTAATTATAATCCTAACTACGAACACGAAATTCTGCCAATATGAAAATAACATTAGTTTCTCTTGACAACCTTTGTAGTTATGTTACCCAAAAGTATCTATAGACAAAGCATCTGAAGATTTTAGTGGTTATTCACTATTATAAACAACAACCACAAAAAACCTACCACCAACAAAAAAAACACTGGGTCCATGGAGAAATAAGTTTGAAAAATATTTCATTATGCAAAGTAAAATGGATTTATTACAAAAAACTTCTTAGAGCATCTCATGGAAATGGAGTTTAGAAGAATACTATGCTTTAGATTATTCCTGAATCCAGATACATTTTGTTTAAATTTCAACTCAAAGGATTAAAATTTCCACACTTGGAATGCCCTTATATGAGGAAGAACTGAACGCTGTCCCGTCTTGTCTAAGTTTCAGAGTAATCCCTATGTTTCTAGCTGATTAGCTGGTTTCATAAGGCAAAGGGCCTTCTGAAAATGGGCCATTGCTTCTGTGACAAATTCAATATCCAAATTCTATTGCTGCCCTTGAACTGTGCTCTCTGATTTCCTGCTGCAAATATGTAGGCCATCAGTGGGGACGTGAAAAATTTGTTCATTACACACAGATTCCCACAGTGGCAGTGCCTGGCCGCATTACCGAACCTATAGATAACATCACAGCACCTCACATCCAGCCCACATTTCCTCAGCCTCAGAGTAAAGAACACACCACGGTGCCTGCACATTAACACAGAGAGATGCCCTTGATAATTAACAGTTCTTATGGAGTCTCTCGAATGCTAAATGGTCAAATACAGGAGTTAAACACACATAAAACATTTAATGTGAAATGGGGCAAATATGCCAAATTAACCTGAAATGCACACAAAAGCCTTTCAGCTCTGGAATCGATATTAATCATTTTCTGGAATTCAAGAAAAAGTCTGATGTGGTTAATTTAAAATTATATTTTATGATAGAGAACAAAAATATCCCACAGGATTCAAGGTATCAGTTTACACTCCTGCCACTCCTTTTTGCTGCCAGGGTCAGCAAAAAGAAAAAAAAAATTATTGATCTGGTATTAAAAATCAGTTGACTTCACTTCTTTCTGAACAGGTATTCTTTGACCACTAAGCACTGGCTAGTCTTACCTCTCTCTAGTGACAACACGAAGAGATAAATAGACTATTCAAACAGAGCTCTTCACGTTACATTAGCTGAATAAATAGTGATGTATGGTCTTTTCTTAAGCACTGCCTTAGCTTGTGAAGATGAGAGTGAGGAAGATGGGGCTTATGAATCCTATTTGAATATTTAAATAAACACAAAATAACATCCCTGAAGATGGTTGTTTAAGTGGAAAAAGAAGGTATGAAAATCTGTCTTTTAATTGTAGCTTTTGGGGCAACAAAAAATCCCCCAAGAAACTTTTGAGATTCAAGTGTCAAGTGAAATCACAGAAGAAAAAAAAATTAATTTGTGGTTTTATAAGCAGTATCCAGAGGAAATGGGATGCCAGTCCCATAGGGTTTTGATAGGCTGCAAAGCTAGCACAAACCAATTCACCTAAAGTGAAGTATATTATCAATAACTAACTGTGATCACTTTTTGGCCTTCCAGCTAAGATCAAGTGTAATAACTAACTTTACTTTGGGAATATTTCACAATGAATTTTTGCCCTCTTTAATCTGCTTTAAGACTTCTGTGCTCAATTTCCGGTATATGCCGTACTTGCAGAAAGGGATGAAGTTGTGAGCTAGGTTAAGTGCTTGTGGCTAACTACAAATGTGTTAACACAATGTAATTAGGTCATCAAACAGCATCATGTTTATTAGGTACCAATACATAAAAAAAGGGAGCAGGCCTAGACCAGCACATCAGCCGCAGTCCCTACTGTCTTGGAACTGGTATTCTGAGACATCTCCGTGGCTTCTACACATTACTGGCATAATTACTAAATCCAAAGTTTTCTATTTGTAAATTAGAGATTCTAGCAAGGAAAAGATGAAGTCCTATGCATCGTGCATTAGCCAGGATTCTTTTTTTGATTTTTTTTTTTCATTCTGTTGCCCAGGCTGGAGTACAATGCCACTATCTCAGCTCACTGCAACCCCCACCTCCCTGGCTCAAGCGATCCTCCCACCTCAGCCTTCCAAGTAGCTGGGACTAGAGGCATGTGCCACCATGCCTAGCTAATATTTGTATTTTTTGTAGACATGGGGTTTGGCTATGTTGCCCAGGCTGGCCTCAAACTCCTGAGCTCAAGCAGTCGGCCCGCCTCAGTCTCCCAAAGTGCTGGGATTAGAGGTATGTGCCACCACTCCCAGCAGGTCAGGATTCTTTTGGGACAAAAAGAAGGGGTATATTTATTGGTTCACATAAACACATCCTCGGGAATGTTAAGGCAGAACCAGTACAGTCCTACCTTCCTAATGGCAGTTTTACTTTCTATGGTTTCAAGTTGCCTACAATCAACTATGGCCTGAAAATAAGTGACTAGAGTACAATATTCTGAGAGCAAGAAAAAGACCACAATTATTAACTTTGTACTACAATATATTGGTATAGTTGTCCTATTTTATTAGTAGTAATTGATCTCTTACTGTGCCTAATTTATAAATTAAACTTCATCGTAACTATGTACATATAGGAAAAAACAGTACAAACAGGATTTGGTACTATCTGCAGTTTTAGGCATCCACTGGGGTCTTAGAATGTATTCCCTTTGTATAAGGGGGACTAATGTATAGTCCTTTCCCTCTCCAGTGTTGGCTTCATTCTCTCAGAATAAAGATGACAACCTGGCTGTGGAAGGTGGCCTCAGGAAGCTCCCAACCTAGTAATCAGAGAAGAATGAGAGGATTGCCCCATTAGTACCAGAAAATCCCTATATTAGCAAAGACAGGGACCTGATTTGGTCAAGTCTCCATTCCTGTATTACCCCTGTGGCCAAAGGGGATTGAGTAACTATAATTAATCCAGTCATGAGGGAGGAAGAGTTGCTGCACAGACCAAAAACAAGAGCCTCTATGTACTGAAATGATAGGGCAAAGAACATATATTTACGAATTATAACCAACCAAGTCTAAATTGTATTAGAATTCCTAGAAGATCAATGTTACTTAACTTTCCTGTGAATAATACTCTAGCTTCTTACTAAGTAGCACACTATCCCTAATATTCCAAGGTGAAACTCAGTCACTGAGAGTTGGGCATGCTGCACCAGACTGTTTTCCCAGTGGTAGCAGGAGATATGCTAAACCTCATATTCTTTCTCTTTACTGCTTTATTATCATTAATGCCTTAGACTGAATTTCTCCAGAACTGATCATGAGACAGGAATCTGAGTACAAATGAATTATTTGAGAGATGGGCCCAGGAAGCACCATTAGGGGAGAAATGGAAGTAAGACAGGGGAAAAAAGAAATCAACTACAAGAAACATTTATAAGAATGTTAGTGCTTCAAGCAATTGGGGCTCAAATCCACTGGGGGGGCTCTGGAAGACAGCATGGAACATGCTACCCTCAGAGTTTTCGCACTTATGACATAGGAAGCTGGGAAATTTATCCTCAAATTCCCACTGGTATTGGCTAAACATTGTTCCTAAAGTCAATAATTCCTGACACTTTAGGCCTACACTCTACACTAGCAAGAGAAAGCCCCAGAGTGCAGAGTAAAAGGCATGTGAAATAGAATAACCTTAGCACATATGAGAAGGGTGAGTCCCAGAGAATGGAACCAAGGCACACAGCCTTGGCTAATACCAGTAACACGCACTTATGAAAATGTGCCTTCATTTATTCAAATACTTACCAAGCTCCTATTATGTCTGAGTTTTCTTCTAGATGATGAGCATACACTGAGGGACAAAACAAAGATTATTGTCTTATTTAATACCCAGCACAACTGGGCGGGGCAGGGGCAGATTCCAGGGGCTACATGTCATAATCCTCTTCACAACAGCAACTTCAAATGTGGTCCCTAATCTTAAGAGTAGCAGCAGAGTCAGCAGTATTGGGCTTCACCATTACTAAGCCAGGTGTGTTGAGGTCTATGATCCAGTAATGAACCTGAATCAGAAATGGAATCTCAGAAAGGTATTGGAAAAGTGGGAGAGTTCCCATCGTAGGACAGTGAGTTACATTTTGTTTAGGAAACTCTTCAGGGACATCTTCTCTGTGGTGGCTTGTGTCCAGAGGCACTGCAGAGTTGCCTGCTCTAACTCTTGACAGTTGAGTGTGGCATGCAGCTTCTGAACATGGAAAGGACTAAAGTTAATTTGCCCATCTGGGGATTGAACTGGCATCAGTGACTTCAAATGTGCCCTGCAGAGCCCAAATGATCTCCATTACAAACACACAACACTCCACCTTCCAAATGCCATAGAATTCCATTTTATCTGCACTGGCAGGGTAAGGCAGAGTATTTGCCAAAACTCCAGACATAGGGGGTTATTTGTAAAACCTTAGAGTATTATCAGGTGTTGCTTTCAATAAACCATTACACTTGTATAGAAAGTAACAAACTACGTGGTCTAAGGACCAGTTATCCCTAATCCAAAAAATAAAGTGTAAGTAAGTAAAGCAATTTTACATTGAATCTTGAACATCTATGTACATAATTTAGAATTTGCTAAAAGGTAATTTTATCTGTGCTGATTATCTTTACCATTTGGCATTTCCCATCTCAGGGCAATGAGTACAACTTCACAAGTCCAGCTCTGCTTAGCTGTGAGTACTCAATTTCACTAAAGACTTAAACAGAAAATTAAAAATCTGTGAGAATTGGGATGAGTCCTGTCTGTCTTAAAGCAGGGTGAGCAAATATATGTGGCACATGCCCTTAAGAGACATTATTAATTCATCACCTCTCACTTTCACACTGAGCCTAGGCGGAACCTTAGAATCCATCACAGTGCAGGTCTCCACTCAGTCATGACTGGCCTTCCAGAACTGGGTACTGGAAATGAAGCCTACTTGACACTTTGGGTACATTTATAGAGCCTGGTCCCCTCAGTACTATACTCCCCTCTCACAAAGAGAAAGAGAGAAAAAAAAAAAAGAGGAAGAGGAGAGCAGAGAAAGGATGGGGGAAGGAATGAGAGGAAGAAAAAAAACTCTGAACCAAGTATCACTTCCTTTGCTGTCTGCACATCTCAAGGAATACGCCATTTTAAGCACATTATAACGGCAAAAAGAAAAAAGTACTATCAATAGCAGTTCACAGTTTATGGCTGCCCACCCTGAAACTGTAGCAGCTAACTTTCTTGGGAAAACTCAGACAGACTCATTCTTTCCAAAAACAAGGAAAAAAGAAAAAGAATTTCCCACATCCTTAAGATAACTGAGAAGCTCCCAGTAGGAGTAAACTGTCCAAATAAAATTCAACGGCACCCCCTTTGGAAGGATAGTTAAGAAACACCACATGTACAAAGAAGGATTAAGATTCCAAATACTGTCTTTTCTCCAACTCGATTTTTCCTTCTTGTGCCCTTACTTCTCAAACAGTTATTTCCTTTGCTATATCACCCAGAAGTCTGTGATTGGATCTCCCTTGGACTCCAAAGGGCTCTGGGTATGAGAAAGTAGTCCAAAATATATATATATATATATATATATATATATATACACACACACACACACATATATACACACACACACATACACACACACACACACACACACATATATATACACACACACACACATATATGTGTACATATATGTATAGGATTTACTATAGAAAATTTTTTTTATATCTTTATGTATTTATATTTATAATATATTTACACAGTTTTATATATATTTATATTAAATATATTTATATATATTTTATATTATATATTAAAATATATATGTATATATGTGTATATATGTATAGGATTTACTATAGAAAAAATATTTTATATTTTTATATATTTATATATTCTTTATATTATATATTAAAAATATATGTATGTATGTATAGGATTTATATACATATATGTATATATATGTATAGGATTTACTATAGAAAAAATATTTTATATTTTATATATATTAAAAAATAAAAAAATAAAAATATAAAATATATTAAAAATATAAAAATATAAAATATATCTATATATTATATATCTATATTATATAGATATAAAGATATAAAAAATCTATATATTTTATATAGATATAAAAATATATAATTATATAAATAATACAGACATAAAATATATATTTATATATTTTTTCTATAGGAAATCCTATATATATTTATTTATTTATTTAGGACTGCTTTTCCTGAAACTCTGTAAAAGTTTTCATCATACTAGCTATTTCTTGTGATGAGCCAGATCATCATTCACCTGGTATAAATGAGCCTGGCTGTGAACACGGTTAGAAATTAGAGCCAAGGATGATCTATTAGTTCATCGTGTGTGTCTCATGGGACAAAAGCAAATCTGTTTCTCTAAAGAGTTTTCTTGAATGGCTTTCCAAGTCCAACTTGAAATCACATTCACAATCTTGTCATTTTCCTCTTTCTTGCAGCACACCAGTAATTAGATGTTTTAACACGTCATGGCAATGATATCTAACACGAAGGCAAACTGTATTAAGACACAGCATCACCCAGTTTTATATTGCAAGCTCATTTCCAAACATTATTTGTTTTTATAAATTTGAGCGAGGCTGACTCTTTCCTCTCTGCCTTTAATTAGTAAGGAAAGTTTAATATGCACTTTTTTTTTCATCAATCTGGCACTAAAAATCCTGAATTCCTTTTGTAGTAATTTGAAAGAAGAGTTTGGGGCTATTAGGAGAAATTCACATTAGGCATTTCCCTACATGGCCTACTTATATTTTTCAAAGTGAAGGGATATTTCAAGGAAAGAAAGACTTGGGGTACTAGAGATGTCTGCCCCATCTAAAGTCTTATTTTTCTATTTCCTATATCAAGAAGCCTTAGGTACATTTTAGTAACATAGCTTGAAATATATTTTGAAAAGGGGAACAAGATGTAACCTGACCCACTACAGAAAAATGCCTCATGTAGATCCTTGAATGAATTTATGACTGTAAGAGTCCCTCTCTTTTGTTTCCTGGGTAATTATTTCACACATTTGGGAGGTTTATAGGGAATGCGTATCAGCTTTTCAAGTAAAAAGTGTGAGGCTCTGACTCTTCCTGGAAATCTGGAAGGAACAGAGAATGTGAAATTCTCAGGCAGCCTCCAAAATTGAGCAAGAGATACTGCAGGTCACCATCAGTGCTGAATATTCCAAAGTTAACTTCGTTAAAAATGCAGAAACAACCTGAGAAAATATCTGATTTTACCTTTTAAAAGTAGGATTAAAAATTTAAGAAGCTTCGTGACTTACTCTCACATCTCTCTTTGATATTTCTTTGTTTGGAATTTCTCTCACCTCTTATGCCCTGGTGGAGTCTATTGTTGGTATATGTGTAACATGATCGAATAAAGCAAAATTGTAAACATTTTCTTTTTAAATAAATAGACTTTTACCTGAACATTATAATCACAGTATCTCATTCATCCATTCACTCATTCATTCATCCATCTATTCATTCATTCACCCATTCATTTATTCACTCAGATATTTTCTGAGTTCTTTCTATGTATCTGGCGCTCCTCTAAGCAGTGGGGATACACATGTCCCCTGTTCTCATGAGCTTACAGTCTCCTGGAGAAGGATTTTAATCAAATCATCACACTTGTGCCTGAGGGTTTCAAACTGAGATAAGTATCTCAAAATAAAGGAGCAAACACCCAAAGGATCAAGGATGACTTCCCTGTGGGGGTGGTCCCTGAGCCAAGGGCTTCAGCAGAAGCAGAGGTTAAGAAAGTAGGAAGTAGGACAAGCCCTCCAAGATAGGGGAATGCAGTTAGGGCCTCGAGCAGGAGGAAACAGGGGCAAAGCTCTGAAAGTAAAGGACAGGTGGTATTTGCTGAGCTACTCTAAGACAGATTCTCCCACCTATGCTGAGAGCATGCACAATTTCAGCTCAATGAATACAAATGAATGCTCTAAGTATTTTTTAGATTCTCTAGATTATGCACATTGAGGAGCAGTTTGGGGTAGGGATGATGGAGGTCTGGCCATTAGACTCAGGCTTTAAAGAGGTTCTGGGAAGGGGAGCCAATCTGGAAATTGGAAAAAATAGATGAACAGTGATTTTTCTCTGGCTTCCAATGGCAGACAAATTTCCTTTTGGGAAAGGCAGATATTCTCATTTGAAGCCAGGCTCCTCTGCCCTCACTTTAGCATATGAGGAAACTGAGCTCTTGAGTTCCTGGAAACCTTTGAGAATATGGAGACAGACTTTTTACTAGGTCAGTTTAGCTTCAGAAGGAATGAGATGGCTGACTTCCCCCACACATTAGGACTTCCATTCCAACCCTCGGCCAGCACCTAGGGAACAAAGCAAGGCCCCAGCTTTAGTTCTACTTAAAGTGAGACACTGCTTGCTCTTTCACACTCAGGTTAACATTCACTCCAACAATGAGTTCAGAAGTGACCATGGGAAGACAAGAGGCGTTCCAAATAACTACCTCACCATGGCACAGGGTCTCTGAGGGCTGGGCATGTTAGAGTCTGAGATATAAAACACAGTACAAAGAACGTTCTATTTTGCAAAACAATCACATTCTACAATCTATACCTAAGTAACAGGAAGAGAGCAGATCTCATTATGTCCCTTCAACAAGAAGAACATCTGCATTGAGTTGGGTGTCTTCATAGGGAGTCATTCTCAGGGAACGTGAAGCTTCCTCCCCATCACCCTGACCTCCCTTCCCCTGTAAATTTCCACATTGATTGATTGTAAACAAATTGTGTTCATCTGCCCAGATTCCATTATATCAAAAAGACATACTCCTCTCCACAAACATCGGAGATAGACAGACAGATAAAGAGGATTACTTTCCAGTAGCAGGGGTTCCTCCCCACTCTTCCTCCACAGAGAACTTTATTTCTAGTACAAAGTAGAAGAAAGAGTCAAGAGACGGATGAGAAGACAAACTCAGCAAAGCCTTATTTTTATGCTGCTGTTGTTTTTAACCTTTAGTGGGAAGTAATAGGAGACCTCATACTTTATGAAGCCTTTTTTTATCTGGTGGTAGTTTTTAAAAAGACCATCAGCTAAAATATAAATATAAATTTAACCATGGATGATTGTAATTTCCTGCATTATATTTTTATGTATTTTCGAAAAGTATCTGTAATGAGTGAGTATCATCTCTGTAATCAGAAAAGAAACTATGAAAATATCCCCAGTGAGATCTGTGTTTGCTCACAGGGCACTATTTGGCATGATGAGAGTGAGGGGAATGATCTGAATGTTTTCAGTGCCAAGCACCATGTTGGCCTCAATCGGTAGCAATTCTAATTCTTTTTCCTGTGGATTTGTATCAGTTGCTGGTTCATTTAAATCAGCTATTAAAGGAATAAACATGAATCTTAAAAATACATTTAGAGAAAGTATATTGTTCTAAATTAAGCAAGCAGTTCGCATTTCAAATCATAAGGAAGCAGATGAGGGGAACCCGCTCTCACCAGATCTCAATCCACTTTGCAAACTGCTTACTCCTTAACTTGGCTCCCTAATTAGGGCATTTTATCTTTGTGAGCATTTACCATTACTGCATCATAATAACTCTTGGCTAATATTCTGTGAAGAAGTAATTAATAATAATCCACACCAGCCAAAAGTAGATAGAGCAACATGAGCAAAGAACTAGGTTGGTGTGATGTGGCTCAATAACCACTTGGGGAAAAACAATGAGAGGGTTTTTATTGACCAAAGTGGTTTAACAAATGACACTTAAGTGATCTACTGGCATTTTAGAACAGAGGCAAGACTGCTCACTCATTAAGTCATTTTAAAAATAGTCATTATAGAGCTTTTGCCATAAATCAAGAACAAAAGATTCCAGGAAATAATTTTTTATAATTCATAAACACATAGTAATGTGGAAAGAAGGACTCTAGAGTTGAATAGGGTTATCAATTACATTTTCCAGTTGTCTATCCTAGAGACAACATTCCTTCCATGAGTTCAAACCTTAAACATCAAGATGAGGTATTGTGGGTAAACTTGAGGATTGACACACTTCAGCAGACTACCAGCTCCATGAGATCAAGGGCCACATCTGTTTTATTTAGCGAGAAGCAGAATTAGGCCATGTGTGACAGTGGGTGTTACTCAGCAGGTGCTCAGTGAATAATGAATGGATTAATGACATTGTATAGTAGTGTCTGACTTTGCAAACAGAAAATCACAGCCTTTGTGAATGTAAATTTACACACTAAACCCAATACCATATAGACTTTTAGTGATATTTTGGTATTTAGAAAAAAGACTAAGATCTTCTCCAGGTAGAAAGGTATTTTGTCAAGTATTTGCTGTGTGTATTTGACTTGTTTTGGCCTGCAATGTAAATGATCCTGATAGATATCTAGTTCTTCTGGGTTCCACAGCAATTCTTTAGCCAGTGGGGTCTTGTATTCAACTTGTATTTATCACGTCCTTCTAATTTCACTTGTCTCACCCTGGCTGTTATTATAATCCCAAACAGACAGAAACATTAGTACCCCAGGCTTAAGTCTCATCCTATTCATTGCTATCGGGTTATTCTCTAGGAAGCATCTTTCTTTTCATCTTAGTCCCTTCTTCCTTCCTTCCATCAGTCCTGAATGCTTTCTGAGTCAAATTCCGAGAGCAGACCCTGGCTCCTGAATCTTTTTCTGCTCAGACCCTGCAACTGCTCAACAGTCGTTGTCTCCCTGATCCTCTTCACACAGCCATATGTTGGCCAAGATGCTCAACTCACTACTGCCACCTTTATACCTAGGCTCATGCCAGTCCCTTTGCAGAGAAAGAGAAACACAGAGGGAGAGAGAAACACAGAGTCTTGAGTCCCTGGATCAAGCCATACCTGAAGTCAGAAACTTCCCTTGAACTCTTTAATTATGTGACCCAATAAATCATCCATTTACTGTAGCCAGTTTGGGTTTTCTGACACTTGCAACTGAAAGAGTCTTAATGTATGCAGGGAAAAGGAGATGAGGGAGAGAGGAACATAAAAATGAAGTAAAACGAAACAGAGGAAGAAAACAATGAAAGATTTGTCCAAGGCTGTAGAACTAAACAGTATTGGATAAGAATATAGAACATGAAGCCCAGAGCCCAAGACTCTTTCCCCTACTACTTCCCTTCAGAAATTAGTACTATTACTCATTGCCACACATTGTTACTTTAAACCTAACCAAATGAGAAGTGACCTGCCGTCAAGCTCCCGCGGGTTTAAGACATATATTTGTCCTGAGTAACTTATATTGTTTTCCTGGCGTAGTACATTTAAGAATTACTTTTACAATTAAGCTGCCCAAGGGGTCTATAGATGCCTGTTTTAATTTAAATAAATACTAATGCTAAAATCAATTTGTAGGATATTTCAATTGGACCGATAGGTACAGTCTTCACTAAATCCAAAGTATTTCCCTATTAGCGCATCTTTAGAAGCGTATACCAACAACACATCAGGAATTTCAGAAACCTGCTACAAATACATTACTCCCAGAGACCGGATCAAACAGCTGATGATCAAAACATAAGGCAAAAACTAGTATTTCATCTTTGAATTCGGAGTACCTGATTTCTACTAAATATTGATTAGAGTTTTTCCCATAGGAGATTCTGCTTTGTGCCTCCTTAATTTTCTTGGTTTCAATAGTGCTTTGTGCAGAGAACAGCAGAAGTAAGGCAGAGGATACAGCTGTCATCTGTGCCACAGACACTGACATGCAGCTTAGTCACAGAACAGAGAGAACACGTGAAAGTCACCATCACACCCTCGCAACAGTGTCAGTGTAAAGACTCAGGTTCCAGATATGAAGACAGGACTGAAAATGCTTCTGGCTACAATGAAATGAATCTACCACACACTTGCCAACTTTATTCAAACTGATGATATTTTTCTTTAAACAATGGATTTAGTTATTCTACCCATAAGAAGTCCAGGTCGTTAATGAAATGATAATTTTCTACAAACTAAAAACAAACATATCTCATCCTACTAATGGTTCCTGCCTCTCCAATATTTCGCTTAGGCCATCTCCCTTTTCTCTTCTGGTAGAACAACTTCAATAGGTAAGAAAGTTTTCTTACATCCGGGAAATTTCTTTAACCACCAAAATCCATGGTGTTTGCTTTTCATCTTCAACTCACTCCTTGGTCGTTACGACATGTTGCCTCCTATTTCTGGTTATCTATGTTAGTTTCCTGCTCTTCCTACAGAATTGCAACCCCCGAAAGAGAGGTACTGAGTCTCACACACCTTCTTCACCTGGAGCTTGTCACAACATCCTACAAAGCAAGTAATCAACATGTGTTTTACAGAGAAAACTGGTTATCCCTGGACTGTATTAAAATAGTGGTATGAGTACTCTAAAATAACACCAATGTGAGTGTAGAATGCATTTCTCATTTAAGAGAGGTGTTCATTCAGCCTGAGGATGGGAGAATTTACGAAACCTCAAACCCCAATTTGCAAACAGCCTCTCTACCTTCCCAGTTTACAAAACTCTACCTGAGAGAAGGTGTCTTCTCTCAAATGAAGACTTCCAGATCCTGTTCTCCACAGACAATTAAATGTGGTTTAAAAGTTGCTGCTGGGATCTGAGCTTATTACCCACTTTCTGATGAGGCCGGCGCCACCAAAACCAGCCTGTGGGAGCTGATTTCACTAGGACTCCCCCAACATTTTCTTGATGTTGGAGGTGTAACGGGGTCGCAGTTCCTGTTCAACTCTGCCTCTGACTGGATTCTAGGTCTTGAGCAAGTCACTGCTTCCCTCTGAACCTCAGTTACCTCATCTTTAACATGGGGATAAAATTCCTGGCACCATAGCTACCTCACTCAATGCTGGGGAAAATTAATAATATTGATAGTGTTAATAATTAAATAATAGCTAACATGCACTGAGTTATACCATATTCTAGGCACTGTGATAAGTCCCACACCTCCCTTAACTCTTACTATTCTCATAACTACTCTATGACACCAAGCACCATCATTATGTCTCTTTTACAGATGAGGAAAGTGAAGCTCAGAGATGTTAAATAACTTGTCCAGGATCACAGAGCTAGGAAGAAGCAGAGCAATATTTGAACCCCGGCATTGTGGGTTACAAAGCATTACTCCCAGAATACTGCCTTACAAAAATAAGATAAGCCATGTGACACAAAAATCTTTACAAACTGCAAAATATTAAGCCACTGTAAAGTATTGTTACCATCAATGCAAATAGATGCTCATTACATTTATTGTAAAAAGCAGGTAACCACCAACCCGTTTAGGGAAGGTGCATAAACCTCTGTCAGCAATACTCAATCCATCTGCAGAGAAACAATTAGAATTGCATTAGCACATAATCACAGAAGAAGTTCTCTTGACACCATTTCTGCCAAAGAACTCATTCTTCCCTGGAATTTGAAAAGGCAAAAAGAAAAAAATCCCATGCCGCATCTGACAATAGGAACAAACTCTTCTTGCAGCTCTGGTAATGCAACACTTCTGAAAGAACAAGTTAAGGAACGTACTTCCACTGCCCTCATTAGCTGACAACCTCTGTGGGGACTGCAAACCAGCCACACATTCAAAACAAATCCCAGGGAAGAAATCACACCACAAAGCCTGTTTCTATTTGCAAGTAAAATGACGGCCCCAAGTGTCCTTCCATAAAGCTGTGTGGTACCAAATCCAAAGCCCAAACTGGTTACAAAGGGTCGCCATTGATAAGACGTGGCATTTCAGGTCCACCCACCATGGGCCAAGGAGGTATAAAGCTCAGAACGTGACATGCAATTTTTAAGCCCTCCTTTCACCTTGTCTATGCACTAAGTTACTTTGACGCCACACCTGTTTCTATTCTGCCTGGAAGCCCTGTCTGCACAACAGATGGCAGAGTGTTTGCCTAACAAATGTTCTTGTGGGTCAGTATAAGAAGGTGGTGGTGGGGATTGTTGTGGGTACGAAAGGAGAGAGGCTCTGCTAGGGCAGCAAAGAACCATCGATCTCCAACTTAGCTAGGGAAACTTCCCACCCAATGAGGGTCTGGGTATGTCTGAGCTCTGAATGTTCTCACCTCTGTTCATCCCTTCTGACAATCTTGTCCAGGATAGTACAAATCTGCTGCTGCAACAGGAAATTACAAAGAAAATCTGATGTAGGCATTTAGAAAAAAAAAAACAACAGAACAAAACCTTATCAAATTTAAAAGTTAACTTCAAATTCAATTCTAACTCTATCTCCAACTTAGCTCTCTTAAATCTAACTGAAGATTCAACTTTCTTAACTCTAAACTTAACCCTTGAATCCCAACTCCTAGCTTTCACCTCTCAAGTGTCTTAACTCTAACTTAAAGTCAAACTTAGTCTCTTGAGGAGGTAATTAAACTTCAACAACTAATTGGAATGAGTTCTTGTGAACTGAGAGCTTGGCTTATCAACACATCTGGTCTTCAGAGGTTAAGAAAAACCTCACTTTCTGTTATTGTAAACTTAACACCAGAGTAATGTTTTATTTCAGCTATGATGGTAATATTTTTTAAGTTATGCTATTATCCGCTTAAAAAATCCATGATGTAAGGTATAAAGTAACATAATGCTCCTTGATGGTGAAAGCACATCTTAGGCACCATGCTTTGGAGAAAAACTGTGGATCTGGAGGGAATCTCCTCCTCCCACCCTAAACCACACATACCTAAACCACACACAGCACCGGGTAAACCTCAGTCTTCAACATAAAGAACCAACTCTGCACATTCCATTTCATTCGACTCACTTGCTTAGATAGCTTAGGAAACCAATCTGCTCAACATTAGTAAGTCTGGGCCCATTAAAAGGGGTACTGACACTAAACTGAAATCCATTTCATCTCTTCTCCAGGGTTTTCCTCGGACTCTCTGATCAGCCTTTCCTTCACACAGGGGTGAGGCCAAAACTACTATAGATAAAGAAGAAGAGAGCGAGATGATGTTCTTTTTGAGGGCCAGGATGACACTGGCTTTGTCCAGTGTTTTCATCACAGAAACTGAAGTGGGCATGTAGTAGGTTCTCAAAAAAACAAAACAAAACTGGTGAATAAAGACGATGTGTGCTAAGCACTAAGCAGAGACCTCCCCATTCATGCTCTTATTTAATACTCACAAAATCCTAACAGCAGGGGGGATTATTATTCCAATTTTGCAACCAAGGAAACACATGCAAATAGCTAACAGTGGACAGCGTCAGATTTAAATACTTAAAGCATGCATTTCCCATGAGTGAGAGAGACATTTTGCAAACATGGGTAGAATGTGGCTTTGTGACTTGCCTCAAGATTCACCCCATCAATTTAGGCAAAAAATACAATCTTCCCTGACTATTTAGTTGGAAGATAACAAGTCAGGGAAATTCAGTCTAGCAGTCCATGGGTAAGCCTCAGGAGAATAGGAGGCCCCTGAAATTAAATGCGACATTTTGTGTGTATGTGAATTTTTCCATGGAAAAAGTCTGCAGCTTTCGAATACTTGAAAGATTCTATGGTGCTCCCAGCCCACAAAATTTAATGAGTTAGCTGCTTTTAATTAAAGTTATGCTTCTAATTGTCATCCCCAAAGAGTCCAAAGGGCTCCAGACACCCTTTGTATGCCTACTGAAAGAAAAATGATTAGCATGAAAGCCTGCTGGGTATTAGACATGAGAATAGTCAAACACCTTAGGTATGGAAAGCACCCACATAGATCATTACTTAACGAAGAAAAGTAATTAAGAATGTATTCCATTGCTAGCATTTGTCCACAATGAGATTGAGAAGCCATTCTATTGCTGACCAGATGGTCCTGAGGATAGTGAAATGACAGAACCCCTGTATCACTCATCAGATTCACTGCTCTTCAAAATATGAAAAAGAACCAACAAAATCCTCATTATGACAGTGCCTACAAACAAGATCCTTCTGACCATTTCACATTCTGCAAACTTCATCTGCAATAAGAATGTCCAGACCTGAGGCTCTATACTTGGTGAAACCATGCTCATGTTCAAAAAGCATTTATTGAGAGCCTACTATATTCTAAGTACCGCAATAAATACTTGTTCCTATACCATCTGGATGCCCTCATGTGATTCTAGGCAACACGTTTAAAAGAGAACAGTCACCAAATAGAGAACCCTGAGATGGGAGGAACCAGTTTGGGAAAGGGGTAAAAATCATGCCATGTACACAGCCAAAGGCACTGATGATTCTTTAAAGGGAAAGTAATACATTTTCTTTCAACTTCTACAAAGTTTCTAGGTAGAAGAAGAAATAGAGAATCAATCCAAATTGCCAGAGAAGTCTGAAAGAGGACCACAAGGTAAATATTTCAGAGAAGCAAAGTGTTGGTTCACAATAATAAAAAGAAAGAAAGGAAATGAAAAAGCAAACTATTATAGCTGGGGTTATTCAACAATGGAATAAGACAGCTGGTAAAATGTTAGTCGTTGCTGGAGGAATTTGAAATGCATTTATATGTTAAAAGCACTAAAGCTAAATCTATAAAACCAAAAGATGGGTTAGTACAAGATGATTGTCCTAAAATACAAAGAAACACACATTGTCAGTATGTGAACCTTAAAAACTAATGTTGGTTATTCTGTTTAAAGAGAAGAATGTGATGTTCACAAATCAACTTATCACAAATTACATGCTTACTCTATTAATGTAATGACCTTGGGAGTTGACTCATAGTCTTCCTTGACCTAATGAGCATGCTGAGTATAATCAATTAGGTTTGCAATTAAAATTGCAATTTATCTAACACCCCCCTCTACTCCCACATTTTTATAAGGCTCAGGAGACAGTGAGGTGATAAATATAAGCCCTTCTGCTGTGGCTACCTTTTATTTTGTAAGCATTTCTATTACGTATAATTTATTAAACCTTAAATTTCTTCCCTATTTGTAAGTTTCAGCAAAATTTAGTCAGGTTTCAACACAGGGTATCAAGGGATAATTAGGACAGTTAGCAGTAATTTATCATTTCTCAGCTGGGTTTTCATGCTTTCGCTGACTGCCCGTAGAAATCTGTTAGCCAGTTCTACACAGATCACTATGAAATCTGCTTTATCTTTGTGCAAATTGCTTTTCTATTATCCTAAAGTGAGCTGAAAGATGAGCCAATCCACTCCTGAAAATCTAGCCACCGGTGTGCTTGTCATCAGAGTGCAGCTGAGGCCAGGGCCTCAGATGAAGGGCTACAGTGGCTAATGGATGATGCAATGCCAAGAGAGGCTTTTTTCCAGCCTGCTGCGGGTTAGAAATTTAAACCAGGCAGCCCGACTTCAGGTTAGATCTTCACAAAATATGCCCAGGAATCTATGAACATGCCAATACACATTTTATGGAGCAAATACTGCCTAGTAAGCCACCAGAGAGGAAAAGCCTAGAAAAGGCAGAGACACTAGTACTATACCACTTCCACTGAAAAGAAGGATTTTATGAAGCCTGAACCAAAAAGGGAGGACCTCGTGTTCTTTAGAGAGATTCATTTACTAGATGGTGAAAAATGAATGCTCCGGGTAATTTCATTTTGAATTGATTTATTTCTAAATGGGGGGAAACCGACACGTGGTGAAGAAAGTAGAAAGTGGTTCTCTGGAAAGAGCCAGCCAGTCTCAGGTATAATCCAATTATTCCAACACAGGAAATAAGGACACAGAGGGAAGGGTGGAAGGTCACCTGAGAAAGTCATTCCTTGCAATGAATACCTTCCTGTCCCCTTCCCTACAGACTCTCAGAGAAGTATAAACTGACCCATATTTCCAGTTTATTTCTGACACCTAAACCTAATCAAAGTCCACTATTTAGAAATCCAATAGTTATTCGCAATTAGATTGCACGGCAAATTAAATCATAAATTTCTCTATCCCAGCCCTGGTTGTCACATTCCTAAAATACAACTTGCCTCCCTCCGGCACTTTATTTAAATCTCTGAGGCCGGGCTCCAAAGCAAGTTATGGATTTGATAATTTGCTAATGTGGCCACAGTAATTGTTTTGAGCCATATTTATGATTTTATTGGATCTTACAACAATCAATAATAATCCTTTGATGTCCCTGACTCGACTTTTCTCGCAGTCGACAAATGGGGCAGCAGATTCATTTTTAATGTACTCACTTAGCACTCCCTCCCTGGGAGAGAGAGCCCTGCATATTTTAATAAAGGGCAAGAAATGAATGGCACTGGTACACATACTTTACTGTGAAAAACTAGCTGCAGGATAAGATTTAATGCTAAAAAGAAAGGAGAGAATAGACTAACAGGGCCCATTTTGTGCACCACCACCATGGTTAAAGTTAATGGAATTACCGTGTGGTCACGCACTAGAGGGAACCCATTGGAAGTTAAGCTCTTCTAGGGCCATTGATTCACAGACTTTCATTCAAAGATTCCCACTAGCATGTGATGAGTATTGCAGATATGCAGAGGCACTTTAGAAATTGTTTACTCAAACTGCCAGTTAAGCATATTAAGAAACAACAATAACTGAATATTTTAGAGTGGATGATCTAGCGGAACGTGTCTTCTGTTAGACACAGTAAAAACTTCAACTCTGACTGGCTTAAACAATAGAGGACTTTATTGGTCACCTGATTTTTTTTCAGGCTGGAGTGCAGTGGTGCAATTTCAGCTCGCTGCAACCTCTGCCGCCTCCCAGGTTCAAGTGATTCTTGTGCCTCAGCCTCCCAAGTAGCTGGGATTACAGGGGTGTGCCACCACACCTGGCTAATTTTTGTATTTTTAGTAGAGACAGGGTTTCACCATGTTGGACAGGCTGGTCTTGAACTCCTGACCTCAGGTAATCCGCCCACCTCAGCTTCCCAAAGTGCTGGGATTACAGGTGTGAGCCACTGTTCCTGGCCAGATCACCTAATTTAAATGTCTGGAAGTAATGCAGGCTTCAAGTCTGGTTAATTCAACAATCCAATAATGTCACCTAGTGTCCAGCTTCTTTCTGTCTCTGCCATGCCAGCCTCAGCATCTGTTTTGCTCTGAGGCATGTTGCCCTAGAAAATATAAGATGGCTGCTAGAAGCTGTCAGTTACCTGCTTTCTTGTTCATAAGCAGTAGTGGAGAAAACAGCCCATCCACAACTAATGCATCTAAGTCCTCCATGATGATGGGACTCCGATCCTTTAGAGTGTAGGATTCCTAAAGTCAAGGGAATCCTACACTCTAAATAGCTTAGGAAAGGATTAATGAAAGTCATTACTGTGGCAGAGACAACTGACTTAGACTGGGATGGGCAAATTATGGCCCTCAGGCCAAATTTGGCCCACCATCTGCTTTTACAAATAAAGTTTTATTGGAATACGGCCATGCTTATTTGTGACAATTCATTTTCATATATTCTATGGCTGCTTTTGTGCTGTAAAGTCAGATACATAATTATGACAAAGACCATCTGGCCCTCACAGCCTAAAATGTTTACTATCTGGCCTTTTACAAAAGAAGTCTGCCAACCCCTGGTGTGTACCAAACAAGGTCTGCACCTGGAGCTAAAGATGAGTTCAAACCCATCCTAATTTTGTGGCTACTAAATCAAGAGGGAGGGTAGGAAGAATGCTAGAGGGACAACCACAGTGCCTAAGATAGACATGCGAGAAAATCCTTCAAGTCTAGAAAAATGGGCTTAGAAACTAAAAAAAAAACAATTTAGGAAACCTATCATAAGCACATGTGAAATACCCTCTGCCCTGAAATACACTCTGAGTATCATCAAAACATCAAATATATTTAAAATTGAATTACAATTCCTTACCACAGCATAAGTCCCAGTGTAACGGCTCCCTGCCCACTCTTCTCACTTCTCTCCTGCTGCCACTCTCCCTACACTAAATTTCTGCCACCTGGTCTTCAATTATTTCCTAGAATGTGCCAAGCTCATTCCCACTGCCATTTCCTCTTCCCAGAATGGTCTTTCTTCTCCAGCTCTTCGCTGGCTAGGCGCCTGTCATTCCCTGTTCTGGGTTTATGGGTTATCTCTTCAGTGACCACCCCATCTAAAGTAGCCATACCACCCCATTCCCCTTCCACCATGTCATTCCATTTCACAACACCTTCTTTTAGTCTTTCTAGTATTAACCCAAATCTGCAATATTTTATTTGTTCCCTTTCACATAAGGGGAAGAAGACAATACACTGAGAGTTTTTCCTCAGCTGTCTTGCCTTCCACTTTAACCCAGTGCCTGGGAGCACATGGCACATAGTAGGCACTCAATAAACACTTATTGGAGTAATATGTTAATATTAACTATAGAATTTCTACAACTTTTTCAGCCTTCCTGCATTATGGTGTTCATTTCAAAGTCTGTACTTGAAAACAAGGACTACGTCTCATTCTTCTTAGGTTCTCAGGGCCTGTGACGATATCAGGCACATAGTAGGTGATAGAAGAATAAATTAATGAATGAATGCCAGATAGAAAAACATGAGTAGGCAGGATACTCATTTCCTGGAAGGGAGGAACAGACTACTTTGGTAGTGAGGAAATCGAGATCAGAGCGATTCAGAACTGGAAGCAGCTACCTCACAGTGCTTTGAGTTTCCAGGTATAGAGGAAGATGAAAGACAGACTTAAATGCTACAGGGGTGATTAATTGTCAAGTAGTAGATGATGCTAATGACTTTTAAGGTCACTTGCTCCTCTGGGATTTTCTTGAATTATCCTGTGCTCTGAGTTTCTTCCTTAAAGAGTGAGATTCATCGACGGTCATCTGATAGTGGAGCAGAGCTTGGAGTCACATTTATTCCTTCCTTGGCCAAACAGTTTCATCAAAATTATACTGCTAGAACCTGATTACATCTGGGAATTTATACCATTTACAACCAACAGACGAATTTAAACGCAAATAAAAGCCCCTGGTGAGCTGTTTGTCAGGGCACCAGGATGGAAAGCATGATAAGAAAATATTTTGTGGGGGAACACGAACTGATATATGGACCCCAGAGTGGGAGACTTGAATGTGAACATTAGGATAAATGAATTCCACCACAAAGTAAAAGAATATTTGGTGTGTTCACTTTGTTAACTCAATGTTGTTTATTCTTCTCAACCACCCTAGGCAAGGTCAACATCTTAAAGAATTCCATCTTCATTTTTCATGTAACGTCAGGAACCAGGAAGACTTGTTTAAAAGAATAAACTACCAGGGAAAGAAATGGAAGTTTTCATTACTGGAATCCAATAATATTATCTTTATGTTGAATAAGCCTAGGATTTCAAACCACTGTTTGTGTGTGTTTTTTTGTTTGTTGTTGTTTGTTTGTTTGTTTGTTTGTTGCCCTTCCCTCCTGAGGTTTTGGATTAATCTGATGGAGAAGGCTTCCGAAGATATATGTCTCAACTTCCCTGATTTTGGTGAACAAGAGGCTTCTTTGGAGAACGAATCTATTAGACAATAAGGTAGGATGGATGCCTCATGACATGGGAAGTTAAAATTTCAAAATGACCCTTTCCCAGCACTAACATAATTGACTTAGAAGGAGGGAAAGGATTCCTCACCATGTTTGGCCTGAGGGCCATTATAGAGTCTCACCATCCCAACATTTTTCACTCAAATGTCCTCAGGAAGGTCATTATTCTAATTCTTCCACGTCTGTGGCTCTGCAGGTTGCCTTGTCTATTATTCATTAAGCTGGTTTCCATCTGACCCTGGCTCAGCCATGAAATCTTTACCTTTTCCAGCTGCTTTTTGTGTCTTGAGACTTACTTTATTAACGACTTTGGCATAAAGGGTAAAGAGGATCGCCTGAGGGGACCGAATAATTTGAGATGAGTATCAAGAAAGAATCAAGTCCAGGTCATCTAGACCAAGAATCAAAATATATTTATAAAAATAAACAAATGAAATTGCAGTTGATATTCTGGGTAACCATCAGAATCAACTGCGGACCTTTCAAAAAGCTACTTCATGGGCCCCACCCTCAGAGATTTGAAAATAGGAGGCATGAGAACTAGTTATATGCTAAAGATAATAAAGCAAAGAGAATGAATTATAATAGTCATTTCTTAATGGAAAGTGCTTCAAATGGGGCCCTTGGTTTTTCTTTTAAAATTCACTTTAAATAATAGAATCAACAACCATGTACACATTACCCAATTTAAAAATAAAACACTGTAAAGCCGAAACCCTCGGGTACAATTCACATCCCACATTGCACTGCTTCCCCTCACTATCTCCACCCAGAGGCAGTAAGAATGTTATCTGTGTCCTTCCTTCTAAGCCATATATAGATCTACATGTTTATAAATTATATGGCAGCCTATAAGCAACCTGTTCTTTTATTTTATTATTTCCTGCTGTTAATAACTACTAATCAAAAGTTTGTAGCATTTGGATCTGTTTCAGCTAAAAGGCCCAATTTCAATCAAGGCACACATTATTGTATGGGCTTTCATTCCCCATTCTGTATTTAAGGATGTGGTGTAGTCTAAAACAAATGGTTCCAGAGCACTTTAAGAGGCCAAGGCAGGAGGATCACTTGATGTCAGGAGTTTGAGACCAGCCTGGCCAACATGATGAAACCTCATCTCTATTAAAAATACAAAAAATAGCTAGGCATGGTGGCTCGGGCCTGTAGTCCTAGTTACTCAGGAGGGTGAGGTGGGAGGATTATTTGAACCCGGGAGGCAGAGGTTTTAATAAGCCGAGATCACACCACTGCACTTCAGCCTGGGCAACAAAGCGAGACTCTGTCTCAAAAAAATAAAAATAAAACAAATGGCTCATCTACCGAGGTTGAATTGGCCACTAATATTTACTCAAAAGTACTGAATCTTTCTCACATGATTAATTGGGCTGCATTTATTTTACTTTTTTTTTTTTTAACAGAATTGACAGTTTGGCCAGCCAAGTATTTGGATATCACAGGTTTAAAATTTTGAAATTAGAATGAGCTGATTACATGGAGTTAGAGATTTTTATATTTGATTTCCTAGGCTTGAAACACCCATAGCAAAATGGTGAGGCAGAGTAGTGCTCCTTCAATGATTAGTTATTGAGCACTAGTATCCTATAGCAAAATGACAACAGTGAGTAACCGGCCTTACTACATCAACAAAGGTAAGACTCTGACTGAATAATAACGCCTTACATTTAGGTGGTATTTTAGGCTCTACAAAACACTTGCCTTTCACAGGAGGTTTGACTTCACAGTGATTAAGTAGAAATTACAGGCTCTGAGCCTCAGGTGTAAAAGACAGTTTACTGAATC
Source organism: Pan troglodytes (assembly GCF_028858775.2). Lineage (NCBI taxonomy): Eukaryota > Metazoa > Chordata > Mammalia > Primates > Hominidae > Pan > Pan troglodytes. The sequence continues at coordinate 64,003,459 of NC_086015.1, forward strand.
CTATAAAACATTGAATGTCCCTACTATATGTGCCACGTGTTGGCATTACAAATATCAAAATAAATTAAACAGCCAAATATCCACTTTGCTATATGTCAGGGCCTCTAATTACTGAGGGGATTTGTTTGGTAGTACTAATGAAAAATTAAACACTAAAAGCATATAATTCTGCTATAAATTGACATACAGCAATAAAGCAGCATTTAGGTTAAGCTTCACCTGTGTAATAAACAGGGATTGTCCTCTGGATATTTTTAGATGGAAACCAACATTATTCCAAGCAGAGCAAAATAATATAGATTAACATGTGGTAAGGGTGACAAAATATTTACAAAACCTGTGCTTGAGCTTCTTCTACTGTGATTACAGTAGAAGGATACAACATATTTTTTTAGGAACAGCCTGGTCATATGATATAATGAAGAGTTGAAATTTTGGATAGGCTTGGGTTTGAATCCCAATTCCACTATCTGTCAACTGTGCTTTTCCAGTATGTGATTTTTTTTCTTTAAACCTCAGTTTCCCTAAGTGTAAAATATTAATGCCTACTTTTGCAGGTTGTTGCGAGGACTGAAGTAAGAATTATAAAACTAATGGTGAACATGTATTGAGACTTTACTATGTGCCAGGCACTATTTTACAGGGATTTACATGCATTAATCCATTTGGTCCTCACAACACTCCCAAGAGACAGGATACTCTTAAGACCTCCATTTTCTAAGTTTATGAATGAATGTGGGGGAGCTCAGAAAGGTTAACTCGCCCAGGGTTCATGCACCTGGTAGGCGACAGCTCTGGGTTTGAAACCAAGTAGTCTGGCCCCAGAGTCCTCCCTCTTCATCAGTATGCTTTAACTTCCTGCATTTTCTTCTCACCCTCATCCCTGCTTCAGGATCTCTCTCATCTCTTTCACCTTAGCTGCCTTTGAGTTTGAATGAACAGGGAAAAAGTAAATAAGAACGTGAAAATACTAGGGGACTTGGTTAATTTTTCTTTCAGTGCTTTGATCCAAATGGTATCATGCAAATCAAAGTTAACAAACTAGAAACGGAAAAACTCAATGATTTGATATCTACTTAGGAAAGGGCTTGAGGGTTTAGTAGGAGAGAGGAAGTTTCCCAAAGGAGACAGGCAGGCCCCCAGCCCCTTCTGCCTGGAGAGCTGGGGACTGGGGGTTTTGCCTCAAATCACCAGGAGCGGGAGAGGGAGGGGAAGTCAGAGATATTTACATGCCAGAGGGAAAGGGCTTGGAACCTCAACACTTCTCTAAGGCGTCCACTCCCACATGTACACCCAAACCCATCCCCTGAGCACTGCAGTTGTCTTTGGTTTACCAACCCAGTCAAACTGGATTCATTCTGAGGGCAGAGATGCAAATTTTAAGGCAATTATACAAGATAAAAGCTACAGCATCCTGAAGATACCAATTCTTCATGCAGTAAATACATGCATTCGGTATTAACATAGTCAAGGCACTGTTCACCATGGCTGTAATGAAAGGATAAAAGTCCTATGGCAAATCACATCTCTCTTGGAGTGTCTTTCCAAATCAAAATAATAAGTAACGGTAAAAGAAAATCATTTTCATCCTCAAGATAAGGCTTTCTCTCTTTCTGTACACATCAAATCTGTCCTAGAAATTGGTTTGGGTTGAGAGCAGCAGCCCCTACAACTGCTTCTTATCACTCCTTTAGGAAAGCAGCTTCAGAAAAGTGAAGTGTGCATCAGAATCACTTGTGGTGTCTGTTAGGACAGAGTCCTAGGCCCCACATCAGAACTACTGAGTCAGCAAAGCATGGGGCAGGCAGGCTTCTGTCCTATGACTACCTTCTTCAGGTAACTGTGAAGTACTCTATCGATTTGTAACCGCGACTTACTCGTGATCATCTATGCATACACCAGAGGCTAAAAATGTTCGGACAGAGAGGGCCAGTATTATTTTCCCCAATTAAGAAGGCAGATTTCTGAATTTTCAAAGTGTCATTTTTATAAGTTCAGATAAGATACTTAAATAGCACAAGTCATATAATCAGAGTAAAGTTTTCTCAAGAATTTAACCAAAAGGCAGTCGTTCGTAGCGAGAGAATTCAGTGTATAATAATTAAGCGAATTTGGCAGCACCACAAACCATCTCAATGCTAGTTACAACCCCTTAAAGCCTAGCCACAATCTATTTTATAGATGAGAAACTGAGATTGAGATTAACGTTAAGAAACATGTACGAGGTCCAAGGGCCATGATGTGGCAGGGCCGGGATTTGAACTGGGGTGGACTGGTCAGATTCTATATCCATGTCCAAATCCTAGCCAATCTCTGCTACATATACCATGTACTGAACATGAATACATCAGTTTTTCTCCACTATCACTCAATATAATAGATAGGGTTTCTGCATTCAAAAAAAAAAACAAGGAAATTGATATTCAGAGAGGCTAAAAGGCTGATCCAAAGGTGCACAGTTAGGAAGTTAATAGGGCTAATATTCCTAACGGAACCTCTGATGCCAAAGTATATTAACTACTAGACTTAATTAACAGATAAAATGTCCTCATTTTCATGAATCTGAAAGATTACCAAATTTTCAGGTGGAAAATTTGTTCTAGAACCACAGAAACTTCTCAGTGAACAGAAGAGCTTCCTTTTTGTCTCATTTAATTTTTGAATTATACTTCTATAAATAATTATCTTCTTCTTCTAGAGCAATCTAAAAAGTAATTTCTAATATCTTAAAAGTTATTAACAGCTACTTCCCACTGCATTAATACTATAAAATTAAATTTCTAAGTAGAAGATTCAAGTACCATAAACACAGAAGAGTGTAAGCAAGCATAATCTATAAACAGTTCTTACAAGATTCCAGATTACCTGCCTGGAATAAATCTCTCTTTAATATACCTAAAACCGCCTCCCACCCAAAGATGAACATACCAATTGTTCTAAAAGATACCTCACATTTAACTCATTAAGCAGCATCGCTTCTAAAGAAATGAATATTGCCTTAATGGTTAGATTAGATGGAATTATATTTTGGAACATGATTTGAGAACTTGATTCGTGGAAATTTTAGTCTTCGTTAGTAACACCTGGAATACAGAAGACTTTTGATAGAGATTCCAGGAATATTGCTGACTGCATGCTGGAATACACATACATATCGTCTTCGACTTCATGTTAACTAAAGTTAGAAACTTATGAGATTCGTTCCAACAAGCAACAAGCAAAGTTCCATTATCATCATCATTCTCTTCCCCACACAAAAGAGCCATAGAAAATAAACCGGAGAAAAAGCTGTGTCATTTCCTTACCCATTGCCCGGTTCATGGCTCAGACCCCTGTAACACAATACAGATTAACGAGAGGAAAGCCTAACGAATACATTTAATATAAATTTTATGTGCCATGGGAGCCTTTAGAAATAAAGACCTAAAGACAACTGTGTATTTTTACGGACAGTCATGCAGAAGAATGACTGGATGATAAAAGAGTATGACTTGATGGTAATAAATTGGGGAAAACTTAGCAAGGCCTGTGTGTTCAGATTCTTCTTGGCATGTGAGTAGAGGGCAGAACTCCTCTGGAATGAAAGTCTTATGACCTACTTGCATGGGTGTTAGGTCAGAGAATTCTTTTATGGCACACTTGAGGGTAGACAAATGGAAAAAGGTCAGAGAGTGATGTTCCTGCTTCTGTAGTTTTCTCAGTTTCCTTCACCTTAAAATACTCAGTATGCAGAGCTAGCATATTTTGGGGGTAGCGTGTCCTGAGACCTATCATAAACAATGACAAAATCCAGGTCCTCACAAAGCTTTCCTTCTCAAAGAACTAGAGAAAAGACAGAGGTACAGGTGCATAGCCAAACAAACAAAAGACAATGAAGAATGCCTCGAGAGAAATCAAATCATGCACCAGGACAGAGAGTAGGGGCTTTAGGAGAGCTACTTCAGATGAAGGGTCAGGGAGGCTGTTTGGATCTGTATGGTTGAAGATGAAAGAAAAAGATTATTTCTCAAGCCTGCAGGACATCAAACTGCTGCAATAATCACCTTGTGGATGGCAGGGTTCTACTACTTTTAAACCCAAAAAGGAGAGTTAATAATCAATTGTGAAATAAGAGGTCACTTTTTTACTTTGATATTTCCCTTTCCTGACTACAAGTGCCTTACTGAGTAAGCAAGGCCACGCTTGTTCTTTGCAAAGCAGAATTTAAAGCCCCTGAAACAAAAAAACCCTACAGTGGTATCATGTTCAAGAGGCTAACTCAGTGGTGCACCTTCATTAACGATAACAACAGGTGCTCCAGGGGAAAAGACCATTACTGGGCTTATTGCTATTACCACTCAGCATGAGACAAAAATGGTTTAGAACCCAGGGATCAGGCAGAATCTCAAGAATGAGACACAGAGGCAAAGATGAAGAGAACAGTCACTGTGCTTTCCATGGCAGGTTGTCAAATGCTGCCTTAAAATGTGCAACTGTGTGAATTTCAAAATATGAAATGCTCAGAGTCTTGAACTGTAGTATTCACAACTGGACAGCTGAATATTAAAGATGCTGCTTTGTCCCCTAGAGGGGCTGGCTACTGCAAGACTGGCTTCCAGGGGTCATAATTATGTGGCCATTGCCACTCAATATTTTATCATCATACAATACTGAGGCTGGCAAATATCTATCACGGGATGTGCTTGTTAATAATGAAGATTCCCAAGCCCCAGTCACAGTATTCTAAATAAGTAGATTTGGAATAAGAACTGAGAATCAACTTTTTGTTGTTGTTAACTGATACCAAAGTTAATTTTCATGCAGGTGATACAAAGATCACATTTTGAAAAGCAGATTCAACAACTTTAGATATGGATACTTTGTCTAAAAGGACAGCTTTGGAACCTTCATTGTTCTCTGGGATTTTATGTGTGTGTGTGTGTGTGTGTGTGTGTGTGTGTGTGTGTGTGTGTGTGTGTGTGTATGGTGGTTTTCTTATAACCACCATATTCTACAAACGAGTCAAGATATCCCCATTATTTCATATCAGGAAACTTCTGTGATCAGGTTGGAAACAACTGAAAGATGTGCAAAACAGCATAACCTGCTGATTTAAAAAACAGAATTGTTTTAAAAAACTCAACTTAAGCTAAATAATCAGGGTGATGATAACAATAACCACATTCAACAGTTCATATATAAGTACTATATGTTAAGAATTAGTCCATCATCATCACCATCAAAGGTAACAAAAACATTACACATTTTGGCCAGATAATTGGGACATCAAAAAGTAATTACTATTGGAGTTACACAATCTGTAGCCATAGTTATCAGCCCAGCTAGGCTCACTGCTTATTTGTTTTGTGTGTGTGTGTTTATTATTTTTAGTCAAGAGATAATTCAAATATGATAAAATTCACCATTTTAAAACGTACAATTCAGTGGCTTTATTATATTCACAATGTTGCACAACCATCACCACTAAGTCCACAACGTTTTCATTACCCTAAAAGAACCTGTATCCATTAGGAATCATTCCCCATTCCTTCCTTGTCCCAGTCCCTGGCAACCACTAATCTACTTTCTATCTCTATTCAGAGCCTGTTGCATAGCAAGTCTTTTCTATCCCGCTTTAGAATGGCTAAATGAAATTTTGAGATCATATAACCTATCTATTCATATAAGTTTTAGCTATGCTTACTATGTACTTATTATCATTCTGTGCATCCCACTTAATACAGTTTGTGCATTCCCCCATGTCACTAGCTATGCCTCTACAGTATCACTTTCAATGGCTGAAGGAATTCCATCAAATAGATATTGCATAGTGCATCTAACTAATCCGGTAGAGTTGGAATTTACATTTGAATACTGAGTTTTAAAAAATCTGGGAACCAAGTTTAAACATTTGTGTTTTGCATTTCAAGAAGTGATTTCAAAAAGAAGCCACAGGTATTAAATCCTTTCTTTGCATCCGTATATTTAGAGCCTCACATGGAGGTGAGACAGTGGGACAGAGGAAAGCTGAAAGCCTCTGTGTCTATCACCACACCCTGTGTGTAGAGCAATTAGGAGGCTAGCCCTTTTTTATGATAAGGAATTTGGTGGCCCATATGGTGGCAGTCCCTACATAAACTTTCACTGCTTAGAAGTATTTCCCAGAGATTGTATTTCAAAAGTCCCAGAATAGCTGTGTTAAATACAAAAGTAAAGTAAGATCAAAAGGGAACTTACATTTATTTGGCATTGTTTGTGTGGGCAGCACCTTATCCACTCACAGCTAGTCTTCGAAGCATTAAACTTTATTTCAACAAAGTGTAACATTAACATCCCAGCCTGACTTGCTTCTGACTTCTAGCACCAAAAATAGAGCCTTTTCTATGACTTAGGTGCAGAATCTACCCGTATAGGAATTAGCATTTGTATGAAAAGAGCTGAAACCCAGCTTCTGAATCAGCCAGGATTTTATTATTTTATTTTTACTACAGAAGCAGAGACTATCCTAATAAATCCTCCTTTCTTCTCCTAGCACACTTAAAAACCCATCTTTGAGCTCCACTGACTCCATTAGGTTTGAACTTTGGTATTAAGTACACAGGGAGGAAAAGAGTAGGTGTGGGGGTGACGAGAAGGAGAACAGAGAGAAGCACAGAGACAGAAAGGAAGGGAGGTAGCTTGATGCTACTGCTGCGGTTATTGCTTCACTCAAAAACAATGAAGCAAAAGCAGACTATGTCAAGAAGCAAAGGTGTGTCAAAGACACCCCAGGCTTAACATGGGGCTGCACAAACCCACAGGAAGCTCACATGCTATTTCCTAGACACTCTCTCACGTGAACCACTTTGACTTCTGTTTCCGGACTCCTTGATTTAGTTTCTGTTTTAGCGTTTGCACAATAATAATTTTACTACTAAAAGTAAATGTCTTGTAAACTAATGGGAAACATATTGTTTGGCAGAGTTTATAATGTCAGGATTTATGGCTCTAACACTGAGGGTCTCTCTGACCTCGAAGATAACATAATGAAACAGCAATGTGCTGCAAATGACTCGTTGTGATTTTTTATTAGTTCTCATAATCGCCTCTTATTAATTTGTATGCACATAATAAGCACTCACCTTCACAGTCTGTCCAGCTTCGGGGCCATCCTAGAAGTAGGAAAAAACCAACAGAGGTGAGAATAGATAGATGGTATCTCCTGCTTATTCAGAAATATCACCCATTAATAATTTAGATGCAATTTCATTGTGTGTTAATTTATAGTATTCTCATGGGGACCATTGCCTTCAAATGTGTGGGACTAGACAGTTCTCCATTTCCGCCTGAGAGTAAGTGCGAAGTTATGTATAAAAATGATATAAATTATCCAGCAAGCCAACTCCTTGCTACTTTTCATGCTCTTTGCTCTAGGCTATGGTTTTAATTGCATTAAAGGAAGGCTGAAAATGTTTGGGGAGGTGAAGTATCACACCTTCTGGTTATCTTTAGAGGTGGTTTAATTAATGTCTGATTACTTTAAGCTTCTACTCAGGAAATCTGCTATAAACATAAGCCATTAAGCAAGAATATGGGGTATTTCATATGGGAAGAGTCCTCTGGCTATTCTGACCTTGTGGGAGACAAATGGTAGTGTTCATTGTAGCTGGACCCTTTTCCCAAACTGGTTCCCTTTCTCTTAGTTGGAAGCTTAGTTGGAAATGAGCAAACTCACCAAGTCACCAGCCATAATATAAAGCAAAAGCAGATACTCAGCTGGTTGAGATGGCCAAACAAGCAATGGCTCCACAATCAGAAATTCCAAAATAGAATTTCACCTCTGCAACTTTAGCCAGGTTTGTCTACCTCAATGAGCCTGACTAACAGGGTGAGAACTCCCGCCGTAAGGATTAAGCACAACTGTGTATATCAGGGATTTTCAAACTTAGAGTCACAATCCATTAGTGGGTCATGAAGTCAACTTAATGGGTTGCAATCAGCATTACAAACAATGTAAATCAGGCGTTTTTTTTTTTTTTTGGTTTTGTTTTTGAGAAAGGGTCTTACTCAGTTGTCCAGGCCAGAGTATGGTGGCATGATGGCGGCTCACTGCAGCCTTGACCTCCTGGACTCAAGTGATTCTCCTGCCTCAGCCTCCTGAGTAACTGGGACTACAGGCATGCACCATCATGCCTGGCTATTTTTTGTATTTTTCTTAGGGACAGGGTTTTGCCATGTTGCCCAAGCTGATCTCAAACTCCTGAGCTCAAGAGAGCTGCCAGTCTTAGCCTCCCAAAGTGCTGGGATTACAGGTGTGAGCCACCACACCCAGCCAGAAATCAGATCTTAATAGAATAAAAATTATTAGACTGCACAGAATGAGTAAACATTGTTTTGTGAAACTCTGGTTTCATTTATCAATATAGGCATATACATCTATTTCATATATGTGTGTCAGGGGAGACAGGCATGACTTTGAAATAAATATATATCTTACTGTAGGTTACAGTAAAAAATAGTTTGACCACATTGCATATATGAAAGTACTCTAGGTGCTAACACAAGTCAGCTCTTACATTTATGGAATTAACTTTCTAGTGAAAAATGTTCCATAACCAGCAATGGCCATTTCCTATAAATGTGATTTTTATTCTTGTATCTCACTAAACATTAACAGAGGTTTTCATTCACTGCCTTCATTTAGTCTCTCCAGAAACACGGTTTGCAACATAAGCTTGATAAACCCACTCTGAGCTGAACTACCTGCCTGAAGGGGACTCAAATGGTTTGACATACAACACACACACACAATGCATTTGGGGGAAGTTTAGCTACTCTTAACACAGACATGGCAGCAAAAAAAGAAAGAAAAAAATCTGTTTGAGAAGAAGATGAGCACTTTTAGTCAGAGCCTTCATAACCTGAAAACACTGGCTTTCTTTATCTGGTCTCTTTGAAGCTCTATGGTAGAGAGCTAAGGAGGGGAGGAAGAATGGCAAACATTCAGTTTAACTAACAGGCTGAGTACAGAGTCCTCACATTTTGAAAGTGTGTCCTTCTAAAGGGCAACTACAGAGTCATCCAATTTCAGAGCCATGAAGGACTTTATACATTGATACCCCAGCCCTTTCCATAGAGGACCTGAAGGAGCTCATGGTATGTTACTACGGATTTACTCAATTCCCTACTGATGACTCACCATGGACATCCTTATCCCAACCTGACAACTGTTGGCTCAACCTCTGCCTAAAAATCTTCAGTGACTGAGGATCTGATTTCTTCACTGGTCAGTGGGCCACACCCAACCAGTGAATCTAGCTTCTAACTAATCTGTGATCAATCTCTGCATCTTGAATTAAAGACAGACAAAAGGTAAGGCCCAACCTAAGCTGCATATCACTGCCACCCTGGAATTAGAGCAGGGCTTAGTCCATGCAGTGCTCAAAAATTAGTTACCATGGAATGAAAATGATTTTTCCAGTCCCAGTTCCAGTAAGCAATTTGGAATGTCTGAATGTCCATTAACTCACTTACCCATTACTCCCACCTGCTTGGTAAACAAGCCTCAGACATCACCTTAGACACTATCCCACGGTCCATCTTGGGGCCGATGGACAGTAGGGTTGCCCTGCATTAGAAATCTCTTTTTTTGGCTGCTACCTAAAATACAAACAATCACACCTGCCTTCCTGGTAAGATATCAGGAGGAGCAAGCCCAATGCCGGGATATGAAAGGGAAGAAAAATCATTTCTGAGTAATCTGTACACTCACCTGCATGGAAAAGGTGAGAGAGGTCCCATGGAAATGTTTTTCCACCACTGTCCCGACTCTCTGGGTCGCCTGAAACAAATCGGCCACTTCATCAGGACGCAGGTCATGGAAGCGCTCCACTGGCCGCAGCGGGCACACGAGGACATCTGTAGCAAGGTCTGTTAAGGCCCATGCTGCTGGCTTTGGGTAGTGTTCTTACCAAGCAGTTTATACCCACAGGATTGAATCCTCTTGGACCAGGGCCTGAACTCTCAAAGACTAAGGAATGAAGAAACAGATATTTACCATCCACTGAACTCCAGAGAGTTGAAAGACAGCTTCCATACATGGATAATTACACTTTGAAGGAGAAGCTGTGGTATGCAGAACAATTTCTTGCAAAAGAAAGGGACATTCGTGTACAGACAGACTCAAGTGTATGGTGAGATAATTATGCGAGGAGGCAAGATCTATTCTAGATCATTATCTCTTGACCCCTATTCTAAAGCTGTGTCCGCTTCAGCAGCCAAAGGCACTAGGTTGAAAAAGCAACTGGAATATCTACTTGGTTTCTCTAGGTAGAACATGGGGATAAATTTTTAATTTAAATTATCTCTTTAGAGAAATAAGAAAATTATGCAATGAACATACAAAAGTAGATGTTTATTTTATTTTTAAAAGAGTATAGACATTCTGAAAATGTATAGTGAACTTTATCCATAACTAAGAGAGGTGCCATGTGGTTAAGCAATTTATGACAAGAGTTCCTCAGACTAATTTTTTTTTTAGAATCCAAAAGAAGACATTTGAAGGTAAATCATGAAAGAAAGGTTGTCTGTTTATTCAAATAAAGCATTCTTAATGCATTCTACAAGTTAGACAAGGCAACGTATTTATACTATTGGTCTCAGCAACATATAAGATCGGAGAAAAAAGGATAGAAATTTGATTACTTCTTGATAGGAAATTAATATTCACTGTTACACCATCAATAACATTTCAGTCACTATACACACATGTATGCACACATGTGTATATACACACACTATATATATAAATATTTGTTTAGTTTTTAGATACTAACAAGAGAAACAAACTCTTGTACGTTTTTCTGTTTCTTTTTTCTTGTTGTTTTAAGACAGCATGCTCCTGCCTGGAGCTAAGCAGCTAAGGGGCATAATAAAACCATAATTCTGCAATTGCTAGTCTCACTAGAATATCAACCCCATTCCACTATTGGTAGAACTCAGAGCCCAAGGGGAAACACACTGAGCTCAGCTGGTCAGGCCTGATTTCCATAAGAGAGAGGGAAGAGAAAGAAGAAACTGATTAATTTTGCTCATAATCAGGAAATTCATGTCAATGGTAAACTAGGAAAAGAAGCATTTTAAAAATCAGGGTTCATTTTTCAAGAGAGGAGAAGGGAGGCGTTCACCCACAGGGCATCTGATACTTAAAAAGATAATTATCCATCTTTGGCAGGCCCGCTTTATTATCATGGGTCAAGGAACCATTTAGAAATGAAGAATTTCCTTTCATTTCCTTTGAGCAGATTGCCAGCCTCCACCCCCACGAAGCTACTTTTTCTGTGTGAAAAGGGACCCTTCCCCATATTCCTCCTCCCTGATTTGAATTACACCCTCGCTTAGGCCTGACTTCACCAAACCACAGCAAGGGTGACAACCATGCAAGCTTCCAACGAAGTCCATAAGTGCTATATTAGGCTATGTTCACACACAGCAACTCGGTGGGGAAGGAAGACATTTCACTTAAACAGTGGCTTACTGTGAAAACTGGTGGAATAAATCAGACAACCTATGTATCTAATGTAAATTTAGTAATATCAATGACATTCAAAAATTTTTTTTTCAACACCATAAAAAAATCTTATTGTTTGTCAATTTTGCTTGTTTGCATGTTGTTCCTAGAAAAACAACTCAGGGAAAGCAAATTAATTAGAAGAACAGCAGATAGCTTTTGTAATTCTAATGCCACTTTTTATATGCCAATTGTTTTAAAATAATATCACAGATGCAATATAATTTAATTTGGAGCCTCTTAGGCCTTGTTAATGGGTAAATTCCATATTATACATAGGCTATAAAGACACATTTACTTCTGGATCCTGTTTGCTTGGGATTATCTCCTCTGTCAAGATTTCTTAGCCAACATGTAGGATAACCTTCAAAGAATTAAAGTTACTATATTGAATTGAATAAATGTTTTATCCAGTACATATCATGTGTGAAAACTTGTGGAACTGGTTACCACTTCTCCCTATAATCTAGAGTAGAGAGTTTTTTAGTAATAATATTTTTTAAAGGAAGCGAAGGTCAATAGTTATAATTTAGGTTGTATAGCTGACAAGGAGATTTCTCACAGTAGATGAAAACCAAAGGTGACTTCTTAGAGCAGATGAGATTTAAACAGGACTTTAAAAATTGGGGAGTGATTTAACCAGTGGATTGGGCTGGCAACCTACTCACTCATCCATCCCAACACTGCAGTCTCCTCTCAGTCCAGGGTCCATGCTGGAACTTAGGATGCTAAGATGACCAGGACAGAGTAGCTGACCTTGAAGCGTTCACATTCTAATGTCCCCAACTGTCATGCATTGTAAACAGATCATTACAACACAGAGAGATGAATGCTATTGGTAGAAATCAGTATAGAAAGCTGTGGGAGCACAGGGGAGGTCAGATCTAATTCTGCCTCAGGGTGTTAGATAAACTTTTCCATCTCATTTTACATTTCACCTTTTAAAGTAGAACTATTTCTCCACACCTAGACCAAAATCTGTCCTTAAAAATGGTCCAGCAACTTAAGGTTAGCTTCAAAGAAAGTTGTTAAGCGTTCCTCCTTTGGCCCAAATCACCATTTCACTTTTGTACGTACTCTTACTTACTCGATCTTTCCAACAAACCCATAGACTATTAATACTATTATAATTCCCATGTTGAAGATGAATTATAAGCAATAATTTCTTATAGAAAATTAGAAACTTGCCACACCAGCACACTCAAAATGAGATTAAAACTAGAATTCAACCCTTCTGTCTGATTCTAAAGTTCATGTTATTAATGACAGTGCTGTGATGTCATGCTTGTTAGAGCTTTCATGACTCCATTTTTGCCTAGCCTCTTATTAAAACTGTGCCCTGCATTCCCTAGTCACTCTGTTCATAGAAGGGAACCACTGTTTTCATTAAATAGAAGGCTATGATGCAAACATGCTGAACGCTTAAGAAACACCTAACCTTGGAAAAAGAAAGCAGACGAGACCTACAATCCCACAATGAAAGGAGGCCTCAGCACTGGGCAGTGAGTATGCCTTCATCCTAACAGAGAATCGTAAGATCAAAAATGAGAGTACCAGCTTGCCTGAACTGGAGGAAGTAAAGAGGGATACAAAGCTGGCATTTTGCCCCTTCTCATCCTGACTTTGGGTTGCTTCAAGGTGACTTGGGCTCCATCATGGGCCAGACTCCTGAGAAAGTTTAGATACTGCAGCCTCTATCACTGGGTCAGGTTGTCAGACACACTGAATCCATTGCTTGTTGGACAGTCTAATTACTGAGAATTATGGACCTTCTCACAACACATGATTCATATCACAAGAGACTACCAGAAACTTGGCAATCCTTTTTGTTTTCCCTCTTCGTCTCCTCCTCTTCATGCTCACCACCAGCCCAGAACTGACTATCTCTCTTTTTGAACATAAACACTTTAGGTGTTTTTGCTGCATTAAAGTGGTGTGACCACATGCCAAGCCCTATGCTGAACTCTTGCTGACACACTGCCAACTCAGAATACACACAATGAAAGAAAGAAATATTTGCATTAGTCAGGTGCCTAGAGCTGGTGTGGTTTGCTATTTGCAAATATGACCACAAGAATCCCTCCCATCCTACACATGCTGTTTTGTTCTGTGGCTTTCCCCCTCTTTCCATCAAGAGTTGCAGTCTATTTCCCCTCCCCTTGAGTGCTTGTCTTACTTTGTGTTTGTGTTGTTATAAAAGAACACCTGAAGCTGGGTAGTTTATAAAGAAAAGAGGTTTATCTGGCTCACAGTTCTAAAGGCTGTCCAAGAAGCACGATGCTGGCTTCTGAATTTGGTGGAGGCCTCAAGATGCTTCCATTCATGGCAGAAGTGGAAGGGAAAACAGTTTGCAGAGATCATATGGTGAGAAAGGAGGCAAGAGAGACGGGAGGGAGGTGCCAGACCCTTTTCAACAACCAGCTCTTCTGGGAACTAATAGAGCAGTAGAGAGCTCACTGGTTACCACAAAGATGACATCAAGTGATTCATGAAAGATCTGCCCCCAAACACTTCCCATTAGACCCTACCGCCAACATCAGGGATCAAATTTCAACATGAGGTTTGGAGGGTCAAATATCCAATCTATAGCAGTGTTGCTGTGTGACTTTCCAAGGTTAGGCCTTAAGTGATCTTGAAACCTCTGATTATTGCTCTCTTGGAAGCCTGAGACCAACATGCTATAAAAAATCCCAGCTAGCCTGTTAAGTGGCAACATGAAGAAAGAACTAAGGCACCTCAGCTGATAGTCAGCAATAACTGTCAGAGATCATCTCAGACCTTCTAGAGTCAGGAGAGCCACTGACTTCCAGTTTCTTTATCACTTATCTACTGCTGCATAATAAACTACCCCAAATCATAGAGCCTTAAAACAACATTGATCGGCCAGGCGCAGTGGCTCACGCCTGTAATCCCAGCACTTTGGGAGGCCAAAGCGTGCGAATCACCTGAGGTCAGCAGTTCAAGACCAGCCTGGCCAACATGGTGAAACCCCATCTCTACTAAAAATACAAAAAAAATAGCTGGGCATGGTGGCGGGCATCTGTAATCCCAGCTACTCAGGAGGCAGAGACAGAAGAATCCCTTGAATCTGGGAGGTGGAGGTTGCAGTGAGCCAAGGTCATGCCATTGCACTCCAGCCTGGGCTACAAGAGCAAAACTCTGTCTCAAAACAACAACAACAACAACAACAACAAACCAACATTGATAGGTTTTACTACCATAAGTCTGTGGATGGTTTTTGCTGAGGGTCTCACCTGGACTCACTCATGCAACTGCTTTCAGATGGAAGGGAGGCCGGAGTCTGGGCTCAGCTGGGTCCACCAGGCCCTTCACTCTACATGCTCTTCCATCCCAATAGATGCAGAATCTCTGAAGTTGCTTAAGGCGTACATTGTCCCACATACTATTGGTCAAAGAAAATCACAAGCCAACCCAGATTCAAGGTAGAGATATTCTGTCTTCTAACAGGAGGAGTGGAAAGATGACAGTCAAAAGGGATATGGACACTAGGAAGTTCCAGGGATGTTTAAAAATTAACAGGGGCCCAAGGTATCTTGGCTGTCCTAGTGAGTAAATACAGGATGGCATTTTAGAGTTGAGATGCTCCTTTTTTTTTTTTTGAGATGGAGTTTCGCTCTCATTGCCCAGGCTGGAGAGCAATGGCACAGTCTCAGCTCAGTGCAACCTCTGCTTCCTGGGTTCAAGTGATTCTCCTGCCTCAGCCTCCCAAGTAGCTGGAAATACAGGCATGCACCACCATGCCCAGCTAATTTTGTATTTTTAGTAGAGACGGGGTTTCTCCACGTTGGTCAGGCTGGTCGTAAACTCCCGACCTTAGGTGATCCGCCTGCCTTCACCTCCCAAAGTGCTGGGGTTACAGGCATGAGCCACCGTGCCAAGCCAAGATGGATCTTAAACATCAACTACTCCAATACCTTCATTGTCAGATTTTAAAAATAGGGATAGAAAGGTTACTTAACTTGTTCAAAGTCACACAGTTAGGAGCACAGTTGGGATTGGAGCTCAATTGGTGAGCTTCCCCAACCAAAGCTCTTTCTGTTACACTGAGATGGCAAAACATTGCACATCTGCCACTATTTTCCAATGGTAAACTTATGGCAGAATAATCGACCACAGAATTCTCTCCTTTAACCAAAGTGTCCCCAAATACTTGCCAATATAACCTCTGAGCAGTCAACACCAGTGAGAATGGGCATGCGACATGAGATGCATGTGCCATTTCTGTGGCCTCCCATACTGCCTCATGAAACACAGAACCAACTGCAAAGGACTGGTGGAGTCAGAACAAAGGGGGATGCTGCAAAAGTGAGAATCTTCCCAACTACATAAAATTTCCATTATGTTGCCACATTTTTATTCAAAATAAATTTGATAAGTTCAAAATTTGCTCATCAAGGATAATAATTGATTAAAAATATTTTTAGGAGGATTTCCATGACAAATATGAAATATTTAAATATGGAGCCCTGACAGATAAATGGAAATGTACTGATTCAGATGATTAATTAAAGATGACAGCAGAATATTATGATCAGAGTTGCTCAGACTCGCCCCCATTTAGTTTTCTATATCTCATCTATTCTAGGGATTCAGAATATAGAAGTCACCAAAATAAAGCAAATCATCAAAATATCACTGATTTTGATTAGGCTGATTAGCCTGTGTATATATTAATATGAAGTAAGGCAGTATCAGATAATACAACACAGAATTAATCATTCTTCTGAACTAATAAAAAAGAGTCTGTATTCATCTCGACTGCAGATCTGTGTGTAGTTTAGTGATAAGCAAGGAACATTCCAGCTTGCAATGCAGACCTCAGCAGACCCTGTATAATTCATTATTTGCTCTAACAAACACTCCTAGGCCTTGTAAATGTTTAAAATAATTCTTAATGTCACTTCACAAAACAATAGCAGGATGGACTATCAGCTACTTTTCAAGAAAATATTCAATTTATTTGATTTAAATAGCACAATTACAGAGCTTTGAGTCAAAGTACGTGGCATCTCAAAAAGTAATCTATTCACAATGTAAGCACTTTGACGGATTTTCATATCAGAAAGGCAGAAAAATCACCCTTAAATATTAATAAATACAATTCTGAAGAAGCATCTTGCTTTGTTTGGGCCACACCTTTTTTCAATGGGGATTAACATACTCATTTCAGTAACTCAATAAAGGGTTCATGGGATATTCATCAACCATAACCATAAATGACATAGATGTAATTTTAAGCAAATGTGATTTCCAGAATATGATAAATTCCAGAGCAGTGTGATTAAGATAATGATAACACTCTGCTCAGAGCTGGTTCTCAAGGCAAGCATCTCACAAATATCCACTATCTCATGTTTTGCCCTGGGATATGCTTTGGGTCAGAGATATGATGAGACCTTGGTCATCTGGAGGAAGAGAACCCAGGTATCCTTGCCTAGGCAGCATGCCCTGAGCTGCCCTCAAAACTCCGGTACTGATCTGGATGCTCAAAAGTAAGAATCATTTTCATAGAGAGAAGCAAACAGTTGCCTTTCAAAGAAAGTAAATTGAAAGGGGAGCCCGCAGCCCGATAGCATTCTGGTACAGATTCTTTGGTTGAATTTCACATATTTTTCTGTGAACTTTTCAATGCAAAGTAATCTTATACTGATTGAGGGAAGAGCATCATATCTGGAAAAAAATATGCTCATATAAACTAAGTATGTGGGAAAGAAGTAAATGATATCATTAAAGGAAAGAAACAATATATAACATTTGTTTGCTGCCTAGTATGGTCTAGTGATAATCAATAACCCTTTGAGTTAGATAATATCACCTCCCAATGTCCAGATTCAGAAGTTGAGGCCAAAAAAGTTTAACTGCATGACCAAGGTCACGTAGCTATTAAGTGAAAATCCCAGCCAGGGGCATGTGCTACAACACTGTTACAATGTCCATGCTGTTTCAATGCCTCTCAAGGTTATAAAAACCTCCATGTATAATACCTACTGCAGTGTTTACGAGAGTGGGATGGCAGAGCACTGCTTCCACGGGATGCTCTTATACATTATACAGAAAAAAAATTGTGTGGTCAAAGCAGATTGAGAAACGCTGGATGAAATGAAGTAAAATAGCTCTCTTTACCACAGTATTCATCAGCATATTTACTGTACGACTATGCATTCTGGCTTCCCAAAAATAAGAAATAGTATGCAGCACTGCTCAAATTTGCTTATCTACAAAATAATAATGATTATTAATGATTATTAATATTGTAGAACACTACATAGGACACATGTTTCAGAGGATGTTCTTTGGAAACCTTGAGCATCATTTCCCAAAACACAGAGAGGCCTGAATAATTTTTCTGTTTTTCAAACAAAAAGTTGAGTACACGTCCTATGAATCACATGGGCAAAGAAAGAGAGCATTCTGTGAAATGAAATATGCTGAGAAGTTGAGCATTAAAATACATCAAATGGGATATGGCAGTCATTAGTGCTGTTTGCCAAACAGTTCAGGTTACTGCCATGTCTGGGCATATGGTAGGCCTTCTGGACCCTCGCAGTTGGGTGAAGCTCAAGGAATACAGGTCAAAGAGTTGTGAGCGAAAATGATATATGTCACTTCTGGGCTAAAGCCCTTAACTGCTAGTATGTGACCGACAGCTTTATTTCCTTCACCAAGACAGGCAGCAATGTTTTGCAATGGTAGCTGCTCTGGCAGTGAGACCCTGAATTATAGGTCAGCAGGGGCCTCTGAGCGTCGTGGTCACAGTGACTAGGGCAAGTTTGTTCTTAAATAGGTTTTACCTCTTTTGCTAACCCCAACCAACTTGCAGTAGCTATTTATAGCAGCATGTTGAAGAGGATTCTGAAGCTCTGATAAGGAGCAGGAGGAAAGAACTCAGGAATTTATTAGTTTTGGCTGCCACCAGGGAGGAAAAAAATATTAGCGTGTATACCAAGTACCTGCCATTCTTCAATTAGACAGCAATAAAAATGTTTTTTCAAGAATTCTCTCTCCCCCATTCTTAATGATATAGGAGTCATTTCTGGGACTTGCAAAGTCTCTCAGTAACCATTATGAAAATCTATTATTATTGTTATTGTCCTAGAGATATACAGAAGTGTCTAGAATTTAGATAATTCTGGTTAGGAGAGTACTGAAAAGGAAAATTAACTGTCACTCGAAAGAGTCTGTCCATAATGTGTAAACATGAGAATGGGAACACACCAATATGAAGATGAGCATGTTGTAAAAATGCTCTTAGGAGTTAAGAGTTGAAGGAGTATGGCAACAGAAGAAATAAACTGCACTCAGCAGCTAAAGAAATATTTAAAGATAACTCCAATGAGAGATTATTTTAAACTTCAGATACACTTTGTTATGAGAATCATTTCAAAAACTCTGTAAAAAGCTTTTTAGTGAAGTAGAGATTAGAAAGTAATACTAAAAATCTGCAATGAATTGCAGATCTAGAAAACCACATGCAACATAAATAATTTAATAGCACCCTCACCATACACACAGTTTCATTTCACCAGTATGTGAATGAGGGGAGTGCCCTGAGCACATACCTCCATAGGGTGGCTAGAGTGAAACCTGGGGCCCAAACTCCCACATAGATAGGATTCTTCCAGTGCAAGCTCTATCGGGTTTTGAAAGTATGGATTCCAAATTTAGGTTTGCTTATGCCATTTAAGAGACACTAAAAATTCCAGTTTCCCTCAGATCTTCCATATAGCTGGGCAAGCCAATGGAGCAACCACACAACACAGTTCAGATGCCATCTGAAGGCAAAAAGTAGCCAAACTATAAATATGAAAGGAAAGAAATAGGAAATGAGAGAAAGGGAGAGAGGAGATTAAAGGTAGGGGTGGTATTTAGCAGATGAAGCCTCCTTAGAAGAGAGGAAATACTCCTTTATAGATAGGCTCAACTACGATTCCTGGTGCTACACACAGAGCTTAACATAGAATTGGCCTTTAATAAATATTTGGTGAAAAAATAAATGTCGTGTAGGCTTATTCATTGTTTAATCTGGGAAACTATTCTTTCTAATGAATAATTTCTTCAAAATGCTCCCCAAACTGTGGGTTCTTAAAAGACCAGTGAACCAGTCCAGACTCAACTTACTTAAATGTAAACCATTAAGAAAAATATACTTCACGGTAAAAAAAAAAAAAAAGAATTATGAATTCCTAATACAAATGTAACATACCCAGCTGAAGGGATAGAAAAATAAATACAAACTGGTCTTTCCTTCACACATCAAAAGTAGTGCATGTCTTTTAAATGGAAAACTTCAGAACTATTAACTCAGTGAAGCTTGGAAAAGTTCAAAGATAAGAGTGTTCTATGCTTTTTAATAACAATGAGGAACCCTCTTCTATGACAGATACTAATGTTAATAGAAACATCCTTTATTTCAAATAAATGAAAGAGAGTCATACTTAACACTAATTTGGCATTCTCACAGAATATGAATCAACGTCTTTCTCTCTCAAAATCAGTCCTCCATGAGCTAGCAACCTAAAATAAATGATGTGAAGATTTCGTAGTGAGAGGTATTCATCATGTGTTCAGTGAATGAACTTCTGAATGAATTAGTGAAAGATCACAAAGTTGAATATTAGAGAAAAGGATAAAGCCAAAAGACTTTCAAGAACTCTGTATTTTTTTGTATATTCATTCAGTAAATATTTGTGAATTAAGAGCCGACTACCTGGCAAGTACTATATAAGACACTGAGGATACAGCACAACCAGGTACAGTCATCCTCTCCCTTCCGAAGATGTGAAATCTAGAGGGTGAACAGACAAAGGCAACTGACATAGTAACTACTGTGAAAATATAAGGGGTGAGATGAGAAAGAAAAGGTGCAAGAATGCAAGGGCAAGACCGTAACAAGCCAAACCAGCTAAGCTGGCTGTGAACTAGGCCCAGTTCACTTGGTCTAACTGGATCTTCAGGCAAGAGTGCAGGCCCTTGATAGCCTTGCTCAGCAGTCTGGATTTATTCGCCATGCATGGAGAAGCCACTGAAGCATTTCAGACAGTGGACAGTGGAGATGTATGACAGATTCTGGGTTCTCTTTGCAAAGCTGAAGGCCACTGGGAATATCTTTATTGCAGACTAGGTAAAAAATTCAAAGCAGGCCTGGGCTATGGTGGTGGCAGTAGAGATGCAGAGAATTTGAGATGTATGTTTGAGGTAGGAGCAACAAGACTTACTAATGGGGGCAAAAAGGAAGAGGAGGATCAAAGAGGATTCCAAGGTTCTGGCTTGGGTAGTAGGTGAAGAGTGATGTAATTTTGAGATACGGTGGGTGGGACAGTGTCATGTAGCTCACCATTTGGAGACTTTTCTTTCTTGAATTTATAGAATTCTCCAGAAATAACTAGAGCAGTTTCCTAACCTGGGTCTACAGATAGGCTCCAGGGCTTCTATGAATCTCCTGAAATTGTTTGCAAAATGGTGCATATGTGCACGCACACACATTGTTTTCCTCTGGTATAAAATTCTTAAATAGTCTCCTGACCCCAACTAAGATAAGAAACCTAGATTTAAATCAGAAGAATTCTTTGAAGATTAGTCCCCAAGAGAATGATTAGAAACAGGCTAAGACTTTTGCTCACTTTGGCTTAGAATCTAATATACCCAGTACTGAAGAGTAAGAAAAGAAGTTCACTCTGTCTGAGCAATGTGCTATAATTCACAAGCATGGAGCCTCCATAAAAGACAAACAAAAGATTTTTTTTTAATGGCATAACACCGAAGTCATTTTAATCTGATTCAGCAGTGAACAATTTAAGACATGTCTCTTCCAACAAAGGCAGCTGGACACATAAAGATGATTGTGTGATCCATTCAAAATTAAAGAATAGGCTAAATGATTTACAACAATAAAGATGCAGAAAATTCTACCAGAAAAAAAAAAAGAGAGTGAAAACTTAGCAGCAAGTGATTTCCAAATGTTTCCAAAACAGGAAGCAAAAGACATTTTAATGTCACTGTGGCAGCTTCCAGAATACAATAAGTTAATCAGGCAGCCTCTAAAAACAAAGCAGCAATTCATTAAAAACAACAACAACTACTACTCAGCAATGAACTGTACTGCCAGAGTGTCAAGAAAGCAAACTTTTTCAAGATAGTGATTTGTATGCAAATATAGCTCAGCATTTATCACTAAACCTCCAAGGCCTGTAAAGGGGGGGGGGGGGGGGAAGTTCTTTCCATCTGCTTACACTTGTCTCCTAATAAAATCAACTGCCAATCACAGGGGAGGCTGGGGCATTTTAAAAACAGTCAAATAAATACATTCACAAATCCAGGGTTTCAAACAAAAAACTCCTTTCTACTCTTTCTTCTTCAAATCTCCTAGCCTACTGTCCTCTTCCTAAATTGGGGTTAATATCTGTATCTACTTCATTGGGATGTTAAAAGTGTTTTTTCAAAATAATAGCATATTTCACACCAACAAATAAAAGCTGAACGAATGGTTGGTTTAGAAAAAAAAAAAAAGTCAATGGAAATGAATTCCTTCAAAGCTTCCCTCAATCCAGCAATGGTAATGCGGTTATGTGATTGAAACAGTGTCTCACTAGCACCAGTGTTATCGTTTAGAACCCAGATCTTCATTCATCTCATGTTTAAAATGTCTGTACTTTTCTACATTCCACTCACCCACCCATCTCCATTTTCTCATTTGATCTCTGTTTTTTATTTCCCCCTCATAATGTAAGCATCACTGGTAGCAGAGTCTAGGAATTAATTGTCTTATAATCATTTAGTCTTCCTCTCCAGTTCTAACTTACGACTTTTTCAAAATATGGTTGCTAACAATAAAAAAAATCTCAAAATGTGAAAACAAACAATGGAAAAATATTTTAAATATTTAAACGCATTTAGAATTTGCAACTTTTTTTCACTCTAATGTCATTTTTCAAGCTATGTTTAGACAGCACAGAACACTATATGGTTTACCTAATGTTTAAATTAGTAGATCTGGCCAGGTGTGGTGGCTCACGCCTGTAATCCCAGCACTTTGGGAGGCCAAGGTGGGTGGGTCACTTGAGGTCAGGAGTTTGAGAGCAGTCTAGCCAACATGGTGCAATCCTGTCTCTACTAAAAATACAAA
Source organism: Pan troglodytes (assembly GCF_028858775.2). Taxonomy (NCBI): domain Eukaryota; kingdom Metazoa; phylum Chordata; class Mammalia; order Primates; family Hominidae; genus Pan; species Pan troglodytes. The sequence continues at coordinate 64,026,129 of NC_086015.1, forward strand.
AATCAGCTAGGCATGGTGGCACACACCTGTAATCCCAGCTACTCGGAAAGCTGAGGCTGGAGAATTTCTTGAACCCAGGAAGCAGAGCTTGCAGTGAGCCAAGATAACGCCACTGCACTCTAGCCTGGGTGACAGAGTGAGTAAGACTGTTTCACACACGCATGCACACACACACACACACACATACACAGACAAAAAAAAATTAGTAAACCCAATAATCCACAAAGATCTATAAAAATATGAATTTACAAGATTTCTATATATTTGAATTTCATTTTGCATATAACTGAAAAAAAATACTTAAGCATGCCTAAGGAAAAAGAAGACTATGGAAACAAAACAGATGTTCTGGCAATTCTGCAACAGTTTCACATTTGTATATTGTTACTCCTCCTGAAGAATCCTAAAATTCACTCTCATTTTCTTTATATGCTTAGATATTAAAAACATGTCTTTGACAACCAACAGTCTTCTGTCATGGGGAATCAGACATCGGCCCCATAATCTCTCATTACCAATGTCACCATTGTCACTGTCTTTACCATCATCACTTAAAAGAAAATAGAAACTGCTTAAATAACCACAGCTAAAATAAGTGTCACAAGTTTCTTACTGATTAAATGCTCCTCCGCGAGACTGCAACCTCGAATACTACGCCATAGAGTTCAGATTCCAACACCTTTAATGTTTCTATAAGGAAAAAAAACCACAAGGGTTCTCCCTGAAAACATACTCTTAACTCAGAATCTCTTCCGGTTCCATTTAGTTTATAAAAAAAAAAAAAAAAAGAATAATTCAGATTGAAGGATAGTATTTTGGATTTTCAATGTTATTGATATTCCTCGATCCATAATAATTTAGCTAACATAGATCACTGCCTATAGAGCAGTGCTGTCTAGTGGAACTTTCTATATCCTATACTGTTCAATATAGTAGCCACTAGCCATATGTGGCTACTGAGCACTTGAAATATGGCTGATGTAATCAACCATATTTAATTGCATTTTGTTTTAATTTTAATTTTACATTTAAAAATTAAATTTAAACTTTACATTTTAAATACCACCCTGTAGCTAGTAATCACTTGTAGCTAGTAGCTATTACATTGTACAGTTCATCAGGAGAGGCCACAAATTTATGGTAACAAGGAGTGGTGGAACTGGCACAACTGGAAAACACATGCCCCAAGGTGGGTGGCCACCACCTAGAGATTTTTTTGTTCCTGAAGAAACTAGAAATTTGAATTGCTATGTGTAATTCTCTTCTATTTAACTTTTGGCAACTATAGGCAGTCCTTCTCATGGTTCCAATATGCACATATTCCAGTTACTCCAGTTTAAACAACACCAATTCCCCAACAACATGGTTTAAATTTCAGTTACCATGTCACATTAACTCTGGGTCATTGCGTAAAGTACAAGCTCCACTACTAGCTCTTCAATTCACAAATTACCATGTAGATCATAGATGTGCATGATGATCAGAGACCAGTCACATCACTTCTTCCAAAGTCTGTCAGTGACTGATCACTGCACATCTGGTATTCAGTCAGAGGCAGCCAGCAAAGTATGTAGTTTTGTATCCCACTGATCTTCCAGTGATGAACCCACATATTTCACCAAAATGGATAATCAAAGGAGGGAACTGGCCAAGAAATATGAAACACAAGTGACCAAAAACAAAAACAAAAAACCAAATATGACAACCCCAGAAGTGCACTTTGAATCAAATGTAAATAAAATTATAGAACAAATAACTGACTTTGGGAATGTCAATTGCGCTGATGTTCAGGAGATTCTAGATATGTAACCCAATGAATTTAGTAAAGACAAACTTATTAACATAAATTAGCAAAGAATTTATGATGCAGAAGAAAAAGATGTACCAGAGGAAGTGACATCAAAAAAGTCACATTTTAAAAAACGTCCTATTTCATGACATTGAAAACACAAAGGATGAAATATTGGAAGGAGATCCACACTTTAGGAGGGATTATGACAATCAGCCAAAGCACAGAAAAGATGCCCCATCTGTACTGTTAGTTGCAGGATAAGAAAAACAAGGCAAGAATTGTTCAAGAGACTCTCAATAAGTGATTTTCAAAGAAATAAAGCACTTCAATTCTTAGTGTTTCTAATGTTTTAAATTACAGTGTACTAAATTAGTATTAGTTCGTTTTCTACTTCTTTCATTATATTTTTCTATTTCTTCATATTCTGATAACCTATAGAGGGTTTTTAATGATTAGAGAAAAACGTTAAAGGTCATAGAACAGTCATACGTTTTCCCATTGATTACTAAGTGGACGTTGCATGGTTTCCGCTTGCATGGTCATTTTTATAGTCCCACACTGCTGTATAAGATGAGGGGTACTTGTACTTCCAATGTGTTAAAAAATACTGGGTGGGGCAAATAAAACATATAGGTAACAGGCCACAAATTTAAAACCTGTGCCAAGAACTAGTGTCATATGTGATGTGCATCTTAATATTAGGAGAGAGCAGATGAAAGAAAATCAAGGACTGTGACTTTAAAAAGACATATATATGCAGTCTCTCTCCAGAAAGAGCAGACCCGTCGTCATATGCTCCTGAATTCTCCCACCACACTGCCTGGCAAAATTAAAGTCAAAGTTCTCTTTTGTTTCCCAAGTAGCCTGAGAACTGCATGTTACTGTCAACCTAAATAACAGAGGCTCTCTAAAAGAAAATGATATTTATTGAGAAATGGGCCTTGTCTTGGGAATACATGTGCCACAGTAAATTATGAGTATTCAGCCAGGTGAAGGAAGACAAAGGTTTTTAAAGGGCAAGTGAGGAGAATTACCTAATTGTTTTGAGGTAATTATCCTTGGTTACTAGGATCAATAACATTGTAGCACCAGAAAGAGGTTGGACAGGCAGCTGTTGGGCAGATGTCCTCATAGAAGTATTGTGTGTGTGTGTGTGTGTGTGTGTGTACAGATGTGATGGCCTTGGTGCAGCGTGGCTTTTTGCAGAGTCTTTTATGATAGTTTTTGTTATCAGGCATTTGTACATGAGAACCCTCCCTTCATGGCCTTTCCTAGCTCTATTTGTCAGGGTTTTGTTTGTGACTCCATTTGATTCTGACAACTTTTATATTATCAAACCTCCTGAACTCTGAATGCATCATTAAACCTGGCTGTTAGCATTAAGGTTTCCCCACCAAATGTTCTCTTGTACATCACAATATGACTGAAGGGAGATTACACAATGAGTAACATCAATACCATGCATGTTCTATATTCCATATGGATAATGCGCAACAAGCAAAATTCCTGCCAAAATCCTTATTTTGACACAAAAAACAGAATGCAGCTATAGCTGTATGTTTTCCTTCACAATGTTCCACTATAGGCCCTTTCTGTAGTGCATTATCTGCCACTGGTCCAGAAGCTCTTTAAAAACAGAGGCCACCTATTTTTCATCCTTGGATCCAAAGACCAGCATATGGAGCCCAGGTTAGGACAGATGTCACCTCTTAGCAGACTTATCAATCCCATCCCATGAAGGTATCCCTCCTTCCTTTTCTTCCCATTTGTTTGTATCCTTCATAGCTTATATCAATCTTGAAATTTTAGTATTCATTTATGATTACTTGTTTTCTATTGAGAATGCAAACTGAAATGAGGGCAGAAATCAGGAATGTCTGCTTCTCAGCTGTATTCTACCTGGATACAGTATACTGCACATAGAGCACTTGCTAAACATTGAATTGGTGGGTCAATGGATGGATGGATGGCTGGGATGGATGGATGGATGGTAGATGGCTGGGTGGGTGGTTTGAAAAAATGTCTAAGGGAATGACTATTAGAACGAATGACTTGAATGAATTACTGTTTCATTAATAAATAAAAATAAATAAATAAAAGCTAAAACTATTATTTTAGTAAGTAGAGAGTACAAAAAATAACTGTTATTTTCCTAATGTTTTATAACCATAAACATAACATTCTCTGGGTTGTCTTCCTTTTCCTAAGTTATGTCCTCAGATAAATCTAAAAATGAGAATTCTTCCAATGGGTGATCTCCCCTGGTCCAGTCTACTATTTGCTCAACTACAAGATGGAGAAGTTTCACTTTGCAGCAGCATGTGTGAAAACAGCTTGGAAATTTTTGTAGAGAATAAGCTCAAGATGAGACAACAGAGAAATGTTGTTTCTACAAAACACGTTTTATCTCAGATTGTGAATGCAAGTCTGGTGTTGAGTTGAGGGAGGTGATTTCTCACTCTGATCTTATTGACAGGGATAGTCATGGAGTTTTCTGTCAACCTGGGAGCCACCAGGAACAGCCTGTAGCACATTCACAAAAGAGATCAGTATGGCTGAAGAAAATCAAAGAAAACAGAAATGAGGAAACAAGGGTCAACTTTTGACCCTTGACTGCATTGCAAAGGCAGTCATTCTAGGAAGGAGGAAAGATGCAGGTGAACCAACTAGTAAATGGTAGAAGAGAATCTGAATCCAGCATATGACCTGTGGAGTGATTCAGATCTGGATTCCAATTCCATTTTTGCCACTTTTTAGCCATTTGACTCTGGGCAAATAAACTCTTATCAGTAACCTCACCTGCAAAATGGGGCTTATTTATTCTCATGGAACTGTATTTCAGAGTAACCAAACAGCACCAATGATGGACTATTCTTCAAAGAATTCTAGCATTAAAAGCAAAAGGACCCCCACCATTTTAAATCCCTAAAAATATAACTGACTCATGCAAAATTATCAACAGGTGATTTGGGGCTTAGGTCAGGAGTTCTTAACCTGGGGGTCACACAGAGGCTTAGCAGAGGGTGCATGGATAAAAGGAAGGAAACACATGAACATGAATGAAAAAAATGACACATAGTTATTTTTACTAATTTTTAACTAAAATTTTGTATCTCATTAAATCACAGATGTAGGCAATGAACCACTGTAGTAACAGCAGTACCTATGATTTGTGTCACAGTATAAATCACAGGTATTTAAAAAATATGTAAAGTAATAACTTGATAGTTATTGCAGTTACCTTGAAATATCATTTATTCTAGAAGTACTTATCATTACAATTACTATCACACAATTATGATGGTCATTATAGCTGCTACCAGTTCTCGTTATTTAATATGTAATAAAGAAATGCATATTTCACTGCATCACAAATTTGCTGTTAATATTGTCTTAACTGTTATTAAATAACATGAATTTCCTTGGTACTTCTGTATACTTAACTGTCCTTAATTAAAATCATTATTGGGTGGGAGGGTTGCTTGAGGCTAGCAGTTTCAATCCAGCCTGGGCAAAGTAGTGAGACCCCATATCTAAAAAAAATTAGCTGGGCATAGTGGCGTGCACGTGTGGTCTCAGCTACTCAGGAGACTGAGACGGGAGGATTGCTTGAGCCTAGGAGTTCAAAGTTGCAGTAAGCTATGATCATACTACTGCACTCCAGCCTAGGTGAGGGAGCAAGACCATACCTTGAAAAAAAATAATAAAAATAAAAAATAAAAACATTATTGGGGGAAAAAGTATACAAGCGTCACCAACAGCCAAAAAGATGACTGAAGCAAAAAGGTTAAGAACTCCTGCTTTGGATGAAAGTGTGACGGGCAAGTTTATAATGGAGAACTAGGCTGTTACTACCTAAATCTGCTGATCAATTTCAGGATTCTAAGAGCAGGACCTCCAGACATTATGCCTCCCTATACACTGTGATTTGAAGCACATAATACTACTACTACAAATGCTTGTATCTGAAAATAATCCATAGACCCACAGCTGTCTAATAGAACTTTTTGCGATTGTTTACACTATGCAACACAGCAGACACAAGCTGCATTTGAAATGTGGCTAGAGCAAGTAAGCAACCTGAATTTCTAATTTTACTTAAGTGTATAATCAGCCACCTATAGCTAGCATCTACCCTGGAGCCCACCTTAGAGCTAACTTACTTTACACCAAACACAAGATAGAGAAACAAGTTAAGTAACACTAAAGGGAAGCAAACAGACAAATCCGGACTATAGAACAGTCTACAGGACAACTGACTCAGTTAAAAAAAATTCAATGGCATAACAATATTGGATTAAAATAGCACTAAAACAAATAATAACCAAATATAAGGTGTGGATCTTATTTGGATCCTGATCCAACCAAGCAATGATAAAAAGACATTTTAAAACAGTCAAAGAACTTGACTACTGCATTAAGAAATTCCTATTAATTTTGTGAAATATGATAATGGGGCCAGGTGCAGTGGCTCACGCCTGTAATCAGCACTTTGAGAGGCTGAGGCGGGGGGATCACCTGAGGCCAGGAGTTCAAGACAAGCCTGACCAACATGGAGAAACCCCGTCTCTACTAAAAATACAAATTAGCTGGGCGTGGTGGTGCATGCCTGTAATCTCAGCTACTCAGGAGGTTGAGGCAGGAGAATCGCTTGAACCTGGGAGGAAGAGGCTGCGGTGAGCCAAGATCGCGCCATTGCACTCCAGCCTAGGCAACAAGAACGAAACTCCATCTCAAAAAAAAAAAAAAAAGAAAGAAAAGAAAGAAAGAAAAAGAAATATGATAATAATATTGCCAATTAGGGAATTTTCATAGTCTTTAAAGATACATGCTGATGTGTGTAGAGCTAAGAAAATACTCCTAACAATTGCCTTAAAATATTTCAGCAAAAACTCAAGTGGATAAATGAAGCAAGGGTGGCAAAATCCGAATGACATTTGAATCTGATTGAAGGTAAACAGGCCACCCTTTGTATTATTTTTGGTGCTTTTTTTGAGTATGTCTGAAACATTTCAAAATTAATTTTAAATGGGATAATGCATTGGGTACAGTGACCAACACATAGTAAACATTCAGTAAATGTTAATTAGCAAGTATTAGCATCATCAACATTATCATTTATGTTCTCAAAAGTCAAAACTAAGATCAATCAGTAAAAAATACAAAGAGGTAGCTTTCAGCTTGATCTAAGAACAGGCTCTGGGAAGATGAAAATACACCATCTCGTGAGGGAGTAGCCAACAGAATATTCAAGATAACAATAACAGCAGTGACTTACATGATTGAGTACTTATAATGGGGCAGATGTGGTTCTAAGCACTTTCCATATATCCCCTCACTCAATCTTCACAACAATTTCATAAGGTAGGTACTCTAACTGTCCCTGCTGGAGCAGAGATTGATCACTTGGTGAGGATGCTGCAGAAGAGGGTCAAGGTGAATGGCTTTGCTAGTTGCCCTTTAACATCCCTGATAACCCTGAACTCCTCTGATTCAATGAACATGTCATTCAAATGAATTGTGCAGGTTGGCCAGCTGGCTGGCTCACACACACATACAGGGAAATTCTTGCTTTTACTTACTGAAAGGTCTTTAAACACCACCTTTCCCTTTCAAGTAGGAGACTAAAACATCACAGGAATTTAATTATCTGTAGGCAAGAAGATGATATGATCAAGAAAATGCTACATTTAAACTACTCCATTTACCCACTTTCAAATTTCCCATAAATTAGAGGGGAACATCTTCCCTAGGCAGCCATTTGACCAAGAAATGTCCGTGGTATATCTTCGTCAACATGTTTCAGAATATAAATCCAGATTACACAAACTAAAGTTGGTATAAAGGCTGTCATCATATATTATATCATTTGGAAAGAAATATTGGTGACCTTATCCAGTATGACTGTTATAATGGTAATAAAATTGAATCTTTGAAGATTACACTTCTGGTCAAAGTAGTAAAATGTGACCTTATTCTATTCAACATTGACATTTATTATATTAATTTACATGTAAAAAACTGCATTAGAATGATACTAATGCCCTGGTTAGAAATGTTAGAAATGGGAATGTTCAAGAACTTCAGAAATAAGATTTCACTTTACCAGCCATTCATAGCACTGAGTTTGTTTGATGCAAATCAAACTAAATTTCCTTCACCAATCTCTGATTTGGTTCTAATTTTATTATTATCACTATCTCATTCATACAGGAGATATTTTTCCCAATGCCTCTTTAAACATTTTATAAACCTTAACTCATTTTCATCATGCTCTGGAGAAAAAGATAACACAGAGCACTGAATATATAAACCTGACTCAGAGGATCAAGCCATCTGCTTATGACGGGGAGAGTCTCCTCAGCCCAGTAAAACTGGGCTTAGCGATGAGTATACATCAGATAGTGCACTAGGTCCTAGAAGGATACCAAGGTCCAGAGGTGAGAAAAGAGAGTCAGACCGCCACATGAGTTTCACAGAATGGCCACCATGCAGCAAAAAGATCACTCTTGTTGCCCAGGCTGGAGTGCAATGGCACAGTCTCTGCTCACTGCAACCTCTGCCTCCTGGGTTCAAGCAATTTTCCTGCCTCAGCCTCCCGAGTAGCTGGGATTACAGGTGCCTGCCACCATGCCCAGCTAATTTTTTGTATTTTTAGTAGAGAAGAGGTTTCACCTTGTTGGCCAGGCTAGTCTCGAACTCCTTGCCTTGGCCTCCCAAAGTGTTGGGATTACAGGCGTGAGCCACCACACCCAGCCAAAAACATTTTTTTATACTGGTCAAAATTTTATAGGGAGGTCCCTCCCTTAAATATAAGTTTTGCAAACTTTCAGTTTGGGGGTAGAACATGGAATCATGCAATGAATTAAGGACAAGATTCAGCCACACCTCAACAGATTATTTTCTTTTCACCATTAGCCCAAAGTCCAGGCTTGCTAGGATGGGTCCCAATTCTCCTTCCAATTTTGTTTCTCACTATTCTCGCCAGCACTTCAAGGTTCCAACCAAAATTAACTTTTTGCTATGTATTTCCTCATATGTCTTAGTTAATATTGTTTTCTACTCTGAATATCTTTTGACTTTCTATCAATAGGTTAAGCTAGGTGTTGCTATGATAACAAGCAGTCCCAACATTTCAGAAGCTTGTAACAAAAAAGGTTTACTTCTTGCCTGCTATTTGTCCATGGTGGGCCAGCAGATCAGCTCTGCCCATCTTTGGCACTCTGATATCCAGGCTAAGAGAGCAAAAACCAGCTCAAACACTGTTAGGAACCATCCCAAGGGGAAGAGAAAACTGCAGGGTCTTACACCAGAAGTTAGGTGCTTAGTCCAAAGTGACACAATTCACTGCCATAACTAGTCATGTGGTTCCACCAAACCACAAGAAGCATAATGCTACCATACACCTGGAAGAAAGAAGAACTAAAAATATTTGATCAATACCATCAATGACTCCCTATCTCCATGTGTCCCAAGTCTTATAATTTTTCCAGATCTAAGTTAGATTCCACCTCCTCCTAAAAGACAACCACAGTCCTTCCTGCTAAAAGGAAACTGTTGATATGGTTAAAATATAGAGCATGTTATTTTACCTCATAAGACTCTCGTGACTCTCTGAGAACCGTGTCTCTATTGGAATTCTGTGTTTCCCATAATGCCTTGCTAGATAAATATTGCTTGAATGATTGAACAAGGCTGTCTGTATAATGAGAGTTTCATCTCCAAAGACTTCGAATACCCTGGAGGCTAGTAATACTTGGTAAATAATAAAACTTTATTTTTTCTTATTTATATCATAAAGATACTTAAAACAATATTAAAATGATCATAAAGATGAAATAAAAATGAGCCCATAGTCCCGCCACCCTAAACCAACAAATGTTTTCATTTCTTTTCCTCCTGGTCCTATTCAAAGGGCATCCATTTCCTTTATATAGCTGTATTCAGGGTGCATACAAAGAGAGAATTCTAAATAGAACAGAAGTAACTGCCCAGTCAACAGGTTTTTTTTGTTTGTTTGTTTGTTTGTTTGTTTTTGCTCCTCCCCAAGGTAGAGACACATTGGGCCATATCCTGATACTGAGACTTATTTTCTGCAATAAAATCTCCGTTAATTTAAAGCTTCTAAGCTGTTTAATACAGTCACCATCATTAGGAAATATCAGTGTAGTCTTTACCACTACTTCCTCTCCTTGGCTCAACACTGGAAGAAATTGCCTCTAGTGAAAGGAGATTGACTTCCAACATGAGAAGAAGGAAGAAAAGGGAAGTGTATGCTAAATCTTGGACAGTTCTGGGGAACATCGTAGACCAACGTCACCTTGTCACGGTCCGACGTTAAGACATCATTAACAAGAGCTAACAACCAACATTGAAGTTTTAACCTCATTCGTGAATTTATCTGATTATTATTTTGCTCCATTTAGCTCATCCAATTCTTTTCATTTTATCATGCACTCTTTTTATTTGTGTAGTCTGAGTTGAACCTTTTCTAAAACAAGGTAGAAAATACATACATAATGCTTCAAAAAAATGTTTTCCATTCTGCCAAATAGGCACTAGGAAGTCTCACCAGAGTTGATAAACAATCTAGATGGCCATTTAACCCACTCAGCTTACTTAAAACCAAGTCTTTTTTTTTTTTTTTTTTGAGACGGAGTCTTGCTCTGTCGCCCAAGTGCAGTGGCGAAATCTCGGCTCACTGCAACCTCCACCTCCCAGGTTCAAGCAATTCTCATGCTTCAGCCTCCTGAGTAGCTGGGACTACAGGCACGCACCACCGCACTGGCTAATTTTTGTATTTTTAGTAGAGACAGGGTTTCACCATGATGGCCAGCCTGGTCTCGAACTCCTAACCTCAGGTGATCCGCCCGACTTGGCCTCTCAAAGTGCTGGGATTACAGGCATGAGCCACTGCACCCGGCCTAAAACCAAGTAAGTCTTAAAATTTGTACTCAAAACTACTTTTTTTTTTTGAGATGGAGTCTTGCTCTGTCACCCAGGCTGGAGTGCAGTGACATGATCTCGGCTCACTGCAACCTCTGCCTCCCGGGTTCAAGCAATTCTCCTGCCTCAGCCACCCAAGTAGCTGGGACTACAGGTGCATACTGCCATGCCCGGCTAATTTTTTGTATTTTAGTAGAGACAGGGTTTCATTGTGTTGCCCAGGCTGGTCTTGAACTTCTGAGCTCAGGCAATCTGCCCGCCTCGGCCTCCCAAAGTGTTGGGATTACAGGTGTAAGGCACTGTACCTTGCCTCAGAGCTACTTCTATACTGAGAATAAACACCCAAACACCTTTCAATGTTATTAAATTTCAGAGTAATGACTTTTTGTCTATTTTCTATTTTAATAGCTGATAGATTAGTAGGTTTTCAAGCTATATTTTAAAATTTTATGTTCAGTTTCCTAACCACTGCCACATGTACACATAATTTATACTCTTACATTTTTGAAAGGGTTTATTATTTTATGTGCTATAGTTATTGATCTGAATCAAATCTTTCTTACTTGATTCAACAGACTATAGTGGGAATAAAATGTGACTATTTACGAATGTTAACCACTGCTGTAATTCATATGAAATCTGCCAAGCCTACTATATTATGAATAATATTATATATTTTATCTAAGAGTCTGATAACACCTACCTCAAGTCTAAATATTCTCTGAAAAGTTTGTCAGAATAAAACAAGTGCCCTTAAATAATATTTTCAGGTATAACTGCAGACAGTTGCTTGTACGTTTGTCTTTAACTTTAATACTGTCTCAATATGCATGAAACGCTTGATAGTTCAATAGTTGTTTTCATGAGTTGTGCCTTCATTAAGGTACAAAACATTAAACACCTGGAATGCTGCTCGAACTATTCCTAAGGGAGAAATTTTGGTGACAAATGAAAGGGATACATTTTTAAGCTGAAAAAGTTGCTCGCTACTGATAAAGAATTTGTATCAGAATATTCCAATAGAGCAGAAGAAAGCAACATGAAAAGAAAATTAACATTCATTAAGAAACAGCTACCATGGTGCGAAACAAAGATCACAAAGCCAAAACTCAACAACAATCAAATTTCTACACAAAAAATAAGACACATACAATGCCTACAGTTCCAATCGTCTAATGCTGTGTAACAAACTACCCTAAAACTAAGTGACTTAAATAACGGTAATTATATACTGCCTCTTATGGTTTCTGGAGGGGGCAGTCAGGAATTTTGGATCATCTCAGTCAGAAGGTCTGGCTCTGAACTTTCATGACACTCCAGTCACACCGTGGCTGAGACTAGGGCCATCTCAGTGGCTTCTATATGTATGCCTGAAACCTAAGCTAGGATTTGAATAGTTAGGGGCATCCCTCTCTGGCTCCTTAAGGTGTTTCCATGTGCTCTCTCCCGCACGGTGGCTTCAAGGTAGCCAGACTTATCATATATTGCCTTGAGGTTCCCAAGACATATATCTCAAGCTAGAAAGAAAACCAAGAAAAGCCAAAGTTCCTTTAAGGACCTAGTCTTAAAACTCATTTGGCCTTACTTCTCCCATCATCTGAGCAGCTCCACTTTTATCTGTTTCATACATGGGGCTTTGGCATAAGAGCATGTTGACCAAAGACTGTCAAAGTAACCAAACATAAAAAGTTTAAAAGCTAGTGGTTGGGATGAAGTCTAATGCCCCAAACTTCAACAAAGCTAGGTGATGGAAAAATACTGCTGAGGGGAAGACTGCTTAGGTGATGGGCAAGAGAGTCCTTGGAGAAAGCAGATAATCAAAACAGCACCTAATTAAGGTACAGATAATTGAGAGCTGGATTATCACTAAGATTGTATGTATAAAGATGCACTAAATATCTTATTTTCAATTTCTCTTATTTTTCTATACTGTTATAATAGAAATAATGTAATAACAGCAAAAGCAAAAAATAGTCCTATAAAGTGTTCACATGGTGAATTCAATACTTTTACACTGGGAAGATGATGGTGGAAGATAGTATCTCAGGCAGTGCAGTCCAATGGAAGATCTTAGAACCAAATGTATTGAGTTGAAAACATTGATGCTGTCATTTCTGAGCCGTCTTAACTTTGGCAAAGTAATTAACCTGTCAGAGTCTAAATGTCCTCATCTGTGAAATGGAAGAAATTATGAGTTCACAAATTTACACTGAAGAGTCACTGATCCACCATTCTTTAATTCAGTCATAAAATATTTATGGAGAACCAAATATATGCCAGGTATGATATGGTATGGAAATACAATAATGAGCCAAATGCCTACAATAATCAATCACCAAACAAATGTTTATCTTAAGATGACACCCATAAACATGTCCAACAAAGATAGTGTCAAAAAATTGATGTCACCTAATGAATAATTTCCTTCTTTCTTTTTATTTATTTATTTATTTTTTTGAGACAGAGTCTTGCTCTGTCTCCAGGCTGGAGTACAATGACGTGATCTCGGCTCACTGCAACCTCCGCCTCCCAGGCTCAAGAGATTCTCCTGCTTCAGCCTCCCGAGTAGCTGGGATTACAGGCATGTGCCACCACGCCCAGCTAATTTTTCTATTTTTAGTAGAGACGGGGTTTCACCATGTTGGTCAGGATGGTCTCGATCTCTTGACCTCGTGATCCACCCACCTCGGCCTCCCAAAGTGCTGGGATTATAGGCATGAGCCACCGCGCCTGGCCTTTCCTTCTTTCTTGACCTTCCTTTCTTCATACCATAACTCAGTGATAATTAGTAGGGGGTGAAACAGAGCCATAATACATTCATTTGTGAATCTCCCCTGTCCTCCTCACACTTCTCTTACCTTTTCTCTATTCCCTTCTCCCAAGCCTGGTTCTGGCTCTCTTATGCTTCAGAATCTGTGAAATTGGTTCGGAGGGCTTCAAGAGAACTGCGGAGGCTAAGTCTGTATCATGAAGATTTAGGACTAGGGGAGAGGAAGCAAACACAAAGAGAAGTTGGACCATGTAAGAACTAGAAGGAGAGACTGGGGAGCTGGTCCTGGAGTGACTCCAGGGCACCAACATGTAGGGGAGAAATACTGCTGAGGGGAATGACATGATTTCTGTTTCTTTGAGAGATTCAAGACTGGATTTCCTTTTAATTAACATGGGGTGGCTGATCTATACTTCTTGAAGGCAACTCTAGGTGGGGGTAAACCACCTAGGGCCTCAAGATGTATTAGAACCTCACAATAGCAAACCTGTTGCTCCCCTAAAAGCTAGAAAGGGGGGTTTACAAAGGAGATAAACCACAGGTGTCAGATATGTATCCAAAACATCTCTCTGAAGGACTTTTCTCAATAAAAAAAAGCTACTGATGCATTTAAAATTAAGCAATAAAACAAGAAGTACCTGTGCATGAAATATTTTTACATCTCCCACCTCCAACCCTGAAGCCATCCTATTAGCAACCTACCCTATGATCCTGACATGACCCGACAGAAGGAGACTTGCAGATCCAACTGCTCCTCAGAGTCTCACTTGCACAGGGGGCATTTTCGACATGTCCAGGGAGAATTTGCTGCCTTGATAATGACCTTTGAGGAGAGGAAACCAACTCAGAAGTACCTTCATCCTCCTTTTAGTTTGTCTTTTATGTTTTTTTCTTGAGCCAATGACTTCTTTCAGACACCAATAATTTACACTTCAGGAAAATGTCAAAGTATAGCAATGCCCTGAATAATAATTACCACCAAGGTTGGAATGAAGCCTTTCGAAGAAATGCTAAGTTAATTAGCCACACACTTGTTTACCATTAGGCCAGTGGAGAAAACAAGGAGCACAGGATCAGAACATGCCTGCAACATATGGTCTTTATTAATGGCGGCATCTCAATTAGTCTATGGGACCCCACTTCTGTCAACCCAGAGATGATCTGAATAAAGAAGGAGAAGAAATGTTCACAAAGCTGTCATGGGAGAAGATGCTACCTGAGACCACTGAGGACACCCACAAAAGAAACTTGGATTTCTGTTGTTTTCTGTCATACCTTCATACATGAAATTGCCTCTTTTAATCTTTCCACAATGCATTTGTTTTGGGACAAATGTCAAGAGAAGGGCAGATTAGGAAATATGGAGGTTTACCCATTATTACCAAAAATCTATTTAAAAAATCATGTTTCCATGAATATCTCACTTTATCCATCCTAATTCTTATTCTCATTTCTGAAATATATACTTTGTTTAGCTCTTTGGAAAAATCCACATTTTAAAGAAGTATACAATAAAAAAATAATACTCCTTATTGACATGCTTCTGCAATCATGGCCGCCTTTCCACAGAACACTCTCAGAGGAAGGCCCTTTTGTGCCGGCCTACTTAGATGTTACCAAAGGTGTACAAAAACACATCTCTTGCAGATGGCTGGAAGATAACTCTGAGCTCTTTGTGTTCAATCAATCCCCCAGGAAAACGCATTAGAAATTTATTAGAAGCAGCTCCCTGTTCTCCTCAGTTTCTGAGCTTGGAAAAAGCACACTACAAATATACCTACACTGAAAAAGCATTTTGAATGGAAAATGTAACCTGAAGTATCTTACTTTTTTCTTTCCTCCATAGTCCTACCATCGATATATCCTTTGTAGGACTGTATTAGTTTGCTAGGATGAGCATAACAAAATACCAAGTACCACAAACTGGCTGGCTTAGAAAACAGACATGTACGATCCCACAGTTCTGAGGACAGAGGCCTAAACCAATGGGTCAGCAGGGTTGGTTCCTTCTGAGGACTGTGAAGGAAGGATGTGTTCCAGGACTCTCTCCTTGGCTTGTGGATGGCTGTCTTCTTTATGGGTTTCCTCACACTGTCTTCCCTCTTTGCTTGTCTATTGCTATGTCTAAATTTCCCTTTTTTTAAGAATACAAGTCATATTGCACTAGGGCCCACCCCAATGACCTCATCTTAACCTGATTACCTCTGTAAAGGCCATCTCCAGATACACTCACATTCAGAGGCACTAGGGATTAGGACTTCAACGTATCTTTTTTTGCAAGGGATACAATTCAACCCATAACAGAGACGAGTAAAAAAAAAAAGATATTAATGTTCAAAAAATTAAGTAACCAAACATAAAAACTTTAAAAGCTAGTGGCTGGGATAATGTCTAATGCCCCAAAGTGGAAAGGTACTATTGTCACATATTTTAAAGAGGAAAGGTACTATCGCCACCTATTTCCCTGGCTGTTTGTCACCTTGATGAAGTGTCTACTGTGGCAAGGCATTATGCATGGCACTGGGCAACAGAGGGAAAAAAACATGGAGCCTCTATGCTCATGAATTTACCCTCTCCTTTTATGCCAGCCTTTTCAACCTGGGGGAAAGTGGACTGGCTAGAGTACTAATCAAGCTGCGAAGGACTTTGGGCTTCTACTTCATTCTCCCTTGCATTGACAGCTGGACAGTTAAAAGCAGCAACACCAACAGCTGCACAGCATCCAACTCATCAACCCACAACAATGGTGACATCACCTAAGTTAGCATGGAAGTGGCCAGTCTGCTTTTGCCAATTCTTTGGGACATTAAACCCATGATAATTCTTTTAATATAATTCTGTGTGAACCAATAATGATGACAAACTATTCTTCTTGCCTGGTTGGAGATAAGAAGTAACAATACCTCCTATTTTCTACGAAATGTACTTTTTTTCTAGCACCGTGCCAGGCACTTACCATGATAATTTTATGCCATTTTCACAAGGTGAGACTGATATTACTAGCTCCATTTTACAGATGGAGAGATTACGTATCTTGCTAAAGCTACCAGCTAATACAGAGTAAAGGTTAAATCTGAAATCAAGGTGTCTAGAAAATCAACCCCATGCTTTTGAGCCTTACGCAATAGTGTCTCTTTCAACTTTTTGAACCTGAGCACTTATGACAACTGCCCAGTATATGTGTACACATATTCTGTGCATGTTATATAGATAGATAGATAGATAGATAGATAGATAGATAGATAAAATATCTATTTTCTCCCCCCCAAAATCTATGACTAATGCAATAAACCTCCCACTGATTAGACAGTTATGGCTTTTTCTCACATCTCCATCAGTGACATAACATATTAAGCAAAAAAGTTCGACCCAGCTAATTAGTATTTGATGTGCTGAAGAGCCTAATGTTTCTTTATATGAAACATCAGACAGTGGCAGCCTACTTAATTACTAGGTTGACTTTATGTCTTCAAAATAATAAAACAGAATAATCCAAATGACAGGCCAACGTGGTGAGTGATATTTGAACATCTACTCGACCCTAAAACTGTTAAAGCAAAAGTACTTATCCGAAATCCAATACTTTCCATTTTTCTTTTAAATGTTGTAAGTCAAAACCAGCTAAATTGATTTTTTGCCTTTGACTTCTGCTGAAAAGTTCATTCCTAAGCAGATTACATGTGTGGCTTTGCAGCTCAGAGGAAATTTTACAGCCAAGTAAAACCCTAAAATCAGGAAAACATGGGTTTGCTGAATATAGTAGAAAGACTTGACAGATCTTAATTATAAAAGAACAAATATATCTTGATAGATGAACTGTCTTTTGTGAATTAAGACTCAAAAGTTTTAACTCCTTGATTAACCGTTACCCATTAGTATTATAGAAAGTTGTGAGGCAACGTCTTCAAACTTCTAAGTAGAACAGAGCACTCCCAAAGCATGCAGAACCCCCTGTAACATCACTCAATGCATTTTCAGCATGAGTGCCCAGGGTAAGGCTTCCTCACAATGTTGCAAAGCAAATCGTGTCCCTCATTCCCTTTTCTACTCCCAGCACTCCTTGGTTAAGTGTCTTAACAGGGTAAGTGATGACGATACAGGAAGAGAAGAAGGAAGAGGAGGAGAAAGAACAACAATGATATCATGGTAAAGGCCTGTAGAAATTGATCTACTAGGCAAAACTCAAGAGCTCATATGATACAGGATTTTGCTTGTACATGGTCACAATTAAGTAAATGATGAAAATAAGACTCAAATCTAGATTGTATACCTCATTCCACTGTTACAAGCTTTCTTCTAAATGAGGAATTATCAAAACCAAACAGAAGTGTCTATCTTAGGTCACCTTACCCTCTTTTCTGATTGTTGAAATTAAGGCAGTGCAAGAAACCTGGGGAGACACTGGAAAGTGTCCCCATGCCAAGCCCTGTGAGCACAATGAGCTCATGAAAGAAAAGCCCAGAGCCAACAACTAATAATCGTGATTAAAACTCATCATTTAAGAATTTCAAAATAAACACTGATCAATTGAAGTTATTTTGACCCAAAGTCTTACGTACCTTCTTTTGCTTGTCCATATTGGCCATCATAAAAAACAGGAAAAAAAGGAAAGAAAGAAACAAAGATGGGGAGTTGTTGCTTAATGGGTATACAGTTTCAGTTTCGTAAGATGAGTGAGTTCTGAAGATCTGTTGCACAGTAACGTGAGTATGTTTAACACTACAGAACTGTACACTTAAAATGGTTAAAATGATGTATTATTCCATTAACTTAAAATGGTCAAAATGATGTATTATTCTCAGGTATGATTAAGACATACCTGAGACTGGGCAATTTACAAAAGAAAGAGGTTTAATGGACTTACAGTTCCACATGGCTGGGGAGGCCTCACAATCATGGCAGAAGACAAGGAGGAGCAAGTCACGTCTTACATGGATGGCAGCAGGCAAAGAGAGAGTTTGTGCAGGGAAACTCCCCCTTACAAAACCATCAGATCTTATGAGACTCACCCACCATCATGAGAACAGCTTGGGAAAGACCTGCCCCCATGATTCAATTACCTCCCACTGTATCCCTCCCATAACACGTGAGATTTGGGTGGGGACACAGCCAAACAATATCAAATGATAAATTTTATGTGTTTTTTTAGTGGAAAATAAAATTTAAAAGAAGGAAAAAGAATTCTCTCCCCACCTCCCTACCTTCCTTTCTCCCTCCAGGGAAGACATGTGCCTCCAGGATGGAAACAAATGGATTGATCTGAAAAATACTTAGGAGGCAGAACTGAAAAAATTTGAATGTGAGGATGAGAAACACGGAGATCATGGGTGATTTCCAAGTCTCTGGATCAACTGAAATGGAGAATGGATAAGGAGGAACACCTGGAGGAGAGCAAGCTTGGAAAGGCATGGTGAGTTTCATCTAACTAGAGATCACCAGCAGGAGTCTGCCCTGTTCATCTGGAGCCCAGGAAGGAGGGTTAGGGTGGAGATTCTGTACATTTCTATAGCCAACTCTAATTTTTGGTTACAATCAAAGCCTATGCCCTTCTAAAATCTTTTTCTTCCATCACTAATGATCAGCTGTGTTTCCAGAAGTATGAATGGATTTATCCTATATTTCTGCCTAATATTTCATATATGAATACTTCTAGGCAGGCATTGGGTCATATGTGTAAAATGAAAGCAAGTACTTAACACAACAGACCATTCAATAAAGCTGCTTTTCACATGCTTCATTTACTACTTTCCATTGCCTTTTTCGCAAGCAATTACCATCTCACACATGCCCAGTTTCACCATTCTGCAGAACCAAATGTTGAATTTAGACAAACATAGGGTGTTCAATAAACAGGTGGATTTTGAACAGAACACCAATCAATTCAGGAAGCACGGTCAACCAGCTGCGTCTGTCAATGGAATAATCAGTAGCTGGCAGCATCTGTGCTGGCTGGGCTGCCATCGGTGTTTACAAGATGGAATTGAAGAGGGCTCAGCCAGCTGACAGCAGAAGTTTCCGCAGCACCTGTCTAAAGTATATATGACTGCCTCCAGGCAATCCCATTAGTTCTCCACTTTCATGGACACTAGGACTTGTTCACAAATTTAGGGGGAAAAATAAAAAAGACAAACAGAGCTAGCCTCTGACTGAGAAAGGACATCTGAAAGAGAAACAATCCCATATGGAGAAACAGAACAAGGAGGAGAGAATGAGAAAGACAAGAAATCACTCAAGAAAGCCAGTAATGTTTACAGATAGTAGAAAAATTTTGTCTGTAAACAGTGGGCTTGGTAGCATTTTTTTAAATCAGAGATGTTCTGGAGAAATACGTAAAGAACTCAGCCCAAGCTTTCTGATGCCAGGCAGGGCATAAGTAGTTTACATGGAACCTTTTGACTTGTTTATCTGACATAGTAAACAGCTTTCTCTGATCCCACTGTCCCTTTTATGCATTACAAGATAACAAAAAGTTATGCGATTTTAGGAAATCAAGTATATAAACAGGGCTATTCTCAGCACATCCACTGAATATTAAGTGCCCACTTTTATCTGCTAGAACTTGATGTGTGAAGGTAACCAACTTAAATGCACTGAAGAGATTGCATTCACACAGTGAATAGTGACATTTCGCTAGGAATTTGTTAAATTTTATAATGCAAGCATACTGCCGTAATGTTCCACAAAACATAATGGTCGGTGCACAGCAATACTGCCCTTTGGTTTGTGAGGGCTATTTCCATCCTCAATTCATTCTAGTAGGAAAAAGAAATTAAAGATACGATAGAATGCTATCCACATTGTTATAATGCTGGTTCTTTCTGAGGTTAGTGGTCACACACAGTGCTATAGAGGCGATTGTTCTTTCTTGTGCCTGTAACTGCTGAGGTTAATCTCTCAGTGCTTCCAAATGCATATGGACATTTACACATATGGACACTGACCAATCCTAAAAGAAAACTCAGGATAAATCATGTTCAACTTCAAAAGTCCAGCAGCTAATCTTATCTTTGTTTATGATTCTTAAGACCACACCTGGCGTGAACTGATATGCTAGGTCACCCTGGTTCCTCAGGTGCATTAGGCATATGTGAGCAGTGAAACTATGACAACCAGAATGCAACATCCAATTATAATGATTAGAATAATAACGAACACTTAGGCAATAATTATTTCCATTCATTCACTTCATCTCCCCAATAACCCTACGAGGTAAGTACAATTATTATTCCCCACTTCATGGACCACTCAGTGCCATACTAAGAGTCCCAGAGCCAGTAACGAGCAGACTAGATTTAAGGTCAACCCCATCTGACTTAGGGGTTCTGCTCTTACTCTTGTTCTGTACCTAAAGCTATCTGATGTATTTTAAAATGTAGGTGTATCAGTTTGGTGGGGTTGCCATAACCATGAATTGGGTGGCTTAAACAGCAGAAATTTTTCTTACAGTTCTAGAAACTGAAAGTCCAAGATCAAGGTATGGGCAGGTTTGGTTTCTCCTGAGGCCTCTCTCTCCCCTTGGCTTGCAGATGGTCTTCACCGTGTGTGCACCTTCCTGGTATCCCTTTGTGTGTCCTAATCTCCTCCACGTATAAGAACATCAGCCAGACCAGATTGGGACCCACCGTAATGGTTTCATTTTAAGTTCTCTCTCTTTTTTTTTTTTCTTCTTTTGAGACAGTCTCACTCTGCTGCCCAGGCTGGAGTGCAGTGGCATGATCTCAGATCACTGCAACTTCTGCCTCCTGGGTTGAAGCTATTCTCCTGCCTCAGCCTCCTGAGTAGCTGGGACCACAGACACGTGCCACCACTCTTTGCTAATTTTTTGTATTTTTAGTAGAGATGGGGTTTCACTATGTTAGTCAGGATGGTCTCAACTCCTGACCTCATGATCCACCCGCCTCGGCCTCCCAGAGTGCTGGGATTACAGGCGTGAGTCTCTGCGCCCGGCCTTAAGTTCTCTTTTCAAAGGCCTTAGCTACAAATGCAGTCACATTCTGAGGTACTGTGGGTTAGGGCTTTGGTGTGAATTTTTAGGGAAACCACAACGCAGCCCATAACAGCAGGTGTGTTAACGTTCTACAAAACGCAACGGTGGGTGAATTGTAGGACTTCCCTCTGCTTTATGAGGGCTTAATTGTATAGGGCCTTATTTTGGATCTTTCCACATTCAACAAGTTCTGAGAATGTGATACTTGGAAACCATGTTCATCAGAAGAGTGAAAGGCTTTCAGGCAAACATCCTTTGATCTTTTTCACAGTGATGCCCTCCGATGACATTAACTGTGGTAGTAACCAGCATCATTCGGTTGCTGTTTTAGAAGGAACTTAAAAATTGAAGATTTGAAAACATGATTTTGAAACCATAATTTTGCACTGAGTCCAGTATTAACAGTTTTTCAACAGAGTTAACTCCTACTGCTTTTTGTTTTAACCCTGAGTGTCTAGAACTGAGTTGGGTAAGCTCCTTAACCCACAGCACACCAGCAGCCTAGAACTCTCCAAGATGTCACTTGGATTTTCCTTCTGACCTGCCTTTCCTGATCCCTTGCTACCTCACCCTATAGACATAGGCTTACTTTTCCCTAATATTTTCCTGTACTTTAATGCATAGCTGTGTTTTAATGAAAAATAAAATACTGGGGTTTTCTTTATGCTCAATTTATTTAAATGATATTTCACTATAAATTATGTTCTTCTTCTATTTGTTTACATCATTATGCTTTTGAAAACCACCAGAATATGTATGTGTACCTCTGGATCTAAGCTGTTAAACACAGTAGCCACTAGCCACATGCAGCTACCGGGCATTTGAAATACGGCTAATGCAAGTGGAAAACTAAATTTGTAATTTTAATTTATCTTTAATTTAAATTTTAAAACTTGTATCTTAATTATGAGAATACTTTTAAATATTTTTGGAATATCTTGATGAATCTTCTTTTTTCAGTTGTACATTTTATAAAACTTAAATATGAATCAATCAGTTCCAAGGAAAATTTAGCCTCTGATTTAAGATGTACTATAAAATACATATCAGATACTGAAAATAGTACAAAATAGGAATGTAAAACATATATCAGTAAGTTTTATGTTGATGATATACTGAAATACTACTTTACATATATTAAATAAAATATAGCATGAACATGATCACCTAATTCTTTAAATTTAAAAAAGTAAAAATAAATTTTCTTGGTACTTTTTTGTGTGGCTACTAAAAATCTTTAAATTACACATGTGGTTCACATTATACTTCTACCAGACAGGGGTGATCTAGGTTTTAATTCCTCTAACTACTACAAGTATTCTATAATAAGCATAAATAATAATTTTACTTCATTCTCTTATCAGCAGGCAAATAGATTGTTTCTAATTCTTTACCATATCAAACAACCCTTCAAATTCCTGTTTTTATGCATCCTCACTAATACTTATTATGATCTTTCTTGTTGCTTTTGGTCAACTTGGTGGTTATAGAGCAGTGTTTCTTATTTAAATATTCATGTCTCTGAATACTAATGAGTGTACATATTAGCCATTCAAAGTTCCCCTTTCGTAAACTGCCCATTTATATCTTTGCTTATTAAAAATTTTGAATTCATATCTTTTATTTACCAATTAGTAGAAGTAAAAAGATATATTCTCATAAATCTCTTGTCCACTGTTAGACATGTAATTTTTCAGCTATTATACATATCTCCAATATTTTCTTAGCTTGTACTTTGTTCATTTTTCCCACAGTTTATTTCATTGAACACAAATCTTTAATTATAATTAAATTCCTTAAATTTTACCTTTATTATTTCAAGAAATTCTACCCTAGTAAGAAATTGTGAAGAAATTTCATCTTTTCTACTCTTGGTTTATAGTTTCGCCTTTCATATTTGGATCTTCAGTCCATCATGAAGCCCTGTAGCACTTAGAGCAGCAGATAGTTGCCAACATCCTAGGCTTAGGTACTTGCCATTTGAGAATCTGAACAAAACTCAAGACTTTCTTACTGAAAGAATGTATGTGCATAAAATACTATATATATAATTTCAGGCTGTTCCCAGACCTCTACTGCAAGCCCTTTCACGTATCCTTATGCAGTCCACAGAATCCAGGCACAGGATCCCTGAGTCTCACAGATTCTACTATCTATTCAAAAACTTCATTGTATTTTTCATGGCTTTGCTCACCATCTTTTTCTGGGTTATCTCATATTCTCAACTAGTTTATGAGCTCCTTAAGGACAGAGACCTAGATCCAGGCATCTCCAAGATTTTTCATGGCACCTGAGAGCTGGGAGTGCTCAATAAATACGCCCCTTAGCAAGTGATATTCCAGAAATCAGACTCAGAGAAGAGAATGTGGTGTAAGGCCCAGGGGATTACTCTAAAGAGGCCTCCATTAATTCATGCATTCAATCAACAGTCATTGAGCTTGTCCATTGTTTCAGGTCCTGGGCTACATGGCAGATAATCAAGGGAAAGGCCACAGTTTGTATCCTCAGAGGGTTCCTATTCTAGAGGGGACAGCAAAGGAGGAGTAATTATAACACGGGGCATCAATGCTCTGCTAAAGTAAGGAAGTAGGGAGCTTCTGGTCTGCATAAGAGGAGGATACCTAATGGGGCCTTTGAGGTAGGGGAAGAGTGGGCCTCTCAGCAGGAGTCATGTTTAGGCGGAGACTCACAAAAATGCATAGTGTTAAAAAAATTAAATTTAGCCTGAGGCTGTCTCCATAACTTGAGTCCCTACCTAAGGAACTGCAGCCTAACCTAACTTAGTCTATTAAACACACCGAAAGCCTAATTTAGGATGCTTTTTTTTTTTTTTTTTTTTGTAACAGCGGCTGAGCTTCAGCCAATCACAGGCTGCCAACTAATCAGACCATGACCAAATAAGGTGAGCACCTAGCCATAACTTAAGGAGGAGGCAGGATTTGACTGAGGAGGCAGGGCTCGGACACCAGATCAAATCAAAGACTACCTAGAACAGGGACAGAGTGGAAGTACATTTCCATAAGATATGGCCACCACTGGTGCCATGCCACTTTATCTCTCCAGCACTTAATAGATTCTACCTGAACCCCTCACCCTCAACTGCTATTAACTGAACCTGGAAATCTGAGTATCTATATCTGTAGTGCATTAATGATTCTATATTTTGCACCCACTGTGTATTAATGATACAAAAGTGGAGGTTTCCCTTCAATGCTTTGACCCACCTCTAAGCTGCCAAGTCCCCAAGGCTGTAACAGTGTATACAAGATTCTACTTGTGAGCGAGGAAACAAACCATATATGGTGACTTCTCTCAGATAACAACATACAGGAAAAAAATAAAACAAACAAACAAAACAACTGCCTAATCTGGGAAGGTGGGAGTGCTGACCCATTCTGCAAAACAAATATTGGTTGGGTATCTCCATTGGAACAGGGCAAGAGTATCTCTACAGACCCAATTTGGCAGCAATGGATAGTTATCAGACCTTGTGGAGCCTCTATTTGCACCCCAACTGGACTAATTTTTGTTTGTGGCCATTAATGGGGAAAAGTCATACCCCATAATCACTCTCGACTACCCCACGAGCCACTTGTTTTTAGGAGTAGCTTTCCCTTATATATAAAAAACTTGGAACAGAGGTGAATGTAGGATGGCCACTCTTGCTTCTCTAGGGTTCACAGTCTATAATCCCATAAGAACCAAGAACACCAGAAATAAACAAGCAACAGGATTAATTCTAGCAGGAATCAGAGCAGCAATAGAACTAGTGGCATCATGGGGCAGCTTTGCCTATCACGAGTACACCTTGAAAAACTAGACTCAAACTCTAGAATCCCTAGCCACCAACACAGGTCATGTACTAAAGGGAATCCTAGAGTCCTTAGAATCTTTGGCAAATGTAGTTCTTGGTAACTCATTCTGAGGGCTGCCCAATTAGTTGACTGCTCTTTGGTCAAACTCTGTTAAATTAAACTTGTCTACAGTTTTTCTTTTACCAGTAGGCAGCTCATCTGAAAACAGTAGGAGGGAAAAGAGGGAATCCTAGAAATCGATCTGTCATAAACATTGTGAACTGGCTAGAGCGCTCCTGCCTTTTCCTGGGAATCAGAAAGTAGCAGCCGGACAGGAAACCAAACTACCTGATCTTTTACAAACAGGAATCAGATCACAGCACTGCCACATTTAAAGCCACCAGGGGCATCCCATCTAGGATGGGACGGGAAGAAGTATGTCTAAAATATATATACAGAGTGTATATAAATATATATTATATATAATATAGTATATAAAATATGTAAGTATATATTACACATATAATTTTTTCTTAGTATAAGTATGTCCCACATAATATTTGCAATGTAACTTACACTAACAAAGTATGTGTTATTTATCAGAAAGTCAAATTTATGGCAGTTAAACCTGCCAGCCCAAGGCACTTAAAATTTAAAATTACACTTAAAATAGAGTCCTCAGTATTGTATTTTCTCTGGCTTTCATCTTAGTGTGAGCTCTGCATTGTTCCCCATGCTTCAGGCATGCTGACCTGTGAGAATGAGAATAAGAATGCCAAGCTCCACCCATCTTAGCACCTTGGCTTCTGTATCTTCTTTCCATTTAGAATGTGTTTTCCCTCTTTCTTAGCGTGGTTGGTTTCTTCTCTTCTTTCAAATACCAGTTTAGATGTCACCTCCATAGAGAGGCCTTCCCTAACCACACCACCTAAAGTAGGCTATCCCAATTATTTTCTCTCTAGATACATATATATATGTCAGTCCATAAACATTTCATTCTTTCACTTCTAAACTGTTGCCCTCACCATTATGTCAGAGACTTCTGCCTTTTGCATCTTTGTGTCCCTAGCCCTTAGCAAAATGTCTGTCACATATGAGATACTCAACAAATTTTTATCATATAATGGAAATCTTAAGTTAGTATTTTCTCTGGTGCTTCCAAGACATGCATTTTGCCTAGACATGTTATTGTTCGTCATGGGAAATGGTTATGGCAAAACACATTGCCTTCAGAGAGAAAGAGCCACACAAGTTGGAAAGGAAAGGTCACAAGGATGAAAGAACTCTATCAACATTAATGCCTTATAAAAAAATCTCTCAAGAGATACCAAAAGATGGAAAGAAATTGAGTCTATCATTTGAAGACATCCCCCCCACCCTTTTTTGCTTTCCTGCAAGTCATATCTGAGTCATACCTAAGGCACTTTGGCTGTGCCTCCTTGTGGTCCTCTCCATTTCTTACTACTTCATCTCATCACTTTACCATCTTCAAAGAGTCCTTTCCTCATATAACCTCACATGATGTTCACAGGGTTAAAAAACTCCAAACGTTCAATAGAGAAACAACATTCTCTTAAAAATATACAGACAGACATATGCGAATTCCTTCAACATGCTTATAAATCTATCCACAACCCTACTCAGAGTATGCTTCAAATGTAAATCAGAAGCCATATATATTGTATTCTTCCAAGAGATTACTCTGGAAAAGAAAAATCACACATATTTATTGAGAGGAGAACAAATTTAATAATTTTGCTCAATCATCAAAAACATTTCTGAATATGAGCTATGATAGGAAAAAAATCAGTTTAACTTTACATATGAATTATTTTCCTGTTTTAATCATAGAATTTTTTAAAGTTTTGGATTAGATTCAAATTTCTTCAGAGAACCTAATGATAAGTTTGCAAATAATTACTGGAAAGAAATAAGAACAGATGAGAGCAAAAGAAAGAAAAAAGGTTACAGAGTGTAAAATTATTTTCAAGCACAAAGTTAAAAACTTCTAATACAGAACCTGGAAAACACTTTATGTGTGTGAGACAAATGAAAGCGTTGAGGTCAGATTAGAAAAACAAAACAAAACAAAACATAGCTTCTACTGACAAATGTAAATACACCGTGTGATCCTGTTGCCAATGAAGTGGCATTGCTCTGATGTACCACTCCCATCCTGACCCAAGCAAACACTTGTCAATGAGCACCAGGGTTTTCAAATTATCCAGAACTCTATCATAATGATGGAGCTAGGAAGTTCTTTCAGCCTCTTAACAGCAGCGCATTATTTCCCCTATAGATAATACTGAGAACATGGCAACACTTCTGCCTGATCTGCTTATTAATAATACTCAACACAGCATTTATTAGATAGAGAACTACTAGATGTTAGGTGCTGGGTTAAGCACAGGAAAAGAATCAACAAATTCTACATCATTTTCTTTGTTGTGTTGGTGGTGGTGGTTACTGTTGTTTATACCTTCAGATCTCTTTCTACACTAAATTTTTGGGTAGAAATGTTTAAATATCATCCTTAGCCTCCGCAATAATAATAGCATTTCATCACTATCACTGGTGAGAAATTTGTGTTTTATTTTTGTTTACATTTTACATTAAGAAATTAATGAAGTGGGAATGGCTACCTTTGCTGTATACTCCAAACTCCCACTGATCTGTGTGTGTGTTGTGTGTTTGTCTAGAGAGGACAGTTGCCCAACACAGGAAAAAAAAATACCCTGTCATTATATGATTTTTCACAGAACTAAAAAGAAATAAACTATCCCCATTCCAAAGCATGGGCTCCTATCTTTTTGCTACACCTCAAATACTTTTCTCACATGGCAAGAAGGGTACCCTTGACTGCTCAGTGCCTCTCCCTCCTCTTGATGCTGAGATGCTCCAAAACACCACCGGGGTTCTTCAGGAGGGATTTCATTGTCAACTCCAGCTTGCAGTACAGGGAAGTGACATCTAGAGTGGGCCTCTTTTTGTCACTTTCCCCATACTATCACACACATAAAAATGCCTGTCAAACACTATCCTACATACAAGGATGAGAAAAAGAAATAAGCACTTTACTATGAAAGACTCTAGAAAAAGCAAGGAGATGCCAACTGACAAATGTATGGTGATGGACTTTCTTCTTTTGTTTTTTTTTTTTCCAATTCTCAGATTTATTTCTGAGGCTCTCAGCCAATTTCTGTGTCATAAAGATGGTGCAGTTCAGAGCTTAACTGCTTTAGCATTTGCACCAAGAAAAACCGTATTGCAAACAATGAAGAAAGAAGAGAGGAAACCAACATTTTCTTGGCACTGGCCACGTGGCAAACAGTGTACAAGGCATTCAGAAAAAGCTTTTTGATTCCATTCAATCCTGGAAATCAACATGTTGAAGGGCCAGATTTTTCACCATTTTATAGGGATGCAAACTTTAGCTCAGAGAGGTTAAATGACTTGCCAACAGTCACACAACTAGCACTTAGAGGAACGGGAAGGCTAACTCGGAGCTGATGCTGCAGCTTACACTCACTCCCCACTCCCACGCAACACAAACTCTTTCTAGGCAGCTTCGAAGGTACCAAACAAGTGGCTCCTAAGGACTCAGTAAACATTCCTGTCAGCTGGCCAAGATGAATATTTTGGATAATGTCCAGACACTTGAAATACCAGCTTTAAGTTGTGGAAGTGCTTCAGGCACAACCAAGTCTCATTTACGTCCTTTAAAAAATAGTCATGACCTGCCCCCTTCACACACTGTCATTCTTCTGGAAGGTATCTGAGAGCACAGCTCTGCAAATGCCAAGAGCATTATGCAATTTCCATACATAGGGCTTCCTGAGTCAGGTTTGGCGGGGCAGGGGGTCAGTGTACAATATTTCTGCCTTATTTCTTTAAGTTTCTCTTGGCTATAGCTCTTAAGAGACACACAGAGGGAATGGATTCTGTAGAAGATTTCTCCCAGAAATTTTGGTGTAGATTAGAAAGCCTGGTTTGCTTCTGGTTCTATTACTTGAGATTTATTTGGAACTAAAAGGTTTTCTGCCTGAAAGTAACCATTTAATATATTGGGGAGGGGGGAAGAATAAAATGCTCCTTTTTTTTTTTTTTTTGCTATTTGCACCACCCTGTCCCGATTCTCTTGTTTGCAGTAAGTTTTGTAACAGAAACTCTTCTGCACTCCTTATTGTGTTACAAGTTTAGATGTACCCAAACCATCAGCAGTTAGATTCCAAGTATACGCTTTTGATTGATTCAAGTGCATTACCCGGGAGGGTGTGTGCTTTGCTCTTGTTTTTCCAGCCAACTCCCTTGCCAGCTGCTGAAATGATGCCACCACCGGTCTCCATGTCATGCAGATTTTACACCCTGATACCAGGAAAGCAAAAGCATTTCTCAAAAGAGTTTTTCCTGGCTTGGCAGGAAAACAGAAATTGCTTTTTATCAAAATGAAAAAGGTTTTCTTCATGGGAAACAGCAAAAGCAGTTTGAAAGAGGGGCCAATACTTTCATCCTAGATACGGTGTTTTCAGCAGAGCAGACAGAAAAACATGTTTTCCTTCCTTTCATGACATCAATCAGATCCACAAAGCCAGCTACCTTTATTCACAGAACAGATGGAGCGGTAATGGTCCCAGAGGCCACTCTTCCTGGTCTGGGGATCTTGCCATCCCTGCCTGAAAGTTCTCAAATCCAAGCTCTGGGAACTTGGGATGCTTTTTTTCTGCCTCTCCCACTCTCCAAGAGGAACACATCCACTATTATGCATGTTTTCATTCTTTGTCCTGGGTGGAACTTCTGGGGGTGGGAGAATGGGTGATAAAGGGGGAAGTGGGATTCACTTTGTGAACACCTACTAGAAGCCAAGCCAGGTACATCCTATGCATTATTTCATATAAACCTTACCACAAAACTTTGAGTGGTATTATGTCCATATGACAGATGCCAAAGAAGTAGACTACGGGAGTTAAATGAAATCTCAAAAGTCATATACTAATATGTGGAATACTAGTAAAATCTGGAATGTGAACCCTGCCTGGTCTGTTGCTTCAGAGCTTTGATGTGCCACCAACAAACATTTCCATGCCTCTCTGCTTAGAGGCCCAGTTTAAAATGCTATCCTCTGGATAAATATGTGGTAGGTCCATACAATGGAATATTACTCAGTCACGAAAATGAAATTCTGACATGTTACAACATGAATGAACCTTGAAAACATAAGCTAAGTGAAATAAGCCAGTCACAAAGGATGATACTGTGATTCTGAAACCAACCCAATAATCCCATAGATAGTTTTTTGGATAGACGTAGAAATTGACCTTTGTGGTCTTAATGCTTGAAGTTTATATTTGTTTTAACTGAGTTCCTTCCTCAGGAAATGACCTTCAGGCCTCTCGGAAAAAAAAAAAAAAGTATTGGCAAACTGAAACTCACCAGATCACCACATTTTGACAATGAGATGCTGGACCCCTCATTCTCAGGATTGCTTCCTTGCCTCTCCCTAGTTCCTGTTTTCTTATACAGTATTACATTTCTTCCTGGCTATATAAACCCCTGGTTTTACATAGTCTGGTTTTGGTCAGGGAAATGGATTTGAGACTGAACTCCCTTCTTCTTGGCAATACTCATCATCTCAGTGACTGGTTTTCTGCACGGCAAACAGCAGGACCTAGACCGAACCCCTAGTGTTTTGGTAACAATTCCACTTCTGTGAGGTACCTAGAATAGGCAAGCTTACAGAGACAGAAAAGTAGAACACAGGTTACCAGGGGCTGGGGGAGGGAGAAAGTAGTCCGGGGAATAGGGAGTTATTGTATAATGAGTACAGAGTTGTGTTTTTTTTGTTTTTTTGTTTTTTTGTTTTTTTGAGACAGAGTCTCGCTCTGTCACCAGGCTGGAGTGCAGTGGCTCGACTCGATCTCGGCTCACTGCAACCTCCGCCTCCTGGGTTCCAGAAATTCTCCTGCCTCAGCCTCCTGAGTAGCTGGGATTACACGCCCAGCTAATTTTTGTATTTTTAGTAGAGATGGGGTTTCACCATGTTGGGCAGGATGGTCTGGATCTCTTGACCTCATGATCTGCCCGCCTCAGCCTCCCACAGTGTTGGGATTACAAGCGTGAGCCACCGTGCTGACCGAGTACAGAGTTTCTATTTGAGATGACAGAAAGTTCTGGAGTTGGATAGTGTGATGACTGCACAACATTGTGAATGTACTCAGTACCACTGAATGACACAGTTAGAAATGGTTAACATGCTAAATTTTATGTTATGTGTATTTTGCCATCACTCAAAAATGTTCCCTGCTTTTCCCTTTGGAAGATGCCACATCTGCCCTGATTCCAAAGCTGTTTCTTAGAATTGACTCCCACTAGTTGTGAAGTGACACAAAAGATGATCTACTCCAGGCACGCCAACTCAAATCCACCGATAGTGACAGCTAGGAACACTGTGTTAAGAAAGATTATGAGGATGTTTTCAGGGCCAAAAAAGATAAATAACATGATCGATTTGTAAAAATCCCCTCACAATGAGACATCGAAATGTTGGATAAAATACAACAAAATATTAATTGTTCTTGGAAATGTGAATTGGGAAACACAGACCAAGAGGCAAAAGCTTGGGCAGAGAGTCATGGTATTCAGAGGCCATGATGGTCAAATACAGGTTGATCTTCTAAAAACATAGGAACCGAGTAAGTAAGAAAATCAAGGCAACTAAAACGAAGAAAATGTTACAGTAGGTAGGTAGTCAGGCATGATGGGGCAGGAGAGGGCCCTCCCAACACCCCCACCAGGAAAGCCACGCTACCATCAGGTGATGGTCAGGTGGTTGTTAACTCTCTTTAAAATAATAATTTGTCACAGCCAGCACCAGGGAAAGACCGTCTTCCTATACTGATAGGAAATACCTGTAACTGGTAATCAGCAGTTTTCAGGAGTTGGGCGAGTGAGCACAAGCATGCGCATTAAGAGACAAAATGGCAGAATATGGTCTTCTGGGGCATTCCACTGGAAAAGGGAAGAAAACCTCAGCTGGTCATACATACAACTTCTTAAACACACTCACATGCTCACCTCCCACATGTTAGCAGGCCACACACATGTGGGTGGCCCACCTTAAGAGAAGAACCATGGGAAAAGGGACACAAGGCCCAGAAGTACAACAACATACAAAACCCACGTCAAAAGGTCAAATGTTACATGTGACCTTCACAGTGCCTGCTTGGGTCTCTTCCAGATATACTTTCCTTTCTTTCCTGTGCTAAAGCTTTTTAATAAACTTCCACTCCTGCTCTAAAACTTGCCTCAGTCTCTTTTCCTCCCTTATGCCCCTCAGTTGAATTCTTTCTCAGGAGGCAAGAACTGAGGTTGCTGCAGGCCCATATGGATTAGCCGCCAGTAACCCAAATATTCATTGCCCCTAACAAAAAGAGCAGAGGTTGTCTGTGCCTACGAGGCTCATGAGTGAGGGCTGCCTAGAGCTTCCCCCGTTCTTGTTGGGTCTCCCCTTCTAGTACAAGACTCCTTGTAGCTTTGCAATAAGTTTATCTTTTCCTTATAAAACTTTACTAGCCATTCTTCAAATCGACGATGGTTTGACTTCAACAGGTCTTCATGGGGTGATCACATCATGTGTCATCCATAGAGGGTAATTTGAACTTATAAGCATTAACCGTGCTCCATGAGTTGTTGTTTTTTGTTTTGTTTTGTTTTCCTTTTGCTTTGATAAACAACATACCCAGATACATGGGGGAAAAATGGTAGTCATCCAATTTCTTCATATTGCCAGACTCACAGCAACAGGAAAGTGACGTTATTAACCCTGGGGAGCCTCTATAACTTCTTAAACCATAAACAAAAATAAAGAACATAATGGAAGGTATAATTGGTGTTAAAAAAAAACCCCAAATGTTTGCTGAATTCCATCCTCACGTTACACACACAAAAAGTTTCTCTGAAAAGAAAGAAAATCTTTGACTCAAGAATCAACTTTCTAGCTATCTAAAAATCAAATTATAATGAATTTAGACTGTAGAATCAATACTGGGGGACTAAATAAGGATCACTAAATCCTGTGTTATTGATTGCTTGGAAAAAACTATCTTTTTAAATATGCATCACATAACAAAGTTCTTTATTTCTAAGAACTTTCTCCAAATCCTCCCATCACATGGTTTATGTAATGATTAATCCTTTGTATTAACTACTTTATGTGTCAGAAATATTAAAATGCGTATTAACTGTTCCTGGGAAATGGTTTTGCAGTTTCTCCTAAAAGTATACTACCTACTTTGAATAAGTTACATGAAAACTGTGGCACATTTGGGAAGAAAGCAGCTTAGTAGGAGAAAAATGAGATTTGCAATTATAAGAACTCAATACATGAGTGTCTTAGGCATTTTCAGATTTTAAAAAAGTATAATGACTTTTCTCCCCCAGTGTGATACCAAAATCAATGGAATGGTTTTGGTTTGTTTTCTACTGGAGTGTACCAGTTAGATTTAATCACAGAGGGAAAAATCTTGTTTTGATTTCTCTTATTAATTACTTCTTGGAAAAATGCACTGTAGCATTCTTATTCAGAATTTCAGGAACAAAAACCTTTTCACTTTTCAAACTGCAAATGAAGGTGGGGTAAATGTGTGAAGGAGCTAAGATCTAGATATATGAGAGTTTCTATCTCTGAATCCAGGAAGGACTTTGTTTATAGTGGTGGAAATCAAGCAAGGAGCTATTGGTTGGTCCACACAATGCCTAGGTGTTGGCTGTCATGCTCCATTCAGACCCACAATCCCAATGAAACCTGTCACTTTCAAGAGTGCAAATAATAGGATGGGGAAAGAGTGTCAGAGTAGGACGTTTTCTAACAAGAGCCCAGTGGATTCCTACCTTTCATCTAATAAATTTCAATGGTTTAAGAGAGCAGATCCATAGGTGCCACACAGCAAAAGGACCTGTGTAAAAATCACAGTGAGACTCTGGTGTAAGAGATGGAATGTGATGGCCCGAGGCCCTGCCCTCCAACCTTGAGTCCACATCATACGACCTCTTTAAAAAACTCCCTCCAGAAGCCCTACAGTTTCCTCTCTGGTTTGAGTCTTACTGCTGAAGAGTCTGTAGAGATGGATATCTGACTAAGCTAGCTTTCCTTTTTTATGCTCTTTCCCTCAAGAACCAAGGGTTTTTCACATTCCAAAATAAAATGCAAACTGAGAGCATTTTGTATTTTTGCATTTCGATTCCCTGTTTTGTCAGTGAGTAATTATAGCAAATAAAATATTGCAGCTGAATGTAAATTGTTAGGCAACCAGATCACAGCAGGATATTTTTCTTCCACAAGTTTTACATCATAGAGTGTTAAATATTAAAATATTGCAAGTCAAGTAAACAGAGAGGGTTCTTTGCTCAAAACATTAATTTTAAACAAACATTTCACTGTTATTCAGATCAGATGCTAGGAAACAAATGACATTTTCTTTCAAATAAGGTGAATAGATCATATGAAAGGAAAGCAGACAAGGGAATCATACAGAAGGAAGGGCATTTATGACACGAGAGATGAATTTCAGCCAGAAGAACAGGAGAGAATTCACATGTAGGAGAGAAAGCAAAAGAAAGAGAAATTGGCAAAACAACATGGAAAAGAGCAAGAAATGAGAAAGATTGATTTACTGCTAGAAGGGGAAAAAATGAAGATATGTCTCATGTCAGAGTACAGAGACCTGACTGAAAATAAGGCAGCTGGGGAAGAAATGAAATTCTTTCTAACATCATGAATTTCTGTTTCCTTAGGTTATTACCAGAAAGGTAGAAAGGAGATGAATTTTCAGACCTCCAAAAGATCACCAATCAATAAAATACCAATCAATAAGCATTGATTGAGTACCTAATGTGTGCTCAACAACCAAGTACAAAATTAGACATGGCCTTCTTCTGAGGTACCTTACTATGGAGTTGAGATGAGGAGATGCTGAAACAATGAATGAGAGTGGAAATGTATTCTATGCTGTGGAGTGAAGAAAACACACAGCTCAGGATTCAATGATAATGACAATGAGGGTGGTTGAGAGTAACTGTCGTAACACTCTTATTTTCTAAGCACCTCCTACGTTCCAAGTACTGTGCTGGATGCTTAATATTTTCATTTCCAACATTTAAAACAATCCATTAAGAATTATCTCCTCTAGTGAAGAAAACAAAGCTTCAAAACTTAAGTTGCTTGTATTACACAATGAGTAAATGGTAGGGCCTGAATTTAACCCCAGGTCTCCCAACCCAAAGATCACGATCTTTCTTCTACTGAAGTGCTAGATTTATCCTAAGAAGGCATTCTTCTGTTAATCCTTACAACAGAATGCCAGCTAATTAAAACAGAAACAAAAACAAACAGAAACGCTGTTTGAGAAATGTTCTTTGTAAGGGAGATGACCTAACATGAATTTTTGGATGAAATTATAATGGATATGGAGGGGTTTTGTTTTTTGGTTTAAAAAAGAATCTTCAGGAAAACATATAGAATTTGCAGGAGAGTCATGTTCATTAAACCATCTCAGAGTTAAAGACTGGAGGGAATAGATGTTAATAGCCATAAAGGCCTTGCAGAAAAAGGCAAGCCTTCTTTTCCAGTAGGAGAGAAGAAGTGAAAAGGGATGGTGGAGGAGAAGAGTCAACTGAGGAGCAAGAAATGTTCCACAATGAGACCGCTTCACAATATCTCCCAGTTCACAACTAAATTAAAATAATGCCTGGGGAGAAGACTGTTACAGATACATGCAAACAAATTGCACATCCTGTTAAGTAGGGCAAAACAGACACTTGGACAGAGAAACCAGAGGAAGACAAAATTCACAGAGAAGGTGGAGAGAACTTTAACTTCTCATGAACTGTGGAATTGGTAGTTTGAGTACATTATAGTTAGATCTCCATTGAGCAACAAGGTCCCGACTGACATCTGGTCTGCAAGATCAACTTTCTGGCAGTATGGTAAATTTTTTGACAGTTACTAAATGAGACTGAATAAAAGCAAAATAAAAATCATCTTGTGTTTCAAGAAACTGATATACTCCAGATACATCACCATAGCATATGGAGATTTCTTTAACTAGAAAAAATAGTCCATCCAAATTCACATTGGTTGAGGAAGCCAGAACACTGACTTATCCATGTTTACCACAGCTCATCTGCCTTCCCTCCCTTAATAAAAGCAGAGGCCCAGAGTGACTGCCAAACAAAATCTACCAGCAAACATGCCATTCATTTTTTTTAGAAGGCCATTGAAAGATAAGCAAATTAAATTAAAAGAAAGGAATGAAGAGATTTTCCTTCTATCTGGTTGTTGAGAGAGAACATTTCTTGCATATCCAGCATTTGGCAATCTATTAGCAAAATGGCAAATTCACAAACCCTTTAACCCAGCAAATGCATTGCTAAGAATTTGCCCTACAGATACACTTCCAAATAGTATGCCAGAATTTGTGCAAGAATGTCCTTTGTAGTATTGCCCATAAAAACAAACAAAAAAATGGAGAAGAAAACCCATATACCATCCATTGGGTTAAACGCATTTTGATTTATCAATACAAAACAATATGTACAGCTATTAAGAATAATGAGGTAGGTCTGCTTTTCAAGATATACTATGCTTTGAAACAAGCTAAGTGTGAAGAATGTATATAATGTCATGCCATTTAAGTAAAGATTTTAAAGGCTCCGTGTCATTTTGTTTAGATGTCAACATGTGCATAATTTCTTTTTCTGAAAAGCTACAGAAGAAACTTCACAATGGTAATATTTGGAGGACAAGAGGCCAGCATGTCAGAGAAGAGAAGGAAAGGAAAGTTTTCATTTTCCTCTTATACCTTTCCTTCCTGCCTGAAGTTATATGTATGGCTAATTTGATTTAAATAAATAATATTAATGAAACATAAAAGTAAAATAATTACCTAGTAATAATAAAACTATGTTGTTTATAACTCTTATTTGATGTTTGGATTCTCAGAATTCACTTCACTGAACTCCGAAATGGGTGGTATTTTTGAAATTTTTAGCTGCAATGAAAGAACACAGTATAACTGATGCACCCCACCCCCAACCAAACCACCCTCATACCTTGTCCACCACTGCCATCTCTATCTTGCATTTGAAAATATGCAGAGAAGACTCTGTTTCCATGCTACAGACAGTACTTCTAGAATTTTGACCACATAGTAAACAGTCATTGTATCATCCACACCCTGAATGATGAGGGACAGGGACAGACAGAACCTACCTACCATGTGAGCAGCTCTAGAGCTGTCATAGCTACAGATGACTCTAGCTCACAAAGCAGACACGAGGAAAAGCAAAGTTTGCATGTGCACATACACACAACACAAGCACACTGAGAATGAAGGAGAACAATGTGAGACTATACTGGTCAAAGAGTATTTAGGATCTGCCAAATAATCCATTTTGTTTGTATTTTCATTTACATCCCTTTCACCTTAACCACTTTCACAGTTATCAACTCTCTAATACATTGACACATGCTGTGTTAGGCACTTCGCAAGTATTATCTCATTTACTTCTCATTTAAAAAGCCATTGGTTAATATCATAATCTTCCCATTGCATATGAAGAAATTGACACTTAAAGATATAACACTTACCCTACTCAAAGTCACACATCTACATCTAGCAAGTGGGAGGTGGCATTCAAACATAAACACAGCTGGCCTCAAAGGCACTATGACTCACTGTATTCATTCCTGATTCAAGTCTCATGCCTTGCCCTGAGGCTGTTCTTTAGGACATAAATTGGGCAAAGAGCAATCAACTCACAAAAAGAGAAGACCTTCCAGACCAAAACTAGGAAGTTTGGAAAAATGCGAATCATGAAAATATGCGTATTACACATACAGCCAGGTTGAAGAAGACAGAAAGCATTAGAATGTGGAGGAACCTTATGAGCTAGAATGCTTAGTGCTTAAAGAAATGTCTTTGGGATCAGCCATGCTCCTGGGATGAATCCTGACCTGGCCATGATCTAACTGTCACCTTAACCATGTCACCGAGAGGCTTAACCTGCACTTCCTTCTTTCATCTGTAAAATGGATGGCATAATAGTGCCTGCCTCACAGAGGCATGGTGAGGGTTGAATAAGATCATGCACATTAAGTACCTAGGACCCAGTAACTCTCTGTAATTATGCTGTGTTTGAGATCATAAAGCTCTTAATCATTATAAAAGTACCTGAGAAATTCTGGAACGCTATAACAGGAAAACTTCTGAAAATATAGACTACCCCTAGGCAAGCCCTTTGTTTTACACAGCAAGAAAGTGAGACCTAATCAGTTAGAGGCAAGATGCTTCTCAAGTCAGTCTATTGAAGTTTTTATTTTGCACTGAATTACACATCTACAGAGCTTCCTGTAGCAGGAAACTCTGGTCAGTTTGCACATTGCTCATTCCTAACACCTTTTTCTCCTGCCTGTTCCCATCCCATGGCCAACTACTCATTCTCTCAGACCCTCTTGAAGCCAGTGAAAATCTGCTGGGTAATACTCAGGGGAAGCATATGATTTTCCAATAGCAACACTGCTGCTGCCACCTCTCTCCCTTTCTTCCTACCGTGAATTTGATCATGGTTTCAGGAAATAGGGTGGCCATCTTCCAAATAGGCAGATTAAAACAATCACTAAAACACTGCCTACCTCCAGGAGGTCTCCTTGTTACCAAAGAAAATACACCCCTATTTGTTTAAGCAACTGTTAAAGGCAGGGTTTCTGTTACATGCAGCTGAACTCATTCCCAGAAAATGATAAAAGTCCTTTTTCCATGGACATTGACACAGTCTAGGCTGGGATGGTGGGGATAGTACAGGGTACTCAACAGCTGTTTGAGGGAAATCCCCAGGTTGTGAGAGCTCTTTTATTTAAAAAAAAATTAAAATGTAAGTCAAACTCAGGCTTAGTTTTGAAGTTCATTTCTCACCTTGTTCTCATTTTTATCTTGATACTCCGAATGAATTTCCCAACGATATCTAAGAGCTTCCCATTCCCAGGCTGATCCAGTGATTTTTAGTGAAATTAGGTTTTATTGAAAGTGAGTTGATTTTTACTTATTAATGTTCTGCTAATTAGAGCACTTTGTCAATATCTCCATGCATGCATTATATTCTCATGTCCATAGCATGTGTTTAGAAACATGTGGATAACAAGATGGAGAGTTAGACTGTTCTGGCCCTAATGACCTCCCTCCCTCTCAAAATGCCAACATAACTTCTGGTCACGTAATCATGGGCCACCTTGTACTGTTCACTGACTATTTGTTATAGGTTGATTTTAATCCCTGACAAATTTTTTTTTTTTTTTTTTTTTTTTTTTGAGATGGAGTCTCGCTCTGTCACCCAGGCTGGAGTGCAGCGGCACGATCTCGGCTCACTGCAAGCTCCGCCTCCCGGGTTCACGCCATTCTCCTGCCTCAGCCTCCCGAGTAGCTGGAACAACAGGCACCCACCACCACGCCCGGCTAATTTTTTATATTTTTAGTAGAGACGGGGTTTCACCGTGGTCTCGATCTCCTGACCTTGTGATCCGCCGATCTCGGCCTCCCAAAGTGCTGGGATTACAGGCGTGAGCCACTGCGCCTGGCAGACAAAATTTTTAAACCTGTGAATACTGACACAGTGCTTCATGTTTTGCTAGTCACTCTCCGTGCCTATCACAGAGGTAGGCAAATCAAAAATTCTCATGAAGTACTAGAAAATAGATGCACCTGTCCCCCAAATGCACAGCATAAGAAGATACCCAGGGACTAAAAGCTCCCAACTCCAAAATAAACCTATTCATGAACGTGAGTCTCTATTCCTTTGCTCAGGGAATTCAGTGCTAAAGTAGATAGCAAATATATTTATATTAGGGGAAATATCTAAAAAATGGCACTTATGGATATATTTGCTAAATAGATATGGAAGTCTATCTGAAGACCTAGCACTATGCCAGCCATACAACAATCTCTTCACAAATATGTATTGAATGAATGAATGAATGAATAAGCACACATACACAGCAGAACAACAGACTATGAATGAATATATATCTTTTCCCCTACAGAAAGATACTCTAAAACAAATGGGCAGTCAAAAGTACAATCTCTCATTTAACTGGGAAAAGTAAAGAACCCTCTATTTCATCTTTGATTTCCTCCTTACATGATGTACAATGCAAAGGGCTTGCTAGTCACATTTGTCAAGAGAGCCCATAGGTACTATCTGGCTCATCACAGCTTAACTTACCAATTGCCATTGTTGTTTGGTGGATATTGATCTGGAAAGACCTTGTATCTTGCGAAAGTCACTTCTACAGCAACTCGTCACTTTTTCTTTTTAGTCGACATGAAGGCTCAAGTGTTGTGGTATACTGGGAATTTCCACCCGACAGCCCCATTCCATCATTAAATACCCAGTGAGAGCTTGTTAACTAGATGAATGTGCCCAATTAAACCAGCACATTCTTGTCGCTACCTAACAGTGATGGTGGGTTCAAACTAACACTTTGAAGGGCAATAACTAAAATGGTTTGAGGAGCCTCAAGTGTAGTTTCAATTTGTTCATTCAACAAATCATTCAGGGGCCCAGCATGGTGGCTCACACCTGTAATCCCAGCACTTTGGGAGGCCAAGGTGGGTGGATTATATGAGGCCAGGAGTTTGAGACCAGCCTGGTCAACATGGTGAAACCCCGTCTCTACTGAAAAAACAAAAATTAGCCAAGTGTGATGGCACACACCTGTAACCCCAGCTACTCTGGAGGCTGAGGCAGGAGAATTCTTTGAACAAGGAGGCAGAGGTTGCAGTGAGCTGAGATCGCACCACTGCACTCCAGCCTGGGCAACAGAGCGAGACTCTGCTTCAAACAAAACAAAACAAAACAAAACAAAAAGCATTTTTTTGGCAGGTCCCAATGTCTATTTCCAAGCTGAAAATGTTTGCTTTCCCAAAGGGGCATAAAACTGTAATTTTTCTTAACGGCACAGTTTAAGTGGTCTTGACTCTGCATCTTAAGTTCCCAGGGTTAAGCTGGAGATCTTGAGAACAAGAAAAGAGTAAAAATAGCAACAGTGCAAAACTCCAGACATCATGTTGGCTCCATATGGCTGTGTGGGTTGTGCACTGTGCAAGTTCAGTGT
Organism: Pan troglodytes; assembly: GCF_028858775.2. Classification (NCBI taxonomy): domain Eukaryota; kingdom Metazoa; phylum Chordata; class Mammalia; order Primates; family Hominidae; genus Pan; species Pan troglodytes. The sequence goes on from NC_086015.1 coordinate 64,067,580, forward strand.
GTTCCATTACTAGGACCATGATACAAATGGCAGGGAAGTGGTAGAAACCCCACCCAAGGGGTATCCTAGGCCCATAGTGCTCCCTTGTACAAGGGCCACAAACTACTAAACGTCCAAAATCACAAGTAAAAACTGTTCATTTTGGTAGAGGAAATACTTGATTTCATATACATTTAAATTTCACAATTAAAGTCTCAAATAAAAAGCTGCCAAGTAAAAATGCTCAATGAAACGTAATTTTTTCCTGTACCTGATTTTTAAGTAAAAGAGGCAAAGAAGAAACAAGGCAATGATTGAATAGAAATGCTATTCTTGTTTTTAAAAAAATTAGACGGTCCTAAGAATCTATGCTAAATGATTACATTAATATGCATAAAATACATAAAATATATGTACAAGGATGTTTATTGTAAGACTGTTTCTCTATTACTAAAATATAGAAGTGGTTATATAAATTATGGTACTTCCATACATGAAATGCTATTAAGTCAATAAAAAGAATGAGTAAACTTGTAATTGCTATCCTAAGGACAAAGCTCCAAAACATACTCTGAAAGACAAAAAGGTAATCATAGAAAAATATAATATGATCCTGTTTATAATCAAATCTAGATAATGTACATAAAGGGATATTAAGGCATGAAACAGTGCCTGGAAAGATACACACCAGTCATCTGACAGTAATAACCTATGAAGATGAACGAGGAAGTAGAGAAATTTCATATTTTATATATTGGAATTTGAACTACTTTTTTTAAATAATGAAAAGTGTTTGTGTATTAAGTGTATTATAAAAAATATCCAAATAGTTCAAAATGACAGTAAATTACAGGTTATGTATAGTTTAATCCCAACCTGTTACAATTCATGACAAAACAAATGGTTTAAAGTTAAAATTTCTAATGTAACCTATGTCAGTTACACATTCTGACAACATACATTCATTGAGCACATACATTACATAAAACACTGCTCCAGGGGCTGCAGGTCCAGCAAAGAGACAGGTAAGGCCCCTGCTTGTATAGCGCTTTTGTCCAAGACAGTAAAAGAGATTCATATATTTTAAAGAGATTTTCAGTTAACCATCATTTTCATAGTAAATAATTCAATTAACTATGACATTTTGGTCACTGTGGCTGAGAGGTTTGCTGTGATTCTAATAAAGTTTCTTCTTGGAAAGCATTCTGTGCCATAAAGAGCATTCCCTGCCTATCAAATATTCATCCTTCTCAGCCATCAATCAACTGAAGTTCCCTCAAACAGAATCCATAAAACAGTCATACTTTCCATCCTTAGAGGGGTTTACACCTTTCCAAGCACTTTCACACATCTACGGTGTCCTAAGAGATGGGTGACTAAGATGCAGGAGCAAAATAATATAAATTTACCGTATAAAAACTTTCTACTGTCTAGCACTTTTCTCCTCGCTCTTTACTTGCTCAAGTTTTGCTGGTCCTTCAGTTTGCAACTTAGAAGTCACCTCTTCCAGGTGGCATTCCAGGCTGGTATAGGGATCCCCCCTACACGCTTTTATTGCTCCCTATTGCCTCCATTCCCTCACAAGGTGTGGACCATGCTGCTTTGCAATGACCAACTTGGTGGCCACATCCAAGTCACAGGGCTCAGGATCACCTGGAGCGCCCTGGGTCCAAACTCACCTTCAAGAAGTGACTCACCAGGTAGGTGAGTATCTGACAGTCATATTTACAGAAGTTCTCCAGGTGTTCTGAGGCAGTTAATCCCAAGATATGATGATGGAGGTGTGGACCATGTCTGTCTCTACATCACCATCATTGAAGCCACAGCTTCTGACAGTGCCTGATATATTGTTGGTGCCCAATAAGGAGCTGCTCCTTTATCTACTGGTTCTTTCAACAAATATTTACTGAGCACCTCAGCATGCCAGACTTCTGGTGAATGACAAAATGAACCAATCATGCATCATGACGATGATACAGCTTTCATTAATAAGACTTTTTGAGTTATCTGATACCTGAAGCAACTACAGGAACCCAATCCACACCTGTCCCTGTGTCCCCTGCTGGGTAGATTAGGGAAGACAAACAAAGATTTGGGAGCTTGTCACATTCTTTAAGTGCTTCCGGGATGCCATCAGTGGGTTCCAACTGCTCAATTATGTTTAGAGGAAACAGGCAAACAGAGTGGGCCCATTACAGACTGCGAGGCAGGGTGCCTCTGTTCAATATAAGCATATAGTCCATGAGACAGAAGGTTATTACAATGAGGTTGCCTGGGTTTTCCTCCCCAGTTTTATTCTGTAAGCCTTTTAGGTAAATTCCTTAACATTTTTCTTCAAAATAGTTGGATGGCATTTGTCTTACCTTTAAGGGATTCAGCTAAAATCCACTTGAGTGCTGGCCCCCAGGCAGGGAACAGGCAGCAATTCCTACAGGTCCATCTACCTGATGACATGAAGACTAGTTTATGGTTAACAAACTGTTTTTCACTCTCTTTAGAAGAGAAATCTCTGTCAAAGGTCACATAAACTTTACCACAGTCAGCAAAGCCCCTTCTTATAGGATCCTCCCTCTATATTTCCGCCCTCATCTAGCACTGTCTTCCTTGCTTGCCATGCCCTAGTCCTGCTGTATCAATAGAGTAGAGCCACCAGCCACATGCGGCTCCTGAGCACCTGAATTGTGGCTAGCCCAAACTGAGATGTACCAGAAGTGTAAAATACAACCCAGATTTCAAAGACTTAGTACAAGGGAAACAGAAGGTGAAAGAATCCTATTCATAATTTTTTACACAGCTTATATGTTGAAATCATACTATTTTAGATATATCGAGTTTTAAAAACATATTATTAATTTCTTTTACTTTTTATGGTGACTACCGGAAAAACTAAAATTACACAAGTGGCTTGCATCATATTTCTACTGGGCACTGTAACCGTATCTGTATTGGCCTCTTGATTTCTATACTATAACAAGCATTTCCCCCACTTCTGAGGCTGTGTGTTTTTTTGTCTTCACATGAATGACTCTCTTTCCATGTCTGGCATGCCTGACTGCTGTTCACCCTCCTAAATGCAGCTTGTATAGCATCTCTGGAATAAGACTTGTTGAATGTCTATCTGTCTATGACCTGCAGCAAAGTTAGCCAAAATGCTCAAAAGGGGGACAGAGTTGTCTGCCCAGACTTGAGCCTGGGGCTCCCCAAAGCTGACTTTCCAGTGATAATAAAATGTCCCCACCCAAATCTCATCTTGAATTGTAGCTCCCATAATTCCCATATGTTATGAGATGGACCCGGTGGGAGGTAATTGACCCATGGGGGCAGTTCTTTCCCATGCTGTTCTCATGACAGTGAATAAGTCTAATGAGATCTGATGGTTTTATAAAAGGGAGTTCCCCTACACAAGCCCTCTTGCCTGCCACCATGTAAGACGTTCCTTTGCTTCTCTTTTGCCTTCCACCATGATTATGAGGCTTCCTCAGCCACGTGGAACTGTGAGTCCGTTAAACCTCTTCCCTTTATGATTTACCAAGTCTCAGGTATGTCTTTACTAGCAGAGTGAGAACAGACTAATACAGGTAATAAAGACTTGAAGGACATGAGGTAGGAAGGAAAGACAAAGGTAGAGGAGGAGAAACCAAGAATGTTACCAAGCCTTAGCCTGATGACAAAAGGCAGTTGCTTGAAGAGAGACAAACACTCTTGCTTTAAGAGGAATAAATCAAAGTGGCTTCGGATACATTAACCCTAGCTTGTCATTTGAGAAGACAGCCCTTTATATTTAGAGTGGCTAGGAAAGACTCCTTCTAGATGATTTGGTACTAATGTTAAGAACATCACGCAAGGTGTCCAGTTCGATGGCTGTCATCACCTTCTCTAAACCTTGTGGCCCATACCATATCAACAACAAAATAAAGAAACCAACCAAGTCAACAACAACAAAACATCGTCAACAACAACAAAACATCACCAACAACAATAAAAATTAGAATATTTAAGAGCCTGTGCATGCTTACTTATGTGCTGGGCACTGTTTTACACATTCCATATATTAACTTAGTCTTTCCAATAAGTCTTCAAGGTAGCCACCGTTATTGTTCCCATTCTATAGATGGAGACTGAAACCTAAAAAAGTCAAGGACTTGCCCAACATCACTGAGCTGGTAAGTGGACGATCAAAGATTTAAACATAGGCAGTGTGGATCCCAAGCCTGTGCTCTTAACCCTTGCAGCATATACCACTCTACATCTTCTGTACTATTCTCTATTGACAGTATCTATGAAGCTAGCGCTTCATGGTATCAGGATATGATACTTTCTTAATTATTCATTATTTTGTCTATGTATGCCTTCTTTTCCCAGCTACAGCATTCACTGTTTGAAGGGAGAGATTCAACCATCTCCTTCTCTGGACCCCACACCCAACTTATCCTGTTATAGGCTCATGGTCAACAGATGACTGCACTGTGTTACTAAATGCCAGGGAATACACAGAAGTTGTGACTGCTTACATATTCATGGAAGAAAACCCCAACTCCTATCATCCAAGTTTGAAACTAGGTCTTCTTTCCTATTGGGGGAAATTTCTGCAGGTGTGAGTAATTAGAAAATTAAACATTAATTAACAATTCAAGTGACTGATTGTGTTAGCAAGTTGCTTGCTAACCATACAGGTAAATATTGTGCCCCCATATGATGTTTAAAAATAAGGTCCCTTGAGCTTATTAAGTAGTAGAGATGGTTGACTCAAGATTCAAGAGTTTCCTGACCCCTTTAATATGTCACATTTATAAGTCTGTATATAACAAAACTATTGGGAAAGGGGATTGCCTTACTCACTCACCTTGCCTTATCATCTTACAAAATATCTTATATTAAAAGAGAGAAAAGGATGACAGCTCTGTATCTATCATCTATTACTCATTATCCTGGGACAACAAACAGCCCCAGAATCTTTCTTTAATGAATATAAGCTCTCATAGTACATGCTTATGTTCGTCTCACGTTTGCTCTCCCTCATTTCAAAACCCTATTTCTCTTCTGCCCTTTATGTCTTCAAAAGAGACGCTGATATTAATTACCTTGCTTCTCTAACCCCTCATCATTTTCAGCCCCAAACAATCAGCTTCCTGCTTTTAATCTTCTACCAAATTTATTTTCTCATGATCTACCGAAGTCACCCTACTTAGTAAGTGTTTCTGGAAAGGTATTTTCGGTGCCCATTTCCCTTGACCAACCTGTGGCCCTTGACTCACTGGAAAAAATCACTCCACTCCTGCCCTTTGTAATATTATTCTCAGCTGGAATTCTAGCCTCTGTCCTGCAACCTCCAGCTTGATTTTACAATATAAACACTGCTACTTCCTAACAAGTTCACCAGATATACAAAATAACCCTGTATTTCCCACTGAAGTAAATTAGATTGTTGTTCAGTAAATATTCACTCTCTCTTTACTTCTTATTCCTGAGAGGAGTATACTGTCACATTCCTTTGATATCAGACTTGATTTGGCTTAAGACATGTGAATGGAGCAGGGGCTTAAAATGTCATGTGCATTCCCGTCTTTCACTATGAGAAGCAGATGTCTTAGTTTTTTGCTGGGTCTTGGAGGATGACAGACACATGGACCTAACTCACACCCTATAGTCAAAACAAGCCAAGCTGGCCCACAGACACAAGAATCAGAGTAAATGACTCTTATTTCAATCCATCAAGTACTGGGGACAGTTTGGTACACATGAGTTTTATGAAACAGTTAACTGATGCACCCATACAAATGTTAAACCTTTGTTCACTGGAACAAAGGTTGGAAGTTTTCTCCAACCTTTGTTGGATGGAAATTTTCTCTTGTTCCTCTACTTCTATGGTATTACCTCTCCCATGCCACTTCTCTAACTTCATGTCCTGTATTCTCTCCCTTATTATGTTTTAAACTCCTTTGAAGAGCAAAGCATCAAAAGTTCTTATCCCTAGACAGACACAAATTAAAATTTGCTTATTCATTCATTTATTCATTCAGCAAATGTCTGGATTTTAGAAATGAGTTTCTGTCTCAAAGGTATTTAATACAACACCTGGCTCAGCTTCATGGACTAGAGACACATTATCACTGAGGTCACGTTGTTACTGTTTTTGCTACTCCTGCTAACTGTTCCAAAGGGGAAAAAAAACAACATTCACTTTAAAAGCATGATGTTGTTGTTGGCAGAAATTACAATAGTTTCTTCTCTTGGTGTTTACTCCCCCAACACTGTCCTCGGCTCTTTATTTCTGATATTCAATTACCCTTTTTCTGCCTGGCTTTTCTCACTTTCCCAGAAGACTTACCCTGGGAAACTTTACTGTTTTCACTGGTGTACATTTGCACTAGTTGGTTTAATTACCAAGTGAATCTACAGCCTCTCAGAACATTTGACACATCTCCCTTTCACTGGATCCAAGACATGAAGCAATGAAAACGAATGGGTGAATGTTACAGCAAACTCAACCAAAATTTATTTTGCCTGGATTCAAGGATTAGGCTAACATGCTAGCCAGTTTCAGCCCCCCTAAAATGTCAACCTCTGGAATGACAAAAACCTTAATAAGATTTGGAACCAAAGTTCTTATGACCAGAAACTGCTCAATATATATGCGTCATACACAGGAAATAAAGGCACATTTTAAACTAGAGCTGCTGGGTCATCTTTAAAATAGCAGACTGCCTCTCAGGAGAACCAATGGAATAATCAATCACTCAATTTAAAGTGGGGAGATCCTTTAAAATGCTAGGGTGATGGGGTATGGGCACAAAGTGAATAGCTGTGACAGTACAGTTCCTCAGCCAAGATCCACGAATGTAAGCACCAGTGGGAAGAGCACTAGACCAAGAGGCTCAAAAATATACTGTGACCTTCAACTAGTCACTTAACAAGTGCTCATTGTATCATTTAAAAAATAATACAATAGAACTCCATGAATCCAGTTAAATTTAATTCCATATTATTCTAGTGTTTGTTTAAAAAGATATTTCTCAAAGCAATGGTCAAATGAGTTTGGGAATCAGTAGATTAAAGAAGGTTAAGCAGGTTTCTGTTCCATGCAACTTCTCAGTGACTTTAATATTCTACTGTGCACCGTGAAGCTCTCAGACCTGGTGGATGTGGTATGGAACATTCCCCAAACTAACAGGGATCAAAGATCCTGTTTGTTTACCATGGACAGCCTTGTAGGACTCCTATTCTCTATAACACATGGCCATCTATTATAGAAGACACAGAGATACTAAAGAGAATAGTTTCCTTGGGTCCTGGTCCTGAGGCCTGGCATTCTCATGAAGCTGAGTTTATGCCCTCCCCTGTGATTTATGCCATACCTCTGAATCCTTATAATGATGTCCCTTTTTGATCTTAAGATGGCTTTAACTGGTAACTATCATTTGTAAGCAAAAGTACCTTATTAAACAAGAAAAACGGCTATGTGTGAGTTCTGAGTAAATATTGCTAATTTATTTCTATCTGCAATTGTTACTTGGGCTGAAACAAAAGTTCCAGGTAAGTATGATAGTCATTTTGCTAGAGGAGCCTCAATAATTCCTGAGCTGAAATACTTTCATACATCAAGACGTAATCATCTAATATTAGGAAAGTCATTAAGAAATACAATTACTACTGGAAATGAAGACCTTTTACAGGAGAACAGACATGATAGTTTTCCTTAAAAGCTCTTCCCTTTTCCACATCCACTTTCTTCTACTTTAAAATGAAACTGACTTCATTTTCAAGTGACCTTTTATAAAGTCCAAACATCAAGTGTCGTAAATATTCTAAGTATTCAGAATGAGGTCCAGTACTGTAATATTAAGTTGGATATGCCAGAAACTCAGAAAAGCCTATTTCTCTTTCTTTAAATAGCCAACTTATAAAATTATTCATATTGTCTTCCTGGACTCCCATTACATTCCTTGTGCAAGAAAGTGAAAGTGTTTTATACAAGCCACACTGTGGGGTAATATGGCCGAACTAAGAGCTTTCAGAAGGATTCGTATTCTCTACTTCTGCTTCTGTTGCTGTTGCTTTTTTTAAACAAAGGAGATCAGAGGCATATTGTGATTAGCAATGCATGTTTATGTAGTGAGACACCAGATTAGAAATGATTATTATCATGTCACCTAACAGAGTGATAATAATGGTACTTTGAGATGGTACAGCTCAGCTGTTGAGGATTCCTACTACAATAATTATTTTAAAATTAATTTTGAAGAGAAAAAGGAAAGAAAGAAAGATGATTGAAACCATTAAAGCAATCCTGATAAATAAGAAAAAAAAACCCAAACACTATGTTTTATTCCTAAGGCAAGCACAAAAAATAAAATAATCACCAAAGTGAGACATGATTGAAAGGTAAAAGGAACATTCATTTTCCCCATCCGAGGAAAACAATAACTGAAAACAATTCAAGGCAAAAAGTTAAGCTTCTATTCTGGGCAAGGGAGAGTTGGACTGTATTTATGTGCTAATAATCTATTTATAATAAATAACTGGTTAAATAAGATAGATAAAACTTAGTAGACAGAAATATATTTTTTTCATAGGAAACAAAGCATTCAAAAGAGAAGTGTTGCTGAAAATATTGACAATTAAAAATCATTCGAGGACTGTGAAGTATATTTCAGGCAGAAAGAGAGCAGCCTAAGGAGGACTTATTACAGGATTGAAAGCATCACCATGAATTCATAGTTTTTAATATATAAACTGAGAGATATGGAAATATATATATATAGTATGTGTATAAGTACACATGCATATAAATACACACGCATGTATTGCCTATCTCTATTCACAGAGAGGCTGAGGCAATGATACCCCACTATAAATTAGCATACCTGACATCCAGATCTTGGTTTCTAAATACCATTCTCCAAAAATAAAAATAAAAAAGGAACCAGACCTCCTTGGAGAAGTGGTTGGCTCCATTAATGGGACAGGACAGGAACAAGAAGAGATTGGAATATCCTGTGGTGCCACAAAGTTACAAATGGCTAAAAAAACAAAAACAAAAACAAAACAAAACCAAAATTGTGGGGACAGGTCAAAAGAACACATGAGCCAGAATGAAGGGATTCCCCTGGCTAAATAGGGACATAAAATAAAATAATAACTGATAATATCCCAGAGACTACAGAATAAAAAATTCTACGATTCTACTTCACACACACACACACACACACACACACACACACACACACATATATATATACACAGAGAGAGAGAGAGGGGGGGGAGGATACAAAGTAACATGTAGGATGAACAAGTCTAGAGATCTAATATACAATATGATGACTACGGTCAATAAAGTTGAATTAGAGTTTTTTGTTAAATAAGTAGATTTTAGCTGCTCTCTTCACAAAAAAAGTAACTCTGAGATAACACATGTTGATTTGCTTTATGTAGTAACCATCTTATTGTATATATGTATCCCATATCATACTTTAAACCTCAAATACACAAAATAAAATTTATTTTTAAAAAAATGGGAGGCGGGGGAGAAAAGCCCTTCCTTACAGAATTTCAAGTCATAAATAAGGAATAATTAAATTAGAAAGTTACCATTTAACAATCATCACAATAGTAACTGTTTCAGGTAAGAATCAATAGTAGTGAATGCAAAAAAGAATGGGTAAAAGTGTAAGAAAAAACATACTGCATTTTCTAAAAGTATATTCCTACAAGATACTTATTGATTACAAAAGGAAAAATAGCAATTTTCCAGTGGAGAAACCTGGTAGACACCATACCAACCAAGTGATCAAAGTTAATACCAAGAATGGGAGAAAGGAGCATCAGTGTCTCCTGATATAATGCACTAAGAAGGATATAATACTACCTCTGTAGGATTCTGGCCAAAATGCAAAATCTGATTCTAACCATGAAGAAATGCCACATCAGACAAACTCAAATTAAGAAACATTCTGAAAAGCAATAGGCTGTGCTTTTCAAAAATGTCAAGGTCATGAAAGACAAAGTCTGAGGAATTGTTTGAGATTAAAGAACACTAAAAGACAGGACAACTAAACACAATGTGTGATCCTGGAATGGATCCTGGACCCAAATAAAAGACAATGGCAGCATTTCCATAAGGTCTGTAGACCAGAAATAGCTTTATATCAAGGTTAATTTCCTGGTTCAGTAATTATACTATGTTTTTCTAAGAGAATGTCTTGTTTAAATACACTAAAGGAGCAAAGAGGCATCATGTAACTTGCTTTCAAATATTTCACTAAAAATTATATATACATTTATACACATATAACGTATATGGTACACACACTCATATATAGTTGAGAGAGAGAAAATATAATGGAAGTAAGTAAAGTATTAATATCTGGGGATCTGAGGGAGGAGGGTAGAGGGATTCTTTACATTATGCTTGCAACTTTTTTTTTGCAACTCTAAAATTATTTCAGAATTAAAAGTTAAAAAAGAAAACAGAGAGAGCTTGACTTAATATTGCAGCTGTACCACAAAGTGTCCTTGAACAAGTGACTTGTCTTCATTGAGACTCGGCTCCCCCTTTGCAAAATAGAGACAACATGACTTCATAGGGTGATCGGGGTGGACAAACAAGATGGTGCTGCAAAGCTCCAACCCAAGAGCTGGCCCCTGAAGCACATAGTAAGTATAGCTTGTTTTTGGTAACAAAATACAACAACCTACTAGAGGGCGTTACTGTTTGAAAGCAGTTTGGGGGCACCCGAGGTGATGTGCAGGCTGCAGAGACAATGCTGTTCTAGGTCAGGAGCAGAAACACAGGCTCCTCACACCTGCTTTTAAATGGGGCTTTTTACTTTCTAAAATGTGTTTCTACACAATTGAAAACAACATTACTTTTTCCAGAGTGGGAGGATGAAAGCAATCGTGGGTGGGGGCTTCTTGAGAAGAGGGGTTATTTTTTTTACTTTTAAAAAGGTCTCAGAACAGTTAAAAATAGTTTTTCCTTAAGCAGCCTCCCTCTGCTCCCTGCTCCCACCAGCTGCTCCTTCTCTCAGCCTGCCCTTCTCTTTGTCCCTTCACCATTTTCCCCTCTCTCCTTTTTGCTTCCAGTCACTCATATGCCACCCACTCCTGAGAACCCTACCTTCTCTTATTTTTTTGTTTGGCTTTGTTTTGAAAAAAATATTAATCCCAAATGAACAAAGAAGATACGTGGGAAGGAAATAAATGGTGAGCTCTTCCTGACTTCACCACCTGTCAAGTTTTAAGTTTTTCCTCCAACTCACACTAACCTCCTGCGTAACCATAAACTTCAGTGCTTGCCAAAGCCCAGAAAATTCTAAGTAAAAAGCAGAAAATGAATGCAGGGAAGGGGGTGCATTCTTATTATTCCCGAGATCTGAAAAAAATAATGCCCAGAATGTCAAATGATATCACACTATTAAAAAGGTACAGTAAAGATGTGCTAATGATAGATTTTTTTTCTACTCCAATATGTTGTAAATATTATAAACTATCATTTACTGTCATTACTTTAATGATGTAGAATGTTGAAAACTCAATCTGGGTTAATTTACAAGTAAGTAATTTTGAAAGGAGAAAAAAATATCTTTTCTATTTCCGTGTGATGTCCCATTACTTGACAGTTCAAAATGTGGATACAGCCAAAAGAAAAATAATGAAGGTCAAGGAGGATCAAAATTTACCTGATAGAGTACCTATCTGTTAGAAATCACTTTCCTGAAAAACCTCTGATTTTAGAAAACTGAAAAAACAGAAAATACACTACCTTTGACAATGCTTGCGATTCAGGGTTGTGCTTGTGTATGGGGGTTGGAGAACCTCTGCTAGGATAGGAGAAAGCTGCCAGACACAAGTTCAGATTTAATAGAAATAGCTTTCAAATCAGGAGTCTAGCCATCAACCAGTTTTAGATGGACAGTCCCAGTTTCAAGTAAATAAAATATTTGCATATTAGAGCCTCGTAGCCCTACTTAGCTGCAAGTAAATTTTCTGAGATTTACTCTGCCTTGCTTCATTTCATCCAGGCACTGATTATTTTTTCATTCTTTATTCACCAAACATTTACTAAGCACTTCTTTATACAAAAAATTCTGAGCAAGGTACTAAGACATGAAGAATAAAACAGGTCTGGCTGGAGACTGCATGAAATTGCCAGTCTGTGTGAGCCTGTTTGAATTCATAAAGTCCCTGAGAAAGAAGAAATAGGTGAGGATTAGCAACCCTGTAAGAGCATTTACAAAGAAGGGAGTGCAAAAGAAGAAAATAGCACCACAGCTCAGGAGGGCAATGGTATTACTTACCAAGGGTGCAGTTTGTTTGATGACAAATCTCAAAACTGAATGCAGTGATTGTGTTAGATGCAAACACTTGGATGAAATAGATGACTGTTCTTGTGACCTTGCCAGCAAAGAGGAGGAGTGAAAGAGAGGGCTAGAGTTCTAGTCTCCTTTCTGAGTTTTGCATTCATTGGCAACCATGTACCTCTAGACATGGGAGTGCAGGCATCTATCTCTATCAAGGTACATGACATGTAATGAAAGGAAGGGATAGAGAACAGGAAAGAGAAAGCAAAGAGAGAGAAATAGACAGGGAGATGGAATGAGGTAGACAAATCTTAGAGGAATGCAGTGCTTCTCCAAGTTTGGTGCAGGAATGTTCCCATTAGAATCACCTGAGGGGGTTATTTAAAATGCAGATTCCTGGGCTCTGACCCAGGTCTGGTGAGCCTGAATGTCTGTGGCTGGGACTCTAAGATTTGCATTTTATATACGTTTTGGGGGGTGGTTCTGCATATTAAAATTTAAGATCAGACCACTCCCTAAATCCAAGGGTGCTATTTTACTGTTTACTTGACCAACAGTATAAATGGATGTCTTCAAAGCCTTGTCACCACAACCCCATGCAGCCTGATCCACTTACTTCTCTGTATCACACTCCCTCCTCTCCCACCAAGGAAAACAGAGTGATCCTGAAGTTGCCTAAAACTCAACTCAATCTACTGCTCCTCATTAGTAATAAGGTACTGTTCAAGGAACTAATGGCTAATCATTCATATCCTGATTGAGATGCCAGCATATCCTACCCAATTATTAACTATGGATGGACTCCAACCAGGAAATCCAAAACTATATGCTGCTTACTGAATGACAATAATAAATGTAGGCTCTTATTTAATTATGCTGCGGTTTATTAACTATCCGATAATAAGGAAAACCCCTAGTTTATTATAGATGTGTGGGGTGTGTGAATATGTGTGTGTGTTTTGAGAGATATATACAGGACCCTAATCAGAGAGAGTGCCAGGAATAACAGCCATGCATGCCAGGCATCTTTTCCTGTTTCTTTTTCAGTTACTTGAATCCACCTGTGATAAACTTGCCAAAAGAAAGAGGAAGTACAATAACCACAAACATTAAGTGATTTTTTTTTTTTTGTTCTACAAACTCGATGAGTTCACTGCATTGTCTACTTATCTGTTTTTGTAATTTCAACTTTTATTTTTGATTTGGGGGTGCACATGTGGGTTTGTTCCACAGGTATATTGCATGATGCTCATGTTTGGGGTATGATTAATACCATCACCCAGGTAGTGAGCATAGTACCCAGTAGCTCTTTTTCAATCCTTGACCCCCTCCTTCCCTCCCACTAGTCCCCAGTGTTTATGGCTGCCATTTTCATGTCCATGTGTACCACGTTTGTTTGTTTAACTCTCACTTATAAGAGAGAACATGTAGTATTTGGTTTTCTGTTCCTGTGTTAATTTGCTTAGGATAATGACCTGCAGCTGCATTCATGGTGCTGCAACAGACATGATTTCATTCTTTTTTTATGGCCATGTAGTATTCCATTGTGTATGTGTACCATATTTCCTTTATCTAATCCACCATTGATGGGCACCTAAGTTGATTTCATGTCTTTGCTATTGTAAATAGTGCTACAATAAACATACAGGTAGATGTATCAGTTTGGTGGAACAGTTTCTTTTCTTTTGAATATATATCCAGTAATGGAATTACTGGGTTGAACAGTAGCTCTGTTTTAAGTTCACTGAAAAACCTCCCAACTGCTTTCCACAGAGGCTAAACTAATTTACATTCCCACCAACAGTGTATAAGCATCACTCTTTCTCCACGGTTTCACCAGCATCTGTGTTTTTTTGGCTTTTTATTAATAACTATTCTGAATGGTGTGAAATGGTCTCTCACCGTGGTTTGGATTTGTATTTCTCTGATGATTAGTGAGGTTGAGCATTTTTTCATGTTTGTTTGCTGCTTGTATGTGTTGTTTTGAGAAGTGTCTGTTCATGTATTTTGTCCACTTTTTAATAGGGCTGTTTTTTGCTTGTTGAATTGTTGAAGTTCTGTATAGATTCTGGATATTAGACCTTTGTCAGATGCATAGTTTGCAAATATTTTCTCCCATCCTGTAGGTTGTCTGTTTCTCTGTTGGTAGTTTCTTTTGCTGTGCTCAAGCTCTTCGATTAGGCCCTACTTGTTAAATTGCGTTTATGTTACATTGCTTTTGAAGACTTTGTCATAAATTATTTCCCAAAGCTGATGTCCAGAATGACATTTCCTAACTTTTCTTCTAGGATTTTTATAGTTTAAGGTCTTACATTTAAATATTTAGTCAATTTTGAGGTAATTTTTGTATATGGTGAAAAGTAGGGGTCCAGTTTCTTTCTTGTGCATATAGTTAGCCAGCTATCCCAGCAATAACAATAGGGTGTCCTTTTTCCATTGCTTAATTTGTTGACTTTGTCAAGATCAGGCAGTTGGAGGTGTGAGGTTTTATTTCTGGGTTTTTTATTCTGTTCCATTGGTCTTTGTCTGTTTTCACGCCAGTACCATGCTGTTTTGGTTAATGTAGCCTTATAGTACAGTTTGAAGTCAGATAACATGATACCTCTGGCTGTCTTCTTTTTGCTTAGGATTGCTTTGGCTACTTGGGCTCCTTTTTGGTTCCATGTGAATTTTAGAATAGTCTTTTCTAATTACGTGAAAAATGACATTGGTAATTTGATAGGAATACCACTGAACCTGTATATTGCTTTGGGCAACATTGCCATATTAATGATACTGATTCTTCCAATCCATGAGCATACTGTGTGGTCTTTGATATTGGGTCCTGACTAGGCCAAGAAGACAGAGATAGACTGGTCCCTCAAACCTTTTCTCTAATGTCTGGAGAGTACATATTTTATGCTTTTCAGTATGTATGGCCTCTATTGCAACAACTCAACTCTGCCATTACAGCATTAAAGCAGTCATATATAATATATAAACAAATGGGTGTGGCTGTGTTCCAGTGAAACTTTATTTACAAAAACAAATAGTGGGCCAAATTTAGCCTGCAGGCTCTTGTTTGCCAACCCCAGCTCAAATCATCCTCAGACAAAATTTAGGGAGCTGCTAATAATAACAAGGCCATGCTCTGTTATAGTGCTATTAAGCTATTGTCTCAGCATCAAATTCACCCTTTGGTATTCTCTTCTGTGATAACTGGCACATTTATGTATTGACAAGAAAGATGACCACCACATATTAAGTGGGGAAAAAAATCACACTTTTTATAGCAATATCACTTTTTTAACAAAATATGATCCTCTATACGTACATACATAATGTTGTATAAGGATTCATAAGTCTCAGAAAGGATAATACTGAAAGGTTCAGAGGGGTAACCTCTGGAAAATGGAATCAGGAGTAGGAAGAAAAGATTACTTTGATTTTTGCTTTACATTCTTTTGTAGTCTTTGAATTTATTTACAGTAAGCAAATATTACCATTGTAAGTTAAAACAATAAAAAGGAATAAATCAAGGTGGAGTCTTAACAGTGCTGAAACACTTTTGTTAATCCATATCCCCAGTTCCAACCTAAGCTCTACAGAGGTGCTATTGTCAAGCAATCACTCATTCGTTCACTCCACACGTATAATAGGCATCCACTTTGGGCCAGACCCTACGCTATGTGTGAGGAATTCATGAAGTTTAGGATCTAGGTGGAAAAACATAATTATATAAGCTAAAATTGTAATTAAAACAAATAATGTACATGAAGGAGAGATGGCATCACATTTCTTTATTAATATATTTATTGGGTATTATATCCCATTATTGCTGGAGGATAAAATCTATGCCAGGGAATATAAAAAGATGAGACAGAGAAAATGATACGAGTAAACACGCTGAGGACTTTAGACTCAGCATATAGGTGTTTGGTTCCTACTATATCATCTACATAATTTCCTTAAAACTGCTGTGAATATAAAATCACAACAACTGTTTTAAAGAGACTGAAATTGAAATTCAATGAAACAAGGCATTTGTAAGTCTTCCTTGGCTTTCTACATTGATAGTGACTTTTTTTTTTTCTTTTTCACACTCTTAGAATCAGGGATGGGTTAGATGTTATGATCTTGCTGTTACTTCAGGCATCTTCTGTTATCATTCTCCCTAGAGGCCAAAGGCAGAGACCATGTCTTCTCTTCTATATGTTGGAGGCACTATCTTTTGAGTTATATGCCAAACACCTTCTCTGGAATTGGTTTGCCACTTCTAGGGACTGGCTCCCTGAAGCCATGTTTGTGTAATATGACAACAGACTTAGGCAAGTGATCCTAGCTGGGCCAGAATTCCTTCCTCACACACTCAAAACAGGAACAAAAGAGAGTGGTCTAGATTTTACAATGTATTAACTCAAGGGATGAAGAATTCCTTATAAACTAGACAGAGACAGACAAAGATCTTCAGAGATAAAAGACGGGTACAGACAAGCAGAGAGAAGATTACCAAGAGCAGATCATTCTGTCCAGGTGCCTCTGATTTTTTGAGGTCTAGGTTCTTCCAAAGGCCCTACTACATCTTTGCTTGGGTTTTTTTCCATATGACATCATTCTACACTTACATTATATCTTCCCTTTTCACTGAAGCATCTATATATAAATTAAAGCATCACTAACTCATGCATGTGTATATATTCCAAAATGTTTAATATTGCTTTCCTGACAGTAGGGATTTTTATCTGCAGTGCTTCAGAGCCAAAGCAAATTCTAATGTTATTTTTTTCCTCCGGAATGTTCTCCCAGAAAGTTTCTACCAGTTTGCTATAAGTTGAATGCCACTTGTTGTCATTTCAGAACCTCATATACAGTATTCTTTAATAGCCAGAAACACAATTATAGGGGAGGTCAGAAGATACATCTCCAAAGTCTTCTAAGTGTCCTCTCCTGTGCCCTACAGGCCAAAATGGTTTATATATCAAATGACCTTGGACAAGCTGTTTATCTTTTGAGTTTCAGTTGTCTCATTTGTATACAGGCAATTCTGTTGGCTCTACAGTGCTGCTGGCAGGATAAGTGACAAACTCTTTGGAAAGTCCCTCACACACAGTCAATGTCATTTAAGGAGGCTCCTCCTGTGAGATTTTGCAATTAGGGATATGATCAGTCTTAGTCCATTTTTTGTTTTTGTGAAGAAATACCTGAGGTGGTATAATTTATGAAGAAAAGAGATTTATTTGGCTCATGATTCTGATGGCTGGAAAGTTCAAGATTGGGTATCTGCATCTGGTGAGGGCCTCAGGCTTCTTCATCATCTCATGGCAGAAGGCAAATGGAAGCCATTGTATGCACAAATCACATGGTGAGAGAGGAAGCAAGAGAGAGAGTAAAAGGGTGGGGGGATGCCAGGCTCTTTTTAACAACCATCTCTTCTGGAAACTAAGAGAGTGAGAACTTGCTTAACCCAAAGGACAGGCATCGATCTATTCATGAAGGATCTGCCCTCCTGACCCAAACACCTCCCTCAGGCCCCACCTCCCATCATTGGGGATCAAGTTTCAGCATGTGGTTTTGAGAAGACAAACATCCAAACCATAGCATTCCACTCCTGGATTCCCAAAACCCATGTACTTCTCACATGTGAAATACAATTGTTTCATCTCAGTAGTCCCAAAAGTCTTAACTCATTTCAAAATCAACTCAAAAGTTTAAAGTCCAAAGTCTCATCTGTGACCCAAGGTAATTTCTTTCCAGCTATGAGCCTATAGGATCAAAAATAAGATGTTTGTTTTCAACATACAATGGTTTCATGGGCACTGGGTAAACAGTCCCATTCCAAAAGGGAGAAATTGGCCAAAAGAAAGAGAAAACAGGCCCTGTGCAAGTCTGAAACTTAGCCGGGCAGACATTATATCTTAAAGCTACAAAATAATCTTCTTTGCCTCCATGCCCTACATCCTAGGTACTGCAAGGGGTGGGCTCCTAATGCCTCAGGCAGCTCTGCCCCTATAACTTCAGTGGGTGCAGCTCAAGTAGCTGCTTTCCTTGGTTGGAGTTGAATGCCTGTGGCTTTTCCAGGTTGAGGTTACACACTGCTGCTGCTGCTGGTGGCTGTATAATTTGGGAGTCCCTTTGGTAGCTCCACTTCCATAGCTCCACTAGGAACCCTGATAGAGATTCTGTGGTGGCTGCACCTCTGTGGAAGGTCTCTGTCTATGCTTTCAGAGATCCATGAGTCATCTCTAAAATCCTCTGAAATCTATGAGTCATCAAGCCTCCACCACCCTTGCATTCTGGGTGCCTGCAGACGTAACGTCATGCAAAAACTGACAAGGCTCATGGCTTGCACCCTCCAGAGAAGGAGCCTGAGCTATATCTGGGGCCATTTGAGCCATGGCTGGAGCCAGAGCAGCTGGGATGCAGGGAGCAACATCCAGAGGCAGCCCAGGGCAGCAATACTTTAGGCCTGTCACCTGAACCATTCTGTCCATCTACACCTCTGGGCCTGTGATAGGAGGGGTGGTTGTGAAGATCTTTGAAATGCCTTAAGGGCCTTTTTCCCATTGGCTTGACTACTAGCACCTGGCTCCATTTTAGTCACGCTAATCTCTTTAGCAATTTCACTGGACTGGGCAATAGCATTGGATTCCTCTTCTGAAAATGTTTCCTTTCCCACCAAATGGCCAGGCTGCAAATTTTCCAAACTTTTACACTCTGCTTCTCTTTTAATTATAAATTACACCTTTAGATCTTTCCTTTGCTGCTTTAATTCAGCATAACCTGTTAAAAGTAGCCATGCCACTAACTGAGGTCTTTGCAGCCTAGCATTTTCATCCACCAGATACCCCACCCTCATCACTTTTAAGTTCGACCTTCCACAAAGCCCTAGGACATGGACACGATGCAGCCAAGTTATTTGCTACTGTGTAACAAGGGTGACAGTTCCCAGTAAGTTTTTCATTTTCATCTGAGACCTTGTCAGCATGGATTTTACAGTCTATATTTCTATCAGCATTTTGGTCACAACCACTTAGCCATTCTCTAAGAAGTTCAACACTTTCCCTTGTCTTTTTTTCTTCTTCTGAGACCTCCAAACTCTTCCAACTGCTGCCCATTACCCCCAACCACTGGGTACTAATTTTCTGTCTTAGTTCATTTTGTATCGCTACAAAAGTGTCACTGAGGCTGTGTAATTTATAAATAAAGGGATTTATGTGGATCACAATGCTAATGGCTAAAAAATTCAAGATTGAATATCTGCATCTGGTGAGGGCCCCTGGCTGCTTACACTCATGGTGGAAGATGAAAGGGAGCTTATGAGCTTATGTATGGAGAGATCACATGACAGAGAGGAAGCAAGATGTCAACAAGGTGCTAGTCTCTTTTCAACAATTAGTTCCCTTGGGAATTAACAGATGGAGAACTCATCCCCCAAAGGCAGGCATTAATCTATTCATGACGGATCTGCCTTCATGATCCGAACACCTCCCACCAGGCCCCACCTCCAATACTGGGGATCAAATTTCAACATGTGCCTTGACAGGGACAAACAAATCAAGCATGATCCTTAGAAACACCACATGGTAGAGTGGAAAGAGTATTTAAATGTTAGTCAGGAGACCTCTATTCTAGTTCCCTGTTCTCACTAACTAGTTGCACGGCCATGCTGCTTACTTCTTTCCAAGAAACCTGTACCTTCATGCATAACGTGCTATTCCCTATGCCCGAGTATCATCCTACATCATCATGTCATGGAAACCCCAACTCTAATTCATGATTCATCTTGAGTCCTGACTTCTTCAGCAAGGTCTCCTCAGTTTCCACCATCAGAGGAGAACATTCCTTTTTTTGCATAAATAAACACTGTACTTGCATCTCTCTTATGGGAGTTATTAGGCTCAACCCTACTTTATAGATCTAGCACTACTCAATTCCTTCTTATTTACTATCTAAAGACAATTCATCTTCCAAAGTTATAGAAAAACAAAGTTTAGCATTTGCTGCGTATGTCCAACAAACATAATTAATTGGATAAGAAACTTGGCAGGTAATTAGTACTAGGCATACCATTTGCTTTTTTATGCCCAGAACCTAGAAAAGTGCCTGACACATGGTAGGTACTCAATAAATATTTATTAAATGAAAAAATACCCAGACTTGGTTAGGAAAGACTATGTAAGGCAACAGTTTCAAGTGAATATGCTTTTAGGCCAATTCAGTTTGCCAAAATCTAGGCCTTGATGTTAAAAGGAAGCTGGGGCTTACAGAAATGGAGGACGTCAACTCTAATGGCAAGGGCAGAAATCATCATTTATGAGACATAGTCTCTTGTTTGGTGGGGAATGTTTGACAGCTAGCTGCATAATTCCACATGGTTCCACAGGAGATGATTTTGGATGTGGAGGGAACACTCCAAGCACACTTCTTATGAAGACCTATAATCAGAGGTCTTAACAAACACAAGTGATATTTGTTGACTTCATGACACATTTATTTTCTTTAGAGCACTTACCACAGCTTACTCTAACTTTATTAAACTTTTTAGTACATTTTTGGGGTTTTTTTGGTGTTGGTGGTATCCTCAATAAACTATGAGTTCTGTGGGGGAAGGAACCATGATTCCCTGTCCATTGTTGTACATCCACTACACAGCAGAGTAGATGAAGCTCAACAAATGTTGGATGAATAAATATGCATATAGTATGATGGATGGATGGTTGAGTGGATAAATGGACGGAAAGAGGCCAGCTAGTCACCCATACAAGCTTCTGGGTTATGAATCTAAATAATAACACAAGTTCAACAACAACAAAAATAATCCCATTCCATTATAGGCTGGATGAAAGGCTTACCCACTGTCTTACACCATTTGTGCTGCTCTAACAAAATACCTGACAATGGGTGATTTATAAAGAACAGAAAATTATTTCTCACAGATCTGGGAAATCCAAGATCAAGGTCCTAGCATCTGGTTTCTGGTGAGGGTAGTCTTCTGCTTCCAAAATGGTAACTTGTTGGCAGCTCCTTCAGAGGAAACAAGTGATCACCTCCCAATGGCAACATCTCATAATATTGTTGAATTGGGGATTAAGTTTTAACATGCAATTTGGAGGAGACACAAATATTCAAACCATAGAACCCACTTAGAGATGACAGAATAACGAATATATATGAATTAAAATGAATGGAACAACAACAATAACAACAGCCATCACTTATGTAGTGCTTACTGTGTTCCAGGCATTGATCTAAATGCTTTACATATATGAATTCTTAATTCCTAATACAAAAAAGTGAGTGTTCCTTCTTGATCTGGAGCCAAGACTGCATCTATCAAAATGGGAATCTGATCATCTCTCCCATCTGCCCCCTACCCCAAGTACATCAATGGTCTACATGACAATGCTACAATTAATTCCAGAAGTAAACTTAACCTCTCACTAAGTGCCCAACCAAAGAGACTGCATGGTTTCCCAGTATGAAAATGTGAAGGATCAATTCACAATTTGTTTCCTGCAAAACTGTCATTCCTCTCTTCATACCCATCACTGGAGAAATTACTTTTCAGACCATTCTACAGCTTGGGAATACTAAATAAGCCCTAATGAGTTCAAAAGTCGGTAATGACAGTACTAATTCAGTGGCCTGTTTGGTAGAAAGTCAGTCTCCCTTCTTCAAAAGCAAAATAGGATTATCAAGTGAGCTGGGAGAATTTTCTTTACGTGATTGATGGGTAGAAAAAGTAATCACCTTTGAAGTGCCACAACATATAATATATCTCCTGTGTTCTCTTTCTTCTTCTGACACCCACAAGTAATTGAAGGGAAGGGAGCCTCTCAGAATGACCAACGAAGTGAAGGTGACAACCCTTTCTCTGCTATCTACCACTAGAGTGACATGCTGGGGTCTTGAATAGTTGAGAACTGACATGAGTGTCTTTGATGGGCTGCTTTGATGCTTGGTTCAGAGTGTACCTGCCACCAGTCAGGCCACACAGGCTTTGGGTGAAACATACATCTAAGGAGACAAGTGTTACTACTTCTTAGAAGCAAAGGGCCTGTGCACCTGTGTAAGAAGATCTGTTGTCTGAGCTCTGGGGTCGGGGTAAGGTCCTCAAGGTGGAAGTGAAGGAAATCAAGGAGCAAAGCAAGTTGAAGCAGGTAAGAAACACTGAATATGATTTCAAAACAGTTTCTCATCATACTCATCCATAATGACCGATTAACCACAATGTTCAGACTGACAACTAGGAGATCATTAGCCTCTTGACCTCAGCTCACTGATGCAGAAGCAGACAGTCGTCTCCTTGGAAAAGGCACTGCTCTACAGTAGCTTACTTTGTAAAGGGATTTTTGCAACTACAAGTAATTCAACTGAAACAGAGTTGACACTCAAAAACCTTAAGAAGCAGGGATTATCAGGCAGGTGAACAGTTTTATTCTTAAGAGCTCACTCTTTCTGAACTCTCCTAAAGCCCATCCAGGCAAGGACATAACAGTTTGTTATCTGAAGGAAGAAAAATGCTTTGAAGAAGATTTATAAAGAGGAAGGGTCTTTGGTTTATTGACAAGAAAGTAAAAGACTTTCTAGAGTTGTAAGCGAAATGTCGCTGTTCAGGTTCTAGAACTTGCTGGCTAGAGAACAGATGGCTGCCACTTGTTGGCACCTGGAGTGATAAGGAGTTGAGGAAGGAAGAGAGTGTCATCCATGTGATCTGGCATAGAACATTCTTCTCTGGAGCCACTCTTATACAGAAGAGACTGGGATGTTTGGGGGGTTTACTGTATGATATGGTTTGAATCTGTGTCCCTGCCCAAATTTCACGTGGGATTGTAATCCTTAATGTTGGAAGTGGGGCACGGTGAGAGGTGATTTGATCATGGGGGTGGTTTCTCACGAATGGTTTAGCACCATCCCCTTGGTGCTGTTCTCATGATAGTAAGTTACCATGAGATCTGGCTGTTTAAAAGTGTGCGGCACCTCCCACCTTGCCTTTCTTCTCCTGCTCCCACCACATGAGATGCCTCACTCCCCCTTTCCCTTTGCCATGACTGGAAGCTTGCTGAGACCTCCCTAGAAGCCGAAGCTGCTATGCTTCCTGTATGGCATACAGAACTGTGAGCCAATTAAACCTCTTTTCTTTATAAATTACCCAGTCTCAAATATTTCTTTATAGCAATGTGAGAACAGACAAATACACCATAGTACCTCCAACCTGCTAATTAAGTCAGGAGTCTCCCCCTGGTTAGCTGCTACCCACAGGCTCCACTACTGGTGAGTCGTAGAAGACAAATAAAGGCATTTTAAGGAATAGTACGACAATAATCTCTAGATACATCTGCAATCAAGTAACAGTAACCTCTCTCAGAAGCTATGCCAGTATGTTGCAGATACTGAACACACATCTGTTAAATGAATGAAAATGAATGAAAGAATAAATGATTATACAGTGTACTTGTTGCATAATTGTAACTGGTTTATATTGATTTGGTTATATCTGCTTGGTACCATGTGAGTTTTGATTACATAAAGATCTACAGTCTTTGTATGACATGGCCTCAGAACACAAGTCAACTTCTTCATCTGGTTCTCAACCTAAGAAATAATGATCTGTTGCAAGGACAGGCTGGCCATGGTAGAAGTACGAAGCAACATTTTATCTACATAGTACTTTAGAGGTAATGTAAAAGATTTTCAAAATCATGCTTTTACAATGTCTACATTAAGGTCTGGCTTTTAACTAAAAAGTATGTGAAACATGATAGCATTTCTAGATTGATTCCATTCAGAGGTGCTTTTATTTCACACATATATCTCAGACCAAGGGTAAGTATGGTAAGAACAAGTCACTAGGAGGCCAGCAAGAGAGGATCAATGAATGGAAGAAATGGAAAGGAGAGTGAAACACTGATAAACTCATCCCAGCTCCAGCAAGAGGGGCCAAGATATCTGAGCTAGCTGGAACAGCACAATAATAAAAATAATAACAATAATGACATTCACTGTGAGCAAAAGAACTCTGTAAGCAAATCAAAAATATCAGTGCTAAGGGTCTTAATAGCTGATTATAATGAACTTCCTCATGTAATCTCAGGGAGCAGAAAAGAGAAAATAGATTGTGCATCTGTTCAAACTAAACATATTTCAAGCTGGAACCAGCTTGGTGCCAAAGACATCTCTGTCACAGAGAAGAAAAAATTCCAAATGGAAGAAAAATTCCACTTCATGCTCAAACACCATGAACTTCGACAGGAAAATTAGGTAACCACTGCCTCACTTACAAGGCAACGCATCAGTTTCCTATGGCTGCAGTAACAAATTAACACAAACTTAGTGGCTTCAAACCACACCACTTTCTTATCTTCCTCTTCTGGAAGTTGGGGGTCTGACACAGGTCTCCAGGTGTGGGCAGAGCTGACACCTTGAGCCTGACACAGGTCTAAAATCAAGTTGTGGGCAGAGGTGACTTCCTTTCCAGAGGCTTCTTTTCCAGTTTCTAGAGTCCACCTACATTCCTTGGCTCGTGGCCTCTTCCTCCATCTTTAAAGTCAGCAATAATGGGATGAATCCATCTCACATCACATCACTCTGACCTGCTTTTCTGCCTCCCACCTCCACTTCTAAGAATCCTTGAGATTACACTGAGCCCACCTGGGCAGTCTAGGATAATCTTCCTATTTTAACATCAGCTATTGAGCAACCTCAATTCCATCTGCAACCTTAATTCCCCACTGCATATAAGGTAACACAGCCAGTTTCTGGGGATTACGACATGGACGTCTTTGGTAGGAGGGGGGTATTCTATCCAGGGATCCCCAACCTCCGTGCCAAACAGCAGGAGGTGAGTGGTGGGTGAGCAAGCATTACTGCCTGAGGTTAGCTTCCTATCAGATCAGCAGCAGCATTCAATTCTCACAGGAGCAAGAACCCTACTATGAACTGCACATGCGAAGGATTTAGAATGCGGGCTCCTTATGAGAATCTAATGCCTAATGATAATGGGGTGGAACAGTTTCATCCCGAAACCACTCCCTCCACCACCTGGTCTGTGGGAAAATTGTCTTCCATGAAACAGGTCCCTGGTGTCCTAAAGGTTGGGGACTGCTGTTCTATATTGCCTACTACAGGCATCAATGTTTCAAATTTACTTAAAAATCTGTTCAGCTCCAGCTACCACAAATACAAGTGAGTGCGTCTCATTTGTGAAAAACTGTGTATGTGTAAGGTGTGAGAATCCTATCTTATTTTGCTAGGCAGAGCTGAATATATGTGCTCTCAGAGCCCCCAGAATTCCAGAAAACCAAAATTAAAAAAAAAATTGAAGATTAAAAAACAGAGAGACAGTGTTACCCAGCGAAGTTTCTAAGAGAGTCTACCCACTAACAGACTTTTCCCCATCTCAAGTTCTCAATCATTCATTTTGTTACATTTTTTTATATTTGACAAATGATATCTAATGCATTTCATTGCTGTTAGCAGTTTAGACACTTATGAGAAATTAAAACCCCATTAAGTGTGAAGGCATCTAAACAATACCAGATCTGCCTTCCACTGAATATATTTTGGGATGACAGGTCTGCTTCATCTGACTCCTCAACAAGAACAGCTTATGAAACTCACAGTTTTAGTGACAGGGCCCAACCGGCACCTATTTTTGTATCACCTGGAAAAAAAAATGCCCACATAGGCAATACACCTGATACAGAAATGAAATTAAATAGAACAATACTGAGGCATCAACCACTCAGATCCATTTCACTGTTTCCTATCCTGAGACAACCTAATTGAAGGTGGCATTCCAAGGTTAAATCCTAGCTCTGACAGCATCTCCTGTCAGACACCTGTCAAAATGTAATAAGACACCTGTGAAAGGGAAGTGATGCCAAAGCCACATCATTTTCCCCTACACCTTGATTCCTAACTTGCAGGATTCATGTCACCCAGCAAACAGAGTGGTAGCTGGGTGCTGCTGGCACTGTGCCACCATTTGCAGGTGAGGAAGGGAAGGGAACGCAAGGGGCGGGGGAGAGAGAGAGAGAGAAGAAGAAGAGAGAGAGAGAAGGAGAGAGAGAGAGAGAAAAAAAGACAACACTGCAAAAGGAAGCACCCAAGCGTTTTAAGTTTAGCAAATGATCATGAGCATAAAAGGACAACTCTGAACGGACTTGAATTTTAGGATTCATCCCTAGAGTCTTGATCGTGATCAGAAACAGGGAATTATTTTTTAATATCTGTTTTACATAATTAAGGGGTGGTAGCTTTCATGCAAATGAGCGCTTTGAATGCTCACAACACCAAATGGGCTTCATTAGCTTAGCTGGGCAATTATGAAGCAGGAAGTAAAAAGCTGAGATAAAGACTTATCTCAAAAAGGTCTGAAGCAGGGCGTGTTGACAGCCAAGAGGCACAACGATGCATTTTGTACATTTATTACCTCGGAGGCAAAACTTCTAGGATTCTAGATAGCTTTGAAAGCAGTGCATACATTCCATTTAACACCCAAATGAAACAGGTGGAATGTTTAAAGATCTGTAGAAAGTCTTGAAATCGTTCCCACACATTGGAAGGTTTTACCAAACCTTCTCTATTTATTCTAAGTGCTTTTTCTATTGTTTTTCAATTGCTTCTCTCATTTCCCTCCCGTGTACATTTCAGAGAAAATTGGAGAGCTTAAAATGCGACTAAATATAACCCCTGCACTAAGCAAACAGTGAATAAATCCTTAAGAAATTATTTTTGAAGCATATTCTTTCTGATTTGATTTAAAAACTGCAATATCACATATGAGTCTTGCTCAGGAGAAAGGCTATTTGTTTACAAGACGACCAAGCATGTAGAGAGAAAGCTGAGGGTGAAGGGACTGAATCCGGTTCTCAGCTATTTCAATACAGATGTTTTTCTAGATAATCGGCCTCATTGTAAGTTAAAGAATCAAACATAAATCAGATCTCTCACAGGCTGAGAAAAGGCAAAACAACAGCCTGTTAGTTCTGTAAAAGGACCATTCTAGTTGGCCTATCTGGTACAACCACCTTGTTTAAAAGACAGTAAACTGAATACAGCAAAAGTTTATTGACTTGGTCCAGAATATTACTGAGCCACCACCACAGCCAGGCTTACATCCCAGAGCTCCTGTTTCCCATCCTGGGCTGTGTATATTCTTCCACGTCACCTCCCCAGGTGGCTGGCTTTGAGAAGAAGGGAATCATAAAAAGACCAGAAATAACATATACACCTTGAAGGAGTTGACACAGGATTTTTTCTTGATCACTTTGCAAGCCAGGGACCTCTGGCCAGTGACACCCTGCCCAGGCCTCACTCGGCCATGCTACTTGCTATAGGAGATGGCCCGCCCACTTAGCCCGCTCAGGCCGAGTCTGACTTGCACACTAGTTCCCAAGTTCTTGTCCTGCGCCCAAGCAGAATGAGGATACACTGACAATCAAAGAAAAAGTCAGGGAGTTTTAGTGAGTGATGAAAACAGCTTTCAGCAGAGTGGGGATGCAGGGGTGGTCCCCCTATCTGAAGGCAGGAAAGTCCACCCAATTTGTCTCAGTCTGGGGCTTTTATAGGCTCAGAATAGGGGAGGGGCAGGCAGTAGGTAGTACTGGAAAAAGCAACATTAGATTGGTTCAACGGCATTATTCAGAAAGAATCAACCAAGAAAGGTCAGGCAAACAGAAACGGAAGTTCTCACTCTGGGTCGCAGGTTTCATCCAGGACCAGCAGTCTGGTCTTTCAGCCTTCAGGCTGTTTCTGTTGGTTTGGAGGTGGGATTTCACTGGGGACTCACCTCTATCTGACTAGGTATTTGGCTGCCTCCTATTGTCCTCAGAGTCATCTGTTCATCAGTTCGTTTTCCGTGTACCTTCCTTTCTCACAAACATTCCATTGGCAGATTTCTGTTTTGTTCTGTGTGTTTCCTTTCCTTCTCCCCAGTTCAAGCTGAAGCAGATGCATGGACAAAGAAAAACAAACTGCTGGCTAAATACAGAGCAGAGAGTGTCATGGAATGTTTACAGAGGAAATGGTTTTAGGAACCAGAGAGTAGGAAAAGCTCAGGCTGGGGAAGGGGCAGGAGGATGCAAGAGGGAATGACTTTAGGGTATAAAAGGAACAGAAACGGCCAGGCACAGTGGCTTGTGCCTATAATCCTAGCACCTTGGGAGACTGGGGCAGGAGGATTCCTTCAGGCTAGGAGTTCAAGGCCAACCTGGCCAACACAGTGAGACCCTATCTCTATTATTATTAAAACAAAAAAAAAGGAATAGAAGAACTCGAGTCCTTAAAGAATTAGGGTCTCCATGTAGAGTACCAGGCGGCCAGGTGAAAACATACCCAAATATCAAAAAAGGACACCCATTGGCCAGCACCCCCAAACTTTAGTCCAGTTATTACACCCAACTTGGACTGGCAATTTATCCCCTACAGGTAATTGAACATCTTATGGTCTGAGAAATCTACCAGCCCCTCCAAACAGAAGATGAGGAACTTAAATGGAATAGTAGGAAGGGGGAGCTTTACCCCTTGACTATGATGGGTCTAAATAGAATGAGCTGGGAATTTCCCTAGGAGCCCAAGGTAGTGCTACGAAGAGGGCACACCACCCCCGATGTACACTGTGTTCATTTGGGAGCTATCTAGTCCCAGTTTTCCAAGACAGACTCCAGGGAAAACAGGTCTACCTTGAACAACATGGGTTTGAACTGTGTGAGTCCACTTACACATGGATTTTCTTTCACCTTCACTACCTCTGAGATAGCAAGACCAACCCCTCCTCTTCCTCCTCCTTTACAGCCTACTTAATGAGAAGACAATAAGGATGAAAAGTCTTTACAATGATCCATTTCCACTTAATAGTAATTATAATTCCTCTTTCTGATTTTCTTTTTTTTAATCTTTTCTTAATTCTACCAATTAATTTTTTCTTTTCTTTTTTTAAAATTTTATTATTATTATACTTTAAGTTTTAGGGTACATGTGCACAATGTGCAGGTTTGTTACATATGTATACATGTGCCATGTTGGTGTGCTGCACCCATTAACTTGTCATTTAGCATTAGGTATATCTCCTAATGCTATCCCTCCCCCCTCCCCCCACCCCACAACAGTCCCCAGACTGTGATGTTCCCCTTCCTGTGTCCATGTGTTCTCATTGTTCAATTCCCACCTATGAGTGAGAACATGCGGTGTTTGGCTTTTTGTCCCTGTGATAGTTTGCTGAGAATGATGGTTTCCAGTTTCATCCATGTCCCTACAAAGGACATGAACTCATCCTTTTTTATGACTGCATAGTATTCCATGGTATATATGTGCCACATTTTCTTAATCCAGTCTATCGTTGTTGGACATTTAGGTTGGTTCCAAGTCTTTGCTATTGTGAATAATGCCACTATAAACATACGTGTGCATGTGTCTTTATAGCAGCATGATTTATAATCCTTTGGGTATATACCCAGTAATGGGATGGCTGGGTCAAATGGTATTTCTAGTTCTAGATCCCTGAGGAATTGCCACACTGACTTCCACAATGGTTGAACTAGTTTACAGTCCCACCAACAGTGTAAAAGTGTTCCTATTTCTCCACATCCTCTCCAGCACCTGTTGTTTCCTGACTTTTAAATGGTCGCCATTCTAACTGGTGTGAGATGATATCTCATTGTGGTTTTGATTTGCATTTCTCTGATGGCCGGTGATGATGAGCATTTTTTCATGTGTTTTTTGGCTGCATAAATGTCTTCTTTTGAGAAGTGTCTGTTCATATCCTTCGCCCACTTTTTGATGGGGTTGTTTGTTTTTTACTTGTAAATTTGTTTGAGTTCATTGTAGATTCTGGATATTAGCCCTTTGTCAGATGAGTAGGTTGCAAAAATGTTCTCCCATTCTGTAGGTTGCCTGTTCACTCTGATGGTAGTTTCTTTTGCTGTGGAGAAGCTCTTTAGTTCTTACTAATATTTTCTTTTCTCTAGTTTACTTTATTGTAAAAATACAGTATATAATACATACAACATACAAAATGTGTTAACTGATTGTGTTATCAGTAAGGCTTCTGGTAAACAGTAGTCAAATTTTGGGAGAGTCAAAAGTTATATGTAGACTTTTGACTGCCTGGGAGTCAGCACCCCTAACCCCTGTGATGTTCAAGGGTCAGTTGTATTCTGTTAGCTCACCAATGTTTACCTGATCTTACACTTGTCCTAACTTCTAATATGGAAAGGATAGGCCAATGATATAGTAGAGTGCTTAGATTTGACTGTTAACCACTGGCTCTCAAAGCCTCTCCAGTATAACTGCCTCTGCCTCTTCACCCCATCTCCCACTGTGCCTAAAACCCAACACTCCAGCCAAAGAGTAATCATGTGCTGTTGCCTGAACATACCCCATACTTGTCTCCTACTAGTCTTTGCTCATGCCAGTCTTCCTACCTCAAAGGCTCTCCCTTTGCTCTGTTTACCTCTTGATAACTTATCCATCTACCAACCAAGAATTTTTAACATCTGAAATGATTCACAAATGGAATGGGATGGGCTCAAATGATAAAAATAATAATGGCTAATTTGGTGTCAGGAACTGTGCTAAGCATGTGGAATACATTATTCTCATAATTACCTAAGAGGGAGCTATAATAATCCTCATTTCATAGATGAGGCCCAGGAGGGTCAAAGAACATTCCCAAGGTCACTCAGCTGGGATTCTGACCCAATCAGTAGGACTTTAGAGCTGGGCTGTTAACCTGTACCCTCTATGCCTCTAATGGTCCTTCTAACACTGTGACCCTGGCATTTTATAATGTAACTGTTTCTCCCCAGATCCCTTTCTGAATGCCCCCAATGAGGTGTAAACCCTCCTTACTCTGGAAGTTATCTCACTGGCCTCACCTGACATATTTACATACTTTTTTCATCTCACCAAATACAGATGGTCCCTAACTTCAATGGTTCATCTCAAATTTTTTTGACTTTTTAATGGTTTACTGGGAGTATTAAATGCATTTTAACTCACGATAAGTTTATTGGGACACAGCTCCATCATATGTCATAGAGCATGTATACTGGGTAAGCTTCATGAAAGCAGAAACTCTGGCTGATTTACCCACAACCAGACTGTCTGAGCTGCAGCAGATATTAAAGTATTTTTCGTAAATGAACATCTTTCATGCTTCACACAGTAGAAGTGCTCCGTAAATGGTTGTGGTGTGTGTTGAATTCTGTTCAAACAATTATCAGGAACAACAGTCACAGTTTTTCACAGTAGCACACTGGAACCCCCTTTCTTCACTGGGAGTGCTGCCCTGACCCTGACAATCAGGTCAACTGGACAGTCTGTTCTCACCAGGCTCAATATAGGACTGAAAAGCTATCTTCTCCAACCAAGTTGTTTGGATCACCTGAGGTCAGGAGTTCGAGACCAGCCTGACCCCCGTCAATATGGTAAAACCCCGTCTCTACTAAAAATAAAAAATTAGCCAGGCATGGTGGTGGACACCTGTAGTCCCAGCTACTCGGGAGGCTGAGACAAGAGAATCGCTTGAACCCGGGAGGTGGAGGTTGCACTGAGCTGAGATTGTGCCACTGTACTCCACCCTGTGCAACAGAGCAAGACTCTGCCTCAAAAAAAAAAAAAAATTGTGATTTTTTGAAACCATTAAATTCTTCACTGGTGTCATGGTACAAACAAAATCACTTGCTTTGACTCTTGGCCAAGTCCAGAATTGTGTCATTTTTAAAAACTGGTTTTTAAAAATCCTAAGTTGTTTCCACCTGCAGGCATAGGCAGGGGAGCCTTCCTCCCTCACTACGCTGACCCCGAGTGGTTCCAGTCCCATCATTCCAGAAACCCCTCTCTGGTCTTGTATCAAAAACACCACAAATCACTGGGATTGCTCTGTCATGGGGTAGAAGGGGCTCGAGGACAAAGTTTAGCTTAAAACCAGAGTGAATTTATTTCTATTACGTATGGTTAAATCATGACTTCTTTTCTAATCCCTAAAGCTAAACAGTAGAGTCATGCTGGAGACACACCATCATCTATGTCAATCAGACAAAATTAAAACAGAGACCAACATCTCCTTGTTTCATTTAATTTTGTTCTCTTGTTACTGCATGTGTGACACCAAGAACCACTTGACCTTTGGACAAAAAAGTAGTTATATATAAGCCATGTATGGCTAAGGTCCTGTTTTCACAGGCCAGGAACATGTAACAGCTCTAATTCTTGTTGACTCTATTTCTGAAATAGAGTCTGAATATGTACACTTCTTTCTGTCTCAAAGTCTACCCCCTAGGCCAGACCACCATTGCTTCTTACCTGGGGAACAGGGCAGTATCTGCTCTTAACTGACCAGCCGGCCTCCCCTCCCTATTCTAATCCTTTCTGTATACAGCCGCCAGAAGGGCTTGACACAAATGTAAAGCAGGGAACCCTGACCCTGTGCTTCAATGACTTTTCAATGCATGGAGAATAACCAAGCACATTACCTGGCCTGCAAGGCCCTGCATAATGTGATGTGGCACTGTACAGATGGCCATGTCCACCTCGGGCCACTCTCCCTCACACCTCCTGCACCCTGGGCTCACTGGCTTCCTCTCACACCTGAGCACTTGCTGCTCCTTTGACCTGGAGCTCTCTTCTTTCAGCTCCCCAGGACTGGCTCTTGCTCATCCGTTAAGTTTCAGCTAAGTGTCACCTTCAGAAAGTCCTCTCTACCTATGCTTTCTACAAACGTCTCTGCCTTCCCTCACCCACCCCATGCTATTTTCTATTACTTTACGTATTTTTTTCTTCCTGCTCCTTTTTACACAAACTGCAGTGATTGTCTTTATGTATTGACTTACTTATCTTCAATTTTCCCTATTGGAATGTAATTCCATGAGGGCACAGCCCTTGTTTATCTTGTTTGGCATTGTACCCCCTATTAACCTGCAACACATCACATGGATGTAAACAGTATCTGTGCAATGAATAAATTAACGAATGCCAAGTTCCATCACATTCCAAGGTCTGTCATTACCTGGGCCCCTGCCATCCTTTCCAGCCTTATCAACCAGCGCTCTCCCACATGGACAATTACGCAAGGCACACTGAGCCACCTGCTTCAGGAATAGGTCACTTTTTCTTGCCTCTGAAATTTTATACCAGCTGTTGCCGCTCGCTAGGATGTCTTTCTTCCCTTCCTCACTCAAGTCGAATTCTGCTCAAGGATCAGTTTAATTGTTACTTCCTCTAGGATTTCAAAAGAATTTTTGAATGCACCAAGGCAAAGTTAAATGTGGCAACAATCTGTCAGAATAGCTGCCTTTTGGTGGGTGAGTCCCAGAAGTATAGAAATCATGGCTAAATCGTACCTTTATCTTCAATACAATACCTGGCACACAATAGGTGTTCAATAAGTGTTAGGCAAATGAGTGAGTTTAACTAAATTATAACTTCCTGAGAACTAACAACATCTCAATCACTACGCTCAGTATAGATTGAGGCTGAGGGCCGCCAATGTTGGCAGCAGCAAAGCCTGCTTAAATATAATAACTACAGCTGCATTGCACAGAAGTCCAGTTAGTGCAGAAGCATAAAGTTTTGAGGGTGTGTGAAAGGAAGAAAGACAAAGTTCAGGTGAGACATGGAAGCAACGAGAAATGCAACATGGGGTGAGTAAGCCAGCACTTTCTGCTTTCACTTCCATCACTTTGGAAACATTTAGTCCAGAATGATCTGGGGGTTCTTACTTATGGTTCTAAGACAGCCTCCACATTCCTCAGCATGTCCAGTCACAATCACCATCTCCCCAAGAAGGCACAAAGTAAGCATCTGTAAATCCATAGTTGGCTATTTTGGAAAATTAGTGTTAAATAAGAATTAAAAAAAAAAAAAACCCTTCACCTTTATGTGTAATAAAGCACTGCTTAACAATCAAGGTCACCCATGTCAATAACACTCCCCAAGCAAAGCTTCATATCTTTTTAATTCCTAGGCTCATAAAGACCATTGTCACTAACATCATTACAGGATTCAAGGGAGAATAACATAAAGAGAATGTGCAGGATAATTTTCAAAATAAAAGAGAAAAAAATGACACATCTACATATCAAACCACACAAGTCCCGTGTCTGATAAAATCACAATTATAGATTTGGTGCATTTAACCAGTCATACATGCCATGCATTTGCGAAGGTGCCATATGGGGGAGTTGTGGAAAGTCAAATAATTCCTAGACTTTTTCTTTCTGAGCACATGTGACAATGAATATTATTTACCCCTGTAGTATAGAAATTATGAAGCTTAAGACCCCATTGCTTCTTTTTAACAAAAGCTAACACATCACAGCTTACTGCTTGACCCAGCTCCTTGGTCTTTGCACGTTCTCCTCTCTGGGCAGCTCTCTCTCAGTTTTACCCCCTACCACAGGAAAGGAGACAGCTGTGTTTCTAGAGTTGACAGACTTGTTTTTACTTGATAAACACACTGTATATTGTAGGGGAAGAAACGATCACCCCTATTCCCCTCCTTAGTACTTATGTGGGCTCTTTGGCCCGATCTAGGAACCAAATTGACACAACACAGATTAACAAAGAAAGGCGTACACATTTTATTAATTTTACACATACATGGGAATCTTCACAAGACAGTGAAGTTCAAAGAAGTGACCAAAGCAACATGCTTTTACACGTTTTAGACAAAAACAAACAAACGCCACGATAAATTTGTGAAGAAATGACAGGATAAAAAGGGATCTGGCTAGGGAAAATAAGTTCTATGGGAGTGACCAGGAGCTATATGAATGTAAAACAAGTAGAAGATAAGGATTATTTCAGGAAGTTTATTTGTTCAGACACATTGCAGCACCTAATCACAGTCTCCATTGATAAGGACTATTCTCTTACCCTTGTATGGAGAAGGCAGCCCTCCCAAAAGAATCTTTATGGCTTGCTACGTGTAGAAAAAGACTGGTCAGTTAGCCCTCTGCAATTGTACTTTTTCCAACGTTTTCAGCTCGAAATAATCAACATACCAATTCAGCATATTCTGAGATGGCATGTCCTTCACTGCTTCAGGAATATGTTTTCCTTTGTGCTTTACTTGGATATTAAGTTCCAACCAATTTTAATTATATGTTGCTTGTGCATAATATTGCCACTTCTAAAAAGCAGATCACTTTCTGAGTTAGAAAGCATATCTGCTTTCCCTCCTTATAGACACTTCCGAGGCAGAAAGGAAGTAATTCCCATGCTCCTATCAGATATGGGCTCATATTTCTGTTTCAAATTTAAGTCTGTGACCCCTACATGAGGCCAGGATTTTGAGAAGAGTGAGGAAGGTAGACTCTTTTTAAACCATGCCACAGGCAAAAACTCAGAACTCATTTTGGGGAGGAAAAAATGTCCTATCAAACCAGTATACTATAAATTAAACAATGTAGCATCAAAGATAACTTTTCCTTTAGTTGTTACCCCTGAGTGGTCACGTAGCCATAAGAAAATCACCTCCTTGTCAGCACATCATCAATCAACCAGTGTTCATTAAATACCAACTCTGTGCTAGAACCTGCTTGGTATAAAGAATTCTATTTTGCGTTCAATGTGTGCATTCAGTGCTTTGATTGTAATTATCTTTGAAATGACCCAAATCATTCCAAACAACTATAAGTGACTTTATATTCAGAATAGCAAAAAGCTGACTTGAACACACAATGTAAAAGTCTTGAAGAGAGAGTGAATTAAACTTTTTTTTTTTTTTACAACAATCAATGGGCTTATAGAATAGAAAGAGAAAGAGGGGGAGAGGTTTTTATCTTTTAGAATTGCAATGCAGTGAATAGTGATACTAGAAGAACAATCACCAAAAGATTACAGATGAGAACTTCAGATGAAAATAACCATGAAACAAAGCAAAATTCAATTAATGGCCTTAGAGAATGTGAGATCAGAAAGAGAAACTGAAAGTTTTTTAGACTTCTCTTTAAGACAGATAAAATTTAGAATTTTTAAAAATCCATAATAAAAACCAGAACAATGCTACCTCACCAAAGTTGAGTTCAAATTTAGCCACTTAGTCACCAAGAATCCAGGAAACTTAGTTACTACGGGAACAGAGGTCCTCCTCTTCAGAAAGGAGGGCAGTGTTTCTTTCAAATTCCACCAGCTAAATTCAAGATCAGTGATGGTTGTTTAATATCCTCTCTTGAAGCTCTTACTGTCTTTAGTATATTTTAAAATAAAATAAAAACTCAACAATAATGGAGCTCAATTAAGCATAATTTGTGTGCTTCAACCTTTGGCTGGGTGACTGCTCTCTACCGTTCACACTTGTACTGTAGAGCACTGCAATTTTTAATTAAGATCACTCATTCTATTTCCCCTGAACCAACCAATGTTGAGGTTATTGTTTGGATACAAAACTCTCCAGGATACGGCTTCACTTAACAAGGACTTTGTTTCTTTCAAGTACCAGGCACTCATTGGTTCTGAGTATAGGCTGCCTGCCCTACTTTAAAATGCATCTCAACTTTATTTCAGAGATAGTAAGATTTCATTCTTACTCTACAGGACTTAGAAATAAATGCATGCATGTACTCACACACAAAATCTCTCGATAATTTTGCATATAATACAGTTTTTGTGCTCTATGCCAACATAGAACAGAATGTTTAGTAAATCACAGAGAAACACCTTTATTTCTTGAGACTGAGATATGTGTGGCTTCTCTAGTTTTCTAGGAATTACATTTAAAATGTAAGAGGACAAGACCTCATTCAACCTTTTATGCCTACTTTAGTGATCAGGGTGAAACATATAAGAATATTGCAACACCAAAGCTGTGTGTCACTACTCAGCTAATGGTACCTATAAAGAAACTTCTCTTAATTAGCTTTACCCTGAGCTAACTTCCTTTGCTCTGCCATGTATAATTAAATATGTTAGCAAGACAGAAATGTGAGATGTAGCAGCTTTCACACCCAAATTTCCGACTCCAAATTTATAAAAAGTGTGGATTTTTTTTAGTTGAAAGCCCATTATGAAGTATTTTACTTTTACTCTAAAAACTTTCAAAATTACATTAAAAGAAGAAAAAGAAAAAGGGCAGTAAAATTAGTAATGAGAGATGAATTTTCAGAGAAAAGAATTCTGCAGTAGTCCCTCCTGATCTGCAGTTTCCCATTCAGTGGTTTCAGTTACCCTTGGTTAACCATGGTCCAAAAATATTAAATGGAAAATCCCAGAAATAAACAATTCATAAGTTTTCAGCTGCAAGCAGTTCTGAGTAGTGTGATGAAATCTCATTGTGTCTCACTCTGTCTCTTCTGGAGCGGGAATCTTTCCTTTGTCCAGCATATTCTGGCTGTATATGCCACTCACCTATTAGATACTTAGTAGCTATCTCTGTTACCAGATCAACTGTTGTGGTATGGCAGTGCTTATGTTTAAGTAACTCTTCTCTTACTTAATGATAGCCCCACAGAAGAGTAGTGATGCTGGAAATTTGGATATGCCAAGGAAAAGTCCAAAACTATCTCTTTTAAGTGAAAAGTCAAAAGTTCTTGATTTAGTAAAGAAAAGTCATATGCTAAGGGTGGCAACACCTACAGGAAGAATAAATCTTCTATCCATGAAATTGGGAAAAAAAGAAAAATTCATGCTAGTTTCGCTCTCACACCTCAAACCGCAAAAGTTTCAACCACAGTTCATGATAAGTGCTTAATTAAGATGGAAAAGGCATTAAATCTGTGAAAGGAAGACATGAACAGAAATGTGTTCGTTCCTACTGATGGCAATTAGGTTCGGTACCATCTGTGATTTCAGGCACCCACTGGGGGTCTTGGATTGTATCCCCTGTGGATAAGGGGGTACTGTTGTATATCAAACAAAATCTGAGGTGCCCAGCCAAGGACAGTGCTGCTTCCCAGAAGAGATGAGACTCCCCTATCCTTTCTATCTTCCCAAAGGGTGCATGTAGTGTACGCCCATTGGTCTCTCCCTTTCAGGAGTGAATCTAAAAGCCACAATATTGATGGATGGCAGGAAACGTCCAGTATCTGGGCTCTGAAGAACCTTGAGGATAGAATCCAGCTCCAATCATACAGTTCCTCTGTATGGATACCTTAAACAAAATTGTATTTTATCCTTTTTAATTTGGCATCCCTTAGAAATGTGAAACTTCCTTGTGAAAATTGCTCTTTAAGGAAACGAAACTTTTTTATTGTAAGCTTTCCCATTGTCTATATATAACTAAGAAAAGATCAGTGATAGTTCACGGTGGTTTTATAATAGGTGAATTAATCAGTTTTAAAAAGCTGAATTTTATATGCATTTGACAACCAATCTGGGCACTATTTTCCTAGGAAAAGGCTCAGTTGATTAAATAAATTTTAACCTTTAAAAGCTTTAATTCTTTCTTTCTTTTTTATTTTTTTTTACACAAAGGACTCTTTTGTGATGGTTGGATCAACTTACACATCCAGAGCACATGTGCATAGATAAAACTTCACAGTAAACTATCCTGTTACAGATAGCTTTTCTTACACATAAAAATACATTCTGATGAGCAATCTAGGGGAAACAAAACTAAAAAAAAAAAAATACAGATATACAATTCATATTCTAATCTTATCAGAATAACCTACTGTTAAAACACAAACTGAGGCAGGA
This sequence comes from Pan troglodytes, assembly GCF_028858775.2. Classification (NCBI taxonomy): domain Eukaryota; kingdom Metazoa; phylum Chordata; class Mammalia; order Primates; family Hominidae; genus Pan; species Pan troglodytes. Next base: position 64,106,477 of record NC_086015.1, read on the forward strand.
TAAAATTTTAAAGAGTTTATTTGATCGAACAACAATTCATGCATTGGGCAGCTTCTAACTGGAAGTCATTCACGAGCTCCACAGAGGGAACATCATGGGGGGGCTTTTATAGGAAGGTCACAAAAGTAAAGCAAGTCAGTATGTGACTGGTTATAGCTCTATAATTGCCTTATTTGCTCTATCCCATTAGAAAGTCACTAAATATATATACATAAGTTTGTTGGCTACTTCCAACTGGACAGGCTTAAGTTCTGTTTTCCTTTAATATAGGCATTTGCAAGGAATAGCTTAAGTTTCACTTGTCTTTGCAAGCCAAGCAAGGTTTAGGTCACTTATGAGGTCTGATATCATCTGTTTCTTTCAGGCCTAGTCTTCATTTTAATTTACTTTAACACTATCCATAAGAACATTAAAAACAGGCAGCAGATATGCAGATATTTTATCAATACAACCTTTTATAAATACAGGAAAGAATAGTGTTGACAGTCTAAATTTGCTTCCTTGAGGTATTATCTGTTTGACCAGATTGAATCATTTAATTTGAAACAAAGAAACAAATACTACTCTGGGGGAGCTGTGAAAGGACATTCAGAGTGGACAAAACCTCTTTAAACTTTTCTTCAAGGTTTCATCTTCACATATATGTTAGTTTGGTTACTTTGACAGATTGGTCAACTTAATCCGATACAGTTTTATGGGTCCGGAAAGTGCTTTGCTTGACTTTGACCGTATGTGTCATGTCAGTTAAGTCAAAAGCTAATTCAATGTGTCCACTTCGGGGTTATTTCCATCATAAGGCATTATGTTTTTACTTGGGTTGTATGGGGGAGTTCCTCTGAATTGACTAGACAGATGGGAGGTTTAGACACAGTTTAATATTCTGTACTTGCAGAAGCAACTATTTGAGAGCTTTGATTACAACTAATTTCAAGCTAGCTCAAAAGTTGGTTCTCAGCCATTTAAGTCAAAAGGTTAGGTAATGTCACTCCCTCCAGGGGTTCATTGTCCAGTTTTTCTGTGTATTCATTTTGTTTTTATTTCATGCCTGTCTAGTACCCACCCCTATGTCCCACCTATGCCTGAATTCTTACTGTGTCAACTCTTTTGGATGGGAAATGACCAGCTCCTGCTACTGACCAGAGCCCTCCCTCTTGCCAGAGCCTGAAGGACAGGGGCCTCCTAGTTCAACAGATCATGCTAAAATTGTACCTTGTGCTTAGCATTTCTTGGCCTTTAATCCTGTCCCAGTTACTTCTCTTTTTTTTTTTTTTTTTTTTTTTTTTTTTTTTTTTTTGAGACAGAGTCTTGCTTTTGTCGTCCAGGCAGGAGTCCAGTGGCTTGACCTCAGCTCACCGCAACCTCCACCTCCTGGGTTCAAGTGATTCTCCTACCTCAGCCTCCCCAGTAGCTGGGATCACAGGTGTGCGCCACCAAGCCCAGCTAATTTTACATTTGTAGTAGAGACGGGGTTTCTCCATGTTGGTCAGGCTGGTCTCGTACTCCTGACCTCAAGTGATCTGCCCACTTCAACCTCCCAAAGTGGCAGGATTACAGGCGTGAGCCACCATGCCCAGCCATTCCTTCTCTTTTCTAAGATTTGAGTTCTCATTGTTAATCTGGTAATTTTCTTTTTCACACCAGATAACCAGAGCTGGTTTCTGCATTGCTAACTGGGAGCTTCCTAACTAAAAGAGCCTCACAAACAGTTAATTCTGCTCTAGATGCTGTAAAAGAGGGGGACGGGGGTAGGGGCAGGGAGAGAGAGAGATTACAGTGATAAAATGAAAATGCTGTTTCAGCCAGGAAGTTTTTTCTCCCCCATCTCATATATTAAAATGGGCCTGATTTTCTAACTTCAGCATAAAAGCCCAGTAAGAAATATTAGCTCTTCAGTTAATGTCATTCACACAAGGAATTTATCAGCAGAGTTTGTGTTTGAACTTTTCATGTCATCTCATGCATCTCAGAGGGTATTAAACTCCATAAAACACAATCCCAAAAGTGAAATATTTCCCACTTTTACTCTATAAGTGAGTCTTAGGGAATGGAAAAAAAATTCCATGTCTGGCTTATTCCTAAAGAGAGAGTAAATAGAGATATTTCTTGGGCCAAATAATGAGAAGAATCACAACCCTTAGGGTTTATGTTCCAAAGGCCTCCAAATCCCAACAGGTCCAGCAAAGCAGAACAGAGAAAGGGGCTGAATATACATGATGAGAATAACAGAAGCAAGTGGTTAATGGTTTCCTTAAATGCGGCAGAAAATGGTTTATGTGTACCTAAGTATCCTATAGTACTGAGACTTACCAAGAAGAAAAGGTGAAAATGGAACTTGAGGCCCCTGGAAGACATGTTCTTAGCTTTGCCTGCTGGCTTTCTGCATAAATCTGACCTTTCTGCAGGTGAAGTTCTTCTTTACAGCCCAGTTTCTCCTCTTAGTTGGCTACTGACCCACAGTAGCAGCCAAAATTAAACCAATGATGTATTTCTTGTACTTCCCCAAATCACTTTTCTTTAAATAAGTTAATAATAATCCAAACTTGCATTTTTCAGCTGAGTGCTTTGATACTTGCTTCTCAAAAAACTACTTGGAAGGTAAAGGAGTTTTCTTTTCGAGACCTCGATCAGAAATACTCCATGATTCACGTACTCAGTTAGGCCTAAATTAGCCCAATGTTATGGCTATAAAGGAAACAGGAAACCTGTGTTCCAGGGACAACCTTCTTGATCTCTCTATTCTCAGTGTCCTCTCATATGAGGACACGGGGGGTTGGGCTACCTCCATAGAATGATAATAAAGGTTTGCCTCCAAAATAATTTGGAATTTTTGGGTTAAGCATCAGGATATTTCATATCATGTAATATACTAACATTCAGTATAAATCTCTAAGCAGGGTAAGTGGGCTCAGAATAAGTCACAATCTCTCAACTCATTTCACCATCTTGAAAATTTCTTCCCTGGAGCACAAAGATGAACTAAGTAATCACCACATTCCTCGCAACATTTATACTTTCTGATCAGGACAAAATGATTCTAAGGAGTGATTAAAGCAGGGTAAGAGAGTCTTCTCACCCTAATGAATCCAAAGATCACTAAATAGACACCAGTTTATGGCTTAGTGATGTAAAACAGGTGTGATTCAGAGCCAAGTTTACGTAAGTTCAAATTCTGTTTCCATCTTTGGTAGCTGTGCATTCTTGGATAAGTTACATCACCTCCGAGCCTCAGTTTCTTAATCTGTAAAACAGACATACTAACATGACTTCATAGAGGTGTTTGAAATAGATTATCTAAAATAAGCACCAAGTGTTACATATAATAGTTATTTCAGCTATTCATTGATTTAATTCAATTACCATTAAGGTTGAGACCTGGTCATCATTACCCAGTTAAGGAAGGGGTTTGACATAAAAACCACTCAAGATTTCTTCCCACTTTAGGACTTTATAATTGCCTTTAATTTTTCATGTTTCAATTATGTAACTAAAATCTTCTATTCCATATATATCAGAACACACCCCATCTAATCTCTGCTAAGTGTTTCTCTACTCTGCCTGTCCCATGAAACAATTCCCAAAGCCTAGGAGAGTCTCCTATGATACAGATACCAAAATGACGTGGGTCAGAAGTAACTCATACATCCATATTGTCAGAGGTAAACTATACAAAATACTGAGTACACTACAGAGTGATCTGATAGGCCAAGAAGAAAAAAAAGTAATCTGATAGACCAAGAAGAAAAAAAAAGTATATGTTGTTTCTCTACTAAAGAATGTCACCGCATATTGATTTTTCTAGTCTTTTACATAGACTGTGTTCAGAATTTAGATCAGTGTTAGAGAAATTCACTTATAAATTCACATATACCCGTATATAAGGATACAGTCCTGTATATAAGGATAAAGTCCTAGCTTAAATCTGGAATGAGTAAAAACAAAGTGTAAAGTTAAAAATGCCCCTCTGGTAAGACAAACATATGCTTTTCACCCAAAGGTGCAGTTAAAGAATAATAACAAAATTTGGTAGTGAGATCCCTCTAAAACCACTGATATATAATAGACTCCTACTGACACCCTAGAAAAATGATGCCAACCCATGCAGATTAGTTTCTTCCAGCAATGTAATTACCCATTTCTTCTGGGCTATCTTTCCTTCAATGGTGATTTGAGAAATACCTTTCATTTATATTCCATTTTGCACAAATAAACTACATTTAAAGCTCTATAATTAGCTGTCCTTTGCTACTGTAAAATTCAGTGTTTTTGTCCAAAAGGAATAGACTATTGATTTACAAAGAAGCTGAAATGCTGTCAAACTACCCACTGAAGAAGTAAGAAAAAAGTGGTCCCTATCTTGGCTCTGCCTCTAGACTAGCTCTTGTCCTACCTCAGCTTTGTATCCACATACCGAGCCTTCTGTTAAGGTTTAGACTTGCACAGCCAAGGCCTCCCAGGCATCTCCCCATTGACATCTAAGAGACATCTCAAATTAAACATCCAACTCTGCCTGAAACACCGTTCCTTAAGTGCTTTCCAGATTAGCCCTTTTTTGCCTCTATCATTTGTATCTCTTAAATGCTTACTATTGCAAGATGTAGAAAATCCCAACTAAAACGGGCTTAAACCATAAGAGAAATTATTGTCTCACATACTAAGATAAGTGGCTCAGTGAAGCTAAGTATGGGATTATTTCTCTTTGCTCATGAAAGCATCAACGTGTCAGTTGGGTTCAAGTACAAGAATCAGAACCCATTCTAGATATTTTAAGCAGGGGAGATTTAATACAGCAAAGTTGGTGTTGGAGAAATAACTTGGAGGGCTGAAAGTACAACTCTAGGTCGAGCCTTCAGTAAGGACTCCCAGAACAATACCCCATCGACCTCATGGAAGTTGTAAGGAGCCACTCCTCCTGAAGCTGTCTTGGAGCCATAGTAAAATCAAGAACTTGTCACCATTACAACTGACTCTATTAATGCAAGAAACCATAGAATGCTTATCTGTAGCTGTGGTCCCGAGTTTCAGAAGCCAGATCACAGAGCTGCCACTGCTGCTTCTGCTGTCCCAACCATTTCGTAAAACTCAGAAAGCTGGAGAGTGGGCAGAAAAACACGACTGCAGGGAACCTGGACATTGCCACAGCTACGTTTACCAGCAGAAACAGCCAAAGGAGGGCTGAAATATGGCCTCCACATCGCTTTCACCTTCCATACATCACATATACACATCTAATTGGAGAAGACTTTTTTTGAAGCTGGCTAAAAGAGAATCTGAGAAATGATGCTTTTAGTTTTGCAACAACTTTAACTTGAATGAGGATAGAACGGAAACTACATAAATTCATCTACAGCATACGAAAATACCAGCTTCTTGGGTGAGTCTTTATGTAGGAGCATGATGGAAGCAAGCAGCAATCAAGGCTGCCACAGCCTTTGATATGTTCTAACGGTAGAGAAGAAAAAAATCTCTTTCCTGGCTACAGCATAGAAGGCCTTCCTTTACTCCTTATGGAACCACTTTAAGCCATTTGCTGACTCACAGTCGAATACCACTGAACATGGAATGCTATGGGCTGATTGGCTCAGATGGACAATCTGTTGAGTTTCAAACACAGTGTAGTCTATAGTGTGCCTGCTTACATAACATCTAATCATTGAGGGCTTTCCTGACCATCCAATCTCAAGTAGCCTCTTCTCCTGACCCAGGAATTCTGTGTCTGCTTACCAATAGGTAAGTCTTCATGGCACTTAATGCACTCTGAAATTATCCTGCCAATTTACTTATTTGCCTGCTCCTTATCTCCTTTCCCTACTAAGACGCAAGCTCTGTGAAGGTAAGGATCCTGTCTTTTTCATGTCTGTATCCCCAACACTTACAGCAGCATGAAACACATACCAAGCATTCAATAAATTGTTTAATGCATAAATGAATGGGCTATAATCCATGTACTACAGAAACCTTACCAATAAAATGCTTATGTTCTTCCCAGTTAGGCCAGCTTAGCAGTTTATTTAAAAGGGGATGAGAAAGAGAGAGCTGTTCGACGTGTGTGTGGCCATACACAGTGAGTCTACTAACTGGTTAGTCTTTTGGGATTCAGTGTTACATCTACTATGCGCCAGTCACTGTACCCTACTATTAGCGATGCATAAATCAGAAATCTTGGCCCAAAGGAGGACTACTGGTACATGAAGATTAAGATTCTACGATGACAGCTGCATTGGAAAACAGTATCATGAAAAGTGTTTTGGAGACGGGTGCACAACAATGTGAATGTACTTAAGACTTCTCAACTGTACACTTAAACATGATCAATGATAAATTTTATCATTGGGCCAGGAGCGGTGGCTCACGCCTGTTATCCCAGCACTCTGGGAGGCCGAGGCGAGCGGATCACGAGGTCAGAAGATCGAGACCATCCTGGTTAACACGGTGAAACCCCGTCTCTACTAAAAATACAAAAAAGTTAGCTGGGCGTGGTGGCGGGCGCCTGTAGTCCCAGCTACTGGGGAGGCTGAGGCAGGAGAATGGCGTGAACCCGGGAGGTGGAGCTTGCAGTGAGCCGAGATCGCGCCACAGCACTCCAGCCTGGGCAACAGAACAAGACTCCGTCTCAAAAAAAAAAAAAAAAAAAGTGTATATATATATATATATATATATATATATATATACACACACACATACATATATATATAAAATGTTATATGTATCTTACCACAATTAAGAAACAAAAATAAAAATAAAAAATACATTATAAAACAAGCACAGCCTTTTATGTAAATTACTTATTTAATCCTCATAATCAGACAAGGTAAACAGTATGAATATTCCTATTTTAAAAATTCTGACCCAGTCAGGTTAATTAGCTTGATCAAGTTTATATAGCTACTTAGGAGCAGGGCTGCGACTAGAATTTAAAAATCTCCAACTCCTAAGATCATGAGCACACAGATACACAAATAAGCAATAGCATCATGTTTTCAAACAGTCTGGTCTCTTCCCTGGCTCTGTTTGAATGACAGACTCTCCCACTGTTTCTTGTAAACAGGCAATTAATTGTACACACTAATACACAGAAATGGCCCTTAACATAAGGAAGAACAGGAGAAATCTTTTTTTTTTTTTTTTTTTTTTTCTTTGAGACAAGGTCTCAGTCTGTTTCCCAGGCCTGAGTGAAGGTGCAATCTCAGCTCACTGCACTCTTCACCTCCTGAACTCAAGTCATCCTCCCGCCTCAGCCTCCTGAGCAGCTGGGACTACAGGTTCATGCCACCACGTCCAGCTAATTTTTGTATTTTTTCTAAAGATGAGGTGTCACCGTCTTGGCCAGGCTGGTCTCAAATTCTTGGGCTCAAGCAATGCACCTGTCTCAGCCTCATGAGAAATCTTGCACTGATGGGCTAAACTTATTCAAAAAGAAAAATCTTCCTTAAAATTAAAAATGAAGAGTAACAGCAATTGTTGGAAGTATACTGATTCAAGGGTATCCAGGTCAACTGACAGAAGAGAGAGGCCAGAAAGGAATCATAGTATACTGAAAAGCCACTGTCTGATAAAAGTTGGCAAGGCAAATTCTAGGAAGAAAGAGCTCTTCAACAAACAATGGCTAACTATTTAAGGAAAATCTGTTACATTGTTTTCTCATCTCATGTCAAATATTAAAATTAATCACACACTTATCAATAAAATAAGAGCAGAAAATTCAGCCATATTATACACAGAAGAAACTTTTATCTGGATTAAAATAAATTTTAAGTATAAAGATCTTAAAACAAAATGACAAAGGAAAAAATGAAACCTATCACCCCAGAAAATTAAAACTTTCAGCTCCCCAAAGCCATTATCAATAAAATGAAGTGAAAGAATAGGGAGAATATGTATTGAAAAAAGTATTAAAGATGAAGAGCTAACATCTTCAGACAGAGTGCTATTCAAATCAATATGGTACAAATCCTTTATTAGAAAACTAAATTTAAAGCATGAGTAGTTCACAAAATAAGAAATATATGTGGTTAACTATCATATGATAAAATGCTCAACTTCACTATATTCAGTTAACTACGATTTTAAATAATAAAACGGTAATTTTGTTGGAAAAATAGGCAGAGTATTTTCATTTATATTCAAGTCTTCAGAGGCCACAGGTATATGTCACTATAAGGGAAAATTGGCCTACATATCAAAATATTTATTCATAGCGTTCTAGCAACTTATGCCAATGTAATGATCAGAGACCCAGACAAAGATTAGTTGTAAAACATTTGTCACAGTTTTATGTATAACCATAACAAAACTATAAAAAAACTAAATGAGAGAACAAATTCTGATACACAAAGGTGAATACTTGAAAGAAATTAAGAAATCAGGTTTTCAATACTTCATAAAATGAAAAAGTATTGACATAGTAAAGTATAAAAAAGTAGAACACAAAATGTACAAACACGAATAGGTATTATGTGTATGTATAATACATATATATTATAAATCTACAAAGACCTAGCCATATATGCATATATGCATTTAGATAGGAATTTTTTAAAGCACTGGAAGGAAATTTACTCAAATGTTAATGACGGTTATAGATGAGAAGTCGAATTAATGTTAACTCTTCTCTTTATTTCTCTGCATTTTTCAAATATTCTTTAATAAATTGGAAGTGTATTAGAAAACATCCAATGATGTCATGAACACTCATTCCCTAGATATATTAAATCTGTTAGCGTTAACTATAGACCAGTGTGCTATGCTAAGGGGTTATGACAAAGAAAAAGAAGCAGTAGACAGATACAAAGACACTCCTGACATTAGGAGAACTTCTGTAGAAAGAGACACATGTTGGTACAAAGGCTGTAATGTAAGTAAAGTAGAAATATAAACAGAAAAAGCATGAGAATTATATTGTAGTTGAAAGCCAGAAAGGCTTCCTGGAAAAGGTGGTGTGTAACTTTTATATGAAAAAGCTGGAGCCCCATCTCATGGAACAGTGGCACAAAGTATTCTCGATAGCGGGCATCACCATTTGAACTCGATCCTCAGCCTTCAATAAAAATCATAAAGCCCATCTTCAGAGCCCCTCTTTTCTTGCTTCTCCATAAATTATGTACTTTCCTCTTTTCTCACCTCCTTGAGATACTGTTTACCTAGGAATGAGACAATTTATTTTTTACAGCCCATCATGAACAATTCTGAAAAAGAATCCCCTCATTCATTACAAGATAGTGTGAATTAAAGCCCAAGAATGAACTCTTCCTGGCATTTCTAATTAAATATGTAGTCTACCTATCCTCTAATGGTGAAATAAAAAGTAGCCCCAATATTAAAGCAATTCCAAGGATCAAGCAAGCAGGTAAGGCAGATTGGCCAAGAAGGAAGAGCAATGCACTGAGAAATCACACCATGACGCAAATGACTTTCTCTGTTGATATGAAAATTTTTTCCTGCCACAGGTGATGTTGATATTCTAACAATTTTAAAACATAAAAAAATTAAGGGAGTAACAAAATTTCCCTTCTATTTTTTTGAGTTATTTACCGCTAACAATCTCCCCTCTAGAAAAAGTTATGGAAATATTGTACAAAATGCACCATGGGTTAAAAAAATTTAAATACAGGAAATAATTGTTATTAAATACATCTTCTAGGGAGATCCACTCTGTCCCAATCCTTAAATTAGAAAGTCAGCAAAAAGATGAACTGAATCCCTGATGTTAATTGTACAGGCTTACTGGATTAGAACTAGAGATAATTAATTGCTAAATTTTAATATGCATTGGACTAAATGGCTGATAAGATTTCCGGTAGTTAGCTTGAATTCCAGAAGGGAATGATTATTTCTTCCCCGGCCTGGGAGCCCTACAGGCCAAAGACATTTAAAATGTCTGTATTTGGAATGAAAGAAGTTGGGTAAATAGTAGAATAGGTTAGAGAATGGCACAAACTTCTAGAAAGAAAATATGGAAGTTCAAATTGCCCTTTCCCATTTGAAATTTAGAATATAATACTGTATAGAAAAGAGGGTTTAAATTTTTTTATTTTTATTACAGCTTCAGTGATTAGCATTCCTGTACTATAATGTCAATATTAAATCCAGACAGACGCAAAGTCTATTACTTCCTATCTAAAAAAAAAAAAAAAGACACTGTTTATCACCTAGGTAATTACATTTTTTATGTTCTTAAGAATTCAGGAGCTTGCTATGGTTAATTGGGAAAAATGTGAATTATGGTTAAGTCGTGCCTTTTTTTATTAAACTTGTAACAAAGCAAATGATGAAGAACCAACAACTTGCCAATGCTGAGGGTCCAGATGAACAGACGCGCAGAGAATGCAGATGAGCTGATTCCATTAAAAAGTTGGCTGCAAGGGTAGATGATGAAGGTTAAGAAGATGTAGGACTATAGAGGCCACCAGTGAAGAGGAAAAAAAAAATCCCCTGCTTCCTCTGTACAACCTTCAGGATGTTCAAGGAGGAAGAAAGACCACCAACTGCAGGGTCAGTACCCAGATGCCTTAGGATATCCATGAGGCTGTCAGGCACCAGTGAAAATCAGGTCTGGTTGTGCATCAGAATCACCTGTGGAGTTTGTTAAAAGATGGGATTCTGACCTCCATTCTTGCAAAATGCTGATGATCCAAGCGGTGAGTTTGAGACCAAGGATATTATTTATCTTTTAACAAACCTCACAGTAATCGTGAATGTACAGCAAGGTGTTATAATGTATTTTGATATCTTATTTTTTAGAGACAGGGTCTTGTTCTGTTGCCCAGGCTGGAGTGCAGTAGTGCAATAATGTCTCACCATAGCCTCCAGTTTCTGGGTTCAAGCGATCCTCCTGCTTCAGCCTCCTGAGTAGCTAAGACCAGAGGTGCACACCACCATATCCAGCTCATTTTTAATTTTTTTTTTTTTTGTAGAGACAGGGTCTTTTCCAGGATGGTCTTGAACTCCTGGCCTCAAGGAATCCTCCTGCCTAAGCCTCCCAAAGCGCTGGGATTATACGTGTGAGCCACTGCACCCGGCCCTGTTTTAATTTTTTTAATTTAACTTTTAAAATTCAAATATAGGTAGCGTTTTGGTAATCTCTTATTTTAATCTGAATGATGGAATATGTCAAGGGGTGACTGACAGTAGGGAGGCATAATACTGTCAGGAGCTTCCTACAGTGCTTTCTTCAATTACTTTAGAATCTTTGGTCTCCCCAGAGGTAAAGTGACTCGCCCAAGGTCACACAGTGAATTAACAAAAAGAAGAAACGAATGCTAATATTAGAAAGTACATACCTCCTATAATTACTTGCTTGGGCAATAAACTAGAAGTTAGTAAATATTAAGAACTGCAGGGTTCGGGTGTGGTGGTGACTCATGCCTGTAATCCCAGCATGTTGGGAGGCTGAGGTGGGGGCGGGGGGGGGGGGCGGGTGGTGAATCACCTGAAGTCAGGAGTTTGAGACCAGCCTGGGCAACATGGCAAAACTCCATCTCTACTGATAATACAAAAAAAAAATAGCTGGGCGTGGTGGCGGGCACCTGTAATCCCAGCTACTAGGGAGGCTGAGGCAGAAGAATCACTTAAACGTGGGAGGCAGAGGTTGCAGTGAGCTGAGATGCTGCCACTGCACTCCAGCCTGGGCAAGAGAGGAAGGCTCCATCTCAAAAACAAAAACAAAAAAAACTGCAGGGTCATTACCCTATTTCTTCAATTTTTAATTTATTTTTTATTTTTGAGACAGAGTCTCACTCTGTCACCCAGGCTGGAGTGCAATGGCACAATCTCAGCTCACTGCAATCTCTCCCTCCCAGGTTCAAGTGATTCTCCTGCCTCAGCCTCTCAAGTAGCTGGGACTACAGGTACCTGCCACCATGCCCAGCTAATTCTTTATTTTTAGTAGAGACAGGGTTTCACCATGTTGGCCAGGCTGGTCTCGAACTCCTGACCTCAAGCAATCTGCCTGCCTTGGCCTCCCAAAATGCTGGGATTACAGGCATAAGCCATCATGCCCAGCCTATATTTCTTTAATTTTAAGATGCCTATTTTACGTTTTTAACATAAATAAATGAAGATACATCTTGTAATTGATATGTTTAATATGGAAGCACTTATTTTTTCCAAAATATGAAATCAGTGGTGTACTTACAACTAACAGCATTATAAAATCCAGGATATATGGGAGGGGTATTGCATATTTATTGTTTCTTTGAAACAAGGTTTTCTATGAATTAATTTTGTCCCTGTATGGGTACTGTCATCGTGTCGGGTAAGGAAATCAAGACTCACCTGTGCTAGAAACCTGGAAATAAACTTTTGGCATATACTTGCCTCCTGTGGTCAGCATCTAACCACTCATTGAGTACTGGTGACTCAATTTCTACCTCTTCAGGCTTTTTTCCCTTCCCAGTTTTAAAACTTCAACCGTCCCTCCAGTGTAGCACTAATCAAATCTACCACAGAGCTGTCACATTTATCCTCATTAAACACATACTTGATTCCATTACTTCCTTTTTATAAAACTCTACTGGCTCCCCAGTGCTTTCAGAATCAAGCCCAAATCCCATCAAATGGCATTTAGGGTCCTGTGAAATCTGTCCTTACCCTGCCTTTCTGGTATCACAGTCATCAGCTGCTTCTTCCCTGCTTAAAAAATCAGCCTAATCAACATTCCTGAAGCTTATGGCACTGTTACCACATTTCTAATAGTTTAAACTTTCAAGGCCCAGCTTGAACGTCACACCTTCCACCAACCTTTTCCAGTCCTCTCATTAAAATAAATTTCTCCCATCTCAGCATTCCCACAATATACAGCACAATGAGCATGTAGTCTTGCCTGATGTATGCCTGTCTGTCCACCCAATTGGACAGTAAACTCTCTGGCAGCAGAAACTGGGCCTTAATCATTTTAGTTTCCTCCACAGAGATCAGCACAGTGCCTGCACATAGTAGTTATTTGCTAAGCATGAAATCTTTAACAAAGCCAGAACTGATTCTGAGGCAAGGTTAAAGATATTATAAATAAAACTTCACTGAACTGAAATTCTTAGTCCCATGCAGGGCACCTGCATATTTTTATTAGGTTTCACCATGGAAGGCATAATTTTAGGTATTATTATGCTGATGAAGCACAATCTTCCTGCTCCAACTTGGCCAAACCCAGGGAAGCGATTTCCTATTTGATTAAGAGTACGACAGCAGCGAGGACTGGAGTATAAAAATTTACTGTAGGGTTGAGAATGTAAGCTTAATAGTGGATCAAATGGGAAACATTCTAAACAGCATTTTTTAAAGGAAGTATTTGAACAGCCTATTTTAGAATATTCAATATCATCTTCAGTATTAGGCAAGTTTTGGAAACTAGCAAGTTTCAAGACAGGTACTCACTCATTCTCTCTTCTGCAGGATCCTAAAGGGGGTCCTGGGGACTATCAGTTACTTAAATGTCTCAGGTTATTAATTCTTACTTTAATTATATCTCAGCTAAGTGATTTTTTTTTTCACCGTTTGCTCACATAGCAGCAAACAACTTTACGCTGTTATCAGTCTTCACATAGCAGTTCCCAAATTTTGCCTTTAGGTTTACATCATGTGCAATGAGTTTTAAAAGGCTTTCTCCACAAAATCATAAGAGAGCCTTAAGAGTTTCATTCTCTGCCTGACCTCCTGAAACCCTCAAAAGATAATTAAAGAATCATGAAATCTTCTTGTGATTTCATTTAAAAAACTTTTTTAAAATCATTGATCATGTCTTCATTCTACTAAACCACTTAAGAAGTGGGCAATTTAAACTACCCCTATAATGGTTCACTAGCCTCAGCAATCAAGGCTGTAAGAAGACAGAAGCCTATGTCCAACATTATTATTAGTAGTAATTATCTGTTATATATTAATGCTACTAAAGTAAAATGTGATCTATATATAATCGATAATATGACTATAATAATGTATATAACAATCCAATATAGTTTCCCCCTTTATCTGCTGTTTCACTTTTCATGGTTTCAGTTACCTGCAGTCAACTGCAGTTTGAAAATACATGTGTACAGGCCGGGCACAGTGGCTCATCCCTGTAATCCCAACACTTTGGGAGGCAGAGGTGGGTGGATCATTTGAGGTCAGGAATTTGAGACCAGCTTGGCCAACATGGTGAGATCCCATCTCTACCAAACATAAAAATTAGCCAGGCGTGGTGGTGCCTGCCAGTAATCCCAGCGGCTTAGGAGGCTGAGGCAGGAAAATCCCTTGAACCAAGGAGGCGGAGGTGGCAGTGAGCTGAGATCATGCCATTGCACTCCAGCCTGTGAGACAAAGCAAGACTCTGTCTCAAAAAACAAACAAACAAAAAAAACAAACACACACACACACACACACATTAGCCCTGTGCCTAATGTCACAGTGCCATCCCTTGGTCCCACTCCAGCAACTATGTATGAAATAAACCTGTGATCCTATCAGTCATATCCCTTCTCCAAGCCTCCCTTTCTGAAACTCTATGCCTCTAATTCTATGAGACATTTCACAAAAGAAGCCCTTGTTAAATAGGAATTTCCCCCACACCCCTCTTCTTAGTACTCCTCAAATTAAAAGTCTAATAAGATTTTGTATCTACAGTCAACTAAGAAATAATATATTTGGGTTTATTTGACTCTTTGCTCAAACCAAGGATCATTTATCAGGCCTGCTAAGTATAATCTGCTTTCCTAAGTATTGTGAGAAATATGAAACAGACTACACTTGCAAATCTTAAATTGTGATAGAAGAAATGAGAGAATTGCACAAAAGTTTTCTTTTCTTCAGAAGAGAAATTGCAACTAAAAAAAAAAAACGCCTAGAGATAATAAAAGAGACGTTAGAAAGCAACACACAACTGTCAACTCAATTGTACTGCTAATTACTCTAGAAAGAAGCGTTCAGCATTCTAATAAAAACATTATATTAGTATAACATTTGTCATTAACAAAGAGTTGCTTACAACCACATCAACAGATAAGATCCTATGATACGTGTTGTCTGGGGCAAAGCAGGGAATTGTGGGAAATGTAGAACAAATTTGTGTTGAATCCCTGCCCTCAGGGAACATTTGAGTTCATGAAATAAAACTAGGAATCAGAAAGACTGGGCAAGATTTGTTTTGCTAGGAATTCAGGATACGTGAATCCATGAGGAAACATGAACGTCTTGGAACTCGAACAGGAGGTGGTGGTAAAAATCTAGGAGTTAGGTAAACAGTGTCTAGCCACAAGAACAGAGGAGGGGTTTAAACCTCTAAGAGATCATTTTATGGGAAAAAGCAGCCCCTCCTGAAAACATTCAATTCAGGACACAAAGGACAGATAGACACTCAGAGCCTCAGAGAAAAAAGTATCTGGTGAAATCTCTTCTAGAAACTTGGGCTGGGGAGAGTTTGGAATGTTGACTTAAAGACCCACAGTGAAGCCTAGAAAAAGATAGAGGCAGCTTGTTACAATTTACACCAACAGGAAACCATTTAGAAAGGAAGAATAAATGTTAGTTAAACTTTAAAGATTAAATTACAAATTTACTCAAGTGATTTTAACTTTTACTGCACAAGTAGCAATTTTAAGTCATAAGGGATCTGAAATGTTTCCAGAGTTTTAAAATGGACTGTTTTACACAAGTGAAAAAAAGATTTTGGCTTCTAGTGCTGAGCACAGAGCAATCCTACGCCTTGTAATGGGCTGGTATAATTGCACAGTTTCATTAAAATAATTTTATTACTGACTTCCTAGTTTTCTGTTAATTATCATTTCTGAGTAAGAAAAACTATTACTTTTAAAGCCTATATTAAAGTAGGCTTAAGCAAGCATGGAAAAGAAAGCCAGTGAGAGAAAATATAAAAAGAAGCTATTAATATTAACAGTTACAGTTGGACACTTGTTCATTTCATAAATCTTTGCAGTATTAGCAAGATTGATGAGAAGTAGTACAAATGAGAAGCACATGAGATAAGCGATCATTTGTTATCATTACTGAAATATAAAGTATGATTCAGTGTTTCATAATGGATGTTAAATTTGATTTAACATATGGTTGGCTCATTTGCTGAAAACTATCCTTAAAGACATAAACTCATTCTAAAGTCAAAGACATTGTCTTAATAACAGTCTCTGAATTATCTTTCTATAAGAGACTGAGTAACCTCAATAAATACAAACTCAGGGAGAAGTTGTGAAAAGGCTGTTCCTTAAGGAGAAAAAAAGCAAATGTGTTATATACTCTGATTCATTAAACATATTATAGAGAATTCTAAAATATCGTTGAAAGAGTAAAGAATTAATGTGTTTTAATACCAACACAGAGTCTTTTGAATTGATTTTCAAATGATGAGTAGAGAAACCCAATCACTGCTGTCAGTGCTTCAGCAGCTACCTAAGAAATCCTCCTTTGTCAACTTCATTTCTCTAATCATGAGAGAACGCCAGCGCCCACTTTAAGTTTAGTGGATTAAGCAGACCACTGCAAGTGCTGCTAAAATAATTTATAATCTATCATTATACTTCAGTAGTGATAGTATACTACTGAATGAGAATACACTGGATTCTCATTCAACCTGGAATGAGAGACACTTAAAAATATTTGTTACATGAGTATATTCCTATCCACGACTTAGTTTTGTCTGAATTCTCAGTTCCATTAAGAGAAATGCACTAAAAACAAAATATATATATATAGAGAGAGAGAGACAGAGAGATACAAAGTCTCACTCTGTTGCCCAGACTGGAGTGCAGTGGCATGATCATGGCTCATTGTAGCTTTGAACTCCTGGGTTCAAGTGATCCTCCTCCCTCACCCTCCTAAAGCACTAGGATTACAGGCATGAACCACTGCACCTGGCCTATATTTTTTTAAAACAACAATTTATGTACCTCCTAGAGACACCAGACCAGTTTGAAGACTAGCCGTCTTCAACAGTCCCTGTGGCAATTATGCTCAGAAAGGTTTATTTCTTGAGCTAGCAAGTATCTGCTCTAAAACCAGTTTCATTAATAAAATGTGTATCTTTCAAAAAAAAATACTTGAATCTTCTGTTTTCACTGATGGTTGTGCCTTTCTTCATCCTTGGATACCTATTCTTATAACACAGCCCATGCTCATCTGAAATAAGTGACTTCAAGGCAGCTCCATTATCCTGCATCCTGCCTGCAAAAATGATCTAGATATGGGGAGTAGTGCTTCCCCTTGTTCTATATACTGAATCAATATAAGTTGTTAGACTGCATCTTCTTTGATCAAAGTGTCATCTAATTCACATTTAGCCATCAGAAGCACGTCTACCAAAGAGCAATGCAGCCAAATAAGCTTTATGCACCCATCCTTAGGTTATACTCCTTACTTAATGTTACTCTTATTTGGCATTGATTTTATTTATTGACAACAAAAATACCCATGTTTGACACCAACTAGCCTTGATGTGCCACTGTTACTGACTCTCTCGGCTTTGCTCCCCCCATTTGTAAAATGAGAAGTCCAAGCTTTCAGTGATTCATGAAAGCAGAGTCCACTGTCAGCCTGGCCACACAACTAGTCCCTGAGGATCTTGCTAGGGGTCAAAACCCACATATTAGATCTGATGGGGCCCTCCAAATTCTCTATTTTAGTAAGTTCCCAAATGCTTCTCACGCATGTCTCTTACAGAATAGATATAGCTGAAACAATCTACAATATTATATACTGAACTCATTCAACCATTAGCTCAAAGAAAATGCATGCTAAACCAGCTGCACAATCCACTCTGTGGAGAAATCCAGCAGCCACTCCAAGAAGCTGACCTCCAAAGGTCATGGAGCAAGATGGAGATGAAGAGGCAGCCAGGGTCTAGAGTTCCCACTTTGCTATCTTACCAGCTGTACAACTTTGGACAAGTCTGTTAACCTCTCAGAGATTAGGATATCTTTTCTGTAAAATGGTGGTAATAAAGCCTACCTTAGAGGGAAATTGTGCAAATTAATTTTAAAAATACACATGTAGGCCAGGCGTAGCGGCTTACGCCTGTAATTCCAGCACTTTGGGAGGCTGAGGCGGTCGGATCGCCTGAGGTCAGGAGTTTGAGACCAGCCTGGCCAACATGGTGAAACCCCATCTCTACTAAAAATACAGAAATAAGCCAGGTGTGGTGGTGCATGCCTGTAATCCCAGCTACTCAGCAGGCTGAGGCAGGAGCATCACTTGAACCCGGGAGGCGGAGGTTGCAGTGAGCCGAGATCATGCCATTGCGACAGAACAAGACACTGTCTCAAAAAAAAAAAAGTGTATATATACATACGTGTGTATGTGTTTGTGTATATATATGTGTGTGCGTGTGTACATATATATGTACACACACGTATGTATATGTAATGTACTTACAAAATGGGAGGAGTAGAGACACTCGGGAGGACTGCATTTGGCTTTATTCATTGTTCCTTCTGGTATAGCAGCTAACACACAGTGAGTACACTAAAAAAACAATGCTTTGAAGAAACGATCTAATCCAACTACCCATGACACGTGTTATTCATTCAGAGCAGTTTATTGAGAGGCCTCTTTTTGTGAAACACTGTGACAGTCCATTTGCTCCTTCAGATATCTTCCTCCCCTTCTTTCTCTGTTCTGTGCTGCAGAAGGCTGATCTATGTGGACTACACTGACAGGCCCCTTGGTGTTCTGGCTTCCCCTGCAAGTTGGCCAGTGAGGGCTTCATAAGGATACCAAATGAGAGGAAAAACAAGAACTTGGTCTGATCTAGCAGAAAGATCAGACCAAGGCCCCAATCACAGAGATCTCCTGTTTCTCCCAAAGTACTCTGTTTTCCCAAACATCTCTCCTACTGTGTTGCAGTACCACTCCCTCACCTTATCCCTTTGGGCTTGAGTCTTTAAAACTCCACTGCTTACCATCCCCAGGTTCCTGTACTAACCTTGTGGTTCCTCTAAACCCCACCAGTGCCTCTCTATATCATCCCTTTATAAAGAAGTTCTCTGGAGCGCAGCCTCAGTTGAGTGTACCCTCTCTTCCAGTTGGAAGTCTGATATAAACAATGTGTTTGAAGTTAGGGAATACAGTAACAAACAAACAAATGAGTCATGATCTCTCATGGAATTCTAACTACTACCACTGTCGTAACAAACAGCTACCGTTTATTGGACACATATCCCATACAAGCTCTATAGAAGTTGTATACCTGAGGTTGCTATCATCATCTCTATTTTTCAAATCAAAAAACCAAACCTTGGAAATATAAAACCCACATGAGTATCAACCAACAGAACTTGGATTCACAACAGAACTCAGATTCAAGCCAGAGTCAACCCAATCCACAGCACACGCTCATAAATGCTGAAGTATTACCACATTTACCTCAACAATGTCCCTGCCAAATGGATCTTCAATGTGAGTCATAAGACTTTTTCCCCAATCCTTCTCCCCATGCCAGATCTGGCCATTTTCAGAAAGCCTAGTCTGAAAATTCAGGAGACCTGAAATGTGCCCTCTTATCATATCTGCTCACCAACTGGCTTATGAGTTTCCTCCTCTTTGAGCTAACACCTGCAGGGAGGTGCATGCTTCCGTAACTAGTGGCCTTTGTTCTAACCACCAGCTCTGCCATTTTTCCTGTGAAATTTCAAGATAAATGCAGGCAAGCAAGGGAGAGAGCCCTTGGACACTCTTCTCTAGGAGTATTCTAGGACTTTTCAGGCCTGCCTGGTGAGATCAGGTACCTTATCACTAGCTTCTACTTGTGCGATCTCCCAATTACACAAGCGATCCCATCTAGATTTACAAGTGGCCATCCTCTCTGACCCACAGGCCAGAGAACTCAGCCCAGGCAATGTTTTTAAAATAGACCCCAACCCAGGGGGCGCTGACAGGCACACAGCTGCACCAACTTTATTAATGAGTACCCAGACCTTTAGAGAACTGATTTCCACTTTGATCCCAGCCTACGCATTTCTATCTGATATCTAAATAGCAAATCATGTTATCTTACAATTAAGTGATAATCTTCATGGCAGAAAAGATGACAGGTCTATAAATGGCTTCTGCAAGTGATTAAAATAACTTCCTCCCCCTTTCCACCCAGCCCTGGAAATGTTCTACAACTTCACAAGGCTATTACTTGTTAATAAACTCCCCATGACATGAACCTCATTCATATTCAACAAGTTTACATACTAAGTTACTCACCAGAAATGATATACATCTTATTTTTTATGCTTAAATAAGAATATTTTATTTATTTTTTAAATCTATTTTTTTGGAGAAAGGGTCTCACTCTGTCACCCTGGCTGGAGTGCAGTAGCATGATCTAGGCCCACTGTAACCTCCACCTTCCAGGCTCAAGGATCCTCCCACCTCAGCCTCCTGAGTAGCTAGCACTATTGGCGTGATCCTCCATGTCAGCTAATATATATATTTGTATATATCCATGGCAGCCAATATGTATACATTTGTAGAGATGAGGCCTTACTATGTTGCCCAGTCTGGTCTCAAACTCCTGGGCTCAAGTGATCCTCCAGCTTTGGCCTCTCCAAGTGCTGGGATTACAGGCATGAGCCATCTCATGCAGCCTGCAAGTACATTTTATTATCCTTAGTAAGTTACACAAAGTCAGCAAAACCTTTGACTTTAATATTCAAGTAATATTAAGATTGTTACATTTTGCATGGATATGCATGGATATGAAGTATATACAAGTTCAGAGTAACTTGAAGATCAGTGTTGAAACAACATTGAGTATTTAATATGAAATGAGAATAAATGACTAAAAGAAGATAAGTTTTACTTCAATAAGTGAATTGAATACTGAACCCTGATATGGTTTGGCTGTGTTCCCACTGAAATCTCATCTTGAATTGTAGTTCCCATAATCCCCACATGTGGTGGGAAAGACTTAGTGGGAGGTAACTGAATCATGGTGACTGTTCCCTCATGCTATTCTTGTGACATTAAGTTCTCACAAGACCTCATGTTTTAAGGGACTTGACCTTTCACTTGGCTCTCATTCTTCTCCTTCCTTCCATCACGTGAAGAAGGACATGTTTGCTTTCCCTTCTACCATGACTGTAAGTTTCCTGAGGCCTCTCCAGCCATGCTGAACTGTGAGTCAATTAAAACTCTTTCCTTTATAAACTGTGCAGTCTCGGGTATGTCTATTAGCGGCATGAAAATGGACTAATACAAACCCTTACTATGTACTGAATTCTGGGGCAAGTACCCAAGATATTATAGCAAACAATACCCACCCATCTGCTTCTATGGCAGAACTGGGCCACATGCCCAGAAGGCAAATAAGAATTACTCTGCAACCAACTGATCACCATAGTAATTGAGGATCAGGTAGAAAGAGTGCTGGGACTGATTAGCAGAGTCTGTGATTTGGATTGGACATAGAAATGATATAGTCCATTCCATGTATGCTCAATGAATACTGCACAGGTGAACAGATAAGGCTCTGACCTCCTCTGAGGCAAGCTCCCTGGTTATTCCATCTCCATATACCTCAAGACTCCTAACACAGTTCTTTGCACATAATAGACATTCATTTTGCAGGACAGATACCAAGATGAATTGCTTCAGTTTGTTTTTAACAACGTAATTCTATTGCCAATTTAGATAATTCATTGATTTCACACCTTTCCTTCCTGGTTACTCTATACTTAATTTTCCCTTTTCTTCTTTACTTTTTTGTTTTTGTTTTTGTTTTTTTTTTTTTGAAACAGAGTCTTGCTCCATTGCCCAGACTGGAGTGCAGTGGCGCAATCTTGGCTCACTGCAACCTCTGCCTCCCGGGTTCAAACAATTCTTCTGCCTCAGCCTCCCAAGTAGCTGGGACTACAGGCGCGTGCCACCACATTCAGCTAATTTTTGCCTTTTTAGTAGAGATGGGGTTTCACCATGTTGGCAGGGATGGTCTTTATCTCCTGAACTCATGATCCGACCTCTCAAAGTGCTGGGATTACAGGCATGAGCCACCGTGCCTGGCCTCTTCTTTCTCTTTCTAAAAGCACATCAATTTACATTTCTACATCTGCTTCCTACAAAGAATTTCCTCTGAATGAATTCAACAAGTGTCCTGTACAGGTAAATATATGTATGAATCTTTTGTACGTATCCATGTCAAAGGGTTTTTGAAGCCAAACTGAAAACTTTCCTAGACTACATGTTGATGTTCTGAATATCCACATTTCGAGGCTCTTAACAAAGCTGTATCAAACTCCTTTTCTTCTGAGTAATATATTATGTACGTAAAGTCCTAGGAGATGCCCTAAGTCTACTATAAGTGAATTTACTTTTTGTTTTCTGCTTTGCTTCATTCATCCTGCTTTGCTTTTTTTCTCATCCCAAATATAAACATCTGTTTTGTTATCAAGTTAAAGTTAAGGAGATTTAAAACCCTCTCAGATTAATGTACAGCTCATTATTGAATTCTGGATCTTAGTGATATCCAATATATTATCATGAATTTTATAGAATATACTGAACTTTTAATTCTTATCTGATTTATCTTCTTAATGATGCTTAGATTTCCATTCAAAAATCCTGTCTCTTCTCACCCTTTCCACACTGTGTCTGTTTTTGTGCCCTTTTCTAGAGTTTTACATTTCTCTTTAGGATTATCTCTCTCTTTCTCTCGCTCACCTACCTACACACACCACACACTCGATGTCCAAATTCACAGTCTAAGCATTTTGGTGATATGCCATTCCTCTTCTACCTTTGTTCGAAGTTCCTCTTTCTCATGGAATCAATTCTACTGGAAAAAAGTGAAAAGGAGCCTTAGAGAGCAATCATTAAAGGTGCAAAGGGAAAGGTCCCCATGTCTGGGAGTGTCTCTAACCAGCTGTGTGATACGTGCCATGTAACATCCGGCTTTGGTTTTCTCATCTGTAAAACTGGAGGGTAAAACAAGACTATGTCTTGAAACTTTTCTAATTCTGAAATGTTCACTATTATCAGTTAACATTTATTGTGCTTTTCTGCATGGCAGGCCTCAGGCTAACGGCTGGCTATAACTAGCACTATCCATGCTCACAACAACTCCATAAGGAAGGTGCCACGGTTATCCTCATTATGTCACTGAGAAAACTGAGGTTCTGAGAGGTAAAGTCATTTCACACCTGATGGGATATGGATGCAAGACTGGAACTCAGACGGCATGACTCTCAGGTTACAGATTCTGCATCACATGCTCATATCAACTGATCTGTATTTTTATACAACTTCAAAAATGAAAACACTGGGCATGTGACTTATAAATAATGAAATCATATACAAAAATAAAGAAACACCCACATTGTTGAAAAATTATTTCCTTTCCAAAAATTACTTGAAAGGGCATCAGTAAGCCCTGGCATATTTGTTCAAAATATAGTCTTACTGAATAGGGGTGTGTGTGTGTGTGTGTGTGTGTATGTATATATATATATGTGTGTGTGTGTGTGTGTATAGGTGTGTACATACATACATATACATGTGTATACATGTATATAGACATGTATACATGTATACACACACACATATATACACACATATATACACATATATGTATACATACACATATATGTATACATATGTGACAATAAACCAGTAGAAAAGTATATATATACACATATACACATACAAACCCACAGTCATCCCTTGGATTGGTTTCAAGACCCCTGCATACATAAAAATTAGCAGTTGCTCAATTCCCTGATAGGTAATGGTATAGTATTTGCATATAACCTTCACACCTCCTCCCATTAACTTTAAATCATCTCTAGATTACTTATAATACCTAACACAATGTAATGCTATATAGTTATTCTAATGTATTGTTTTTATTTGCATTATTTTTATTGTTGTATTACTTTTTATGGTTTTTTTCCCAAATATTCTTGATCCACAGTGGATGAAATTCACAGACGCAGAGCCCATGGATACAGAGGTCCAACTCCACTTTTAACCAATACTCATATTCGCACAGATTCATATAATCTCACACTTTCAAGTAACGTAAGCACTATATGATCCCATTATATTATCAGCTTGTCAAGAAAACTGCCTATGCTCTGTGTCCTTTATAAAACAATGTTCCTACCTAATAAGGGCAGCTACAGCCTTTCCCCCCAGTTCTCCCTGCTACAAGGTGGCACCCACAGATATGTCTCCTTCTCTTTTGCCTAAGAAGGCCCTTTTGATTTCTCTTTCAATCCTGTCCCCAAGCCTGAACCCATCAGTATCCCCTACTGCTGCCAGTCTAGGAGAGACTCCAATCATCTTCCCCTACTGCTGAGACAGCAGCCTTCTACCTGGTAGCCTCTGCCCTCCTCAGTCCATTCTCCACACTGCTTGCTTTCCTATCTTTTCTCAAAGCCAATCACATAGGTCCCTTCCTCACTTAAAACCCCTTTATGACTCCTCATTGCATCAGAAATAAAATCTGAACTCCCTTCCACTGTTTCAGAGGCCCACTCTCAAGCTCTCCACATCTATAAAGTGCCAACTAGTCTTTGCTAGTTGTCAAACAGACTGAGCTTAGCTTTCTCTCAACCCAGAACCTTTACATACCCTGGCTCCTTGATTTGGAGTGCTCTCTCTCCATCTGCCTTCTACAGTCGGACCTTCATATCTCTCAGGCTGAGACAGAACCCTCCTCCAGAGAGCTTTCCATGTCCCCCTTATTTAGTCTGACCCAAGCCCATTGTTCTCTCTTCACTCTTCATTTGTTTCCTTCATAATAATTCTGATTGATCATTGTGTTATCCATCTCCACGTGTGTGTGTGAACTATATTCTCTCACTATCACACAAGCCTCCAGAGGATGGAAAGCAGTTGGCCTTGCTGATAGATATATCCCATGCATTTAACTCAGAGCTTGGCTCAGGTTAGATGGTCACTAGTTATGTATTTGTTAAACGAATGAACATATGACCTCAGATCTTTTTGCCTTAAGAGAAAGAAAAGTAAACCATTTGAAAAGGGGGGAAAAAATTATAAGGTTAGCAAAAGTTAATGGTATTGGCAAACATTACTACAGGCCCTTGATAGATGTTAAAAGAATGGAGAAAGCCCTTTAACATATTTAATATATCATCCCTAGTTGGAAGATACTTTTAGAATTGTGCCTATGCCCAAAAGTTAATAAATGGGTGAGGATATTCTGTGTGACTAAGAGGGGCTAATGAATCGATAAGTATTTCTGTGAGATTTACTGGATGGTTGAAAAATCTCTGTACATTTTCCCCTGATTGTCTCTACCTTTCTACTGGTTTATTGTCATGCTGATTTTTATGGATCTACATTCAACAGCTAAGGTAAATAAGGTAAAATGCCAGAGAATAATCCACCATAATATAGTAGAAAACTTTTTTAAAATCAAAATTCCTGTTGCTAAACCCACCATCTAACACCTTTTATCACATTTGAGTGATCTTTAAAAGAACATCACACTTAAAGTCGCTTTTGAGTTAGATTACTGAAGACAAATGACATACTGAAATAGCATCTAAAAGAGTTAATATACAAACATCTACCCAATAGAGATTTAAATATAGCAGTGACTGTACACCTACCGAAACATGAAAGACCACCAGGAGACAGGGATTTAATGTGGATTGATACTAAAAAGCTAATGGAAATCCGGTGGTCTTTATGATTGAGATGGAACATCTTTCACGGCTCTTAAAACATTAGGCTGGACAGTGAAGACATGGGCTGGTGCTGATGAAGGTGGGCTATACCCCAAGCCTGGGAATCTGGAAATCTGATGTGTTCGGCCAGAGAAACTCCACAGTTCTCCGTGTTTCTGCCTTTCTCTACCCCCACAAACTTCAATTCTTCCCTTGCTAATAAAATACTGGAAACTGAGTAATAAAAGGCAAATTTCATTTCAATCCTTTGGGCTCAAAGCCAGCTCCCTGCCAAAACTTCTCCTGCCTGGAGGGGTAGAGCAGGGAATGAGTTGGGGCAAGTACAGATGTCCTGCTTCTACTCTAGAGGGAGAGATCTGCAAAGGGTATGGCTCAGCATCTTGTCTACCAGCTAATGTGATTCATAAATAAATCACACAGGGAGAAGTGTGGGAGGCCCCTGTGGTTCAATTCTTTATCTCTTTTTCTCTTCCCCAGTGTGGAAGATTGTCCTGAGAGTGTGGGGACCAGGGGGCAGAGTCACCTACATGGTCTGCTGTACAGCAGCTCTGGCAGCTTAGCACAACCCATTCACATACTGGGCAGAGCCCTTCCAATGTTAACCTCTGCCAGAGCTCCTCCTGACTTTTTTTTTTTAAATCCCAAAAGAGGAAGCATTTCAAATGACCTAAATCTAAAAATAGAGTACTTCATGCTCATGACTATTTTAAATAGCATCTAAAATAAAGAATTTAAAAAAAACATGTTTCCATTTTTGTGAGTTTCCCCTTCCCTTGAAAAAAAGAAAATACTGTAGAGCTTGTCATTCAATCTAAAATCAGACTTCGTGCCAGCTGGAATCCTAGGTTTATTTATTACTGTGCACAGTTCTTACATTAACTGTTTGTTAAAGACTGATTTTACCACCACTGAGACACAATGTAAGTGAAGGTCTTTCCATGTTTTACCAAAAAGACTGATTCAAGCATGACCCGTCCAGGAGAAATGATATTAAAGAAAAGGGACAGAAGTACTACTCAGTCACTGATCCAACTATATTTCTGGAGAAATCAAGTTTAAACATAAGTAATTGCCTAATGGAGTTGGGCCAAGGTGGAGATAGGAAAATATCCATGACACTTCCAGTATTTGCAAAACAGGTTCAAAAATAAAATTGCAACATTTTATGGTCTGTAACATACTTAGTCACTTAGTCGCAGAGACATCTGGAAAAAGATAATCCAATGGGGCAGGTTTTTATTCTCTACTTTAGAAAATTGTTCACATTTATTCCCTATCATAGTTTCAAGTAGAATGGTTATAATTCATCCAATAAGCTTTTTTAAAAAGCAGGGAATCAGAGTTTCTGGGCGTGGGGCCCACAGGCCTTTACAAAACTTCATAGGTTTATACCTACATAGGTCATAGATTGTGAATGACACACAACATGATGACTATGTTCATAAACACACATGCTCATATACATATATACATGCAGTCAAGCTCAACCTAGATTCACAAATCTTACAAGGTTTTACTTCCACAATAATGGGCTCCTGTTCAGTCTCTCTTGCCAGCCAATCCTCCAAGAGAGACACCGAGAAATGTAGACACGTAAACATGCTCCTCCAAACATGGAATATCTATCACTTATTTCAAGTCATCAAATGTATGAGTCAGCTGTATCTTAATACAATTAGTTGAGGTTCTCTTTCAATGTACTCCTTAGACACTCTGTGGTGTCAAGCTGTGGTACTATGTCTCTTTCACTAGCTCATTACCACCTCCAGCAGAGTCTGCCTTGGTATAGCCTCAGAGGCACAGAGCAAGCACTCAATAAATATGGAGTAGAGGAAAGAGAAAGGTGGACAGGAAAAAAGGGGGGAGGGAGGAAAGGAGATGAAAAAGGATAGAAGAGAAAGGGAAGCCAGTGAGAGAGTGAATATCTAGCTGACAATGGAGGAGGAATCTCAAATAAAAAGGGCAAAGTCAGAGGACACTCCGAAAAACAGAAGTGGATGGACAACAGTGCCACAGGAACTCAAAGGTGCAATGTTTTCAAAAGATAGATAGATTCCAAAGATGGCACCCACTGATGAAGCTTTTCTATTACCAGGGTCACATACAAACAAATCAATTCAGCACCCAGGGCTGAGGTGGTACAGAGTCACATCCTTAAAATGCCTTCAGGGACCAGGCAAATAGCATAAATATAAGATTATAGGTGAGAAAATGCTTAAGTTTCAAGCACAGCATCTGTTTCAAGCAGAAAAACTGTGCAGATCAAACAGCTCAGCCCAGACTCTATCCCTACACCCTGGAGCTAACAAATCAATTTGATTCAAATATTTGTGGAATACCTACAATGGGGTTTTAATCACAAAACTTTACTTGAATAGCTGCAACCTCTAGCCTCTCCAGGCTTCTTTCCTCATCATGGGGAGAAAAACACAAACATTTCAACATTTGTTGAGAGGAAAAGAGGTTCTACATGAAGTAACCCGACTGACTTATTTGTACTGAGAAAGGAAAAGCAACTAACCCCGACCTACCATAACTTCCCACCTCAGGCAGTGGCAGTGAGCAGAGGTCTCAGCAGCAGGAGCCTGCACAACCCCAAAGGACATAGCAGAGACTCCAATACCATGTCTGAAGCAACTTCTTTGAAGTCAAAATGCTGATCTTCTCACATGCTGATTACAGACACTTTCATTATCAAACAGAAGAATTTGGGGCAAAATGGATTCTTAATGGTGTCTGTTTCCTACATTTTCTTATCAGTAGAGTGGTTCAAAATCTAAATCCACCTAAACTGTCCATCATCGCCCCCTCCCCACCAACAATGCTCTCATTTTATCCTGTATGTGTTTTTATAAAACGTCTCACCATCTGTAATAATATATGTATTTGAGTAATTGCTGGTTTACTGTCCATTGCCTCCACTAAACTGTAAACTCCATGAGGTCAAGTACAGAGTCTAGACTTGCTCATGACTAAATCACCTGCATCTGGCACATAGTCAGCATGGGATATATATTTATTTGTTGGCCCAACAAATATGACTCTTGCTGCTATCTGATTTTACACAAGCACACCTCCACTGGCACAACACAAGGAGAGGAGAAGAGGGAGGCATCTGGAGAGCTCAGTGTCAAGGTTACTTCCCAGCTGCCGTTCCTTGTGTTTCCTGAATGCAAGTGTAACTAGTAACTGTACTAACAGAGCCAAGGGCTATATATTCTTCTTCATCCCATAAACAGAAAAATAAACAGTTCTGTGGAACTGTGCAAACCCAACTTAAATTTCAGATTCCAGACCCATTATCTGGCACCCTTCGCTCAGAAATACTTTACTACCACTAGAAGACAATCTAACCCCTGGTCTCACATACCACATAATGCTGAAATTCTTCCCCATTCTGTCTTAAACCTGCCCACAACTCCGTTTCATGAGGGCTGAGCCACTATCCAATTTCTATCCTTATAGGGGTTCGGTTTTAGACTATGCTCACAAATCCCAAATTCCCAGTGAGTTCAGGAATGATGCTTCCATTTACCTTACATAGGACCTTGAAGATTTCTATTACCCGCAGATGTAACATGCAGTTGTTAAGACCGCACATTGCATCAGCCCACGAAATGAGTTGGGGGCTATCCAGCCTGGCCCCTCTCACGAGGCCATGTACCTTGTGGGGGAGCTGTGTCTCCACAAAAGGAGTATCTTTTTCTATTTTATACAAACATGCCCTATGGACTAGTAACAGTCTTGATACTAGAAAAAAGGAAGCTCAAAACTTCACAGGACATGGCAAATAAAACCCAGTGACCTGATAAGAGGTACAATATCTCCTTGGTTTAATATTTCACCTCTTCTAATTAGAATAAAATATTCACTAGGAAAAATTTTTATTATAGTGTCCTTTTGGCATTAGCATGAATACCTCCAAGGAGCCGTATTATTCAAACAATTTTCTATTTCAAAATACACAGGTAGTAAGAACTAACAAATCATTACATTTCCACCAAATGCACGGAAACAACAAACTTAACTAAGAAAATACTGAAGCAGCTTTTCCCAATGGTACCTCGCCTCCCTAGAGCGGAATGGTTTTCTTTTAAGGAATCCCTATTGATGCCAGAACCACCTTGGAAGAATAATTAATGACATTTTGAAAACTGAACTTCCTTCTCACTGCCTTTCATAATGCAAAGTGAAGGGGATGCGGGGTGAGAGTCCCCCAGGAACACACAATGCATTTTTACAAGAGCTTCTAAAGCCCCTCAGTGAGACAGAAACACACTTTCTCATTTAAGCAAAACTTTAGAAAACTAACAATTAAAATGTGAGTTAAACTGAGGAAACATCTTACATCTGTGATTCTCCCCCCAGAATAATATGACTAGGTAGCTAGCTGCCAGACACTCTTGTTTCAGCAATCATGTGACTATGTCATGAGGGCTGGCTTCATGATTCAGGTGGAACTGATCAGGGCACTGACACTGATGGAGACAAAGCTTGTCAGGCATGATGTCCTTGTAGGCAACAATACCTGAAACTCTGTTAGGAAATCTGAGGTCTTTGGATAGAAGGAAGGAAATAAGCCAAAGGCTAGAGTCACACAGTCAGTATCACTTCAGACAAGTCAGTTACACTGGATCAACCTCTTCACCTGTAAAATGAGTATAAGAATATCCACTCAATAAGTATATGATAAAAAGAAAGTGACAACACAAAGTGTAAGTAAATATTTAAGCAACATCTACACATAAGAGACCCTAAATGAATATCCGTGGAAATAAAAGCAATGGTTACATGCTTCTCATATCCTGTGGCCCACTGACCTCATTAGTCATTATCTTGACCAGCTCCACTTGCACAGCATTATGAATTACATGTGTGCAGGGCTATTCAATTGTCTAGTTTGATGTTCTTAACCTTGTGAGGCAGTAAATATCCATTTTAAAGATGAGAAGACTGAAGTTTACTTCACAATCTTGGTGGCTCCAATCGAAGATCGTCCACTGTAAAATTCAGTTATCTGCCTCATGATTTCACGGCTTATGGCTCTATGGAAGTTCTATTCTTAACATGACGCAAAGGAAGTCAGAAGTTGCAAAACTCTGAGTTAGATAATTAAGCCATGAAACGTGATTGATGCTAAGCATTTGTACACAACATGTGAACCAAGGGAATGAGTGACTAGAACCCAAAGAGAGTTTGGAGTTATTTGGCTGTGACTGAGAAATGATGGGCTAGGAATCCAGGTAACAACAACAACAAAAGTAAATACACATTGTCTCTCCTCTTTGAGAAGATGAAAGAAAACATCTTTTTCAGTTCAATGATGCTTCCTGTAGACAGAAATTTTCTCATTGAATGGACAAAACTAGCAAGTGCACAAGTTAATAATAACCTTTTACCCAAGGTTCCATAGCAAGTTCCACATGCTATGCTATCATCTAGGCTCCCTGCCTGCCTCTTCCCATTGCATCCTCATGACAACCTCATAAGCTGTCATGCTATCTCCAAGTTTTGGATAGAGACTGAGTCTCAGTAGAGGTAAGTTTGTTTTTCAGGCAGGGTTGAGCTTTTCGAAGTACAGAGAGAACTGGGGAATGGGGTGCATCAAAGTCACTGAAAGAGCTGAAGCTGTGGGCTCTAGAAAGACATCCAGGATGACCACGAGGAGTACCACTACTTCTGCCACCATCAGAAAGGCAGAGACTCAGGAAGTCACCAACAGAATCATTATTAGAAATAGACTGTCTGAATTATGAACATGGATCAGAAAGCTGCTGTCACCAACACAGCCTTTGACTTTATAGGAAAGCCACACTAGCAACAAAATAAATGCTCTATCTACTGCTTCTCAGTGGCCCTTCACTGAGTGGCCAGGTACTGAAAGATGAGTGCCCAAAAGCCCGATGTCTCCTCCAATGTTCTAGCCAGCAAAGATCACAGAGAATACAGAAAGTTGGCTTCACTCTCAATTCTGTCTTCCAAAACTCAAACAAGTGCATCTAACTGGCAAACAAGGAATCAGATCCAGGGCCTTAGCTGTAAAGCATCTGGAAATGTAATGTCTGACCTTCCCGCCTTTCAGTACAGGAAGGCACGTGATGAGGAGGCTAGCAAGGTTCCTGAGAGCTCAATCACTGTGTCTACTTCATCAGATTTGCCATCCCATAGCTGATTCCTAATTAAAGGGAGTGAGAACCAAAAAGGGGGCAAAGCCAAGTATATGAGTAAATGCACAGAAACATGACAGACTAATTTAACCAGAGAACTAAAAAGGGTTTAGCACCACTAAGTGAAGAGTGCATTTGGAAACAAGGTGGAGGATATAGCTGGAGAGGCATGAAAAGGCCAGATGATGAAAAGTCTATCACCCCAGCTTAGAAGCTTTCTCAGCCTAAGCTAGATATCCCTTCTGAACTTCTTAGAAGCCTTGCACAATCCTCAGCTACTCATTGATCACACAGAATTGTAACCATTCATGTTCTTGCCTGCTTTACCGTTCCCCTTGACTATGAGGGTGGGAGGTCAAGGGAAAGGAGGGGCTATTCCACTTTGTATTTCTAGAACATAGCACAGTGCCTGGCCCATAAACGAAAGCTCCAGAAATACGTGTTGTATGGAATTACGTCCCAAGGTTCCTTCCACTATCAATCATCTACTTAAAAAGGAGAAAATGCTCTCTTTACCTTAAGTACCTTTCATTATTAAAAAAAAAAAAAAAAAAAAT
The DNA here is from genome assembly GCF_028858775.2 of Pan troglodytes. NCBI lineage: Eukaryota > Metazoa > Chordata > Mammalia > Primates > Hominidae > Pan > Pan troglodytes. Next base: position 64,138,817 of record NC_086015.1, read on the forward strand.
GGTTAACTGTGGCCACGCAATGGCTCTCACCTGTAATCTCAGCACTTTGGGAGGCCAAGGTGGGTGGATCATGAGGTCAGGAGTTCACGACCAGCCTGGCCAAGATGGTGAAACCCTGTCTCTACTAAAAATACAAAAATTAGCCGGGCATGGTGACACGTGCCTATAATCCCAGCTACTCAGGAGGCTGAGGCAGAGAATTGCTTAAACCTGAGAGACGGAGTTTGCAGTGAGCAGAGATCGTACCACTGCACAACAGCCTGGGCAACATAGTGAGATTCCATCTCGAAAAAAAAAAAAATTGGTTAATTGTAGATTACAGATTGATAATTGTAAGAATATATTCCTATAGACATATTTTTGTACATTTATGTACAGTAGTAGACAAATGTTGTTTCTGTTAACTGAACCACCATTCTCCCATTCTGATGATAGTGCCTCAATTTTCCTGTAGGAAACCACAGCTACTCCCCTCACATGAAGAAATTCACATGAAGGGTATGACCTCAGCCCTGGGGTTTCAGTTTGGCACATGACATGGCTGGATCAATGAAAGTTCTCCGTGGGATTCTTGATATGAGCTACTTGGCAGTGAGGGGGAAAAAGTTGCTCTCTTCTGCTGAGATTGCTACTAGTGGCAAGATAGTAACATTGTATGGCCAATGACCACCACATGAGACAAGGTGTCCAAAGAAGGCAACATGGAGGAATCAGAGCCCATGGAGGGAAAGACACAGACCTTTTTTTTTTTTTTTTTTTTTGAGACAGAGTTTCACTATTGTTGTCCAGGCTGTAGTGCAATGGCGTGATCTCAGCTCACCGCAACCTCCACCTCCCAGGTTCAAGCAATTCTCCTGCCTCAGCCTCCCAAATAGCTGGGACTACAGGTATGCACCACCACGCCCAGCTAATTTTGTATTTTTAGTAGATACAGGGTTTCTCCATGTTGATCAGGCTGGTTTCGAACTCCCAACCTCAGATGATCCACCCGCCTCGGCCTTCCCAAGTGCTGGGATTACAGGCGTGAGCCACTGCGCCCAGCCAGGAGAGACTCAGACTCGTAACAACACTGAGTACTCGGATCTAGGGTGTCAAAGCTATCATCGGTCAGTAAATTTCTTTTTCTTTTTCTTAGAAGGTCTAGGATGGTTTCAGTCTGGTAACACCAAAAGAAATTCAAAGTTTTAAGTTTACCATACATAAACTATTAGTTGAAGAAATGGCAACGACTAAATAGCAGAAGAATGAAACTCAGCTTTGGGGGACATCAATCTGTCAGTCATCTACTGTGCAGCCATTTCGAGGGGGGATAACTGGAAGAGATGAGGCTATCACCTGGACATTCTTAAGAGAATTAAAACATAATAAGCCCTCTCCCTGTCTAAATGCACAGATAATTGATTAACAGAAAATGATCATTACTAAAATGGCTTCAGAGTTTTTCAGGGTTGTGGGAATTACAATTGTTCTGAAAGAAAACTGATTACTTACAGTTTCCTCCTAAGATTGTAGTTGTGCAGTAATGATATTGAGACAGCATGATGCCCATTAAAAAAAAAACATTGAAGACTTTCCAAATAACTGAGCCAAATGAGATATTGAAAAATCAAAGCGAGAAATTCCCATCACTAAAAGTATACAAATACATGAGAATCAGCCAGTAAAACAGGAAGTCACTCTCATCTAAAATGGCCTTTGCCTGTCATCAAACTCATATAGAATTCCTAAAATCTGTCAGTGTTGTAGCTTCTAAGTGATATGTCAACAAATATATTCACTGAGAATACTTATTCTGCCTAGAGCCAATGTTTTTAGAAAAACATCCTAAAGAGTCAACTGTTAAATCACTAAAATGAATGTTTTGAGCAGGTGTTTGGAATTGTGCTGATTTATCCATATTTTCCAGTTTAATTTCCACATTTACCAACAAACTTCAGCAAGAAAACATAAAATGTACCTGGAAGGATTATGTTCATCATAAATACAAGGACAGTTGTGCTAAACATATCTGTACTGGTAACAGTGATTCATAAATCATATTCATTAACCTAAATCCTTAAAGTTTTCTGTTTAAACTGTAGTGATTGGAATGCCAAGTGTCAGAGTTTAAAATGGTATTTTTAAGCTATTAGCAGTTGACATTTTAATTAGGCATATTTATGACAGACATGGGGGGATAAAAAAGAAGGTAAGCAAGGAATAAAAGCTGAATCAAGGACACAAGAAAAGAGAAAAGAATTACCATCCATTCCTTTTATCCTTTTCTTTTAGCATATCAATAGGAAAGCAGTATAACTAACTGGTCAAGAATGTAAGATCTAAAGCCAGCCTTCATCAGCTCCAATCATAACTCTGATATTTACCAGCTGTGAGACCCTGAACAAGTTACATAAACTGCATCTGTTTCCACAGGGATAATGCCAGCACGTAGCTCATAAGGTTGCTGTGGGAACTGAATTGGGTACTGCTCAAAAAATATTTTGCACAGGGCCCAAGAGGAAAGAAGTATTCAATAAATGCTAACTACTACTATATTATTTGTAACCTTACTTACCGGGTCAAGGGCCAATAGTGGTAGTAAATTGTTGCTTAAAATTTTATTTATATATTTCTTCTTGAACCAGAAAAGATGCAAGGCTATTTATTTTTTAATTTTTTGTTGTTGTTATTGTTTTACAAAGGGTTTCTCAGTCTGTTGTCCAGGCCGAAGTGCAGCAGCACGATCATGGCTCACTATAGCCTCAAACTCCTGGGTTCACAGAGTGATCCTCCTGCCTCAGCCACCCAAGTAGCTGGGACTATAGGTGCACACCACTATGCCCGGCTAACATTTTTGCGTTTCTTTTTTTTTTCTTTTTTTTTTAAGAGATGGGATTTCACTATGTTGCCCAGGCTGGTCTCAAACTCCTGGCCTCAAATGATCCTCCTAGATCAGCCACTCAAGTCACTAGGATCACAGGCTCAGCCACTGTGCCCAGCATGCAAGACAATTTAAGAGGCATACAAAAGACAAAAATATAACTCAACTTAAGAACAGATTAAGAATTAACAAGATAAGAATATTTAAGAATAGGTTAAGTAAACAAATGTCATAGACAAAACTAGAGTCAGGAACAAGACAAAGGATAAGAATCACTTAGATATGGCTGCTCTAAGCAGCTACTAGTTTGTCTTCAGCTTTCTGGCATCCAACACAAGAAAGAAAACTGGGTCTGCAGCACAATTTTCAATATTCGTGAGATTAAAATATACTAAACACCCAGAAAGAGAGAGTATAGTGATTTTCTTAGAGGCCGAGAACATAAGGAACTAAGGCCATGCAGCAAATCTTCAGAGGGGCACATCATAGCCACGGTAGATAGCATTGCCAAACTCAATTTCTTAGCCCTCCTTGGATCCACACCTGTATATGGCCTCTGGGGCCACACGTATTTCCCCACCTCTTCAGTCAAAGCTTGGTCCTAGGACTTCCTTAGGCCCTGATATATGGGTAGAAGTGACAGTGCATCTTCACTCAGTTCTCACCCTCTGCCTTAAAAGGTCTTAAGCATTTCTGCTTGCCTTGCTGCATCTCCACTACAGCCATAGAAGTAAGTGACATAGTTGGTGTGGTTGCCAGTCTAAGGGAGATGAAAAACACAAAGCAGTATGGAGCAGAGCCATCCACTGAGCCCAGCCTAGATCTGCTAAACCCCAGATGATTCACTAAGACACAAGCAAAAATAAATGATTATTGTTTTAAACTTCAGAGTTTTGGGATAATTTGTTATGCAGCAATGGAAAACAAATTCAGTAACAAAATGATGACACTTTTTAAAGCAGTATTTCTATTGCCAACTATAAGTCAAACAGTATGCCTTCTAAATGGCTTACCATAACATATCTTCATAACTTTGATTTCTAAACTTATTAACCTTGTTACTGTAATTTCAGAGACCCTCAACCATTAATATAAATTAAATTTGTCACTCACCCTACTAAATGAAAGTACTCTGGAATACAGTCACCAAAATTAAATAAAGGTTGAGGTCATAGGCCTCCAAATACAGGCCATACAGCATAAGCAAAATTAACTGGGAGGTGGGGCAGGGAGGCAAGCAGTAGGTCATACCTTAAAGAGAGACCAACGGCTTCCAAAGTAACAACACTAGGCATGAAAGTGGCCCATGTGTGGCCCTCAGGAGAGCTGCCATGTGTATGAAGACACACTGGACTGAGAAATCAGTCTCTTCAAATGTGTGCTTTATTCAAAAGATATCAGGGCAGATGTCCCACAGGATTTGTGTTGATTTGAGTTGCTTCTCACATGAGCAAAGCTATCCAGCATCCATACGGCAGAAGTTGTTATGGGGACTTATTCATTTACACATGGATAATGAAACTCATGAGCAAGGCTGGGGAGACCAACTAATAACTCTAATAACAATAGTAATAGCTGAATCCCATTGATATGGATGGTGCTAGTCACTGTGTTAAGCACTAAGCATCAATTATTTCATTCAATTCATTGAACATTCATAATAACCCAAGGAGGTAGTTATTTTTATTCATTTCTCCAACCAACTTTGCCTTTTGCTTTTACAGGCAAGTATTCTGGAGCTTGGAGAGACTGAGGGACCTGGCTATAGTTACAAAGGCACTACCTTGTTTGACAGGGGCTCTCAGGCAAAATTAGGAGAGGTAAACTTGATTAGTATTTGCTTTAGGTAAGTCTTGAACATTTTCTCAGTTAACTGCAGATTTTTTTTAATGTTTATGTAATTTTAATGAATACATTATAATTGTACATAGTATTTATGGGGTACAATTTGATGTTTCAAAACATATCCGTGTTGCAAAATGATCCAATCAGGGTAGTTAGCATATCCATCACCTCATGCACTTATTTGGTGAAAACCTTCAATAGCCTCTTTTCTAGTTATTTTGTAATAAACAATATTTTACTGTTAATCATAGTCACCCTACCATGCAATAAAATACCAGAATGTATTTCTCCTATCTGACTGTTGATTGTAATTTTAATTCTTTTCTTAAATATGAAGCTTCTGTAACTTCAACTGGTCTGTAAAAATATTATGCCAAATAGAAAGTACTTTTTGTAAATAAAAGGGCGTGTGATGCACTATGAACACCTCCCAAATGATTTGGAGAAAAAAACATCAATTCCAGTGATATTGTTGCAGATTATCCCAATGGTCTAGGTTTATTCCAAAGACTTTGACCTAAATCCCTCAGTATTCCCCTTTAACTAACTCTCAACCCATTTGAAATCGTATTCATATGTTCTCACTGTTAGATTGTCCACCTACAATGTTTTTTTCTCCTTTGAATTACTTTCTACTGAATATAATACACAGACCTCGGTGTTATTGGAAATTGCACTCTGAATACACAAGGTTTTTTGTCTAAATTTTATGTGGTTTTGTTTCTCTCTCTGTTGCTACCTCAAAGAGATAACAGATTCTGCAGTCATATTATATGTAAATTATGTACAAGCTTCACCACTTGGGCTTGTATATTATTCTACTGATTTTCTACAGTGGCGTGGGGGGCACATAATAGCCAGCAACAAATTATTAGAAATTAAATTCAAACCCAGTGTATGCTGGATATAAGCATTTCCAATGGATTTTGCCTCCGATTTAGTTCAGATAACTAAAAACAGACCTGTGGGACTGTTTAAAGGCACTAAATCTCCATAGAATCATGCAGTGCTATGACATAGGCATTCTGTTCTCAAATATTCATCATTTATCAGCAACGGAAACAAACATAGGATTCACATGTGCAAAGTAACAAAATAGATGGTCCTAGTTGACATACCAGTTTGACTCAACGGACTATTACCCTCACAATGAGCAGCTTCTTAAAACACACTTATCCTGGTCCGCTTTATCTATGTTAGAGAAACAAGACCATCTCTACTATTAATTCTATCTCAAAACTTCAGGTTACCTAGTTTTTTCCCTCAAAGATTATTCATCTTCGACAGTCACCACTGCTTCACAAAACAAATTTTATTGTTTTCTTTGCCAATTAAGGGCTCCCCAAGAACAGTGAATAATCTGTCAGGTTGTTATAAACCATCAAAAGTTCTAGAAATCACATTACCTCCTTCAAATATTTTTTAACATGCAACAGGGACATGCAGCTTTGTCATCAAAAGCTGTATTGGTTTCCTCATATTTTCTCATGTATACCATAAAGGGAAGATGTTTATCATAATGGCAAAATAAATAATTTAGCCAGTCCAAATCTCTTACAATTGCATGCGGCAAACCAAAGTCAAACTAAAGGAGAGGAGGGTGGAATAGAGGTTAATTTGCTCACATGACAAGAAGCCTTGTGACTTTATTTAGGATAGGTCTAGGCAGTGAGGCTGGTAAACATTTAACGATATGCTCATTTTTTTAAAAAAGGGCAGGGAGTAGGAGGGGGCTGACTTGCAGCCAATTTCAAGCTACCAACATGCTGTCAACCAGCTCACAGAATTCCTGAACATTTAACAATAGGCTATTGTATGCTGGGATGAGCCATCCCCAGAATGACACTAGACCCAGCTATCAAACAATATCATAAACACCCCATCCTCTCTTCTCTTTTTCCTGCTTTACTTCATCTGATTTCATTCTCAAACAGATTTACTCAAAGATGACCGCAGAGGTATGTTCTCAGAGGGCTCTAAATAGGTTGGCTCTGGATCTGCCCTCTTAAAACTAAACATTACCACAGAGGAATAAAGTATTCTGATCACCCAGTTTGGGAGCTAGAGAGAATGGGGGTAGCTACGTTCAAACCATTTGGATGAGGCAGGACTCGTCTGAAATGGGGTAAGTGCAGCCCTCCTAAGAAAGAAGCACTGTGCGGATGAACATCATGAACACCATCCAAGTTTCAACATGTCTGAGATTAAATCTGCAGCAAAAGTTTACTCCATTTCTGGGTGTGTAAAGCAGCTAAAACTTCCTACCATGCGTCCGCTATCCATGGAAATCCGGAACAAAAGCTTAAGATCCAAGAAAATAAAATGTGTTTTGAAGAAAAATATGCTCTTGCAACATAAAGAAGCTGTCTTCAGTTACGAATAAATATAAAATGTGAAGATATATAATTGCTGCATAAATTAACAGAAGTGCTAATGCCATAAATCGTACATCTCCATTTTGACACGCAATCCTTTATTTTCCTTTCACTGAGGAAGAAAAATAAAGGAGCGGAACTGGTAATATTGCTTGCAACTAAATTGGATTTTCCACCAGAGAAAGCTGTTTAGAAAAAGCTATTCTAAAAAAGCAAAATAGTACTCACAAAAGGGTATTAATGAATCCAACCAGGAGGAAAAAGCCTCCAACAATACAAAGCTTTCGAAAACCTCTTTCAGGACTGAAAGCCGAAAGGATGCTTTGAACTCTCTGTCTTTGCAGAAACCATCTCACCTGCAAACCGAGTATGAGATAGAGTTGAAATTTTAGAATAAGAACTCTTAATTCAAACTACACAAACTACAAGTCTTAACTGACGATTCAAGAGGAGAGACTGCAGCAGCTCTGGGTTTAGAAGGAAACCGATACATCCTGCCCTCAAACTGTGAGGCACTATAGGAGCAAGATGTAAAGGATGCAGTGCCTTTGCGCTCCCACCTCCGCCACCGTGGGTGTCATAATACAGAGGTGAAAGTTCAACATGCGACAGGTAGGGATGCAGCAGACTCTGTGGCTTTATACTGCATAGGTCTTTCACTGCTTGGTCACAGAATTTCTTTGAATCCTATTTGTTTATACACTGATATTTATGTAATAACAAAAGAGTAAGTAAAGAGCAAGGAAACAGCCAAGAAATCCTGAGCAAATTTTTTTCCCCCTAAGAATAAAGGAGTTGAGTTAGGCTATCTTCCCAGAGCTTCTCTTTATCGCTAAATGCAGTCAGCTGCAAACATATGCCTGCTAATTGCTGAATGTGTGCCTCATGGAGCAACGGTGCAGTTGTCGAATGACCTCGGGGAAACAAGTCTAGGCCTATTTGTGCATTTCTTTCTTTCACCATGGGACTCAAGTGCTTCGCCAGGCCACTATTAGGACAGTGGAAAATCAAGGTGGAAGGCTCTGATGAAATCAATTATCACTAAGTTATTTTCACTGGTGAAGGGGTTTCCTCACAGGGGTTTAATACTAAATTATTCTTTCCATGGGATGTGCTAGATTAATGGAGGAAAAAAAGCAAACAAATGTTGCCTGGTAAGACTAAGAGGAGGGTCCCAAAATACTAATATTTACTGCCCATGAAGAGATAGCCACATTCACAAGAAAATAAATGTAAACCTACAATTCCAGAGGTGAAAAGGAAAAAGAAATGCTAAATGGCAGTTATTTCCTCAGTGGTATACATTACACATATTAATAAACCCTAGAGTCCCATACTATACATGCCATATGGATAGATAAATGGCATATGTGGTAATAGTCTTTCAAACTGGATGATAGTACTTTGCACAAGTCAGGGATGCAGCAATTGTTTGAAAATAGGGAAAATTACCATTTTCTAGCATTACCTAGTGAAATATAAGTGTGGGTACAGTTTGGGAGAATCTGTATAGTATTTATTTTTATCCTAGCAAACTATACTTTACCTTTCTGGTAGAATTTTACCTTTGGATATTTTACAAATATCATATAGTCTTGATAACATCTTTTATTTAAAATCACAAATATTAGTTGGATAGATGTGTTAAGGGAGATTTACCAGACTGCATACACAAAGGAGGCCATCAGACATGGGCATCTGAATTGATATAGGTTACACCACACCGTAGTTAAAGACCAAATATCTGCCAGTGTTCCCAATAAGGAAAGATAACTAAGATAAAAGAATGTCTTTTGCAGAATTAAGACCTTGGGATTCTTTTAAAGCCTGGGTTTACACCCTTTGCTCAGAAGAGAAAGACACATTATTTCAATATATTTTCATTCATTCTTAGGCATTAACTGTCTTAATAAAGGCAGTGCTTCTCACTTAAAAAATAAATTTAGCTTTAACAAAGTAAGTGTAAACGTGACCCTAATTTTCACTCTGCTGTCCTTTCTTCCCTGTTGTGCTTATTAGCTGCTGCTCTTTGACCTTGAACAGTAATCCTTTGAGCATGCCTCCTTCCACCATCAAGAGGAGGTTCCCTACGGTCTGGTAGTATTTCTATCATAGTTGTTGACATGCCAGGGAAAATAATTTCCTTTGGACACTGTAACCCTTCTCAAAACCAGCTCCTTCAAACAACTCACCTAATTGAACGTGAAAGACATGAAACCACTGGTGTCAGAAATTAAATATAGGTGTTTCTTTGTTTTCTTTGGCATTTCTTCTATTTACTTTCTGTCATCTATGCCATAGGATTTAGAAAGGAAAGCTATGGAAATAGGCACCATCAACTAGAACTCCAAGAGAGAATTTTGTATGAGGATCACAGTCCACCAGCAGAAATAGAATAGTGTTGGATATACTCTTCAACATGCTTTTTTTTTTTTCAGGATCAATGTTGATGGACTCTATTGAAAACAAAAGGGTAATTCTTCTATGGGGCTGTCTTGCAAAATTCTATTCTAGGGTTTTGTCTTTGTCCTTTGTAAGGACAAAGCAAATGAGAAAACAAGTATATGGTATTTTGATCAAAATATATCTGCCATTAAACCTAAGGTTCCGGAGCTCCATGGTATCTGGAAGATGCTTTAGAGGTTAGGCAGCCTGAAGATGCTGCGGTGCCATCAAAGGGCAATGAACATCTGTTGCCCCATAGCCCCTTTCCTCCTCCTCCAGCAACAACCCTGACATCATTTGGGAATTCAATCATCTCCTCCTCTCAGTCTATAAGGCCGCAGTAGAATTCCATCCTTAGACATGAAGAATGTGCCTCAGGCCAAGCTAAGAGGCACATCTTACTCCCCTATGCCCCTACCCCCCTACCCCCCTACCCATAGAGATTTGCTGTGGAATAGACCCATGACCTAATCCATTCTAATCAGGGTGACTCTCAGGATGTCTACAGGAGCTATAATGAAAGAGTTGTAATGTCTACAGCAGAAATAATGTCTTCTGCTGGAGCTTCTGCAGCCATACTGCCACCACTGGTTAGGCTGGATAAAAGGCAAGCCTTTAAGCTTTTTTTTTTTTTTTTTTTTTTTTTTTTTTTTTTTTTGGTGACCAAGTTTTGCTCTTGTTGCCCAGGCTGGAGTGCAGTGGTGCAATCTCAGCTCACTGCAACCTCTGCCTCTGGGGTTCAAGTGATTCTCCTGCCTCAGCCTTCCTGAGTAGCTAGGATTACAGGCATGCACCCCCCGTGCCCGGCTCATTTTGTATTTTTAGTAGAGATGGGGTTTCTCCATGTTGGTCAGGCTGGTATTGAGCTCCTGACCTCAGGTGGTCCACCCACCTCAGCCTCCCAAAGTGCTGGGATTACAGGCATGAGCCACTGTGCCCGGCCTGCCTTTAAGCATTTAATGGGATGTTAGGAATACAGTACTGTAATTTCTCCTTGGGTATAAAATATATTGGAGTCAATCACTGTTGCCCCTACCCTAGTGGGGATATGGCAATGATCTCACCCCATAAGGCAAACACTAGAAATTTATGCTTCAGAATTCCATCTGGCTTTGGTTACTTTTTGATACTTATGATTATTATTTTTATTTGAAACAGAGGCTCACTATGTTTTCCAGGCTGGACTTGCATTCTTTAGTCTCAGGTGATTCTCCCACCTCAGTCTCGAAAGTCACTGAGACTATAGGTGTGCACCTTAATTATTTTAAGAAAAGAATGTAATGGCTGGGTGCAGTGGCTCACACCTGCAATCCCAGAACTTTAGGAGGCTGAGGCGGGCAGACCGCCTGAGCTCAGGAGTTCGAGACCAGCCTGGCCAACATGGTGAAACCCCTTCTCTATTAAAAAGATAAAAACTTAGCCAAGCACGGTGGCGCATGCCTGTAGTCCCAGCTACTTGGGAGGCTGAGGTAGGAGAATTGCTTGAACCCAGGAGGCAGAGGTTGCAGTGAGCCGAGATCGTGCCACTGCACTACAGCCTGGGTGACAGAGCTAGACTCCGCCTCAAAAAAAAAAAAAAGGATTTAATTTTTAAAAATCAGCATGAACTGAAATTTACTTCACAATGGAATTAAAGACCCCCAACAAGTCATAATATGCTTATATGGCAATATCACATTGTTTGTGTGAGTTATAAAGTTGGATGGATTTGCACTGGCATCTTTTCACTGTTTTAGTGAGAGAATCATGCATCATCCAAGGAACTCTGATGTAAAAGACTGGACATGAGAATTATTACAGCTTTGAAATTCTGTCAATTTCCTACCCATTTAGTCAGATTTAAGAACAGTATGGACCTATCTTATCCAAAAAAAATAGGTTCTAAAGTCAGTACATAAATTATATAATCATGTGATATGACTTTATCTTATCAGTTTACATTCCTGAATATAATATGGTCCAATATCTTCAAAACATATCAAGACTCTGATCACTTCTTACCATTCACACCATTATCATCAAGTCGAAACCACCATCACCTGTTTTCTGAGTTACTTCCAAAGCCTCCTAATCAGTCCAAACTTACTCCCATGCAATGTATTCTTCAAAGAACCAGTAAATTCTTTTAAAAAATAAATAAACAGATGAGATCACAGCACTACTTAACACCTCTAACGTCCTCCCATTGCAAAATCTGTACCATGACTTATAAGGTCTTCTCGATTTGATTTGCCCCATCCCTATCCATCTAATCCCAATTCCTACCACTCTCCCTCTCTCTCACAAAGCTTCAGCCCCACTGTCTTTCTTGCTGTTCCTTCAACATTCCAAGATCTTTCTCTCCTCGGGGGCTTTAAACCTTCCTACCTCTGCCTGCAACTGTTTTCCTCTTAATACTTCCAAGGTCTCCCTTTTGAATCCATTCAGTTTACTGCACCAATCTCATATCTTCAAAAAGTTTTTCCTAGACCTCCTATCAAAAATAATACCCCTTTCCTAATACTCACTATCCCCTTATTTTCCTCCTAGCACCTGCAACTATATAATTTCCCTGTTGACATGATGATTATCCATCTTATCCACTGAAATATAATCCCTATGGGCACAAGTACTTTTGTTTATTTGCTGCTGAATCATAGCATCAAGCATAGAGCCTGGCACCTATAAATTGCTCTATAAATTTCTGGTGAATAAATGATTCAATCAATAAATGAATCTTCCAACAACATGATGCAACACAGACCAACCTTCAGATCCTACAAGGTCTAATAATGTGGCTAAAGGGGCACCTGTTCTTGGTTCCCTTTGGTGAAAACCTGGTAATCAATGAATGGCAAGCATATTTACATATTTAAAAGTTTGCCTGCAAGGTAATCTTATCTTGAGGCTGTGTAATAGGAGTAAGTATCTATTAGCTGGTAGGAAGCACATGCACACATGTATGTACACACATAAACTACTCTGATCTCTCACGTCTTCAACAACTTGACTACATTTTTACCTGAAAAAATTATTGTAGATATTACTAATGTGATGCACTAACCAGAGAGCAGAAACAAATTGAGTTGTTTGTTTCTCCAGGAGGGAAAGCAGGCCGCAGCTTCTTCCAGAAGGTCAAGAGATCAGGGTATGAATACCTAAGACATGTGTGTGTATTTTTCTGCCACAGGGAGTTTTCACACAATACACAAATGGAGGATCAACTAACAGGCTGCCAGTCAAGGGGAGATTCAAGAAGTTTCAAAGAAATGCTCTGAACCCCAAAATAACAAAGGAAAACATGTTTTGAAAAGTACACAAAGACAGTTCTCTTAAAAATCTGCCAGGACTCCTCACCAAAATGGCATGTTACACATCCCCTTCTCTATAATCTATACCATCTGGGCTTTCCGTACCCCACCAGCAGGGTGTAAGAATGCCTATTCATTTGCACCCCTGCCCATATAAGCTATTATAACTTTTTAAAAATCATTTCCAAACCTGTAGGTTAAAACATGATGTTTCCCTGCTTTAATTTGGAGGTCTCTAAGTTGCTTACAGTACAACCTCAGGATCCATTCACGCTCATTTTGTAGCTACAGAAGAAAAAGCTCTAAAGGAAGGCCAAGTGAAATCCTGGACATGCAGTGTGATGAAGAAATAAGGGCTGCTGCTTAACCAAGAGTCAACTCAAGCAGTCTCTGTGAAGTTCTTTCTCACTGCCTCTGTTTATTTTCCTCCTCAGCCAACACACGAATAACAGCAGCATCTTGAATTTGCGTTACAATTTACCAAGCACCTTTATTTTCCTCAATGATCTTCATAAAAATTCTGTACTATGGATAAGATGACTCTGTTTTCCAGACGCAGATCCAGAAAATGGACTTTCCCTCAGTGTCTCCAGTTATTAAGTAGTAAAACCCAGACTAGAACCTGTGTTTTCTCATGGCCTCTTCAAAGTTCTTTCTACGATGGCATAGTTCCTTAAGATAAACCGAGTGAAAGAAAGGTAACTTTCACTGACAATTCACCAGAAAAAAAAAAAAAAAAAGAGGAGGTGGGGGAGAAAGAGGTGCTACACTCAGCTGAGCCCACCTGTTTGGTTTCTGTTAGCTTTGACCAAAGTGCCAGTCATTACACTAAAATTCTATTTTGAGGTTTATCATGAATATTGGTTTCTACAAAATTCTTCATTAAGAAATGCTAGAAAACACAGCTCTCAGTCAATTGCCATGGGGCACAATACCCAGGGACTGCTTTTCTTTGTTCTTCCCAGTCTTAGGGACACCAATCCAGATAGAATTACCTCCAAAAGTAGCCTAAGGCCATGTTTATGAAATAAAAACACCAAGGACACAGACTGATTTTAGGGCAAATTTTAGGTCTGGCATTTTATCATTCTGCTCTAGATCTAGGGGTTAAACTCTACCGAAATAACTATGGTTGCTTTCAGTGGAAACCCCCCTCCCCAGGCCCTTCCAGCCCTGGCCAGGATTCAATCATCCATTCAACAGCTATTCACTACACATTCACATGTGCTAGGTGCTGGGCATACAATGAAGAACAAGATAGACACTGTTTTTGTTCTTTAGAGATGACATACTAGTAAGAGAGACACACTAAAAACAAGTAAACAAACAAAGTTATGATTGACTATAAGTATAATACTCTAAAGGAAACAAACAGGGGCACCAATGGAGAATAACGAAGGCATCTTCTTTGTTTAGGGTGGCCAGGCAAGGCCTCCCTGGAAAGTAAGTTAGTAACAGAACTGCCATTAACCCACTTAGGCCTAGGGTTCCATTACTGGAACGCCAAGCATGTGGGAGTTTTCCATATCCTACTGCTCAAAGTCATCGCCAAGGTCTGATTTTTCACTCATGCAAAAATTCAAAAAATTGCAACCTCTGGCATATATGAGTCAATAAGCATTCCTTCCTTGACCTACACATGCTTCAATCCATATTATTTCCCTTAGTAGGTGGCTGATGAACAGGTCAAAAACCAAACAGGCCATGGTAGGGATGGCATCAGGCATACTGAAAAACTCTGCTTTAGAAATCAGTCATGAAAGGTCATTCCAGTTTAAATTGCAATCAACATATAGAAGCTAGAAACTCCAATCAGGGCAAAAATGGCCTCTTTATATCCCATCAAGGAATCATTTATCTAAGATGACAAGAGGTATACTGCCAACAAATCCACAATTCTGTTTCCAATTAATGCAAACTTATAATATTCCAAGCTGTTATTAGATTTCAATTAATAACCTGTGATGCCTCATTAATGCAAATATGCTCTTCGTGGTGCTAAACCTTCATTAGTGAAATGGGTCCAATGACATGACGGTTTCATATGATAATGGAACTATGATTAAAAGGCACAATTAATCATTTTCTTCTACTACATAATCTCTGTGACAGTTTACTTATGCCTATATGAAGCATTTGTTTCTTGCAAACAGTCAATTTATATTTAAACTATTCAATAGCAGAAAGAAAAGCAGAAATATCATACTAAATTATCTCTAATAGTTGCAAAGAATCCCAGCACCAAGTTAGGTTGTTCAAGAATAAGGACCAGGCACGATGGCTCACATACACCTGTAATCCGAGCATTTTGGGAGGCCAAGGTGAGAGGATCACTTGAGCCTAAGAGTTTGAGACCAATCTGGGCAACATAGTGAGATCCCAGTTTTACAAAAAAAAATTAGCCAGGCGTGATGGCATGCACCTGTAGTCTCAGCTACTCGGGAGACTGAGGTGGGAGGACCACCTGAGCCCAGGAGGTCGAGGCTGCATAAGCCATGATCATGCCACTGCACTCCAGCCTGGGTGACAGAGTCAAAAAGAAAAAAAAGTCACAGAGCTGGTGCCATTCTCCATTAAGAGCATAAAGTGTGAAACAGAAAATCTCAGTCACACAGCTGTCAGTGCTTTTTCTTTCTCTTGTCTGTGTACTTCCCATTCTTTGAACCCTGAATTGCTCCACCAGCAGGTTCAAGCCAGCAACAGATCCTGAACCAAATACAGCAAAAACAGGACACTATTCCCACCCCTCATTTTCTCCCCAACTACCCCACGCAGCAAAGTTTGACTTGAAGCGAAGCTGCCTGGAACAGTCCATTACTACTACCTGCCCAGTGTCCTTCCCCAATTCTGACAATAACACTGTTTTGCCTTTGCAGAACTGCTCATCTCTCATATCCATGTGGGCCTGGTTGGGTGGTCAACTGCAACTCTTCCCTCAAGCAGCCAGAGAGAGGGTCAGAAGCAAGGCTGGGCCATCAAATACCCCAATACTCAGCACAGAGATTGATCCAAGAATGGGCTCCTGAATCCAGCAGTCACCTGGGTTTTTTTTCTGACATTAATTTACTGCTCATAAAGAATACCACGTTGACTCCATGCATTAGCTTTGTTTGCTGTTTGTGATTTGTGGAGAATCGCAGAAGTGAAAAGGAACAAACACATGTCAAGGGCCATCCACCCCACTCCAACCTCCACCTCAACCGTCACCCAAGTAAAGTCCAGCTCCTTTAGACTCCCTCTCTCTCAGTCCCCAGTGTTACTTATTGCCAAGAGACATAAAGTGTGCAAAAGCCACACACTTCTCCTTCTAAAGTAAATATAGTTTTAAAAATCTATTGAGATTTCATTTTAATTGTTGCTTAGTAACCATTGCAAGATTGGAACTGTTTCCTAGCTTAAAAAATAACACTATAGAAAAGATCATTTAGGGCCGGGTGTGGGGGCTCATGCCTGTAATCCCAGCACTTTGGGAGGCCCAGGCTGGAGGATCATGATGTCAGGAGTTGGAGACCAGCCCGACCAACATGGTGAAACCCCTTCTCTACTAAAAATACAAAAATTAGCAGGGCGTGGTGATGCGCCTGTAATCCCAGCTACTCAGGAGGCTGAGGCAGGAGAGTTGCTTGAACCCGGGAGGCAGAGGTTGCAGTGAGCCGAGATTGTGCCACTGCACTCCAGCCTGGGTGACAGAGTGAGACTCTGTCTCAAAAAAAAAACAATTAGATATTTAAAATTAAGCTGTCTAATTGTTTTAAAACTCAGATGTTATAGTAGCTTTGCATCGGAGATACAATCCTAAAAAATTTAAAACGAAACAAAATGACTGGGTGCAGCGGTTCACACCTGGAATCCCAGCACTTTGGGAGGCCAAGGGGGAAGAATCACTAGAGCCCAGGAGTTCAAGAACAACCTAGGCAACATAGTGAGATCTTGTCTCTATAAAAAAAATTTTTTTAAATTAGCTGGCCATAATGGTGAGCACCTGTAGTCCCATCTACTCAGGAGGCTGAGGTGAGAGGATTGCTTGAGCCTAAGAAGTTGAGACTGCAGTGAGCCATGATTGCACCACTGACTTTCACCTGGGCAATGGAGTGAGCCCCTGTCTCAAAAATAAAGAAGTATAAAGCAAAATGTTTGAGGATTTTATTTCAATAATGCCAATCTATTCCTCTTCAATGTTTTGATCTAATGCATGAATTGTGACTCTGTCCTCTTGGCAACAAAAGTAATGCTAGGTCTTAATCAATGTGCATTAGTATGCTAGCAAAATGATACCTCTTCCATATGTAGTTATATATTAAATATATATAAAATAGAAGTGTTAGATATGGCTCTTATGATTAAGATATATCTTTATTTAAATAACTATCCCTTACTGGAAAATAAATATTGATTTATAAATTTTTGATTAATAAATCAATATTTATAATCTGATTTATAAATATTTTTGATTTATAAACATTTATTGATTTATAAAGTGCACATGATGTAATAATGGTTTCAGTGCCTCTGCCAACAATCACTGGCTGCTAAGAGTTGCTAGAGTAATGGATTGAGAAATGCAAAAGGGCCTGAAAGCATGGTACGAAAGACCACAGTGAATGATCGGTTATGTCGGCCAAGGATGTGGGACTCAGAAATGGTAGCAGGCACATCAAGAGCTTTTTTTAAATCTACCGCAACGTGGAAAAGTCCAGTTGTTCTACCAGTAGGTGCTTCACCTTTGTGAAGTCACAATTCTCTGGCTGTCTGTCTACTCATCTTTAAAATGAGAGTTTTGATTAGATGACCTCTTATGTCCCTTCTAGTTTGAATATTCTATGATATTCTGAAAAAAATAATAATAATAGCTCTTGTATTAGCATCCCAAGCAGTCTGGTGTGGGACTAGCTAAATACAGGCAGCAGTGAGCTTCGAGGTGAAAGCTCTGAGGAAAAGGCAGAGTAGAAGAAGCAAACTTTCACTGAGCTGTTTAGCCTGGAGAATGATGCCTAAAAAGCAAATTACTCTGTAAGAGGACTTGGGAGGAAAGTGCACAGTGAATAAGTCCATCATCTTCTCACATATATTTTCAAAAATTATTCCTAGAATTATTTTGCAAAGGAGTCTCAGGATGTTTGCAGCCACAGGAACTGGAAACTATTTCACAAAACAGGAAGTGTAGAGATCGGGCAGATTCAGTGACTTCACAATGTTACGGGTGACCCCAGATCTTCTGAGCTTTTTGCTCTAGTGACCTTGTGAAGGCTTTGTCTTCAGGCTAGTTCCCTGAATGGTGATGAGATGGCTGCATGTAGCGATTGGTGCTCTGTGCTTCCTTGTTCGGTTCCTGAAAGAGACTAGTTGTTCTTCCTTAGAAGCATGAGCAAAGTTCTCCTTACTACTATGTGGTCCAAATTGGTTCCTACCAGCTCATCTTTGAATCCTTGGCAAGACTGATGGAAGTATTCTGATAAGGAAGGAAAGAAGAAAAAAGCAAACCCTTGACATCTGGAAACTGCTCAACACATATAGCTGGGCCTCACTGTTAGAAACTAACCTGGCACTCATAGCCAGGCCACATTATTATCCTGCTGGGCATAAACAATGTCACAGAACACAAACAGCTCAAGAAAACCCACTCTGAGACCATGATAAAGTAAGACAAAACAAGACTATTTCATAATTTCTCTCTCTTTTTTTTTTTTGAGACAGAATCTCTGCCCAGTCTGGAGTGCAATGGCGCAATCTCTGTGCACTGCAACCTCCGCTTCCAGGGTTCAAGCAATTCTCCTGCCTCAGCCTCCTGACTAACTAGGATTACAGGCACCTGCCACCAGGCCCAGCTAATTTTTGTATTTTTAGTAGAGATGGGGTTTCACCATGTTGGCCAGGCTGGTCTCAAACTCGTGACCTCAGATGATCTGCCTGCCTCTGCCTGGCAAAGTGCTGGGATTACAGGCGTAAGCCACCGCGCCCGGCCTCATACTTTCTCTAAGCGCAGAGAAAGAAAAGGTCACTGCACAACTCCTGAGATACCAAACATCCCCGTCCATTAGCTACTAAGAGTGACTGCTACTTCATTATGAAAAACAGGTTTAGCCTCACTTTAGACTATCTTCCCTTTAGAGATTTGAGATATCCAATCATAAAATTACCCCCACTTTGTGACAGCACCCTATGCAGAATGAATCTCCCTCCCTTCCTTAGACTCTCCCCCAAATCACCCAACTGAACTCCAAATTCGTTCTAACACCCTCTTACTGAGATATGCTATGGTTCTCTGTGGTATGTGTTCTCCCTCATTGCAATGAGCAAAGAACCCAACTTCACCTCCAAGTGTGTTCCTGGAGGTCTCTAGCTAGAGGGCATTAATTCCGATTTTATACTAATGTTTGCTAACCTTTTTCATTATTGCCCCCCAAGGAGCCTCTTTAGACTTTTTTTTCTAATCACCCCCCACCATTTAATTCCACAGATAACACTGTATATGTTTGAGTGGAGGGGGTTTGAAAGAGGGTCTCACTCTGTTGCCCAGGCTGGAGTGCAGTAACCCGACCATGGCTCTCTGCAGCCTCAACCTCCTGGGCTCAGATGATCCTCCTGCCTCAGCCCTCCAACTAGCTGAGACTACAGGTGCATGCCACCACACCCAGCTAATTTTTGTAATTTTAGCAGAGACAGTGTTTTGCCATGTTACCCAGGCTGGTCTCAAACTCCTAGGCTCAAAGGATCCACCCACCTTGGTCTCCCAAAGTGCTGGAATTATAGGTGTGGGCCATAATGCCCAGCCAATGTGTGTTTTTTATATAGAAAGGGTAAGATTCTCTCCCCCTATACATATCTTCACAAGCCAATTTTTGCATGGTTTAAATTAAATTATAAGGGGGTAGAAAGGAAGTTGAAGAGTCTACCACAATAGGTTAAAAAGCACACACCTTCTTAGCAATCTACCTTTTTAGTACAGTAATAGTAACACTCAATGTTTTTTAGCACTTTCCATACACCAGGCATTGCTTTTATACATCTATTAATTTTACATAGATTAAATAATTTTATCCATCCAAAAAATCGACATGGTAGATGCTAGAATTATCCCCAGTTCAAAGCTGAGGAAACTGAAGGACAAATGAGCCAAGTGTCATACCCCAAGTCACTAGGTTAATAAATGGTGGAGACACCAAATAACTGCCCTCTAACTCCAGGGAACATGCTCATAACCATGAGGACACATTGCCTCACACTCAACAGCGGCTCCAGAAACACTCGCTCAATGCATGCACAAATGAGCAAACGAGAGTCATAATTTGCATGATACTACACTGCCTTGTTCCAAATACAAACAAGGCAGTAAAAATTATGAACATAGGGTAAGACTTAAAACTAAGATGTCTGCTATACAGAGAAACATATTGACGGAAATCTTTCGGGGAAAATTTTTAAAGTCTGTGCTGCACGACTCAAATGTTTCAGAAAACTAAACCCATTCTGTGCTTATGTGTGTGTGTGTGTGTTTGTGTGTGTGTGTGTGTCTGTGTGTGTATGTTTACAAGGTGGAAAATGCCTTGGTTAAGAAAGGGAGGAAGAGAGGGAAGAGGAAAAGGTAGTATGTTTTCCCCTAAAAATTAGAGATTCCGAAGTGATGATGACATCCTCCAACCGCTAGATGGCACACAGTTCTCCCACACCATGGCCATGACTGCTCATTTGAACTGGCTGCTTCATGGTCATAAGGCCAAGACTTCCTGGCTTCCTCATGAGCCACCACATTTTCCACATTTTTAGAGCATTCTTCCTACAGAAGAAACCTATTTTGCATTGTTTTTACAACTATCTTTTTTGTTGTTGTTCTAATGTTGCCAAGGAATCAAGAACCTCAAAACCTATCTTCTTCTGAGGTCAAGCCATCCACTCACAGGACTTCTTCTCAAGCTGGAGCCCTTAGTTGAGCTGATTTTACACAATCGAGTAGAGAAAGAAAATGGCTTTTTGTGGTGAGCATCTGCTGTTTTGTTAAAAATGTGGTTAAAGACATTAACAAAAGTGACATTACCAGCTGTTGTAATGTCAAGCAGCTTAGCTAAACTGTTTTTTATCAAATGACAACATATGACACCCAAATCAATTCCAAACCAATAACACATTGTTACTTGTAAAACAGAGCTGAATGAGAGTGAGAATGAGAGCATGTGTGTGAGTGTGAGAGAGAGGTTAATTAAAATACAAATTCAAATTTCTCCTGAAGTAGGAACAACAGACAATACGATCCTGATAATTTTCATTAAGAAATTTTTAACTTTATCCCAAACAAAGCAAAAAAAAAGACGATTATGCAATCCATACTCTTACACAAGAAACAATGTATTTCTTTTGTAAAATTCTTGTAATAGCAAAAAGATATGACTGAGTTACTGGCCACTTAAAATCTGACTTGGCTTCTGTCCTTCAGCCATATACCTCCTAACGAGTATGACAATAACAGAAGAACTGACTTGTGTGGCTATGTTCGGTCTCTCTATTTTTATCTGCCCATCACGTTTAATTATCAGGCTATTAAAAGGTGGCAAATCGGCAGCATAGCCAACTGCGTTGTCCTTATGGCTGAAAAGCCTGTGGCAGTTGAAACAACCAAACCCTTCCCATGGGCATCATGAAGCTTGTAAAAGCAAAACGGCACAACGTCTGCCTGCCTGCCATAGTCATGGCCAATCCTGAATAAATGTTTAATTTCCACAACTGTGATGAGGGTAGGGCCTGACTTGTGCCAGTGCTTAGGAATCTCCGGGTATTTCATGTGCACAATTATTAATAGTGTAATTCACAAATGCCAAGTCTACCCTTAAGGCCTGAGCTCAGTCCTGCTCTGCTAGAGTTGGCGTGACTTAGTCATCAAGAAAGAAGACACTTCCAAGGGCATGATTCCTCCTGGAAGAAAAACAAAGGAGTGTGCTTAGGGGATAGGACGCTTGCCAGGAACAGAAGGTACGCCGCACATGGAGAGTGTTTTGAGGTAGGTAACTCAGGAGGGACCTGCATTTGGGGAAAAAAAAAAACCCAGAACCAACAGAAGAAGCAGAAATAAACAAGCAGCTGTGTGCCTCTATGTCTACTACATGAAAGGAAAACAGGGCTGAAAGTCACAATCAGCATATGGAGACACACAAAGAGGGGCACCTGGGAAAATCAATGTGCATCAGGCTCGATGGTGCCTGCTTCCTCGAGGAGCTCACTGCATTATCACAGGTGGATAAAGTCACCCCTTCAATGGGCACAAGTAGATCACTCTTCTCTGCTGAGATTGGATTAAAGGCGACACTGATGCTAACAGCAAGAAGAAGGTAAACCGGACGTTGGAAAGAATTTTCAACAGCAAAGCCACAGTACAGGACAGATCACCAGGAGAAATGTATGGGGAAATGTTAGAAAAGTATGGAAAGCCCTAGAAATTTCAAAAGTCCAGCTCTGTGAGGAGACAGAGGAAGGGGCAGAATGACCTGAAAGGCCATTCTAGTGCTATTACTATACATAGGAAAGCTTCCTTGAGGGCATTACGTTTTAGGTTTCCAATAAAGGAAAGACCATTTTCAATATTTTTTAAAATTTTGTTGTGTCATTTTATAATGATTTCCAACGTAGATCTTTTAATTTTACTCTTGCAATAAACCTGTACATTTTCTATAGTCACCTGCTTATTTAAGTCCTTTATTACAGAAGAGGAAGAATTTAGGCCAAATGCCAGAAGTAAGGGTCGGTTACAAATTCTCAAGTACTTGTTTATTTCTGGATTTCTTTATTGACTCATTTATGTAACCAATGAGATCGTGCAGTCCAGCCTCAGTTTCCCTAAATATTTAGAAAACAGGTTGACCACGGGATCATAGTAGTGGGGCATCTGGTTTTCTTCTGATAGTGCTATTTGTTAAATATTCTGTATTATCAGATGCCCTACTGTGTGCTTGTGTATAGACTTCATCTTATTCTAATGCTAACTTTATGAAATGCATTTCATTTTTACCTTCTTTATAGATGAGAAACTCGCTAGCAATCACAATTAATATGAGGAGAAGTTAAAATTGGAACCCATGACTGATTTCAGAGCCAACATTTTTTAGTCACTACGCTATACTCCTACCTATAAACTTCTAAAAACACTGTTCACAACTACATCATTCCCCTATGGCTTCCCTGGATATTGAGAGACCTGGATTATAATTGGAATTTTTGACTAAGGTAAACATTTCAACCACAAGACCTGATAGAATCTTCCCTATGAGAATTGGTCTCAGGCTTACAACAAAACTAGCAAGTTCTTCCAGGGTACAGAGCACCCCTGTTTGAGGCAAGACCCAGAACTTTAAAAAATTCTAACAAAGGTCCTAGTTTCTCACACAGAGCTCTTGGTTTTGGATAAGACGCCTTTAGCCTAGGCTGGACTGAAGACATGAGGGGAAGTTCTGCAAAAGACATTGTGCACACATTATCTCTTTCACTGCCCTATGGCCCTGTAAGATGTTCCTAACCTGGAAACTGAGAACTGCACAGGTCAAGTAAGGTGTCCAAACTCACCCAGGTCCTAAGAAACAGAGCACAGATTCAAGCCCAGTTGTATCTGCCTCCAAAATGAGTGCTCTTTTCTGTTACAATACATGCTACTATGTCACCTCCAAAGGTAGGTAGGTACTACCTTTACCTACACGCGTGTTCTTGAACTCCCCTTACATCTCACCTAATGTGAAAAGCCTGCATGACCCCCTGGGACATATAAGGCCCTGGGTAGTCCACAACCACCACCCCTCCACGTACACATCAGCCCCCTTTCTTCCTGTTAACTGCCACAGAAGCCTCCTTCTGTTCCTCCAAGGCCCCCTGTGCTTTCCTTTGTACATGTGGTTCCCCTGTCAAGAAAACTGTTCCCTACCCATCTCTGCCACCTTGCTGACTCCTGCTCACCCTTCAGACCTCCCTGGAGGAAGCCTCTCCAGCATCCCTGGCCAGGCCAGATTTCTATGGTTTACAGCAGAGTTTCTCACCCTCAACACTGTTCACATTTGGGGCCGGGTGATTCTTTGTTGTGGGGTCTGCACCGAGCATCATGGAAAGTTTAGCAGCATTCACTAGATGCTGGTAGCACCTACCCCTCAGTTCTGACAACCAGAAATGCCTCCAGACGTTGCCAGAAGTCCCTAGAGGACAAAAATCACTCCTAGTTGGGAAACACTGATCTACTGCTCTTTAGAATCACTTTCCTTATCTTCAGAGCACTGGCTCCAGAGCACAGGATGTGCTTCTGTCATTCTTTGACCATCTCCTCCACGTGAAAATGAGTTTCTTAAAGGCAGAGACAGTGCTGGCTTCTGCTCACCCTTAAATGTCCAGTGTTCAGGGGCATGCCTGGCTCAAAGCAGGATTCCAAGAAAAACATTTTTTTTGGAATTTCTCCCTAAAAAAGGTTTGGTGGGAGATCATAAACTTAAGTAGGTAGCTAGTGGAAGATTGCTGAAGCTTTTTTGAATAAAAAATAATGCCAGCAGAGTTCAGGTCAGGGGAAATGAATCCCTGGCAGGATGGACATTAACCAAACACCTAACACATCAGCAGAACTTCCTGCCAAAGGTGTTGAGAGGTTATCAGCAGCCCCCACAGCACAAACAGGTGTCAGAATGACATCCCACCAAAATAGCAGCAGGGCCCTAACTAAAAGAAGAGGCTGTTCTTTCAAGTATTGCCATGCAGCCATGACACTGCTGGGATGTGTCAAATCACACCCATCTAAAAACACACACCATGACCTGGCATCTTTGCCCAGCTGCACCATCCCATGTTTCCGTGATGGATATTAGAAAATAATGTAACCTCAACTGACAGGTTTATTAAGACACAGAAGACATTACAGAGGCCCTTTTGACATTCTAATCTCTAACGCAGTCAGGGGGAGATGCTGACTTGCCATCATTATTGAAAGTAATTGGTCAAAAAAAAAAAAATAAAAGAGGTGAGAGAGAAGGAGAGCAATCCTATAAAGCTGTCAAGTTAATTATTTGGCCTACAGGTGTGCTCAGTGCTCTTGATCTGCCAACCACTGGGCTTGCCAGTGCTTTGCCAGTGTTTTCTCCACCCTCACTCCTAGTTTGGGATAGTTCAATCTAAAGCTAAGAGAGTACATTTAAAGCAGAATTTTACCTTGGCCAAGTTATTTCCTTGCCTAATTATACCTACATACCAGTCCAAATCTCCATTCTTCCCTATGGCTCTGTCCTGTTGGCATACCAAACTCCAATTTTCCAGGACAGATAACCCAGTTAGAAACAACCGACTTGTGTGAAATGCCACAGAGAGTCACAACGCAAAAACAAGTTTTATTCAGACTGAATTTAATTTCCTAGGCAGTTTAGATCACAGATCTGAAACCCAGACATTTTCACAAGCCAGGCAAATAACCTGAATGAGTCAAGTAAGTCAGATGGGAGCCAAAAGGAAGTGATGAGGATGATGACAAACAGGAACAGCAGGCTGTGAGCTCAGTGTTAGCAGAGAAAACCCACCGTGCCAGGGAAGCTGCTGATGCTACTCCCTGGCTGTAGGTCCACCACACGCAGAGTAGATGCTCAATTAATATTCAGTGAATGAATGAATGCCTGCCCAAGCATTCACCCTGTTGTTTCCATGTCTGTTATTTCCACCAGAAGAATGTTTTTTAGGCTTAAATCTCCAGTGCCTTCAGTGCAACTGTCATTTGGAAAGTGGTGAACTTTAGGAATTAAAGAATGGAAACAAAGGGTACATGGGCGTCACTAATGCATGTGGGAGATACCATTCATGCCACTTCCAAGAATGGGGAATCCATACAGCTCATTGTCATAAGTGATGTTATTTCCAACTTGTTATGGGTGAGCATTAATTAGAATAGCTTGGAAGACCACAATATTTTGCAATAGACATGGTAGCCTGTCAGGGATACAAAATGAAGACTAAGACTAAGAATGTCAAATGAGATTATAAAGATACCTATCTTTGCTCAAATAAGCAAAGGGAAAAAGTACACCCTCTGCCTCTTCTCCTCTCCTTAAAGAAATTCCTTTTCCCCTTACTCCCTCAAGGAGTAAATATATATGCTCATATATACCAACATAAAAAGGATATTGGTAGAAGCAAACAATACAGAAGAGTATAACAGGAAAAATACAGGTCCCACTACTGAGAGGTGTCCTCGGTGAACAATTTCAGGGCTGTGTGTGTATATTTACGTGTGAAACATATATTTACGTGTGAAACATAAATAGGATCGTGATACCTTACAGCAACTTCTGTTTTCTTCACCGGACATCTATGGCATTTTTTTATACTTACAAAAATGCCTCCTTTGCTCTTTTTATCTACTGTTCCATAAAAACTCACTTTATAAACACAAAAGGCCAATTTTTCTCACATACATCAAGGAAAGGCTCCTGTAATATTGTGCTCTTTTTTCTACCTCCAATATTATGTTTAAGCAAATCATGAGAATCAATTAAAAAGTGGCTAACATTGGCTTGTTTCTACTGTAAGGACTGTTTTTCCATAATTTGGGCTTGGAAAAAAATAGGGTTGTCAAAGCATGAGGTAACTAGAAAAGAAGCATTACCCAGGGGTGTTAGGAACAGGAAATGTATTTTTGAGGAAGGTTTTGGAAGAGGAGTTATGCATCCAAAGGGTTCAGAATTATGGGCCAACTATTCCTATGTACAAATTGAAGACATTACATAAACACTACAAGAACTGAATGCATACTCATCTTTGGCTGCTATTTCAAACTTCCAGGGACAAATATTTGTCCTTATTATAAACATACATCCAATATGTGTTAAGTGCTCAGAACATGTCAAGCAGTGTGCAAAGCAGTACCCATGTACTATCTCACTTAATTCTCAGATTCACCCTGAAAGTAAGGTACTATTATTATCTCCAGTGGAAAGATGAAGGAATTCAGGCTTAAGGCTACACAAAGATTAGTGAGACAGCAAAGACGAATCCCAGCAATCTATCTCCAGAACTTGGACCCTATGACCTTCACATTATACGTTTAAAAATGTCACAGACAGATGGACACATAAAACTGTGTTGCTTTCATGTCCTGGGTTTCTCTTCTGAAAGCAAAGCATATTTTTGTTTTCTCTTTCCCTAACTAGATTTCCATTTTCTTTGGTGAGCTTAAGGGAGTGCCCTGCCACCTTAATACCAAATATTATATCTAGGGTGAGAAGGAGAGAATAGGAAGAGCAAGCAGCAAGGGCCTTCAGAAACTATTTGTACTTGCCTCCCTAGATAGGGCAGGTTGACCTTATCCATGTGGCTGACAGTCCAGTTGCTCTAGTCATGCACCTGTGAGACTACTTTCTGCTCCCTAAATATGCCAAACACACACCATGCTTTGCATGGGAACTCTCCCACCCCTCGACACTACCCAGTTATTCACATGAAGGAGTCTTCACTTTCATCAGATTTCTGCTCAAAGACTGTCTTTCTCCCCTTTCTAAGAGTTCTGCCTCATTAACCTCTTATCCTATAATCTGTTTTGTGTTATTTTTGGTACTTGTGGAAATAAAGTGCCATACACAGTCAAGTGTTTTGTGAATGTCACCATCACTTTAAGCCTCATAGATATCCCACTTCTGGAACAATAGAAGTATGATGCTTGATAACTATTTGTTGACTAAAATAATACATTGCATACTACTTGAAACACACCTCTTATTCTAGTAGGCATTATCTAATCAAAGTTTGTGCATGTATGTAAATATATCCATATATACACATGCATATGTGTACACACACACACACACATATTTGCATTTTGCAGTTTAGACTCTTAATTACCAATAGAGGAAACTCAGTAAGTAGCATGATAGAAATGCAACTAGTATAAACCAACTGAATTACAAACACAGGACTTAGAGGATAACTGGGCATTGCAATAATTGTGAAGGAAGATGCTTAGTGAACGATTAGAGGGCAACTATGTTCTGATATCTGTGAATGAACTGCACAATCTTCATTAATTTCACAGAAAATTCATTGTTGTCCTGTTGCCTATCCTGCCATGAAAGTGGAGAATTGCTCAGAATCTAGCTTCAGATAATAACATTTGTAAAAAATTAAAATTTGTGGCAGGGCGTAGTGGCTCATGCCTGTAATCCCAGCACTTTGCGAGGCTAAGGCAGATCAGTTGAGCTCAAGAATTTGAAACCAGCCTGGGCATCACAGTGAGACCTCACCTCTACAGAAAAAAAGCAAAATTAGCCAGGTGTAGTGGTATGCACCTGTAGTCCCAGCTATTTGGAGGGGGAAGATGGGCTGAGCCTGAGAGGTTGAGAACTCAGTGAGCCGTGATCACACCAGTGCACTCCAGCCTGGGTAACAGAGTGAGACCCTGTCTCAATAAGTAAGTAAATAATAAACAAATTTGTTATCAACTTGTCCTGAGTTGATCAAGTTGCTATAGTTAACTATGAATTTATTTCTGATTTTGATGTTCATAGTTGCAGAAACTCCAAAAATTCCTAGTCAGTACACAGACGGAGGCCTGGCAATAAACACTTGAAAGAATTGCCTGTTGGATGAATGAATGAAACAAGAGACCGACAGACTTCATCCCTCCAGAGAGATATCTTCTACTGCTTCTCTGTGATTGTTAGGCCGATGTAATTAATCTAACACATGGAGCAGATTTTACCCTTCATTTTCAAGTACATCGTCTATTAACAGCTTCCATGAGCCCTCTGATTACGCAAGGTTCCTGTTAATGGATCTCTGCCAATACCAACCATCAAGCTAATGATCTGAGCTTGCCAGCTCCAAGGTGAAGGACCACTCTTGGGCATATCTCTCCAGGACTCAAAGAAGAATCCCCTCTCCCAATGATCTTGGAAAAGCAGGTGTCCACTCTGCCTGCCAGAGGCTCTGCCAGCACAGGGTGGGGGCATCAAGGGAGGAGAAAATAAAACCCAGTAATTCATACTGGTTGAGATTATTGACTTCACTTTCAAAGAAGATAAAGTGAAAAAGGAAGAACCGTGTTTTTGAAAGGTAAGACAGGGGACATTATCCTGCATTTCATCAAGTCAGCTTTTTCATGTCAGGCAACGGTATATCTCCTGTAACTTGTCAATGGCACCACACAGTGAAGCTAAAAGGTTGAAGGTTATTTTTGTAACGATTGATACTCTTTCTGCCACAGCAGTCAAGCATCTGAAGATTCTTCCTTTCTCTCCTCTGCTCTGGTGAATCCTGTTTAAAGCTCTTGGGTGAAAGAGCTGCAAACCCCAGCAGATATCAAACCTGAAACACTAACTTGACATATCGGGATGTGTGCTGCTATATTCACTGCTTGGCTTCAGGCCCCTTCCAGAGCACTTGAAATACAGTTGGAGGATTCTTTGAATATGGGGTAAAAGTACGTGGATGACCTAGATTGTCAAAGGATTCTCTTCAACCAAATAAGAAAGTGAGTTTGGGTCAGCACATGCTATCAGCTAGAAAGACTGTTCAAAATTGTGTGTGCCAAAATAATGAAAGAACGTGCCGATACGTCAATCCACGTTTGTTTCCTGCCCCCGTTCCTGCCACTTCACAGCTCTAAATAGACACACACGAAGAGAAATTCCAATGAAACAAAAGGAATATCTGAAGGATCTCACAGCTTTCAGGGGTACTGTAATACCCTGAAAACAGTGTGGTTATTCCGGGCTCCACAAACTAGGTAGAAATAAACATGCATCATTGCACAGGGCAGGAAGAACAGCAAAAGCATGTTGGCTAATTTATAAATGTCACATACAGTGTTCTTTGTTTGATTGCATAGGGAGGCAACATAATGAAAACATTAAAAACCATCTTTTGGTGATAATTGTTGTTTTAAACTGACAAATTATATAAGTCAAAGTGAAATAATCTTTGCAACTCCATAGAGAAACGGAAAACTATTAAGGCCCTTAGAAACATCACAACCCATGTTCCCCTTTCAAAGGTTAGAATAATCCTTAGTATATTTTGGGAAAGTAATATCCTAAGTCAATAAAAGGTCAGTGACAGGGAAGATTCTTCCACATCTTCAGGAGACAAAAAGTCCCCTGGAGAAGAGAAACCAGGTTCCCTGGTGACATTCAGCAGAAATCTCCAGCTGTTAGAAGAACTTGGATCTCCGAGGCCACCCAAACTTCAACTTAAGAATGCAACAAAGTGGGGATGAAACAGTTCCCGGGAGGGAGGAGGTAGAATAAAAATGGAAGCAAAGCTACCCTACAGCACGAATCTGTAAACCTGCTTCAATTGGCAAGAAAAAGAGGAAGTACTACACATGCCTGAAATGACAATGCTACATGGAATGGACCTCTGCTGTTTTCGATGATCCAGCATTTCTCCTGATTTTCCTTTGGGAGAATCATTTTTCACCTACTCTCAGTTCACATGATTGGAGAAGGTGCCTTCTGGGTACAGGGATATAACTAAACTGAATAATCCATTCCCTGACTTCATCTTTCCTGTGAGAGTTGGTCCAAGGACTTTTGTTGAAACCACTGGAAGAGAGTGGCTTTCTTGACAGCAGGTTAATAAGATGGATGGAGGTAATCAGGTTGGCAAGTGGCTGGACAAGTGTCCTTATCACCATACGAAGGAAATCTTCCAGAGTACAAAGGAATCACAGAAGGAAGTGGATATGAAAGACAGCCAGAGATTCCCAACAATATGTGATTCTGTAAATCCAACCATGAATGAAGCTTGGTATCCCCACTATTTGAGCCAATAACTCCTCCTGTTGGCTGAAGTTACTTTGACATGCATTCTTATCACTTGCAACTGATAATCCATCCCACATGAGTATAAATGTGAAGAAATCATTCTAAGTACATCCACCTTACCAAATGGACCATGTCTTGCTCACCAGTGTGACCCCAGCACTTAGGACAAGAGTTGATGCGAGAAGACTTCAAATTATTGTTCAATAATTTTTTTAATGATTATTTGTTAACTCATGAATTATCTTCCATATTCATATCTTTTAAAAATGAAAGAAAAGCAAAGCAGGTTTCTCCTTTCTGTCTAAATCCTAGCAAGATCAAACACTGGGAAAAAAAATAACATTCTCCCATATCTATCTGACCCCAGAAAAATTATTACTTCCAAATAGTATTTAGTTTTTGGCAGATATTTATGAACAGGTAATCTATATAATTTAATAGATAAACCTATTTAATTATCTATTTTTTCTCCCACAAACAGGAAGACCAGTGTCAAAATATTGAGCAACTCTCCTAAGAACAAGGCATGCAATCTCAAATTCCTGGTTTTCAGAACAGGTTAACTGGACAAGCAAAAACAAGGAGCCAACTTATTGGGGAGAACTAGAGGCCTAGGGAAAAGAAAAGGCCCAACTTTCTATCCCCAACAGACCCTTTGGGAACTGATAAAATTAAACATTTTTCAAAGACCCTCCATTTCCTATTACCACAAGAAAGTCAAAATATTTCTATCTTTTAATTTAACTTTATCTTGCTTTTCTTTTTGAAATTTCAATTTAGGGCAATATTTCTGAGGGATGCCATTTTTTTTAAATACCTACTTTCCTTCAGCTAATGTAAAACAAATAGTTACTCCTGGAAATTACTTTTTACTATTGGTTCCAAAGCTACAATTTGCAGCAAATAAAAGGACTCTTCCCTTCTACAGAAACATTCAGACAACTACATATTGAGAGGAAGGTTTATGTGTACTTGGAGCCTTTGGGTGATGTTCTCTTTGGCCATATGATGTGGTACTCCCACCAGCCTGCCATTTAGTGACTCCTATCAAAGCAAACCTCTCCAAAAACAGACACTTCAAAGAAGATGACTAATTGTGGGTGCCAACTGGATGCTGAATTGCTGAATGGTTTCCATCTCATTTTCCAAAGAAAATGTAAAATTTCAGAGTAAAATTGCCACTTTTCTTTTTTCACGATGTAGTATTTGGTGGCTTTTAAATTCACAGCCTTCTATTCTTGGAAGTTTTTAAATTTTAAATTAACTTTCCTTCCTTCATTCCACATTCATCCATTCATTTAGTCATTCATTCATTCGTTTTTTTTGGAGACAGGATCCTGTCCTGAATACAGCCCAGGCTGGAATGCAGACGCATCATTACAGTTCACTGTAGCCTCGAACTCCTGGGCTCAAGCAATCCTCTTGCCTCAGCCTCCCAAATAGTTAGGACTATAACCATGTGCCACCCTGCCCAGCTATTTTTTTTTATAAATGGGATCTCACTATGTTGCCCAGATTTGTATCGTACTACTGGCCTCAGTGATCCCTCTTGACCCCTCAGATCATTAAACATTTATTAAATGCCTTTCACGTATCAGGTAGTGAACCAATGCTGAGAACATAATCATGAACAAAAATCCAAACAGCCCCAGTTTTTACAGAATATCCAGATTAGTAGGGGAGATAGGTATTATTCAAACAAGCACATAAGTTTCTTAATACAACAAAAGGTGCATGGCTCTTCAAATACAAGGAACAGAGGAATGAAACTGAGCTCGGGAAGTCAGGAGAGCTAGTTAAGGGAGTGAAAATACTAGTTGAGAGCCAGGTAATAAATAGGCCTAGAAGAAGTATGGGTTTTTTGTTTGTTTGTTTGTTTGCTTTGAGATGGACTTTCATTCTTGTTGCCCAGGCTGGAGTGCAATGGCACAATCTCGGCTCACTGCAACCTCCATCTCCCAAGTTTGAGTGATTCTCCTGCCTCAGCCCCCCGAGTAGCTGGGATTACAGGCATGCACCACCACGCCTGGCTAATTTTGTATTTTTTTTTTTTTTTTTTAGTAGACATGGAGTTTCTCCATGTTAGTCAGGCTGGTCTCGAACTCCCAACCTCAGGTGATCCGCCTGCCTTGGCCTCCCAAAGTGCTGGGATTAAAGGCGTGAGCCACCGCACCAGGACTGAAGTGTGTTTTGTTAGAATAAGAGAAAGAAAGACGTGGGATAGGGGCAGAAAAAATGTTGGGAAAACGGAAAGAACAGCAGGAACAGAGACCATGTAGTGGAAAAAACTTAGTATATGTGAGGAACTAAAAGGCAGCCAGGGTGGCTGGATCCTGAGACAAGGCTGGTGTGAGATGGGCAGAGGCTTCTCCAAGCAGGACTGTCCAGGCTGTTGCAGGAAAGAGGTCTTCTGTCTACTAGCAATAGAAATGATCCAATTTACTCCATTAAAGAAACAAAACTGGACATATTCAACACATTTTCTCTGTATCTAACATTTCAGTAGAAGTGATATAAAGATTGCTACCACATATTCTGCTTGCTTCACCTACATCTTACTGTATGATATGGGTAACAAATAAAACACATTCCCCCTATCTCCATTCTGTATGTATATACCATTATTTTAATTCATCATGGTATCTGAAAAGCAATTATAAATCATGATTACAGCAGCTGAAATTTGCTGAAGACTTACTATGAGCACGGCATTGGACCAACTACTTTCTGTCCATTTCCACACTGAAATCAGCTACAACCTTAAACAGACTGTCCCATCCAAAGCTAGCCTCTCAGGTTGAAAGATCATGATGGATTATGCAACAGGGACCCACCATTCCCTGACTGGTATCTTAGGGTCCAGATTCCATCCATCAGGCACACCTGGGAAGAAGGCAACCTCACTTGGCCGTCTATTGACCAGTGAATCTCAAGTATCTCTAATGATACTTGTGGTAGTGCAGTTTTCTGAGTCAGCCACCCTGGTATGAATTAGACTGGGTAAAGTGAATGTTCATCTATGGATGCAGCTTTCCATTTTTCAGTGGCTTATAACCAAGGCACACTGCTCTTAGGAGTTTATTTCAGAGAAAAAAAGTATGAACAGCCACCATCCTTAAATGTACAACCTTTTCTCTGCAACAGCTTGTCCTTAAATCCAGGACACAGGATGACAAATGGGTTTCCCTGCCAGGTCCTGAGAGGTCTGTGGGAAGGTGAGGCCTAGGCAGGAGTGGAGATCAACGAAGCATGAAATGGTGGATGTTTCCGGGGCTGCAGAACTTTGGAGAATTCCTCACGCTGTCTGCTCAACTGGTCTCAATTCTCAGTGGACTCTGTGGGGTCAGGAGGAGCCCTTTCTCTGGGTTTTCCCTCTTTCTCCCTCAGCAGAGAAAATCGAGAAAAGGACATTAAATTCAGTGCAGTCACTGTGAGTGCTAAAATATTTTCAGGATCAATGGTGGTGCTAAACTATCTCCATGTTTCTAATATATATATATATATATATATATATATATATATATATATTTTTTTTTTTTTTTTTTTTTTTTGAGATCGAGTCTCACTCTGTCGCTAGGCTGGAGTGCAGTGGCGCGATCTTGGTTTACTGCAACCTCCGCCTCCCGGGTTCAAGTGATTCTCCTGCTTCAGCCTCCCGAGTAGCTGGGATTGCAGGCATCTGCCACCACGCCCAGCTAATTTTTGTATTTTTAGTAGGGACAGTTTCACCATGTTGGCCAGGATGGTCTCCATCTCTTGACCTCCTGATCCGCCCGCCTCAGCCTCCCAAAGTGCTGGGATTACAGGCGTGAGCCACCGTGCCTGGCCTGTTTCTAATATTTTTAAGACTGAAGTGCTTTTAAAAAAAAAAAAAAAAAATCTTATGGCTACACCACAAAAATGCAGTGTCCTTGGGTAAGGGACCCACCCAAGCCCCTTGGCCTTTTACTTTCCAGGTATCATTTTTCCCTTTGATAGTACTCTTCTGTCTGCAAAAAATGCTCTGTCTTGATATGCTCCTGGACTGTAAGATTTGGATTGTTTTGTTTTATATTTTGTTTATGTTTATATGCATCTTATATTTCCCTGAAAACTAATTAACATTGTTGGCCTTTCTAACTGGAAAAAAAGTCTATTATTTTTATCCTAGTGTTACAAAACAGAAGTTCAGAGAGAAAATATAATTTGGCCAAAATCACATGGCTAATGAGAAGTCAAGTTGGAACCTGATTACAAATCTATTTGTTTTCAAGGTCCATGCTTTTTTTTTTTCAAGCTCAGATAAATTTCACATAATATAAAATTAACCATTTAAAATAAACCACTCAGTGGCATTTATTAATACCAATTCATAATATTGCACAATTATGTCTATCTAGTTCCAAAGCGTTTTCATCATCCCAAAATAAAACGCCATGCCCACTCAGCAGTTATTTCTTACTTTCTTTTTCCCCAGCCCCTAGAAATGACCAACGTGCTTTCTGTCTCTATGGATTTACTTATTCTGGATATCTCATATAAATGCAATCATACATTTGAGTCACTACAGCAGTTAACACAGTGCCTGGCACGTAGTGAATTTTTAAAAATATAGGTTGACTGTGTGAACGAAAGGATAGGGGTGGATAATGATTAAACCACCATAAAATCCTGAGCTATTGTTCTAATATCCACTGCATGCTCTCCACAAATGCTCCTTCGAATTTTATCTTCTGTGACAATGACACTATGTCAACCTATCCACAGAGCCCAGCAGTGTTAATGCCGCATGTTAATAAAACACCCGTCTTTCCCCATAGAGTTGGATTTTTATAAAATGGAGCTTTAGAATCTAGATAACCAGGGCACAGTACACTGAATGTCTACTCCTAATATGTTTGCACAAAGCTAAACTACACATATTGCTACCTAAAATATAAAACTAATGTGA
Organism: Pan troglodytes; assembly: GCF_028858775.2. Classification (NCBI taxonomy): domain Eukaryota; kingdom Metazoa; phylum Chordata; class Mammalia; order Primates; family Hominidae; genus Pan; species Pan troglodytes. The sequence goes on from NC_086015.1 coordinate 64,174,315, forward strand.
GTGCCTACAGAGGAAAATGTGGAATGCTGAATAGGGTGAGCCCCCTGCTATTAGCCTGGAAATGATGACTCTGTTGTGAATCTGTCCTACAGGGTATCTCAGGGTCTGAGATAATAGCATAATTATATATGCTAACTCTTCCTAGTTATAATATCTTAGAAGACGAAAGACATAGGGTAGGAGGGAAGAAAAGTTAAGCCAAACAAAAAGAAAAGACTAAATTATTTTTACTCAACATAATGACTCTTTCGGAAGTCTAAATGGCAATACGAGCAAAGTTACAATGCATACTTCAGAAAGGAGAGGTAAGATAGAAGATAAAAACTGTGCACACTTATACACATATTCTACAAAGGACAATAAAATGAGAAATGCACAGTTTTTCAGAAGGGCAACCAGAACACCTCTACCTCCTCTAAAAATTAGGATATCACCAACAAATCGTTCACCAAGTTAGAAGTTGAAGCATTTTAAAACTCAATGCTATTAACAGCATACTTGATATAAGCAGAAGACAGTGGGTTTCATTACTGTTAACTACCCTAGTACAACCCACAGAAACCATGACTCAGTCTGAAGTAGCACACTCCAATAGAACTTCCTGTGATAACAGAACTGTTCCAGATCTGTTCTGTCCAATATGGTGGCCACTAACCACATATATTTACTGAGCATTTGAAACGGGGCTAATGTAGCTGAAAGACGAGTTTTAAGTATCATTGAGTTAATTAAACTCAAAGTTAAATTTAAATAGCCACATGTGGCCAGGTGTGGTGGCTCATGCCTGTAATGTCAGCACTTTGGGAGGCCAAGGAAGGTGGATCACCTGAGTCAGGAGTTAGAGACCAGCCTGGCCAACATGGCGAAACCCCGTCTCTACTAAAAATACAAAAATTAGCCGGGCATGTTGGTATGTGCCTGTAATCCCAGCTACTCAGGAGGCTGAGGCAGGAGAATTGCTTGAACCCAGAAGGCAAAGGTTGCAGAGAGCTGAGCTCGTACCACTGCACTCTAGCCTGGGTGACAGAGTGAGACTCCATCTCAGAACAACAACAACAACAACAAAAGCCACATACTAGTAGCTACTATATTAGAGCAACTCTATCAGATATTAATTAGTAAAGAATATAGACATACTATCTAGCATAGTTTACCTGCATTTCATAAGGGCAATCAAAATAGCTTTAAGCATGTGTAGTACAGGCATACTTCTCAAACTTTAAGGCTGTGTGATATATAAACAAACACCTGGCAACTGCCATATGGAAACGGACAAACACCTAGGTAGGTGGGGTAGAGATGGAACAAAGTGGAAAAACACAAGTCAGGTAAGTAAAAATCTCATCGAGGGCTGAAATGTCCCAAAGACTTGGAGAGTCAGGCTTTCCTAGGAGCTTTCCATCTTACAAAGCTGAGTATTGGCAAATGCTACCAGAGAGATTTAGCACGAGGAGGAAGCTGGTTTAATGAAAAGAGCTGCGTCAATCATGAGCCGATGGAAGTCCTGCTATAGCCTTTGGCTATCGAGCCATAAAATCCGTTGCTTGGAAATATGAACCCCTTTTGGCTACTTAATGTTTTCTCCAATTCCTCTAACTCAGGGAAAAGGATCACGGAAAGAAACCAAGGAGGGCAAAGCAAGGAGAAAGGCCAGAAATCCAAAGAGGAAGACCAGAAACAGGAAGAAAAAATACAACATAAAATTTTGAAAAAAAAAAATGCTCATAGGGAGACTGGATGCTCCCAGGGTGAAAATGATGAAAAATCTGTGCGAAAGAGCATGCCCAAGCAGTTAGCAAAGACCTTTGTGAATTTATGTACAAAACCACAAATTACACACATGCTTCCCAGGAACAACAAATGCTGCCCATAAAAATAAATACCTGCCATTAAAATAAATAACAAGGAGGGGAAGGAGAGAGAGGGTCAGGGAAATAATACAATAAGCCAAGGTTAAAAAAAAAAAAAAAAAAAAGCTAAAAGAAGTTGAACTTGACCTAGAATTTGATAGTCAGTTACTTAATCCAGAAAAAATGAAACTGCCAGGCAAAAGTACTAGCACAAGCGGCTATGAAAAAACTAAAGGCATTCACAAAGGTATTGGCAACTCGTCTTATGATCAATTTCTCCCTAACACTAAAGTTTCCAATTAAAAATAAAAAACAAGTGAGGTAAAAGGAATGATTCTAACTATAGTCCCTTCGCATAGAAGTAGGTCAAAACAGAAGAGGCTTACTGGGATTGGGAAACAGACAAATTCCATTTTGTAATACACCATGGAGAAAGGTGTTTATTGAAAGTGGCAGCTTTAGCACCATTGTTTTGCACTCTGAGATTAGTGACTTTTGAATCACCTCCTATGGTATTACTTTTACTGTGCATTTAGCAATGTCAGCTGAGATATAATTATGCCAAACCTAGTGATATGATCATCTACCTTTCAGGTTCAGCTAAAGAGTTCTCACTCCATCAAGACTTCTTTTTCTCTGAAAAGGATTCCCACTAAAATACTGTCATTTCCTTTGCTTTGTCACAATCACATTTTGGTATAGGCTGGACTGGGTCAGTGCTGTGAATCTGAGAGGAGATAATGTACTTCAAGTCCCAAAGCATTTTGAGTTGCTGGTATGCCACATAGGATTACAATCACAAAAGAAAGTTAATAGTGTGACTCAATGCTGAGAGTCCTAGCTACGGGAAAGTGAGACAAGATTGGTTTCATACCTGGCAGCACTAGAATTTAACGTTAATATGAAGTGTCCTGATTAGCTATTATATAAAACCCTGAAAGAAGAAATTTCTGTTCAGGAGGTATTCAGAAGAACTGAGGAGGATAGCTGGCTATTTAGTGCCAGAGAGCCAAGTCAACTTCCAATCCCCATGGGCTTCTTCAGTGCACCTCACCTATGGCCAAGCCCCATCTTTTTATTTCACAACTGTTAACTTCCCAAATGGGTTAGCAAGGGAAAACTATCATTATTATAAAGAAGCACAGATAAGGCAGACACAATGGCTCACACGTGTAATCCCAGCACTTTGGGAGGCTGAGGCGGGCGGATCACCTGAGGTCAGGAGTTCGAGACCAGCCTGGCCAACATGGTGAACCCTGTCTGTAATAAAAATACAAAAATTAGCTGGGTGTTGTGGCGCACACCTGTAGTCCCAGCTACTCAGGAGACTGAGGCAGCAGAATCACTTGAACCCAGGAGGCAGAGGTTGCAGTGAGCCAAGATCATACCACTGCACTCCAGCCTGGATGACACAGCAAGACTCTGTTGGCGGTGGTGGGTGTAGGGAGAAAGAAAAAGCACAGCTATGTCAAGTCAGATTCACTTCATCAACTCTAAGATTTAAATAATACTAACACTTTACTCACTATTTAAACTACGTTGTTTTTCGCCCATTAGCTCTTCCTCAGCAATCTGATCCCATGTGATATATATTGAAGAAAGACTTTCACAGATCAAATAAGGTAGGGAAATTCTGAAAACTGAACTGTATTCCTAGATATATACCATGGTATGAGCATATTAAAGACCCTGAGAAGTTCTGCAGTAAAGAAATCTGATATTGCCCTCGGTATTCTCCTAAAGCATCTTAGCTTGGGGACGATTTTCCCTTTGTTCTTTATATAAAATACGTATTACCATCTCATATTCAGAGCCCTATAAAATATACTTCAAGAAATACTGAGGGGCCCCTTAATTACACTATAAGACTCTTAACATACAGTAGGTTTGTAAAAAGATAGTAAAAGGGATTAAAGATTCCTCAGAATTAGCTTTTCATGGGCAGCAAAAGAAGTGAGAAAAGAATGGTATTTATTGCTACCTACCACGTGGCCGCATTCCATTAGGCGCATTTCAATCTCAGTAAATCACCGCAACAATTCTCTAGTAGGTATCATTATTCTCTTTTATGCAGAAGAGAAAACCAAAGTTCACAGATGTCACACAGCCCACTCACGGTCCCAGAGTTAAGAGACGGCAGGGCAGGGATTTGAAAGGCCTGTGCCCTTTCCCCTATATCACAGTGGTGTAATCTTTTCACACTATGCATACTTCTATAAAGCAAAACCATTTTGAAATATCTGTCCTGTGTGACATCACAATATTGTTAATGGTTTCCTTCTGTTTCCAGTTGTCTGCTTAGTATAATGAAATTAAACCATTAAAATGGAAATGGAACTTGTTCCGTGACCTTCCCTTTGTGAGAATATGCCAAAGTAAATCAACATGGGATTTTTGGAGGACATGCCTTTTTTTTTAAGAACAGGGTCTTTCTGCCAAGACAGGAAAACTTATAAGAAATTAAACTACCTAGCTACAGGACCTCAAATATTAGGTTATAATACATGTTTCTGTAGGTTGTAAGTGTGTAAAAAAAAAAAAAAAAAATAGGTTCCTTTAGGTTTAAGAAATCCCAGGTCATGAAAACAGGCATCTGGCCCACGCTAGAACCCTGGTCTAGAACACTAAGGAAAAGCTAGGCCATCTTTCATTTCTTCCTGACATCTTGGTCTCTCTAAACGGGTTCTCTTTGTTTTGCATGCTACATGAAAGGAAACAGCTACCATTAATTCTCCAGTATTGCTCTCTCCTCATATGTGAGGTCAAATAGATTCAAGATGGAATCTGAATGACAGTTCTAAATTCTCTGAGGAATTAGAGCCCAACCTTGGAGGCAGTCCTCCACGGGGACTATATGTAATATATTTATGTAATGTAAATATGGCCAATGGAAATTACACAGCTGTAACCACACAAACTGGGACAAGCAGCCTCTGGATAGCATGGAGAGCAGTGGTGTTCAGGCCACCAAAACAGCTTATACAAAGACTTGACAAAAAGCACACAAGCTCGTCAATGGAAAATTTATGAGATAATGCTGAAGTGATTTTTAACTAGGAAGATCACGGGCAGCAAAGTGAGTCAAGTTTTAAATGAAAAGTAGAAAAAATATACCGTGCTGTTGCAACAAAAATAACCCAACTTGTGCTTATGCTGAAGTTATAAAAAGGAGAAAGAGAAAAACTTCACACCTGCAGCAGCATCATTAAAACATAACAGGATGGTTTGGGTTTGTCAGAATTAAGGGCCACCTGCTGTTCCACACTTCACCCTCACCCCAATCCCAGTCCCTGAAAGAAATGAAAAGAAAGCTGAAGGAATTTTCATGGAGACAAAATCGAGCAGAGACTGGATCTGCCAAAGACTATTTTTCTAGTCTTCAAGAAATATCCTGAAGTACTGTTTCTAAGAGCTTCATTTTAAAAAATATTTTAACTCTATGTTTGTCTTAGGCATTCAGAACATAAAATGTACATTTTATATTTTAATTCTCTGTTAGAAAAACAGGGCATATGTTGTAAAAATGTATGGAGGTCTTCCTTTATAATTTGACGTTGATGCTTTTTCACAGATAAGCATTTATCTTTCAGAATCTAAATAAAATACCATATTTAAATTTTGGAATTTTAATCTGTATCTGGAAGAACCAAACAGAATTTTCACCATCTCTGAATTACTGGATTGCAAGATTAAAGAATCAAGTACTTTGATCTTATTTAACTTGTATAGTACTCACAAAATTTAAAACACTGCACATATTTTAAACAAACTAAGTAAGCATTTACTTATATTTGATAATCTGGATATTTTTGAATTTTCTATTTTAAAATGAAGGTGAGGAGGAAAAATTACAGTCTCTTTAAAGTACCATGAGTTAAACTGCCACATTGATGGTACCATTTACCAACCAGCTATGAGAAGTAACAAAATAAAGTCGCACCAGGAATATTACTATTACTCTCTACAATCATTACACAGATTACAAATTTTTTTAATTTTTTTTTTTTTTGAGACTGAGTCTCACTCTGTCACCAGGCTGGAGTGCAGTGGTACAATCTTGGCTCACTACAACCTCTGCCTCCTGGGTTCAAGCGATTCTCCCACCTCAGCCTCCCAAATAGCTGGGATTACAGGTGCCCACCACATCTGGCTAGTTTTTATGTTTTTAGTAGATACGGTGTTCCACCATGTTGGCCAGGCTGGTCTCGAACTCCTGACCTCAAGTGATCTGCCCACCTCGGCCTCCCAAAATGCTGGGATTACAGGTGTGAGCCACAGTGCCTGACTCCAGATTACAGATTATTATCCTCATTTTACAGATGGGAACATCTAGGTTCAAAACGGTAAAGGAATTTCCCAAGGATATATAGCTATAGGCTAGGATTCATGGCCTGGTCTAATGTCAGAAGCACCCCCTATTACCACTGGCATCAACAGAAGACCAGAGTAGAGTTTAGGTTGTTAGTAAAGACATGTTTAATAAGCACAAAGCCTCTTGGTAATAATTAAAATTGAAAATCTTCATACAGATTTGTGATCTGGTCTCACAAAGTGAAAAGCTCAATGCATTTCTTTTGCATTTATTGACTTTAATTTTCATTTCCATAGCTCTTTATAGCCTTCAAGATATTGTCACATTATCTCATTCTGACAGTTATATCCTTCATATTTTAGCATTTATTAAGTTGTTACATGTCTGACTCCAAAAGAAATGGAGGTACACCCTCCTATATATATCTCTACCTGTGATACATCATAGCAATCACCTTATGCATGATGCTCTGAAAAACAAATCCAAAATATGCAACAGCATAGATAAATGGGATCACAAAATCCCTGGTGGGGACTTTTAATTATATGCTAAGTAAGAGGCAGGTTATGCAGAACTTTCTGAAAAAGGGGCAGAGGGTTTTCAGAACGATATGAGATAACTTCTAGGCTGTTGCCATGGCACTTGTAAACTGTCCTGGCGCCAATGGGAGTGTCTTTATGCTAACGAGCAATGAAGGCAACTAGAGGTTGCTTTCCTCCCCACCTGGTAGTTTTGGCTAGCTTCTTCACTGCATCTGAAAACGGGATTGACTAAATCCTGCTTCTATTAGTGGGACCATGACCTGAAAACAAATCCTACAGGCCTCCTACCTCAACAAGGCAGCATCAACTGTTCTCACAATAAACCAAATATCAATGATTCCATGATTTGGTGAGAGCACTGCCTATTAGCATCTTTAAGTAGCACAAAACATGGCAGCAGATGCTCTCCTTCATATTAGGTTGCATCTAGTCACTAGGCAAAATCTTGGTTAGTTTCCTTTCATTTTAAATTTTGCTCAGAGGCCCAGTGGGCACAGTGGCTGACGCCTGTAATCCTAGCACTTTGGGAGGCTGAGGCAGGCAGACAGCTTGAGCCCCAGAGTTTCAGACCAGCCTGGGCAACATGGCAAGTTCCTGTCTCTACAAAAAAATATAACAACAAAAAAGTCAGACACAGCAGCACAAACCTGTAGTCCCAGCTACTTGGGAGGCTGAGGTAGGAGGATCACTTGAGCCTGGGAGCTTGACACTGCAGTGAGCTATGATGGCACCACTGCACTGCAGCCTGGGTGACAGAGTGAGACCCTGTCTTGATCAATCAATCAATCAATCAATACTTGCTCAAATGAGTTGTTAGTTCCTCCTTTTATTCTCTATAAATGCTGCCAGTGGGGGGGCAGTGTGTAAAAAGCAGAAAAACAAAGTCAAAAAATAATGGAGGGTTAAAAAAAAAAGAAAAAAAGAAAAAATAATGGAGGGTTCCACTCCTTTAAAAGATATTCTGTCCATGACAACTCCCCCTCTGCCCATTTCCTGAAAGAATAAAAAGGATATGTAGTTCTTTCTCTCTGACATCTTCTGAATAAAGTATCACCTTCAATTCAAACAGGTAAAATATCTTGAAAAAGTGGTCAGAGGAGCTGGCCAGGCACGGTGGCTCACACCTGCAATCCCAGCACTTTGGGAGGCCGAGGCGTGCAGATCACTTGAGGTCAGGAGTTTGAGAACATCCTAGCCAACATGGTGAAAATCCATCTCTACTAAAAATACAAAAATTAGCTAGGTGTGGTGGTGCATGCCTGTAATCCCAGCTACTCGGGAGGCTTAGGCAGGAGAATCACTTGAACCCAGGAGGCAGAGGTTGCAGTGAGCTGAAATCACACCAGTGCACTCAAATCTGGGCAACAGAGTGAGACTCTGTCTCAAACAAAGAAACAAATAAACAAACAAACAAAAAAATAAAAGTGGTATGATGGAGGATTGTTTTGAAAGTGTTTTGTTCAATTTGAAGTCAACACCGTGGCTAACAAGTTTGACTGACAGTGTCCCTCAATCAGACACACTTAGAAGCTCCAAAGACTTGACCAGAGGTTCCACAGACATTCTGGGTACTTCAAAAAATCACACCACAGGCTCAAGCGTGCCATGTCACACTCTTTTCAAAACTTGACAATGCCAAGTCAATCAAGGAAACTGATTAAGTGATGCCGACACCCTCTTGCCTCCCCAGAATCCCTTTAAAACCAAGACCAACTGTGTCCAATCTCTATTAGGGCCAGTAACTTTTACTAAGAAAAAATATTTCCTACTGTGGCCCAGATCCTGATGACAGTCAACAGCGTTACGTTTTTACTTTTTAATTTTAGACTAGTTTTAAATCTACAGAAAAATTATAAAGAGTTCAGAGTTCCCATATACGCCACACCTAGTTTCCACTATTATTAGCAACTTCCATATATGGTAGAGTTGTTACAATCATTGAACTAGCATTCATAAATTATTATTTATATTAATTTATTTTTCTTTTTTTTTTTGAGTCAGGGTCTTTGTCACCCAAGCTGGAGTACAGTGACGTGATCAGAGCTCACTGCAGCCTCAAACTCCTGGGCTGAAGTGATTCTCCTGCCTCAGTCTCCCGAGTAACTCGGATTACCGGGCATTATCACACCTAATTTGTTTTTTATTTTTTGGTAGAGACCAACTCTTACTATGCTTCCCAGACTGGTCTCAGACTCTTGGTGTGAGCTACCATGCCTGGCCTCTGAGACATTACTATTAACAAAGGCCTCTATTTTATTCAGATTTCCTTAGTTTTCAATCTAATATGCTTTTTCTACTCCAGGACCCCATCCAAGATACCATATTAACATAACTTATGTCGCTTAAGACTTTTCTTAGTTGTGACAGTTTATGAGACCTTTACTGTTTCTTATGACCTTAATAGTACTGAGGCAAGTATGTTGCTGAAGTCCCTCAGTTAAGGTTTGTCTGATGTCTTTCTCATGATTGCACTATGTCTATGGTTTTTTGGGAGGAACATCACAAAGATAAAGTGCCATACTCATCACATCATAGCAACGCCCATATTATCAGCATGACTTATCACCGATGATGTTAACCTTGATCACTGGTTGAAGTATTGTTTATTCAATTTTTGCATTCTGAAGTTACTCTTTTTTCCTCCTTTTTAAGCTGTACGCTTTGGACAAGAAACCACGTGTGGCCGACATTTAAGATGTGAGAGCTAGGCTCCAGCTCCTTGCAGTATTTATGAGAACTATCCGGAATTCTGCTAAACAGATTTTTCAATTCTACCTCATTTATTTGTTTATTCAATCATTTATTTCCATCCCTATTTATTCAAATCTTTTTTTATATTTTGGGTTATAATTCAATAGTCTTTATTCTGCTGTTCGAAGCGACCCATCTTTGGCGCTTGGGAGCTCCTTGAGTTGGCTCCTATGTCCCTTTAACACACTCCCATTATTGTGATTTATTTTGTTGTGTTTTCTGAGCACTGTCTTACTTCTTGGCACTATAACATGCTCCAGTCTCATCATGTATATTTCTTGCTGAAGTCCTAGAATTTGCCATTTCTCCAAAGAACCTTGGTTTCTTTTATTGGGAAATGGAATTAGAAACAAAGATCTGGGTGTTAGGTGTATTTGTTGCTCCCAGGGTTTATTCGTGAAGCAGAAATGTACCCTGGTTTCAGTAAATGCAGAATGTCAGGTATCCACCATTTACAGCATCGAATTGAATAGTTTCATGGTGTGGGGGAAAAAAAAATCGCATGTTTCACCTATTAAACCTCACCCCAGAACCTTTAGTAACAATGATTTGTTTACCGTCTCCATGGTTTTGTCTTTACCAGAAAGTTAATAAAGTTGCATCATGCAGTAGATAGCCTTTTCAGACTAGCTTCTTTCCTTAGCAATATACATTTACTATTCATCCATGTTTCTATGTATAGTTCATTCCTTTTTATTGCTGAGTAATGTTCCATTCTACAGACGTAACAGAGCTTGTTTATTCATTCACTTATTGAAGGACATTTTGGTTGTTTCCAGTTTGGGGAATTATGAATAAAGCTGAGACAAACATTCCAGTGCAGGGTTTTCTAATTTCATAAGTTTTCATATCAGTTGGGTAAATACCTAGGTATATGATTGCTGGATTGTATGGTAAAACTATGTTTAACTTTGTAGGAAACTGCAAAACTGTCTTTCAAAGCGCCTGTGCTATTTTACATTCTCATAAGCAATGTATGAGAGTCCTTGTTGCTCTACATCCTCCCTATTAATGGTATTGTCACACACCAGTGGCTGTGTGATAGTATCATCTTGTACTAATTTGCAACTCTCTACCAACATGTGACGTTGAACATCTTTTCATATGTACATTTTCCATCTGCACATCTTTAGTGAGCTATGTATTCAGATCTTTTGATCATTTTTAAAATTAGCTTGTTTTGTTTTCTTACTGTTGAGTTGTAAGGGTTCTTTCTATATTATGGATACAAGTCCTTTATCAGATTTGTATTTTGTGTTCTCCCAGACTCTGGCTTGGCTTTTTTCTTCATAGTGTCTTTTGCATAGCTTAAGTTTTCATTTTAATTAAGTGTAACTTATGATTTTTTTCATGCATTATGTTTTTGGTGTTGTATATACCTACTAACACATTACCAAATACAAGATCCCAGATTTTTTTCTAGATTTTATACTTTTGCATTTCACATTTAGGTCTATTATTCATTTGAGTTTTTTTGTGACATATGCAAGGTCTTTGCTTAAGTTCATATTTTTACATTGGATGTTCAACTGTTCTACCACCATTTGTTGAAAAGTTATCCTTTCTCCATGTAGTCACTTTTGTGCCCTTGTCAAAGGCTGACTGAATTTGTGTGTTAGTCAACTGTTTTTCAAAAAGGCTCAGCATTTTCGAAAATCCAAGAAAACAGGAAGGTTTAACTTGAAGCCAAGAGCAACTTGACAATGGCAGGTCAATGTCATCACTACTGTGTATGTAGGTCAAACCAAGAATGTTACATAGTCATAACGGAGGTGGGCTGTGTACAGAACACCATGCATCTCCTAAGTGGTTTATAATCACTGATTAATCCTCTGCGAGTATAGACGGGCCTCATTAGCTCTAGTAACAAGGAAAGACGGTGTTAGATTGATAAAGCTAAGGTTGGGAAAGAGAAATTAGAGCAGAAGAGCTGTAAAAAGGATGGAAAGTGCCATGCCCGCAAACTTTGTAGATGGATGTTTTTACTGTATTTGTTTTTTTTTTTTTTTTAACAAATACCACCACCTTTTCATTTTCTTCCTATGTTCTACACTCCCTCAAATTAGGAGGCATAAGATATTTAAATTCAAATGGGAGCTTTCTACTCTAGCTCCCACTGATGTGTATTTCTTATTAAAGCTTTGTGATTATTTTGTATTTTACCAGTTCATGCCCGTAGAGTGTTGAGGCCTATTTTATCAAAACTGAAATAGCTCGTGATTAGAGCTTACTTAAAATATGCAAACCAAGACAAGGTCAAAGCAACCTTTCTTTCAGAGGGTCCTGTGGGGGATCAAATGGTATACATTGTGATTCATTTTCATTCTTCTTCTGTGTGTTTACCCATGATGGCCAGGGAACACAAAATACAAGCCTCTCACTGGAGTCAGCCTGCAAAATGTGAAACCCCCTCATGTCAAATTGCAATCAACACATCACAAGCCTGTCATTAAATTGGCTTCACAAAATAAAAGTGAGAAAAAAGACAAATGAAGTTACCACAGGTAATACAGAATTGAAGTGGATGAGGCTGAAGTTTAGAAGAGAAGTTGTCCTCTGAGGACCGAAGTATAAATGCAGTTTTTAAATTAGGCCATGGAGGGAAACTCTTAGATTATTCCATTGCTGGTGCCCTCGGAAGCCTTCACGGGTTTCCTGTGAAACATGCAATGTAAAACAGTGAATGCAGAATATTTGATCCTATCTTTGTGTTAATGAATCTTCAATCTAGAGAGTGGGTGATCACTTACAAAAATGGCATTCTGCTGAATCACCAGCCCTGCCTATTACATTCACCCTGCTCCTGCACAAAGCCAGAACAACTGAACAACAAGCAGCAAATAAATTTCAATAAACAGATTTATTGTCCTATTTCAAGACAAATCACAGTCTATTAAGAATAATGCACTCTAGTCCAGGTTCTGACAGTCAAAGATGCTGATTTAAGAACAGAATTGTGCTCCTAATTTAATTCATTCATTTGCATCTCTCTCTTCTAAGTATGATAATTCAGCCTTACTGATCATAGCTGGTAATCACTCCTCTGTTTTATGGTTAAAATTGTGCTTTTAAAAAATTACAATTCTACCTATTTATGTGGGGATTTTTATATATTATGGTTCTAGGATGAATGGTTATTTGATGACAATAATGAAAAAGGCAAGGTTTATCAAAGTGACCTCTGAAATTATCCCATACATTTTCAAAATGATGCACCTGTATTACACAGAGCATCATAGATTCCAAGCACATTTTCCATAACTAATGATACGACTTGGACCATCTACACCTTTTGTCAGCACTGTTTTCTGATTTCAACATAGTACAATCCATTGAATGTCAGACTCTAACAGGTGTCTATGAACTCAGGGATCTTGACAGTTTCTTTCTTTTTTTTTTTTTTTTTTTTACCATTATTACATTAAAGGCAAACAGAATTCAGTTCCTTCAAAATTAGACATTTTCAACTTATGTCCCAGCTTTCTGTTATTCCACCTCACTTTTGTACTTGGTAAAATAAATAGATCACACTGTAGATGCTGACATGCTTCTATCACATATTATGATATTTTTGCTTTATTTTTTAGTTGAAAAAGTGACTGTATTTTGTAAAATTATACACAACCAAGAGTTTAAATTGGATTCAATGTGTGTATGCTTTCCACTGAATGATTCCTTTTTCTCTGGGTCTTGCCTCAAACAAGAAACCATTAATGAGTAGTGAAAGCTTTGGACACAGATTTTGTGAAGTTTCATATGAGTTAAGGAGTGCCTTCATTTCATCCTTCAAATTTTGACAGTAACTATTTTTATAAAGAAATTAATTCAGCTCTTCCAAACTTCTTTATATTGCATCATAATATATATCACACCATGATGACAAACATTGAATCCATTTCTATTAAAGACAAACATGCACAATTTCCATCTCAAGTGAAATCTTGAGCAAGGATGGAAACTTCTCAAAGAAAGAAATAATAGTAAGCCACCTTGTATTCTTAAGAATGCAGAATTTCAAAATGAGACATTTCTGAGCTGCCTCTCACAAAGCAATTTTTTTTTTAGTCGCAGGGCACCCCAGTAGAAGTTAAAAATAGATTACACTTCTATTCATCTAAAAGAAGGACACTAATATGAGCACTGTAGCTTTCTGCATTTCAGTAAAAATCAGAAATGATCTGCAGCCCGGTGAATAAAGTTGATTCACTTAGAGAACACCAGCATTTCTCTCCTCACCTAGCTTTTGAAAGCAAGCCTGAGACAGCCCCTGCCTACAAAATTGCAGAGGAATTACTCTCAATTACAGGCTTCTGTCTGTTAAAAAGTAGAGCTGGTGATCAGTCTGACCTTTTTTCTCTGACAAGTCAAATAAATGAAAGGGAAAAAAAAATCTGACAGGTGTTCAATTTAGAAGCTGGGGGTGGGGGAAAGAGGAGAAAGAAAAGAAAAGCTTGTATTATCTAACTAGATCTCCGGATTTTTTTTGTATTATTCATCTTATTGTAAAAGTTCCTTTTCAGTGAATAAATTGCATGTGGCAATGTAATTTTGCTTAAAGTCACTCACTTAATGTTTTAATTTGAGTATCATTTACTGAAATCTTCCCACAATCAATCATTCAGGCTTTTAGTTTCATACTTTAGGGCAATTCTGCTGAATGCTACAACTCTGCCCTACCCCCATTCTTCCTTCCTTCTTATAAGTAGATTACAAATGACCACAGAAGAATGACTTTTCTAGTTCCCTACATCTGCTATATTTATTGCAAGACATGGCTTGTAAACACCAGCCTCCACATTTTACCTGATAATGCGATCATTACAGAATTCACTAGAATTTGGTTGGCATTGGTATTATTTGAATGTGAATGTTTTAGTAATGACATGAATCGTTTTTCAGCTCTCTGACATTTACCCACGTTTTTTCATTTCAAAAGAGTAACTACTTTGCTAAGGACTGAAAAAGTTGTTCTGATGAAAGTTAAATTCTAAAACATTCTGTATTCTTCGGAGTTGGTTGGTTAGGTTCTTGATAATCCAGCACTTGTTCAGCAAAACTACTAATTAGAGGTGGAAGCCATGTATGCATTGAACAGTTACCTCTTCAAGTTTCAAAGAGAGAAGAAGGACCAAAGGATGCTCTTTCCCTTAGGAACCCATCTGACCTGCATTTAGGCCAGTTAATGATGACTTCCATTCAGCTTTGAAGCATGTTTCTTTTAAGTTAGCTACTTTTCAGTAGGGAAAAACTATTTTGAGAATTAATCATTCTCAAACATCATACAGAAGCCAACCAGTTAAAATACCACAATCTTAAACAGACCTGCAAACAACATTTGGAAAGTTGAATTGTGATTGACTGATGACATCACAGAACCAAAATAACGTCCCACATTCACTTCTTGCTCTGTTATTTTTGTTTGCTTCATAACAGTCCGAACTGCTTTTCTGAGATGGCTGAGACAGTTTTCTCAGAAATGATGCGGTGAAATGGCTAATGGCCAGAGAGTGGGAGTGAGATCAGACCAGAAAAACAAAAAAGAAAAACTAAAAGAAAAAAGGTGGAAAAGGACAAAGGTGATGTACACATACCCCTAAAAGCTGGCCAAAAGATAGTTATAGTAAAAATTCTAAGGGAGGGCTGGGCGCGGTGGCTGACACCTGTAATCCCAGCACTTTAGGAGGCCAAAGCAGGCAGATCACCTGAGGTCAGGAGTTTGAGACCAGCCTGGCCAACATGGTGAAACCGTGTCTCTACTAAAAATACAACATCACTGGGGACTGTTGTGGGGTGGGGGAGGGGGGAGGGATAGCATTAGGAGATATACCTAATGCTAAATGACGAGTTAATGGGTGCAGCACACCAGCATGGCACATGTATACATATGTAACTAACCTGCACATTGTGCACATGTACCCTAAAACTTAAAGTATAATAATAATAAAACTTAAAAAAAATACAAAAATTAGCTGGGCGTGGTAGTGCACACGTGTAGTCCCAGCTACTTGGGGAACTGAGGGAGGAGAATCCCTTGAATCCGGGAGGTGGAGGTTGCAGTGAGCCGAGATTGCACCCTTGCACTCCAGCCTCAGCAACAGAGTGAGACTCCATCTCAAAAAAAAAGCTAAGGGAGATTTTGAAGTTGTGTCTTTTTCCTGTGACTGGAAGGCCCTGGGAAGCTAAGAAAATTTTATTGAACATCTGCTTTGCTTCCAGGAGATAAAGTCTTCCTGATACTTCCTTCTAATTTAAGTGAGGCAGTATCCCACAATTAAAAAAAAAAAAAAAAAAAAAAAAAAAAAACAATGGTTCCTTTCTCCAAAGAGTCAGTCAGCAATGATCAAGAAAACAGCACAGTGGTGTATACTATACAGCTTTGGTACCAATGCCAACAACCCAAAGTGATAAAAATTAAGAACAGAATTTATACAAAAATAATGCTTAAACACATGTTTTATTAAAAGCTATAGAAAAAGGGATACATTTGAAATAAAAATAGCAGTATTTTCTGCTTTAATAACCAACTGTTGACTAGTCTCGTACTTAGAAAATGGCAGGTTGTCACCTAGTGAACTACTCAAAAATCTCTCTAACTAGCAAGATAAAAAGCAGTATTTCAAGTCCACTGAGCTGAAATGAACATACCATACGAACATAATGGCAGTGTACATTGCTCACATACAAAACCACATCATAAAGCCGTAGTGATTAGAAGGGCATAGTGACCAAAGCATGATCCTTTCCTCCAGAAATAGACTCAAACACACTGAAAAGTAGTATTTTTTTATATGACATTGCAAATTCATGAGGCCAGATGAATTAATCAACAAATGTTATTTTGGGAAAGTGAGGACATTGAAAAGAATGTGAACCCTACCTCACACCTTATCCCAAATAAATTGGAGACAGATTAAAGATTAAAATTTTTAAGAATAAAAATGTTCCATTTAAAACATAAAGCACTGAAAACAGCAAAATGATTTAAAATACTTTTAAAAAGTCATTTTTAAACATTTTTACAGTGGGAGAAACCCAAAAGAAAAGACTAACAAAGCCAATTACATAAAATGAAAAGTTCAGATAATACAAACCAAACAGAAAACAAACCAAAACACCTACAATCAAAAAAATAAAGGTAAAAGCCTGGGTGTGGTGGCTCACACCTGTAATCCCAGCACTGAGGATTGGAGACTGAGGCGGGCGGATTACTTGAGACCAGGAGCTCGAGACCAGCCTAGCAAACATGGCAAAACCCTGTCTCTACCAAAAATATAAAAATTAGCAAAGCATGGTGGTGGGTGCCTGTAATCCCAGCTACTCAGGAGGCGGAGGCAAGAGAATCGCTCGAGCCCGGGAGGCGGAGGTTGCAGTGAGCTGAGTTCGCATCACTGCACTCCAGCCTGGGCAACAGAGCAAGACTATGTCTCAAAAAAAAAAAAAAAAAAGTTAAAGGATAGACAGGCAAAAGTTCAATGGCCTTTGAAAAAGGTAAACTGAGGGCTGCTGAAAGCCCTAAAGCAAGGAGACAAATGCAGATGTAGGTTTAGGACTCAGCATGAATGCTGTGGCTGGAGACATGGGGTATGGCAGATGCCTTTCATGAAAGCCAACAGAGACTCATCTCCCTACCTCCCAAATGGCTGTGGAGGAGTTTCCGTTCTGTGACTCTGCCTCTCCTGTATGGGTGGACACGTAACCAGAGGTAAGCATCTGATCTATGAACAATCAACACAGAGATTGAGTTGAGCCATGCTCTCTACAGGGCATTCAGAAGTAAATGGGATTTCCAAGTTCAATTAGCAGAGTTGCCTGCATCTCATATTTGACACCTTTACCCTACATGCTGCTTACCTGCCCAGGATCTGAACTTCTGGATATGTATCTTTATTTCACCCCACACTCTGAGTCCTAACTTTCTACCCTCTAAAATGATTCCACCACCATCCGTGAAAGCAGAACTGATAACTACAGGCTGCGTGACTCATGTTTGGTTTTGACTTTTCGTAACCACAATCCACATTAAGAGCTTTTCCAAATAATTGTTTATATGTTATATGAACTTCATAATTTTGAATGACACAAGTTTCTACTGAAGTGACTGGTCTGCCACTTCCACTGCCAGTGAAAGAATATTCTCTCTGTGTTTTTAAAATCATTCATTCTAAATGACACTGGGGTAAGATGACCGAAAACTAAAGGGATGACATTTTGCTTAAAAGGTACAATTGTAAACACCAGACTGCACTCAGAAAAATGGAGATTTCTCAAAATTTAAAATCCTCAACCATGAGAAGGATAATTAACAAAATACACTTCAGAAATATGAACACTTAGAATGCACTTTGTCACTTTACGAGAACTACTGTAATCGTGCCCAAGCCTAAATGCGGATGTGAGTATAATCACTGATCAGTTGCAGCAACACTGCTGCTGAGAATGGACCTGCATCAGAAGACATGCCGAGGGACAGAGCTGGTCTCAGCACCCTTAGGTTTCAATGCATGTAAGAGCCAGTGTTCAGGCTGCAAAGGTATGGGCATTTGTCTTTCCAGGCTAACAGAGGAGGAGATAATGAGACTCTACATCAATTTCCCAGTATATTCTGCAAAGTGATAACGAATTTCTAAAAGAAAACTAAATAAAAATATCATTTAGTTGGCTAAAGAGCTTCCAGAAGAAAGGCCTCAGACCATTTCAAAAAGAAAATGGACAACTCTCAAACACAGGGACATAGATGAGGCAGAAAAGAAGAAATATGCATACCTATAACCATGGCCTTGACAAGACATTTTATAGAAAGGTAAGATCCAAGTCTTGAGGCACTTGCTCAAGCATTCAAATATTTCTGGGGCCAATCAAGTGCTGGCTGTGGAGATGCCACATCCTGACCCTGCAAACAGTTTAGTGGGGGACACAGGCTTTCACATATATGACTGTAGCACAGTGTGATATGTCCAATGTCAGGGGCCAGTAATGAGAACATGGGGGCAGGAAAGGTAGGAGAGAGTCCTCACACCTCAGCCAAAGTGGTTCAGGAAAACATCCCAGGAAAAGAGGTGTTTGATACGGGTATTAAAAAATGGGCTCACTTTCCAATCTAAAGAACTTGAAAGTATCATAGACGACACAAATGTGAAGACATCCAATGATCATGGATTGGAAGAATATCATGAAAATGATCATAATCTGATTATCCAAAGCAATCTACAGAGTCAATGCAATTCCTATCAAAAAACCATTTTTTTCACAGAAATAGAAAAATCAATGCTAAAATTTGCATATGGAACCAAAAAGAGCCCAAATAGCCAAAGAAATCCTAAACGGAACAAATCTAGAGGCAACACATTGCCTGACTTCAAATTATACTACAAAGCAATAGTAACCAAGACAGCATGGTACTAGTATAAAAGTAGATTTATAGGCCAATGGAACAGAATAGGGAACCTAGAAATAAAGCTAAATACTTAGGACCAAGTGATCTGAAACAAAGCATTAAAAAACATAAACTGGGGAAAGGACACTCCATTTAATAAATGGTACTGGGAAACCTGGATAGCCCCATGTAGAAGAATTAAACGGGATCCTTATCTCTCATCATATACAAAAATCAACTCAAGAGGGATTAAAGACCTAAATCTAAGACATGAAACCATAAAAATCTTAGAAGAAAACCTAGGAAAAACTCTTCTGGATATTGGCCTAGGCAAACAATTTATGACTAAGACTCCAAAGCAAATGAAACAAAAACAAAAATGAATAAATGATACCTAATTAAACTAAAAAGCTTCTGCACAGCAAAAGAAACAATCATCACAGTAAAAAGCCCACAGAATGGGTGAAAATATTTGCAAACTATGCATCTGACAAAGGACTAATATCCAGAATCTGCTAGGAACTCAAACAAATCAGCAAGGATAAAAAACAAATAATCCCATTAAAAAATGGGCAAAGGACATGAACAGACATTTCTCAAAAGAAGATATACAAGTGGCCACCAAACATGAAAAAAATGCTCAACATCACTCATCATCAGGGAAATGCAAATTAAAACCACAGTGAGGGCTGGGCGCGGTGGCTCACACCTGTAATCCCAGCACCTTAGGAGGCCGAGGAGGGTGGATCACCTGAGGTCAGGAGTTCTAGACCAGCCTGGCCAACATGGAGAAACGCTGTAACAACTAAAAATACAAACATTAGCCAGGCATAGCAGCAGGGAGCTGTAATCCCAGCTACTCAGGGGGCTGAGGCAGGAGAATCACTTGGACCCAGAAGGCAGAAGTTACAGTTAGCCAAGATCGCACCATTCCACTCCAGCCTGGGGGACAAGAATGAGACTTTGTCTCAAAAAAACAAAAACAAACAAACAAAAAAAACCACAGTAAGACACGATTTTACCCCCTCCAGAATGGTCATTATTAAAAAGTCCAGAAACAATAGATGTTGACATGGATGTGGAAAAAAGGGAACATTTATACACTGCTGGTGGAAATGTAAATTAGTACAACCTTTATGGAAAATAATATCGTGATTTCTCAAAGATCTAAAAGTTGACCTACCATTCTATCTTGCGATCCCAATACTGGGTTTCTACCGAAAGGAAAGTAAGTCATGAGATCAAAAAAGACACCTGCACACATATATTTATTGCAACACAGTTCACAATTGAAAAGACATGGAACCAACCTAAGTGACCATAAGCCAATAAGCGGATAAGGAAAATGTGATATATATATATATTTATATATATTTATATTTATATAAGTATATTTATATTTATATATAATTATATATGTATATATATAATTATATATATTTATATACATATAAACATGATATATATACACACATATATATATGTATACCATGGAATACTACTCAACCATAAACAAGAAAAAAATAATGTCTTTTGCAGCAACTTTCATGGAACTGGAGGCCATTATTCTAAGTGACGTAACTCAGGAAAGAAAAACCAAATACCACGTGTTCTCACATACACAGAGGAGCTAAGCTATGGGTATGCAAAGGCATACAGAGTGTTATAATGGACACTGGAGACTCAGAAGGGAGGGTGGGAGGGGCGTGGGGGATTTTAATAAACTACATATTGGGTACCATGTGCACAACTCAGGTGATGCATGCCCTAAAATTTCAGGCTTGACTGCTATACAATTCATCACATAACCAAAAACTACTTGTACCCCTAAAGCTATTGAAATTTGTTTAAATGAAAAAAACTTGAAAGTGATACAGTTTTAATCAACCAGTTACTGAGGATGGACATATTAGTTTATTATTGCCGCTGTCACAAATTACCACATACTTAGGGCTTGAAACAACACATATTTATCCTATCGTTTTGGAAGTCAGAAGTCTGAAATGGCTGTCACTGGGGTAAAACCAAAAAGTAAGCAGGGCTGTGTTCCTTCTGGGGGCTCTAGTTCAGAATCCATTCCCTTACTTTGTCCAGCTTCTAGAGGAAGCCCACATTCCTCGCCTCATGGTGCCTTCCCACATCTTCAGAGCCAGCAACATCAGGTCGAGTCCTGCTCACACCACATCACTCAGACCTCTGCATCCCTCATCACACCTTCTCTCACTCTGACTCGCTTGCCTCCCTCTTTCATTTATAAGGACCCCTGTGAATACATTGGACCTACCTAAATAATACCAGATAATCCCCCTATCCCAAGATTTTTAACCTAATCACATCTGCAAAGTCCATTTGGTCATGTAAGGTAACATTCACAGGTGTTGGGGATTAGAATTAATACCTCTTTGGGGGATCATTATTCCACCTACCAAAGTGGGTTAGGGACCACACACCCGCCCTAAGTGCAGACGGAAGCAGCAATGGCCTAGGATGTGTAACATACATACATACATATAAACATATATACAGACATACATATATTACACATATATACATGCACACACATATCCATTACATAGATGATATCATACATATATACAATATATACATACTATGATAGTAAATGTTTTATTTGTAAAAAAATAAATCAAGCAGGATTATATTAGTCTCATTTCTTATACTTTGCTATGCTTTTGTGTGGGCAAAAAGCTGTATGGATCATGTGCTGGGGACCACAGGTAAGTACATACAGCCATGCAGACACCCTATGCATATAAACTCCACCCAACATGTAGATTACTGCACCCCAAATAGATAGATACATATATACGTAGATAGATAAAAGAACTGCTTTTCAAGTCGGTGTTCCCCATAGTGTGGTACATATTCCATTTACTAATTCAAACTTTAAAATTCGAAAAGCAGCATATTTAACATGCATTTAAAAATATATAACCATCATGTCAGTCATGATTTCATAAATGCCACAGCTTGGAACTATTCTGCCCATAGTAGTCCCTAGCCACATGTGGCTCTTGTCCATGTAAACTGTGACTAGTCCAAACTGAGATGTGCTATAAGTGTAAAATACACACAAGATTTCATAGCATAAAAAAAAGAAATCTCATTTAAAATTTCTTATTGATTGCATGTTGAAATAATAGGATACAGTGGGTTAAATAAAATGTATAATTAATTTCTCCTGCTTCTTTAATATGACAACTCAAAAATCTCATGTGCCTTGCGTTATATTTATTTTAACAGTACTGAATTAAAACAATGCCAAAGTAGTTGTGAAGTGAAAACAAAATGAGTTGAGCTAAAGCAAATATTAGTAAAGTTAGCATAAAGATATTACAAATATCTTGAAATTTCAAAGCTAATAACCTATGTTTGGTAACACTATACAACATCCCTGGAAAATGGAATCCAGCTTTTGAATATTTTCTGGAAAGGGTATCTTAGTACTTCTGAGGTTGTTCAGTGTAGTGGTAGAGGGGGTCAAATGAAAAACATCTCTTCTTTGTATTGACTGGAAATCTGAAAAACCTTTGTACATTTCTCTCCATTGCCCTTAGTTCTGGCTTTATAAAGCACAGCACAAACCTACCCACTACTATCCATAACTAGCTGGTTCTGGCCTTTTGAACCTTTAGTTTCAAGGCTCTCATGAAACTAACACAGCAGCTTTGTAACTTCACAAACTTGAAAGACCACATTGTTGGAGGAAGATTCTTACTGCAGGCCCTGGCATTCCCCATTGATGAGTTGAAATCAGTTATTATGAGGTTCTGTATACACCTTCTGATCATGGATAAAACAAATGCATATGCCTCACAGGCACAGCAGGAATTAAAAATACATTAGTTCATCGCAACTTCAGATCTGGGATTGAGGAACGTTTGGATGACTTTTTTTTCTTTTCAAATAAAGTTTAGATGAGGCAGGAATTCACTACAGAATAGAGTTCTGAGACTCTCCAGGTCCAGTTCAGTACTTGGAGAGAAATCAAATACATCTTATCTTAGGTATGGCACTAACTTTCATCAAAAAATTATCATATGCTCAGTCACAAATGGTTATTGTAAAATCTTTACTAACCTAAGTGCATATAAAAATTGTGAATTCCTAATACAAAGCAGTATTTGACTTTTAAATTTCATTTTAAGCTTGGCCCGTTCACTTGGAATGTGATTACAGAGTAAATTAAAAAGTAATCACATGTGAATTACATTTCCTCATGAATGTAATGACTTCAGGAGGCTGATTAATGTTAAGCAGTGCCTGTCCTACTGCATGCATACCTTCCCAGGTGAGATATGCAAGATAGCTGTCGTGAGTTGATTTAATTTTCTTTTACTGGTATTCCAGGGAGACTGCCTGAACACATAATAGGCTCAGCACATTCATTAGGACTGAGGATGTTCTTCCCTTTGGTATGTTCAAGTCCCACCTGCAAAATACCATCACCGTCAACTTATGGTTATGAGAAAAGCCCAAGGGAGGCGGTGCAGCTCTGGTACCATTTTCTACCTAGCCAAGTTTCAATTTCTCAATCTCTCTTTGTATATTTTTGGCAAATTCTTCATATTTGAATGGAATAATTCCAGAGAATCACTGAAAAATGCATTTGCACCAGTGTAAAGGTAACGAATTGTCTCACAAGGAATGAAGGCTTATTAATAATCTACAACAGTATTACTGCAGAGAACAAAATTTAAACTAAGTGGAGCACAGGATCATTAACATATTCCCTCTCAGGTAATGGGGAATGTAGCAGTCTAAAATATTTACTCCTTTCTGTAGTCAGGTTAAGGCATTGTTTTCTAAAGGAGTTGTCAGAGGAATCACGCTATTGTTAGAAGTGGAAAAGGCTTGGTGCTTCATTATTTCTGTGCAAAAGAAGAGCAAATACAGTGGATTTAGTAGCAAGCCAAGGAAAGCCAGGTACTAAAAATTACCTTGGGACAAAAGTTGGTCTTTTATTCCTGTGATTCCCCATTCCACTGGGTGGAACAATGAACTAGTAAAGCAGCCTGAGAACATGTTACATCATAATCTAGAACATATAGACAGCTGATGTCATGAAACTGTCATACTATATGTGATGCTCTCTGACATCATCTATTATATAAAATTTTGTTTTTCTTTTTTAAGTTTGGTGAGACAGGCTAAATTGAATTCAAAATCCATCACTGACTCATGACCATCAGTTAGAAACATTCTGGATTGGGAGCCTTTGTAATCACAGGAGATGAGAGACTGCCAGCTCACTTCATTGTCATTTAGTTGTGGGTCCTCAAAGGGGAATGTTCCAAATGTCATGTCTTCCCAGCTTTGTGTGGGTGGTGGGAAAATGAAGAGGGGTAATAGCGAGAGAATTAATGTCAGGAGAATAAGACAGAAAAGGCCTACAATTCTGTAGTTTCTCCTAAGACTGGCTTCAGGATTCCTTTGAGTTTAATATTTCTGTTATGTTTTTATCCTGAGATATTTAAATTTCCAGAACATTCAAGGTCAATGATAAGACTATTAGAAAGATTTTTATTTAAACATAAACTCAAAAGCACTCAAGGATAAAGAAGAAACCTATGAGAACTCTGAGTAGGTAACCTACAATTCTTCTGTGTTAAGGAGAGAGTAGAGAGAATTACTCTTGTGTTTCAAACTGGGGGTGTCAAACATAGGGGACTAAAAATGTGAAATATACCAGTATACAATATAACTCCATTGCCTTAACTGAGATGACAGACACTAATATTCTTTTGTTGTACTAGGGTTTTTATTCTGCATCTGTTGTACCTTATAACATTTTTAAGGCCTTTACTAACCCACTGTGTGATTCAGAAGAGGGTGATCAAGAAAGTGAGTGACCTAGAGAACACACCACGGGATAACCAATCAACATAGACAAGGTAAGACTTGGACACTAGGGATGGGATTAGGAACACAGTGTCTCCATCCAGAGGACAGTACTGGGTCCAGGCTATCAAGGCAGAGACACTGGATTGTGGGTGCTCCCTGACGTGCTAATGAGAGTTCTGTTACCAACAGGACTGGGATAATCAATTTCCCTTCTCTGCATCCCCTTTCCACATTTTAGGGCCTGATGTTTGACAGCCATCTAATGAGCTAAATGAATTCTACGAATTCTGCTCTACCATGTTGGATTTGCTCTTGTGGATAATACTCAGCAGACCACTACAATTTCTAGTGGGTCACAATCTACTTTTGACCTCCCCCTTCTCTAGGACATATCCCTGGCATTTTCCTATACATGACCAAAATTACTTTTAGAGAATGTAATTTTGTATAAAATGGGAAAAATTAATTAAATCATTAAAATATGAAAAGGATCCTCTTCTAACAAGGTCTTTCCTCTACAGGGCATCCATGCTTTGAACTTTAGGGACAGCATTAAACTGAAGCACCAGTGTCTTTCTTCTGGAATCAGAATCCCTTTGTTGCTTTTGGGGGGGAAAAAAAAAGGCTGTCATTGAACTTTTAATTAGGTTCCAAAAATGTGACCTGAGGCAATAATAGAATGATTTATTTTAATGCTACACTGCTCTTGATGATATTTGGTTAAAAATGGGCCAGCCTTTGAAACACCCTGACACCACACACTGGCATCTACAATGTTGAGGCTACTGATTCAGTTTTATTTCCCAAGATGCCTTTCTTTACTCCTTTGTCCAACCACCCATCCTTCTATCCATTCATCCATTCAACAAACATCAACATTTATTGCCAGGCATTAAGGACAGACAAGCAACAAAAATAAAATGGTCTCTGTCTCCAAAAGAACTTACTAAAGTTCAGCTGGGAAGACAACCACTTACCCAACTTAAAATAGAACAACGTGGGTGGAAAGTACTCAGTCCAATTTAAAGAGACCATAATATCTAAGTTTTGGTCTTTACTGCTCCCTCTAGCCTGGGTTTTATGTTTGGTTTAGCCATTTAACCACCATTATGTATAACAACACGTATATTCCACTGCTGATTTTACCAACAGAGGCCAGTCTCACGGTGGGAAACGTGGCTCCCAATGGTATCTTATATACCAAATGATCGTCTATGGTAGATTTCAATCATCATTCTAAATTCTACATTGTGGATTTGTATTTCTGAGTGCCAATACAAACCACAATACTATCTATTTTTTAAGAGATGGGGTCTCACTATACTGCCCGGGCTGGCCTTGAACTCCTAGGCTCAAGTGATCCTCCCACTTCAGCCTCCCAAGTAGAATATCATAAAGTCCAGGGCCGTTCAGAGGAAGAGAGATGCTACACAGGGTAGATAATCAGAAGAAAAGAATCATTTAACAACCACCCTACCCCCCAAAAAATCCTTTCTCTCTGCAAAATGGAAGGGCCATCTAGAAAGAAACAGAATCATTCATACATATTTATTTTAAAACCAATAATTAACCACCTATTGCAGTACTGAAGTTCATGGCCTACATGGGATTTATTATACTGATTAGTCCACTTCTGTGTATATTTAACCTATCTCATAACTTTTTTTAAACAGTCAATACTAATAAATAGCTGAGTTAATCTAAAATATATTGGATCTAAGACTACCCAAATTTTCCTCAAACATCCTAACTAGACCCCAGTTAAACTTCTTTTGGAGTCTCAGGGAGAAAAAAAAAAAATAGAATGCTTTAGAAATTCTTGATTGAATTTTGTTACATTAGCTCAGCATAAGCATTACAGCCACCAAAACCACTCTTACCAGTAAGTTCTCCATAGCAAGAGATGGCTGCCTGTCCCAGGATTGCCCACATATGTCTTCTTAGGATACTCCAGGAACAAAGAGGAGAAAAATAATCTTGGAAATTCTGTCGACTGTTTTGACTTTTTAACCCATTCATTCAATCCATAAAAATGAACAAAGTGCTATAATGTTACAGTGGAAAGAGCATCTTTTCAGAGGAAAATAGCTGGAATTTTAGTCAAGACTTCGTCACTAATTATCATTGTGCCTTTAAAGCATATCACTTCACTTTTCTGGACCACATTTACTTACAAGAAAAATGAGGAAGTTGGACCAATGACCTAGTAGCACTCGTTTCTGATTCTCAGTCTGAAGTCAATGGATGCTATTAACATGGAAGTATTTTGAAGCTGCATTTCCTGCAGGGGCAAAGCAATGCTTCCTCCACTTTTTCTGACTCCTTTCAAGTTCTCCTAGAGAGCTCCTAAGACAATTCATAAAGAGAAAGGGGGTACTGCTGCCCAAGCACACATCCTTTGTCACGGTGTGTGGTCAGGCACTAGTTGGCATTAATTTACTTGTTCACAGTTGTACATGAGACATTATTGGTAGAGTAGTTATGGTTGCCTGATTGTGGATGTGTAACTAATTCTGGAAAAGGATGCTATAAAATTACAATCCAAACAATCTCAGCAGGTGTCACTGTAGTCAGGAGAACATATCTTCACAAACACTCATTATTTATTTATCCTTAAGTAAGAGAAGGTCCCTACCAGCCAGCCTAAAAGTACTGAGCTCTGTTTCCCATCATAAGGCCAAGAATCATCAACTTTGTAAGATCAAAAGGGGGTTTTATGTATGCTCTGTCTTCGTGCAGGTCTAAGTGGAGCCATGACAACCTGAGGCACATTTGTAGATATTTTTTCAAGGTTATATGCAGAATGGCACTCCATAGCATCAGTCAGAAAGCTACTCCCATGCCCTACTTTGTCTATGACCTCAGTTTTATCTACTTTTATTTATGAGTGTGGAGCTTAGGATTTCAGTGACAGAATAATTTGTTTGACACACTACAGTTAAAAAAAAAAAACCCAATAGAAGTACATAGACATACACACACACGTGTCTGTAAAATTGGTAAAATCTGACTAAACTCTGTGGATTGTACCAATGTTAATTTTCTAGTTCTTACATGAGACTATAGTTACTACAGTTAAGCAAGATGCTAACTATAGAGAGTTTGCATGAAGTGTGTGTGAGTCTTTGCATTTTTGCAACTCCTGTGAATGTTGAATTATTTCAAAACACAAAGTTAAAAAAAAATAACAACCACCAAATAATTAAGAAACCTATACCTTTAAAAGCAAGATTTAAAAAGTAATTGTAAAAGT
The DNA here is from genome assembly GCF_028858775.2 of Pan troglodytes. Lineage (NCBI taxonomy): Eukaryota > Metazoa > Chordata > Mammalia > Primates > Hominidae > Pan > Pan troglodytes. The sequence continues at coordinate 64,202,258 of NC_086015.1, forward strand.
TCAGGAATAGTGTAATGACACGGTTCATCATCAGTGAACACCTCTCCTTCAAAAAATATTTGTGTGATAATAAATATCCCTCAACAAAGGCATGTAAGTCACCAGTATTCATTCCCAGGAAATAAGGACTGTCTCTTTCAAAAATATTTAGAGGACCTGAGATGACCCTTTTCCCCTAGGTCACACCAAGAGTTTTTATCACTGAAAGCTCCTTTTTGCAATTCATGGTTTTGACAAAAAAGATTTTAGTGATGTGTCTGTGTCTCCAGATGCACTGCTCTGTGCAACTATATAATAACTATTACCTGGTCAACCTATGTCAGTCCATTGGAACTGATCTTTAAGAACACAAAAACATATATGTACACACTGGTATGAACAGCAAATCATTCTTAAAATATTTGATTTAGAAAAAAATGCAAGAGAGATGATAGTTAATATCCACAAAAGGCAACACAATTTCACAAATAGACAAGAAGGGGACAAAGAAAAACTAAAAGAAAAAAATGGGGGCAAAGACAGGAACAGGAAGACAAACTTCGCATGTTCTCACTTATTAGTGGGAGCTAAAAATCAGAGCAATTGAACTTGTGAAGACAGAGTAGAAGGATGGTTAACAGAGGCTGCGAAGGGTCATGGGGAGGGGGGTGAATAGTTAGTGAGTATAAAAAATAGAAAGAATGAAGAATAACAGCTAGTGTTTGATAGCACAACAAGGTGATTATAGTAAATAATTTAATTGTACATTTTAAAATAAAAGAGTATAATTGGATTGTTTCTAACACAAAGGAAAAATGCTCACGGGAATGGATACTGCATTTACATTGGTGGGATTATTACTCATTGCATGCCTGTATCAAAATAGCTCATGTACTCCATTAATATATACACCTACTATGTACCCGTGAAAATGAGAAATTAAAAAATGGGCAAATATATGGAGAAGTATTTTATTTATTTTATTATTTTATTTGAGACAAGGTCTCAGTCTGTCACCCAGGCTGGAGTACAGTAGCATGATCTCAGCTCACCTCAGCCTCCACCCCCTGGGCTCAAGCGATCCTCCCACCTCAGCCTTCTGAGTAGCTGGGATTACAAGCACGCATCACCATGCCCGGCTAATATTTTGGGGGTTTTTTTGTTTGTTTTTAGTAGAGATGGAGTTTCACCATGTTGCCCGGACTGGTCTTGAACTCCCGGGCTCAAGCAATCTTCCTGCCTCGGCCTCCCAAAGTGCTGGGATTACAGGGGTGAGCCACCCTTCCCAGCCTGAAAAGGTATTTTTAAGGTGGGACAATATAAAAAGCCAATAAAAATGAAAAGATGCTTGAATTTAATAGAAGTCAGAAAATGTTAAATAGAGAAAACAATGAGATGTCATTTAGACCTAATGCACTAATACAAATGAAAATAAGGGGAAATACCTGCTCTGGATTTAGATAAATGGATATTCTGATACATGGTAGATTAAAATATCACTTTTAAGGCTTCATGAAATGTAATGTAACAATACCTATCAATATTTAAAAAGTACATTTTCTTAAATCTAGTACTTTCATGGCTGACAATCTATCCCATTAAAAGTAGGTTATTAGTGAGACCCCATTTCTACCAAAAAAAAAAAAAAAAAATCTGGCCAGGCATGGTGGCATGCACCAGTAGTCTCAGCTACTCAGGAGGCTGAGGTGGGAAGATAGCTTGAGCCTGGGAGGCAGAGGTTACAGCGAGCCAAGATCGCGCCACTGCTCTCCAGCTTGGGTGACAATGAGACCCTGCCTCAAAAAAAAAAAAAAAAATTATATGAGCTTTTTGTACAGTGATAAGACAAAACAAAACCACACAAAGGCTGGATCCCACCAGCAGAAAATGTTTTAAAATTATGTTACAGCCACTGGACATAATGAATTAGATTTATACAGTAGCCTTGAAGGGATTTCCTCAAAGAATTATTGAAAGATAAAAGAATGAGTAATACTCCATTTTTGTAAAACAATGACTGAAAAATCTCTCCAGATATGTATACATAAATACACATATGTATTAACATATTAGCAGGTTGACAAATACGGAAGTATAATCGTAGGTCAGAACGTCCCAAATTCTGCATCTTGGCACAAGATAGTAACTTTTATCTAACACTGGGGTGGAAAGATAAAGGTTGTTCATCACCAGAAATGATGAGCCAAAGGATAGAGCCACCTAAAAAGCAGTATTTGAGCAAAGGAGTTGGGGAGTTCAAAAGGAAGTTGTTGCCTGAGGAGGATTCTGGGAGCACTCCAGGAAGAGGGAGGATAGAGCATGGTGGATGAGGTGGGTCACGTGTACGGGAATGGGATAGTACTGAGTGAAAACATGGGAACAAAATGACGCAAAGTTCAGAAATACACATACATACATTTACATATATGAATACATATGTGTATTCTTGAATTTCATGGTCATATTTATGCATTTTTGGTGAAATTGTGTTTTTAAAACTTACTTTATGTCTTAAAAATAACACTTAAGGCTGGGCGCGGTGGCTCCCGCCTGTAATCCCAGCATTTTGGGAGGCCGAGGGGGGCAGATCATGAGGTCAGGTGATTGAGACCATCCTGGCTAACACGGTGAAACCCCGTCTCTGCTAAAAATACAAAAATAAAAAAAATACAAAAATAAAAAATTAGCCAGGCGTGGTTGCAGGCACCTATAGTCCCAGCTACTGGGAAGGCTGAGGCAGGAGAATGGCGTGAACCCGGGAGGCGGAGCTTGCAGTGAGCCGAGATCGAGCCACTGCACTCCAGCCTGGGCGACAGAGCGAGACTCCGTCTCAAAAAAAAAATAAGAAGAAGAAGAAGAAGAAGAAGAAGAAGAAGAAGAAGAAGAAGAAGAAGAAGAAGAAGAATTATAACACTTAAAAATGAGCCCAGGTAGATGATCTTCCAGTAATTTCTCCCTTGATTTTCTTGTTCTTGCTGCTATTAAAATCAAGAGGGCACCATATTTCTCCCTTTGCTCTTCTAAGATCCAGTGCTTATGATAAGAAAACCATAGTCCAACACACCCTATGTAGGTTATTCTGTGTGTCTGAGCTTCAGATGTAAAGGAGCTCTTTCAGACTTCAGGGTTATGAGAGTTTCTGAATAGCCACCTGGCAAATCTGGGTAGATGTTGACTTTCCCAGCAGGCCATGATTTATTGCCAAAAGCACAATTTTTTTCTTTTGTTTTGACTTAACATGCCAGAAAAAAAACACAAGACTATAAGAATTAAACCTAATGCATTACAGCTAAGCTCTCTAAGGCATAAAAGAGGCAAGGGCTGCACCAAAACGAATTTATCAATCACGCAATGCAGGAACCCTTGTATGATTAGCTTAATTATTTAAAGAATGCAAAACAGGTGGACAGTTCTACCATTAAATTATCCTGTTTAAAGAAAATGCCAACTCGGTAAGCATTTCTAAGTGGACAGGCTATTTCAATAGAGTACATTGCTGAATGTGTGTGTGTGTAATAATAAAAGAGGCTGCCCTTTAAAAATCCCCACACCATGTACTTTTATTAATTTAATTTGGTGTCCACTGTACTTTTTAGTTCGCTCCAGTTGCAATTACTATTCTAGTTTAATTTCACATATATTTGCATTGTTTCATCGAAACCCTTACCTCGGTAAAGAGTAAAAATAGATACCTCCCACTAGACCCACCTCAAAAGGATGTATGTGTGTGAAAACATACATACACAACGAAGTGGGATGAAAGTGATCTTTAGAGATATGGGATAAAGGAAAAACCATTTGAAAAAAGTCTCGGAACACTCCTAGGAAGACCATATGTACTTCCTCATCCAGCAAAGTGCCATTTCAAATGTGTTAAATAAGTAGGGAGTGTGTCAGTGTGCGTGTGTGTGTGTGTGTCTCTGTACCAATAAACATCCAGAAGAAAAGAGGGGAAAAAGTCAATATAAAAATTTAGAAATTAGAATATTTACTTTTAGTTAAGAAAATTTCTAGAAAGTTTTATTTTGATATACAAAATATAAGACAGCCATCTCAACAATCGTGTCCAGTCATTCAGCAATCAGCCACCACTGACAACCTACACCTTTCCTTCCTTTCAACAATGGCCTTCCAACAGACCTCGAAAGGCTTCTATATGGGTCACTTTTCTTACTATATCTGTATTTTTTTTCCAAACCTAATCCTGTTTGTTCTGAATTATATTGAGTTTCTGATAAACTTTAAAATGTTTTTCTTAGATCCAGCTGCACTAAGAGTATAAAGCGAATTTAGAATCACCACCCCACAGTCCCCCCCCCGACAAATCATACTATTTAATATGGCGGTGATGAGAACAACGTATGTGACTACCATGACACTCAATAAAAATGCTATGATTTGCTTTTTAAAAAGTCAGAAACCTATAGAATCCGTATGTGAGTTCCACTCATTGTTTCTATAAAAAGGTCATTCTGATATGTTTTAGGGCATTGTCATGAGAATGTGTGAAAAATCTATAGGCTTACAAAACATGAAAACTCAAGATACTGGTTGGTAAGGACATGGTAGGGGTAATGTATTCTTAGAAGAGAGGCTGCATCATTTCTGCAGATAAATTTGAAATTTTCTTCATGCAATTTGGAATGTAATCTCTTACTAGATTAAATTTTACAGCTCAGGAAGGTGAGGAGCTGGTAAGAGCAAACTGCATGAGACGAGAGTATAGATATCCAACAAACAATGAGGCAACCAACCTGATTCAGTTAGTACTTGACAGCAATGCTTTTATTAGAAACACTTTACTTATGACCTATTATCAGTGGTTCCTCTACTATTGGGATACATTTAAATCTGTCATTTTAAATGTGTTTACACTTAATCTGTGTACAAGAACTGCTGACAAAGGCAAGCGTGATATGTCATACTGATGACGTGTTAAGCTGAGGAAATTTCCACTGCCACAGGCAACACTTTAACCTTATGAAACATTTTAATCACATTTTTATTGAAGAAGCTTATTAAAAGATGCAGGCTTTCAGAACTCGACAAATTTTCTTGAGCCTTTGCCAAATCATAGGTAGGCAAAGTGTACTCTGAAATCACCTCCCTCCAAATTGTAAATTCATTTTCTGAAATTAGATATTGACATTTAAGCATCATATAAAAGTCAAACTTTTCTAGGATGGCTGAGAAGTTGAAAATCCTAAATGCCCACATTATGAGAAAAGAAGTTAAGGCAAAGGCCAATATGGTGAGTAATTTTAACATTACACTTAGCATTTAGCCCCTTTTCTGCATTATTCCCATGTTAAGAACCAACTCATTCTTTCATATCCAACATATGTATTTTCAGTATTTGCTAAGAAATAATCCTCTTTTCAAAGCATTAGTTATTATTTTCTACAAAAGCTTGGTTTCTCAATAGTATAATTCTGTGTTTGCAGACTATAAAAGTATAGCTCTGAGAATATGAAAGAAAATAATCACCAGGACAGGCAATCGATTTCTGTGTGGGCAAAAATTTTAGACCTTTTCTTTAGGTGAATGACATCAGAGAGCCATTTAGCTCTAAGTTTCCATGACTACCTGTAAAATGGAGATATCATTCATTCACTCATTCATTTGATAAATATCAAGAGAACATCCACAATATTTCAGGTACAGAACTAGGTGGCATTGGGGTGACAGAGAACACACTGGTTTTGCCTTTAAGGACATTTATAGTCTACTTGCTTTCTGTCCACTTCGACTCAGACATAAAGAATATTTATCAAATATACCGGAAGTCCCAGAATAAGGGTACTCTAAATACATCATTCAAATTTCAAAATAGAACCTAAAACACAAATGCCAAAACATTTACCCAATGTATTCAGGCCTTATGAACCTAGTGATTAACATATTTTTAATATGTTATTTCAGCTATACTGTAACTATATGGTGAAACACAACAAACCAAACTACTTGGTTTATTTAGTTTAGTATAAAGCCACATTTAGTAGTATTCCAACTCAGTGCTCTTCGGCAAGTATGTGCACAGCTATATTACGTCTAGGCACTGTAACAGTGGCTAGGGAGATGATGACATGATGACATGATGATCTGTTAGAACCCTGTGACCTTAAGAAGATTATGGTCCAGAAAGACAAACAAATGTGTCATTCACTGTGTGATACTCCTCTCAATCTCTTCCTCTCACCATCTCACCATCTTTCTTACATTCCTACTCCTGATTTGGTCCAGACAATCCACCCATCTTCCAGAGCCAAGAACTCTGTTGAGCCAATAGTAAAAATCTCATTCCCTCTGCAAAGGATTTGTTTGTTTAGGAAAGTTGTGTGACCCAGTTTCAGCCAACAAGGAAAGTGAGTGAAAAACCATTCAATAGGGCTTTTGAAAAAGACATGGAACCAATCTAAATGCCCATCAATGATGAACTGGATCAAGAAAATGTGGTACATATACACCATGGAATAGTACACAGCCATAAAAAGGAATGAGATCATGTCATTTGCAGGGACATGGATGAAGCTGGAAGCCATCATCCTCAGCAAACTAACACAGGAACAGAACACCAAATACCGCATATTCTCACTCATAAGTGGGAGTTGAACAATGAGAACACATGGACACAGGGAGGGGAACAACATACAACAGGGCCTGTTGGGGGGTGGAGGGGGTGTGGGGAGGGAACCTAGAGGATGGGTCAATAGGTGCAGCAAACCACCATGGCACACGTATACCTATGTAACAAACCTGCACGTTCTGCGCATGTATCCCAGAACTTAAAATAAAAAATTAAGTATCAATCCAAAAAACACAAAAACAAAAACCAAAAAAAAGTTTCTTCACTCTTTCCAAAAAGAGGTAAAAGATAAACCCAAGTGAATGTAGAATTTGGTATATGATAAATATGCTATCCTTAAATCACTGGGGAGAAGATGGAGTTTTGATATGAACTGTTGGGATAAGTGGATAGTCACATGAAGAAAGGTAAAATCAGATCCATTCCTTAGACTTTAAACCAGGATAAATTCCAAATGGATCAACTATTTAACTATGAAAACTAAAATTAAGGACTAGAAAAAAACATGGTAATATGTCATCTCAATAACCTAGGAACGGGGAAAACTTTTCTAACAATTATTTAAAATCCCAAAGTAATAAGGAAAAACATGGATACCAGTGATTACATAAAAGATTCCAGAAACAAATTGGGAGAACACACTGGTAAGCTTCACTAGAGATAAAAATCCCCAATATACAAAGAGCTTCAAAATCAGGAAAAAAACAGCCCAAAATCACACTGAAAAATGAGTGAAAAATATGAACTGATTAGCTCATAAATAAATGCAAATGGGCCTTAAACATAAGAAAATACACTGGACTGTGCTGTTAATATGACAAATGCAATCGAAAACAATACTAATATAACATTCCTCACCTATCTGACAGGAAAGTCTTAAAGTTCAACAATATAGTATGTTGGCCAGACTTAGGGAACTAGGAATTCTCATATAGTTGTGGTATAAATACAAAGAGACATATGCAAACCCTATGGATAAGTGTTCATCAATACCTAGCAAAATTACGTATGTATTTATCCTTTGACATAGAATTGCACTTCTGGGAGTCTATCCAAAAGACACACTAGCAAAGATAAAATATATGTTTTCACAAAGCGATTCACTGCAGCATTATTTAAAATAACAACAGATTGAAAATAAAAATGTTTATAAATAGGGGATGGAGTGAGAAAAAAACATGATACATCCCCCATGATGGAGTACTATAAAACCGTAAAAAAAAAAAAAAAAAAAAGAAGAGGAGGAAGAGGAAAAAGAAGAAAAGAAATCATTCTAGAAAGTGCAACTAAATGCTCTCCAGGCTATTTTTCTAAAGAACGAAAGAAAGTTGAAGAAAAATGTATAAAGTATATATAACTTTTCAAAGAAAGGATGGAACACAAATATAAATGTATTTATATACATACATGTATGTATATCCACATACAAACACATATATGCAACCTTATGTATATATTGTATTTGTATGTAATAAATAGAGTAAGTATTAAAAATTTGGTGGAGGAAGAAACAGAGTATAAGAGAGATATAGAAGTTATACTACTTTGAACATACTGGTTTTATAGATTGATTCTGAAATCATAAATATTCTACATAATTATAATGCAAAATTAAATCTAAAAAAGCAATCTCTATAAATTGAAAGTAAAATAAACCTAATTTCATAACCAGTTGCTGTCATAAGTACTCACAGAGGTGCTATTTCTAGCGATTTAAGATACATAACAATTTAAAGGAAAACTCTAAACTGCTCATGGTAATTATATTATTTGTAGTAGGATTGGTATTGATATTCTGAGACTCTTATGCATGTACTGTGAATAAATCAAAGAATTATGATGGTATCATTAAGTGCTGAGGTTTTGTTGGGGAAGGAGAGTGTGGTTGAAATGAAATAAAGATGCGAGATAATGGGGTAAGGCATTCTGACTGGGGAAAACCACACTCCCAAAGATGAGCCTACAAGTTGCCTTAGCTGATTCTCCAGGCTTCTGTTTCTAAAGTTATTGTCATGACATCTTTTTAATGTTCGCTTTTCATATGATGAGGCCAATATATACACATTAAAGTACATTTACATGCATATACACACGTAAACTTATTTGGATAGCATGTTCTCATGCATCGATCACATTTCTGATTTGAGATAATAGTACACTAGATTAAATTCTTCCTAATTGACTGTGGCCAAGTCTGCTCACGCCCAGCATCGGACCTCACATTCTTTCCTACCTATTTGTTTTAAGCTGCTGGCTCCTTGCAGTCACTTGGCAGAAAACACTTCTCCTCAAACTTGCATTGTATTTCTAGCTTTCACTCATCAATATGAATTTTGAGGCTCCCAGTGAAAACCAATTTAAGGTATGGAGCCTGTTTAAGACAAGGACTGGCTCCAGTCACACCCTTATTTTCAGAAAATAAGCCTCTGAGGCACTCCCAACATAGGACATGCAGCCAGGAAGCCAAGTGGTATCCTTTGGTAGAAAGAATCAAAAACAACTTAGTATAAAAACGTTAGGGTATTTGTTGGATTTAAAAAGTTTAGCTAATGTACATGACAGCAGACCTCAAAGCACCAGAAGACTCCCTTGTCTGTAATAGAGCTTCAGATAGAACACACCTCTTGAAATAATACTAATATCTATTTTGGGATAATATAAGGTATTTTCTCCAAAACACATATCTCTTTCACATAACGGGAGACATATAAGTAAATAGAAATATCTCTGAAGACAACTAAGTGTTGTTTAAGCAGTAAAATAACAATCTAATGAATTAGTAAGATAAGAAAAAATCTATGGGGAGAGGAATATTATTTAGTTTGGGAAAATAAATATGGTTTGCAACGTATATGAAATATCACTGGGACAGAGGACAGGAAATAATACTGGGCCTGGGACAGGATATGAGAAAAACAAGATGAAATGGAAGATGTGAGAATTCAGAATAGACAAAGAAAAAGGACATGGCGGAGCAATCCTGGGCACTAATGATTTTCTAAGAAACCAGGAAATCCGGGTTTGTTCCTGAGGATGTTCCAAGTGGAGCAGCTGTCTATCTCAGGGATTTTGCTAACTCCAGAAGCCATCAGCCTAGTGCCCAGTGAATGTTTAATACTGAGATGCTTTCATGCCACCTAAAAGAAAAGCAAGAGAGGGATCTGTGTCCCTCTCAAAGTACCTAATACTTTATGGTAGCTTCATTGGTTTATTGTGTTGATTATTCAAGATTCCTTGGCTGACGATGACAAGAACACAAATCAAACTAGCCTCAACTAGAAAGAGAATTAATTGTCTTATATAACTAGGTATTCCAATGATAGAGAGAACATGAGACAAATCTGGATCAAGGCACATACCCTTTCTTGCTCTCTCTCCCCCCATCTGCTTCTTTCCATCTCCCAATTCTGTTTGTCTCTGATCAGCTTTTGGCCTCATATTCTTCTTCCATGAGCAGACTCTGAAATCCCAAACCCACAGCTTTTTTGTGTCAAGTCGTCTCTCTACATAGATCAGATTTCACCGAAGCAATCTTACTGACAGCTACATGGGAGATGCTTCAGCTTCCTGGAACAATCGCTGGGGCATATTCCTGTGATTCAGACATTGGACAGACCCAAGTCAAGCTCCCACAGGCCACTACACTGGCCATTTCCACCACAACCATACAGGATGGGGAAGGAGCAGTTTTCCAATGAATCCCAACAACAGATTTTTCCCACTATCCTTCCAATAAGACTATTTTTCCTCCAAGGGCATGGCCTCTCAAATATTTTTGGCCTTCTCCACACTTTACCATAACATCTCCTAAATATATGCCCCATAATTAAACAGATGGAAACCAGAATTTTTATTGTAGACATCATCAGTGAATTATTTTCACACATTGCAAATACATTCCTTCAATATTCCATTACCTGATTGTGATCACCTAATTAGCAGATGAAAACTATTCAGAGTATCAGGAGCATAAGAGGAACAAGGACATGTCAATTTGAAAATGACATCCTTAGAAAGCATGTCTATCTACATCTCCTATCTCTAAGTCATAAATGGAAAGCATTTAACATACTTACTAAAGATTTTTATACGTGAAAAATGGGATGGTTCAGGTAGCCTACAGATCCTGCAACCGTGGTGTGTGGAACATAGGTGTCATGCAGAATAATCTCATGTAATAAGAGGTTCAGAGGGTGGTCGTGACTAGCGCAATGGGAAGCTAAGTAGATACGATTCCAGGCCCTACCCTCACTACAAACAGAAGGTCCAAGATTTCATCCTCTTTCTTATTTGAGAGTTTCATATTTTTCATTTTTTTGAAAAAGCAATTGCACTGCCGAACTAAAAAACATACAAACAACCAACAAATTGTATTAGTCTAATCACCTCATTATACTAAAGATGAAATAGTTTCTAAATACAGATCCTAAACTTGCTGTCATTCAAATTTCAACACAGCTATCCTTTTACTTCACCAGGCTGCCTTTCTTAATTTGATTTTACAAAGGAAAGCTTTTTTAAAAAAAACTAAAACAAAAAAAAAATAGTATTCTATGCTTGAGTTCTTAGACTACACATAAATATTTAGGCCGTGCTTATCAGAATTTTAGAATTCTGAAGAGCCTCCCTGAACTGTCAAAACCTCTAAAAGCCACACCATGCTGGTGAGGCGGCAGAGCAAAGGGAACACTTACATACTGCTAGTGGGAATGTAAATTAGTTCAGTCACTGTGGAAAGCAGTGTGGAAATTTCTCAAAGATCTTAATAACAGAATTACCATTCAAACCAGCAATCCCACTACTGGGTATATAACCAAAGGAAAATAAATCTTTCTGCCAAAAAGACATGTACACTCATATGTTCATCGCAGTACTATTCACAATAGCAAAGACACGGAATCAACCAAGATGCCCATCAACAGTGAACTGGATAAAGAAAATGTGGTACATATATACCATAGAATACTATGCAGCTGTAAAAAAGAATGAAATTATGTCCTTTGCAGCAACATGGATGCAGCTGGAGGCCATTATCCTAAGCAAACTAACACAGGAACAGGAAACCAAATACAACACACTCTCACTTATAAGTGGGAGCTAAACACTGAATACATATAGACACAAAAATGGGAACAAGAGACACTGAGGACTGCTTGAGGAGGGAGATGAGGAGGGGCACATGGATTCAAAGTCTGCCAATCATGTACGATACTCACTACCTGGGTGACAGGATCATTCATCCACCAAGCTTCAGCGACACTCAATTTACCCATGTAACAAGCCTGCATGCACACCCCTGGAATCTGAAATAAAATAAGATAAAAGTAATTTATTCAATTAAAAAAAAAATAGGCTGGGCTTGGTGGCTCACAGCTGTAATCCCAGCACTTTGGGAGGCCAAGGCAAGTGGATCATGAGGTCAGGACTTCGAGACCAGCCTGGCCAATAAGGTGAAACTAAAAATACACAAATTAGCTAGGCATGGTGGTGCACACCTGTAATCCCAGCTACTAGAGAGGCTGAGGCAGGAGAATCACTTGAACCTGGGAGGCAGAGGTCACAGTGAGCAGAGATCACGCCTGTAATCCCAGCTACTAGGGAGGCTAAGGCAGGAAAATCACTTGAACCTGGGAGGCAGAGTTTTCAGTGAGCCAAGATCGTGCCACTGCAGTCCAGCCTGGGTGACAGAGTGGTACTCCATCTCAAAAAATAAAATAAAATAAAATAAAATGGCACACAAGCATCAAATGTGGATAGAAGAAATATCTACCTATGCCTCTGTTGAAATATCAATGAGTCTGTCTAATAAATGCCTGCAATAGGCTACTTAATTAAAATGAATAGCTTTAGCAATCACCTTGGTTGACAACATTCAGAATGAAGAGCAAATAATAGTTAACACTTATTCTACATAATTACTCTTCCCTTCCGTACACAAAACATGTACAGAGCCTGGGCTTGGTAACACGAAATTTCCAATAATCTATGAGAGAACACTTAAAGACTTTACACTTAAGAAGAATAATTTTTGAATTAATTTTGAATCTATTTTCCAAAAGTAAATGACTTTTTAAAGGCCTAGTCAGTTACCATGATAAATAAAGACATACACTGCAAGTATTTGGCACATGTAATTATAGTAAAATGAACACACCCCATATCAAGCACATCTTTGTAGGTCAAGATGGCAATAAGAAAGTATTTTTCACTCTGGTCCACAGTGATCAAAGGGGGATCAACATTGAAACTGTATTTCAGAATGCCAGCCAAAAGCTTTGACCATGAAAGAGAAGCAGTGCTGGCCAGTTGCCCACAAGACTGCATACTACATTAGGTTTTAATACATTTCAAAAACAAAGAGAATTTATATAGAAACTGTGACAATTTGAAGAAGTTTGCTGGGATAATCTTAGAAGACTGATCTAAAGACAGTCTAGGACAGCTGCATGCAATTCTAAGAGTCAGATCGGTTTGTTTCCGAGATAAGCGTCAAATACTAATACAGATAAGAGCTAAAACTAAAATACCAAGTCAGTGAAAAAGCTAAAACCCAGAAGACGTTTTATTTCATTACCTGTCTGAAGTTCTTTTTAACAGTGATAGGTCATGTTCTATTTCTTCACTGCGGTAAGGGAGAATATTTGAATGTCCCAAATATATTAAAGTTATAGGCAAAAATGCTCACAAACCATTTAGAAAATGATTCATTTTACTGTCTACCTAATACTGAGCTGAAATACTCTACTCTAAGCTGACTGCTTAGAGTATGTTTACTATCTGCTAATCCTATAGCTTTCACTTAAACAAGGCTGGTTGGATAGATAATCCAGACAAATGCAGGGTTCCATAACAGAGCATTTTTAAATGTCTTAGGCTATCACCTAAGCCACAAACAAAATTGATTTTTCCAGACATGTTCCAGTGTCTCCTTACCCTTTCCTGCTACCAACTGTCATCTCACTCCCCTGATAAAACTCTTGACATGTTTTGCAGTATCCTCTACTCCCTTCCCATTCCAAACAGCTGTCTTCCCTTCCTGGCAGAAACTCCCTGACATCTGGATACTCAGGATGGCTACTGTTATGATGGACAGATTCCATTTTATCCAACTACCCAGCTCCGAGAATATAAAAATGAGAAAAAGGAGGTGAAGTGTAATAGTTTCACCAGCTACACAAATACTAGTTCAAGTAATGGCTATATTAAAGCATTAGCATGTTGAATAATTTTCTTTTAAAAGTCCAATTTTGTGACATCTGTAAAATGATACAGAATGTTAAAATGCGATGATTCTGAAAGAATACACAATTACAAGCTTCCTAAATTTCTACTCAGGTAATGACAACAAATCCAAGCCCATAGCTCAAACATAGGATTTCTGCTTCATGGCCTAATTTGATGTTTTGTTTACTAGATTTAAGAACAAAAACATGTGTGTTAGATGAAGACAGATAAGTCGAAGAAAAGACAAAACATGAGTCACTTTCCTTGAGCTCATCACCCATATCCCATCAATCACCAGTTCCACTTTGTGCTGCTTCCTAAATATGTATCATCTCTTGCATATTCTGCTACACTGGTTTCTTAAACTGTTTTCCTATATCCATTCTCCTACTACTTCAGTCTATTCTCCATAAGCAGCCAGTGATATTTTTTTGAAGTGCAAATTGGGTCATATCACCCTACCACCCCCTTTCAAATCCAATCAATGGTCGCCCTTCCTTGTAGAATAAAACCTACGCTAGTCCACATGGACCCTAAAGCTTTGCATAACTCTGGTCCCAGCTTCTCTCTGGCTTCATCAGGAGCCTGTCTTCCCCTCACTCAACATATTCAAACCACACTGGCCTTCCCTCCATTATCCAAATGCATCAAATTTCTCCCATTCCTAAGGTCTGCTTTAGCACTTTTCTCTTTGCCTGGCTCCCTCCAGCCCATGGTTCAGATCTCAATTTATATGTCACTTCCTCAAGGAATTACTCTGCAATCAACTGCAATATGTTATGTATCCTTCTATATCTCCCATGGAATCATGGAATTTTTCTTAGCAGCACTTTTAACAACTGTATTTAATTAACATATTAAGTCAGACATTAAAGAGATTTGCAAAACTATAAAGCAATGCCATTCTCAATTTTTGGTTTTGAAAAATAGTTAATTTTTGTTTAAAAATGTTATCTTAATGTGCAAAATGTTTATTATTGTTTTAAAGTATTATTTTAAAAAAATTTTAATTTCTAATATGGCAAATATCAATAGATTTAACAACATAAACGAAACTTCTTTCAGTCGTCAATACTTTTTAGGAGTATAAAGGGATTCTGAGATCGAAAAGTTTAAGAACCACTGAATAAGAAATTAAACTATGGCTTGTGAAAGAATGAGATACTACATTTTAAATCCTTTAGGAATACTTAAAATTGTACTTAAATATATTTTATGTAGGAAACAAAGCTTTCAAGTAATGTTGTTACCTTAGAAAGAAAATGCTTAATTCTTATATACTGCTAAGAGAATTATAACAGGATTGTACAGCTAGGTCATAAGCAATGTGTCAATTATAAGACAGTTGATAAGAAAGTTCAACTTGCCATGAAAAACATAGTTTACAGCTTTAAATGAACAATTTTTTCTTTGAAAGCATTCTAACAAATGTTATCTTTAATAACAAACACATAAGGCCTTTAAACTTTCAAGGCAAAGATTCTTGAAAATCATAATTAAAACAAACCTTTCGATCTTACAGAAAAGTTCTTAACAGAAGACTAACAATTTTGCAATGACAAGATGGTGAATATGTGCTCAATACTAATTACTGTCATGATGACTGTGATATCAACAAACCCATATATGGTACTTTTCTAAGAGCTTAGAAATCAGCCTTAGTTACTATTATTATTAGCCCAAGGATATGTAACTTACCCTGCGTCTGACAGCTAAGTAAGTGACATAAATGAGGTTTGAATCCAGGGTCTGAGCTCTTAACTCTATACTGCCTACATACATACATACATACATACATACATACATACATACATACATATATAAATTAACCTTTCTTATCCTGCTTCTAAACAAAGGTAAGGGCCACCCAGTCAATGCTTTGTATTCTCCCAATATTCTTTCCTAGAACTTCTTCAAAGGCTCTCATGAAGCACTGGTGAAACTGGAAATCACTGAATTTTACTACCATTTTAACCAAGGCTGAATCAAATAATTTAGAAGTTAATATTGTTTATTTACCCAGGGTCTATCTACCCACATTACTCTCATTTTGTTCACAAAATTTCTAATTTCCTACTGCATCTGGCTTTGCTTACTTTGGGTTTTCATTGCTCCTGAAGATTTTTCTGGCAAATTCTGGGTTTCTGCCCCTCGTAATCCTTCTGTGGACATTCAACATGAAATACTCATGTTCCTAGGCCACTGGACTCTTGGAAAGCTAATGCTGTGAAATCTTTGCTTTGTAATAGCCCTATACTTTGTTCAATATCTATTTCATCTGTGTAACAAATATTATAAATAATAAAAGTTGGGAGTCTCCAGTAACTGAGAAAATTCTACCCAAAGTCAACATATTTATGTTAAACAAAAGGTAGTTTGTATTCTCAAAATGAATTGAGTTACTGGGTCTGACATCCTCCTGATTAAAATGTAAACTTATTATTGAGTCACGAACTTTGAACACAGTCAGAATTTTACAGAAACATCAATTTAAAATATATAATTAAACAGACAGAGGGCTGTAAGTTCATCTGACAGAATATGTTTACTTTTGTTGAAATGTTAATGATGTCAGTGATACTTCCCTGTCCCTTCGTTAATCTTGGGAAAATAAACTATCTGTTTCTCCTCAAAGCTTTGTTCTCCTCACTCCATTTCTTCTTGTCCTCACCCAGAAGCTAATGAAGTAAAAGATTTAGGGCTTCTTAGGTTAACACCCCTTCTAAGATCTTGTATCTAAATGTGTGGTTATAATTGTGTAGGCTTTATCCTAAAGAGGATAAAAATTGCGTAAGATTCAGAAGCTACTCAACCTGGATCTGCCTTACGTGAGTTGTAAATATTTCAGTCAACTTGCAATTACTGCTCATATTTTTGTTTCTCTGTACTTGCAGCCGAGGAAAATCCTTTGGAGTGGCTCATGGACATCAGTCCCCTGGATACAAAAGCTTATTTTGGCAAGAAAGTGGCAAAGAATTACAAGTCAGGATACATGCTAAACATGAATTTTAGATCTAAATTTCTATCAGTAGGTAATTAGATGAAAAACAGTAATAAGGTAGATCCATATCAGAGACAAAGTGGAGGCCTCTAGTCCTGAACGGGCCTGAATAATTTAGAAATGTAACTTAAAAATGTTTGGTTTTGGGAACATTTTATGTAAAAATTCAGGTGTCAAAAATCAGACCTGATAAAACTGGGTATAAATGCTCTGGCCTGAATATATTTCCTATCTACCTCCCTTCACTCATTTCCAAGGCCTGCCTGTCCCCACCTAAGTTAAATTTAGGCAAGCCCAAAGGCTTATTATTAAAGTTATATTCCTCAAATTATGGAAATAATGCCCAAGAGATATTAATTATTAAAAAAAATAAATCAACTGACATAATAGCATTCATAATAGCATTCATACTATGTTTCAACTTTTAAATGATTTATACAATTTCTAAGATGAATTCAAATTATTTATTATAGTATGCAGTATTTTTTAATATTCAGCAGAAAAAATTAAGCACAAATTTTATTTTAAATAACATTTCCTACCACCTTTAAATATAACTTCAGTAGCAGACACTACGTTGATGGTTTGGCTAAAGGAGGACAAGAAAATAGGACCTGCTCAAATTCATGCATGGCGGCAACAAAAATTCAGGGATCATGGCACCAAAAATCTTGTTTTCCACGATGGAGCACAGACTGAGGAAGCACAGATTATACGTTTAGAGCCGACATTCATTTCTTCACAGCAGTATTAGAAAAGAAAAGCCACAGTCGATGCCATTTCCATCTAGCTGCATCCAAGCCTTTCTGGGTACAGAGAAATATCTAATTACCCAATACACTAGAGCAACGTGTGGGGATTGTTTTAATATATATTCACAGCATGTGTCATTATGGCTCCTGGCGGCTATTAAAAGGGTGGGCTAGCAACATGAATTAACAATAACACATTTGGTATATGATGGCTTTATAATGCCTAAAGCATTTAGCTAGTCTCCTTATTATTCTTAATGTGCCCTACGGCTCACAAGAATCATGTAACTGTGTATTCAGCTGGTCCCAAATGCTAAATGGAAAGCAAAATATCTCCTAAAAGTAGTTCTGAGTAACTGCTATGTCTAGTTTTCTTCCTTTTTCATCAACTAACATGGCATATGTTATAATCAACAGATAGTTCTGTTTTCAGAACCTTTTTTTCCTTTTGTTTTAGACAAGCAGAACAACTCTTAATAGTAGACAACTTCACCAGGAGAACAGCAGTTCAGTACAACAGGAAGGCCAGTGTCTCCCCAGTACCACCTGCCTAAGCTACTACAAGGGTTCCCCTAACAGAGATGCCTGCCTCTATCCATCCTCCTACAGCCCATTCTCCAGTCAGCAACTACAGGCATATGTGAAAATATCACATCGTATCACATTACTCTTCAGCTAAAAGTACTCCAGTGGCTTCAATATGTACTAAGAATAAAATGCAAACTTCTGGTCATTGCCCACAAGGCTCCTTCATGCGGTGGCTGCCTACTTATCTCTGCAACTTCTCTTTGTACCATTCTCATTACTAAACCTGAAACACGGCGCACACCTGTAATCCCAGCTCATAGTCATTCCAGTCATTCCACACTTTTAGCATTTCATGGACCCTCAGCCTGGAATACCCTTCCCATAGATCTTTTAATGACTGGCTCCTTCTCCTTCTTCAGAATTCTGCCTAAAATTGATCTCCTCAGAGACTATCCTATCTGTAGCAACCATTTTTTCCCAATTCTCTATCGCTGTCCTATTTAATTTTTTTTTTAATTAGGCCTAGTAGAGTGAAATTAGTTGCTTTTTTTTTTCAGCATGATTTCTTATCAACTATCCCTATATAAATGTGGGTATGCCCACACACAGAAATTCGCCTTCCATTAGGAGCACGGCCTTATCTATCTTTCCTATTATCATCTCCCCAGTACGTGGAACAGATACTGGTAGGCAGTAAGTGCTCAAAAATTATTGGGCATGGACAAACAAACCTGCTAGTTAAGCATTTCCATCCAGGAGACAATCAAGGGAGCTCAACTTGGGAATGTATTCAAATCAACTGTTTTAAATTCCATCTAACAACACAGGAAATCATTCTCTCTTATTTATTTATTCATGCATTCATTCATTCATTCATTCATTCATTCTGGGCCAGGATTCAAGTCCTAGTCCCTCTTACTAGGGCAGAAAAAGTATAAGCTCTCGAGAAGAAATTATATTCTTCTACCCTCCCCTCCCTGTTCTTCAACTTCAGTCATTCACCCGCTCTCTGGTATGATTTCTGCCATTTCTGTGTATTACAGGTACCAACTTTCACTCAATGCTCTTTTCACCTTTTTACAATAGCCTCACACTAAGCATTAGGTTGGTGCAAAATTAATTGTGGTTCTTGCCATTAAAAGTAATGGCAAAGGCCAGGCAGGGTGGCTCACGCCTGTAATCCCAGCACTTTGGGAGGTCGAGGCGGGTGGATCACGAGGTCAGGAGTTCGAGACCAGCCTGGCCAACATGATGAAACCCCGTCTCTACTAAAAATACAAAAATTAGCCGGGTTAAAATGTTATTTTAAATAACATTTCCTACCACCTTTAAATATAACTTCAGTAGCAGACACTATGCTGATGGTTTGACTAAAGGAGGACAAGAAAATAGGACCTGCTATGGTGTGGTGGCACACGCCTGTAATCCCAGCTACTCAGGAGGCTGAGGCAGGAGAATTGCTTGAACTCGGGAGGCAGAGGTTGCAGTGAGACAAGATCGTACCACTGCACTCCAGCCTGGGTGACAGAGTGAGACTCCATCTCAAAACAAAAACAAAAACAAAAAGTAATGGCAAAAACTGCAATTACTTTTGCACCAGCCTAACAGTAATAACTTTAGGATAAAGAGTTTGCTAGGACTAGTTTTTCCCGAATTACATTACAATTACTCCTTGACTATTAAAACACATACCCATACGTATGCATTTACACATATTTTTCCATCTACAATAGTCTCCTCCAACATTTGGGAAAACTGGATCAGAGATGAAGGAAGACTTTCTTCCAGGGATAGAGGCTCCCCTCAGGCAGAATGACATTGCAGAGTCCCTGGAGGGCTCCTAACTTTTACTAGGCACTCAGTGGTGTCATGCTCTGTGCTTTATTTATTACAATACCCCTTTGAGGAGGTATTCATATAATGTATTTTGCAGGGGAGGACCCAGGTACGGGAAGCTTAAGTCAATAGGACAAGGTCACATAGCTAGCAAAAGGCAGAAGTCATGTTCAAATTCAGGTCCATCTGGGCACCAGATCCATTCTTGGAACCACTGAATCATACATCATCTTTGCAACACGTAAGCGATCCATGCTTTGTTTTACAATATACTTCTTTCCTAAGGTGGTAATCCAAGAGCTTTTATTTACTAATCTAAAAACTGCACACACCCAGCTTCCCTTCAATATTCCCAAGTAACAAGCTTGTTGAGAAACCCTACTGAAAACAAGCTGAGCCTTCTTTTCATTACTCAGTGATTTTTAAGTGTTGCTAGTTTTTATACCATTAGACTTTTATTTTCATAATTATAGGCTGCCATGGGCTTCTTCCAAAGCCCCCTGCCAAGTCTTCATTCCTACATACAGGTGCTAATTGCTTTCTTAGCACCACTGGTTATTCTCTGAACCTTTGGATTTCACCACCTACAATAGGCCCCTGGGTTTTTCTCCCCTTCAGTAACCCTTAGCACAATGGTCACAGTCACTCCGTGGCTGACTTGGTTCTGGCCCACAAGTCTCATCTCCTCATTCTCAAAGCGGAGTCAAGTTAATTCTGTGCCCGTGCTGCCTCCTGTTCTCTCTCAATTCTTGGTCGTGATGCTTGATCCTCAGGTTAAAGCAACTGAACTCTAGTAGCTTTGAAACAAACTTGTATGTTTCCTCCTCCCCTCCATATAGTGTGAACTATATATAACTTAAACATTAACAATAATAGCAAACTTTTATTGAGTTCCTATCAGTCTCCACACCAAAGCCTCTCAACAAATTTATTTCGTAAAAAACAAACAAAAACGAGCAAACCTCCCTGTGGAGGAGACCGATTTTATCCCCCCTCCCCTATCTTCCAGAAGAGAGCACTGAGGTTCACAGAGGAGAATCCATTCTTCCTGGTTCCAGAGTCCCTACTCTAAAGACCCACTACCCACTATCCCTCTTGTGAAAACTGTCCCAACCTGATCCTGATGCAAAATGATGGCAAATAAAAGGCAGTAGATAGATTTTTACAGTAAAAGAGAAACAGAAGATAATTAACTTGAGTTGTGAAAAGAATTCAAGAAGGGAGATGCTTCCTTTCAAGACATATGATCTGCTCCTGTATGTCTTTCACTTGTTCTTCAAGGAATCTTCGAAATGTTCCCCTCACAAAGTTTCTCCTTATGCTCATATCCCTCCTAAGCCATCCATGAGGGTACCCATGAAGGCCCAGTTCACCGGAGCTGCCTGACATACTGATTATCCCTCTCTAAAGCATCCTCTTTTGGACAACAAATTATATGTTCACCTAAACCATAATCTCCATGAGGGCAGGGATGTGCCTTATTCTTTTTATCTCTCACCAGGATTTTTATTTTATTTTATTTTATTTTATTTTATTTTATTTTATTTTATTTTATTTTATTTGACAGGGTCTTGCTCTGTCACCCAAGCTGGAGTGCAGTGGTGTGATCTTGGCTGAAAACTCCGGCTCCCAGGTTCAAGCAATTATCTTGCCTCAGCCTCTTGAATAGCTGGGATTACAGGCATGCACCACCATGCCTGGCTAATTTTTGTATTTTTAGTAGAGACGGGGTTTCACCATGTTAGCCAGGCTGGTCTCGAACTCCTGACCTCAAGGGATCTGTTTGCCTAGGCCTCCCAAAGTGCTGGGATTACAGGAATGAGCCACCACGCCCAGCCAGGATTTTCCGATTTTAAATCAGTACTGGAGTAATGCTTGCTAAGTAGTCTTCCCCCCAAGCTAGGTAGAATTTCGCCATTACTAAGTCCTTCATAGCATTTTGTGTTCGTCTCTCTTACAGAAATTATCACATGCCAACTTTAATAGTTCACAGACCATATATGCCATGCCTCTGTGGCAGGACTGAGTCTCCACTCATCTTTGTATCCCTAGATACCTGGTTAGATACTTTATCCAGTGATGTGGTTAACTACATGCTGACCAATGAACTCAATATTCTTTTGATATCCTCATTTTGCAGGCACACTCTTACTGTCCTGCCAATGGAACAGAAAATTTGAGAGTTGTGAGATCAATGATACACCAAGTGCTGGAGGAAAGAAGACAGAGTATCTGTACCTGGAGAACAGGAGAAAGTTTAGAAACAGGGCTAAAGGACTAGGAGGTATTATCTAGGTATAAATGTCTGGGTATTAGGGATGGGAGAGAGTTGAGAGAACCTCCCAGGAAGAGGGAAAAGACAGGGCAGATACAAGACAGTCTGCACGCAGAATGGTGTGAGTAGGTTGTGTGGCTCCTGATGGCTGAAGTTTAAAATCAGAAGGGAGATTTGAGTAGACGCTTACTTCTCAACAGGCTGTTCTGTTAAATACCAGAGCAACAGTAAATAAGCATTTAATGCAAAACTTGCCCTTTTAAAACAGCGACTTTGGGATCATCAAAACTGCATTGTAACTGAAGATAAGAGACGGACAGGGGAGCAGATGACCTCAGGACAGCTTATTTGGGGCTGAGACAGAATACAGCATTCTCTCTCTCCACTTTTGCACTTCCCTCAGCAGATCTACAGAACTGCAGAGGACCAAGTCCTGACCAGGAATGTGACCATACCAAAGGGAAAACAGTCATTTCAACATTTCTGTGGGTGCCTGTGCTGAAGGGACCCAGTGAGGCTGGGTGCTCTGTTTATAAAACATAGTACCAATCATGGGACTAAGCTATTTAGCAGAGCAGCAATGGGACAGCCCCACAGGGAGAGAAAGGGTGAGGAGATGTTAACAAATGGTCTCAGGGGAATGCATTTGGGGAAGAAGGTCCCAGTGGTGAAGAAGGACCAGAGGACTTGTACAACAGAGCTGTCTTCTGTTCAATTAAAAAGCACTGTTGGCTGGGCGCAGTGGCTCACACCTATAATCCCAGCACTTTGGGAGGCTGAGGCAGGCAGACAACCTTAGGTAGAGAGTTCAAGACCAGCCTGACCAGCAGGGAGAAACCCTGTCTCTACTAAAAATACAAAATTAGCCAGGCATAGTGGCGCATGCCTGTAATCCCAGCTATTCGGGAGGCTGAGGCAGGAGAACCGCTTGAACCCGGGAGGCGGAGGTTGCGGTGAGCTGAGATGGCGCCATTGCACTCCAGCCTGGGTAACAAGAGTGAAACTCCGTCTCAAAAAAGAAAGAAAGAAAAAAAAAACACTGCCTGCACTATACTAACATGTTCTGTAATCCCTCTCCTTTACCCTAAGCCTTTACTGTTGCTGCACACAATGATTGCAGGATTAAAGCACTTTGGAAAAATGAAAAACTGGGAAAGTGTCCAGGCTGAAAGGAAGCATGGAGGGAAAACAATAGTTGGTTGTCTCTCAAGACTAGATATAGAGGAAGGAGGGAGAATCAGGAAGGGGACTTATGGGGGCACATGGATGTGTCTAGGGATAAGAATGAGAAGCAAATAATCATACAGCCCTATGGCCTTGAGAAGTGCTGGTTTTGGAGCACGCATCTATCTGTGGACACTGATATCCCATCTTGTCTCTATTGTCACGACACTTCTCTATGTGAATGTGAGCCATTATCTTCTCCTCTGGCTAGAACATCTATCTACCTAACGTAGTAAATGAATCAAATTTAATTTAAAGAAGAATCAAAAGTCATTTCCATGCACTGACATAAGAAAGCACTTAATCTCAATAAACTAGCAGTTAGGATGATGGGAAAATCTACAAGGGCTCAGAGGTATGTAGCAAATCAAAATTCTCCCCATTTGTATAATGGAACAAAGCCAAAGTAAGCTTTCTTCCTGGCCTAAACCACATAACCTAACACCTATTAGAAAAATGGGCTGGGGCAATGAGCTGTGACCACCCGTAATTCAAAGGAATCCCTAAACTCTCCCCACCAGTTTCACAGAACTGCATTGGAAAATGACTTTTACCAAGATTCTTAATAAAATCAACATCTTTGCCTGTTTCATACATTATTAGATTTTATGGCATGCATTTCAGAACTCTAATACCTTAACTCTGTCTACAAGTGAGGTGGGATTCCCGAAGGACCACCATCCCACCTCTGAAAATATTTTCATTACCCAAGTCAGAGGAAGTGAAGAAATGAAAGTTTCCTGAATCTGGCCAGCTAAATAGCTTGATTCAAGTGTGTTATGTTTTCATTATTTACATTTCCCTTGGAATGTGAGGGCTGTCTTCAAATTTTGTGACACCTGTATTTTTTTCACCTACTTCTGTTCAGTGATTTCCTGGAAGAAGGAAGAACACGGCTGAAATGAACAATCAACGAACACTGATTTAATCTATACCACATTTACCTCCAATTAGGTAAATCATGGATCACTGTTTAAAAATATTCTTACAAGGCCATTGGATAAAAACAAGTATTAGGTATCAGTCAGTGCTCTGATTTGGGAAGAGCCATTTATGGTCTCTAAGCTTATGTCATCTCGTCTGTAGAATGAAAGTGACTGATTCCCCACTTGGCTTCCAACTCCAAGAACTTCTGGAATGCTATACTGACACTCATACAGAGCTGATTTGGGGTTAATGATTGTTTTTCATTTCTGCTTCCTTTTCTTGATGGATTTTATCAAAAAGTGAACCATTTTAAAAAGCAATTACTGGACATTTTTTAAGAACTGCAGGGGAGCTGGAGACAGTTGCAAGAGGGAGACCTATTAGGTTTCCTTTTTCTTTTACTACCATTTAACTTTTTCCTCCAAGCCTCTTGCCTCACAATAAACATAAAAACAGATGACCCTGTCACTCCAGACTGTCCTTCATAATGGCAACAAGAACAATAATACAAGCTTTTAATTTTTGAACTCCCACTGTACGGCAGACCTTTATCTCATTATTGGAAGGAGTATAAAGTAAGGCATGAAACCACTGGCTCTGACATACTGTATGATCCCATTTATGTAAAATGTCCAGAATAGACAAATCCACAGAGACAGAGCAAAGAAAATTAGTGGTTGCCAGGGACATTAAGCATAGGAGAATGAGGGTGACTTCTTAACCAGCACAGGGCTTTCTTTTGGGAAGACGAAAATGTTCTGGAACTATTAATAGACAGGAGTAGTTATGATTGTATGACCTTGGGAACACACTAAAAAAGCCACTGAATTGCATACTGTTAAAAGGTGAATTTTTTTGGTATGTGAATTATATATACTAAAAAGATAAAATTAAAAAAAATAAAACACACATCCATGGCTCTGGATGGAGATTGTCCAGGTTCAAATCCCAGCCCTACCGCTTCTCAGCTTTTCTAAACCTAAGTTTCTACATGTATAAAATGGGAGAAATAACAAATACCTCACAGGGAAATTAGAGGACTAAATAATGCTACGACTTTTAGGTACAGAGGCCAATTTATAGCGTGTTTAAAAATATTCTTACGAGACCCTTGAATAAAACAATATTAGATACCAACCAGTTCTCTGATTTGAGAAGAGCCACTCCTGGTCTCTAAGCTTAAGTCATTTTGTCTGCAGAATGAAGGGGACTGGTTCCCTACATGAGCACCCCATAAATTTTCCTATTCTCATGTAATCCCCACAATAGTTCTATAAAATACGTAGAACATTACTGATTTTAGAGATGAAGAAACATCCGTAAAGGGCAAGGAAGTTGCTGAGCCACTAAGTGGCAGAGGTGAGATTCGAGAAATGTCAGAATGGAACCTCACACTCTTGAGTGACACATCACTGCCTCCTGACCCACATATTAATAACCCAGCATATGTACGAACTGCTTACTGACTTCTTACTACGTTGCAGAAACTCAGGGACAGTGCCCTCAAGAAAGTCATTACCTGGCCAGTTGCAGTGGCTCATGCCTGTAATCGCAGTACTTTGGGAGGCTAAGGTGGGCAGATTACTTGAGGCCAGGAGTTTGAGACCAGCCTGGGCAAGATGGTGAAACCCTGCCTCTACTAAAAATACAAAAATTAGCCAGGTGTGGTGGTGAGCATCTGTAATCCCAGCTACTTGGGAGGCTGAGGCAGGAGAATCACTTGAACCAGGGAGGCGGAGGTTGTAGTGAGCTGAGCTCGTGCCACTGTACTCCAGCCTGAGCAACAAAGTGAGTGAGACACCATCAAAAAGAAAAAAAAAAAAAAAAAAAAAAGAAAAGAAAAGAAAGAAAGAAAAGAAAGCAAGCCATTACCCAAGATGAGAGAAGAACAACAGTGCCCAGGGATTAAGGAAATTAAGGAACAGGTGTACACAGTAAAAGTATAAAAGTAGATATTTTTACCATATAATTCAGAACCTTCTGTCTTTAGAAGGGGACTTTCCTATCAGGGAAAATCCAGAGTAACTGGGCTGAGAAAAAACATTATGTAGATGAACTTTTGAGAGTTTCTAAGAAAATAATTAAGAGACTGAGTGCTGCGGCTCACACTTACGTATAATCCCAGCACTTTGGTAGGCCAAGGTGAGAGGATCATGGCCAGGCATTGAAGACTGGCCTGGGAAATGAAGCAAGACCGTATCTCTAAAAGGACTTTTTTAAAGTTAGCCAGGCATGGTGATGCACGCCTATAATCCCAGCTTCTCAAGAGGCTGTGGCAGGAGGACAGCTTGAGGCTGCAGTGAGCTATGATTGTGCCACTGCACTCCAGCCTGGCCAACAGCACAAGACCCTATCTCTAAAAAAGATAACAAGAATTAAGCGTAATCGGCCACTCACCTCTATGCCAAATACCATATTTTACTTAAGATTTCAAATCTCGTTGTTCAATACCATGGCCACTAGCCACATGTAGCTAAATTTAAATATATTAAAATTAAATAATGTTAAAATTTTGGTTCCTTAGTTCACACCACATTTCTAGTTCACAAGAGCCACATGCGGCCACTGGCTGCCATATTGGACAGACTGGATAATAGAGCATGTTTTTCAATGCAGAAAGTTTTACGGGACAGCACTAACCTGAATATAAAATCACATCATTCACAGTCAAATAATAAGAGAAAATGGAACATTTTATTTCATATCCTAAAAATAGATTTGGTATCCAAGTGAATACCTGGAACTACTGTAAATGCTCACCTAAGTTGTAGATGACATTATAATTTCTTATCTACACTTTAAAAATAACATTATCTGATCATATTGCTCTGGTGTAAAGATTTTCCAGAAAAAAAAATCACTTTCCGAGACTCCCTTATTTTTAAAAATCGCAGATAGCATAGGCAAACAGATAATGAACATGTAAGCTCACTGCATCTCAGTTTTGAAATGGATACAATTCATTGGTCTTGAAAAGAAAAGTTCAGGACATTGGGGAAAACTCAGTTGCTCTGCTCTCTGAGTTAATAGCCTTATGAGTAGAATGCCTTTTTGTCCAAAGAATTCTCAAAATAGTATTATTTTTGTTTATTTGTGTTTTTGAGATTTAATCTCACTCTGTCTGCTCAGGATGGATTGCAGTGGCATGATCTTGGCTGACTATGACCTCCCTATCCTGGGTTCAAGCAATTCTCCTGCCTCAGCCTCCTAAGTAGCGGGGATTACAGCCATAAACCACCACGTCTGGCTAATTTTTGTATTTTTAGTAGAGACGAGGTTTCGCCATGCTGGCCAGGCTGGTCTTGAACTTTTGGCCTCAAGTGATCTGCCCTCCTTGACCTCCCAAAGTGATTACAGGCGTGAGCCACCACTCCTGGCCTCAAAATATCTCAATAACCATTCTAATGTGAGCAGACATGGTAGTGGCAACAACTCGGAAATAAAATAATCTTATGAGGTTTGGTCAAATACGCCAGTAAAGCTCCTCTGCCATCTTGCCTCTGAGCCATGCTCATATTTGTGAAATGGGAGGAAAAATTTTTCTCCTTCTTTGCAGATATATTATTCTCCTTCTTTGCAGATATATATATGTGTGTATATATGTGTGTATGTGTACACATACACACACACAGAAGCACACACATATCCAATAGAAGTTGGTATCTATCATCCAGTACTTAAGTTTTTAAGTATAACTGACACACATATACATATAAATTCAATTAATTATTTTACAGTCTGAACACTTTCATGTAACCAACGCCCAGATCCAGAAATACAGTATTACCAGCACCTCAGAGTCTACCTGCCGCAGCCTTCCAGGTACCCTCAAGGGTAACCAACAACCTGACTTCTAGCACCACTGGTGAACTTTGACAGTTTCCACATCTTACATATGTGGCACTCTTTTGTGTCTAGCTTTTATCATTGAACAAGACACCATCTAGTTTTGACAGATCTTCTTTGTTGCCACAAGGCAGCCATTTAATGCTTTCCTGCCTTATAGAATAACTAATCCTTATTGAGCACATATTATGTGTCAAGTGCTTTACGTGCCTTGACTCCTTTAATTCCCCCAAACAAGCTTATCAGTAAAGTATTATTATTATCCCTATTAAATAGATGAGGACATTGATGTGTAAAATTGGCTAGGCTATAGTTCCCACTTAATCAGTTACATACTAATCTAGGTATTCCTGTGAAAGGATTTTACAGATGTAATTCAAGTCTCTAATCATTTGACTTTAAGTTAGGGAGATTATCCTGGGTGGACCTGATTTAATCAACTGAAGGCCTTAAACATAGGGCTGAGGCTTCCAGGAGACAGGGAGCATAAAATAAGGAGGGAAGGGGGCATTTTTCTGGAGCAGATAACCATGAGCAACAATCATCCATTAACTTATACATGCCAATAACAGATGTCACACCAACTCAAAGACAAGGCTCTTCAGTTCATTCTTGAATAGGAACTTGTAGTAGAAATGGTATGCGCCACATTATTTTTCAAGCCAGCCCTGATGTCATTTGTTCATGCACACTGTCCCTGTAAGAACACTCTCATTTTTCAAGTCCTGCATCATATTTCAAGTTGGGAAAAATAAGGTCACTCTACACATGGTAGGGTGATGGAGGTGTTTTTGGACAGCCAGACTTTTCAGATTTACTCATCTTTAAAAGCAATCTCAGTGAAAGGCTTCTCTTGAGTGGATCTAAATAGATCTCAAGTAAACCTAGGAGATTTTTTAAGAACAGGAGCAATTTCTTCCATTATCTTATCCCCCTTAACATATATCATTGAGCAGGACTGAAGGGAAGTCTTGGTGAGTACAGATGCATATTATCATTTGTCTCCTCTTTCTCTATTGAAGGCTGATTTTAAGGATTTTCCATTTTCAGAGGTGAAATTAAATGGAATCCTTAGTTTTCCCTTCCAACCCTCAAGACTTCCTCCTCAAGTCTTCTCCATCTCAATTATTAGCGTCCCACATTCGCTGGGTTTCCTGGGCCAGACTCAGTAGTGATCAGCAAGTCAGTTCTGCCTCCAGGCATATCCCAAAGCTAACATCTTATCTCCATCTCCATCTCCATTATAAGCACCCTTGTTCTGACCATTCTGTTCGCTAAACACAGACAAGGAGACCTGAGTGATCTCCCGGCTTCCACTCCTGCCCCTCTAAAGCCATGTCATATACAACAGAGAGCTCATTTTAAAGCTGCAAATGTAGTAATATCACTCTCCTGCGTAAAACTCCAAATGAGACTGGATATGTGATGATACTAAGGAAATACCGTCAACTTTTAGAAGTGATAATGATACTATGGCTATAGTTTTTAAAAGAGTTCTGATGTTCTAGAGATCTATGGTGACAAATGACAGCATGCCTCCTTCAAATAAAACTGTGCAGTGGTGGTGACTGGGAAGGGGTGCAGTTGGAGAGAAGGGATAGGTAAAATAAGATAGACCATGAGCTGATAATTATTGAAACTCGGCAATGGGTACATTGGGAGTCACTATACTTTTCTATTTTCATATCTTATAAAATTTTTATAATAAAAAACTGTTAAATCCCCAGTGACTCCTGACTGCACTTAGAGAGTAAAATCTTAAGAACTTGTATGGCTCAAAAGGTATTTAATGATCTGACTGATGCCTGGCAATCCCTGATTTTATCCAGTACCCAGCTTTGTCCATTAACTGCCAAACAGCTGTAACAGCCATCCCGTGCCTTCCAGCCCTTTGCCACCATAGGGCCTTCAGACAGGCTCTTTTCAGCCTTAGAGGGCTCCTCCCCAAGATGTGCCAGATGTGCCCAGTGTTGGGCTCCTTCTCCTTCAGGTGTCCACTCCAACAAACTCCTCAGAGAGGGCCTCCTCCACCATGCTACCTAAAGCACCTTCCCTCCCCGCTCTCCTCCTGCCCACCCCTCTGCACCCTTACCACTCTACCTCCTATTTTCTTTCATTGTTATTTCTTCATAATCCTTATCATTTTTTGAAATCATCTTTTCTCTTAAGTCCTTTTGAAAAATAAGCTGATATAGTTTGGCTGTGTCCCCACTCAAATCTCATCGTGAATTCTAGCTCCCATAATTCCCATGTGTCATGGGAGGGACCCGGTGGCAGGTAATTGAATCATGGGGGCAGGTCTTTCCCATGCTGTTCTCGTGATAGTAAGTCCCACAAGATCTGATGGTTTTATGAAGGGGAGTCCCCCTGTACATGCCCCCTGTACTTACATCTTGCCTGCCGCCATGTAAGATGTGCCTTTGCTCCTTTATCTTCTGCCATGAGTGTGAGGCCTCCCCAACCATGTGGAACTGTGAATCCATTAAACCTCCTTCCTTTACAAATTACGTCTCAGGTACATCTTTATTAGCAGCATGAGAACAGATTAACAGACAAGTCACTTATTATCAGTATACTCCCCATACTAGAATACATGCTCTGAGATCATTGGGACCTTGTCTGTCCAGTTCACTTGCATGCTTCCAGTGCCTATGATAGTGCCTAGCATAAAAGTAGGATTCCAATGATGACACATTACACAAATCCTTTAAATCAGACCAGACAATTAAAGCTGTGTACATAGCACAGGGACAACAAAAAATAATAATAATTAATGCCTTGGGAAGTGAAATTATCCTTACATGTATATATCTGTAGTATTAATGAATAGTTAATACTAACGGACTTCATTTGAATTAAACATATGTCAACATAATGAATAACTACTTACACATATTAACACAATTAATGAATAATTAATACCTGTGAGTTTTCTCTGAATTGCATTCAATATATCCATACACAATACATGCATATACACATATAGTCTTTATTTCATTATTCTGATACCGAATATATAAGACCATTGTTGGCTTATATGTAAGGAATATGACAGTTTATGATTGCTACATCTCGAGCAGGAGATTTTGCTAAATGTATTGTTGCCAGAGCTTAGATTTTAAAATTCATTTCTAAGTCTTAGCTGGTGTTAAACCATGTCAGCATAATAAGCAAGTTTTGATTTCCTTTCAGATGTTCCTGGCTGCTGAAAGAATTGATTTTGAAGATTTTCCCATTGACCTATAAGGCTGTGAAGAAGAGATAGCTCTTCTTAATCTCAAAGATCCAAACTGAGCTTACATTCCCCGGCCTTTGTTCGGATGTCACCTTCAGAGCTTGCTTCATTATGTGTCTCAGGAGAAACACAGAAGTATTAGTGATAGGACACTGACTGGTAGACTTTAATCCTTCTTTGAGATGTTGTTTAATAATGATGGTTTAGTATCACATTCGAGGATAACTGTAGTTAGTTAGTATTTTTACTTTTAATATACCTACTTTCCCAAGTACAAATTTATCCTGGGGCTACGTAGGTGACCCAAGAGCATCAGGAGCAGTTTCGAACAAGGTGTAACTTCTCAATGTTACATGGAATAAGAGAGAGATTCAAAAATCACATCCAAACTCAAACATCATTTCAAAGGTCCTTTCCCATCTTCCTCTCCCCAAAAACAACTAAAACATGGCATATTGCATCTTTCAACCATGGTCAAAATCCTTCTCTGTTAAGTAGATTCTATGCATTTTTAAATATCTATGCTTTTGTTTGTTTTATTTTTTGTTTTTTTTTTTTTTTTGAGACAGAGTCTCACTCTCTCACCCCGGCTGGAGTGCAATGGCGTGGTCTCGGCTCACTGCAACCTCCGCCTCCTGGGTTCAAATGATTCTTCTGCCTCAACCTCCTGAGTAGCTGGGATTACAGGCGCCCATAACCAAGCCCAGCTAATTTTTGTATTTTTTAGTAGAGGCAGGGTTTCACCGTGATGGCCAGGCTGGTCTCGAACTCCTGACCTCGTGATCTGCTGGCCTCAGCCCCCAAAGTGCTAGGATTACATGAGTGAGCCACGGTGCCCGGCCATATCTATGCTTTTAAGTATTGTTTTCCTTCTCAGACGTTTGAGAAACTCAAGAAGGAAACATTGTATACAGATTCAGACTTAACCTCAGTGTGAACATACACAGCAACATCATTGACAGTCTACAGTTACATGATCTCAATGGCAAGTGTGGTCCACTGTGATGCCAATTTTATAAAGGGAAGCTTGAAAAACATCACAACAGAAAGAAAGCTGTCATGCTTGCTTTGATTAAAGAGGATGTAGTATGTTTCATAAACAGGTTAGTTCTCACAGGAAGGTTCAATAAATAGAAGCAAAAAGCAAAAACTCACAATGGAGATCCTCCCAGTGTTTGAATTTTAAAAAATAAAGGTCAGTTTATCACTAGAGCGTTCAATTGGCTCCAGTGTTCGTAGGGTATTGTTAGACTAGAGCTCCTTTTGCTAAAAAAAAAACCCAGAGGACTTCTTGTATTTTGCTTCTAGCTATCTGGGTCTGCTTATAATTTCTCAGACATACTCTTCTGCTGCACGTAGTTCTCACACCTCAAGACCCATGAGTTTGCTGTCTGCCTAAAAGCATCTTCTCTATCTTTCAACATCCAAGTTGAATGTAACTTCTTTCAGAAAGCCTTCCATTTCCATGACTAGTACCTCATTTTCAAATCAATTCCATTGTTCTAAGTGGTTTGACCTTGCTGGGTTCATGCTTTAATTCCTGTGATTGTAACAATAAAAAGTAATTTACTTTCTAGGTGTTTGCCACACATACTGGATGAGGCCCTTGAGGACAAAGATAGCATCTCATTTGGGTCTGTGTCCCCAGAGACTTGCTCCTCAGAAAATGTTGAATGAAAGAATCAAATAAATAAAGGAATGATGAATGAAGCAAGCCAACAGCACCCTTCAACTCTCAGTTTGCTTCAAATCCCCACTACTACCCTTCCATTCTATCCCCAGTAGAATTTTTCTATTCTCTTTTCACTCTTAAACACTGTTAAAATTTCAAGGTAAGCATCACTGAAAACTGAAGTGCTGTGGCACAATGGGTTTTTCTAATGAATTATTTATCTGTAAGCAGTAGTTCATATTCACATATTTTGTAGAGACCAGTTGCCTTTCTTTGTGAATGGATATGTTCATGTATCCATCTATTAGATGCTACTGTCTTGTTTTGCAAGGCAATTGAGTGTTTTATTTCCTTTTTTTTACTTATACAGTAATATTTGAAAATATTCTCACTGTAAAAAATTCAAACCATATAGAAAAATATAAAAACTCCCTTATCACTCCTTTTAATCCACTTTCCTCCCCAAAAGCAATCTTTATTATCAGTTTCAGATCTTTTTCTATGCATTTAGCTATATATGCACATATACAAGCTTTGTGTTTGGGTAGGAGTCTCATGCATATGTAGAATCATAAGGTTTTATAAACTTCTCCCTTCAATTAACCATGTATCTCAGAGATAGATAGTCCCAGATAAGGAACATACCTCATCCACTTTAAGTACTAGCATTCCACACTTTGGATATACCAAAATTTATTCATCATTCCCATGTTGACTAAAATATATTGATATTCCATTTTCACTCTTACAAATCCTTGATCATATGTCTTTATGAAAAAGCACCAAGGGTTTTCAAAAATAGAATTACTAGGTTGAAGGGTATGCACAGACAGGCTTCCCAGAGTATGGAACTGTTTATTTCTCCATATCCTTAAAAATTGTGAATATTAACAGGTTTTGTTTTTCCTTTTTTTTTTTTTTTTTTTTGGTTAATCTGATGATAGCACCTATTTCCTGCATGACCTAAACCAGTTGAGAAATGCCCATATTTACACCTACCATGGTGTGTTGCGACTAGAACAGGTTCAAGTGAAATATACCAAGTGACTGCTAACAGCCTCCTACCTAACTCCTTTCAGCTTTCATCCCAGTAACATAAACAGGGATCCACAATGAATTCACGTTTAATTATCAGAAGACAGGGACCTTGATGAGTGTCTTCACATAAACTATCTTGTTTAATCCTCTTAGAATCCTGTGAAATAGAAACTTTTATTACTGTTTTATGTTTGACCACAGTGAGGCAGGCCACCCAAGATCACAAGATTGTACTTGATTCCACAAAGCGCTCCATTGACCCCAAATTAAGAAACTGCCCCATACTTGCATTTGGTTTGCAGTTTTCCACTGTTATTGCTTCTTGGTGCCTAATGTAACTACCCACATAAAAACTGAAGATGTCTCTACCTATTATTTTAGGAAAAGCTCTGGCTTTGGAAATACTGAATTTTTCTGGGAGAAGCAGCTGGTTAGAGGCAGGTAGAAATTAAGAATTTGTGGGCCGGGCGTGGTGGCTTATGCCTATAATCCCAGTACTTTGGGAGGCCGAGGCGGGTGGATCACCTGAGGTCAGGAGTTCGAGAGCAGCCTGGCCAACGTGGTGAAACTCCGTCTCTACTAAAAATAATAATAATAAAAAAAATTAGCCAGGAATGGTGGTACATGCCTGTAACCTCAGATACTTGGGAGGCTGAGGCAGGAAAATCGCTTGAGCCTTGGAGGCAGAGGTGGCAGTGAGCCGACATTGTACCACTGCACTCCAGCCTGGCACCAAGCGAGACTCCGTCTCAAAAAAAAAAAAAAAAAAAGAATTTGTGTATCAGCAACAAATACAAACTTTATTGGACACTCCCTCCCTTTCTTAATGAGTTCCTCAGGTTTTTTCCAGAACTAAACCAAGTCACGAAATGTCAGATAATAAAGCCCTTAAGTATTAATGTACAGTATAGGTGAATGGCTACTGTACTTACTCTATCTTAGCGATATTTAATAATATTAAATGTTTTAAAACTATCCTATCTAAAAATGAAATAAAAGAAAGCCATAGTTTTATTATCTTAAGAAATTTATACCACTCAACTAGCTGTACTAAGCAAAAAAAAAAAAAAAAAAAAAGTCACAGTTCAGCACCATGGAAAATGAACACAAAAGATGCTTTCTAAAATGTTGAAAAGCATAAAATAAAAGATTAAAACATTTCACTATGCATATGTTATGCTGGAACCTTGAAGCTATCGCCTACATGAGAATGGTACTTTAAAGATTACTGAATATGTTTTCTGAAAGTATAGAATGATCGATTCATTTTTCAAACCCTTAGTGTAGTTGCACTCTTCCTTTCCCTGACAGATGACAAGGCTCAGGGAAAGCAAAGATCAGAGCTGAGGAACAACAAAAAAAGTTGGCACCTGATTCACTTCCCCTTCATGCCAACCCTGTTTTTCTCCCTTATCATACAACAAAGCAAAAAGAAAAGTATTGAATATGAAAACCAAAAAGATTCCCCATGACTGAGCTTTGGCAAGTACAAATGCATTAGGAATGGAGCTGATTCCTGTGACCTTTTCAATTATGATAATCCTGCAAAGAAAATTAAAATCATTTTCTAAAACATGGTCCAAGGAGTTCCATAGATAATTGAAGAAAATATTTAGGAACATCCCTGGCATTTTTCTAAGAATGTATATACTTAGCCCAGGTCTGTTGCACACTGCAGCCATTTCAGCCATGAGTATTTGTGAGCAAAAGGTCAAATTAACTTGAGAGATATTTTTGCAAAGCCTGCTTCCAGAGTTTTTGCCCTTCATTTTTTTCTTTTGTACATATTTACATTTTGAAATGGGAAGACTGAAAAAGAGGGAAGCTATATACTTGTTTCTGCTTTGGTCTGAAAATTTGGTAGTTGAATGTACTTCTTTTTGAAAGCATCTTTTTGGCTGGGAGCAGAGGCTCATGTCTGTAGTCCCACTAACTTGATTTGGAAGGCTAAGGTGGGAGGATTGGGTGAGCCCAGGAATTTGAGAGCACCCTGGGCAACATAGGGGGACCCCAGTCTTTTAAAAAATAAAAAACTTGGCTGGGCATGGTGGCACATACCTGTAGTCCTAGCTACTCAGGGGGCTAAGGCAGGAGTGTGGCTTATGCCCAGGAGTTCAAGGCTGCAGTGAACCATGGTCATAGCACTGCATTACAGCCTAGGCAACAGACCACAACTCAAAAAGCAAACAAAAAACAGAATCTTTTTGTTTTGGGCATGAAAAATAAGTGAAGAGGCTTTAGAGTTCCTAGGATCTCCACTGGATTTCTAACAAGCAAAAGTTTCCCTAAAGCATGGAAACACACACAGATTTAACTATATTTAAAGTAAAATGATCCACAAAGCTCATCCTTGCCCAATTCTCATTTAATGAATAAGAAGACTAAATACTTCAGAAAATCAAAGACTACCTTACTAATAGACTTAGATAAATGGATTTCAGTTTAGACTCAAGAAGGGAAGTCAAATCTATAGATACAACATCTAAGAAGTTGAGACCTTGGTTCTCTATTCTATTCTCCCTATTATTGGCCTTATGACCACAAGTTGGTCAGTTCGCCTCCCTAAGCCTCAGTTTCTCACAGGGAAAATGGGAATATTAGCAAATGACAGAGCAAATTCACAGGACTGCTATCATAGGATTAAATAAAACAACACGAAAAAATGTAAAAATTATATAATACAATGTAAACAAGCAAATGGCATAATAATTATTCGTTCTTGTTCACCAAGTTAGGTTTTCAATATCAACATGCATCTCCCTACCACAGCAGGACAGAGACAGCTACAGTTACTGGAAACTATAAAACGGGTTCCAGTCAACAAAAGCCATTGGACTGCTTTCTGATTCTTCTAATAGAAAATCAGAGCATTAGTAGGAGAGAATGGGGAAAAAAAGGCTTTGCTTCAAATTTATATTTCTGTTCCTGATACCTATTAAGAGCCAGTTATGTAGCTATTAAGCTACAGCTTGCAATTTAAAATAAATAAACTGATAACAAAACCCTTAAATTTCCATCATCAGAGCAGATCAAACTACAACATATGCAACAGAGGATGCAAAGCAGCTAATGAAGACTTCAATATCAGGATTATGACCCTTAATTTCAATAGGAATGTGTTCTGTTGTTTGAGCTCACACATAATGAGAAAAAACATCACGGAAGCACAAATAAACTGTCTCATAAAAAAGCACTTTGCCTTGGTCCAAATATAATTTCGTTTTTATACAATTCAAATGCTATAGAACAAAGAAAGAGAAGGAAGGATGATAAATGCAGAGGACTTGGGAGGGAAGCCTGTTCTGCAATAATTGAGATGGAAAGGAGGGTTCAACCTGCACTCCTTTGTTTGTGGAGACGAAGTCCCAAACAGCTGGCAGATAGCAGGAAGTAGAATGCTGATGGCTTTGCCGTTAGCTTCAAAACCTATTAGCAACCCTCAGATCCAAGAGCTGTACCTGCTTTGAAATAAACCAGGAAATAGGGAATAAATCATTTCTTCTGGAGGGAAAAAAATTGTTTAAAGTGATTAAAATATGCCACAGGTTTCTCACACAGGAGGAATTAAGGAAACTATTTCAGAACTTAAGGGGACCTGTTAAAAAAAACAGATTTGTAAGAATCTAAAAGTAAATATTTCTTTATGCAAACTTATCATAGTGAGTATCTTTTAAATACTAAAGCTAGGGATGCACTTGCAACAGTTTTTAGGAAATGGGGGTGGAATGGGGAATCACTTCACTGAAGAAGTTTAAAGACATATTTATTCCTCTGTGGATTCCATTTCTTAAAAGACTGCCCTGAAACTTCTTTCTAAATTCTGTCATAATTCCCTGAGACAGTACCAAGGGAATTATCATTCTTTATTAGATGCCAAGGAAACATAACAAGGATCACAAATGAAACACCAGAAAATTTATCAAATAAGATTGGATGTACAGACCCACTTTAAAGAGCATTCCTTCTCCCCCATGTTTTAAGTCGAATTTATATTAAAAATCTTGAATTTTCTAGGAATTTTAAGTACTGTCCCCTAATTTTCCATTAATAAGCATGCTCATGAGTATGAAAAAAATATTTATTTACATGCATTTATTATAATGGGCCAAGAAAATATTTCTATATAAAGGTACTATCTTCCTACTAATCTGTAGTTTTTTTGCTTTTTTTGTAAGAGTTGAAAGAAAGAGAAAAGCAACAGATTGCAGGCGGGGATAGAGGCAAAGAGAGATAAATGGTAGAGAATCAAGTTCTGAAATGTCAGGGAATTGCCTGGAGAGAGTTAAACATACTGTTTCTGTGGACCCATTCCCAGATAGGTACCGCCTATTCCTACATATGAAGAGAGAAGAGATGAGTTATATTCATGACTAGTAGGAGTTAGTTTATCTTGCTTCTGTTTTTTAATTTTACTCTAAGAACAAAGGGACTGCTATAAAAGAGGAAGAAGTGGAGCTTACTCTAATTACTCTTTATTATTCTCTTGATCATCATCACCTCTAGTAATTTTGTAATTCATTACAGTAATTTATCTAAGTTTCCAAGGATTTTAATATGTTCTTTAGCTCCTAGGTAGAGAAAAATTGTGGTAACAATCAAATGACTAATCACAATTATTGGTTAGGAAAATGAAAATCACAATGCAATCATTATAAAAACAGGGTGTGTATGTAATTACACTAAAACTTCATTGATTTAGGCCATTGTTAATATTGGGTAACAACTAAAAATATGTATTATCTTTCACATTTTATTTCTTCCCAGCTTCTCCAGTATGAATAAGAATGTATACAAGAGGATGTTAATGAAAACAATCTTACAGCATCACATGATATTAAATAGATTTTTATCTGTAGCTGTATATTTCAAATAAAATTGATATTTTACTTATTTTCAGAGGAAATTTGTTTAAAATCCTATAATATTTTATGTTGGCTTCAAACTCTATATATTTCACCCCAAACCGTTTCTCAGTACATACTTACATCCTTTTTTCATTAACATGTTCACAAAACCCATTTGGGTCCTTATTTTTCTGCAAAGTACATATTATTTCCAGGCATGTTCTATATTCGTGTGTATGTATGTTTGCTTCTCCCCAATCCACGTAATCTTCATGAGATAAATTACATTGCCTTCTTCACTACTATCTGTAGCTTCAACGCTTAGAACAATGCCTTGCAGAGAGCAGGTACTTGAGGCAAAGTTGACTGCTTAGATAACTCCAATACCTCTTCACCTCTTCCCATCAGTAAATATAATATTTATTTTTAGCTGAGCACATGGCTCCCCGAAATAAAGACCACATCTTCTAATCTCAAGTTGACTGCTTTTGCCCCTTCTTCTCTCTTTCATTCTTTCTGTTGGTTAGAAGATGGTCATAATGGCTGAAAACTCTATTAGACAGCAATGCTTTCAGTCCTTCCTCCTCATACAAACACATATGTTCATATATATAAATATTTATATACACACACACACATATGTGAACATCTCCCCAAGCTTCTCCATCTCCTTGCTTTTTGTCAGCATATTAACACACCAGGAGAAGTAGATGTTAGTCTAATCTCCAAGCCACTAGGTCTTTACTTGAATTGATAGGCACATTTTCAAGTGAACCACAATGGCCTTGAATCAGCGTTCTCATTTTATCACTGTGATGTCAATATTCAGTCCAAAACTAAAAAAAAAAAAAAAAAAAAAAAAAAAAAAAAAAAATTAGATTTGGGCCACTCATATTTAACACTGAATATGAAGCAAATGGATTGTTCACCTTTGGGAGGGTGGTCTATGATTAAACAGAAATACAGGGTTACCTCTAAGCAGCTTCATTTTGCTCACTTGGATAACTATCTGGTTAAGTGGTATTCACAGATGGGAAAAGAGTTAACACTCAATGAATGCTATGTTGTCATTAATTCAACAACTGAACAAAAGGGACATGATCCCCACACTCATAAAGCTAACATTCTAGTGGGGCAAACAAAGAAACAAATAACATCAACAAACCACACTCAATTGGTTTCTTCAGAGAATGTAACACTACTGACAAATTAGTATTGTCAAGAACTACTTGCCATGGAGAGGTGATGGGGAGAGCTTGACCTGTGCTTGCATACACTCTAGGGACTGAGCTTAAAATCTTGACTTTAAGCTCAACAAATGGCTACATCTTTTGACCAAATTCCATCATGCTTTAAGCTCCACGGTTTAAGCTCCTGAAGTCCTTTAGAAGATAGAGGCAACGGCTCTTATTTAATCTATAGACACCAGTTCAACAGCAGAAACTATTATCTTGAACACGGTAACATCTAAAACCGTGAGGAATGATAACCACCTTCTTAAACGTTGAAGATATAATCTGTACGACAGTGGCAGGTGATGCTTTACATTGTTTTATAATATTATCCCACCACCCAGTTCTAAAATAAACTTTAACTTTTTTGTTTTTTAAAGCCAGGAAAGGAGATAAAGAATCAATGAAAGGTCAACACAGAACAGACAAAAAGTACCAGATGTGCTTTCTAAATTATGTTCTGTAAGAGTCAGCAGGGAGAACAGAAATAATTTGTTTCAGGAATCCTGACGTTACCATCATGTACACTCGGTTAAATGGTTTGTATAGCTGAAAAACTCAGACAGGTCTTACACCATTCTCCTTTACTTCTACGACTTAGAGAAATTCAATCAAAGGCTGAGGTTAAAGATACCAGTTCCCATCAAGCCAGTATATTAAAAGTGACTTTTCTGATCACAGCAATTCTCAGGCAGTTTAGGTGTAGTGATAAACCTAAAAATATAATCTGACAAATTTTCAACTGTTCATTCTAATGTTCAATACTTCAGTTATTATACTTCATATTTTCCCTATAAATGTCAAGGAAAGGGAATTGTCTATAGAATACACACACACCTATATACACATAAATGTATGGGGGGAGGGATGGAATTTCCATTAAACAAAGAGAGAAGGATAAAAGGTCACACAATTGTCATTTTCTAAAAATAATTTCCCAGGATCTATAATTTCTCAGAGCTGTAGTAAATTAGTCACTTAAACTTATTAAAACCAAAAATTTAAGGAATACCTCTGAATATAACTCAGAATAATGTAACAAGATAATCATGAGCCTTTACAAGATTTCATGTTGATTAACAGTAAATAGCTTTTTTACTGACTGATTTCTGCTTCCAAATGACACCACCTAAACAAACTTTGTTGCCACAGAAGCCACAAAATTGTAAGGCAAAGAATTTCTGAATTGGGGCCTCAATGAGAAGTTTGATTTTTAGGATCTTGAGTGTTCTGAATTGTGCTCAACAGTATTTACCACACGTGTTGCTTGTTTATGAGACAGAGACTACAAACATCTTGAATGGGACTTTTATTTAAAATTCTAGATGTTTCACATTTATATTTTAAAGCAAAAGATCTTACATTTGATCAGCGTGGCTTTTAATTTTAGTTATAATTATTTAAAAATATGCTAAGATATTCCTGACATCTCAAAAGAACAAATTATTACTGTCTGTCAATGCATTTTTAGAAAAGCTGTATCATAAAAAATGTATAGCTTCATATAATTAAAACATTCAAGTAGTGTGCATTGACTAAAGTAATATGGACTATTAAATAATTCAAAATTGTGTTTAGCGGCAGCAGCTGTTTAATTAAAAGGTAAAAACTGCAACTAATCCACTATGGTTGACAGAAATACAGCCTATATCAGCAGTCAGATCCCCTAGGATAGAGAATATGGATATGAATTCAAGAAGTCATGAGCTTCATTTAATGAGTATAATGAAAATAACCACAATAAATCAGTACTGAAACATACTTTATATCTAAAATTATCTGTATGTTGGCCCACTTTTAATTTCCTTGTAGCTAATAATTTTGCATTTCGATGTAGCAAAAAATCCTTTAACATACATATTGTCAACCATCAATGCACACAGCTTTTATCAGAGGGCCCATAGCATAAGCTCAACTTATAAGGAGGCTAGAAATGTTCTTAGAATCAGATGATCCCTTCAAAGTTCTAAACTTCAGGGTTCAATATTCAAAGTACTCACTCATAATTACCTTCTATCATGGAGAAATACAAAATGGCCAATAAGCTCATAAAGTTAATCAACCTTACCAACAAGTGACTAACTGAACATTACAATTTCATTACAAAATTATTTTCACCTACCATATTAGGGGAAAAACCTTTTTGTTAATTGAAAAAAGAAACTAGTGATGATGAGGATGATATAGTCATTTGTAAAGATAATCAAGCAATATATATGATATTCCCAGCCCTTGATCCAGAACTTCCAATTCTAGTGGAATTACACAAGTGGGCAAAACTTTATGTACAAAAATATTTATTGCAGAAATGTTTTTAATATCAGGAAAATTTTTAAAAATATAAATCAATATTGGGAACTGATCCAGAAACTATGGTAACCATACAGTGGACAATTATCTGGCCATTAAGAAGAACTGGAAAAAAACTATCTGTATGTACATTTTATGTGACAAAACCAAAACAAGCCATTGGACAATAAATGCAGAATAAATTCATTTTTATACAATGAATAATTGTAAAATCGAAAGATTAAAAAAATACTTTCTTAAATTTGCCTATGCTTATGTTAAAGTAAACTGTTTAATTCCCTTCATAATTTTCTGCTTAAAAAATGCTTATTTTTATATTGTTTACCCTGGCTGTGCTTTAGGAAATAGATCAGAAGCATGGAATGAGGCAGACCCGTAAAGAGGCATTGCAGTAATACAGGCAAATGAGGTAGAAATGGAAATGTAGAGAAAAACAAAATTATAAAAGGCAAATAAATGAATTCTTTTTAGAACAGTTACACTAAAATAAAAAGTCTACCTCCAGCAAATATATATGGAGAGTTATCTTTAAAGGAGGAAAACCAAATCATTTCTACAGTGTTCTTTTATTTCCAGGAGGGGAAAAATGTCCTATTAAAATGGCAGAAGAGAAAAGGGGAAGGAAGGGGAAGGATCTCTCTTTTACTTTACAAACTAGAAACAAACAGTTCACAGGTTTCTTAACATTCGTATCAAATGTCCCGTGGATTTTATTTGCAAATTATGAGGCCAGCAGAGCAGAAAATGGGAGTCTTTAATTAGGAAGAACAGGTGGCTGAGAGGCACAAGGTGAATATTAGCCACATCTCTGCCTGGTGCCAAAAAACACAGATCCGACCTGCAGAACAAATTTTAAGGGTGACAGCGTAACTGTCTCCAGTTGGAGTGGAGCTTGAGTGGAGATCAAGCTCTGTGTTCAGCTTTTCTGAACTATATTTACTCCTATTTAACGTGAATTGGTTTGCTCTTCAGCTTTGGTTGGAATTTACCAATTACAAATTATTGACATTCTTCATATTGACATTCTCCACACAGTCTACAATCCTCTCTGCTGCAGTTGAAGCAAATTCTTGACCTGCCAAATGTTCCTGTTTCTCTTACTGGGTTTTCAAAATGATTCTCCTAAACAGCTGATTACGTATTTTAATTTAGAATGACAATATAGGGCTTATAAAAGTGGAACACAGAGGATTTTCAGTGCATTGAAACTATTCTGTATGATACTCTAATGGTAGATTACATGCAAGTAACTATTTGTCCAAACTCATCGAACATACATCACTAAGAGTGAACCCTAATAGAAACTATGGACTTTGGGTGTCAATGATGTGTCAGCTCATCAACTGTAACAAATGTGACACTCTGATAGGGAATATTGATAAGTATATGTGGAAGGGGAGGGAGTATTTGGGATGACTCTGTACCTTCTGCTAAATTTTGCTATAAACCTAAAACTGTTCTACCAAGTAAGGCCTATTAAGAAGTGCTCAGAGCTGGGTATGGTGGTGTGCACC
This sequence comes from Pan troglodytes, assembly GCF_028858775.2. Lineage (NCBI taxonomy): Eukaryota > Metazoa > Chordata > Mammalia > Primates > Hominidae > Pan > Pan troglodytes. The sequence continues at coordinate 64,246,281 of NC_086015.1, forward strand.
TGTAATCCTAGCTACTTGGGAATCTGAGGCAGGAGGATCACTTGTGCCCTGAAGTTTAAAGCCAGCCTGGGCAAATATCACAAGACCTTGCATCTGAAAGAAGAAGAAAGAAGATAGAAGACAGAAGAAGAAAGAAAGAAGAAGGAAGAAGATGATGAAGATGAAGAAGAAGAAAAGAAACTTAAAAACCACTTATACATAGATACATATTTTTTAAAGCTTTTCTGTCATTAAATGTTTTGGGTTTACAAAATTAAACATTTGGCATTCTTGCTCAAAAACAGCAAGAATGCTGTTAAGAACTTTATCTTAAAGTTCATAATAATCATATACGCCCAGCCTCTGGCTCTCAACTTATGAGTCTCACATTTAGGCAAATTTTTATGAATTGAACCAATGGCATTTCATAGTAACGTAAGTTCATGTCCAAGTGCCACAGCTTGCCACTTGCTTGATTGTAGGCAATTTTCATAACATCTTATGCCTCAGTTTCCTCATCTCTAAAATGAGAGAAATTCACATATCTACTTCACTGAGTTGTGACAATTAAATGAAAGAATGCAGTTAGGAGCTCAGTGAAGGGCTTAGCACACAGTAAAGACTTAAGAAATGTTAACTCTTTTTGTTATGACTAACTACAACTTAATGTAAAAGGGAACTACAAGTAATTTTTTAAATCGATAAGCACATGGAGCCTTCGAGGAGAAAACATGACACCTTCAAAAATGAATATGCAAGGTTTGGAATTCGTTACTTCAGAGTAGAATTTTACCAGGTTAGAGGAATGACTTATAACCAGATCTAAAAATTGTCATTCTTCAGTGCATTGCTCTTCATCTGCATTTGAAGCTGCCTCGCTGTAAAAAAGCTGTAAAACGTCTTCAAAGTAATTTTAGTTCTTCCCCCTAAGAGTTCAAAATCCACTCCCTAGGTTTATTCTTTGGTACAAAAACCTTCAAAAGCTGATTTGCTGATGATAACAAATTTGTTTTCAGAAATAATATTCCTGATCTACTATGAGGTGATAAACAATTCAGAACTTTCATATCATTGGGGAATTACATTTAAGAGATCAACTGGGGATCTCTGAAATAAGAAGCATTTACCTTGCTAGAGGAATGCTAGCCTGCATTTAATTGTATAATATTCCCCCTTCAGGGTGTATGAGACAGCTTGTTGGAAAATGGAATGATTCTTGGCTTTATTCAGAAAGAGAACAAAGGAGAGAAGGCAGGTAAAGGACACAGCACCATGGAAATGACATTTCGTTTCCATTTGAATTCTAAAGTACTGAACTTTTAAAATCTTCATTTGAAGAAACTCTGAGAAATTTGTCAGGAGGGAGTAAGAAAAATGATATAGCCTACCACTTAAGATAGGGTGCCAAAAAACATTAACAATTGTTCAACCTAAATGGTTAGTATTCAGGTTGAAGGGTGGCAGAATATGCCACCCCTACATATGCCACTTTAGCATAAGGATTATTTTGAGCTAAAGGCACTTAAAAAACAGCAGGTGCTAGAAGGGCGCTGTGACTCACCCCTTTTTCTTCCCGAATGCAGGGATAAAACCCCCATACAGAAGATGTCCTCTTTATACCAGAAGGAAAGTCACATTTTTATCATCAAGGATGAAAAGGTGAGACCTGGAGAATTCTGCACAAAGATACCATGTGAAAATAATTCTTATCTTCCTTTAGCCTGCCTACAGAGTTCACTTACTTTTCCACAATTGCATCTTTTCAGTCAATCCAATATAAAAGCATCTAGGTTTTGCCATTTCTTTATGTCTTCATTTCCTAATGAGGGCTCCATAAAACTTCTATTAAATATATTTGCATGCTTTTCTTCTGTTAATCTGTTTTACATCAGTTTAATTCTCAGGCCCAGCCAAAAAACTCTAACAAGGCAGGGGTAGAATTTTTGCCTTCCCCACAAGGTGTTCGTTTTTCTATTCTTGAAACTTTCCGTATGTTTCACAATTTTTATAAACAAAAGTTGGGGGAATGAACTATTACTAAAAAATCTGGAAGACAAAACTCTGTTCTCATGTGACACACCGAGTATCTATTTACACTTTTCTCGGAAACAGCATCTTCTCCTCCTCCACAAAACCCATGTGCTCTGAGGGAGGCTGACTCCATCACTTGGGCTATAAGGATAAGCCACAGCTCTGGTGAGGACAACTGGCAAAATCCCATCACCCTGTTCATTTGATTGGCTCAGGGGATGAGCGAGAGATGAAAGTTGGACCAATAAGGATGAAGGATTTTTTTTTCAACAGTTATCAGAAGAGACTTTCCATTTTCCTACAAGACATGAATGGACAAATTAGAAAGGCCCAGTGCCAGGAGTGACATTAGAACCATGATCTGAGAGTCTTCTGGAGACTGGGCACAATATCAAGGAAATACAGCCAAGACACACACACACACACACACACACACACACACACGGGAGAAGGGGGAAGGAAAAAGAGGGAGAGTGTATTAGTCTGTTCTCACACTGCTAATAAAGACATACCTAACACTGGGCAATTTATAAAGGAAAGAGATTTAGTGGACTCACAGTTCCACATGGCTGAGGAGGCCTCACAAGCATGCCAGGTGAATGAAGAGCAAAGTCACACCTTACATGGCAGCAGGAAGGAGAGCCTGTACAGAGAAACTCCTGTTTATAAAACCGTCAGATCTTGTGAGACTTATTCACTACCACAACAACAGTACGGGGAAACTGCCCCCACGATTTAATTATCTCCACCTGTCCCTGCTCTTGACACATGGAGATTATTGTTATTCAAGGTGAGATCTGGGTAGGGACATAACCAAACCATATCAGAGAAAAACATAGAGAGAAAAAAGGGGAAAGAGAAAAAAAAGAGAAGGAAAGGTAGAGGAAGAGAGGCCATACATGCACTAGATAAAGTCACACCTACAGCTGAGCAAGATAGTTTCCAATTATCCTAGCCAATAAATTCCATTGTCTGCTTAAGCTAGAATGGGTCACATTTTTAGTTGCTTACTAGTGAAATTATCCTAACATGCTAACAGGCAAGATAAAAATAGTCTGAGCAATGACTAAAGGAGCACATTTTTTACCTCATATACTGACAATTCAAGAGCATTATTGCATCATTTGCTGCCGAATGGAGAGGAAAGTTGGTTCCTAAGGACCCCCTCGGCCAGAAAAGTACAAAACATCTGGTGAAGTCATGAGTGACTTGTTAGCAAAGTTCAGCAGCAGTAAGGCTTCCTAAGAAACAGATCTTTTCTCAGCAGTGGGTTTTGATATAATTAGGGTCAATTACAATTTAGAATTTCCAGGGCATGGGGCTGAATTACAGTGGCATTTAAGAGCTCTGCTAAATTTTCCCATTCATCTTGAAGATTTCTGGAGGAACGTGTTGTAATTAAGTAATCTTCTTCTTTTCATTTTTATGACCATTTTCTTCTTCAGGCTTTGCAATTACCCACTACTCCAAGGTACCTTCCTTTAGAAGAAGAATTAAAAAAAAGACCACCTGATTTTCAATCAACAATGAGACTTGGTTTTGCTGCCTGCTAAGTGATGGATTGTGATGTATACAGCAATCTCTAAATAAGCTGCTTCAACAAGATTTTTTAAACTCCCACTGCCCTCACCAAACACAGATAATCCCAAAAACTCATTGTCTGAGTGGGTGATCAAAACCGAAAGAGTTGACATTATGATTGCTGGGCATCCTTTACCCACGTGGTTTGTAAGTAGCCCTGGGAGATGTGCAAACAAACTCTATTACTTCCTTGTGGGTTTTCACATATGCTTCACCCATACAGATTTTATGAAGACATACCTTTTGAGCTTTATGCAATCGAGGGGAAAGAGCTTTCACTGGATTAAGCTATTCCAATTGCATTTACCTTGGGCAACAAAGTATACCATATCCATAAAAAACAGCCAGAGGCTTTTAAGTATTAGGTCAATAGCACTTGAGTATCATATATTCCCAAAAGAAGCTGTAACAGATCATGTTGATTTTATGGAATGCCTTGGCTCTCTCTGGGGAGGGAGTACATAGGGAGTGAGGAACATGATGACACCTATTACTATCAACCACTGTTCAGTGATGGCTTTCTATGCAAGCACCCAACCACCCTGAGAAAAAAGTACTAACAGCTTCAATTGCACAAAAGGAGAGGGAAAAATAATTACAGTTAGTTGTCTGGTCTGTGATCATCCAGCTCAAGTGAAAAAACTAAAATTTGAAAACCTCATCTTTCCAATTCCAAAGTTTATATTTAAAAATTGTACTTCCAGTGTTGAAAAGTATCTTTGGGAATAGTTATGCCAGTTTCTGACTCACAGTAAGATACACTCCATGCATGTTGTGTGTGTTTATCTAAAACCATCCTTGACCCAGTACAGGCACTTCTAGTTAATCTTTCAACTGATCTTATCCTTGTCCAGCGTCTGGGCCACTGCTCATGCCATTTCTTCTACACAGCATACCTTTCTTTTCCCTCCCATTTCTACCTACGGAAATCTTGCTTGTAAGTCAAAGCCCTGCTGTGAACTAACTATGTGCAAGACATGACAAACACAGCAGTGAGACAGATGTAGCCTCTTTGTTATCTATTCCATAATAACACGAGGCATGTAATAGTGTTTCACAGTTTATGAAGACCTTCCAATGCACTTCCAGAATTGCCAAAATTCCAGCTAATTCTGGAAAATGCATTCCAAAGATAACCAACTAGAATAAATGGGGAAAAATTTTATGTCATGAGTACCGAATGTGTGCCAAGTATTTCCATATATGCCTAATTTAATCATTGGCTGTATGACAAAATATGAATGCAAGCATATTAATGTATTAATTCAAAAATATTTTTGCAACAGCTCTATTGTTAAAGGTGCTGTGTTAGACACTTGATGCAAGCAACACAAAGATGAATCAGACGAGAGGAAATAAAGTCTACACAAGTGGACAAAGAAAAACAGTGCTTTATATTGGAGATTAACAAACAAAAGGAACCTGTAATCCCAGAACTTTGGGAAACCAAAGCGGGAAGATTGCTTGAGCCCAGGAGTTTAAGACCAGCCTGGGCAACATAGCGAAACCCTGTCTCTATAAAAAAAATTTAAAAAATTAGCAGATCATAATGGCAAGTGCCTGTAGTCCCAGCTACTAGAAAGGCTAGGTGGGAGGATCACTTGAGCATAGGGGGGTCAAGGCTGCACTGCAGCATGATCATGCTACTGCACTCTAGCCTGGGCGACAGTGAGACTCTGCCTCGAAAAGAAAAAAATAAATAAATAGAAGGAAATAAACATGTGCTCAAAGGGTATCATGGTAATAGACACCTTTATTCCAGCAGCTAGTACTGTACCTGGGAAAGAGCAAATAATGATTATTTAATAAATAGATAATAAAAAAAGACTGGGCTGGGTGCGGTGGCTCATGCCTGTAATCCCAGCACTTTGGGAGGCTGAGGCGGGTGGATCACTAGGTCAGGAGATCGAGACCATCCTGGCTAACAAGGCGAAACCCCTTCTCTACTTAAAAAAAAATACAAAAAAAAATTAGCCAGGCGTGGTGGCGGGTGCCTGTAGTTCCAGCTACTCGGGAGGCTGAGGCAGGAGAATGCCGTGAACCCAGGAGGCAGAGCTTGCAGTGAGCCGAGATAGTGCCACTGCACTCCAGCCTGGGTGACAGAGCGAGACTCCATCTCAAAAAAAAAAATAAATAAATAAATAATAAAAAATAAAAATAAATAATAAAATAAAAAAGACTGTGGCCTCATGGAGTTTCTACTGTAGTATACCATTGAAAGAGCACAGAACACTGAAGTATTCATTGCTACTTATATTTTTAAGTTTTTATTTCCATTCTACACTCCAGTGAGCAAATCAAAATACCTACTGCCAAAAAAGGCTCATAATTAATACATTTTTACTTACAATGAAGGCTATCATTAGTATATCACCAATTAATGTCAGCAAAGGAAGATCTGTCATGATATTCTGAATCGACATTGTAAAAAGGAGAAAATATATGGATGGAAAGTATTCTGGCATGTTTCCAGTTATTAAGAACAACTCTGCTGAACAGCAATTTGGGATGATGTGAAATGAAACAAATGATATCACTCATTGTATTCAGTGTGGTGATCAGTTGGCAACAATTACAAAAATGTACCAGTAAGGATATAATATCAAATGTCTACAGATAGTCAAAATTGCAAATGGCATGGAAAAAACATAAGAGAAAACCATCACACCTTTCTCTCTGTTTTGCAGTCAATGATTTTCTCATTTGTATTCTCCTATACTGTAGACTTCCCAGGACAGAGATTACCTGAGGTTCTTCTCTGGATCTCTAGACAAAGCCCACTGTCCAATACTTAATATATGACTGTTAACTATGGAAACAAGGAAGGAAGGAAGTCACAAGTTCATTCTGAAAACTAATCCACCTTCTTATCAGCCAATATGTCCTCCTTCAAGGAGCAGCACTGGAAAAACTAATGAAATAAAAGACCAGGACAAAACGTGGTATCCTTCTCCAGAATGCACAGGAAATTTCTGAATATTACCAAGAATTAAATATATTTGATTGTTATATAGCCTCAAATGGGCCAGCACTTACTTGTGAGTTACTTATCTAATCTCAACTATTTCTTTTCTTTACAACATTGTATTTCAAAATAACTCAAACCTATAATTGGTTGCAAGATAGTACGATGAATACCTGCAATACCCTACTTCAACTGTTAAGGTTTTATCATATCTGCTTTCTCTCTTTTACACACACAGACACACATATAGGCACACACTCAGCAATATCATCATCATTTGCCCAATTGCTTCGTAGGGCACAATGGTTTGGGTATTCAAGAAAACAAGAATAAAAGTCATGGCATCCTGCAGACCAAAGCAAGACCTAACCCTTGTGTGAGGTATAATCAGTATCTTGAGTGAAATCATTTCCCTGGAGTGAAGAGTTCCCACTGCAATGAACGGTGAGAACTACAACTGGAAAAACAGGTAGCAAAGACCCTAATAACTCCATATTTTATCTAATAAGAAATGAAGTGCTGAAGATTTGTGAGTGGGCTTGTAACCAAATAAAATGATTTTTCCCAATATAAATTAGAGATACTATATCAAACGCACAGCAGAGACAAGAGGGTGGTGGCAGGAAAATCAGGCAAGTTTAAAACACCTAGAGTATTAGCAAAAAAATACATAATGTAACTGGATTTGTTCTATTCCTCTAACAAAATATAACTAAAAGGGTTTGAAAAGTCATCGGCCAACAATATTTAATGTAACATACTCAAATCACGTATATTTCAATTAATTAGGTTTCTACAGGAGTAATGTGGTATTTGGACTTGGACATTAAATCAATACTGGCCTTACAGTTACTTCCCATGTTCTTCAGACCTCCATTACAATCCACTCCCCTACCCAAAAATCAATACCAAAGCCTTATATCAGACAGAAAGGATAGTAATCTTTAAGTGGAAATAGGAATCTAAATTACAATTGTAAATGTCTAAAGCTTGTAGTCTGGGGATTTTCCTAATGGGAATATTTGATGTGACTTTTTGTTATTCTTATGGTTGTGCTCATAAGCACATCGCAAGGATGGTTTAAAGGCCTGAGCACCATAAATTAGATATTCTTTAAGAAATCATATCCTTGACATATTTTTTCATTATCTGAGAAGAATGAAACAGATTTTTTTTGTTAATTAGTGCTAAGGCATGTATTTTGCATTAGCATTAAGTTTACCAAAATGGCTTTAAAAACTTGAACAGATGGCAGAATTATAATAACTTTTCCTTATGATTTAGGTTAAGAATAAAGTGTCATGAGAATTCTCCTCCTACCTAACTTTTCTATAAAGTTAATGCATTTAATAGATATGGCATGTTTGTTTTTCTCACTGAGGTGTAAACAACTCTATCACACCTCAGATGAGTATAATGAGATGCAGGAATACATTTCAATACTCTCTACCTAGGGTAAAGGGATTTTCCAGGGTTTAAACATCAAACCACGCAGAAACAACTCCAAACCTTCGACAATAACTGCACAGGATGGCACAGGGGTTGCAAAGACAGATGTCTTTAGGGGCCTGGCAGGTACTGAAAACGAGTAAAGTAGACTTGCTCTGAGGATAATAGGGAGTAGTGGGAAGTGCAGCCAGCTGGACAGAGCAAGCACCACCCGGGGCGACAAACCAAGCTTCTCACCAACTGCTTTCAGGAATGGAATGAAGGCCCTGAGGAGCTGGAATCACTTATTTTCCAAAAGCCGCCCCAAATCTAACTTTCCTATGTGAAATGTCCCAATAAAAATTTCGGTGGCTATTTTATATTTTCTTAAAGAAAAAATAAAATAAAAAGAAATGAGGACTAAAGAAAACAGTCAGTGGCCTCCAGGGGGAACCATGAGACATTAGTCTGCAACCTTAGATGGATATCTATAACTGGTGTTCATGGACCTGGGAGGCGGAGGTTGCAGTGAGCCGAGATTGTGCCACTGCACTCCAGCCTGGGCAACAGAGCGAGACTCCATCTCAAAAAACAAAAACAAAAACAAAAAAAAACAAACAACAAACTGGTGTTCATGGTTAGTGCTATGGCTTATTTCATGCCCTGTCCTTGAGGGGGATCTCAGCCCCTAAGGGAAACACTTGAAATTAGTAAACTGGGTCTGCTTGCAAGCCTGATTTTTGAAAAGGTATTATGGTGAAACCTGGAAACCTGCATGAATTCTAATGTGGCCCACCCTTATACCTATGTGAGATGATCTTGACCTCTATAACCTCCATTGATCTTACCAGTGCTCAGCTAGCTCTCATTTTATTTGTCTTCTTGACTCTCCCTTAAATTCCCCATCGTGCCTATTCCCAATTTATGCCTCTTGAAAGTCATTAGTAACTGAAATGAGCAAAGTTTAAGAACTGGTGCCTCTTCCTGGCCTCCATATGCTTTAATTTCATTGCAGCATTGGATATCTCATCTTCCCATGTCTCTTATCATCAACCTCAAGCTCCCCAAATTTCCTTGCTCTCACTAAATTTACCTATTTTTCTCAAGCCTTTTAAGATTTCTTAGAATCCAGAACTGTAAGCAATAAATATTTGTTGTTTCTAAATCACCCAGGCTAAGGTATTTTGTTATAGAAGCAGGAACTGACTGAGGCAAAATGTTATCTTGCTTAATTTAGAAGACAGACCCTATTGTTATGCCATTTTGTAGATGAGCTAACTAAGGCTAAGAGAGGACAGGTAACTTGCCTGAGGTTACACAACTAGGCAGATGCGGAATCCAAATACCAGTCAAGCATTAGCCACCAGGCTCTCCTTTCTCATCTCCCACTTCTAATCAATTGATAACTTTGGTAGATCCCACCTTGGTTTAGTACCTTGCGTCCACACCTCTGTGCCATCCCAGCACCATCATAATTCTAATCATACATTTCAGTATGATTGGTCAGGTGCAACAGTCTCCTAATCTCCTTAATATCTCTAGTTTCTTTCTCTTCAACACAAATTTCCACACTCTATGATCTTACTAATATTCAGCTCCCATCATGTTCTCCAGAAAAAGAAAAATGTGTGGAACCTACGCAACGTCTAGGTCTGTTCAGTGTCTTCAAGGTATTGTACAACTCTGTTACATTACAGGTAACTAATAGTAATGCAAAATATTAAGGCATGCAAATTATTTCCTGTTTGATAGAGGTTTACTTTGACCTCCTTCCTTCCTGCCACCTGGAGGAAGAAAACAGCTTTGCCTCCATTTTCACACACATTTCAATATTCCTGTTTTATAAACATGCCTGTTGTTTGGATTATCTTTTAAACCAGTTATATCATCTGCAGCTTCCCTTGTGAATTAAATAAAATCTTTAACACAGGTTCATTTCTGTATCTGTCTGAGAGTTATGACTTAACCTATTGCTGAAAATGTTCTTCTAACATGTTTAGCTCCTAACAGATCCTTGCTCTAAAACCTTCAATGGACACCAGTTGCCAAATGAATTAAATCCAGAAACGTTACCCTGGAATTCAAAACTAAGAGTATCATCTACTCTGTCAGTCATATATTACACTGCTTGTCCATTCACATCCTGCATGGACAATAAAAGAAACTCCGTGGGTGCCACACATTTCACTCTCCCAGTTTTCTTCCTCTGCTGATGCTACTCTTTCACCCTGGATTGTGGCTTTTCATAGAGTGTTCAACATAATAGCTGCTGTGGATGCCCTAACCCATGCTTCTCAAACATTTCACAGTAGTAACATGGCATAGGGATTAACATTTGCTTCACTGAAGTAGGGGAGCAGGAGGAGGACAAGGAAGGTGGAGGTAAAGTAGACTGCTACAAGCAGAAGTTTCTTTGATGTCTCATGCTTTATCTCAAAAATATATGTAGATTAAAAAGGAATGAGATCATGTTCTTTGCAGTGACATGGATGAAACTAGAGGTCACCATCCTTAGCAAACTAACTCAGGAACAGAAAACTGAATACCACATGTTCTCACCTGTAAGTGGGAGCTGAATGATGGGAACAAATAGACACATGGCGGGAACAAAACAAACTGAGGCCTGTCGGAGGGTCAACGGGGAGGAGAGAGAATATCAGGAAGAAGAGCTAATGGATGCTGGGCTTAACACCTGGGTGATGGGTTGATCTGTGCAGAAAACCACCATGGCACATGTTTACCTACGTAACAAACCTGCAATCCTGCACATGTACCCCTGAACTTAAAAGTTGGAAATTAAATACAGACACACACACACACACATCTCTGCAGATTTTGTACACACTCCATCATATATCAGCAGGGGCTTTTGTGAAAAATAATATTGCCACCTCCAAATATTACAATAAAATTTCCCTTCCTGGCAGGTGACTAGTCTGTGGTGTTGTACATCCCATGAAACACTCTGTGACAACGTTCAACTTTACCTGAGCCCTGTGCTCCCAGAAAACCAGAATTAAGAAATCTTCAATCCTTTCTGTAAGATCCCATCTCCATGCTTCCTCAGGATTCCCTTGTTTACCGGCCTCTCTAAAACTCCAGGCCCACTTCCTCTTCTTCAAAATGTTCTACCATAATTAATGCTCTCCCTGTAACAGTATCCTAAATAAAATCACCTCCTTAACTGTCCAGTGCATTATATCTTTGACATATGGCATCCCTTCTTTGAAAAGCCCATGATTTTAGATGGTGCTTCCTAAGATCATTACTTTAAAATATTAAATTGTGATAGTAGTATAGGGGAAAAATATATTTTCCTCACTCATCACTAAGTTCATGGCTGAGGCACCTATAACAAAAGGTAGATCAACAAGGAAAAAGCATATACATCTATTGAACGAATTTTATGTGACATGGGAGCCTTCATAGGAAAATGAAACCCTCAAAATAGGGAAGCCTGTGTCTTTTTCTTTGTTGGTTTCATGGAAAAGTGGATAGTAATGAAAAAGTATTATTGGATGAAAAAGTATGATCTAATGGTAATAAGCTGGGAGGGACTTTGGAAGGCCTGTTTGCTAAATCTTCTTTGTGTCCCTGTATCTTCAGAGATAAGGATGTTCCCTTTCTCCAGATCTATGGAGGGTACCTCTTGAATGAGGGTCTTATGAGAAGGGGAAGGGGAAGGTAAAAGAGATCTTCCTGCTTCTGCTATGTTCTCAAATATCAAGATGTCATATTTTGAAGTCATGTGTCCTGAACCCTATTCAGTTAAAAAAAAAAAAAACCTACCTTGACGTGGTTCCGAAAGATTTTTTTCACCTGTCCCCATTTAAAATGACTACCAAAGTTATAGCCGTCAAAACTACATAGGAATCTCTGCAGCAGGCCAGGAATTGCTGAGGTAGAGAAATAGGAAGAAGTGGGCAGAGACCTTTCCTATCACCCTTAAAATATCTGAAAACTAAAACTACTGGAAATAGACACTAGTTTTCATTCAATCTTTCTTTCAACAAATGTTGCTCAGACATAGCAGATGAGCGGCTGGGTACTGGCTATACAATCTGTTCAGGGGAAAGCTATGGAATCTTGATTAAAACTTTGAAATCCAAACCACAGATAAGATGAAAAGGAAGAAGATGAGTAGCGGGTGTGGAGAGACCTTCAAAGCCGGAAGGCTACAAAACATCGAAACATTCTGAGGACAGGATGGGAAGACCTTAAGTTATGGCAACTGCAAATAATAATGGCTTACATTTGTTTTAAGGGAGTATCTTAAAATATTCAGGAACTAAGCTTAGTAATTTACATTCATCACCTTGCTAAATCCTTAGAGTAACTCCAGGAGCTAAGTACTATTATTATCCCCACTTAACATAAAAAGCAACACAGCCTCAGAGAGGTTAATTAACTTGCCCAGGGACTTGTAGACAGTAAGTAGCTAGGCTGCCCAACTCAAAATCATCTTTCAATAATGCACCCCAAGTGCTGTTACCATGGGTTTTCTAGAAAGGGTATCCAATATAAATTGGAATCCAGAGTGAGGTGGAGAAAGAGTAAAGAGTGGGTCAGACTTCCTATGCCAACTCAGGGAGTGTGAACTTCACCCTGGCAATGGGATGACAAGGAAATAATTCAAGGGGGGGAAAGCAAGAGGCTGGGACCTAGCAATGGATACCCCTGTACCACTGGGCCCCTTCCAGAGCATGAAAATGAATGAGAATAGGGTAGAATACAACCACAGGCTCAAGTTCCTCAATAACCACAAGGCCAGAAAGGATTTGCTTTAAGGCAATATTTAAACGCCAGTGAACACTCAGGTCTGAATTCTGTGCATCTAACCACTACAAGTTAGAAGAGAAAAAAATATTAGTGTTCTTAGGGAAGATCTAGCAAAACCATCCTTCCAGTTCTAAGGGCCATAGAGGGTATAGGAGGTTGGTTCACACTTCAGGGTGTACCAATTAAGTATGATGACTGCAGCAAAATAGTGAGTAACACAGCTAGATATTTAAAAGCTTCAGTTACTGGATTACTGCCACTGCAGGAAACTTCTGTCTTGACTAAATTAAAAAAAAAAAGAAAGAAAAAAATGGTGTCAGGAGAAACAAAGTGTAAAATACAGAACTTATTTTTCTTCCTGCCAGGTGTAAGCGTTAAAACTTGGTGTATTCACTATTGTTTAGAAGTTTGAAAACTTTTAACAAAACAATAGAACAGAGAAGTGAAAAAATGATTGTTGGGGCTTTAGACTTAACACAAAGCTTTTGCAAATAAATGCCTCTATAACCTTAATGAATTCTAATAAAATATATTATGCTATTTTTTTCTTGTATCTGTCAGAGGTGTTTGAACCAGAGCAACTCTATCTTGAATAGGGGCTGGGTAAAATAACGCTGAGACCTACTGGGCTGTATTTCCAGGAGGTTAGGCACTCTAAGTCACAGATGAGATAGGAGGTTGACACAAGGTGCAAATCACCTGATAAAACAAGATGCAGATGCGTAAAGAAGCTGGCCAAAACCCATCGAAACCAAGATGGTGATAAAAGTGACCTCTGGTTGTCCTCAATGCTCATTATATGATAATTACAATGCATCAGTGTGCTAAAACACACTCCCACCAGCGCCATGACAGTTTACAAATGCCATGGCAAAGTCCGGAAGTTACACTATATGGTCTAAAAAGAGGAGGAACCCAACCCTCAGCTCCGGAAATTGCCAACCCCATTCCCAGGAAAGTCATGAATAATCCACCCCTCGTTCAGCATCTAATCAAGAAATAATTATAAGTATTTTCAGTTGAGCAGCCCAAACTGCTTTCCAAATAAACTTGCTTTCACTTTACTTTTTGGAATACAAAAGTATTTTGGAATAAAAAAAGTACTTATTCCTTTACTTTCCTAATAAACTCGATTTCACTTTACTCTTTGGACTCACTCTGAATTCTTCCTTGCATGAGGTCCAAGAACCCTTTCTTAGGCTCTGGATTGGGACCCTTCCCAGTAACATATCCATGACAGGTGAGAAAAGAAAAACAAAAGACATATGTATCATATTACATCCTACCTAAGATGGTACCAATCGCAAGAAAGATATTAATTTCAGAGATGGTATTAGAATCAACAAAATACAATATAATTATCACATTCATGAGTCCTGTTGATACATTTATTTTACTGTCTAAAATTCAGGAGTTTATGGTAAGGGAGTCTATTTGTAAGAGACCCTGTTGATTTTCACAAGTCAAGAAACAATAAACTTCAAGACATACTAAAAAGAAACCAGCCTGATGTCAGATCCTCTTCAACATAGAAACTATCCTCATAGTAAATTAAATTGAGGAAATATTTAATGGATAAGCTTGACTTTGTAAACGTGCCTTCCTGACCAATAGGTACGTTACTGATGACGTTCAGGACACCCCACTTTGGCACTGGAGGAAACAGCAGAAGCAAGAAGGTCTCTTGGACCTTCTTCCTGCCCTTCTCCTCTGAAGCAGACTATACAGTAATTCTCTGACCTCTGCAGTACATCATAAGACTCCCATTTCAGAGGTTCTCTCACTGCACCTGGAGAAAAGGAACATCTCTGTCTCTCTGAAGACACAGGGACACAGAAGAATCTGAACAAACAGGCCTTCCCAAGTCAGCCCAGTTTATTACCATTAGACCATAACCTTTTATCTTCCTATAATATTTCTCCCCTACCATCTACTTTATCAAACTGAACATTAAAACATGTACATTTCCCTATGTCTTTGGGTCTTCATTTTGGAATGCTCCTGTGTCACATAAAACTTATGCTAAATAAAGTTGTATGTTTTTCTCCGGTTAATCTGTCTTTTGTCATAGTGTCTCAGTCATGAGTCTAGTGACAGATGAAAAAACTTTTGTCCCCTACAGCATCTATGAAGATCCAAAGCATGTCAAAGTATAATTTTTAAAAAGTTACAAACATTGCTTTTAGATAAATATAAAGCAAACATATCAAAATGAATTTCTTAATGAGGGAACCAGTAGCATGGTGTATTCATACAAAGAGAATTAAAGAATGTAAGTACAAATAGGCCCTGACAATGTCAAACTTTACCTGAGCCCTGTGCTTGCAGAAAAGTGATGGTTAACAATCACCCCTACAAACCTTTTGAAAATTAAAGGCAAAACATCCCCACCCTTTTTGGTTCTGGGAAATGGCTGCTGAAGAGAACTACCCTTCCCCAAATGACTTAGATATGACTATTCTTACTCTATCATAATTTTCACAAAATGTGCAGACCACCCCTTTTGTTTACCTGTAACAAGGCCAGAAAGAGACCCAACCCTTTTTACCTCTAGCCAATTTCCCACTCTGTGGCTCAGGACTGATTAGCTAAGATTAGAACTCTTTTTACCCCTAAAACTGCTAGACGCTGAAATAATCATTTCCTGTTCAGCTAACTGACTGAAATTTCCTTACGGCAAAACAATCCCAGCTGTGAATCTCTTACCTAAAGAGTTAACCAAATAAACTCTTTATGTGCTTAGGTACTTTATATGACTTAGTACATATAAAGTACAAAGAAAAAAAGATTAAAAAAAAGACTCGGATTTGAAGAACAAAGAACTTTAGTTCTTTGAAAGGCACAGTTTAGGAAATAAAAAGCCAAGTCACAGACTAGAAGAACATACTTTTAATGCAAATACTTAATAAACAACTTATATCTAGAATAAAAAATAACTAATATCTCAGTAAGATAGTCAACCCAATTAAAAATGAGCAAAGTACCCAAAATGACATTGTACAAAAGAAAACATAATTACAGGGAAAAAAATGCTTATCATTAGTCATTAGGGAAATGCAAATTAAAACCCAAATGAGATACTGCTACACAGCTAAATAGAATGGCTGAAATAAAAAAGACTGACAATATCAAGTGTTGACAAGGATTGCAAGCAATTAAGAACTTCCAAATGTTGATGGTAGAGTGAAAACTGATATAACCATTTTAGAATACCACTGGCAATTCCTTGTAAATTTGACTTTAAATATAGCATGTGACTCAGTAATTCCACTTTTAGGTATGTATCCAAGAAAAATACAAACATATTCTCCAAAAGACTCATCTATGAAAAATTATAGCTTTCTTCATAATAGCCATAAAGTAGACACAACCTAAATTTCCACTATCAGATGACTTAACAAACTGTAGTATAATCATGCAACAATACTACTCAGCAATGAAAAGGAATGAACTGTTGATACATGCAGTAACAAGAAGGAGAAAAGGCCCCAGGAACAAAAAGATACATGCTACATGATTCCATTTATACAAAATACTTAAAAAGCCAAACCTAATCTATAGCATCACAAAGCAGATCAGTGGATGCTTGAGGCCAGGGGTGGTAGGGAGGAGGTGGAATGCAAAACTGTGGAAGAAACTTATTGATTTGATGACAGTATTCTCCAGTAATCCACGGTGTATGTAAATTTTATGTGTGTTGCTGTATATACATGATATCAAAAAATTAAAACTAAAGAAATAAAGTCTTTATCTTAAATGCATCTTTCAACAAGTTCTTCATTTGCAATCTAGCTTATCACACTAGAATAATTGGCAGTCTCCTAGGAAACTGGTCTGGAGAAAGTGAGTGTTTTTTTTTTTTAAAATGAAGAGATTTTAGATTTATGTTGGGAATTCTACCAATCATCTTAAATATTTTTCCTTTGAATCTATTTGATCTGTTGAAATTAAACTTGTTATGTCCTGAGGTGGTTAGCTAAGGGTACCATCAACAAAGTATGTGGCGTCAGCTTCCAGTGAATTCCCCAAAGTGGGGGAGAAAAATATTAGAGATGGATCCAAAGAGAAAGCCTTTCACCAAAATCTCCATTCAGCCTTGCTTTTCATCACTTAAATCCTAGAAGAAAATGTTCTCTGAGGACCACTCTGTATGTAGGAGTAGCCTGATGAGCAAACATAATACTTCTCAAGTATAGACATGATAAAGCAGCAAAGTCAAAACCATGGACAGATTCAAGTCATAAAAGGATTTTGAATACATTTAGCCATGCAGTCACTGATAAAGCCTTCCTACCAATAGTTCAGCTCATATTACATATAACAAGACCAGTAGCTAGAAAAGCTAAAGCTTAAAAAGAAAAAATTATCACAGTGGAAAATTATCATTAGAAATACTCAACTTAAGAAAAGACCTGAAAACCTCTACTGTACACACAGCACTTTATCACTATAAGTTACAGGTTCTATTATCTTATTTAATCCTAATAACACTAACAATAATATATTAAGAGAGTTAATAGAGAGTTAATATAAAAGCACAATAGAGCAAACACTGCATACAGAGCATTTAGAAGTCCTTCGAAAGTCTCTACTAGGAATGGCTTCAAAACCCAGGGAGTTGAACGTGGACTCTCCTTTTCTCCTTTCTTTTATTTCAGTGGTTCTCGAATGTTCAAGTACATATCAATATATCAAAACCATGTACACATTAATGAGCCACTTAAGGAAGGAATTTTTAAGGAAATTGTGATGAAATGTGACTTTCACCTCACTGTTTCTCAATCTTTTTTTCATCATCATCCCTGCAAGGAGCGTTTTCTAATTGCCCCCCTGAAATTTTAATACCACAGATTTTCTTTATATCCTTATATGTATTGTCTCTATGTCTGTGCTTTACATATAAAAAGAATAAGACTTTTTATTGCTCCCAAGAATTAATTTTCACCGGCTTGGGGGTGATATCACTCCCACTGAGAATGCATGACCTAACCTGGACCTCTAGCTTAATATGAATCTCTCCTGTTTATCTTCAATGGCTCCTTTCAATGAAAAGTCTACATCCCAGAGCCTTCTTGGTTGAAACATATCTATTAAAGTTTGTTTTCTTTATACCAAGTTTTTCCAAACATTTCTGCTGAAGTACACAATGATAGCGGAGAAGGAACATACATGCTGAAAATGAAAAACATATATAGACATATTTAGCACAGCAGGAAATGTATTTGAGCTCTGATATCTTAAAACATTAAGCAAACAGAGAAAGAGTCGTCTTTTTAACAGATGGTCCTTGGACAAGTGGATATCTACACACAAAAGAGTGGAAGGCTCCTACTTCATAGAATATATAAAAATTAACTCGAAATAGATCAAAGACCTAAGAGTTTAAAGTATAAAACTTAGAAGAAAACATACATGTAAACCTTCATGAGTACGGATTACACAGGGGTCTCTTAGCTATGTCAGCAAAAGCACAAGCAACGACAGCCACAACAAAGAAAAAATATATATAAATTAGACTTCATCAAAATGTAAAAGTTTGTATTTTGAAGGACATCATTAATAAAGTGAGAAGACAATCAAAGAGGAATGGGAGAAAATATATGCAAATCACATATCTGAGAAGGGACTTGTATCTAGAATATATAAAGAAG
Source organism: Pan troglodytes (assembly GCF_028858775.2). Classification (NCBI taxonomy): domain Eukaryota; kingdom Metazoa; phylum Chordata; class Mammalia; order Primates; family Hominidae; genus Pan; species Pan troglodytes. Next base: position 64,264,695 of record NC_086015.1, read on the forward strand.
TTTTTCAACTCAATAATAAATAGATGATTCAAATTTTTTAAATGGGTAAAGGTTTTAAATAGACATTTCTCCAAACAAGATACACAGATGGCCAATACGCAAATGAAAAGATACTCAGCATTAACGGCCATCAGAGAAATGGTGATCTAAACACCATGAGTCACCATTTGGCACCCACAAGGTCACCTATAACTAAAAAAAAATTAATAATGATGGGGAAAAATCAGAACCCTTACATCTTGCAGGTGATCATGTAAAATGATGCATCTAATTTATTATATACATAAAGATAGTATACATAAAGGTATATATATTACCCAGCAATTCCACTCCTAGTTATACACCCAAGAGAAATGAAAACATATGTTCACACAAAAGTTGTATATGAATGTTTATAACAGCATCATCCATAAAAGCCTAAAAGTGGAAACACCCCAAATTTCCACTGATGGATGAAAAGATAAATAATGTGGTACACGCATACAATGGAATATTATTAGCAATAAAAAAATAAAGTACTGAGACACATTACAGCATGATGAACCATGAAAACATTATTCTAGCTGAAAGAAGCCAGTCACAAAAGACCACAACTGTGTGATTTCATTTATAGGAAATGTCCAGAACAGGCCACGATATAAAAACATAAAATGGAATCATAATGCCCAGGGCCGTGGAGGGGGCTTCATGAGAAACAGAAATGACTGCTAATGCATCTGGGGTTTCTTTTGGGGGTGATGAAAATGGTCTAAAAATGACTATGGTGATAGTTGCACAATTCTGATAATGTTCTGAAAACCACAGAATATACACTTTAAATGGGTGAATGGTATGCTACATATATTATATCTCACTAAAGATGTTCGAGCAGGGGAAGGGAAAGGATTAAGGAGGAGTTAGATCCTCAGATCCCATCTCCCACTCCTGATAGCCAGGAGACTGCGACACCCCCTCATCCTGGCCAGTGACTTAAGCTTTGTTCCTGTAGAGAGTAAAATAGAGGGTCTCTGACACAGAGTACACCAGCAAAATTAGAGAGCAGGGCTGCAGGAGAGATGTCTCTAGGGAGATGAAATTGACAGAATACCAGAAGTGCATGAACATCTTGAGAAGGTATTTAGACAACCAGTGAAGACTTTGGGGGCTAAGACAGTGATAAGTATTTATAAAACCAAGCAAATTAAAAAACAAGAAAATTATTACATCCAGAGAAATCAAAAGTCAGGCAGGATAGAAAGTGTGATGGTAGTTTACTCCACACTTCAGCTTTAGATGACATTTCAATAGTGTACTGATATGAATATTAATTTCATCAAATTTGCAGTAAAATTACATTGAGATAAGGGACAGAAGAAGAGCGTGTGCAATAGAAGTGAAGGGAAGATTAGTGATATTAGTTACGTTCTCTGCTTCCATAGTGCAGAATCAATAGAAAGAGCTTGAAATGTAAAAAATAAAAAAGTATACATATTACTTAGAGATACAGAGATAAATACTAAAATAATCAGTTTAAAAGAAATGAGGGAGAGGGAGGAGGGACAATGTAGGGGTTTTGAATTATTTTTTAGTAACAAGCCTTATAGGGCTACATGAGGTCACATATACACACACACACAATAAATGGGAAATGCTTGCAAATTGCATAATGTAATGAAAATTTTCAAATACTTTATAAAAATACCATGGAAAAATTATGCTATTATAAGAAATGTTATGTGAATTGTGTTCTCAATAATATGATTTTTGTCATAATACAAAAATATTTTAAATTACTCAGCAGGTATTTAACTTTGTTCTCAAATAAGCAAAATTCCTCAAAAGATGCAGCATGTTTATCCTAGGTCTCCACGGGCCTCTGAACACAATAGCAATTACCACTATAAAATCCCAGTCTGAGATTTTGTGCTTAACATATGACCGTTCTTCCACACTTAGCATTTTCTACTGTATACATCATTAATTTGTTTAGTAAATATTTAAGCATTTACTAATGATCAATTCAAGTAAAATAAAAATATCTGATCTAGGACTGATCCTAACAAATTAGTTTTCTGGAATTATATTTTTTCTAGATTGTTGATCACCACGTACATGAATACAAAACCATTTATTGAAGATGTGTGATATTTAGCCTAAATCTTGTAAAACTTGGACTTGATAGTCTAAGAAGCTATTATGTGCACACATATTTGAAGGACATTTTTAAAAGTGCTAAACTATAAATATTCTGATTCACTGCTCTCTTACATGCACTAAAAATGACTTCGTGCAATCACTAAACAGGAGGTAGGTTTTGTATCTTACTGAAAATGTCACTTAATAAATAACCTTCAAATTTAAATGCAAACTGTGGATATCATTCATAGAACCTCAAACTTGCCCTTGAAGTCTAAATGGGCAAACAAGGTAACTACAAAAAGCTTTTCAGGCATTAACACCCTACTGCTTCAACTCCTTGAAAAGCAGTCTGAACTTTTAAGTTTTTAGCATAATATTCTTATGCTGAATAATCTCTATCTCCTATAGCATTTAGGTTGAGGATATTAAGTATGATGTACTGTTGGGATAATTTGCAATTTTCACTTCTCATTCTCAGATTAGATTACTAACAGTGTTGGAGGAAATCACTTTATTGCATAATTCATTCATAGCAATTCATTTATCTATTCAAAACCTGATGTCTTGTTTATGGCTGTATATCCTAATGTGTTGCATTAAGGTGTTAACAGAACTAGTTGTTCAATAGTTGCAACCCTAAAATTGGACTAGGCAACATGACTTGGGACTGGCACAGTCAGAGACCAAGAAGCTGGACATTTATTGAGTAAGAAGAAAGGGAAATTTTGAGACAGAGTATTTGCAATTATATATTATTTAGATTATGTGAAGTTGACTTTTTCATTAGCCAGTATACATCCTTGATTGTGACTGCTATATATAGTTTACTTTTATATCCTCCATAGTATCTGTGTTCACAGTAGGTGTAGGTATGGTTGACAGAATCCTGGCCACCTATAGATGTCCATGTCCTAATACTCAGAACCTCTGAATATGCTTACATGGGAAAGGGGCATTAAGGTTGCAGATGATGAAGGTTGCTAATCTGCTGGCCTTAAGGCAGGGAGATGATCCTGGATTATCTAGGTGGGACCAACATAATCACAAGGGTCCTTAAAAGATGGAAGAGAAAGGCTGAAGAGAAGGTCACAGTGATGAAAAGTGAGAAGTCAACCTGCCCTTTCTGGCTTTAAAGATAGAGGAAGGGGCCATGAGAAGCTGGAGAAGTCAAAGAAACAGGTTCTCTACTAGAGCTTCCAGAGAAAACACAGCCCTGCTGACATCTTGATTTTAGCCCAGTGAGAGCCATTTAAGACTTCTGGCCTCCAGAGTTGTTAAATGATTTTATTTTTGTTGTTTTATGTTACTAAGTTTTCAGTAATCTGTTATGGAAGCCATCAAAAACTAGTAAATGATTAATTTAAAACTTTCAAAGTAAAAAATAAGAACTAAAAAGAACACCTAAAGGAATAAGTATGAGCCATCAAGATATTTTCAGTTTTCTACGTCTTTAACCTTATTGGGAACCTTTGGTTGATGTAGTTAATCACTGGAATTTTCCTGTCCATTCATTTGAAATCTAGAATTTCTTTCCATTTGAAATAGTTTTCTTTTACTGACCAGAAGCTACACTGTCCTGGATCACCTGCTGGCTGTTCTTTTGAGAAATCTTGGTATTTTCCAGTGAGTTATGACTGCACTATGGGGTACTACTTCCTGAGAACACAAAAGTTGCTTTAGCTTATCACTTTAGGCAGATATTTTTGCCTCAGTTATCTTTTAGCTGTGTATGACTTAAACACAAAAATTTTAAAAATGTGGGAGTGCAAAGAAATATCTTTTGAGGTAGGCAGTCTTTTATCTATTTCTCCATTCAACCAGCATTTGCTAAGCATTTAAAATATCCTAGCATTGAGCCAGGCATTGAGTATGTGAAGACTGAACAACACAGGGTCATTTTCTTCAGGAAGCTCACAGTCTAGTGAAGCAGATAGAAATGTTGGAACAAATAAGAGTTTAAGAAAGGAATCTGTAAGTGTTACAGGAACTTTGAGGGAGAAATGTCTAACTTCATTTTAAAAAACTGCCATTTCGGGTCATAAAAAATGGGGAGTTACACCCCTATGGGTGAACATTTGCTGACCTTGTAATTAGTTATAAACTCATGGGTTGGTTAGAAGATTCTTTTAAGTATCTATTCAGGCCCATAGCTTTCTCTGACAATGACCAGGCCTCATACGACCCCAGAACTAACATGACCAAGGAGGGGTATCTGACTCTACACTGGGCCAGTCAATCAGATTCCCAGTCCAGAAAATTTGGAATTAGAATTCATGGGATGAGGTTGTATCTGTTGTGACAGCGAAGTCAGGTGATAGAGACTCAGTGGTCTAAGAGACCAGGCCACGCAGGTGCATGGAGCCCCAGCACAGAAGCCAGCAAACAGAGAAAAAGGAGGCCAAAGCAGAGACTCCGACCACAACTGCAGTTCTTGCTTGCCTCTCCCACTGAGGCTTTGTTGCCCTCTCGCTGCAGTGAGAGACACATTTGTGTCCTTCACATACAATCCCTATTTTGGTTAAAGTTACTTTGAGTTTCTATTACTTGCACAGTGACATGGTTCTACCTTTTTAAAACAGATTCCACATTTTCACCAGTCCATTTGCCTCAATAACCTTACCTGCAATATGGGAAGAGGAAAGCAGTTTCCTTTCAGGGAAAAGGCAGTAGAACTCATAAAAGATGTTCAAGTATAAAAGCACTTGGACTATAAATTATCATACACATGCAAAAGATTGAAATCTGTAACTGGTTATGAAATATTGTTCACAAATGACCCCTATTAAAAGCCAAATGGAAGGATTTTCCAGCAAAAATGAGGTAGGAAAAAAGCTCAAATAAAAATGGGCCAAGATTCTAGGCAGAGCTCTAATATTCAGTTTCAGAGATTAGTTCGGCTTTGGCCATTTCCAAATGTGAAAGAGGGATGGGGCGAAGAAGGTAATGGCAAAAAGAGAAAGAATCTACAAAGAACCATGGGGAGGAACACTGGCAAGGATTTTATCCTTCCAGAGAAAGCCATATCTGCTGTTAAAACACAGTGCACAGCAGACTGACGATGATCTTCTTGCAACAGGTCATAGAAAGGGCATTAAAAGACAACTTTCAAAAGTCTCAAACTAGATAAACCGAAATCAGTAATAGAGGACTTATGCTTGACCTATAGGAGATTTTCTTCCAGGTGACTATTACCAGGGGAATCTACATAACAGTGGACTGCTGCTATTTGGGGGCTAACTTCTGCTGCCCACCTTTGAAGTCACTAATAGCTTGTTAGCACAGAAGCCACGCTCCGTGGCTCACACCTATAATCCCAGAACTTTGGGAGGCCAAGGTGGGCAGATCTCTTGAGCTCAGGAGTTCAAGACCAGCCTGGTCAACATGGTGAAACCCTGTCTCTCCAAAAAAAACTACAAAAATTAGCCAGGCATGGTGGCTCACATCTACACTCCCAGGTACTCAGGAGGCTGAGGCAGGTGAATCGCTTGAGCCCAGGAGGCAGAGGCTGCAGTGAGCTGAGATCCTGCCACTGCACTCCAGCCTGGGGAAAGGGAGTGAAACCTGGTCTCCAAAAAATAATAAAATAAAATAAAAGCCCATTAGCATAGACAAAGACAAGAAAGTAAAACCTTAGCTTATGTTATTCCCTATTAGCATCTCTGATAATGGATTTGTTCATTAACAAGTTAGGAACTAATTGAACTGGAGATTCAAAATAATCTAAAAATTTCAGTTCTTGATGTTAGTACTGCTGTCTCTATGCACTATCAAGTGCACGGAAAGTATAGAGGTCAATGTATGGCACATCTGCTTTCCATTACCATGAAATTCACTTCAACACATCATTGTCATAAAAAAGTCCTATACTAAGCATTCTGTTGTTGGTATTGATCCTTCCCTTCCATGTTATGAAGATAGTTATTCATTTTTGCAGACTCAACATGGCATAATGCCTGGCACAGAGCTAATACTCAATATCTGTGAATGTATAAAAGAGCAGATAGTAGAGGCTCCATGCGCTTCTGAACTGCTGACCATAATTGTTAACATTTTCTGAAAACTTACCAAACTCCAGGTATAGTACCAACTGCTTTATGTACATTGTTTCATTAAACCCTCACAACAACCCAATGAGGAAACTGAGGCACAGACACCTGTCCAAGATCATAGACTACTAACTGGAGGAAGTGAGAATGCAGACAGAGGCAGCCTGGTTCCAGAGCTCAAGCTCTACACCACGCTGCAGTACTGCCTCCCGTATTCTAGTCCTCTCATGAAGGCTTGCTGATGGTCTAGCACATCCTTCATGCTCTGCGGGACACAAAACCGGACACAATTTTAACCTTGCTCTTTGGAGTTAAGAGTGAGAGTTAAGTGGTATTTATACAATTAACTCCAGTATGAAGCAGAATTTAACAAGTATGCCTAGAAATGAGGCTGAAGGTACAGAAGACAGGAACACAACTCTTAGCTAGGATGGGAGAGAAATGGAAGGTTGCATAGACCAGGGACACATAGGCTGGGCCTTAAATTATATAGAAGATCTGCAAAGGCAGAGATAGAGACCAGATTATAGTCAGCAAAATCATCACATGTCAGAAAAGTCAGTGTGTGTCTGGGGCTATCTGGGGCACAGAGTATCTTCAGGAAGCAGTAATGATGAATCCTTTAATGATATTCTACTAATTCCCCCGGTGTGAAAACATATCAAATCTTCAGGTACAGAAAGGGGGACAAACCGAGGACTCCCAAAACTAATCAAAGAATACTCTTGAAGTTGTGAACATTAATGAGGATGAGGACCTCACTGAATGGCCACTTCTGTACAAACTGAGTTTGAAGTCACAGAAATGTTAGAACTGTAATCCTAAAACTCAGTTAAGAGGGAAGTGGATCTACAAATCAAGACAGACCTCCAGCTGAAAATGCCTCAACAGACACTTGCGTAGGCCTTCCTTCCACCTTTCCGCGTGCAAACGGATACTGTGATTTTGAGAATGAAACATGATAGCTCCTGCATCCACTACTAACAAAAGCAAGTGACTGGCAATGAGGGTAAAGCAGGCCTCCCTTGAGTTGGTCCTTGAAGGTGCTATCAAATTAACGTATGTCTAACAATTCTGTCTCCATTCAAATCAATTCGCCTAGGTAGCTAACCTGCTCACTCTTTCTCTAACAAGGTAAACAATGGATTAGTAAAAACTACACATATCAGACCTGGTTTCTTACAACATTAGGCTCAAAACGCAAGATTTACATAAAGAGAACATCTATGGTGAGAAATAATTTGCTTAGACAGGAAATTTTATCACTGCCATTCAGTTAGTTGGAAAATGAAGATTTAGAGATTTGGGGAATTTTCTAATGTTCTACATAAGCATAGGGTAAAATAAAAACTTCGTATTTCTTTGAATTAATATCCAATTCTCTTCTAGAGGAAATTTTATTGAATTGGAAGTGTAATTCTTCTGTTTAAAAGAAAGCCTCAGCCAGGCATGGTGGCTCACACCTGTAATCCCAGCACTTTGGGAGGCTGAGGCGGGTGGATCACAAGGTCAGGAGTTCAAGACCAGCCTGGCCAACATAGTGAAATCCTGTCTCTACTAAAAATACAAAAAAAATTAGCCAGGGGTGGTGGCGGCTGCCTGTACTCCCAGCTACTCAGGAGGCTGAGGGGGAGAAATGCTTGAACTTGGGAGGCAGAGGCTGCAGTGAGCTGAGATCACACCATTGCATTCCAGCCAGAGCAACAGTGCAAGACTCCGTCGTCTCAAAAAAAAATTAAAAAGCCTCATTATTTTTTATAATGAACATGCTGATCATACTGCTATTCTAGTCACTGTCAATAAACAAAATGACAATAAATAACCATTACAAGGCAGCAATTAACATGATGGTACCTCCTAAGTTCTAAGCTTGTTTCTTTAACGTGAAAACAGTATTTCTATTGGCAAGTATGTAGATGAGAGCTGAGCCTTCCGGAAGGACAGATTGAAAGAGTTTTCACAAATATTTAAAATCACAGAAAAAGTAATGTTCTGAAACATTTACAGAAATTAATAAAAGTATCTCATCTTTGTGTAGATTAAATATTAAAATGCACTTATATAACTTTTATTAAAATAATTAATATTTAAAGAAGACAATTGAAAGAACACGACTATGACAAATTACATTTTGGCAGTAATGATAAGCCTTTGAGTTCAGTTCCTTCTCCTTAGGGATGCTACATATCTGTTTTCTCTACTTACATCACTCTGCCTCATTATCATCTCTGCCTTCTACTCTCAGTTCAGCTTGAAAGTTCATCTTATACAGGGTTACACGATTTTATAATATCAGATAACTCTCTTTCACACCACTTACCAGAGCTCTAATACCAACTTATGTGTCTCATTCTTGGTTGAACATTTCTCTACCTCACTAGATTATAAACTCCTTGAGGGCAGGCACTGGTTCCACTCTCTTCCACTAAATCCCCAACTCCAAAACCCTAACACCTTAACACCTAATATATATATCACCATTTACATATCAGTCACTCAATAAATATTTGAAGAACGAAATGACAAAATACCCTTTACCTGAATGCTTACCTAAAAATTTATCTTATGGATGGAATGAATGATCCACACTTACTACATGGATGTATAAACTCAAACATTATACTTTTCTTTGCACATTTGAGAATATGTGTCATAAGTTATGTTTACAATGATATGGAAACAAAAACTTGTCTATAACAAAAACATGCCCATAGCAATAACAGCAACAACAAGAAGTGGTTCCAAATTCAAGGTGGTAGCACAGCTTTTTCAAAAATTTTAGAAAAAACAAATCTATTAAAACAGAAGATGTAGTCTCTTGGACTCCACTAAAATGAGTCTGTTCAGGTCTACTACAAAACACATCTTTAAGAGAGATTCATGGCCTTAGTAGCCAGACAGTAGGTATGGCCCAGACCTTCCCAGCACAGCCTATGTATTGAAGACTTTAGTGAAAACACTCATGTCAGCAAATTTAGCATAGATAATTGCAATAGGAAGTTCTATAACTTTGCTTTAGGGAAAAAAATTCTATTTTAATTTTCATTCCCAAACAGAATTATGTTAGAATAACAAAATAAATTTCCCCACATTTATCTGTTTTTTAAAAATGATAGTCTCAAGGAAGATAAACTTTCTTTTCATTCATTTAATAAAGATTTTTGCATTTTATTTAAAGACTCCTTATGGCTATACTTTAAGGATTCAAGTTCATTTATTTGTGATAACTAGAAAAATTTTTTGTCCCTTTGTGAAAATTTTGGAACTAGGCATATTTTCATTACTGTTTTCATTATTACTGACAACTTGGCTCCCTGCTCTGGGAAATATTTCTGGAAGAAAAGAAAAAAAAAAACTATGAATCAACTAAAATAACTTACTTAGCAAGGTCATCAGCTTACTCACCAGGGCTTATTTCAAGACCCTCTCTGTGCCACAAACACAAGACTACTTTGTCTAAACTCTTGTCCAATTCCAATCATTTCTCTGACTTGCAGTACCTGCCTTAAAGTAATGCAAAACAAGCCCAAAACTCCATAAATGTGCTCTCCTAATTTATCCATTTTGAGCAACTAATCAGATTCTCTCAATCTTGTATATTCTTTTCCTATAGATCTAAAATCATAGCTTTGCTTGATCAACAGGTTTTTCTGGTAGTCTTGTGGAAAGTTGACAGTAGGCATTCATCTTATATCCACTACACAGAAACCTGAGTTCACAGATGTTGTCTTAGTCAATGCCATACACACACACACACCTGTGACCAGCACAGTGGTTGGCACATAATATGTGATCAATAAATGCATACTTAGGAAAGAAGATTTTGTTCTATAGTATTACAGAGGGTCAAAGTTCTTATAAAGGAGAGTCAGTTACTAAAACTAAACTGATATTCTATCTTCTCATGTGGTCTTTCGGCATCAGTCCTATCCTACACAATAATGCCTTGCAATCTGTAGTTGTGAAATTAGACTTCTTTTTATGTGTGCACAAATTAAGCCAGTTTCTACAAATTAAAGAACATCCAGCAATTATTGCTCTCCTTCAAGCTGACCAATAGGATAAGTTTAAGCAGTAGTTTTGAGAACTTGTTTTTGCAATTTTTTTTTTTTTTGAGATGGAGTCTCGCTCAGTCGCCCAGGCTGGAGTGCAGTGGCATGATCTCGGCTCACTGCAAGCTCTGCCTCCTGGGTTCACGCCATTCTCCTGCCTCGGCCTCCTGAGTAGCCGGGACTACAGACACCCGCCACCAGGCTGGCTAATTTTTTGTGTATTTAGTAGAGACCGGGTTTCACTATGTTAGCCAGGATGGCCTCGATCTCCTGACCTCGTGATCCGCCTGCCTCGGCCACCTAAAGTACTGGGATTACAGGCATGAGCCACTGCACCCGGCCTGTTTTTGTAATTTCTTATACTACAATGTTTCCTTCTGGAAACAGAGGAAGTCCAGCAGATGAAGTCTAAAATACTCTGCTTATTTTGTGAAAAGACCAGGCATTCACACAAGCGTTTTTCTCAAAGCTGAGAAAAAGGAGGCTGAAGGTGCAAAAGATATCAGAGTACTCATTCAGAACCCAAGAGTCTATAAAATATAAACCTGGTGAGAGAACTGGCCTCAGCCAATGGAGATGCCTCAGTAGTGTTTGTGTAACGAGCGAACAAAGTGAATCACAAAAATATTTTTTAAACTTCTGTTTCAAAGGTGCAAAAGGTATATATATTAGTCTCTTTGCATTACTCTAAAGGAACACCTGAGACTGGGTAATTTTTAAAGAAAAGAGGTTTATTTGGCTATGGATCTGTAGGCTGTACAGGAAGCATAACACTAGCATCTGTTTGGCCTCTGGTGAGGGCCTCGGGGAGCTTACAATCATGGCAGAAAACAAAGGCGAGCCAGCATGTCACAGGGCAAGAGAGGGAGAAAGAGAGAGAGTAGAGGAAGTCCCAGCCTCTTTTAAACAACCAGATCTCATGTGAACTCACAGACTGAGAACAAACTCACTCATTACTGCAAGGATGACACCAAGCCATTCATGAGGAATCCACCCTCATGTCCCAAACACCTCCCACCAGGCCACTCAACCAACAATGGCGATTACATTTCAACATGAGATGTGGAGCGGACAAGCATCCAAAGTATATAAGTACAGCATCTAGAACTTTCAGTTACTTAAAAAAAATCTTGCTGACATCTTAATTACCTGCTGAAGTCCTGGTGGTCGGCAAGAAAGCAGTGAAAACATTTAAAATTTCAATTTTCATATTAATGGTCCTAATTTCTGGATCTGGTTTTCTCTTTTAACCATTTGCATAAAAATGTTTTGTGACGGACATATAAAGAAGTTGGAAGCTGCAGATATAGGCGTTAAAAAGGAATTATTTAGCAGATAGTGAGGGTATGGAGTCCTCCGTAAGGTTTTCCTTTGAATGAAAAGCAGCCGCCAAATCATTTTCTTTTCTAACAAAGAGCAGCCTGTAAAATCAAGCTGCAGACCCAGACAAGCAAGCTGGAAGCTTGCAATGGATGAATGCCAGCAGTTGTGCCAATAAGAAAAAGCTACCTGGTACTAAGCATGCTCAAAATGGCAGCTCCATCTTCCCTTTTCTTTGCCAGCCACATGCAGAATAACGAGCAGGCAACATGGCGCCAGCTGGCAGAGGTCGCCATTTGCTTAAGATCAGGGTGGGGCATCCAGCTTCCTCGCATGTTATGTAAACATCACACCTCGTCCAACCAATCTTTGGGCCCTATGTAAATCAGACACCGCCTCCTCAAGCCTGCCTATAAAATCCAGTGCACTCTGCCACAGGCTGGAAGTCTCATTCGGGCACCCTTTTCTCTCTCAAGAGAGAAAGCTGTTCTCCTTTCTCTTTCTTTTGCCTATTAATCCTCAGCTCCTAAACTCACTCCTTGTGTGTGTGTGTCCCTGTCCTTAATTTTCCCGGCATGAGATGACAAATCTCGGGTATTATCCCAGCCAATGACACTGCTTCACTGCAATTTGCAACAAGAAAAATATTTACGACAAGGAAAAAAGATGAACCAACTGGAAATTAATGACTTTTTTAGATTCATCAGAGAACTGAGGTCCAAAGCAAACTACTATCCCCAAATTTGGAGAAACATGTAAACACAAAGAATCATAAGATCAGATTATCTAAAGCAAAAACAGAAGGACCTAGGAACTGATAGGAACACGTGTATGATAATTTTGACAAATTGCTGGAGGCTCAGTGCAGACTAGCTTGAGAGTTAAAAACTCTTGCAGCCTAGTCTTAGGGGAGACTATACTTTTGTGAGTTTTATCTCCAAGAATCCTACCATGTTCTCATGGGGAAGTCTGGAGAAAAATCTCAAGGGAGAGAAAAAGTAACCATTTTGAAAGTTTCCCAGATTGTTCTCTGTAAGAAAGACACGTCCTTTCAGGGAAACTATTTTACCAGAGTTTTATCTGATTTGGGAGAAGGGCAATTAGTCCCCTCCAGACTCTTTTAGCCTTCCTATCTAATGTCAGGGGACGAAAAAAGGGCTCAGAAAATTTCAGAAGATCGCAGCCTAGAAACTCAGGCTCACTAAGAAAACTGAGATGTAATCATAATATACAACAATTATCCTTCCTGAGACCTCATCATCACGTGAAGAGGGCTTTGGTGATTACAACTGAGAGGTGAAACACACAGACTCTATTGAATAAGGAGCTCTTAGGAAAGCCCAAAGACAACAGGGAAGACAAAAAATACAAGCACACAGAAGCATCTGGCACTTAAAGCTACAGCAAGCATTAAACACAGTACAGCTCTAAGCTAGATTAACATAAAACCTCATAACAAAAAAAAAATTCTTAGTTCCCATCACTCGAGGTATTATTTCCAGCTTTCAACAACAAAAATAAGGCATGCTAAAAGAAATTTCTTAAAGATAAACTTTAAAATATTTTAAACTAAATAAAAATGAAAATAGAGCTTAGCAAAATTTGTGGAATGCAAGGAAAACAATGCTTTGCAGGAAATTTAAAGAACTGAACACATATATCAAAAAAGAAGAAAGATCTAAAATCAATAATCTAAACTTCGGTTAGAAACCCACAGAAAGAAAAACAATTTAAACCTAAAGCAATCAGAAGAAAAACAGGAATAGAAATTAAAGCAGAAATCAATTACATTGAAAATAGGAAATCAATCAGAGAAAAATTAACAAAACCAAAAGTAATTATTTTCAAAAGATCAATAAAATTGCTAAACCTCTAGTCAGGCTAACCAGGAAAAAAAGAGCAACAATACAGATTACTAACATTAGAAATGAAAGAGGGGTCATCACTACTGATCTCATGGATATTAAAAAGATGATAAATATGATGAACAACTCTGTGATCTCAAATTTGATAACTTAGATAAACAGAGGCAATTCCTTAAAAGAAACAAACTACCAAAACTCACAAAAAGAGAAATAGATAATCTGAATAGGTCTATTCAGGTTATATCTATATCTGTATCTTTTTAAAAAATTGAATCAATAAATAACTTTCTAAAAATAAATAATAAATTGGGTCCAGACAATTTAACTGATGAATTCTATCAAATATTTAAGCACAAAATGATAGCAATTCTCTACAACCTTCTTTAGATAGGTAAAGCAGAGGGAACACTTCCTAAGTCATTATGTTATACCAGCATTACTCTATAGCAAAATCAGAATACATGTGCAAACCCCATTAAAAGAAAGAAAAACTAGAAATTAATATCACTCGTGAACATGATATGAAAAGCGTCAACAAAATCTTAGCAAATCAAATCTAATAATGTATAAAAGTTATTATATACTACAACTAGGATTTATTTCAGGTACACAACTGGTGGAACGTTCAAAAACTCAACAAACGTTCCTAGCACTTTGGGAGGCCGAGGCGGGCAGATCAGGAGGTCAGGAGATCAAGACCATCCTGACTAACACAGTGAAACCCCGTCTCTACTAAAAATACAAAAAAATTAGCCAGGTATGGTGGCAGGCACCTCTAGTCTCAGCTACTTGGGAGGCTGAGGCAGGAGAATGGCGTGAACCTGGGAGGCGGAGCTTGCAGTGAGCAGAGATCGTGCCAATGCACTCCAGCCTGGGTGACAGAACGAGACTCTGTCTCAAAAAAAAAAAAAAAAAAAAAAAAAAAAAAAAAAAAACAGAAAAAAACCAAACAACAAAAAAAACTCAACAAACGTAACTTATCGTATCAACTGGCCAGAGAAGAAAAATCATATAATAGCAACAGATACAGAAAAGCACTGACAAAATCCCACACTCATTTATGAGTAGAAACTCTCAGCAAACTAGGAATAGATGAAACTTCATCAACTCGATACCAAAAAATCTACAAAAAACCTACAGCTAACATGACATCATACTCAATGGAGAGAAACTGGATGCTTTAAGATCAGTGTAGTATAGTAGGCTGACTAATGATCTCCCAAAGATACCAAGTCTTAACTTTTAAAACATGAAAATGTGACCTTCTTTGAAAGAAAGGACTTTGTAGCTGTAACTAAATTAAGAATTTTAAGGCGAGAAGACTACCCTAAGTTATCTGAGTAGGTCTTAATGCTATCGATCATAAATATCCTTATAAGGTAGAGGCAAAGGTGAAATAACACAGACTCATCAAGAAGCCAGTGTGACCAGGAACACAGAGATCAGTGTCACACCCACACTCACAACCCAAAGAATATATGGAGCTACCAGAAGCTGTCAAGGAATGGATTTCCCTCCACAGCTTCTGTGGGAGTATGGCCCTGCTGACACCTAAATTTTAGACTTCTGACTTTCAGAACTGTCAGGGAACAAATTTCTATTTTTTGAAGCTACCAGTCTGTAATAATTTGATATAGCAAGCTACTGAGAACAAGGCAAGATTTTCCCCTGTCAATACTCTTATTCAACAGCATAATGGAAGACCTAGGTAAAAGTAAGACAAGAAAAGGAAAGAATATTAAGAAAAAGATATAAGGATTGGGAAGAAGAAAATAAAACTGTTTTTGCTCTCATGATATGGCTATGTAGAAAAATCCTAAAAAATTGACAAAACATTCTCTAGAACAAATAAGCAACTGCAGCAATGTTTCAGGATAAAATTTTTCTTTTATCCTGAAAAAAACAGGATAAAATATTTCTTTCCAATATGCCAGAAAATAACAAATGGAAATTGAAATTAGAAGCACAACGTCACTTATATTAGCGTAAAAAATAAAACACATAGATGTAAAAATCTAACAATATATGTACAGGATCTGTAAGAGAAATATAAAAAATTCTGATGAAAGAAATAAAATCTAAATAAACGAATAGATATTCTGTGTTCATGGATAGGAAGACTTGATACTGTTATCGGTTCTTCCCAACTTGATTATACATTCAACGCAGTTTCAATCAAAATCCCAGAAAGTTATTCTGTGAATATCAAAAAGCTGATTGTAAAGTTCATAGAGAAGGGCTCAAGATCCAGAATAGCCAATAAAATATTGAAGAACAAAGTTGAAGGAGTGATACTACTCAACTTTAAGACTTGCTACAAAGCTACAGCAATCAAGACAGCATGGTACTGGTGACAGAATAGGTAAGTGAATCAAAAGAACAGAAGAGGAAATCCAGAAATAGACCAATACAAACATAAACAACTTGCCCTGGACAGAGGAGCAAAGGCAATTCAATAGACAATAAATAGTGCTAGAATAACTGGACATCCATATGCCAAAAAAAAAAAGGGGATCTACACACAGACCTTACACCTTTTACAAAAATAAACTCAAAACACATCATAGAACTAAATTTAAAATGAAAAATGCAAAATGTAAATCCTCTAAAAGATAACATAGGGAAAAATACTAGATATGAGCTTGGCAATTTGTTTATAGATATAACAACAAAAAATTATCTACAAAAAAAATTTTAAATTGAATTGTACTAAAATTTAAAACTTTTGCTCTACAAAAAATACTGTTAAGAGAATGAAAAGACAAGTCACAGAATGGTAGAAAATATTAACATCATATGTCATTGGGGGATTACAAATTAAAACAATGACATACCAGTATATACCTATTAGGATAGCTAAATCCATAAGACTGATAATACCAAATACTGGCAAGAAAGTGGAGTGATGGGAACGTTCATGCATTGTTGGTGGAAATAATGGTAAAATGGTATAGCCACTTTGGACTACAGTTTTACAGTTTCTTATAAATCTAAACATAGTTTCACCACAGAATGCAGTAACCAAGTTCCTAAGCATTTACTCAACTGAGTTGAAAACTAATGTTCACACAAAAGCCTGCTTAGGGAAGCTTATAGAAACTTTATTCATAATAATCCATCTTTCATCACGAGAATGTATAAACAAACTGCGGCAAAACCATACAACAGAATACTAGTCTATGATTTTTTCTTTAAAAGAGCTCTTATGCCATAAAAGGTATGGAGGCACCTTACAGACATACTGCCATATGACATTATGGAAAAGGGAAACTATAGAGGCAATAAAGGGATTACTAGTTACAAGGGATTCAATATAGTTTCTTAGGGCAATGTAAACTATTCTATATGAAACTGTAATGGTGGATACACGACAATATGCATCTGTAAAACTCCATAGAACCATAGAGGGCCAAGAGTGAACTTTAAAGTAAACTATGAACTTCAGTTAATATAAATGTGTCAATATTGGTTCATTAACTTCAGTAATAAATGTGCCACACTAATGCAAGGTATTAATAGTAGGAGACACTTGGTGGTGGGGCAGGGGTGGGGGAATAGTGGTGACACGGAAGGAAAATGTTATGAGAAGTCTCTCAACTATCTGCACAATTTTTCTGAAACTCTAAAGCAGTTCTAAAAAATAAAGTATTTTAATTTTATTTTAAAAAGTACATCTTAGAAAACATACCTAGGATGATCTCTAGGCTCTGGATCCAGAAACCCCTATTTCAAACAGGTAGGAAGATTCTTATGGCTGCTAAGATATCAGCAGTCCATGGTTTCAGGAATACAGAGCCCCAAGGTGAGTACAACAACCAGACTGAAATAAGTGCAGTTCCAAGAATGGAGCTTAAATTGGAAAGACTAGAGAGCAGCTGGCTAGCTGTTTAGAGGTAAGAGATGGCAGAACCCTCAGGACCAAGTCATCCTGAATGAAGAAAGACCTTCGGAGAGTGCACACTTGAGTAAATAGTGGCCTCTGTTCATGTTCTCCAGTAACGAAGAAATAAACTAATTAGATGGCATTCATAAGCGAGCTAAAATTCCTTTCACTGGAAATCTGGAAAGAACTGATTTAGAAGAGTGAAAAACAGGGATATATACACACACACACATACACACACACATACACGTTTGTAGTATCAGGAAATGCTCAACTTTGCTCCCTCAAGTCATCCAGTTCCAATGTTTTATATATGCTATTATATGTGACAAAATCATATAATATATATTAATACATATCATTAAAAATATGTAACTGTTAATGTAGCATAGGTATATATTTTTCACATACCATAACATTTATCCTTCTAAAATATGTAATTCAATGCTTTTTAGTATATTCAGAAAAACATGCATCCATCACCATTATCTAATTCCAGGACCCAATTTTGTTTTTAACACATCTCAAATGTAGATTACAAAAAAAGAATTGATCCACTAGGGATATGGTCTGTAAGAAGCAGCCTAGATTTTTTAAAAATGTTTTTCTTCTACTCTACATGTAAATAAGTCTCCATCCTGTCAGTATTTAAGGTTTTCTTTCTTTCTAACAATCATGTAAGGCTGGTACTTTTTAAAGTTTCCACTCAGAAGACTGTCTTCCTGACCTGTAAAGAAATTAAGTGTAAAAATGTATGCAATTGGACTAAATAATGAAAAAGAGGTTGAGAAGAGTGCACCGAAAGAGGTAAAAAAGGAGACTATGGGCCAAAGGTATACAATAGGGAAAATAAAAAAAGTTTCTAGGGCACTGCAGAAAGACAATGTATTCTAGTGATTACCTTTATTAGACTCTATTGGATCAGGAGCCAATTCATTAAACATTAATGGCAGGGGAATGCCATCCATATATTATAAATAGCCATTAAGTTGAGATAGACAGCTCTGCCCAGGGTCAGTATGAATTAATAAAAAAACTGAAGCTGGCATTTCAGAATCATAAAAAGATAGGTTTAGTAGAAAATATTCAATAAGAAGGAAGAAGAACAGTATATATTACACTATTTGTCTGAAGAGCAAACTAAAAATGAGAACAAACTTAACATAAACCTAAAAACACCCTTCATGAATGAAACACTTATTTCTTGAAAATGGATGTCACTTACATTTAAGAATCGTAACAGTACAATGTGTGACACTGGCAAATGGTAAATGTAAAGACAAATGAGGTGTAGACGTTCAGCTAGAAATTAGACAAAATGTGAATGCAAACAAAATATCCTCACTGAACACAGTTCCAAACATAGTATGTGGCAGCAGGAGAACTGAAGTTATTAACAGATAAGGTCTAATTTCCAATTTATCTATTGGGTTAATCCTGAAACCTATCCCACTTGCCTGTATTTACAAGGTACGTCATCTTAGTTTTACCATCAGTTTTCACTATTTTAAGAGAGAAATCATGTTATGAAACATGGTACTGATAGGTACTTACATAAATAGCTACACTTTTATAATTTATTTTTCTCACTTTCTTTGCTAATTTACACCCATTGTTTCCGAGTAATCTGAAGAATGAGACATTCCCATTTTTTTATATATCATAATGTTTCTAAGATAACGCATGGACTTTTTAAAGAATTTCATGGTAGCAAATATTATGACTCAAAGTCAATATGACCCTGGTTAACAAAAATGATCAAAAACTAGGAAATAAGATAACAGTAGTGGTAGCAATGGTGTATGTGGCATGTCTGTTCAATACTGTACTAGAATTTTGTTCCCCAAGCCCACTCAAGGATTATTTAATTCTCTAAAAGAACATATCTGTGTTTGGCTTTGCTATATACATTTTGATTATTGTACCACCACTGTCAAGTTATAGGTTAACTTGTAGTTTTTGTCTAGTACGAAAGAACCACTGAAGTTTATGGTTTAATTGCCCTGTGGGATACTAATCAGTCTTGTATAAAACCTAGTAATTTTATTCAAATATTCTCCCTCTCCAACTCCTTTTTCACAAAATGTCTAGAAGTACCCAGGTCCTGAAAATGCCCCTGGATTGCACTGGTTTCTTCATTAAAGACTTATTAAATGTTGGTATATATTTATTCTGTATTTTTATTATAGTTATATTAACTCTTAGAAAGTAGTATTTTTCACTCCACCAAGCACCTGTGTAAGATTTTTTTTAAAAATAAACTAACATTTGCCAATGTTTTGAGAGGTGAATTAACTCAAGTAAGGCATAACCAGTAATGCCAAAAATAGGTTTATGCCCCATGAATTATCTCTCCAGTGGTCTGCCAGCCACCTATAAAAGTACCTTTTTAAGTTAGATTATAGAATGAGATAAATAAAATGAATAATGAATGGCATATTTATAAATTATGACATTTTCATAATCTTCATAAAGCCTGTGATGGATTTTTCACTTGTCTACTTGGCTAAGCCGAACTACAGTCCCTCCCCACTTGTTCAAACACAGATCTAGATGCTGCTGTAAAGGGATTTTTCAGGCATAATTACAGTCCCTAATCAGTTGAGTTTAATTTTAGGAAATCATCTTGGGTGGGCCTAACTTAACCAGTTTGAACACTTTAAAAGAAGACTGAGAAAGTCTTGTACTTGGTGTTGGCTGCCAGCTGAGATCTTGGCTGAGACTGTCAGCTAGAACTCTATTTTTTAAATTCTATTGTTTAAATTGACACACAGTCGATGTACATAGTTTTGAGGTACATGTGATAATGTAATACACTCATATTACTTAGCATTGGGATATCCATCACCTTAAGTATTTGTCTTTTCTTTATGCTAGATACATTTCAATTATTTTCTTCCATCAACTAGAACTCTTATAACTCATGGCTAGCCACTCCACGTGATTTGGCTTCTCTCACAGCATGGCTGTTGGATTCCAAAGAAAAGCATCCCAGGAGAGGGTAAGTGGGTGTAGAGGGAGAGGAAGCAGGGGTGGGGAGCACACACCAACATGCATGAGGTGAATGCTATTCACTCTACATGCACTGAGTGCATCCTACTCTATTCTCTATCCTAGTTTCAACAGAAGGAAGGGAAAACAGACTCCACCTCCTGACAGTGTATGACAAGAATCTGGAATACCACAATGAACTAGAAGTGCAGGTGTGGCCATTTTTGGAAAATGTAATTATGCCACAACATTCTTTGACTATTTTTCTATTGTATCATTTTCATAATGGTTTTTAGAAACTTGGAATAAATTAGAGTCATTAGCCCTATGTACATAATATGAGTTGCAAATATTTTTCCCTCAAAGAAATGTATTTTTGTTATTCTTACGTATCTTTTATCTTAGAATTCTAAGTCCCTTGGAAGTATGCAAATTTTATTGAAGGGAATTGAATTTTTAAAAGAAGCACTTATAGAGGACATTTTCAATATTAGTGCTATCAGTTAAGTAATTTTCAGTAACTCTTATGGTACCCAATCTTTCTCTCACAGTGATATTTACAAGTTTAAACATTTTTTATCTCAAACAGAGTGGCCTCTGAATTTTCCTCCTAACAAGGAGCTTAATCTACTATAGCAACCATAATGAAAATGTTATTTAAAAATCAGACAAGAGCAACAGGGAAAGTCGGTGTTTGCTATTTAAATTGTTTTTATATCAATGGGCTTAGAACACTGTGGAGCTGTATCATTTTATTCAGTTTTCTTTCATTTTAATGTCACTGAAAGGTCAAGCAATAATCCAGAGATCAATTTACCATCCCATGCACATTGCTTCCCTCCAATTTGGGAATATAAATTCAAATGTAAGATGGTCTTCACCCAAGCTCTTCCCTGCAAAAAAAAAGTTAAGGCCTCAGATATTTTTATATCTACAGAGCAGAGAAGGCTTTACTTCAAATAAATACTGTTGCAATTAGCCTGATGACCCTTCTTTTGCCTTTTAATATTTTGATATTAGCAGGTTCTACTTTTGCTCCTGATGCCGAAAAAACCATGTCATGTTAACAAATTCCTTAAATGTTGAACTCAGTCAGATCATCTATAAAATGCAACAATATCATCTCCCTACGTATCTGTTAAGTTTATTATGAAGACAAAGTAAACAAGTGTGGAAAGAGAAGACCTACCACCTCATCATCAAGTACTATGTGCATATAGCATGAGAGGAAGAGAGAAGAAAAATGGGGAGACAAAGAAGGAAAAGGAAAAGGGATTCAAGGTTCTCTGATTATCTCTGTGCAGGTAAGCTGAGGGAAACTGCACACACTTCATCAGCAACAGCTGGGTGTTCCCATCCAGCCTCTTTCATTTACTACTGATATGACCTTGGGAAAGATACATAACCCCTCTTTATCAGTTATCTATTGCTACTTGACAAATTAACCCCTAAAATTCAGTGGCTTCAAACCACCATAAATATTTAGTATCTTATACAGGTTCTGCAGGTCATGAAGTTTGGAAGCTGATTAGCTGAGTGGTTCTGACTCAAGGTCTCTGGGAAACTGGAGTCACAACACCCACCAGGTTGGGAATAATCTGCAGACTTGGCTGAAGCTGAAGCATCCACCTCAGCTTCACTTACAAGGCTGGAAGTTGGCGCTGGCTGTTGGAAAGAAACTTTATTCCTTGCTAGAGGAAGCTCTCCATAAAGCTGTTTAAGTGTTCTCACAAAATGGTGACTAGCTTTTCCCAAAATGAGTAAGATTTTATGACCTAGACTCTGAAGACGCACACTGTTGCTTTCACTGTATTCTACTGGTCAAAGAGATAACATAATACAAGGTGGGAGGAGATGTCACTAGGAGGAGAATTTTAAAAGGTAAGGATCACTGGAAGCCACCTGGAAGGCTGGTTACCATGCCCTCAAAGTCTCTGATCCAGCATCTATAAAATGAGAATAATAATGACTTCTACCCCACAATGTTGGTGGAAAGATTAAATGACACCATGTATTCAAAGTGACTGTGGTCCAGCACTTGCTCCACGAATTGCAAGCCTCCTTAATCATTCTGTTTTCTAGGTTCTGGCACAGTGTATGTGTGTGTGTGTGGGGGGGGGGGCGGGGGGTGTGGGTGTGTGCACGCACACATGCGTGGGTCCATTTGGCCACCTGATGAAGTCTGTGTACAACTTCCAAAAATCATACTTTTAATAAAAAGTACATAGGATTATGAGAATACAAATTATACTAGAACATAGCCATGAAAATATTTTAAAATATATGTAATACACTAATATTTGTTTCTTTATTAAGACATTATACAATGAAACCCAATGGCAGCTTTAACAACTATATTTTCAAAGGAATGATAAGCACAAATGTTTTGGGACACATATAATAACTGAAATATGATTACACAGTATCTGTGATTTCTATTGGTGAGAAAGTCACAAGTACTGCCAATGCCACCGTGGTCTTTTGCCTATATTCACACTTGAAAGAAAGGCTAAATTCTAGTCAGAGGTTAGTGTAAGTGAAGATATCATTTTTTTAATCCAAGTTTAAAGTTTTCATAAACACTCTCCACAAACCCAATGGGGTTCACCGGACCCTGGACTAAACTTAATTTACTTTAAAAGAAAGAGGAGGAAAGAAGAATAAGAAGACCATTCTAGTATTTAATATTCTCTACAAATAATTTTCTTCCTATTAAATTTCCTACTGTACACAGGAACATCTGTTCTTCATGGTTCTCTCATTTCAAAATGATCACTCATTTCATTGGACATATACCTACATAATACTTTCATTTAAACATATTTTAATGAATCTTTAGACCTAGATAAATGGATTTACAGAAGTGCTACATTAAAAGGCCATTTTAAGTTTGGGATCGAAAGGACTTTTAATTTATAGCTCCAGAAAATATCCATTCCATGGCTCAAAGATCCTTGTGGATTATAAAAGAGGAAACGACTAACAGAAAAGGAATTATTCACCACATTATTAAACATGACAAAAAGCTTCTGAATTGGAGCTTAAAACGGGCTATTTAAGATTCCAGCAATCCCTAGGACTTTGGCAACAAAAATGTTCAAAAGCCTTTTATAGTTGCTGTCAGATTTCTGTAAAGCATTTGAGATTCCTGTGAACTTATTTATATAACAAGCTAAAACCTGAAGCTGACTTGAAAGTCTTTCTATTCTAATTATGTAGAAATGGAAATGCCTAGAAATGATGTTCCGTGTTCTCCCAAGAATATCCTCTTGAAATGGTGGTTTCAGAACCGGGTATTTAGAAGAAGGAATGAGAGTGTAGCTGCTATGGTTTACTATATGGAACCATTACAGCAGATATACAAACTATAGTTTAGCAAAGTGGCTTCAAAGAACTGCCATTTAGTTATTCTCCCTGCAGCAGCACATTCTAAATGACTGTTCATATTGTTCCCTCCTGGCCCACTACAGTGGTTTATTTCTGAAGCTCTATAGTTCATGTGTAATCATGTAGCAAAATAATTTAGGATATAATGACCCACCAGGATCTCAGCTGATTGTGGTTCTTATCACAATACTGTTTCTGATGCTATGTGTGGCTCTCCAAAGCCAACTTTTTAACCTCTTATGCTTCAGCATTCCAATTTGACATCAGGCCCCTCTGTGTTCCGAGAAGTCAGCACATACCCTAAGCTAGAAATGCTAGGAGATATTCCAAAAGAAAAAATAAGATGGGTTTTGGGAAAGAGTACTGTGCTTGACAGCTTCTAAAATGGCTCCTAATCAGCCCACCACCTCCTGCTATTCACACCCTTATGTAATCTTCTCTCGCTTTGAATGTGGGCTGGACCTAGTTATTTCCTTTTAACAAATAGAAATGTGATTTGTTTATAAACGACTGTGACTTCATCCTTTTCACCCTTTCTCTGCCCTCTTCTTGCTTGATGAGACAAGGCAAGCTGACCTATGGAGAGCCTCATGTGGCAGAGAACTGAGACCAACAGTCAACAACCCTAGAAGAACTGAGTCCTGCCAACAACCATGTGAGTGAATCTGGAAGTGGAATGTCTCTAATCCTGACAGTAGGATATTGACACCAACAGCAGAGATGTTAAAACATGTAGGGTCTCAGACTTTATCAAGGAAAGGTCTAGAAAAGGAATATGAAACCATTTTTTTCTAGTTCCAAAGCCTGTGCTTCATTCACTGCATTACACTGTGTCTCCAAATGAGCCCTGTTCCAAATACTGAATTGGGTTTTGCCTGTTTGGAAGCTGGAACTCATTTCCCTAGAGATAAAATGGCATAACTGAAATTAACAGAGATCTGACACAATAGCAGAGAGGGGAAGACAGAGGACTTGGGGTGGGAGGGCTCACAAAGGTGGCTGTGCCAAGAACTCCTGAGTTTTAGCAGTCTGATCCAGGCAGCTCATGGGGGCTGGAGGAGTGAAGTCCAAAGGCTGGACTGAGAAAATCACTTCCTGATTTGACTTAGCTTTTACTTGATACTAGGATCTTTGCGGATTAATTAATTAAAAATCTCAAGATGAGACTAAAGTGGCCTCATTGTCTGGGATGATAACCAGGTTCATTGTCTCACGGCTGAGGAAATCAAGGATGCAGACACACAAGGAGTGAGGTTAAATGGGGAAGTTTAATAGGCCAAAGAAAGAGAATAGCTCTCTGCTGGAGAGAGGGGTTCTGGAAAAATGGGTTGCCGGTCCACAGCGAAATACAGGGGGTTTTATAGATACCTGGTGAGGAGGCAGAGTCTGATTTACATAGGGTGAAAGACTGGTTGGACCAGGTGTGCCATTTGTATAGGGCATGAAAAACTGGTTAGGACTAGGTTTGCCATTTGCATAGGATGCAAATTTCTGGTCGCCCCCACCCTAATCTTTTATTATGCTGTCACATCCTCTATCTGAGCTGTGCCATGTTGCCCGTTTCTTTACTGTACATATGGTAACAACAAAAAAAGGGAAGATGGAGCCTCCATGTTGGACATGCCTGGGCCCCAGGTAGCCCTTTTCTATTAGCACAGCTGCCAGCATTCCCCTGTGGAAGCTTCCAGCTTGCTTATTTATGTTTTCAGCTCGATTTTTCAGGCTGCTCTTTGGTAGGAAAAAAATAATTTCTTGGGATGCTTTTCATTAGAAAGAAAATTCTGCTGAGAACTCTTTTACCCTTACTATCTGCTTAAACAATTTCTTTCCACTTCCTGTATCAAAATTATCCATATTTAGAGTGAGCCTTAAATCCAATGACTGGTATCTTTATGAGAGAAAGGACTGGGAGATTTGGGCACAGTGACCCAGAGGAAAAGATCACATGGAAAGAGAGGAAAGATTGGAGCCAGAGTGCCACAGCCTAGGAATATCAGGAGCCACTAGAAGCTCGAAGAGGCAAGGAAGGATGCTCCCCTGAAGACTTCCCATGGAGTCTGGCCCTGCCCATACCTTGATTTCAGATTTTTGGCCTCCAGAACTGTGAGAGGATAGAGTCTGGTGATTTTTAAGCCACCAAGTTTGGGATAATTTGGCACAGCAGCCCTTGGAAATGAATACCAACACCAGTGATACTAATATTCAACTAGATGTGAGAGCCACCACTTGAAGCTGTCGTGCCAACCTTGCCAGGTGAACTGTTATTTAGCTCAAGGTAGGGCCCAGGTGGAAATCACTAGCAATGAGAACACCAGCTGCAATAATCACCAGAAAACCACCTTCACCTTCAAAACAAAATATTAAAAACCCACTGTGTTAAAAAGTCTTTTTTTTAACAAGGCTGTTGTGAGACGCCTCGAAATAGTTGAATATAAACCAAGACCTATATTATACTGTAGTCGGATATCATCTCAGGATTATCATAGTATGAGCAAATCCTCAACACGTGGGAGTTCCCCTTCCCCTTCCAGATAAAAGTT
This sequence comes from Pan troglodytes, assembly GCF_028858775.2. Lineage (NCBI taxonomy): Eukaryota > Metazoa > Chordata > Mammalia > Primates > Hominidae > Pan > Pan troglodytes. Next base: position 64,290,897 of record NC_086015.1, read on the forward strand.
GAAAAGCCTGAGAAAATCAGGGGCGTCCTCCTAACTTGGATGTTAGCTGCCGTCCATTTCTCTTGAGGTTTTCCTTTCTTTCTTTAACTTTTACAACCAAATATTTATAGTTAGTCCTGCTCTAAGAAAGCCTTAGAAGCCAGGATAAGAGCATATAATACTCAGAACAAAACTGTGTGAAACAGCAATATTATTCTATCTGTGACTTGATAATTAGATGTAACTAAATTGCCGGCCAAGATATCCCATACCCAAGCAATTATAGATACCAACTAACGAAGACAGGAAATCAAAGAATGAAAGCTGAATGCCATGAGTGGACATATCAGAAAACGTCAAGAAAAGCTTTCTATGAAGAAAAAAAGTGTGCAACTCTTTTCAAGAAAGCCTCGTCATAAAATGAAATTGAAATGTGTATTTTTTTGTTTTATTGGCTTTATTTCAAATGGCTATTATTAAATCCTGATAGTCAATTAAAAAACATTCACCAAACTAGAAATCTGCTGAAGTATATATGTATAAGCATGCCTAAATATATTACAAACTATTGAATTGAAACATTAAAACATTCTCCATAGCAACACTAAATCAAACTGATATTTCATTTTGGTTCCCCTGATGCCAATACATATAGTACATTAAACCCACAGCTTTCAAAGCATAAAAATGTCTTTGAAAACATAAGTAATCTAGAGATGATGTTCAAATATAGTATAATATACACCTTGGTTTATAGTTATTATTTCTTTCCCAAGATTACATTTCTATGAGAAAGAAGAGGAGCCTAAATATGATATAGGGTCATTAATTTTAATGATGAAAAGAGAAATTTTGACTTTGCCAGTTCTGACCATTGGGGAATCTGTGCCCATAGTAATAGATTACTCATGTCTTACTTGCACTTTTCCCAAAAATCTCAAGTCAAAGACCACAGAATTTATAAGCTAGAAAATATAAGAAAAAAGGACACAGGAGCTAAACAAGAAAAGAAGAGGAAAAAGATTCCAGTTATGGCTTCAAAGTCACTAATTTTCATGGAAGGAGATTAAGCTTATACTTTATCAACCTTCTCTGCCAGCAAACAACGTTTTATACATGTCACTTAATGGGGAAGGAGGTCAGGTACAGATCTGAAGGTCACCTAACTATATGCTTTCTTCCACAGTATTATAGGGCATAGGGAAAGAGCCTAAAACATGCCTGCTGGTTGGAATTGAAAATGAAATGGTCCCTTGTTTAATGCCATAAAAAGTATCCTGAGAAAGTGTAGCTCTTAGGCTTTTCCTCTCCGAGGATTTAGGGAAAATCAACAGTGCCCACTGGACAAAACCACTTTAGATAAAGAGGAATGGCAGATTTAAGGGCTCACAAAATGTACTTAAAAGTTTAGAAATTGGGCTTTCAAATTATACCAGTCAAGTTTTACATGAATAAAGTCCTATTTTGAGCTAGGATGCATCATTATGGGAGGTAAACCAAAATCTTAAAAAATATATTAGTTTAGAATGAGAACTATGCCTCAGGAGGTGCCATGGAATTCACTAGGAGGTAAACCTACTGCAAATTACATTTTAAAAAGCAATCTCAGCAATATGTTCTTCTCTAAAACCACAAATTCCTTTTGAATCAATATTTGTTATGAGTCCTTTTCAACATTTTTCCAGGAGCAACACAGCACTGTGTCTTCAGGGGTCGAAGAGGGAATCTACAGGACTTAAAAAAGCATAAGGGAGTGAATATGGGGTCATAGCTTTTGTCATTGTTGAAAAGAGATGCCAGTAAGTTCTATGCATTAAAACAGACCACGCAAAGCATATCTGATGGAATAAGATAAATAACATAACAGATTCACTGTTGCATATCCAAGTGTACTTTTGAGATGGTGAAATGCATTTGATGCACTGAAACATGAAACCATCAAAATCTACAGCTGGAAGGGACATCGGAGATGAATCATTTGAAAGCCCTCCAGAGGAACCCAGGTTCCAGGAAATATGAAGAACGTGACCAAGGTCACAAGTTAGCTGGCAGCAGAACTTGGACCAGAATACTGATCTAATTTTATTATATACACTTTTAGTTTCTAAACACCAAGAGGCATGAATTTACAAACAATGAGTACAGCCACATGCTGTGCCTAAAATAACAATTACAAAAGTAAACCTACAGCCTCAGTTAAATTACTCACCTGTGTTTTTCCCCCACCATACCGAACATTACCATTAGCACAAAGATCCCTCGTGTTGCCCCTTTCTGGCCACATTAATTTCCTCCCTCCCTCACTCCTCTAACCATCCTTAATCACTGCCAACCACTGATCTGTTCTCCATTTCTATACTTTTGTCATTTTAAGGATGTTATATAAATGGCATCATACAACATATAACCTTTTGAAATTGGCTTTTTATGCTCAGTGAAATTATCTGGAGATTAAGCTGTATGTATCAATAGTTCATCTGAATGCAGAATAGCCTCCGTGGTATGGATGTACCACAGTTCATTTAACTATTCACCTGCAGAAGGACATCTGGATTGCTTCTAGTTTTTGGCCATTATGAATAAAGCTGCCAGGAACATTTGTGTAAGGGTTTTTGTGTGGATCTAAGTTTTTGTGTTTCTTGGATAAATGACCATGATCACAAATGCTGGGTTGTCTCAGTCTGCTTGTGTTGCTATAAAGGAATACATGAGTAGCCAGGTCAGTGGCACAGGCCTGTAGTCCCAGCTACTCAGAAGGCTGAGGTGAAAAGATCTGTTGAGCCCAGGAGTTTGAGGCTACAGTGGGCTATGATTACACCTGTGAATAGCCACTGCACTCCACCCTGGGCAACACAGAAAAAGAAATCTCTTAAAAAATAGATATAAAGGAAGACCTGAAACTGGGTAACTTACAAAGAAAAAAGGTTTATTTGGCTCATGGTTCTGCAGGGTTTACAAGCAGCATGATGCTAACATCTGCTTCTGATGAGAACCTCAGGAAGCTCCCACTTATAGCTGAAGGAGAAGGGGAGCCAGCATGTAGAGATCACATACATGGCGAGACAGGAAGCAAGAGAGAGGGTAAAGGTGCCAGGTAGTTTTTGAACAACCAGCTCTCAGGGAAATGCTCCAGGAACTAAGAGTGAGAAGTTGCTCATTGCTACTGGGACAGCACCAAGCCATTCATGAGGGATCTGCCACCATGACCCAAACACCTCCCATTAGGCCCCACCTCTAACAGTGGGGATCAAATTTTGACGTGAGGATTGGAGGCTATCCAAACTGTAGTAGGTTGTAAGGCAGTTATATGTTTAGTTTTTAAGAAACTACTAAACTGTCTATCAAGCGTGACTGTATCATTTTACATTCTTACCAGCAAAGATGCAAAAGCAGCTTAATAGAGAAAGGATAGCTTTTCCAACAAATGGTGCTAACGCAGCTGGGCATACATAGGAAGGAGGGTGATATGGTTTGGCTGTGTCCCCACCCAAATCTCATCTTGAATTGTAGCTCCCATGATTCCCACGTGTTGTGGGAGGGACCAGATGGGAGATAATTAAATCATGGGGGTAGTTTCCCTCATACTGTTCTTTTGATAGTGAAGAAGTCTCACAAGATCTGATGGTTTTATAAGGAGTTTCCCCTTTCACTTGGCTCATTCTTTCTCACCTCCTTTCATGTAAGATGTGCCTTTCACCTTCTGCCATGATTGTGTGGCCTCCCCAGCCACGTGGAACTGTGAGTCCATTAAACCTCTTTTTCTTTATAAATTACCAATCTTGGGTATGTTCTTATCAGCAGTGTGAAATGGACTAATATAGAGGGGAAGGGGGGAAGGAGGAGGGGAAAGAAGAGGAGGAACAGGGAAGAAAAGCAAGAAGAACTTTCACATAAACCTCACAACTTGAATAAAAATCAACACAAAAGGATCATTTTCCCCGCATCTTCACCAGCATTTAGTGTTGTCATCACTTGTCACTCTCATAGATGTGCAGCGATATCTCAACGTGGTTTTATTTAGCATTTTCCTTAGAGTTAATGATGTAGAACATCTTTTTATGTGTTTATCAGTTAAATGGCTGTCCGTGTCTTTTGCCCATTTTCCAAATGGTTTGTCTTTTTTGTTGTTGTTGAGTTTTGCGAGTTCATTATAAATGTTAGATAATAGCCCTCTTTTGGATATGTGGTTTTCAAATATTTACTCCCAGTCTGCAGCTTGTCTTTTTAGCCTCTTAGCAGAGTCTTTCAGAGAGAAAATTTTTTAATTTTGAAGTTAAACTAATCAATTTTTCCTTTTATGGCTCATGCATTTGATGCCAAGTCCAAGAACCCTTTGCCTAGACATAGATCCCAATGACTTTTTCCTGTGCTAGTTTCTAAAAGTTTTATTTTCTAAAAGTGTTACATTAATGTTCATGATACGTTTTGAATGAATTTTGTGCAAGGTGTGAGGTATAGGTTAATTTTTTTTCCTAACTGTACAATTTGTTGAAAAGTCTATTCTTTCTCTAACTGAATTGATTTTTTATTTTTGCAAAAAAAAAAAAAAAAAAAAACCAGTTGGCATATTTGTGTAGGTCTGTTTCTGGGTTCTCTATTCTGTTGCGTTTATCTATCTGTCTATACTTCTGTCAATGACACACAGTCATATACATATTACAAGTATGTAAGCCTTGAAACTGGATGATAGACTAATTCCTACCACCTTATTCTTTTTCAAATCTGTTTTAGCTATTCTAGTTCCTGTGCCTTTACATATGAATTTCAGGATAATCTTGTCTATATCTACTAAAAATTGTTGCTGATATTTTGATAAGAACTATATTAAAACTCTGTATCAACTTGGGAGAACTGACATCTTTACTATGATGAATCTTCTAACCTGTGAGAATATGTCTCTCCATTTATTGAGATCATCTTTGCTTTCTCTCATCAGCAGTTTGTAGTTTTCACCATACAAATTCTATACATTTTTTGATAGATTTTCATGTATTTATTTTTGTGTGTGTGTAAAAGGTGCTGTATTTTTTATTTGGTATCTATCTGTTGATTGCTAATATAAATAAACATAGTTGGTTTCTATATGCTGGTCTAATATCCTGGGGCCTTTCTGAACTCATCTATTATTTCTAGGATTTTTTAAAAAGATTCCTTAGACTTTTCTAGGTATGACTTACAAGGAAGTCACCTGCAAAAAAAAGGCTAGTTTTACTGCTTCCTTTCTAATCTGTATGTCTTTTATTTCCTTTCCTTGGCTCATTGTGCTGGCAAGATCAATAATGAAAGTATTAAAAGTATCAGAACTTGCATAGGGGGCATAAAAAACCAAAGTGTTTTCCTACTCTCACACACTACTCAACACTTCTCACACCAGATTCTCCAACAGACGCTAATTGGGTATCCTAGAATTCAATTCAGTTCACACATTATCTACCCAGAGATACTGTCAGATCCAACAGGTTAGGGGTTCAGTCCCACAAGACAGCTCCCACTTTGGATGTCAGTTGTGTACCCCAGGCTGTGAACTGTGGTTCTGACTGGCCAGCTATAAATCAGGATTCCTACAACCTCCTCTTCATGTTCAAGAAATTTGGTAGAGTGGCTCACAGGACTCAGGGAGATGCTTTACTTATGCAGATATACAACCAGATGGAAGAGATGGAGAGGACAAGGTACGTGGGAAGGAGTGTAGACCTTCCCTCTCTGGGAAGGTGCCCTCTCTACGAGCACCACCCTCCAGGCATCATCACACATTCTGCAAGCTGGAAGGTCTCCAAATCCTGTCCTTTTCAGGTGTTTATGAAGCTTCATTTCTTATGCATGATTGATTACAGCATTGGCTACTGATGATCATCCAGACCTTCAGACCCTCTCCCCTCCCTAGAGTCAGGAGATAAGGCTCAAAGTTCTGATGCTTATACCACATAGTTGGTTCTCCTAGCAACCAGTCCCCATTCTGAGGCTATCTAGGGGCCCCAGCCACCAGTTATCATATTAGCATTAAAAAACACTCTTATCTCCAGAGATTTCACAAGTTTTAGGAATTGTGCATCCGGAACCAGGGGCAGAGGCCAAATATGTTTATTATATCAAAATATCACAAAAGTATTCGATCTTCCAACACTGTGTTGAATAGTAGTGGTGAGAGTCACCATCTTTGACTTTTTCCCAACCATAAAGAAAAGCATTCAGTCTTTCAACGTTAAGTATGTTACCTTTTTGCAGATATTCTTTATCAATTTGAGAACATTCTCTTCCTTTTATAGTGTTCTGTTTTTATCACAAAGTGGTATTAAATTTCACCACATGCTTTTTCTGGGGAACTGATATGATCATGTCATTTTTCTTTCTTAGCCTGCTAATGTGTATGAAATTAAGTAATTTAAACTTAAAATAAGTCAACTTAAAGCTGTTAGAGCTTTAAATCATTCTGAACCTTGAGAGGTGGCTCTGCAGCCTGAGTCAAGTGGCATGCAGCTACAACTTCTGGCTTTTTTCTTGTAAATAATTAAGAAGACCAAGCAGTGCCAGGGACAGGACCCCCTCAGATCATTACCCTTTCTCACAGAGTAATAAAGTAATCTTCCTTTGAATGTAGCAATCCATAACCAATCAAATTACTGTGGCATGTGCCCTGGTCTTGCATGGAAAATGTTGTAATCCTGCTGGAACTTCTCTGTACCCGCCTATGTAAATGAAACCTCAACAGCACCAAATTGGGCTGCTGATCCATTTGTGTGGAGTCAGCCGTGACTATCTTCAAGCTCTGCACTAGGATAAAGTCCACATTTAATCGTATTCTTTGAACCTCATTATTTACGGTTGACATGCGGTAGATTCCATTGCTGATTTTCAAATAAACCCTACTTGATCATGATGTATACTTCTCTTTATACACTGCTGAATTCAATTTGCTAACATTTTGTTAAGAAATTTTGACATCTCTGTCTATGAAGGATACTGGTCTGCAGGGTTTTTCCTACTATTTTCATTTGGGGCAATACAACTTCAAAAATTAAAAAATAAATGAATATTCTTCCTTCATCTGAGAGTGTCTTGATTTCCCTTTCATATTTGAAAGACATTTTCACTAGACATAGAATTCTAAGTTGACAGTTATTTTCTTTCAGTATGGAAAAAATATGATGCCACTTTTGCCTGCCTGGGAAACATTGGCTTTATTACCATTGGGCAGGGGAGAAAGTCCTAATTGTCTATTATGCCTCTTCTGGTATCACCCCTGAGTGGAGGAAAAGGTACTTCTCTACTGTTGGTAGAGGTGAAAATCCAGGCTCCCCATGTGGACTCATTACCACCCACTGGATATGAGAATTCTGGCTCTCTACTTGGCTTTCTGTAATACCAACCTGACAAGGAGGTTGGAGTGGCTCATTACAACCCAGTGACGATAGAAGTTTTGGCTCCCACTTGGCCTTTGCTGTTGGAGGTAGGAGTAGGTAGGCCACACGTTTTTCAATGTGTGTATGTGTGGTGTTTAGCTGGAGTAGTACAGACATTATCTAAAAATTTTCTCTATACTGCTAGACTGCCCCTTTCCCAGTCCTTCACCTACAGTGAGCAGGCTTTCACTGTAACCTTTCCTTTTGTCTGTGCCCTCTGTCAGCTAAGGGTTACTAGCTTCTTTAGTTCCAGGGCTGGGATATCTAAGGCAAAAACAACGTCTAGGGAATTCACTACCATATTGTTTCTTGTATCTCCAGGTCTCTAGCTGATCTGACTTCTCTCCACCTCTCAGAATATTTTTAGTTTTGTCTTATATACAATATTCAGGATTTTTTACTTGTCCTAAATGAGAGGAAGAGGAAAAAGTACACCTTTTTCCTAGAAGTGAAAGTCCCCTTGTTTTACTTTTTCAAAAAAACTAAAATCTTTCTCTTGACTGTTATCACAACAGATCCTATCAAAGAAGAGAAATTAAGACCAAAAAAAGTGTAACTGAGGGATAGTAAGAGAATATTCACAGCTTTACTTGAGAAGAAAAAAGGAAGGGTTACAAAGTGGGGAGGATTAGAGTCAAAAGACTCAAGTTCTAATGGAAAGATGGTCAGCTACTAGCCTTGCATCTCTAAATATCACTTAAATATTCAGGCAGCCTCATATTTTGTTTTGTTTTGTTTTTTTCCTGTAAGATGGGGATGATATCACCGAGGTGCCCTTCCACAGTTGTGGTCGTATAAGATGAGATAGGAAATGGGATGGTGCTTTGTCAATTTTCAGTCAAGATATAAAGGGCATGTTATTGCACTCCGATGATAAACTCCCTGCCTACTTCCCACCTGCTCCAACAAAACCCAGTTCTTTCCAGTTTGTCCTGTGTTTCAGCATTGATCCAGCAACTATTGATCCACGTGCACAAACTAGAAATATGGGAGGCATTTTGGATATCTCTGACTCCCCCTATTCCCCGCCAGTCAAAATAAGAATATCACAGTCCTGATGTTCTCCTTCCAGATAGCTCTCAGATCCATCTGCTTCACTCCATCAGCCCTAGATCCAGCCCCCATTCTCTTTTACCTGTACTGTAATAGTCATCTCCCAAGTTTCCCTGCTTCCAAACTCATCTCTAAAAAGCAGCTAGATCATCTTTCAAGCACCCAAAGCATCTCTCCCGAGTCCATTCTAGATTCCCCCGGATCCCTAGAGTTCCCATTTGGGCTTCCCGTTTCTCAGGAGACTTATCTGCTCATTTATTTAAAAAACTGAAACGGTTTTCTCTTATTTATCCTAAAATAAAATTTTGACCTGAAAGTATGATTTTAAAACACTTTAGTACCTTTATAGTCAACAAGTAAATAATATTTCATAATAGGAAAATAATTATGTGACACGTCATATTGGCATTGCTTCATAAGGACAAGGGAAAAACTGGACATATAAACTAGAGATAGTATGTTTCACCATAACCTTATGTACATATTACTAAAGAATGAAAACATCAGCCATAACTTGCAAATCTGCATTATGACTCATGAAACAAGTACACTGTATCTCGCCAAGCTGTAATTACTGACTAAACCTAAACTTCTTTATCACAAACTCATTCAGCCTCATGTGCTCAACCCATACACATAAACTCTGTTCTAGAAACTGCCTAGTTGATCAATTCTGACCCAGATCTACTAGGACCATTTCATGGCTAGTTCTAGCTCCCAAAACCTTCTCCTACCCTTCTCCAATTCCTTTTGACATACCCCCCAGTTTCCCTGGTGTTGGTTCACCTTTGCAACAGCAAGCTCATAACATGCCTTAGAATCTAAAAATTGTTCTGATATTCTTTAATGGGTGTTAGCAAAATAAATGATTAGGATAAACATTTAAAACTTTACACCTAATTTTAACAGTTACTAATATTACTTCTAGTTAGAGGAGAAGGACTACAGAGTAGGGAGCAGGGTGTAGAAGCATAGATTACTCTTATTTTTCTGTAAGGACTGAAGTTCAAACAATAAAAATGCACTCATACATTTCCTCAGAAATTTTAAAAACACACATTAAATGCTAAATATACATCCTGTCAATTAAAAACTGTAAGAGTAACCTTATAAAAGGAAAAAAAAGTTTGCTCTTGGGAGGTGATTAAATACCCATATTGACTAAATATATTTAAAGTGGTTATGATTCAATGTCAGACTAATATTTTTGCCTCTACTTTAATTGCTTTTTAAAAAGAAGTATCAGGAGGTTCCAATTAGAAATTTAACTGAAGGCCACTTTGAATCAATATGCTGTGGGAATTAAATGATGCTGTTTTTATGTTTTCCTTTTTGAAGATATTGGTCATTCTTTTTTTAAATTTTTATCTCTAAGAGTTCAAGAAAAGCTTGGTTTTTATTGGAAAGGCAAGAAATACAGCTTCTGACTAAATGTTTATATCTTCAGTGTGGGATGCCCTTCTCCCTTTCTCTCCTCCTGGCATATTTAATCAACAGAATATTCACAGATCTTTTACCTCCTACAACAGGCCTACTCCAACCCTGCATAATTTCTCCTATCTTAGGGCCTCTGACATTTATCCCGAAAAAGACAACTAAATACTTGATTCTATGTTTTACCATATTTCTTTTCTTCCTCCACATCTCACTTTTTATTTTTAGAAAATGCCTCTAATGCAATTTAGTGATCATCACAGTGCCTAGGATATTGCTTGGAACTAAATAACTATTTAAAAGAAAAAACAAATATGGTTGATTAGTATAAGCAACTAGTTTGCAGAACTTTGAAATGTGACTTCCCATTTCAAAGGTTGTCTTTCGTATTCCCCAGTCTTCCAACAATCATATTTCACTGACGTCTAACACATATACCTGATTTGAGAATATTCTGAGGCTGAGCTCCTTTATCAAAGTTAATTGGTAGAAAGTGTCACTCACCAGAAAATTCCATCTAATTGAAAACTGGACTGAAATGGCTAGGCTCAAATGGGAGCTGATCTAAATTTCTCATCAAGCATCACTTTAAGGTATCTTAGACAAGACTGCCTTGAGCTGTAAAAAGCTTTGATGCCATCAGCCTTACACCAGGATCAAAAACAATTTTCAACTTTTATTGAAAGCTTTGTTAATAAGTTTCTCCCCTGTTCGTCACAGTTATGAAAAACCTTTAATATTTTTGTTGCATGGGAATAAAGCTAGGAAGGATGTAAATTTCAGGCAAATTGGAGGTACATTTTAAAAATACTGTCATCGAGACTGACAACTGCCAAACCTGGAAACCACTTTCTCCCAAATCAAACACACCCTGAAGTAATGGTGAATTCAAATTGATATGCAAGCCTGTGACAGAGGCTATCAGAAGAAACTATTTCTTTTCACCTCTAAAATACAATTCACTAAGCATGACATCCAAATTCCTATTGTCATAGGCATTTTCACTGGTTTAGAAGAAGACTGCAGGACGGCTAATGTGTTTTCGTTCTCAGATAAGGCTAATGGGTTTCAGCTCTCTTGCCACTTTTGATTGCCAAATACTGCCTGTGACACAGTAAAGAATTTTGAAGTTGCTCGTGGACTTTGTGGAGGAGAGTAACACAGTCTATCAGCAACATTTACCAGTATGGCAAAGCAGCATTCACTAATGAATCTGAGCCCTCTCCCGTTGCTGGACCCATGGAAGACCATTTCCAGAGCCTTCAGTGCAGCTGGACAGGGCCACATGACCAGTTCTGTCCCACAGGCTGTGATCAGTGTTGATGTGTGCTGTTTCACAGCCCATATGTGATTTTCTATGCTTCTCATGCCTGAAGCCTTGAGATAAAGGTGCCATAAGACAGCAGTAGACAAACGTGCTGAGCCACCCCTTGGAGGTGAGCTGTCCTGGAGCATCACCTAGAACCTCCGCAGGCTTTGCAAGGATGAGAAACACTCCCAGTTGGTTAAGCCACTGTGATTTTCATATTGTTTGTTATTGCATTATAACCCAACCCACTCTGACTTCTACACACAGTTCTCAGATGAGGGATTGGAGACAGGAGTGCCCAGCACTTAGAGGGTTACAGATTAATAGTAAGGAACACCGGTTCCTCTTACATTTAAGACACCCACAACATCATGATGCATTTCCCTCCAATGAGATGGGAATTCTTGTACCCTTGCACAGCTTGCTTTCATTTTGATGACTACTAATTGTGACCTGCACCTTGGCTCTTGCTTGTCTCCTTTATTCCTTCTCTCCTTCTTTACGTAGACACACAGATGTTCTAGAGCATGCCTGATATATCACACTAATAAATATATTAAGTATCCCTTTGAAAAGCAAAATGAAACATTACAATTTCTGTGGCTCCTTTAAATGCCTGTGAACACACTAGCACATTACATTTTTAAGTATTTCAGTCAAGGGGTCACTTGGGTTAGCCTACATTTTGGCAAGTAAATCAACAATTGCTGCCAATTGCATCAGAAAGATTCCTTTACTTTTAGCAGATCTGTACCAGCAGAAAAGGAGCAAATGTATTGGCTTATTGGAGCAAATGACCACCGCACCTCAGGAACAAAAGCTTATGCTTTCACATCGCTTACTAGATGCCAGGAAACAGTCCATGAGCTTTACTGGTATCAATGAATTTAATCCTCCCAACAACCTTAGAGGTCATGGCTACATTTACTCCTATTTTACAGATGAGACAAGTGTGTGAGTTTACATGCTTACAAAAAGCACTTATCTTTTATCATCATAAAATAGTTTTTAGATAAAACATAGAATAAGCAGTTAAACTTTAGATAAATAATAAAACAGTTTTAGTATATGTGCCATATATTGCATGGGACATACTTATTCTAAACTGTTTTTTACATTTATCTGAAATTCAAATTCAGCTGGGTCCCTGTATTCCTATTTGCTAACTCTGGGAACTCTAAATTAGAAACTGGATTTAAAATTTCATCAATTCTCAGTATCTAACTTTATTAAGCAACCAAGCTAAGCTGATTGTACATCTCTATCAAACAAAGTTAAAGACAAGTTTTTATTAAAATCTCTGAATCTAATCTACTATAAAAATAAAATGCCAAGAAGATTTTTACTACAAAAATTTGCTTTTGCTTTCCTACTACCCAGTCTGTGGCAATTGAGAAGGATACAGATATTGAATGTAGATTCTGCCCGTTGTCACATTTTATATCTAAATTGGTGAAAATCCTACCACTCGTGTCTGTAAGCCATTCACTTTGTTTGGATTGGGGGCTGGGGTTTGCAAGAAAACACAGAATATTCCTTTTTGTTCTTTTTTTTTTTAACTTTTATAACATGGGACCTGTTAAGACAGAAGCATGAATATTCTAGGTCAGGCAGAGATGAAAGGACATAATAAATAGGAAACACTGCTCTCCCAATGTATCCTGAAGAAGTCCTTGTCAATCATTTCCAGTAAAGTGAATAAAAAATGCTTACCATGGCAAGAGCATACACTGAGTTTGATGTGGTGGGGACAAATCATAAAATAGGTGTAGGGTGAGGCCAAATTTTAAAATCTAAGGTACCTTGGAATAATGTACTTCCAGAGATTCTCAATAACAGCATTTTAAATTCTTCTTCTCTCTTCCAGGTTCTGTTTCATGCAGGGCCATGAGTTACTGCCAACAAGTTAATATCTACTCTCGGCTGTTGATTCAGCCCAAACACTGTGCATCTCCAATCTCCATTCATCAAGGGCTTCAAAACAATGTGTTTATCTTTCTACTTGTTGTGAATATTAATAAATTAAGATCTTTAAACTGTCTAGGAAGAAGTGAGAAATAACTGCCAAGAGCTTGGGTACAGATGAGGTATTTACATACATTAGAGAAGTACCATTAACAGTAATTAATGGTGCTTTTACATTCTCAGAATGCAGTGCAATAGACTGTCGATTTGTTTTGGAGGTGTCTGCAATCATAACACATATCTCATGCTAAATGGATACTTAGCAATTTTTAATAATTTTAAACTGATGTGCTATTTAATGGTTTGGCGATAACGCACAGTTTTATGAAGACAGTTTTTGAATTTGGAATTTTTATTGAACTTGATTAAATTTAATGAGACTGCATCACTTACATTCTACCTTAATTCTTCATGTTTATAAAGGTCACAACAACTAATTTTAAAAGTTGTATTTTAGAAAAGCAAATTCTGTCAGTTAATGACTATACAATTTAAACCATAATTCCAAGATTTTCTAAAGCTAGCCTACATGTAGTACTGTGGTATGTCTTCATGAGGGGTATTAAAGCGTAAAAGTTTAAGACATATCACTGTTGCGTAGGAAAACAAATAGGAGAATTTTATTAACTCCAGATTCTTTTGACTTTGTCTGACTTTTGATTAGAACTAGAGTACACAAAACTCAGCAGACTATCGTAAAGAGGATTTACATCAACTCAACTTCCCAAGAAGTTAAAATTAAAAACATATCTCCCCTAAGTCAATACATCCCGCAGTATTTCACTGGTGACTTTAGTCCCAATTTGTTTGAGGAAACTAAAGGTAAAAGAGAAAACAAATTTGCTTTGAAGGAGTCAAGGCTATGTGGAATAGGAATCTGTGCAAAAATACTTAACTCAGTCTGTAGCCTTTCCATGAAGCAAAGAAAACGTAAAACAGATTTTGGGGAATTCTGACACGAATTACTAAGATATCACTTATAAGCCTGTTTTTAGACTGAGAGGCTCCTCAATTCCTTTTTCTTTCTGTCTGCTTCATTTCCATCAGGAACAACTGTTGAACCCTTACTTGTAGATCTTCATAATAATTCTTGACAATACACGTGCAAAATTAAAATGGGTCTCTTTGCACTGTTTGCAGTATGGCAAGAGAGTTTACAAGGCAATAATTCTAAATATAAAACAAAAAACACATTACATGATTTTACAAATTTAAGGGAATGTGTAGAAGGAGTACTAATCACACTTGGCATGTTTAAAAATACACTTGGTGCTCATCAGTGCTCAAAGAGTACAGTCATATTGTTTGAATTATCAATAATAACAAAATCATGGAGGATTGATCGTGAGAGTGTTTTCCTTCATCTTAGCCACAGTAATAAGACCTCTATGCTGCACTTCTTTTATAATTAGGCAAAAATCTGACAGAAATCCTGTGAAGGCAGAGGTAGTTATTTCTGTGTATTCTTTAGACTTCCACATTAAGAAACCATGCCCCCTTTTGACATGACTATCTCTTTCTTCCCCACACAACAAAACTGAGAACATAAAATTATGGACACAACTGGGCAGCTAAATGCAGACACGCTGACTGCAATAAGGCTCTCATCTCACAGAGGAGGAGGCAGTACAGGACTCTGTCTCCAGTAAAACATCTCCTCAAAAACTTCAAACTTTCTTAACATCTACAGAGAAGTCTTAACAGAAAAGTCAGTAAATTCACCTGCCACACACCATCTTGTCATTTGACCTTTGATTTCTATAGTTCAGCACTCCCTAATTCCAATAGACAAGATTCAAAGAAATGTCTGTAATACTTCATCTGCCCGAAGGAAGACAGTGAGATAATATCCACACAAGTCTTGAACTTTTAAAATCCATTCTTACTGATACAGGGGAATATGAACTGGAAGAAGGACTGAATGCCATGCTTGAGTTTTTACCATCAAATAAAATCTTCAATGTGTTGTGTGACAATGATATTTACTTTCAGTGTGTTTTAAAAAATGACACCTGCTACAAATATCATGGATCTGTATATCCTTGAAGTCTCACAGGTCATAAAACAGCAAGGGCAAATATTTTATGAGCTACGTTGCATTGTTGTTTTGTTCCCAGGAAAAGAGGTATTTTCTCAAATACTAAGAGACCAGTCTATTCCTGGGGTCAGCTGAAGCCAGTGTTGACCCTGGACAAACACTGGGAGAGAGCTGGTTCCCTACTATGATGATCCCTGGAGCTCAGATGCTGTCTGTGCCCAGATTCTCAAGGCAACCATGGCCAAGGTAGAGAAGGTGAGGACACTGCTCTTTTCGAGACACTTGTGGGTTCGGCACACACGTGTATTGTGATAATTGTTGCTAATGATGCTGACAGTAGCCAACATTTACCAAGGGATCACTATGCAGTGAGCACTGTGCACAGTGCCTTATGTGTTGACTCACTGAATCCTCATAATGTCATTTGGAGGTAAGTACTATCGGCAACACTACTTCGCAGATAGAGGAAAACAACGGACAGTAATCGTGCTGCACAGCAGCAATCTTGGGAGTTGAACTTGATAAATCCATGCATTTATTAAGCTCAAGTCACCCATATAAGGAGTCAGACTTCAGTCAGTCTCAGCTCCACCTTTACTATAACCTTGGCCAAGTTACTTAACCTCACAAAGCCTCAGTTTCTTCATTTGTCACATATGGATGACAGTATTACTTGCCTTACAGAAAAGTCATCTCAAACTTAGAAAGAGGCAATTGAGCTTACTGCATTCCTTCAGTGTAGAGTTCCCACTACTGGGCCTGACTTTCTGTTTACAGGGTTAACTGACAACTCTCAAGAGAGGGAATAATTAGTATGGGCTGTTACAGACCAGGAGGACATTATCCTTTCTGTATCTAACCCAACACTCTACCAAATTGCACGTATAGGTATGTGTATAGGTATAGGTATATATATACATATATATATATGCCTCTCAAATGCTCTTTGGACTGACTTTAACGTTACACTGGGTCCCCCCCCAACAATTAGTGAGCCTAACAAAATCTTGACGTGTTCATTTTATATTTGCATGAGAGCATGAATCTGCCTTTCTGCCAACTGTCTTAACACAACATTGTTTTAAGAATTGAGATAATGCATATGAAATGTTCAGCATAGGACCTGGGTTACCGATGATTCACTAAATGTCATCTATCACATCACTCCTATAATCATCTCTATAACTGATCACCAAAAGTATACTATTTAAAACTTTTAATGTGAGGAATGGTTGTTTCTATTTACTCATATTCAAATACAAAGAGAGAGAAGTTAATCACTAACTGTGAGAATAGCTCTGAAATTATATACTGTTATCCACAGCTGGGGCCACTTTAAAATCTGGCCTAGAGAGTGATTATCTCACACATCACACACCCAATACGAAAATGGAGTTTTTAAGATATCCACTTTTTAGGCACAGAAGGTTGTGCACCAGACAGGCTGCTTGGAGCCTTAGTGCCATCACCTCTGGTAAACAGGATTCATTAGAGTGATAATTGACAGTTGTTTCCCTTTCTAAGTGATTGCTCTGTAGTTCCATTATGTTCTGTCAGGGAAGTGCTAGCAATTAATTACCAATAAACTAAACACCAACTCTGCTTGCAGCTGAAGGTTTGGAACCATTTATCTTGGGGGTTGAGGGAGGTGTTTGGGAGGGGGGAAAATCCACCTCACCAAATACATAAAGTGCTGTGTAAAAACCTTATTACAAGTGTGGGTGGGGATGGTTAGAGGCTCTGGGAGGACAAGAGACCCCCATTTCCACTTTTGACGCTTTGGTATATTAAAAGAAAAAAACCTCAAACCAGTGGTCCAAAAAGTATGGTCCATTTTAACATAGGCTACTTTGAACACTAAAAAAAATACACTGCAGAATGATTATGATAGTCACAAGATGATGACAAAACTTTTTGTTTAAGCCAAATGCATAGCAAGGAAATACTCAAGTGGTGTGACAGAGGACTTTTTACATTCTATTAAAGATTTTCTGTGCGTTCCTTCTATTGGAAATAATATATAAAGTCCAAATTGAGGCTTTTTGTGAAACCCTGAGATCCAAGGGTTTGAGCTTCCTCTCCTCAGTAAGCCAACAGACTCTGAGGTCAGATTCTTCTGCAAACCATCTGAGATCCTATACCATAGTTGCTTGCTTCCTTTCCTGTTTGCTTTAACTTTTTTTTCAATATAGAACCATGTGGTGGCTTTTTATATAGATCCTGGGGATACATCCTCGCAGCTCTTCAGCTTCTTCTATCAGCTCAAGTCGCTCCCACAGCCACAATGGTCTCTGGGTTCCCTAGATTCTTACTACATATTACTTACTATAATTTTTAAAATATACTTAATCACACGTGCTTTCAGTCCACTTCACATTCGAGTGTCTCGTTTCATAAGACTGTAGCTCCTTGAGGACAAGGACACGTCTTCACAGGATAATTAACAATTACTGAGCACCTGCCTGCTGTCTGCAATCAGGTCATGCAGGCAGAGCAGGCAGGCAAGAAAGCAAGTAAACAAAGGCAACCTTTATTTACTTCTCCCACATTTCTCTGCCGTGGGAAAGGCAAGTCAAAGCTGAAAGAAAAACCAAAATGGATTTCATGGATTTCAGGTCTCCACAGAGCCTATGACCTGTTATTTGAAGGCTTCTGACCCACCAGTATGTCCAAACATCTGTTGACATCTGCCTCTCTGTTCTGTGGTGTTTTTCAAGGCATGCTAGGTGTTCTTCAAGGTCAAAAGGGAATGGTGCTCTCTTAAAGAAACTGGTGCTGAAAAGAATAAGGGTTTAGTTACCTGGGGCAAGAAGCAGAACAAGAATTGGGTGGAGGTCAAGAAAAGCCTAAGGCCAAGTGAGAAAGACCAACAGAAGCAAAGGAGACAGCCAATCAATGATAAATTTCCCCCACCCTAGGCCTAGGGGTCAGTACTGATAAAAGAGGAACAGAGCAAAAAGGCACAGGTGCAGGAGGTGACCAGTCCAAGCCTCTCCAGTTGGCTTCTGAGAGAGCTAACAGCTACTGGGGAATACTGGAGCCTCCAGTCCAACCTAACCTGGCCTTAAAAGGCACAACCCCCAAGACAAAAGCACTCTACGTATTCCTGAAACACACAAGGACACAGATTAGAGGAAAGAAAGAAAACAAAGGGCTCATTTACAAATGAAATTTGTAATTGAAATTATTTTGAAATTTATTTCAAACTTATCTACATGGTCCAAGAATTAGAGGAGTACAGGGGACAACTGTGTATGCCCCAGATTCACTGGTTATTATATTTTTCCCCATCTGCCTATCATTTGTACACTTTCTTGCTTGCTTTCTCTCTGTATACACACTATTTTTTCCTGCTTCCTTTGAAAATAAATTGCATTTAGCGCATACTTCTTAAAACTAAAACTAAAGATATTCTTTTCCACCACAGTACAGTTACTAATTTCAGTAAATGGAGCATTGGTACAATATTATATCCAGTCCACTGTCTTCTGTTTCTCAATTTTGTCAATTAACCCAACGTCATCCCTTTTGGCATCTTCCCCTCTTTAATATAAAATCCAGTATAGGATCTTATTTAGTGTTCCTAACTCTTAAGTCTCCTTTAACCTCAAACATTACTTTGTCTTTCTATTTTCTTTTTTAACAATACACCTCCATGCCCCAAACCCCTCTACCCCAACGTGTGTGTGTGTGTGTGTGTGTGTGTGTGTGTGTGTTTCGTTTTGTTTAAATAGAACTATTCCTCATTTGGGGGTTCTCTGCTGTGTCCTTGAGTTTAGACTCAGGTTGTATATTCTGGACCCAAGTACCATATTGGTTATGCTTCTCAGGGTATTGCATCAGGAGACACACACATATCTCTTTGCTCATTAATGGTCATGTGAATTCTGATCACAGGTCAAGATGTTGTCTGGTTTCTTCACTATATGGCTACTATGTTTTTCCAAACACAAGACTGCTTAATATTCTGAGTGTATATTAGGCAGGCAAAGAATCTAGCTCATTATGTTTTAGTTATACACTAACAAAGTACGCACATTTATAAAAGCTTACCGTTGTATTTTGTTTGTCTAAAATAATGACACATTAGGACCAATGCATAATTGCTCACTCTGTGTTGTCTACCATTCTGAGCTATAAGCTTTTATTATGCAAAGGCTGTGGTTTGTGAGCTATCATTTGTAATGGGCTCCTTCAGGCCCTCTCAATAAAACGACACATACAACAACCAATAAACATGCCCTTTCTTAAACATGGTCGGGGTGGACTTTCACATTTCATAGAGCATCTCAGGGCTGTTCAAGCTAACAGATATTTGAAATCAATTAGTCCAACCCACACATTTTTACAGTTGAGAAAATCAAGACCTAAGGAAGAAAAAAATGACTTGCCTAAGGTAATACGGTATAATAGTTCTTTATAAACTGAATTATAAAATCAATTTAGTGGGCCGTGACCAGCGTGTTTTAAACTGAAATACAATTTTTAAAAAAATCTGAGTACTTAGCATACAGCAAGGGTAAACACTGTTTGGTGAAACCTTTAATTATATATGTGTAGGAGTATAGATGCTCTCCTGTACTAATGGGATAAAAAAATCTTTTTTTTAAGATGGGGGTAGCCCAGGCTGGAGTGCAGTGACATGGTCATAGCTCACTATAACCTCAAACACCTGGGCCCAAGCAATCCTCCTGCCTTAGCCTCCTGAGTAACTAGAATTATAGGCATTCACCATCGTGCCTGGCTGATTTTTTTTTTAATTTTTTTGTACAGACAAGGTCTCACTATGTTGCCTAGGCTGGTCTCGAACTTCTGAGCTCAAGTGATCCTCCTGCCTTGGCCTCCCAAAGTGCCGGGACCACAGGCATGAGCCACCTCACCCAGCCACAAAATGTATTTCTTACTGAATTCTGTGGTTAAAATCCTTTAAAGAACTCCATTAGAACTCACCCAAAACCAGTGGTCATTCTACCAGGAAAGTGTTTTTGCAAAGTTTAGTGTGAAAACAAATAAAGGTTGAAATGCAGCTTCTCATTTAACAGTTCTGGTATGGACCTGAGATTCTGCATTTCCAATAGGTTCCTAGGGGAGATCTAAGCTGCTCGTGCCAGCCTGTCAACTACCTTTGAGAAGTATGATTAAAAAACACTGCATCTGAGGGAGGACCTACTTTATTTTTAACAACGCCTCCCTGAAGTAGGTACTATGTATATACATACGTATATACACGCACACAATTTTTTTGCTAACAATTTGAATAGGAACAACTAATTCTTGAAAATGTTTAAAAATAACAAAACAAAACCTTCCACAAAGAATCACCTCAATTCACTACAGAGAAAATGTGCTAATTGTGATGGTAATAAGAGCGCTGGTGTTTACTGGTGTTCACAATGACACGCATGAGACCGAGTGCATCCATAACCCAGTTGATTCAGGTTGATATGATTTCCCCCAGATTACAGATGAAGAAACAGACCCAAATTGGTTTATTTTCTCCAAGGTCATCTTGCTTGAGAGTGGAGGGACACAGATTAGCATCCAGCCAATTAATTCCTAAGGCCATACTCCTATCATACTCATTGACTCACAGATGTATGTTATCCACACACCTATGCACATGCTCTAAACATTACATATGATATAAATACATATTTAGATACGTGCATTAGCACCTTGGCATACACTTTTATAAACACTCTACAATATTCAGGAGTCAGGGATCACAAGAGGAAACTAATATGTAAAAACCCAGTTCTCTAAAATTAGGTGCCTTCTCAAGTAGGTCAAGCAACCACATTTATATTGTCTACATTAAAGGGATCTCTTGAAAACAGTCACATTAGCAGAATACAGGGGCTGAGTGAGCAGGCTGGCAGGGGAGGAGTGTGAGCAGGCAAACGACTAGAGCTACAAACAAGATTCCATCACCTATAACTTAGATTTCATGTGGTATATTTAGTTCAAACCCTGGCACTTTATACAAATAGGTTGTCACGTAAAGTGCAAACAACTCTCTTTTGACAAAGTGATACTGCTGTGGTGCTGGGTTGACGGCTTTATATTCCACAAAGCTTTTTAAGTGACAAATGAAAGCTGAGTCTTGAAAATATGGTGACATGAAATGACTGCATAAATCCTTTCAGGCTTCCCGGGGGGAGCAAAAGCATAGCATTTTGCAATTAATTAAAAAAGAAAATCTGAGAGGATGAGGTTAGATCTTTCTAATCTTGACTCTGTGCAAACGGACTTTGAAGTTACTGGCACAAAATTGAGAGATGGCCCCAGAAAAGTCTTCAAATGAGATGTACAATGTTGTTTAAAGATCAGGCTCAAGTGCTGCTCTTGGCCCAAATTAGGTCAGGCAAGGGTGCAATAATTATCTCTGCTAGAGACTGTTGGTGCACTGGCGTTGAAATCTTTTGATATGTTGGATAATGCAGATTTTGTGTGCACACATTGCTTTCCCAAGCTGTCTACATCAGTGTCATGTTCAAATGAAGCCGAATAGTTTAAAAGGCTCGCTTTCACACTGGCTTTATTTAGCTTGCATAAACATTTCCCTTCAATCTCATATAAAGTCTTGCTGCATAAATGCAGCTGTCCTGCTCTTGTGTCTTAATAAAGATCTTTACAAAGAGGCCTGTTGGGCAACATATTTCTGGTAGATGATTAATAAGAGATATAGGCTTTCTTTTAAAAAAAATCATACTCTGACTACAGAGGGCAAATTCATTACCCATAAATCAAAAGGAGTAAGGGATTTCAGTAGTATCAGAAGCCTTATCTGGCTTCAATCTGACAGTTAACTGTAGGCCGTGAATGATTAAATAAAAGTCTAAGTTCACCCGAGCCTGGATAAAATAAAACTCAAAGCCCAGAAACTTCAAATAAAATAAGAAAAAGTCATATAATTTTTAACCTCAAAAGGAAACTGAGAAGAGAAGTATGATGTGACAGAAACTATGATTTCAAATGGAGGGTTTCTTTTGTTGTTTGTTTTTCAGAACTAGACTCACATTTTACAAAAGGCTCCCTACCCATACGGAAGAAAGTTTTGAGAGTAATGAGGTTGATCTGAACTGTTAAAAACTTTCTAACTGAGATATAGCAACATATGGTGTGGCAGAATAAAAATGGCCACAAAATCTTTAACATTCCTTCCATCCAGAAGTGAGGGGTCTATGTTCCTTCTCCCTGAGTAAGGTGGGGCCACTGAGTATTTTCACTAAGAGAATTCAGCAGAGGCTGGGTGCGGTGGCTCATGCCTGTAAACCCAGCACTTTAGGAGGCCAATGCAGGAGGATCACTCGAGTCCCAAGTTCAAGAATAGCCTGGGCAACACAGTGAGAGCCTGTCTCTATTTTAAAATTTAAAATAATAATAATAAAAGAATTCAGCAGAACTTACTATGCCCAGGCCTCAAGAAACTGGCATTTCTCTTCAAACACTAGCTTTCAAATCCTGAATTGCTCTAAGATAAGAAGTCTGCCACCCTGAGGCTACCATATTATGAGGAAGCCCAAGACAGCATGTGGCGAGAGAAAGGGAAAGATGCCCACCCAACCTCCAGCTATCTAAGTCATCCCAGCTGAAGCTCCAGACATTAATGAACTGCAGTAAGCTATTCATCCTAATGCCCTGTGGGAATCTCTCACCCACAACCTTGGGAGACATAATAATAATAAATTGTCTTCAGCTATTGTGTTATGGAGTAGTTTGTTACACAGCAACAGATAGCCAGAACATACAGTAAAATGGGCTAATCTCTGCTCTTTTGCATATGTATACACACGAGTAACCACCACCTAGGTCATAAGACATGTTTCCAGAAGCCTCTCTCTGACCCTACCCAGACATTTCCCTCAATAAACATCCCCATCCTACCCCCACACAAATAAGAAACCAGTATCCTAGCTTCTATTATGATAGACAAGTTTTGTCAGTTCTTGAATTTCATGTGTAGGAAATCACATAGAAGGTACGCTCTAGCATCCAGCTTCTTCCGTTCAACATACTTTCTGTGAAATTCATCACTGCTGCTGCACAGGGCAGTAGATGGTATGTTTTCATTGCTCTGAAGTGTTGCATTTTATAAGTATACTACAATTATCCATTCTGCTGCTGCTGATGGATATTTGGTTGCTTCCAGTTTGGGGCTTTTATGAATAAAGCTGTTATGAACATTCTCATACATCTTCCTGGTGGACAAATGCACTCATTTCTCTTGGGTATATACCTAGAAGTAAAGTTGCTGGATCGCAGGGCAGTGCACTCATTTGGTAAAGTATTAGTTCATATTCCAACTACTCAAAGAATTGCTCATCTGGGCCACGTTATCATTGTTTTCTCCCCTATAACTAGCAAATATTGAGGCAAAATCATGCTGCATTAAATTAAGCAATTTACGATTTGTCCTTCCATATTGACCTTTCCTGACTAACTACACAATAGTATTGTTCTCAATGATGTCTACTGTCATGAACATGACATTGTTCTTGGAAAAATCCTATCAGGCAAAGTCAACCTCTAAAATAGCATTGTAATAAATATGCAGAAATGTCACTTTTTGCATTAGCCCAAAGGTTTTGTATAGCTTAAGGATACATTCAGTAAGCTAACTATAAAAATAGAAACTTGACAGTAGGGATGTATGTGTGTGTCAAAATAATATTACTCTTTCTGGGTGTATGGCAGAAAAAATGACACTACATCCACCAGCATGATTTTTATAGATCTGCCTCTTTGCCAGATGTCACCTTTTATAAACTGCTTTATAAAAACATAACAGTATAAGTGCAATAGTGTGTTTATTGCTTGATAAACTTTAGTAATAAACTTAGGATTGGTTGAAAATTAAAGCCTTAGAGCCTATTCATTAAGCATTTAAGACAAGTGAGTAAGCAAAAAATGCAAACTATTAAATCCTAAATGTATGCAGATCAAGCCACTAGCAGCAAGCACTATTTCTCAATCAGTACGTCTTATGGAAATATCTGCCAGTTTCCTTGTCATTGAGCTAAATGCATTACAGCCACATCTAAAGCATGCCATTTGCATTGCTACAAATTTGAATGAAATCCAGAATGTTACAATTGCCACAGGCTCACTCAAAACAGATTAAGTCTTTTTCAAAACTGTTCTGTAACTTAGCACAGCATATTTTACATATGGCAAACCATGGTTCCAACAACTACTTTTCTGAAAAGACTTGAAAAGACTTTAAGGAATTTCTTAAAATAATTTCATAGCACACACTCAATATTTTGATTACTGATGGATTATACACAGCAATGTAGTGTGGTCTGAGGACTTTGGATTACCTGCAGAGCTTGTTAAATAGAGCGATCCTGTAGTCCTTTCCTAATTGATTGAAATAAAATCTCTGGAACAAGGAACCCAAGAACTAGGATTTTATTAAGTAATTCCAAATGATCCTTATTCACAACAAAATGTGTTAACCATAGCTATACAGTAATCTAATAAAAAGAAACTTTACAGGAAAGTATATTGGCCCAGAAGGGTGTCATTTTAAGTGAATAATGTATTCTTACATTCTTAGGTTCAAACTGTTACTCAACATTATATTTTTAAAAATTCAAATGGCTTATATTAGTTCATATTCCTTTTTTTTTCTTGTAGTTATGTATGAACACCCACAAAATAAAATCTACTTAAGAACTTTTGAAAATCAATCCCTATAACATCCTATTCATCCTGGACTGACAATTGTTATCTTTGTAATTGATAAATGAAAAAAGCAGTAAAATAAAACAATCCCTTTACCAAATGGTCTATTAGAATTCCTCTGATGCTCATCACATTTTCCCACTGCTTACTATTCACCCCCAGATCTCATAAAATATTGCAGTAGTTAACTACAGCAAAGCTACTAACATGCAGTTTGTGTTGGGTGGATTCTCACAAAAGTGATGCTAATATATTGGAAATATATATACATATATCATTATATATATCATTATATAATCATATAATATGTAATTATATATAAGTGTGTGTGTGTGTATATATATATATATATATATATATATAAAATATTTTCCCCATTAACAAATCAGTGTGCCAACATGACAACAAGTAGGAGAGACTGTCAAAGCTTCACAGTTGCTACAGAACTCTAGTACTGGGAAGTACTAGTTCAAAATTCCATTCTGGGCAAGTTTTTCTTCTTTTTTTTTTTTTTATTTTGAGACAGGGTCTCACTCTGTTGCTGAGGCTGTAGTACAGTGGTGCAATCTTTGCTCACTGCAACCTCCACCTCCCAGGTTCAAGTAATTCTCCTGCCTTAGCCTCCCTAGTAGCTGGGACTACAGGTGCGTGTCACCACACCCAGACAATTTTTATATTTTTTGGTAGAAACGGGGTTTTGCCATGTTGGCCAGGCTGGTCTCAAACCCCTCACCTCAAGTGATCCACCTGCCTCGGCCTCCCAAAGTGCTGGGATTATAGGCATGAGCCACCATGTCCCGCCCCATTCTGGGCATCTTAAACAAAAGCAAAAACAAAAAACCCTGAACACATCATGGTATAATGCAGTGATAAAGCAATGTAGGGCTTTTCTGGACATTAAAATGTTTGAAAATAAGCACCAAGAAAAAAATCACATTGAGGAGCAAAAATTACAGTAACTGCTTGCCTTTTTCCTTGGACATCAAAAGAAAGAACTAACAAAAGGAAAGTCTTGCTCGATTTCTCATCATTTTATTTATCTTATTGTGAAAGAAACAACACTGAATCAAGAGTGAAATAGAAATCAACCAAATGAAATGACAGCAAAAGTTGCAAAGAAAGGCATCTAGGGGGTGAAAAAATAAATGTTCCTTCACAGAAAGAAACCAGTTGTTTAAAAAACAAAACAGAACAAAACAAAAACTTACAAAAACACAGAAATAGGTCAAGCAAATTCTACCCAAATCCCTCTTCCTTTGGGGCTTGTCACAACAAGTAAACCTCATCAGAGGGGTCAAGACCACAATGACTGACATCCTGATCATGTGATGTGATGGACAGAGAACTTGACTCCGAGTCAGCAGAATCGTATAGTCCAGTTTGACTTCAATACTCATTAATTCACCTTTTAAAAGTTTCTGACTCTCTGCATTCATTTTTGATTGCTGCTGTAACAAGTTATCACAAACTGAGTGGTTAAAAATAATACAAATATATTATCTTACAGTTCTGGAAGCCAGAAGTACAAAATCAGTTTCACTGAGCTAAAGTCAAGTTGTTGGCAGGCTGATTCTTTCTAGAGATTCGGAGGGGAGAATGGATTTCCATCTTTTCCAGCTTCTAGTGGCTGCCTATACTCCTTGGTTTGTAGTTCTTTCCCTCATCTCCAAAGTGCATCCTCCAGTTTCTGCCTCTGTTGTCACATGGCCCGCTCTCTGATTCTGACCTTCCTCCTGCCTTCCTCTTTTTACAAAGACACTATGACTACCCTGCACCCACCCACTTTATCCAGGATAACTTCCCCATCTTAAGATTCTTAACCTGATCACATCTGCAAAGTCCCTTTTGCCACATAAGGTAACATTCACAGGTACCAGGAATTAGGACCTGGGCATACTTGGGGGCCATCACTCAGCCTACCATAGTCTCTTTGGATTTTCTTCTTAATACTAGTTCATTCTTTGTTCATTTACTCATCCACCCACCCACTCACCCATCACCCTCACTCTACAGGAGTTGGCCACAGCTTCCCGACTAGTATGGCAGAACAAAATGGTGTGTTGTAAACCTTCAAAGGATCTGCTGACAAGTTCTGATCAATATGTAAAATTGATTTTTGCTGCAACAGAGTATACATTCTGACAGGGTGATGTTTTTAAGGGAAAAAAAAAAAAAAAAACACCGAACAGAGTAGATGATGGAACGGTATATAGATTGGGATAACTGACTGCCAGTAAAAGGGCAGAGACATTGCTTCACATTAAGGTGGGACCAAAGAAATGTATCAGGTTTTCTGGAATGTGCAGAACTGTGTTTACAGGAAGATACAGAAATTCGTCTCATGAGCACATAGAAGTCCGTGACCAGAACAGCAAACAGCCCAACTCAAACAGCAGCACAGCCACAGTGAAACCGCACAAATAAAGTGATCACCGTGGAAGCTTCCAGAGACACTGAGGGGGGCTGTTTCTCCCCAGTAGTGGTTGCACTGTAATTACCATAGTTCATTTGGGGTTGCCGACTTTTGGTCTTTTCATGCCAGGATGGACTCCTGGTTCTGAGGGTGGAATCATCTTTCTTTAATTTCATGGGAAGGGGTAGGTGCCTACACAAAACAGGGTTTTATCAGGAAGAAAAACAGGAAAACGACCTAAGAGGATGCACAATAGCAACTCTCACAAAACCGCAGTCACTGGGGGCTCTTTCAGTACCTCAATTTAAAGCGCTCCGTAGGATGACAACTTATATCTTAATTTCTCCCACACAAAATTCCTCTAAGGTGAGTTTCTTTAGGCACCATCCAGCCCATTTTAAGTTACACCATTTAAAATAAACTTTTTAAATTCAGAGAAAACTATCCAAGTATGTTGACACTCTTACGTTGTTTATGTATAAAAACAATTACAACGTTAAGCTTCCTCTTCATTTCAAATTTGTTTATTCTTACATAAGCTTCTAGACAAAAGCATACTTTCTGAAGGAAAACTGGGGCAGATGGGGGTGGCGCAGGATAGTGGCAGTGTTATTGTGACTAGGTGGTGGTTAAGAAAATATTTTCAAGACAAAACCCTGAAAATCAGGCTTAAGTGCCAAAAGTAAACCAAAAAGAAGCAATAACAAGTGACAAAAATGGCTAACTGGAGAGGAAAAAAATAGGATTTCAATTAAATCATAAACGATGGCTAATAAAGTGCATTTTAACAGGTGTAACGCTAAACATAATGCATCTTACTCTGTTTTAATTCAAATATTAATCCTTGTCCAATCACTGTAGTGGGAGAAAAATGGTATGCTCTGAATGTCACATTCGAATTGGGTAGCAATTATCTTCCTGGTATCAATGTCAGACATTCACATAAATCTTTAAAAAATGATAAAGTTACTGACCCAAAAACACCCAATCAAATAAAATGAAAAGATTTCTATAAAACTTGTGCTATAATTTATTTAAAATTACAAGTAACATAAGAAAGATGGATAATTACAATTAGGGAGATTTAAATTTGAAATGGAGGAACATATTAATATTTTAATCTTTCTGATAATTCTTTAAAATTACCTAATATTTTTATATCAGCAAATATTGCCTCAAGGACTCAATTGAAACCCAAATCATAATGATCACTATTTAACTAATTTATTAAATAAAACATGTTCAATTGTACACTAAATCAAATGATATGGCCAGCATAAAGGCAGAGCTACAAATTTTAATGAGACTGAAGAAAACAGTAAAAGGTCTTTGAACTTGTTATCCATGTGATCACAGATACCGAAAACATGCTTGTTTCTCTCCTTTGTGGAGGCTCAGGGATTCCCCAACTCTAAGCAACAGTTATAATTATATTTACTACGTGGTTCCCACCCTGCGAAGAATGGACGGGCAGTATCTCATTACATTCTTACAGCAGGCCAGGTACAGTGGCTCATGCCTGCAATTCCAGTACTCTGGGAGGCTGGGGCAGGCAGATCACTTGAGCTCAGGAGTTCAAGATCAGCCTGGGCAACATGGTGAATCCCCATCTCTAAAATACAAAAAATAGCCAGGTGTGGTGGCGTACACCTGTAGTCTCAGCTACTCGGGAGGCTGAGACAGGAGTATTGCTTGAACTCAGGAGGTCAAGTCTGCAGAGAGCCACAATTGCACCACTGTACTCCAGCCTGGTGACAGATCAAGACTAGGTCTCAAAAAACCAAAAACATTCTTATAGCCACCTAAAAGGTTATCTTCACTTAAGAGATGCGTAATCAGGCATAGAGGGATTACAAAACTTGCACAAGATCCCAGAACTAAGGGGCAGAGGAACTCCAAAGCCTGTAGGAGAACTGCTGAAATCTGAGGACCTCCTCTCTCTCTGTATATATTTAAAATATGATTTCTGTCTCAGTCTATTGAAGCTGCTCTATCAAAATGCCTTAAATCGGGTGATGTATAAATAACAGAAATTTATTTTTCACAGTTCTGGAGGCTGGGAAGCCCAAGATGAAGGTGCTGGCAGCTTCAGAGCCTGGTGAGGGCTTGCTCTCTGCTTTAAGATGGCGCCTTCTTGAAGCATCTTCAGTGGTAGAAGGGGCAAGGCAGCTCCCTCCAACCTCCTTTAAGAGGGTGCTAATCCCATTCATGAGGGCAGAGCCCTCGTGACTTAATCACTTCCCAGAAGGTCCTACCTCTTAATAGAATCATGTTGGGTATTAGGTTCCAACATATAACTTTTGGAAGAACACAAACATTCAGACCTTAGCAATATTCATCCATGCTTCTCGACTCTCATTTTACAGCAGAATTTCCCATGGAATTTTCAAGAAACACATTTGTCCAGGTACAGCCCATAGAAATACTGTGGGCCCAACAGCTTATTTTCATTATGCTTTTCTGGGCAATTATGATGCCTGCTCAATGTGTGGAACTCCTGCTCTGTGTATTTCAGGAGATCCTGGAGTATATTAGGACTAAAATGTCTCTTTTTCTAATAGTAGTACATCACATTGGTTTTATAAATACTTATAATACATGACATACTACAATGTGAAGGTGGTTTTGCATGTGTCATCACATGTGACATCCCATTAACTTACCAAGAGTCACAGGGAAAGACTTGTTATTATACCCAATTACAGTTTGAGTCAATAGGCACAAATGAATTATCAACTTTTTGACCTTGGAGGCCATCTCCAACTTTATATTACATAATCCTTTTGCTTTATTAACAAGAAGTCTAAGGTCCAGAGAGATTCACTGACTTTTACAGGTTCACCCAGTTGGTAAATAAGGGCACTGGACAAGAAAAACGAGAATTCAGCTCCCACAACTGATATGATGTGTTATTTATAATGCCTCACCCAGAATGTCTCCAGCCACCTTTCTTTGAAACCTGCACTTGCACTGTTAAACTGGGAAAAGATTAATAAGTACAATCGTATGATCCCATAGGTAGTCACAACACTATAATCTGAGAAATAATCACTATAGATGATAAAGAAAGAGGTAGAGAAGGAAGTACTATTTTTGTGCCCTTGATTATCACATGACAAAGACAGAAACTGCGACGACTGTAAAAGATGATCAGAGGAAATGATATCCCAAATTTGAACCGTCTGAATTATGAAAAAAATACAATGTTTAACTAGAATGTTCCCTAAACATGTCACACTTTGAATAAAAGGAGCAGAAGGACTGTATAGAAGACTGGCAACAAAGACATACAGGAAATTTAAGACTCAATATTTAGGTATGAGTTTAGATTTTTTTGTATGGAAGTAGAGCATTCTCCCCACCCTTTCTCCTACTTCCAACTTCCTGCAAAAATCCTACAAAGAGGCAAAATATATAAAATGTCTTAAAACCAAATTGTTAAGGCCCTGTCTCCTCCTACTGGGGCCCAAAGCACCTCCTCCCTCAAGGGGACGCAGGGCTCCCAGGACACCACCGGGAATCACTGTTTCACATTCATGAAATACGTAGTCAGCGATGATATCTACATAATGTCAAGCGTCTAAGTGCTTGACTAAATTTTCCCATTATTTTCACTTTGCCAACTACATGGATAATAAAGAAAAAAACGAGAATTTTAAAGCTAAAAGACTCCTACTGGCCAATTTTGAGTACTTCCTGAGGATGAGACACTTTCCACATAATCTGGTTACAGAGATCTCAGTGAGCCAGTGTCCCAACAGAACATGGAAAATGAAGCCCAGGGAGGTCATACAACCTGGTATATGGTACAACATCACCCTGCTGGCTGGAAACAAGGCCAGGTCACACTGAGGTTTCCAGACTCCACAGGGAGAGGCGGAAATCCTAGGGAGCAGATCCCCATCTGTGTTGATCTTCATGATTTTGCTCACATCCCTGTGCCTCCTGTACTATCATTCCGGTCTGTCTTCTTTACATCTGCTCAGTTCCTCCTTAAATTACTTTGACTTAAATGGAAACATTCTATCTTTACCATAAATGGAAAACCAGTATCACTTGACACAGATAGACAGCTAACCCTGTTAACCTTGAAACAAAAGGATATTAAACTCTAGCCAGAAGGGATCCCTGCCTGAGGCTCTGAGCTTGGGGCCTGCCCATGCTTTGTTATAAGGAAGATTAGCAAATACTAGAAAGGTGAGAAAGCTTCCCCCTGGCTAATGAGAAGGGTTGAAAGAAATGAAAGGGAATAACTTCCCAAGCTTGCCAGAAACACCAAGGTAGGGCAGTTTTTCAACCCTGCTTTGAGGTCTAGCATCCTTTGTTGAAATGAAATCTTACTAACAATAGAAGCAATAATGATGATGCTGATAAGAAATAGCTGGTTGTATTAGGATACACCAGGCATTCAAATACAAGTAAACTCAGTACTTAGAAGTATTAACTCATTCACTCCTCATTAACAAATTTGTGAGACACAGAAAGGTCAAGTAATGTGCCCCAAATCTCTCTGCTAGTAACAGCCAAAACCCTGGTCATGTGACCCCAGAGTCCCTGTTTTTAATGACCACCCAGACTGCCCCTCAAGATTCCAGTTACTAAGGCCGGGCGCGGTGGCTCACGCCTGTAATCCCAGAACTTTGGGAGGCTGAGGCTGGCGAATCATGAGGTCAGGAGATCGAGACCATCCTGGCTAACACAGTGAAACCCTGTCTCTACTAAAAATACAGAAAAATTAGCCGGGCGTGGTGGCGGGTGCCTATAGTCCCAGCTGCTCGGGATGCTGAGGCAGAAGAATGGCCTGAACCCCGGAGGCAGAGCTTGCAGTGAGCCAAGATCGCCAAGCCTGGGTGACAGAGCAAGACTCCATCAGGGGAAAAAAAAAAAAAAAAAAAAAAAGAATTCCAGTTACTAGCAACTGACACTAGAGTTGTGGATGAAAAGGGATTAAGGAGCTAAAGTGTTATGCTAAGCATGGTTATGAACAAAAGGCAGAAAAAGAACAAATGCGCCCACTATATGGCTTGATTTGATTACTTGAAAATTATTCATTTTTTTACTCTTTAGCTCTTTGCTTCCTTTAAGGTAATCACTTTTAACCCTCTTCTCCTATTACTTGGCTGATGATATACCTTGGTGTACCGTTTTCTTTATTTGACAAATATGGTTACTGTGCCAGTACCTTCAACAGATTCAAATCTTTTTAAGGGTAAAAAGGCTTTTCTATTTTTCTTAGACTACAAATAATGACTAAAGTAATTCAATGATTATGAGCATTCTAGATATTTCTGAAGGTCACACAAAGGTGACTGTTTCTACTGTGCTAATATATCCCTGTAATTTTCATTTTTAATATTTTCCAAAGAGCAGGTCAACACTTCACAGCAAGAAAACAGAGTGAAAGAGAAAACAATTTTTTTCATATTATTCATATATGTTTTTAATAGATGATTAAAGAAGAAAAACATACCCTGGAAATGTAGAAATATGAAGCCATGCTACATATTTTTATAATTATGTTTTATTGCATTCTGTTAACTGGCCAGAGGGTTTTTAAAATGCCAAAAGATTCCAAATTAAATTACCATTATTAAGCCCCTTAAGCCTCATATTGAGTTTAGACTGTCACTAAAAACTTTTGATAAATTAAATAATATGCAGTATGAGTATTATAGCTTGAAATGTTTAAAAGTTTCTTTACACATCTGTCAGCATAACCTAAGACATAAAATGGCTTACATACATTTTTTTCAATGATAGTGTTTTGTTTTCAATTTGTTTTTTTTAGAAATGTAATTAATGAAAGCTACAGAGCAATAATCTAGCATCTAGAAATGCCTTCAGAGTTGGGTTTTTAAACTCTTCTCTAAATTTATCCTGTTGCTAAAAATACATTCATTACATTTTTAATCTAACAGGTTTTAGTGAATAAAATAATGATGTAGATATAAAGCTAAATTTCTACAGTACAAGACATTTCAAACATCATAAACCAAGGCAAAAGAGGATTTACAATACAGAGTCAAACTACAATAGACACTTCAGAATAAAATTCAGTCAGTGTCCTCTGCCCTGCCAGCAAGGCATTTACTGTAGTGGAGGGGACCAGGAAGGAGATTCGCTTTATAGGATAATCATGTTATGTTACGCTTTTATTGAATGCACTTACATTTTGGACTACACAATTGTTCTTGAAATGTTTCCAAATGTGTGTAATTATGACCCACGTGATGGCAGGGATCTACTTAATTTCTGCATTCAAAGGGGAACATGATGCAAATACTATCAAGTGAGGGCACTTCCTGTCATTTAACACAGAAGAGATAAGAACTTGACCATGAGCTGGCAATAAATTCATCAACATCCTAAACCAGCAGTCAGTCCCCAACCTTTCTGGTACCAGAAACTGGTTTCATGGAAGACAATTTTTCCACAGATGGGGGTGGAGTGGGGCTGGCAGGGGGGTCGTGATGGTTTCAGGATGATTCAAGTGCATTACATTTATTGTGCATTTTATTTATATTATTATTACATTGTAATATATAATGAAATAATTCTACAACTCACCATAATGTAGAATCAATGGGAGTCCTGAGCTTGTATTCTTGCGACTAGCTGGTCCCATCTGGTGGTGATGGGAGACAGTGACAGATCATCAGGCATTAGGTTCTCATAAGGAGCGGGCAACCTAGATCCCTCCCATGTGCAGTTCGCAATAGGGTTCACATTCCTATGAGAATCTAATCCTGCTGCTAATCTCACAGGAGGCAGAGCTCAGGCAGTAATGGAGTGATGGGGGAGCGGCTGTAAACACAGATGAAGCTTTGCTCACTTGCCCACTGCTCACTTGTTGCTGTGTGGCCAGGTTCCTAACAGGCCATGGACTGGTCCATGACGCAGGGGTTGGGGACCCCTGTCCTAAACCATGTTTGCTTCTGCCCCCTCACCCTTTCCCAGAGTGAATGGTAATTACTGTGTACGATATTTAAAAAATGGACGATGTCCCCTTAACAGTATTTTCTGCCTTTGTCCAGAGCTACTAGTAGTACTGACTGCTGACTAAAGGATGAAGCTGGAGTAAAACATTTCCTGTGCTGTGACCCACATCTCCCCATTGCTGAAGAAGAGAAATGTAATAATGCTTTCTGGAAGAAGAATTTCACAAGGTTATGTTTTCCCTCAGCTTTCCATGATCACAGTAATCGAAAAATAACACTCTTAGTTTCCAGATTTCAATTTGGCAGTACTGGCAATGTTAATTATATAAATGAGAAGAGAGAGATAAGAGGTGGGAAACAGGAAGTGAAGGCCAGGAAAATGAGGATCCAGGTCTCCTCCTCATGGAGGTCGTCCCCAGGCTTCCTGCACCAGTGACAGCACCTGCCAACCACAACATTTCCTAAGCTTCTTCCCTGATTTATTTTCTCCCTAGAGCTTACCCCTCTATAACACAGTCTATGTTTCATATCCCATCTTCTTTATCACCTTCTTTATCCCCCACAAGAAAATGTGCTCCACCAGGGAAGGGGTTTGAAGTTGTTTTGTTCACTGCTGTGTCCCCAGGACTGGATGACAGACGATGCCCACCTTATTTACCAATATATTCCCAGCATCTAGTCCAAGGGTCTGTCACCCTTTTCAGTAAAGTGTCAGATAGTAGCTATTTTAGGCTTTGCAAGCCATACAATCTCTGCTGTGCAGCTACTTAACTCTGACACCGTAGAGCAAAAACAGCCATAGCCAATAAATATATAAATAAACGGGCATGGCTATGTTCTAACAAAACATTATTTACAAAAACAGCCAGAGGACCAGATGTGGCCCAGAGCTATAGTTGCCAACTCCATTGTAGACCATGCCTTGCATATGGTATGTGCTAAATAAATATTTAATATTATGAATGTGATAACTCCAAACCAGCCAACCCTCCTATTTATCATTCCAGAACAAAGAAGACTCTCATAAAAGACAACCACTACCAGATGTTTTAAGGTAACAGGTATTAAAAGCAGAGTGGGTAAGTAAAACATAGAGTTTGTCCTCAGTGACTGGAGATGGTCTCTACTGTCCTGACTAAATGACCTATATTAGGGTCCCAGTGGAAACCTAATTCAATTCAGATGGTTCAAATGAAGAGACTCTAATAAAAGGCTTATTAATGGAAGGGCTGGCAGGGGAAGGAAACAAGAAGGGAGGTGGAGGCACTCAGACAAGAGCAAGAGGAGGAGGTCATGGCATCCCTCAAAGGGCAAGGGGAGGCCACAGTGATCCCAGAGCCCTGTGAGAGCTAAAACATGGAGGAAGGACTATCAATGTCAAATGTAATGCTCACTCGATCAGGGAAGAAGCAAGAAAGAGAACCCCAACTTCCTTCTGCTCCAGTCCTCTGATTTTCAGCCTAGCCACCATGCTTGTCAACCCCAGATCCAATCCAACTGTAAGGGAGCACAGGCAATGTAGTCTATTGGAAAGTAAAGGGCAGGCACTGAACACAGAGTAAGGCAGGAATGAGCAGAGACAGGGATCTAGATGAGAGTGGCAGACTGAGCAACTAACACATCGATCAATTAAGATCAAAACAAAATCATTGTATTAGTCCATTCTCATACTGCTATGAAGAAACACCTGAGAATGGGTACTTTATAAAGAAAAAGAGGTTTAATGGACTCACACTTCCGCATGGCTGGAGAGGCCTTACAATCTTGGAGGAAGGCGAAGGAAGAGTAAAGGCATGTCTGACATGGCAGCAAGCAAGAGAGCGTGTGCTCGGGAACTGCCCTTTATAAAACCATCAGATCTTGTGAGACTTATTAACTAACAGGAAAACAGCATGGGAAAAACCTGTCCCCATGATTCAATTACCTCCCACCAGGTCCCTCTCACTACACCTGGGGATTATGGGAACTACAATTCAAGATGAGATTTGGGGGGGACACAGCCAAACCATATCAATCATCCTATTGAGTACAGAAATGAAAACTTCAGATTCCATACACTTGACATAGATTACATAAAAGACCACCAATAATAAGATTGTGCCCCACCTGTATACAATGACCTGTTCCAAGCCAAAAATGTGTCTTGATTAATGCTGTGGTCTTTACCATGAGCAGTTTTCCCACCCAGGTCACAGTCTTCACAAATTGGAAGCAGCATTACCTCTAGAGTCAGCAATAAATGAAAATGGTGCCTTTAATTTCAAATTATAAGGTAACACACTGATGAATAACCATAGCATGATTAGTCGATTCAGGACCTCAATACACAATAGAAGAATCCATCCATTATCTGCTCAAAGTAATTCTTTCATCCCAGCAACTTTAACAACAACCCAGGAAAATTACTGTCCCTTAGCAAAGCCTTTTGAATTTCATATGCATTTAATTAGTTAACTGCCATCTCAAGGATGAGAACCATGACAAATAGTTGTTCTTTTCAAATTAGAAGAATAGACTGTTCAATGAGCAATATTGATGTTTCCCCTCACCTATTTATACAAGAGATTTTCTACTTTTTTTTTCTAATTTAGCTAACCATTTTAACATTTATCGAAGCTTTTGTGATCACTGTTCTCTAGCTGAGTGTTCTAGCCATTAGCCATTAGCTTTTAAAAACAGCTGAGAGCAGCCTCCCTGTGCACAGAAAATACCGTGTTCCTCACTAGAGACCCCTGGCAATCTGAACCACTACTAGAGGATTCTAACAAGACATTCTTTACGAGTGGACAGAAAAGCAAATAGAGAATATTGTTCAATGAACAATGCAACTACTAATCTTAACAGTGCTGTATCTTAACCTGCAGTCATGAACCTAACCCAGCTGCTTGAGGCAAGCAGACCCCCCTCTCTTTTTAACTGTGGAATAATCTATAGCATGGGAAATGGGTTAAGATTTGGAAAAGAAGTTAGGTGAGTAACTAGCAGCAGAAAGCCGAGCACCGTAAGACTCTACCTATTCCATCTGCATTCCTGCCTTTTCTCAAAAAGATCTCAAAGCAGAAAGAAGCAATCAGAACAAAGCCAGTCAGCTCTGGTAGCTTGCTCTTACCTCTATTCTAGCTACACGTCACCTCCTGTGAGACCCTCTGCCCCTCCAGACAGTTTAAGAAACTTCTCAGAAGACTAGACACACACTTTGTGGCTATTAGCGAACAATTTGTATGTGTGTTTATATTTCTACAGAACTTTGAAAAATACTTGCATCTATATGGTAAGTAAATGCTCCTGATGTAGAAAAAAGACAAACAGGAAAGACAAACCCATTTTATTTGGTATCATCAAATTAAAAATTAATTGCCCCATATGTTCAAATAATAACTTATAGCCGATTGTGGTAATCTAACATATTGGATGTTGGCTCTCATGATCTCACCAATACATTTAGCAAATGGCTGTGGAATCTGGCAATAAAATATTTCCAGTCTCTAAGTCTTCTTGATAATTCACTCTGTGTTTTACAAACAACTGGGCTCCCAGGATTCTAAGCACATCGCTCAGACTGACAGAGCAAGTATTCCAGACAATTGGTTCCTGGAGGGTCAAGACAGCAATGCTCGATCAGGATTCAAACGGGTCATAAACCCTTCATGGATCTCTCTCAAGTGGGTGGTGATGTCTCCCTAGGGCTGCTCATCATTTGCTGCTACAGTCAAGCACTTGTCATTATAGACAAACACCCCATCAGTCTTAGGTCCTTATCCAGCACAGTCTTACTGCCACCGGTGGAGACAACCACTGGTATAAAGAAATCCAAACAAAAATTCGGCATGTGTGGCCATCCAGGCATGACTGTTCACTGCATTTCACTTCTACGTCTGCACTTTCAGCATGGCCACGAAACTCAGCACCTGTTTATCTGCCATGATTTCAGGCATCCAGATTGTTCTGGAACCATATATATCAAAAGCTCTAAAACACCAAACCCATTTCTAGAAATTTATCCTAAGGAAATAATTGGACAAATGCCTAAAAGATGTATGTACAAGGTTGTTCCCTGCTGTGTTCTTTACAGAAGCGAAAGATTGGAAATGCATCAATCTCAGTTTGATTGTCTACAGAACAGGATTGCAAAATCTGATTTACACATGTTACAATTACATCTTGTCACCTAATGCCAGGAGCAGACTATATATGGCTTTAAGCTAAAGGAACATCAAAGTCATGAGTGCCTTGGAAAACAGAGACAGGAGTGTGCATATTTTAAAGCAGAAGCTCCCAACCACAGTCTTGTTCACATCCCTCAGTTCTTTGAAAGGCAGCCAGACCTCCATTTCTAAGGGACAAATGTGACCACAACCTCTCCCTTTTCAAGATTCTTCCAAGGCTTCCTCCTGTCACCAGAACCCCCTGCATATCTTAGCGTGGAGTTGAAGGTCTTGTGCAATCTTAAGTCCAACTCACCTACTGCCACTTTTCTCCTCACCTACACTATGCTCTAGACACTCTGGATTTCATGAAGTACCCTTACCTCCAGGCCTGTGTACATGATGTTCATTCATTCTGCCTGGAATGCCTTTCTTTACTCATCCATCAGCTTAGCTAGCCTCCTAGTTTCTTGCACCTCTCAGTGCCCTTTCCTGATTTTTTTTTTCCATTCTTTCCATGGGTGGATATAGGTTCCCCTCTCCCCACATGTCCCTAAGTGCCAAGTTTCATGTTTCCTCTATACATTATAACTGCCCTTTTCATATCTCTTTCCCATCAGACCTTAGTCACCTTGGGGTCAGAAACTTTGGCTTATTCATGTTTTAGATGACAAAGAACACAATTTTAGGCAATCTCTAACTCTGCCCTCATGCCTGCCCTAGGTTGGGAAGACTTGGTGGCTTCTTTGTCACTCCAATTCTTTAACATAGCAATATACTCGGTCCGGGTATGGTGGCTCGCGCCTGTAATCCCAGCACTTTGGGAGGCTGAGGTGGGTGGATCACCTGAGGTCGGGAATTCAAGACCAGCCTGACCAACATGGAGAAACCTCGTATCTGCTAAAAATACAAAATTAGCTGGGCATGGTGGCGCATGCCTGTAATCCCAGCTACTTGGGAGGCTGAGGTAGGAGAATCACTTGAACCCGGGAGGTGGAGGTTGTGGTGAGCCGAGATTGCGCCATTGCACTCCAGCCTGGTCAACAAGAGCAAAACTCTGTCTCGAAAAAAAAAAAAAAAAAAGAAAAGAAATATACTCTACTGACACTCCAGGAAGCATGCCCTAAGATCTGTACCTCATGATTCTCCCACATTATTAAGGTACAATTGTCCTGAATGCACTTGTCCTTCCTCACCATTTCTGTGTACCATGTACACAAAAATGAGGGGTGTATCCAACAAGGGAGCTGCAAACTAGAACAAGTGCCACTAGATTCTTTCATTAATGCTAATTAAATATCTATTCTATACTAGGTACTGTCCTTAGCTCTTTACATATATTAATTTATTTGGTATTCACAGCTACCCCAGAAGCAATGTCCTACTATTAACCTCATTTTAGATATCAGAAAATGGTGTGAGAGAGGTTAAGAAAATTTTCTACTATCTCAAAGCTCCTAAATGATAAAGCCAGAAGTTGAACCCAGGTAGCCTGGCTGCGGCATCTGTGGCACTGCTGCCTTTCCAACCTACCCAAGATGACTGAGCCTCTGGCCTGATCAAGGAGGTATGCTTGGCTATAGAGTATCTGCTCAGACACTAGAGTATCTACGATGGAGGAAAATTCGAGCAGACAGTATCATCACAGAAAGAAACTGATTATGAATGAAGAACAAGCTAGGTGTCAAACGGACATGCTGCAACAGAAATAGACAAACTAGCTGGATCATTCTTTTCCCCAGAGGGCTGTGGGATCTAGGAATGGATCCCACTAGGAATCCCACTAGGAATCACACTACTTCTGAATCTCATATACACAGGTGGAACCTGTGGGAACCTCCAAAAGACTGATTTTCCCTCTTAATGCTATTATTCTGTCCCTAGATGTGAAAAGGCAACTATTTTGGGGAGAATCGTTTTCAACAATATGAGGCTTTATATAACCAGCTTCTACTCTTCTGAGCCATCCCTTCCTTGATTTCCCCCACCACTCCATCCCTATCACAACCAAGAATTTGTTCTCCAGAAACAAAGATGACAGAAATCAAGTTAAGGACATAGAGATGCTATCACAGCCAACTCAGAGGAAGATTTTTGCCCTCCCTTATCTCAAAACCTGCATTGGCCGACATTGTGTCTGCTCCTAGACACCACTTAACGAAAGACTTTAAAAACTTTAGGAACAATTTATTTAAAGAAAACTCCATTTCCAGGATCCTATGACTGTATTCCAAGGTAATAAAATATAAATGAGAACAAAGAACAAGCTAATAAACTGAAATGAAGGCTGCATTTCAATAACAAGGTTTGGGAGCCATTTACCAGCCACGTGTATCTCACTCTCATGACTTATAACATTGGCTGAATTACTTAACAGAAATGAAAGCGCATATTGCTTCTGTTATCCAATGCTGAACAATGTGACATTTGCTTCAGAGCACTTGTATCTAATCGATACATAATGCTAAATGTGATTTAAAATCAATTTAATTGTGCTCTTGCTCTCCCATGAGTCAAGGGGGAAACAAAGGTATCATTTGA
Source organism: Pan troglodytes (assembly GCF_028858775.2). Lineage (NCBI taxonomy): Eukaryota > Metazoa > Chordata > Mammalia > Primates > Hominidae > Pan > Pan troglodytes. The sequence goes on from NC_086015.1 coordinate 64,331,802, forward strand.
GATATGAAACCATTAGGCTATTTCCCAAAGAAATCATAGATCCCTTGCTTCTAATGGAGCCCAAGAAGTAGATACAGTTAGTTTACACTAAAAACTCCACATGTGAAAAACAGTATTGCTGAAACAGTTAAGATACTGTGCCCTAAAAGGCATATTTGAACTGTTTTTTTTTTTGAATTACAAACCAATTGAACTTTAAAAAACTTCTTTATTTGTGACCTTTCTGCAAATTATAGCAAATTTAAAAAGAAAAAATATAATGAAGAAAAAAACATAATATTGCATGTCATACATATACTTACTTTCCTAGATTACATACTTTTAAAATATCTGTATTCCTACATATTGAAACCAACCCAATTGTCCCATAGAGCTGATGTGTATGATTTATTTTAATAAACATAGAAATTGATTCTCCCAGTCTTAAAACATGAGAAAGTTATGTTTGTCTTTTCTGAGTTCCTTTCTCAAGAAACCAACTGTCTGTCCTCCCAGATAGTATCAAGGAGCTGAAACTCACCAGATTACTGTATTTGGACAATGAGATGTCAGATCCCTCACCCATCATGATTGCCTAACAGACCACCTGCTTCCTGTTGATCAACTTCTCTCCCTTACCCCTCCCTAATTCCTGTTTTCCTACACATGGTTACATTTCTTCTCTGCTACATAAACCCCTCATTTTAGTCAGTGAGAGAGATGGATTTGACACTGACTTCCCATCTCCTCAGTTACAGCATGTGATTAAAGCCTTCTTCCTTGGCAATACTTGTTGTCTCAGTGACTGGCTTTCTATGAAACAAATGGAAGGACCTAGACTAAACCCCTGGTGTTTCAGTAACAATGTAATATTTTCTATTATATTGTTTCTCTGAATATAATTGTATAGTTATACGCTGAGCCAATCCTGAGTGTGTACAAAGATTTGGACTTGGAGTCACTTATAGCATCCATCTGCCTGACCAACAGTTACTGAGTCCCCAGTTGGCACAAGGTTGTATTACTTATACTCAAGGAAATGAGGCTCAGACCAATTTTAAAGGAGCAAATTCAGGACTCAACTAATAATACAAGAGTCTCTAGACTTTACTTTATATGAGGATGTTTAAACAATCCAAAACAGTCAGTAAGTTCCACCTTAATTGCAGTACTTGGGTTGAGTGTCTCACTTTAAAAAACTGATGTATTGGCCAGCACAGTGGCTCACACCTGTAATCCCTGCACTTTGGGAGTCCAAGGCAGGTGGATCATCGAGGTCAGGAGTTCGAGACCAGCATGGCCAACACAGTGAAATGCCATCTCTAATAAAAGTACAAAATATTAGCCAGGTGGGGTTGTGTGTGCCTGTAATCCCAGCTACATGGGAGGCTGAGAAAGGAAAATTGCTTAAACCCAGGAAGCAGAGGTTGCAGTGAGCTGAGACCACGCCACTGCCCTCCAGACTGGGCGACGCCTGGGCGACAGAGAGAGACTCCATCTCAAAAACAAAACCAACAAACAAAAAAACTATATATTGATTAAACGAACTATCTGTGATTAATGTACAGCCTGTGTGTATTTTTTTTCTACCTGCATTCAAGAAATTGTATGGCTATAGTATATAAGAAACAGAATCTTTTTAAAAATTATTTTCCTAACAACAACTGTAAATAGTCCCATACAATGTACCCAACAAAACTTCCTTTTTCAAAATTTGCTTTAAATGGACAAAATTATGTAATAGTGAAGTAAACTTTTATTAAAAAGACCAAATTACTAGTTGAAGTTAATTGGGATAGGGTTGTTTTATAACACTATAACAAGGACATTCACACAAGATAATCTCTGATTCGTAAAGGAAAAAATAAAGTAGTTCACAGGAAAATAGTCAATTTTATGGCTCTTGTGTTTAAATAGAGGAAAGAATGTCAAAATTCCTATAAACTTAGAATTTAAAATACCTTCAGAAGTTGCCACAACTTAAAAAAAACTTGAATTGCACCAAAAATATCTAGAAAAATTTTAAGCAGTAAGTATATTCTTATAAACATCCCCATATTATTGTACCTTGTCTTCCCCCTTGACCAAGGTTTTAGACTAAATTCAGTTGACAACAGGTAACATAGCTGATAAACTGAAGTCTGCTTGGCATTTGATAGTTCATCATTTACATGGGCAAACAACCCACATAAATTCAAACACTACAATTCAAACATACAGATTCAAACACTATGCCAGGAATAAGCATCTACAGTGTATGAGGTTCAACAGGGTAACTAATCACCACACATCATCATTGGGTACTTGATACAGGGTTAGCCCAAATCGGGTGCTGTAAGTGTTAGATATGTCCTGGATTTCAAAGACTCAGCACACACACACACACACACAAAAGTAACACAAAAACCTCTTGTTTTTATATTGACCACATTTTAAAATTTATTAGATATATTGGGTTGGATAAACTATATTAAATTAATTATGCCTGTTTCTCTTTACTTAAATGTAAGAATTACTTTGGTGACCTACTTTCTATTAGACAGTGCTGGTACAGAACTTAAAAAAATGGTATGCTCCAAGTTACCACTAAGAAAAATTTTTCAAAATACATTAAATTACCAATTACATTTTTTTCTCAGATGAAACATGCATATGTTAACACAGAACATATTCTGACAGATCTGACAGAAAACATGAAAAATGTGTGCTTTCTACCATAATGATTATTTTTCAGATAACAACAGCTGTTGGCCTGTACAAGCAAGAAGCTGTTTTTCCACATACTACCAAGTATTAGCATTCAATCATGAAAGAAAACTAATTCTCCATGGGCTCTCTCCACATGCTTTACATCAGCAGCAAGCTGTGCACTCCTATGTAATCTGAAAAGCTGAACCAAGTTGGGGCTGCTTCTTGGCTCACTGCTTTGCCACTTCTCTCTAATATGGCAAATACAAAGCACTCACATTTTGCTGATTCAGAAGTAAATGAAACATTCAAGACCTGCACAAAAACCCTGACCAAAAGGAAGTCTCAGACAGGTGAGCGCCATTTTGGCTCTTCTTTAGTTACAAAGGAGATTAAAAGTAACCAGTCTCTTGAATGCCTATGAAAAGAGTGGTTAAAAGTCAGCTGTTAAAGAATGGCTTTATTCTAGAACACTTGAACATAGCCCAAATTTTGGAACTTGAAAATAGTTTAAAGTTCCCCTATAAATTTCAAGATCTCATTTATCACATTTTGTGCTCAAGAATTACCTCAGCTGCCAAAATCTAAATAGATCTGTGCTATCCAATATGGTAGCCACCAGCCACACATGGCTATTTAAATTAACAAAACTTTAGTTAATAAAAATTGGAAATTCAGGTCCTCATTGTCCATGACCACATGTGGCTACTGGCATAGTAGACAGAACAGTGGAGAACATTTCCAGCACTGCAGAAAGTTCCATTAGACAGCATTGAATTAGATAATAACATACAGTAAGTTAGCAATTCAGAAAACTTAAAGAGAGAAGCAAATAGGGCAGAGGAAGGCATGTGACTAGAATGCAGACTAAGACTATTTAAAAAAAAATAAACTCACTGCAGTTGCATTATGTCAAAGTAAGCAAAAAAAAAAAAAGTTCTTTGTCAGTTTGATGAGTGTATCTGTTATACTTGAAGATGTAGACAGAGAGAAAGTAAAACCAGTGGACAGAAATTTCATTTATATATACTGGTTACATACTTGCCACGACCACACACAAACTACAACACAGACCAAAATTCACTTCTGATGAATTATGGTTTTGCTTTTCTACAAGAGGGAGGTAAGCTCGGCAACATTTATTCTTGGGCTAAGTTCACAACTGAGACAGCGGTTCTTTCCTTAATGTGATAAATTATGCTGCTCTACATTAGGGAATGCATACTTTTTTATCGAAAGGTAAGAAAAATCGCAAGGCGTGCATTCTCTTTTTTTTTTTTTTTTCCTGCCCACTAGGAAGACATGAAGTTCTATCAGGGAGTTAAAACAGTTAAATAATGGTTAAAAGCCTGCTTCTGGAATCTGAAAAACTCGGTTTTGTGGCTTTACTACTTTCCAGCTATGTAAGCATGTGTTCTGACTGTTTCCTCATCTCTAAAATTTAAATGAAGTAATGCCTGAATAATTCTTGGTACACACCATTTCTAATTAAAGGGATGCTTAATGATGCAATCATTCTTCCTTTGCTGCTAATTACTAATTTTGAAATACATGGTACGTTTTGTCATGACACATACAAATAAGCATAACTTAAGTGACAATACCATAAACCTATGGCAAAAATACCACAGACCACTCATATCCCTCAGAGGCTTTCATGGTGGACAAGTTAGCCGTGCTGTCTCGTACACCCCACTGCAGTGAGTTGCTTTGATAAACTGAGTTATGATCCTGGGAGAGAGTACTGAAATAAGACAGACACACTAAAGGCTTCTGGGAAACCACATGACATACAGGTGTACCTGGAGTTTCCAGAAAGCCCAGAGATGGCAGAGAAAGACCCTTGGGAGACTGGAATGTCTGAAAATCCCATAAAGAAAACAGTTTGCATTCCTGGTCACTGGGTACAATCAAACTCAGGAAGTACTTTGTATGGGCACCGAAGTGTATCCTGGAATACACAGTCACACATTACTGTCAAGCCTGGGCATTTTTACCAGTTCGAAAAATCAAACACCCAATTTTCCATTTGTAAGGCAATTTTTCAAATAATGTTTTTTTCCGAATATTTTTTCCCATTTACGTAGAGACCTTGAGAGAAGTGTCATACCTGAGATGCAGCAGGGGACAGGATGGAATGCGTTTTCTAGAGAATCTTCCATAAAGGAAAGCATACATATATTCTGCATCACTAAGATTAATCAGAAGAAATTGCTCAAATTCCACCACATTCCACTTTAAGACTATAGCTTCCCCATTAACCGCTACTAGCCCGAAGACCTGTCCAATGCTATAACAGTGTATGATAAAGCATACGTGCCTGATTTTTCACAATCATCTATACCACAAAAACTCTATTCCTGTAAATCATCTAATTATTTAGAGATCCTATTTATTTATTTACTTATTTATTTGAGACAGGGTCTCACTGTGTCTCCCAGGCTCGAGTGCAGTGACATGATCTCCACTCTGCCTTGGCTTCTCAAAGTTCTGTGATTATAGGCATGCGCCACCATGTCTATGTCTGCTCCCAGTATTTTATTTACATCCATAGTATATATGTCAGATTGTTTCTTATACCTAGAATTGATAGAAATCCTTTATCACATGCTGCCTTCCAAAAAAGAGTTCAAAAAGCATGGTTACCACATAAAGACTTGCAGTTACTAGACCCCTTAGATGTTGCCTGAGAAAGATAGAGCACATGTGGTTTTCTGCATGGTATGACATATCTGAACAGCACCAGTGAATACAGAAGACCATGGCACATAATGGTGGTACTGTGATGGGGAATAAACTGCCTATTTATTTGAGCACATAAATTACCAACTGATACGCAAAACACCAACTGCAAATTAAGCCGTCTCTCAGAATTAAAGAGAAAAGAGGCTGGGGAATGGAAAGAATCAGATGGGCCTGCCTCAAACCTCAGCGCACTACTTAATAGCTGCATGACCTCAGTTTCCTTAACCCTGAAATAGACATAGCAAGGCCTCCTTTACAGACTTAGTGTAAAGGAGGGGACCCACAGAAGATACCATCTGGCATATAGTTTGTAAAACTTTACATTTGCTATTTCTGTTATGTATTTATGAATATATACATATAATTTTATGATATCTATTGCTATAATATATACAATATGTAAGTATGTATGCACATATGCATATGTGTGTTTATATATAAAATGAGTGATTTTTGCTCTTTGATCTTCAAATATTTTCTTTGGATGTCAATTTTTCTTTCCTTTTCTTTCTTGATTTGGATCTCAGGATCCAAAAGTAAACTAACTTTCCTAAACCTCTTCAGTATTAAAGAGAGATTCATTTTGAGCCAGCACACTATATTTCTAATCCATATCTGAATCCATATCTGAAACAAAGACATGTCTAAAAGATATACTCTTATTTCTAATTCTCACCTAACACACCCATGGAAGATAAGAAAATTAACTTACCAGGCAGCAGTAACTTCTTGGAATTCTATGCTCACACTTTGCTCAGCACACATAGGCGTTCTGTTGACAGTTGGCTCTCAACACCTCAAGTACGTGTCAGAGGGACTCGAGCCGATCAGTTTACCCAAGCTCCTTACTTATTCTCATTTACCCTCTCGAATTTTATTTCCTGCCTCAGAAAGAAGAATCCCATCTGCCAGAAGGAAATATTTGTAGCCAACATGACAAAAGTGGAATCCCTATTTTGTAACAGCTGTGAATCAAAACACTAGTGACTGAAATTAACTACATTGTGCTTCGGAACAGATGTGTGCACAGAAACCAACTCAAGCTCTGGTGTTCCTGGGCACCATGTGTAAATCATCCACAGACAACACAGTGGGCCATGTTCTCACCTTGTTGTTACGCACATTCATTTTTAATGTTCTCCTGAACCATTGCAGACTTTGAGATTTTTTTTAAAGGCTTAGAATCTTTATTTCCAAAAGAGGAGATTCTGAAAGTTGCCAATCACTCACTGGAAGACCTAACTAAACAGATGGGTTTTGACACCTCTGGTTTGATTTTAAATGCAAACATGTCAAATTATGCTCTGGCACAGGTTCTTCTGCCTCAAAATTTTTTGGAGAGGTGTTTAATTTTTTTTTAAGTTTTCTTCTCTGAACTCAGTTGTTCCACCATTAGCAATTAAGGCAATAAAGGACTTATTACAGAAACAGTGATATGATTGCTGTATTTTAATGCAGCAGCCTTAAGTAATTGAAAATCATTACTAAAAACTTTAGGAAATAAATTTCAAGAAGAGATATCTGCAAAGGAAGTTGAAGGTAAGGTCACATATTTATATAAATAGGAAGGTAGAAGAAAAATATATGGCTTTCTTTGGTGACTCTTCCCATAATCAACAAACATGTATTATCTCCTACAACCGAATTAGAAGTAAGTGGTACATTGCCTCTGATCACTGTTCTTGGGAGCCCATGCCAGACAATGGTAATCTACTGCAGCCCTTCCACCATCCATGCCCTTCAGATGCAAAAGACTTGACTAGCTGCTCTGAACAGATACAAATCAAGGGAGGACTTGAACTTCAGACAAGTAACTATATGGTTAGAAAGATTAAATATACACAAATGTAATCACTTGAGAACATTTTAAGCAAAATGTCAGAATATGCAAGACGATGGGCTGCAGGATAATTAATTATTGAAAATATACAGTTGACCCTTGAACAACACAGGTTTTAACTGTGAGTGTCCACTTATACGAGGAGGATTTTTTTTTTTTTTTGAGACAGAGTCTCACTCTGTTGCCCAGGCTGCAGTGCAGTGGTGTCATCTTGGCTCACCACAACCTTCGCCTCCCAGGTTCAAGTGATTCTCTTGCCTCAGCCTACCAAATAGCTGGGACCATGCCCGGCTAATTTTTGTATTTTTAGTAGAGATGGGGTTTCACTATGTAGGCCAGGCTGATCTCGAACTCCTGACCTTGTGATCAGCCCATCTCAGCCTCCCAAAGTGCTGGATTACAGGTGTGAGCCACTGCACTCGGCCTATATGAGAATTTTTTTTCAACGAAACATGGATTAATAGTATAGCATTGAGGAATATGATACCTCCGTATTTGGATGGCTGACTTTTGGTATCTGCAGATCCACAGAGCCAAAGGCGGGACTTGAGTATGCCTGGATTTTGTTATACGATGAGTATACCCTTGAGTACACAGAAGGATGACTGTGTTCTTATTCCACCACTGGGGTGTGTTGTTTTGAGCTGGATATAACCACACAGCACTTTAGTTTGTAAGGTATACCTATATTAAGCCTCATCGTTGCATATATTATTTTGTAATAATATGTTGAGTTTATAAAGGGTTAAATAACCAGTACAGTTTAAAAATTGAGTAAATAAAAACTGAGAAATTAAAATCTGTTCAAATAAGCACTGCATTTTAAACCCCATAGATACACAAACTCTACAGAAGCCTGGAGAACCAGGCCCACGTGGAGACAAAGGCAGGATTGAATGCGAAAAATGTGTTTCTATCACAAATCATAATTACTTGTAGAAAATATTTTTACTGCATTCTAAACTCTGTTGGGATCCAAGCCTTGAAGGTAACACACCATTGGTTGCTTTTTCCTGCTCTCCCTCTTGATTTTTTTTTTTAATAGACTGAATAGGAAACGCTATATGCTTATCTCTGAGAAGATGCCTCTATGTAGTCTCTCTGCTTTATAATTAGCAAAAGTCTTTCCCAAATTCTACACTTAGATTGACTTCCAACTTAACAGATGTTACAGTGAATTTCTTTTTTCCTTTTGTGTCTTCATGGGTATTTTAGTGAGAGGTAACCAAAGGCTGTGTGTAAGGCTACCAGGGAAATACTCGCACCGCCTGGGTCAGAACCCTGTACGTGGCATGGGTCTTAGTAATGTTGCAGAATTTTGTTCCTTAGTTCAGCCAAAACGAGGTTCTTGTCACATGACCAGGGAGGATTAGAAATGTGGACACATTGAAGGGTAAGGGAATTGGAATTTATTGGGTGAAAAAGAAAAAAGAAAAAAACTCTCAGCAAAGCAAGAGGGGATCCTGCTAACAGGCCATCACCTCACACATTGAATTCCAAGCCCCACACAGGAGCTGAAGAGGCCAGGCTCCTCCCCACTGCACAGGGGGTGAACTTCCCCTGGCTTCACCCTGTTCTCCCAATAATGTGAGGGTGGGTCAGAGATTCTTCAGGACCCTCCCTTTATCTGCATCCTGCATCTATCAGTAAGTAGTTATTGAATACACAATTGCATGAGCAATGTTTATGGAGCAGAGAGCGCTCTTTGCATAGCATATCAGGCAGCTGATCACTCAATAGGATTTAAAAGCCACTGAATAGACTGCTAGGTCCCATAATGTGGCAGATATAACACAGGGTCTGAGATTCTCATCCTAGGTTTATGAATGTTTTGTGTTTGGACACCAAATTCTGATTTTAAAAAGATTACTGTGATAAAACCTATTTAACATAAAATTTACCATTTTAATGTTTAAATATACAGTTTGTGTCTTTAGATACATTCACATTATTGTGAAGCTTTTAATAGATTGAATATTCTTCTCTTCTGATCAACAGCAAGATCATTTACATAATTCTGTAAAACTATGAGTTGCCCCATTCCCTCAAGTAAAGCATGAAGACTTAAAAGCAACATGGAACACAGAAAGAGAAAAAACTTTGAGCCCAACAAGATTTTGGCTTTGAAAGAGAAGTAAGATGTTTAACTAAGACTCAATGGAAGGAAAAATATTGTCTGGAGATACTGAAAGTTGAGAATTATAAAGAGTGATTACAAATGTAGAAGGTAAAAGTATTGGAGCAAAAATTGGAAATCTGCTCACATTTACTGGCTTTTTAAGCAAGTTCTATCACAGAAGATCTCTCATCCAACCTTCCCAAGGAATTTGTCATCACTCTAACCCACAGACAATTTTGGCACAGAAATTATATTAGTAAACTCAGCCATATTGTCTTCTCACATGAAGATGGGACTGATGTCCTCTAAATAAAAAATTAGAGTCTATAGAGATTTGTTTACAATAACAACTGATAGTTACCCCCCAGGGATCTTCTTTTTGCATATCCTGGTTTTTAATAATGAATTATACCTTCTACACATTCTTTCAAAATGTAAATCAATATACTAAAAAAAACTACAGAATAAGTCAACATAAATTGCCCTGTGTGAGGGTGCCTAGTAGACCAATACTAATATTTTGGAGGAGATTTCTACTTTGTAGAATCTACTGAGATTCTGAAAGCTGCCTGCAATTCTGCAAGTGTAGGGAATGGGGGAAGAGACTGGGCAGAGGAATGAAGCAATGGACTTATCTAATCAAAAGCCTGATTAAAACATTCCCTAGCAGTCTCTAAGATAGAACTATAGGGAGGCAGCAGGCAATCAAAAGGAAGAGGTCCAGCTATTTAAGTATAGCTCATATCTATTCACTCCATTGTTTGATTAGATTTTTACCTGTACCAAGTCTATGTAGGTATGATGAAGAAAGGTGGTGTATTAAAGATGAGGAAAGGTGGTGTATTAAATATTCCTAACACCACTTTCCCCAGATATGCTACTAATACCACCCCAAATTTTCCACTACTCTTTGTCATCATGCCCTTTGAAACCTAATTAATAATGTTTCATTTTTAAGATGATAGTCTAGGCTGCAATTTTAAATTGGTAAGACTAATATCACTATCTATAGTGGAATACCTCTTTCCTCCACCCGCATTCTGATGCACTGTGGATACACCTGTCCACAACAAGAGATTAAACCATCCCTTTCTGTCTTTACTTCTCCTTTAAAAGCCCTGGACTGTCTTAATTTTTGACAGAAACTAACTTCTTTCCCAACAGTGGTGGACTACTAGAATTCCATGAAGCATGCTTTTGGTGGCTCATGTTGTAAAAATCATGTATCACTTTCTCTTGTGACCTGTCATCAAATGTGACATAATTTAATGCAACAGCTCCAATTTTAAGGATGGCATTTTGCACTTTGCTTTCAAACTCTATGACTACAGTTATCCAACAGAAGCTGGCCGACCTCAGTGGAACAGACGGGGATCTGTTAACAGGTTGCCAACTTTAAATTACTGCTGAGTAGCTTAGCATATCTCTAGAATAATTCCTTTAAAAAGTAATTAATCATTACTTCAAAAAGGTCTTCAGTGAAGTGTATTTTCTATATTTTACTGATGGGTAGCATGTTATTGGAAACAGCTAATACTTCTCCATTCTCTGTCTTGCATTTACATTTTTACTGTTTTCAATATTGCTGTTTTTGTTTGATGACAACTAGGGACAACTCAGGGAGCAGACTGAGATGCATCCAACAAAGAGAATATGAATAGCAATCTAGAAGAGTGAACATTAGGCAGCTAATGCATAGAAATACTTGTATTTTGTATCTATTTTCTCCATATTTCAACTGAAGATTCTTGCCTCATGTTGGAAACAGATTGAGAAAAGTCACTCATGTCAGTACTACAGAGAACACATTCCATGAGCCCATATCTTCAGCAATGTGTTTGCATCCTAGAAATTATTTCAGATTATGCTCTCTCTTGAGGCCATAAAAGGCAAACACTGGAGGAGGAACAGTGAGGAGAAACTACATAAATAGCTAAAGGCTGTATTTTAGAGACTCCTCCAAACTTGTTAGAAGATAATGTGTTGACTTTTAGGGTTTGTCAGGAAAGTTAATAAAGCTAGATTTATAAGTATCTTTCAAGATTTTTTTTTCTAATTGAAAAATAAGCCACACGAAAACTGTATTCTAACACTCTTTGGAAACTGGTATCAAATCAGTCCATCACCCACTTCAAAGAATTTTATTAGCCAACATATCATAAAAGTCTACATTTTAAGATTTTTTTCTTTTTATCATAAAAAATTTCAAAGACATAGAATGATATAATGAATCATTTATACCTCCACTATCACTCACAAAACTATTTCAAAACAAATCCCAGATGTTACTTAAGACAATGTCATTAGCAAATTTCCCTTTGTATAAACACTATAAATTGCTTTAAAGTAAACTTTATGAAAATCATATGCTTTATTTAAGATTAGGAACATCCTAATCCCTTTTCCCCATACTTCACAAATTTTAAATCATTTGTGTCATACTGGTAATGAACAAATTACTAAGTGTGTACAACAGAGATGATATATGTTGTCCTCCTATTAGGGACATCCAGTACTTGTCCATGACAAGTATTCCCCTGGATCTTACTACAGGTCCCTGTTGAAGCTGGGCAGGGCCTCACAGTGAGTTCCAACACAGCACACCAGGTAACACTAACTCATCAATTAGAGACAGCATGAGAACTACTGACCTTCCTGGTCTACAGCTTACTGTCAGGGAATCTCATAGCCAGGAATAAGCTTCTTTACCAATTCCTGCTATTGTTAAATACCTACAATCACACTGTTCAACTAGCAGGAGAACTAAGTATTCATGATGGCTTGGACCTATGTGGATACTCTCCTTGCTTTTCAAGCTCACAGAGAATGGATAAATTATTAGATTTCAGAAAACCAATTGTAGACTAGAACGAGAACCTAGAATGATCTACCAAATCCCGTTTGTGACTAAAAGATGGCGTTGTTTCCATTGTCAAAATCATGAAAGTAGACCATCGTCTCAAGATAGAAACACCATCTTTACCTTCCATTATGGACCTTTTAATAGGAACACAGTGCTAAATTCCTAAATTACAACAGTTTATTGAATCTTGAATGACATCAATAGTAAGATCTACCATTATTTTATGCACTTTAAGAAAGAAAATGTCTTTTTGAAAACTATGACATGCTATCAATTATAAGAAACACCTGGTTTCACAGTTACTAACATATATTTGTATATACACACAAATGCATTCTATTAATTTGTATTTAAGCTAACATTTCTTACTTGAAGATGCATTGGTAATTTATTGATAGGAAAATCACTTCCACAACTAAGGATAGTTTTTCACCTTTGTTGCTCTGCAAAGCTTGGTCTTATCTATTCTTCCTTTTAAGATTTCATTTCCACCATCAATCCCAAGGGCAACTGGTTTAACGTAATAGAGAAAGTCCTGGCTAGGGAAGCAGAGTGTGTTCCCTGCCAACATTTGCCCATGTATGCGCCCAAATCCACAGTGACTCCTTAAAGAGTCCTCACGCAATGTCCATCAATTAATATTATTATTATTAGAGAGGCACTTAGTGCTCTTTACAGCATTGGAAACCTAGAAATTCTACCAGCTTAGCCAGGTTTTGCTACCCATAAGAGTAGTGGAAAAATAACAACATGGTAAGGATATCTTTCTGTTTTCACTGATCTGAAGTCACAAGCCTATAAAACCATTCAATTATAAATGTGAAAATAAATAATGCTAATAACAACAGCTCTTGTCAACTGGACATGCCCAAAGCAGACTGGAGCCAGATATGCGCACTGAGGGAAGTGGGTGGAGCCACAGGGAATTTGCACCTTACCCAGGGGAGGAGCCTGCTCTCTTCAGCTCATGTGTGTGGCCTGGAATCAATCTATGAGATGAGGACCTGTTAGCAGGAATCCCCCATGCTTTGCTGAGAGTTTGTTTTCTTTTTTCCTTTTTGCCAAATAAATTCCATTGCCCTCATCCTTCAAACTGTCTCCATGCCTAACTTTTCCTGGTGGTGTGACAAGAACCCAGTTTTAGCTGAACTAAGGAACAAAGCTCTGCAACAGTTGCAACTAAATTGCATTAAAACAAGATGTGCAAGATGAGTTTTGAGACCTACATCCTTTTATTAAGGCAGAAAAATTCAAGTCCATAATGAAGTCAATATGAAAAGGACCTGAATTTAGGTTTCTGTAGCAATCCATTTTATGGATGTTGCTTTCTTAGAAATTTTATGTTTTAAAATAGATTTTTAAAATTTATTACCTTAAAGATTCTTTCCTGTAGATCATATGGACACTTAATTTCTTCTATCAGGCATGTCATCTAGAAATATAATGCTTACATGGGAAATATATTATCTTATGATTTGATAAAAAATAGATGGAGTTGCAAATATACTTTTATGATATTCTTGAATTTTTTTTTCCAATGCAAAGATTCCCAATCTGCCTACCAACTGAACTGTTTTGGTCGTGAAACATTACCTTCTCGGTATGTGGTATGCCTATCAGCAGAAAAGTAGTAAAGAAGAACAGACTAACTTTATTTATTACATTTGCATTGCCTACAAAGCCATTTACTTAATGGATGAGTCTCATTAGCAGTCCAACCACAATATAAAGAATACAATGATGTGTTTCATAGGTTCATTAAAATAATATTTCAAAGGAGTCATTAGAATAAAAGAAGCTGAAGTTTCAACAGACAGTAAGTTGTCTGCAAATAAATGAGATGGAACCAACATGTTTTCAAGTAAGTTAAGAGACATGTTTACAAATACATTACAGCCATTAAAAAAGGAAGCATCAACTTAGCAAGTGCTGGGGGGACGATTACTCATGCAATTTACTAAAACAAAACTGTAACACTCTCACATCAATAGTTATTGTAGATGCAAACGCCTGTAGGTACAGGAAAATGTGTCTTAAGAAGGAAAATTCATTCTACAGCCCCGAGATGATTCTCCACTTTGAAGCCAAATTGAAAACATTCAATCCTGTCTTCAGATCACCACTGGTTTGTGCGGGGTTTTTTTGTTTTTTGTTTTGTATACACTTTTGTGTTATTTGCCCCAAACCCCAAGCATGCCTATCTTTTCATTTTTTTTTGAGACAAAGTCTCGCTCTTGTTGCCCAGGCTGGAGTGCAATAGCGCGATCTTGGCTCACTGCAACCTCCCCCTCCTGGGTTCAAGCGATTCTCCTGCCTCAGCCTCCCAAGTAGCTGGGATTACAGGCGCCCACCACCATGCCCGGCTAATTTTTGTATTTTTACTGAAGACGAGGTTTCACCATGTTGGCAAGGCTGGTCTCAAACTCCTCACCTCAGGTGATCCACCCTCCTTAGCCTCCCAAAGTTCTGGGATTACAGGTGTGAGCCACCACACCTGGCCTATCCTTTCATTTTAAAAAGAAATTCATGGTAAATTAGTAACATGAATAATCCTGTAAGGGCAGAATGTATACTGAAAAAAAAAATTGTGTCTATTTGTAATTATCTAACCACACCTAAGATTTGACAAATGTTTGTTTAACAAATCAATGGCTGAATAAATGAATGCAAAAAGCAATTACTTAGCAAAGGAGAGTTTTTAGATTAGGTTGTTAATTATTGCTGCTTTATCAATTTTTAAACCCAGTATTTCCACCTGTAAGCAAAATAATAAACAGCTTGTATATATTTTCAATAATGTTGAAATCTTTTCACAAATAGCAGGGTCAATTTTTTTTTTAACCAAGATCATAGAGTTTATATTAAAACTAAGGATTTTATTTTTGGGTTTTTTTTCACAAAGAAAATTAACATGTAGAACAAAATAAAAACCACTAAAGGAATAGAGATTGCCATTTATTTATTAACTTTCCTTTTTTGAAAGAGCTTAGATTTATAATTCTAAGAAATACAAGGTAAGACACACACATGTGTAAGTATACCTGGGACTTGGCAATAAGTCACAGGCACCTAGACCACAGCTCTTGTGGCAGAGAGCAAAAATGGCCCCATGTAATTTGCAATGTCTTCCCACTCTTCATCCTGACTCATCTTTGGATGCTTGGCTTAGCCATGTGACTTGACTTGGCCAATGTGATATCAGCAAATGGACTTGGAAAGAGACTTGAAAAGGCTTTGTGTATTTCTCTTTGTGCTCTTCCCATTTGCCATCAGCATTAGAACATGCCAGGGATAGCCTGCTGGCGGATACAAAATATTTAGAGCAGAGCTAAGTCATTCAGCCAAGAACAGCCTAGATCATTGCCCAGTCAGCTAACCCTGACATGTGATTGAACTTAGCCAACCTCAGCACAGTTGCCTAGGTGACCCCAGCTGATTGTAGGTATAAGAGAAATAAACATGTGTAGTATGGCACTACTTGACATCGAACAGATTCACATATAAGCTTTGTTCTTTGCAGTAAGATTATTCTCCAAATAGAACAGCAGGTTGCATAAAATCAAAGTAGTACTGGGTTTTATTAAAGTAACTAATAAAAAATTATTCATTTTCTATTTTTTAAAAGAGAAAAGACAAAATTAAATTTGTATGCACAGTCTGAATTTTGAAGTGCTGGAAGCTTACTCAACAATACATCTACTGCTGAATTCAGCTCACAAGCCACTAAGTGTCAACCTCTGTTCTAGGTACTGAGAAGATTCCATGATTTCAAGTTGTTTACGGATTTTGTGAGAAGGACAGATACATAGTGCATTACATAAAAGAAATTAAAACTATTATGTCTTAATGCTTACCATGTGGACGAATATAAACAATTTGGATTTCCAGATGTTTTCTGGAATGCTTGCTATTTTGCCTAAAAGGTAATAATCAGACCAATCCCTACAATTAAGGAGTTTACTCTCTATTTTTTAAATATATAATTGATAAGCAACCATATTCCAAGAGATTCATTGTAAGTCTAAGTTTTTCAGAAGGTACTAAACTCCAAAAATATACAAGCCTCCAAAGATAAACTGTTTATTAATAAACTTATATATAAGGACTTCAGCAAACATAGCTTCCTGAGAAAAAGCAATTCAAAGATCAATATTTCCTTTTAAGTTTTACACAACTTGGACAAAATTTTCTAAAGAAATCACAATTTTAAAAATGTTGGAAAGCCAGTTCCATTGCTGAATTCATAAGGTAACTTACTGTAAATCATATATTATTATCATATTTATAACTAACATCACATAGCCCCTTCCAGACTGTCAACTCCATGAGGGTAAAACCTAGTTATGTTGACATCTGTTTTCTCAAGCAGTTAGAATTTCCTGATTCATTCTCTTGTCTATCTGGCTGGAACAGCTAAAATTAAGGCAGTGGAGATCATTAGTTTGATAAAACAATAGAAGTGAATTGGTATTGGTGTAGGAGCCACTCACCAGAAATGCTGTAAGTAATGACTAGGTTCTGCAGAAATAAAATTAACAGATTATTACAGTACACACTCCCATACCTACATCAGGAGTGAAAGGATCAAGCACCACAGTTAAAATAATAATGTCAGTTGCAACTGGGGAACTGAGGGTCCTGGAGACTCCCAACTCAGATGCCTGAAGAAGCCAGGGCAGGTATAGTAAGCAAGCAGGGCTAACTTGGTGATAGTGTACATGTGTACTTGGCTTCTGAGTAGTGGAGATGGCACTGAACTGGCAAGCCCATATCTCAACTAAAAATGGGTTTCAGCTACTAATCTCTAACCAATATTTGCCATGTAGAAGGGTAGAGCTCCAAACTCCCATGATTTTATATATACGTATTAAATGGAACCACAAATAGCAATTTCTACATATTATCTCCAAAATTGTACATAACGTCACAATTTTTAAAACCATTATGTAGAACAAATAAGACACATGTTTAAGCATTTGTGCTTTCCCAAAGATGATGTCACCTTTGTTCCTGGTCCAGGAAGCTAAAAACAAGTAAGAGGTGACTTCTTCCCATTTCTTCTCCCTCCTTCCTCCCTGTATTCCACCAACAGTGCTACTTAAAGTATGGCTATGGAATATTGCCACTCCACAACCTATTTTTTTCTTTTTTGGTCTAAGATAAGCGTGATGAACAGGTAACCTCCATGATCCAGCCCCCTGTATTCATGCTCTTGTGTGTAATCTCCTCTCTTGAGTGTGAACAGTGTCAGTGATTTGCTTCCAACCAAAAGAAATGCAAAGATGATAGAATGTTACTGCTATGATTATGTTATGTAAAACTCCATCTTGCTAGCAAACTCACTCTAGAGTCTCTCTCCCTTGTTGGCTTTGAAGAAGCAAACTGTCATGAATCCTACAGCCACAAAGAAATGAAGTCTGTCAACAACCTGAGGGAGCTTGGAAGTAGATCCCTTCCCAGTCAAGCAGCTGATGAGACCACAGCCCCAACCAAAAGCTATATTGCAGCCTGGTAGGACACTGAAGCAAAAAAAGCCATTAACCCATGTCTGAACTTCTGACTCACATGAACTATGAGATAATAAAGGTGTGTTATCTTAGCACCACTAAATTTGGAGTAATTTGTTATATAGCAACAGCAAACTAATACAAGGGGCCTACCCCTTAATGTAAATTAACTGTATCACTAGGCACATTGTTTAGTTTGACTGATATTTATTTTTTGTAATAGTACTTTCTCAATGAAGGAAGCAATACATTGAATTACACTCAGACGCAAGCCACCTCATCTCACAGCAGCCCAATACCTTGAGTTCTACAGTTGATGGGCATAGTGGAAAGAGAGGTCTGGTGTAACTTTATATGCAGAAAATGAGAAAGGCACATTTTCTTGCTTTGACTTATAATTTTGTCTAATGATATATGCAATAGAGGTAGTCAAGAGCAGGGTCAGGGAAATGGAGACTATGGCGAAGGAGTTATTACCTGTAATACTTCTAAGTTGCATCATAAAAATTTGCTATCACTACAGATAAAAGCAAAGGATGAGCTAACTGATAATACCTGTAAAATGCTGAGAACACCACCATGATGTGGTGAGGAAAGCAAGATAAACATTCCTATAGAATCCTCCTATTACTACTTGCCCTGGGGCCTTGTG
The DNA here is from genome assembly GCF_028858775.2 of Pan troglodytes. Lineage (NCBI taxonomy): Eukaryota > Metazoa > Chordata > Mammalia > Primates > Hominidae > Pan > Pan troglodytes. The sequence goes on from NC_086015.1 coordinate 64,350,195, forward strand.
AAAATCTAGAGAATCTAATAGTCTAGTACTCAGCTCGCAAGGAAACCAGTCAGTCATCTTCGTCATTCTCTGCTCATATCTTATTTCCTAACACAACAAAATCACTTATAGACCCATGCAGAAACCATGCCTTTCCTTCTCAGTCCTAGACCTGGCTAACCCCTGTGCCCTCTAAAGATTTAATTAGCTAGCTCTTACCCTAAAGAAGCCTTCTTTGATAAGTTTGTTCCTCCTTATAGCTTGCTAACATCCTGTGCAATCTCCATCATTTCACTTCTTGCCCTGTATCGTAATTAGCTCTTCCGGTGATTGTCTTATCCACTGGAGTAATTAATTGCTACTTAAGATAAGAAACCATGGCTCTCATTTTTGTATTTCCAGCACTTAGGAGCATGCCTTGATCATAGAAGGCCCTCAATAAATACTAAGTGCAGAGAAAATAAGTGAGTTATTTTACTAGAGGCTGCATATGAGCCAAGAGAAGCAACTTAATTATGAGGCAACAATAAGCTTGGATGATGCAGACAAAACTATGCTAGGAGATTTTAAGCACTAAATCTGTCAGTGGTGAGCCTAAAACAGGTTCCTTTAAAGGTAAAAGATTCATACAGAACAATACGAAACTAAGAATTTTACAACTCAACACATGTTAAAATTGAAAGAAATATCACAGGTACTCACTATACCCAGATGTCAAATTCTTTCATGTCTTGCTTCAAGCAGCATGTGTATATTAACTCATATTTAATATAAAAAGCTATGCTTTTTCTAAAAGCATTTCTTTTTTTAAATTTTTTTTAAGAGATGGGGTCTTACTCTGTCATTCAGGCTAAAGTACAGTGGTGCAATGATAGCTTACTGCAGCCTTGAACTCCTAGGTTCATGTGATCCTCCAGCCTCAGGCTACTGAGTCGCTGAGATTGCAGTCATCCACCACCACAGTCAGATAATTTTTAAAATTTTTATTCATACTTTTAGAGGAAGGTTCTTGCTATGTTGCCTAGGCTGATCTCAAACTCCTAGCTTCAAGTGATCCTCCCAACCTCAGCCTCACAGGTCACTGGGTTTACAGGCTCAATGCACCATGCCTGACCTAAAAGCATTTCTTATCAGAGTCCTACTTACCCAGTTTTGTCAGGTGCCAGGAATTAAGGGAGCTCTTACCTAGGAGCTCCCTCTGGTCAGAGTGGCCTCGCATTCTCAGTGTGGGAGATTCAGTCCTACATTTATACCTCCCTTGGAGATCAATTCCTTAAAGCAAAACAGGTGGCTCACTGGATGGCATTCACTTTCAGTTGATCAATTGATTTGTTTGGAGATCAGTTCTTAACACTTATTTCAACAGTTTAACAAGATAAATTTGAAATCATTTTTCCTAAAAAAATTTCGAGGTGATCTTAATATTATTTTACCAACTTCAACTATGACCCCTTCTTCAGACTTAACCTAATTCCTTCTGAAAGCCAAAAATTCAGACCCATTTACCATGAAACTGAATCCTCCACTGCTTCTCTAACTACCTCCTCCATCAGCCCTAAAACATTAAAAAAACTGGGGTGCTGCTTCTCTTTTTCTGTAAGATGCCCAGGCCTGGTTGGTAAAAGTTTAACTGCTTAGGTGATTATTATGCACTATACAAAGTATACTACATATCAAGTGCTCTGCCCAGTAGAGGGTCTACTAAAAAGGCTTAAGAGTGAAAACTGCCAAAGGGAATTTCTCACCTTCCCTCAGGGCACACAGAACCTGAACCTCAGTACCAGATGTTCCCTACATCTCCTTGTGCTGGTGAGTCTAAACCTGAATTACTCTTCTTTGTCTAATCAATTTAGACAACAAATTAAGCATGAATACTGCTTGGCATAGTAGCCTTAATCAAAAAAAAAGTGAGCTTTTTTATTTTTTTAAACATCTATGCAAACATAGAGCTTTTGTTAGAAAAAGTTACAAATTAATAACATTAAATAAAGCCAACTCTTTAGAAATGATACAGAATAGCCAATTACCAGAAGTATTTGAGTGGCTGAAAAACAAATCTGTAAAAAAGTCAATCTCAAGCAAAAATCAAGTTAAAATGAGACAGACACACTTTCAAAATTGCAGTAATTTTTAAAAATTTATAAGAAGTGTGTAAAGAAGTTGACATTCATACAGTCCTGTTCAGCTGATAGCTTTTTTAGAGAGAAATTTGGTAAAATGACCCCAAAACCTTAACAAATTTTATATGTTTATCCTATCTATTCTACTTCTTAGAACTCTAAGGAAACAAGAAGAGATGGCCAGAGACTTATGTAGTAGGATTTTTCTATCACGATGATGGGCTGGAGAATCCAAATGTCTCACGATAAAAAAGTGGCAATATAAAAAATGGTATGTGATACAATAGACTCCAATGCTATAATTAATTTTTATGACATATGACATGCTTGTAACATATTAAATGAAAAATGGCACCAAAATTGTTTAAAATACAATTATTTTATTTTTAAAGCATACATAAACTCATAGTAAAAAAGTATGCACATTAAAATAGTATTAGTCATTACCTGTGAAAGGCAGACTGATTAGTGACTTACTTTCTTATTCCTATCCTTATTTTAAACTTTTCCAACCCATATATGTGGCCCATCAGGTTTGTAAAAATGAAAATCCAAGGCATAGGATTTGAAGGCATATATTCCTATACCCTGCTAAGAATAGACTCAGTTTAGTATCTCCTTAGGTTCTGATATAAGATGATTCTCGAAAAAGCCCCAAGCCAACCCAGTCTGAAGAAACAGATACAGAGTAGTTATCAGAACAAGAATTCAATACCAGTTAAGTCACCTTTCCCAAATTTAATTCTAATAATAAGTCCGTGTTAAAAAGCAAAGGTTCAAATATTTTAGTGTTATTGAGAGGATTAGCTCACTGCTGAGAGTGAATATAAAAAACAATTCTATGTCAAAGCCAACTAATTCAATCTTATTTTTAAATGTCACCAAATATGGCTTCTCTCAAAGTACGCCGGTCCAATTAGTAATATCTGATGGCTGATTCTGCTTAACTCTACTAAATATAAACCATTATCTTAGGGAATCAGTAGTATACTTTATTCTTGCTATTCTTTAGTATTTTGTTAGGGATCATAAAATTGGACTTGACTTTGAGGACAGGACTGGCTAAGCCAGGGCAGTTAGTCCTATGGACCTTTTCACTCCGGGAGTCTGTGACTACTTACCCTTAAACATTTCCAGTAAATTTATGTTTTAGTTATCAATCAGTTATCTGTAAACTAGAACTTTAAAGAATCCTAAAACATAAATCTTTTTAATCCTCAATGATTTAGACTCTCTACATTTTTAAATAATTCAGTCAAACAAAATAAGGGTAAATTAGTCATTTTGTGTGTCAGCTAAAACACACATGCATACACAGAATAAATGTTTTTTGTTCTCAAAGGATTTTGTTGTAACCTCCACTCGTCATGTAACACTGGAACAAAATAGTTAGGCTAATTACCCAAAATTAAGTTTCACTTCTCGATTTACAAGCTTTCCATTTTATTCTAGCAATTCTTAGCTGTCATGGACTCAGAAAATTATTACTGCCATCAATTGGAAGATTGTTTTAGTGGTACAGATGGCTGTCCTTTTATAGGCCAACTTAATGACTTCTTCTTATCTAATCTGTCATCTGTTATTTAGTTGTCATTATGAACTTTTTGGGTTGCATATCAATCCATTTTCCATGTTTACTAAACAGATGGCTTTATTTGAGAAAAAAAAAGCAACGCAAGAAAATGACATTGCATGATTAAAAAATTTCAAAAGGCTGCATACAATTTTTAATGTTCCTAAATGAAATGAAAAATTGCTATTAAAAAAACTAAATTTGAAGTCAAAGTGAAATAGATTTTAAAACTCAATGGACATGCAAAGAAACAATCAGCAGCAGCTATCTACAAATAGAACAAATTACTTCCAAAACAGCAATAGGTTATTCTTCCAGTTTTTGTCACAAATTTTTTTAAAATTTATCTTGACAAATAGATGACAAATGTCAACGAAGTAACTCTTCAATTCAGAAGCTCTTTATGTTGTAATTCACAGGTGTACCTCCTTTGTCTAGTATTTGTAACCTTATTTAGAGAGTAGGTAATGACATAAATACTTCCATTTAGTGAAAATTGTTCCTTATCTTTGTCTCCTTATGATGATTTTGTTTAATCACTGGGTCATTATCAAATCAACACCCAAACACAAGAAGCATAAGGGAAATTGTAAAGGGCTTGTATCAATGAGTTCAGAGATCCAAAAATAATAACTGGCACTGTGCCATGAAAGAACACTGTAGTTCACACTGTACCAGAGAAAGAACTTGACAATTATTAGAAACTAAAATATATAATCATGAAATAATTTTATGTTACATTTATGAGTGGTATTTAAAATTGTGTTTGTTCAGGAAGGATATTTACCAAGTCTTGGGATTTGCTGTATCAGCCTATAACAACGCTGCAAAAGTGACCGAGCAGAGCCTTCTGCAACAGTTTCCCATGCCATACTAAGCACATCCTCCATTGTAGAACAGATTGAGTTCAACTGTGGTTTTTTTACTTGCCCAAGTTCAAGGCTCCTGAGCACAACAAAACCAACAATGAGGAAGAGCATGATCGCCTAATTTTTTATGTTCTTCAGACAATGTAGGAGAACTTAAAATGGGCAGCCAATTTTTCAAAAAGGACAAATTATTTGAAGGATTTCTTTTCTTATATGATAACCACAGTAAAATGTAAGACTAGTGTAGGTAATTGTCCTGCCACTCCATTCTAAGCTGTGAGTGAAAGTACTCCATCAGCTTAATGAGAACACCATGAAATATAAAACATCTATTTCAATACAAGTTATTGAGAAGCTTTAACAGGCTTTCGGGAGAAGCTACCAAAAGAAAACCGAATACCAGATACTTGATTTGAGACTGACAAAAATCTTCTATTCTTTCCTATGGAAAATTAAACAAAATGGGCTATTATATATCAGGAAGACAGAGACAAAAAAAAAAAAAAACAGGAAGAAAGAGTAAATTGTATGAATCAGAAACTTGGAATAATAATTCTACCTCAAATACTTCTCTTAGGTCTTCTGCTCACATCTTTCAGGCAGAGAACATCTATTTGATGCCAAATGTGGGCTAGAACTGGGCCAGGTGCTTTACATGTCATAGATCAATACCAAACAACTAGTGAAATCAGTACAAATTCAACCAATGAAGCTCTTAAAGCAATAAGGTGAAAAACCACATTGTTGAGGAGAGCCATACAATACCGTCAGGTTCTAGTTCAAATTACGTTTCTTTCCTTGAGATCTTCTGGTCCATGATATGTTTTGATCTGTCTAAAATATTATGTAGGCATTCTCAAGTGATTAAGAAACTCCGGATTGTTTCAAATAATCAGGTCTTCCCCAGGCAAACACCGGAGATCACTTGTTTTTTTTGTTTGTTTGTTTTTGAGATGGAGTTTTGCTGTGTCGCGCAGGCTGGTATGCAGTGGCGTAATCTTGGCTCACTGCAACCTCTGCCTCCCAGGTTCAAGCTCAAGCGATTCTCCTGCCTCGGCCTCTTGAGTAGCTGGGATTACAGGCACCCATTCTTGAGTAGCTGGGATTACAGGCACCCATTCTTGAGTAGCTGGGATTACAGGCACCCATCACCACATCTGGCTAATTTTTTGTATTTTTAGTAGAGACAGGGTTTCGCCATGTTGGTCAGACTGGTCTCAAACTCCCAACTTCAGGTGATCCACCTGCCTCAGCCTCCCAAAGTGCTGGAATTACAGGCATGAGCCACCACGCCCGGCCCAATATCACTTTCAATGGGTCCCAACACATTAAATGATGATTTCTTGACAAAGTTTTACACACTATTTAAGGATCAATTGACATCAACCCTAACTCAAAGCCAGGAAGCTTAATCCAACATGAAAATATTCTGTGGATGCTGTACTTAGGCATATTATTCTCTGTAGTATATACTTTCTTATTGATACACATATTTAACATATTGCAAAGCATATTTTAAAAGCATTGATCTATGTTCTACTTGTAATTTTCACAACACTTAATCACATGGCCATCATAGTCTTTGCATAAGACTATTTTGCTGTTCAAGAACGGTTTTAGCATTCCATCCTTCTACATCATACTGGCTCAGAGGTGAGAACTGACCTTCTCCCAGTAGATAAAAGACTCTCATAATTGTATTATGTACAGCAGCATCAGCATCACCTGGGAACATGCTAGAAGTTCAAACTATAGACCTCCAACCCAAACCTCTGGTATCAAAACTCTGGAGATAGGCCTTAGCAATTTGTGTTTTATTATATCCTCCAGCTGTCTGGAGAACCACATAAGTTTTGAGAAAGAAGGCACTGCACCTTATCATTCTTCAAGGCAAAGTTCAATTCACTTAGCTTGGTATTCTTCACTGCACCTAGCACCCTCAACATAGCAAGCACTTAATACATATTTGTGACATAAAATAGATTAAAATATTCTAAAGACAGAACTCATTTTAGAGAACAATCCTTTCCAGCCACTATTTGGAGATTTTGATACTAGAGATGTATTTGGCTGAGAAGTTTCCTTTCCTTAACCTATTGCTAGGTTCTGTGAACTTGCCATTAATTGAAACCAAGGATGGACCACAGTCAGAACGAAGGAAGATGAGGAAGAAAAAAGCAAAGAAGAAAACAAAATCACTCTATTCCTTCTGCATTTGGCACAAAGATCTCAGGTGTTCCCTATATTCTTAAGATGTAAATCACACTGAATTATGATCATTGAGCAAATATTACTGTGAGCCTAGGTCAAAAGCTAAGGTCATAGTGTTCTGACATAAACAAAATCAGCTTTATTTCAGAAAGAGCATAGTGAAAGGCTAATAAACATTGCTAAGTAAAGAAGGGGCTGATAACACAGATACAACATGGTAGGTCTATACTTTCTAGTGCTTATCCATTTCTCTGCCAGCCCCTGCATTTATGGCACATCAATCAAAAGTCTTGGTTTTGGAGCCAGGTGAACTGGGTTATAATCTGGCTCAGGTCTTCACTAGTTGTAGGTCTTTGGGGAAATTATTCTTCTCCTTTCTGACTGTCTTCATCTATAAAACGGAATAATAATGGTAACTAACTCATAGAATTGATGGAAGATTTATATTAAATAATGTGTGTTGTAAATGCTCAATAAATGGTAGATTGTTTTTCTTTGTCTATAGGAGGTGTTGAGGGCTTGTAGTCTACTTGTTCAAGCAACAGGACATAAAACAAAAGCTCATTAAGTCAGGTGTGGTATCCCATCGGCACTTGCCCAGCACTGAGAACACAGCAGGTATTCCAGAAGTGTGAGCCAAATCACATGCATTATACCACAGTACAAAGAAACCTTCCCCAAGAGTCATGGTTGAAAATTACACAGCAGAGATTTTGCCCCATCACAGAACAGAGTAGACTGGCTTGACTTCATGGTATTTGGATACAAAACTGAGAAAATTAGATTTCCGAAATATATTATTACTTTGAATATGAAAATATCTTTTTTTTTTTTTTTGAGATGGAGCCTCGCACTGTCGCCAAGCTGGAGTACAGTGGTGTGATCTTGGCTCAATGCAACCTCCGCCTCCTGGGTTCAAGCGATTCTCCTGCCTCAGCCTCCCAAGTAGCTGAGATTACAGGTGTGTGCCACCATGTCCAGCTAATTTTTGTATTTTTAGTAGAGACAGGGTTTCACCATGTTGGCCAGGATGGTCTCAATCTCTTGACCTCGTGATCCGCCCGCCTTGGCCTCCCAAAGTGCTGGGATTACAGGCGTGAGTCACTGTGCCCGGCCTGAATATCAAAATATCTTTTTCGAATTCTATGACAGCCCATGACCCCATCACCACAGCAAGCCAAACACCACTTGTTTTCGCCAAAGAGACAGGAGCAAAAGGTTCTGGTATTTATCATCTGGGCTTTATCTTTTTCTTGATAGATTATGAAATTCCAGTGTCTTCCAGACAAGTCCATTTTCATGGAACCAACCACTGTCTTCCCTAAAAGCATAACAGCATCACAGGCAAAGGTCTCAAGGTAATAGAATTTTATATATCAGGCTGGCTTTCTAAGAGAAGTCAATAAAATCCAACAATGATGGGAAATGCAGGATGTAGCAGAGATCCTTGAAAGCAATTAGCAGAGAGCAGGGATGAAAAGCCATTATGCAAACACTAGAACACTAGGACATTCAAGACTTTTTTTTTTTTTTTTCATGCTGTAAGGAAACGACAGATCCCTGCTTTGGAGAAAGAATACAAATGTGCAGGTTTGAAAGTTCCCCATTAGGTGCATCTACCATTTCTATTATATTCAAATATTAAGCTTTTTAGGACTTATATTAAACTCCATAATCTTAATATTTATGACCACAACTTAACAATTAATCAAACTATTAAACACTAAAAGAGTCAAAGGCTGAGTATGGGTGGGGCAAGAAAATTTTTTTTTTGAGATGGAGTCTCACTCTGAAACAATCTTGAAAAGCCTCCAGAAGGTACAAATTTGCTGGCCCTATAAAAGCCAAAGGCAACTTAAGGAGGTTCAAGGAAAAAGGAAAATAATGCTAAGAAAGAGAAAACATGAGAGAAGGCACTGGGGCCAATAACGCACAGAGTTCAGATACTAAATAGTGAAGTGATCCATTCAGCCTAGAAGAATGTTACGGTAGAATGGAAAAATGCAAGTCTTTTGACTCCGAGAGCCCTGGGTTTTAATTCTGTCTTTCTGTGACCTTGGGTAAGGCATATAACTTCACTGAGATTCACTCTGAGCACCCACAAAATGAGGGTAACAATAGCTATCCTATGAAATAGGTAACTAATAAATAGCAGCAATATTTAATAGGCATGCAAATTCTTTTCTCTTCCCTTCACCAAGTCATAATAAACCTGTTCTTTAATTCAAAATCAATATGGCCAAAGCCAAATTCACAACATCTTCTCACAAGCTTCCCTTCTCAAACAGCCTGTCTTATCAATCGAGCCACCATGTCTCCACTGACCCAGGCTTGGAATGTCTGACTGATAGCTGCCTCAACTTCACCTTCAAAACAAACGTCTGCTCAAGTTATATCCCTCCAACACGATTCATTTTGACCTCTTTATCCGTGTTTTGTCAACCACAACCCAAATCTAAGTCTGAATTATTGAAAAAGCCTTCGGTCCGACCCATGCGATTCCTACTTTTCTCCCCACAAATTCATATACATCCCACTGCTTAGCTTATCTATTTCGAATACTGGTGTAATACATCCTGGTGATGGCTCCCTGTTTCCTACTACTCAGCGATTTATTCATCCGTTCATCCAATAAACAGTTACTGGATATCCACCAAATACCAAGTATTGTGCTATGTATTGGAGATGCAAAAATGAGCAAGTCATGCCTTTGAAAGTCCAGTGGGGAGAAGTAAACAGATAGATTATAATACAATGCTATAAAGAAGAGATGAAACTAGAAATTCGCTTTATAGGTTGAACGAGACAAAATCTCAGATCAGAGATGGTGCTGTATTTGAACAGCATCTCAAGAGAGGAGAGGTGTTTGTCAGGCAAAAAAATGGAAAAGGGCACTATTCTTTTTCAAAGGCACATACGCAAAAAAACCCTGTGTTTTATAAGTAAAAGACACCCCCACCGACTGTAGAGGAGGTTGAATGGATTTCTTGCAGCAGTGAGTGTGTAAATGAGTGACTAGCTAGGATGCAAGACTCCCCTCCTTTGACCAAGCAAGTAAACAAAGGATGGATTCTTCATAGAAGATGCAATGGCAAGAGGTGACAAGTTTCTTTGGGCAACTATTGAGTCAGTTATGTAGGTAAAGGGGTAGAGATTCAAGAATCAAACAAACAAAAGACAACAAAAGCAATACAATATTTCAGACACAGAACCCCACTGGCCAGAGAGAGAGACAGATTTTACCCCTCAATGACAGTGAACACAGAACTTAGACCATTTGAAATAAAAGTTCTTACCACATCTCTCCTGACTCGTACAAACACCAAATGGCAATAGTAAAGGAGGATAAATCTTTTTGAGGGAAGTGAGCTGTACTGTCTCATATCTCACGGGAATCCATTCATGAGAAAGTCAAATCCAGAAGTCTGTTCCACTTCAGCCCTCATTTACAAAAAAAGTTTTCTCCTTCCTTTCTTAAATCAAGTGACACAAGTCAACTCAAGATCTGCAGCATCACATCGTCACTCAACCAAACTGTGCACACATCTTCTGCCATGGGTGTCACCAATCTGTGTTTAATACTGAGATTTTTTAAAAAATAATTTTATTGTGTGCATTTGAAGTTTATAGCATGATGTTATAGAATATATATAGATAGTAAAATGGTTACTAAGTGAACCAAATTCACATATCATCTCACATGGTTATTTCTTGTGTATGACAAGAGCAGCTAAAGCCTACTTCCTTAAAAAAATCCCTAATACAATACAATTTTATTAACTCCAGTCCTCACATTATACATTTTAGATCTTTAAACTTAGTAATCCTATATATCTGCTGGTTGATATTGAGATACAATACTTAGAAGCTAAAAGCTTATCAAACATGAAGGCTTTTCTGTTCAGATTTTTTTTTGGAGAGGGTTAACAAAATGTGTTGTTTTAATTTCATTTTCAGAACAAATTAATTTATCTCACCACACTTTTTGTTTCTAGCAAGCATGACACCACTAGGTATGAGCTGTGTGCTTACTGTGGATAAGGACAGTGTGTTAGTTACCTCTTTATCCCATCACAGTGTCTGCCACTTAAGCATTCAACAAATTAAATCATCAACATGAGAAACATGAGATACATTTTTATCATGTACATGAGATACATGTCCTGTATTTTTATCACCTACGTGAACAGAGCTGAACACCTCACCTATTCAATAGTAACTCCAATTTTATTAACTTTTCTGAGACTCATTTTCTTCATCAATAAAACGTGGATCAGATTGCCTTCCTTATAGAGTTATAGTGAGGGATAAACAGGGTACAGTATACAAAAAGTCAAATGAGTCTTCAATAAACGGCAGACAAATCCCAAACAAAAAGAGGGGCAAAAAGGCCCGTGTTAGAGAAATCAGAAGTTAAATCACCATAACAATGACCATAAGCAGCAGAGAACTTCAGAAGGTATCCCCAGCCTTTTGGAAATGTCCTTTAATTTCTTCATGTTGGGTAAATCTAGCAATTGAAAAGGAAAGACGCTGTTAAGTTCAAATGTGGATGTTCATTATAGGAGCTGAATGAGAGACAGGTAAAAGTTTCCAGGGAAGAAAAAGGCAGTATCCAACAAAGAGTTGGGTATCAAAAAATAAAAATAAAAAGAGGTGCAGAAAACAAGCTCCTTTTCTTCTCTAAATTCGTGGTGCTCCTATCCAGGTCGGCAACCCCACATCAATCCTTACCATTGCTCTACCCAGTTTGTGTCCCCACTGAATCACTCCCCAGCTCCAAGTGACGTGTGTGTGTGCCTATGAAGTTTTAAGGAAAAATTACCTATAATTTTGCTTGATCTTTGTGAATCTCTGTAGCAACATGGAAAACTGCTTAACTTTTCAAAACAAATCTAATCATGTTATCATTCTTTTATTTCAGGTAATGGCTACAATGTACTGAGCACATAACTAAGCACTGTATGCCAGACACTGTATTAATTGCTTTATATGGATCTCATTTATTCCCACAACTCTGACTTGTATACTGCCGCTATCCCTGTTTTACAGGTGAGTAAACCTGGAGATGTGGAGTGGTTACATCATTTTTCCAAGGTTATACAGCTAGAAAATAAGTGGTAGCTAGAACTTGAGCCCACTGAATTTTAATGGTGTCACTGTAAAGCCTCTGGGCTGTGTATCTCCTGTCCCCATCACTCCCCACTCTGCTCCACTGTGCTCTGTACCCCAGGAGTCTGGCCTCTGTGAACTCCAACAAGCTTCCCTGGCCCCCTTGGCTTCAGTGAGTTTGTGTGATAGACTCCAGGCAGGAGATGAGAAGGAGGGAAGAATAGTTCAGGATATTTATTCCTCTTGGTCCTTCCTGGAAGGTCACCTCAGTCTAGCTTCCTCAAAGGACGGTCACCATCCTCTAAAGGCAGGCTCTTCTCCACACTTCTGTCCTTTGAGGTTCCCACAACTGCTACCTCCCCTTGTTCCTAGGTCAAGGGGTGGTCACAGCTCTGCCGTTACTCATCCCAGTAACTCATGCAGTTACTATAACATCATCTGTGGTTTCCCTGCACCCAGCCCACAACTTTGTAAACAGTCCCATTGTAAACATACTCTTTAATATATGCTTATTTGAATGTACCATCTGGTCCCTCTTGGAACTCTGACTGATACAGCCTTTCTAATAATGCCTTTGGTCTAGGAATAACAAAGTAATTGTTCTCCAGTCATTCCATGCTTTTCTACACCTCTGTGTCTGTGTACTCCATGCTGCTTTCAAGTGAAATGCTCTTCACCACTTTTTCTGCTGGCAAATTCTAACTCCTCCTTCATAACTTATCAAGGCAGTTATTTTATTCAAACCTCCTTTGACCCTCTCCTTGCCATGGGCAAAATAATGGGCTTTTTCTATCATACTCTGTAAGCACCTACAACTTAGACAACACATTATACTGTATACATGTGAGACTGGCAAAATCTCAGCATGCACCACTGTACCTGGTATGCAGTAGGTAAAACAAATGATCACTGAAGGCTTGAATGAATATATTGCTGTTACATATATTCTTTATTCTGTTCTACCAAGGAAATTGATGTCACAGGCATTCCATTGAGCAACACAGAAGGCTGTATGTGTACATGCTGGTTCATTCTATGTGCCGATTTGACTGAGCTGAGAGATGCCCAGATAACTGATAAACATTATTTCTGTGTGTATCAGTGAGGGTGTTTCCAGAAGAGACTAGCATTTGAATTGGTGAACTGAGTACAATAGATATCCTTTCCTAATATGGATGGGCATCATTTAATCAACTGAAGGGCTGAAAGAACAAAAAGGTAGAGGAAGGGAAAATTCACTCTCTCTGCTTGAGTTGAAACATTCACCTTCTCCTGCTTTTGGACACTGGTGCTCCTGGTTCTTGGACCTTGGGCCTTAGATTAAATCATACCATAGGCTTTCTTGGTTATCCAGCTTTCAGAGAATAGATCATGAGACTTCTCGGCCTCCTTAAGTACATGAAACAATTTCATATATATGTTTGTATGTATGTATCTATCTGAATATATATATATTCTATTGGTTCTGTTCTCTCTCATATATTATTACATATAAAGAGAGCATTATATATATAATACTAAGACCTATATATACAGTATATATTATATATGTATTTAATACTATATTATATATAATGCTAAGACCACTAAAATTGGGATCTTTCTGGAAAATCAAAATTCAACATAAATTTATTATTTCTTTGTAAAAATGCATATGGAGGAGAGGGAAGGCAAGTTGACAAGATATACTTTGAATATAAGGTTACATGTTCCCTTTAATTACTTGATTTACTAAAAAAATACATGCTTAAGCCTTTGAAAAAGGAAAGTTGTTTTTCAGTAGTTCATTATATACTCATTGAGTTTTAAATTCTATCACAATTCACTTTTTAAAATAGATCTTAACACCACACATATTTACATTAAAATAGTAACTGAGTCATACTTACCTAAATAGCCTAATGACTCATTAAAACAACTTTCTTTTCTGTTAAGTCATATTTCTTCCTTCATAATTCAGTTCTCATAAGTCATTAGTTATTTCCAAAGAAGGATGTATCACAGTCATAGACCACTTCTGTTCTTAGAACTTAGGAAGCCATCCCTTTCAGATCAAAATATCTAAACTTTCTATGAAAAATTTTCAATGATTTAACATCGGTGTTACATCTTAAGATTTATTATTAAGACATGGTTTCTCAGAAAGTCAACTCCTGGTCTAGTGTTTTTAAATGATTTGACTCTGAATGTTCAGTAACTTTAGTTAGCTCTCAATTGATTTCATTATGGAACATTTTTCTTCCTCTCATGAAAATACATAACAATAAAATATACCTGATTAACAGCTTGATCTATGCAGCATGTAACATTCATAGATGCTAATGCCTCTTTGAAGCATACTTAGTATTTAGAAATCATTTTGCCTCCATTGAATGACCAAACAACTGGTGTTCAAAATAAAACATATGCCTGACTATAATGATACGGCAAGTACATATTTGTCAGTAATGGGTATTGCTTTGCACGATTTATTTTGGTTTTCAGAAAATGAGTCCTCAAGAAATCCTACAAATCACTTTCTTGCATAGAACTGAATTTTGGTAAAAGGAAAAAGGCGCTATGTTCAGTCCCTCCGCCTTTTTGAGATGGAGTCTCACTCTGTCACCCAGGCTGGAGTGCAGTGGTGCAATCTCAGCTCAATGCAACCTCTGCCTCCTGGGTTCAAGCGATTCTCCTGCCTCAGCCTCATGAGTAGTAGAGACAGGGTTTCACCATGTTGGCCAGGCTGCTCTCAAACTCCTGACCTCAAGGGATCCGCCTGCCTTGGCCTCCCAAAATACTGGGATTATAGGCATGAGGCACAGTGCCCAGCCTGCTAACCCCTTTTCATATGCCATCTCATTTGACCCTTGCTATGTTTTGAATATCCCCTCCAAAATTCATACTGAAATTTAATTACAGGAGGTGGGACCTCTAAGAGTGATTAGGTTATGGTGCTCTACCCTCATGAATGGATTAATGCTGTTACCACTTATCATGGGAGTATGTTAGTGATGTTGGGAATGGCTATGTTATAAAAGCAAGCTTTCTCTCACATTCTCTTGCCCTTCTGCCGTCCGCTCCCCTGCCATGAGATTAACCTCACCAGATGCTGACATCATGGTCTTGGACTTTGCAGCTTCCAGAATCATGAGCTGTATAAATCTCTTTTCTTTATAAATTACCCAGACTGTGGTATTGTTTTACAACAGCAGAAAATAGACTAAGAAAATCCTATAGACAGCAACACTACCAAAGTCAGAAAGGCTAAGGGACTAGCTGAGGCTCTGATTCCTAATCCCATGTCCTTCCCATTAAATCATTTTGTCAACTTATATAGGTTGAGGCTATACCTATGCTAAGTGAAAATATCCATCTGATAGATTCAACTTGAGATTCTACTTTGCCCCATTATATTTGTTCTCTGAGGAGAGTGAAGAAGAAGAAAAGGAGAGGTTTTTGTGTTAGGCCATTATCAATGAGACTCATCAATACTCAACTAATCTATAAAATGAGCTCAACCTTCCCCTAAGAATACTAAATACTCATAGATAATGGGCTGGCTCTTTGATTTTAATTCTCAGAGGATCAGTATTTTTAATGTTTTATCATTAGTTCTTTTCAATTAAGTCAGGTAATAATGCTGCCTGGACATTCAAACCCAAATGAATGGCTTCAATTATCCCAGGGTCTATTTCTCAATCAGGAGCCAAGGCCCTGGGACCAAATAGCTAACACTCCTCAAAGTACCTCTAGATTATTTTCTGAAAAGAATTCAAAGATTATTACATTTTAGTGAATTTTCTAGAGAATGCACTGTTTTTATTAAACGTCAGTTTTTGCTAATTTTGCTCCTTTCTAAAGATGTTGGAAAGTCTAAGAAAACTCTTACTCAAAAACCAGGAAGTGGGAATATCTCAAACTAAACCCTCTCAGATTATGTTCTTACTCAAAATACATTTGATGTATTTGAAACACTTGATGCCTTTATGAACAAATTTGCCTTGATTTATTATGCAAAGTCATAATTAGCTATTTTAATTCATTAACTGCTTGTTTTTAAAAAATATCCAATTTTTAAAAACAACAAAGCAAAAGTTACGTGGTATGACCTATAGAGATTTTACAGTGGATGAATTTTAACAAATGTATACACACATCAATCAAAGCTCTAATCAAGTTATCGAATATTTCTACCACTCTAGGAAGTTCTCCAGTGCTCACCTGCAGTCAAGCTCCACCACTTTCATGGAAACTGCTGTTCTGATTTCTATCACCATAAATAAGTTTTGCCTGTTCTTGAAATCAATATAAAGTATGTACACTTTTGTGTTGAACTTCTTTCAACTATTTAGAGAAGTCCACCATGCACTTACATGTATTAGTAATTTTTCTTCTTATAGGTGAAGTATTTTTTATTCCATGAAATGAAAATCCAACATTTTATCTATGCTTTTGATGGACTTTCGGATTATTTCCAGTTTAGAATCTTTACAAGTAAAGTGACTATGAACATTTGTGTAGCAAAACTTCTGTGGATATATACTTTCCTTTTGTAGGGGTAAATACCAGGAAATGGAACTGTAAAATCATAAAACATATCTTTTTAAAAAAAAAAAAAACTGAGGAACTGTTTTCCAAAGTGATTGTACCATTTCATACTCCCACTAGCTATGTTTATGCATTTCTGTTATTCCATCATCTTATTCACTGGATGTTTTAATTTTAGCTCTTCAAGTGGATCTACAGTGGTATCTCATTCCTGTTTTGATTGTGCACTTTCATGATAAATAATGATATTGAGCACCTTTTAATGGACTTATTGGCATTTGAAAAAATATATATATAAATATATTTATTTCTTTGGGCATTCTGTTGAAATATTTCACCTTTTATGTTGCCTTAAATTGGGTTATTATGAAGCATTGTAGAAACATATATACATATATACACACACATATGTTCTGCATACATGTCTTTTGTCAGATATATGTATTTCAAGTATTTTCCTCCAATCTGTAGCTTGCCTTTTTATTTTCTCAACTGGGTCTTTTGATAATCAGAAGGTTTTTATTTTAATGAAGTTCAATTTAATAACTTATTTTTTCTTTTATAGCTAGTGCTTTTTGTGTGCTCTTTAAGAAATCTCTGCCTGAGACTGTAAGATATTTTTTCTCTAATTTGTTACAGAACTTCTACAGTTTTTGCATTTATATTTAAGTGTGTAATACATCTCAAAATAGTTCTTTTTCTTAGTCTTTTTTTTTCCTGTTTAGATAATTTCTATTGATACGGCTCAAAGTTCACTGACCTTTTAGCATGCAGAGACTAGTTGGCTGTTAACTCCACTCAGTATATTTCAATCATGGCACTTTTCTTTTCTCTTTGTTTTTTTTCCTGAGACCAAGTCTCACTCTGTCACCCAGGCTGGAGTTCAGTGGCATGTTCAAAACTCACTGCAGCCTCAGCCTCCCAGGCTCAAGCAATCCTCCCACCTCAGCCTCCTGAGTAGCTCAAATCACAGGTGTGCACCAACATGCCTTGCTAATTTTTTTATTTTTTGTAGAGGGGGTCTCTCACCATGTTGCCCAGGCCAGTCTTGAATTCTAGGATCAAACAATCCTCCCACCTCAGCCTCACAAAGTGCTGGAATTACAGGCATGAGCCACCACACCCAGCCATGGCACTTTTCGATCCTAGAATTTCTATTTGATTTTTATAGCAGTTTTTAGGTAAGATTCTTCATCTGTTCTTGAACAGCATCCATGCTTTCCTTTAAGTTCTTTCACAATATTATTATAGCTATGGTAACTCTAATATCTTGGTCATCTTCCATCTGTTTCCAATGACTGCTTGTTTTCTTCATTAGTTGTCTTCTTCACTTGTATTATAATTATGAATGATATATCCCAAGGTGTCTGGATTATCTTTTCTTCCCTTAACATATTGAGTATTTTTGTGGCAGTTAAATTATTGGCAGATTCTCTTGATCCTTTCACGCTTGCTTTTATACTCTGTTAGAGTGGGCCTATTTGGTTTTATTCTTCATTTTAGATTGTGATTCTGCTAAGGTATGTCTCCTTCTATAGCCCCAACTGAGCTTCTAAGCTGTTAAGCAAGACCTTCTACACTGGCTGCGACAGGACTCCAATATCTCTCAGCATTGTGTGACCTTCAGTGCCTCTGTTAAGCATTCAGTTCTGCAGAAGGCACCCTCTACTGTGTCTTACAGAGTCCCACTCTGTGAATATACAGCCTAGCCACTGGCCAATGGCACACAAGGAACCCTCAATTAAACCAATACAAAGACAAGTTCAATAGTATTTTACAGAAAATCTTTTAAGCCACAGAGAAAAACAGTCATGATCAACTATGTTGGCAATAATTTTAATGTACATAGGAAAAGATATTTGTAACATATCTGTATTATCCTAATAGACAAAAGTATCTGCTATAGGAGTACATGATTCGCTGCCTATGTCCGAGAGCTTTGAATCTCAATTCCTCACACCTAGTGCCATTTTATTCATAATATGTAAAAGGAAGAGCTGCTAGAAAAACTTACATCACCTGCATTAAGTTTATAGATATACACTTGAATTAACAATATTTTCGGCCAAGATTCAAAATAACTTTATGTTTTCTGAAGCCCAATTCAGTTAGAACTTGAGGTCAAGCAAAGAAATCAAGTGTAAGAGCTGACATAAAAACAGGTTTCCTTTTCAATACACTTTCAGCTATTTTAGAAATTAACTGTTCGGAGTGTTTTTCTATTCATACTCCAGAACCTCTCGCCCAATAAAATTATCTCCTCCCAGGGCTTTCACTAGTGTCCATTCACTAAAGATGCCCGTGTCAACATTTCAAGGTCACGCCTCCTCAAGAGTTTAAATACTCATCTAGATATCCACCTTGAATTCAAAAACCCCACAACAGAATTCCTTCTCTTGTTCCCGCAAAAATCTGTACCTCTTCCTGAATCTGCATTCTGGCTGCACTATGTACCTAGTCACCGAGAGGTGGACTTATACCCCTCTTCTCTTTCACCCTTTCATCTATCTGATGCATCACTAAGCCCCAAGAGGTTCCTCCTTTAATTATATCTGAAGTTTGTCCCTCTGTTTCCATCTCTGCTCTAATGCAATTTTTTAAAAATCACTCACTCTATTCCCACAGCCTTCAAACTGGTCTCTTCCCTCCTATCCATTCACAACACAGCTTCTAAGTGCTCTTCTTAAAATACTCATTTGATAACATAGTTTCCTGTTTTAAAATGTACTAAGTATTCCCAAACATCTCTAGAAAAAAGTTCACATTGCTTTTGTGCCTCTCACTGCCTTTTAATTCGCTTCTCTAATAATTTACATCCTAGTTTCCCAGCTACACCAAACCAGTTGAAATTGTTTGGATGTGTCATATGGTTTCAGGACCTGAGCCGTTTGCATAAGGCAAACCATCCACATGCTCATCCTTGGGTCTCAGATCAAACATATGTACCCATCTCTGAACGCCTGAGATAGAAGACCCTGGTTTTTCTGACCGCTATGTTGTTCCAATCTGTTTATTTTACTGGACTCTATTTGAAATGATCCATTTGTCCTCTATTAGACTGTAAATTCCCTATGTGGAGGGAGCATAACAAATATATCTTTATTCTCCTGTGTCTAGCACAATGCTTCACCATATTTGCAATAAATGTGGGTGACAAATGAACTAAAGAAAAGCTCCCACCTCTGTTAAAGCACGGAGGGAACACTGTGACTGTCACAAAGTGCAATTCTGAAGATTGGGGTGTTGCCCAGTGGCTGTGACTGAAGCTGCTGAGATCAACATCATCATGACAACTGGCTCTTTAGAATAAAGAAAAAGTATCTAGTTATTTTCATTACCAGCCTCCACCTAAGTTCTTTCTTTCTTTAAAATATGGCTGGTCAAGTTTTCAAATTTATGTCATCTTTAGTCCTTTATACCCAGATCCATTTAGTTACATATTATAAAAAAAAAAACTAAAACCATCCAGAGACAAGGGGTTTTAGGATTTTTACCCCATCCTGTGATGATCCTTTAGCAAGTAATTATGATTTTTCAAAAATTATTTAAAAATATTTGAACCAGCAACCTAACAGCTTGGTTATGCCCAAACAACTATCTTTAGTAAATCTGGACTTTACAAAGCATCTTCCATATTCCCCCTCAATCTTCTCTCTCAGTCTTATACTCATTTGATAAAGCAGAAAGCCATGGAATGTCCTGCTTCTGTTTAATATTCCACTGAACCCTGTTAGTGGCAGGTCTAATACCAGGGGCTACAAAAAGCATGGGTGGGGTTTATACCATTAGGACAAATACCTTTTTTAAAGCCCTGGTAGGTGCATAATCAGTATTTGAATGGCTGATGGTGCAAATAACATTAATTTTAGTTACTACTTAATGAGCATTTACTATGTATGAAACAGCATGTTGAGTGTTTCACACACATGGTCTCAGTCTCAGGATAATCCAGGAAGGTGGGTTATTGCATCTTTATAAGATGAGGCAACCCAGAAGTGGGGAGGAAGGAAAAGCACAGCAAAACTGCAGGAGAAGGCTCAGGTTTGACTGTTGCCTCGGATTTTAGTTCCCTTCCTTTCTCAGAACCAGCTTCCTGTTCAGAGAGTAAGACTAGACTGTCTCCACCTTGAAGGTGTCAGAATTTCAGTGAAAATGGTATTACAATCCATTTGTGAGGGGAAAAAATAAGATTATACTTCATTATAAAATACTTATTAAGAATGCATTTTTTTAGCATACTCAAAGGAAATGAGAAGAATTAAATCAAAGCAGTCCAGAGTACCTAGAAATACACAGACTGTATTCCTCCTCGGTGGTAGTTTTAATTTTTTTTAATCGATACAGAATAGACGTACATTTTCAGGTGACATGTGATAATTTCATACATTGATATAATTTGTAATGATCAAATCAGTATAAATGTAATTGGGATATCCACCACCTTAAATATTCATCTTTTTTATGCTACAACCATTTTAATTATTAAATATTTTCTTCTAGCTTTTTTTTTTTTTTAAGAGATGGGGTCTGGGCTGGAGTGCAGTGGCTATTCACAGGCGACATCATAACTCACGGCAACCTTGAACTCCTGGGTTCAAGTGATCCTCCTGCCTCTGCCTCCCAAGTAGCTGAGAATACAAGCTCATGCCACTGAACCTGGCTCTCAAGTAGTGGGTTTTTAACTAAAAATATTTACAGGTTACTACAAGGCTCTTCTTTTTATTTTTCAATCTTACTGGAATGAAAAGCAATAACTTCTAACATTAAAGTTATCATTCTGCTCTATGATGTAACTTAGAAAATATAATAAAACTGCAAATCTATTTCCAAAGCACATTTAAAAAATACCCCCAGATAGCTGAGCATTCATAAATTGATTTTATGGTCATTTGCAAAGGTAGCAGGACATTGGGGAAGTAAAGAGAGAGAGCAATGATTGATTATTTGAGAAGTTAACCTCATTTTAGCAGATCTTTGTGGGTTTTTTTTTTTTAGCTCAAAATGTTTATCTAACAGATAAATCAAATGGAGCTTTCTGTACATACCTCATTACAATTCTAATTTATTTTCCCAACAGAATCTTCACAATTATGTAAAAATTTGCAGGGTCCTGCTAGTGACACTTCCTATACTTTCATACCATAAAGCCTGAGCTTATAAACAAGCTGCAGAGAGAGGCATTTTCATTACATACATCACTGCATTGTGGCGGTATCTCCAGAATGGCTTAAATGCATCATGTACTTTTACCCAAATGGTCTCTGAACAAGACTGTTGGAAGAGATGTCAGTTCTTGGGCCCTGACAACGTTGTTTCCTAGCCTAAAAAGTCTGAAAAATGTGGAATATTCCTACCTCTTTCTGTGAGAAGTCAGAAAATGAAGAGACGTATTCATCTTTAAGCCAACCTTCCAAATTTATCTGAGCACAGAGCACCACCCCTTCACCACCACCCTCTTTTCTTTCCTTTGGAAATTCTTATTAACATTCTATAGGACATCATTGGAAGGTTAATCTGATTGTGGCACAACCATAATTTGGCTATTTAGAACATTATGTTTAAAAACAGAGTTAATGCCTGAGTCTGTCTGCTTATCTCTATCTCATTGTATTTTCCCCTTATCTTCCTGGTTTCTTTTTCTTCCTGCATCTCCAACACATGTCCACACTTGGATTTTAAATTATCGGTCCAAGACAAAAAGAGTCATGAGTACAAGTTCAGGCCGATCTACTTCAATGAACAAACAATCGAAAGCTCTTTACTTCCTGATGGCAAAAATATATAAAATTAGTGACATCTACTTCAGTACGCATTAACCTCTTTTTAAAAAGCTGCCTCCTTTATCTTCCATTCTCAATTTGCTTTAGGATGTCTTTTATTTCTTCCTTATCTGTGGCTCCTACTTTCTCACAGACTTTTTTTTTTTTAATGTATTTGGAGGCTGATATGATCAGTGTACTTCCTCTGAAATTAAAGTTTCTTTTGATATTGAGTTCAGTATATGCAGAGTGGAAATCAAATGACTTAGGCTGGTTACAAAGATTCAAGTTAATAGAGATGAATTTAATCCACTGGTGGTGTGTTCATAATCAAATGAAGGACTCATTTCTGTTCTAGAGCCTATCAAATAAAAATGTCAAAATAATTGAATTAAAATCATATGAAATTTATTTATTTATTCAACAAATATTAAATGTTTTTATGTGCCAGACAATATTGGGTGATGGACATACTGACGTGAACAGTGAGACCCTATCTTGCCTCAATAGCCTCTAGTTTAGCAGAGAAGGCACACATTAATTCTGTATTTGTGTGTGCCATGATCTGATTGTAATTGTGATAAATGTCATGGGAGAGATGATAGCCCAGTCATCTCCCAGTGGGGAGGCTGGGTAAGGATAGGGTCAGAGAAGGATGACCTGAGAAAGTGACATTGAAGCTAAGATCTAAAGAATTTGAAAATGGCTTGGTAAAGTTCTAGATAAATAGAACAGCATGAAATGCGAAGGCTGCCACATTTGAGATGAGAGCAGGCCAGTGTGGTTGCAGTACAGAGAGCAAGGCACGATGGTGTGAGACTAGGCAGAGAATAAGCAGAGCCACCATCATAGGAGCTCAGAGGCCATCTTAGGACATCAGAACTTTCTGTTAAAAACAATGGGAAGCCATGAAAGGTTTTTAAAGCAGGAAATGGACATGATCAGGTTGAGTGTATAAGCCGTCTCCCTAGCTCAGTGGAGAAAGCAGGCTCATCTTGGTGGTAGTAGGGAGACCAGCAATTGTCCCCAAAATGTCCAGTCACTACTGGCAAAAGCACCCCTAAAAAACATACAATTGAGGAATGCAAGGTGCAACTTCATTAGAAGCCCCTCGGCTTACAACGTCTATCTAACCAGAATGCCATTGTTAAATCGCTCCTCTTCCTATTTCAAACTTCTGGTTCAAACAGCTCTAGTAGCCATGGAAGAAAAGATTAAAGGCAGAAAGACTGGTAGCAGAAAAGCCAATAAGGAGGTTTTAGCCTAGGTACTTGGTCCTGGTGGTTCAGGAAGTAGAGAGAAGTCAATTAAAACAAGCTATACAGAAGGTGGAATCTCTAGTATGTGGTGAATCTGGTTACTGCAATTACTACATGTATCTTTTTAAAAAAGTAATGGTTTTGGTTCCTCTTGAAATTTACATGACACTGGAATATCCTCATTTCTCTGAATTATTTTTCTTACATATAACACATATATGACATTTGACCTTGTCAGATGCTTAAAACAGAAGAATTAAGCCAAGAAATATTTCTATCAATCTCAAGTCTTTTAAGAACCTAACTAAAGGAGAATTAATAGTTTAATTATAAACAATTCTTTCCTGATCATTTTAAAAGACCCACTGAGAATGTGTGCCAGGCAAAATAGTCTAGTTTTAGTTACTTTTTGCAACCTAAAGTAAGAAGTCTCTATTTTTTTAAACAATATTTGATGACTTAGGGTGATTCAAAATTAATTTCCTCTGCTGCTAATGCAATTCTATGAGTTTTTACTCAATTCTACTCTGCATAATTAAACAGGACTAAAAGCTTTACATCTAGGGAAGCATATCACTTGGAAAAAAAACACGTTAATGTGAATTATAACAACAAACTTTGGAGACTATAGGCATGACTAGTAGGATCTTCCACCCCAGATTTTTTATATGCTAAGAAAATGAAGAAAGAAACACACACACATACTAGATTACCTACAACACGGCCTCTTAGGCAAAGCATTGACATTTATGTAGAAGGACTTCAAGCGTGGAGCTACAGAATATGCATATTCAAGTAATAATTTGATTTTAAAACCTGTGCAGCCCAAAGTCAAGATCAAATTGCATACTCAATTTTTCCACCAGCATTTAGAATATTTTCTCGACGTTGAGATGTGATAATAGTTGTGTGGCTGTGTGTTTTTTAAAAAGTCTATTAAGTAGAAGAGACTGCTAATCACTGAACCAGCCCTTGCAGCTTTCTTTGCTGCTCTACAGTCAGTTAACAGGATATTACAAAATAAATTAAGAATAAGAAACAGGCCAAGTTAATGCACATGATAAAGAGTTGAGTCAGGGAAGGTTTGTGCAATATTTGGAGCCTGAAAGGAGAGACTCTAAGGGTAGCAGTGGTGTATGATAATGAGAAGAGGGAGAGAAAAATGGTAAAATACTTTATGCTCTTCAAGAATCATTCCTTTTGCTCCTTTTGAAAAAACAAAAACAAAAACAAAAAAAAAACACTTTCACGGTAGAAATTTTTAAATGCTTTTCAATAATTGTGAATGCCAGATTCATGATTCTTTATAGGAACATCTTAATGTAACATCCTTAAGTAGAAACCCAGTAGAACTTGGTTTTGTATCATTACATTAATATTGAAAGTATAGCCTGGGTGTGGTGGCTCACACCTGTAATCCTAGCACTTTGGAAGGCTGAGGTGGGAGGATCACCTGAGTTCAGGAGTTCGAGACTACCCTGGGCAACAAGGAAAAACCCCATCTCTACTTAAAAAGAAAAAAAAAAATTAGCCAGATGTGGTGGTGTACACCAGTAACCCCAGCTATTCAGGAGGCTGAGGCACAAGAATCTCTTGAACCCAAGAGGCAGAGGTTGCAGTGAGCAGAGATCACGCCACTGCACTCCAGCCTGGGTGACAGGGTGAGTGAGACTCTGTCTCAAAAAATATATATTGAAAGTATAAATACTACTATACCATTTTAAAGTACACATACACAGAGGAGTAGCAATACCATTCTGTGAAGACAACTGGTTAGTTGTAGTTACTTTCATATTCTGGAGCTGTCTTCTGCCTGGACTATTCTCCCCTCAATCACAAATTTTCACTGGGTCAGTGCCTGCTCAGATATCATATCTAGGCTTAATCAACTGTTCTGTAGAAAGACCTTCCCAGATCCTATAGATGCAATGCTGTCAAACAGAGCTCTCTACAATGATAAAAATATTCCAGATTTGTGTTGCCCAATATGGTAGTCATGAGCCACATGTGACCACTGAGCACCTGAAATATGGTAGTGTGACTGAGGAAGTGAACATTTAATTTTATTCCTTTTTAATTAATTCAAATTTAAATTAAATTTAAATAGCTACACGTGGTTAGTGGTTTCTATGCAGAAGCAGAAGAAGACAGCTCCTGTTCTTCTATTTCATTCATATTCTGTGTGTCCCCTTGTAGGACTTGGCATATTTGCAGTTACATAGTGTTTAAAATTATTTGTTTAATGTCCAACTTTCCCACTAAATTATTGAGATTTTAAGTAGAGTAACTAGGTCTGTCTTGATCCCACAAAAGCCCATGCTTGACACCACAAGCCCCCATGCTTGACACATAGTGTCTATTCAAAGAGCTGCTGACTTATCATTTAAATAAAGCTTTTAATTATCTTAAACATATAATATCAGATATTAATAAGTTGGTTAAGTGAATACCAAAGGTTCATGTTAGAAGACTGGAATACTGTTTACAAGGTGTGAACTTTCTGGAAAAGTCCAGAAAATGCCACCAGAAATTATAAAAATCAGTGGTAAAATGTGGTTGCCACAGATTTTTCATAAACACAAACATACATACACACACACATTCTCAAAACACAGCTGCCTTCAGCAAAAGAGTCTTCTATTTTGCTCTAAAATCTGTTCTGGTTGTGAAAATGATGACACTTCTCTGCAAAAGAAAAATTTCAATGCAAAACAAACTCACAACTTAGCTCAGGATGTATGAAAAAGTTGACACAAAGAAGCTGTCCTTTCCTGGTTTAAATGACACATTTTATCTTTAGATTTTGGTAGCTAATTTTTTAAAAAATCCTTTAAAACTTATTACCTTTTCCAGGGACAAGTGCTCTATAATGTTATTCTCTGCCATCTTTGAAAATGAAATAAACATTTATTAACATAATACCATACACGACATAGATATTTTTAATACCCCCATTGGAAATGGTGGCATAGAGAAGTGGACAGTGTGTATAAAGCTACGAATTCCAGAGAACACTGGTTATAATTCAGTGGGAAATACAGTTAGTTTGTCATTGTTTGGCTGATTTGTTCATCCATCCATTTATCTCTCTCTCCATATGTAATGTTTATCCTTTCTTACTTTACTAAAATAATATCTTTCATCATGAAACTCACAGTATGCTAGGAAAGTTGAAAAAATACACAGGTGACTGAAATATACGCCCCTAAAGAAAGCTGTGTTCAGGAGAGGTATAGAGTTCATCCTTGGAGGAGCCATTTATATGAAAACAGTTCTGTTTACATGCAACAGAGAAAGCCATTAAGCTTTTTTTTTTTTTTTTTTTTTTTTAGATGGAGTTTTGCTCTGTCCCAGGCCGGAGTGCAGTGGTGCGATCTCGGCGATGCCTCAGCCTCCTGAATAGCTGGGACTACAGGCACGCACCAACACGCCCAGCTAATTTTTGTTTTAGTAGAGACGGGGTTTCACCATATTGGCCAGGATGGTCTCAATCTCTTGACCTTGTGATCCTCCCGCCTCAGCCTCCCAAAGTGCCGGGATTACAGGCCTGATCCACCATGCCCAGCCAAGAATTCTTAAGAAAATATCCTAGTGAGAGCCTTTCTTTTTAATCCTGAAATGCATCTGATTGAGGACACAGGGTTTAGGGAGGGGGCACAAAGGAAAATTGAACAGTACATATGTGTTGCATAAATTCATGGACTAATGATTAGGACAATTAATGAATGGTTTAAATATGTTAGACGAAAGTTCATTTTGTAATGTTCTGAAACACATGAAGCAATGTGAGAGACTATTATTTTGTTTGTTTGTTTGTCTGTTTTTTGAGACAGAGTCTCACCCTGTCTCCCAGGCTGGAGTGCAGTGGCGCGATCTCGGCTCACTGTGAGCTCCACCTCCTGGGTTCACGCCATTTTCCCGCCTCAGCCTCCCGAGTAGCTGGGACTACAGACGCCCGCCACCACGCCCGGCTAATTTTTTGTATTTTTAGTAGAAACGGGGTTTCACCATTCACAGGATGATCTCGATCTCCTGACCTCGTGATCCGCCCGCCTCAGCCTCCCGAGACTATTCTTAAAAACGCCCATAGTTTCCACACAAACAGGCTGATTATGAAGAGTGATAGAAAAGCCAACAATTGTAACGTTTGCCTAAATTTTCTTCAGGTATGTTCCAGGTTTTTCAGGAGGCACTCTGCCTTGCAGATAGAGCTTACAAACCAAGACCATCAGGGTACATGTGGCACTTTCATTTTTCTTCTCAGAGTAGATCTAGAGACATAATTAATCATTTGGAGGTTGAAATACCAATTCCTTGTAATTTCAAAGATAATGTGCCAAGTCCTATTATCATTTAGCAATAATTTAAGGAAAGGAAGTATCTTTCAAAAGTACAGAACAACCTACACAGATTTAACATGTCAAACTAATATGATAAAATTATTTTGCTACTATGGTAATTTCAAGATGGGTGTGACATTTTGCTTTTTTGTCTTCTAAAAAATGAAAAATGTCTTTGAATCTTGTTAGCAATGCCTGACCTTCAGACACACTGGCCATGCCAGGGATGCAGAGTTCACAGTGATTACTCTTACATGTACCTGGGCCCAAAGGCCAAGCCTAGGAGGTTCATTTCATTATCATAAAGTAAGTGGAAAAAAGATCAAACGTGGATTCAAAAAAAATAAAGCACTAACAAGGAGGAGAATATAGCCCGTTGCAAGCACTACAGTCAAGTAGGTGGTACACATCCCCAGTCCTTGAAGAATTGCTCATGTGCCCTGTCTAAAACTGGTTTTGTAGACTCTGACTTTTGTCTTTGGTTGCACAATGATGAAGAATCAATTTTATCCCAGACCAGTGAAAATGAGAGCACGTTACTACTATGAGGAGAACCGCTAAAGGTTAATTGGGTTTTAGATACTTAGCCCTAATTGTTCAAGATTTTATCATATCAATTTCTGCATTAATGCAAGGCACCCTGAGGCCATATGCAACAGATTTCATTCTAAATTTAAATATATCCTTCCATCCAAAAAGAGAAGCATTCTTCCCAGATAATTCTGACAATCAGAATCCAACTTCCTAGATGAAATAGGTCAAATTAACCAAACATCCCCCAAAATATTGCTTTCAGTCAGTGATGACTGAAATAATTATCTAGTTAATCCTAATACTATAGATACTTAATGTAGATAATCTGAAACATTAATTAAATATGAAAATACATTACATGATTTTTCCTAGGGAACTATATTTTAGTAACACTAACACTTCTGTTTAAGAAGTTAGAGATAGTTTTCTCTTTCCATAACTGGAACATTGAGTACTGTTGGTTCAACAAGAACAAGTTTGGTATGCCATTTATTTCGGTATTCAGAGCAGGTCATTACCAAAATGAAAATTACCTTAAGTACTGTTAAGCCATTAGGGCACAGTTTTGTATAATCAGACAACATCTTAATAGATACTCCTATTTATTGTCACAATAAACCATCTGGTAAGTTTTAGAGATCCATTTTTGAAAGGTAAGGAGATACCTAGTTTTCAGAACACCTGGTATAGGAAACTCTTAATTTACAAAATAAATGAAATTGAGGGAGACTGATGTGCGTTGCAAAAGAATACCTAGGTTGAAGAAAAAACAAAACACCTACCTAAATATTCTTTGACCAGTAGAATCTCTAGGGCTTCTGTATTTCAATTTACAATTTTGTTTACCATATAACCTTTAAGGTATTCAAAAACAACAGCATCAATAATAATAGCTAAAATTTAGACAGGAGGTTATGTGATCCATTCACTATTCTAGGAACTTTACATTTATTATCTCACTCAAGCCTCACAAGCAATCCTAAAAGGTAAGTGCTGATATAGTTTGGATGTTTGTCCCTTTCAAATTTCATATTAAAATGTGATCCCCAAAGTTGGAGGTGGGGCCTGGTAGGAGGTTTTAGGTCATGGGGGTAGATCTGTAATGAATAGCTTGGAGTCCTCCCCATGGTAATGAGTGGGTTCTCACTGTTGGTTCACACAAGAGGCTGTCTGTTTAAAGAAGCTTGTCCCTTGTCACTCTCACTGCCTCTTGCCATGGGATCTCCCAGCTCCCCTTTTGCCTTCTGCCATGATACTAAGTTTCCTCTGGCCTCTGCAGAAGCTGAACAGATGTTGGTGCCATGCTTGTACACCCTGCAGAACCATGAACCAAACAAACCTCTTTTCATTATAAATTACCTAGTTTCAGATATTCCTTTATAGCAACATAATTGGTCTAACACAGTCAGTGTCGTTATTTTCATTTTACAGCGAGGATACTGAGACTCACAGTAACTTCTGAAGGTTGTACAACCTTATGGGAAAAAGAGGGTACAGATTTTAAAAGCAATGGATTAAAATGAGTACTGCTGTGAATATCTACATGTCTCCGTACACGTCCAAGTTTAGCTGTCTCATTACATGAGTATTTTCCATCTTTTCAGACCTATATTAAAAATGCAAGCCAAATATCGATTATTATCATTACCAGTTTCTAACACCCCTGAGCATTTTGACCCGGTAAGACAAAGATGAATATTTCTTAGACCATTTTATCCATCATAGGTTATTCTACCAGTGAATAGCTGTCTGATATCTTGGTCTCAACATGACTAGAGGCTTTACAAGCATTTATAAATCCCAGTAATAGTACATCTTCTTGAGTGGCGGCCTAGTTCCACTATGCGAACATCATGGCAACCGCGTAACAAAAAAGCCACACAGAGTGTTCCTAGTACTTATTGATATGACCAAGACCTTGTAGCCTTTGAAACTCCATGATTTTTAACATAACCAAAAAGTTCATGAATAAGACCTTGGTGCTTCATGTCACATATAAATGATTTTATATTACCCATATATTGTATTCCCGCGATTAGCCCCAAAGATGCCTCCCCAATTTAGCAGAAGTATATTGCTTAGGAGGGAACATACAAACAAAACAGGCTGGGCACGGTGGCTCACACCTGTAATCCCAGCACTTTGGGAGGCTGAGGTGGGCAGATCACCTGAGGTCAGGAGTTTGAGACCAGCCTCGCCAGCATGTTGAAACCCTATCTCTACTAAAAATACAAAAGTTAGCTGGGCATGGTGGTGGGCACCTGTAATCCCAGCTACATGGGGGGCTAAGGCAGGAGAATTGCTTGAACCTGGGACGTGGAGATTGCAATGAGCCGAGACCGTGCCATTGCACTCCAGCCTGGGCAACAAGAGCAAAACTCCACCTCAGAAAAAAAAAAAAAAAAGATCATTAGACATAAAACAACAAAAAAAAGCACATATAAAGCTGTTCTATTGCTCAGACAATATTTCAAAGAACAGGAAAGAGAACATATTTAAAAGTATATATCTGCATTGACTGCCAATCTCTCTTTCGATAGTAGAGATGACTATGTTTGATATTAAGCTTCTGTAAATCAGACTTTCCTACTTTAACTTTCTAGTATCAACTGGTATACACAATCATTACTCTTTCTTTCCTTTTTTTTTTTTCTCCTATCCTCTACATGGATAGACTAGAGGCTTAATACTGTGATGATAATGGCTCTGTAACTCTGGGTATGGCCTGTTCAGAACACCCATAGTAAACAATCCCAAATCCAAAAATGTGTCTCAGAAAATGTGTCTCAAAGGCCTAGTGCTGTGCTGTCCAATATGGTAGGTGGTAACTACAAGTTGGTATTTACATTAAAATTAAATAAATTAAAAATTCCATTCCTTAGCCACATTTCAAGTGTTCAGTAGCCACATATGGCTTAATAGCTACTATACTAGCACAAATTTGGTTCCATTGGACAGTGGCTAGCCTAGAGTAACATTTTCTAACTTACCACCTTGACCAGGGTTTAAATCAAGACAAGCCAATGGATTGTGCCTCACATGTACACCTACTTAATTTTAATTGGCATCCTGGAGTAGAAAAAAAGTACAGTGTTTGGAATAGACATCTCTTGCGGACATAGAATTGAGGAGTGGTGCCCACATACACCAAACATGGCTCATAAGAACTTGCATTAGCAGCAGTATAAAACTACAAAATACTAAAAATGCAACAAGAGTGCCACATCTCATAAATTACACGTGTCTTTCCACATGCCATTTCAAAATAAGCCATGAGAGAAGTGTTTTTCTTCAGGCATACAGAGTTAAATAAAGTCCTGAATACCATCCCTAATCACAATCTGGGTCTAATCTGAGACAAATCATCTTCTTATTCATTAAACCAGAAAATATTTTATGAATTGGTAATACAAGTAACACCGATAACTTTTTTAAGTGTCCATTTTACCTACATGTGAATCTGATACTCTGAAAATCACTGTTTATTCTTGTCAAGTAAACAACTATGCCACTGATAAAGCTCCATTCTTGAGTCCATATTATTCCCTGATAGAACCCAATAATCTAATCAGAGGTTTTTTTTACCCCCACTTAGAAATTGTTTTTTGGATACTGTGACTCCAATAGGGCTTTCATTAACTAAAAAGAACTGTATACAACATATCAAATGCAGCATCTGGTCTAGTCTGAATTTCTAAATGACAAGCACAGCATGCATTTGGAATTACATAGAGAACAAGAAATCAGACCTCTATCATTAGCAATCTTTTTCCCCAAACACTGCTTCCACTTCCTGCTTCAACACCTTTACCTTCCAGAGACCTCTTGATGATGTCACGATTAGCTTGTCAAATCAAATTCAGCAGCACACAAGCATCTATAGTAATACTTTTGCATTTTCATTCACTAGGAAAAAACAAACTCTACTTAGTAGGTAGATTAGCCATTATCTGCTGTAATTCTAAACCATCTGAGTTACATTACTAAAATGAATTGGCATTGAAAACAGAGCGACAGAAATGTTTACCGATAGAAAAATATGTAGGGAATGGGAGTTTCTTTTGCGCTTACTTGCCAGTGACTTCCTAAAGCTGTAATGAGGTCAAAATAAGCTGGTTTATTTCATCTCTGACCATTGGGTGAGATCTCATTTTATAATGGCCTTAATAATTTGCCACTTATGATTACGATAATAACAATATTTTTTAAAATCACTGGAAACTTTAATTAGGTATTTCCAAATCGCTAGGGGTTATCAACCAAAGGTCAATTTTGCTCCCCCAACCCCCACCCAGAAATATTTGGCAATGTCTACTGATATTTTTGGTTCTCATAATTGGAGGTGAGAGTGCTACTGGCATCTAGTGGGTACAGAACAGGGATTTTGCTAAATATACTTCAATGCACTGGAAAACTTCCTGCAACAAAGAATTATCCCACCCAAAATGTCAACAACGCCAAGGTGAAAAAACCATGCCCTAAAGCTACATATGATCACTATCATTTAAATGATTATTCCAGGACTTCTATGGACATGAGCTACTGAAAAAAAAAAAAAATCATTTTGTCTTTCACAGATGTCAAGCTTAACCAAGTCCATGTGACCATTTAGAGAGTTAGGAGGTACATCTATTATAAAAATAGCATTTTTCAACATAGGCTATTTTGTTAATTGTTTAATCCTTATTCATCCTGTCTCTCTAAACAACAGCAAAATTTTTAACCCATCATCAACCTTTAAATACTGTTGGGTCAAGTTCTCACTGTCAAAAAAGACATATTAATTGCAAAAAAGCAAAACATGACCATCTTTACAGTGCTAAATCGCTTCTGGAAAATGTTTATGTCAAAAATCAGCTTAAAATTTTGGAGATAGGACAGGCGCAGGTGGCCCATGCCTGTAATCCCAGCACTTTGGGAGGCCGAGGTGGGCGGATCACGAGGTCAGGAGATCAAGACCATCTTGGCCATCATGGTGAAACCCCGTCGCTACTAAAATACAAAAAATTAGACGAGTGTGGTGCTGCGTGCCTATAATCCCGGCTACTTGGGAGGCTGAGGCAGGGGAATCGCTTGAACCCGGGAGGCAAAGGTTGTGGTGAGCTGAGATCACACCACTGCACTCCAGCCTGGTGACAGACCAAGACTCCGTCTTAAAAAAAAAAAAAATTGGAGATAATTTTTAATACAGACTATTACTAATCTAATAATAACTTCCATAATATCTTAAGTTTCACAACAGAGATGATGATATAAAGTAGAATTAAGTGGCAGCCTAATTATTAATGATGTTCTTTGCCTTTGAGATAATCCAGTTATACACTTTAAAGATTTGGTATCTTTAGCCCCATGCAAGGAGAGAGTCGTATGTTTTTCTTTCTCTCACACACACTCCAGGAAAGGAAAAGCAAGCACAGTAGTTAACCCCTGATAGTTTATTAGTCATTCTTGCTTTGTCGCTTTATTACCATGAAACTGGTCAGTCATGGACATAAACAAAACGTGCAAGGATAAGGCAGGCTTTCACTCACATAAAAACTGCCAAGGGCCAACCCCATTGTGAATCACTACAGAAAATCATTACAAAATCTTAAAACAACAACAACAACAACAACAAAAACCCAGCACTTTGAATCATAGTATCTCTTCAACAGATACACTACAAAACTTTATCAGAAACACTATGTGAGAGATGAACAGAGCTAGGAGGTATTTTCACATTAGTAACAAAAAAAAAATCTCAGAAATCATTTATATAAAAACCTATTGTGAGAAGTCTAAATTTATGTTCAATGCCTTCCCTTTCTTTCGCTCTATACAGTTTTAAAATATGTTCATTTTGTTCTAACTGCACAGTAATAGGCATGGCCTTCTAAGCAGAAAAAATATATTATGGCAAAGAAAAATGAAGAGATACGTTGCTAACACAACAGACTTTTGTTACAACTAAGAAGAAAAAAATGCATACAAAATAGCATTTGCTATATAACCATAACCTCTCCCATTCCTGGTGTCCCACTCTGGATTCTACTTGATTCAACAACTTAAGATGCAATGGAAATAATAATGTCTATTCCAGCAGATTAAAAAATACAAGGCAGCAGTAAATGTTATGACCACCAGCTAATGGGCTATGGTGGAGAAGCATCCACTGTGGATTAAGCTCTCAAGTACTCGATAACTTTTAAAAATGCCTTAAATCACCCACAAAATGCAGTATACATGGCTTTGTGTATACAACTCTTAAGTGTATAAATATACATCAGGTGCAGGAAATCAAAAGCAGCCTTTGTGAAAATTTAGTTTTATAGTACTTATTACTACAAACTAGACATAAAGGTGCTGAATAAAATAATTAAGAAAAAGGAAATAGCAACTTTGAACAATCTTATAAATCATTTTATATAAGTTAGTTATCCTTAGAGTATGTATACTATAATTCTGAGTTAAATATTCATATAATACAATTTTTGTAACTGAAACAGGATCTCACTTCGTCATCCAGTCTAGAGTGCAGTTGCACGATCATGGCCTACTGCAGCCTTGATCTCCCAGGCTCAAAGGATCCTCCTGCCTCATCTACCTGAGTAGCTGGGAATACAGGCATGCACCGCCATACCCAGTGAATTTTTTTTTCTGGTAGAGATGGTGTCTTACTACATTGCCTAGACTGGTCTTGAACTCCTGAACTCAATGGATCCTCCTGCCTCAGCCTCCCCAAATGCTGGAATGACATGTGTGAGCCACTGTGCCCGGTCCATATAAGATTTTAGAGTATTACTCTAAGAGATTAACCCTACCCTGGGGAATCGATGTCAAAAGTTGGGAATATCTTTCCTAGGTGAAATAATAGAAATAACGAACTCTTTAGAGCTGACTATGTAGCAGGTGCTTCTGAGTGCCATACACAGGGTAACTGATCCATGGGTTACATTAGAGGAAATTGAAGCATAAGGCAAGTAAGTAACTTGGCCAGAGCTGCAGAGCAACCATGTGGCAGAACCAAGATTTCAAGATTTGAGCCCCGGCAGTGTGGTTCCATAGACCCTACTCACTGGTCTCTTCTGCCTCTGGAAGACTCTCTCCTTCCCTGCCTTCTTGTCACCCCTCCTCCCACCCACTGACTACCACTGTACAGCGAGGGTCTTAAGCCAGAGATCCTATGAGCTGCAACCACCATCTGTGAGCTGCACATTTTTTGAGGAATTACCTTTCTGGCAGCACATTTGAGGGATTCAAGGACTTAGAACAACATGAAACAATTCAACAATAATGACAAGGCAATGACTATCGAAGTGCAGCTTCACCTCACAGTATCTATAAAAACATCCATGGTTATTACACCATCCACTTGTTGCTCTTCCTGTACTCTGTCATTGTTTCAATAGAAACCGCTGACTACCATGACTGCTGTCATATATACCCAGAGGACAAGGTTTGAGCATCTTCTGGTAAACAGCAATCTTTCTTCATGCTGGCATGACCTCACACTCCACTTCTTGCCTCTTCTCTAAACA
Source organism: Pan troglodytes (assembly GCF_028858775.2). Classification (NCBI taxonomy): domain Eukaryota; kingdom Metazoa; phylum Chordata; class Mammalia; order Primates; family Hominidae; genus Pan; species Pan troglodytes. The sequence goes on from NC_086015.1 coordinate 64,385,998, forward strand.
ATTTCTTCTGTTGTATGCACTACTATAATCATAGCACACATGGGTCAAAATCACTAGTCTAATCTCAGTACTCTACCTGCAAAAGAGCAGTACCTAACAAAGAAACCAACCTACACTCTCATTTGTGAAGGGCCTACTGTGTGTGCGTTCCAGACGATATGTGGTAGGTGCTGACCACTTTACATGCATCAACTGACCTTTAAACAGAACTATGTCCACTATAGCATAAACACAATGAGGGCTCAAAGTGGACAAGCAACTGGTGGTCCACAATTCCATAGCCTGTTAGGGTTAAAGCTGGGATTCTAATCTGGTCTGCTCTTGAAAGTCCCCACTTGGTAATATTTCTCTTCCTCTGCGTTAGGAAATTCTATTTATTCTTTTTTTTTTTTTTTTTTTTTTGGAGTGCAACGGCGCTATCTCAGCTCACTGCAACCTCCACCTCCCAGGTTCAAGCGATTCTCCTGCCTCAGCCTCCTGAGTAGCTGGGATTACAGGTGCCCGCCACCACACCTAGCTAATTTTTTTGTAATTTTAGTTAGAGACAGGGTTTCACAATGTCATCTAGGCTGGTCTGGAACTCCCGACCTCAAGTGATCCACCCACCTTGGCCTCCCAAAGTGCTGGGATTACAGGTGTGAGCCACCGTGCCCAGCCAATTTATTCTTTAATGTCTCCCACACTAATCTGCATTCTCCCTGCAGGCAGGGACCATGCTTTGTTCACCTCTGTTTCTATTATACTTCCTAAGGAATGGACACTTAAAATTTCCCGAACAGATCAAAATAAATGTGAGAGGACAGTGCCTAGCATCTAACAGGCTCCTTGGTGGCTGCGGTCTAAGTGGACATGTACAGGTGGGATTACTCGAATTCTAAGAATGGCTGGATTTAACACAAGTCAAAAGCATTTGGAAACAATAATCATCATCCTGAATTCCCAATTCTCTCCCCCTCACCTTTCTGCCTCTGCTCTACCCCTTCTTCTCCAACCCTGTGTCTCAGTCTGTCTGTTTCTCCACTCTCTTGACTTCTCTCTCTGTCCCTCTCACACCATTATTGTCACCACAGGCCTTTGAAGCGACTATACCCTCAAACACACCATGCTTATCTTCCACAATCACATCTGAAATATTCTGGCTATAGTTTGCATATGGTTTGTTTGGCCTTGCTGAGTCTCATGTTGAAATCTGATCCCTAATGTTGGAGTTAAGGCTTGATGACAGGTGTTTGGGTCCCAGGGGCGGATCCCACATAGATGGTTTGGTGCTATTCTCAAAGGAGTGAGTCCTCCCTCTTAGTTCCTTCAGAACCGGTGGTTAAAAGGAGCCTGACACCTCCCACCCTTCTCTGTCTTGCCATGTGATCTGCACATACCAGTTCTCCTTCCCCTCCTGCCATGAGCAGAAGCTTCCTGAGGCCCTACCAGAAGCAGATATTGTTGCTATGCTTCTTGTACAGCTTGCAGAACAATGAGCCAAATAAACCCCTTTCTTATAAATTACCTAGTCTCAGGTATTCTTTTACAGCACACAAATGGACTAAGACAATTTCTAACCACATCTGAGATAAAATTAACCCCCTAAATAAGCACACAAATGGTACTGATATGATGAATAACTCACCTCAACTGTACTTCAGATAGCCTTCTGCACAAGGCACGTCTCTTGAGTTAACAAGCCCTAGCCAGGCATGGTGGCTCAGGCCCATAATCCCAGCACTTTGGGAAGCTGAGGCAGGCAGATTGCTTGAGTCCAGGAGTATGAGACCTGTCTGGGCAACATGGAAAAACCCCATCTCTACAGAAAAAATACAACAATTAGCAGGGCCTGGTGGTCACATGCCTGTAGACCCAGCTACTCAGGAGACTGAGGTGACAGGATCATAAGCCCAGGAAGTGGAGGTTGCAGTGAGCAGCAATCATGCCACTACACTCCAGCCTGGGTGACAGAGACCCAATCTCCAAACAAAACAAAACCACCACACAAGCCCTAAACCTGATATCCAGATCTGAGAAGACAGAAAATATTTTCAAATCTCTCACATATATATGCATTCATACATTGCTACTTACTTTCCTCTTTGTGTGTTACTGATGTCTTCAAGTAATCATACAGCTCTCTGCACATGCCAACTCTTGTGTTCCAAGTTTCCATGCAGCATCTCATGGAATTGTCTCAACAACTCCAGGGCTAGGGACTACTGTCATCTGTATCTAACAGACAAGGAGGCTGTGGTACAGAGGGCTCGTAAAGTTAGCACAGTGGAGAAGGCAGGTTGCAACTCAGACATCCATTCCTAGAGCCCACATTCTTTGAACACAAAGCCTGTCTGTCCCTCCAGCACCACCCTGCCTACTTTTAGTCATCCTGGTGTCGTCTGGCTGTAAGTTCCTGAGAATTACCCTAGTTGCTATTGTACTGGAATGGCATCTTCCTTATTAAAGGCACTCAATTTAGCAATGCATTTGCATTCCCTGATTGGTTTTCCATATAAGTGGTTCACAAAATATGGTCCCTCTGCACCACTTGGGAGTGTCTTAGAAATGTGTATTCTCAGGCCTTATCCCAGACTTGTTATGTTAGAAACTCTGGAGCAAGGGCCTACCTGCCTGTGATTTCATAAGCCCTCCAGGTAATTCTGATGCATGCTGAAGTGTGAGGCTTACTACCCTGCATGATATTTATGGCAAGTTTTAGGTAACGGTGCCTTTGAACACTAACTTTCAGAAATAGAAGATAGAAAATGTGCAGTAAGGCATCTTGCTTCAGTAACACCCAAGGGCACATTCTGTCTACAATTCCTCACTCTGTCATCTGTCCTCACACGTAGGCTTTCTGCTTATACACTCCAAATTACAACTACCTAACAGCTTCTAAAATGAGTGTCTGGCTTGGAAGATTTTTAAATGCTATCAGAGAATGTCTGTTTCAGGATTTAACTTGTCCAATGCAAAGAAGTGAGGCTGGGCCACAAGTGACCCATCACTTTACCTGTAAGAGCAAATTAATTACCCCTCAACATAAGTATTATATTTATGTGCCAAGTATGGTCGATAATGAGGTCTTTACCATGTAGCCATATTTCAAGCCATTGTTCACTTAAGTAAACACATTTTAATTACTGTCATTTCATTATTTATTCTTGAGTCTACTATACACCTGTCAGAACATTTTGTGTTTGACTAATTGTCATCTCCTTGTATCTTTCCTGCATCATATATAAACCACTGTCCACCTCCACATTTTTCCCTCTTACTGAAGTCAAGCACTACACAAGTTCAAGGGGACTTAGAGGCAAGTGTGACGGCTGACCACCCCTAATAGTTTGCAAAGCCTTTCATCTGCTCCTCTGAAAATGCTTTTCACACATTCCTTCCATATATCTCTCTGCTGCAATCTCTCTGTTGCAAAACTGTTGTTGATGAAGTGACATTTATCTAAGCATTGTCACTTTGAAGAATACCAAAGAAAGAAAATGAAAATCAATGTAATTGCAAGTATCAACCTCAAATTTTATTCACTTGTTTTAAATTTGTCAAATGAAAATAATTTGTTTATCTGAGTAACAATATATGGGTATCAATATATGGATAACAATTTTTAAAGCTTGATTTCAAATTTGGATTTTTAATATTAAAAAGATGAAAAATATTTAGTCCAATTTTCCCTAAAGAACTCTTAACAATAGTCATGTACTGTATAACAACATTTCAATAATGACAGATTACATAGATGACAGTGGTCCCTTAAGATTGTAATGGAGCTAAAAACAAAAACAAAAATCCGTACCCTCTAGTATTTATTACAAGATACTTTTAATCATTATTTTAGAGTCTACTTCTTCTATTTATAAAAGATAAATAAAACTGTAAAATGGCCTCAGGCAAGTCCTTCAGGAGTTGCTCCAAAAGAAGGCATTGTTATCACAGAAGATGACAGTTCCATGCCTGTTACTGTCCCTAAAGACCTTCCAGTGGGACAAGATGTGGTGGAAGACAGTGATATTGATGATCCTGACCTGGTGCAGGCCTAGGCTAATGTGTATGTTTGTGTCTTAGTCTATAACAAAAAACTTTAAAAAGAAAAAAAACAAAATCTAATATTTAAAAATAAAAAATACACTAAAGATATAAAGATAGAAAATATTTGTACATAGCTGTACAATGTGTTTTAAGCTAAATGTTATTACAAGAGTGTCAGAAAGTGAAAAAAAAAATTAAGTTTATAAAGTAAAAAAGCTACAATAAGCTGGGCACAGTGGCTCATGCCTGTAATCCCAGCAATTTGGGAGGCTGAATCGGGAGGATCACTTGAGGCCAGGAGTTTGAGACCAGCCTGGCCAACATGGTGAAACCTTGTGTGTATGTGTGTACTACAAATAAAAATTAGCCAGGTGTGGTGGGACATGCCTGTGGTCCCAGCTTCTCATGAGGCTGAAGGATGAGAATTGCTTGAACCCAGGAGGAAGAGGTTGCAGTGAGCTGAGATCACACCACTGCACACCAGCCTGGGCGACAGAGTGAGACCGTCTGACAAAACAAAACAAAAAACAAACAAACAAAAAAAACAAAAAAGAACAAGCTACAATAAGCTGAGATTATTGAAGAAAGAAAAATATTTTTAAAATTTATTTTTGTTTATTTATTTTATTTTCTAGAGACAAGGTCTTGCCCTGCAAGCCCAGGCTGGTCTTAAGCTCCCAGCCTCAAGCAATTCTCCTTCTTCATCAATGTTTTTAAACAAATTTAGCATAGCCTAAGTGTGCCATGTTTATAAAGTCTACAGAAGCATACAATAATATCTTAGCCCTTCACATGCACTCATCACTTATGTACTGACTCATCCTGAGCAACTTCCAGTCTAAGCTCCATTCATGGTAAGTGCCCTGTACAGGTCTACCATTTTTTACTTCTTATACTGTATTTTAACTGTACCTTTTCTATGTTTAGATACACAAATACTTACCATTGTGTTACAGCTGCATATAATATTCAGTACAATAACATGCTGTGCAGGTATGTATAGCCTACATGTGCAGTAGGTTACACCCATCTAGATTTGTGTAACTATGATGTTCATACAATGATGAAATCACCTAAGGACACACTTAGCACAATATATCCCCTTCATTAAGCGATGGATGACTGTATTCATAAAAATCTGGATATTGAAGGGCTGCCTGATAATGCATTATTATATGTATTAAAATGTGTCTTGAGCCAAATGCTAATTAACTCTTGGCTGGTGCCTTTCCTTAATGTTTCTTTCTTCTTCTTTTTTTTTTAATTCTGATTACTCTTTGGGACAAAAAGGTGGTGCTGAAACAAGGTATCATTTATGATCAACTCAATACAGAGATTACTTAATATTTATCACATTATGCAGAGGCTTCAATAAGTTCATCAAAATATATGTTCCAAAATACTATGCATAGATTTCAAACTTTTCTTCCATCAAAATAAATTCATACTAACTTGTTACAACATGTCTGAGTAGGATCTAGTTTGAGGCACTAAGAAGATTAAGACATCAGTTTGAAAAGATCCCGTATCAGAGCAACATGAATAACATGAATTCTGCTAATGTTGAGGCAAGAACATGCATCAAATTTATGGTGAAGCTTGGCTGGAAGAATGGTAAAGTCGCTGATGCTTTACAAGAAGCTTATGGGGGCAATGCCCAAAATAAACCAGGAATTTGCAAATGGATAATTCATTATAAGAATAAATGACACAATGTAGAATATGAAGCCTACAGTGGCAGACCATCAACATCAATTTCCAAGGAAAAAATTCACCTTGTTCATGCTTTAACTGAAGAGGAACAAGGACTGATGATTAACAGCAGCAACAGGCAACATCATAGACATCTCGACTGGTTCATCTTGCACCATTCTGAGTGAAAAACTAAAGCTGAACATACTTTCCACTCAGTGGGTGCCAAAACTGTTGCAGACAGATCAGCTGCAGACAAGAGCTTTCTACTGAAATTTTAACCAAGTGAGATTAATGTCCTGAAGCATTCCTCAGAAGAATTATAACAGGAGATGGAACGTGGTTTTACCCGCATGATCCTGAAGATAAAGCATAATTATAGCAGTGGCTACCAAGAGGTGGAAATGGGTGGGGCCCAGTAAAACCAAAGGTGGACTGGTCACAAGTAAAAGTCATGGAAACAGTTTTTTGGTATGCTCAAGACATTTTGCTTGTTGACTTTCTGGAGGGCCAAAGAATGACAACATCTTATTATGAGAGTCTTTCGGGAAAGGTGGCTGAAGCTTTAGCAGAGAAACAGCTAGGGAAGCTTCATCAGAAAGCACTTCTCCACCATGACAATGCTCCTGTTCATTCTTCTCGTTAAATGAGGACAATTTTGTGAGAGTTTTGATGGAAAATCATTAGATATCCACTTTACAGTCCTGATTTGTCCCCTTCTGACTTTTTTCATTTCCTAATTTTAAAAAGTCTGTAAAGGGCACTCATTTTTCTTCAGTTAATAATGTAATCAAGATTGCATTGACCCCCAATTCTTTAGGGATGGACTAAATGGCTGGTATTATTGCTTACAAAAGCATCTTAAACTTCACGGAGTTTATGTTGAGGAAATAAAGATTTTTTTTGAGAAAAAATTTATCTTTCAATTCTATTTTCCACAAACTTTTTGAAGTCCTCTTGTACTATCCTCAAACTTTGTGCACTAATTGAAAAAATATATATATTTTTGTAAAATTATTTATAATGTTACATATATAATATATAATTTTACATATAACTTATGTATATAATTATATATAAATTTGCATGTAATTTTTACATATATACACTTCTACAAAGGAAATAATTGAGGACCAATTTTTTCTTCTAAGTGGCTTAGGAAAAGCTGACCAAATAAAAGATCCTTCCTCACACACTGTGGAGTCCTTCCATTGAAGAATGTGGAAAACACACTCCATAGCAGAAGTCAAAACTGGTGGCTGCTCTCCATCATATTTTATCTGTTCCTATGTTTTTTTTATTTAAATAAATTGTCAACTTTAAAAATTCAAGATCTTACATCTAAATATCTGGATTTCCATTACCTCATGGAAAAAATGAGGCCTCTGGCAACCATGAACTCTTATCCCCACATGGCAATGATTGCATGGTACTAAATAATAATGCCACCTATGCCAGGCTTGGATTCTCTTCACTCCAGTAAGTTCTCTGTCTGGCTCCTGTGGGCCTCTGCATTTGCCACCCTGCTCTGCGTTCAGTAAGAACTGCAAGAGAGTTCTTTTGTTCCCAGCTTGGATTGATCCAGGAAGATGTCTAAAGAAAGCTGGACCAACAGCAAACTCTGGAGAATGGACGGGAAAGAAAATGAGTAGGAGGGGAAAAGAAGAGTCTCTCAGGATAGGCTTATGGTGTAAGCAAAGCCTCAGGGGTGAGGGTCAGGGTATGGGGGAAGGATGTGTAAGATACAGTAAAACAGTGAATGTACTGGTTTGACTGGGTCAGAGGTGTAGGAATGGGAATAGCAGGTGAAAAACTTCAGAAAATTCATTGAAGAGAGACTGAGGAGAGCCTTGAGGGCTAATCCAAGGAGTTTCTGAGACATTCTCTAAATTACAGTTCTTAACTTTCTATTGAGAAACAGATCAACCCACTCTCTATGCAATTTCAGGTAAGCTAAATGCCCACTTAAAGCTTAGGCAGCATGCCCTGCCTCTCCTTACTTTCCATCCTTTAAATCAAAAAACAGTACCTACAAATGTTATGTTAATCTGGGAGCAACATGCCCAAAATCAAAAGGACTGAACATGCCCAAAATCAAGAGGACTGAAAGCAGGAAGAATGCTTTGGCACAGAAGGGGAAAGGATGAAGCGGCAGTGGAGAGCCATGGTTAAGGACACAGGTACCTGCCTGGGTTCACATCCTGAACTGAGTATATGCACCATGGTCTTCTGAAGGTTACTTATTATCTCTGAGCCTCAGTTTTTTCATCTCCAATGGAGGAAATACTAGTACCTACATTAAAGGTCTGTTGTGAGAATTAAGTGAGTTGATACATATTATATATGTTTAGAATAGTTCCTGGCACAAAATAAGGTCTCCACGAACATTAACTGTGCTGCTGTCAGCATCACTACCACTGTTACCACTATCATCGTCACTTAAAAAACTGCATTAAGTCCAGAAGGGTAGTGGCTGAGAGTTCATCTGCAGCCGTGGCCATACAAATAGAAGTAAATACATGACAAAGAAGTTGTGAAGGAAGACTATATAGGACTTGGTAACTGCAGAAATGTGGGGAAAAGAGCTATTCAGAAGTATTTAAAGATCACTGCATGAATCTGAAGCTAGATGATACAATAAAATAACATGGACAAAGGTCAAAAAGAATGTGGCTTTTGGAGAAGTCACATTTAAGATGAAAGCAGAGGACTGCAGTGGGACTATTCAGAAGTAGTTGAAACGGCAGAAATAGAATTGAGTAGAAAGGTCAGGCTAGATGCAGATTTGACAGCTGGTAGTGCTTTGTGAAGCTGATAATTTCTGCAAGGCAAGGGGATGAGGAATACAGATAAGCCATATCATCATGATCATTGTTTTTAGATACCACTGCCTGGACACTTTCTATGTTCTAGGAGCTGTCCTGAGCATTTTACATGGACTGTCTCATCAAGCCATGATTATCTCCCCATTTTATAGATGCAGACACTGAGGATTAGAAAGTTTAAAATCCTTGTTCAAAGGCACCCAGCTTTTAGGTGGTATGAATTAAAAAGTGGAATCCATAGCCTTCACTCTTAATCATTTACTATATTCCTTTCCACAGTAAAAGAAAAGTGAGATGTAAGTAAAGGGAATAATCTAAGAAGTCGAGAGACAAAAGCGAATGAGTCATGCCTCTGAGGGAGAAGGTAACGAGTTTATGAGCTAGATAGAGAGTCTTCCAAAGGCTAATTTGTGCTTCATGAATAGAGAAAGGTTTTTAAAAGGAAGAAAGAAAGGGGCCTAAAAGGGAAGGAGTTACATTTGATCAGTCAAATACTAGACAAGAAAGTAATTCCCAAGATCAAATTCCAATTTCAGTTTGAATGCAGGACAAGTGGCAGGGTTTCATTTGCTTGGCATCACCAAAGAAATGGATACCAGAATTCTGATTTGACATTCATTTACAATAGAATTTTGCAATTATCAATTGCCATTTTTCCAGCTTGGACAGGGTTATTAACTTTTTCTTGGAAGGTGATTAGTGCTTAGATTCCATCCTTAAAAAGACACAGACTACAGAGGTACCTGTCCGGTGGTGGTAAATAATGTCAACTCCACAACAATGGCTACAACCACCACATCACAGATCACCACACCAACAGCTAACACACCAAGCCTTCTACCTACCAGGCACCACACTAGCTGGGGCTGATACCCCACTTGCTACCCAGAACTACCCCCACGTGACAGGTATTGTCACTCGCCAGTTCAGTCTACCTCTGGTGCCTACTGTCTGGCCCTCTTGTTGATATTTGGGTAAGTCTCCTAGAATTTGAAACTTCCATTTACTCCCTCAAAAAATAAAGAACGGATTATGTTTTGATAGCTACTGCAGCTTTATATAGTTGATGCACACTCTATGTATGTTCTCTGTCACTCACATATAGGGATCTAGAGAAAACGGCTATATAACGTTAGGGGAAGGAGTAAATCCCCTTGTTTTCTGATAAGTTTATGAGCGAGTGACAAAAAGGAAAATCTTTCTTGTGCTTCAGAATGAGATAGCGATGAAAAACAAAACCACTTCTGTGCAGGGTGAAACAAACATTATTGCCAAGGCCATTTTTGATTGGGAAATGAACAGAAGATTAAATCATAGTGGCTAAGTGAAAGAAACCAGGCACAAAAAGTTAATATATTGTACGATTCCATTTATATGAAATACCTAAAATAGATAAACCCATAGAGATAGAACACAGATTAATGCTTATCATGGGCTGGGATGGATGGGAGAATGAGGAGAAACTGCTTAATAGGTAAGAGGTTTTACTTTGGGAATGTTTTGGAACTATATAAAGGTGGTAGCTGCACAACATTATCAGTGTACTAAATCTAACAGAATTGTTCACTTAAAATGATTAATTTTCTATTATGTGAATTACATCTCAATAACTTATTTCAAAACGAAAAAATAGAAAGTTTAAATTCAAGGATACATATAAAGAATTTTTTTTTGCTTTTTCCCCAGAACATTTAAAGAATCACTATAAAAAGAAAACTTTATCCTCCTCATATCTAAGTTTAATTTGGGAGGATGTGGGAAGGGGCTTTATTATTACTGTTACTTCTTTGCTTTTCATTGTCCACAAAACCACATATAGGAATGCACCAGGCAATCAAGCATTTTCTCTACCTGGGCTGTAGCCACTGATGTAAACTACATAGAAAATGTATTATACAGATAAGCAAATTCTTCACTGTGAAGGTAGTATTCTCTCCACTCAAAAGTTTTCAAAGAATAAACTGCAACTGTAGAAAAGAAGGGTAACTTTTAAATTAATTTAGAAGCAGAGCTCAGCTTGCCCTTTGCATTAGCTCAGGTTCTTTGACCAAAAGACACAAAGTCAGCATTAGACACCCAGGAGATTACTGGGGGAGGAAAGCAGGGTAGGAAGGAAGAACTTCCAGACCATGATGCTAATGCTTGTGAAGCAGAGGAAGAGATAGGAGGTTTGGGAAGAAGGAGTCTTAGGCTCTAGGGTACTTCCAAGAAAGGTCTGGCAGGCCAACTAGGAGTCCTTGAGCCCATGTTCCAATGAGAAAATCTCACATGTAAAAGGAAGGAGTCTATGCTAACAGCTCATTCACTGACTATAGGAAGTTTGGACTTGCCATGAGACAGCAGTGGATCAAGGATAGCAGCAGCTGAGTTCTTCAGCCAGTTATGCTCCCACAACAAGAGACCTCAGTGGCCCATTTTTATGGTGCCACATCAGCCTACTGATAGCGACAGGAGGCGGCCAAATGCCTAGGCATATAAAGGCAGGTCCCCAGTGCAACCCCACTTCCAAGCTGAAAACAGTTTAAAGCCTGAAAACCAAGCTACAGGTTAAATGCTTGGACTGGATTGAGAACCTGTCTTCCTGTTTGGCACACTTTCCTCTGATTGATCCTCACCTTTCACCTATTTTACATATACCTACCCTTTCCTAATTAGTTGTCTACACTGTCACGCCCACCTTTGAGTAGTGTCTTTGCTTTAACCTTTTTTGCATACTCACAGACCAATCAGCACACACTCCCTTTACTGAGCCCATAAAAGCCACAGGCTCAGCCATATTAGAGAATTTTCCCACTTTCGGGTAGGGGAACCGCTCCCCACATCCCCTCTTTGCTGAGAGCTTTCTTTTCACTTAATGAATTCTACTCTACTAACTCTCCAGTGTCCACGAGCCTAATTCCTCCTGGTTGTGAGACAAGAATTCGGACCTAGCTGAACTAAGGAGCAAAAAACCCTGCATCACTATTTTTCAAAGTCTCTACTATAGATCTGGCAATACATTCACTCTCTTTCCCCTGTAGCTATGAGGAATGGGAAGCTGTGGTTATCGGAAACCTGAAAATAATACCTACTTTTATTTTAAGCAAGAGTTTCTGCAACTTCTCTCCTGAAAATCTTTGAGGTATAATGCTAGAAAGGGAGAGGAAATAAAAGACTCATAAAGGACAATGCCAGTGTCCATGCTCTAAGAAAAATTTCAGCCAGCAAGAAACTAACTAGATGAGAAAGTAATAATCGTGTGTGTAACCCAAAAACGGCAAATCTGATCCTGCTTATCAAGTGTGACAGTTTATTAACATTGATTGGAAATCTAACAAATACACAGGGTCAGTCACATAGGTATTAATGCCACACCCACCCTCCACAATCAGTTATAAGCCTGTTCTGTTAAAGCAGTATGAATTCTTTATAATCTGTATTCATCAGTTTTGCAGAATCGTAATGTTTGTCTGAAATCTAGGGTGATACTTAGTAAATTACACACTTAATATGTTAGAAAATATTAATGTTACCATATTACCCAATAATCCAAATTTTGTGGAAGGAATAAGGTACCTGGAAGGAATCTATTTGATTTCATAGGAGTTAAGAAAATAATATATATACCACATAGGTGGAAAAAAAATCTATGTTTTGGGAAAAACTGACAAACTCTGGATGTGTTACAAGAAAATGTTTTAAAAATAATAAAAACATTTATGTATGCATATACACATGTAATCTTAAAAATAAGGAATAAAAGGTGGAAAGTCTATACATAAGAATGAAATTTTATTATATATTGAAAAGCAAGTACTGTGATTAATAGAGTTTTTTGAAAGATGCTAACATAACCTATTTTGGGGCCAGATAATCAGTCTCTTTTAGAAAAAAATGTGCTTTCTATCAGCTTTTTGGTCACTGTAACAATAATTTGCTGGCCAAGAACTAAATAAGTGGCTTAAAGTACATCTGAAGGTATTTATAACCTATAAAAAGTTTCCTCTTGTCATCATATCTGCTTTATTAACTTCAAGGGTTTTTCTGCAGAAGTTCTCTCATTTTCTTTTTGCACTGGGATTTTGTCCTTCATAGTTCTAAAAGAAATATCCCATTTTCTCCCTTTCTTAACCCTCAGGATAGAAGAAGTAGTATCTTCTCACAGTGTGTGAAGACTCATTCTCCCAAAAGATGAGCACAAAGGAATAGATGCTGAGAATATCAATGCCTGTGACATTTGCTGTCTCCCATAATGACTGCCATGGGAGGACTTGGGAAGCGGACTGCAATCTGATCACAAGTCTTCTGACTCACACTCTATTTTGGACTGCTTTTGTCTTGGATCTGGAGTATAGAAACACCTATTTCGTGGTCGGTAGGCAGTTTAACAATCACATACACAATGAAGCAATCAGAAAGGTGAGCAGGTGAATATTGTCTTTCAGAGGATAAATTACCTTTTCTAGGAAAATGATTATTGGCTGACAATGAGGTGGTAATTTACTTCCCTCTAGATTATAATAAACAAAAATACCAAGTAGGACACCATTTTCAACAGCTGTGTGGGTGATTATAATCACCTTTTAGCCTTGAAACTAGTCCCTATCTCATTAGCTATGATACATAATTTTTAAAAAAATCATGCCTTCAAAAAGAAAAGGTTTTCTGTGGTGAGTTAGGCTAGCTGTCCATAGTGCCACCTATTACCAAACTTTACAGAGGATGAGATTCCTTTTAAGTAAACTCTGCTTCTGAATTCAGAGTATCCTCTTGCTCCCAGCCTCCAGGAACTAGTCTGAGGCAGTCAGTTCTATTACAGGAAGAGGACACAAGAGGTCCATTATGTAAGTCAGCAATGACTAAGCCGGGTGCTGTATGGGGATTGGCAGTACTCTGGATAGTGAAATAAGTGCTCTTTTAGATAGGATTGCTTTAGTTGGTCTTTGAGTTACTTAAGAGCCAAGCCTAGAGCAGAAGAGGTTGCAACAGAATGTGACATGAGTTGGAATCTGTAGAACAGGAATTCAGGAGTTGTCCCTAGATACGATAGCAGGGTAAGGAATGGAAGCGGAGAGCACATCATGGAGACATGGAGAACAGAGGAGGTGAAAGAAGCCCTGTAATGTGAAGCAGGGGATGGAGGACCCTGGCAGCAGCCTGGGGCCTGCAGAGGAAAAAGCTCCAAGAGGAGCTCCATATAAGAGGGTGGCCAAGTTCGTGGCATCAGATTTTCCACTGGAAATGGATTCCTGCTTTGTCCTATAATTACCCTCTTATCTCTATACCTCCAGGAAAAGAATGTTCTAACAATGTTGGTGTTAGAAACACCAACCTTGGGTTAGTAGAGCACTGGGGCTTGTAGGGATATGTAAGAGACATCTGCTGGTCACCAAGGGGAAGAGCTGAGCAGAGGTGCTGGCATGCACACAGAAGCAGGAATCCAGAGCAAGAGATGGCAGAAGAGCACAACAGAAACTCACATGTGTCTGAAAGTGCTGGGGTAGACAGTTGGTCTCCCCATGGTAAGCAGGATCACACCATTTGCACTTAGATCATTAGAGAAGCTGAAAAGACTGAGGAACTTAGGGAGTACGAAATCTCTCTAAGTGAAATCTCAGTGCGAAATCTCAGTGAGAGGATTTTGTTAGTCTAAATTCAAAGTCTCTAAAAAACAAAATTGAATTAGCTGCCAACATTAAAAAGTGAGATCATTTTATTTTTCTTAATCCAAATTCTTTGGTTAAAAAAAAAAATTAGACAACCTGAAAATGTTAGGCTTAAATTCCTTAGTGCTGCATAGAAATTGGTGCCTTTACAGAGAACAAGGGTTAAACAGTTCAAAACAGACCTACCACCTAGATCAATTTAATCATTGATACGGCTGGCCTGCCCCTGGAGGCACCCAATTCTGCAGCCCCTGGTAGCACCTGACTTAAAGGATCTATCCATGACTAAAGACATTTTCTATGCATTTGTAAAGGTTATTTTTGCTTTGCTTGTAGTGATTGCTCAGAAGATTTTTAGTGAATTCCTTAGTTCTGTACTTTGAAGTGAAATCCAAGTTTCACCTCCATATACATGTGATCTCCAAAGTGGTTTCATGCTCATGAAAGACAGCTGTGCTGGTTATTCCTCATTTTCCACCAGATGCATTCTCTTTCCTTCCTGATCTGCATCCTGGGAAGTTATTTCCTGTGTACCGGCCAGACTCATTTATCCTCTGACTTACTGTTAGGTTCGGCCAGTGAGAATTATCTGCAACAGAATGGAGGCCAGAAGAGAAGAGAAGATGGGTATTGACTCACTGTCATGGTTCTATAACCCTCCACCCCCACAACTCCTATTGTGACCCCTTGGATAAGGTCAGCTCTTATGTGGCTCTGATAACACATGATCCCTTCTAGGTTTAGAGGTGATGCCACCACTGTTAGTCCCTGGTGCTTCCCCACCCCATGTAGTTTCCTTAACCCTATCTATACCTTATAAGTAATCCCATTACTAAAATACCTCCCATTAAATCTGATTATACAATCTGTTTCCTCCTGGACCCCTGACTATAAGTCAAATTTGAACATTCCAAATTCTGGTACAAAAGCAGTTGGACAGAAAAGATAAAAGGAAATAGAGTAAATTTCAAATGAGTCTTGAAAACAATTTGGACAAGCATAATCTTGCAGATTGGTCCTTACAAGCCCTACTTGCCTTAATCAGATACCTCAACAGTTGAGTGTTCTGGGTCATTTCTTCTCTGAAGCCTTTCATTTCATGCGTAATTAGAAACATGCCAGTCTGTAATGATGGCAGCCTTCAAAATGGTCAGTCTGTCACTTCCATGGCCCTAACTCCAGACACAAAATGCCTGCTTGATTACTAAGAGTCTTATTAAGGGGCTATTGTTTCCCCCATCCCTGCCAGCTCCTCCTACCTCCTGATCTTTATCATCTTGCATTCTACTTAAAGAAGGATTTAAAGAGAAAAAAAGAAAATCTCATAGACACTCACATCAGATTGTATTAATAAGCAAGGTAAACTACATCTGGGCTTGTCACTCACAGTTTTTCTTTTCCTCTCTAAATCTAAGAATAACATGCAGTCAGTTGCAAAACAGGGAGCAAGTTTTCCAAAGAGCACGTGGGTGGGAGAAGCCAACCATGAAGTAAATTCCAACATCAACAGTCTGGTTGGATTCCACTGTGACCCCTACTAATTTTCCCAACTTTTTGGGCCATGAAATTTATTATTATCAACTCCAGGTATAGTTATCATCTTTGGTAAAACTCCTCTCAGACCTGGCAGATAGTGTCCTTTAAAGAGTACACTAATTCTAAAAACTGCTTATTTCTATATTGACTGAGATAGGAAAAAATAGCCTTCATTTTCACAAGTGATTCACTCTAATCATTTAATACCTATTACTGCAGCAACATGCACCAGATTTCTGACAGACACCTGTTTGCAAATTATCTAAGTTTCAGAGCAGAAAGCCTGGTTTAGAAATACAATACAATCTGTAATAAAGTAGCACTAGCACTCATCTGGACTATTTTGGACTAAAAATAGTCCAAAAATGAAACACAATAGAATTTTAGTTTCTTGAGGATTGGGAATATCAGTCACTGTATAGTCATTGCTTCAAGAACAGTACCCAGTATATAGTAGATGCTCAATCCACATTTACTGAAATAAAAAGAATGCCTTAATAGCCCACTGTCTTGGCAGACTTTACCTACTCTCATTCCAACACTTGGAACAATTACCTACTTTCAAGGACCACCTTTGTACAGTCATGCTCATGCCCAGAACAAAATTCTTATTTGACAGAGATACCAATAATACAAAACAAAGGTTTTGACTGGTTCTCTGCTTTAGCATATGAATAATACACTCTAGTCTACAGAGAAGATAATGGAAGCCAATAGTCCAAGCGTTCAAGTGGTACTTACTTCATTTAAAAGTAAAAGCCCGGGATAGACAAAGACAGAAAAAGCAGCATTGAAATAACCTGTGTGAGAAAGCGGAATTTTAACAACAGAGCTGGGCAAAGGAAAAAGCAATTAGTAGGTTTGTCTTCATGCAGCTTCAAGAGTACTGGTTGTTAAAATTATCTTAGGAGCTGGTGGTGCTTGGATTTCCTTTCAACAGACCCTGAACTATGCAGTGCTTAATCTCCTTTTCTGAGAACTATCCAGGGACACCAAATAGGAATGGATGTGCACATCGCTGCTGTCAGGGCTCAGAAAGATAATACCCAAAATGAAGGCCTCAGAAACAAAAGACTCTTGGACCTTCTCCAGCCCTCCTCTCTCTAGCCTCTAATTTTCTCCCCCTAGGCCAGCCATAAAACCTAAAAATATTATTCTAATCCCTACCACCTTCCTGCATAATAACTGGCCATAAAGAAACTATCTGACCTACCTTGCTTAATTATAGGTCATTAGACCCCCATTCCAGAAAGCGTCCTGCCCCATACCCAGAAGCAAGGAATGCTGCTGAGAGGCAAAGATGAATCCAGACACACCTTGCTGGGTTTTCTCAGTCTACCAGGATTAGATCACATTTTTTGTCCAATCATATTTCTATATGGCTCTCTGTACTTTGTTGAGCCCAAGTACAAAATTGGACAATTTCCCCTGTATCTTTGGGTCATCATTCTGAAGGCTCCCATGTCATGTAAAATTATGATCAAATAAATTTGTATGCCTTTTCTTCTATTCATCTGCCTCTTGTCAGTGTTTTCAGCAATCCTTCATAGAGTGAAGGGATCGTGTATTAGGATTCTCTAAAAGGAGAGAACTTTGCAAACCCCCAGCTTTTCTGCGTGGCAGATAGGAAATTGAAAGTACCTCTGCTTGGTTGCTGTCCACAACCAGTCAGACTGATTGTGGGCCAAGTCTGCCTTTGCACAGAAGTGCAACTTTGTAAATTCACTTTAGCTTCTGATTGGTTGCTTTCCACAACCAATGCGTATACTTTCATTTTCAAAAAATCCCTACTTTTTTTGCGTCATTCTTTCCTTGCTTTGTGTGTTTTGTCTAATTCTTTGTTCAAAATGCCAAGAACCTGGACACACTCCACCAGTAACAAGAACAATGGAGAAGGTTCAAAATGTCAGATTTTAAACCAAAATTTCGAGGCTATTTATTACCTAGAAAACAAACAAAAATGTGCAGTTTAAACAAACCCAAAAAGAGACAGAGAATCTATTATTTCAGGTCACTGAGTATGTACTACTCAGTTGTCTCGGGATGTGACAGTAGCTAAGACCCTCTTTCTGACCTAGAGAAAAATCCTTCATTCTTCAAAATAAGGTTTGAAGTCACTTCCTCTAGGTAGGCTTCCATAAACCTAGTCAGATGCTCATTCACAGGACTTTTACAGATAGCTCTTTGATCCTCTCTCCACCATAGAACTTGTATTACACTGCTCTTACATTTGATTCTAATGAGACTATGGGCTTCAAAAGAACTAGGACCACACCTGTCTTTTGAATTCCCAGCCCTGCAACAGGTCTTGGTTTATAGGAACACTGAAAGAATAGCCTTTGGATTTGTTGAATGTAAGATTTTAAAGTCAGGGACCATGCTTTACACAGCCCATAATACAAGCTCAGTATTGGAGATGTTTCCAGTATTATGGGTCCTAACTCACCAAGACAGAAGGAAAGACCTCACTTTTCCAAGTTCACATTCAGCAAGGGCAAGGAAGAAGTAGGAAGCAATACAGGAATTCAGTTTCTGAACGATCATTAAAAGAAGGATGTCCAGGTTGCAGCAGCAGCAGAAATCCTATAATACATTTTTGTTTTTCTTCTCAAATGAGCTAGAAAATTGGTTCTCAAACTGGTGATTTTGTCCTCCACTCCCATCCCACTGATAGCCACAGGAGGCAGCCAAATGCCTAGGAAGATGGGATAGGGGTAGGTACCAGGTGGAACCCCACCTCCAAGCCAAAGACAGTTTAAAGCCTGAAAGCCAAGCTACAAGTTAAATCCTCGGACTGGACTGAGAATTTGTCTTCCCATTTGGCACACTTTCCTCTGACTGAACCCACCCTTCACCTATTTTACATATTGCTACCCTTTCCTAATTGGTTTTCTAAATTGTCATGCCCACCTTTGAGTGGTGTCTTCACTTTAACCTTTTTTGCTTACTCACACACCAGTCAGCATGCACTCCCCATTCTGAGTCCATAAAAGGTCCCAGACCCAGATACATGGGGGACTTTCCCACCTTCTGGTAGGGGGACCACCCGCATGACCCCTCTCCACTGAAAGCTGTTTCAATGCTCAATGAAATTCTTCTCTGACCTCCTCACCCTTCAATGTTCAGTGCATCCTCATTCTTCTTGGGAATAGAACAAGAACTTGGGAACCAGTGTGCAAGCCAGACTTGGCCCAGGTGGGCTGACTGGGCAGGGCGCCCCCTGTGGCAGGTAGAGTGCCCCAAGAGAAGCCTCCCACATCGCTAGCCAGAGGTCCCCAACTGGCAAAGAGACCAAGAAAAATCCTGCATACCACCAAACATCTAGCAAAGTTGGGAGACATTTTGGGCTATCACAACTAGGAGGGTGCTACAGGCATCTACTGAGTAGAGGGCAGGGATTGTGCTAAGCATTCTGCAATGTACACAGCAGCCCCCAACGACATCAACTGTGCTATGCTTGAGAAACCCTCAGCTAGACAACTCTTTGTTGTCTGCAGCTAAAAATGACCAATCTCCTTTCTAAGCTCCAATTTTCCCATTGGAATCATGGCAACAATAATCAACCACTTCCTATATGTTAAGTGGTGAGGCTTAAGATAACAAATGTAAAATTCATAGAGTATAGCCTGGCACATAACTGCTCAATTATTATTAGATATTTGTAGTAATCATTATTATAATAAAAGCCACATGTCTGCACATAATATGGAGGTATCAGGTACTATGCTAAACATCTTTTAAAAAGCTGATATTATATATGCTCCACCACTCAAAACATGCTTGGTAAAAGAATAAATGTTGACATATGCTTGCTTATTAAATGATTATATGCATAAGGCAAATATAAAGGACATAAAAGTGTTTATCAGGGCACAATACTAAAAACAATAAATTAAATTCCTTTTATTCCATTAAGAATGCTTTTCTCTAAGAAGTTCCTGATCCTGAGAACCAGGCAATCTTACATGCAAACTCAAAGCTGTTTTATCCCTCTCTTCAGACAAAATACAATCAAACAAGGCGTGGCTGAAACCTATTACTGCTAGCCTGGCAGACCACTGGAGCCAATGCTGCCACTAATTCTGTCCTGCTATATGCAGGAAAGCGAAAGAGATACACGGCACTTCAAATAAATCAATTTCCTTTATTAGCTTCCTTTCTTTATCGTTTGCTTTCACTGTATGTTTTGTGGATCAAGTTAATCATTTTCATGTAGAGATCAATCTTAATATGGACTTTCATTTGAAAGCTGTTGTCAGATTTTGTGGAGAAGCCAAATTCTAGAGAAGGATGGCGGGGGGCGGTGTGCAGTGGGGTATACACCCGACTTTTGTTGTTTCCAGCAGCCCAACCATTCCATGAATTTTTGGTAATAGTATCCCAAAACCTTCTTCCCTAATGTTGGCAACTGTTTAGTTCAGATGTGTCATAGCCAAAATTGGGCACGTTTCCCAATTCAGGCCAATTAGATATTTCTCCCTAAATTCTGAATCTTGACTAAAATAAACAGAAGACTGAAAAGAACTGAAAATTATTTCTTTAAGTGGTGGTGTCCTTATAAGACTGTTCAGTAGCACTTGCTATGCATAAACCCCAATCTACTCTGCTTTCTGTCAATTCTCAAGTCTCATTCTCCTATATCCTTTAGTCTATATAGTGAACTACTCAAAGCCTGCCAATAATTTTTTTTTTTTTTTTTTGCTTAAGCTAAATAGAATCTACTTTTGTTTGCTTATAATCAAGGCAATGCTAACTGTTACTGGTAAAAACACTGTAACACACTACTGACATTCATGGATCTGGAGCCAGGATATGATATTTCTGTTTCTCTTTTATTTAGTCATTTATTTAATCCACCTTGTGCTTCGGATGCTAAGTCTGTGAAGGAAAAAATGTCGGAAAAGCCTACCAATTACAGATGCCTAGTAGGTCCAGAGGGTTGCTATTACAGTTTCTTATTCATCAATTTACCCCAAAAGATAAGTAATTGAATCTTTTTTAATCCCCTGAGATTTATCTAGCTCAGCCACTTGTTAAGGAGGATGCATGTAACTTCTGAGTTAAGAAATATAGGCAAGTTTAGATAATATTCAATGGGAATAGGATATGCAAATGTACATACTATATTTTTTTAATTTTATTTATTTTTATTTATTGTTGCCCAAGCTGGAGTGCAGTGGCATGATCTCAGCTCACTGCAACCCCCGCCTCCAGAGTTCAAGCGATCCTCCTATCTCAGCCTCCCAAATAGCTGGGATTACAAGTGTGTGCCACCATGCCTGGCTAATTTTTTTGTATTTTTAGTCGAGACAGGGTTTCACCATGTTGACCAGGCTGGCCTCAAACTCCTGACCTCAAATGATCTGCCCACCTTGAGCTCCCAAAGTGTTGGGATTACAAATGTGAGCCACTGCACCTGACCCAAATGTACATATTTATGTGTAAATAAACACACATAAATTTTTCAAATAAGACCCCCTACATATCTCTTCCCTTTGATGAATTGTTGAACCCTAATAAAATGAAGAGTATCACACAACCATTACTGGAACCTGTTAAAGCCACTAACAGAGAAAGTCATATTTCAAGTATCAGTTGCATACTAAACGAAGGCTCTACCAATGACAGCACATGCCTCATTTTAAAGCTATCTGAGAAAATTTTCCTCAAGTCTTTTCAACCAGCACTCATCAAGTAACTTTTGAAAACATAGATCAGTTTATATGTGTGTAACACACAGGCACATTAATTCTATAAGCATTCTTTTCAAGGAAGCTGCCTGGACAAGTGCTAGGTTGTAACGGCCCACTGGACTAACCACCCTGCACGTGCTGCCCAGTTTCAACACACTTCCTCAGCCGAGACTTGAGATGCAAATTGAGGGTAAACTCAGCTTCCAGGCATAGACTTGAACATTTAATGCCAACAAAGTCCCATTGTCAGACCCCTCCTGCAACTCCTAATCCACATTTGTCTATCCGGCATCCACTAGGACAACTACCTGCGTCCACAACATTAACATGATGTGGACACCCCAGAAGTCCACTAAAACCCAGTGGGGCAAGGAATGACTGTACTAGAAATGTGTGAAAACAATGAGATTTGAGGGTCTTTACTGATCAATGATAGAGAATGAGGAAAAAGAAGAAAGGAAAAAGATCAGTGAATGTCTCAAGAAGACAAAAATAAAGGAGATTACGAGAGACAATCAGGGAGAGAAAAGAAATGTTGAGGGTTAAGAGGAGAAATAATTGACAATAGAAAATGAAGGTCAGTCATGTGGGCCAAGTGTATCATTTACTTATCAACTTGGTATTTCCTAAGATCTAATGTGATAGGAGATACTACAGAAATTAGAACAAAGTATGACTTTAATATTGATTAAGTTCTATCCTGGCACTTGCCCTCAAAGGAAAGATCAATTACCATAATCAGGGAATAGACTTTTTTAAAAACAAAAAACAAAAGCCATAATGCCAGTGGCTTTCCTGAGAGAATTTATGAGTATTGCCATAGATTAAAGAATGGATATCCTCCAGCAGATGACAGCAAAAAATTCTGTAGCACAGAGTTTAGGGACTCGAGTCTGGAGTCAGACTCGGGGGCTCAAACGCCAACTTTGCAGCTTAAGAGTTGGGTGACTCCTGCAAGTTCCTTACTATTTATTTGATCCTCAGTCTCCTTCTCAGCAAAACAGGACAGTACAGATTTCATTGGATTCTTGTAAATACTGAATATGATAGTGTATGTTACAAAAGTAAATCATAAGCCCAAAGTTCTTTTACTTGGCCTTGATTAAAATTATAATTAAAGCATTGGCTATTAGGTTCAGAGCATTTAGGGGTAAACTTCTAAGCAAAGAAACTGTTAACCCAAGCACTACTGAAAACGTAAATCCTGGAGTAATCATAACCCTTTGTTTAGAGAGAAGAAAGAAAAGGTCTAAAGACTATTGAAAGTAAAGTGAAATTTGAGACCAATCTGTGGAGTTCGTGTTCTTGTAAAGCTGAATATAGGCATCATTTGGTTTACCAGAGCTGGCAATGATCTATCGCACAAATTGAAAGATTTACTTTAACTGTGAATCTGTAACCTTGGACTCTGGATATTTATAGCTGTAATGAGAAATTACATTTGTTAGAATGTTTGTATTAACTTTTTTCCCCACAGGAACTTGGTTTGCCAACTAATCTTGTAATAACCATAGACTAAGATGTCAGTGATCTAGTTACAGTTTACTCAAGCCATTTGAAAAGCTGAACATTTTCTTGCTGAAAGTAATACATCTAAAGTCATACTTCCCTGAGAGAATAAGTCATTTTGGAGTTAATCAAGAAAGGGACAGATTATCATCAAAATACAATGCAAAAATCTCAATTTTTCACAACAATGCAATTCATTCAGCAAATCTCAATACTCCCATGCTACACGAACCTTCTTTAGATTTTCTCCTGGGTGTATCTTTGAAGGAGCATGAGGAATATTTGCTATGGCTCAAAAACCAGATATGCATTCCATCTGTTTAAAAGCTTATAGGGTGTTATAGATGAAGCAAGCTTCTAAATTCAACCTTAAATAATGGCAAAATCGAACAAAAACAACACCCTAACAGATTTATTTTAATAATTCTGGCAAGAAGTACAAATCTAAGGAAACAGAAGCAAAATACAGGATAATTCAGAATACTAAGAACCTGCTATTGTTTAACTGAAAGCATAGGTAAAAGTTACAAAAAGTGATGCCACATTTTGATGCTGCTTACTGGCTGCATCTAGGGAGAGGCAAGGAGGTGTCAGGCATTTCTGCCAAAGCTAGGCGAGGTATTAACCACTGAGAAGATAATAGGAATAGATGAGCAAGTTATCCAGATGGTACAAGATGGCAGGTAATGTATGGATAATTGCAAGCCTCTCCGGAGTTAAGGGTACTAAAGAAAAGAAAGTCTATGTCTAAAGAGGAGAAAAGAAGACAGACAAGCTGGTTACATTGGAGATTTTTATTTATAAGACTGACACAGGTTAATTTCATTCCCATCAAGCAATTATTAATAAATTCTCACAAGGTTTTATTGTGGATAAAAGAATTGTAATACGTGATTTTAAATATTTTAATTGCCAAAAATAAATTTCCAAAGTATTCACAGCATTTTTTTTACTTTGAAAAGTAATTAGCATAAGCAAATAACACCTCCTGGGTGGCTACTTAACATATATACTGGCTACTATTCATGAAATTGTATTTAAAATGCAGAGTCAAATTTCCATATGTAAGATAAACAATATATTCTTCATTTCATTTTTAAAAATATAAGAGAATTAATTAGCTAAATAATTTCCCTGGAAAACTATTAAGTAGGACAGAGGATTCAAGACCCTAAAATTAATTTTTCAAATGTTAAGAGGTTTATACATCCAAGCTCAGTTCCATTCTCATATTGCTTATTTAATGACTTCCTCCAAACACAGACACCACAGCCCAAGATCTTTCTCTTTCCTATATGGAGTAATAAGACAGAGAACTTAAAGTTTTGGTCTTTGCAAAATATGTGTACTTTCTTCTTGACCATTAATTCTTGAGCCCTGAGGCAGATAGAAAAATTGGAGTAGTGTGCCAAATGTCAATGTAAAGGAGACAAATTTGACAGGAGATGGAGAAGCATTAACCCCTTATACCTATATATCTAAAATGGTATGTTATATATGTTAAATACACATAAAGGATTTCTGTCTGCACCATCATAGAACGATCTAAGATTCAAGCACCCAAAATTACATGATACTGATGCCAGTATTCTTTACATATTAGAAAAATCTTGAACTAGTTCTTAAATCTGATGACTTGGGTCTCCCCAGTCTGTTCAATAAGACATTTTGACTGCTATTAAGAAGAAACACTCTTCTTATTTCAACTTGGAAATTAACAAAGAAAACAGCATTCATTGTAGGGGAAAATGGCACATTATTTTTTATAACCTCCTCTTACTTGAGTAGAAAAATAATCCACTTAATGTGTCTAGAAGGGCAATAACCCTACATTAGGGGAGAACAGACTCCCAGGGAAAAAGCCATTTACAAAACATTGAGGAACTGCCAAACGTTGTAGGGTTCATACAGCCACAGCTAATTACTATGTATATTGTATTTCTGGACCTACTGGCAATATATTGGCTGATCTTTCTGGATTGTGTCTTCTCAGCTGAACGTTGTTTATTTCCCACATCATGCAAATGACAGGGAGGATGTTGGTCTATTTTGTGATTGGCAGGGTAAAAACTTAAAATTGTGTTTTAGATTAGGTCACAAAAAAGTGTGCCAGATGGTTGTTAACAAAAAAGAAAATGCTTTCAACAAACCTCACATGTTGTATAATCTTGGACAAAATACAAAAGATGTAAATGTCCTGCCACAAATATATTGGAGCTGGATCCACCTGACAATGCTGAAATATCTAGTAGAAACAATTCCCAAAGAGGTATGAATCTGACTTTTCTCTCTAGAAAAACTGCTGGATGACTTCTTAGAAAAGTTAAGTCAGAACCCATGTTTTTTTAAAAAATCATTTTTCAGTGGTACCTTTGTATTTATTGTCTACTCTAGTATTTTCTCTTGCCTGGGGTGGGGGGAAACATTTTTTCACCTGTATTATCTTCAGAGAAGATAATACACCTGCAGTGTTTTAGCTTGGAAAGTTTTAAAAAGTAAACAGGACATGGTGGCACATACCTGTAGTCTCAACTACTTAGGAAGCTGAAGCATGAGGATGGCTTGAGCCTAGGAGTTTCAGTCTAGCGTGGGCAACATAGTGAGACTCCCATCTCTAAAGGTAAGTAGATACATAGGTAAATAAAACAAAGGCAGTATATTTTCATTTCCTTAATAAAAATCTTGAGGAAGGTGGGGGAAAAGGCATGTACTAGCTTGCGTTCCTCATAGTCCATTAGCAGATAATTTTCTCAATAGTGTATGAGGACAAAAATAAATAAATAAGACCAGTTTCACATTTAGGTCCCTAGAGATTCACAATCATCATCTCCCTTCTGTCTGCCAGGATTTAAATTTTATTTTTAATGTGGCCTCTCTTACGCATTTCCCTCTCTCTGCAGATTTCCTAGTCTCTCCCAAGATAACTGGAATTGTACTCAGTATTAGTCAAGTGAGAGTGCCATTTACTGACCACCGAAGAAAAGCCAGGTACTCTGCAGATCTCACTTCATTCCTCATAGCCATACCAGGAGGTAGCCCATTTGCAGATGGGCAAACTGTAACTCAAGGTTTCTCACCTAGGAAGGGACTGAGCAGAGTCTCAAACTGATATGGTTTGGCTCTGTGTCCCCACCTAAATCTCATTTTGAATTATAATTTCCCCACGTGGAGGGAGAGACCTGTAATCCCCATGTGTCAAAGGAGGGAAGTAATTGGATTATGGGGGTGGGTTTCCCCCATGCTGCTCTTGTGATCATAAGTAAGTTATCAGGAGATCTGGTGGTTTTATAAGTGGTAGTTTTTCCTGTTTGCACATGCTTTCTCTCACCTGCCACCATGTAAGATGTGCCTGCTTCCCCTTCCACCATGATTGTAAGTTCCCTGAGGCCTCCCCAGCCATGCAGAACTGTGAGTCAATTAAGCCCTTTTTCTTTATAGATTACACAGTCTCGGGCAGTTCTTCATAGCAGTGTGAAAATGGACTAACACACAAACCTAGATCTAACTCTCAGACATGTTGTTGATGATGACAGAAGGTAAAAGAGTCCATACCAAATGAACACTCTTTTAGCTACATACAGCAATTAATTTTCACCAGCCCTTGAGAAAAGATTTGAAGCACTAGTCAGAAGGAAAATTTATTAAATAGAAGGGAAAGACATCAAAGAGTTAATAAATTCAGAAACTGTACAACTGAGCCAGGTGTTGAACAGAGGACTAGACATGGAGTTAGGGTGAGTAAGAGGGAGAGAGAGAGGGAGAGAAACACTAAGAAAAGAAAGGCAGAGAACCATGCAACGACTTCCCTGATTTTAACAATGAAAGTAGCTCAGAACATAGGAGTTACTTGGCCAATAGAGTTAAAGGTCTTACTTAAGAAGTACCATGCAAATTCCATTTCTGGTTGCCAGACCCTGATATACCACATGTTCATTTCTCAATAAGTGCATGTTAGGTAAATTGACCACTGTCTCTCCTGAAATGGAAATGTCTATAATGGTAAAGGCATTGCCATTGGATTTGAAAGCTGCAAAGCAAGTTGACTGCAGGGAACTCTGTGTGTGTGTGTGTGTGTGTGTGTGTGTGTGTGTGTGTGTATGTGGCTTGTAAATTATTCTTTTAAACTGCTTACAAATTAGCTATGAAACTGGTAGTATGTAGTTGTCCATGTCAATAACAAAAAAGCAAACACGCAAAAAATGCAGATCAGAAGAAACATAACCTCAGTCACTTCATATTAACAGACCATTCACTCATCCATTTGTTTAAATATTTATTTAATATCTACCACATGCTACGCACTGTGCTACATGTTAGGGGATATATTGGTGAATGAAATAGTTATGTTTTTAGCAATTACAAAGCTTACAATCTAGTCAGAAAAACAGACAAAATTCAAGTACAACAGAAATAACTATGTAACTACAAATTGTGATAGAATATGAAGGAAATAAATGAGGCCCAATGATAAAGACTGGAATGATAGGCGGGTGGATGACAGAGAAATGCATTTACATACAGTGGTTAGGAAATGCCTTTATGAATCCAAATTCTAGGATCTAGATGGAGCTCTAACTTAAACATATATTGGAATCACATGGAGGGCTTGTTAAACTAGATTGCTGAGCCCCACCCACCAAAGTGTCTGATTCAGTAGTTCTGCAGTCAGGCAGATAACTTGCATGTCTAGTAAGTTCCCAGGTGATGCTGATGTCACCGAACTAGGAAGCACACTTTGCAGAAATACCGGACTAGAGCATAGTGCAGGAGACAGAAAGGGGCCTGAGCTGAGGTTGGAAGAGTAGGCAGGGAAGCTCTAGATACCCTGACACATGCTCAGTGACAACATCAGTGCCAAACTCAGAACCTGTCTAGGACTTGGAGTGAGTCTAACGATCAAGACAACTATGACCACTACTGTTATCTTTGCCAAAGGAAGGACCTCTATTACCCTCTTCTAAGCTAAGAACCTGAAAGAAAATTTATCAAGGAATACAAAGAACCAACTCTAAAATCAAACAATATTTTTTACAAAGCATTGCTATATTAACACAGTATCTACCATCCAAAGAACCTGATGTTATCAGAGCATATTTAATAGAGAAGATAAAAGAGATCAAAAGGTGGCATCTGCCTTCAAACATAGAGCATTCTGAGGATTACGGCAAGGAAGGCATTTCTGTTAATAGTAGAAGATGTGAGCATGCAATTATTGTAAGAATGATCTAAATTATAAGTAAAGAAGATACCCTTGACCTCATCTGGTTTGAAACATTTAACTGGCTTCCAAAGGAAGATAATCTTTATTAGCATTTGAAAAGTTCGATAGAAAGCTACCAGAATTTTGATAGTTTGGTAGCTCTCAACTTTAGTCTTCCCCCAAATCATTTGGGAGCTTGTTAATGGTGTAGATTACCAGAGCCATCCTCAGAGTTTCTGATCGAATCAGATGAAGTGAGGCCCGGGAATGTGCACTTTAATAGGCATTCTGATGCTGGTAGATTAAGGACCACAGTTTGAGAAATACCTAGTTAAGGCATGGTTCCCTGTAAATAGCAAAACCCAGATGGATAATCTCTTATGGATTTTGATAGAGATAATTGAAGGTTTACTATGTGCCAGGTACTGCTGGGCACTTCTTAAAAGTATTCCCTTTAGTTTTTAACAATTTAAAAAAATAATACTCAAGTGATGAGAAAATGGGATTCAGCAAAGCAACTTGTCTGAAGTTGATCATGTACCAAATAATTTATAGAGCCAGAATGTAAACTGAGGGTTTCTGACTCCAATAATACATTTATTTCAATGATACTGAGCTCATGATTGCTAACCTTTGTGAAGCTACAACAATCATTAAACGATTTCCTGGCAACCACAGCTTCTCCTAAAAGCATTATGTGATTTGGTCTTTTAAAATAAAGAGAAACAGAGTTTAATCATATCTTGAGACTCTGAAAAATCCCTAGATGTCTGAAAATATTCACAGATGCTGGACAACCAAGTATATGAATCAATAAGAGAATCCCTAACTTAAAGTCTTTTCTGCTGATATTACACTGGACATATCTATCCAACATCAAGCTCAGAGACAGAATGTTTAGCAGTGAAGGGTAGAAACTGAAGACAAACGCCTGAGTTAAAAAAAAAAAAAAAGTCTCTATCATGGATTAGCTATGTGAAAGTGGGTAAATGATTTGATTTCTCTGAGCCTCACTTTCCTCATCTATAAAATAATAATAATTACTTTGGGATTTTTATATAAGATATTATTATATAATACTATTATATATTATTACATACAATATAATTATATATAACATATTAATTCCATTAATTATAACTATAGTATAAAATATATTATATATAATAGCTTACATATTTTTGAATCATTTGGCATAGTACCTACCACACAGTTGTTCAATACATGTTATCTTACTTCTTATTAAATTATTACTTTTAAGAGGCATGTGATGCAGTTAATAAAATAGTGGAAAAAACATAAAGGGCCAATAAACATAAAAAGATGGCCAATCTAATCAGAGTTTTGAAAAGGCAAATAATTAAATAAATAAATCAGCAAAATATCACCAAATTCCCCATAAGATCATAAAAAAGTCAATATTCATAGGATAAAAATATTGGTGAAGAAGAGGAGAAACAGGTATTCTCTCTCATAAACCATAAATTGATACAACCATTAAAAGGGCATTTGACAGTTTGTTTAAAAAATTGTTTTAAATGCTGTGATACAGAAATTCTATTTTTTCCTATTGATTCTACACTCAGTAGAACAGATTTCGGTAACCTTTTCCTGTAAAGGGACGAAGAGTAAATATTTTAGAGCTTGTGAAACTTTTTACAGTCTGTCATGACAACTCAAGTCTACCATAATTGTGTGAAAGCAGTCACAGGCAACACATACATGAATTAGCTTGGCTGTGTTTTAATAAAATTTTATTTATGGACACTGAAAGTTGAATTTTATCTAATTTTCTGGTGTCAAATATTCATACCGTGATTTTTTTTCAACCACTTAAAAATGTAAAAACATTTCTTAGCTTGCAGGCTGTAACAAAACAGCAGCGGGCATGATTTGGCTTAGCAGCTAGCTGTAGTTATTAACTGCTACCTTAGAGTGATACCTACTCATGTGCACAAGGAGGCATGGACAAAGACATTTAACGTAGCGTTAAAAATCTGAGAACAGGCTGGGCGCGGCAGCTGATGCCTGTAATCCCAGCACTTTGGGAGGCCGAGGCGGGAGGATCACGAGGTCAGGAGAGCGAGACCATCCTGGCTAACATGGTAAAACCCCGTCTCTACTAAAAAAATACAAAAAAATTAGCCGGGCGTGGTGGCGGGCGCCTGTAGTCCCAGCTACTCGGGAGGCTGAGGCAGGAGAATGGCATGAACCTGGGAGGCGGAGCTTGCAGTGAGCCAAGATCGCGCCACTGCACTCCAGCCTGGGCAACAGAGGGAGACTCCGTCTCAGAAAAAAAAAAAAAAAAATTGAGAACAACTATTAGATCATCAATAGAGAAATGGCTAAAAAAGTGTGGCTACATCCATAATCTGGAATATTATGTTATTCTATGCTAATACTATGTTAGCAAAAAGAATAATTTATCACATACAATTGTAAGAGATACTCAAGAAACTTCATGGTGAAAAAGCAAGTTGCAACTGTTCAGTAAAAATGCAAGCTATGTGCAGTGAGCCGAGATCGCGCCACTGCACTCCAGCCTGGGCGACAGAGCGAGACTCCGTCTCAAAAAAAAAAAAAAAAAAAAAAAAAAAAAAAAAAAAAGCAAGCTATGCTCGGACTTAGAGGTTTTAGTACTTGCACCATTATGGCAGTGAAAAAATTCGTTAAAGAATGAGGTCGGTCACTTTTGGTTCATCATTCTGTGATCGCAGAACATAGTGGGTCCATTTGCTGAGACGGAGCCATTTGCTGTTCATAAATGTTTGGATTTGTCTTTCAACAACCAGCTGACAAAGGCATAGGCTTAAATGAGAAAAGAGGCAAAGAAAATATAATACAAAAACTCAAAGAACACATAATTAAAAGCACTTGGGGGACTCCTGAACAGATTCCTACTGTGTTTTTATACTGAATGTCATCATTCTCAATGATCAGGAGGCAGATGACAGCATCAAGACAATATGGTGTCAAGTCACATTTCAGAATGTTCCCGGGGCTCTGATCAGCATTAGCTTGACTAACCAGAACAGAGAAGAAAGTGGTCACAGCAAATACCCTGTCTCAGTTCATTACTCAACACCTGTTAAATGTGATTAACGGCCCTGGCTAATTATGTGTTAAGAGCATCTCAGGCTGTAATGGATCCCAGAGGTCTGCAAAGTTGACTTCATTTACATGTTTGTCTCCTTTCAGAAGGTCTCAGCCAAACATGGCCGAAATCTCCCAAGCATTTTATGAACTCCCATGTCATCAACTCAGAGTTTCAAATACACCAGGGTCTTCCTAGAAAGGACAACGAATGTCTGAGATGTACATTTGTTTCACAGATAAAGCAGGCAAGGTTTAGATTTTATGGCACACAAACGGGCCTCTTGTTGCAATTAATATTATAAAAGGCTGCTAATCTGTGTGCATTAAACTAATTGTTACATTTTGTGATCTCGGCTAAAAGACTAAACTGTATTTAGATGGCAGAATGCACTAAAACCTCGCTTTATGTCTCAAACTAAAACTGCAAAAGTCAGAAATCAAAAAGGCTTCAGAGAAGCTTTTTGTCTATTCATTTTTAGTTTTAAAAATATGTATTAACATTAATTTTACATAATTATGTCATGCTATATTCATACATTAAATATTAAATACATATACAAACCTATATATATGTATCTGAGTGTGTATATATATATATTTATACACACACACCACAGATGATTAGACAGCCCTTACCAAGGTATTTTTCTTGCTTTTCTTAAATGGTATTGAACCTAACTCTTCCTACAGTTAATTAAAAGTCAACTAATTAACATCCCTCCCAACTTTTTTTTTTTTTTTTTTTTTAGTAGAGGAGCAGAGCTGGCAGCAGACATTAAATCCTTCTTCATTCTTATTTGCTTACTCTAGCAAAGTAATGAGAAAAACGTAAATCCACTAACAATTGTGTGTGATGGAATATTATGCAACATCTAGTATTCATGCTACTGCACTCCAGCATGGGGAACAAAGTGAGACTCTGTCAAAAAAAAAAAAAATACTGAATGTCTACATGTACTGATATGGAAAGACATCTATGACATATGAAGTGGAAAAAAGCAAGCTGCTGAACATTAGATAGCATATTATGATGCAAATAAATGTGCTATAATAGCCCAACTCCACATATGTGCATCTTTAGATTCCTGTATACACAAGAAAGGATCTGAAAACATATAGAATTACAAGCTCTTATAAGCAATCTGGTTCTGCCTCCTTTAGCCCGAATGGGAAGTACCTATCCCAAATGACCTTCATCATCTTCACAACTAGAAAGAGATTTTCATGGTCCCTTCTACCCAGTAACAGCAGAGCACAGTGGTTTGGAACATGTGCCGTGCAGTCAGGCAAGTGTGCCTCAAATCATATCTACCACTTACTGGCCAAGTCATCTTGGACAAGTTACTACATTTTCCAGTACTTCTGCTGTTTTCTCATTTGCACAACAGTGCCCATCTCATAAAGTTTCGTGAGGGTTGTGATTTAATAGCTGTATAGCACATGCCTTAGCAAGTGTCGTGAACACTCACCTCTCTATCATTCTTAGCTAGTACTTTCTTCATCTTGCCTCAGTTATTATTTGAAATGTGCTTGTTTCCTTAGTCATTACATTTTCTAATTTGCCAAATGTTAAACAAGGACAAGAGTTGGCACTTTCTGTGTCCCTCTGCTTCCTCCCACCACCACTGTAAGCCCCAAATAAAATAATTGTTTTTTACATTTCTGAAAGCTTTTCACTCTGTTACAAATCAAGGGGCTCCAACATGCCCTTGTTTCTAACAATTCTCAATGCAGTTTAATGCTAGGGGTGAGGTGGGCTCATTGACTTTTGCTCTTGGCTGACATTTCCATTAGCACATGTGTGGTGTGTATTTTCCTCCAGTATTCTTTTTGCTAAGAGTTCCGTCTTTCTCTAATTTCTTACTTTTAATTGTCTTTTCTTATTGATCTATAAGTTGCTGTCACTTTGATGAAACCTAAGGGCTTCAAGCACATCTCTGCTATTTACTACCTGGAATCTTTAAAAAGGTATCAATTAGGTTCAGTTTCTTAATGGGTAAAATGGGCATAATATCATCTATACTTTTTCTTAGTTTTGAAATAAATTTGGCTTTTACCAGTTAGAGAATTCATGTCAATTTTAGAAAAACAAAGACCAAAAAATGAAATAAACAAAGATAAAACCATTCATAATCCCACTACAGATGTCAAAAGTCTATTCTACATCCTTCTAGTCCTTATAAATGTACATAACTAAAGGTTCGGGGTCAAGTGGTCTAGACAATTCTGAATCTTGCTTTATTTCTTATTCTCTCTTCCCAGACCACTCAAAATGTTAAGTCTGATGTGTTTTAATTGAATACCTTTCATTGTGCCTAAATATACACCTAAAATCACAAATATAAAGGCTTTTTTACTAAAGGCCATCATGCTTTACATATTTCCTGTAACTTGCTTTGCTAATTTTACAATATATCATGTGCAATCATCCATAGCAGATATACATTCTAATTCTTAATGACCTAATAATAATCCATAGCATGTATAACACAGTTCATTCAACTAGTCTCAAGTGATCAAAATTCTTTGTTTTCATTTTTTTGCCACTGTGAACAATGCTGCAATAAATAATTTTGTATATATATTTTTATCTATACAGAATAGATTCACAAAGAGATTACTGTGTTAAAGGCTATGTGTATTTTTTTTATTTAAAATGATACAGCCAAACTGCTAAGCAATATATATTGCTCCTAGCATTTCTCCACATTCTAACAGCACTGGATGTCATGTATTATTAAGTTGTGCCTACATCCCAGGGGAAAAAAACCTATCTTATTTTACTTAGCAATTCTCTGAGATTAACTTTTCCTTTTTACTGGCTATTTCTCTCTGGCAAACTGCTCATTCATAATCATTGCCCAGTTTTCATGTGGTTCACTTTCAAAAAACTTGCATGGAGTGTCTTGGTATTTAAATGGTTTAAGTATTGGTTTGTCATGTGTGTTATAAATGCTGCTTCACCTAGCTCAGTGTTTGCATTTGCTTACTGTCAAACACACATAATGAAAGTCTGTTTAGGAAAATACATGCTTTAATACATCTTTGTTTCTGGCTTGCCTTCCATCTCTCCACCCCACATCGTATTACCATCATTTCTCTTCCTGGCCTCTCTTGCTTTCAAATTCTAACTTTCTCTTCTTTATCTCCTCCTCACCAGTTATCACAATTACCTCTGTAAAGAACTAAGATTTCTCCCACTACTTTTTTTTTTTTTTTTTCTAAAGAGAGAATAAAGCTTTGGCCGAAGACAGTTTTGATGAGATGGCTAGAAAAACTGCTTTTCTTCATTGGCATTTTGGAAATATTGCTCAGTGGTTTGGGACCCATTTATTTCTACTGCCTCTATCCATCTTTGCTTTATGGCTTGACTTCTGCTGCTTTAACTCCACATTCTGTTTTGCTCCACTTCAACTGTTTAGCTGCCAGGTTTGGTCTGGTTTCACTGATTTACTGTATCTAATCTCATTCCCTCCCTGGATTCTGAACCCCATCCTAGAAAAGGCACTTCCAGCTCACAGACTCGCATGTTTATCGATTGAAGTTTAGTTCAATCGATAAACATTTTAGCATACATGGGTTCAATTCCAATAGCACAGATGTTTTCAGATCATTTCAGATGGTGAGACCCAGAAATTTTAATTATTTTTCCAAACACTGCTAAAAACTGACATATTAAATTTCATCCATGAACTGAAAACATTTTTACTAGGAGAAAATCATGATGCTGATATATGCAATTATGCTATAAAGTATTATTTTATTTTGTTAGGTATTCCATTTAATACTATAGAAGTATTATGATATTTATTACATAAAGCATTATTATAATAAAATCTCAGTACCACCCAGAAAAATTAAAGGTTTGACCTTAACTTTCTCTAATTTTTCCCTATTAATATCAATTTGCTTTTCTTGTTAAGAAAATATTAAGGTGGAAAACTTGAAACAGGACATTCTGTTCTATTATTTTTATCTTGAGAATTGGGAAAATACAGCTTTTGTTGTATAGAATGTGGTATGTATGTGATGAGTATGGAAAATGCATACTTCCAACGGAAGCAGAGAGACTTGTTCAGGGGCCATTGCAAAACTCCACTGGCAAGGCGCTATCAGCCTGCAGCAAGGTTGTAGAGGCAAAGGTAAAAGATTAGAGATTGATTTTTAGAGGGTGAGCTAAAAGGACATATTGGAGAGCTCTTAGGCAGTGTGAGGGCATATTCTGACATCTTAAATGCATCTGCATTTTAAAATTTCTGACCAGCTGTCAATTTTGTCCATCAAAATCTCAGCCTTGTTATCCTTGTTTATAAGCAGCAGATTTTTTGAGTGCCCCCATATGACTCCAGGTTTCAAATGTTTGCTTTATCGTATGTCCCAAAGTCCAAATACTGGAGAGTCATATGGAAATATTCCAAAGATTTGCACACAGAAGTGTGACATATAAGGGGAGAACAGCCAATAAAGCTGTTAGGTATAAGCAGTTGTGCAAAAGAATCAGTTGTATAGCCAGCCCTGCAATGCTTGGAATCAAGCAGCATGGACACAAAGTGTCTATGTGTAACCAAACAGGGCATAGACTTCAATGCTTTTTCCTTTCATGACTAGTCTAAGGTTTTTGAAGCTCTTCTCATACCTTATCACATTTTACATATCTAAAAGGAATCAATATTTTCTTGTTCTTTACAACATTCTTTTTTGTTGTTGTTATTGCTATTGTTGAAGGACAATCAATTCTGATTTACATAAACTCAAGGGTAACTTAAAAAGACAGTTGCAGTAACTAAGATTGAAGCTGGCATGCCTTTCCTGAGTGAGGTGTTAGACATAAAAATGGCTTTCATTTCGTAATGGAGAAAAAAGACTTAAGTCTCTGGGACACACCACTCTTCTCCCCTAATCTCTTCCACAAATAGCAGCCTGGGTGATCTTTTTGTAATGAAAATTCTATCACCAACTCCAAATATTAAAACTTTCTCATGGCTTTCCATCATCTTAAGAACGAGATCCAAATTCTTCAACCTAGTTTAAATGGTTCTATGCCAGGGCTCTCCAACTCTGGTAGACCCAACCCTCCTTAATACAAATATTTTGTATTACCCTCTTTACTCTCCTGAGAAGAAATCTACTCTTAAGATACTCTACCTACACTCGTATTTTTAAAAATGTTATAATATCTTAACTTTAATACTAAAAAGAAATATTAGAATGGAACAGAATATGGTTATAGAAGTTCTCATTCCCCTAGACATACCCAACAGAAGAGGCAGCCTCAATTGCCACCAGCAGCCTCTCATGGCAAAGCGAGGGACCAGCCTCAAGTGAATTAAGCACTATAGATGGTAGAGTAGAGAGACAGAATTCAGGTCCTTGAGTAGAGTAGAGTATAGATGGTAGAGTAGAGAGACAGAGAGAATTCAGATTTCACTGCACTGGTGAATCAACCAACCCTGAAGCCCACATTACATTCAGACTTTTTAATGATCCAAAACAAATTCTTTCACAGTTGAACTTTCTACAATGGGTTTTCTGAGTATGACATAAAACATTATAACCAACACACCCAGTCAAAAACAGAGCGTGAGGAACAGTGCTTTCTCAACAGCTTGTCTAAAGCATGCTTATATAATTATCAGGAGAATATGTGAAAATTAGTGAGGTTTTTTTCTGATTGATATGAATGAGATATCTCAGACTTCATAGAGATGATGTGTTTAAAGAACAGCCTAAACTAAATGTTTAGTAATGTTTCCCCTAATAATTCTTAAAGTTTAAGAATGACATTTTCTAATTTCTTATGTATTAAGGTCTAACATACTTCTCAGGCATTTAAGGCAATGGCGCAATAATATTCAAAAATTGTTAAAGCTACTCACCCCACCTCCTTTTACCAGTCCTGGTGCAGCTAAGTAATGCAGCTGACCATTAGCATACCTGAAACTACCACACTAACGTGGCTTTTCAGGGCAGGATGAGGAAATACAGTGCCCCTAGCTAACTTCTTGCAGCAAATATTTGTTTCAATTTTTTAAGTGTAGTTTTCCTAATACCAAAACAAAATCATTTCCCCCACCTTTTCTCTTCATTCTTTCCCAAAAGTAATACAGCTACTAAAACAGATAGTATAACAATTTATGTTGTACTTCTTTCTGCTTTTATCCTAGATTATAATTGTACTACAGTAACTATAGTGATAAAGGTAAACACTTACATGGAACCATTTGTGTAGCAGGTCTTTATTCCAAGCACTTTGAAAACATTAACTCCTTTAACCCTATAATATCCCTACAATGGTGATTACTACTTTTATTTTACTGATGAGAACACTGATTTTACTGATGAGAACGCTGAAGTTCAGAGAGGTTAAATCACTTGGCCCAAAGTTACACAGCTATAAGCCAAGGTTTGAACAGAAGGTCAGTGCTCTTAGCCACTAGACTACCCTGCGTCTCAATACAGAGAGCAGGCTGGGGAAAACGCTGGCTAATATCGGAGAACATGTTTTGAGATTATTAGAAAATGAACTCACATACATCTCAAAGCTCTTAGATACAGGGAGATGAAGACTGCTTTTCAAAGAGAAACAAAAGTAAACAAAATGTATTTCTTGAAGAGCTTACAAAGCTAAAGTCAGAAATGCATCTCCACTCTGTCCTGTCTGGTCATCTTTAAACTTCTACATCCTAAAGCTTTGGTTTCCAATCAGTCACAATCTCTTGTGCTCTGATGCACTCCACACACTCACTCACATATGCATTGTGCATTTCACACTCACACACACACAAACATGCCCGAAATACATGGAAGAAAGATAAAATTAGCTCTCTTCTCTTTGTTGTTGATCAAATGTAGCTGAAGAGTCAGCAGGGGATAAATATCTTGATGCTTACTTCAGGTACAAGTGCTTTGAAGAAGAACATAGAAGAGCAACTTTTAATGTAGCATTGTGAAAAGAAAAAAAAATGTTATAAAATCCAACCCCCATTGTGGGGCGTCATTTCTAACAATGAGGTTTGTTTTCTTTATCCGTAGTGCATATAGATGATCAAACAAAAATAACTGATCCACAGGCTCTGAGGTTTTTATCAGTAGTCACCTTCTGCATGGATAAATAAATCAAAAAGGGATTTTAATCCTATCTTCCCTTTAACATTATGGCACATACTTTTGCAATAAGTGTGGGGCAAATTGGGAGCCTTTCTGAGACACAGGTAGGCAAGTAAAAACCACATTAGCTGAACGTGCCTTCCTAGGTGGTAGAAACACATGGATCAAGGGAGGATGGTTGCAACACATCCCTATCAGGAACCAACTGCAACTATCTGAAGCACCCTCCTACAGGAGGGGATGGAAAATGTCATCCTGCAGTGGAAGTGAATACAGGGCTGAGTATTCAGATGGAAATGGCCACTCGGCTCAATTATGAACTGTGGTTGGCACTAATAGAGAAGCAATGATTTTGTTTAATTCTTTACAAAGACAAAAATTAAAAACCAGAAGGAGATAAAGCCAAGACCACTGCCAAAGATGATCTTTCTCTCCAATGTTCAGTAAATTCTACTCAACTCCATGATTCTCTCCCACCCTGGGCCTCCATCATTCAAATGTTAAATCATTACCTGGATGGTGAAGTAATCTGTACACTAAACCCTTATGATACACAATTTAACTATATAGCCAACCTGCACATGTACCCCTGAACCTAGCAGTTAAAAAAAGAAAATGAAGATTTTAACACAACCCAAAGGGCCAACAGAGAAGCATCCATTTTTTCCTTATAGAAAATAGTTCTCAAAACTATGATGTATTCATCCACTTTTTAAAAGTGAAAAATTTTATAAAGCAAGAAACTCCTCAAAAAGGTCACAGATTTATCATGATGTTAAAAGTCATAAAAATTATAGTTACAGGCTAAGTAGTTAAATCAGAATTACACACCACCCAATTAATTTTATAATCAATAGAGAGTAAAGGAAATGAGGAAGTAAAGTAAATGATAGGATCCCAGCTTAAATCAACTCAGTATATATTTATTGATAGCCACCCCATATAAGATGCCATGAAGAAGAAAAAGTGTTATGAAATCATGTCCTTGTCTCTGAGCAGGTTACCACCTGGCTGGGGAATTGATATGTAATATGCAGAGAATTTATGTGCACAGCAATAACAATACAAGGGGTGTCACAAGGCCTCACACAAGTTATGACCAACAGAACCATGGAGAAAAGAGCATTTGTATTAATGCAATGGTCAAGAGCCTGGGCTCCAGAGCCAGACTTCCTGGATTTGAATCTCAACTCTACCACTTATAAGCTCATTGATCTTGGACTAGTTATGAGTCTTTCAGCAGGAATAAAACAGAACCTGACTCACATGATGATTGTAAAAATTAAGTGAGTGAATACTTGCCAAGTGCTTGCAAATAAGGCCTGGCATACAATAATTGCCATGGAAGTATTAAATGGGTGAAATACAATTGAAAGAAGAGAAAGATCTCCATTGCTCTAAAGTCTCCCAAAGTCCTAGGACGGTTTAAGCAGTGAGGGATGATATCATGTTCATTTTCCCCTTCCCACTAATTCCCTCCCTACTGCTACAAACATTCTTAGGTCTCAACCATACTAAAGATTAAAAATGATAAATAGTCTCTACTTTGTAAACTCCCTGTAAAAAATGTTAGACTCTTCTACATATGCATCTATTTATCACTGTTCACATTCATTCATTCCCTTATAGCTCAAAACCTGACTCCAACCCCTACCATTCCACAGAAAGCACTACAAAAACCCTAAAATCTAAATCCAACTCCCATTTCTCCTTAGTCAACATCCTCTCTAGAACATTAGAAATTATTCACCGTTTGATCATCACAATTTTCTCCTTCCTAGGCTCTGTCTTTGCCATCAGAATTTTGGCTTCGAGAAGTAAGGACTGCTCTTCCTCATACCTACATCTCTTGGCATGCAGTAGCATGTTCAATTAAATTGCTTTACTAGACAGCACTCTCTACGACTTTTGGTCAGCAGACTTCTGAGATGTCCCTCAAGATTCTTGCCTCTGGTATATGTAACCCATATAATTCCTCCCTCTTAAGTATGGGCAGGACTTGGGTAAGATGGAGTACACTTCTGTGACTAGGTTATGTTATACAACAAAGGTAAGGGGATTTCTCAGATGTAATTGGATGCCAAAATCAATTGACTTTGAGTTAATCAAAAGGGAAATTATCTTGGGTGGGCCTGACCTATTCAGGTGAGCCATTTTAAGGGGCTGAGGCTTTTTTTTCTTCCTAAAGGAAGAAATAATTCAAAGCCTAAAAGAAATTCTACTGCTGGCCATGAAGGAGAAAGCTCTCATGTTGTGAGGGGGCTTCAAGAGACAGCCATGTGGCGGAGACCTGAGAGCAGCTTCTAGGAGCTGAGAGTGAACACTGCTCAGTAGCCAAAAGATAATGGGTGCCCCAGTCCTACAATCACAAGGAAACAGATTCTGCCAACAGGAGACAGCTCGGAACTGGGTATTTCCCTAGTCAAGCAAGCCTCCAGATAAGAGCACAGTCAACTGACACCTTGATTTCAGCCTTCCAGGACCTTTAGCTGGGACCCCAACTAAAATATGCCATGTTCCAGCCTAAATATTCCAGCCCATGAAAATGGTGAGACAATAAATTTCTGTGGCTTTAAGCCACTACATTTGTGGTAATGTATTACACAGCAATAGCAAACTCCCGTACCCTCTGCCTTCCCTCTGTCTTTTCCTCTGGCTGTTTTTTCTTGATCCAACATCTAAATGTGGGTTAATTTTTCCTGGAATTTCTTCTTTCTCAACACTCTCCAAAGTGATTATGCCTAATTGAGTTACTTTAATAACCATCTATATGTGATTATTGCTAGATTTTTAGACTGCTCTTCTCTCTAAGTCATGTCCTATTTTTCCTACTGCCTGCTGGTCAATTCCATGTGGGCACTACCAAACTCCTCATTTGATATCTCCCAAATCTACCTTATTATTGCCCCATCTACCTCTTGCTCAATATCTCTCCCTCCTAGCTGGGCCAGTCCTGTTAATGTCTTCT
Organism: Pan troglodytes; assembly: GCF_028858775.2. Lineage (NCBI taxonomy): Eukaryota > Metazoa > Chordata > Mammalia > Primates > Hominidae > Pan > Pan troglodytes. Next base: position 64,427,292 of record NC_086015.1, read on the forward strand.
CCATCCTCCCAATCATTTAGTTTGTAAACATCACTAGGACATTCTTCCTCTCCTGTTTCCATTAGAACCAATAATTGGCCAACTCCTGTTTTAACAAGTTTATATTCAAGGCTTCTTTTCTATTCCCAATAGGTACTAGGTTGGCCTTTTTCTTCATAATTTATTAAAACCTTAGTTCAAAATCTCTAAGTATTTACAAGTGGGTCTTCCAAAGGTAATGAAATTGGCACAACCCCAAGAGGGCTCTCAAAGTCCAATACATGTAAGTTTCCAATCTCAGCTCTGCCACTTAATTGCAATGACCTAATCATATTTTTTAATATCTTTGGGTCTCAGTTTCCTCATTCAATTATTGGAGAAGGTAACATCTATCTCACAGGGCTATTGTATTACATGTAAAGGAATCCAATCAATGGTAACTATTCGAATTATTACCTGGAATCGTGGCAATAGGACCCATTTCCCTGTCAATCGGACTTGAAAGCTTAACAAGGCCTTCAATTCTTCTTCCTAGATCCCTTTACTGAACCATCAGGGTAAACTGAATCAATGTCCTACTTGGTAGCTTCATCAGAGCACGTTTTGAGTCTGCATCCAGATTGTTAACTCTTGGAAAACATTAGCAATATTGCTTGTTTATCCTTCTTTCTGTGAACACTGACTACCACATTCAGCAATAAACATTGATAAAGAGACTGAAGAGTTGTTAAAATGGAAACTTGGCAGCATAAAGGAAAAAGGACAAAGAAGCAAGTGACAGGGGTAAATGCAATTGGCAGGCTGCATCTTAGCTAAACTCAAAGTGAAGCAATGATGCCCCAGCAGGCTAAGGTTACTCTTAATGAGAAAGTCCCTTGGGACATAAATGTCATCACTGAGATCTGATCTTCTTCTAGGACAGTTAGAATTTTCTTACGGGAGAGAGGCAGATACTAGTGTTGTTCACCTCATCACATGCAACCCAAAGAAAATACCCAATATGAATGGGATTCTTTTGAACAAAGGGAAAGAATAAAAATAATTGGATATGCTTGACAACTTTCAGTTACTCTGCTTGCCCTTAAGGTGTTAAGAGTTGAAAATCTAGCTTTTACCTAATGCAGCTGAAAATCTCTCTATATAATGCAAAACTTCAAACCACCTTACCAAAGAGAGGACAGCACTGAGACCTAGTTATCTCTTAGGAAACTTCGCAGGCTATTACTTTGAGTATAAAACAATGACACAACTTTATTTCCTGCCAAACACTGAGGGCACGGCATTCATAAAAATTTTGGTCTAGTTTATGAAAAATAAACCAGGAGGCATCAGTTAAAACTCTTATAAATACCTTCTTTAAGTGATTTTAAAAGATTTCACTGATTTCTTCCACTTATCAATATTAATGAAATAAAAAAAAGTCCTAGAAATGGTTATGCTTTAGACAAGATTTGAGTAAGACATTAAAAAATTCTATTGGAAGAGTGTCCCAGAAAGGAGCAAGAGCTAAATACGGAGACAAAATTCAAAGAAACCCAAGCAAAAAGGAGGAAGGAAGTCAGGAGGAATTTCCTGAACAGGCACAACAACTTCAGACCCATGAGGGATGGGAAAACAAAAGAAGTTCTAGATGGCCTTACCAGCAAGAGAACAAGCAAACCCTGGCAAGAGCCTCCCCAGGCAGCAGGTTTAACATGGCCCCGCCCTGTTTAAGGGTATCTATCACGCAGTGATAGATGATGCTCTAATAAGGCTCTGCAGGGTGATGGAGGGAACCCATAAACCCAATGTGGTTGGGATGAGGATGGAACAATAAAGAAGAGAGAATAAAAGGTTACTAGTTGTTGAGAACCCTACATGTAATTTTATGTATAATAGTTGACTTTATCCCCACGACAACTCTCTAAAGTATCAATATACTCACTGTATAGGTGTGGAAGCATAGGTACCAAGAGGCTAAGTGAGGAGGTGGAAGAAGTCATTGCTGAGCAAGCATTTCCATTCTTTCCTAAACACCTGTGGAAGAAGCATAACTCCCTGCCTTCACTGTTGGACCTGGTCATGTGACTCGCATGAAAAGGCAACAGAAGACCATGTACCAGCTTAAGCCCGTGCCTTAAGAAGTTTCTGCTTGTACCTCTGGGAGATACTGACTGACTGGAGAAGAACATACACTTTCCAGGCAACCATGAAGCCACCATCATGGCACCAAAATGAGACATACGGGGCAGGGCCGTCTTCTGACCTGCAGATTTGCAGTATTAAAAAGATGCCCTCAGCTGCTCTGTGGAGCTGTGAGGATACAATGAGACTGTTGCATTCCACTGGAGAATAGAGCGAGTAACCAGTTTACTCAAGTGTCTAAAAGTGATTTTTTCACTAAGTACCTCTTACTAGCACTTAGCACTGTGTCTAAAACACAGTAGCCATTTTCTGAACAAACATTAGCTTTTTTCTTCCACAGAAAGGAAGAACCACAGAAGTATAATACAGAAACCCACTTCTGACTTCCACCTCAAAATTCTAAATATAGTAACTTTATGAGGTGTCTTACTTCTGAGCCAACTTGATTCTTACACAGCCTATCCCATTTTGTTCTGGTTCGTAGTGGGTCTAAGGGCAATATTTTTTTTTTCTGCCATAAACTGCTTTCTTGCACTGTTACTTTTACAAATCACATTAGCTAAAAATACTGCATTTTATTCTCTTATATCATTCTCTCTCTAAGGCAGGATACTTCACTCTTCACTGTATTTTTATAACTCTCATCTGTTATTTTTTATGTCTGTTTTCTGCACTTATCTCCATCAAGTTTAGATAATAGTCACCAACTTCTTGATGACTCTAAGCTTTTACTGAACTTTGGGAGATTACATCTGTGAAAGGTTTGATGTACTCTACTAATTAAAGATCTCTTTCTATTGCTTCCAGTAGTTTTCATTCCTTGAGATTAAGCCAATAGTTGCAAGGGTGGTGAGATTCAGGGCAGTGATAATTCTCAACTACTCTAAATCAAGATTGCTCCTTTTTCTCAGTCCTGGTTCTGGGCCAGGTGCGGTGGCTCACACCTGCAACCCCAGCACTTTGGGAGGCCAAAGTGGGCAGATTACTTGAGGTCAACAGTTCAAGACCAGCCTGGACAACATGATGAAACCCTGTCTCTACTAAAAATACAAAAATTAGCCGGCCATAGTGGTGCGCACCTATGGTCTAAACTACTTGGGAGCTGAGACAGAAGAATAGCTTGAACTCTGGAGGCAGAGGCTGCAGTGAGCTGAGATCGCACCACTGCACTCTAGCCTGGATGACAAAGCGAGATTCCATCTCACAAGAAAAAAAAGAAAAAAGAATGACCATTAACTTCATTCTATCCCTTACATGCAACATTCTTGCTCCATCATTTCCTTTTCTGATGTTGGCCTAATGACTTAGTATTTAAGTTTTCTTTACAAACTGGATAACAATTAACAATTTTATAGGAAAGCAGAGGCTCTCCCAACTCAGAACCACTGCTGGCTCACTCTTATCCGTAGAATCAATTCAGGATGCTTAGTGTAGCTGTCACTGGCTGTTTCACTGACCTATCTCTTGCCAACAGCTCCCTCAAAACTATCTCCCCACCTCCCACACATACTTGAAAGGGAACTAATGTTTATGCTTTCAATATTATTTAAGTATATATTTTAATTATTTCAAATCATTTAGTATTTTACTGGTGAAGGACGAAGGCTCAAGTTCTGTCTTGTCCTCGGCTACACATGCAGTAAATGACAAAGCCATCTTACCAAAGTCGGGACTCTGCATTTCCTAAGCACCTCACTGACATCCTGCAACTTGGCTTACAACCTTCCCTCAGCTCAAAACGCCTCTCAAACACCCCCTTCTGGTGAGCACTTACAGACTCTCTAATGTCCAGCTCGGTCTTCTCTTAGTAGATTTTTATGGCCACCCTGAGACAAAATTAACTGTTGCCCCATGTGTGTATCCGTGGCCTCCTGCATAGTTTTATTAGAGGAAACATACAAATACACTATTCCTCTGCTCACCCCACTGACCTACAGCTCCTTGGCAGTAGGGCTTTTATTTTTGTTTGCTCGGGTTTTTGTTTTGAGACAGGGTCTTGCTCTGTCACCCAGGCTAGAGTGCAGTAGCGCAATCTTGGCTCACTGCAACCTCCGCCTCCCAGACTCAAGTAATCCTCCCACCTCAGCCTCCTGAGTAGCTGGGACTACAGGTACATGCCACCATGCCCAGCTAATTTTTGTATTTTTTGTAGAGATAAGGTTTCATCATGTTGCCCAGGCTGGTCTTGAACTCCTGAGCTCAAGCGATGCACCTGCCTTGGCCTCCCAAAGTACTGGGATTAGAGGCATGAGCCACCATGCCCAGTCTGGGCCTTTATTTTTAATTCTCAGGACTGAGTATAGTTTTTGACACATTGTAGGCACTCAACATTCAATACCCAATAAATGAGTGTTGGACCTAATCTAGATAGCTACTACAATTATTAATGAAAAGGAAAGAGCTCTGAGGGAACATGCTTCCATCCATATGCGTCATCTATAATATACTGATAGTGATAAAAACTGAGTGTATAGTGAAACCGTGGTAAATATATCACTATATAGCATTTTTATCTTAACACTGAGGTTCTTTTAAAAGCTTCTGAGGATGGCTTATCAGTACTTCATAAGCAAGAGACTACTAGCATGCAGGCAATTTACAAATAAACATAATTCTAATTTTCACAGCTAAACAATTGAGAAGGGTCATAGGATCCTTAAAAACCGTTTATGAAAAATAGCTCCTGCCTCAAATAGCTCACATGGATCTACTGGGGGAAGCACTGGTGATAGGAGTACAATTAACATGTTGCCAAACTACCAATGTGCTTTTCTTGGATGTTGTCACCTACTAACATCAAATCACCTATACTTGTTTATATTTGATTATGGTTTTTGAAAACACATTTTTGTGTTTGTTTTTTACTTATAAGATTAAAACACATCAAAACACTTGCTAGAAGAATTGTCTTTTTTTTTTACTGTGATAACACTTAATATAAGATACATACTCTTAAGAAAATTTTAAGTGCACTAGATAATATTGTTAACTGTACACACATTACACAGATCATCTCTAGAACTAATAGTTCATCTTCCATAACAAACTTTATATCTGTCAGACAGAAACTCTCTATTCATCCCTGCCCCCATCACTATCCCCTGGTAATGACCATTCTACTTTTTTGAATTTGACTGTTTTAGATTTCTCATATAAGTGGAATCATGCACTTCTGTGACTGGCTAATATCATCTGACATGATGACCTTCAGGTTCATCTACATTATCTCCTATGACAAGGTGAATAATGTTCATATATATATGTGGGGGGTGTACTATACATGTATATCACATTTTCTTTATATATCCATCTGTGGAAGGACATTTAGGTTGTTTATGTATTTTAACTATTATGAATAATGCTGCAATGAACATGAGAGTGCTAATATCCTTTGAGATACTGATTTTAATTCTTTAAAATACTCAGAAGTGGTATTGCTAGATCATGGGGTAAATCTATTTTCAATTTTTTAGAAATCTCCATACAGTTTTCTATAATCATTGCATCGTTTTATTTTCCCACCAACTGTTTAGAAGGATTCCAATTTCTTCATACACTTACCAGCACTTGGGTTTTGGGTTTGCTTTTGTGACAACAGCCCATCCTAACAGGTGTGAGGTGTCCTCTCACTGCGGTTCCGATTCACAGTTCCCTGATGATTAGTAACGGTGAACATCATTTCATATACCTGTTGGATATTAGCATGTTTCTTTGGAGAAATTTCTATTTAAGTCCTTTTGCTCATTTTGTAACCAGGTTGAGTGGATTTTTTTGGCTATTGAGTTATAGGAATTCCTTACATATTTTGCATATTAGATGCATCAGATGTATGGTTCATTTTTTCTCCTATTCCATAGGTGGCTTTTCCACTCTGTTGACTGTTTCCTTTGCTGTGCAGAAGCATTTCAGTGTGAGGTAGTTTCAATTGTCTATTTTTGGTGCCTGTGATTTTGGTGTCCTATCCAAGAAATTATTGCCTAGACAAATGTTAAGGAGATTTCCCCATTTCCTTCCACAGACTTTATAGATTCAGATTTTACTTCTAAATCTTTGTTTCACTTTGAGCTTATTCTTATGTACCACAGAATACATTAAAATTGGACCCTTTTATTTTACCATATTCAACCAATTACTTTAATGACAGTGGGCGGTTACTGTATACCTTGTCTGTACCGTTTCTCTCAAAATTTGCATTTCCCTTTGGGAATCTTTTGCAGTTACATCCCACTATCTACCTCTCAGCATTTAGAAAATAAATATTTTCTCTTCCAAATCTCTATTGACAGCAAAATCTCAAAGTAAATCCATATGTGAATAGTCACTTTTAAAGAATAGGCAAGTTAAATACTCAGCAGGAATAAAAAGTACAACTCTGTCTTTCTCTTTCTGACACATTTTCTTCCCTACTTTCCTCCTTCATCCTGTGAGATGAGGGATGGCAGGGTTGCATATGGGATACATTTGAGGTTTACATCAATCTCACACAGCAGGGTGAGAATGATCACACTATCCTAGTCCCTCACCAGGACCTCTGGAGTAATGTCACATTTCCTTGCCACTGAAAATGCTACCTGATGTACATTACCTTGTCTCTATTTCAGGTTTTAATAACAAATTCAAACTGTCTTTTCAAACCATTTTCTTAAATGCCTTGACAGACTGGTACTAGTGTTACCATAGATAAATGCCTGCTTTATACCAAAGAGATGTCAGAATAATTTCTCTTCAATTTCCTCCTGCATTTTGCCTAATTATTTTGAAACATTTTACAGTATATTCCTTGGTCCCATTAAATAAAAAATATCTCTTTCATTCTTTACCCATTGCTGCCTACCCACCAAATCATAGTTTCTACTCTTTGGGGTGTCATTTTGGAAATAACATCTTACTACCTACAACATTCATAGTTAAACCAAAGAAAACAGGTATCATTTGTAACAATGTTTTTTCTCCACTGTGGCATGTATCAAAGATTTTCTTTTTTGGTTTATTTTACATTGTCTCCAAACAAATACATCTAAAGTTAAAATACAAAGTATCCTTTGCTTTATAGGCTATGCAATGAAAAAGGTAATTTACACAGTGTATGCCTCAACTGTCCTGACTGGACAGAATCAATGGCACAGAAAAAAACAGTAATGCATCACAGGACCATCCCTTATCAGCCACTTCACAGCAAAGATGACTGTGCTGGGCCAGCAGCAGGCCATTAGCATGCACAGCCTTTTCTCTTTGATTTGTGCTGAAATGTAGGCTATCCAGTCCATACTAGCCTTCAGCCAAAGCCCTGTGGGAAGTAACTGCAAACCATAAACTTCCAGTCCTTTAAAAACATTTGTAATAGAAAAAGTATGCAAATGGAGCCATCAACATTACTAGGGAGTCTAACTTTTAAATGACTTAGTGTTATTGGACTTGATTTTTAAATGAAAAATTCAGATATGATGGCAAGGCAGTTTTTCACAACTCTCCTGATGTGGTTGAGGAGTTGATGTAGTATTGGGGAATTATATACTTTATAATGTAATAAAAATGATTTTTTTTACCAAGAACTTGATTTATGAAGAATGGTGCACACGTCTGCTGAAATTTCAAAGTAAACTTTTCGTTTACATTGGCGAGGAAGCTAAAAGGCTAATACCTCCAGGGCACATAAAAGCTTAGGCCTTCTTTTGGTTTCTTTTCAGGGTGAAGATAAATGCCAGATTGAGTTACTTTGTTTTTTAATACTTAAATCTAAGACTTTAATAACTTTTATTGTATGTTAAGGGGTACATGTGCAGGTTTCTTACACAGGTAAACATGTGTCATGGGGGTTTGTTGTACAGATTATTTCATCACCCAGGTATTAAGCCTAGTACTCATTAGTTACTTTTCCTGATCGTCTCCCTCCTCTCACACTCCATGTTCTGACAACAGGCCCCAGTGTGTGTTGTTCCCCTCTATGTGTCCATGTGTTCTCATCATTTAGCTCCCACTTATAGGTGAAAACATACAGTATTTGGTTTTCTGCTCCTGCATTCGTTTGCTAAGGATAAAGGCCTCCAGCTCCATCCTTATCCCTGCAAAGGACACGATCTTGTTCTCTTTAACGGCTGCATAGTATTCCATGTGTATATGTACCACATTTTTTCTTTTTTCTTTTCTTTTTGAGATGGAGTTTCGCTCTGTCATCCAGAATGGAATGCAGTAGCACGATCTTGGCTCAGCTCACTGCAACCTCTGCCTCCTGGGCTCAAGCAATTCTTCTGCCTCAGCTTCCCAAGTAGCTGGAATTACAGGTATGCACCACCACATCCAGCTAATTTTTGTAATTTTAGTAGAGATGGGAGATTTCACAATGTTGGCCAGGATGGTCTCAGACTCCTGACCTCAAGTGATCCACCCGCCTCGGCCTCCCAAAGCACTAGAATTACAGGTGTGAGCCACCGCACCCAGCCAGTACCACATTTTCTTTATCCAGTTTATCACTGATAGGCATTCAGATGGAGTTACTTTTATTCAACAATTTTTCACAAGTATATGCAGTGTGCCCATCATGCCAGCCACTGTCCTAGGTGCTGAGGGCACAGCAGTGAATAAAACGGACCAACAGAAGGTCTAGGCTTTTATATGTCCTGGAGGTATTAGCCTTTTAGCTTCCTCACCAATGTAAAGGAAATGTTTACTTTGATATTTCAGCAGATGTGTACACCATTCTTCATAAATCAAGTTGTTGGTTTAAAAAATCATTTTTTATTAAATCACAAATGTAATGTCTGTGGCCATACAGACAAAAAACGCTGCCCTCATGGAGTCTATATTCTAAGCAACATACACTGCTCGTCTTCACAGATCTGAGCCAAAAGATGTTTCTTTTTATTTCTAAGGCATTAATATTAACTCAGGTCAAATCTTATTCATTTTTTACACAGTATGGATTTTTAAAATGAATCATCATTCGAAAATGTTTACCTAATGTCTAGGAAAAACATTATTGGTCTGAGGTTCTTTTAACTACCCATCTACTTCACAAAATGTTTTGCTATGAATTAAACTACACAGCCTACAGGAAAAGTTAAAATCCAAGTATAGATAAAATAAAGAACAGCACCTAACATGCACCTCGTATTTTGTACTTTCCTATTTGATTTGATTATGTTTTCAATCTCTTCCCCCTGTTCACAGGAGAGGCCAACTAAAACCTAAAGTTTAGTACAACTTTCTGGAAATTCTGCAAAGTGGCAAACAAACTGAGAAAATCGTATGCCTTAAAAACCCACCACTGATGTTCTTGATCAATAGTTGGCATAAATAAATCATAGACATGTGGGCAAGACTGCTGGAGCCAGGCAAGGATTTTTCTTAATGTGGATAGTGATGTCACTGAGGCAGAGAGAAGGAAGGCATATTTACAATAAAAGGGAGTGATTATACAATACATTCAAACCATAAATAAATACTCCATTAAGTTATAAAATTCTCTCTATATGTTCTTAGGAGGCCTTCCTGTCAGGCACTTAACTTAGAGAAAAGCAAGTAAAGCTCCATTAATCATTCATTTAGCCAAAACTTGCTGAATCCTGCTCTATGCCCGCCATGACACATCATCATCACTACTGTGTATTAAGAGTTTACTACATCCTATGCACTGTGCTCAGAGATTACATGCATCATCTCATTCCAGCAATGATCAACCCTATAAGCTGGGTGTTCTTTTTAAGAATCATTATATAGATTAGGTAAACGATACTCAGGTTGTGTTATTTATCTGTGGTCACATGGCAATTAAATAATCAGATGTCATATGAGGGTATGTAGTTCTAAGATATAAATTCATATTTATGTTACTAAATAAAGGCCTTCTCATGCAAAACAATCAACATCTAAATTCAGGGGAAATCCAGACCTATAGTCTACAAATACGGAGTTAATAGGTGTTTGGCTGACATACTTTAAGATATTCCCTACCCCATGCACCAAAATCATGACTAGTCACTTGAATTAATAGATATCTACACACGTCAACAACAGCTGCCTAGAATAATGTATCATGGTATTTTACATTTTTTAAAATTAAGATACAGTATGATTGTATAAACATATGTAAACTTTCATATAGTCATATTATATAAAAAAATTCTATATAATTTCATGAGGCAGGATAAGTAGTCAAGGAAGTAATCATGTCCTTGGGATATGGCAACTGTGGCAACCGTACAGTCAAAACAATAAGCCCCAGCATTTGCATCGTAGTCCAGCTCACTCAAGCAAAGCTATCTCCAGTAGGGAACTTCCCCTGGAGGGAGCATGCACATGTGATTTCACCTGTCCTCAGACTGACCCTGTGCTGATGATAATAGTAAAAAAACACACCGTTGGGTGGAGATTTAAGATGCTAATGAGACATGTGGCATATGGACAAGCATGTACAGCTACTGCACATGTGCGTCCAGACGACCACCCAGAACATGCTTACTAGTAACACTGCTTTCCACCTCCTCATGAATAATCATGTAAAACTCCCAAAAACTCCCTATTGCCAGTCTTTGCTGTCTCATCCTTACAAGCAGCCCACCCTGAATTCTCTGTCTCTCAGGGTGTACTGTCTATTCCGCACTTAACTTTCAAAATATGCTTTTCTTTTGCAATAAATGACTCTGTGCTGCATATCCTTTGCTGTGTCTTGTTTAAATTCTTTTAAACTAAGAAGAACCGAGGTCTTACAACAGCCTTCAACAATTACACAGTTAACTTAAATAACAACTTGACAGTTCAAATTTAAAGAGAACTATTCCTGTTTAATAACCAATCCCCTTTTTACTAAGACAATGGGAAAATAACATTCATGCTGATCACCAACTAACCACATTGTTGGGTTAAATCAAACCTCTGCAATTCCTTTGAGAACATAATGATGTCCGTGGAACCCAGAACACCAAAACCGCCTAGACTATCTTCTAGAACACTATACAATCTAGTTCCATCACCTCAGTTGTATGTTTACCAGGAAAATATCAATTCCCAAACCCATCATACTTTTAGTGTATTTACATGATTTAAGAATATAAGAGACTGATGAAATATGCGGAAGAAAATAGAGCCGTTGCTTCCATTACTTGTTTTGAAAGATGAGATAAATCGAATTGGTGAGAGTGATTGGCTTTATATTAGATGGAGAAACCTTTACAAGGTGAGAAACATGATTACAAAAGCCCAGAAGAACTGTGCCTTAGACTGCTTTGCAGGCAGCCAAGTTTTTACTCCACTTTGAAGGAATCATCACTGGTGCAGACTGGGTAACATTTACTTGAGAAAGTAGAGGTGAGACTCCAACCAGCCAATTCATATTTAAGGAGGTCTAGAACCAAGAATTACCAAACACATGCACATTATAATGTCCTAAAAACATTTAAATAGCATTTTTATTTCTTGCTAAAGCAACATTTGTTGCTCTAGCCAAGAGTTTCAATCAACTGACTAACTAGAAGTCCTAACTTATTTGAATAAAGGGCTTCTACTGTGCTCTGTGCAAAGCCTTGGGTAGCTAGAGGCAAGATTCTCTAGCAACACAAGCTCTACCCACCCAGGTTACCCACTTCAGAACCCTGCTTTTAGTTTTGGGAACGGCCTCGAAGGACTACAGGTGATCAGACGGATGACATCCTGAGTCAAATGGTCTCAGTCAGTGATTCCTCCAGGCACATCTTCCTTCTGATACTCCTAAATACCAGAACAGCAGCCTGGGAAAATAGCAAGTAACACTCACTTCTCTCTGGGCATCATGTGTCTCCTAACCCTTGAGTGTCAAGAATCACTCTTTTCTAAACTCCCAGGCTCCTCAAAGAGCAGAAGTGCAGGCATATATCATTTTTAGAACGGAAGGAATATTCCAGACTTGCTGCTCAAGAAACAAAAGATGCAAGTGTCTTTGGGCTTGTTCAAAAGTACACCCCTTCTTTCTTTGTGCTGTGGGCAAGAGATGCACATGCCAGTCTAAATGAACCACTGCTGTGTTTATGTTCATGCTGCTTTCCATCATGTTTCCAATCCTTTACTCTTTCTCACCATTTACTGAGGTACTCTCACCCCTGCTTCACATCGACAGCCCCACAGCTGGTCATCCTCAGTCATAGTCTTGCCATTCTAAGCCAACCTAGCCCCCAGAGTCTCATTTTAAATGCACAACAGAGGTAGGCGCATTGTCCATTAGCAAGTCAAAGACTTCTTAAATCACTGAATGGTTCCTAGGCTTCTTGGAATGATTTCAGGAACAACTTGCTGCCCTTGGTCCACTTCTCTTCCCTATCCAAATTTCAAACAAGTAACTGGTATCTTCCCAGTCATCAGTTCCCAAGACTAGACTTTTTTCCCAATCAGGGAAATTGGGCTTGTTACATTTCCATGACATGTCATTCTGAGTGCCCTGTTACCCGTCTCTATCTCAAAGATGGTATATAAATGAAATCATTTACACACTGCCATTCTAATTTTTAAAGGAATTGTAGGCATGTCAAATAGGGCTCATACCAAATAATAACATTCTAAATAATAATAGAGGCCACCAGTTGAGGTATAATATGTACCAGGTCCTATGCCTGTAACTTTACCTGCACTATCATTTAATTCGCTCAGCAATCCTATAAAGTACTATTGATATCTTACCATGAGGAACCTCAGCGTTAAAAACTTGCCCAAAGTCACAGGGCATGTAAACTCATTTATGTCAAATTTCCAATCCAAACTATATAACCCAAAGACTCCCCAAAGGTAACCAAACAGATAAAATTTATATAAATCCAAAGTTTTTTTCTTGCCTGTCTTTCTGCAATATTCAGTGGGGCAACAAATCTCTGGAATCTGTCATTTCAGTATATTTTTAATAAAGTAGACTCTTTCACACACTCTCCTGGAACCTCTCTCCAGTTGCTCAGCTTGGAGGAACTCAACCAAAGTGCAAATAACCTAGGGCAATAAATGATACTTAGAATTTAAGATGCTTTGGGTTTTATGTTGGCATACGATTCTGATACTCTACTAAATTACAACCCAGCAAGAGAAATGTATTATGAACTTGTGTGATATAATAACAAGTAAAAAAGAGTCATCCTTTCTTGGAAATCAGAATGTTCACCCCTTTTGTTTTTGCTTTTGTTCTTAGAACTTGCTGCTGTACCTCCTGCAAAGTCCCATAAGGTAGAACCAGGTGATAACACTATCTTCACCTGATACAGGAGACAGAAAAGAATAAAAAAAAAGGCCATTTTACACAGAAGGGACCTAATTCTGAATGATTCACCAACATTCGATGAATCACTGATGAGCTATACCTTTGCCCTCTTCAGATTCCTTCTTGGCTGTACTACCAGTAAGTTTGACCATGTCAATGCAGGGAGTTTACTCACAGAACTGTACAAGTTTCTAAAAATGTCTAGCAATAAATATATTATTCTTGGAAGTTATGTTTTCAGGAAAAAGAGTTGTCTCCACTTACTTAACAATGAAGTAGCTCACTGAATCATTTAAACAGTGGGTTGAAGAAAACAATAAAATCTTTAAAAAACAATTTATCATCTCAAACTTCTCCTTGAACAACTGTTTCTTTTTTATTTACCTTAGAGAATAGGCAAAGGAAAATAAAATCACTTAACACATAGAGAACTCAAGATAGAGACACACTTTTAGAAAGAGTCACATACAAACTGCTTAGTAAATTAGGCTATTGTCTTATAAAAGTTGTTGTAAATCTTAGGCCAATACATTCTTGAAGAATTGATATTTGATGCATCTGTAGATAGATAGATAGATATATCTTTTTTTAGTTTAGTTTAGTTTTTTTTTTTTTTTTTAATTTTAAGAGACAAGGACTCGCTCTGTCACCCAGGCTGGAGTACAGTGGCATGATCATGGCTCACTGCAGCCTCAAACTCCTGGGCTCAAGTAATCCTCCTGCCTTAGTCTTTCATGTACCTGGGACTACAGGTGCATGCTACCATGCCTGACTAATTTTTTTAACTTACTGTAGAAATGGGATCTCACTGTGTTCCCTATGATGGTCTTGAACTTCTGGGCTCAAGCGATCCTCCTGCCTCTGCCTCCCAAAGCACTGGGATTGCAGGCATAAGCCACCATGCCCAGCCCTGGTCACTCTGAAAGGAATGTCATTCTCTTTTTTGAAAAGAGTTGTGATTTCATTATAATGCCTAATTGTTTTGCCACATACCTAAGGATCCTGATTCATCCTTCTAAGTGACAAAGACTTTTTACATAGAATCAAAAGAACTTCTGGTGGTGGAAAGATGGTCTATAGAAAAGAAAAACTCCCCCCATGCCTATGTCCTGAATGGTATTGCCTAGGTTTTCTTCTAGGGTTTTTATGGTTTAAGATTTAACATTTAAGTCTTTAATCCATCTTGAATTAATTTTTGTATAAGGTGTAAGGAAGGGATCCAGTTTCAGCTTTCTACATACGGCTAGCCAGTTTTCCCAGCACCATTTGTTAAATAGGGAATCCTTTCCCCATTTCTTGTTTTTGTCAGGTTTGTCTAAGATCAGATAGTTGTAGATGTGTGGTATTATTTCTGAGGGCTCTGTCCTGTCCCATTGGTCTATATCTCTGTTTTGGTACCAGTACCATGCTGTTTTGCTTACTGCAGCCTTGTAGTATAGTTTGAAGTCAGGTAGCATGATGCCTCTAGCTTTTTTCTTTTGGCTTAGGATTGACTTGGCAATGCGGGCTCTTTTTTGGTTCCATAAGAACTTTAAAGTAATTTTTTCCAATTCTGTGAAGAAAGTCATTGGTAGCTTGATGGGGATGGCGTTGAATCTATAAATTACCTTGGGCAGTATGGCCATTTTCATGATATTGATTCTTCCAACCCATGAGCATGGAATGTTCTTCCATTTGTTTGTATCCTCTTTTATTTCATTGAGCAGTGGTGTGTAGTTCTCCTTGAAGAGGTCCTTCACATCCCTTGTAAGTTGGATTCCTAGGTATTTTCTTCTCTTTGAAGCAATTGTGAATGGGAGTTCACTCATGATTTGGCTCTCTGTTTATCTGTTACTGGTGTATAAGAATGCTTATGATTTTTACATATTGATTTTGTATCCTGACACTTTGCTGAAGTTGCCTATCAGCTTAAGGAGATTTTGGGCTGAGATGATGGGATTTTCTAGATATACAATCATGTCATCTGCAAAAAGGGACAATTGGACTTCCTCTTTTCCTAATTGAATACCCTTTACGTCTTTCTCCTGCTGATTGCCCTGGCAAGAACTTCCAACACTATGTTGAATAGGAGTGGTGAGAGAGGGCATCCCTGTCTTGGGCCAGTTTTCAAAGGGAATGCTTCCAGTTTTTGCCCATTCAGTATGATATTGGCTGTGGGTTTGTCATAAACAGCTCTTATTATTTTGAGATACATCCCATCAATACCTAATTTATTGAGAGTTTTTAGCATGAAGGGCTGTTAAATTTTAACAAAGGCCTTTTCTGCATGTATTGAGATAATTATGTGGTTTTTGTCTTTGGTTCTCTTCATATGATAGATTACATTTATTGATTTGCATATGTTGAACCAGCCTTGCATCCCAGGGATGAAGCCCACTTGATCATGGTGGATAAGCTTTCTGATGTGCTGCTGGATTCGGTTTGCCAGTATTTTATTGAGGATTTTTGCATCGATGTTCATCAGGGATATTGGTCTAAAATTCTCTTTTTTTGTTGTGTCTCTGCCAGGCTTTGGTATCAGGATGATGCTGGCCTCATACTTCATGTCTAAAACACCAAAAGCAATGGCAACAAAAGACAAAATTGACAAATGGGATCCAATTAAACTAAAGAGCTTCTGCACAGCAAAAGAAACTACCATCAGAGTGACAGGCAACCTACAGAATGGGAGAAAATTTTTGCAATCTACTCATCTGACAAACGGCTAATATCCAGAATCTACAATGAACTCAAACAAATTTACAAGAAAAAAACAAAGAATCCCATCAAAAACTGGGTGAAGGATATGAACAGACACTTCTCAAAAGAAGACATTTATGCAGCCAAAAGACACATGAAAAAAATGCTTATCATCACTTGCCATCAGAGAAATGCAAATCAAAACCACAGTGAGATACCATCTCACACCAGTTAGAATGGTGATCATTAAAAAGTCAGGAAACAACAGGTGCTGGAGAGGATGTGGAGAAATAGGAACACTTTTACACTGTTGGTGGGACTGTAAACTACTTCAACCATTGTGGAAGTCAGTGTGGCAGTTCCTCAGGGATCTAGAACTAGAAATACCATTTGACCCAGCCATTCCATTACTGGGTATATATCCAAAGGATTATAAATCATGCTGCTATAAAGACACATGCACGTGTATGTTTACTGCGGCACTACTCACAATAGCAAACACTTGGAACCAACCCAAATGTCCATCAATGATAGACTGGATTAAGAAAATGTGGCACATATATACCATGGAATACTATGCAGCCATAAAAAATGATGAGTTCATGTCCTTTGTAGGGACGTGGATGAAACTGGA
Source organism: Pan troglodytes (assembly GCF_028858775.2). Taxonomy (NCBI): domain Eukaryota; kingdom Metazoa; phylum Chordata; class Mammalia; order Primates; family Hominidae; genus Pan; species Pan troglodytes. The sequence continues at coordinate 64,443,917 of NC_086015.1, forward strand.
AACCATCATTCTCAGCAAACTATCGCAAGGACAAAAAACCAAACACCGCATATTCTCACTCATAGCTGGGAATTGAACAATGAGAACACTTGGACACAGGAACGGGAACATCACACACCGGGGTCTGTTGTTGGGTGGGGGGAGTGGGAGAGATAGCATTAGGAGATATACCTAATGCTGAATGACGAGTTAATGGGTGCAGCACACCAACATGGCACATGTATACATATGTAACAAACCTGCACATTGTGCACATGTACCCTAGAACTTAAAGTATAATTTAAAAAATTTTTTAAAAAAAAGAAAGAAAAGAAAAACTCCGACTCCATTGTCTTGAAACTTTGTTTTTCCCATCTAATTCCTTAGGTACAATTTGCTGGCTGAGGAGAAACTGCCCAGCGACCCTAGTTCCGTTAGACTGAAAAGCGATGAAAGGAACAGTACAATGTTTTCTTGATGGGGCACTATGGCCTCACCACAGATGTGGCTTAGTTACCTGAGCCCTACCTGGTAACTCCATGTGGATTACCATAAGTACTCTAAAATATGGTAATCAAATACTAATGCACGTAAGTATTGCTTGGAAAACATAGTAAGACAGTTTCCCAGGCCCTATCTCCAGAGATTCTGATTCACTAGGTCTGGGTGGGGCTCATGAATTTGCATTTCAAATAAACTCACAGATGATGCCAAATGCTAGCCTGAGGACCACATTTTGAGAATCACTCTAGAGGACTGGAATTCCAAAGCACTCAGGGTAACCTGTATCACAGACTGTATCTAAAATGTTGTTCTTGGATTATAGTGGTCTGTAGCTTTAAGAAGCAATTATGATACATTTCTTACCAAAGGTCATCAAAGAAAGCACACTGCTGTGATGGCAAGCTATCCACTTTTATAAAAAGAAGAAGAAGAAGAAGAAAAAAAGAAACTTAAAGTAATGGCTCTTCTCTTGGAACTGAGAGAAAGCTGACTCTGGTTTACAAAGGCCTATCTCATTCCTGATCCTTTATCATTTGACAGAGGTGTGAACAGTCTATGTCAAAAATGCTCATTCAACATTCCCAGGAAGCCACTCACAGGGCCGAATGTAATTTTACTTAAGCCTGTCTGAACTTGCTTTTCTTATTTTTCCCCCTGTAGACACACATGATTTTCTTTCTTTGTAAGAAAGAATTCAAAGACAAAGACACAGATGTGATTTCACCAAATTAGCAAACTTTAAAGCAAAAAAAAAAAATCATCCATTTCTGTTTATAGCAAGACTCCCTGTTATCCCTCTACTCATCTTCCTATGCAGAGAGAAAATGTGAAACTGTAATAGCCACTCTTCAAGACTGATTAAATAAAAATCATTCAAAAGCCTGTGTTGATAACATATTCCTATCTTTTGTGTGCAAATCCATATTGTGTTTCTTGGAAGACCTAATATCCTAGAAAAAATAGACCTGCTTCTTACTGAAAAGCAGCAGTTGGAAACTGAAATGCCTACAGTACAAGTAGTAACAAAATTAATGGACCAAGCCAGGAGTGAAGCAAGGGAGGGTAGGAGGGACAATGGAGATCTTGAGAGTCCTGGCATTATTGGGAGAACTGCAACTCATTAGCTTCAGAACAAAATCCAATTCTGATAATGCCAATTGGGGCATCATTGAGATTCTTTCCATTTTTTGTTTGTTTCTCTTGGTCCTCTTTCTTGATGTGTCTGATGATTTTAAGTAGAATTACAGAAGCTGTGAATGAAGAATTATAGAGACTCTGCATGATGGTATCTCCCACCAAAGAAGGTTCATCCTACTCTCTGGCAGCCAGTCTGAAATGGGGCGTTACTTTCATCCAATTTGGAATTGAGTTGACTCAAAGCTGGTTAGTGTTTTGAAAGATGTGGTCCACCGCTGGTTTACACACACTCCATAGGCGTGGTTTAAGGCCTGTGGGGTACACTAGTACACCTGTCATTCGTGGATGTGCAACTCTACTTATTTTAACCTCAGTCCCAGGAGACTATCAAAAACACACACAGTGGCTCACACCTGTGATACCAACACTTTGCACCAAGGTAGGAAAATGGCTTGAAGCCAGGAGTTCAAGACCAGTCTGGTCAACATAGCAAGACCCTGTCTCCACAAAATACTTAAAGTATTAGCCAGGTATGCTCATGCACACTTATAGTACAAGCTATTTAGGAGGCTGAGGTGGGAGGACTGCTTGAGCCCAGGAGTTTGAGGTTGCAGTGAGCTATGATCATTCTACTGCACTCCAGCCTGGGCAGCAGAGCAAGACCCTATCTCATTAAAATAATAATAATAATAATAATAATAATAATAATAATAAAAAGCCTTCAGGTATAAATCTACCCAAGGCACCCATCTTCTCTCTGAGGTCTTGGTTCCTCTGAATCCTGGCTGCTTTGGCAGACCCAAACTTCTATGCTTGTCTCTTCAGCCTTATGAGATCACCAAAAATTATGTTGCCCACAAGGTATGATTTTCTAGCTGCCTGTTTTCTCAACTGCTCCTTAAGCCAAAACCCAGCAAATTCCCTGAAGGGAAAAGCAGCCTGTGGACTCCCGGCTCAGCACTCTATAGTTCCCTGATTTCTGGGTCTCTTGGTTGTCTTGGCAGTTCTTTGTTATCTTCAAATTAGGTTTACATGTGGCTTTTCTATTCTTTTCAAAGAAACATCAGTTTGTCACAAGCCACTCTAATTTAGCCAAAAGCAGAAGTCCTCAGGTTAATTTAATAGAGTAATAATATAATTACTTCCCCAAGAAATAATGTTTTTATTCTGAAATATGAGGTTAAATTCAAATTTAAACTTAATCCATATAAGTTACATAGGAATTATTTTGTTAAGAATTAGCTTCAAATATGATAATACACATATTCTATTCCAAACAATATGACAACTCATTCTTAGTTCAATGATCTCCTTTAAGACAGATATATCAAGCAATTTTTGTAATCTGTCAGCAGGCCTCAAAGAAATTTCAAATAACCATAAATCAGTGTTATCATTTGGAGTACCTGAGATGCTCTAGATAAATATTTGATGGTAGATGGACACTAGGCAGAGTAATAGTTTCATCTAATACAATAATAAAAAAAATCACAAGACACCCACTAGTAAGTTTATCAGGGAGCAAGATGGAGAATGTTGCTGACAGAATACCACTCCTGCAGCTGCCAGTAATAAGTCACCCTTGAAGCAAAGAGATGGAGATTTAAATGGGGACACTATCCAACTTAAGCCTTTCTGTAGAATATAGTGTCCTAGATGAAGACATATGTAGTAAAGATGGGGGAAATGACCAAATTATTCGATTACCATGTGTTACCTCCAACTGGGACTTCTAATATTCCTGAAAATTCACCTGCAGAAGAAAGTAAAAGAGAAACAACAAATTCTCACCATGAAATGATCTTGAATGCTATTTCAGAATATTACCCTGTTAGATCATCTCATCAATGAATTAAGGGGCCCTCTATTATGTAGGTAGCTCAAGAACATAGCAGAAGCCTTGGGAGGGACTGTCCATGGTGGATACTGACCTAAATTGCACTTGGATTATAACGGACTATAGCAGTGGATCTCTTGAGAGGGCTTTAGTCTCTTCCTTAACATGCTTATATCCCAGGGTGGGATTACTAAGATCAAATGCCCAGGCATTCAAATGATGGAGATGTAGAATGGTATCAAGTTTGGCACACATCCTAACCAATTAATTGGTTTTCATAATTATCAAGTTTTAAGATGACGTCAAAAAAAAATCACAAAAAAAACTTAGGTCTAAAAGCAAACAAAAAATAATTTTAGCTATGTGTACAGTATCAAGTGGTATCAACTGATGCCAAAAAATAAAAAGAAGAGCATTTTCTGTATGTGATAGGCACTGTGCCAAGGATATTACATAAAATCTGCTCAACTTCACAGTAACTCTTTGAGTTAAATACTGTCATAATCCCCATTCTTATGGATAAGGAAAATGAAGCAGAGAGTGGGTTAGTAATTTAGTCAAGGTAGTAAGCAGAAAGAGACAACCTGAACTAGCTCTCTGGATGCAACATTGAAAGCTCTTAACCACATTGCTTTACTGGCCTCCTGGACAGCATTGATCATTTTCCCTGCACTTTAATAATGTAACTACAGATTATGGACACGTGCCTTTCCTAGCTATTCTTAAAGTCTGAGCTTAATATAAAATTAATGACATCCTGGGAGCCATGATTCTTCCCTAGTACATCTCACTAAGAACATGGTTTATGAAATCTTTATAGCTAGTTGAAATGTGTTTACTAAGTCTTGCCAGGAAGCTCATTTTATAGGGATATTACACACAGGCAATATAAATTCCTATAGGGCTAAGAAGCCTTCATTCCAACCAGTGCTTTTCCTCCAAGTAATTCGGTAGGTTTAGAAAATGAAGCACCTGGTCTGCTCTTTTCCACAAGTTTCTAAGCTTGAATAAAGATCACCCACTTGATACAGAAAGGGTTGGAAAAATTCCAGATCTGGCCTCTGAAGGTTACTTCCCAGAATGCTGCTGTTAACTACCTATTACTGTTTAGACCGAGTATCTTTGAGAAGGAAAAAACTTGCTTTGATTGCCTAGGTACTTCAAGCTGCAAATCTGCATTTCAGTGAACAACTACTAAGTAAGGAGACAGGAAAGAGAACCAGTGCCCCGGTCTGTATACAACACCTTGTTCTAGCCTTTTCTGCCGAAAAGCTATGCAACTGTGAGAAAGTCACACTGTAAGCCTCAGTTTCCTTCTCCATAAACTGAAGATGATGATGATGTTCTCATAAAGGTAGCATAAGTGAAAGCACTTAAAAGTTATTCAAATATGACATCATATGCGCATACACACACACACACGCAGTAATGTGGCACTTAATAATGGAGCTATGTTCTGGGAAATGCATTGTTAGGCTATTTTATTGTGCCAACATCACAAACTGTACTTACACAAACCTAGATGGTGCAGCCTACTACATACCCAGGCTATATGGTATAGCCTATTGCTCATCCTAGATAAAAACATGTATAGCATGTTACTGTACTGAATACTGTAGGTAATTGTAACACATTGGCAAGTATTTGTGTATCAAAACATAAAAAATATACTATAAAAATACGGCATAAAAGGTAGCTGGCATGGTGACTCAGGCCTGTAATCCCAGCACTTTGGGAGGCCGAGGTGGGTGCATCACAAGGTCAAGAGATCAAGACCATCCTGGCCAATATGGTGAAACCCCATCTCTACTAAAAATATGAAAATTAGCTAGGTCTGGTGGCACACGCCTGTAGTCCCAGCTACTCGGGAGACTGAGGCAGGAGAATCACTTGAAACTGGGAGGCAGAGGTTGCAATAAACCGAGATTGGGGGACTGCACTCCAGCCTGGTGACAGAGCTAGACTCTGTCAAAAAAAAAAAAAAAAAAAGGCATAAAAGGTAGAAAATGAAAATGGTAGACCTATATAGAGCACTTAACATGAATGAAGCTTACAGGACCAGAAATTGTTCTGGGTGAGCCAGTGAGGGAGTGGTGATTGAATGTGAAGATCTAGGATATTATTGTAAACTACTGTAGACTTTAATAAACACTGTACCCTTAAGGTTACACTAAATTTCTTAAAAAATAAAGTATTAATAATTGCACTATGACATTACAATGTCTACGCCATCACTGGGCAATAGGAATTTTTCAACTCCATCATAATCTTATGGGGCCACGGTCATATATGTGGTTCACTGTTGACTGAAATGTTTTATGGTACAGAAATATATATATATGTGTATATATCCCCAAGATATAAATATGTATATATATCTCTAAGAGCTGAGCTGTGCATATTATCCAGGTCCTGTATAGAACTGTATAGAACTATATAAGTGACAAAGCAGAAAAGAATAAACAGAAAAAGTCCATTAAGCCACTCCAGAGGAAGTGAGTTTGAGAGGGGATGCTGGATTTTCATAATGAGAGAAAGATAATGCAGAGCAGGAAGAGAGATTTTAAAAAATGAGGAGCTGCAGGTGGGCTAAAGAAGTGGGTCCCAAAGAGTTCCAGTAATGCCAGCACTGGGTTAAGTGGGGAATTTGGGGATGAAATAACAGCAGACAATGCCTCACTTATTAATGGAAAATCATTTGATATAGAAAAGTTGTGTGCAAGGAGCCATAAACCAAAAACACCAACAAAAATTGTGTTTTCAAGAAGGAACCTGCTTGTAATGAGCCAGTGAAGGTATATACCAATTTAAGAATTAGGTACTAGTGACTCTGAATTATTTAACAGCCAGGTCCATATAGAGAATAAGTAGTAGACTATTTTTCTCATATGGGCTATTTAGGTGAGAGACATAAGCAGATAAAACTTCTTAATTAATTGCTTTCAATAGTTTAGAGTTAGAATAGGTATTTTTAATTTGTATAATGAAAACTTGTTTTTAGGAGTTCTTGGGCCAACGAAGAAGGCAATCGCAACATTAACATAGTTTGAATTAAACGTTGGTAAAACAACAACTAATGAAAAGCCCAATATGTTTTTCTTACTACTTGAAAAAATATTTTTACTTTATTTTTTTTAACCATTTTATCAAATGGTTATCAGGAGCCCAGTGCTCCTGAAGTCAATAACCAAGGTTCAGAAATCTTTACCCTTTTGCATTTTGGGAAACGTCCTGAGCCACAAAAACCAACTTGCCCTTGCATATCATAAGGCCCACCTCCAGCCTTCCTGGTTCCCTGTGTTATAAATCTTCACCTTTTCTCCCTCTTGAGACCTTCTTCATTTCTGAACATCCCCCCACTTCAATAACCTGAATAAACTCATCTCCTTAAAGGGCTGGTACATCTTGTCTTTGACATATTTAACTGTTACAAGATTTCCAGAAAATTGATACTAGAAAAAAATGAAACCATATAGTACATATACTTTTGGTGCTATTTTCCAGAAGCTGTATGAATGCAAAATATCAGGTAAACAAAATTTCATAAAGGATATTAAATATCAGTTGATGATACTAGTGCCACAATCCCAAGAATATAAGCAACTACGGAAAATCTCATTTTGCACAAAGATAACTTAGTACAACTAAAACTAGTTCAACTTTTTTAGAAAAAACACTAATCAAGTAAACCTGACTCTCCAACTATGAGAAGCATTTCAAACTGAGCATGACCCCATAGGTAGCACTGGGAGATTGCATAAGGACCAGAAAGTTTCTAGCAATATGGGAAAAAAAGAAAATCACAGCTTTAGCAAAGGAACAAAGTCCTAACTATGAAGACGACTTACAGATACAATCCTTAGGCCCACCTGGGACCCTGAGGCCACCCACTTCCAAATTTGAGACTCCCTTAATCTCAAATCCGAGCCACAATTCAGTGGGCCTAATTCCAATTGATGTCTCAAGACTTGTAATTTTCTACAAGTTTATTGCTTTCCCTCTGAGCAAATAAACATACCACACTTTATTTCTATACTTCTGTGAGATTTCTCATATAAATAAATGCCCAAATCTTGGGAGGAGAAACACTGTAACCACATATCTTCATTTTAGGCCCTGCACAAATCAATTTACAGTGCAACTCTAAGGTAAAAAAATGCAGCAGTAGCAGCCACACTCAATAATAAAATCACACTAATTTTATTGGACTAATAATTAGTAACCTATTTCCTGAGCACTGTACCAAGCGATTCATATGCTTTATCTCATTTAAGTATCAGGAAAACCCTATGAAGTGGTTTAAAGTGGCCCCATTTGACAGATGTGAAAGGTTAGGACCAGAGAGGCTTTACTGTGTACCCAAGATGACTAAATTATTGGAAAGTAAGTGGTAACGTAGTAATTATTAAGAAAGGATTCAACATGCATCACCGTTATAGTCAAAAGACATTGGAATTTACATGAGACCAATAGAATGTGACCAAATAAAGGTATTTAAATGACCAGTTTAATGAATTCAAAACAATGATTAGTAATTAACACATCAATCTTTGAATGTCAATGGATAATTCTAAAGTGCTGCAGCTTGCTTGAAAATGCCTTCTCTCAAGCTGATTAAATATTCTCTCCAAAAATCTTGTTTACATTATTAATTTGCTCAATAACCCCTGTCTTCAGAGAAGTGTAAACCTCTACCTGGTCCCTGAAGAGTTAGCACATATTTTTAATTAAAATGGTCTTGAATCAATTGAGTTATTATTTTCCAGGTTATATTACTAACAATATTAACTCCAAATAAGATAGATTAAAAAACAAGGTACATTTAAAGTATGCAAATGTAAGTGTCTTCAACATTGAAATATCTAAAGTTCATATAAAGACCTGACTCCAAATTATGAAAAATGGACAATGAGTCATTTCTGTAGTGTACATGAATGATTTGCAACAGCAAAGAATGTAAGGATGTGTCAAAAGTTTACAAGTTCAAAGTACAAACTGAACACTTCCTTTAGGAAATGCTAAAACAAAATTAAATACCATTAGAAAGATGTTGACACTTTGCTCTTTTATGAGCCAAATTATAGTAACAGAGTTGGGTATATAATGATGCAATTATACGCTGTCATGAAGAGTTTAATTATTTTATGCCTGAGCAGATTTTTTTTTTTAACTCAAGTGCCCTGTACAACTTCCACACCTGAATGCTTCTAACTTGGCTTTGCCATTTTCTGACTCTATTTAATTTTCTGGGGACACAGAAGGATGGTCCTTACTTTAAAAAATGGTTCTATCAAAATTCATTCTCTTCACTTTTAAGCTCTTAAAGGCGAGGTAACAGTTTTTCAGCATACACTCTCCAGAGGGCTAAACTCATTCATTCATTCTTTCCAATGCTCCAATGCCTCCGCCAGGCCAGGCACCAGGCTAGGATGCAACATAGATAGATGCGGGAAGTCAAGGGAGCTGACTGACAAACAAGGAAAATGAAAATCAACAGGAAGTTGTAAAACATAAAGGCAGCTATGGGTCATGTCTATGCCTTCAGGTTTCACCATCAGTCCTGTTTTAAATCCTAGCCCTGACTCTATATAAGTATTTCAGCTCTAAGTTAATCTCTTCCCACCTGGAAAATGGGGGCCATGAAGATCTCTCCCTCACAAGTTGTGAGGATCAAATGAGATGATGATGCAAATCTGGCACGTAGTATATACCCAGTGAATATCAGCAGCTACCGAATGATAATAATTGTATTTTTATTACTTTTTGTATTATCATAAGTGCCACAATAAGCTATATAAAGGATGCTAATAAGAACACTAAGGAAAAGCAATAAATCTTCCTGGAGTAGCTCATTCTGAACAGACAAAAGTTTCAGGGGAGAGAGGGAGATAATGCTGAGTAATGGGTCTTCAATCTCTATGAGAAAAAAAAAAATAACCTAAGCATTGCTCAAGAGAAGATGCCATGTTCATTTAAATGACTATTTCATCTTAAGAAAGCAGTCTAAGCTACTAATCAAACCAGAACCCTAGCCATGCTGATGATGATCATTAATGGCATCATCCATAAATTCATTTGCTGTGTCACATCTTGGTGTAGGAATACTCATTTGTTACAGTTATGTCTTCAGTTTGATGTGAAGAGAAAGCAACCATAAAGCAACTTCTAGGAAGCTCCTCCAAATAATTAAAATTCTGAAGCATTCCTCAAGCCAAAAGCAGATCAGACCCTCATTGAGGGCACTTTCTATTAAATAAGCAGGCTGCTATTTGTTGTTCTTGCAGCACAAGTCCTTGAGCTCCCAAATCCCACAGCACTAAAAGTCATTATTTTTTAACCAAACTTTTTTTTTTTTTCTTGAGACAGAGCCTCACTCTGTCACCCAGTCTGGAGTGCACTCGCATGATCTCGGCTCACTGCAACCTCCACCTCCCGGGTTCAAGCAATTCTCCTGCCTCAGTCTCCCGAGTAGCTGGGACTACAGGCACCTGCCACCACACCCGGCTAATTTTTTGTATTTTTAGTAGAGATGGGGTTTCACCGTGTTAGCCAGGATGGTCTCGATCTCCTGACCTTGTGATCCACTTGCCTTAGCCTCTCAAAGTGCTGGGATTATAGGTGTGAGCCACCACGCTCAGCCTTAACCCAACTTTTAAAGTCCTAAATATATCCTCTTAATAAAAGGGCCACCATTTCTTGTGCACATCTGGAGCCCTTTCTGGGCACTAGTCACTGTGCAAAAGTTGTTACACACATAACCTCATTTCCCACAATCCTTCCCGGGAGACACTACTTATCCAGGGTTGTAAAGATAAGGAAACTGAGGCACAGAGATTTTTAAGTCACTTACCCAAGTTTTACCATAATAAACTTGGGTATTACCCAAGTTTAATATTACCATAATAAACCCAAGATTACTATCAAATAGTAGAGCTCTGATTTGAATCCAACTTTGAACTCAATGTCTTTAGTGACTATATTATAGTATGAGTACCTTGAGAATATATATTTTAAATTTCCTTATTTTTAAAAAACAATACTCAAATTCAAAATACAAATTAAGATGGGGTGGGTGAGGTAGGGTGAGGGGAGAGAATGGATGAAAGAAGGGAAAGGAAGGCAAATTATCCAGCCACTACAGTCAGATGTTAAAGTAGAATTCCAATATCAACCCCAATCGGGTTGGGTTTTCATTATGATCAGACAAGACTCTTCTTGACCAAAGACTGAACTCAATTTCTAGTCAATGTCTTAGATAACAAGGGCCCTCATCCATTATTAGACTTTGAGGTCTTTTCCCCCCATCATTGAGCTTCAGCTCAGCAATCTTACGGCCATTTACAAGGTGACTGATGAGCCTTCATCATAAAACAAGATGAAAGCAACTTGCCTACATGCACGTCTTCAAAACCAACCAACTGAACCAATTACAGAACAAAACCAGTTTAGTGTGAGGATCAAAATGTGATAATGTTTTGTTGAGCACAGAGACAGGCACATAGTGGGTTACTTGTTTATTTGCTCTAGTATGAATAATAATTATTATGGATAGTATCAGGATTCCTAAAAAGAGTCATTTAACTATTATGGGAACAATATAATATACTAGATGCCCTTTCCTCAAGGTTATGCAACCTACATGGGAAAATAACTAAAACAAATGAGTAGCTTCTGCAATTAAGGATCCTGAGAATGACTTCCCTGCTCGACTTGTGGTAGTAGCTGCATGCCCAAATGGAGGAAAATTATTTGAATAAACATTGGTCAGTGGAGAGAAGTGAGTTTTAGGACTAGGCTGCTTTCAGAGAAATTTATCAAGAGGAAAAAAATAAATAATTTTAAGAAGTCAAAGCCTATTATTAGAAAAATATGTTCACCAAATGCAGCTCTAATACCTTTAGCAATGAGGTAAACTGAGTCTAGCAAGTGGTTGGACTCATAATGATTCGATTCCTTTAACTAGCCCATTAATCCAAAAGATGGCCAATCCACGTTCATGAAGACACGGCCAGTGAGCTAGAATATCTGAAAGAGTTGGCATAAAAAGCTCCACCACATGCAATTAATCCACATCTGATCAGATGCCCCTGAATAATGTCAGCCCACAGATGGGTTTGTACACACAAGATACAGTGTTGTCTTTAAATATTTACAAATATTTAAAAGGTATGACTTTTTAAAAAAACTTATATGGCTCAGAGAGAACAGAAGGGTTGCATAACTTCACAAGATACACAGTGTTGCCTTTTAATATTTACAAATATTTTTAAAGTATTATAACTTTTTAAAAAACGTATATGACTCAGAGAGAACAGAAGGGTTGCACAACTCCCAGATATCTGAAATGATGGTTACCTACAAATCTTCACTGATGCTAAAGAACATTTATTTCACACCTACTCTGCCACGTTCACTCCCACACACTTCCCCAAACCAGAATTGAATTGTTACTTCACTTGCATGCTGACTTCAGACATAATTGTCACTTCTGCAAGGTCACACTTTGGGGAACACTATGTACCTTCTTAAATACAACATTAATTATGGAACTAACCTATTTAGTCTCTTGCCCTAAAGATTTCAGCATTTAACTCGACTTCCCCATAGTTTACTGTATCATAGCAATTAAGTTAATGGCAGCAGCAGCAGCACAGAATCTTTTAACCCCTAATGGGCTTGTTCCTCTGATTAGACTAGATCAAGGAAGCTGCAGCTATTTGGAGGCAGATTAGAGAGGCTTCTTTTTTACTGATATCAGCACTGAAGAGTGGAAGATCATGTGTGTGTTGACATCTTACCCAAATCCATCCATGACAGTTTACACTGAGGTTATTCTTAATGAAGACTTTTAATACATCAAGACTATATGGATCAGGAGGCATGAAAGCACCCTTACATTCAAAGAGAATAAAATACCTAGGAATCCAATTTACAAGAGATGTGAAGGACCTCTTCAAGGAGAACTACAAACCACTGCTCAATGAAATAAAAGAGGATACAAACAAATGGAAGAACATTCCATGCTCATGGGTAGGAAGAATCAATATCATGAAAACGGCCATACTGCCCAAGGTAATTTATAGATTCAATGCCATCCCCATCAAGATACCAATGACTTTCTTCACAGAACTGGAAAAAACTACTTTAAAGTTCATATGGAACCAAAACGGAGCCCGCATTGCCAAGTCAATCCTAAGCCAAAAGAACAAAGCTGGAGACATCACGCTACCTGACTTCAAACAATACTACAAGGCTACAGTAACCAAAACAGCATGGTACTGGTACCAAAACAGAGATATAGACCAATGGAACAGAACAGAGCCCTCAGAAATAATGCCACATATCTACAACCACCTGATCTTTGAAAAACCTGACAAAAAACAAGAAATGGGGAAAGGATTCCCTATTTAACAAATGGTGCTGGGAAAACTGGCTAGCCATATGTAGAAAGCTGAAACTGGATCCCTTCCTTACACCTTATACAAAAATTAATTCAAGATGGATTAAAGAGTTAAACGTTAGACCTAAAACCATAAAAACCCTAGAAGAAAACCTAGGCAATACCATTCAGGACATAGGCATGGGCAAGGACTTCATGTCTGAAGCACCAAAAGCAATGGCAACAAAAGCCAAAATTGACAAATGGGATCCAATTAAACTAAAGAGCTTCTGCACAGCAAAAGAAACTACCATCAGAGTGAACAGGCAACCTACAGAATGGGAGAAAATTTTTGCAATCTACTCATCTGACAAAGGGCTAATATCCAGAATCTACAATGAACTCAAACAAATTTACAAGAAAAAAAACAAAGAATCCCATCAAAAACTGGGCGAAGGATATGAACAGACACTTCTCAAAAGAAGACATTTATGCAGCCAAAAGACACATGAAAAAAATGCTCATCATCACTGGCCATCAGAGAAATGCAAATCAAAACCACAATGAGATACCATCTCACACCATTTAGAATGGCGATCATTAAAAAGTCAGGAAACAACAGGTGATGGAGAGGATGTGGAGAAATAGGAACACTTTTACACTGTTGGTAGGAATGTAAACTACTTCAACCATTGTGGAAGTCAGTGTGGCGGTTCCTCAGGGATCCAGAACTAGAAATACCATTTGACCCAGCCATCCCATTACTGGGTATATACCCAAAGGATTATAAATCATGCTGCTATAAAGACACATGCACACGTATGTTTATTGCGGCACTACTCACATTAGCTAAGACTTGGAACCAATCCAAATGTCCATCAATGATAGACTGGATTAAGAAAATGTGGCACATATACAGCATGGAATACTATGCAGCCATAAAAAATGATGAGTTCATGTCCTTTGTAGGGACATGGATGAAGCTGGAAACATCATTCTCAGCAAACTATCGCAAGGACAAAAAACCAAACACCGCATGTTCTCACTCATAGGTGGTTATTGAACTATCAGAACACACTGACACAGGAAGGGGAACATCACACACCACACACCGGGGCCTGTTGTGGGGTGGGGGGAGGGGGGAGGAATAGCATTAGGAGATATACCTAATGTTAAATGATGAGTTAATGGGTGCAGCACACCAACATGGCACATGTATACATATGTAACTAACCTGCACGTTGTGCACCTGTACCCTAAAACTTAAAGTATAATAATAATAATAATAATAATAATAATAAAGAAATCACCGTTACATATTTCAGGCAAAGGTACCCAGTAGCTTTAGGTTTTTATGCCCATCTGCTTTCTCAACACACCTTGACCGCCAACTGTAGATGTCAAAAGCTGATACAGGAGTCATACATCATTCAATTATGTTCTTCATGGTATGGGGGCTATGTGCATTCTACTATATATATTTTAAAGACATGGTCTCACTCTGTCACCCAGGCTGGAGTGCAGTGGCACAAATCACGGTTCACTGCAGCCTTGAACTCCTAGGCTCAAGGGATCCTCCCACCTTAGCCTCCCAAGCAAGCTAGGACTACAGATGTACACCACCACACCTGGCTAATTTGTCTTGTTTTTTTTTTTGAGACAAAGTCGCACTGTGCTGCTAGGGCTGGTTTCGTACTCCTGGGCTCAAGCGATCCTCCTACCTTGTCCTCCCAAAGTGCTGGGATTATAAGCATGAGCCACAGTGCCCAGCCCATTTTTATCGTTGGTGGAAAGAAAAGCATTTTTTATAACGTGTTTAGATGTCATACTCAATTCTAGCTTCATCAAAATCACTTGGAGCTTTTACATTAATGTTTAAAATACAAGCTGCATCCCAGAGCCAGTGAATTAGTATATTTTAAGGGTTGAGCCAGAAATTTAGAGTTTACCAAAGTTTCCAAGGTGATTCTAATAATGACCTAGTTGCAGAAATCACTGGTATATGCCATAATGCAAAGGTATAAAGATAGTATACACCAAGTAAATAAATGTCAAAGCTCAATTAACTAAAACAAAGAGTGGGTTGGGAAAAATGAGACTGCCTGAGACTGAAATCTCATTCTCCATCAGCTATTAAGGCAGATAAATTACAGCACCTCTTTGAGTTTCAATGCCCTCACTTTTAAAATGGGGCAGTAATAGCTACCACAGATACATAGGTACAACACGCTTAGCAGTGGTTTGAAACCACAGTAAGCTGCCAAAAAGCATGGCTCATTTTGCTTTTTAACCAGATTCTAGATCTTCTAAAAAATAAAGCTGATTATAAAGACATTTTCCACAAAATAGCCTTTTTCCTCTCCTTCGATGCTTTTCACTTAATACTGTACTTCTTGCAAAGTCAGTAGGCTGAGCATGAACAAATTAAAATTAAAAGCTAAGTTACTTAATTAATTTTAAGGCACTCTCAGTTCATTAACAGCCTTCCTGCAAGTTAAAAAACAAGAAAACACATGGAATGATTGTAAACCACATCTCAATTTCAGAAATGTTCAAATATACTGGGGTTGGGGAGGTGGGCAGAGGAATCTACTGCCATAACAAACCCAAAAGCTTCTCTTAAAAAGGCTATGTACATGTATATGCCCACCAGACAAGATGTCCTTCTCTCATGTTGCAATCAGCAACCCAAAAGTCCTGTAAAATATCCAAAGGTCAAAATAGTTCAGAAAACACTACTTCTTATTGTTCTCTTCTCCACAACCCTCTTTTCAGAAGTTCATAACTGGCATATTCACATATCAAAAAATCTGAAATTAAGAAATGTCTTCAACAAATATGTCTATCAAACTTGTCTTGAACTTTCCTCACTTACCTTTTGGGGGGCAAATCTGATGAGGACTTATTTTGGGAAACATTAAAATTAGGGAAAGGCTTTTGGTTATACTTATTAGGAAAATCATTGTCCAAGTGTCCTGTCTTGCCAGAATGAGAGGTTTATAAGGAAAGAAGTTCCACAGCTTTGGACTAACAACCAACCATGGGAATCACAGCTTCCTTCCAAGGGAAATAACACCTTTTTTAAAAATTTGCTTTTCTATTGGTTAAAAAAAAAAGAACCATGAGGCAACATCAAGAACCAATATTACTTCTTTGGAAAAACTTTTTGGGGATATTGCTAAGGATTTATATTGCATAATTCAACTAAATGAATTTTTTAGTTTTAAAAAATCCCAATAAGATTGAAAACCTAGAAACTGTTTAATCAGATCCACCTTGGTAAAATAAATACATTCAATAAACACAGAATACAGACAGCTTTAAGTTTTTACATGTGGGTCAGGATGATCCATCTCTCCCAAAACATGTTTCACCCCATATGTGCTGTGATTTACAATCCTCAAAGCATTAAAGTTTAAATTGTGAATCTACTGTTTCAGATTCATTGGAATTCTGATCCAATAGTCACTGTAAAATAGATGCAGGCTGGAAGACAATTCTCTACATTTTAAAGCCAGATGGCCCATATCAGCTAAATATTTTTTCTTTCCTTGTTCAGAATATAATTCATGTTGGAAGTAGTGAATCAACTTAAGTACATACAAATTTAAGGGAACCTTAGTCATCAGTCCCAAACTTAGGAATCTATTTAAGGGAAATATATTTTAAGATTAAGTTTAAAAAATAACAAAAGAGAATACCATATGTAACAACCCTGGCACAGAACACTTTCTTTAAGAAAACTCCCTTAACGTTAACAGCAAAAAAAATACTCTTCCCCATTTCACTATGGTATCTAATAAAAATTTTTTCTTCATACTGAAAAATAAAATCTTTATTTAATCTAATTCTGGAAGTGCCAAAAACTCTGATTATTTTATCAAGTTATTAAATATGTTATTCAGTACTGAGCCTTATTGATTTTCCTTTTGATTAGAAAAATTACCAAAAAAATCCAGCTCTACTGTTCATAACCTGAGAATGGTAGAAACCCAAGACACAGAGTACATTATGCAACACTCTTAAACAAATCTGCCTCTTGGGATCTCTTTCCTTTCATAGAAAGAGAGACTCTCCAGCAGCCCCTGGAGACATTCCCATACTAAGTGAGTCAGCTAAATAAAATTAAGCAACTAATAAAACAATATGTCATCTTGTTCTCATTGTCATAATTAAAATCCTTTTTCTTTAAGATGAAAGATGGCAGCTATAGAGTAGCCTTCAAAATCATAGGCTATGCCGAAGCAGGATCTTCTCTCCAACGCTGTACAAACGATGCAGCTGTCCCTGACATCACCACTTGAAATCATTCCCTATTTGATATTAAAAGGCTGAAGTCTTTTTTCTTCTGCAAGTTACTTCCATGCTTGCTTATTAAGCATTCCAAGTTGGTCTCTCACCCAATAGCCTTAGAAAGCAGACCATCATTATTTAAGGCAAAGGTTTCCAGAGGCAGTCAGAGGCAGGATAAGGATGGGGGATCCCAAACGAGCCATGCTCTTTCCTAAGCAAAGCACCTCTATTTTGAATGTGTTTGATACACTGAGCTTCCAAATAAGATTGAAATTGATTTTAAGAAAAGGGAAACCCCCCCACCTTTAACCCAGGTAAAAACTATAAACATCCCTGTCAAGAGCGTTACATGAATCTGTAAATCCTATGACAGACTACCGGTTGAAACCGAGGTTGAAGTCTTCAGTTCGCCTGACTCAGTGCTGGTACACAGTAAAAACTAACACTGAATGGGTGCCCCACAGTGAGTGAGGCATTTCAGCAGGACCGGGGGGATATTATGCAACAAAAACAGGTACAGCCCTTGTCTGCCTGGAGTTCACAACCTAATGGAAGGATGATCATTATATCAAATATAAAAGAGAGCTACCATGCAGTAAGCCCATTCTAGACATCAGCTGCCATCCTAATATCAACTCATTTACTCTCCACCACACCTTTAAGAATGAGGTACAGTGATCACTCCCATTTTACAGAGGAGCCACTGAGGCACAGAGTTGGCAAGATTGCTAAGTGGCCAAGTTTGGTTTGAAGCCAACGGTATGGCTTGAGTGTCCATGGCTCAACCACTCAACCCTACCTCCTCTCCCAAACACTATAAGAACCCAAATGTCAAATGCACCTAGGGCAAGTCCTCGACAGAAAGGCATGGGGTGTGAAAAGAATCTATAATTAGAGGATCTGACCAAGGCAGGGAGAACACCACTGAGGAATTAATGCAGGAGCTGAGAGCGGAAAGCAGGGTAGTGAAGAGAGGAGGGAAGAGCATCGAGGTAGGGGCAAAAGCAAGAGATCCGCCAGGATAAAGGGCTTGGAGAGCAGGAGGACTAGAATTCAGCCCATCAGGACAGAGAACATAGGAGGGTGGCAAACAGGAGGTTATGGCCCCAGGCGGACAAGGAAAGACAGGAAGGTGCCAACCATGCTGGGCAGGGCTAAGACAGCTGGGGAGCCACTGAGGGCATGCTGCAGGGAGATCACTGGGCTAGTACTTGTGAGTCCAAAAGACTTTTCTGGCTGTATCTACACAGTCATGGCACAGTCCTCCCAATAGGCAGACCGACACAAAACCAACCCTGCTCTGTATCACTCCATGTATTCCTGGTCATATTGTCACAGCCTGATGTGCACTGACCACCTCTGTGCTGTGCCACACTGAGGGAGCAGCTGCTCCAGCTAATTTCTACCCAACATTCACCACCTGGAGGCAATGCATTGGCTCCTCAGGCTTTAGCATGGAAAGGGAACTTCGCAAATAAGAAAGTTTAAAAATGATGTTACTCTCTTCAAAATCTTTTCTTCATTTGTAGGTGGCAGAAGGCGACAGATATATCACATCATTGAGTACCATGGGACATGTGTTCACACTTTAAAGTACTTAGGTGTTATTTCATGTAAATGTTGAGAAGGAAAAAAAAATCCTGTTTTTCTTGTCTCTTGGGAATCAGGTTTGGTTTTCTGAAGAAATATTTCACAAATCTAAGGAAAATGATATATCTATACTTATTTCCCTAAAGAGAACATAATTTTTCTTCTTTTGGTTGATAAGGATTTAATTGCATTTAGAAGGATTTAATCACATAAGGCTAACCAATGAAACACTAACTGTGGGCAGAACTCTGTTTCAGTTGGCCCTATTGGCCCTAAAATGTCATTGATAGTGATTAAATACACATTACTCCTCTCTCCCGCCATCCTTTCTCCTCCTTCCATTTCTCCTTCTCAGAACAGAGGAAGAAAACCTCTAGGAAACCCATCATTTATCGGGGAAAGGAAGGGGACGTGTAACATTTCAAACTGTAATAAAGCATGAACTTGCCAAGCTGTCCATGTGGGAGGTTATAGCATGCCCAGAGAAGTTGCCCAGAAAATAGACATGGTTTCCAATCAAAAAAACTTAGACCAGTTGAAACTCTGGCTTTGGGCAATTTACTTAACTTCTCTGGGCATCAGTGTTAACTTATGTAAAATGGAGACAATCACAATATGTACCTTACCCTGTTGTGGTAAGATTAAATAATTGGCACAGGGCCTGACACAATAAAGGTTAATGATAGCAGTTGTTAATTATTATCCACGAATCAGTTTAACTTTAAGAAAATAACAACTACTTTGGCCATTCTAGCAAGTGTGTGGCAAAGAGGGATAACAGAAGCTCCTTTTGTGAAAGAACATGTAATTTGCCCTTTATTTGCACAGTTTGGAATCATCATCACAACATCCTAATATGCCTTGAAATCCTGTGAAAGAACAGAAGTAAACAAGCAAAACCACCATAGCAACACTATGGCAGAACTGAGTTCACTAAAAGATCTTGTCTCTTGCTCAAAAGGCTTGACTCAAGGAAAAGAACTAGATATTTCTAGGTTCCCCTGCATTCATTTTTTTAAAAAATTGCTGTGGGTACATATTAGATATGTTGTAGGTACATTTATGGGGTACAAGGGATATTTTGATGCAGGAATACAATACATAATAATCACGTAGGGTAAATGGGATATACATCATCTCAAGCATTTATCCTTTGTGTTACAAACAATCCTATCATATTTTTAAGCTATTTTAAAATGTACAACAAATTACTGTTGACTTTAGTCACCCTGTTATGCTATCAAATACTAGATCTTATACATCATATGTAACAACATCTGTGTATGCATTAACCATCTCCCCCTCCCCAACTACCCTTCCCAGCTTCTGGTAGCAATCCTTCTACTCTCTCTTTCCGTGAGCTCAGTTGTTTTAATTTTTTTAGTTCTCACAAAGAAGTGAGAACGCGTGATGTTTGTCTTTCTGTGCCTGGCTTATTTCACTTAACACAATGACCTCCAGTTCCATCCACGTTGTTGCAAATGACAAGATATCATTCTTTTTTATAGCTGAATAGTACTCCATTGTGTATATGTATCATATTTTCTTTATCCATTCCTCTGTTAGGGACACTTAGGTTGCTTCCAAATCTTGGCTAGTGTGAACAATGCTGCAATAAACATGGGGGTACAGATAGCTCTTCAATACACTGATTTCCTTTCTTTTGGGTATATACCTAGCAGCGAGTTTGCTGGATCATATGGTAGCTCTTTAGTCTTTTGAGTAACCTCCAAACTGTCCTCCACAGTGGTTGTACTAATTTACATTCCCACCAACAGTGTATGAGAGTTCACTTTTCTCAACATGCTCTGCAGCACTTGTTATTGCCTGTCTTTTGCATATCTTTTCATTATTTTGTGTCCTCTTCAATAAGCCATTTTAACTGGGATGAGATATTACTGTAGTTTTGATTTGCATTTCTCTGATGATCAGTTATGTTGAGAACCTTTTCATATATTTGCCATTTGTATGTTTCTTTTGAGAAATGTCTATCCAGATCTCTGCTCATTTTTTAATCAGATTATTAGATTTTTTTTTCCTATGGAATTGTTTGAGCTCCTTATATATTTTGGTTATTAACCCCTTGTCAGATGAATAGTTTGCAAATATTTTTTCCCATTCTGTGAGTTGTCTCTTCAAATTGCTTTCAAATTTGCTCTTCAAATTTGTTTACTTTGCTATGCAGAAGTTTTTTAACTTCAAGCTATCCCATTTGTCCATTTTTGCTTTGGTTAACTGTGTTTGTAGGGTATTACTCAAGAAATCTTTGCCAAGACCAATGTCCTGGAGAGTTCCCCCAGTGTCTTCTTGTAGAAGTTTCATAGTTTGAGGTCTTATATTTAAGTCTTTAATCCATTTTGATTTGATTTTTGTATATGGCAAGAGATAGGGGTCTAGTTTTATTCTTCTGCATATAGATATTCAGTTTTCCCAGCACCACTTACTGAAGAGATTGTGTTTTCCTCAATGCCTATTCTTGGCAACTTTGTTGAAAATGAGTTTTCTGTAGATGTATGGATTTATTTCTGGGTCCTCTATAGTGTTCCATTGGTCTATGTGTCTGTTTTTATGCCAGCACCATGCTGTTTTGGTTACTATATCTCTGTAGTATAATTTGAAGTCAGATAATGTGATTCCTCCAGTACTTTTTGCTCAGGATAGCTTTAGCTATTCTGGGTCTTTTGTGGTGTTATGTAAATGCTAAGATTATTTTTTTCTATTTCCATGAAGAATGTCATTGGTATTTTTATATGGATTGCATTGAATCTGCAGATTGCTTTGGATAGAATGGACATTTTAACAGTATTGATTCTTCCAAACCATGAACATGAAATATCTTTCCATTTATCTTGTGTCCTCTTCAATTTTTTACATCAATGTTTTATAGATTTCACTGTGGACATCTTTCACTTCTTTGGTTAAGTTTATTCCTAGGTACTTGATTTGTAGTTATTGTAAATGGAATTACTTTCTTGAATTATTTTTCAGATTGTCCACTGTTGGCATATAAAAATGCTACTGATTTTTGTATGTTGATTTTTCTATCTTGCAACTGTACTCAATTGGTTTTCAGTTCTAATAGTTTTTTGGTAGAGTCTTTAGATTTTTCCAAATATAAGATCGTATCATCTGCAAACAAGGATAATTTGACATCCAACTTGGATACCCTTTATATCTTTCTCTTGTCTGATTGCTCTAGCTATGACTTCCAGTACTATGTTGAATAACAGTGGTGAAAGTGAGCATGTTTGTCTCATTTCAGATTGTAGGGAGAAAACCTTCAGGTGTTTCCCCTTCACTGTATTAGCTGTGGGTCTGTCATATATGGCTTTTATTGTGTGAAGGTATGTTCCTTGTATACACAGGTTCTGTGGGTTTTTAATCATGAAAGGATGTTGAATTTTATGAAATGTTTTTTCAGCAACAATTGAAATAATCGTATCGTTTTTGTCCTTCATTGTGTTCATATGATGTATCATTGATTGATTTGCATATGTTGAACCATCCTTGCTTAACTGGAATAAATCCCGCTTGGTCATGATAAATGCTTTTTTTAATGTGTTGCTGAATTCAGTTTGTTAGTATTTTGTTGAGGATTTTTGCATCTATATTCATCAGGGTTACTTGCCTGCAGTTTTTTTTTTTTTTTTTTTTAATGTGCCTTTGTCTGGTTTTTGTATCAGGGTGATACTAGCCTCCTAGAATGAATCTGGAAGTATTCCTTCCTCAACAGTTTTATAAAACAGTTTGAGTAGCATTGGTATTAGTGGTTCTTTAAGCATTTGCTAAAATTCAGCGGTTAAGCCATCAAGTCTAGGGCTTTTCTTTGCTGAGCGACTTTATTATGGCATTGATCTCATTACTTGGTCTGTTCAGGTTTTGCGTTTCTTAGTGGTTCAATCTTGGTAGGTTGTGTGTGTCTAGAAATGTATCCATTTCTTCTAGGTCTTCCAATTTATTGGCATATAGTAGCTCACAGTAGCTTCTAATGATCTTTGAATTTCTATGGTATCAATTGTAATGTCTCCTTTTTCATCTCTAATTTTATTTATTTGGGTCTTCTCTTTTTTCTGAAGATTTGTCAATTTGATTTCTTTTTTCAAAAAACAATTTTTTGTTTCATTTAACTTTTGTATTTTTTCATTTCAATTTCATTTATTTCTGCTCTGATCTTTATCTTTCCTTCTACTAATTTTGGGTCTAGTTTTCTCTTGCTTTTCTAGTTGTTTAAAATGTATCATTAGTTTTTCTACTTTTTGATGTAGGCCATTACTACTATAAACTTTCCTCTGAATACTGCTTTCACCATATCTCATAGGTTTTGATACATTGCGTTTCCATTTTCATTTGTTTCAATACATTTTTAAAGTTTTCTTAATTTTTTCATTGACCCACTGGTCATTCAGAAGCATATTGTTTAATTTCCATGTGTTTGTATAATTTCCAGAATTTCAGCTGTTATTGATTTCTAATTTTATTCCGTGGTGGTCAGAGAAGATATTTGACATAATTTTTTAAAAAATGTTTTAAGATTTGTTTTGTGGCCTAAAATATGGTCTTTCCTCGAGAATGATCCACGAGCTGAAGAATGTGTACTCTGCAGCCATTGGATAAAATGTTCTGTAAATGTCTATTAGGTCCATTTGGTCTGTACTGCAGATTAAGTAAGATGTTTGTTGATTTTCTGTCTGGATGATATTTCCAATGCTGACAGTGGGTGAAGTCTCCAGCTATTATTGTATTGGGGTCTTATCTAATAACTTTACATAACATATCTGAGTGCTCCAGTGTTGGGTGCATATATATTTACAATTGTTATATCTCTTGCTGAATTGACCCCTTTGTCATATAATGACCTTCTTTGTCTCTTACCATAGTTTTTGTCTTGAAGACTATTTTGTCTGATATAAGCATAGCTCCTCCTGCTTTTTTTGGTTTCTATTTTCATGCAACATCTTTTTCCATCTCTTTATTTTTAGTCGATGTGTGTCTTTATATTATAGGTGAAGTGTGTTCTTGCAGGCAACAGATGATTGCAGCTAGTTTTATTTATCCATTCAGCAACTCTACATCTTTCGATTAGAGTTTAGTCCATTTACATTCAATGTTATTATTGATGAATAGGATTTACTCCTGCTATTTTGTTATTTGTTTTTTTTTTTTTTTTTTTTTTGAGACGGAGTCTCGCTCTGTCGCCCAGGCTGGAGTGCAGTGGCGCGATCTCGGCTCACTGCAAGCTCCGCCTCCCGGGTTCACGCCATTCTCCTGCCTCAGCCTCCCGAGTAGCTGGGACTACAGGCGCCCGCTACCACGCCCGGCTAATTTTTTGTATTTTTAGTAGAGACGGGGTTTCACCGTGTTAGCCAGGATGGTTATTTGTTTTCTGGTTGTTTTGTAGTCTTCTCTTTCTTCTTTCATTCCTTCCTGTCTTCTTTTTAATGAAGGTGATTTTCTCAAGTGATATGTTTTTATTGCTTGCTTTTTTATTTTTTCTAGATCTGTTTTAAGTTTTTGCTTTGAGTATACTGTGAGGCTTGCAAATAACATCTTGTAACCCATTATATTAAACAGATGACAACACTGATTGCATAAACAATTAAACTAATAAAAACACTATACTTTTCATCCCCCTGCTTTTTAACTTTTTGTTGTTTCTGTTTATATCATACTATCTATGTCTTGAAAAGTTGTGGTTATTATTTTTGATAGGTTCATTGTTTAGTCTTTCCACTCAAGATATGAGTAGTTTACATACTACAGTAGTGTTATGATATTCTTTATTTTTCTGTGTACTTACTATTACCAGTAAGTTTTCTACTTTCAGATAGTTTTTCATTACTCATTAACATCCTTTTCTTTCAGATTGAAGAACTGCCTTTAGCATTTCTTGCAGGATAGTTCTCGTGTTTTGTTTGTCTGGGAAAGTCTTTATTTCTCCTAAATATACACGTTTGAAGGATATTTTCACTGGATATACTATTGTAGGTTAGAAGATTTTTTTTTCCTTGAGTACTTTAAATATGTAATATCACTCTCTCCTGGCTTATAAGATTTCCAATGAAACATCTGCTGCCATACATTTTGGAGATCTTTGTTATTTCTTTTCTCTTGCTGCTTTTAGGATCCTTTCTTTATCTTTGACCTTTGGGAGTTCATTAAATGCCATGAGATAGTCTTATTTGGGTTAAATCTGCTTAGTATTCTATTACCTTCCTGTACTTAAATATTGATATCTTTCTCTAGGTTTTGGAAGTTCTCTGTTATCCCTTTGAATTAACTTTTCTCTCTCTCTCTCTGCCTCCTCTTTAAGGCCAATAACTCTTAGATTGCCCTTTTGAGGCTATTTTGTAGATTCTGCAGGCATGCTTCATTGTTTTCTATTCTTTTCTCTTTTGTCTCCTCTGACTGTGTATTTTCAAACAGCTTGTCTTCAAGCTCACTAATTCTTTGTTTTGCTTATTTCTGCTATTAACAGACTCTGATGCATTCTTCAGTAGGCCAGCTGCATTTTTCAGCTCCAGAATCTCTGCTTGATTCTTTATATTTCCCTCTCTTCATTAAATTTGTCTAATACAACTCTGAACTCCTTCTCTGTGTTATCTTGGATTCCACTGAGCTTCTTCAAAACAGCTATTTTGAATTCCCTTTCTGAAAGCTCACATCTCTCTCTCTCTCTCCAGGATTGTCTACAGGTGACTTAGTTTGGTGAGGTCATGTTTTCCTGGATGGTCTTGATGCTTTGGGTGTTTGTCAGTGTCTGGGTTTTGAAGAGTTAGGTATTCACTGTAGTCTTTTCAGTCTGGGCTTGTTTCTGCCTATCCTTGGGAAGGCTTTCCAGGTATTTGAAGGGACGTGGGTGTAGTCATCTAAGTTTTTGGTCACTTTACCCGTATCTACTTTAGGGGTGCCCCAAGCCCAATAACACTGTGGTTATTGCAGGCTTGTACAGATACCACCTTGGTGGTCTTGGGTAACTTCCAGAAGAATTCCCTGGATTACCAGGCAGAGACTCTTGTTCTCATCCCTTACTTTCCTCCAAACAGATGAAATCTGTCTCTGTCTGTCTGTCTCTCTCCCCTCTCCTCTCTCTTTCTTTCTTTTTCTCTCTCTCTCTCTCTCCAGAGCTGCCTGAAGCTGTGGGAGGGGTGACACAAACACTCCTGTGGCCACCGCCACTGGGACTATGTTGGGTCAGAAATGAAGCCAGTATAACACTGGGTCTCACCCAAGGCCTATAACAATTACTGCCTGGCTACCACCTATGTTAACTCAAGTCCCAAGGTTCTGCAATAAGTATATGGGAAATCCTGCCAGGCTTGTGTCCTTCCCTTCAGGGCAGTAAGTTCTCTCTGGCTCTGGTCAGGTCCAGAGATGTTTTCTGGGAGTCACGGCCTGGAGTCGGGAAATTTAGAAATCTACTTGGTGCTCTATTCCACCGCAGCTAAGCTGGCACCTAAACCATAAGACAAAGTCCTTCCTGCCCTTCCCTCTCCTTTCCTCAAGCAGAGGAATCTCTCTGACCACCACTGCTCCGGGCACATGGAGAGTATTGCCTGGCTACTAATGACGTTCACTCAAGGTCCAAGGGCTCTTCAGTGAGCTTGTGGTGAATGCTGCCAGTCTTGAGTCTCTCTCCTCAGGGAAGTTGTCTTTCCTCTGGCCCAGGACAGGTCCAGGAATGTCATTCAGGAGCCAAATCCTGAAATCAGAGATCCTAGGAGCCCACTTGATCCTCTGCCATACTGTGGCCAAACTGGTACCCAAGCTGCAAGATAAAGTCCTCTTTACTTTTCCCTCTCTTTTCCTCAAGCAGAAGGGATCTCTCCCTGTAGCCACCACAGCTGGGAATGTGCTGTTCACAACTGAAGCCAGCAGGGCTCTGAGTCTCACTCAAGGCCTGCAGCAAGTACTGCTTGGCTATCACTGCTGATTATTCAGGGCCCAGGGCTCTTTGGTTAGCAGGTGATGCACTCTGCAAGAACTGAGTCCCTCCCTTCATTCAAGGCAGCAGGTTCTCTTCCAGCTCAGGGTATGTTTAGAAATGCTGTCTGGAAGCCAAGGCCTGGAATAGAGGCCTCAGGACTCTGCCTGGTGCCCTATGCTACTATGGCTGAACTAGTATCCAAGTTGCAAAAGAATATCCTCTTTACTCTCTCCTCTCCTCTTCTGAAACAAAGGGAAGAAGGAGCTGCCTGGAGCTGTGAGCTGTGTTGCCTAGAGTTAGTGGGGAGCAGCTCAAGCACTCCCTTCACCAGCTGGTATCTTATTAGGTCATGTGTACCCCAGGTCCACTGGTTCTGAGCTCAGTACAGGACCAGGACTTTCCTTGCAGTCCTTGTGGCCTAGACTGCCTTTCAAGTTTATTTAGAACTTCAGAGCACTTTAGCCTGTGGTGGTGGAGCTTGCCGGAACTCAGGTTCTGACCATTGGCATGGACGATTTGCCTCTGGCTAGGGCTGGTCTAAATGCTCCCTCCTTGGGCACCTGCTGAGTTCTTCCTGGTGTTGCTTTCTACTGTGACAGGGCAACACTGAGTTACAATACAAAGTCCCACAATCACTGCACTCTCCTTCCCCCAAGCACAAAGATTCTTTCTCCATGTCTCATGGCCTCTGCAGGAGAATGGCGGAGTGGTGGCATCAACCATTCAAGACTGTCTTTTCTACCCTCTTCAGTGCCTCTTTCCTTAATATACTGTTAAAACCAGATACTGCGATCACCCACCTGGTCTTTTGTTCTTATGAAGGTACTTTTTTATATGTACAGTTGTTCAATTTGGTGTTTCTGCCGGGGAACAACCACTGCAGGCTTCTATTTGGCCATCTTGCTCTGTCTTCCCCCTGCCACCCCACCCCTCTCACATTCTTGAAATGAGTAAAAAGCCTTCAGGCTAAGCATGGCCATGGAATCTTCCCATGTTGAACTGTAAGATGAACAGAGTCATATTTCAAATAAAGAGATTAGTCTGACATGAATGATCATATTTTTACTAACTTATTAACCTAATTGCACGCCACAATTACATAGTGAGTTTTCATCTTTTAAACCGATTTGGGGGTGAGGGATGAAATACTACCTATTGGGTACAATGTTCACTATTCAAGTGATGGGCACACTTAAAGCCCAGACATCACCACTACACAATATATCCACGTAACGTAACTGCACTAGTAGCCCTCAGTCTACATTTTTGTTAAAAAAAAAAAGAGCAAAAACAACAGCAAGAGGAAAGATATATATTTAAGAAAAAAGCATTTCAATGAGGCAAAAACAACTGGTTCATCCTTAGGTCCTTAGGCCCATTTATTTCTTCGAACTGTATGCCCACTTTTTTATTTTATAAAGGTTTGCATGTCTTCAAACTACATGCCCACCTTCATTTTGCAAAGTATTGTACAATGCTGTATTTTTTTTTTTTTTTTTTTTTTTTTTTTTTTTTTTTTGAGACGAAGTCTTGCTTTGTTGCCCAGGCTGGAGTGCAGTGGCGTGATCTCGGCTCACTGCAAGCTCCACCTCCCAGGTTCACGCCATTCTCCTGCCTCAGCCTCCCGAGTAGCTGGGACTACAGGCACCTGCCACCTCGGCAGGCTAATTTTTTTGTATTTGTAGTAGAGACAGGGTTTCATCATGTTAGCCAGGATGGTCTCGATCTCCTGACCTCATGATCCACCCGTCTCGGCCTCCCAAAGGGCTGGGATTACAGGCACGAGCCATGTACAATGCTGTTTTAAAAGCAGTGCTGGTCTTTGCTGCCTTTCAACTTTACATGCTTTGGTTTCTCATAGAGAAAATAAAAATTGTTTTTAATCCTTAAAGAACTGACAGGAGAGAAAAATGACTTATGTGTCCCAAAGCCCCCAGTCCCAAAGACATCTAAGCAAAAGCCAAGTTGGGAGTGGGGGTGGCGAATTTAAATAGCAGTAATTATCGTATCTCAATTTGCAAGAAAAACAAATGCCTCAAATGCCATTATGCATTTAAGTTTTCTGACAACCTGACATTTATCTCCTTTAGTGCTATATTATAGAAATGTTTCTTATTATAGTCATTTTCCAGAGACTGAGAACTTTTTAAACCAATGAAATGCATGTCCCAGAGTTGATCCTTTGCTTTAAAAAAAAGTTTGAAAAAGGAAAAGCTATTATGTTGATTACAAACCAAAGTGAGTTACAGTAAATGATGCAAATAAATTTTGACAAATAGGTATATGCACTTGAAAGTGGTACTTCTCTGCTCCCAAGGTGTTGCTGTTAAGATATGAACCAACGCTGAAAACTCCATACCCACAGATAGCTGGTTTCTTCGATAAAATTCAATTCAAATCAAAGGGTAATTAAAGCACTTAATTTGCATGAGCACTGTTCCAAGATTAACTAAAGGGCTGAGGGGAGCTGGAGGTGGGGAGCTCAATTAAGAACCTATGCAAAATATTTCAAGAGAGAGGGACAATCTGAATTTAGGATATGGATGTGGAAATAGAAAGGGGAATGTGAGAGACATTATCAAGAGAGAATAAATACAACGTGAAGAGACAACCTGGGAGAAGGGAGAAAAATATTGCCAGGCTTAAAATACATGACAATGAAAAGGCCATTAACCAATAGGGCTAACTGCAAAGGTGGTGCTTTGGTGGCAAAAAATTTTCTTTGGAAATACTGATTTGAGGTACTTGCACATGAAAACTTAACCTCAGCTGGGCGCAGTGGCTCACGCCTGTAATCCTAGCACTTTGGGAGGCCAAGGTTGGTAGATTGCCTCAGGTCAGGAGTTCGAGACCAGCCTGGGCAACACAGTGAAACCCCGTCTCTACTAAAACACAATAAAAATTAGCCAGGCGTGGCAGCATGCACCTGTAGTCCCAGCTACTCAGGAGGCCGAGGCAGGAGAATTGCTTGAACCCGGGAGGAGGAGGTTGCAGTGAGCTGAGATGGCGCCACTGCACTCTAGCCTGGGTGACAGAGCGAGACTCCATTTCCAAAAGAAAAAAGAAAAAAAGAAAACCTAACCTCACAGAGAATTGTACCTGGAGATGTATGGGGGAAAGACACATTATTTTGGAAACATTTAAAGAACCTCATACTCAGAACTAGAAAAAAAGACATCTTCATAAATTCTGATGCATTTTTCATCCTAATACCAGCAGTGACACAATCAGGACAGGGAATGTGTCTGCTTACCCAGCAATCAAGGAAGATGAAGGAGATGAAGCAGACAGAGGGCAGGGAGGGTCAACCCTGACTGCACCAGCACCAAAGGCTAGAGTTTCTTCTGGTATAGCAAAGCCTAAATAATTTTCCTCATTAAGCTTATTTTTTCATCCATGGGAAAAGGAACATGTGTTCATATTATATTAACTTGAAAAATTCAGAATTAATGAAAAAATAAGCCTCAGAATCTTAAATCAACTGAATATAGCAACAGAGAATAGATGAAGCCCCAAAGGGCTTCTGTCACACTCATATATAATAAAAACACCAGTCATGTTTACAGTTCAATTTTATAGAGCTAAATTGATGAGTAGTTTTGGAGTGTTCTAGAAATTCTACAATATTCATTTTTTATTGCAGTTTTTGAATTTATTAATAATTAGGCAAGAAATCATTAACTACATTTTCAAAACAGTAGAAGTAAAGCTTAGGAGGCTCATTTTCACAAATGTATTATTTTCAACACAATACAATTTTTTTTTTTTTCGAGGTGGAGTTTCGCTCTTATCACCCAGGCTGGAGTGCAGTGGCACGATCTCGGCTCACCACAACCTCTGCCTCCCGGGTTCAAGAGATTCTCCTGCCTCAGCCTCCCGAGTAGCTGGGATTACAGGGGCCTGCCACCACACCCAGCCAATTTTGTATTTTTAGTAGAGACGAGGTTTCTCCATGTTGGTCAGGCTGTTCTCAAACTCCTGACCTCACGTGATCTGCCCACCTCAGCCTCTCAAAGTGCTGGGATTACAGGCGTGAGCCACCGCACCTGGCCAACACAATACAATTCCAATTTTTAAATAGTACTACTTAAATCACAAATACAACTGACTGTTATTAATACAATGAACCAGGTTGAGTTATCTGCCATTACTTACTTTAGAACTTAGCTCATGTCAGAAATACACACAATACTCCTTTGATATAAACAGATAGCTTGAGGGAAAACAAAAAACTCTTATTAAAATTACTACTAGTTGCTGTAGCAACTGTTGAAGTGTTTTAGTATGTGCCAGGCACTGGGCCAGAGACTCTTTGTTCATCTCTTTAATCTTCACTACATTTCTATAAAGTAGGTATCTTGAGATGTCCATTGTACTGAAAAGGAGAAAAAGCAAAGGTTAGGGGGAGTTAAGTAACTCAGTAACTTAAATGTTTTTCTCCCTTAGCTGAAATGATGCATGCCACAGGTTTGAAAAACATTCTTTCCCTATTCAATCATTTATTTAAGTGATCAACATTAATCTCAACATAAACAGAAAATAGATTGAATACTGTGATTATTACTTTGAAACCAAAGCTCCATCTTTAGAGAAACTCATACTGGCAAAGCAAACAAGGACTGATGAATTGGAGGTGCACTTGTGCGCTTAAAACTGCAGCAGCTGATGTAGGCACTGGAGGGGCTACAACCCAGGGACCCAGGTAGTTTGTAGAAATTCACAAGGTGAAGGGTATCAGTTTTGTCATCATTTTGATACCTGTCAACTTCATGGGCCTGGGCCAATCAGCCAACCTGCTCAAACCTCACGTTTCTTTCATGTAAATACAGGTTAAGCAACCCTACTCCAAATACCCAATATCTGAAATGCTCCCAAATCTGACACTTCTTGAGTGCTGAGCTGATGCCACAAGTGGAAAATTCCACCCCTGACCTCATGTGATGGGTCATAATCAAAATGCAGGTGTATAACACAGTTTATTAAGAGTCTCCAAGGGGAAAAAGGCCCTTCCAGTCCCCTTCAGCATATCTTTTCCACTCATGCCCAGATTTCCCTACACAAGCATGCCACAAAGTATTGTGTATTATGTGGGAAATAACACACAAAGAACTTGGCACAAGAACTGGCATACAATTCACGAAATAGTAGAGCTGTCATCATCATTACTGGTTTTTATAGTAACTGTGACCCCAAAGAGTTAATAGAAGTGAGATAGTAGAAAAACTGATGGCTGTGCAGTCACAGAAATCTTCCAAGTCTACATCTCTCATTGAGGAGATATGCACCATTTGCAAAGTTATTTAACATACCTGAGCCTCAGTGTCCCTGAGTGTAAAATATAAATAAAAATATTTCCCTGGTATGAGACAGAAAAATAGAGCTAATGTGTCAAAAGTATCACATAGAGAGACTGGAACACAGGAAGTTCCTATTACTGTTAGTATGAAGGCGCTTTAAGAACCCAAACTAGGCAACAGGTACAGGCCACAGGGGGAATAAACGCAAACGTCCAGTTAAAACCAAATCCAGACATAAGAGAAACTTTATTTGAAAAAGTAACTGCTATAAGGGGAGTGAGACTACTGCAATAGGGAGAGCTCTGATCATGAGATGTGCAAGTAGCTCAACGATTGGGCAGAAAGGAATTTTCTTTTATAGGGAGGGGTAAGCAAGGCTAGAAAGATCAGCTGGGAGCACTGACTAGGGAAAGCTTCTCCTGAAGGTCAGCTGGTTCTCAGGAGGGGTATTCAAGGAGAGGCTGCTCTGCATCCCAATGCTCAAGGCATGGCCAAAGTTCAAGGGCCTACGGAGCAAGACACACCTGACTAAAGTTTGGTTGATTATTTGGGCACTGGGTATAAACAAATCAGCTGACCATTTATAAGGCACAGAATGGGAATGTGAAAAGTCAGCTTGTGGCCTTGTCAGAGGTACTTAAGTGAGCATCAGTTGGTCTCCTCCTATACACCCGGGGAAGGATTATTTTTTTTTTTAACAAGCCTTTTCCAGAAGACAAAGGGTGGGGGATTTCTTTACCTAGTGCTATTTTCCAAAACACTTGGCTCAGGTAAAGCTCAACATTACCATAAACAAAACAAACTATATATATATATATATATATATATATATATATATATATATATATATGGTTTGTATATGTTTAAGTACATATATACAGTTTCATTTACATGTATATGCTGAATATAGTTCAGTACTTTTAAGCAAAGTATTATAATATCATATTCAAACAATCACCACCTTTTTTTTCTATAAAAATAAGCAATAAGCAATGAATTAAAAGCAAGTCTGTCATTAACCCACGGTGAGGAAGGAGGAACAATTTTAACTACCTGAGGTCTTCAAAATGGATTTTTTTTTCCAGTTCTTATTCTAATGCAATTTCCTGGTCAGAATGTTTTTATACATAACCTTGAATATAACAAAAACCAGGAAAATGGCTTGTACACAAATTGAAGGCTACTAAGAGAATGAGAAAATATTTCATTCTTTTCCTTTTATCATCTACTTTTCTTTTGAGAGAGATGCAGAGAGAGGATTTGAGTGTTTATGCCTGCCTTTGGATTTCTTTTGTTGGGTTTTCTATTAAGTCTTCTCTGACATCATCACTAGCTTATGCATACTGAATGTGTACTCTCTTGCCAGGCATCACAATAACCACACTATGTAATAATTTCTATAGATCTCCACACAGCTCAGTGAGAACAGTGCTGTTGTTAAAAAGTTTCATATAAACGTCTGCATTTTAGATCTACTGCAAATAATCACATATTATTTTTCTGGTAGATGAATTTCATGCCAAAAGATTAACTTAACCTTTTATATACATATGTAAACCATCAGTATAGGCATGCAGATATAAACATGTATAGAACACAAACTTGCATATGTCTCAGGAATCAAGTAGAGACCATAGTACATATTTTTATCTTGGAAGGAGGGCAGAGAGCTCATCGTCATCAATTCAGAACCTATAATGATTTTACCCAAACTTCTCCAATATGATAGGGAGAAACACTTTTTCACCCTGTTCATACTATGAATGAAAGGTGAATTATCTTGGTCTAGTTTGAGTTCTGCTTGCTCACCCCTGGAAGGAGAAAGTGCATACCATAGAGAAGCATGGAGATTCTTTGCTGGGTAATAGGAAATTGGTCTTCACAGTAGAAAATAATAACAGCAACAAAAGTACTAACAAAAATAATAACAACAATTAGAGCAACAATAAAAACTACAGCATTGACATACTGAGTGCTCATAATATGCCAGGCACTGGATAAGCACCCTATTTCACTACCAAACATAATTCTTCCAATAATCAGCAGTAACCTTATGCATCCCACTTACAGATGAAGAAATGAGACAAAGGAAGTTCACACAGCTACCAAAATTGGGAACCAGGAATTAACCTCAGGCAGTGTGACCGCACAGCCAGGGCCCTTCCAAACAATTGGTTAACTAACCTGGGTCTTTTGCTGGCCAAGGTATCAGGGAATAATCCTAGCCAACAAATTCAAGGGAAACGGAATCAAGCAAATATGAATGAACTTCATTTACCGAAAACAAAGTAGGCTTTGATAGGACTGTGTTACCATCTCTAGACCTAACTATGATTATGTCATTTCTTAGTGCCTCTTGAGGCAAAGAAAGTGCACTTTACATAAAAAAACAATAGAATGCATCTGGCAAAAGTATGAGAAGAGTAATGATCATGGTGATGGTGGTGATGATGATGATGATGACAGCTTCAAGAGCAGCAGGGTAAGGATGCCACTAAAATCACCACCATTTATGTGCCAGGCATTATGATACAGTCATTACATATAACCTTTTTCTCCCACTATATTGCATGCTGCTTCACTTACCTTGTAAAACATTTTAGACATAAAAGGTGCTCCATTTTTTTGCACAAATAAATGAACAAATACATGAAATAAAAGTATGTTGAAGGCACAGAAAAAGTATTCATAAAAGACAAACTCAAAATTCCCAATGACACAGAGAGTATAATCACACCACATATCAAATCCAAGCCACATAGCACAGATTGTGCTATTGAAATGAAACGCAATATAACTATTGCTCTGGGAATTATAGATGGGATCCAGTAAAAGACACTGTATTAATTATACTGTTTTCCATGGAACTTTTCTAAGGTTGCCCAGGACAGCAACACTGTAGAACATTCATGATGAAACTGTCAAAGAGGACTAGACTTGAGGGGCCTTAGGGAGAAAAGAGATTTGAAAATAATGTACTGCTTGCCCATGGTTCAGACGTGCCTGTCTCTGCAAGTATGACCACATTATTGAATCTCAAAGGAAGAAAGAAAATATGACTTTGTCCCTTAACTGACATCAAAGTTACAGTGTTATGCAGTGATGCCCAAAAGCATTTGCAAATATTCAGAAACAAAGTTTTGAGTGTCCTAGGAGATGACTATCATACCAATTGATCCAAAACACAACGGTCAAGAGGCATGGAAAACCTATGGTGGGGGAGGGAAAGGAAGGGTCATAAATATATACAGTCATGCACCACGTAAGGACATTTTAGTCAATTTACTGGATATATGATGGTGGTCCTATAAGATTATAATGTATCTGGAAAATTCCTATTGCTTAGTGACATCCTAGCTGTCTTAATGACATAGCACAAGACATTACTTATGTGTTTGCGGTGATGCTGGTATAAATAAACCTGTGCTGCCAGTCATATAAAAGTATTGCATATTAGGTACAGCAGGGGTCCCCAACCCCCTGGCTGCAGATCAGTGCCCATGTGTGGCCTGTTAGTACAGTGGGAGGTGAGCAGTGGGTGAGCGAGCATTACTGCCTGAGCTCTACCTCCTGTCAGATCAGAGTCGGTATTAGATTCTCATAGAAGCATGAACCCTATTGTAAATTGCACATGCGAGGGATCTAGGTTGCATGCTCCTTATGATAATCTAACTAATGCCTGAATATTTGAGGTAAAACAGTTTCTTTCCAAAACTGTCCATCCCCCATGACCCCTGTCTGTTGAATAATTGTCTTCCATGAAACCAGTCCCTGGTGCCAAAAAGGTTGGGGGCTGCTGACGTAAAGTACATAATACTTGATAATGATAATACGTGGCTATACTGGTTGACGTTGTATTAGTCCATTTTCACAATGCAATAAAGATATTACCAGAGACTGGGTACTTTATGAAGAAAAGAGGCTTAATTGACTCACAGTTCCACATGGCTGGGGAGGCCTCAGGAAACTTACAATCACAGCAGAAGGCAAAGAGAAAGCAAGGTATGTCTCCCACAGTGGCAGGAGAGAGAGAGAGAGAAAACCAGCAGGGGAGAGTCCAGAAACTTATCAAATAACCACATCTCATGAGAACTCCGTCACTATCATGAGAACAGCATGGGGGAAACTGATCCAATCACCTCTCTCCAGGTCTCTCCCTCAACATCTGGGGATTACAATTCAAGAGGAGATTTGAATGGCAAGGCAGCCAAACCAAATCATTCCAGTCCTGGTCCCTCTCAAATCTCATGTCCTTTGCACATTTCAAAAGGCAATCATGCCTTCCCAACAGTTCCCCAAAGTCTTAACTCATTCTAGCATTAATACAAAAGTTCACATCCAAAATCTCATCTAAGACAAGGCAAGTCCCTTCCACTTAGGAACCTGTAAAGTCAAAAACAAGTTAGTTACTTACAAGATACAATGGGGATACAGGCATTGGGTAAATGTTCCCATTACAAATGAGAGAAATTGGCCAAAACTAAGGGGCCACAGGTCCCATGCAAATCCGAAACCCAGTGAGGCAGTCATTAAATCTTAAAGCTCCAAAATGATCTCCTCTGACTCCATGGATCAAATCCAGGGCATGCTCATGCAGGAAGAGGGCTCCCAGGGCCTTGGGCAGCTCTACCCCTCTGACTCTGCAGGGTACACCCCCCTCCCCCAACTCCCCAACGGCTGCTTTCACAGCTGTCGTTGAGTGTCTTTGGCTTTTCCAGGTGCACAGTGCAAGCTGTTGGTGGATCTACCATTCTGGGGTCTAGAGGATGGTGGCCCTCTTCTCACAGCTCCACTAGGCAGTGCCCCAGTGGGGACTCTGTGTGGGGACTCTGTTTGGGGGTGCCAACCCCACATTTCCCCTTTGTACTGCCCTAGCAGAGGTTTTCCATGAGGGCTCTGCCCCTGCAGTAGACTTCCGCCTGGACATCCAGGCATTTCCATACATCCTCTTATATCTAGGTGGAAATTCTCAAAGAGCTCCACAAGACTAGAGAAAAAAGAATGAAGAGGAGTGAAAAAAACCTCCAAGAAATATGGGACTTCATAAAAAGACTGAATCTACAACTGATTGGAGTACCTGAAGGGGATGGGAAGAACAGAAACAAGCTGGAAAACACACTTCAGGATATTATCCAGGAGAGCTTCCCCAACCTAGCAAGACAGACCAACATGCAAACTCAGAAAATTCAGAGAACACCACTAAGATACTCCAGAAGAAGAGCAACCCCAAGACACATAATCATCAGATTCTCCAAGGTTGAAATGAAGGAAAGAATGTTAAGGGCAGCCAGAGAGAAAGGCCAGGTCACCAACAAAGGGAAGCCCATGAGACTAACAGTGGACCTCTCAGCAGAAACTCTACATGCCAGAAGAGACTGGGGGCCAATATTCAGCATTCTTAAAGAAAAGAATTTTCAACCCAGAATTTCATATCCAGCCAAACTAAACTTCATAAGTGTAAGAGGAATAAAATCCTTTCCAGACAAGCAAATGCTGAGGGATTTCATCACCACCGGGCCTGCCTTGCATGAGATTCTGAAAGAAGCACTAAATAAGGAAAGGAGAAACAGGTACCAGCTGCTGCAAAAACACACCAAAATATAAAGACCAATGGCACTATGAAGAAACTGCATCAAATAGTATGAAAAATAACTAGATAGCATCATCATGACAGGATCAAATTCACACATAACAATACGAACCTTAAATGTAAATGGGTTAAATGCCCCAATTAAAAGACACAGACTGGCAAATTGGATAAAGAGTCAAGACCCATCAGTGTGCTGTGTTCAGGAGACCCATCTCACACACAAAGACACAACTAGACTCAAAATAAAGGAATGGAGGAAAATTTACCAAGCAAATAGAAAGCAAAAGAAAGCAGAGGTTGCAGTCCTAGTCTCTGACAAAACAGACTTTAAACCAACAAAGATCAAAAAAGACAAAGAAGGTTATTACATAATGGTAAAGGGAACAATTGAACAAGGAGAGCTAAGTATTCTAAATATGTATGCAACCAATACAGAAGCACTGAGATTCATAAAACAAGTTCTTACAGACCTGCAAAGAGACTTAGACTCCCACACAATAATAGTGGGAGACTTTAACACCCTACTGTTAATATTAGATCAACAAGACAGAAAATTAATGAGGATATTCAGGACATAAACTCAGCTCTGGAGGGCTCTGGATCAAGTGGACCTAATAGACAGCTACAGAACTCTCTACCCCAGTGCAACAGAATACACATTCTTCTCAGTTCCACTTGGCATTATTCTAAAATCGACCACATAATTTGAAGTAAAACACTCCTCAGCAAATGCAAAACAACTGAAATCATAACAGTCTGTAGGACCACAGTGCAATCAAATTAGAACTCATGATTAAAAAACTCACTCAAAACCACACAATTACATGGAAATTGAACAACCTGGTCCTGAGTGAATACTGGGTAAATAATGGAATTAAGGCAGAAATCAAGAAGTTCTTTGAAACCAATGAGAACAAAGAGACGACATATCAGAATTTCTGGGAAACAGAGTGTCCCAGTGGTAAGAGGAAAATTTGTAGCACTAAATGCTCACATCAGAAAGCTAGAAAGATCTCAAATCAACACCCTAACATCACAATTAAAAGAGCTAGAGAGGCAAGAGAAAAAAATCCAAAAGCTAGCAGAAGACAAGAAATAACTAAGATTAGAGCAGAACTGAAGGAGACAGAGACACAAAAAACCCTCCAAAAATAAAATAAATGAAGACAAGAGCTGGTTTTCTTGAAAAAAATAAAAAATAGACAGCAAGCTAGACTAATAAAGAAGAAAAGAGAGAAGAATCAAATACACACAATAAAAAAATGATAATAGGGATATCACCACTGACACCACAGAAATACAAACTAACATAAGTGAATACTATAAACACCTCTATGCAAATAACCTAGAAAATCTAGAAGAAATGGATAAATTCTGGGACACATACCCCCTCCCAAGACTA
The DNA here is from genome assembly GCF_028858775.2 of Pan troglodytes. Lineage (NCBI taxonomy): Eukaryota > Metazoa > Chordata > Mammalia > Primates > Hominidae > Pan > Pan troglodytes. The sequence goes on from NC_086015.1 coordinate 64,482,849, forward strand.
AACCAGGAAGGAGTTGAATCCTTGAATAGACCAATAATAAGTTCTGAAATTGAGGCAGTAATTAATAGTCTACTGACCAAAAAAAGCCCAAGGCCAGATGGATTCACAGCCAAATTCTACCACAGGTACAAAGAGGAACTGGTGTCATTCCTTCTGAAACTATTCCAAACAACTGAAAAGCAGGGACTCCTCCCTAACTCATTTTATGAAGCCAGCATCACCCTGATGACAAAACCAGGAGGAGACACAATGAAAAAAGAAACTGTAGGCCAATATCCCTGATGAGCATCAATGCGAAAATCCTCAGTAAAATACTGGCAAACCGAATCCAGCAGCACATCAAAGAACTTATCCACCACGATCAAGTCAGCTTCATCCCTAGGATTCAATGCTGGTTCAACATACGCAACTCAATAAACGTAATCCATCACATAAACAGAACCAAAGACAAAAACCACATGATTATCTCAATAGATGCAGAAAAAGCCTTTGATAATATTCAACATCCCTTCGTGTTAAAAACTATCAATAAAGTAGGTTTTGATGGGACATAACTCAAAATAATAAGAGCTACTTATGAAAAACCCATAGCTAATATCATATTGAATGGGTAAAAGCTGGAAGCATTCTCTTTAAAAACTGATACAAACAAGGACACCCTCTCTCACCACTCCTATTCAACATAGTATTGAAAGTTCTGGCCAGGGCAATCAGGCAAGAGAAAGAAATAAAGAGTATTCACATAGGAAGAGAGGAAGTTAAATTGTCTCTGTTTAGAGATTACACGATTTTATTTTTAGAAAACCCCATCATCTCAGCCCCCAAACTCCTTAAACTGATAAGCAATTTCAGTAAAGTCTCAGGATACAAAATCAATGTGCAAAAATCATAAGCATTTCTTTACACCAACAATAGACAAGCAGAGAGCCAAATCATGAATGAACTCCCATTCACAATTGCCACAAAGAGAATAAATACCTAGTAATACAGCTAACAGGGGATGTGAAGGACCTCTTCAAGGAGAACTACAAACCACTGCTCAAGGACATAAGAGAAAACAAATTGGACAACATTCCATCCTCATGGATAGAAGGAATCAATATCATGAAAATGGCCATACTGCCCAAAGTAACTTACAGATTCAATGTTATTCTCAAACTACTATTGACATCCCTCACAAAATTAGAAAACACTACTTTAGATTTCATATGGAATCTATGAAGACCGCTGTATAGCCAAGACAATCCTAAGCAAAAAGAACAAAGCTGGAGGTATCACGCTACCTGGCTTCAAACTATACTACAAGGCTACAGTAACCAAAACAGCATGGTACTGGTATCAAAACAGAGATATAGACCAATGGAACAGAACAGAGGCCTCAGAAATAACACCACTCATCTACAACCATCTGATCTTCAACAAACCTGACAAAAACAAGCAATGGGGAAAGGATTTCTTATTCAATAAATGGTTCTGGGAAAACTGGCTAGCCATATGCAGAAAACTGAAACTGGACCCCTTCCTTACACCTTATACAAAAATTAACTCAAGATGGATTAAAGACTTAAATGTAAAACCCAAAACTATTAAAACCATAGAACAAAACCTAGGCAATACCATTGGGCAAAGACTTCATGACAAAAATGCCAAAAGCAATTGCAACAAAGGTCAAAATTGACAAATGGGATCTAACTAAACTAAAGAGCTTCTGTACAGCTAAAGAAACTATCATCAGAGTGAACAGGCAATCTACAGAATGGGAGAAAATTTTTGCAATCTACCTATCTGACAAATGTCTAATATCCAGAATTTACAAGGAACTTAAACAAATTTACAAGAAAAAAACAACCCCATCAAAAAGTGGGCAAAGGATGTGAACAGACATTTCTTAAAAGGAGACATTTACATAATCAACAAACATATGAAAAAAAGCTCAACATCACTGATCATTAGAGAAATGCAAATCAAAACCATAATACCATCTGAAGTCAGTCAGAATGGTGAGTACTGAAAAACCAAGAAACAACAGATGCTGGCGAGGCTGTGGAGAAATCAGAATGCTTTTACACTGTTGGTAGGAATGTAAATTAATTCAACCTCTGTGGGAAGACAGTATAGTGATTCCTCAAGGATCTAGAACAGAAATACCATTTGACCCAGCAATCCCATTACTGGGTATATGCCCAAAGGAATATAAATCATTCTACTATAAAGACACATGCACACGTATGTTTAGTGCAGCACCATTTACAATAGCAAAGACTCAGAACCAACCCAAATGCCCATCAATGATAGACTGGATAAAGAAAACGTGGTACATATACACCATGGAATACTATGCAGACATGTAAAGGAATGAGATCATGTCCTTTGCAGGGACATGGAAGAAGCTGGAAGCCATCATCCTCAGCAAACTAACAAAGAACAGAAAACCAAACACCACATGTTCTCACTTATAAGTGGGAGCTGAACAATGAGAATACATGGACACAGGGAGGGGAACAACACATACCAAGGCCTGTTGGGGGTGGGGGGCAAGGGGAGGGAACTTAGAGAACAGGTCAATAGGTACAGCAAACCACCATGGCACACGTATACCTACGTAACAAACCTGCATGTTCTGCATGTGTATCCTGGAATCTAAAGTAAAATTAAAAAAAAAAAAAAGAAATGGACAACTCTCTAGAATCAAACACCTTGAAATTCCTTGAATAATTAAGGACCCACGGATTGTTCATCTTTTCATATACAGACCCCAACCTATAATTACTAATTACTAATTGCAGTGAGATCAGAGAAAAAATAAATGAAAAGTCTACTTTGGAGTCAAAGATATGGTTATTTCAAAGAACAGTTTCCCTATCAATAGTCATTTGTCTAAGACTATATTGATCAGCATGAAGTGGCACATTATAGAAGACACTTCTGCATACCTGTTACAGAAAAGCCTCCTCACAATGCCTATTTCTACTAACTAATATATGCTGTCCACTCTAATAGGAACTGAAAAAGGCACCATTTCCTCAATTTGATAGAGGATACAGTAAATATTTACACAACACTTAAAATGAGAGAGTATATAAACAATAATAGAAAACAGGTAATTCAGAGCTAGAATTTCTAATAGAAAATTTTATTTTGTTTTTGTTTTTTAATTAGAGGAAGAGAAAGATCAAGCCATATGTCAGATGTACTTCATTCTTTTTTCACAAAAGCATTATCTAGTCATAAAATAGAGGATCACAAAGAGAGCTGAACTGATCATAAAAAGTCTGTATTTCCTGTGCACTACAAACAACCATTATCCCTTGAACAATTCCCCAAAGCTCCTAACATCAAACATTAATCAGTCAGTTTAGGATCCATCAGCAAATTTAGGATACCTCCAAAGGGGCCTGACAGGTTAGGCAAAGAAAGCATTGCATACCATCAGTTCTTTCACTGATAGCTAAAGATCTATAGGTCAGAGAAGGGCAGGCTCTGATGTCTCCTCCATTAATTATTGAAGGTAATATTCCAGATGCTAGTAAATCTTAATAACTTCAAATATAAGCTTCAAAGATGTACTTTTGATGAGCAAAGCCAAAACACTTCTCCTTATCAAAAAGACATGTTATAATGCATATTTTATCTTTCAACGGATATCCTCTCACCAATAAACGTGATCTTTGATCCAAAAATTCTTAGTATTGCCACTAAAATTTCTCAAAACAAAGTCAGTTTAAACGTGCTTCAGTTAAAACCACTGCCCTATTGCTCTAAAAGAAACATTACAAAATGCAACTACAGATTGTCAATTTTTCAACAACTTTGGGAGTGACTGTTTAGACACTGTCAAATGATTTCTAAGTAACCCTGCCACAAGCAGACTGGCTTGCTATAAACACAAGGTGTAGGATACATAAGAACTAATATTTGTTAAGGAATTTCTGTGTGCCAGACTCTTGGCTGATCTCTTTGGGTTTGATTGAATCGAATCGTCATCACAATCTGCAGAAAGGTTTGGTGACTTGATCACAAGAACCTGGCTAGTAAGGGACTGAGTAAGAGACTCCACTAGGCAAGTTAAAGTGCTGCTCTACACTCCCATTGCTGTCTCTGTACCCAGCACGTGGGCACAAATGTAAGAGCCTCGTGAAGGAAAGCATAAGCAAGAACACACTGAGCAGGTCTCGGAAGCTCCTTAAGGTAGAATGAGAAACTTACTCAGGCAGGCTCCTGCAGTTGCACAATTATCATTCTTTTTAAGTGTGATTACTGCTCAAAGTCAGAAACATCAAATGTGGAAATATTATCCAAGTAGGGGATCCATCCATGAAAGCAACAATTGAGAGACTTCTACATTCTGCTCTACGACACCTGGAAGGCTCATCTCCGAAGTCACATTCTTTCAAGATGGTTTGAAGAAAATGCAGATCTTTGGTGCAGCAATTAATAGGTACAGTTATGTATACTTCAACAGGCTGAATGTAATCTATCTTGAACTTGCCTTTCAATTACTCCGTGCTTGGAGCTTCCTGCAGTGCCTGACTATCTCAAAGTTGCTAACGCAGGGAAATAAGCCTATCAGAAATTCAAAACACTTCATCATCACATTTTAATCATACAACATAGTGAGTCCTGAGTTTAGCTCATTCTCTGACAAGTCAGAGATGATGAAGTCTTTAATGCTCACCTATTTATACAGCAATCTCTCCTCCTAATTCCGTCTATCTTATTCTGTTATCTCGAAGATATAACCAGGTGACAGAGTTCAAGTTCATTACCAAGAGAATGTATTTCTCCAGCCAAAGCAAATAGAATTTCGATGAATCTTCTAAGTACCTGTTATAAATGCCAAGTATTAAAGGTTCTTTATTCAGCTATTTACAAGACCATCTGTGAAGCCAACATTCTGTGATCCAAATGCAGATGTTCTATGAAGGAAGGCAAGGCTAAAAAAGAAAATCCTGACAAGGCCCGTGCAGCTACTTAAAGCATAAAGAGAAGTGCAATGGTCTTACGATTTAAATATAAACCTTTGTTAAATGATGAGGAAACCACAGCAGCAGGGACCTGCTGAACAATCACTCGATTCCTGTGATTGAGCTAAAAGATTATATTTGAGATGCTCGGTCCATTGACATATTAACTGAGCCCCTGTTATGTTCCTAGTGTGTTCCAGGCACCATAGCATTATTGTAGGCCTGGCTCATGTATGCTGTGATTTGGTGTTTACCTTCGATTCTGAAGTTTAGAAAACCTCTTAACAGGGCTTAAAGATACTTTTCTCTTGTATCTGATGCCAAGTAACCCTGTATTTACTCAACCAACAGTCACTGTAGGACTATTCAGAAGTAATGTTAAGTAAAAGGTAGGTTACCTAGAAGCTGACAGTGTCAATGGAGCGGGGTCTTGAGGATCTAGACATTGGTTCTGTGGTTGCTTAGAAAGGTCTGGGGGCCATGAGGGAGGGCCTATGACAGCAGGGTAGGGGACATTCTCAGAGCAATAGCTATGTACAATAGAAATATTTCAATATTTTAATTACCAGTGTGACTAAACAGAACCTCAACAGTCCTATGTTGCCTAGTATACATAAATATTTAAGTCCAAGCCCTATATTCAGGCAGCTCTCCAGCTAAATAATATGCTATAGAATGATCTAACTTTCTCTATCAAGTTCAATAGATTGAGAGAAAGACCAGTTATCTAACAGGCAGAAGGAAAATCAAGATAAAAACTTAGTGTTAAGTTTTTATGTAAAACATGAAACTATAATATTTTGCTGAATAATTTCAATGACTGCAAATGAACAAAATCTATTCCACCTTTTGGAATCCCTTTTCAGTTTTAATTCATATATTCCACACTTTCCGCTACTGAGATTTCCATCATGGGTCAAGGATTGAACCAGATGATGTCCAATGAGTTGGGATTTCCAACAGAGACCATGAGCGAGCAGTGCTAAGAAGTAGACATTTTGTCACAATATTTAATAAATAGCATTCATTAGAAAAATATTATCCCCCTTTAAGCAAATACTATTATTATTTCTCTCTGTAATAGAAACAGAGTTCTAACATAATAGTACCTATTCGTTTTACTCAGAGGCATCAATCCTAATTGGAAATTTTTAAAAATCCAGCCCAAGTTGCAACTCACAGAGGTGGCAAATCTCCTTTAGAGGGCACAGAAATGTACATATGATCTCATTTTAAAATGTGTGTGTATACTTTTTATTTCTGAGAAAGCAACAAAATCCTGGCTTCCAATAATGTCCAACTTAATGGAGCATAACTTAAACTCCTTTTAACAATGTTTAAATTTTGAAAAGCCCACTGAATTAAAGACATCATGACTAAGACCAAGCTGGAGTGCACTAGAATCTAGCTTACATCTGTTTGGCCCAAGGAGCCTATAGCATTGACCCTACATACATTAAAGCCACCTGTGCTCAAGTCCACTAATCACTCACACCTGCTTACACCATGCTACTGCTCACTACAATACCAATAAGAATATCTGCCTGCTTTAGATAAAGATTCTCTGCACATCTAAATTAGCATAACAAGTTTTTGAACTATTATTGCAAAAGAAACAGCAGTCAATATGGTAATTTTTGGGGATCTCTGCCTAGGTTTCCTTAGGCTCACCCTAATGTCTTTTTCAGTTTTGGCAGGAGGGCCTGTGCCTGTTTTCATAGCCAAAAGACTGCCATACTCACAAATGGCCAAAAAGTATGAAGAAATCCTTCAAGTTTCCCAGGCACTGAACAGGAGGCTCCAAACCAAGTCATCTGCTTGGAGTTTTTATTACTCCAAGTTCTATTATAAACTGTACCTCAGTGCTCTTCATGTATGACATGAGAGGCAGGAAATCATCCTTACAGCTTTAACATTTAACAAGGCTACTTTTGACCAAAATGAGCAATGAATTTCAAAATACAGGGACATGGCAAAGTGCTGTAACTCTGAATTAAACAAATCAACATCAAGAAACAATATTCTACTAGCAATTCGGTAATCACAGGCAAAGATGATAAATATCCATAATGTTTTTATAAGCCACAAACATGGTTTAATCTAATCTTACACTGTTTGTGTTTATAAAGCCAAGACAAGGGTGATCATCTAATATTTTCATAACATCTAGTAGAAGGTAGTTAAAAAGATGTTACATTAGACATCATTACTGCTTAAAAATAAACTCTCACCTTAGTTAACAAAATGTGTTATAGGTTCTGTGCACATCTGTTATAGGTACCACAAAGACACTATAGCTACTGAACTCATATGTGTGCTAGACATTCCATTTCGCTTTTTAAAAAATATGTAACAACCTATTATTTATTTACCATAATTATCTCCATTTTACAAAAGTGAGAAGGCTTAAATTTATTTTCCCCAGTTCAAAACTGTAACTACTCAAGCCCAGGTGTCTCTTTTAAACCTCTTGCTCTGTCTCCACAGACTTCAACATGGAGGAAATTCAGGGGATAAACTATATCCAAAGCAGCCTCAAAGATTCAGGCAGTAATTTCATTATCTTGTCTTACTTGATTTGTACCAAAAAAAAAAAAAAAAAAAAAAAGATTAGATTTCAGTTTCACATCTTCTGTCTCTTACTAATTCAGGTACTAAAAACAGTTGGTATTTACTGAGTGCTTATTTTGCTCTAAGCCCTTCACATGATTTAACAAATTCCCAAAACAACCCTACAGGGTAGATAGTAGCATCATGCTACTTTGCAGGTGAGGATACAGGTATAAAGATGTTAAGTAACTTGCACAGGTAGCCAATTTGGGCCCCTAACTAAGGCAGTCTGGTCCATGCTTTGAGCTTTGTGCTACCTTTCCTCTACCTCTGAAGACAAAAGGTAATTGCAAAATAAAAGTATGATATGCTGAGAAGCAAATAAACTATACTTTCTGGTAACCCAAAAAGTATACGCTGCACTGAAGCCCTCCTTGCAGTACCAAACCCACAAAACCAAATGGTGCTGAGTTGTGCATTAGAAACAGGTTAAAAGACCTATTAACTAAGCTCAGATCTGAAAGGTAAACAATAAGCTACTGAAATATGATTTTTATTAAGCAATAGCAAACAAGTCTATTTACATTTCAAGAAAGAAATGGCAATAATTCATTAGCAAGACAAAATAGAGTCAATCAAACCGATGTAGTTTCTCTCTCTCCACACACACACTCCCCTACACTCATACTAGCAGCCCTATGAAAAACAGGGTTATAATAGAAATGCTGACACAACCAACCTTTTAATGTTTCATATGAAAAGCTATAATTATATTTTCTAATTGTAAACTGGGTGAAAAAAAAAAGGCCAACCAGAACAAAAACATAATAACTACCTAGAAACAGTCCATCAGAATTCTTGGATTATGAAAAATGCATATAAAACACTATTATCTTCAGCCACAGCCAGAAGATGTCAGACAATCAATTCATATAACATGCCAGCTTAATAAAATCTGCATACAAAATTTATGAATGCAGTAATATTCCTTTATATCACAAGTTATTAATGGTCAATTTAATGAACATCTACAGCTGGAGTGCTTTCGTTCTGTATGATATTTTAATCACTTTTAGCCATGGATTTAAACGCATTTCATTTTATAACCATCAGCTAGCGAAGATAAGAAAACCTTTACACAAATAACTGAAATATTTGGGGTAGGCTACCAATTTTGTCTTTGTTATTGATTTCCTTAAATTTTTTTTACAACAGAAACACAACGAAATGTTCCATTATAACAATATTTGCTTTAATATTTGTATTTTAGAATATGAAAAGTTTGCTTAAAGTAGCATTACATGTTTGGCTAGCATAAAATTTTCCATTTCATTTCAAATAAAGAACTTTCTAACCTCGTTTACGTGAAACAATCTCGCTCAGAGCTATTATCCTCCAAAAAGTATCCTGGTGGAATGTTGACATCTCAGACATAAATATTCTTGAAAATTAATGTGTTGTATTTCTTAAGTAACCTATTTCCACTCACTTGTTCACATAATCTTTAAAAAACCTATTGTGTTCAAGTCCACTTTTCCCACAGATTCTTTACTAAAACTAAATTTTACCATATGATGCTTATGTGGAAGGAACAGGCAACGTAACTGCAAGACAACCGTAGATATCTGAAAACATAAACATTCAGCATTTAAAATATTGATGTCTTTCTGTGGTCACAAAGTCAAATAATTGTTTCTCACATTTCAGCATTAGAATTTGGTATTTAAAATTACACTCATCCTTCAGAGTTAATTGAAAGATTTGGATATATAGGCAAAAGGTTAAGAAATCTAGGTCATAAATACTTCTTAAGGTGCAAGAATTGGCTTCATAAACTAGTAAATGTGCAATAATCACTATTAAAGAATGAAAGATGGCATTTTTTTTTTTTTTGAGATGGAGTCTCACTCTGTTGTCCAGGCTGAAGTGCAATGGTGTGATCTCGGCTCACTGCAACCACCACCTCCCAGGTTCAAGCAATTCTCCTGCCTCAGTCTCCCAAGTAATTGCGATTACAGGCGCCCACCATCATGCCTGGCTAATTTTTGTATTTTTAGTAGAGACGGGGTTTCTCCATGGTGGTCAGGCTGGTCTTGAACTCCTGACCTCAGGTGATCCACTCGCCTCTCTCCCAATGACAGCAATTTTTTAGTTCGACTGTCTATAGCCTTATAGGACGTTACAGGTGAAAATTAGTAAAAGCCATGTGCACAAAAGATTTAGTGCATTCATGTGTCTTTATTCATTCACTCAATCTTCTGTTGCTTCACTGGTTCCTTTTGGGCTTCCTACTATGTGCCAGTTAATCTTTATTTGCTCTAGGCGAGTAACTCCCATTCTTAAAGACCTAATAAAACAGGACACAGTACATGTATACCCACTAATTATAAAACAGCGTAGAATTGATGGATAAGTGCCAAGGAGAAATACAAATCAAGAATTCAGAGAAAATGGTTCTTACTTGTCGAGAAGAGGGCAAGGGAAGACTTTATAAAGGTCAACTGGAATTTAGAGGAGTAAAAGAAATAAGGGTATTTTTGGGTAAAGGGCACAACATGAAATTGACTTAAGGACAATAGACACAAGGACAAAAAGTGCCTACGACATGAATTTTAAGTTTAAAACACAGACTTTCAACAATGCTTAAATCTGTAGATGGTAGGCATTTTCCAAATTCCTCTAATAAGTAGAATCAGCCTATATCCAAGGAAGATCATAACTCATTAAATTTCATTTTAACCTTCCTGAATCTGCCTAAATTTTCTCATCTTATCAGGCAAGCCAATATATGCTTACACTGTGAGGTTAAAGAAATGGATGTGTGAAGAGAACCTGTCAAATCAAATTATCAACAAGCAATAGTCCCACTATGCGGGAATACATAAGCTGCAATGTCAATTTTAAAGAAGTGTGTTTACCTTTGCATTTTAATTAGGTCACACCTTCAACATCATGATATTAATTTCAGTTTAATGCTCTATTTTATTGCCATTTCCAAAATGACATTTTTACACATGCACATAAAGAAAAAAATCTCTACTTTTGATTTGACGACTCATAAATATTGCAAATTGAAACAATGTTGAACAAAGTTCAATATTTGGAATATTCAAAAGAGAGATACGACTGTGTCTAAAATTCTAAATACTTAGAATTGGATTTCAAAAATATTCCAAGGGAAAATTATTAGGTTCTCATTTAAGAGCATAATGGAGTGTTGAATGGAACATAAAATTCAGGTTCCTGTGAGTCACCAGAAGCTAAATATGAATAGCTCAGAAAAAATCATTTTGGTTAAGACTTTGCATTAGAATTGAGACATGCTTTGTAGTTTTTTCAGATCAAGAGGGAGGTAGACAAATTACAGAATGCATCTTTGTCCATTAAGAAATGACATATACTCAAATACATAAAGTTGTAATAACATTCACATAACAAAATTCATCAATCATTTTAAAGTGTAAAATTCAGTGGCATTTTGTACATTCACAATGTCATGCAACTTTCACCGTATCTGTTTCCAGAATGTTTTCATCATCCCAAAAGAAAACTCTGTGGCCATTACAGCCATTCCACATTCCCCACTACCCACTCCTAACCCCTGGTACCACTAATCTGCTACCTCTATGACTTTGCCAATTATGGATATTTCACATAAATTGTATCACATAATATGCGACTTTTAGTGTATAGTTTTAATTTTTATTTTTGTAGGTACATAGTTGTATATATTTATGGGGTACATGACATGTTTTGATACAGACATGCAATGTGTAGTAATCACATCATGTAAAATGGGGTATCCATCCCCTCAAGCATTTATCCTTTGTGTTACAAACAATCAAATTATACTCTTAGTTATTTCAAAATGTACAATTAAATCATTATTGACTATAGTCACTCTGTTGCGCTATCAAATACTAGGTCTTATTCATGTTTTCTATTTTTTTGTACTCATTAACCATACCCACCTCCCTGCCCACCACCTGTCAACTATCCTTCTCAGCTTCTGGTAATTCTCCTTCTACTTACTATCTCTATTAGTTGAATTGTTTTGATTTTTAGATCCCACAAATAAGTGAGAACATACAATATTTGTCTTTCTAGGCCTGACTTATTTCACTTTGCAGAATGACCTCCAGTTCCATTCATGTTGTTGCAAATGACATGATCTCATTCTTTTTTGCGGATAAATAGTACTCCATTGTGATTAAGTACCACATTTTTTAAATCCATTCCCCTGCCGATGGACACTTAGGTTGCTTCCAAATCTTGACTATTGTGAACAGTGCTGCAACAAACCTGGGAGTGCAGATCGCTCTGTGATATACTGATTTCCTTTGGGTATATATCCAACAGTGGGATGTCTGGACTGTGTGTTAGCTCTACTTTTAGTTTTCTGAGTAACCTCCAAACTGTTCTCCTTAGTGGCTGTACTAATTTACATTCCCACCAACAGGGTACAAGGGTTCCCTTTTCTCTACATCCCCACCAGCATTTGTTACTGTCTGTCTTTTGGATATAAGGCATTTTAACTGGAGTGAGATGATATCTCGTTGTAGTTCTGATTTGCATTTCTTTGATGATGAAGGATGTTGAGCACCTTTTCATATGCCTGTTAGCTATTTTTAGTGTATGGTTTCTTTCATTAGCAAATGCTTCAAGTACATTCTAACAAATACATTCTCTAATTCTTCTTTAAGGGAATACTCTTAAAGAAGAAATGGTCAAGTACTTCATTTCCCAACTGTTTTCTATTTTTCTTTTCCCAAAACTATTCCAAAAAGTTTATGGGGCTTTGTTTTTATTGTTTATGAGGTAAACAAATATGAGTTTTTACTCCCAGATTTTTCCAAATTAAAAAGGCAGTGACAGATATCCATTTAAATTAAAAATCCAAGCCATTATTGACATTGGAACTTGATTCTATATATGCATTAAAAAAAAGACCTAACAGGGGGAAACCTACATTGTGTTCATAACTGGGGATATCCAACAGCATCAGTATGTCTAATTTCCATAAACGAATCCATGTATTCAATGCCATCCCTTTAAAAAATTTCACTGCCTTTTCCCACAGAATTTGACAAGATGGAAAAAAATCATTTGAAAGAGTCAAGGTAAAGAACAGCCAAAATGTGATTAAAAGAAAGGAATGCTTGTCTTTCTAGACATAAAGATACTCTTTAATCATAGTAATCAAAGGACTGTATCATTAAAGCTCAAAGAGACCAACTGAACTCAGTGGACAGGCAAGAAACAGATTCACACATTTATGTCAAGACCACGGGGAAAGAATAGAATGGAACACTGTTTTTCCATAGGAAGAAAAGTAGATTCATAATTTATATCACATATAAAAGATATCCAGATGATATCAAGGCACATATGGAAAAGAAAACATTAATACATTAGAAAAATATGAAAGTACTGTTATGATATTAACACTGGGAATATATTCTTAAGGTACAGCCAAAATGCATAGACCAAAAGGAAATTATTAAATTTCATTATATTAAACATTTTAGTATCAAAGGCACTATCCCCTGTCCCGACCCCATCACACATATGGAAACCCACTAAGATTCCAAGCCAGAAATAAAAAAAAGTCCTGTGATGGATATGATCACAAAGGATTTAAATCTAGAATATATAAAAATACTAATTATTGCAAAAGAAAACAATGACCCAATGGAAAAAATTGGCAAAGAATACACACAAGCAATTGACAAAAAGGGACACCTGTTTGCATCCAGGAGCAAACGTTTTACTCCACTGGATAATTGGAGAAATGAGAATTAATCCAATAATGTGGTACCATCTTTTACCCACCAGAGTAGCAAACACTTAAAATGTGTGCCAATGCAAACATCATGGGAAACAGATGTTTTCACCCAATGCTATGGAGTATCAACTGACACAAGCACTTAATTAGGACTATAGAACTGCTCTCCAATGTTGGAGAAATGTGTACCTTACAACATGGTGATTCCACTGGTAGATAAATATTCTACAGAGAGACTCACCAGTACACTAGGAAACACATACAAAGATATTGGTTTTACATCGTCTTAACTGAGAAAAACTAGAAACAACCTTTAAAAAGGAATAGGAAATTAATTTGTCTTCCACTCAGGGACTAGAATACAATACAGGAGGTAAAAATGAAAGAATGAGGTCTTCATTTATCCATGTAGCTGTATCTCAAAAACAATGCCGAGTAAAAGAAACTGATTATGTACAGCAGGACACAGTCAAGAAAATATTAAATACATCAAACAACATGATTTCCTTTTTAGGGATACAGATGCACATTAAAAACAAATAAAAACAAACAAACAAACAAAAACATGCAAACCTAAGCAGGTAGAAAACCTACCAACTTCAGGTCAGTAAACGCCTCTAAAGCAGTTCTCAAAAGGGGGTAACTTTGCCTCCCACATGTGGCAATATGTGGAGATATTCTTTGTTATTCACAACTAGGAGGGGGCATGGTATTGTATCTAGTCGGTACAGGTAGAGTTGCTGCTAAACACTTACAGTGCACAGGACAGCCCCCACAAGAAAGTAGTTATCTGGTCCAAAATGGCAATGGTTACAAGGTTGAGAAAGGCAGCCCTAAAAACAGAGGAAGGAGAATAAGATGACAGGTGGGGAAGATGAAGTGTATCTATAACTTTTCATTCTAAGAAAAGATCTGAAGCATGTATGAAAATAGGTTAAATTTTTTAAGAAGACTGCCACATTATTCTTTGTACATTCTTATATTTGAAATATCTCTTTAATCAGTTCAAAAATATAAAAATCATTCTGCAAACACAGTTAATTTCTAAATTTGATGAAAATTACATAATTCTTTTATTAGCATATTTCTATAAATATATCTTTGGAAAAACAATATTCTCACACTCATGATCAAACGTATTTGCACTTTTTTTCGGTGTTTGTTCTACACAGAGCTATAAAAGGAAGACTGTGGAAGAACCCAGGATTTATCCAGGATCACAGGATCATTTCATTATTAACAGTTTCAGGCAAGAACATTCTAAAACCAGCCCAGAGAAAGCTAATTCCGTCCTTTCCTGGTTGTATAGCAGATCATAATAATTCCAGGCAATTCTCTGAAGAAGCTGATGATCTAGAACAGTGGGCTTGCATCACACACCCCATCATGCTTCCTTAAGTACATGGCTTAGGATGCTGATTTCTCCCAACCTCATGGGTTTCAGTAGTTCCTACAAACTACTTTGAGATCAACCAGTGCATAATTTTATTTTTTCCTTTAGTTCCTTAGTGCAGAGGTTGGCAAACTTTTTCTGTAAAGGGCAAGATAGTAAATATTTTGGGCTTTGCAGGCCATATGGTCTCTGTCACAGCTACTCATCTGTGTCACTGTAACACAAAAACAGCCATAGAGGATACATAAAGGAACAAATGTGGCTGTGTTCCAATAAACCTTTAGTTACAGAAACAGGCAGGGGGCTAGACTTGGCTCCAAGCCATAGTTTCGCCAACACCAAGATGGACAGCAAAAATGCTACCAGTTTAAATACTATTTTAAATTTAAGGCATTTCCTCCAATCTTTGAAAGTAAAGTTTTATGTATGTTTTAATCAGTGTAAAAATTTTGTACTACTAAAAATGAATTTATATAAATGAAACAATTCAATAAATGATGAAAATGTTCATTTGTTACATTTATAGCATACTAACTTCTTTCTGGAAGTATGTTATACCCCCTGATTTACTAAATTATTAATTATAATTTTACTAGTTTAAATTATGCTATTAATGATTCTTTATAAGAAAATAAACACACATATTGTATCTTCAACTAAGGGTTGGGAACGACAAGGACAGTGAAATTATACTCCCAACACAAATAATAGCTTTCTATTAGGTTTGCTATTTCACCTGAATAATTCCTTATAATCATGAATAATGATGTTATTCGACAACCTAATGATATCATGGTGTGTAGCTTCAATCCATCTGTCTTTGTCAAGAAGGTCAAATATTTGTACTCCAGTGCACTAGGCAAAGTTGAACAAACAGTTAAACAATATCACACACCTTAATTACTCCTTCAAATGAAAGCAGCAACTACCATTTTACCTGATTCTAGGACCTGTGAAATAAAAACCTACTTCAAAGATATTTAATCTGTATACACTTTTACACCAAATTTAAGCTCAACTTAAAAAAAAATAAAAGTGGTTAAACTCAAAGAAAAAGCCCCAAGATTTTCTAAGGGTATTGTTAATTGGTTGTTGCTGTAAAATGTTTTGTGAATAACAAAATATTCCAGGAACTTTTTACAAAGATCTGGAATACTTCATGTGTTATCTTGACATTGGCTTAAAGGTAAGAATAAAGCAATAGCGTGATAGATATGAACTATAGTTCCTATAAATAAATGCTTCATAGTGTTTGCTTTGCTTGGAGATTCCATGAGTGACCAAGGAGTTGAAGGGGATAGAAACTCCCCATTCACTGTTTCTACAGAGCCTGTACAAGACCTGGACCCTTGGGGCTGGGGGATGGTGAATATAGCAAGGTATGATGTGGGCATACTTAAATGATTTGCAGCAAAATAATGTTTATATTAAAAATCCTGTTTTCCTTCCTTCCACCCTTCTGCTTTTTCTTAAATCTCACCAAAGCTTTATTGCTGCACAAAAATGAAGTCCTTAGAAGGCCTTATTAATCTGGTTCCAGACTCCTAGCATCTTCCCACTTCCTCACCATGCTTCACCCCCACAGGTCTTTGTGTTTTTCAAACGGAGTCTCGCTCTGTCGCCCAGGCTGGAGGGCAGTGGCGCGATCTCGGCTCACTTCAAGCTCCTCCTCCCGGGTTCACGCCACTCTCCTGCCTCAGCCTCCCGAGTAGCTGGGACTATAAGTGCCCGCCACCGCACCCGGCTAATGTTTTGTATCTTTAGTAGAGACGGGGTTTCACCGTGGCCTTGATCTCCTGATCTCGTGATCCGCCCGCCTCGGCCTCCCGAAGTGCTGGGATTACAGGCATGAGCCACCGCGCCTGGCCTCTCTGTGTTTTTTTAAACATTATTGAGCATGCAAACTTGTTTCTGTCCCTGAGCCTTTGTTCTTGTTTCCTTCTACCCGGACTTGTCTGCCCATTGTCCCACAATGGGCTGGTCCCTCCTCGTTAGTTCTTACAGCACGTGTCACCGGCAAAGTGAAGACTTCCCTACCACTCTGTCTCAAGCAGTCCCTCACTCTCAACCATACTCTTCTTTTTATTTTATTCAGAATAGAAAATCATGTTGTTTGTGACTTATGGGTTTACATTTATGGGTTTCATCTTTTATTGTAAACCTCTGCACACAAGAATAAAAGTAGGATCCTTATCTGACTATTCATTATTGTATACCTGGGGTCTGGCACATAGCAGAAACTAATTAAATGATAAATTTACATATTCATTCATTTACAATAGACAACTCTGTGTCTAATTTGAGGTCAGCAAATGACGGCCCTAGAGCCAAACCTGCCTGATACCTATTTTTGTAAATAAAGTTTTATTGGAACACAGCCCTGTTTGCCCGTTTACCAATTGATGATGTTGCTTTCACACTAGAATGGCCTAGTGGTGTAGTTACAACAGAGACCACATGGCCCAGAAAAGATTTACAGAAAAAGTTTGCTAGCTCCTGGTCTACTACACAGTATATGTTCTCAAATAAATAAAATAAAGTACAGTCATTGCTTTTAAAGGGGTTCTGGTCCATTGTGTGTTTTTATTCAAACACTTTTAGATTAAAATTCTATGGCCCAAAAGAAAGCTCCTTTAAAACTGTAAGCATCACCTAGCAAGAGTTGTATTGGTGCTGTGGCTGGGCACGGTGGCTCACGCCTGTAATCCCAGCACTTTAGGAGGCCAAGGTGGGTGGATCATTTGAGGTCAGGAGTTTGAGACCAGCCTGGTCAACATGGTAAAACCCCATCTCTACTAAAAATACAAAAAAAATTAGTAGGGTGTGGTGGTGCACCCCTGTAATCCTAGCTACTAGGGAGGCTGAGGCAGGAGAATTGCTTGAACCCGGGAGGCAGAGGTTGCAGTGAGCCGAGATCATGCCACTGCACTCCAGCCTGGGTGACAGAGTGAGCCTCCATCTCAAAAAAAAAAAAAATTGTATTGGTGCTCTATTCATTAGGTCAGCTGGCTGAAATCATAAAGAACTAACACAGTGCCTGGCCCCTGGTAAGTACTATACAAGCCTTGATTGGCTTCTTTTTGGAAGAAAACATTATATCTGGTGGCTAACACAGGGCTTGGCACATATTCGGTTGGTGCAAAAGTAACTGCAGTTTTCACAATAAAAGTAATGGCAAAAACCTCAATTGCTTTTCCATCCCAACCTAATAGCAAGTAACAGTCAAGATCTGTTGAACTGAATTGAAGTGAACTTGGCTCTTTCAGCCAGAGGGACTAACAGGCTAATCTGTGAAATTAGTGGGCAAAAAACTGATTCGCTCATCTGAGAACAAGCCATTCTGTAAAATAGGCTGAGAAACCATTTCTCACCAACATTTTTCAGGGATGACTTAAAGTAATATGATCCAAGGAGCCAGACTTCAATATACGTTTAATGTTTTTTGATAACTCGTTGTAGGCAGCCACTATTTATATTATTTGAGTTACAAAGATACATAAACACAAAATTTAAACAGTAATTTGAGTCACAGACTCCCAGAATTGCAATACTATCCCCTGTAATACTCAGTTCTATAGATATTTTTTCTTTTAAAAGATCCAAACTAACCCACATTTACACCAGCTCTTCCAATTATGACTAACCGATGCATATTATTTCTCTAAATCTTGACTGTCTAAGCTAATGCCTCTCACAGTTGACTCACAGATGGAAGTCACAATTATTTGGGAGTGGCTGGCTTTTTGTTTTGAGTTCCATTTCCTGGCTCCTACGCTCGACTTTTGAATTCAGAATCCTTAGAGTGAGAAATCAGGGCAGAGTCCGGAATCTCCATTTTAACAAACACCCTAGGTGATTCTCGGTCCTTTAGAAATCTGTTATTTTAGATTAAGAGATCATATATCCACATTAAGAAATACCAAGTAGCTATCAACTTTTGGAACCACTACTTTCCTCTATTGGAAATGTAACGAAGTGATACTGTGTGTTTTACTTGGAGTTATTCATATTACTGTATATTACATGCATACACATGCATATTACGCACTCAGTACTTGTAGGAGTGAAGTACTCAAACAAAACCTAAAATGTGGCATCTTTGCCATCCAGGCGGTTCTTTGATAAGCAGCATACACATAAATGATGTAAACAAATGATACAATGACCCATGACTGAGAGACCGATAAGTAGACATGCAACAAGATTTCAGAGAAAGAAGCAATCAAGGGGGTCTAGGTTGTCAGTGATGTGAAAAATTGCCTTCTTTGGATCCAGTAGAGGAGGCAGGAAGTACAAAAAGTGATAGTAGTTATCACACTCTAGGGGTGTCCCAGGACCTTGTTCTTCTCTCAGTTAAGATCTAAGATCTTAGAACACAGGAAGAGTAAAGCAAGAACTATGGCCTTCTAAGTTATTAATCCCAGCAGCCTGGGAAAGATTACTAAGGCTTTGAAAGCTGGCCAAAAGTCATTGCATCTCAGTGGTCATAGAGGAAGACCTGGGCCACCATGAACTGAACCAGTAAGAAGCCCCCGTCTCCAAGGAGCTGTCCTGAATGACCTTGCACGGCACAGCATTCTCTTTATCTTCCTGTGGCATCAGTAATAAAAATCATTGGCCGGTCTCCTCATTTGACATCTAATCAAACACTTCACTCGGAAGTTACTTTTCTTGCGGGTTTAGGTCTTAACCCTCCAAGGATCCTGCAAAGTTCTAGAGGACAGAGTGTCAGCAACTCCCCCAGTGCTTAGCACAATAATGTCAGGCATCATAAAAAGATCTTGTTTAATCATTTGATAACTTTTTTATTTATTGCCTACCATGTACCAGACATTGTGTTAAGCACTCAATAGAACAGACAGCTAGATCCTAAACCCAATGGCAGTGACAAAACAGTCTGTAGTCATGAGGGCTGATGACAACACTATGACTATAGTAAAAGCCATTAAAATCACTTTAAATTGGTGAATTGCACGGTGTGTGAAGTATATATCAAAAATGCTATTATAAAAAAATCAAAATGGCAGAAAGGAAGATGGTCAAGCCTTAGAAATTCACTTGGTGAAAGGTTAGAAAAAACACATCCAGAACTTAGTTACTCCTATTTAGATGGTGATTGTGACACATTAGTAATACTTGATGGTACTGTAGCTGAATACTGAATATTAAGAAAATTGGAATGCTTCTGAGAAGCAACAAAACAACGAAACTACATTTATGCTGTATTGGTTAAGAACATAGGTGTCAGAATCAGAAAAACATGTGATCAGTTCTAGGTTCTCTTCCTTAGTTGTGTGACTTTGGTCAAACTGCTTACCTATCTGAGCCTCAATTTCTTCATCGGTAAAATAACTTTAAAATATAGTAATGCTCAATAATTCTTAGCTAGTAATCAAATAATGCAAATTAGCATAATACATTCTCACTTATAAAATTAGCGTATATTAGGAAAATTATTACTATTCAATGAGTAGTAGCAAAATGTTTTTCCACTTTGCTTTTAGGTACAGGTGAAATTTTATTGTATGTCTACTCATTGAGCTCTCAAACATTTATCATCATAACATTTACATAATTTATGTGTATGTACCTTATCGAAGAAGGCCTATGATAGCAAAGATGCTATGTCTCAGTTTTCTTTGAATACTTCACTCCTACAATTACTGAGTGTGTATGCATGTAATATACAGTAATATAAATAACTGATAAATGTATGGGCACATAAATTTTATATTGGTTGTGGCATGACTTCTACTAGTGAAAGTTATGAAACAAACTAAATATTCAAAACCAGGTGAAATAATTATAGTTAATCAAATTGATGAAATATTATGAAACCACTGAAAATGAAGTTAATGAACAGGTTAAACTGTAAGAAAAAACTTACGGTATTAGGATCAAAAGAATGGGATATCATACTATATGTGGAGTAGTGTTGTGTTCTAGTTTTATCTAAAACTGTTTTGGAGAAGATGGAAGAAAACAAAACATTTTAAAAGATCAACAGGGATTATCTCTGGGCAGTAGGATTATGAGTCTTTTTTACTTCATACTTTTGTGCATGAAAAAAATTAACAGTATTAAATTCTTGCTCATTTATAATAAATACATGCAGTATTGATTTTAAGAAAGAGCAAATAAGCCTTATTTTACGTATCACCAGATTATATCACAAAGTGACGTTAATTTTACTACACAGATAAATGACCACATAGCTCAAATGACCAGAAAAAAAGAATTGTGAAGTATATTCTCAAAATATAAGCATCCAACCATATTGATAGCTACCAATGTCAGTCACACTTAAAAAGATTTTTTGGCCGGGCAGGGTGCCTCACGCCTGTAATCCCAGCACTTTGGGAGGCCGAGGCGGGCAGATCATGAGGTCAGGAGATCGAGACCATCCTGGCCAACATGGTGAAACCCCGTCTCTACTAAAAATACAAAAATTAGCTGGGCATGGTGGCACGTGCCTGTAATCCCAGCTACTCGGGAGGCTGAGGCAGGAGAGTCACTTGAACCTGGGAGTTG
Organism: Pan troglodytes; assembly: GCF_028858775.2. NCBI lineage: Eukaryota > Metazoa > Chordata > Mammalia > Primates > Hominidae > Pan > Pan troglodytes. The sequence continues at coordinate 64,504,072 of NC_086015.1, forward strand.
GAGGTTGCAGTGAGCCAAGATCTCCACTGCACTCCAGCCTGGTGACAGAACGAGACCCCGTCTCAAAAAAAAAAAAAATTTTTTTTTTGGTTCACCAAAGCTGCTTAGTAAGTAGTTTAAAGTTATTTATTATTCTAACCCAAATGTTTCACATCACAGTAATTTGTTAAATATAATTGTATAACATAGTAAAACGTGAACTGCCAAATACAATATATTGATCCAAGGAGTCTCATGAAGCTTTGAGAGCTTCAGCGATAGTGGACAGGCTGTATTCAACCGCAGCTTCAAAGGAGACAGTGATTAACAAAATAAGAAAATAATTAATTCAAAAGAAAATATGCTTTAGAAATATGTGATTTTTTAATTGTGAGAAGGATAAAATGGTTCCTTAAGGTCATATAACTGTTAGCTACACAGGTAGCCTTTCTGCCCGGTAGTAAGCCCAATGTGGAAATGAAATTTAGTAGTGATTTAATTTATAATTATTTTTCAAAGTTTGAGGAATAGGAACAACTACATTATGTTCAATAGTCTGAAAGCACAAATTCTGACCTTTAAGTTCAAAGTGGAAGTCAAACTGCTATACGTCAGCATGACAACATCAAGAAAAACCAACAGGTCCCAGGGGACAAGGGGAATACCTGCTTCCCTGCCCACTATCACCCCAAAAGTTTTGTCAGAGCTATTTTGGACATTTGTCAAAGATATTTTTTTTTCCTATTTAGATCATGAGCTGTAAAAACAGAAAAAAACAAAATAACAGGCAGAAATCTATCTGAAACCCACTACTTTTTTTCCTTCCTTTATTTTAATAGATAAAAGGCTAAACCAGGTCATCTACCTAAACAAGACTGGTTCCAGGCCTCTGCTATGGCTAAGTAGTTAAGGAAATGATTTTTGCAATTAGGATGGTCTCATTTATATTGGGACTTCACTACTTACTAGGTGGGTGAGTGTGGACAGATTACTTCCATACCCCTAGGCTTCTTTCAGCATCTGTGTAAAGGGCCATTAAGTCAGAATTAAATAAGTGGTAGCTGTTATTACTAAATATAAAAGCCTCATAGAAAAGATATGTTAGTTATTAGAAAGAAAATTTTCCCTAAAACTTCTTTTAAAACATCTTATGACAAAGTTACAGAAATATTTTTAAGCCGTTTGTAACTAATACAGACGCACATTCTCTCTCATATTTATACTTTTCACCTTTGCTTCCCATCCGGAGGAGATCATCCTCCAAGGTTCCTTCCAGCATATTTTATGATAATCAGACTGTGAATTGGGAATACATATTATTTGGGCTCTGTTTTTGATTGCTATTTTTCATGTGGTAAATCTCAGAGAGCTGCCCAAATCCCCTGCTGATTATCTTGGCCAAGATGTTGATAAACTCTTAGATTTCTGCTATCCCATTGGCATCCATTGGTATTGCAATGGCATTCTTTCATCCAATGGACAAAACCTCTTTCCAAATTCTGACAACTTCTATATTATCATCATTCTTCTAATGTTAATAAGCTTGAATTTGGTAACATTAACCCCACAGTTACCAAATATGGCCTCCTCATGCCAACCCACCTCTGCTTTTTGTAGAAGAAACTATTAGGCCATTTGTAAAAGTCTGGTTTGATGACTCCTCATTTTGTGGCAATTTCATAAATATGACCAACTTTATCATTAGTCTTATTTTCTTTCAATTAATCAACAAAGCCATGAGTAAAATGTGAAAATTTAATAGTCTTTTCCCATGATTTCTCACAGACAATATAATTGAACTTTCCATGTTATTTTACAGTTCTTTTTATATAGTAGGCACTAATGAAGTAGTCCACAAACACTGGTTACATAGCACTCATGGTTGATGTCTATTTTTCACATGGTACTTTGAGGGTGGAGGGTAGGTGGGAAGGGATGGATGTATTCCATAGGATCTGTAGCAACAAGTATAAAGCTAATTTTGGAAACTGCAACTCTTGAACACTGGTGCCTTTGGATAAATTATTTATCATATATTATCTTATTACAGAGATAGTGTTTGGCAAATCCACAGTTTTAGAGTCAGTACACAAGGCAGATAAACCTTTGTCTGAAAATCTCGGACAAGTGTGTTTATTATCTATAGTAGATGGCAACATTTTCTTCACAAATATTTATTCTCTTCTTCTCCTACATCGTGGGAGGAGTATACTACTTTGCCTTACTGATTTCAAGATGGTCATGTGATGTGCTTTGGCCAATGGATCATAAGTGGATATAACACATGGCTCTCCCAAAGGAAGCTTTAAACGTATGTGTGTGGTCTGGGTTGGCCTTCTAACCTCCTGCCCTCTACCATAGGAGCAAAATGTTCCAGATAGGGGCTGCTTCTTCAGCCTGCGTAAATGGAATGAGAAGACAATGGAGCAGACCCAAAGCCAGCTGAGCCCAGCCAAGACCAGCGGAGCCACAGCCGACCTGCAGATCTGTGAACAAGAATGAATGATGTTGTTGTAAACTACCAAGATTCCAGGTTGTTGCCCCATAAAAACTGACTGATATACTATCCCTAAGTCTTAATTACTTCATTTAATAAATTGTGATTTAGTGTGTGTAAAACATAGTGCTGAAGTTACTATAGTGAAAAAAAAGCATATACTGCCCCTGCTCTCATAGTCTAGAGGAAGAAAATGGAAATTGCACCATCATTCTAGCACATGTGAATTACAAACAAGTAAATGCTATGAAGGAAAGAAATGTGGTTCCATTAGAACATATAATAAAGGAAAGTGGCCAAGACTGAGGTTTCAAAAGAGCCCTTCTAGAAGAAGGGATACGTGAGTTGGCACTGGTAGAATGAACAGGAGTTAGCAAGGTAAAAAGACAATGCAAAAACATTCCAGTCAAGAGAGAAACAACATGCAAAGGCCTATGGCTAAAGGAAACACGATTTGGTGGAGGAATGAAAGAGGCTAGTATGGCTGGGCATGAAGGAAAGAGGGAGGCCTGGCATGTGGTGAGATTAGAGAGAAAGACTGAAGCAAGACCAGAGGCCTTTAAAGGCCATGTTTTAAAAGCTAGGGTCTTTATCCTATGTATGAAAGGAAGCTAGCAAAGGTTTTTTTGTTTTGTTTTGTTTCATTTTGTTTTTTAACAGCAACAACAAAACTTGTATTTTAAGCTCAGGGGTACGAGGGTAGGTTAGTTACATAGGTAAACTTGTGTCATGGGGGTTTTTTGTACAGATTATTTCATCACCCAGGTATTAAGTCTAGTACCCATTAGTTATTTTTCCTGATCCTCTCCCTCCTTCCATCTTCCACCCTCTGATAAGCCCCAGTATACATTGTTTCCTCGGCCCATATGTCCTTGTGTTCTCATCATTTGACTCCCACTTATAAGTGAGAACATGTGGTATTTGCTTTCCTGTTCCTGCATTAGTTTGCTAAAGATAATGGCCTCCAGCTCCATCCATGTCCTTGTAAAGGACATGATTTCATTCGTTTTATGGCTGCATAGTATTCCATGGTGTGTATGTACAACAGTTTCTTTATCCAGTCTACCACTGATGAGCATTTAGGTTGATTCTATATCTTTGCTATTGTGAATAGTGCTTCAATGAACATATGCATGCATGTGTCTTTATAACAGAATGACAAAGGTTTTTCAATGGGGATAAAGTAGGGAGTTCTTCATCAGTTTGTGTTTGATAAAGCTGTGACTGCTAGCTACATGGAGAATGTATTGCAGGGAATATAGAGTGAAGACAATAAATAAGCTGAGTGAGGAATGCTGGTGGCTTGGATTAGGGCACTGGCATTAGAAATTAGAGAAATAGATAGATTTGTGAAATTTAGGAAGTAAAACCAGCAAGATCAGCACTGTGAATACAGTATTGCATGTTAGAAAAAGGATATTCTATAGTACTACTATCCATGAAGCGATAGATCTTACAATAAACAAGGAATCTAAGAAATAATGTCTCTGGATTATGAATTTGACTTAATTTATCAATTAGGTTTGACTACTTGAAAATAACCCATAATGGTAGGTAATTTCAACTCCCTGCCACCACAGTTACAGGCGGAAACTGTTATTACTGAATAATGGTGTGAGTATAAATGATGTTTGTCAAACTTGTGAATCTTAGGAAAACTCTTTGGACAAGTGAGTGAATATTAATTTAGACTTCATTGGAGAGTTCAAGTTTTTTCTCTTTCCATATAATTTATGTCATCTTTTTGGAAAAGATGAAAACAAAAATATAGATAATACAAAGTACTTCAAAATGCCAAAGACTACCCTCTGAGCTAGCTTGAATTCTATTCCCTCTATTTATTTGGATCAATTCTTATCCAAATCTGTGAGATTTGTATATTATGAGGGTGTTTTCTTTGACATCTTAAAGTTCAAAGATGTGTTTCAACAATCTTTAGAGTAGGTACTTATGGCATCACAGCTTAGCTTCTCAAAAAGCCAATTATAAGACACAGCTGTTATCATGCCAAATTCCTATATATTTGGTTTAAAAAAAACTAATTCTACACCTGGCTGATGAAGTAAAGATGAATGTGATAGTATAAATGTACACACACAAATCACTGCTTTAAGATTCCCTCTCTAGACCCACATAGTACACATCTGTGGTGTCTACCAGCTAAGCTTCTCTTCCTATATTCCCACCCAAATTCTTTTGGGGTATCTGCACCTCCCCCATTGCAAGCAGTCCTGGTGGGCTATCAAATAAAACACCTTACCTACCAAGCAAGAGATCCAGGACAGGCCAAACAGATGGTGTGCTCCAGGAATGTGACTCTTGGCAATTCCAAATGATACCAGGACATGTATGGTTGGAGCTACATCACTTCAATGGCAGCATCCTGAGGAGACTGTCATTACCGCAACCAGGATACCCAGAGCTGCCCTAACTTCTATTATTTCTGAGGCCTGTTTGTGCTCAGCTTTCAAATTTCAGTCAATGACCTGCTTCCCATAGCTTTCTAATCTTGTGTACTTTTACATAAGTAGAAGCTGATTCTCATATAAGACAATTAAGTTTTCCAAAATCACACAGATAATAAATGGCTGCATTAGGATTCACATCTCTGTTAGACTGAATCCACATTCATAATCTTAATAAATTCATTATACTGTTCCTATGATCACATCTCAAATGGAATTTGTAAAAAGCCCAGTAACACTGGTTTATTGCCTTAGCCTACCACTTAGAAATTACAATGAAATGTTAACTATATCTGCTACTTTGCTATTCGCAAGTGACAGATGACTTGGAAAGCATGTCCACTTTAGTCCTCTAAGCACATTTACATTTTCATATTGCCTTCACGTGACATTTCTGTGGCTACACTTGCAATCCAGACTAGTCTTTCATCCTCTGTTGACAATCATCTGTTTCATTTTCAGAGAAAACTACCCAATAAGTCTCTTTAACGTTATGGATATAGTCTTTCTAAGGAATAGGAAGAAAATATTTTGTCATTGTCTTACAGTTTTTTTGTTTCAATGAATACATCATGTACCTGGTAAAGAAACCTTGCTACCGTCTCAACCTTTGCCAACATTATCATTCACAGAGATGCCAATGAGTGATACAAACCCTAGCAGCTTCAGCCTACAGCTTGGTGAGGTTGACTACAAAGAGCGCCCATCCCAAAGTTACTAGTACTCTTATTTTGCCATCTTTATTTTTGTCTCTGGAAAATGAATAAAATGTCAGCTTCAGTAGCAACATACTGTGGAACTCATAAAACGAAGGTCAGGTATGAAGAACCCAGGAAACCAATGGTAGCAAAAGGAAACCCAATGCCTGAGCTGGCCATCTTGGGGAGTGGGGAAAACTAGCACAGCACTGAAAACCAAGCATACTTAAGCCAGGATTGATGGGTAACAGCTGCACTTTGCAATTCACCTGCAATTCAGATCCAATTTCACATATTCTGCAAGCCCAAAAAAGGCCAATTGTTGTTAAGTTTCTATAAGAGTTTAAACGGCCATGATTCATTTTTGTTTTCCTTTAGGAATTTTAGGACCCCCTAAGAAATATTCTCTCTTCTACATATCATTTCTAGGCCTTGAATTTGAATGGAGCATCTGCTGAGTATAATGGACCTATTTGGCCTTTTATCTCATTTTTTGTGAAGCTAGTCAAATATGTATCCTTCCACTAGGGTCAGCATCGACTAGATGGACTGGGAAGAATTTCATTAGAAAATGAGATCTCATGGGAGACAATAAAGACCAGGCTTCCAAGACAAGGAGATGTGAGTTCAAGTCTCTGGTATTTACTAGCTGAAGGGCCATGGGCAATCATGTTACCTTTTTGAACCTGTTCCCCCACCTCCCCCAACACACACAATATAGAAATACCTAATTTGTACAATTACGAATCCAAAATATTAAATTTAAATTTAAGGTTTTAGCACAATGGCACATAGGAATGACTACAGTGCCATTATTAAAAATCCAGTAAGTGCATTTATGCACCATATAATGTAGTATATGTTGTAAATTCAATAGTACATAATAGAATCATAGTCTCTAACCTCGGAGGTCTTACATCTAATGTTAATGACAAACCAAGAAGAAATTCCAGTAAGGGGGTGAAAAGTGTTCTGATGATGAGGGAAACGCAGGTAATAATGAGTAGCTATTTTATTATTAAAAACGTAAAACACATGTACAGCAGAGTGGTCAAGAAGCTAAACCCTATCATCAGAATGCCTAGGTGTGAGTCTCATGTCTGCCCATTACTTTCAGTGTGACTTTGCATGAGGTTATCCATCAGTGAAATTAAAACGATAATATTAACTATCTTAAAGGGTTTTCACAAGGATTAACAGAGAAAATATGTATCGTACTGAGAATGGTGCTGGAGATATACTAATCCTTCAATAAATATTACCTATAGTTACCACCATTATGCCAATTCCATCAGTATTGAGCTATACAGAAATGGTCGACACCCTTCAGAATGTCTCCTTCTACACAGACAAACATCACTTTATGTGTTTTAAGACAATCAAGCTATAACTAGAGAAAAATCTAAGGTATCTCTAAAGACACTTTCAACTCAGACCATTTATCTTTAATCAAAAATTTGGAAATTTTGATGTTAAAATTCTGAAATTATTTTGAGGGTACTATAGGGTCTTAGAATAAATAGAAGAGAAAAATAAATATAAAATGAGAGGAAGCACCCCCATAGTGCTGGATTTTAATGGAGGTATCAGCATCAATCCATGATTTAAAATATATGTATACATATTTTCCAGTCCTTTCTAACAGAAGGGCCTAGAAACAATGTCACCTGAGTAGCCATGAGCACACTTAATGCCCAGATCTTGGTTTCTAATTACCTTCTATTTAAATGAACCATATAGCTAATTCCAGATCTGAAGCAGGGAAAGTATGTTATGCCAGGAAATGAGGACAGCTTATAGATAAATAGGGTTATCTCAAAAGGACAGAGACATCTGAATAAAGGGACTTCTGCTGTCAAATTGGGCAAATTTAATCAAAATGATATAATAAATGGATTCTAACACCTTGAATTAAAAGTGATCTCAGTTTACTAGATGAGAGAGAAACAGCAACAGACAAAAAGGGGCTAAAAAAATTGAGGAGAGGTAAAGTTCTTCCTTACAGAATAATGTCTGTAAATATATGTTGAAAGAATGACAAAAATAGAAAGCTAACATCTTATATATCCCATATTATAAATGACTCAAGCCAGAATCACCAATAAATGCTAAAACAAACAATTAGGGGAAATCTTATTGTGGAACAAGACATGTCTATTAATTCAAGTCACAGCAAACCTAGGAAAAGATTGACTGACATGTAGCCATGGTAATAAGTAGCATCCTGAATCAGATTAAAGTTTATTTAATTGGCACTTTCTAGTCAACCAATCAGTAACAGCCCTTTATTGCTAAAAGACAGTCAGTCAGCAACAGACTCATACATCTCTAAGTGCCAATTAAGCAACCTGCCCCACTCCTCACCTGAATCAACATGTTTCTACATATGTCAGCTTACTTACTTCTGAAAATCTACTTAACTCCATACTTTCCACTTTGATCTACTCAGACTGAACTCGACCAGCATAGTTCTCCTTTACAATAAATTCAGCTTTGTCTTTGAATTTCAGATGAATGGTGAACTGCATTATCACCCCACTATATAATAATTAAAAAGAAAAAAACTGTGTCTTTTACAGTGGGGTAATCTGGCAGTCATCAACTAACCAAATGGTGAAACTTGGCATTGTCATTAGTGATGCCAATAGCCTGACGGGATGTACTGATGCAGAGGCAAGGGGACAACATAACCTATTTGGTGTCCTTGCCAAAAATGGTTTAAATGAACCGAATCAGGAGAAAACAATGAGATGGATCAAGATAGTAGGCTGTTGCATGGGCCATATGGCTTGGAATCTTCAAATAATTTAATGTCATGAATATCCAAGGGAGTTAGACAATTGATATATACTTTAAAATATTTAATAACCAAATGCAATTTATTAATTTATGAATAACCAAAAGCAATTTATGAACCTTGACTGGATCTGTGTCATGGAGGAAAAAAAGCCAACTGAGAAAGCAAATTGAGAAAATTTGAATATGGAAAATATGATATTACTGAACTAATGTGAATTTTCTTGGGTGCAGTAAATGGGGTTAGTTGTGTAGGAATGTTTCCTTATTATTGGAAAATGCATGCTGAATTATTTAGGAGTAAAGCATCCTAACATCTGCAGCAGACTACTGTTTGTTAGATGGTTTGGCACAAAGGAAGTGTCTATAGAGACACGGCATGGATATATTAAGATGTCAAAGTTAATGAATCTCAATGAGAGATAAACAGGTGATCACTGAACTGTTCTTTCAACTTTACTGAGGTTGAAATTTTTAAATTCTATTTACTTTTATTCTGAATATTATATTCACAGACCACCCATGGAATTTCCCAGGTATTTTCCTTCAGCCTCAATTTCTCACTTACAGTAAAAATAAATGTGTTGTACTCTATTTTTGTAAGTCAGCTCAAAACTTTATTGGCAGAAAGAGTGGTCCAAATAAGCAAAGTTCAAAACATTTAATAATAATTTTCCCCTACATAAAAAAGGCAAATATTTTTCAGTTAAGGATAACCAAGATAAGATTCCCTTTGGAGTTTAAAATCCTCCAATCTTTCAGCTTTGTCCATGTCATTATCCTCAGCAAACACACACAGGAACAGAAAACCAAACACCACATGTTCTCACTTACAAGAGGGAGCTGAACAATGAGAACACATGGACACAGGGAACAATACACACTGGTGATACGGACAGGAGGCAGGAGGGAAGGGTCCCTGGTGAGGGCTCTACTCTCAAGCCTGGACCCATGGCCTTAAATGAGAATAGGCATGCTTGTTTTTGCGCCCAAATGTTGCCTTTTCCAAAACCACTCTGACCTACCCTGCCCCCTATCCTGTGCCCATAAGAACCCCAAACCCCACGCTCCATGAGCAGAAGAGCAGCAGAGTGGCAGAGCAGAGAACAGGAGAGAAGAGGAGAGAAGTGTCTGAACGTGGAGAGGACAAGAGGCAGCTGGACATCGGAGACTAGGTTGGGGAGAAGTTTGGCCAGGGACAGCCTTACTCCAAGGGAAGATTATCTTCCCACTCCATTCCCTTTCCAGCTCCCCATCCTGCTGAGATCCACTTTCATCACCCAATAAAATCCTCTGCACACACTACCCCCTTCAATCCATTTGTGTGACCTGATTCTTCCTGGATGCCAGACAAGAATTCAGGAGGCACTGGGTGTGGAAACCCAAAAAGGCTGTCACACTGACTCTTCACTGAGCTGGCTAACACTTAAGCTGTCTGTGGATGGCAAGGCTAAGAGAGCGTTGTAACACACTTGGACGCTGCCATGGGGCATGCACAGGGCCTGCTTCTGCTGGAGAGAAGCAGCCAGCAGTTCCAGTGTTCCTTCACTCCGGTTCCCACACACGTTTCCGTGCACGCTCCCTCCCGTGGGGAGTGGCCAGCAGTGGGCTGAGTAAAACGAGCAGCTTCAGTTCCTGCCCGCGAAGTGGTCAAGGGAGCTCCCATTTCACTGGGGCCGGTCGAGGAGGTGGGGAGAAGGAGAGCATCAGGTTAAATAGCTAATGCATGCGGGGCTTAACACCAGGTGATGGGTTGGTAGATGCAGCAACCACCATGGCACATGTTGACCTATGTAACAAACCCGCACATGCTGCACATGTATCCCAGAACTTAAAGTTTTAAAAGATAATAAAAACAAGAGTTATAAGTGGTGGAACAACAACAACGACAAAAATCCTCCAGTGTTTATCATAAGCCATTTTGCCTCCAATGTCAGTAAGACAACCTAGAAGTCTCTGAGAGGAGAGAAATCTTTCCAGATCCATCAGGAGACACAGAAGTCACATGAAAGCGTTCCTACAGACACATGAAACTGCTAAGGGTATCTTTGGACACTGAGGACTCTCCCACCAACAGCCACACTGACAACAGCCTTTGGTGTCTCACTCAGAGGAGTCCCTGGTGGGAAGCCAGGCTGTAATCTGTCACAAGAGCATGTGAGCAGAGGCCACCTTACTAGATAAAATGCAGCTGGTTACCGCATACCCTGGAGGGACAGTGACCTGCCACAGACAAGGTGAGGCAGGCAGACAAAACAGTGGGCACCACAAATGAACAGGCAGGCACGGAGTGGTGCCTGGAGGAAAGCCTCTGACCTGGAGCCGAGGGAGAGCTGCTAGATAAACAAGCCATTATAAGAGGGTAATATTCCATCCTAGTGTGAGCGGAAGCTGGGAAGAAAACCAACTGTAGGCCTGATGTGGACTGCAGCTGGCAGGAAGGCTGCAGAGCTCGGTTCAAGGCAGGAGATCCTGCCCCTGTCCCTGGCACAGAACACAAATAGCACCACTGGATGTGGTGGGAGGAGGAGGAAGGAAAATCTATACATTTACGGGATGTGAAATGCAAGAAATTGAGGGAATTCGTCCAGGAAGGAGGAATGACACCATTAACATCAGTATTTATGGGCTTACAAGAAGATAAATGCATTTCAAGAGTAGCCTCACCCCAAAGAGAACTAACCACACAATTAAGATCAAGGCTACTGTCATAGACCTGGCTCTGCTTTGAAAAACAAGCTACAAAGGGAAGTTTGGGCTTTAATTTAAAAAAAAAAAAATGTTCACGGAAATAAGAGAAACTTTAAGAAAACTTGTAGAACACAAAAATCACATTAGACTCTTCTATAATTCTCATAACAATAGAAACTTAACAATAATGGAGCTTATATTTGAATGCTTCATATGCACGGGAGAGAGTTTAAGCATTTTGCATATATTAACTCACATGATCCTCATAACAATTCCGCTGGGTAGATACTATTACCGCCCATTTGAAGCATAAGGTAACTGAAGGAAATCTAGGTTAAGTAATTCCCAGGGCTTGCTCTTGTAAGACATCTGAGCTTGGATTCACATCCAGGCCCTCAGCTGCAAAGCTTATATTCCTCAGCCCATGAATACTGCCTCTGGGTATGCAAAAATCACCTTTGCCTTCAGGAAATAAGGCTCACATTTTTAAGTGAACACTAAAGTTGATATAGTGGGGAAGGCGGGGAAGGCAGGGAAATCTGGAGCTGAGACAAAGGAGTGGGGAAACATACTATAGGTTCAGAGGACCTATCCACAAACCTGTTGTTCTCTGTACCTCTTCACACTGTTCAAAAATTGACTACACCGAAGAGCTTGAATTTATGTAACTATATTTGCTGATATTTAATTCCAAGTTAGAACTAAGAAAATTCTAAAATATTTATTCATTTACTTAAAATAATAAACCCATATGTTAATGTAATATTTTAATAATATTTTCTAAAACAAAAAAAACTAGTGTGAAGAGTGACAAATCTCTAATGAATGGCTTGATAGAAGATAATTGCATCCTTATTTCTGCTTCTGTATGCAATCTATCATGAGATGTCTTCGCTAAAGCATAGGAAGAAGTTGGCCTCATATAGACTCATAGTTGGAAAAGGAACTACTTCACAAATTCTGCAAAGGTCTTGGGGACCTTCCGGGGCCCCAGGACCACTGGTCTAGAGAAAGGACTCTAGAGTTAGACCACCTGGATTTGAAACCTGGCTCTGCCACTTAATAGCTGTTTGGTCTAGATCCATTTGGCTCAGATTATCTCATTCTGTCATCTATAAAATGGAGATACCAACAGTACCCACCTGATAGGTTTGCTCATGAGTGTTAAATTAATATTTATCAAATGCCTAGAACAATCTCAGAGCATAAATGTTATATGTTAGATAAATAAATAAAATGACCTGGCTTTGCAAGAAGCATCTCCGCCAGAGTAACATCTCTGTACTGAATTGTACGTTCTGACGGCTGAGACAATGACAGGGATCACTTGAGCGAAAGTGATCAATTACACCCATGTTATAATAGGGATAATTATAATAGGGGCTTCAGTAAATTGAGAAATCAATTGAGATACACACTTCGACTTCATGGGAGCTAAGAAAACATAATCATTTGAATCTCTACTCCTCTGAGGATGGATAGCAGCATCCTTTCAAAACCCTTTCATGTTCAAAGTCACGTCAGACAGGGGAAATTCTTTAATGTAATTTCTGTTGCATTTTGGCTATAAAAACATGTCGAGAAGTTGTTAAGCTGACAAATTCCAAGGTATCTCTTAATGACAAAAAGTGGGTGAATAGTTATAAAGGCTCAAGAGTTAATGTTATTTTAGGGTTAAGTTAAATATATTTTTACTTGTGCAAATTTTTATCTATTTCATTTTTAAAAATTGATAAAGGTCATTCACGAGGTGATTTGAGAACACACAACTTGTTGTAGATATTTTTCTTATTTATATTATTTCTATATATGATGAAATACATGTAAAATTCTTCCATTCCATCCTACTATACCTTTCACATATTCTTTGACGTTTTATTCCCTCCATCAAATATGAGTTGTCTTTTAGATAGCATCGGAATCATAGGATACTAGTAGCTACTTCCTCTGTCTCTCTACACCCACCTCCCTAAAACTACAGGCGGCTGACCCACTGATATTACTATGACTTTTTTGCTCTTCATCAACGGTCAAAGGGTGGTCTTCAGTCCAATGGCCTGGTTAACTGGGAATTGCCATATATGGCTTATCATTTTTAAGAAATTATAATATTGCAGAAAGCATTTTATATGAGAATTATATTAAACACAATCTAGAATGTAAAACAGCACCGTAACACCATATTGAATATAGTACATTTCATGACTCAGAAGACGCATTATAGTTGTGCCACAATCCCCAAGATCTGTCTTTTCAATATTACCCCTATGCAGGAAACATGTGAAACTAGCAATTAATAGTATAAAGACCAACTTAGGAGTTCTGTAAAGAAGTTAGTTAGAATGTGAAAACACTGCTGTGCTTCTAGAACCATACTGCCCGGTTCATCATGACACTCCTGGTCTCTCCATTTATAAACTTGGAAATACCATTCTTTACCTTCTTCAAGGGTGGCCAGGAAGATACAGTGAATTTTTAAAGCATGCCTATGAAGTTCCATGAACTTGTTGGTGATAGTGGACTAGCAAAAGAAAAATTAGAAGAAAGAAAACTCATTCAAAAAAATCACAAGAAAATACGCACAAATATTTAATCTCAGGATAGATTTTGCATAAAAGAACAGGAAAAACTCATAAATGACCAAGTTGACATAACTATGACAAAATTCTACATGTTAATAACATCTTAAAGAAACTGAAGAGGCTAGGGCCAAAAAAAGAACAATATTTGCAACAAATGTGACAGGTAGAGGGTTAATTCGTAAAAGATCTCTAACATATTGGGTTTTTAAAAATATCCCAATAGAAAAAGAAGCAAAGCACCTTCATAGGTAACTTATTGATAAAGGTAATGTATATATATGTTTAAAAGTTAACTCCACTAGCAATTAGATAATAAAATGTAAACAATGAGATATGTAAAATCTATCAACTTGGAAAAGGTTAGGCCAAAACAAAAAACCTAATTCTTGAAGTTTATGAGATGTGTACCCCCATGCAGTGCTAGTATACAATAACTTCGGAATGTTCATCCATTTAAACACCACATAACATTATAGCAAGTAGTGATTCCAGTTTAAGACATTTAGCAGAAACATTACCAAAGATCCTGTACCAAAATATTTGTTACACATATGTCGAAAAGTCAGTAATAACTAATATATTATAGTAGATCCATATGGCACAATATTATACCATCGTTAAAAATTTCATTTATATGCAGGCTGGGTGCGCTGGCTCATGCCTGTAATCCAAGCACTATGGGAGGCAGAGGGAGGCAGATTGCTTGAGGCCAGGAGTTTGAGACCAGCCTGGCCAACATGGGGAAACTTCGTCTCTAGTAAAAATACAAAAATTAGCTGGGCATGGTGGCCTGTAATCCCAGCTACTCAAGAGGCTGAGGCAGGAGAATTGCTTGAACTCAGGAGGTGGAGGTTGCAGTGAGCACCGAGATGGCACCACTGCACTCTATCCTGGACAACAGAGTGAGACTGTCTAAAAAACAATTATTTTTTACATACATATTAAAACGTCAGAAAAATGTCAACAATGAAGTAGGTTAAAATCATGTTATAAAGTGTTTCTCTTTTTCTAGAGAAACATGTAAGAACAAAGAAAAAAGTAGAAAGGAATAAACTGCAGTTTTGGCAAAGGTTATTTCTGGATAATAAGATTATAGATGGTTTTTATTTTGTACAGTGGGCAGATATTCTTATGATTAGAAAAAATAAATGAAAGGTTTAAAAATGGGTTACACTTGATATAAACTAGACTGCAGCTTCATAGATATAATTTAAACAAAACATTTATTTAGTCAAGCAATTCATTAGCTGGTTACTGGTAGACTGCATTAAAAATACCAAATAGTTTGAATATATTTACAGTTGGCCCTTGAACAATTAAGGGGCAAGTGATCCTGTACCACTCCCCATCTGCATAGTTGAAAATTCACATGTAACTTAACTTCCCAAAACTTAACTACTAGTAGACTATTGTTGACTGGAAGCCTTACCAATAAACACTTGATTAACAAATATTTTGTTTATGTATTATGTATTGTATTCTTAAAGTAAACTAGAGAAAATATTAATATTAAGAAAACCATAAGGAAGAGAAAAGACATTTACAGTATTATACTGCATGTATTGACACCATAGCTTGACATCATCTATTTACAAGATGAGTCATCTGTCTAAAACTGTGGGTACATATCAAGCAATTTAACCTTTTCTTGTAACATCATGGCTTTTCTCTGCTTCTTGGGAGCACGTCCAGCATCACTAGTGACCCTTCATGTTAGTCCCATGGTACTATTCCAGGTTTATGGTATGCATCACACACAAAGAAAAATGAGAACCATGAAAGATCACTTTTTACTGTGAAACACAATTTACTGGAGTGACCATCAGCTCACTCAGAGATGATTAGTGTCCTGGGGAGTTTTAAGCAGATACTCCCAACACTTGAGCTCACCCCAATAGCAATACAAGGTGGCTACAAATTTCTTATAGTACAGTATGTACTACAGTTAATTTTATGCATTTATGATTTCATACACCATCTTTATATTTCTTTATATTCCTCTCAACTGCAAGTGGCACCATGTCCAGACTGTGTTTGTGTGCCTATGTTTCGATAAATTTTAGGCTTGTTTGTGTTTATGGTACTAAATGATAGAACAGACTAGTATCTACATATATTAATGACATACCTTTATTCTTTTTTTAGATATTTCTAGCTAGTTTGAGTTTTTTCAAATTGTCACAAATGTCCAAAAAATTTTTCTAATATATTTATTGAAAAAATCCACAGAAGTGGACCCACACATTTCAAACCTGTGCTCTCCAAGGATAAACTGTAATTCCTTTTCTCCATAACATTTCAGTAGTATCAGAACTACGTTAATGCTCAGTATCTCCTGTGTACGGATTATATCAGGAGGCTGAGCTGTGGATGAAAGAGATTTTAAAAAGAAACAGTAGTGTGATTTGAAACTAAATAAAAGAGAAACATCTCGTCTAGAGACCATGTCAGTCCTAGTCCAAACCTTTCCAGCATGTACAGGCTGAGCACTCCAAAATGAAGGTCTACTGCTTATTGCTGAATTGTTGGTAGTCTCATTGACCCCAGGATTGCAGAGATGCTTCACTTTCAAAAAAAAATCCATTAAAATTAGTTCAAAGAGGACACTAACATGGTGTTAGAGGGTCATTTTTCAATGTTGTGGGTGGAGGAGCGAGACACTTAGAGTAACTCCCATTATGGTTAATGAGAGTTGAGCATCTAGACTCATCTAAACCCCCTGAGGGTTTAATTTAAAACCACTATGGCAAAGCAACTCTAAGCCATGAATGAACAGCAGCATTTTTCACACACCTACCTCTTCCCAAGTACTAAAAACAGTAGAAATAATAAAGGTGTGTTTGCTTGGTTGGGTTTGATTTTTACTACCATGCCTCATAGAAGAGAAAAAAAAAGGAAAAAGGCTCATATCAAATGCCTATAAATTTTTTGGTTTATTTTAAATCAAGGGTGTTATTTTAATGCCATTTTTAAATGACTAATTTAAAATTGAGTCTGGGTTTTTCCAGTTGCTATGTGATGTTCACATAGAAATGCAGTATTTTTTTTAATTCCATTTAAGCTTCAGTTTTACAAATTTAGGGCTACCATTATATAATGTCCATTCCAAGACCCATGCCCTTGATCAACCTTAAGGCATCAGGATAATGGACAATAAAAAAATAATAATAATTATAATTTTTTTTGAGGCGGAGTCTTGCTCTGTCTCCCAGGCTGGAGTGCAATGGCATGATCTCGGCTCACTGCAAGCTCCGCCTCCCGGATTCACGCCATTCTCCTGCCTCAGCCTCCCGAGTAGCTGGGACTACAGGTGCCCGCCACCACACCCAGCTAATTTTTTGTATTTTTAGTAGAGACGGGGTTTCACCGTGTTAGCCAGGATGGTCTCGATCTCCTGACTTCGTGATCCGCCCACCTCGGCCTCCCAAAGTGCTGGGATTACAGGCATGAGCCACTGTGCCCGGCCAAAAATTATAATTATTATACCATGCTTCCAATATGCCAAATTTATTCATTCTTCTGACTTCCATATCACCTTGTTTTAATTCTCTCACAAGAGCCCAGGAGGCAGGCAAATACCTGTCTTCATAGCAGAAAATACCTTTATCTTCACATGAGCAAATCAAACAAAAAAGAATAAATGACCTAAGTTTCCCCATATGGGACTAAAATACATTTCTCCAATTCCCTGTCCAAAGCTCATTTGCAGTTTTGACAAGTACAAATGTTTTGTACCCAAAGACAGTAAATGAGGCAGTAGAGCCATTGGCAGGCAGAGCTCTTTCTTCTCCCATGTACATTCAACAATACCAGAAACAGGACTGAGAGAGCCTTGTAACCATCATTTCCATGGTTTGAGTTTTGTGGTAGGGTCAGGGAAGGCCTCTGTGTGTAAGTGATGACAAGGGAACAGGAATTGAAAGGAGGAAAACCAGGGACCCTGTGTAGGTCAGAGGGTGGCAGGTGAAGGTCAGAGGAATGTCAGATTTTACTTTAATTGAAAGAAACAGCAACAGCAACCAGAAGTTTGTTTTTTTTTTTTCTGACACAGAGTCTTGCTCTGTTGCCTAGGCTGGTTGTGCAGTGGCACGATCTGAGCTCACTGCAACTTCTGCCCCCCTGAGTTCAAGCAATTATCGTGTCTCAGCCTCCTGAGAAGCTGGGATTAAAAGTGCCCACCAGCACACCTGGCTAAGTTTTGCATTTTTAGTAGATACAGGGTTTCACCATGTTGGCCAGGCTGGTTTCGAACTCCTGACCTCAAGTGATCACCTGCCTCAGCCTCCCAAAGTGTTGGGATTACAGGCGTGAGTCACTATGCCCAGCCAGAAACAACCATAAGTTCTTAATGCAAAGGAACAACCTGTTCTTGTTGCTGTATTTTTAAAAATCTATGTCAGCTACATAGTGGTAGACTGGAGGATGGATAGTGGTAGACTGGAGTTGCGGGAGTGATAAACAAGGAAACCTGAGAGCTCACTGCACCCAGTTCAGACAAGATTTGGCAGGAGGAGTAGAGATGTTGAGTACCAGACTCAGAACATATTTTTGAGAAACAGCCTCCATGTGCATTGGAAGGATGTTTTGAGAATGCTGTCAATTACATATTCTGGCATCATCTCCTTGAGGAAGAATTCACAGAAAATTGCCTGATCTCTGGTGTTGTGCACATTTCTGCATTTTTCTGAACAATCAGCCTATTTTTACCTCAAGAATTGATGCTCTTTCCTTATTTAGGTTGGTGATAGAAAGTTCAGGGCCAACTTTGTGACCCATCTGTTTTAGTTTGTTTTCAGGCTGCTAAAGACACACCCAAGACTGGGTAATTTATAAAGAAAAAGAGGTTTAATAGACTCACAGTTCCACGTGGCTGGGGAGGCCTCACAATCATGGCAGAAGTCAAAAGGTACATCTTACACGGCAGCAGGCAAAAGGAAAAATGAGAGCCAAGTGAAAGGGGAAACTCCTTATAAAAACAGCAAATCTCGGGAGACTTATTCATTACCACAAGAACAGTATGGGGGAAACCATCCCCGTGATTCAATTATCTCCCACGGGCTCCCTCCCATAACATGTGGGAATTATGGGAGCTACAATTCAATATGAGATTTGGGTGGGCACACAGCCAAACCATATCACTATCTCTAGCAAGTATATAAATATTTTATATCTATTTGATGCACTAATCTCACTTTTGGTCCATCTTACTTTCCTTTTACTACTTCTTGAATTTTGTAGTTTGCTTTTTTTTAAAGCACTTAAATCTTACTCTACTTTATCGTAGTCACCTTAAATCATGTTTTAAAAATTCTAGGAAATAAATGAATAAACAAACTAAAATTGTCTAATGGAAATTGCCTTGATTATTATAGAAATAATAAATCAGAAGAAGGTTTCATCAAAGGGATCATCAGAAAGAAATAGAGACCTACAAAAGGGCATGTTATGTAAGGCAACCTGTATGCATGGGAAGCCAAGACGATAAGGCCATAAAAACTTGACTAAACTGAAGAAATTTCTTACAGAGCTGCTCCAGACTTCCTGAGGAAGGCAAGACAGTGGCATATACAATCTTGGGAAATCAAATCTCACGAGCCGATGAGTTATCAAACGCTTCTGTTAGATTTCTCTCAGCCGAGGAAATAACTGATTTCATCAGCCTGGCTGGAATCCACATGGAAATCTATGAAACCTGTGCTGGGCATGGGAGGGGTTGAGTATTTTTCATGCTCAAACCACCTGTTACTTCTCTCTCTTTCAAAGTAGGCCACTTTGGAATGATGAATATTAGTTATGTCTCCAAGCATGTGTTCATGTATGTTAGGTACATAGAAATCCTGGTTGACACTATGTTAACCATTGCAGTATACTGCCTGGTGTGAGAACTTACCACATTATTCTACTTGTTAAATGAGGACCGTTGTCCTCTTTTATCTTTAGAGCTAAAAAGCCAACATGGTCAACCAGGGTCACTCATCTAGCAAATATTCATTTAACAAATATTTACTGAACACCTCCTATGAGCCTGGCCCTGCCCAGGCAGAGGAGATGCATTCATGAATAAACCTGAGAATCATCCCTGCCCTCAGAGAGCTCACATTCTAGTCAGCCTGAAACACACACACACACACACACACACACACACACACAAATAAATTATATAATAATTTAGTGTATAAACACTACAAAGGAACGTCATGTGGTAGGGGTGCAATTTTAAGATAATGGGAAAGACTATTCTGTGACATTTGAGCACAATCTAAATAGAGGTCTGAAGGAGTTGAGTGAACATAGCATATGTACATCTGGGGAATTGGCATTCCACGAAGAATAAACAGCTGCTGGTTCAAGGGCTATGAGGCAGCAGTGTGCTTAGAATGTTCAACAAACAACAAGGAATCTAGTGTGGTTGGATCTGAGCGAATGTGGGGAGCTTTGAAAGTTGTATGTAGCTGCTGTAACAAATTACCATAAATCGGTGGCTGAAAACAATAGCCATTGATGCTGTCATGGTTTTGGAGGCCAGCGTGGCATCCAGGTGTCAGCAGGGCCACGCTCCCTCTTTGCTGCTCCAGCTTCTGATGGCTGTCAGCATTCCTTGACTTGTGACCACATCACTCCAGTCTCTGCCTTCACGATCATGTTGTGTCCTCCTTTTCTCCATGTAATCTCCCTGTCTCACTCTTGTAAGGACACTGCCATTGGATGTAGGATTTGCCTGGCTGATCCAGGATAATCTCCCCACCTCAAGGTGAGATACTTAACTCACACATCCACAAAGACCCCTTCCCTAATAAGGTACCATTCACAGGTTTCAAGGATTGAGATATGGACATCTCTTTTGAGGGATCCCCATTCAACTCACTACAGGAAAAATAGTAATAGATGAAATCAGAGGGGCAGTGGTTGATGGCAGGGGGTGGATGGAGGAGAACAAGTAGGAAACTTGTCAATCACTGTGATAACTTTGGCTTTAGTTAGAAGAAGGTAGGAAGCCACTGTGGGGATAATGAGAGAAGTGACATAGATTCAACAAGTTTTAACAGGATCACTCTGGCTGCTGCCATGCAAAAAAGTTCCAATAGCATTTAATCCTTACATTGATACTTTGTTGGCTTAAGAGCATGCCAAATTTAGATTAGAAATGAAAAAGAAAATGAGAAGAACCTGACATACAGATCTTCAGAAAATATTTAATAATTAAATGAATATTCCTCTACCTAACCATCCTGTTTTAAAGCAAAATTAAATTTATCCCATAAATATTTATCAACCATCTAATATATGCAAGATTCTGACTCTAAGAATTAAAGCGATCACACCCTACCTAATGTGGTATTGACTGACAACCCCTTTTTTTTTAAGATTTATGTCATCTCTTTGTGTAAACAATAATTGAAGAATCTCAACTTAGTGGGACAAAGACGTGCTACCATTATATTCTTTGCCATTACTTTTCCAGCCACCCTATGTTGAATCCCTTTCTGGCTCTTTAATAATATCTTGGGCAGAACGTATAACTATGTAGTCACTTTCCATAATTGTAAATCTCTCCATTTTAAAATTCTAGTCTTGGTTCTTTTAAAATTTTATATCCTACCAAGCACAGACTTGAGATGCAACTTTTATTACTTAGAGCTCTCTACAAGTGTTCCCCCCATAGTGAGGCTAAGCTATGCTAGCGTTAAAGGCAGAGTGGTCTTAGGTATCAGGTTGCCTGTCAACAGGTGACAGGTGGCCAGGTTTGGTGGCACATGCCTGTAATTCCAGCACTTTGGGAGGCTGAGGTAGATTGCTTGAGCTCAGGAGTTTGAGATCAGCCTGAGCAACATGGTGAAACCCTGTCTCTACAAAAAATGCAAAAATTAGCTGGGCGTGGTGGCCCGCACCTGTAGTCCCAGCTGCTCAGGAGGCTGAGGTGAGAAGATCACTTGAGTCCTGGAGCTCAAGGCTGCAGTGAGTCAAGGTTGTACCACTGTACTATAGCTTGGATGACAGAGTGAGACCCTGTCTCAAAAACAAAAACACAAAATGAAACACACAACACATACACACACACACACACACACACACACACAAACAGGTGACAGGTAAGTGTCCCTGGTCTAGCTCCAGTTCCATCTGCTGGGAGCCTCTGCAAATACGGTAGTCTGCACTGGTGAATTAACAGACATGTTTTTTCCAGGAAGGTAGTAAAGTCTCGCCCCCTTTTGTTTCTGAGGATCCATTTACAAAAGGACAGCCGTGTCTCCCTTTTAGGTCTGCCGGTGTTCCATGACCCAATCCCCTCTCTGGAGAGGCCAGCACCTCAGTTGGCCCAGCATCTACCTGAGCAACCTAGTGGTGCCTGCCTCCTACTCGGACATTCATGGTCATTTACAGGAACCGGGGGACCTGCTGAGGTTGGTGCTTCTGGGCTTCTTCAAAGGGCTACCGAAAAGGTGAAATAGTGTAGAAAAGTTGTTTTCATCTTTTTTCCTAGGAACGCTACTCCTCTTCAGTGACTTCTTGCTCTGCTACTACAGGCCTCTCCAACAAGCCTCCCCTGCCCCACCCTACATTCAGGAATGCAAAGATGAGAAGCAAGCACTCTTGTGTGCTCATGTACAATTCCAAACTCCACAGAGCACATGGGAAGCTCTCCAAAAGCAATTGTACCTCCCTGCACTCCCAGATCATGACAGTGCCTGCATCAGCCTGCAGGTCCTACAGCTTCGTAGCATCAAGCCAAAGAACAAGATGCCAGTGTCATTTTGTGGAAAGCATCCCCCAAGGGATGTGACTTTCGAGGCAGTGGGAGTAATTATTCCAGAAGAGGGAAGAAGAAAGCATCTCTACACTCCTCATTTCAACTGTCGATCTTTGCCCTCACGAATCCTCTCCCTTTGCAGTTTGGGGGCGTGGAGGTATGTTTCAGTGAGGTAGGAATGGTTCTGCTGCTGCCTCTCAGTAATGTGGATGTGGGGAGCATCTGTCCCCAAATGTCAGCATTCCTGCTTAGGCCTTAGCTGTTTATCCCACGGAAATATGAAAAGTTTCACTCAACATCTGCTGCACTCCTGAACTTCAATTACATTACTGCAGATATGGCTCCCTGAGAGATGGCTTCTAGAGTCATTTGGTTCCTAAACAGAATAGAAAATACTAACTAGTATTCTAGGCCTCTGCATGTGAAACACTCTAGATTTTCATGTAATTCCTGTTGATTTATTTTTATCTTGACACATCTTATTTAACAACTATTAAAGCAATCATCTTTGGTGAATGGAAGGGTATCATGGCTAACTTTTAAAGTATTAGCACGTAAATCTCTTGAACTGAAAATTAATCTTAAAGATAAAAAGAAGTTCTTGATAACTTCAGGCATTTCAAAACCTATCAGAAAGGAGAAAAATTGGAGAGCCAGATGAATTTAGCTCCTCCTGGACCCATTTTATCTCAGAGCAAATTATGCTGCTAGCCAAGCTAAACTGCCTGGCCCCATATAGATGGCAGTGGAGAGTAAGGCTTAAACCTTCTAGACTTTCAGAAGTCACTAAGGTTGGTCTTATTCTTAAATGATAATGAAGCTTACAATAAAATAATAAAGCCACTAACAGCAAAACGCCCATAAAAATATAAATGGCAGAGTAAAGATTTAGGAAAATACAACACTAGAAAGTGGGGCTAATGGGAAAGGTTTAAACTCTAGGGAAAAGAACTTCTCAGGACACCCACCCCACAGTACATAGATGTTTGCAGCATATGTGAAATGCAACTGGAGAAGGTGAAATGAACAATGGAATGAGAATCAAAAGTCCTGGGTAAAGCCCAGACTCCCATGAACTAGAGCCACCATTGGTCTGTGCCTCAGCTTTTCCATTCAAACCACTTATAGGCCAATGAGGATAGAACAATTTTTGTTTCAGAAAGGTTCTTGCTCTGCAGCCCAGGCTAGAGTGCAGTGGTGCAATCACAGCTTACTATAACCTTGAACTCCTGGGCTAAAGCAATCCTCCTACCTCAGCCTCCCTAGTAGTTAGGACTACAGATGCATGCCATCACACCTTGCCAATAAGTTTTTCTGGTAGAAAAGGGTCTAGCTATGCTGCCTAGGCTGGTCTCAAACTCCTGGTCTCAAGTGATCCCCCTGCTTCAGCCTCCCAAAACTCTGGGATTACAGGTGTGCACCACTGTGCCTGTGTGAAACAAAATATTGACTCCAATAATGCATTGTTAGTCATAAAATATAATTTTAATTATTTAAAAATATTATCTTAATGTAAGATATTAGTTATATGTATATAAATATACTCTCCACTGCCACAGTTACCCCAAACACATATACAAAAGGAAAAGAAAGGAAGGAAGGAAGGAAGGAAGGAAGGAAGGAAATTGCCTCAGTATCCCCCATGCTACAAGTAAGCTTTCCCTTAAACCACTATTAGGAGGCTAAGTTCAGTGTGAGGAAGATGACCATTTGCTACAAAGAAAGAGTTCTGTTGGTCTTAATTAATCAGCTAATCTACAACTATGCTTGACTTAATGGTCTTGAAGAACAAAGAACATGCTTGGTCTTAGGAATATAAAGGAGCTTCTTCCATCTGTTTTTCTCTCTCTAAAATCTCCCTCTAAAATCTACTGAGACCATGTGCATTGGCATGTCCATTCCTGTTATTACTATATTGAAATACAGAAGTATTACTTATTACCCTTGCGTGCTGCTCACCACCTCTTTTCTTCCTCCCCTGGGACTCTCCAGACCTCCCCACAATGCACAAATTAATAGGCTGATGTCTGGCACAGTAGAGAGCTTTCAGGAACCACCTTTGACACTGGTCAGTACCACCTGTCATACTAATTGTTACACATAAACATAACTCCACTGCCTAAGACATATCCACCCATATCCTGACCCCCAACTGCAGGTAGATATAAGCTAAACCAAGGCTCCTGAAATATATTTAAAGCCTGTAGTAGAAATCTCACAAAGATAGTTTAGATTGCAAACTACTTCAGATATCTGGTATTGTAGAGGTTTTTAAGGATAAGTCCAATGTAGGATTTGTGCCCAGAAGCTATTTGCAAATTTATGGTTATTTTTTCAGTTAATTAGTTTGAGAAAGGAAATGGCAGCTAAGTAAATAAATTAGATCATTAATTTGCAATAAATATAAATTAATTATGCTAATTCTAAGAGTTGAACACATATACGAATTATGTATATATAATAAAAATAAAGAATATACATAAGACTCTATTAGGAGAGGAAACCTATCTTGACTGTTGTAAAAAAATCCACGTATATGTACTCAGTAGATTTTAAGTTTTGATATGTGCATGAAATATAAAACAGTAAGTAACTACCTACTGATGTTCAAACAAACCTATTTTCATTCCAAATGCAAATTAGAATATATTCTGCATTATTTGAGTTAATGACATGACACTTCTTATAAATAATGATGTATTATTATTCCATTCATTACTTCTAATTATATTCCTTAGCAAGTGCGATGCCTGCAACACCATGACCAGTCTTTTCCTGTTCCTTAAAATCTGATGACTTGCATGGAAAGCAGGTCAAAAATATGCCCAGAATATAATGAACAGAGTTCAGTGATTGTTAAGCATGAACAAGTTTCAAGTTTAAAACTACTTGAAAAAGTTACTGTGGAAATAAATAGAAATGGTGAACAGCTTTCCACATTACAGGATACCCACGATAGCAATATAAGAAATATTCGAAGTGTTGTCTAGATACATATAATTATCATTCTACCATTTGCTAGAATTGGAGAAAGAACATCCCTAATATCCCTCTCCCCCAACATACATACACATTAACAGAATTACATTCTGTGTAGATCCGCAGATCGTAAAGATACACATTTCTGGTTGCAAAAGTGACTCTACAGCCTTTATGCAATTCTGAGAAATGTACCTGCTAAAAGTCCTAATGAAAATGACAGTTGAATTTTTCTCCTGTAATGCATAATCAGGTCAGGCCAGCCCACCCCATCCCATGCACAGCACGGTCTGGGGCTAGAAGGTAAAACATAGTATGGAAGACAGGTCAAGATCAAGGAAAGACAGTTAAAACTATCATTAAGCAACAGGGACCTAGTAATCCACAAGGCTACTTTGTACATACATATCCTCACCAGAGAGCAGGCAGCAAGGAGCCAGAAGAGTCAAGGAAGAGAAGGCAGATAGCAGGAAGTAGTCTAGATGAGGTCTAGAGACCAACATGTACATGCCTCAGGAACAGTGTTTCATGGCTACGTCACCTTCATTTTGAAGGGGCCAGGGCAAAGTGCACAAAGTCCACACATTTTTCTCCATCCAATTTCAAACCTTCCTTGCACACATACAAAGTACCTACTTAATTCCTTCAGCATCAGGTTCCAACAATCCATCGTTCTATGATAAAAAATAAAGATGTCAGTCTCGGCTCCAGAAACAAAAAATAAACTTGGGAGAGGAAGAGACTAGCAAGGAGGGCTTCCCCTTCCCCTCTAGTGCCCATGACAGTTACTGCCTTCTGACCCCACGTGCAGCCTGAGTCCTCAACCTTGGCAGCTCACTACCAACGGATCAGCTGGTATGTAAGATAAAATGAATTTGTTTTCTGCATTGTAATTCTTTAGATGGCAAGTCAAGATGGATGATGGTCACACCAAGTTTGTCTTACAATGGGAGTTGGCAGGATTCTTTGTGGTGGATTTTAGACACTGAAAAAAGATGTTGGTCAACTTTGAATGATGACAGCGTTGAATAACTTCCTTTGTTCCCATTGTCCAGTGCTATCAGAAGCTGCTTGTAGCTGGTGGCCATGTACTCTAATAACCCAAGGGTAGGTGCACATTCATATGGAAACCTTTCCCACAGAAGTAGGAAAAAGAAAGCTCCAACTTAACAATCACTGCTAAATGCACGTCTTTGAACACAATAATCTGCCAAATGAAGTCAAGAAAATAATGTGACCACAAGAAAACCAACTTGCCCCACTACAATGGACAGCAATATTGTCTTTGAACATTTCTCCTCCAAAAGCTCTTAAGCTGGCTAATATACAACAAGCATGCACAGAGCAAAGACAAGACATGTGCTTAGGGAAATTTTAAGAGCAAAAACCTATCTTTAGCTATAAAGATATTAAAATAGTGCTTGTGCTCATTTTACTTGTACAGGAAGGTTTGAAAAGAAACTCTTTAGAGAAATGAAAGATCACTAATAACTGCAGTTTCCTGAACAATTAAAGGAATTCACAAGATTACAACCTACTGAGGAAATGACAAATATTTCTGATTTTTATGGAAGGACTAAAAGGGCACTTTTATGTATAGCATCTATTCTGTAAGAATCACTGTTAAGTAATGAAGCTATTTTTATTATTTTTCCACTTATTTCAGGAACACTCAACATGGTAATGGTCTGAAAACTGGGGAAACTTAACATTGCTCTTTGGAAAGTTAATATTCCGTATTAAAAGATATTTGTCAGAGTTTTCTTTTTTACCTTTTGAATTTGGATCTTGGAGCACAGTTTGCATGGTAGCCAACTTTTTATTTCTAATGTGTCAGCAGAAATGTTCTTTAAGTTACCTAGTCTAATTCTCTCACAAATATACTTTGTAAGGCTGTCCCTACATGCATCATCCTAATGTTGTATGGCCCTGGTAACATTCTGCGTGAGATGGTCTTGATTGGAAAAATCTGCTCTTTTTAATAACTGATTCAATAAACTGTTGATGTATGATTTGTAGAATACAGTATGATCAGTGAGCAAGGTTTCTGTCATTACACACCCTATTCAATTCATCCACAAATGTTGCTGTGTCTCCCTCATGTTGCAGCTCCTTATGCCATTCAGAATAGCAATGCAGAGATCAATACACTCTCTGCTGAAGACAACAGAACAAATGAATAATTTTATTTACAATAAAAGCCCCAGTCTTCAAATGGATACCACTAATGTTTAAATTAATTTTCATGCTCAACTCAAGAAGAGAGATAGACACAGCACAAAGCAAAGGGAGTGGGGGTAAGGAGAAGCATTAGCCATAATGGTTCAAATTTATTTAAGCCATGAACAATAGCTGGGCTGCACTGAGACACAGGAATAAAATGTTTGCTGCAGAATTCTGAATGTGTACTCTTCAAAATGATTCTGTCACCAAGAAACTCTGAAAAGCATTTTCCAGTAACAAGAAATTAATGGATTAAAGACATTCTAACATATTCTTCTAAGTGTTGCACCACAGAAGCCAAAGCCTGTTCAATAAGTTTTAAACAGTGTTGGCAAGGAATAGAAGTGTTTGCTTCAGGTGGGAACAAGGAGGGACTGAAGTGGCTGTTTTGAGAATGAAGCAAACCATCCTGCTTCAAAAGCGTATCTTTGGCCTCTGATTTGACAGTTCTTTTTCTTTCTCTGAAAGCTATGAAAAAGTCAGTAAGCAAAGTCATAAGAAATAAGTGTTGGTGAGGGGCAGCAAAATGTTATAAGAGAGACAAGTTCAAAGATGACATTTACAAGCCTCTCATGAATGGCGCACTCCCCAAAGGGCACCTGAATGCCATTTTTAAGAAGAATTCATCAAACATACAAAATAAAATGTTCCATTTTACATAAAGATGCCAATATACGGCCCTTAAAACACAGATTGGTCCATTCACAAATTAACATGTAAAGAAATGGCAAAGAACCTTCTCCCATCTGCCATCAATTCATTCACTGCTTTTAGATTTAACTCCCTACACTCACACACTTGTAAACAGAATTGTAATGGACAAAGGATGAAGGGGAAGCTGGGAAAACCTAGCTTGGACATGATACTGAAACATCTGGAAAAAAGTGGTGACAAGACTTGGCCTTGGGGATGGGAATCGGGAAGAGGTGGGATTTCGGCACATCCTGTCTCTCTATTCTGTTAACTGGAAAAATGCATATGCTCCTGATGTTTCCAGCTTCACTTTAGATTCAGTGAACAGAGTACATTTGGATGCTAAGAAAAAAGAGATGTGCAAGAGCAGGTCCCGTCCATAGGAAGGAAAGACTCAGTGCAGAGACAAATAGGGATGCACGTACTTTGTATATGAGGCAGACTGGGCTATGTGTTTGGTCTTGGTACCTGGAACAGAGTATGAGCTCAGTAATAAAGTACTGAATGAATCAACATGAGAATAAGGAAGTGAGTGTCACAAACAAAGAGGACAGAGTTTTGTTTTGTTTTTTTCCCTAGGAGCAGGGGACAGTTATCAAAGCACTTCAGATGAAATGAAAAGGATGGGGAGAATCTCCAGTTGAGGTGAGGGGCAGGAGAAAGTATAGTAAAGTGATAGTACAACACATATTCAGGGAACAGCCGGAAAGGAGACTGAGCCAGTATAATGAAGGTCCTTAAAAACTATTCTAAGGAATTTGGACTTTATCCTCAAAAAACAGACATTCCTTATTGGTTTATTAACAAGGGAAGAGAAGAATGATATGGTCAGGGCTGTGGTTCAGATAAAGTTATAGGCTACATTGGAAAAGCCCAGAGGCAGGGAGACAGCATAAATCTAGATGAACCACACCTAACGGCTAGACTAGGGCAGGCAGGAGAGAACACTGGAGGAAGATAAAAGCCCACTCCAGACATCTCACCATTTATTTATGAAATGTTAGTGGACAGAGCTATCCACATCTTCCATTCTCAAGTCTCAGGACAAAAGACTAGAGCTTTCTGCAAGCAAAGGAGTACCTTATTAAGATGCGTCTCCCAGTTGTAACATGGCAGAGTTTATAAAGGTAAAGTAAAATAAAAAGTTACAAAATCATCACATAAAAAGCACTGTCTGAATACATTGTCTACTGGCCCTGAGACGGTTTTAAATACTGCAGCTGTTAATTAGCCTTATAGAGTATAATGATTTTTAAAAAGCTCTGGTTCCTATTGTTCTTATAATCAGAGAGGGTTGGATCCTTCTTGCTACCTTCCAAACAAACTGAAGTGTGTTAATTTTAATAAAATATTCTCCAAGCCCTTGGTATTTACTCAAATATACAGTAACTGAACAGGGTTCATTTCCCAAATGGTGACACCAGTGCCATCCAGAAAGAAACGAGTTGTCATTCACTACTTGCTCACTATTCACTACAGATATTTTCCTAGACATAGACATTTCTACTTTTCTTGAGTTCAAACTCAGGTATGCCCTGGTTTTAGACATCACTTTTTCTGAGTTTGTTAAAAAGTCTGAAATATCAAATTACTCTCAAGATATGAGTAAAAAAACTACAAAGCGGAGTTCATTCCATTATTAACCATTTTAAAAAGTGGCCAACATGGCAAAACCCCGTCTCTACTAAAAATATAAAAATTAGCTCAGTGTGGTAGTGCCTGCCTGTGGTCCCAGCTACTTGGGAGGCTGTGGCATAAGAATCGGTTGAACCCGGGAGGCAGAGATTGTACTGAGCCAAGATTGTGCCACTGCAACTTAGCCTGGGCTACAGAGTGAGACTCTGCCTCAAAAGGAACAACAACAAAAAAAAAGTGGTACATCTCTGTGACCTCTAATTTTCATAGGAATGAGAGTGAGTTTAGACAAACGGATCTTGTCTAAATTCACATTTTCATCCCAGGTCACTTTATTTATTTTCTAAAAGTCAGTTAAAGCTGGCACCTAGAGAGAGACGGCATTTAAACCATATTCTTTTAACACCTGAATTTACAGACATTTTGCTTTAAAAAACCCCAAAGGAAAAAGTCCACTACAAACTTACAGCAAAATAAAATGTTACTTCAAGAAATTCAGGTCTTTTAAAAGATTTCAATAAACAATTGGTATTAAAATTAAAAATTGTGCTGTTTTCTAGGGCCTTTCTAAATCATTCTAGTTTTTTTTTAATAAACAGAAGAAAATAGTTTTCTAATATTATTTAGACTCATTTAAAAGAAGAGTTTTAAATATTAAGAAAAGCTTACATATTTACTAGATTATTGCTTATTAGTTTTCTAAATTAATACAATTTATTTGACTAGAATTTGGATTCCAGAAATTTGGGAGTCTATAATACAATCACAATTATCTTTTGGTACATGTTTTTCTTATTTGCATTTTTTTTTTTAGCATACAATAGTTACGTGGCTAGAAAGGAAGCTTGTTCATAAAGTTCTCAAGCACTTTCCACATTTTCACTGGAAAAAAAATGTAGCTTACTCTGAAAAACCTCTTGGCATATTTGTACATTCAGAATTACTAAGAAATTCATTTCAAAGCAAAATCATGTCTCAGCGTGGAAAATACTCATTATCTGAAAATATCAAATTTTATTCTGTTGCCTTCTGCATGGCAAACTAAGTTAAGGAGGAAAGAGAAAAACATCCTGAAGAGTCCGTACAAAATTCATATGCACACAATCAGGAGTGAAACTTTCAACAACATAAAGATAACTTCCCAAGCATTTCACCAATACTTGTTATTCCCACTGCAAAAGAATAAAGCTCCTACTGAAGTCTATAGGAGGAAAGACTACAACTCAGTGGTCAGAGGGAAATAAAACAACTCCACCAATGACACTGGTCAATGATCTGCAAGCTGGTATTTTTCCCAAGAGAAAATGCTATTTCAGGTCCTAATATTTTTTTTAAAAAAATTGTAAGTATATCTATAATATAAATTTAATTAAAATGCACAACTTGAATGATCTCCAAGAGGTAAAGCAACAAAGTCAGTCTCAAATCCTCACATATCTTACTTCCACATCACAAAGGCACCACTCAATCTACTATTAAAATTCACAACAGATAAGCTGAAAACCAAGTGCCCGTGATATTCACTGGGCTCATTTTAGAAGCACCTATTTATTTACTCAGCTATGGTAGTGAAAAGGTCAAGCAAAAATTCACCTCCAAAGCCACGGTTGCTAAGCAACTCTCTTCAGAAGTTCTGCAACATTGATCAAGCATATTACTGGTGCCACCAACTGGATTCAGAATAAATATGAGTAACGTCTTACCTGGTGTCTTCAAAGTGGGAGGGAGATGGATTCTTTATTTACCTTTTTGGACAGACTGGAGGCCAATCTTGTATTTATATTCATTTGGCTGGTTAGGCTCAGAAGACTTTTATTTTCCCTCTCCAAAAAAAAAAAAAAAAGGATACGTCCTGGTACCACAGGTTTCCTATTCACAAGAGCGAAGGACAGTTCTGTTTTGAGAAACACCACAGAGGGCTTGATGAGATGTTGGCCAAATCTGAACGACATGTCCTCACAGTTGAAGTCTAAAAGAAAAGACAATGGATAGTTATAAAATTCAATTAAGAAACTCAGTTCATATACCACCTTAAAGAAAGCAAATTCCATTACTACAGATTCTTAGTTGCAGAGAGGATGCCATTGAAATTGTTCCTCATTGAATGTTCACCAAGATGCATTCTGGGCAAGTCTTTCTAAAATACTCCACTCTCCCTACCAGTGTTTCCTTGATTAGAGTTAGCAATTTTCAAGCAGAAGCTTGCACGTGGACAATAAAACAGCTTTTCCCCTTCACTCCCTCTGCACTTCACGGTGCCACCTTAACTCAAATCCACAAGGCCCTATTTGTCAGCTACTTATTTTTACCCATCTATTTTGTCATGTCTGCTAAGCTGAAAATTTTCATTAAGTATTAACTATAAACCTTCTAATTCTTAAATGCTTCTCTCAAATGGTTTTGTGTTCATATAATAGCAATTTAGAGCAAGTACAAACACTGTCTGACCTTGCCTACAATTACAAAAACATGAGCACTTCCAGAGAACTATTCTAGTAAAATCTCCAAAATAAAGGAGAAAAAAAAATTTTTTAAAAGAAGGAAGGAGCAAAACGGAGTTCAAAACTAGAACAATTCCTGGTTGTAATAGGGCCACAAAGCAGCAAGGTACCTGAAATGTTCTGCATCTTCCTTTTGAGGGAAAGCCATGGGGGGCCGGGGGCAGGAAAGGGAGGCTGAAGGGAATTTGGCACATGGCACAGCTGAGACAAGCCAAATCCATCTAGCACCAAGGAATGACTTTTCAATCAGGTGGATGCCAATACATAACAAAGTTACTTTGTGAATGACTAAGACACACTTTGTGAATTACTAAGAAACACCATCCCTAGAAAACTACTTCCTTTTTCTAATTCGGGAACAGCCTAGTATGAAACTGAGGAACATGGATCAATCTACAGAAAAACAGAGAAAGGATTACAAAAAGGATGAAATTAGAAAATAGTTGGCTATTTGTGATACTGTGAAATATGCATTTGGTTTTCAACCCCATTTCCTGGCACGCAACTCCTAAAATCCTTAGAAACTCCAAAGTGATGTCTTTTTGTATGCTAATGATTGACTGGTGTCTAGCAGCCTCTAAGAGTCTAGGTAGCTTCAGGATGCGGTTGATCACAAGAAGGACCAAGCACACTTATACACCAATAACAGACAACAGAGAGCAAAATCATGAGTGAACTCCCATTCACAATTGCTTCAAAGAGAATAAAATACCTAGGAATCTAACTTATAAGGGATGTGAAGGACCTCTTCAAGGAGAACTACAAACCACTGCTCAACGAAATAAAAGAGGACACAAACAAATGGAAGAACATTCTATGCTCATGGATAGGAAGAATCAGTATTGAGAAAATGGCCATACTGCCCAAGGTAATTTATAGATTCAATGCCATCCCCATCAAGCTACCATGTCTTTCTTCACAGAATTGGAAAAAAACTACTTTAAAGTT
The DNA here is from genome assembly GCF_028858775.2 of Pan troglodytes. Taxonomy (NCBI): domain Eukaryota; kingdom Metazoa; phylum Chordata; class Mammalia; order Primates; family Hominidae; genus Pan; species Pan troglodytes. Next base: position 64,537,508 of record NC_086015.1, read on the forward strand.
CATATGGAACCAAAAAAGAACCTGCATTGCCAAGTCAATCCTAAGCCAAAAGAACAAAGCTGGAGGCATCATGCTACCTGACTTCAAACTATACTACAAGGCTACAGTAACCAAAACAGCATGGTACTGGTACCAAAACAGAGATATAGACCAATGGAACAGAACAGAGCCCTCAGAAATAATGCCACACATCTACAACTATCTGATCTTTGACAAACCTGACAAGAACAAGAAATGGGGAAAGGATTCCTTATTTAACAAATGGTGCTGGGAAAACTGGCTAGCCATATGTAGAAAGCAGAAATTGGATCCCTTCCTTACACCTTATACAAAAAGTAATTCAAGATGGATTAAAGACTTAAATGTTAGACCAAAAACCATAAAAACCCTAGAAGAAAACCTAGGCAATACCATTCAGGACATAGGCATGGGCAAGGACTTCATGTCTAAAACACCAAAAGCAATGGCAAGAAAAGCCAAAATTGACAAATGGGATCTAATTAAACTCAAGAGCTTCTGCACAGGAAAAGAAACTACCATCAGAGTGAACAGGCAATCTACAGAATGGGAGAAAATTTTTGCAATCTACTCATCTGACAAAGGGCTAATATCCAGAATCTACAAAGAACTCAAACAAATTTACAAGAAAAAAACAAACAACCCCATCAACAAGTGGGCGAAGGATATGAACAGACAGTTCTCAAAAGAAGACATTTATGCAGCCAAAAGACACATGAAAAAATGCTCATCATCAATGGCCATCAGAGAAAATGCAAATCAAAACCACAATGAGATACAATCTCACACCAGCTAGAATGGCGATCAGTAAAAAGTCAGGAAACAACAGGTGCTGGAGAGGATGTGGAGAAACAGGAACACTTTTACACTGTTGGTGGGACTGTAAACTAGTTCAACCATTGTGGAAGACAGTGTGGTGATTCCTCAGCGATCTAGAACTAGAAATACCATTTGACCCAGCCATCCCATTACTAGGTATATACCCAAAGGATTATAAATCATGCTGCTATAAAGACACATGCACACATATGTTTATTGTGGCACTATTCACAATAGCAAAGACTTGGAACAAACCCAAACGTCCAACAGTGATAGACTGGATTAAGAAAATGTAGCACATATACATGGAATACTATGCAGCCATAAAAAAGGATGAGTTCATGTCCTTTGTAGGGACATGGATGAAGCTGGAAACCATCATTCTCAGCAAACTATCACAAGGACAAAAAACCAAACACTGCATGTTCTCACTTATAGGTGGGAATTGAACAATGAGAACACTTGGACACAGGAAGGGGAACATCACACACTGGGGCCTGTTGTGGGGTGGGGCGAGGGTGGAGGGATAGCATTAGGAGATATACCTAATGTGAATGACAAGTTAATGGGTGCAGCACACCAACATGGTACATGTATACATATGTAACAAACCTGCATGTTGTGCACATGTACCCTAGAACTTAAAGTATAATAAAAATATATATAAATAAAATAAAATAAATTAAATTAAAAAGATAAAAGAAGAACCAAAGCAGGATTATAGGGCCGGAACATTCAGCCCCACTCCTCAATCTCCCAGGAAGAGAGAGGGGCTGAAGGTGAAGTTGATCACCAGTGGTCAACAGTTTAATCGGTCATGTTTACATAATGAAGCCTCTGTAAAAACCCAGAAGAACAGGTTTAGGGAGCTTCTGGATAGCTGAACACGCAGAAGTTCCTGAAGGATGGCTCGCCCTGGGAGAGCATGGAAGTTCCATGCTCTTTCCCCCAAACCTCACCTTATGCATCTTTTCATCAGTATCCTTTGTAATATTTGCTGTGATAAACTGGTAAACTTAAGTATTTCCCTGAATTCTTTGAGTTGTTCAAGCAAATTGATTGAACTCAAAGAAGGGACCATGGGGTCCCTGATTTATAGTCAGTCAGTTGGAAGTTCCAGAGGCCCAGACTTGCAACTGGTGTCTGAAAGTCAGGTGACAGTCTCATGGCATTGAGCCCTCAACCTGTGGAATCTGAGGCTGTCTCCAGGTACATAACATCCAAATTCTTCTGAAATGAATCAAAGGACATCCAGCTGGTGTCCGCTGCTTTGTGTGTTGGGGGGAAAGAAACCCCACACATTTGGTCACAGTAGTAGTCTTTGTTGATTGTTGTTGTTGGTGTGAAAGCAGAAGAAAAACATGTTGAGTGTATTTTTTTCCTTATTTTATATAGCACATGAATAATGCATGATTGTTTAATGATTCTAATATTCTCAATGACACAGAAGACAGAGAGCTGTGCAAGTGTCACTTACTATGGACGCACCTACATAGCCAGAACTGTACACATTTCAGGTACTAAAGAAATAAGATAGGAAGGTTTGCCCCAGTGGTACAAGATAATGGTTTTTAGAACATTTACAACCAGCTCATTAAAAACCCAACAGTTCTCAAGGTGACGTCCCTCCACAATAGCATCAGCATCACTTGGGAACTTATTAGAAATGCAAATTTTGAGGCCCCACCCCAGACCTGCTGAACCAGAAACTCTGGGACAAGGGCCCAGCAATCAAGGCTTCCATTGCTGTCCAGGTGTTTCAGAACCACTGACCAAACCCAACTATCCTCCCAATCCTTGGGCCTTTTCCTACAGAATTCCTGCCAAATGGCTGCCTAGCATATGCTTGAATATGTCCAGTGATGGGAAGTTCATTACACATTCCTCCTAAGACAGTCAACTCTACAAATAACATAGTTGCTCTTTATACCAAGTCCATCTGTTTTTCATGACTTTATTCCTTGGGATCATATAAAACAAGTATCATGCAAGTGGCAGTGCTTCAGATATTTGGAGTTAGCTATTTTTCATTTTTTCTTGTTTTTCAAGAATAAAGATGGCAAATCACATCCACCATTCTACAAACAGCATTGATTCAAGTGACCTGTGATTATTTCCCTCCCCAGAATCTACTTCCTTAGAGTCTTAGCCATACCACTTTGATTTTTTGCTTTTAGTAACACCCCACCATATTCTACATGTGGGGCTATTCGTACTACCTGGTTCTAGGGATGGGCAAGTGACCCAGGCACCCATAGTCCTTTGACATATGATTGGTTCGGGAGTGGACACAGGACACAAAATGAGCCAATCAAAGGCAAGGACATCCTTCAGAGTAATACTGCTATTAGTAACAATGCCACTTTCTTTCAACTGAGTTGCCAAACTGATAGACTATGAACCTGAAACAGCTACGAGTTTTCCTAAAAAAGAGCTGGCTTGATATGAGAGCCAATACTGAGGCAAAGACAGTGAAGACACAGAGACCCATACCTGATGACACTGTCTGAGCACATGGATCTAACATTGCCAGAAGAAGTCATGTACCAGAAGTTTCTTTCAGGATAATGGAATAGAATTGACTTAGCACAGGCTCTACTTGATGAGCTACTATTATCATGAGCCCATGAAAGGCTCTTCTTTTTCTTTTCACTTTTCCAATCATTTTCCTTTTTGTCCTCTGTGTTCAGTCCCATTCCCTCCCTTCCCACCACAGAAATTCACTTTTTCATAATTAATGTATTATTCAGAATCCTCTTTACATGTTTGTGTACATACATTTTTTGTCAAAAATACACAGGGCCCTTATACATAATTTTTAAATTTGTATATAAATTGTAGGTTTTAAATCCCATTCTTCTGTATTCTCTCAACATTGTTTTAGAAACTTATCCATGTTGCCATAAACAATTCCTTCACTGCATTCCACTGTAGTATTCCTTGCCCATTCCTCTAGTGCTGTAGAGCTAGCTTGATTACAACCTTTTACCACAAGTTACACTGTGACTACCATTCTTACACGTTTCCCTGGATTCCTATCTTAGCATCCCATTGTTGGGATTCAGGTCAGATACTTACTTAAATTTTCTAAAATATATGCACCAGCTTGCATGCCCAGCAGCAATACATTAGGATTTCTATTTTCCTACATCCTTACCAGTACTTGATAGTACTTCCTGCTTTCCAAGTTTTTAATTATTGAATGGTAAAATGGTGTCTCTTCCTTTCACTTCATGTGTCTCTAATAGTGTGATGTGTCTGTATATGCATGTTTCTCTTCTTATGAATTGCCAATTCACATACTTTGTCCTCTTTTATATTGCTCTCCTCCCTTCAATTTTCTAATTTTGTAGAGTCCCTTGTATATTCTAAATATTGATCATGGTCTATTAAACACAATAATTATATTTTCACCATCTGTTAATTTCTCTATTGTTCCCTCCACTGAACAGAAATCATTCATTTTGATGTATTCCAAGTCCATCAATTTTCTTTTTATAGTTTGTGCTCTGCAAATCTCTCCAAACAAATCCCTCTCTACCATAAGTTTGCAAATATATATATTCCTATATTTTCTTCTATCGACTTTATATTTTCATCCTTAACATTTAGGTATTTATTCCACTTAGAACTTTGTTTATAGTATGAAATACAGAAACGGCTTCATTTTTCTTTTTGTGAGCCAATTTTCCTAGTACCAATTCCTGGGAATGATTACAGTAAGTTCCCATATATACACAGGAATAAGTCTAGACTCCTTTCTATTCTGCTTCAGAGCCAGACGCTGTAGAACAGAGGTCGCACATTTTTGCACATTTTTTTTTTCTCTAAAGGACCAGACACAGCAGGCCACACAGTGTCTGTTGCAATTACTCAACTTTGTCATGGCAGCATGAAAGCAGTATGAGTAGGCGTGGCTGTGCCCCAGTAAAACTTTATTTGAAAAAACAGGCAGCAGCCCAGATTTGGTTTATAGGGGGAGTTTGCCAGCTCCTGCTGTATGTTGTTAATGTCTAAAGAAAAACAGAGATCCTCTTCTGTATTTATTATCCCATATAAATTTTAGCCTCCACTCTGCCCCTTTCAAAAAAAAATTCTTAGATGTTGATTAGACTGAATTTAAATTGTAAGACGGGTGAGGGGAATGTGACATCTTCAAAATATTCAACGAAGCCATTTATGAATGCTGCATTTATGCTCTTTAATACCATAATAAAACTCTTGTAATAGAGTTTTAAATTTCCCTTATATGTTTTATGCATTCTATCTTAGATTTATTCCTAGATAGCTTTTAGTTTATGTCACTATTATAAATGGTATCTTATTATTGTCATAGTTTATAATTAGTTACTCCCAGTACAGCAGAAAGCTATTGATTTTTCTATGTTCTTATAGCTGGCAATCTAGCTGAACTCTTGCATTGCTTCTAATGGTTTCTGCTGATTCTCTTTTTTGTTGTTGTTTTGTTTTGTTTTCAGACAGAGTTTCGCTCTGTCACCCAGGCTGGAGTGCAGCGGCGCAATCTCGGCTTACTGTAAGCTCCGCTTCCCAGTTTCAAGGGATTCTCCTGCCTCAGCCTCCAGAGTAGCTGGGACTACAAGTGCCCGCACCACGCCCGGCTTTTTTTTTTTTTTTTTTTTTTTTTTTTTTTTTTTTTTTTTTTTTTGTATTTTTAGTAGAGACAGGGTTTCAACCGTGTTAGCCAGGATAGTCTTGATCTCCTGACCTCATGATCCACCCATCTTGGCTTCCCAAAGTGCTGGGATTACAGGCATGAGCCACCGCGCCCGGCCTTCTCTTTGTTTTTATATATATGATTTCACTTAGAAATAATGACAATCATATCTTTCATTGCAATTTTCCTACTTTCATGTTTCTTTGTCATACTGCATTGGTCAGGTATCTGGTAATGTGTTGAGAAGCAGAAGTAACACAGGCATCCTTGTCTTGTTCCTGACCTTAAGAGGGCTGAGTTTAAACTGTTTTTTTTTTTTTTGTATTATGAATGATGTCTACTCTAGGTTTTTAATATGAAGACTTTAATCAAGCTAAAAATATCCCTTCTATTTCAAGTTTTCTAAGGGTTGATACCTTTTTTTAAAAAAAATTGGTTTTATGAAATGCTTTTCCTATATCACTGATGACACAATTGCTTGTTCTGTGCCATTAATGTGGCAAACTACATTAGCAAATTTAAAAATAATAATTCACTATTCTTTCCCTATTATGATTAATTCAACTCAGTCACAAGGTATTATTTTTTAATATACTGCTAGATTTGAATTCTTAGCCTTTTGAATGTCATAAGTGAAGTTGGCCAATAATTTCTCAACCTAATTTTTTTTTTTTTTTTTTTTTTTTTTTTTTTTTTTTTTTTGAGACGGAGTCTCACTCTGTTTTCCAGGCTGGACACAGTGGCACGATCTGGGCTCACTGCAACCTCCGCCTCCCCGGTTCAAGCAATTCTCCTGCCTCAGCCTCCCAAGTAGCTGGGATTACAGGCACCCACCACCACACTCAGCTAAGTTTTGTATTTTTAGTAGAGACAGTGTTTTACCACATTGGCCAGGCTGGTCTCAAACTCCTAACCTCAAGTAATCCACCTGCCTCAGCCTCCCAAAGTGCTGGGATTACAAGCATGAGCCACTGTGCCCAGCCAACTTATCTAGTTTTTGTTATCAAGATTAAACATAATAGTTTGGTTTTTCTTTTTTGTTCCAAAGAGAATTTATTAAACGAGCATTTTCTGTTTCATGAGCGTTAAACAAAACTCTTTTGTCAAACTGTGTCTTTTTTTCCTGTGCCAGAAAGGACTAAGTTTTGACAATCATTACAATTTATTGTTTTCTGATTTACTTAAGATTTTTTTTCTTGTATCAATTTCTTAGCCATATATCCTTTTCACATAATACTGGTAAAAACTTATATTCTTTTTACTGGATTTAAAAATATAATCTGTAATTATCTCTTTTACCTATTTCGTATTGTGTTTATCATGGTACATGGAGATGTTTTTTCTTCATCTGTTATTCAAAAGTAAGATCTATCCTATGAAGTTTTTCAAATAATGAACTTCTGGTTCTTTGGCTTTTATGAATTATTTTTACTTTATTACCACATCTGTATTTATTTCCTCTGATTTGTTTTCCTTTATTGTTTCCTTGGATTTACTATGTTGCTGTTTTTCTAGTTACTTGAGTCAAACCTTGGGCTTATAGGATTCCAGACTTAGTGTTTTTCTCTTGGGTAACAAAAGCTATATATTGCCTTGAAAGTATTCCATTAGCTCTATCTCTCACCTACTGTGCTTTTATTATCACTCCGCTCTAAAACTTTGCTATTCTTGTTATTATTTCCTATTTAACCTGAGGGTTATTTCATAGTATGTCTTTTCATATCCAGATATATAGGATGTTTTTGCTATCTTTTTGTTAATAGTGTCTGATTTTATAGCACTGTTGTTAAGAGAACCTCTATGCTGTTGATTTTTTAGAATTTGAGGCTTCCTGACTCATTGAAAGTTGAAGCTTGTGTCTAATCCATATGCCCTCTGAAATAAAGTATACTCTGCTTTTGTTGAATAAGTTCTATATACATGAGAAATCAAATTGTTATCCAAATCTCTCTTTTTGTCTCATTGCTTCATTGGTTTCTGAGAGGACTGTGTTAAATTTCTAACTATATTTGCTAAATCAATGTCTAACACCATAAATTATTGTTTTCTCTACCTCAAAGCTACATTACTACATGTGGATATGTTCCTATTCATTTCACTCCCTTGGTCTTCTTGTTCCTTTTTCTTCTTTGTATTTGACAAGTATAAATTTTTCCATCACCTTACATTAGCGTGTGTTCTCTTGAATTTTTTTTTAATAAAATACTATAGCATCCTGTTTTCTATCCATTAAAGAATCTGCTGGATAAGTTTAACCACTACACATTTACACTAATTATTCTTTGAGCTTATTTCAGACATTTTATCTTTTCGTTTGTTTCACTTCACTTTTTCTCCTGTCTACCTTCCACGGGTTAAGTCGGGTTTTTCTCTCCCCATGAGTATGAAAATTACACATTCTATTTTTATTTCAGTAGTGGTTATTGGTGTTCTTATCGTATCCATACTAATGCTTAGTGTTTAAAAGCAGATCAGGATCTTTATCCTTAGTATATTCCTACCTCCTTTCATCTCTTCCAGATATCATATCCCATCTTCGTCATGTCCTAACTTTTATGCTGAATTGATATTGTTATAATTTCAAAGAGTGATTTATATGCTTTTTTACCCACCATCCCTCTCTCCCCACTTACTCTACTGATTGTATTTTCATTTGTCTTGTTTACAAAGATGTAAGGACATTCCCCTCTCACCAGGCAGCTGTGGGCTCCAGCACCACCTGCTTCTTTTGAATCTTACTTTCCCTTTCTGGCCTTTAGTCCTCCCTTTTCCTCAAAACTAGGCTACACTTTTGAGTGGATAAAGAGTCTCAGCTCTGCCACTCTCTTCCTGATCTTCCAGAATTCACTGAACCTTCTAATCCTCAGATATCTCATTTGAAAATAGTAGATAATAAAGTACAGAAAGCATGTCTCGTTGTCTGCCACATGATGTAGGTACCCTTAAATACTAATAGTTTTCTCTCTTTCCCTACCCAAATCTAAGTCTACCTCTTTTTTAATTGTGGTAAAATCCTCCCCATATATGCTGCTAGTACACCTATTTCTTCAAGTTTTAATTTCAATGAAGAAGAAAAATATTCTAGGAACTCTAAAAGGGACAAAAGCATTAAAAAGATTAAGAGTCAATAGAGTCTGATGGGAAAATTTGTGCATCTCCAGGATCTGAAACTGTCTGCAAGACTGAGATAAATATTAAATACTTTCCTGTCACATAAAAATGGCAGAAAGCAATTTTATTTTCAGCTAAAGTAAAATTGCTGAATCTTTCTACCAAATATAAAGACTAGATGTACCAATATTGTGTGGAATTTTCCAGGGAAAATCATCTTCAGGGAACTGCTTCTTAGCAAATATGGAGATGGTGGCTTCTGTAAGCCAGAGAAGCAAATACTGGGTTAGGAACCTCAGTCCAAGGTTTAGACCCTTAGACTTGTTAGTGAGCATTAGCCAAGAAGGAAATACAAGGAACTTGGTTTACTCTAGAAATGGCAATTGAACCCTACTCTCTCTTTATAAACAAACAGAAGTAGATATATAAATGAAAAAAAAAGGTCTCACATTTCTAGCAAATTACTTTCTTCTTTTTTTTTGGTGAAAACTTCTTTTATTTGGGACTAAAAATATATGATTTCAACATTCTTAAATGAGTCTCCATTTCCCACTTTTCAGCCATAAAAGGTAGCCTCTTGCTACCTCTCTCTTATCACATATTTGTACCCTCTCTACCTCCTATAAACTACCTTTACATCTCCATCTCCTATAATTCTCGCCAGCTGGTAGCATAACACTTTTAGAGCTTTACCTTTAAAATTTAATAAACAGAAAAGAAACAATGAAAAGATCTCTACTATCCTTTTGTGTGTGACTCAGTGGATGTGTTCAGTCATTTTTTTGACAGGGCTAGATAGGCAACCTAACTTGTAGTAGAGTAAGGTTCAGTGACACGAAAGCAAATGCAGCCCGAAACTGGGAAATCTCCAAGCTGTGAACAGGAGCTGACAATAGCTCACTTCAGGATAGGGCAGATTCTTTTTCCAGATTTGCTTTCAAATGTTATGTTAACATCCAACTAAAGTAACTGCCAAATACTTCGAACCTTACTCCAAAAAAATTCTCGAGGTTTGTAGCAGAAAAGAACCTAAGAGATCATGTATGTCTAGCCCTCTCATTTCAGAGCTATCAAGTAAGTCCAACAAGTTAAGTGGCTTATTCAAACTTGCTCTTAAATTTAGCGGGTGTGATGATTAACACTGTTAACTTGATTGGATTGAAGGATACAAAGTATTAATCCTAGGTGTGTCTGTGTGGGTATTGCCAAAAGAGATTCACATTTGAGTCAGTGGGCTGGGGAAGGAAGATCCACCCTTAATCTGGTGGGCACAATCTAATCAGCTGGCAGTGAATATAAAGCAGGCAGAAAAAAAGGCAAGAGAGAGAGAGAGAGAGAGAGAGAGAGAGAGAGAGAGAGGGAGGGAGGGAGGGAGGGTGGGCTTAGCCTCCCAGCCTGTATCTTTCCTCTGTACTGGATGCTTCCTGCCCTCGAACATCGGACTCTGAGTTCTTCAGTTTGGGGGCTCAGACTGACTCAACTTGCTCCTCATCTTGCAGACAGCCTATTGTGGGACCTTGGGATCGTGTATGTTAATACTTAATAAACTCCCCTTTATATATCTCTCTCTCCTATTAGCTCTGTCCCTCTTAGAGAACCCTAATACAGTGGGTATCCTGACTCTTTATAGAGGATATTATTCAAGGATTTCTTAAACTTGGGAATATAAGACTTCAGGGCCCTGATTTGGGAAATACTGAATTAATAACAACTCTGTCACTTTAGGCAATCCCTTTGCACTAAAGCCACATACCAGCACTCTATTATCAGACGGCAAGCAGCTGATTTAAAATATAAGCCTATATCTGTCATTTTCATATTATTTCATCAAATAGAGAACAATAAATACAAACTTTTCGGAGCATGAGGGCCTTCAAAACCCACTGGCCGAAGTTTAAGAAACTCAGGCCTTCAGCAAATGCACCTAAGAAACCAAGCTCATGAAGATGTGAAATTCTAATCAACAGATTACCTGAAAACATTTCCAGCCCATTTCATGATTTCTCTCTCTTTTCTGTAGCAAATGATGTTTGTGGAAGAAAAAGAGCGCATATTTCCCTTGCCTGGCTACTCAAAATGTGGTCCTCTAAGTAGCAACAACAGCATCACTTGAGAGTTGTAAGAAATGTAGATTCCCAGGCCCCAGCCTAGATGTAATGCATAAACCTGTATTTTAACAAGATCCCCAGCTAGGCTGTTTGTACATTAACGTTTGAAAAGCACATCTCAGAGCACTAGTTTTAAAACTAGGTCTACTAAGATCAACTTGAGAACTTTCTCAAAAAACAAATTCCTATACTTCATCATACTCTGACTCCAACAATCTCTGCAACAATGTAGCTAACCCATCACTGGGATTTGACAAACATGGCTTCCGATTGTATCTTCTTTCCAATTCATTTTATGAACTCAGGCAAGTTCCTTAGCTTCTTTAAATTTGAGAAATGAGTATGACAACAGTACCTTCTTCTCAAGGACACACATAAAGCACTTAAATATTTGATAAGTGCTAGTCACAATATTGGTGTATTTTGCCTTGACAAAAGTAATGCCTAATTTTATTCAATAAACAATTGTTAATTGTCAACTAATACATAAGCTAATATTGTTAAGTTGCTTGGTATAATGCTTATCACAAAAATGGTATGTAATGGTTACATAAATACAAATAAAATCATGTATTTGACACCGTACTGCCATTAGGTGACTACTATCTCTCCATATTAGAGGTAGAGCAGTGTCAAAAACTACCATCTGATTAAATAATAGAAATAACAGCTAAGTACTTACTCGGTACTTTCATGTTTCTAAGCAATTTATATGATATGTTACTTAATCCTGACAACCCTATGAGGAAGGTCCTTCATACACCAACATATCAACATTTATGCATCTCTTTGATTACTTGTCATGCATTAATTCCTAGATTTGAGAATCACTGTGTTCAAAGTATATTGAACTATTAAGGCTACAGGTATGAACTACTAAATAGCTCTCAAGAAATGTAGCCAATAGTTGATACCCAACGGTTGTATAGAAAGAAGTCCCATTTCCCCAAAACTTTGTTAATGCCATGCATTCTCTAATTCTCCAAATCGCTAATAAAAATTTGTCATTACTTAGGAATACAACATAAAGGGAAATAACTTCTTCTAAATGTCCTAGATAAAACAATCTACCATGAAAATTAATGTCTCCTAGGCAACCAGGAAGTCAGACACAATGAAAAAGAAACACTGTTCTCTTGGTTAAAAGAATAAAACTGTGTTTCCTTTTAACTAGAAAAATAAAGTTGTTATTTCATTATGGCCAGGAATATTAAGGTTCACTGTAAAAAATAATCTGCTATTTTTATACCCTGGCATTACTCAGTGAATGGCAAGAATCTAGACCAACCCTAGAAGGCACGAATGTCTTTGGGGGATATCAGAAAAAGCCTTAACTCCAGACACTTCTACCAACTGGAGAGTAGGTTTCTATTTCAATTAACTTAAACACTGGGGGCTCAATTGTTAACCAAGAATGTAAATGAGCTTATTAAAAGCTGCTGGCTAATGGATCCCAAGATGAACCTTAAGAGGAACAATGCCCTGTCATCTAACTGAGGAACAACACAATCTGATCTGGCCCCGCTCTCAAACATACTTTATTGATGACTTGGAAAACAAGGCACATAAATGAATGGTTGGAGACATATATTGAAGTTTATATGATTTATAAAACATTCTAATCTACAGGCTTATGTCAAAATTCCACAGGAGACAGTAGAAGAGGATCCTAGAAGATAACAAAGTGAACAAAGAGAAAGAGAAGACAACTTGAAGTGTCCCAGAATTTAAGCAAACAAGAGTACCTGTAACATTTTTATACAAAGAGAATTTTTTAGTGAAGTATATTAAGTCATCAACTTATGTCACTAAAAAAATTTTCAATTGTTAATAAGTCAAAGAAAATCCAAAACCTCAGCTATTTATAAACAGAAAACACCTAGGTATTTCAAAATGCCAACTGCCTTTTCAAGATCTCACTTCATCAGTTACCTCTTCTCTGTTGTCATTTTTTTTTTTTTTTTTGTAAACCTACTTGTTTTACATATTTAACCTCATTCTCACCAGTTTCTTCCCTTTCTCCTAAAAAGATGTTCAGGGATTACATATACTTAATAACCTTTCCTCATCAAACTCTAATCACCTATTCATTTAATAAATATGTATTATATACTTGCCATATTCCAAATACTATTCTAGTGGTAAATATGACAGACCAGCCCTCTGCTCTCATGTAGTATTCTAGGCACAGGGTGCGGATTGCAAGCAGTAGAGACTACAAGCCAGTCAACAAGGAAAAATATTCTGATTGTGACTTGAAGGAAATGATCAAGATGCAAGAACAGGAAGGGACTTGGAGGAGGCAGAAGTGGCTGCCTAAGTGTCAAAAGAAAGGGGAACCTCACGTTTGATCTGTGAGTTGAATGATAAGAAGTCCACTGTATGTGACTATATGGGGATAAAATGTTCCAGGTGGAGGAAACAGCAATTGCCAAGGCAAGAATGATCTCAAGATCTCAGAGGAATGGAAAGAAGAGTGTGGGGTGGAGCCTAACAGCAGGCAGCAAGGCAGAGGTGAGGAGATGGGTTTGAAAGATGAGCAGGGATCAAATCATACAAGGTCTTGTGTGGTGTTTCACTTAATGAGAAACTCGTGATGACAAAGATTCAAGCTCCAGAGTGTTCAGGGTCTAAATTTGACTTTCAAAAAAAGATTTTACTATTGTACATTAAAAATCATCTCAGGACGCCTGGTGTGGTGGCTTATACCTCTCATTTGGGAGGCCAAAGCAGAAGGATCCCTTAAGAACAGGACTTCAAGACCAGCCTGGGAAATATAATGAGAAAGAAAGAAAGAAAGAGAGAAACAGAGAGAGGGGAGGGGAGAGGGGAGGGGAGATGGGAGGGGGACGGGGAGGAGGTGAGACGGGAGGGGCAGGGGGAGGAGGGGAGGGGAGGGGGAGGAGGGGAGGGGGAGGGGGGAGGAGGGGATGGGGAGGGGGAAAGGGGAGGAGAGGGGAGGGGGAAAGGGGAGGAGAGGGGAGGGGGAGGGGGAGGAGGGGAGGGGAGGGGGAAAGGGGAGGAGAGGGGAGGGGGAGGAGGGGAGGGGAGGGGGAGGGGGAGGGGAGGGGGATGGGGGAGGAGGGGGATGGGGAGGGGAGGAGGGGGATGGGGAGGGGGGAGGGGAGGGGGTGGGGAGGGGAAGCGGGAGGGGAGGGGGAGGGGGAGGGGAGGGGGAGGGGAGGGGGAGGGGAGGGGAGCGGAGGGGGAGGGGAGGGGAGCGGAGGGGGAGGGGAGGGGGAGGGGAGGGGAGTGGAGGGGGAGGGAAGGGGAGGGGGGAGTCGGGGGGAGGGGGGAGGAGAGGAGAGGAGAGAGGAGAGAGGAGAGCAGAGGAAGAAATTAGGTGGGTGTGGTGGTGTGCACCTATAGTCCCAGCTACTCCAGAGACCATGGCACAAAATGCCTGAGCCTGGGAAGGTGATGCTGCAGTGAGCTGTGATCATGCCCCTGCACTCTAGCCTGGGTGACATAGTGAGATCCTGTCAATAAAAATAAACCTGAGGAGCTTAAAAAAATGCATATGCCCCATTCCCAGATTATTTTTCTGTTAAGACTTTTGAAAAGTGACATACAATTCATATACCATAAAATTCACCCTTCTAAAGTGTACAGTTTGATGGTTTTCAGTATGTGCGCAAAATTGTACAATTATCATAACTATCTAATTCAGAACATTTTTACCCCCAAAAGAGAAACCATTTCCTTTAGCAGTCATTTCACATTTTCCTCTAGCCCACAGCCCCTGGCAACTATTATTCTACTTTCTGTCTCTGTGGATTTGCCTTTTCTGGACATTCTATAGAAATGGAGTCATACGATATATAGCCTTTTATGTCTAGCTTATTTCACTTAGCATGTGTTCAAGATTCATCCACATTTTACCATGTATTCATCCTTTATTCCTTTTAAAGGCTGAATAATACCCCATTGTATGTATACACCACATGTTTTTCTCCATTCATCAGTTGATGGACATTTGTTACTACATTTTTGGACGTTTGTGAATAGTGCTGTGAATATTCAGGTGCAAGTTTTGGGTGGACTTATGTTTTCAATTATTGAAAGTACATCTAAGAGTGAAACTGCTGGATCATGTGGGAACTCTGTATTTAACATTTTGAGGAACTGCCAAGCTGTTTTCCTTAGTGGCTGTACCATTTTACATTACCACCACCAATGAAAGAGGGTTTCAGTCCTTCACATTCCTCACCAACACCCCACTCCCAGATATTTTAAATTAATTGGTCTGGCTGAGACCTAGATATCAGGCTTTTTTTGGTTTTTATTTTGAAAGTTCCTATGGTGATTCTATTCCTAACGTATAGTGAAGGCCAAGAAGCCCTTATTCCAGCCTGTTCATTGCCAACTTGGTAAGTATTTATACCTACTCCCTCTTCCTGATAAGTATTCATACCTACTCCCTCTTCTGCTCCAGAGCTCTTTAGACATGTTACTTGGTGCCCCCAACACTCTCAATGACATCTGCTTTGTAGCTGACTCATCCAGTGAGAGAAGGAAAGATAATTAAGGAAGATACAGTCTTATACTTTTAACAGTCTCATTTATTTCTGAGTGGGGCCAGTGTCTGTGTGAAATCTTCATGGTTATCCGCGTGTCTGGATGGGTTTTCTCCAGGCACTCTGGTTTCCTCCCTCATTCCAAAGGTGCATGTGAGATTAAGAGGCATGTCTACGTGGTCCCGGTCTGAGTGAGAAGGTATGTGGAGTGTGTCCTGAGAGGGAATGGCGCTCTGTCCAGGGTGGGCTCCTGCCTTGGGCCCTGAGCTGCCAAGACAGGCTCTTGCCACCTGAGACCCTGAACTGCAATGAATGGGTAAATAATTATCTTACTTTTATTAATCTTTCTTATGTAGACATCATCTTTATTTCTGTATTTAATATTAACAATATTTTGGTTTTTATTTAGAAGTTTGGTGATGTTTTTGTGAGGAGAAATATGTCACAGGAATTTTTTTTTTAATCAGTTAGCCTATGGTCAAATTGGTTTCATTATACATTGTTTTGGTTAAAGTTGTAGTTTCTAAGAACCTACCTATGACTCAAGTGAGGACTTGTGTTTTTACGTAATGTGAATCACCAACCCCCTTCTTCCACTGATTGATCCGATGGAGACCTTTTATGCAAAAAGAGGTCACCGCTTTAATATATATATATGATATATATAAAATATATATCATATATATCATATATATTATATATATATTTTATATTTATATATATATATAGAGAGAGAGAGAGAGATAGAGAGAGAGAGAGAGAGAGAGAGAGGCTCCTGAAGTTCTTCTCATCTAGTCAAGAAAGATATAGGGTGTAAATGGATACTTCTATGTTTTATGCTTCAACCTGACCTTGAGTATTAAACATGGTATCATATTTACAAAAATGTATAAAATTTAGAACTACTTTTGTCACTTTATAAAATTTTTCTTCCAAACCAAACACAGGTGATGAATATCTAAAACACCAGCATCAAGGCCTAGAGCTTTGTGTGTGTACAAAATATCAGGGAAAAGCCAAGCGCAGTGGCTCACACCTGTAATCCCAGCACTTTAGGAGGCCTAGGAGGGCAGATCACTTGAGGTCAGGAGTTTGAGACCAGCCTGGCCAACATTGCAAAACCCTGTCTCTACTAAAAATACAGAAAATTAGCTTGGCATGGTGGTGAGCACCTGTAATCCCAGCTACTTGGGAGGCTGAGGCAGGAGAATCGCTTGAACCCAGGGGGCAGAGGTTGCAGTGAGCCAAGATTGTGCTGCGCCACTGCATTCCAGCCTGGGTAACAAAGCAAGACTTCATCTCAAAAAAAGAAAAAAAATATATCAGGGAAATACAGAAACCTGAATAAAAAAGAAACAGATTTCTACACTGAAGGACAAAGTATGGCATGACTTCTCAGTCTGATGGACGCTGAGATTCGTTTTTTTCATTCTGAGATTCATCTTAACGGTTAAAAAAAAACAAACAAACAAAACGAAACCCAAATCATGTTTTTCATGTGGACTGTAATAGCAGAGATGAACTTACATGTTTAAATACAAAAACAATACTTAAGGAGGAGAATTAGAAGTTGAAAATCACCTTACTGTTATGTGTCTTTCTGGAGTAATCAAAATTTTTACTATATTATAGTCTCTATACCATCAAAAAATCCACAGATATCACAGATGTTCATCTCCATGGACTGTATGAAGACACTGTGGACATATTGGGACATCAACTCAGAAATGATGTCAAAAGCTTGTATGGTAAATCTGAATCAACTGTGATCTTTCAGAAGCAGGAGCTTCCAAAGGGGTTCCTGTAGCATCCCTTTATCAGAGCAAGGCCAGTCAGAGGTTAAGAAACATTGGATCTTTTACTTTAACACTTCTGACATATTATTTTAAAAATAAATACCGAAAGAAATACCAAAGGAAAAACTACATAAATTATATTTTGAACATTTACATTGAACAAATTAAAGTTCCCAACATAAGTGAATACAAGATAATAATTACTATTCTGCATATGAGAGAAATTATTCCACCATTTTTTGACTCCTGAATTGTTGGCAATATTCATGGCAAAGCAATGCTGCTCATAGGTTTTTGCTAAAACGGAGTATAAGGCTAATTACAGTGTCAATTATAGCTATGTGTCACTTGTACTCTATAGACTTACTCCTATTTTAAGTGTTCTACCATATTCTTCCAATATCTAATGGTGTTATTCACAAGATAACTACATGACTGATGCATTTTTTACATAACAGTGTACTACAGGTGATACAACCTTGTAAGAGAACAAGTTTAGAAGTATATAATGCACATCTTCCTTCAATCCTGTTTATTAGCATATGGAAAACATATTTGAAGATAACCAGATATAAATTCAAGGCCTTGAATCCAAAGCCATCCCAAACTACTGATTCCCTGTGTTCTTCCAGGCCCTCAGAAGATGTCGGTTAAAGGAAATCATAAAAAGTCAAACTATAGCCTCTGTGTTATGTCCCCACTAAAGCCAGTATGGCCAGACTTTACTGTAGCTGAGAGGTTCTTGCTCATGGAGTCTCGAAATAGAGCTTCCCAACTTCAGCAGAGATGCCTATTATACAACATTAAATAAAAGAGGAATTTAAATGAATCAAGTCTTGACTCTTCTTCCACCATCATGGGTTTTACAGAACAGCATTATCTAGGGCTCCATTCAAGGTAACTTTGCTTTTTCATTGCTTGACAAATGCTTTCCCATTTCCCTGCACCCTGGACAAATTGGTATTTCTCAGCAGCTCTTAGAATGACAATGGCAGTTTTCTCTTCATCATTTTTTCATTTCTTCATCCTCTCGCCATGACAGGCACTCATCAGGGGATCTCCAATCCTACCCAACTCATTACCTCTTCATTCTATTTGTCACCATTTGGAATTTCAGAACTCTTAATTATTAGCTTACTGTTACCAACAGTACTGAGGCTCTGGCTGCCTACTGGGGAGCATCATCCAACACTAACAAGCTAGCAGACTGAGACCGGCACCTGAATCCCATCACGTGGTTCCATTGTTCAGGCCAGGTGGGACATTTCTGTCTGCAGGCAAGCTTTCTGCAGGAGAGCTGGAGTTTGCAGGGTGGCTATTATGCATTCACTTTGGTCTTATGATTCACACTGACTCAAAACAGCTTTCCTGTGTGGTCATGCTCATTTACATACTGGCTATTGCCTTCCTTATAATAACACTTAATGTTTATTTCTGCCTTGTCCTCCTTTTCACTTGTATAAGGACTTCCTGGAGCTAAGAGTTCACAAAGGGAACACTAATTGGTCATTTTCTTATAGCTACTTTTGATCTCCTCCTGACCTGGAATGAACAGTGAGTCTCTCACAGCCATCTGGGTGATCCCTCTGTATACAGACCTTCCTTGACACTCCTGCAGTAGTCAGCATACTGCCTCAACACAAAAGAGGCTAGACAAATGTTAAGTGACATCTACAAAGTTTTCTGAGCACCAAAGACAGACCCAGATGCAGAGGAGACAGTAAGGTAAAGGATTAAGAAGGAGCTGGTCCCTCTGAAACTATGACAAACATGTCTTTATATAGTTAATGAGGGAAGATGCAACTGATCCAAAATCCATCTCTTCCTTGACTTCATATCCTTTCACAGCAACAAGAGCCTTGCACCAATGAGGACAAATGAGCATTGGTTGAATACTTCTAAATGCCCAGCCTACATTAGGCACTTGACCTGCATTTGCTCATTTAAACCCCAAAAGCCTGTACAGTAGACATGGAGGAAAACAAAACCCATAGAAGTCAAGCAACTTGATCGAGGTCACCCATTAGTGAAAACCCCAAAGCTCTTCTCAGTTCAAGTGGTCACCCAACACTGCTCAGAAAAGGGTGAGGCAAAATGAGGGCCTGGGGTGGGTTTTGGAATAGCAACACCCTGAAGGTAATAGAGGCTGGTGGCAGAGAAGAGGAGCAGTGGCATCACCTAGCTGTGTAACGCTGCCTTTGTTCCCTGTAGCTGCTGCCTTCTATCCAAGGTGACCACTGTGTTGAACACTGTCTAGGAAGTACTGTGCTCAGGGCAAAGGATGCTCTCTTTTTTTCACATTTTTATACAGCTAAGAGAAGTCATTTCTGAAAACAGGACTTGGAGGTCAACGTTTACATATGATACCACCAAGGACATCTCCTGATGATACCCACGAAGGAGAGACCATTCATTAGAAAACTTGTGCAGTAACATTTAAAATTGGCATTTGTTAACCATACTAATAAGAGCTAATATTCCTGTAGCCCTTGCTATATACCAGACATTATGCTATAAATGCTTTATGTAAATATCTCACTTACTCCTCTCCAAAGCCTTCTGAGGTATTTTTATCATCCTAATTTTACAAAAGAAAACACTAAGAGTTTAAGTCCCTTGCCCAAGTACACACGGAAGCAAGTGATGGAGCCGAGATTTGTACCCAGGTATGTGATACTGGTCTCCTCCCCACCTCCAACAGTGCTAAGAAAGATCTTCTGCCCACATTGCATTATGTGCTGTACTTTTTTCATGTAAATGATCATTCCAAATGTCTACATCCTGGTGGGTGAGCGGAGGAGGTGACAGGAAGAACAAAAAAAAAAATAGACATGATGTCAAGAAAGGAATTAATTTTCAAGTGCACAATCACTGCTACCCACAGAGTCAGTCTGTCTGGTTTTCCATAGGTATAAAGAGATTACTCAGAGTCCATAAGGTGGCCATGCCAGGTTTCTCGGGGTCAAGCAGACAGGCCAAGGGTGTACCCAGGCTCTCCTTAGCTCTCTACATGGCTCTGCCTCATCTGCTTGCTTGGTTCACCCATGACATCAGAGAAACAAAGTTGGGAGCAATGCTACTTCAAGCATATGCCACTTACTAAGGGTAATTTATGGCAACTCTCATTGCCATGTGGGCTGAGAAGCACAACATCATAATTAAAAGACTGATAAGCAATCACTAATGAAATGTATAGGTATTGTTGAAAAATGCATTTTGAGTCCAAGTAAAACAATGATGTGTGTTCTCCCAGTGCAGAATCTCTGAGCTCTGTAATCTTAAAGGCTTTTGCTTTTAAAATACTATTTCAAATGCCAGCTATTAGTAACCCATACATTTGCACCCTGGTTTCATTGCAAAAATGAGGAAGGACCATTGCTTTCCAAAAGAGGCAACAAACACAATTTTTTAAAAAACGTTTCTCTTGGAAAATTTTGATCCGTTTCAAGTGATCTTGTTTAGAAGACCCCTCCGCCAAGAGTCCTGCCAGGACAGAGTTGTGTTGGCATCACCTGACTGCTACCTTTGTCGTCTTTGCCTTTGTGTATCGCAAAGCCTGTTAGAAACAGCTCATGGAAGCGGGGCTCAGAAGACAGAGGTGTGTGCTAGACCCTGCCCTACCTTTGTTCTCTAACAGGGAAGCACAATGTCAACCACTCTCTAGTCATCTCCCTGAACCATGTCCCTGACTGGCACACACAGGGCCACATGAAACCATTCCATGGCTCAGGCCAGGGTTTCAAGCATAAATTACCCTTAGTAACAGCACATGCCTGAAGTAGGGTTGCTCCCAACTTAAATATTTCTCTGATGTCATGGGTGAACCAAGCCAAGCAGATGAGGCAGAGTCATATAGGGAGCTCAGGAGAGTTTGAGTATGCCATTGGCCTGTCCACTTGACCCCTGAGTCTAATGACTCAGCATGGTCTTTGGAGTTCTAGGATGGCATGATTTACTTATCCTCTTGCACAGTCCAGAAAGAACATTTTTCCCCACTAAATGCACATTCCCAGGAGCTCTGACCTTCAGTCAAAAAAGTAAAAGTTGCTTGGTAAGCTCACTGCCTGGGGTCTTCTATACCAGGAAGGGCCCAGGCCTAGCACTCATGTTGTGACATCTTCCTCCTGCACTCTAGGCAGATGTCGCTCATTAACTATGACATGTTCTCCTGCAGGGCATTAACAGAATCTTTTAGATACCATTACCAATCAATCAGAGTTGCTGCATAACATGGAAAACCTATTGCTCATTTCACTTTAAGGCTTTAGACTAATGACCCAGGGAAACTTTTCATGGCAGCCCTGAGATGGTTCCATCCATTTCAAGCTAAGGATGTGATAATACGTGTATCTTCCAGAATCTTGACTCTTTCAATTAGGAGCATGAATAACAAACTTCTAGCATTGAAATAACATGTTCTACGGTAATCCTCTGACTAATCACCTTGTTAATAAATATCTAAAGACGGCATTTTTCTCTGAGCTTCCAACTTCCATGGGAACATTCTGATTGTGATATAATTTTTAAATTAGTGGGTTTATTCATAGTTTTGTGTTAGTAAATGTCAAGCTTCTTACTAATTAGCAAATTCTGTAAATCCACAGCAGTATTAATTTTCAACTGTATGGGGAATTAATATAAGACAAAATAAATAAGGAGACAATTAAAATGTCCCTAGAGGCATGCATTTCTATAAAATTCAGCACAAAGCAAGAAAACATTAACCCATTTTGAGGGTGCATTTAGAAAAGATTACAAAAGATGTGTCAATGTCACAGAGAACAAGTGAAGCACGCACTCTCAGTTACAGCTAAATTCCCTAATGATACTTTCTCACGTTACTGCTGCTGAGATGTCCCCTCTTGCCTTGATGCACTTTTCCAGCACTTTCTCATTTAATAAGGTTTTTATTATTTCTTTATTGATGTTTCCACTCAAATTGCTGGTGTGCTCTCTCTCACTTTAGAGGACAATGCACAGTATAATGTTCTGATCCTCAAAAACTGCCCCACAAGAGGTCTCTTACTAACCAAGGGCTTGCTAATATCCATTTCACTTTTCCCACTAACCCACTGAGAAGATGGAAAGCATATGTATCTCTGGGCTCCTGCTTAACCTCCCAGCTCTAGAAGATGAGAAAAAGCATGTCCCTCTTATGAGCACTTACATCATTTCTTATGAAGCCATCCCACACACTATTAAACAAATCTGACTGTTTCTCAAACTCCCCTTTAACTGTTTCAACTTATTGCTAAGATGTTGGAGTCTTCCTGTGTTGGTTGCCATGGAAACCACCTGTCTATTTAATGGCATGAGGTCTTTTCTTTACTTTTCCTGGCATGCCAGGCTGTTGGGGAAAGGCCAGAGCCCTATGTTTAGACAAGTCAAGTACAGATGTTTAAGAATGACAGCTCCCAACAGCTTCAGATCATAGCTAATACCAAAATTAAACTGTAACATGGTATGCTCTGATGGGGAAATTGTGCACAGTTTGTAAGTACACAAACAAGACAGTACACAGGTAATTGTAGGTTCCATTTGGGGGCAATTTTCTTCCCTTATCATGGCTATCAGTGATACAATCTGCTGCAGAAGAATGTGGTGTTAACTAATTAGTATAACATATAGAAGTGCCTGTCTTGTATTATTTACAGTGCCTGGGACACACTCCTAGTACAGGGCTTCTCATAGGCACAGTGATTATGCATTTGCCTCTCTGTCTTACGTATTAGATAATGATGTCCTTAAGGGCTGGGAATCCTGTCAGAGATTGGGATTGCCTATCAGCCCCCTCCCAAGCAGACCTAAGCAGCCAGGTGGTAGGCAAGAACAGCTTCATGAATGGCTACTAGGCAGTTCCCAGTAGTGCCTGGAAATTCTGTAAGTAAATTTTAAACAGCTTGGTTCAGGCCAAAACCAAAATGGGTCTCCCTGTTCCCTCACCCCAGGTCTGCAGTGACATACTATCCTGATCTCCTCTTTCTGTCTGAGGTTGAAAATGGTAATAGGAAGAACCAGGCAGGCCTTATCTGGCCTGCTTGCCATATGGAGACTGATGGGCAGACTGTTCACAACCACAAGCAGGTACCACAGAAAGAGGACAGAATAGAGCCGGTCCTTTACTTTTAGGTGAGTTTTCCTCCACTGCATGTTGTCACCAGGCAAGGCAGTTGCTGTTTCTACTGATGTAAGGAGACACACACACACACACACACACACACACACAGAGTGTGTGTGTGTGTGAAGGAGAGGTGGGGAGGAAGGGAGTAGGAAGGGACACAGAGCCAGGGACTAAAGAGAAAAGTCCCTTCCTGTGAAAAGAATAAGATAATATTTTCATTTACCATCCCCATATACACAGCAGTGAGCAAAGTGCCAGGCAAATAATTGATACCCAACAAACACCAGCTGAATGAATAAATGGATTCATTCACTGCACTTTTCCATGTCTCTATCTCTAGTATTTAAGATTTGTTTAATGTATCTTAGAAGAGCCTACTGTTGTACACCAAAACAAACCAAAACAGCAGAATGTCCTAAAGTACTGACATATGTGTAGAAATTACACATCAAATTACCAATCAGATAGATGCTAAGGTAGGACTGAAATGTGGGCCAAACCCATTTTGGAAACAAAGAACAAAGTCAGTACTCAACGTCAAGCTCTTAGACAGCTATTCTTCCAAAGCACCTGGACCCCAAGACACACTCAACAAATTTCAGGTCATTTCTTCTCTCATTAAGCCAGTTACAACCAAGTTATAGAAGTGGAGTCCTTACAAGTCGCTATTGATAGAATAAGAGCTAGTCAAAGAATGTTTGAGCCATTTTTTTCCCAGCCTCAGATGATGGGGAGAAAAAAAAAAAAAACCTCAATCAAGGATGTCAAAATGAACCAATCTGCAATAGTCATCTGGGCAGGGGACAGGTGAATAGCCCAATTCTTCTCACAGAAATGAACAAAAAGTTCAGGCCATTATCCAGGATGACTTGAAAAGGCAACTCAGTGACTGAGCTTTGCAGTTCTGACACCATTCAAATAGAAATGGGAGCCAGAGATAGAAGGACTGACGGCTCATTCTCAGGAATGTCTGTGACTATGCTTAGATGTGTCAGTAGACAACAGCTTCCTACCAAATGGTACAGGCTTTGGCAGCCTCTTTTTTAAAAAGCCTTTTAGTAACTAGTCAGGCACCATTCTTAATATGAAAACATTCTCTCTTTTTTATTGCCTAGACTATGGGAATCTGCAAAATGAAAGAAAAGAAAAGAAAAAAAGAAAAGAGAGAGAAAGAGAGAGAGAAAGAAAAAGAGAAAGAGAGAAAGAAAGAGAGAGAGAGAAAGATAATTCTGACTCTTCCTAGGTAAAGTTATGCCTTCCAGTTAACTTGATCCACTAATTATTACCCAAAAACATGCTTTCCCTATATTTAATTTGAGTTCTCATTCATTTATTCAACATCTACTATGTGCCAGACCCTGTGTTAGATGCTAGGGATACAACGGTTAATGAGAAAAAAAAAAAGTCTTATCACGGAACTCATGATTTATCTGTCTTATAATTAATCTATATTATTTTATTTAACAACTACATACATTAAACTCTGCCCTTTTATGGTTACGGAATGACAGCAGTGAACAAAACAGACAGTCTCTATTCTCTGATCCAGGGGGAAAAGACTAAATGAGTTAGTAATATTTTCAGATAGTTAGGAGAGCTGGAAAAACATACATTGGGATAATGCCATTGAGAGTGAGTGATGGAGTGGCAGCAGGACTGTTGTTTGAGATAAATCGGCCAGGTGGTGTCTCCAAGAAGAAAAGTCTCACTTGAGACTGGTAAATGAAGCCAGCAATCCAGGAAGGGTGTTTGTCAGGGTGGCCAGCTTTTCCCCACTCCTAGGTTTTAAGAGGAGTCTGACACTGACTATTATTAGGAAAATAAGTTAGTTGGCCTACTTGGAGTTTATAATACCAGCCAGCACCTTAATATTCAACGTGTGGTCTGGGGAATACCAGCATCAGCATCACCCAAGAGCTTGTTAGGAATGCAAATTCTCAGCTCCACTCCAGATGTAATTGATCAAAATCTGCACTTAACCTGATCCCTAGGTAATTCATATGTGTATTAAGACTTTGAGAAGCCCTGGAGCTAGCCACCTTGAGTAAGACCTAAAGTCATATCCACCAAGCCTGGCCTCTATCAGTAATTCCTTTGTTTATTTTGGAATTCATTTGAGAAATTTGAGGACCCAGGCATAGATGAGGGCTGCTATTTATTGGAGGTCCTCAAGATCCTCTAAATAAAGGGAAGAACAAGTACAAAGCCCTGATATGGGCCAAGCTGAATTATGAGTGAAATCAACAGAAATAAACGCAAGCCATTTAAATTTTATCCCTATAAAATGGCTAGCCTTTGGAAGTTTTTAGGCAAGGGAGAAGTAATATGTTCTACTTGAAACTCTGGAGCAGTGACTCTGGGTGCTGCAGAGAGAGTGGACAATAGCCAAGCAAGCATGGAGAAGCCACACAGTTAAGAAGCTACAAAGGCGAGCCCGATGGGAAGTGGTAGGGACTTGAGTTGGTGAGGCAGCAGTGCACTTATTCTGGATATGTCTTGGGAGAAGAGCTAATAATACTTACTGATGAATAGAAATGTGGGGCAGCAGTTAGGAAAGAGGATGGTCAAAGAACCAGTCAGTGCAGGCATACCTCATTTCACTGCATTTTGCTTTACTGTGCTTCTCAGATATTGCATTTTTAGACCAACTAATAACCCTATAATTGCCTTTTAAGTGTTCAAGTGAAAGGAAGTGTCACACACCTCTCACTTTAAATCAAAAAGTAGAAACGATAAAGCTTAGTAAAGAAGGCATGCCAGAAGCCAAAGACAGGCCAAAAGCTAGGCCTCTTGGGCCAAACAGCCAAGCTGTGAATGCAAAAGACAAGTTCTTGAAGGAAATTAAAAGTGCTACTCCAGTGAACACACAAACAGTAAGAAAGTGAAATAGACTTATTGCTGATACGGAGAGTTTGAGTGATCTGGATAGAAGATCAAACAAGCCACAACATTCCCTTAAGCCAAAGCCTAATCCAGAGCAAGGTCCTAACTCTCTTCAATTCTATGAAGTCTGAGAGAGGTGAGGAAGCTACAGAAAACAAGTCTGAAGCTAGCAGAGATTGGTCATGAGGTTCAAGGAAAGAAGCCATTTCCATAATATAAAATTTCAAGGTGAAGCATCAAGTGCTAATACAGAAGCTGCAGCAAGTTTTCCAGAAGAGCTGGCAAAGATAATCAATGAAGGTGACCATATTAAACAACAGATTTTTGACAGTGACAAAACAGCCTTCTATTGGAAGGCGATGCCATCTAGGACTGTCCTAGCTAGAGAGGAGAAGTCAGTGCCTGGCTTCCAAGCTTCAATGAACAAGCTGAATCTCTTGTTAGGGGCTACTGCAGATGGTGACTTTAAGTTGAAGTCAATGGTCCTTGAGCATTCTGAAAATCCTGGATCCCTTAAGAATGATACTACATCAACTCTGCCTGTGCTCTGTAAATGGAACAGCAAAGCCGGGATGACAGCAAATCTGTCTGTTGCATGATTTACTGAATTTTTTAAGCCCCCTCTTGAGACCTACTGCTCAGGAAAAAACATTCTTTTCAGAATATTACTGCTTACTGATGATGTACCTGGTCACCCAAGGGCTCTGATAGAGATGTACAAGGAGATGAATGTTGTTTTCACACTTGCTAATACAATATCTATTCTGAAGCCCACAGATCAAGGAGGAATTTTGACTTTCAAGTCTTATTAATTAAATACATTTTGTAAGGCTATAACTGTCATGGACAGTGATTCCTCTGATGGATCTGGGCAAAGTAAATTGAAAACCTGGAAAGGATTCACCATTCTAGAAGCCATTAAGAACATTCATAATGCATGGGAGGTCAACATGAACATAGTTTAGAAGAAGTTGATTCCAGCCTTCATGGATGACTTTGAGGGGTTCAAGACATCAGTGGTGAAAAAAGCAGGAAAACTAGAATTAGAAGTAAAGCCTGAAGACATGACTGAATTGCTGTAATCTCATGATCAAACTTGAACAGATGAGAAATTGCTTTTTATGGGTGAGCAAAGAAAGTGATTTCTTGAGATGAAATCAACTCCTAGTGAAGATGATGTGAACATTGTTGAAATGACAACAAAGAATTTGGGCCATTATACCAACTTGGTTGATAAAACAACAGGACTGTCAAAGAGGATTAACTCTAATTTTAAAATAAGTTCTACTATGGGTAAAATGCTATTAAATAGCATTACATTCTACAGAGAAACCTTTCATTAAAGGAAGAATCAATTAGTATGGCAAACTTCATTTTTATCATAAGAAATCGCCACAACCACCCAACTTTCAGCAACCACCACCATGATCAGTCAGCAGCCATCAACATTGAGGCAAGACCTTCCCATTTTTATTGTTCACATTTTTTAGCAGTAAAGTATTTTTAATTAAGGTATGTACACTTTTTAGGAATAATGATATTGCATACTTAATAGACTACAGCTAAGTGTACATATAACTTGTATATGCATTGGGAAACTAAAATTCACATGACTGATTTCTTGCGATAGTCACTTTTTCACAGTGGTGTGTATCTGAACCCACAATATCTTTGAGGTATGGCTGTACCCCTACGAGGCATGGAGGTGGGCATACTACCCATGCTGCCCCCAAGCACTATGGCTGACCCCTAGCTGGGCTGATCCCAAATACAAAATACAAGAATTCATAAACAATACAACACTTTCCATTAATGGAGAATGCTATAACACCTAGTTCCCACTTCTATTCTTCACCGTTGGATTCTAATAGATGCCTGTTATTCCTTTAAAAATATGAGAGCAATGGATTTCATTGATTTACAAAAAAGGGAAATCAGTTACACAACAAAATGAATACTCAGAAAAATATTTCAAGCAAATAGATAAAAGACCACTTTAAAAATCTGAATATCCAAGATAACTTGCTCTCTTAACAGTTTGTGACTGGCAATAAGAGACAGATTGAAAACTGCTAGACTTTTCAGAAAACCAGCTCCTGGATTCATTGATTTTTTGAAGGGTTTTTTGTGTCTCTATTTCCTTCAGTTCCGCTCTGATCTTAGTTATTTCTTGCCTTCTGCTAGCTTTTGAATGTGTTTGCTCTTGCTTCTCTAGTTCTTTTAATTGTGATGTTAGGGTGTCAATTTTAGATCTTTCCTGCTTTCTCTTATGGGCATTTAGTGCTATAAATTTCCCTCTACACACTGCTTTGAATGTGTCCCAGAGATTCTGGTATGTTGTGTCTTTGTTCTCATTGGTTTCAAAGAACATCTTTATTTCTGCCTTCATTTCGTTATGTACCCAGTAGTCATTCAGGAGCAGGTTGTTCAGTTTCCATGTAGTTGAGGGGTTTTGAGTGAGTTTCTTAATCCTGAATTCTAGTTTGATTGCCCTGTGGTCTGAGAGTTTGTTATAATTTCTGTTCTTTTACATTTGCTGAGGAGTGCTTTACTTCCAACTAAGTGGTCAATTTTGGAATAAGTGCGGTGCGGTGCTGAGAAGAATGTATATTCTGTTGATTTGGGGTTGAGAGTTCTGTACATGATCAAGTGGGTTTCATCCCTGGGATGCAAGGCTGGTTCAACATATGCAAATCAATAAACGTAATCCAGCATATAAACAGAACCAAAGACAAAAACCATACGATTATCTCAATAGATGCAGAAAAGGCCTTTGACAAAATTCAACAACGCTTCATGCTAAAAACTCTCAATAAATTAGGTATTGATGAGACATATCTCAAAATAATAAGAGCTATCTATGACCAACCCACAGCCAATATCATATTGAATGGGCAAAAACTGGAAGCATTCCCTTTGAAAACTGGCACAAGACAGGGATGCCCTCTCTCACCATTCCTATTCAACATAGTGTTGGAAGTTCTGGCCAGGGCAATCAAGCAGGAGAAGGAAATAAAGGGCATTCAGTTAAGAAGAGAGGAAGTCAAATTGTCCCGTTTGCAGATGACATGATTGTATATCTAGAAAACCCCATCATCTCAGCCCAAAATCTCCTTAAGCTGATAGGCAACTTCAGCAAAGTCTCAAGATACAAAATCAATGTGCAAAAATCACAAGCATTCTTATATACCAATAACAGACAAACAGAGAGCCAAATCATGAGTGAACTCCCATTCACAATTGCTTCAAAGAGAATAAAATACCTAGGAATCCAACTTAAAAGGGACCTGAAGGACCTCTTCAAGGAGAACTACAAACCACTGCTCAATGAAATAAAAGAGGATACAAACAAATGGAAGAATATTCCATGCTCATGGGTAGGAAGAATCAATATCGTGAAAATGGCCATACTGCCCAAGGTAATTTATAGATTCAATGCCATCCCCATCAAGCTACCAATGACTTTTTTCACAGAATTGGAAAAAACTACTTTAAAGTTCTTATGGAACCAAAAAAGAGCCCACATTGCCAAGTCAATCCTAAGCCAAAAGAACAAAGCTGGAGGCCTCACGCTACCTGACTTCGAACTATACTACAAGGCTACAGTAAGCAAAACAGCATGGTACTGGTACCAAAACAGAGATATAGATCAATGGAACAGAACAGAGCCCTCAGAAACAATGCCACATATCTACAACCATCTGATCTTTGACAAACCTGACAAAAGAAAAGGGGAAAGGATTCCCTATTTAATAAATGGTGCTGGGAAAACTGGTTAGCCATATATAGAAAGCTGAAACTGGATCCCTTCCTTACACCTTATACAAACATTAATTCAAGATGGATTAAAGACTTAAATGTTAGACCTAAAACCATAAAAACCCTAGAAGAAAACCTAGGCAATACCATTCAGGACATAAGTATGGGCAAGGACTTCATGTCCAAAACACCAAAAGCAATGACAACAAAAGCCAAAATTGACAAATGGGATCTAATTAAACTAAAGAGCTTCTGCACAGCAAAAGAAACTACCATCAGAGTGAACAGGCAACCTACAGAATGGGAGAA
This sequence comes from Pan troglodytes, assembly GCF_028858775.2. Lineage (NCBI taxonomy): Eukaryota > Metazoa > Chordata > Mammalia > Primates > Hominidae > Pan > Pan troglodytes. The sequence continues at coordinate 64,567,624 of NC_086015.1, forward strand.
AATTTTTGCAGTCTACCCATCTGACAAAGGGCTAATATCCAGAATCTACAATGAACTCAAATAAATCTACAAGAAAAAAACAAACAGTCCCAGCAAAAAGTGGGTGAAGGATATGAACAGACACTTCTCAAAAGAAGACACTTATGCAGCCAAAAGACATGTGAAAAAACACTCATCATCACTGGCCATCAGAGAAATGCAAAACAAAACCGCAATGAGATACCATCTCACACCAGTTAGAATGGTAATCATTAAAAAGTCAGGAAACAACAGGTGCTGGAGAGGATGTGGAGAAATAGGAACACTTTTACACTGTTGGTGGGACTGTAAACTAGTTCAACCATTGTGGAAGTCAGTGTGGCGATTCCTCAGGGATCTTGAACTAGAAATGCCATTTGGCCCAGCAATCCCATTACTGAGTATATACCCAAAGGAGTATAAATCATGCTGCTATAAACACACATGCACACGTATGTTTATTGCGGCACTACTCACAATAGCAAAGACTTGGAAGTGACCCAAATGTCCATCAATGATAGACTGGATTAAGAAAATGTGGCACATATACACCATGGAATACTATGCAGCCATAAAAAATGATGAGTTCATATCCTTTATAGGGACATGGATGAAGCTGGAAACCATCATTCTCAGCAAACTATCACAAGGACAAAAAACCAAATACCGCGTGTTCTCACTCATAGGTGGGAATTGAACAATGAGAACACATGGACACAGGAAGGGGAACATCACACACCGGGGCCTGTTGTGGGGTGGAGGGAGGGGGGAGGGATAGCATTAGGAGATATACCTAATGTTAAATCACGAGTTGATGGGTGCAGCACACCAACATGGCACATGTATACATATGTAACTAACCTGTACATTCTGCACATGTACCCTGAAACTTAAAGTATAATAAAAATAAAATAAAAAAGAAAAGAAAACTGCTAGACTTCCCAACACTTTGAGAAACAGTTGCCACCTAACTACTAAAGCAAAATGAACTAAACCTACCACTGGAACTCAACCTTTAGGCATTTTAAAAGGCCATTTTTAATGAGTTCCCTTTCAGCTCTTAGTCAAGCTCATCTTTTTGAACTCGATCTTTATTTTTAACAGGAGCACATACTTAAAGAGGTAGAAGGTATGAAGAGGTCAGCAGCGATCATCTTTACTTATAAGAGACAAAGCATTCCTCTTGGAAAAGTCACCATACCATTTTGGGGACTTAAACTTTGAATATTCTTTCTAGAAAACACATTTATGACAATTCATTATGCTGGAGATTCTTTTTTTTTTTTTCCTTTCAAAAATATTTTCCATTTTATGTCTTCCTAGGGCTGATGAAAACAGGCCTTCCAACTCTGGGCTTGCCTTATTGCCTGTTTGTGGCTGAAACCCAAACATTTTTCCTATTACAGTTTAAGTGTTTTTATGTATGTTTTATACCCAAATTCAGTAAAGGTTTGACATAGACCAAGGTAACATTTCAGGCAGTATCTTTAAAATAGAAATCTATTTTCAGATTCTAGGATGTAGAACAGTTGGTTTTGAATTTATAACTTTGATACCAGCATTTTCCTCTTTAAATGTACTTCTAAGGATACCTCCTGGCCACCAAAGGAGACTGGCTTGGTTTATTTCAGTACTGTGATAAAGTGATTGAGAATTGAGATTTTATTCCCAAAGAGACTAATTCCTTTATCTTATTCTAAAGCCAATTATTTTGCAAATTAGATCCACTGCTTACATAGTATGACATGTGAATAGATGTAAGGAAATCCATCACTACTACTCCAAGCATATGCCTACTGAGTAATGAGTTAGCAGGAGCACCTTCATGTTTGAAGACACCAGGACGATATAGTAGAGGAGAACGTAAGCTCTAGTGTCAGAACGCCTGGGTTCTTATTCCATCTGGCTAGCTAGGAGACTTTGGGCAAGTCCCTCCTCTACATCTCAGTTTCCCCATTTATACTCAATGGCAGTACTTCCCAAATTAGTCACCTCATATTTAGAGATATTTATTTATTAATACTATATATATATATATTTTTTTTTTTTTTTTTTTTTAAGACAGAGTTTTGCTATTGCCACCCAGGCTAGAGTGCAATGGCACAATCTCGGCTCACTGCAACCTTCACCTCCCAGGTTCAAGTGATTCTCCTCCCTCATATATAGCTGCTTTATTGAGATGTAATTCACATATCATGCAATTCACCCATTGATGCAATTCACCCAAATGATACAATTCAATGATTTTTAATCTATTTACCCAGTGGTACAATCATTACTACAATCAATTCTAGAATGTTTGCATCACTGCCTAGGGATCTTTAAAAATTCCAAAGCCCAGACTATGCCACAAATCGATTATATCACAGTCTATGGGGGTGGGACACAGACATCAGTAGTTTGCGAAGCTCCCCAGGTAATTCCATTGCACAGATATGTTTGGGAAGCCATGCTGCACTGGAATCACTGTCAGAGTTTCAGGGAAAATAAACACAGAAAAAAGAAAGAGGAGATGTTCAGCACAGAGACTGTCCTATGATAACATAAGCACAGAAGTGGTGGTGAGAATAATCATACTGAGGACGAATTTAATGGGAAAGACTATTTAAAGAATTACACTGCAACTTTTATAATCGGGACTAAAATAGCAATTTTTTTACTCGTTGGTAATACATCTCCCGGTACAGTATCCTCTGAGAGTATGTATAAGTTGGGAATAAGAGTGTTGAGGTAGGAAAGGGATCAGGAGGAGATAAGAACCTATAACTTATCTAACACATTTCAAGACATTACCAAGCTTCTTGGCCTTCTAAAAAGCTCCCGGTTAGCCTTACAGGATGCCACTAAAGTGCCACCCCTTTGTGAAATCTTTTCCCATTGAAGTCACAGTTTGATGCTTCTTAAAGCTCTGCGTTTGGCATAATACAGCAATTATCACCCAGAGTCATATACTTCAGAAGTTGGTCACCTTCACCAGGGCAAGAGTTCTTTGAAGTCAGAAACAATACTTAGTATATTAAAAAATTTTTTAAAAAAAACCTATCTCAAGAGCCTAGCACATGTTTTGGCACAGTGTTGACAAATATTTGTTGGACTGAACCAAAGCAAATTCACATCCACTACTGTCAACACAAAAATGAAAAAAAAAATAGTGCACTTGTTCCAAAGTTCCCAGAACACTTAGGGGCCACTGTAGCTCTCAGAAGACTGGCAAGCGAGACCTGCAATTTTATTCTATAAGGGACATTATAAGAGCAATGCTTGGGGTACTTAATAACTCCACTAAATAAATGGCACAACCACAAGCTGTTATTAAGAACACTGAATGGAGGCTGGGCACAGTGGCTCACACCTGTAATCCCAGCACTTTGGGAGGCCGAGGCAGGTAGATCACATGAGGTCAGGTGTTCAAGACCAGCCTGGCCAACACGGTGACATCCCATCTCCCCGTCTGTACTAAAAATACAAAAATTAGCCAGGCTTGGTGGCGTGCGCCTGTAATCCCAGCTACTCGGGAGACTGAGGCAGGAGAATCACTTGAACTCGGGAAGCAGAGGTGGCAGTGAGCTGAGATTGCATCACTGCACTCCAGCCTGGGCAACAGGGCGAGACTCCATCGCAAAAAAAAAAAAAAAAAAGAACACTAAATGATGTATTACCAACACTGAGATCAAGAAAAAAAATTGCCATCCAGGGGAAAAAGATTAATTAATATCAATTAATTTTCTTTTACAGGAGTAGATTATACAGAAGTCTTTAGGCTTCTGAGGAGAATTTGAGAAAATTTTACAGTAAACAGGAATTTGCATATGCTCTGGGAGCAAAAAGTGGGTCCCCAGACAGGTCACCTGGGGTATGTTCAAGATGAAGAACAAAAGACGGGCATTTCTCTAAGTGTAGAGTCAGGAGGGTGCAAATAAAGGCAGGCTTTAGAGGGAATAGAGAAACTTATGGATTCAAAAGAAATACAATTATCATTACAATAGAGCTACATGGTTACACAATAAGCAATACTATTAAGCACCCTCTCTGGAAAGAGTGTTCTTTGAAAAACAAAATGCAGAACAGATCCAAAAGCAAAGTAACAAAAGCTATTAGGTAAAGTCCATCAGAGGAAGAATTCTCTTTCCATAGCATCTTCCTTCAAGTACAAGATAATTATGTTTTATTTATGGCACAGGAATAGAATATGAGATTCACCATTCAATAAACTGAGGAAAATCATTTCTTTGGTCATTGCTTTTTATTTATAAAATGACTGCTTGGATTAAGGTAGTGTTTCCCAAGGTTTTCTTTCTTTTTTTTTTGGAGGGGGGGAAGATTTAACAAGCATTACTTGCAGAAACTTAGAGTCAATAGATTCTAAATTATGGTCACTTGAAACCAGTACCACAAGATTACCCATCAAGACCTAATCAACCAAATTAACAATTAGTATCTGGGCAGAAAGTTGATGCAGTATCTCCAATGTCAAGGCAGTACAGACTGCTTTTAAACTGATATTCTTCTCTGTGCATGCATATATATATACACACACACACACACACACACTTATATTTATAATTCCTTCTAAATATTTGAATGTTCATATATATAATTCCTTCTTTTTAATTACTCCAAGCTGAGCATGTGTAGGTTAGATTCACTCTGTTTTATAATATTTATTGTGTTTATAGAATATGTCCATCACATCCTAGCCCCTAGGCATGTTTACAAATAAGATAGGAAAAAAAGAGACTGTTGATAACATAATGGCTAAAAATCCACAGCCAATATTTTCAAAAAGATCACACAAATGCACATACATGCATACACACACACACACACACACACACTCTATCTACAGATCATCCTGGTATCCAATGTGAATTCCATCAGTATTCTCAGTGCAAACCACACCCTGTGGTTTCTTTTCCTACTCCCTACACAACTTCTGCCATCTTGAGCCTTAAAATATAAAACAAAAAAACATACGGCCCATTGATGGAAAGGATAGAAGGCTTTAGATGGGAGACAGGGTCAGATTCATCACATCATTTCTTTTGACAACCTAGCACAGGGCTTAATGTTGGCTGGGGCGATGGAAAAAGGAAAGGTAATGGGAGCAGAGCTGGGACCAGTTGGTCAGCAACTCGCAGAGTTCTTTAATCACCAACAACCTCCCCGTACTGAGGCAACATGCTGCTAAATGCTCAACATACAGCATTTCATTTCATCCTCTTGATGTCCCTACAAGGTAGTTCCTATTATTTCCATATTTCACTTGATAAAACTGAGGCCCAAGTTACAAAATATCCCAAGTTACAAAGCTACTAAGTGGCAGGCTCAGGACCTGCACCCAGGTCTTCCCAAGGCCAAAGTTTAGACTCTTCACCAGAACTGCTGGCTTTTTGCTAGAAAGCCTGGGCTCAGGAAGGTTAAGCCATTCACAAAGAGCTCAGAAGTGGCAAGGCCTGGATGGATTGCAGTCACGAGGACAACATGGGGCACTGTCCAAAACTGTGAGATATTGCGCTTTCCCTGATCAAACGTCCCCTCTGAGGGTGTCCTAGGGACATGTGAGACCATTTCCCTCTGACACATCCCTTCTTCTGCAGAAGCACCCATCTCCTTTAGAATTTGAATTTCTGCTAAAAAGTAGATGCTTTCCTCACAAATGTCCCCTCCTCCTGTATTCTTTCTCCTCTTGGATCTCCAAACTAAAAACTGTAGTGGGTATAGAAAGGAGAGTCTCAAGTGCTCTGAAAATCTTTTTGAGGACTTTCATCCCTTCCCAAGAGCCTGCAATGTGGACTTCTGTCCCCTCAGTAACAAACCGTACATGTCCTTCCTGAACTGAGAACGAACCTGCAGCATCCAGAGCAGCTCTAAGAAGCAAGAGAAGACACAAAAGGCATGCAGCTCCCTGCTGCTCTCCGGAGAGGGGAGAGAAGCGCAGCTGCCTCTGTTCAAGGCTGGGTGAGAGTGATGAGTCAAATGACTGTCATCATTTGGATTCTGACATTTCTTCCTCTACAGAGAAAACGAAAGAGTCTGCTATTGGTGATCATTCATTCTGCGTTCATTTATGTCTTGTGTACTTTTTTTTTTTTTTTTTTTTCGAGATGGAGTCTTGCTCTGTCACCCAGGCTGGGGCGCAGTGACGCGATCTCAGCTCACTATAACCTCTGCCTCCCAGGTTCAAGTGATTATCCTGCCTCAGCCTCCTGAGTAGCTGGAATTACAGGCAAGCACCACCACACCCGGATAATTTTTGTACTTTTAGTAGAGACAGCATTTCACCATGTTGGCCAGGCTGGTCTTGAACTCCTGACCTCAAGTGATCCACCCGCCTCAGCCTCCCAAAGTGCTGGCATTACAGATGGGAGCCACCACGTCTGGTTAGTATTATGTACTTTTGACTATTGTGTTCTACTTTCCGATTTAAACAATGATCCCAGCAGCTAGGGGAGCTACAAAGAGCCAGGAGTTTGGAAGCTTTTCAAGACACTGTGAGCCCTCTCCTTTTATCCTGACTTCTTTCTCACTTTCTGCCTTTTCTTGAAGAACAAGAAAAGCAACTCCAGTGGAAACCACTTAAGCCTGCAATTTAGCTCACAAATTGTCCCCAGCATCCTTGTATCTCCTTGTCCATCTCCTTTTTTTTTTTTTAACCTTAGCTCTTCCTGATGATTGTGAGCATAGCTCAGAGTAATGCCAACTGTTGCTGTATCAGCTTAAATCAGGGTGGTACCTGGTGATGGGGCACAGTTGAGGCAGGCACTACGAGCTCAGACGACCCTTCAGCCCCAACTGAAAGGGATATATTGTGGAGCACTCACGCATTCTATAGCCCCCTCCTAACCCCTCAAGAATCCCAGGCTGGGAATGGCTGCAACTTCAGGATTGTAAAGTTGTGTAAATGCATCTTTACATTGACTACATCATGGTCCAACGTAACACTTTGAAACAAAGGGCTTGAGTGTGTCCCTGTACCCCTTCATTCCTGAGTTAAAAACAAAGCTCCATCAGTCGACTCATATTTATAGAGTGCTCCCCTGCTCATCTCCTTTCAGTCCTTCCACTTGCCAGGGTAAGAAAATTTAGTGCAGACGATCCCAGCCTTCCCACACCTCCCTCCTCCTTCCTGACAGAATTAGTTGTTGCCCCCCCCCCCCATGTTTTATCATAGCCCTTTGCACACTGTGTTCCCCTTATTTATGTGCTTGTCTCCCCAGTTGACTCTGAGCTTCTTGAGGTTGGGAACATCGTTTGTGCCTGTCACATCTTTATGGGCCCAAGAATAGAGATGATAGGCAAAAGTGGAGTAAAGAATAAAGGAAGAATAAACATTTTAAAAATCAGTCTCCAAAGAGTTTTCCTTCTAGCAGGTAAGACAAGGCATACAGTGAGACATGAGGCAAGGCAGTAAGTAATAAGGGCCAGAATAAAAAGGAAAAAGAAACGGACTGTTGGACTTGGCTGAGTAGGTTGATAGCAAGCTAGTTAGAAACATGAGTAGGTATCAAATAGACACAGGTGCAAAAACAGGGCTGAGAAAGGTATGTTGGAAGGGAGGTCTAGTTCCAAAGTGTGCTGAGATTAAGGAATTAGAAATGTAAGCTGAGCTCCAGATACTGGAAGACTTTTAGTGTCAAACAAACAATTCCATTTTTTTCTTTTGTCTAAACATTAGAGATGGGTACACAAAGAATATTTACCTGGTTGGAATGTCCAGAAGGACTGTAGTGGACTGGAACTCATGGAAGGGAGACCCAGTGGAAACTGTAGAAACAGGCTTACACAATAGCAGAGGAAACCCTTAATAGTTATTTTAATCAAATAAGATTTTCATTTAAAAGAATGAAAGAATTAAGAAGACCACAGTATAAAATGTAAGGAATAAAGTTTATAGAGAGCAACTGGCATCGGAGACAGAATTCACAGGTCAGAAGAGAACTTACAAATGTAAGTTCCAATTCTTGGAGAGATGCAAGAACATACTGCTCCTGTAAGTTAAGAACAGGTTGTTTGTTCATCAGAAAATAGAATTTATGCCTGACGGTTCACATGAAGAGTTGTGAATGAAAGTATGAGCAGTGCAAAGGAACAATGAGGGATGCCGGGACACCAAAGACTAGCAACGGGAGGAAGCCATGACTACCACAACTGCTGAAAGGACAAGGGCAAAACAGCATTACTCAAAGCCACTGACAGCCACAGTCACGGAGGCCAAGATGACTGGTGGGAGATGTAGTTGCAGAAGGACACAGTTACTATCCTCTGGCAAATAAAGGAGGGAATGAGTATACTCACCTCCTTCTCTTCACACCCTGTAAACTTACACTAATGCCTTCCATTGAGCAAACCAGGGAGGAAGTCCAGGAGATGCAAGACAGAGATGGGTAGAAGTTGAACCTCAGGCAAAACAAAGATTACCCAACACAAGGCTGTATAAAAAAGGAAAAAATCAGTTTAAGAGGCAAGAGCGTCATTGGAAATTAAGAATATGATTGGTACAATTTTTTTTAAAAAATACAAGAAATGGAAGGCAAGGCACCAAACATTTCCTAAGACAAAAAGATAAGGAGGTGGAAAGTATGAGAGAAACGTCAGGAAGCACAGAAGTGGGGTCCCAGAGAGAGCTCTGAGTTTAATAAACACCAAGGGTATGGTGTCTGCAAATGCTCCAGGGAAAAACACAAGCAAAAGGAAAGAAATGCAACCTGAAAATTCTTTAGGATTCAATAACACGTAATGATAAAACAGTTTCTTTGCCCCGAGTCCTTGGAGCATAAAAAAATCTGGGACAATCCGTTCCCTTACCACATCAGAAAAGCAACTTTTTGTTTCGAAAGGTCTGTGGTGAAACACAATTCCATGACGTTAATCAATTTATTTCAATTGGGAGTGAACCATAATGAAAGGTTCCTATTTCAGAACAGACCATGAAAATGTGAAGATGTTATTATTTCCAAGCTAAAAGGAGATGTGAGATTCTCTGCCTGGCACATTTCAGAAAGGTACAATCAGCCAGGGCAGGGGAATAGATTTAAAATAGCAAAGTAATGGGAAAAGTGCTTTCCATGTAACAGACAGGGTGGTGGATGAAAACCTATCCCCCTAAAGCCCACTTTATTAATATACATTTTACCAGGCACTTTGGAAAGTTTGAAAATCCACATGGTTCTCATTTCCCATAGCTTCTGGGTCTAATTACATATTTGCATCCATTTGCATACACACGCACACACACACAGGTCTCATCCAGTGATATAGATAATTCAATATTCAACTGGTCGATCATCACCTTAAAATAGAGATCTAATTATGGAAAAAAATTGTATGCTGTTTTTCAAATAAATAAAAAGGAGGATACTGATTAAAAATATAACACCCCTCATTGATCAACAGGTACCTTTTTGGTTTTAACCTATCATAAACGTGAGGTCTGGTACTACATGGTTCTGGCCCTCCCAAATTAACACTGAGCTAGTTCAGGGAACAAGCTCTCACATACCCAATTCTGAAGCTGCATTTCAGCAGCAATTTGAGGGACCAAGAACATAGGCTTTCCAAATGTCTAGAAGCTAACCAGATTCCTCTCTCCTTAATTTAGCCCCTTACCTTTAGGTGCCCCATGATCTCTTGTGGGTCGAAAATAACAGGGACAATTTAATACCTTATGACTGTCCACTAAATATCTAAATTATGAGGATTCAAATGGAAAGTGCAATAGTATTTTAATAAAAGTACACTAAATAAGGAAGCTGGTAATAGATCTCTTAACGAAAACGTAGTCAATGGTTCATTTAATTTGATGGCAGAGTCCACTTTCAAATAATCCCAAAAGTGGATATTTTGTAAGAAAAAGGTTGCAGAGTTCACCTCAGGGTATTCTTAAAAAATTATTTGCACACTGAGAAGACATCAGTGCTAAGAGGCTTTCTTGATTACTGAAATTTGGTTGGAAGTCTTTTTTATTTCTATTACATGAATATATACAACCGTCCAGCTGCCTCAGGACATTTATGAAAATGAGATGCTCTGTCTTAAGGAAGTCAGCTTTAAGAGCGACATTTGAATCAGATGCCTCATTGGCTGTTACAAAAACAAACTTCAATCTTCTGCTTCCCCTTTTCTAATATTAGCTAACAATAATTAAGTTGCTTAGATAATTCCAGGTGACTCAAATTTCATAGCACGCTCTTCAAAAGGCTAAGGGATCACTTTAAGTTCCTAAAGCCCTAAGACTAAGTGTGTTTCACTCACTTTGTGTAGCTCCAGCCCAGCATCATGTACCAAAGGGATAACATGATGAAAAAGCATCAACCTGTCTTCCGAAATCTGTTTCTAAACCACAGCACAAGGAACAGACATTTAAATACAGAAAGGGATGGAGAACTACAATCTTTTAAAAGTGCACACTTGAGTACCCAGTGTGGTGGCTCACACCTGTAATCCCAGCACTTTGGGAGGCCGAGGTGGGTGGATCACGAGGTCAAGATATTGAGACCATCCTGGCCAACATGGTGAATCCCCGTCTCTACTAAAAATACAAAAATTAGCTGAGTATGGTGGTGTGCACCTGTAGTCCCAGCTGCTCAGGAGGCTGAGGCAGGAGAATCGCTTGAACCTGGGAGGCAGAGGTTGCAGTGAGCCGAGATCTCGCCACTGCACTCTGGCCTGGGTGACAGAGCGTGACTCCATCTACAAAACACACACACACACACACCCACGATAAATATTTACATCATCTGCCTTTGGTTATTCAACCTATAGTTTATCATGGGAAACAAGATCTTATTCTTATAAAGTACCTGCATATTTTCATTTGCTAGAAATTAACCAATTCAGCTTATATCATATGTGGCACAAGGTTTTGTCATGAGGAGGACATTTAAAGAATAATTTAAAAGAAAACAAGTTCAAAAGTTCACGTAAAACAAAATAGCCATCTCTAAGGAGAAAATGGGTATTGCTGATCCTAATGTTAATATTCTAAAATAAATGAAACATTTTTGAAGGGAGTATTCACCACCACAGCTAAAGAAAGCCACAAAAATTAGTGTATATGTGCCTATATTTATATAGGTACATTTCCCAATTTTATTCTTTTACTATTAAAGATAGCTAATTCCTAGGAAACATTTCCTAGATGTCTTCTTTTATATACCATGTCTTTGGACATTAATTACAGGCAAAGAAAGTAAACACTCACAAGAAAAAGAGAATTTTACTATCTGATCTTCAATGTTATCTCAAGAAATGCTGTTATAACTCCTTGGTTCTGGCTTCCATGCACCTGCAAATTGTTCTTTCACCCATCACTTGTAAGTAGTAGAGGGGCAAGCATACCTGTACAGTCATGCATTGCTTAACAATGAGAAGTTCTGAGAAATGCATCATTAGGCAATTTTGTCATAGCACAAACATCATAAGAGTGCACTTACATAAACCTAGATAGGTATAGCCCACTACACACACAGGCTATACGCTATATGCTATAACCTATTGCTTTTAGGCAACAATTCTTTACTGCATGTTAACATACTGAATACTGTAGATAACTGTAACACAAGTATATTTGTGTATCTAAATATAGAAAAGGTACAGTAAAAATATGGTATTATAATCTTATGAAACCTCAGTTGTATGTGTACTCTACCATTGATCAAAGTGTCATTATGTGGTGCATGACTGTATGTGAACACTTCTTGATCATAAAAATAAAGTGTATGTTGACTTAGTGCCCTGGCAAGTTAATATGTATGTTGACAAACTATAATGCTTAACATGAGTATGGTTAAAATAACACTATGTGAATATATAAACACATGTCTATACATATACACATATATACCTATATATATACACACATATAAATATATACATGCTTATAAATTAGAGTCTGTCTTACATTAGCTAAACTATTACTACAGTTTGAGATAAATTTGAGATGTTAAAATTGGAAATCTCCTGTTTCAATTTGAGAAGGGAAAATGTTGGCATATTCTCCTGAGTGGAGAAAGAGGCTTTTCTATGTCAGCAGATACTTCAGAGGAACGTTAATGTCTCGAGGTTTCTAGCAAATTAACAGCCCAGGTAACAAAACGCAGGGAACTCTGGCCAGTTGCTTACTTACTCAATTGGATCTGGCCACTTCTCCATGTATTCCCACCACACTAAATGGAGCATGAGTCATTTGAGTAATGAGTCAGAAAATGTCTAGCAGCCTCCGTGCAATAGCAGACGTGATGCTTAAGATAAATTTCAGAGATACTAGGATGGTGTTTTTCATGTCTGCACATCTCTCATTGGTGATGAATAAAATTCCTTCTCCCTTCCCAAGAGACAAAAACTGTATATCATATGCTATCCTGAGGCTCGTTCCAACTCTAAAATTTAAAATTTCAAGCGAAACCTATAGTAAGAGGCAAATACAGTGTATAAATGTCTACAATTTGTGTCCCATTCAAAATTAGTTTTTGTGGAATGTTGTCTAATGGATTCAGTGGTCACATTAATGACAACTTCACTCCCAAGTACTACACGCCCTGTTAAAGAAAAAACGCTTAAGTGAACAAAAAATTTAAACGAATTTTGGAGTTCAGTGAAATTAATGAATAATCTCTTTTTCAATCATCCCTGATTTTTTAAAATCACAATACCTAAATTATGATAGGAATTACTACTAGACTTTGAGTTTTAATCCCAGTAACATCTTTAGCTGATTTAAACCTATTTCAACTTCCATTTTAATATTTAATCTCATTTTATCTGTATGGTTAATATTAATTTCCTTTTTGCACCTTCTGGTTGTAGCACAAAGCCAGCTATACAATAGTTGTGTGCTGCTGAATGGAATTTGAAGGCAATATAAAATAATGTACAGCATCACTGAACTGGGGATTAAAAATCCCAAGTTTGAGTATTGTCTTGGCAATGCACTGCCTTTGTCACTCAGGCAAGTCACTTCTTCCTTACAAAAGTTTCTTCCATTACAGGTTTCATCTCTCATGACAATTCCTATCAATTAGTTGAGGCTGTCTGGAGTAATTAGGCAGGACGCTGGTGGGATGGAGTGCCATGATTGATGAGTGATGCCTGCCAAGGGTGTATGACAGCGAAGTGGTAGCAATTTTGTCCTGTACTTGGCAATTGTAGATTAGAACAGGGCTGCTCAAATGTGCATATATCACCAGGAAGCTTTTAAAATGCAGATTCTGATTAAGTCTGGGGTGGTGGCTGAGATTGCATAGTTCTAATAGGATTCCAGGTGGTGCTGATGCTGCGGAGTTAGAGACTACACAAGAAGCAAGGCAAAGTCCCTTGCAGCTCTGAATGAATATGGAATCTCAACCTCTCATTCTCTCTTGCTCACTCGCACACACATTATTTCTACTTTATGTATGTGAAAAGGTGCTTACATATGCCAAGAATACTGACAAGCACATTAAATACGTAATTCTCATCCTCCCCTACAAAAGGTAGCTACAAGTTTTCAGGTAAGAAAATGGAGATTTAAAGAGGGTAAGTAATTTGTCTAACATCACAGAGCTGACAGGTAGTCTAGATGAGAGATGAACCTAGAGAACTTAATTCTAGTACCTTGCTCTTGACCTCTATCATATGCTGTCTTGATACTGTAACAACATTAGACTGCTTACTTAGTGCCAGCCACTAGGCTGTTTTGTACATATTATCTCCTCTACTTTTCTTAACAACTCTAGGAGGTAGGTAATATTTTTGTTTTACAGATAACAAAATTAATTATCCTTCTACTGTCTCAATCTCAGTAAAACCATAGTGATTCCTATTAAGTAAAAGATTAGATTCATATCTATAATGAACTAAACACAAAGAACAGTAGGCTAATAAAAGCAACATGTATATGCATAAGGCTAAGAGTAAATATATAAAAATATTCTTTTATAAATTCATCCTATGTAAATGCATTTTTGACAGGTAAACTCAAATGTTTCTGCAGAGTTTAGTGATGAGGTTATCAAAGTCCAAGTGATTATTGGTCCCAAACAGAATCCATCAGTGGGATTTACAGTGGGAGAAGTATCAAAGATTCTTTTCTCATCATACTCTTTTACCACCTAAAAGTTCTTTATTAGCAAACTAATGAAATAAGATTGGATCAGTAAATTTCCCTGGAGATGAGATTTCAATATAAGCAGGTGACAGTGGATGCTGCACCGATGCACACTTAAGAAGAGCAAACACCATTGCAATGTGAGGGCAGGATTTTTGCTTTACTTTGTTTAAAAAAACAAAAGTGTGCTTCAAAACCTAAGGGTCTGAAGCAGTGATTCTCAACCTTGGCTGGAGGCTGCACTTTGGAATCAAGTGTGTAGAGGGGACTTAAAAAATACTGATGCCTAGATCCCCTAGAGATTCTCATTTATTTGGACTGGGGTGCAACCGAGACATCAGGATATTTTTAAGCTTCTTAGTTTTTAAATGTATAACCAAGGTTGAGAATCATTTGAATATAGGCATACCTGTCCCATGTGGGGGGCGACTAGTCATTAAAGGCATGAATGTCTAATTGATGAATGCCATCGTCAGAGCACACTGGTGGCATTCAGAGAGCAGCAAAGACTTTCTCCCTTGAAGTTAAGCTTAAATTTCATAAGTAAGTCTATTTCAACAAAAAATAATTTTATAAAACATTTGTAGATAGTCTGAACTACCAAAATCATTTTCTCCCCTTACCAGAATTATTTCCACTGGAGGGCAGTCTCCTCTTGGGAAGAAATGAATGCGGATACAACCTTCTTAACAGACCAAAGTTTAAAATACTGACTAAGACTGTGGCATTCACATGGGTTTCATTTCAAGACAATTGCTGGGAGATGGAGTATTTGGGATAAAAAAAAAATTTGTATTCTATGTGAAGATACTGCCAAATTAAAGGTTTATTTCTGTCCGCTAAAACTAAAAGGATAAAAGCTTAACCCAAAAGATAAACACATCCACGTATGGAAGACCCTGGGGTGTACAAACATAACAACAAATAGAAAGTAGCACTTATTATAGGTTTACTGTGTGTCAGATCCTGTACTAAGCAATTTAAATATCCTACTTGATTCTCAGAACAAATCTATATTTTATAGGTAAGAAAACTAAAGCTGAGAAGTGTTCAAAGAAATGTGTCCAATACCATATATCAAAAAAGTAGCTGAGCTAGGACTTGAACCTCATCTGCCTGACTTCAAAACCAGCCCTTGTAATCACCAATGATACTGCTTTACTGCTTGAGTGAGAAGCAACATGGTCCCTATGCATAAGACAAGCGTCTAAATCAGAACATGTCAACACAAGAAAACAGGAGGGAAAAACTCTCTTTATACAGCATTAGGTAATGAAAGAAACTGAAAGGAGGTGATTCGGGCAGAATGAGAAATTCCTTATTCTCCTTACTGGTTTGTTTTTATATTTTAACAGTTTTCACAAGCTATTTTTGGTTCCTCTTCATTTCTTATGCAACCCCTTTCCGATCCATTAAAAATAAATTTGGCATTCCCATTGCTATGTCTTCAACCACTGTACAGAACCTTGGACTAGCTGGTCATATTCCTCAGAGACTTATTTCCTAGATCAGGGGTTGTCAAACATTTTCTGTAAAGAGCTGGATAGTAAATATTTCAGGTTCTTCAGGCCCCACGGTCTTGGCTGCAACTACTCAATTCTGCCAGTGTAGCATGAAAGCAGCCAGAGATGATGTGATGATATAGATGATAGACGATATGAACAAAAAGGGCAAGACTGAATTCCAATAAAACTTTATTTATGGTCACTAAAACTTGAGTTTCACATCATTTTCATGTGTCACCAATTATTATTCTTCTTTCTATTCTTTTTCAACCATTCAAAAATGTAAAAGTTATCTTTAGCTTATGAGCCACACAAAAACATGCTGTGGGCTGGATTCAGTGGGCAGGTGGTAATTTGCCAATCCCCGTCCTGAATAAGGTGTCCTGTATTCATTTGCCATAATGCAAAGGTTTTGTCACAAAGATATCTAGCAATGGCTCCATGCTCAAAGAGCAAATGTATCCCCAGATACCATCAGCTAGTATTTCAGAATCAGCTGCCTTCTCCCAAACCACTTTTTGCTATTGTATACAAATTCTTTCAGTAGTAAAATTATCCCAGTTAAATCACATCAGCACTCTAGGAAATATTCTTCTTGGGGAAATATTACAGAATCTGGAATCTGAAAATGATCCAGAAGGTCACAGAGGGCTGTCATTTTCCAAAGGCATTCTCCAGAGCCTCCAAACTCCTCACAGCTGCAGGTACAGGTATAGGTACAGTTCCTTAGAGAAAATAGCTCCATAGAATGACCAGGAGCTACGAAAGCTCTTAGCAGGGGTGTGCTAGAGCCATCTCCTATCAGCTCATAGAAGAACTCATTACATTTTTCAGCATTTTGTGAGCCAGTTGACATGAGTTGATAACCTGAAATTGGCCATGGTGGGAGCATCAGCACCACAGAAATTCAGAAATGTGTATTCACAAGTGTTACAAATTAGGCTTTTTTTTTTTTCCTCTGAGAGCAATTGTTAAACATTGGCCAGCATACCTCTATCCATTACCCCTTTCCAACAGACAAACTCCTCTTAGATCTGTTTTACACATACACACACACAACCCTCATGAGCTGGGGTGGCGGTGGCAGTAACTGTGGGTTCAGGGAAAGGAAAGAATTTCCCCAAGTAATAAACAAATGTATTTAGGATCAATCACCATTTTAGATCATCCTTAAGTTACTACTCCCTTTGGAATCCCAAATGCATTCCCCTTTTACATTAAATACGGTCAACTGGAGACTAAGGAGTTCAATCATTTTTGCATAGGATCAGAAATTTATCAGAATCTTTTATCTTCAATTATCTTCTGTAATTTTATGTGTTCATCTAACATGGACAAAGGGAAAGAAGTTACAAAGTCCTGCACTGCATTATACAATTGTGATCCAAGAGGTGCCATTTTCACTTCTGCATCATGCTAATTATCCATGAGCCCACTCCCTTTTTTATTTTTGCTACTACTGAATGAAGATCCTTACAATGTAATATCTAGCAATGTTCTAATGCTCCTGAACTATATATTGTTTGTTTTTAAGCAAGAGGCTCTCTGATTATTTCCGGTTCCTGGTCTCACTCCACTAAACTACATGAGCCCATAAACCTAATCTAAACAAATCATTTTGAATTTATTTTTTCTGCATTTGCTGCCTTCATCTTAGTTTTGCATCACTTCAGGCATCAACAAAACTATTTTAATACAACCCTTTCCCTCTACTTCTGCAAGATTAGAAAATAAAAGAGAACATTTATAGCTACTAGGTGAGCTGGAATATCTAAAAAGGGATTATATCCCTCCCTATTTGTCAATAAATATGACAATAGTTCATGTGAGAGTAAGCTGAAGCTGAGTGGCCTATAACTAATTCTGAAAACTTCTAAGCTTTAGAAAAGGATATCCAGGACTTGAATGCTCCTGAAACGATACAACACATTCATGCATAATCAGAGATACGTAGATTCAAATAAATCTACCTCTACAATCTTCAGAAAGCAATTTTTGGAGTCAGACACAGGTGCATTTTGTTAGAGTTTACTGAAACTCTTTACATTATAAAGCCGTAGTGGTAGTCACCCTTAAGTTATTCATAGACAATTTCAATTATTTATTCATAGACTCACATGATGTTATTTTTCATTCAGATCCAAAGCCTGTTACACATTCTGCAACAAAATATTTAATGAAACTCCAAGACTTAACAAATCTTGCAGTGAAAGCAAGAAAGACCTATCAATACTGAGTCAACAGAGTGGACCTACCAATTCAACCAGGCTTGGTACCCAAAGGCACACTTCAACATAAAGTTAACATTTCACTATGTAAATTCTAACTCCAGTTTCTTTTTGAAACACACCTTCCGGTAATCTATTTTTCCTTCTTGATCTGTTCATAAGTCATAGGACAGAATCAATTACCTAGGACCCTTTCATTGTCAATGAAAATATATTTCCCAAAGTGGGTTCTGTGAAACACTATTATAGGCATTATTACAGTTGTTTTACTATTTTTTTTAATTCCAGATTTGGATAAATTTGGGAGATGTGGGTTTTCACTCCTTGGGGACTTCTCAGAGCCCTTAGTATATTAATGTACATCAGAACTCTCCAAGTAGGGCATTAGAACATACAGTATTATCCATACATTTTAAAACAAAAGAATTTTCTTCTCATGGAGAATCTCATTGGACTAGTATCCCATGAAGCACACTTTCAAGAATGCTGGTTTATAGGACACAGCTGAGATTTGCATATAGGCACCAAAAGTGGAACCACAGAGAAAGGGGGAAATCATCTGAGATCCCTCTCACATGAGCACACTGGCTGCAGTAAAATGAGCAATAGAAACTGCTGAGTTCTTTTACATCTATTTCCAGATCCTGTCAAAATGAATAAAGGTAAGCAGGGTAGGAGGACAGCAATCCTGTGAAATAACCTCCCCCCGGTCTATTTGATAGTTTCCATGACTTGATCATTGACTCATCAAAATAGACAGATGTGCTCTTATCCAGCAAAGTTTAAAGTTAGAGATAAAAACAACAACAAAAACCTGAGCTTCACCTTCAGCAAAGAAGTGTCAGCTGGAGACTTTAGAAATTCAAAGAGCTAAAAACAGAACTATCATTCAACCCAGAAATCCCCTTACTGGATATAAACCCAGAGAAATATAAATAATTCTACCATAAAGACACATGTACAAGTATGTTCATTGCAGCACTATTCACAAAAGCAAAGACATGGAATCAACCTAAAGGCCCAGCAATGATAGACTGAATAAAGAAAATGCTGTATATATACACCATGGAATACTATGCAGCCATAAAAAAAGAACAAGATCATGTCTTTTGCAGAAATGTGGATAGAGCTGGAGGCCATTATACTTAGAAAATCAAAGCAAGAACAGAAAACCAAATACTGCATGAGCTTACTTATAACTAGGTGCTAAATGATGAAAACTCATGGATACAAAGAGGCGAACAATAGACAATGGGACTTGCTTGAGGGCAGAGGGTTGGAGGAGAAAGAGGAACAAAAAATAAATAGCTATTAGGTACTATGCCTAGTACCTGGGTAATGAAATAATCTGTACAATAAACACACATGACATGAGTTTACCTATATAACAAACCTGCACCTGTACCCCTGAACCTAAAATAAAAATTTTTTTAAATTCAAACATCCTGCCTAGGATTACAAATTTATTAAAAAATTATTTCCTTCCATCTAAGCTCTCTATCGAAAAGTAATCATGGAACCAACCCAAATGCCCATCAATAACAGACTAGATAAAGAAAAAGTAGTATATATACACCACGGAATACTATGCAGCCAAAAAAGGAATGAGATAATGTCATTTGCAGGGACGTGGATGAAGCTGGAAACCATCATCTTCAGCAAACTAACACAGGAACAGAAAACCAGACACCACATGTTCTCACTCATAAGTAGGAGTTGAACAATGAGAACACATGAACACTGGGAGGGGAACATCACACACTGGGGCCAGTTGGCGGGTGGGGAGCAAGGGAAGAGAGAGCATTAGGACAAATAGCTAATATATGCGGGGCTTAAAACCTAGATGATGGGTTGATAGGTTCAGTAAACCACCATGGCACACATATGTAACATGTAACAAACCTGCTCGTTCTTTACTTGTATGCTGGAACTTAAAATAAAATTTAAAAAAAAACTCAAAAAGAGAAAAAAGTAATCACCTGATATTCACCAGGATAAAGAAAGGAATTTAGAGAAATGTTTTTTGTCCCTACAGTTGAGGTGTAAAACCTGACAGTGAGGATGAAGGCCCTTAGAAGCCACGCAGTTCCACTAACAAGCCCATGTAGTTATTTCTACCTCCATTACCTGCTGCTTTATTAATATAATTAACCACTATTTATTGAGCTTCTGCTAATGCCAGGCACTATGCTAGGCTGTATGCCTATATTTTTATTCTATCCTCTGACCATGGTAACATGGGTTGTCTTATTATCCTGATTTCACAGACTTGGCACAGAGAAGTTCCGTCTCATGTCAAAGATCACACAGCCTGGCTGGGGTAGAATCTGTATCAGGAGGCAAGTCTGCCTGACTCCAAAGATCATGCAATGCCCATTCTCCTTTTTTTTTCCCTTCCACCACTCTTCTGTCATGCCTTTTCCCTAGCTATTACCATTTAAAAGCAGTTGTGACTAAAACCAAAGGTCAGCTGTCCATAACTTAACTCAAATGTTCTTTCTTCCTTGCTCTTAGAGACAAATTACCATCTTCCATCATTCACGTGGACCAAGAAGGATTTAGGCTGAGATGATTATGCATAATAATCTGGGTCTCATTACAAGCTGGGCACTTGGAAGGGCCATTCTCTCAGCCCTTAAGGAAGCTGAACTTGATCATATTTTCATTTTCTTTTCTCCCTATATCCACTAAAGATCAACTGACACAAAACAAATGAAGTTACTAACAATTTACTGATTTCTTTAAAATATATATCTTCAATAAAGGAAGAACAAACAGTCAAATGACTGAAATCTAAGTACGGAATGTGAAAAATGCCACTCTCTAAAATTCTCAAAGGAAGAGAAGAAAATAAAGAGGGGAAGGAGAAAGGGAGAAAAAGAATCGAGGGAGGGAGGGAGGAATGGAAGGAGGGAAGGAAGGGTATAGAGATCATCTGCATTAGAATCTTCTCAGGCTGGGGGTCCCTGAGCCCACCCCAGACCAACTGATTCAGAACCTCTGGGGTGGGATCCAAGACTGCATTTGCACACACTCCTCTCGTGACTATAATTTTTTTAATTCATTTATTTTTGAGACAGGGTCTTGCTCTGTTGCCTAGGCTGGAGTGCGGTAGCATGATCATGGCTCACTACAGCCTCAACCTCTCAAGCTCAAGTGATCCTCTTGGCCTCAGCTTCCCAAAATGTTGGGATTACAGGTGTGAGCCATCATGCCTGTCCTGGTGATTGTAATTTACACCAGATTCACCTTACCCTAAGAAGTGACTTGTATATGTGTTGCTTATGGAAGTCAGAAGTTTCCCAAGTTTAAGAATTCAGCATTTAGCTCCAGGAAAAACTGGTCATAAATATGATGATGACACATATGTGAGACAATGACTGCATGAGTCCAGGAAAGAATAAAGACATTCTCCTGAGAAACACTCCTCGTTGGAGCCTATGGGTTCTACCGGGCAGGTGACTCACCCGTTGGAGTCACAGGTGACTCAGCAACAGGGTTATGTAACAAGACCACCTTCCTTGGTGCTAATTTTAGATTTAAATAGAGAAACTATTTGAATGTCAAATTAGCCTTTTTATATATAGAGAGAAAAAGTATAACCCAATGTAAGCACAAGGTAATAAGCACAGGGCAACACATTCAAACAGATGCAAAGCACATGGAGTGAAAAGTGAGTTTTCCTTCCAGGCCCAACCACTTCTTTCCGGCACTTCAGAAACACACTTTGTAGAACCAATCACTTGTATTTGTGTGAACTCCTCCCTGTTAATACAAAGGGAGGAAGCCCATTATACACACAGTTCTCTCCTTCACTTTTCCCAGAATAACATATCCTGCCTGGAGGCCATTCTCCACAGTACATACACATTTACATTGTTTTTTGAACATCATCACAGTCCATGTATTTGACCAGTTCACTTTAATAAACATTTAGACTTTTTCTAATACTTTGCTAATAGAAATGATGCTATAAGGAACACTCTTCTTCATATGGCTTTGTCCACGTTGGGGGATTTATTTTTAAGATAACTCTGTGGAAGCAAAATGGCAAGGGCAAAGGATACAGGCACTTTTGAGATATTGCAAAATTTTCCCTCCCAGGAAGTTGTAGCAATTTAAACTTCTATTAATAGTATATGATACTACTTGTTTCCCCCACACCTTCACCAAAGCAGTATATTTTTTATTGTGATTTAATTTGCCACTTCGACTTCTTACTGGAGAAAGTACTGACCAGCAAACATGAATGTAACTTGGCAGCTATATTTCTCCTGGAGAATGAATACATTGGCATTCTAATTTATCATCTTCTTATGCATTAGGTAAGTATGAATCTGTGGCCTTGACCCTCTTCAACTCTGGGTAAATTTACAAACTTTAGTTTCTGGGCCTGCTAACACAGGTGAACAGTGATGCCTCCAAGAGATGACACATCTACAAGACTGCTGGAAGGAGTCCTCTTTTAATTTTACTCTTCCAAGTTTTAAAAATAAATTGCAAAACAATTTTTCTCTAATAAGTTAACGATTTAAAATTGTAATTCAATTAGAAATTTTTTTTAAATATTATGAACCAAATTTTTCTTGCTCAAGTCTGCAAGAGGGGAGGAACTCTGTGGAACGCTTCAGATCAGACCACCTTGGCGGACATCAAAGATCTAATTCAAATGACATCTACTCACAGACTCAGTGGTCTGCTTCATGAATTCAAAAGTTAATCAAAATTCATACTACAAATGCTGTTGCTAATCGTCACAGCAGAAAACTGGAACCCCTCCTTGCCCACCACTTTTACACTCCACCCTCAGAGAATAACAGACAACGTGCTGTTTCTTCCAGTAATTCTTAGGATATTATTGATGTATTGTTTATTTTTCATAGAGTCCATGCACTTAGGAGGAAACAGGGCATAATATATATGCACTTTCAGAAAACTGTTTTAATGTTATAAATAATATCCAAAACCATTAATGAGTTTTAGAGGTGGCTGCCTTGCAGCAGGGAATTACTTAAGCACTGGAAAGCCAATGAACACATATTTATTTTGCAACTTCTGTGTGCATGCCTAAAAAATCTTATTCCATTAGTAAAATAAGTCCATCTAGAAAAATACATTAATTCAACGCATATTTACTCCACACTCACATGTTGCACCACAGCTCCAAGTGTGAATGAGGCAGAGACCCTGCACTCGAGTTAGAAAGACACAGCCAACTGAACTGATGACTTAAACACAAAGGGACAGAGCACAGGCTATGGTAGGATTACAGAAAAAGGGCTCCTCATCAAGCCTTGAGGGAATCAGGGAAGGCTTCCAGGAGGAAGCAAACTGATATGATTTCCAAGAAGGATTCATCCAGGGGGGAAAAATGGACAGAATTAGGGAAATACTATTGCTTAATCATAGAAGTTCACCTAAACCCCATGAAAGTCAGCAATAGTACAGTCTCTACCTGAAATACAGTCAGCCCAGGGTTAGAATATGTTCAGCTCTCATGTCATAAAATCCCTAAAGAACTTTCTGAAAAGCTAAGCCCACTGATAAGAATAAAGGAAAAGCAAAGCACCCCACAAACTAAAACATATTTTCCATTACAAATACATTTTCACCAACTCTGAAAAACCAAGTGGACATTTAACAGATCCTAGAAGACTTTGCTCCCTAATTACCTCCCAATAACCCTCACTCTCATTAAACTACAGCATGACCCTCTAGTTTGGAGGCCCACCTTCTCTTTACTCAAAAATTTCCAAACCTAATTAGAGATAGTCTTAGAGAAAGATGATGGACTTAACAGACTGAGACGTATTTTCCTTCCTTGGTGTTTACATTATTTGACAGCAAGGAGCCCCAGAGCAGGAACTAGTTCCAAGCAAAGTCCCCAGAGAATATCAACAAGGAAAAACAGCCACTAGGCTGTATAAATCCACTTGCTATAAAATTCCAACACACACATAATAACCAACATATGAAGCTGAATCCTTATAGGAAAACAATTCAAAATCCAGGTACATTCATCAGGCCCTCCCCATGTCGTGGAAGACTAAAGTTAGTAGCTCTTCCATATGTTACACTACGAAACAAGATGAAAATGGCAGAGAGGAAAATGAAATGAGCCTTCTGAGATTCATTCTTTAGTTTGTTCATTCAAATACACGGCAGAAGGGGGTGCTTTCCATACAGAAATTATTCCGTTTTGATACACTCTAACTTAGGCTATTTGGAGGAGAATTGTCTGGCTCTACCTTACAGTACACACTTCCAAAAGTCCCACAAATCATGTGGCTTTGGGAGAAGAGAGAGTTCGGGGAGCATTTACCCCAACCATACCAAAATGAATTAACAGGGATTAATTTGGGTTACATGGTCTATGTGCCAGTCAGAACAGCTTCCAGTGTGTTTCAGAATTTAAGGTGGGGAAAAAAGAAACAAAATCGGATTTCAAAACTACCCTTTAATGAAAAGCTGTTAAAGTGATTTATCTTAACAAAATAATCATCAAATTAGAAGCTATATGTATTCTTAAGACATTTTGAACTCCACATTCTATCAAAATTAGGTAGAATATATATATAATATATATATATTATCTCTCTATATGTTCTCTATATATAACCTCTATATATACTATATATATTCTATATATATACTATATATACTCTCTCTATATATATATATAAAATCATAGATACACCATGATAATTTACTGAGAATACTAAAGGAGATGCAGAATAAAAAATATATATCTAGTCTATTTGTTAGAAATCAGGTATACCTATCTGCAACAGACAAAAATAACAATGGCTTAAGCAGACATGGTCTTATTTGCACATATAAGTCTGAGGACCAGCAGACCAGAACTTGTCTGGCCACTGGCACTGTGGTCATCTAAAACCCAGGCTGCTTTCAGATTCTCTTCTACCACCTCTGTGATGGTTCTTATTCTCCTAGCCCAAGATGGCATTTCAGCCATGCCATTCACTGCCTGGGCAGCAGGATGGAGGCAGGGCAGGCTTCCAATCTTTAATGACATGTTCCAGAAGTTGCACCCATCACTTCTCATTCTCACTTGTCAGAATTTAATTATACAACCCCACCTAGAAACAAGGAGGGTTAGAAATGTAATCCTTCCTCTAGGCAGTTGTGCAGCCTCCCAGAAGAAACAGAGCTGGATTATTCAAGAAAGGTAAGCGTCAGAGGTAGTAGGAGAGTAGCCTGAGTCTGGAGAGAGTGAGCCTCCATGAGATCTTGTCCTCTCTTCTAGCCCCTCATCTAGCAAGATTTACAGTGGGTTCCTGTGCCTGGGATATAGCACTGTCTTGATGGTTATAGCAAAGGTCCCAGTGGCTGTGCCTGGCTTGAAAGAAGTAAACAGCAGCAATAGCAAAGCTTGATCTCAAATTGATGGCACAGACAGGCATAAAGAGAAGCCTGCCCATCGCTGGGTATCCTGAAGACCTTTCTCCAACATCTAGGGGGAAAATGTGGGCTTTCATTCAGTGGGCAGAGCCCACACTTTCATTTTGACTAGGACATACATTCTGAGTATGTAATCTTCTATTGGTTAAACTTAGTTATACTCTCTCACTTTGTACCCTTAACACCACATACAAGACTGCTTCGGATAAGGAATAAGGACAGGAGATACTTTTTTGTCCTCCAACTAGCCTGCAAAAAAGTATTACTGTAGATTGATATTGTATAATATTACAAAGGATAGCACTAGCCCAGGTGACCTGACACTTCTCTATAATAATTTTCTCTGGCACATTAATTTACACTTGCATACATATCACTGAAGAAAGGTATTTGGGGTTTCTATCAGGACAATAACAGGCTTGAAATTAGTGTTGAAAAACATTCACAGCCAGGATTTCACCCCCTGCCCCTGGGTTCTCTATTTTAGCTTTCTACATTGGCAACTTTCAACTTTTGCTGCTCAATGCAAATAATAACTAGCTTAATGATTTAGAAGAAAATATTCTTGGAGTATGTTATAGTCGTATGTTAACTGCAAATGGCTGCCACCTCCAAATAATTGTCTGACACTATGTCTGACTATCTGTTCCTCCATTCTATTGATCTCTCCTATGAACAAAGCAGACAGATATGCAGGTACAGCTCTTTTAGGAACAAACTGCCCTTTCTCCAAGCTGAGATCTTTAGAATTAAGAACTCAGAGCCAGCCAATGTGGAAAAACATTTCTCCCCTGCCACATGCTTAGGTGGGTCAG
Source organism: Pan troglodytes (assembly GCF_028858775.2). Lineage (NCBI taxonomy): Eukaryota > Metazoa > Chordata > Mammalia > Primates > Hominidae > Pan > Pan troglodytes. Next base: position 64,593,695 of record NC_086015.1, read on the forward strand.
AAGTCAATCAAATTCTATTTCACAAAAAAAACTAATTCCTATGAGATGGGAGGCTGCATTAATATTTCTAAGACCAAATATTCTCCCTCAAGTAATATAAATTTATAGGTATAACTTTTCCCAATGCTCTATCGACTTCTCATGGTATATGAAAGTAATTAGGCTTCTCTGAAAGCCAGAGTTGCGTTGAGAACTATATTTGAGTAAACACAAAAGAAAAGCATTTTGAGTGTTACTTTTAATGTTTCCAGAAAAGTTAACATCTATAAAAATATTGTTTCCAGTTTTCTGTATAGAAGTCACTGAAGGAGGATGTGTGAAAGTCTGTGGAAACAGTACACTGGCAAACTGCCAGCTGGAATCGCACGGAGCTCTGTTATAACTCAAATCTGGCCAGGCCGCAAGTCAAAGCATGTCCTACGAAATATAGTACACACATACAGTGAACACATCCATTGTAACTCTAGCCCATGGGAAGCTGAACATTCGATGGACAGTGTCCAGACTATATAGAAAAATAGAACACTGACCCACCACCTACAGAAACCAGTCGAGGAAACCACAACTTTTGCAGCCATCGGCCCCAAATGGTTGGTACTTAATCAACAACTGCCAGCTTCCCCAAGTGTTGCCCCCTGCATCCAACACAGGACCAACCAGTGAAAGCTGACTCTGATCACATAGGACATCTGGCTTCTAGGTTAGCCACCTCCAGCTTCCTGTGCCAACAGCCTCAAGTCAGGTCACACCTGAATCCTCCTCCTCCCTTCCCTCTCCTCTCCCCTTCCAACACTATAAAGGGTTTTCTATTCCCCTACTTCCTTTTGAGTCTTCACCAGCCACATGTGATGATGGCTGACACCCTTGTTCTAGAAAGCCCAGAATAGCCTCTGCTTCTTCTCATTTGCATTGCTTTTTCCCCCATACCTGGTTCTCCCTGGGGGCCTTCTATCCTGCCTGGGCCCTCTGCTAGGAGTTCCTTAACTTTTCCCTTCTCCATCCTGCAGCATCTTCATCCTTCCCTGCTTCCAAGGGCTGTATTTCTGTAGATGAACTGTTTCTCCCCTATTTGAGGCCAGTCCTTCCAACTGTATTCTTTTCTCATTATTTCTACTCCTTCTTCCGGGACCTTTTGTTTCCACCTGTTGTATCCCTTGCTGTGTTCCTCATTTGCCACTGGGACAGCACAGAAACAGTCCCAAGGCGTCTACCTGGCCAAGCACAGTGGAGCTACTGTGAGGACAGGATATAAAGAAGCAACAGTCTGGCCTCACCAAGAAAAGGGAGCATTACAGATTGATTCATCTGCATTACATTTCAAGCCAAAGTTGAACAGTCCAGATTTGGATGCAAAGAGAACAGAGAAAAAAGCTAGGAGCCAATAGCAACCAATTCAGGGGTCAGAGTGGCAGGTGTCAAGAAAGTAGGATGGACAAAGGTGAGCCAACGAGGAGAAATTAGGGGAAAGCGAAACATCAGTAGGCAGAAGGCAATTGTACAGGATTAAGCCTGAGGACACAATGTTAGTCTTTTTTTTTTATACTTGGCTCCTGTAAATTGCAGTGAGCCATGTATTAAAGGGAAAGAACATGGAGGATCACCAAGCATTTCTGTCCTAAATATATACATATACATATAAATATGTATATATGTGTGTGTGTATATATATATATATATGGACACACACACATATATATATGTGTGTGTATATATGGACATATATATGTGTATATATATACGCACATACGTATGTGTATATACATGTAGATATGTGTGTGTATATATGTGTGTGTGTATAGTGTGTGTATGTGTGTGTTTTAAGAGACTAGGTGTCACTCCTGTTGCCAGTGCCATCGTGCAGTTATAGCTCACTGAAGCCTCAAACTCCTGGGCTCAAGTTATTCTCCTGCTTCAGCCTCCTAAGTAGCTGTAACTACAGGCATGCACTGCCATGCCTGGCTAATTTTTTTTTAAGAGATGGGGTCTTGCTGTGTTGCCCAGGCTGGTTTTGAACTCCTGGCCTTAAGAGATCCTCCCACAGTGCGGGAATTATAGGTGTGAGCCACCATGCCTGGTCCCATAATATATTTTCCTTTGCAATACAGTCTATAGTTAACATCCAAATCCCATGCAAAGTATAATAAAACACCTCTTACCAACTTCTTCTAGGGCTCAGAAAAACTCTCTTCTCTCCATTTTTGCCTCCCTTCTGATTTCTCCATTATTATTGCTCTATTAATTCTTCTTTCTTACAAATAAAAGTACACTTACCCATTATGAACTTTTAAATAATCAACTTCTTTTTCTCCTGTAATTAACCAAAAAAGTTCTTGGAATAATCTACTAAACACCCAGTCTCTACTATCTCCTCAGTCAAATACAGTGTTGGCTTCTTCCCTCGGCCATTCTTAGAGAATTCCTCTCCAAGGTCATTCGGGCCCAAACCTCATGCCCTTCCTTCAGCACTCACAGGCTGCAGGCTCTCCTGAACCACCTTGAAGTTCTCCAACCTTGGCCTTGCCGACACTGCACTAGCCTTTGGGATCACCCTTTTTCAGCTCAGCTATTTTTCATTCTTTCACTCCTGCCCATCCCTCTTTTATCATCCCTCAGTCTCATCTGCAATGGAAACATGACTTAATCTCCAAAATCCTTTCCAATTGCTATCTCCTTCTGGATCTCCAAAACAGACAAGATTGAGGCTCCCGTTTGCTGTTCTTGGTGTTTGAATCACTCCTGCAGCAATTTCCTACACAGTCTCATAGTAAAGGAATCTGCACCCCTGTATTCTACTTCTCACTGGGACTGTAAGCTCCTTGTGGGTAATGGCTAAATCTCATCCACCTTTATATCTCCAAGTCTAACAATAGTACTAGACACATCTCAGGTAGAGACTCTGGAGTGTGACTGCCTATAGAGAGAGCATGATAATAGTTTCTATCTCATAATACAATGCCTAGCATGCTGGCTCTTACCATCATCATCAAGAGATGAGAGTTAAATTAAATGAACCTAATAATGTGAAGACAGATGTTAGTATTGTTCCCCTGTGCTGTTTCTACTGTATATGATTTCAGATATTTTAGTGAAAAAAATGTGCTTTGAACTATCTAGATGACACCAAAACTGAAATTTATCAGAGACCTCTGGTATTCTGTTTTGTGCAGACATACTGTTTCCCAAATTATTATACACAGCACCATCGCCACCTCATTTCCTGTGCTTATGGACAACGGAGGCTTGCAGAATTAAAGTATGCCTATTTATTCCATAAGAAAATGGGAATAAGTATTAAGATAATGGTTGGGGGAGGAGAAAGTGTACAGAAAATAATTAAGTCAAACTCACACAACATTAACATGGGGGAGAAGAGATTTTTTTCAAAACCCTGCCTCCCTAGAGCCCTAAACCTTTTCATCGATTTCCAACAATAGTGAGAACTTTTGTTATAAAATTGTTTTATAGCAGCTAACAAGCAGTAAATGTTTAATCATTATACATACTTAGGAGAGCAGCATTGTTATTTTATAGATTTTAAAACCAGGGGCTCATATAGATCTAAGAGCTTTCTTCTTGCACCTAGAAAGCTGCAGAACCATACCTTGAACTGTAGTTTTTCAGACTCAGTTCTTACCCGCTGTCATTCATATCCATATCATTCTCCAAAAGACTCATGTAAGAAAATAATCACCATGCAAAGAAACTATCCAGCTCTTCATGAAAAGCTCTAGTTCAGTCTGTAGGAGGACCCAAATGACATTGAAGTCTAAGTCTCAGTCTCTAATGCCAAGGAAATGTCAGGGAATTAAGACCCTCAAGTGTGAACATGGGAGGGTAACTCAGGCTCCTCTTCTAATAAAGTCTAAATGGGAGTTCATCAAACTGTTTAAAAGCCGATCTTATCAACCTAACTAAACCTAATTCTTTTTGCTTTATCTGAAACCCCGTTTTAAAGTTCAAAATGACCAAGCTATGCAATTTGTATGCAGAGAAGCTAAGCAACTGAGAGATATTGAGCCAGGACTCTCTGTCTAGTAAGTTAGAGGAAGAACAACAAAAGTAGATTGCCAGATACAAAGAAATAAGCAACATCAGAGAGATACCAAATAAAAGAATGTTGACAGCTCTTGGCTTCAGGAAAGCCAAGAAGAATCATACATTGAGGAATTGGCATTTGAGCGAAGGAGGTTTAGATCATATTCTTTCATCTTGAAAGTATAAAAAGGTCTGGAAAGATGTATCATCCTAAGCACCCACCATCGAAGTTAGATAGCAGCAATTTAATTCCAGCCTTCATATTGGAGAGCACATAGGCAACTTAATATTCAGAAACAAGATTTGGGGGGACAATTTAAAGAGAGGGCATTTTCCAGATTAATGGATACAGCTGAATAAATGTGTTCTTTGCTTTAAAAATCCCCCAAAATAATTAGCAGGAAAGGTAGCGATCAAGCAAAATGTTGACTATTTTTCAAGCTGTGTTTTCTCTCCTCTCAGAATTATTAATAAACTTACCACATTTTGGTTAAAATATTTGCTCACAAGGAGTATTAATTTTCCTAAAATGAATAGGGTTATAATATTTTAAAATGTATTTCACCAACAGAAATTAATTTGTGTTGAGTTTTTGAGGATAGATAATTCCACTGGGCAACAAAAATCACTTAATCTTCCACGTTGTTGCAAGAGCAAAGAAAAGCAACTGCATTTTAAAAGTTTAATTAGAAGTAAAAGCAAGTTTATATAATGATATACCACACTGCTAGCAAGTAATAAAGATAAACATCCTCGCATATTATCAGCACCAAAAAACAGTCAAATTTCGCTTTGCTTACAGATTGCAGAAACTTCTATAGTATGAAATGCCTTTTTCAGATACCGCTTCTGAGTTTGGTGGATTTTTTTTCCCAAGAACTTGTGGTCAGGATAATTTGAGGGATTACAGTGTAAACAGTGACATTCCCTTGTATTTGACAGAAGTTTGTGCAATTCAGACATGACTGTGTTTGCTTTTAGCAAACATACTGTTCACATTTTGAGAAAAACTGCTGATGCAGTCTGATGAAAGTGTTCTAGCAATGCCAAATCACTGACAGATGTGCTGTCTGCCAAGGGATTTCCCTAGGAATGTTCTAATTTTCTTCTATCTGTTTAGAGAAAGTTCGTTTAAAATCTGTTAAAATGTATTAATGTGCAGTGTTCCATTGTATCTTGCTGTGGGCATACTAGCAAAAGAAAAGTTACAGGAAGATTGTTACTGGGGTGCCTACCAAAAACTTGATCCCGCCAGATCAGAAACCTGCCCAATCCTCCATCTTACAGAAGGGAGAGCTCATATACTCTGTAATAACTTGCATTGTCTATCATTTTATTGTGTTAGAACACAAAGGGGCTCACTATTTTTCCAAACTCATTTAAAAATATACCTGCTGTTGAAACTGCAGTCTAGAGAGATTAGGTGATATATCCACAGTCACACAGTCAATTGGCCAGTGACAAACAATGTGGTCACCTGCAAATATCAATAGAATTAAGAAAACAAAAGGTAGTTCTTACCAGTGAGTTTTGCATGAAGGATGTGAGGCTCAAAGATAAGATACTTTGAGTACGGATCTAAAATTTTTATTTGTTACCAAATAAATGTTTTCTATATTTCCTAAGGTGACTATTATGTCGGAGTCAAATATCAGAAACATCATCACAGTTATAAACTTAACCATTGTGGGGAAGATTAACATGGCTTTCATTAGTGAATTAAAATTGACTTCTGCATGTTGGTACAACAGTAAGACAATATCACAACTGTACTCCCAAGGAAGTAAAATGCTTAATTCTTCTGTTAAAAAGGACAAGTTAAAAAAAAAAAAGGAATGCAATACTACCAGAAGTCCGAATGGTACCAGCACATACACACTGTCCCACATCAATGAGAATGCTCACCTACTGCCTGAGAAGTATAATAATAAACAGCTATCGTTCTTGCCCATCTAAACTCCCTTTCTTTAGGGCAGGAGTTCTTGACCTCAGCATTATTGACATTTTAGACCACATAATTCTTTGCTGTGAAGAGCTGTCTGTGTACTCTAAGATATTTATGGCCACTACTTACTAGATGCCAGCAGCATCTCCTTCCCAGTAGTGACAACCAAAAATGTACCCAGATGTCGCTAAATGTGTTCAGATGGGGAAAGGGGAGATATAAAATCACTCCCTTTTGAGAAACACAACTTTAAGGAAGCAGCCACTTCCTCACTGTACTGGTAGGGCTGCCATTCACATCATATGCCCAGAAGGCACTTAGAGCTCAGTAATCTCATGGCCATGGCCTTCCCAATATCCACAGATCCATCCTGCTAAAGGCACCAATGACCAGCTCTTCTCTGGGACTTGTTCTTTAATTCCATATCCTACACAACACTCTCCCAAACCTCTTTTTTCCATAAGTTATTCAAAGTTGGGTCTGCTACTTACAAACAAGGAAGCCTACTTGATTAAAAAAAAATAATAAGCAGCAAAAATAATTGTTTTCATTTGTGTCAGTAAGAAAAAAATAGTGCATCTGTCATAAACTAATAGTAGAGTAAAGCAGGATTACAGAATCACACTCCCCACCTCCACCCTGCAAGAAACTAATTTTTAAAAGTAAGAAAATGACAAGGATTTTAAAAAGCTAATACCTTACCCAACACCTATAAAACCAATAAAGTGGTATGAGCTTTGCTATACATTTTGAAAGCATAAGAAAAGAAAACAAAGATTCTGATAAGTCAGCCCCACCAACTCACCCTAATCCAACCCTACACACACCCAGAAGCGGTACTAATCAAAGAAGGTAAGTAGACAGATTTCTGAAGTTTCTCAAAACTACCCTAAATATGAAAAGGTATGGACTGACGGAAGGGGAGTGATGAGGCAAACCCAGACAAATTCGAGAAAAACAACTTTGTTATAGAAGCTCCTACATGTCATTTTAAGACCTTATCAGGACTACAGTACATATTATAGATGTTCTTTTTATGAGAAGATGCCCCCTCTGGGCAGACCAAATTAGAAAAATGCATCCCTCTCATGAGCGGATGCAACAGCCCTGCACCAAGCATGCTTTTTTGGAGGCAGAGCACAGACTGGAATTGAGCTCCCCTTCCGGGCCCCTCAGCTATGTTTCTCCATTCAAGGACAACCTGCACACAGCAGCAGTTCACAGCAGCCCTGCCAGCAGAGGCTGGAAGGGTCCCCAGAGTTTGTTGACTTCCACAGCAATGTGCCAAGTGACAGAACCTTTGAAAGCCCAAAGACTGCAACAGTGCTGGTTGAGGAATGGGCCCAGGGACAGAATATTAATAGGATCTCGGAAGATACAGCAGGGATCAGGTCGCCCAGTGTGGGCTGCACTCTGCTTCCCCACAGCCTTCTCCACCCTCACCCTCCACATTTCCTACCGCAGTGGCTTCCTAATGTCAGCATGTTTCAGAGCTGCCTGAAAGCCTTGTGATAAAACAGGTTACTGGGCCACATCTCCAGAGTTTCTGATTCAATGTGTATGAGGTGAGGCCCACAGATTCCCCCTGTTAAATGATGTTGCTGGTCTGAAGACCACATTCTGAAAATCAGTCATCTTTAGAAAAGTATGTAAAAAGCAGCAGCTAGCCCTCAAACCATAGCTCAGAATAGGGAAGACAAACTAGTGTCAAGGAACTTGAAATCAAGGAAGATGAAGATCAACTCACACCAGTTAAGAAAAACAACAACAATAACAAAAACATAAAACACCCATCTTAATAGTGAGCAGGATAAAAATAAAAGGCATGACTACCATGCAAACTTACTACCTGAATGAGGAGAGGGTGGGGAATGGCAGAAAGAAAATAACAGAATGCAAAAGACAGATGCAGAACTCAGCTGGAAGAAAATGTAACCGAAATTAAACAACAGTTTCCCCATGAGAGTTTTATAATATTAAGGAAACTAAAAAGAATCTTCAATAACAGCTCAAAATTGAGAAGATAAAACACAAACAAGGTTTTGAAAAGGAAATTCCAGAGTTAAGGAAGTACTCTGAATATATTACATACCAATAAAAACTTAATAAATTCATTAGAAACAGAAATAGAAAAAGTCAAAGCTGAAAACTAAATTACCATGATGGAGAAACTCAAAATAATTTCACTGAATACCTGAGAAAAAGGCAAGGAACTTGTTCAAGCAAACAAAGCAAGCACTAATTTGGAAGACAGATAGAGTAAGCCAAGAAAATAATCATCAGTGTCCCTGAAACACTGGACCATAAAAAGAAAAATTCTCAGTTTTCACACAAAACATTTATCTAAAGTGAAGAAAGAACTGAATCCATGGGTGGAAATGATACAGTATCTTGAGAAAAATTTAACAATCAGCATTGTCATCCTAATTAAGCTATTACACATCAAGGATAAAACTAGAGCTGTTCAAGCATCTAAGAAGAAAGCAAGTCAATTACAATAGGGAAAATAAAATCAGCCTGGCCTCACACTTTCTACAGCAACAGCCAATCTCGGAAAACCATGGAGCAATGTCTAAACTTCAGAGAAAAAGAAAAGGTGACCCAAGAATGTCCTATCAGCCAAGTTGTTATTCAAGTATAAAGGTAATAGGTAGATCTCTTCAAAAGTGAAAAATCTCAGAGAATATAACCTTCATGAAACTTTCTTGGAAAGAAAAAAAATTGCTTGATGATGAAAGGTACACAGCTAAGAGATAAATAAAAAGAAACAATCCTGGCATCTAGAAACCATGGTAAAAAGACTACCAGAGCTGGATCCAAATATAAATACAACCAGAACTAAACAAATGGGAGAATGACATTTGCAAAACAGAATGAGGATGTTATGAGCCTGTGCAATGGACTGAATACTTATGTCTTCTCCAAATTCATATGTTGAAATCCTAACTTCCAAGGTGACAGTATTAGGCAGTGGAAGCCATGAGGGCTCCATTCTCATGACTGGGATTAGTGCCTGTATAAAAAAGACCTCAGAGAGCTAGCTAATAGCCCCTTGCACTAGGTGAGAAAATAGCAAGAAAGTACCATCTACTAATGAGAAAGCAAGCCTTTGCCAGACACCAAATCTGCCGGTACCTTGATCTTAGACTTCCCAGTCTCTATAACTGCAAGAAATATATTTCTGTTGTTTATGAGCTACCCAGTTTATGGTATTTTGCTACAGCAGCCCAAACAGACTAGGACAGCCTGTCAGGGTAAAAATAATATGAGCAACATAGTTTGAAGGTAGTAAGAGAGGTAGCTGGAAAGAAATTAGAAATCAATCATGTAATCTCTCCTAGTGAATAACATCTAAAATTGGTGTAGTTAAAAACTCATAAAAACTCCAACTTTTGAATGTTTTTATATTTTTTCTTAACCTTTAGAAAAGTCTTTAGGAACAAATAGCTTTAATGGTGAAAAAATACATAGCTGAAGCTCAACAATTCCTTGGATTTCACTTTCAGTTTATTTTTCTTCTGTTAAATTCAGGTAAAATTAAATTTAACATCTTTATTGATAAAGCAGATATATTATGATCTCTGAATTATTCTCATCCTTACAATGTTAATTCTTATTATCTATCCATTTTACTGTCTTCCTATCTGTACATGTGTATTAAGAGATGTTTAGAATGATGCTCTTCAACTGTTCAGAGGGTATTTCTCGGTGGTGGGATTTAGGGTATTGTGTTGCTTTCTTCTGTATAATTTTGTATATTGCCTACATTTTTTAATGATGAGCATAAGTCACTTGTAAAAATATACAATCACCACTCTTAAAATGAATACATGAAATATAACACCACTTTTCTGACACAGTGAGTATAAATGAGTTTCTTTTAATGAGCAACATCATAAAGTGCCTCTCTGGGTAAGGCATCATTGTGAATATCCACCCTCATTGCAAAGTACACTAGAAGTGAATGATACGTAAGAATGAGTAGAATGTATCCAAGGCAATAACACTATAAGGCTCTGTTTCATTTTTGTAAATAGATCTCTGGCTTAGGCTCCTTTAATTAGCAGTACCTAATATTTCCTGAGCATTTGCTATGTGCCAGGCTGCATGCCACCATACTTTATAGGTATTTTGTTATTTAATTCTCACAGTAACTATAAGGTAATAATAATAATGGTGACGAAGAGACTAAGAACAGCTCAGAGTTGTTGAGTGTCTACTATGTACTAGGCACTGCTCCAAGTGCTTTTCAGGCAATAACATTCTTCAGTAGGAAGTACTTGTAGCAATGGGAGTACATTGTGCAGCAGAAGAGAAGGCTATCAAGGCCAGCTTTTAAAAATACAAGGATTTACATTTAGTACAGTGAGAGAAAGTGCACAGGTGAGTCTGGCCTTGTGTAGAGAGAAAACATAAACAGAAAATAACTGGCAGAACCACGGAATTAATTAAATACTTTTGACCACAAAAGTGAGGGGAATCAAGGGTAGAGCAGGACTCTGACCAAGAAGATATAAAGGCCTTGGTCAACTTCTGGTTGCCGCGGAAATGGGATTTCAACCATTATAATGAGATCAAATCATTTGCTAATAAAGAAATCAGTAATTAGAGTTGGGTCCACCCACAGAGCTCACCTCCGTCTTGGGATAAGATCTAGGAAGAGCCAGAGATGCATTTTTGCCACAGATAAAATCCCAAAAGGAAAGGTTTTAAGTATGAAAGGGTCAGGCTGAAATAACATACTCAAGAATATTGCTCTTCTGAGTGTTGCTTCTGCTTCCAGCTCTGACCAGGTCACTGCAGATAAAAAATTATGTCATTTCTTATAGCTCTATTCCACTCATCAGCTTCCCTTCTATGCAGGAAGGAGCATGAAATGGGAACAAAACGAGGTTCCCACTCTTGGTGTCCTAAGTGATCAGCCACAGGAAGAAAAAGATCTCTGCTCATTTTCCCTCTCACTTACTATTGCCCAGGAATCTTGGATCTCTTCAGAATACTGGGCAAACTGAGAGACAGCAAGTTCATTTAATCCTCCAAACAACCCTATGGATTCCATTCTGTTATCATTATCCCCATTTCACAGATTTCACAATGGACAGGGAGGAGCAGCATTGAAGGGATCAGTAACCTGCCCAAGGTCCATTTTAACACAAGAGCTTTCTGACTTCATTCAGACCCCCTCTCTGTGATTGTGATTTCTCTCATGTCTAAACCATTCACATTTTTAAAAATTAGGATTTCTATGCTTAAGTATGTAGCTTTGTTCACAACTAAGTTGAGGATTCTATACTCAAACACACACAGAGAGAGAGAGAGAGAGAGAGAGAGAGAGATGCAGTTGATTTTCCCCAATACTAATGTCCATGAACTGAAAGCTTAGGCAATAACTTAGTATAGCCACAGCTTTGGTTTGGTTCAGTTCTAGGGTACTGCTTTGCAAATTAAAGGTGTAATCCCTTAAAATCACTGCAATAAAAGTGATTTGAAATCATACTATTTGCAGTCATAATAGAAACAAATGCCTACTTAACTACTCATGGCTCAGCTCTGGTGAGAACAAATCAATAGAGTAAAATGCTTTTAGCTTTCCAGAGAAAGGTTCCACCTGACAAATACCAAGAGATCAAATATTCACTCTGCTTAGGACAAAGAAGTGTACGGATTAGGGCATATTTGAGAAGTCAGTTTGAGAAGGCACCAGTTTAGAACAGAACCCTGAAAGACCTCTACCATTTATTTATATTTCAATGTATTCATTCCATTTCTTCCTATGTCTTTTCATTCATTTGTTTATCTCCTTGGTCCGTGTGCTGCAGGCTAAAACTACAGCAATTAAACACAAGGTCCTTGCATCCAGGAGTTCTTCTCAATCCAGTAATGGAAACAACTAACATCATATACTATTTCGCTTTATATTCTGCTAGAGGTACGGACAGGAGGTGCTGTGGGAACACAGCTAATGGGGCACCTGGTTCTTGCCTATGAGAGTTTTGAGAAGGATACCTGAAGTAGGGTTTAGAAACTGACCATCACAGGGGATGGGAGAGGAGGAAAGATAAAGTTATAAGGAATTCTCAAACTTTGAACATGTGAATGTCCTATATGTATCTGTAAATAGTATATAAAAACACTATAGTATTTGACTGCTCTGTCACAGATGAAAACCTTCAAAGAGAAGCTGATCATAGACACAATTATAGAAACCAGGGGATGTTATCTCGCCCAAGTCTGCCTGACTACTTTTAAGGATGCTAAATTCCTAATTTCTCAAGGATGACATTCTTCTTGCCCCAGAGTGTGCTAGAGCCAGAGGGACCAACTCTTTCTCCCTAACTTCCTACCCAACAAAGAATCCTCCTCTACAATATTCCTAATGGATGTTTACTATAGCAAACATCACTTGTTCAGTTTTGGTTCCTCAGTCCCTATTCCCTCATTGTAATAGCATTTTTTTTTTTTTTTTTTTTTTTTTTTTTTTTTTGAGATGGAGTCTCGTTCTGTCACCCAGGCTGGAGTGCAGTGGCGCAATCTTAGCTCACTGCAACCTCTGCCTCCCGGATTCAAGTGATTCTCATGCCTCAGCCTCCCAAGTAGCTGGGACTACAGGTGCCCACTGCCATGCCCAGGTAATTTTTTGTGTTTTAGTAGAGACGGGGTTTCACCATGTTACCCAGGCTGGTCTCAAACTCCTGAGTTCAGGCAATCTGCCCGCCTCAGCCTCCCAAAGTGCTGGGATTACAGGCGTGAGTCACCGAGCCCAGCCTGTGATAGCATCTTGATTCACTTTTAGGGACTTTTCTCCTATTATAAGCCACCATTAGGATAGTGAATTGGGTGCCTTTTCATTCCACTCCAGAATCTGAGGTCCTGGAGACTTCTGGTATATTTTCTGCTGTAATGGAGAAAGGATGAGAGTGTGTCCTAAGCTCAGTTAATTGGACCTTCCCTTCCAGGGCTCTGAATCCTAAGAAGAGTGACATGCCACTCACTCACTCATTGCTGTAGTGGCTTCTTAATAGCCAAGTAGACTCCATCTTGATACTTTCCTGTTTCTAAGCCTAGTCCCTCCTGCCCGCATCTTGATTCTGTTAATTCCCCGATATCCTTCTATTTATAACAAATTCCTTTTCTACTTATGTTAGCCTCAGTCTTTGTTACCTGCTTCCACTGGAACTCTGATTCTGCTTGAATCCTTCCATTAATGGGAATATTACTGCATTGAAAGGCTGCTCATTCCATTGCTGGACCTCTATATTTGTTTCAAAAGTTGTTAATTCAAGCTAAAGCAGGGTTCTCTATTACTAGTGTCTGTCATCAGGAATTAGAAAGAATAAATTTTAGTCCCTCTTCCATATGGCAGTCACTATAGTATCCAAGGAAGGGCAAATAATCATTGATAACCACACCACTAAAGCCCTTCTCCCAGCTGAAAACCACCAGTGTTTTTATAAATCTTCTAGAATAATATAAATTTTCAGACACCACAGAAATAGAAGCTTTGAATTGCCGATGAGCAGCTTAATCATTTTCAGATGGTCTCAGGGAACTAAACAGTCACTTCCTCAGTGGGCCTCTTTGGAAGAGGGCACTTTCATGTTTATTACTTGCAAGGGTTGGCAAATGGTAGAATTCTTTTTTAGGATGATAAGGATTTATATTTCTATCTAGTCTGCCACCAATTAAAAGTATATTATCTTCCCTACTGAAGTTGGGGTAATTGGTGGTTATTTTCAGAGCAACTCATCAGGGTGAGACAGATTCTTTCTGATTGAGGTAGCAGAGGTGTTGAACATTCATTGTGTACTGAGTTCACGTTTCTAGTATCACAATTTCCCACACCACATGCCTGATAGATGTGTTTTCAACATTTGCAAACAATTCCAAGTCATTTCTCCCTTCAATTATTCCCTCTTCTCTTTCTGACATCCTAACAAGGTTTTCATTTTGTACTAATTTCACTAATTTAGGAAAACATTTGTCTGCAATACATACATATACATATATACACACATATACATATATACACACATATAGACATATATGTATATATATTCATATTCTTGAGAAGTAGGCCAGAAACTTGGCATGCTGTGAAAATCAGAGGGGAAATAAAAAGGATGAATGGAGAATAGTGTCTATTCCCTTTGACACTTCTTACCTAATACTCAAGCCCCTTACTTGCTGCAACTCAAGTTTTCTCCTCCCTGCTCCCACTTGCCTTATATCTTCTCTCAATGAGTGAGGATTAAGGGCAGGTACTTCTCCCATTCCAGAGAAGCAGCAGCTCCATCTGGAGCACTCTGCCTCTTTCTGATGGAGCCCTCAGGGGTGTACACTGTAATGTCCATCTTCCCTCGCCTGCCCACGCAGAGGACAAGACTCTCATTCTCACCCTCTTTCTTTCCCTATCTAATTTTCTCTCCTTTCTCTCTCTCTTTCCTCTTCATTTCTAGTGGCCACCAGCTCTGAAGATAACATCCCAGCCTGAGTAGGCCTGAGCCAATTATTCTAGACCAGAATCAGCGAGGGTAAACACACACACTCCCATTCTCTAGCTGTTTCCTCAGGTGCTATGGGTGTTCCAGACTGTTCTCCCCTTCCACTGCTCAGATGATATATGACACTCAGTTACAACTGAAGAGAAATGGATCAACTGCTCTAGATCCAGGCCCCTGAAGCTACTTTAATATGTACGTAAGTGTTCGCCAGAGGTTCAGTCCAGCTCTCTGGGGTGCTACATGGGTGCAGAAGGTCCAAAGACCCAGCTAATAACAAAAGTTGACTTAGCTTTTATTTAGCCTCCTTTATTTTTTTTCCCCCAGGAAAAAAAGGAGTTGGGTCAAACAGGAACTGGGCCCAATATCATTACAACAATACTGCAAGGTGTCCCTTCATCCCAATGCCACAATCTAGACTTTGTTTTTAGGAATATATTTTAGGAATAATAAATACAAAAGAAAAAATAAATCCTAAATTATGAACATCCTTATTTGGTTTTGCAAGTCAGTCAAAGTCATGTAAAGAGAGAGACCTAGGCATTATCAGGAAATAACTATCTTGAACTAGTCTGTAACAATTTCTTCTCATTGAGTATTTTTGTGTTTCCCTTCTCTTCATAATAGGTAACATGATTTCCTATTTAAAACAGTGGCAGAGTTTCCCTTAAAAACAAATTTATGTTTTAAAAGTGAGTTGATTCAAATAAATATTAAATATGTTAATGCATATGCTGGTCACGCACGATTGGGAAAAAAAAAAAAAAGTATATAAATGTCCTGGAGACTTCTGGTAGATTTTCTGCTGTTCCTACTCTGAATGGACATGGATCATTTTCATGCCACTTTGGGGATTGATGCATGACTCCTGGTGCTTCCAAACTGCCTCAAAAGAAAATAGCATTCCACCTGACAGGTGCATGAACTCAAGTCTTTCTCATGTATGGGAGGCATAAGTATGTCCATCCAACAAATCTGCCAGCATTGCCTTTATTCTGGTACTGTCTAAGGCTGCCTATTCCCTTCTGCACAGAGTTCAGCCTTTTGCTTCCTTTTTTTTTCTTTTTTTTTCTTTTTTTTTTGAGACTGAGTCTAGCTGTGTCGCCCAGGCTGGAGTGCAGTGGCGCCATCTCAGCTCACTGCAATCTCCGCCTCTCGGGTTCAAGTGATTCTCCTGCCTCAGCCTCCTGAGTAGCTGGGATTACAGGTGTGTGCCACCGCACCCAGCTAAATTTTTTTGTATTTTTAGTACAGATGGGGTTTAACCATGTTGGTTAGACTGGTCTTAAACTCCTGACCTTGTGATCCACCCGCCTCGGCCTCCCACAGTGCTGGGATTACAGGCATGACCCACCGCGCCCGGCCCTTAGCCTTTTGCTTCTTATGGAAAAGCATTCTTCATTGTTTCATCCACTAGGCTTAGGCAAGTACCACCCTAACTCTCAAATAGCATTTCCATCTGGGCAACCTTCTTCACGTTGTCTTTGTTCCTGGAATGTGCCTCAAAGGTCTGATTTCTTAGGTGCCAAGCAGAGTAAAACTTCTAATCTTCCTTGTATCAATCCTGAGTTCTTGCTATCTCAACAATATACTGCATACCCAAAGCACATGCATAAAATAAAGTTTATTACAACAAGATTTTGTTTGCAGAAGGAAGATTAGACTGATTGAATACATTGTTCTACACTGATTTTAATTGGTGCTATAATCTGATCTGTCTCTAACCAGCTAATCGGTATTTAATTGGTTGCTTTAATTTTATTACAAAGCAGCTAGAATGCAGCTGTAGCTAGAGACCACACAGTAAATAAACTACATTATTATTATATTTATGCATATGAGTTTTATTCTGCTTGTGTCAAAATTATACTCACTTCCACTCCCCTCCTAATTTGTTTGTATTAAACCATTATTGTACACTTGCATAGTGGGAAGAGTTAAAAAATGTCTTTTTATTGCCAAGTGTAAGTTATGTGATAAGTTTCCAGATGTACCCACCTTCATTTGCCAAACAATCTTCTGATTCGTTTAAATATTTATACAGTGCTTCAATTACTGACATTGTTTCTATTAATTAATGATATTAGGGTTTAATTCTACAGAATACAGAAATAGAAACAGAACAAATTCATGCATAAAAAAGAATCTGATATGATCACCCTGAATGTAGTTTCATGCTAGAGTTTCTACGCAATTCCCCAGAGAATGAAGCATCCCAGCATTAATAAAACTCTAAGTGTTTTAGGGGCTTTGAACATGGGTGCGATAGGTTCCAAAGCCCTATGTAAGTATTTGAACAACTTGACCTTATTTCAGCTTCTTGAGAGAACTATTAGGGACAGTCACAGAATCAACATGAAAAATTATTAAGTACCCACATACTGCCTGCCTGAAAGGACTCAGACAACTACAGCAAACTTTGAAAAAATATTAATAATATCAAAACACCTTGCGGCTGCTCTTTTAGATCGCTACACATTTTTAAGAGGTAATTTACTCGAAGCTCTCTTTTGCTCTTTCCTGTCATTTCAGCTGTGCAAGAACACAATGCTCTCACCCTACGCCAGTCTGGAGAGCTTTGCTTTTCTCTTGGGAGGAGGCATGGTGCAATGATGAGAAGAAGGGCTTAGCAGCAGGCCGACCCTGGCTCCAGTCCCAGCTTTTACATACTCCCTGAATGACATCAGGCCATGTACTCTTAAGCCTCAATTTCCTCATCTGTAAAATAGGAGTCATCACAGCTACTCTGATATTAGTGTGAGGATTAAATGAGACAACACCATAAGGCTCTAGCCAAGGGGTCCAGCTGTTCCTTTGGCTACTGTGATCTCAGGCTCATTTAGCCCAGTAATTGTGGCTCATCTCATAGTTGTCTTCTCATCCTGCTGAGATTCATTTATTTAACAAATGTTTATTGGGTACTGATGGGGGTGCCAAGCATGGGCTAGAAACCTGGAACACAACACTGAAGGTCCAGTTTGCAACACAAAGTCCAGTTGGTCCAATGAGAAAGAGGATTAGATTTGCCTTTTAACAAAACATTCCTACGTAGATGTTTATGGTAAAGCCAATATCAAGCCAAGTATCACAGAAATATATGGCAGGACATTAATGCCTAGTGTTCCATTATAGGAACGCTAAGCATGTGGGAGTTATTCATAACCTACAGCTCAAGGTCATCACCAAGGTCTGATTTTTCACTCATGCAAAAATTCAAAAAACTGAAACCTCTGGCATAAACGGGTTAAGGAAGGGAAGGCCCCTTAGTCCAAGCCTTTCCTTATAAAGGTAAGGAAAGAAACCATTGTTCCTCATCAGCATCAGAGCAATACCTGTTGTTTACATAGTATTTTGCCCTCTGTGATGATTTTTATGTAGTGTAAGACAAGGACTTTCTAACGTTCGGCTCTATACTAGACCAGGTCCAAAAATCTACCTGAGTATCACTACCTCTGTCACTGAACTACTGTGACTCAATAACAGGATAAGATGGCTAACAAAAGATGCCCTCGTAGGAGGAACTATCCAGTAGTTTGATTTCATACTTGTCCTAAACTTTTAAACTTGTTCTACCCACATGTCACAGATATGGAGGTTAGTGAAAACTACCTGTGTGTGTACAGAGTAGCTGGGAGGACATTTTGGCTCTGTTCTAGGCAGTCATGTAGGGCCCCCTTACTTTGCTCCTGCAGAGGGTCCTGATACTGTCACTGTTCTGCTCAGCTTCAAAACTCTCAGCAGGATGTCCCATTCCTCACCTAGCCCTCACCTGCTCTACCTAATGATGCTCAATCACTGAACTGGCCCAGAAATAATACCTGCCTATCCTGACTTCTTACCCAAACCTGGGGCTACCTCCCTGACTGGCATCCTAGGGGGGCTCTCCATGGCCTTTAGTGAAGTGGTCAAAGAGAAGGGTCAACTCTTTATACAAAAGAAAAATGAGTCATGAGCTAACTGTGAAACTCTCAATAAGTCACATATTCTCTGATCTCCATTTCCCAAATCACACAAATTGAGAGCCATCTAAATTGCCTTCCAACTCTGAGACTCTATGGATATACATACATGAATCATCATAGCAAATATTTATCTATTATAGAAGCTAAAGGAATCTTCTCACTTTCTCCAATTAGTACCAACTAGATTACTCCACAAAAGATACTTGACCTTGTTAAAACAAAAAGCAAAACAAAAATACTCTTTTACACTATTATCAGGAAATCTATGCCTGGCTTTAGGAGCAGAGTATAAATATTTGGTTATTGGATACTTTTCAATTTTGGGGAAAAGGTATATCTATTGCTTAAAAACATTTGTGCCCTTCTTATAGCCAGGTCACCCATTCCAAGGCTGAAGAAAATAAATTGAAGTGGTGGTAAAAGTTAGTTAGATTTCAGAATCTTTAAAAGAAGGGATATCATTCATCTCTGGCTAGATAACTCTGTAAAAGATCTATCTGTAAGAACAGAAAATGCTCTTATAAGAACTTTGAGACTAGATAAACAAATGCATGCCACACAGACCACCACTCCCATCTCCTCAGGCTGTGGCAGACATTATTAATCAATAACAGAATCCTTCCCACTATGTCTATACACAGCCTTCAAATGGCTCTCAATGCAGTATCTCAGGTAACTGCCAGCAACGAATCATATTTGGCATGAATGATAAAAGGTATTTGGAATCCCTGGCTTTATGACTTTGACTCTGTTACCCTGACTGCCATTTAGAGGATTAACAGCCAAGAATGTCACAGTGTCATTATTTAAATAAAATAGAAAGGGATCTTTCCTGCAGGAACATGCCTCTGAATATTAGTAGGGGATTTCAAGCTTGAAACTCTCCAGAAGTTTCTTTTTCATCACTCTAATGCTTGACTTTTTCTTCCTCTGCCCCCTCCTTCCTTATGAACTCTCAAGGTTACTTACAGGTCAGAAGGGTCTTCAGGTTGAGTTCTGGCCAAAATTTGTAGCATTTCCAAGTCTCACTTCACTGAATGAGTACAACCCTGAGACCTGTCTGGGAACATGGAGTGAGACAGAAACTAAGAGAACCACCACTGCTGAGGCAGGGAGGGATGGCCTGGTGATACACAGGAAAGGTAAGTGTGGCAGTGCAGTGACAGATGGGCTGGGGAGTAAGGTAGACAAAGGGATCTAAAGAGTGGAGTCCAAAAGCACAATGATACAAAGTGAGTGAAGCTCAGGGTTTAGCAAGTTAACATGAAAACCCTAGCTCCTGAATGAAGAGTACCTTTTGCATGGAGCCTGGATTATCTTTTCTGCTTATATCTTTCTTTTCTCCTCCCTCCAGCCCTTCCCTCCTTCCTATATGCTCCATTTTCAACTCCCTTTATATTCCTTCATCCTTCTCTCCCTACTTCCTTTTCTTTAACTTCCATTTCTTTCTTTTTCTGTCATTCCTACATTTCCCTTTTTCTCTCATTCTCCCTTGTCTAAGCTTTAGACAACCCTGCTCACTAGCTCCTTGGTCTTTAAGAGCTTATAAGGGCTAAGGGGCTACTAGTAGCTTCTCCCCATGTAACATATCACACAGGTATCTTGGAGGGACAAAGTGAGGCTTGAGACTCCTGGATGCTACACAGCAGAGGTAAGGGCTCAGCTACCCAAGAGAAGAAATCAGTGAAGTAGGAAGCAGAGGTGAAAAGAGTATATCAGCTCAACAGGATCAACAAAGTCCAGGAACACTGTCAAAATAAGCTTGGCAGAAAATCAACAGAGCAGAGAACAGCATGAAACATGAAGTGATACAGGTTGTGGGTGGGTGGAGAAAGAGAAATACAAGGCAAGCAAAGTGGCAGCATTAATAAGCAGCCATGACTGGACACAGACCTGAAGATGGATATTAGGAAGTAGGTGCCCCTGAGAATGAGAATAAAAACCAAAGTGATGAACTGTGCCTTTGTAACACCTGACACAAAAGAAAAGAGGTATGCCAGTTAAATGGCAGCACCATGTACAGAAATGAGTAGATATTTCCTGGTTTTGCTTAATATCGCTCTGGAAGCACAGAATTCATGTTCTAAGACTTAAGAATAACCTAAATCAGCCCAGTGTGGTGGCTCACACCTATAATCCCAGCACTTTGGAGGTGGATGGATGACCTGAGGTCAGGGGTTTGAGACCAGCCTGGCCAACATGGCAAAACTCCATCTCTAATAAAAATACACAAACTATCTGGGCATGGTGGCAGATGCCTCTAATCCCAACTACTCAGAAGCCTAAGTCAGGAGAATCGCTTGAACCCAGGAGGCAGAGGTTGCAGTGAGACGAGATGGATCACGTCACTGCACTCCAGCCTGGACAACAAGAACAAAACACCTCAAAAAATATTAAATAAATAAATAAATAACCTAAGTCTATTTGGGTGCCAAAAAATGTGTATTCTATTTGGACATAACAGTGGATTGACAGCATAGAAATGATTTATTAAACCCATCCTACTGGACCTGAAGGTGAACCCCATCGTAACAGGGTGCCTGGTAGAGTCATTCTTAACTAGCCATCGATTTGTAAAAAATTGTAAAAGTTTTTTTTGTTTGTTTTTTGTTTTTTTTTGTTTTTTGAGATGGAGTCCTGCTCTGTCACCAGGCTGGAGTGCAGTGGCATGATCTCGGCTCACTACAACCTCTGCCTCCCAGGTTCGAGCAATTCTCCTACCTCAGTCTCCCGGGTAGCTGGGACTACAGGCGCCCACCACCACGCCCGGCTAATTTTTGTACTATTAGTAGAGACAGGGTTTCACCACGTTGGCCAGAATGGTCTCGATCTCTTGACCTCGTGATCTGCCTGCCTTGGCCTCCCGAAGTGCTGGGATTACAGTAAAAATTTCTTATATCAAATGACCGTTCTTGAATTGTTACCTTGGATTAACAGGGAGCAAATATTGGCATTTCCACACAGCAATCTACTATCTGGGGATAATCTAGCTTTCCTGGAGGGATGGAAACAAAGTGCATAATAGTTGTTTACCAATCATATAATATCAGACACCAATAATTTGTCATTCACTCTAGTGTTCTACAATCATTAAAGGAGCTATTCAACTGCTCTCAGACATACCAGCTATGATCATGTAGGAAATGTGATTCCGTGGGCTGAATGTACCAACTCTTCACTAACATCTCAATACTCTAGACTGAAGTTAATGACCAGTGCAAGCCACCAGAGTATTACAGTAAAAGAACAGCAGTAAAAAGGTCTTAATAAATCAGAAATTTAAATTGGCTATTCATTTTAGTTACAGCCATTCGTCAGAGCAAAGTGACGGTCCAATTCACCTATGCAGTAACTTACATTGATCATAACAGTATTTTAAGTAATATCATCAATTTATTAAGCAAATATTTGAGTAATACCTACTATGTGCACGACCCTCTGCCAGATGCTGAAAGATATATTCAGACATAAAAGAAACAATCTTAAGCTTTAAGAAACTTGTAATCCAGTAGGAGAAAAAGACATTTTGTAGAAGTCTTATTCAAATAAAATATGATTACATAAGATAAGGCTCCATCTAAGCTCTCTGCATTGCAAAGCTGATGGCAAGAACTACATTTCCCAGAATACTCTTCCCTGAATGGTTCGAGTGAAGTTTACCAATAAGAATAGAGTGAGATGTGGAAGAAAAAGAGATAAAGAAACTGTTCTTTGGAAGTCAGACAAATGTGCACAAATGAAGTCTTCCTCATTGCTGTACATTGAGAGATGTCCCTGCTTTCCTTATCGAAACTCTGATCTGTCTATGAGTTATTAACACCCTTTTCAGTAATATCACTTGTCATTAGGTCACAATTCTTGGGACTCCAATTGTCTAGGTTCTTCTATTCCACATGCTTTGTTTCTGTGCATGTTGAGTCCAACATGTGTGTATATTTTATGTAGTGTCACCTGTTTGTATATCCACAAGACCTATTTACACAACACCTGTTACAAAAACTCACCCCAGATGTTTTCTTGTTTATTCAGTTTAATTTATTATACAAATCTTCACATTTGAAAATATAAGCAAAAGTGATTCTAAGCCACTACAGGAAATTCACAAAAGCAACACCTGGTGTCAACATATTTCATCACATTTTAATGATTATGATGTGCACAGGTGTGCTGAAAGTTTCTCCTCCATACTCTGATTCTTTTTTAAAATTTTTTTAATTATACAAGTAATACACTTCTAGAACTAATAAGCAATCATAGCAAGCCTGTGGGACAAAAGTTAATATACAAAGTCAATTATCTTCTTATTGCTAGCAATGAACAATTGGGACTTGAAATTAAAAACACAATACCATTTACATTAATGCCAAAAATTTAAATACTTAGGTATAAATCAAACATGTGAAATATCTATATAAGGAAAACTATAAAACTTTGCTGAAAGATATACAAAAGATCTAAGAAAAAGGAAAGCTATCCACATACGCAGACAGGAAGTCTCAATATTGTCAAGATATCCGTTCTTCTCAACTTGACCTATAGATTCAATGCAACCTCAGTTTTAAAAATCCCAAGCCAAAGTAAAAGCCATCTACGGCACACAGCATTCCGAAAGGTTTGGGCTGCCTGACTATTATGGCACCAAGAAATCTCTGGTATATGAGAACTTTCACTTTAATTCAAGATGTTGGATGACCTGATTTTCAGCAGAAATGCTCTTCAAATCAGTTTCACTTAAGCTTTTTGGTGTGAAGTGAAACGATGCAGACAATGAGCCTTTGGAGAATGAGGAACCACTGAATAACTTACTATGGAAGTGGATACTGACATGGCAAAGAAACGACAGCCTGGAGTTTTTAATAGAATGTTCCCAATGAGCAGGACCTGAAGATGTTTCTTCGTTCCAAAGGAGTTAGCAAAGAAGTGATTGTTAGCATCATATCAAAATAACTACAAGCTATAACACACACTCTTGAACGTCTTTCAAAACAATGGGATCTATGAAGGATTATGATATCAGATCTTGATACTGTAAATATTTTGGGCCATTCTCCTGAATGCTTTCTTTTGTCCCATGAAAACCTAAAC
The DNA here is from genome assembly GCF_028858775.2 of Pan troglodytes. Taxonomy (NCBI): domain Eukaryota; kingdom Metazoa; phylum Chordata; class Mammalia; order Primates; family Hominidae; genus Pan; species Pan troglodytes. The sequence continues at coordinate 64,617,220 of NC_086015.1, forward strand.
TTTGGGATTCTATGAGTTCCTCTACTTAGCTGGATTTACCTGTAAATGCCTTTGTTGATTGTTGACCAATGTCCCTTGTACTTTTTCCAATAGTCTCGATCTGAATAAACAGATGCTTAAAGTTTTGCAGGAAGTATATTTTTCATTGGGTCACAATGATCCCACAGATTTTGTAAGAAAGATGATTTTTTAAAACCCTTTCATCTTAATTCAGAGCACCAAGCAGGTAAAAGCTACCAGTGAATTTTTACAGGCAAGTTTCAATTTGAACAGTAGAGAATTGCTATTTCTAATATGTGGTCCAGGAGCCAAAATCCTAGACCTTTCCAATGACTATGCCAAAACAAACTACACAAATATCAAACAGAAGCTGTTTTCTCTCTGAGGTACTGAAGAAGAGGTACAAAAGCTTGCCTTAAATTATCCAGACGTGGGAAAAAAAAGTTATCCAGATGCGATCTTTTGGCAGAGAAAAAGTTTAGTGAGAAAAATATTTTAGCTTGGTGCAAAAGTAACTATGGTTTTTGCCCAAAAATCATAGTTACTTTTGCACCAATCTAATGGATTGTCTCATAGAAGAATAAATTAGCCTTTTGTGAAAGTAATTTGTGATAACTGAAAAATCCTTGGGTTCTGGATTCAAGCATAAGTACTTTATAAAGTCAAATCAAAGAATTAGCAAATGCTGGCTGTAATTTGAGGACATCAAGAATCACTCTTCTACTCTGGAGTTAAAAAAAAAAAAGATACAAAGTAAATTTAAAAAGTTAAGCAGAACACTGGGGAATTTTTGAAAGCCAGTCATATAATGTAGTGGTATCTTTTCATTTTGAATTTGGGCCTTTCAAAAAGGAGGGGTATGATTTCTTAACCACAGATATATATATGTAATGATTCTTTGGCTATTTTGTTTTACAGGTTTATGAAAACTCATGGTTGATATGCTCAGGTGTAGTCCTCCTAGCTACCTATTTTCCAGTTTGAATTACTCCAACGTACCATTATTTGATACAGGCTGTGCTGCTGTAGAGATGGTAGTGCCATGGTGGTTTGCTACACAGATCATCCCATCACCTAGGTATTAAGCCCAGCATCCATTAGTTACTCTTCCTTATGCTCTCCCTCCCCGCAGCACCCCTCCAACAGGCCCCAGTGTGTGTTGTTCCCTCCATGTGTTGACGTGTTCTCATTATTCAGCTCCCTGTTGTAAGTGAGAACATGTGGTGCTTGGTTTTCCGTTCCTGCGTTAATTTGCTGAGGGCAAAACCTGATTACTTTGAAAACAAGTTCTACTGTGGCAGGCAGAATCATGGCCACACCTAAAGATGTCAACGTTTTAATTTGAAGAAGCTGCGAATATGTTATGCAAAAAGATTTTGCAAATGTGATTAAGTTGAAATTTGATTAAGTTAAGGGCCTTGAGATGACCTTGAATCATCTGAGTGGACCTAATATAATGCTAAGGGTCCTTAAAAGTGGAAGGAGGAGGCAAAAGAGGTCAGAATGATGCTGTATAAGACAGACTTGACCACTTTGAAGGAGGTGAAAAGGAAGCTTTGAAGAAGGAAGGGACCATAAGCCAAAGAATGCAGGGGGCCACATAGAAAACTGAAAAGCCAATGAAACAGAATCTCCCCTAAAGGCCCCAAAAAGGAATGCAGTACGGCTGGTACCTTTTCAGCCCAGTGGGCCCAGTATCATACTTCTGTCCTACAGAACCACAGGATGATAAATTTGTGTTGTTTGAAGCCACTGAGTCTGATAATTTGTTACAGCAGCAAAGATTAACATAGCAACTAAGTAGATGATTTGTTGCATTATAGATGGTCACAAAATACAATCCTTTAGTATCATGTATTTTTTCCTCTTACAAGAGTAATTACATTTAAAAAAGCTATCTACCATTCTAGAATCACTGTCATTGTTTATAATAAAGTCCTTTAAATGTGCGCATAAAAAACTAAATGTGAATAAAATGTAAATAAAGGAATATTTTTGCCTAATAAATACAAAGAAAATGAAAATCCCAGCAACCTGTTTTGTGGATATTAACAAACTGATTCTAAAGTGTACATGGAAAAGCAAAAGATCCAGAATATGCAAGACAATATTAAATGAGAAGAACAAAGTAGGAGCACTGACACTATCCGACTTCAAGAGTTACAACAAAGCTATAGTAATTGAAACAGTGTGGTATTGGCAAAAGCCACCAAATACATCAGTGAAACAGAAGAGAAAGCCCAGATAGTCTTTTCCACAAATGGATCTAGAACAAATGGATAGCCACATGCAAAAAAAAAAAAAAAAAAAAAAAACAAAGAATCTAGACAAAGACCTCACACTATTCACAAAAATTGACTCAAAACGAATCACAGACCTAAATTTAAAATGTAAAACCATGGAACTCCTAGAAAATAATGTACAAGAAAGTTCAGCTGATCTTGAGCATGAAAGTGACTTTTTATATATAATACCAAAGGTGTAATCCATGAAAGAAATCATTGATAAGCTAGACTTCATTAAAATTGAAAACTTCTCCTTGATATAAGACACTGTCAACTGAGAAAGACAAGCCAAAGGCTAGGAGAAAATATTTGCAAGAAACATGTGTGATAAAGAACTGTTATCCAAAATATTTTTTTTAAAGTCTTAAAACTCATTAAGAAAAATAATTTTAAAATGGGCAAAAGACTTGAACAGACACCTCACCAAAAAATACATACAGATGGAATATGGGCATATGAAAAGAAGCTCAACATATATTATTAGGATATTGCAAATTAAAACAATGATACCACTATGTACCTATTAGAATTGTGAAAATTCAAAACAATGACAACACCAAGTGCTAGTGAGGATGTGGGGCAACAGAACTCACATTCACTGTGGATGGGAATGCAAAATGATATAGCAACCTCAGAAGACCCGCAATATTTTACAAAATGAAACGTACTCTTACCATACAATCCAGCAATTATAATCCTTGGTATTTACCCAAAGTAGTTGAAAACTTATTTCTACACAAAAACCTGCACACAGATGTTTATAGTAACTTTATTCAAAATTGCCAAAACCTGGAAGTAATTGAGATGACCTTCAGTAAGTGAATGAATAAACAAATCATGGTATACGCAGACCATTATTCAGCCATACTAAAAAGAAATGAGCTGTTGAGCCACAGAAAGACATGGAGTTACACTTTACAGGCATACTGCGAAGCAAAAGGAGCCAAATTTTAAGGGCTGCATACTGTATGATTCCAATGATGTGATACATTGGAAAAAAAAAAACTATGAAGAGAATACAAAGATCAATGGTTTGCAAGGGCTCAGAGGAGGGGGAGGGAAAGAGGCATGGCTAGATAGAACATAGGGGATTTTTTAGGGCAGTAAAACTATTCTGAATGATATAACAGTGGTTGCATGTCATTCAACAGCTGTCAAAACCCATAGGATGTACAATGCAGACTGAACCATAACATAACCTACAGACTTGGTTAATAATAGTGTATCAAAATTGGCTCATCAAATGTAAAAAATATACCACACTAATGCAAGTGTTAATTATAAAGGAAACTGGGGGAGTGGTGGGGCATAGGCAAACTCTGCACTCGTTGCTCAATTTTTCTGTAAACCTAAAATTGTTAAAAAATAGTGTATTGATTTCTTAAAACCAAATAATATATAAATAGCCTTATAAAAAATGTCAAACCACTCAGAAGTATCCAGACTAAAACATTTAACTCCCAAGTGATGTTTTCACACCAATCCTTTCATTCCTGGGGCAAATGCTCCTCACAGTTTGGTATTTATGCTTCCAGTACACTTTTGATTTTTTTTTTTTTTTTTTTTGAGTTGGAGTCTCACATGGTCACCTAGGCTGGAGTGCAGTGGCACTATCTGGACACACCACAACCTCCACCTCCTGGATTCAAGCAATTCTCCTACCTCAGCCTCCCAAGTACCTGTGATTACAGGTGCCCACGACCACGCCTAGCTACTTTTTTGTATTTTTAGTAGAGACAGGGTTTACATTACAATGGCCAGGCTGGTCTCGAACTCCTGACCTCATGATCTGCCCGCCTCAGCCTCCCAAAGTGCTGGGATTACAGCCACGAGCTACCGTGCCCAGCCCCAGTCTAATTTTTAATATGCTTACTATTACACTTATTTCCAAAAAGTGTTCAAACATAAATGGAACCATTTTATAAATATCATTCTGAAATTTGGGCAGTTCCTTAAAGCAACTACTAGTGACTGCACTGAGCATTATGTGAAAAAAAAAACTCCAGAAAATACATGTGCAAGGTGGTCACTATACAAACAAACTTTTGTCTTTCCAGAGCATTGTACAGCAATAGTCACATAGTATGGGCTCTAGAAATACTTGAGTGGTTGGCAATTAAGTCAAGATGAAAAGGAATCAGGCCATTAAAATATAGCTACAACTGGGAGGCTGAGGAGGGAAGATCGCTGGAGCACAGGAGATTAAGGGTACAGGGAGCTATGATCATGCCACTGGACTCCAGCCTGGGTGACAGAGTGAGACACTCTCAAAAAAAAAAAAAAAAATACAATTACATGGTCTGACAGTTAAATTCTAGAGAGAATCAACCTTTCATCCACACAGCTGGTATGCCAATGAGGTGTCCACTGAGTAGGGAGAATTAACCCTCTGCATTTTTCTTAAGGATTTGAGGTCTCTTAGCTACACAAACATAGGAATTGTTATCCCCATCTTAGATGCAAGAAAGCTGGGAGTCAGGGAGCTTAAATAACTTGCTTGAGATGACTCAATGATTGGTGATGGAGTCAAGATTGAAAACCCGGGCAAGCCTCCATGTCTCATGGTGCCCCTAAAAGTACTTTCTACAGGTAACAAGCACCCAAGTGGTCTTTTCCTCATCAGTCCCAAATTGGCCAAAAAGATCATTTGTGACCAACTGGAACAGGATTATATCCATATCTCAATTAAAACCATGTTTCCATTTGTCCCCTTCCTTAAAGCAAATCACAGTTATGTGGATTTTTTGAAAGGTACAAATCTAGTTTTTTTTTTTTTTTTTTTTTTTTTTTTTAACACATTCTGGTACTCAGTTGCTTAGGAAACTGCTTTTGTCATTAGGTGGGAAGGACTAACACACTTAAGAGAGAGAAAGGCAAAGGGGGAATATATAGTAAACCCAGTGCTGATGTGAATTGTATCCACAGGGACTATAACAAAACAATCACAACTCAAAGGGAAAAGGAGCTTTTGAGTGGGTTGTGAAATAAGCTATTAAGTCATGCAAATAAATCCAATGTCAGCACTTCAGCCTGGGCTGATTGGATGCATGCATTAAAACTCATACTTCATAAGAATTTAAGGCCTCTGGTGTTCTCAGTTTTTCTTCTTTTTCACTTTGGGGTTTTTTGGTTGGAGGGAGGCATTTCTAGAGAAAGCTTGCCTGCTTTACGCTAGAACAGCTCATGAAGTAGAGAATTTGTGCATCAAGGTTTGAAACAATACATTATTCCAAGACCTTGTCCTTCATCAGTAGTTTCAGCCTTTGCCACATTTCTGAGCTCCATGCTCAAAAGAAGCATCTCTTCTCCCAGGCTCCTGCACCCAACCAGGCAGGGATCCAACATTCAGATAATTCAGACAGTACACACATTCATGACTTCAAGATGCTGCTGTTGACAGTCGTATACCTTAACTTGCAGTGGGTGCAAACATAATCAGCCTTTTCTCCCACGAAGCCCATCTTTAGAAGCACTGTGAGATTTTTGCCTGTCTTGTTCAAGACCATACCTACAGTGCCTAGTGCAGGACCTGGCACACATAGTAGATACGTAACAAGTAATCACTAGTCTGTTACATGAGCAAGAAATAAATTTTTTAATGCAATTGCGTGGCTGATCTATTTGTTACCAAAGTGTAACCTCCCCTGTCCAATATGCCATCACTTTATTTTCCACTGCAAGCACAAGATCTTGCAGCTCAAGAAAGAACTGTGCTACATGGCATGCTCTAAATTCGACATGCCATCTCAATTTAACATGATACTTATGTAAGCCAATAGTCCCACTTTACAGATGAGATATTGGAGCTTTATAGAAATCAAGTAATCTAGCCACAGTCCCAGAGCTAATAAATGATAGAACAAGGATTTATATCCCACCATTTTAGCTGTAAAACATGTTCATTTTTTTCTTTTTAAATCTGTGCTGGGCTGTGTTCTGACCTCAAGTGAAATACTGTATGTTTCTATCACTCAACTCGCACATACCAAAGTTTAAGTCAAGAGCCTTTATGACTTATAAAAAACAATTGCTTGAGAGGCACTGGGTGATACATAGGCTCAGTTAAAGCAGAAGGAACAGCACTAGCATGTCATATTGGTAAGATACAAATTAATTTGCAGTTAGAAATGGACTGTCATGGTAGTAAAACTATGGAAAGAGCAAGGAAGTCCTCGTTTCGGCGTGTCTTCAGGAACACACTGGTTAACCATCTATTTGCCCAACCTGATTTGGTCTTTAAACTTGCCTGAAGAAGCCAGGTGGAGGGAACAGAAGGCTTCTCTCAAGGTCAATGTCTCCCTCCATACCCCCCACTTCAGGATCTCCTATGCATCAGGCACTGTGCTATACAACAAGTAAAACATAGTGTTTGCTTTTGAAAAATTCTACAATACATGAACAGATAATTATGGCAGAACATGCTAAGTACAATGTTACAGTAATACAGAGAAAAACAGAAAAACTGACTCAGAGCACATTCAAAAGGGCTGTTTAATCCATGCATAAGTGGAGTAAGGAGGCCAAAAGTTAATGAGAGCATCCCAGAGAGAAGAAATGGTAGAGCCAGTGGTGTGAAGGCAAAAGCCAGTAGGACGTATGCAGAGAAGTCCATGCAGTTCAGTGGTGTCAGAATGCAAAATGAGAAGCAAGGAGTGGTAAGAGACAGCAGGAAAGCTTAGCTTACTTTTTAAGTCAGCCATGCTGAGCAGCTTGGGCTTCAACCTGACAATGATGAACACATATTTGACAAGATTTGGCAGAGGACAGGTTGGATATGAAGTTTAGAAAAATCCCTACAGCTGGTGTGGATTTGAATGGAATTGGACAGAAGACCAGCCCAAGTTAGGAAGCTGATGGAGAGTCCCAGCAAAATACAGGAATCTGAGCAAGTTTTATAGTTTTATAAATATAGGAACATGAATGAGAATAGGAATGAAGAGAGAGGATTGCTTTGACAATGATTCCAAAAGTAAAATATTCAAGAAGGGTGGGAATGGAGTCTACCAAGAAGAAAAACTAGATAAAGGCAGAATAAAAACTTGGAATAAATAATATTACTGAAATTACTTAGCAATGTTAATAATGTTAAGTGTGTCTGTGGTAGGCCTTACCCTCTGGCTCTCCATTATTCCATATGTGGTCTTTTCTGACTGGCTTCTTTCACTTAGTGTAATGTTTACAAGGTTCATCCATGTTGTAACATGTATCAGTACTTCATTCCTTTTTTTACAAGATGATATTGAATTGACAGGATATGCCACGTTTGTCCATTCAGAAATTGATAAGACATTTGGCTTGTTTCTGGTTTTTTTTTTTTTTTTTTTTTTTTTTTTTTTTGAGACAGTCTTGCCCTGTTGCTCAGGCTGGAGTACAATGGCACAATCTCAGCTCACTGCAATCTCCGCCTCTCAGGCTCAAGCAATCCTCCCACTTCAGCCTCCCAAGTATCTGGGACTACAGGCACATGCCACCATGCCTGGCAAATTTTTGTATTTTTTGTAGAGGTGAGGTTTCACCATGTTGCCCAGGCTGGTCTTGAATTTCTGAGCTCAAGTGATCCACCCGCCTCAGCCTCCCAAAATGTTGGGATTCCAGGCATGAACGACCACACCTGGCCTTGTTTCTAGTTTTTAGCAACTATAATGTTGCTATGAACATTCACGTACAAGCTTTTGAGTGGACATACGTTTTCATTTCTCTTGGGTATATATCTACAAGTGGAATTGCTGAATCATATGGCAATTCGTTTTTCAACCTTTTGGGGAAATGATAGACTGTTTTCCAAAGTGGCTATACCACCTTACATTCTCACCAGCAATGTATGTTCAAGTTCCTTTATGTCTTCTTTTCAATTATAGCCATCCTATGAGGTGATGTGGTATCTCACTATGGTTTTGATTTGTATTTTCTTGATGACTGGTGATGCTGAGTATCTTTTTATGGGCTTATTGGTCATCTGTATATCTTCTTTGGATAAATATCTATTCAGACCTTTTGTCCATTTTTTAAATTGGGTTTATACAAATATTTATATATTCTAGATACAAGTCTCTTATCAGATATATGATATGTAAGTATTTTATCCTATTCTGTGGAGTTTCTTTTCAGCTTCTGGATGTTATCCATGGAAACACAAAAGTTTTTAATGCTTGTGTCTTTTTCCATTTGTTGCTTGTGTTGTCTTTTTCCATAAGTTGTTAAGACATTATATCTAAAATATTTTGCCTAATCCAAGGCCATTTGTTATGCTTGTTTCCTTCTAAGAGTTTTATAGTTTTAGCTTTTACATTTGGGGCCAAGATTCATTTTGAGATAATCTTTGTATATGGGGCCAGGTAAGGATCCAAATTCATTCTTTTGCATGTGGAGACCTAGTTGCCCCAGAATCATTTGTTTAAAAGGTTGTTACCATGAATTGCCTCGGCAGCCCTTTTGAAAATCAGTTGATAGTAAATGTGAGTTTATTTCTGGAACCTCAGTTCTATGCCATTGATCTTTATTGTTATGTCAGCGCTACACTCTCTTGATCACTGTAGAGTTGTCATGGGTTCTGAAACCAGGAAATCCTCCAACTTCGCACTTTTTTTCAACACTGTTTCAGCTATTCTCTGGATCCCTTGAATTTCTGTATGATTTTAGGATTATCTTGTCAAGTTTTACAACAATATCTGCTGAGATTTTGATAGGAGTTGCATTGAATCTTTATGGCACTCAACAATTTTTGGCACTTTTAACAATAACTCTTCCAATCTCCGAACATAAAAAGTCTTGCCGTGTATTTAGATATTCTTCAACTTATTTCAAATATACATAAATTCAGTTTATATTTTTTGTTGCTTTTAATTTATTCCCAAGTATTTTTTTGATGCCCTCATAAATGGAATTTTCTCAGTTTCATTTTCTGATTGTCTATCACAAGTGAATAGAGAGAATGAGTTTGTGTATATTGTTCTTGTATCCTAAAAACTTGCTCAACTTGTTTATTTCTAATAGGTTTTTTAGTGGATTTAAGATCTTCTATATATAAGATTATGCCATTTATAAATAAATTTGAAAAGTTTTTCTTCTTTTCAAATATGAATGCAGTTTCTTTTTCTTGCCTAATTTCCCTGGTTAGAACTGTTAGACAATGTTGAATGGAAATGGCAAGAGGGGATATCTGTGCCTTCTTCCTTATCTTAGGGGAAAACACTCATTTTTTTTTTACTGTTAAGTATGATATGAGCTGTGAATTTTTAATAATGCTTTTTATCAGGTTGAGAAAGTTTCATACTATTCTATTTCCTTGAGTGTTTTTATCATGAAAGGGTGTTAAATGTTTTTCAAATATTTTTTCTATGTCTATTGATATAATCACGTTGCTTTTATCCTTTATTCTATTGATATGCTATATTACATTTATTAGTCTTCATATGTTAAAATGATCTTGCATTTCTGGGATAAATTCCACATGGCCATGGTACAAAATATGTTGCTGGATTGAGTTTGCTTGTCTTCCACTGAGGATTTTTACATCTGTATTGATAAGATATTGGTCTGTAGTTTCCTTGCATTGTGATGTCTATCTGGTTTGGTTAACAGGATGCTATTGGCCTCATAGAATGTATTGATAGTTTTTGGAAGAGTTTCTGAAAAATTGATATTAATTTTTTTAATGTTTGGTAGAATTGGCCAGTGAAGTCATCTGAACTTGGACTTTTATTTGTAGGTAGTTTTTTTATTATAAAAAATATATATTCAGTCTTTTTACTTTTGATGGGTTATTCAGGCTTTATATTTGTAGAATCAGTTTTGTTTGTATCTGTTTAGGAATTTGTTCATTTCTTCCAAGTTATCCAATTCATAGTCATACATTTGTTCATTGTTTTCCCTTGTAATCCTTTTTCTTTCTGCAAGGTGAGTAGTAAGGTCCCCTTTTTTAATTTTTGAGATGGAGTCTCGCTCTGCCACCCAGGCTGGAGTGCAGTGACAGGCTGGAGTGCAGTGGCGGGATCTAGGCTCACTGAAACCTCTGCCTCCCAGGTTCAAGCAATTCTTCTTCCTCAGCCTCCGAGTAGCTGGGACTACAGGCGTGTGCCACCACACCCGGCTAATTTTCGTATTTTTAGTAGAGACGGGGTGTCACCATATTGGCCAGGCTAGTCACAAACTCCTGACCACGTGATCCGCCCACCTCAGCCTCCCAAAGGGCTGGAATTATAGGCGTGAGCCACTGCGCCTGGCCAGGTCCCACTTTTTATTCCTGATTTTAATAATTTAAGTCTTCTTTCTTTCCTGCTTAGTCAGTCTAGGTAAAGTTTTCTCTGGTTTGTTCATCTTTTGAACCAACTCTGGTTACATTGATTCTATTTTTCTATTCTCTATTTCATTAATTTCTGTTCCAACCTTTATTATTTTCTTCTGTTTTGTGTGGTTTACTCATTTTATAGTTTATTAAGGTGAAACATAGGTTACTGATTTGAGATTTTTTAAAAAATACAGGTACTTAATCTATGTTTCCCTCAAAGCACTGTTTTAGTTGCATTCTATCAGCTGTTATGTTACATCTTCATTTTCATCAATCACATAAAATTGTCATTTTCATTGTAATTTTTTAAATGGACTCATTGGATATTTAGGAGTGCATTGTTTAAGTTCTATGTATTTGCAAGTTTCCAAAAATATGTTAGATTTCTAATTTCACCTTATTGTAGCTAGAGAATATATTTTATATGATTTCAATCACTTGAATATATTGAGGCTTTTATGGCTTAGCATGTGGTATATTTGGAAAATGTTCCATGTACACTTGAGAACAATGAATATTGAAGGTTTTATCTCTTTCCCTGATATTTCTGTTGTCTGCCTCAATTGGCCTCACACCCAGCTGTTATGCTTCACTAATTACTGGATAATCATTCTATTGTTTTGAACAATACCCTAGAGGCATAAATTTCTGCACAGTCCGATCCAATTAAATTCAAGGGCCTTTGGGAGTTAAATCTTCAGGCCAATTTTTCCTTACTCCAGGAGGGCTCTCTTACCTTTACCTTTCTTTGATTCTCTCTGATCATCTAGATAATCGATGGGTTAGCTTGTAGATTTTATAGAGCTACTAGCCTCCTTTTAATTGCTTATCACCACAATGTCTATTACTTTGGAGAATGACCTTAGTTAGACTTGACATTCCCCCCACTGTTTCAAATGAAATCAACTCCTATGAGCTTCAGAGTTCTTATGGACTGCTTCTACCCCTAGCAAAATCTGAGCCTGGAGCTCCAGAGCTGGCAGGCAGAGTAACACCTATACTTTCTGAGTAGGGGACTGGTTGGGGGTGGCAGCCTCTGGCTTTCTTAGCTTGCCTCTCTCAGCATAGAACCTGCCTATGAGTAAGCTGAGGCAAGGGGGACTGGGGCCTCAATATTCTTAGCCTCCCATACCTGGGGTAGAACATCCACCTAATTAGTTGGGGGTAGGTGGAAGAAGGTAATTCCTAAACTTCCAGCCACTCTCACCAAGAACTTAGCCTCTGCAGTTTAGGGCAGAGGGAATGAGAAATTCTAGTGACCTGTTCCTCAGTGAGATACCATATCCCTTGACTGGAAGCTGACGGGAAAGGGAGCACCATCTCTTTGGCCACATCTGCCCAGAGTGGAGGCTCCATCTCACAGAGCTACATGAAAGGGATAGATAGCAGGCTGTGTCTGACATGCTACAGACTCTCATGTTCTTATAGAGATTCTTCAGATTTGCTCACATAAGTGCTTTTGATTTGTCATATTCCATTACAATAATTTCCAGAGACTTTAAATGAGTTTCTTTATATTTTTCATCAGTTATGGATGTTTTCTGGGAAATGGTCCATGGAACACCTTATTCTGCCATTCTGGAAATAAAACTCCAAGAAACTTCTCCTTAAGCCTCTGAGACTTAGAGGTTGCTTATTACTGCAGGAAAGCCTAGTTTAGCATGATGAAAGCCATGTCTAGTATTAAAGCAGAATTAAAGTCAACTCAAGGAAAGTAAAATGATTTTCCAACTCTATCTTTCTATGATAGGTTCTTGTCCCTTAAAGCTGAGTAGCCGTCACTGGCCAGATTCTAGAATAATGCCCTTCCTGTTTTTCTTTTGTTCTGTTGTCCCCACTTGATTGCTTTAATTTATCTATGTAGACTGCCTCTATTAAGAAGTCCCAAGTTAATGTAGGCTACTTGCAGTCTTTGAAACACAGTGCCCATTTAAAGATGACAATCCTAGAATCATAAGAGCAGGGATACAAACTATTTTATTCACTCTAGTATTCTCAGAGCCTAAAACAGTGTCTGGCTAGCCTGACACTTGATAGCTGCTCCCAAAACCTATTTTTTGAATGAAAGTGTCAGGACCTTGCTCCTGTTCCTTTGTTACACTGGCTGCCCTGGGGATCAAAGCGTATGGGAGGGCTATTTGTCTTATGTTATCTTTCTGAAAGTATCCTCCCAGAGACTGGTTCAAACAGGAACCCTACCTGACTCCTATGTCCTAAAGGACTCTATCAATAAAGTATTCCAAGATTCTTCCAGCCAGGAGGTCCGGCTTCATTTTCGAAGTTATCTCAGAAACCTAAAGTGTGTACTCTGGTATCATTAACTGACGTGACACAACTAGTGTGATTCCATCAGTTTCATAAATGACAACCAGTGTGAGGAAGTCGACACCAAAAGAAGACACTACTGGACAGAAGGCAAATGATTTTGAATAATCAGCCTCTACCCTATTCCCCAGGGAGACTAAAATGCCTAAGCAATGCTCTCATTGATCACAAAGGATACATGTTTGTCCTCTTATTTAGAGTTGCAAGAACCCACTCTTTCCAAAGCAATCAAAACCCTATATTAAGGAGACCATGTCTAGAAGCTCTGGAAAATTCCTGGAATAGTAACACAAAAAAGGAGTCACTGTACCACCACCACAAGCCTCTCTGGGAACTAATTGTGTTCTAGATGCAAGAGACACTTAACCCAGCATTTGTCTTAGCAGTGTCTGCCTACTATGTGAGCCTTACGCCATCCCTGAGACTCTGCCAGACCCCTGCCCATCCACTCAACACTTACAGTTGAACTTTGTCAGGAAATCTAGCTCATCTAGATCTCCAGCTTTCTAATCCTTCCTCTCACCCAAGACTGACCCACTCCTTGTCCTATCTTGACTTCACTCTGGCTTATACAGAGTAATTAAATCATTGGTTAATTGATGAATTCAATTAAATCAATGTCTTACCTGAGTCCCTGTTAGGATTCTTTAACCTTTTTTGGAAAATAGCCACATGTCAAATTTACTCACTTCTTCCCAGGTCATTAAAAAAAACAAAACAAAACAAACACAGAAATAACTGAGTAAAAAACGCTCTCAATCTTTGCCCTCTTGGTATCAGCTTTGAGACACCTGGCCAAGTACAGCCTGTGCTAAGTTTCAAAGAAGAGGCAGATAACTTTGAAGATTTTATTTCACAGGGGACAACAGATAAAAGTCTCTGTCAAGTTGTCATTAGATGCTTAATGCTATTCTTGGTGGGGAGCTTGAGGCGCCCCTCCTCCTCTGTAGACTTCTAGCAGATTAGGTTTCAGAGCTTTAATTTGAGGAAGGATTTACAGCTGTGAAGAGGTATAATATTTTGATTTGGGTTGTACTAGGCTGGGGAAGCCAGATTACATTTGTATGAAACTGTATTAGACGATATGACTGAAACCACCAAAATCAAATAAAGGGAAAATTTTCCAGAGAGCCTAAAAACAAGAGCCTGTCTTTCCAGCACCTGTGCATTGTTTCACTAACTATTATTCTGATTTACATCAAGGGGATCCATGCAGAAATGCGGAGGGAGATGGCAACAATGCCTGTGCTTGCTGGACCTATCCATTCATTAATCTGTCATCAACCTAATCTAGGGGCCCATCCCCTAGAACAAGAGGAAAAAAATTAACACTTAGAGAAGAGGGGAAGTTGGCAGGGGGAGGGGAGATAACTTTATGAAAAATAGCCTTCTTTCATCTCCGGAGGCACTGTCTAATTCAGAGTCTCAAAGAAATCCATCAAATTGTCTCTCTGGGCCTCAGTCCATCCACCGCCACCATATGCTACCATGTGCGTGTGTCTCACGGCATCCCCAGATAATGACTTACGTGGGCACCGTGCCTTTCCTCTAGAACCATCTTAATGCTATTTTAAAATCCGACTCTCCTCATTTGCACGGCAAACAATAAATCACTTTGGGTAACACGGAAAACCCAGTTTCTTCTGAGATGAAACATGAAAAAAAGAGTTAGCTGTTGTTTGTACCACACAGCTACACAGAACTGGGCAGACTACCAGCATCTTCTACTGGGATTTAGAGATGGATGCAAGAAACACCACGGGTAGGACTCTGAAAATTGAAATTATTTTTGTGCCAGTCTCTAGATTCAACTAGAATGTGCTCTTGGCTGGGGAGAATTTGGGAAAGAAGTGGTTTTTTTTGTTTGTTTGTTTTTTTAATTGCAACTACTAAGTTTCAAAAATGGGGGAAAATCATGAAGACAGCCACAGACATCTTCAGGGGTTGACTAATTCTTAAATGATTGGTTCCTCTAAGAGTGGTTAGTGGTGAAAGAGTAAATGATGTATGAGAACGATTTTTCTGATTTCTGCCAGGAGTTCTACTCACTCAGTAACCACAGGGGATAGAAGGACCAGGTTTTTCACAGAAACTACTTTTAGCACATGCTGTGTTTCTACACCTGTACTTCTCTTCCGAACAACTATCTTAGCTCCAAGTTGACATGGCCCGTTACCAAGGGGCTCCATGTCTTTTGTTTCTGTAGTAAAGATGACTTGAATACAGAAGAGGTGTTGTAGGACAGCGCGTCTTCTCCAAATGCTGGCAGATGACAGTTTCCGCAGGGACGTAAAGAGGTGACAAAGGCACAGAATATAATTTAGTCCTGACTTCCAGGTCTGGCTCACAAAACTAATCGGATAAAAATGCGGCCAAAATCTGATGCTCAAAAGAATACCTCGGAGATAAACTTTCTAGAACAAGCTAACGCCATAATTTGACCCTAATTCCAAAAATCATGGGAAGGACATACTTCTTAGTATCTTTATCTTATTCTCAATTAATCAACAAACCTTAATGTAAATAAATTTTCTAAAACTCATTGTCACCGAGGAAAGGGTTAAAAAAAACTGAAGTTCTCTTTTGAGAACGAATTTCTTTCCCTCACTACCTTCTGAGACAATACAAGAGGTTATTTCTAGACCCAGAGGAGACAATGCAACATAGCTTCTCCAGCCTTTGGACACTAAGCAAGTTATCAATAATGCAGAATCTTGAAACCTGACACTGAACTCCTTCAGAGGTAGGTATCTTGTGAGCAAAAGAGAACAGAGAAAAAGGGGCAAGGATGGGAGAGTGTAAGAAGAACCATGCTGTGGACATTTTACTTCTTGGGGTGTTAGTTTCCTTCTATGCAAAATACAACTGTAGATTGCCACAAGCCTAAACGAAATCTGTAAGAAATAAATAACCTTTAAAGCAATTTAATAAAAAGAAATGTGCCCAAAATATCCTCAAAGACTTTACTAATCTAGGGAGGCAATAATTAGGAATATGAGACATGAGTCAAACCACCTGATTCCACATCCTGATTGCACCATGAACTAGCTGTGTGATCTTGAGCAAGTGACTTAACCCCCAGATTTCCTACCTGTGTAAGAGGAATAATGAAAGCTCCACAACTACTGCAAAAGCTAAATCAAATATGTGTAAAGCTGTTAGTACAATACCTGCCCCCACAGTAAACACACAATAAGTATTAGAAATACAACAAATTATTATAAGTATAAAGTGGTAATCTGTACATACTTGGAAAATTTCTGACTTGAGAAGCTATAAAATCATGGATCAAAACAGTTGTACAAAAGATGGTGTTATGTGAGGTCCTTTGGATTTAATATAAGGAGCCAAATAAAAGCAGTCCAAATTTAGAAAAATCTTTCAAGCTATTCTGCGATGACTGTGTCTGTCATCACTTGGGAAAGGAAACTGTATGCTACTCACATTCTAGAGAGCTGTTAGGAAATGCTAGCTGACCCTTAACAAACCTTCAGCCTCCCCAGGAACACAGTTAGGCAGCTTAATTTGGGCAAGCGAGGAGAAAGCATGAGCCAGTACCCAAGCACTGCCTGGTTTCCATCTGCGCGATTTAACCACAAGCCACAGCGCGCCTCTGCGGACACCTAGTCCAGCTGCCAGGGAAAGGTTTCAGACCCACGGTGGTATCCCAACAATTTCCAGTTCAGTGGAAATCTGGGGAACGCACAGGCTCACAGCATATGATTTCTTCATATTTCATTAGTTTCCAGGTTTTAAACAATTTTAACCTTCTCTCTGGACACAGAGCTGCTGTACTGTAAGTAGAAATCACTGGACTTTGAGTAACATGAGCCTGTTTCACGTTTGTGGGTGGACGTCCAATTGGCACAGTGACCTTGGCCATGTCCTGACTCCTCTGAGCTTCACTTTCCTCATCTGTAAAATGGGTGAAAGCCAACTTCAGTGAGTTCTGGGGACACATACATGTTTGACATGTGCCTAGATAGATGCTGTTAGTCTCAACTCATTTGCTATCCTGAACTTAAACGGGTTGCCAATCTACTCTCACACCACTCTAAAAGAAAAAAAAAAAAAAAAAACTTTTCAAAAGCTAACAAACTTAACCAGGAGACGAAGAAAGAAAATTCACCACTACATAAATTAGCCAGGGGCAAAGCAAGAAGCTGCCCGAGTAGGGCAGTTGGCTTCCCACAATTGATTCTTTAATAACTTCTGTAATATTTCTGAGGCACATCAAAGGACAGTAACAGCCCAGTGTTGGTAATCCCTCTCACATATAAAAACTTTCATTACAGAGTGTTAAAGGCATCACTCTGCTTGAGAAATCGCAATCAATAGACGTTGGCCTTTTTTCTTCTTTTCTATCCTGGGGTAACGGCACCAGCATTTTCTCTCCAGTAATGCAGTGCTGTGTGGCCAGAGTTTCCTCTGATGCTGCAGACGAGCACCAAGATGAAAAAATCTTTGTGATAAATGAGAAAGAGGAGAAGAAGTTTGGGAGAATACCTCTCTGTGTTAGAAACCCGAAGTGTTCCACGCTAATTCACCCTAAATGCTGTTTGCAAATATTGGCTTAGACATGCATTTAAAAGTCACAGGGATTTGTTTTAACATGATTTCTTTTGCCTTCCCATGTGGAAAATACCTTATTTTAGAGTGAGACGCCATCTCTATTTCCCAGGCTGGAGTGCAGTGGCTATTCACAGGTACTATCCTCAACCCACAACAGCCTCAAACACCTGGGCTCAAGCAATCCTCGCACCTCAGCCTCCTGAGTAGCTAGAACTACTGCATGCCCCACTGCGCCCAGCCTATAAAAGATTTTAATTGAAAAATGTTTCCAATTAGCACCCTAAGAGCAGGATAATTTTGGAATACTGCAGATCTTAGGGACACAAACTAAAAGGACAGCAGGCAGTCATTAATTTCTTTGTTCCTTATTATCTATAATACAATTGTTAGAGGCAGAAATATAAAATTACTTGCAGAAGTTTTTTTAAATTCAGCCTATTTGTTTCCTTTGAAAGATTACTCCAGGTTCTTTTAAAAGCCAGAATCACCACACTTTCCTTTTTATTATGAACGCATAAAGGCCAAAGGCCACTCATAGCATCTCCCTCGTAAACCACATCTTGCCAAAGCCCGTGGCCAATTTCTGGCCTCCCTTTACTGAACCACTTAGTGGCATTTGGCCAGTTGACCACTCCCCTCCTTCATAAGCCGTTTTCTTGCACATAAACCCCCCAACCACACTACCCTTTCCCCACCTCTACTACCTGGCTCCATTTGTCTTCATAGTTTTATAGGAATTTAAGTCATCTGTTTGCGTGTATGTTTATTATCTGACTCCATGCCCCATGCCTAGAAATTCCTGGTAAGTTGTAGATACTCCATAAATATTTGCTGCCTGGCTGACTCTTAGTATTTTCTTTTGACAGATTAAAAGCTCAGAGGAGTGAAGCCACTTGCCTAAGACTGCATAGTAAATGGCCGAGTCAGGATTTGAACTCTGAGCCCATACTCATGACCTTTATATAATAGAAAAAGCAGCCTCGGGATAAATGTCCAAGAGCAGGGTTGGCAAACTTTTCCCTTAAACGGGCAGACAGCAAGTATTTTTGCCTTTGTGAGCCACATATATATATAGTCTCTTGCATTTTTAAAAAAGAATACTTTAAATACATAAATCTATTATTAGCTCAAAGGGTCATACACACAGGCCACAGCTGAATTTGGTCTTAGTTTGTCAACCCCTGCTTAGGAGAATAGGAGCATTTTCTACTGGATTCATGACTTTAACCCAGGCCCAAGAATCCTGTGCAGAATCAATTAAGCTTTGTACAATGAATTTTTTTTTTTTTTTTTTTTTTTTTTTTTGAGACAGAGTCTTGCTCTCTCGCCCAGACTGGAGTGCAGTGGCGCCATCTCAATCTCGGCTCACTGCAACCTCCACCTCCCAGGTTCAAGTGAGTCTCCTGTTTCAGCCTCCAGAGTAGCTGGAACTACAGGCATGCACCACTACGCCTAGCTAATTTTTATATTTTTAGTAGAGACGGGGTTTCACCATGTTGGTCAGGATGGTCTCCATCTCTTGACCTCATGATCCACCCGCCTTGGCCTCCCAAAGTGCTGGGATTACAGGCATGAGCCATCACGCCTGGCCAGAATGAATGAATTTTACCTTCATCCTCTAGACAACAAGATCCTCAAGGTTACCAGACTTGGGCGTCTCCTACAGTTAAAAAACAGTTCACTTTCCACAAAAGGGAGCTGGATAAATTCCTATGGATGGATACAATGATCAAGAGGAGGAGGAATCCTGATAAATTCCTATGTAGTAAGAGAAAATAATGCAAGATCAAGAGTGGCAAAACGCTGAAAATTTTGTGTTATTCTTTTTCCAATTAAGAGGCTTTCCCCCCGCTATGAAGTAAGTAGGCATCACCAGAAGTGAGAGGAGGAAAATAACCGCTCTCACCTCTCCAGCGTCCTGTGCTCCTGTCCTGCTGAGACTGTCTTTTGCCTACTACATAAAAAGCCAAAAAAGTGAGTCCTTCACAGCATGAGGATACTTTTAGCTGTTGGACACGGAGAAGGTTTTCTCTTGGTCTTTTATTCAATCATTCACAGAAAGGGACATCCTGTGACCTCATTTTCACTCTAAAGTAACAGAGAAAGCCAAGGGGCTTCCTGACTCTGGGTTCTATAGAAACCCTTGCTTTGATGGTGCCTTTCTCCTCCTCTGAGGCCAAGACATGGTGGGGGCTGGTGGGGCTTCCTTCCATTTCCAAGACAGGTGGATCTCCTTGGGAAACAGCTGCTGTCTGGGAATCCTGGCAGCACCAGGGATAGAGAGAGAAGAGAAGCTCCAGTTTCAACCCTCTGAGCCACTGCAAAAGAATCCCCTTCATTAAAACTAGTTCTCAAGGGAAAGGTGCTTAGAGAAAAAAAAAGACTCAGCAAAATGCACAGGACACTTGGGTAGGAGACATTTCATTATGGCCACTTTGATAGCACCACTTTGAAGCAGTCATTTTGATTTTGGTATGAAACTTCTTGGAATTTTAGTAGAAGTTAGAGAATTACCTAAGTAAATGCTTTTTGATCAAAAATAATTTATATTTGCCAGTTTGTCTTTCATTTCTCCCCTTAAAGATAAGGGCTATGCCTGTCTCATTTACCGTTCCATCTCTAGTACTCAATATGGTACCTCACATATAGGAAGGGTATATTTAAAAAATAACTACTATGACCATCACTACTACTGCCTATGTCCAGTGCTTACATTAGATACATAATAATTTGTTGAAAAAATGAACTGCTACCATCACCACTACCATTATTGCCACATAATTACTATTATCACCATCATTATTCCTATTGGCTGTCTATTATAAAGCCAATGGGACAAGCATTATGCTTAGATTATTTCAATTATCATTCCCATTTCATAGATGTGAACACTGAAGTGCAGAGAAGTATCCTAAAACATATATACAGTATGTGGTAAAAAATTGAATTATGTTATTATCATGATTAGTCTTGTCAAGTAAATTGGGAGAAATGAATAGGCTGAGAGATAAGGATAAGGTTGTACTTAGTGCCTCTATTTTGGACTTTTAAGCATTTCTTTTCACTGAAAGGGACCAGGGATTCTTAAAGAAATGACTGATTCCAGATCTGCTCCAGGAAATAGACATGATGAATTGGCAAAGTTTGTTGTGGAAAGCTATCAAAACCTACTAGAGTAATGTCAAAAGGACTTGGAGCTAACTT
Source organism: Pan troglodytes (assembly GCF_028858775.2). Taxonomy (NCBI): domain Eukaryota; kingdom Metazoa; phylum Chordata; class Mammalia; order Primates; family Hominidae; genus Pan; species Pan troglodytes. The sequence continues at coordinate 64,637,893 of NC_086015.1, forward strand.
GAAAGGGGCTCCCACTGGCCAAGACAAATCAACTTCAATAAAAACAATGAAAGTGGTAGAATGAAATAGATCAAATACACAAACATTCAAACATTTCTTAAGAGTAAAAATCAATGGTCACCCTTAGAAGTTGCCAGGACACCAACTTATGATTTAGAAAATATTAACAAAAAGAAACTAAGGGAAATTAAACACTTACCCTGCCTTTCCTGTATTGACAACCATTTAAAGTAACCACATGACATGGAGGGAACATTTTTCCTCATAGAGGAATCACAGTTAATAAAAGCAGGAGGAATGACAGATTTAGAAAATCACCAATTCACAGCTCTTAATGAAATAATGGGTCTAGACAACCACCATTCATAGCTGCAAAACCTTTGCCTTAAAGCTTAATTGGAAACTTGATATTTACGACATCACACTGACAACATGTGAATCTATGATCAATCCTAACTTAACTAAATGTGGGATAATAGTACATTACATCAGTGGTTCCCATACTTTGAAGCACATTAGAATCACTTGGGGAACTCTTAAAAATCTTAATGTTCAGGTCGTGTACCAAATCAATCAAATCACGACGTCTGGGGTAAGAGTATCAGTAACTTTAATTTGAGATGTTTTAGGTGATTCCACTGTGGAGCAAAGTTCAGGAATCTTTTCATTTTATGGCTCATGGTGTGATGCTCCCTATGATATATTAACGTTACTATCATAGGGAGATACATTAACATCCTATGATATATAACCAAATATTTACCAGAAACAGAAGAAATGTGTTTAAGAATGACTACAAAAATGCAAATCAGAAATCAAATGTGTGAAAAATTCAAAGAGGGTGTGAATGGCGTATCTTTTCAACAAACAAATGTCATTTTAAAAAATGGTGTGTTGGGGGTGGGAATGGAGGGCTTTTCTTAAAACGTGACTGGAAAAGTTATGCTTCTGGCTATGAATGAATAACTTCATACATCAGACTAATCGTCCTGCAGAAAATAATTGTGATAGATGCATAAATTTAAAAAAAAAAAGCGCTGTTCAAAAGCATCAGAGAACAACCAAGGCATGCAAGATTCAAGCATCCTAGATGATGCAGGGAAAGAAAGCCCACTGAGGTGAGCTCTATAGTTAAAGCAACTTTGCGTCCTAAGGGCATTTGCGAATTTGCATCGTCAGGGAATAAACCAAGTAGAAAGCAGCAGCTAGAGCTTGATGCAGTTTCTGAGCTAGAGAGAGAAGTTTGGAAGTTAAGGGCTATAGAAGCAGCAGCTAGGACTTGAGGGACTAAGATTTGCGAGAACAGTGAACCAAAGAAAAGTGATCCCAATACTCCTAATGTAATTTCCCCTTGAGATATTTGCAAATTCCTAAACTGCAAATATATGAAGAGACCAATAAACTAAGCAAAAATCAGTGCTAAAAGACCAAAAATGAAGGAGCCATTTTGTCAGTCTAACAGTGTTGGGGAGACAAAATTGCAATTTAGAAGCCACTAAGGACAAAGGGCCATCGTAAGTGCCCCAAAATTTCATTTGAGAAACTCAAAAGGCTTGAATTGTTAGGACAAACTAGAAATAGACCACAGAGTTTGAAAAATATCATTTCTGGATTAAATCAATATAACTTGCTTATACTGTATCCACCTGCCAGAATGTTAACATATCTCTGCAAGAAGATAAAATCCACATTAAGGGAAACACTAAAAGGAACTAAAGGGGGTTATTTGGGCAGAATAAAAATTTCCCAGTTGAAAGCATAGAATGTAGGATGGAAGCAAGAGTACTAGGTAAATTGGGGTAAGTATCACTCTAACATTTTTGTCAAGAGAAATGAATACATGTCCACACAAATATCTATACATAAGCAGCTTTATTCATAATAATCCAAACTTGTAAACAACCCCTATGTGAACCAAGTGAATGGATACACAAAATGTCGAATAACCATACAATGGAATACTATTCTGCAATAAAAAGGAACATTAACACATGCAACCACTATTCTCCAAGTCATTATGTTCACTAAAGGAAGCGAGACACAAGGGAGTTCATATTATGAGTCAATTCATTAAAACTCCTAGAAAATGCAAAATCACCGCTAGTGACAGAAAATAAAATCAACGGTTGCCTGAGAGCTGGGAGTGACAGGAGGAAATGTCCACAGTGTGGCACAAGGAAAGTTTTAGGGGTGGCAGAAATGTTCTGCACCTTGATTTTGGTGGTGGACTTATGGGTGTATCCCTCTTTTAAAGCTCAATGAATGAATTTTACATGGGCACAGTTTATTATATACACACTATACCCCAATAAGCTTTTTTTCCCCTAAAAGACAGTTGAAATTCCCCAAAGACAGATCGAAAAGATAACTTGCTGTATTATTCTATTTTTATGAAGTTTAAAAACAGATAAAATCAACCCATGATTATTAAAATGGTGTATATCTTGCAGAGCAGGTGTTCACTTAGTGAACAGGAAATTTCTGGGTACTAGTGAGTCATATTTTCTACATCTTTGAGAAATAGTTCCATGGGATGTTTATTTTGAAAACATTTATTGAGCTAAACACTTAAAATGTGTGCACTTTTGCTGTTTTTGTCATACTTCAATAAGAAAATTTAAAGGTGGAGGATTGAGAGAAATTAAAGAAAATCCAAGAGACAAAGCAACCAAAGGCAATGCATGGACGTCATATGGCTTATGATTTTAAAAACTCAACTGAAAAAAATGTGAGGAAATGAATGAAAATCAAACATGGACTATTTATCATATATTAAAGAATGCTTGCTCATTTTATTGCATGCTACTGTGATTACATTTAAAGCCCTTATCTGCTAAATAAACATACTAAAGTATTTATAGGTGAAATAATTGAGTAGGATTTGCTTTAAACATCAGCAAAAAAAGAAACACAGAGGCCAGGTGTGGTGGCTCATGCCTGTAATCCCAGCACTTTGGGTGGCTGAGGCAGGAGGATCACCTGAGGTCAGGAGTTCAAGACCAGCCTGACCAACATGGTGAAACCCTGTCTTTACCAAAAATACAAAATTTAGCCAGGTATGGTGGTGGGTACCTGTAATCCCAGCTACTTGGGAGGCTGAGGCAGGAGAACTGCTTGAACCTGGGAGGTGGAGGTTGTAGTAAGCCAAGATTATGCCATTGCACTCCAGCCTGGGCAACAAGAGTGAAACTCTGTCTCAAAAAAAAGAAAAGAAAAGAAAAAAATACATGTGCTCAAGTATAGGTTGATCATCATGGAAGCTGGATGACAGATGCATGAGAATCCATACTATTCTCTTGAGTTTTGCATATATGTAAGAATATTTTTACAAAGTAAAAATACAATTCAAGTGAAGATGAGGTACAAGGATGAGGCAGAGGGCCCAGGAGGGTGTGAAGATGTCTATTGTGCCTATGACCTATATTCTATTCTTTGCACTTTGAAGATTAAAATACCCACAGCATCAAAATGGCTATGTCAAAATGTCTTGCTTCAGAATTTACATGGCAAGAATTTTCTCAGGGGCCCAGAAACAGGACAAGCATGAAAAGAATGAAATTTACGAGAGTCCAATTAGGTCCTGAATGACAGCCAGGCAGATATATAATGACAAACAGTGTCCTTCGTTTCTCCAGAGACTGATCTACTTTGGGCCCAAAGAGAGGAAAGTGAGCTTCTATAATCCTGGGAATTTCACCATCCTTCTTCTGGTCCCTAGTTATCTATCTGAAGCCTATTCAGGTTTTGGAAGGGAGAGAATAAAATGCGCAGCCAAAAACCAGATTCTAATGGCATCAGTCAGAATCCTGAAAGGACACAGATGTCATACTCCTCTGCAACTTTGAAGAGAAATAAACTATTTTCAGAGGTGGAGGTTGGGTTACAAGGTAAGGATTTGAAGCCCCTGGGACTAGCTACAGCAGAATGCCTTTAGTATCCTGGGCCTAAAAAAGCAAAGAATGAGAACATGTTATCAGAGCCTGGTGAGGTAAAGGTGGGTGGGTTAGGGGTGGGGGGTGGGGAGTGGGACGACTCTCATCACTGCTGCAGCCTTGAAGGGACACAGACCCTGAAAAACATGATGAGAAAGACTTCCATGGGAGTAAACATCCCCCATCTCTCCCTCTCTGCCCATTGCCTGGTCTCTTTCCAGTACCTCCCATTGACCAAGCCAAACTGGAAGACAGAGACATGGAAGCCCAGGTGACAGTCAACCTCCTGGGTCAACAAGCAGGGCAGACAAGGTCACCTAATAGACTAGGAAGGCGGGGGATGGAGAATTACCAGCACATGCCCCCAAAGGGTAATTTACACCACATTGGAATACATAAGATCTTCAAAGCCACAGTTAGTTAGAACTGATGGCCATTTGGCAAAAGCTAATTCAGTCAGACCCAGGGTTGCAGATCGTTAATTTAAATGGAACTGAGTATTTCTAAGCATTTCACAAGAGGCCCAAAGACAATGAATGATAACAGATTCTTTACCCACACACACACCCTCCCCATGGGGGAAATGGTAAGGAGCTACTCATGCTCATTCTCAAGTTTGTAAAACAAAAATCTTTTCTTCTATATTAGAAATTTCCAAAGTAAATGCAAAAAAAAGGGTAGAGATGTGGTTGCATTTTCCATTGGGCTTTAACCATCACTCTGTGAAAGAGAAGAGTTCAGAGCAAAGTCATCACAGTTGGAAACAATCTCAAGATCAGATGGGAGAGGAGTATCCTCCCCCCCCCCCCCCCCCCCCCCCGCCTCCAGGGGTATGTGGTCCTCTCTTGGTTGGTGATGCCAACCCTGCTTCCTCTGGCCCTGGGTTTTGTACCTGCTGCTTTCTCTGCCCTTAATGTGCTTTCCTCCCTTCCTTCACTTGTTAACTCCTATTCCTATCTTAGCTCAATTGTCACTTTCCAGAGGAAACTTTCCCATGTTCACTAATGAGGTCAAAGCCCCTAAGACATACTGTCATAGCATCTGGAACTTTTCCTTCATGAAAGCACTTTCACAGTTTTTGGTATGGCTGTTTGATATTGTCTATCTGCCCAGCTGAACTGGTAGTTCCACGTGGCAAGGACTATGTGTATCTTTGAGTACCATCGCATTTCCAGGGCCTCACGTATAATCTGGCTCATAGTAGGCACCCAACTATTGTAGAATGAATCAGTCTTCACTGCAAGAGAAAGTGACAACAGTTTTCCACTCTAGAGACAATCTACATTTTTCCCTTTCAATGTACAACATGATTTTGTTTTCTTTCCCCCACCCCCCACAGCATTAAATTACTGGAAACACATCCTATGCTCATAGATGGGTAGAATCAATATTGTGAAAATGACCATATTTCCAAGAGCAACCTACAGATTCCATGCAATTCCCATCAAAATACCATCATCATTCTTCACAGAACTAGAAAAAACAATCCTAAAATTCATATGGAACCAAAAAAGAACCTGCATAGACAAAGCAAGACTAAGCAAAAAGAACAAATCTTAAGGCATATTACCCGACTTCAGACTATACTACGAGGCAGAGTGATCTTAACTGTACCAAGCTAAATCCTACATCTAGATTCACAGATGCAAAAGTGTTTAATAAAACCAAGTTACTTGCATTCTTAGGCTCATGTAGATGCTGTACGCAGATGGTCTTCTAAATAGGTTTTAGATATGTCAAAACTTTCTCCAGCCACAAAGTCAAGAATGATCACCTTAGGGTTTCAGTATACTCAATTATTTATACTCCTTCTATGATCAAGGGTAGTAGTATCTGCATTAAGTAGTTTCCTCCAAACCAGAAAGGAACGAATTGGCAGAATATATTTCCTTGCCTCCAGAAATAACTTATCATCATTAGAATCATCTGATATTTTTGGGATCTGGAATCTATGTTCTGTATTTGTGAGGGTAACTATGAGACTTGAACAGTCCACCAGGGATCTTAAAGGCATGTTTTCAAAACACAGCCCCCATCAAAACAGTGTGCTGTTACCAAATATGTTTGGGCAATGCCACTGTGAAATTTACAACATACACTAACAGAGAGTTTGAGAAATCCCATGGCTGGTAGAGCTTGGCAAAGGGAAATGTGTTTCCCTCACATATCTAACTAGGAAACTGTCATTTCAAATACTTCCTCTTACTATCCTGAAGGCCATATTTTAGGAAATGCTGCACTGGAGGAAAGATGTTCTAGAATAGACAGGTACTACAAGATTGAAAAAGAGAAAATTTAACATGCTTTCCTGCTACTGAATCTATTCTATATATCCTGTTTTTCTTCAGAGGTGTTTGCCCCACAATATTTTTGTTTTCTCATTATCTCTAATATTAAAATGGGAGAAAACAGTAATATAAGCATGTTGAAAAACTGATACCGTGAAATATTGAAAATTTGAAATTGGTTAATGTTGGTTCCTAAAGCAAATTATTTTACTGAAAAAAATGGTTCTATTAATCTAAATAGATACATTTATTAATATATGTTGAATACATAGGTATGTACCTAGGAGTTTTGTAGAGAGCATGTCTATTTAGAAATAAGCATACAAATACATAACTTCATATAACGAGTATGCTGAACAAGCATGATTCATTGCATAAAACACAACATTTTACTCTCCTTGCCCCTCTAAATTTGATTAGGTGGTAATAATCTTCCTTTGCCCTTGGATAAAAACTACAGCAGGCCCACGAGTTTACTGTTCACAGGTAATGGGCAGTTCTAAAACAACTTCAGGTTACACATACAGTCCCAGGTGAGAAAACAAACTCCACAACCATGTTGCTTTTGTATGGAATCTTTCCCCTTCTCAGCTTGGCCCTGCTTCGTACTGAAAGCCTCCAGATCACCCTGTGGCCCCTCCACCTTATTAGCCAGCATTCTGCCTTTCTCAAGGTTGAAGAAACTAAGAGACAGAAGAGCTCCTCCTTGTGCTAGTTCTGCTATAATCTAGCTTGGCTGTCTCTGGGCCTGGCAGATAGGGCTGACACTTTCTCTTTTGATAAGCTTTTATGGATTCTGCAGAGGTTTCCTGTTGGGTTCTTCTCTCAAACAGCTCACTAGATCCCAGGTGGGTGGCTGGGGATCCCCCATCCCAAGCCCCAGGTCATCTAGGCATCTGCCTTGGACCTCATATGCTACTTTTCCATGACTCCTTCAGTTACTGTATTGAAGTAGATCAAAAACAACCCCACGTTGGCCCTCTCCTTTGCACAGTCCAGAACTGATCCCCAGGAAACACACACATCTCATGCCTTGACAAAAACTGGGAAATATTGGCCACTTTGCAAGCAGCAGCATTCCTACCCTACCACCCAAGCAGTTGGCCAGCCCCTCTTCTCCTGGCCTTCCAGAGTTGCAGGGTGAGTCTCAAATGCATGGGCCCTCTAAACTTCCCAGGCTTGATGCAGGCACAAGCCTCTGGTTTTCCAACTGCAAGAAATAATTCAGAGCTTTCTGATTAGTCCTCTTAATGCCTCCTATTGGGGTTTTGGGTTACAAGATAGCACACTCTACTTTTTCTCCCAAGAGGGTAATGATGACTCAATACATGGCCACAGTTCTCTCTAAAGAGACATCTTCTCTTGTCTCCTCTGGACTCATATATACAAAAGCCATGGACCAGGATCATGACTTTCTACATGAGGCAGCTGTCTTTTGGTAGCTGTATTATGGGTGGCTCTGTGAAACTGAGACAATAGACAATACAACCATTCTAACATCCTACTACCTACGTCGTACACACATATATATGTGTGTACGTCATATTTTACTATACGGTTTCTATAACAACTTCAAATAGTTAACGCTATAAGAGCCTCAACACTCCCCAATTCAATTATAATCTCCAGCTCTCACTGATCACTGCTGATTTGGTTATAAATGACTTCACAACCAAAAGCTTACCTTGAGAATTTTTCAATCCCTATGTTCCCAGATTCAAATAAATAAAACCTACTTGAAATATGTGGACTTAAAATAGTCTTCCAACGCATTCCTCACACATGAAATTACTCTCGAATAACTAGCTATTGGTGACATTCCTGATAGTGCCCTAGATTTCTCAACTTTTGCAAGAGCCCAGATGGTCAGAAAGAACTTTACCAAATTTGGTTACTTGTTTTTAATGGAAGGATTTTAAATGTTCTTTTAACAATCGTCTCAGCTGCATTTAAAGCCTACTTAGCAGTGTTTGCAGCTAGGAGAACAGATAATTACCAGAGTGAACTAGCAAATTCCTACTGGTTATAACCTGAAATGGGAAGTAATACATGGTCAAGAATGTAAAAAATTACTTATATATGTACATTTACGCACACATTTTTTAAAATCAAGTGAGCAAAATGGTATTAAATCTGGTTAATTCTGCCCATGTCCATTTGAAAAACAACCGTGTAATTTGCCTAAGAAAAAAATTCTCTCATAGTTAAGTCAGATGCCTAATTATATCATCCTTTATCTGGGACTATCAAAAATAAAACATTTTGGATCTATTCACAATAAAATGACATTTTCAGATTCAATTTCATACAAGTTTTTTTATCCATTATGCTCACAGATCAAAAGTGACTGGATTCATCAGCCAAAAATAATATTTTAAAGAGCTGCTGAGAACTTTATAAAAATAATTCTGATTTTCTTCTGTGGGGGAAACAATTTCTTTTAGAGGAGTTAGAAAAAAGTGAGAAAAAATTTTTTGAAAGAAAAAGAACCTCACCAATGTTACTAGAGAGCAGAGTTGACATGGCGTTACTCATAGTGACTGGTTAAGTGTAAAAGTGGGGGAAAAAAGCCAAACTGTAAAGTAACTGATTATTTCACTGTCTTCACCTGGCCTTAATTCAAATCAGAACACTTCTCCCACCTGCATTACTTCAAACAATTTACCAGAAAAAGAAGAGAAAATGTGGATTACATAACCCAGAGCATATAGAGCGAAACTGCAATGCTATCATTCAGCAATCACAATGCTCTAGTTTATTTTTAAAATAGCTCAGAATTGGCCATGCTCAAGAAGTGGTCCTACATACAGCAAGAGAGCTCTTCGTTTAATACAATACAGATTTTTCCTAACAGCTTCCTCTGCTACTTCACATATTTCTTCCATATCCCTACATGGCCCTCCTAAGAAATATACCTTTAGCAATGAACACTAGGAAAACATATCGTTGTGGAAAGGCATGGAGGAGAGTCTACTCTCTTTACTTGCTTTAGCGTGAGGCAGAAAATATTTCTTGCAGGGTAGCCATCCAATACCTGAGCACTTTTAGATACTCTGCAGCAGGTAATTTAATTTGTTTTTCAGAAGGGTGGGAGTTAAAAGTAACACAGAAAGTCATAATGGGGTGAGAGATTAGACTTTTCTCCAAAGTTATAGCCTTTAGATTTAGCTCCTGCAATTCCGAAGGGCCTCAGAGATAAGGAATTCATGTTGCAAATGTGAGAAGTGAGATTTAGAGAGGTGAAGGGACCTGCCCAAGGCCTCCTAGAAAGAAGAAGAGACTCTGGTACTCGAGGCCCTCAAGTCCAGGGTTCTTTCCACTTGCCCACGTTTTCCCTGGTTGTCCTCTCCTCTGCCCCTTGATCTGACAAATGTTCAAAGGATTACTTAAAATAGTCCCCTGCTCAAAATAACAAGGGCTTGCCAAAAGAAGAAAAACACTTTGAAATATAGATTCCAATTAACTGCCTCTGATTGCTGGATAACTCTTCAAGACTCCCAGAAACCGATTCTAGCAGTATGTGTTATTTGTTTATAGCCAACCTTTGTTCCAAAAATAACTTGATATGTTTTACAGAAATATGTAGAATACATACAATGCAGAAAATTATTGCAAAGGAGGAAAAAGGATGGGAAAAGCTAGTAATCTTGGGGATGAATTGTCATACACCAAGAAAGCAATTTATATACCTGGTGGCTTCACAGCAAATATTATAATCAATGCAATAATAGTGACCCAGCAGAAATACACTGTGAGTTGAAATAAAATGTTAACAAGAGTTTGTGGGGAAGAATAAGACACAAAATTCCTGATAATGTCTCAATATGCGGGTTTGGACTTCTGAAGCAGGTCACTCCTAAGCCTTCAAGCTTAGGAAAAAAGGGAAAAATGAGAGGACAGAGGATAGATGGGAGGACAATGGGGTGGGGAGTCGGGGAGAGGGTAGAGGGAACCACAACAGGTTGACGTCCACCTAGGTATCACTTATCAAAGAACTGAAAATTTATCAGGTAATTGGAAGCTCAAATTCATATGTCACCTGGACTGAACTGCGCTTTTATTATTTATAATGCAATATGGTATAAATCAATTGGCTTGGATTTTAAAATTAGAGCCCAGTTACCTGTGTAAGGGAATCATAAATCCAACTTGTATTTTTCTAACAGGGTTAACAACTCATGATGCCAGCTTAAACTCAGGAAAATCAATGGTCTGGGCTTAAGAACAATTGTGCGTGGTACTTTATCTCCCTGGTCTAGTGTAGCAGGTGGGCAGTCTAGGAGTTGGGGGTGAAGGATTTGGGGGAGGGTAGAAGCCTAAAGCAAAGGAAACAAACAGAAAACACTGAATATTGCTAAAAACACCACATGCCAGGTAAATAGGAAGGGGGGCACTTACATATAGTAGACAGTGAAAATCTGGACACCTGTTACTTGATGAAGCATCGCAGGAGCAAAGGCAAAACACTCCTGTTGCTTTTCTTGTTGTGCAAAACTCTCCAGAGCTAAGGGAGCTAAGTGAGATGAAAAGCTAAAAAAGGAGCGAGTCAGAACTCCCACTGACAGCTCCCAAACTGGCCCTTCCTAAAGGCGTTTGTGCCTGCCTTAAGCCAGAGACTCCCTTCTCAGGTGCAGTTTGTTGACCCTCTCTTCAATTGGAAACATCTGAGGTTCACTCAGTGATAAGGGGCACGTGGAGGAATAAAGCTGTGGCAGTGGTGGAAGAATTAATAGTCCAACTTTTATGGAGGGCAGTTAACATTGTGTATGCCTGTGTTTATGTAAGTATATATACCTACATATACACACATATATGTTATATATTATTGACATAGAAATTCCATTTTCATAAAATTCTCCTTGAGAAATGGTTGAAGAACAGTGCAAAGATATACATACAAAATTCTTCATTGCGGCCGGGCGTGGTGGCTCACGCCTGTAATCCCAGCACTTTGGGAGGCCGAGACGGGTGGATCACCAGGTCAGGAGATCGAGACCATTCTGGCTAACACGGTGAAACCCCATCTCTACTAAAAATACAAAAAGAAATTAGCCGGGCATGGTGGCGGGCACCTGTAGTCCCAGCTACTCGGGAGGCTGAGGCAGGAGAATGGCGTGAACCTGGGAGGCAGAGCTTGCAGCTAGCCGAGATGGCGCCACTGCACTCCAGGCTGGGTGACAAAGCGAGAGTCCGTCTCAAAAAAAAAAAAAAAAATTCTTCGTTGCAGCATTGCTTCTAAGAACCAAAGTTGCACACAAACTAGAAGTCGTTCAAAGGGGGTGATCCAAGCCAAGTGTATTATATTTCACTCATACAATGTAATACTATACTGAAATTATAAATGATGATATAAAATTCTATGGACATGATAGTGGTAAAATAAAACAACAAAATAGTATTACTGGATGTATCAATTGTGTGAGTGTGTGTATGTGTGTGAATAAGAAAGTGTGGGAGAAAATCCTGCATATTAATCAAGCTTATTGCTGTTGTAGGATAACTGATATTTTTAAATATTTTTCTGTTGTGTTGGATTTTTAAATTTTAATTGTTATAAAATAGTCAGGTATTACTTTTATAATCTGGAAAAAAAAACCCAGCAATTTCCATTTTGGATCTTGAATACAGTAGGAAGGATAGCAGGGTAGCAGCAGTCACTGGGCAAAGCAGCCGTCAACCAGGGCCTAACAACAAGGCTCTCACTGCACGAAGCACCAGCACCTGTCCCATAATGGCTTCTGTTTTCACACAAAATTCCGCCAGCTGGGTACATCTTCTCAAAGAGGGGAAACAAATGCACCAAAATTAATTGTAGAACTTATCTTTATGTTCTGTGGGCCAGAAAACTCAGTCTATACTGTGCTTCTGAGAGCAAATAATCCTTTCTAGGCCTAAAATACAGTGTGTCTTCTATTTTGGGCTTGTGGTACCTCTGTTGTCTCATTGTTTAAGTGGATGTAAAAGTATTAATTCAAAAAACCCATGTTCTCTGCTTAAAGCACAGAATTGTCAACAAAACATACTACAGAACACATGCCTCTCACTCAATCATTTCTTTGACTTAGTTTCTTGTGGTCTATTCCATAGTAAGGAATTTGCAATGTTGGAGTAAGAGACCTAAGAGGACCTTAGAGATCATCCCATTCACCATCCTCATTTTTCACAAGAGAAAGCCCAGACTAGTCATCAAGTGAGCTAGCCAGGACTAAAGCCGAGGGTCCTGTTTATCCACTGTTTATCACTTCAGCTCTAATTCCATTCAAGACACAGCTATAGCTTCCCCCTTCTGGAGAATCTGAATATTCCTTTAGCTAATGTTGAAATAAATCAGACTTTTGACATCTGATGTGACATACAGAGAGAAAAAGGCAGCAAATCTAACATAATATACCAGTTAGCTTTTCCAAATGCATGAGAAATACTTTCAATAATGGAAAACACTACATATACTACTTTATGCAGTCGACTTTTGCTTCTGTGATAGAAAAGGGAAAGTTCAGGGGAAGAAAACTATGCGGGTCATTTGGTGACATTTTTAAAAGGTTTACTTTCAGAGGCACATAATTTAAAGTGGTTTTCTTTTTCTTCTATCAAAACCAAACATAGTTACTAGAAAACATCTGAAAAATGCAACAAAATTTTAAGAAGCAAAAAAAGAAAACATGTCACACAATTCAGCCAACAAAAAACCACAGTTAAAATGTTAGTATAGTTCCTTCTAGGTTTTTTTCCCTTTTGAATGGTTGAGCACTTCATATATATATTATTTCCAAGTTTTGTTTTGTTTTTTACCTAAATTATACCTAAGCATTTTATGAATTCATTAAAAACTATTTATAAACATTATTTAATGTATGAATAATATTCCATGGTATAGATGTGCCAAATTTTATTTTTTCTCTATTTATGTCATTTAGGGTTTTTCTATTATACATAATTCTATGATGAGCATTGTAAGAAATCCATCTTGATCTTAATTTCTGATTATTTTCTTGTCTTAAATTCCTAAAATGGGGAATTGCCAGATTAAATACTATAAGCATTTTAAATTACCAGGAAGTTTGTAACAAATTTTGTTGTTCCTACCAAAAGTACATAGAAGTACCCATTTTATAATCCTTTTTCAGTAAAACATATTTTCAAACCTTTGTTAATTTTACAGGTGGCAAAATTAAAATTAAAATTTATTTTAACTTGAATCTTTATTATTGAAAAATTCGGTATACCCATTGGCCATTGTGGCCATCCTTTGGCAGATCTACTCTTGAGGTCTTGGCCCATTTATTTACTGAGAAAAAAGGAAAGCATTTTGATAGATCCAATCTTTTTTTTTTAATAAATAGATAAATAATGAATTTTTAAAATAAATTAATAAACTTATTTAATTCACTAAAGCTTAAGAAACACAAACTCCTGGGCTGATCAGTTGGAGGCTGTAGAAAAATGAACGGAACACACTTTTTTTCCAAGTATATTTTGTATAAGCTCTATCTAATTAATGAAACCTTCCTGCAACTTTCTGCATCTGCTTATTCCAAGCATCAGATTAACAAACGGTTGACATAAAATGAAGAGCTACATGGTATATCTCTGACATGTGGCATATAAAAATCACAAACTCTGTCTTTAAAAATAGAGTGTTCTGGTTCACACTGGTCCACTGAGCAAACCTATTTACTGCCTTTCCCACCCAAAATACTTTCTAAATGATACTAAAGAAATGCAAAAGTGCAAACTCATAACCACAAAGAGAATGGGAAGAAGCCAATAGAAGATAAATGATTTGAATAAAAGTCTGTTGACTTCTGAACCACACAGCAAAGGAAACCACAGCCTAAAAAGGGATTGCGGCAAAGGAGGGCCGACCTACCCGGTTATTCCAGAAAGAATCAAGCCTCAGAAATAGCAGGTACAACACAGGATGGAAGAGATTGGTGGGGCTGAAAAGGGGGGTTAATTACAGGTCAGGATGAATATGTAATGTTGACCACCCTTCCTCCTGGCTCTCCATGTGGACTAGCCTGAGGCCAAGCACCAGCTTCAAGGCAATAAAAAAGTGGGGAGAACCATCACAGTTATCATTAGTGTTAAAACCTCACTCTAGGCCAGGCGTGGTAGTTCACGTCTGTAATCCCAGCACTTTGGGAGGCCAAGGCAGGGGGATCACTTGAGGTTGGGAGTTTGAGACCAGCCTGGTCAACACGGTGAAATCCCATCTCCACTAAAATACAAAAAGTAGGGCCAGGTGCGGTGGCTCACGCCTGTAATCCCAGCACTTTGGGAGGCCCAGGTGGGCGGATCATGAGGTCAGGATATCGAGACCATCCTGGCTAATATGGTGAAACCCCATCTCTACTAAAAATACAATTACTCAGGCATGGTGGCAGGCACCTGTAGTTCCAGCTACTTGGGAGGCTGAAGCAGGAGAATGGCGTGAACCAGGGACCAGAGCTTGCAGTGAGCTGAGATTGTGCCACTGCACTCCAGCCTGGGCAAAAGAGAGAGACTCCATCTAAAAAAAAAAAAAAAAAAAAATTCAAAAAGTACCTCAGCGTGGTGGCAGGTGCCTGTAATCCTAGCTACTCAGGAGGCTGAGGCAGGAGAATTGCTTGAACCTGGGAGGCAGAGGTTGCAGTGAGCCAAGATCACAGCATTGCACTCCAGCCTGGGCAACAGAGTGAAAGTTCATCTCAAACAAAACAAAACAAAACAAAACAAACCTTACTCTAGCACATTGAGATTCCCCAGTTCCCATGCACACACTCTAAACTGAAACTCTTCAAGCTTGCTATTCACAAGACCCACCCACTTAAAAATAGACCGCAACAATAGCCTTCTTATTGCCTCATTCTTTCACACACACCACAGATCACCAGAAATTTAATATGACAAGAAAGTCTACCACAGAAAAGAAAATGAGCACGTAAAACAACAGAAAACATGACACTGGAGAAAACAGTTTAGGGGAAAGACACAAACTTTAAAAATAAAATCTAGTTAATATCGTCAAGAAAGATTTGAGATTTGGTAACTACAAAACAAAAACAGGATTCTATTGAAAAGGAATAATCGGATAAGAAAGAGCTCTTTGGAATTTTATAAATGCGTAAATAAAAAATTCAACAGAAAGTTTGTAGGCAAAGTTGGAAAAAATCTCCTAGACTATAGACCAAGTATAGAAGTAAGTGAGAAAAAAATAAAATATATAGATGAACAATTCAGGAGGTCTAAGGATGACTAACCAAATTTTCACAATAAGAAAAAAAGAAACTGGAGTGGAGGGAATTGTCAAAGAGATTGCATTGTAAAATTCCCCAGAGTTAAAGGGAAAGATGAATGTTCAAAGTATAGGAATCTACTTGATACCAAGAACAATTAACTGTAAAGTGGTAGAAAAATGAAATTCCTAACAATTTCCTGAAAAGTAAAAAAAAAAAGAAGGTGGCCTACAAAATAAGAATCAGAGTAGCATCAGACTTAGCAGCAGCAGGATTGCATACTAAAGGACAGGAAAAAGGATTTTCAACAGAGAAGTCTACACCCAAACTATCAATTGTCTTTTGAGGGCAAAATAAAAAATTCTAAACCTGCAAGCATGCAGAAAGTTTACCTCCCATTCACCCTGATATGGCTTGGATATTTGTTCCTGCCCAAATCTCTTCAAAATGTAATCCCCGGTGCTGGAGGTGGGGCCTGGTGGGAGGTGTTTGGATCATGGGGACAGATCCCTCATAAATGGCTTGGGCTATTTCCTTGGTGACAAGTGAGCTAATTGCTCTGAGTTCACATGAGATCTGGTGGTTTAAAATTGCGTAGCACCTCGCTTCCCCACTCTCTCTCCCTCTTGCTCCTGTCTTCGTCACATTATGTGCGTACTTCCCCTTCCCCTTCTGCCATAATTGTAAGCTTCCTGAGGCCTCCCTAGAAGCTGAGCCAGCACCGTGCTTCCTGTAAAGCCTGCAGAACCATGAGCCAGTTAAACCTCTTTTCTTTATAAATTATCCAGTCTCAGGTATTTATAGCAATGCATAATGGCCTAATACACACCCTTTCTTAGGAAGTTAATAGCAAAATCAGAAGGCAAATTAGAAAAGAAAGAAAACCCATCCAAGCCAGCAAACAGTGACTCCAACCCTGGAGAGCAATGGGGACATCTCAGGATGATTCTACACAGCATGTCCACAGAGCAACCTGTCCAAATGGGAGCAAAACGGAGGTCTGTAAGAGACAGGACCAATAGAAGAAAGAGTGTAATTATGAGCTTGAAAAAACTTGAAGATATTTTTGAGGTATATACTCAGAAAAGGCAATAGGACATCAGAAATTCCAGCAAAAACAAACAAAAATAACTTTATAAGAAAAACTTGAAATATATATTACAGAAACTAAAAGGTGGAATGATTTTGATAAAATGATTTAAAGGAAGAGAATCCATTTGCACCTGATTCTAGACACAATGTCTTTGAGTATCACAGGAATTGTGACAGAGACCATGTGGGGCTGCACTAAATAATTTAGCAAATCTTAATTGTGCAAATATTTTCATTATTTCCAACTTTGGAAAAATCACAAAAAAAGACTACTCTGGTGACAGAGCAAATGTCAATTAAATTTGACAATGCAAAAATAATGGTATATAGCTGACCGAGAATGGAAAGTGGAAGGAAAAGAAAAGCAGTGAAGAAAAGGGTATTGAGTGCCCATATCTCATCCTGTGATGTGTGGAGGCAAGAGACACAGGCTAGATTGATGGACCAATCAGGGGAGGTATAAATACAATTTAGAAGTGGCAAGCCCAATAGAAGTTGAGAATAATGTCAGGTTATGGTGGGAGCATGTGAAAAGTTTAGTGTAAGTTAGTGTAAGGCAAATACTTCTTGTCTTTAGAAGCAAATCAGTAGATAACATAAAAAATAAATAAGTGTTAACTAGCAATATGGAAGTAAGACCAGGAATGTTGAAAAGTGATTGCATTTACGGAGCTCAGCTGGAGGTGGGAAGGGTGGGACTGGGAACTGTTACTTTCCACTATAGGTGTTTCAAAACCATTTGATTTTTAACTACGTGCTTATTTTTGCTTTCATAAAAAACAATTCCAAATTATGATTATAAAAAGCAAGTACATTGTTACAAGCTCTTTTACTAAAAACAACAACGCATAATTGAGCCTGTATGAAATGCTGTCTTCTAAGCCACTGGACAATGCTGGAGGAATAGCGAATAAAGTATAACTGGATTTATTTATAACGAGGAGAGAGCAAATGCAGTGTACGGAAATGAGACGCATCATTTTATCTCGACAGAACAATTAAGCTTTCATTAGGGCTTAATGACAGGATGACATTTGGGGGTTTGGAGGGTAAGCACATCACCTTCATTATCAAATCAAAGATTATCCAGTATCAAGAGGAACAGTTTTATTTATTCTGTATTCTCCTCGAACTCCCCACCCCAAGCTCTGTCATGACCCTAGATAAGATGGGAATTGAACAAAAGTCCCCAAGTGCTAATTGCATATTCTCTCACATCCCCAAGATTGCTGTCTCCTGGCCATTTCATGTTAATATCACAGAAAGCAGACAGCAAGTGTATATTTGGATGCACAGCTAGGTACATTTCCCAGAATGTATTTTGGAAGGGGTTAGTTGTTGGAAGGTTGGCAAGACACTAGTGACTCCACGTTTTGGCTACTATGCCTTTCTGTCCTGAAAGCCTGGTGTCCATGTTATTTAGAACAGCCTGGGTAAACTTATTACTGCACCCTGTGTTCACAGAAAAGGTTGGTTCTGAGTTCAATTACAATCCCTAGCAGTTTAAACGATAGCTGCTGTGCTATAATCTAAAATAAATTGCTTTTCTCAAGAAGCCATGTAAGCCTTTGCACTGCATCTTAGCAGAGCTGCTGGTTTTATCTCATCTGAAACTCAAGCAGGGTACAAAAGCAGGACCTCTGAACTCCTGTTTTTACCTCAAATGTCATTCTTCCACACTTCTGGGGCTCTCCGTTCACCCCAAATTCCTATCCCAGAACTAGATTCATGGGAAAGCAACAGTGTTTTCATTTTTTAATGCAAATCATCATTTTGTGTTTATTGTTTTCTATATAAGCTGCATACTTTGCCTGGGGTCTTTTGAAAGAACTCTATTACTGGGGGCAAGATTTGTTCTTCCTCTTCCCACAGCTAGAAGGCTAACCTGCTACCATGGGCCAAGATAGCAATTGTGAGGACGCCCGCACCCAAATGAATTGGGGCACCTCTACAGACTCTCCATTCAAACTCACATCCTTCTCCTCTCTCCAAAGGGAATGGAGGAAAAGGAAACAAACTTGTCAAGCGCTCAATATGTGAAATGATAATTCTGGCTTTCTCCACCCTCCACCTCCCCAGGAGTTTTTCCCAAAGGTCCCATTGGCCCAAGCTCAAGCCTCAGCACTTCTCTAAACAAGATGCTTGTAGATCCCTTTGATGCCTTTCCACAAAGGCAATTAGAAGGGCAATAAGATGCCTTTCCAACGTTAACTATGTACATTCTTTCAGATTTAACAAGGCAACTTAATTAACACTGCTGTGTTTCTGCTAGTCAACAAGAGAAAATTGTCCTTTCAAGAGATTTTGCACATTGACAAAAATAATCCAGTAATACTTTTCCCTTTCAAATATTTTTCTTCTATTGAGATTGAAAGAGGTGGTTTGCAGAGTGCTATACGGTATGTGCTCAGCAGCATTTTTCTGAAAGGGAATTTTTTTATGTCCACACACACAAAAAAAAACATCCAGGACAAATAAAAGCCAAATGAATACTTTAGACAAATTCAAACTCAAATTTAGAGCCACTCAGAAGGCAAGGAAGTCCTATTTCTTTTTATAACATACATGCAACCATGCTACGGGAGGATATGAAATGTAGCTCATGAATTATGTTTATCCTTAAGTTCTCTTGGAGCTATAATAATTAGAAAGAGACAAAGTGCTGATTCTCAACCAGTATCCCTAGGAGGCACTAGGAAATGGAGGGGGTGAGGACATTTCTTTGATGTCTCAGCAATTGGAGGGCAAAACTGACATTTGGAGAGTTCTCAAAATGTTGCTAAAAGTTCTGTAGTGTGTTAGCACCACATAGCGAAGACTTTTCCTGCCCAGAATGCCAATAGATCCCCCTTGGGAAACACTGACCTCAAATGGGAGGTTGTCAATGCTGCACTAAGGCAAAATGAGCTCCTTGTCCTGGGTCCTTCGATTTCTCGTTTTGCAAACCTAGGTGTCTGGCAGATAGTCAATGACTAAAGGAATCATCTAGTGGTGAAATGATGGTAAGTCACTTATCCATTCAATAAATATGTATTATGTACCATCTGTGTACAGTGAAAGTACTGCTATTGACCAAGAGTCTCTCCTTGACCAAACTTTAATCAGGCTCCTCTGATTCTCTCCCTAATCAGGCCTTAACTTTTGGACTTCTGTGTCTTTCTCTGTATTGCCCAATTTTAGCAAGAATCCTCTTAGACTGGTTTATCCAGAACCCTTCATCTTCAATATCGGATTACCCTCAATATCTGATCAGATTCCATATCCACCACCATCCCTTAGGTGGTTTAATCACATGGCCTGCCTTTAGGTACATTTCATAACAATGTATCCAATTTTCCTGATCCAATTTTTCTGCATCCTTGCCAGCATTTGGCGTTATTATTATTTTTTTCCAATTTTTTTGTGGTAAAATATACATAACATAAAATTTAGCATCTTAACAATTTTAAGTGTATATTTCAGTAGTATTAAGTACATTCATATTGTTACAACCATCACCACCTATCTATCTCCAGAACTCTTCATCTTGCAAAACTGAAACTCTATACCATTTAACAACTCTCAATTCCTACTTCTCCTCAGCCCCTAGCCACCATTCTACTTTCTGTCTCTACGATTTTGAATACTCAAAGCACCACAAATAGATGAAATCATACAGTATTTGTCTTTGCGTGACTGTCTTATTTCACTTAGCATAATGTCCTCAAGTTTCAATCATGTTGTAGCATATGTCAGAATTTACTTCCTTTTTAAGGCCAACTGATAAGGAGGGACTTCCTTCTGTCCCATTTTGCTATTGATTTTCTATATACCTTACAGTTTTTTTCTGTCCCTCATTTCCTGCATCACTGTCTTCTTGTGTGGTTAGTTTATTTTTTGTAGTGAAACATTTAAATTCCTTTCTCATTTCCCCTTGTGTATATCTATTTTCTTTGTAGTTACCACAGGGATTATATTTAATATCCTAAAGTTATCGATTCTAATTTGGAATTATACCAGCTTAACTTTAATAACATACAAAAACATTGCTCCTCTACTTCTCTGTCCCCACTTCTTTAAATTATTGATGACAAAAAATTAACATCTTCATGCAATATGCTCTAAAATATAAACTGATATTTTAAAAGATGTATTAGCTTCTCAAATTATGTAGAAAACAAAATGTGGAGTTACAAACCAAAGTTACAATAATACTAGCTTTTAGACTAATAATTTTAAAAAATTAGTCTCATATCATGTAGAAAAAAATGGAGTTAACAAAGCATTATTACAATAATACTAGCTTTTATAATTGCCCACGTTTTTACCTTTACTGAGAACTTTATTTCTTAACTAAGATTCAAGTTACTATTAGTGTCCTTTCATTTCAACCTGTAGAACTCATTTTAGCATTTCTTACAGAGCATGTGTAGTGGTAATAAACTTCCTCAGTTTTTTGTTTTTTTTTTTATATGAGAATGCCTTAATTTCTTACTCACTTTTGAAGGACAATTTGCTGAATGTAGGATTCTTGGTTGGCAGTTTTTTTTGTTTTGTTTTGTTCTTTCTGTAGCCCTTTGACTATGTCAGCCCATTGCATTCGGGACTCCTACATTTCTGACAATAATTCTGATAATCGTATTGATGATTCCTTCTACATAATAAGTTGCTTCTCTCATGTTGTTTTCAAGATTCTCTCTTTGTCTTTCAACAGTTTGAGTATACTGTGTCTTGTGTCTTGGGGTGGATCTCTTTGAGTTCATCCTATTTGGAATTCATTGAGCTTCTTGGATTTTTATGTTTATGTCTTGCATCAGATTTGGGAAGCTTTTGGCCATTATGTCCCCAAATAATCTCTCTATTCTCTCTCTCTCTCTCTCTTCTTAAGCTTCTGAACTCCCACAATGGGTATGTTGGTCTGCTTGATGGTGTCCAGCAGCTCTGTTCCTTCTTCTTCAATATTTTTTCTTTCTGTTCCTAAGACTCATAATTTCCTTGTCCTATCTTCAAGTTTACCGACTCTTTCTTCTACCTGTTCAAATATGCCTTTGAATATCTCCAGTGAATTTTTCATTTTAGTTATTATACTTTTCAACTGAAAAATTTCTCGTTCTATTTTTACTTTTTCTAAATCTCTGTACTGATATTGCTAGTTAGTTCATACATCATTTGTTTTTTACTTTTTCCATATCTTTTAGTTTTTTGAGCATCTTTAAGATACTTGTTTTAGACTCTTTGTCTAGTAGATCCACAATTATAACTTTTTCAGGGACAGACCTTGTTGGTTCATTTTCTTTCCTTTGAATGTGCCATACTTGCCTGTTTCTTTTTATGTGCTGTGATTTTGTTGTTGTTGTTGAAAACCGGACATTGAAATAAAATAATGTGATAACTGTGAAAATCAGATTCTCCTTCCCCTTCCCCAGGGTTTGCTTTTTCATTCTGAATTGTTGTAGGTTGTCTCTGTGCTGAGGATAAGCCTGAGATGTAAAGTTAAGTCCTTCTCACATCTTTTGTGAGCCTGCATCTTTCTCTAGGAATGAGCGGTGACTTTCTAATTTCCCATGTATATGTGGCTGTTTTAAAATGTACTAGTCTTTAATGTCTGGCTCCAAACACAAAAGGGGAAAAGAAAAAAAATGAAAACAAAAGGAAAAGAGTGCTAGCCCTTTAAATCCCCTGGAAGTCACTTCAGCTGGAGAAAGAAGGGCTTGCAACAATGGAAGGAAATGCAACAACAATGGCCCCTGGCTCTGTCTGCACCTTTGTAATCAGAAGCAACAATTAGCTATCAGAGAACAGATTCCTGATTTTTGAATGACAGTGGCCTTTTTGCACACCCTGGCTCCCATAAACTGTGTGCAGGCTACTCCTGGAATCCGTGCAAGGATGCCTGCGAGTGGGGTATGAGTAGCTGATATTATTCTAAGAGCTAAAGTCAACTACAGTTAAGGGCAATTTACTGCCCAAGCCTTCTCTTGGAAATTAAAAGCCTTCAATAGACTCTAGAGTTCTAAAATAGTTACATCAGACAGATTATGCCATGCAGTTGTTCTCTAGGTGAGGAGATACATTCCTGGTGCTTTCTACTTTTTGATCTTCCCAGAATCCCCTCCTTATCAATTTTTTTTTATTTAGCCATTTTAATAGATGGGTAATGATATCTCATTATGGTTTATATTTGCATTTCTCTGATGGCTAATGATGTGGAATATCTTTTATTGTGCTCTTTTTTTTTTTTTTTTTTTGCCATCTGCCATTCTCTTCAGTGAAATGTCTCTTCATGTTTTTTGCCCATTTTCTAATTGGACTGTTTGGGTTTTTTTACTCTTGACTTTTCAGAGTTCTTTATATATTGTAAATACTAGTTCTTTGTGTAATATGTGGTTTGCAGATATTTCCAACCAGCCTGTAAATTGACTTTTCATTCCTTGTAGTTGGGCTTTCACAAAGCAAAAGTTTTAATGTTGATGAAGTTGGATCTAGCAATTCTCCTTTTGTGGATTATGCCTTTGGTGTTAAATCTAAGGACACTTTGGTTTGTTTTTTTATTTTTATTTTTTATTTCTATAGGTTTTGGAAAAATAGGTGGTGTTTGGTTACATGAATAGGTTCTTTAGCTGTGGTTTCTGAGATTTTGGTGCACCCAATACCCAAACAGTATACACTGTACCCAATTTGTCGTCTCTCATCCTTCACCTCCCTCCTCCCTCACTTGAGTCTCCAAAGTCCATTGTATCATTCTTATGCCTTTGCATCCTCATAGCTTAGCTCCCACTTATGAGTGAGAACATAGAATATTTGCTTTTCCATTCCTGAGTTACTCTACTTAGAATAATGATCTCCAATTCCACCCATGTAACTGTGAATATCATTATTTCATTTCTTTTTTATGGCTGAATAGTATTCCATGGTATATATGTTCCACAATTTCTTTATCCACTCATTAACTGTTGGGCATTTGGGATGGTTCCATAGTTTTGCAATTGGAAATTGTGCCGCTATAAACATGTGTGTGCAAGTATCTTTTTTGTATAATAGCTTATTTTCCTCTGGGTAGATACCCAATAGTGGGATTGTTGGATCAAATGGTAGTTTTACTTTTAGTGCTTTAAGGAATCTCCACGCTGTTTTCCATAGTGGCTGCACTAATTTACATTCCCACCAGCAGTGTAAAAGTGTTCCTTTTCACCACATCCCCACCAACATCTATTATTTTTTGATTTTTTGATTATGGCCATTCTTGCAGCTGTAAGGTAGTATTACATTGTGGTTTTGACTCGCATGTTCCTAATAATTAGTGATGTCAAGCAGTTTTTCATATGTTTGTTGGTTATTTGTATATCTTCTCCTGACAATTGTCTATTCATGTCTTTAGCCCAGTTTTTGATGGGATTGTTTGTTTTTTTTCTTGCTAATTTGTTTGAGTTCCTTATAGATTCTGGATATTGGTCCTCTGTCAGATGTATAAATGGTGAAGATTTTCTCCCACTCTGTGGGTTGTCTGTTTACTGACTGTTTCTTTTGCTGTGTAGAAGCTTTTTAGTTTAATTAAGTCCCATCTATTTATCTTTGTTTCTGCTTTTCGTTTCTTAGTCATGAAGTCTTTGCCTAAGCCAATATCTAGAAGAGTTTTCCAATGTTATCTTCTAGAATTTGTATGGTTTCAGGTCTTAGATTTAAGTCTTTGATCCATCTTGAGTTGATTTTTGTACAAAGTGAGAGATGAAGATCCAGTTTCATTCTTCTACATGTGGCTTGCCAGTTATCCCAGCACCATTTGTGGAATAGGGTGTCTGTTCCCCACTTTGTGTTTTTGTTTGCTTTGTTGACGATTGGTTGGCTGTAAGTATTTGGCTTTATTTCTGGGTTCTCTATTCTGCTCCATTCGTCTCCGTGCCTATGTTTATACCAGTACCATGCTGTTTTGGTGACTATGGCCTTATAGTATAGTTTGAAGTTGGGTAATGAGATGCCTCCAGATTTGTTCTTTTTGCTTAGTCTTGCTTTGGCTTTGTGGGCTCTTTTTTGGTTCCATATGAATTTTTGGATTTTTTTTTCTAGTTCTATGAAGAATGATGGTGGTATTTTGATGAAAATTGACTTGAATTTGAAAGAAAAAGATTTCTTTAGGCAATATAGGCATTTTCACAATATTGATTCTATCCATCCTTGAACATGGGATATGTTTCCATTTGTTTGCGTCATCTATGATTTCCTTAAGTAGTGTTTTGTAGTTTTCCTTGTAGAGGTCTTTCACCTCCTTGGTTAGGTATATTTCTAACTATTTTATATAAGAACATTTTGCCTTGCCTTACATACAGAGATTTTCTCCTACATTTATTTTTTAAATTTTTTATTATTTTACATTTAATTCTATGATCCACTTTGAGTTAATTTTTGTATGAAGGTATGAGATTTAGATCAATGTTCATTTTTTTTCCCAATGGATGTCTAATGCTCTAGCATCATTTGTTGAAAGGCTGGACTTCCTTCATTAAGTTGCTTTTGTATCTTTGTCAAAAATCATTTGAGCCTATTTATGGAACTCTATTTCTGGGTCCTCTATTCTGTTCCATTTTGTATATTCTTCTGCCAAAACCATGTTGGTTTGATTACTATAGCTATATAGCCCTAATATTGGGTGGAGTGATATATATATATATATATAAAATATATATATATATATATATGTATATATCTCTCTCTCTTTAATGTTGGGTTGGTTGATTCTTCCCACTTTATTTTATGTCAACATTGTTTTAGCTATTGTAGGTCCTGTGCATTTCCATATAAATGGAGATCAAATAAGTTTGCTAGAATTTTGTTAGAAATTTAATTTCTCAAAGATCAATTTGGGCAGAACTGACATCTTTACCATGCTGAGCCTTCCAAGTCTCTACTCATTTAAGTCTTTAATTTCTTTCATCAGCATTTTGTAATTTCATTATATAAACTCTGTACCTGTTTTGATTTACTTTATTTATTTATTTATTTATTTATTTATTTATTTATTTCTGAGACGGAATTTCACTCTTGTTGCCCAGGCTGGAGTGCAGTGGTGCAATCTCGGCTCACTGCAACCTCCATCTCCTAGGTTCAAGTGATTCTCCTGCCTCAGGCTGCTGAGTAGCTGGGATTACAGGCACCCACTGCCATGCCCGGCTAATTTTTTGTATTTTTACAAGACAGGGGGTTTCATCATGTTGGCCAGGCTGGTCTCAAACTCTTGACCTCAGCCTCTCAAAGTGCAGGGATTACAGGCATGAGCCACGGCACCCGGCCTCTGTACCTGTTTTATTAAGTGTATACCTGAATCTTTTCTTTTCTTTGGAACTATTGTAATTGATACACTGTTTTTGATATTGGTTCCTGCACATTCTTTGTTAGCATGTAAAAATACGATTAACTGTTGTATGCATCCTGCACCCTTGCTGAACTCACTTGTTCTAGGATTTTTGTTGTTGTAGATTTCTAGGGATTATATATGTAGACAATCATATCATCTACAAAGAGAGATTTATTTCATTTATTTCCAAACTGCAGGCCTTCTATTTTCTTTTCTTGCCTTATTGTTTTGGCTAGACTTTCCAGTACTGGTTGAATAAAAGTCATGAGAGTGAACCTCCTGGCCTTGTTTCTAATCTCAAGGATGCTCTTTAGCAAGTCGAGATAATTCATCACTATTTCTAAATTGCTGAGAATTTTTATTATAAATAGATGTTGGATTTTGTCAGATGCCTTTTTATATGATGATATTATTTACTTTTTTTATTTTTAATTTCTTCCAGTGTTTCCTCAATGAATTTTCTTCTGTAGCTTATTTCTATGGTATATTACATTAATTAATTTTAAAATGTTGAACCAACCTTACATACCTGGCATATAATAAATCCTACTTCATCGTATTACATAATTATTTTTATTCTTTGCTATTATTTCATTAAGAATTTCTGAGTCAAAATTTACAAAAGACATTGAACTATAGTCTTCTTTCCTCCCTCCCCCTTCTTCCTCTTCCTCCTTCTTCTTTGCCTGGTTTTGGTATCAGGGTAATAATGAGTTGAAAAGTGTTCCTGCCTCTTCTATTTTCTAGAAAAGATAATGTAAAATTGGCATTATTTTTTTTTAACATTTGGTATAATTCTCCAGTGAAACAATGTAGTCCTAGAGATTTCTTTTTTGGGATATTTTTAATTATTAATTCAATTTTTTAAATAGCTATAGGACTAGGCTAGGGCTGTTCATTTCATGTTGGCTGAGTTTAGCTAGTTTTTTTTTTTTTTTAGAAATTGGTCTATTTCTTCTATGTTCGTTGAATATATGAGTGTAAAGTTGTTCATAGTATTTTTATTGTGTTTTAGTGACCACAGGATCTGTATTTATATTTCCTATTTCATTCCTGGTATTGGTAATTTTGTTATTGTCAATTTTGCTAGTAGTTTATCAATTGTATTAATTTTTTAGAAGAACCTGTTCTTTGTCTCATTGACTACCTTTTTCTTATTTTTAATTCCATTGATTTATTCTTTTATCCTTATTATTTCCTCTGTCTACTTGCTTTTACTTTATTTTTCTCTTCTTTTTCTAGTTTCTCAAAATAGGAACTTAGGTTATTGATGTGAGGCCTTTAAAGACTTACTCTTTGACCTGTTGATAACTTAGAAGTGTGTTATAAATTTTCATGTTTTAGAGATTTTTCTGCTATTTTTTTGTTATGGATAACACATTCTGTATAAATTTGCTAAGGATTTTTTATGGCCTATGATATGATCTATTTTGGTGAATGTTCTTCGGTTGCTTGAGATAAAAAGTATATTCTGCTGTTGTTGGATGGAGTATTCTATATATTTCAATTAGATTCTATTTGCTGATTGTGATGGCACAATCTTCTATATTCTTGATGATTTTCTGTATAGTAGTTCTATTTGTTGTTGAGAGAGGACATTGAAGTCCCGAAATATAATTGATGATTTATTTGTTTCTCTTTCAGTTCTATCAGTTTTTGCTTTGTGTATTTTGAGGCTCTGTTATTTGGTATGTACATAAGATCATTTTGTCTTCCAGGTGGATCCATTCTTTTATCATTATATAATGTTCCTTCTTGTTTCCAGATATTTTCTTTGTTCCAAAGTCCACTTTTATCAGATACTAGTATAAGCACTCCTGTTTTTTTAAAAATTAATATTTGTATGACATATGTTTTTCCACCCTTTTACTTTCAACTTAACTAATCATAGAATTTGAAGTGAGTTTCGTGTAGGCAGCATACAGTTAGATTATGTTCTATTATTCACTTTGTTTATCTCTGTCTTTTGATGGTGTTTAGATGATTTACCTTCAAGGTAACTATTGATAAGTTAGCATTTCACTATACCATTTCATTACTTGTTTTCTATTTGATTCCTCTGGTTCTCATTCCTCTGTTTCTCTTTTCTTGCCTTCCTGTGTGTAACCTAAACATTTTTTAGGATTTCATTTTGATATACAGTGTTTTGGGAAGTACTTCTTTGTATAGTTTTCACTGTGGTTTCCCTGAGTACTAAAACCTAATATGTGACTTGTTACAGGCTACATTATCAACATTTAACTAGTTTGAAACTTCACTCCCATTTAAATCTCTTGTCCTTCCCATTTTTCAATAACATTGAATTGAGTATCAGATGGTATTATAATTTTTGTTTTAATCATCAAACATGATTTATAAAACTCAAAGAGAAAAGAACAGTTTATTGTATGTACCCACAAATGTCTTTCCAATGTTCTTTCTTCCTTCCTAATCCTCTAAGATTTCATCTTGTATTGTTTCCTTTCTGTTTAAAGAACTTTCTTTAGCCAATCTTTAAGAGTAGGTCTGCTAGCAACAAATTCATTTACTTTTCCTTCATCTGAGAATGTTTTTATTTCCTCTTCACTCTGGAAGTATAGTTTTTCCAGACATAGAATTTACAGTTGATAATTCTTTCAGTACTTGAAAAATATTGTGGCATTCCCTTCTCATCTCCATTTTATGAGAAATCTGCTGTCATTTGAATTGGTATTCCTCTATAGGTAATGTGTCATTTCTCTCTTACTGCTTTCAAGATTTTTTCAGTATATTTTATTTTTAAAAGATTAATTATGATATATGATAGCACAGATTTCATTGGGATTATGTGTGGGGTTCATTCAGCTTCTTGAAGCTGTAGGTTTCTGTCTTTCACCAAATTAGTTAAGTTTTCAATCATCATTTCTTCAAATACTCATGTTTATTTGTTTGTTTGAGACAGGATCTCCCTCTATCACCCAGGCTGGAGTATAGTGGCACAATCACAGCTCACTGCATGCAGCCTTGACCTCATAGGTGCAAGAAATCCTCCTGCCTCAGCCTCCTGAGTAGCTGGGACCACAGGTGTGCATCACCATGCCCAATTTATCTTTTTCTTTTTTCTTTTCTTTTCTTTTTTTTTTTTTTTTTTTTTTGAGACAGAGTCTCACTTTATTATACAGGGCAGTGACATAATCAAGGCTCACTGCAACCTCTGCCTCCTGGGCTCAACCAATCCTCTCACCTCAGCCTCCTGAGTAGCTGGGACTATAGGTGTGCACCACCATGCCTGGTTAATTTTTTTTTTTTTTTTTTTTTTTTTTTTTGGTAGAGACAGGGTTTTACCATTTTGCCTAGGCTGGTCTTGAACTCCTGAGCTCAAGCAATATGGCCACCTCAGCCTCCCAAAATGCTGAGATTACAGGCATGAGCCACCATGCCTGGCTGTCAGCTAATCAAATACTCTTTCAGTCCCATTATCTTTATCCTCTTCTGGGACTCCAATGACATGAATGTTGGGCCATTTGTCATTGTCTCACAGATCTCTGGGGTCCTGTTCATTTTTTCAGTCTATTTTTGGTCTATTGTTCTGATTGGGTGGATTCCATTGTTTTGTCCTCAAATTTAGTAATTCTACCCTCTCTTATCTCTAATTAACAGTAGATAGTCTAACCTATCGTTAATACTATCCAGCACTATTTTTATTTCTGTTATTTTTTATTTCTAGAATTTTTATTCCGTTGTTTTATAACTTCTATTTCTTTTCTAATATTTTCTATTTTAAAAAATTGTATCAAAAATTTGCAGCTGGTTTATAGGTCATTTATATGACAGATGCTTTAAAATTATTGTCAGATAATTCCAATATCTGATTCATCTTGGTGTTGGTGTCAGTTGATTGTCTTTTCTCATTCAATTTGTGATTTTCTTGGTTCTTGGTATGAAGGATAATTTTTTATTGAATCCTGGGCATTTTGCCTATTATGATAGGAGAGACTAGGTCCTATTTAAGTCTTTCGTTGTAACAGTCAGTAACCCTGTTAAATTAATCATGTGGGTCTTGGCTACTTTTATTAGCTGTGGCTCCAGTGGCACTCTAATTTTCACAGACTTTGAGGTGTTATTTTGTTCTGCTTGATTAATCTGGTTGCAAGAGGCCACTGGTTCCTGCCTCTACCCCACTGCCTTGTGGGGCAGAACAGATTTCCCCACACTGGGCCTCAGGTATCTCTCAGTGGGAGAGGAATACGGTGGGGTCTGCCATCTGCCTCAGTGTCTTTGGGCAGGGAAGGAGAGTCTCAGGCATGTGAGAACAAAGAGGCTTCCTAGAATTGGCCACTTTTTGTGGTTGCATCCTTGTTGCTGGTTATGTCTTCTTGCCCCGGTGACTCTAGACAGGGGAGGATCATTTGAGGCACACAGAGAAAAAGAGGCTTCCCTGACAATATTATTTGCTATAGTTCATTCTTTTTTTACGTGTTCTGCCTGCCCACTTCAGTATTTCTTGGTGGAAAGGGAGAGTCTCAGGGCTGAGGGAGAGCAGAGTCCTTCCTCTGGCCAATTATTTTTGGCGAGGCTTCCAATTAATCTCTTTGGCTGGTAGCGTTGAACTTGTCTGATGGTTCCAGAGGGACATCCGCTCAATCAGGAAAAAAAAAAAAAAAAAAAAAAAAATCAGCCTCCCTGAGCTGCTTCTTGTTGCCAGGCTTGGAGTTAGGAAACACTCGGTCTAGGTGACCATCTTCTGTTGGGTTGGGACACTCTAAACACTCTGCTACTGTGCTGTTCCTCCAGGCCTAGGGAGGCCAGCTCATTCTTTTTTTTTTTTTTTTTTTTTTTGAGACGGAGTCTCGCTCTGTCGCCCAGGCTGGAGTGCAGTGGCACGATCGCTTCTCACTGCAAGCTCCGCCTCCCAGGTTCACGCCGTTCTCCTGCCTCAGCCTCCCAAGTAGCTGGGACTATAAGTGCCCACCACTACGCCTGGCTAATTTTGTTTTTGTATTTTTAGTAGAGACGGGGTTCCACCGTGTTAGTCAGGATGGTCTCGATCTCCTGACCTCATGATCCACCTGCCTCGGCCTCCCAAAGTGCTGGGCTTACAGGCGTGAGCAAACCAGCTCATTCTTACTGTCAGCGCTCTCATTTGGTTGTCTCTTGTACCATTACCAGAGTTGGTAGTTGTTCTTAGCAGGGAAAAGCAGGGGAAAATGGGTCTACATCATCTTTTCTGGACCAGAAATCTGTTTATTATATTTTAATTGCATATTTCCATTCACTTTTTGGCAATTAACCCTTTTAGATCTTATTATAATTATTTGTGTACATCCACGGATTTGAAACATCTTGGTAATTTATCTTTGTGTATTTTACAGTGCCTTGAACAAAGCAGATTCTTCCTTAAAGGTACTTATACATGAATGAATGTTCATGCATATTTTCTCTGGGGCTGTACAATGGAACAAGACCTACCTGTTAAAAGAGTGGTTGTTGGTAGAATGTAAACACGACTTATAAGTGTTCATCCTTGCAAATGGACATAGGAGTAACAGGGAGAAACTTGCTTAATGTGATTTACAGAAACCTGGTTCAGAACATAGGCTCACTTGGTCATCACTTCCCTCTGGTCATCACAATCTCACAATCATTTTTCAATCATTTTTCTGCTTTCAGCAGATCGGAACATGTGATAATGTTGTGACAGATTTCCCCACCATTACTTCCTAAAGCCATTACCCGCTTCTAGCTTAAAACCTTGAACACACAAACACACACATATATACACACTAACATACACATACATGTATGTTTCAAGCATCCAAGATAGGAAGTAGCGGAACATGATGAATTTTCTTTTCTAGAAATAAAACCATCATTTGTCCAATGAAAGATGAGTATAAAACACCCATACCTAATAACAAATGGCACAGAACAACATTGCTGGGAATCCCCAAATAGACCTCACGAAAACATCACTGAAGATTGCATGTGAGAGCTAGAAGGCCTCAGGCAGGGAATGCCATGGAATGTAAGACCAGGCCGCTGCTGGGGCTCAGAAATAGGAATGATAGAAAAGCAAGCAGGAAGAGACCCTGGGCAATTGAGTTCTCCCACTGAGCAAGAAAGAATTGAAAATAACAGCATTAGGCAGGAAAACAATGGATGCCTGACCTCCCATTTAACCATTGTAATCATGCATTGTTATCAATTGGCTTGGTCTTTTAAGATTCCTAGTCACTTGTCCCTCATATTTGTGGCACATACTTATCACTGTGTGGATTTGCTTTTTGGCAAACAGAAGTTTTAATTTTTAATGGAGTCAAATCTATTACTCTTTTCAGAAATGATCTTTCTCTTTGTCTTCAAGTTTATGAAGTCCCCTCTCACTCCAGTAGGGATAAATACTCATTTCTATTCTGGGTTTCTAATGATTGATTTTATACATTTATTTATTGCTTTAATCCAGCTGGAATTAACATTAGCATATGGTGTAGGAAGACTGTAATTCTTCCAACTCTAATGCATTCTTAAGTAAAAAATAGGATTTCCTACAGTAGAAAACTCAGCCTAGAAACCTGCCTTTCAGTATTCTGAGGCAGGTATGGAGTGAATGAGGCACTTTCCTCAAACCTAAAAACCTCATCCTGTTTTACTGGGGACTTGGGATAACCTTCTTTATTTCTCAGTGTCTCCTCCTTTGTGTACAGTAGCGACACAAATATCCACTGTGTTTCCAAAGAGAAGTCAAGTGCTTAAGCTCCTCAAATTTTCTGAGTACATTCTATGTAGAGGATTTTCCATTACTGGTTACACTTAATACACAGGGCCTTGCTGGAGAATGTGACCAGGAGAACTAGAACTTCAGAAAACACAAAATGAGCTATCAAAGGCTTGGCACTTTGTAGGGGTGTAATCAGAAGAAAAACGAGTCCTAATATTTAGAACACATTAGATGTAACCTCTTAAACTCCAAAGTTCTCTTCAAACCTTACCTATTTAATTTGAAAGCAAGCAATGTGCCAGTGTTAACATTTCTGATTTGGGGGATGCCAGATAGTGAAATTTGGATTAAACAGAGGGAATTTATAGTCTTATTCTAATTAATAAATGGACTTAACGGGGTTCTGAAAATAAAACAACCTCATAATTAGTTGGTAATTAACATAGCTAAGAGCCAGGTAGAACTGTCCAACCTGTGTCATATTCTCACAGGTGTGCCCACAAAATACAATATTATATAGAATAAATACATTGCCCACCTTCATTCATCCAGCAAGATGTACTGACTTTTCACTGTAGGCATGAACCTGAAGGGAATTAAAAATGAAGGATGGTCCTTGCTCTCACAAAAGCTGCCAAATTGGGTACACTCACTCAGTGTCTTCAAGGAACACATGGTCAGGTTTCTAGATTATGCTTAACTAGATTGGGAGAGTGGATTACCCTCAGAATACCCTTGATAAAAGCTTTCAAAATTTTCCTTTACTCACAAAACCATGTTTTCAGGTAACCTAAACAGAAGTCCAATATATAAGATAGAATAATAGATAAAAGTATAAATTATTTGGTCAAATGAGGACTACTAGTGTTCTCAAAACACTACCCCACTTCCAAAATACACACACACACACACACACACACACACAATTCCTGGAACTTTACAGAGTAGAGTTTCAAAATCACTGCAGCTGATGAATTGACAAATAGAAAGAAGGGGTAACAGATAGGTACAAATGTAATATAATAAACACAATAGAATGTTAATGTTAGACACCAAGTGGTGGTTACACAGGGTGTTCACTATAAAATTACTTCAGTTTTCATATACGTTTAATTTTTTCATAATATAATATTGAAAAAAAAATCCCACTCTTGATTCCTATATCTGAAAGTTCTTAAAGTTTTAGTTGAGTAAACATTTAGAATTATTGGCCCGGTGCAGTGGCTCATGCCTGTAATCCCAGCATTTTGGGAGGCTGAGGCAAGTGGATCACCTGAGGTCAGGAGTTCATGACCAGCCTGACCAACATGGTGAAACCCCATCTCTACTAAAAAAAAAAAAAAAAAAACACACACAAAAATTAGCCGGGTGTAGTGGCAGGCACCTGTAATCCCAGCTACTTGGCAGGCTGAGGCAGCAGAATCACTTGAACCAGGAGAAGAAGATTGCAGGGAGCTGAGACCGTGCCATTGCACTCCATCCTGGGCAACAAGAGCAAAACTCTGTCTTGAAAAAAAAAATTGGAATTATTATTTGTTCTTAATTGACCCCTTTATCATTATGACATGTCCCTCTTTATCTTTGGTAAACCTTCTTGTCTTAAAGTTTACTTTGTGTAATTGATGTAGCCACATTGGCTTTCTAAAAATTATTTCTATAACATATATTTGTATTCCTTTTACTTTTAACTCTTTGTGTTGTTGTATTTAAAGTGCATATGTTGTAGTCAGCATATTATTGGGTTTTATTTATTTTGTATCTTTCATGCGCATCCGTGTGAAGAGACCACCAAACAGGCTTTGTGTGAGCAACATGGCTGTTTATTTCACCTGGGTGCAGGCGGGCTGAGTCCGAAAAGAGAGTCAGCGAAGGGAGATAAGGGTGGGGCCGTTTTATAGGATTTGGGTAGGTAAAGGAAAATTACAGTCAAAGGGGGTTTGTTCTCTGGCGGGCAGGAGTGGGGGTCACAAGGTGCTCAGTGGGGGTGCTTTTTGAGCCAGGATGAGCTAGGAAAAGGACTTTCACAAGGTAAGGTCATCACTTAAGGCAAGGACCAGCCATTTACACTTCTTTTGTGATGGAATGTCATCAGTTAAGGTGGGGCAGGGCATATTCACATCTTTTGTGATTCTTCAGTTACTTCGGGCCATCTGGGCGTATACGTGCAAGTCACAGGGGATGCGATGGCTTGGCTGGGGCTCAGAGGCCTGACAGTATCCATATTGACAATCTATGACTATTAATTGGGACATTTAGTCCATTTATATTTAATGTAATGATATAATTCAGTTTTAAGTCTACCATCTGAATATTTATGCCATCTTTTTTTGTTTCCTTCTTCCTTCTTTCTTGCCTTCTTTCTGTTAAAATGCATATTTCTAAAGTTTCCATCTTTATACCACTATTAGGGTTTTTAATTATACCTCTTTGTAGCATGTGTGTGTGTGTGTGTGTGTGTGTGTATGTGTGCATGCATGCTCTAGGACTAACAATATGCATCCTTATCTTATCAAAATCTACCTAAAATTAATATTATACCATCTCATGTAAAATATAAGAACCTGACATTTATTACTTCCTTGTCCATTATGCTGTCACATGTTTTACTTCTATTTGCATTATAATCCTTTCAATACATTGTCATGAGTTTTGCTTTAAATAGTAAGTTACTCCATAAGAGCTTAACAGAAAATAAAGAGAGTTTAAAAATATATATATATTATTCCATATATTTACCATTTCTGTGCTCCTCATTCCTTCCTGTTAATCTGTTTCCATTTGCTATCACTTTCTTTTAGGCTGAAGAATTTGCTTTAGCGTTTCTTATAATGCGGGTTGACTAGCAGTACATTTTCTTAGGTTTTGTTTATCTAAAACTTAGGTTTTGTTTATGCAGCCATAAAAAGGAATTAGATCATGTCCTTTGCAGGGGCATGGATAGAGCTGGAAGAGATCATCCTCAACAAGCTAACACAGGAACAGAAAACCAAACACTACATGTTCTCACTCATAAGTGGGAGCTGACCAATGAGAACACATGGCCACAGGGAGGGAAACAACACACACTGGGGCCTGTCTGGGGTGGGATGGGGGGCAGCGGTGGGAGGGAGAGCATCAGGATAAATAGCTAATGCATGTGTGGCTTAATACCTAGGTGATGGTTTGATAGGTACAGCAAACCACCATGGCAAATGTTTACATATGTAACAAAGCTACACATCCTGCACACGTATCCCAGAATTTAAAATAAAATAAATTTAAATTTAAAAAAAGAATTTAAAAATGTCATTCTATTGTCTTCTGGCTTGAATAGTTTTTATTTAGGAGTCTAAAATAACTCTTACTGTTGTTCTCCTATATGTAATGTCTCTCCACTCCTCCCATCCTCAGCAGCTTTTTTCTTTACTTTTGGATTTTTATCAGTTGGCTGTCATACGTCCAGGTATGGTTTTCTTTGTTTTTATCCTGCTTTGGTTTGCTAAACATCTTCAACCTGTAGTTTGATTTTTTCACTATATTTGGGAAAATTTGTTCATTTTGTAAGCTATTTTTTTTCCTCCCTCATTCTCTCTATCCTCATTTCTGGACCTCAAATTGTACAAATGTTAGACTTCTCGCTTTTGCCCCACAGATCACTGAAGATTCATATATTTTTTCTGTTTTTTCCTCCTGTTCTTCAGATCAGACAATTTCTACTGATCTGTCTTAAAGTTTCCTGATCTTTTCTGTAGTTTCTAATATGTTGCAAAGGCCATTCAGTAAACTTTTCATTTTGGAAATTATTATTTGCAGTTCTATAATATAGATTTGTTTCTTTTTTATAGTTTACATTTGTTTTTCTGAGATTTCCCATCTCTTCATTTTATGTCACCCATTTTATGTCAAGTCCTTGAATATACTTATCTAGTTATTTTAAATTCCTCATTTTCTAATTCTAATGTCTGAGTTATTTCAAAGTCTGTTTCTATTTATTGCTTTTTTCTGATTAATGGAGCTTCCTCTTCACACGTCCAGTAATTTTTTTGTTGTATGCTAAACACAGGGTGACACATTTAGGGAATCTGCATTATATTGTCTTCCTTATAGGGTACTGAGTTTTTTTCTGGCAGGAAATTACATTTCTAAAATATTCTCTTGAACCTTTCATTGTTAGAACTGGTCTAGTTCAATTTTGTCCTTAGTTGTAGAACACAGCCTTATGGTAGTGTACACGTCTCACTCCTGAGGCTGGCCTTTCTGGGGTTTCAACTGAATGCCCAGGTTCTCAGGGAAATCTGCCCTCTCAGACTAAGAATTCCAACGTCTCCCATCTCTGGGCAACCACTAGTGTCTTTGTTCGGCTCTTGGTCCCACAGTGAACCCTCTCTGCTAGGCCTCATGGTGTCTTGCCCTGCTTATGCATAGTCAATCCTTCAGACAATGACCTGCAAAGAAACCTCCATGTACACTACCTCCACATGCCCTACCTCATGCATCTCTCTTATTCAGTACCGTACTCTGCTAATTCCAGCCCCTCAGCAGCAACAAAGTACAAACTCTGCCTTATCAGTTCATTGAAACAAGCATGTAATGCTTGGCCCCACCTCCTTGCTATCCAGTCCAGTGAATGCACCCCTAGGCAGAAAGCCAAGGTGAATGCAAGGCTTGCCTCAGGGGTTTACCTTGTCTCAAGGGTCACAGCCCTGCATTGCCTGTTAGCCAGTTTCTGAAAACAGTTGCCACATACATTTTATCTAATTTCATAGTTATTCATGAAATGAGGTCAAGAATGATACCAGTTACTTCATTGTGGCTTGAAAACTAAAATGCTTTAGTATCTCTCTCCACTACCACCATCAACACTTGAACTTTACAAATGATCCTATTTATTCTACCACCTGCTACTAAATGATGAAAAATAATTATCAAGTGAGTTGCCGAGGCTTCCTGCTCTTACTTCTCTTACCATGTTCTCAGATGTCTGACTGCTAGCTAATGTCTCTGCCCGGGAACAAAAGAAGCCAGAGAAGGAGAAAGAGGAAGCTCAAGTTCTCCCATATTCTCTCTTTTCAAAAGTTACGAAGAGTAGAAAATAGTTTAACAAGGAAGTTTAGAGATTACATGAAAATTGTAATGGGTCTGACTCACCAGCTTCCAATACCATCATCACAACCAGCCCTTCCTTGGTGGTAATTATGTATTGGTTGCACTTGATACCTAAGCAGTAGTCTGCTCTCTTTTGCAATAAATCACATCTGTCTCTATGATAGACTCTGACCTCAGCATACCAACAGCATGTTTTTTAATGACACTGGCTTGCAAATGCATCTGATTTGAAATAAACTTTCTTTGTACCATTTTTAGGTTCTGTACTTTTGAATAAAGGTGCAATCACAGCAAATCAAATTCTCAGAAGACTACAATAAGTAAACATTAAGCAGTGTTCCTTTTTGAAAGCAGGAGATAGTATATGTTTAGGAATGTTCAAGGATTAGTCTGGTTCTTTTTTAAGTTTTTATTTATCGATTTTATCTTAACAGCAAAATACAATGCCTGGCTAGAGCCTTTAAATACAGATAAACAATCCAAACAAGCTGCAACTTACTTATGTCAATCTTCTAAGATCACTTCAGAAAAGAGAAGGTGGCTCCCAACTTGTCCCAAGTTAAATATATTTAAGAGAAGCAAATGGGAATAGCAGCTAAAGCTGACGGACAGGGCAATTCGAGGCATCAGATGCTCCCTTTCAGGTTGCTGAGATGCTTCCAAATGGTTCCTGTATCTGCATGGCCAAAGTGGTATAATTTATTTTCTTAGCTTTTTCAATCTCTCTGCATATTAGATCACAATTTTAGCTCAAGTTTATTTTTGTTGTGTGTATTTGACAATCCTTTGGTGGTGTGGAACTTAAATCATCACTTCCCAGAGCAAGAAAACAAAGGCTGACACTTCTGATATAGAAGGCTGCAATCTGGAAAGGACGATGGTTGGAAGGGCAGGTGGATGATTGGGACCACCACTAGGTTTATTCTTTATTTGTTCAACATGTTTTCATTAAATTAGGGTACAGAGGTGGACAAGTCAGAAGCAGTCTCTCTCATTATGGAGTTTACAGTCTACCAGAGGTGAGAATGGAGGACTTAAAGGTAGACAAAAATGCCTAATGTGTCACCTAGAGAACACGACCAAAAATGAGTTACCCAACAACTTCATACAGCTGCTACCTGCAGTTAGTATGTACCTGCCAGGTAAGCTAGGAAGAGGCCTACAGCCTCTCCTGGAAAATCTTGGGAGACCAAATAGGTTTTGATCTTGACCATTCCCTGAAAATCCTCATCTATAATCTTCAAATGCAAGAAGGAACCAGGAGGTGCCATTATGTTTCACCACAAGAACCCATTTTTTTTAATTACTATTTTTTTCTTTTAGTGAGCATAATTTTTTCTTTGTTGTTGTTATTGTTGTTTTTGAGACAGGGTCTCATTATGTCACCTAGGCTGGAATGCTGTGGCGCCATCTTGGCTCACTACAACTTCCGCCTCCTGGGTTCAAGGGATCCTCTCACCTGAGCCTCCATAGTAGCTGGGATTACAGGCAGGTGACACCATGCCCAGCTAATTTTTGTATTTTTTTGGTAGAGATGGTGTTTTGCCATGTTGCCCAGGCTAGTCTCCAACTCCTGGGCTCAATTGATCTGCCCGCCTGGGCCTCCCAAAGTGTTTGGATTACAGGCGTGAGCCACTGTGCCCAGCCAATTTTTTAATTATGTAAATTAAAGGGGTACAAGTGCAGTTTTGTTATATGGATATACCGCATAGTGGTCAAGTCTGGGCTTTTAATGTAATCAACACCTAAATAGTGTACATTGTACTACCTCACTCCCCTCCCACCCTATCATCATTCTGAGTCTCCAGTGACTATTATTCTATACTCTATGTCTACATATACACATTATTCAGCTCCCACTTGTGAGGACATGTGGTATTTCACTATGTTTCTGAGTTTTTTCACTTAAGATAATGGCCTCCTATTCCATCCATGTTGTTGTAAAAGACATGTTTTCATTCATTTTCTGTGGCTGAATAGTATTCTATTATGTATACATATATACACACACATATACATAAATAAAATGTGCTGTATGTATATATGTGTATATGTATATACATGTGGTGTGTGTGTATATATGTGTATACATATGTATATGTGTATGTGTGTGTGTGTATATATATATACACATATGTATACACTTATATACACACACAGAGCACATTTTCTTTATTTAATCATCTTGATTTTTTTGGAAGAGTTTCAGTAGGATGAGTATCAGTTCTTCTTTGCACATTTTGTAGAATTTGGCTATGAAGCCATCCAGTCCTGGGCATTTTAGGGGGAAGGTTTTAAAATTATTGATTCAATCTTACTATTCATTATTGGTCTGTTTAAGATTTCTATTTCTTTCTGGTTCAATCTTGGGCAGTCATATGTTTACAAGAATTTGTCAATTTCCTCTACATTGTCTAGATTGTGAGTGTACACTTCTTCATAGTAGTCTCTGATCATCTTTTGTATTCCTATGGTATCATTTGTAATGTCTTCTTTTTCATTTCTGACTTTTATTTGGATCTTTTCTTGGTTAGTACAGCCAGAGGCTTATCAATTTTGTTCATCTTTTCAAAAAACCAACTTTTTGTTTAACTTATCCTTGGTATTGTTATCTTGGTTTTCATTTTCATTTTATTTTTATTTTCAACAACCAATTTATATCATTCAAACAGATAGAACTGCCTTGTGCTTGTTTCAGCCTTGTTTTCTGGTTATTAAAAGAAGACCTGAACCAGATACAAATTCACCATATTTTCCTTCAAGGACACTTCTCATAAAAGCTACTAATATGCATATTTTGGCATACAAAATCACATTTGCTAAAGCTTTTTTCTCCTTAAATACAATTCTTTTTTCATTTAGCAACTGCATGTTATTATAGAGGTCAATTCATTGGGTTATAAGAGAAAAGAAACACTTATTGAAGATTCACAACATACATTCCATTATATATCGCTGTTCAATGGAATGCAAAATTAGCAAATATCACCCCTACAATTTGACCATGTAACTGATAGATTTTCCTGTAAGGAGTTACCAAAATGCCATCAAAATCTAGAGTTTGACAATTTCCAGGCCTTATCCTGACCTTCTCGATGCAAGTTGCACAAATGAAATCAGTTATCCAAGAGAAAAACTGGGATAGAAATAGGGGTTAATAGATTATGATCCTAAGTTGAAAAATACAGAGCTCTCAGTTTCCAAGATTTACCATTTTCAAGTGTCCCTAATTTTGTCCCAAGAGTGGCTCCAGCCTGGGCATGACAGCTGGCTGTAATGGGGACAGATAGCTCTTTCTTTCTAAGAACAAGATTTACCATTTGTTTTGTCTGCTCTCTCCACAAGCTCTTCCTGAAACATATCAGTGGCATAATAAATATCATCTCGTTTTCCATCTTAAGGACTTTAGTACTCAAAGGTAACTGTTTTGAGTCCTTGAAAAAAAAAAAAAAAACAAGCAAAAAAAAAAAGTGGTTTGCAAACTTTTGTCTGCAACATAACACCAAAGCCGTAGTAAAGTCAATGATAATAATAATAATAGGTACTTACTTGGGCTAGGGACTGTGCTAGGCTTCTTTTCATTCATTATCTCATTTAATATTCACAGTTCCTACATGGCTTAGTATTTCTTGCAGACCCTTTAAATGCTTACATATAGAAATCTGCCCTACTATTTCAAGTATAGGCAGAAGTTGGCAATACAAGAAAAGACAAAGGGATAAGAATCTGTCCAATTGGACAAAACAACTTCAATCCTTAAAAAGTCCTACCCATTTTAGAAACAGGTCAATGAAGCTACCTGTTATGATTGTAGGAGTCATGTCTGCTTACTGCACCTAATTTGAGAATTACAGAAAAACATTTTTAAAAATCACATATTATTCTATCACTCAGAGATAAACATTGATAGTGTTTTGATAGTTCCCAGTCTTATTCATATATTTGCCTTCTTTTTTTGCTATTTGTTTAATTTTTAAACCAAATTCAGATTATATACCAATGCAATTTTCCCATATCATTAGATATAATTTTTGAAAGATTTTAAAACACTACCTTATGTTCCATAATTTATTTAACAATTTCGCAGTTTACTGACAGATAATTTAGCGTACTTAATTATTCTATAAATACTATAATACCAAAGTATAATAATGAATTTTTGCCTGCATCTCTATTTCTTTAAGAAAGATTTCTATAAATGAGATTACTAGATCAAAAAACATTAAAAATTCTTTTTCTAGGGAGAATATCCCCATGCCCAATTCCACTACATTTGCCAACCAGTTGAAAATTATGGGGTTTTTTTTGCGTGTTTTAAATTGTTATATAATGGTATTAGATTGCATTCTTCTGAAACTCATTTTAAAACATCTTTACTCAACATATATTTATAGTTATTCTTGTTACTATATGTTGTTTTTACTCATTCTTTTTTTGCTTTTCGAAAATCGTCTCTTAGTTGAATAATAATATTTATGTATTAGCTATTGGTGAACATGTACATTTTCCTGAATTATCAAAAAGATACTATTGTAAG
Organism: Pan troglodytes; assembly: GCF_028858775.2. Taxonomy (NCBI): domain Eukaryota; kingdom Metazoa; phylum Chordata; class Mammalia; order Primates; family Hominidae; genus Pan; species Pan troglodytes. The sequence goes on from NC_086015.1 coordinate 64,680,049, forward strand.
TATGTTGTGCAGATTCCCCTTGGCACGTGGGCCATGGGAGTTGCATGTCTTCAACTATTCTGGATGATGCCACACTATATTCCACCGTGGCTATACCAGTTTGCTCTGTGAATGAAAATCTTCATTGCTTTACAACCTCTCCAACACCTAGAATTGTTAGATTTATTTTTCCCTTTAATTTTGACAATTGGATAGATGTAAAAAGCTATGCTGTGTTGATTTTAGAAGGCATTTCCTGATTACTTTTGCAGTTGTACATTCTTTCATTCATTAATTGTCCATTTCTGTTGCTTCTCCAATTTATGTTTCTTCAGACCCCTTAGTTATTTTTCTATTGATTTTTATTTCTGATTACTTGTTTGTATTAATTCTTTTTATACTTCATATTAATTTTCTACTATGAAACATTCTGCAAATACAGGCATAACCTGAATGATGTTGCCTCGATTAACATTTTCCTGGTAAAATGACTCTTGGCTTTTAAAATCCAAATTTCATCATCTACTTTTTTTTTTTTGCCAATGTTCATGTAGCAAAACTTTAGATTTATAATACCAAACTCTGCAAAACTTTCAATAAAAGGAAATATAGGAAAATCATCAAGATATTTTCAAAACATATTCAGTAGAACATCAGAATAACATATAGATATTTTGGAAAGCAAGCTGAGTGACAACACACGAAACACCCATTTCAGAAGTTGCTGATGCTAAAAGGCCATCATACCATCAGTGTGAGCCACACTTGGCCACCAGGCACTGGAGCACATTTCCCAGTGCCTTCCCCATTTTACTTTTTTTGCTTATTGTTGAAATCCCCAAATTGTTGAGAAAACACTGAAGACAATTATAGAGAAGAAAACAAAACAAGTGAGAATAGCTACTACGTACAAAGCAAACATTTTATAACATGTTAATTGTAGAAGTCATCAAGGATATAATTTTTTTAAGTACAAGTGATCGAGGATATAATTTTTTTAAGTACAGGCATACCTTGTTTTACTGCACTTTGTTTCATTGCACTTCACAGATAATGTGGTTTTACAAGTTGAAGGTTTGTGGCAACTTTGCATCTAGCAAGTCTATTGGCACCATTTTTCCAACAGCACGTGTTCATTTCACGTCTGTGTATCACAATTTGGTAATTCTCTCAATATTTCAAACTAATTCATTATTATTATGTCTGTTGTGGTGATCTGTGATCAGTGATCTTAGATGTTCCTATTGTAAGTGTTATGGGGCCCAATATAAGATGGTGAACTTTATCAATAAATGTTTGTGTGTGTTCTGACTGCTGCACTGACTAGCCATTTTTCCCTCTCCTCAGGCTTCCCTATTCCCTGAGACACAACAAATTGAAATTAGTCCAACTAATAAGCAGACAACAGCTTCTAAGTGTTCAAGTGAAAGGAAGAGTCCCATGTCTCTCCCTGTAGATCAAAAATTAGAAATGATTAAGCTTGGCGAGGAAGGCATGTCAAAAGCTGAGCTAGGATGAAAGCTAGGCCTCTTGCACCAAATAGCCAAGTTGTGAATGCAAAGGAAAAGTTCTTGAAGGAAATTAAAAGTGCTACTCCAATGAACATACAAATGATAAGAAAGTGAAACAGGCTTGTTGAGGATATGGGAAAGTTTGAGTGGTCTGGATAGAAGATCAAACCAGCCACAACATTCCCTTAACCCAAGGCTTAAACCAGAGAAAGGCCCTAACTATATTCAATTCCATGAAGGCTAAAAGAGGTAAAGAAGCTGCAGAAGAAAAGTTTGAAGACAGCAGAGGCTGATTCATGAGGTTCAAGGAGAGAAGCCATCTCCAGAACATAAAAGGCAAAGCAGGAAGTGCTTATATAGATGCTGCAGCAAGTTATCCAGAAGATCTAGCTAAGACAGCTAATGAAGGTGGCTACACTAAACAGCAGATTTTTTTTTTTTTTGAAACATAGTCTCACTCTGTCGCCAGGGCTGGAGTGCAATGGTGCGATCTCAGCTCACTGCAACCTCCGCCTCCTGGGTTCAAGCAATTCTCCTGCCTCAGCCTCCCAAGTACCTGGGATTACAGGTGCCCACCACTACGCCCTGCTAATTTTTTGTATTTTTAGTAGAGACACGGTTTCCCCATGTTGGCTAGGCTGGTCTCGAACTCCTGACCTCATTATTTGCCTGCCTCGGCCTCCCAAAATGCTGGGATTACAGGGGTAAGCCACCACGCCCGGCCAAAGGCAGATTTTCAAGAGAGATGAAACAGCCCTCTGTTGGAAGAAGATGCCATCTAGGATTTTCCTAGCTAGAGAGGAGAAGTCAATACCTGGCTTCAAATCTTCAAAGAACAGGCTGATTCTTTTGTTAGCTGCTAACGCAGCTGGTGACTTTAAGTTGAAGCCAATGCTCATTGACCATTCTGAAAATGCTAAGGCCCTTAAGAATGATACTACACCAACTCTTCATGTTCTCTGAAAAGAAACAAGAAAGCCTGGATGACAGTACATCTGTTTATAGTATGGTTTACTGAATATTTTAAGCCCTGTCTTGAGACCTATTGCTCAGAAAAAAGATTCCTTTCAAAATATTACTGCTCACTGAAAATGTACCTGGTCACCCAAGAGTTCTGATGGAGACGTAAAAGGAAATGAATGTTGTTTTCATGCCTGCCAACACAGCATCCATTCTGCAGCCCATGGGTGAAGGAGTAATTTTGACTTTCAAGTCTCATTATTTAAGAAATACATTTGTAAGACTATACATAGTGATTTATCAGATTGATCTGGGCAAAGTAAAATGAAAACCTTCTGGAAAGGATTCACCATTCTGGATGTCATTGAGAACATTCATGATTTATGGGAGGACAACAAAATATTAACATGAAAAGGTGTTTGGGAGAAGTTGATTCCAACTCTCATGGATGACTTTGAGGGGTTCAAGACTTCAGTGGAGGAAGGAGCTGAAGATGTGGAAGAAATAGCGACAACTAGAATCAGAAGTAAAGCTTGAAGATGTGACTGAATTACTGTAATTTTACAATAAAACTTGAATGAGTGAGGAGTTGCTTCTTACAGGTAAGCAAGGAAAAGGATTTCTTGAGGTAAAATATACTCCTGAAGAAGATGTTATGAACATCGTTGAAATGACAACAAAAGCTTTAGAATATTACATAAACTTAGTTGATAAAGAAGGGTTGGAGAGGATTCACTCATTTTGAAAGGAGTTTTATTGTGGGTAAAATGCTGGCAAACAGTGCTGTATGCAACAGAGAAGTCATTCGTGAAAGCAAGAAGCCACTGATGTTGAAAACTTTACTGTTTTCTTACTTTAAAAAATTGCCACAGCCACTTCTGCCCTCAACAACCACCAGTCTGATCAGTCGGCAGCCATAAATATCAAGGCAAGACCCTCCACCAGCAGAAAGATTATGACTTACTGAAGGCTCAAATGATCACCAGTATTTTTAGCAAAAAAAATTTTTAAATTAAGATAATATATTTTTTTTATAATGCTATTGCATACTAGACTACTATAGACTGTAAACATAACTTTTATATTCACTGGGAAACAAAAAAGTTTGTGTGCCTTGTTTTATTGCAATATTCACTTTATTGTGATGGTCTGGAAGTGAACATGCAGTATCTCTGAGATATAGGTATGCCTGCATTTTAAGTCTCAGTGTGACATTATTGTTCTACTATGGTTATTTTACTGTGTTTTACTTACACTTCAAGAAATTCACTAGAGGGTTGGTTTGACATATAACACATTTTTTCCCATTTAAGTAATGGCAAACTGTCTCAAGGAAATCATTTTTGGGTAATACATCTGATCATCAGGAATCAATTAGTAACATCAAACAAGGGGTGTCTATATTTTTTTCTCAGCATGTTCCTTATCTTTTCTTTGTTTGCTTGTTTGTTTGTTTTCTATTTTACATGTCTCATTTAATCCTGGAAAAATGCTATAAAGTAGCTAGCTGATTCTGTCTTACAGATGAGGGCACTGAGATTCAGAGAGGTCAGTAGCTGGCTTTACTATCTTCTTCACTGTGGCTGCAATAAAAAATAACCACAAACTTTGTGGCTCTCACAGCTCTGGAAGCCAGAAGCCCAATATTAAGATGTTTAAGAGCAAAGATCCCTCCAGAGGCTCTAGGAGGGATTCCATTCCTTGCCACTTTCAGCTTCTGGTGGTTGATGGGACTCTTGTAATAGCATTTAGGGCTCCCAAAATAATCCAGGATAATTTCCTCATCTCAAGATCCTCAATTTAATCATATCTGCAAGGACCATTTTTTTGCAAACAAGGTCACATTCACAAGCTCTAGAAATTTGATGTGGATACGTTTGCAGAGCCAATATTCAACTTGGCACACTCACCGAAGGCCACATAGCAGAATACGGTGTCAAGTCCAGATATAGGAGTTCCAGACTCCAGAGTTCATGTTCTTTCCACTCCATGTGCGGTTTTCCATCACATTGTGTGACCTGTCGTCTCCATCCCTCCTCACACCTCAGATTCCCTTAGTCTTCCCAACCTCAGAGTGAGGTTAATACTCTGTTCTCTCCGTGCCAGGGTCTCTTCCAAGGAGAGTATTCAAGGGCTGTGCCACCCCTTTACAAATTCCATTGCACATCCGTGACTTCCTTTCCAATACCCAGTTTCCTGAGTCTAGTTCACAAACTAGATCACCAAAGCAAGCTTCCTGGGAGTAAATATTACATCTTTCCCATTCATATTAGTTTCTCAAAAGTGCTCAAGAGCCTGAAGAATGACAGAAGAGAAATGCTAAAGATTGAAGGAGTTCAGAACACAATACTCCAAAATATGTTGCTCTAGTATATTGACTATTTTGAGCTTAAAGACACTTGGAAAAACAGCAGATACAAGAAATATACTCTGAGCTTTCTTCTTTTCCTTAGAAATAGGAGATAAGTTGTCCTCCCTATGCCAGAGGGAAAGTAGCGTTCTTATCATCAAAGACGAGAAGTTGATGCTGAGAGAAATCTGAACAAACACACCTTATTAAAGTAACCCTTATCTTCCTAGTTACTTCTCTACCCAATTAACCTCCCTAGCCCAAGCCCGTTGGCTTTGTCACATACTCACAATTTTCTATTCCTTTCCCAATTCAGTACATAAGTGTTCAACTTTTAACTCTGTCTTTGGGTTTCATTTCCTTAAGAGGGCTCTTGTGCTCACATAAAAATTGAATGAATTAAATTTGTATGCTTTTCTCCTGCTGATCTGTCTTATGTCAATTCAATCCTCAGGCCGAGCTAAAAAACCCTAAGAGAGAAAATTTGGCCTCCCCTACAATGTCATCCTCTTTCTTTTTTCTGGACCTTCTATCTGCTGCTACTTAAGATACTAAAATGGACAGGAGAAAGAAAGCAACCATGTTATGTCTTCTGGATTGGCCTGGTACACTCAGTTTGAAGGTTACTCGAAGCCAGCTTGCTTTTTGTCGAGAGATTGCTTGATCTGGAGCCATAGAGAAAATGGTGACATCTCCACCTCGTGACATATGGGCCAGTAAGGGCTTGCAAAGTTCCATTCTGCACACTTCTCTTCATTCTAAGAACGAGTATTCATTCCATTTAAACACATATTACCAGGAATTCAATCCAACCTCTCTTTTTACAGTCTACCTAGAATTACTATTATACTATTTACATACAATATGGAAACCTCACACATGTATGAATCTATTTACAAACTCCCTCTAAATTCAAGTTGTCATTGAAATTACATCTACCTGTATTATAAATCCCATAAAAATGATGCTATAGTTTTTACTTAAACAAACATACATATTCTTAAAACATTAGGAGGAAAAAATGGATTTTTATATTTATCTTACTATTTATGATTTCTTTCTTTATTTTTACATAAGGATCTGAGTTTTCATCTATTTTTTCTTGTCATCCCAAAGAACAAAACATTTTTTACAGTGTAAGTTGGTCTGCTGGCAATAAATATTCTGTTTTTGTTTTTCTGAATGCAACTTTATTTTGACTCCGTTCCTGAAGTATGAGTATCTTTGGATATGGACTTCTGGATTGGATAGTCTCATCTCCTTTCAGCACATTGAAGATATTGTTTCATTGTCTTCTTGCTTTCATAGTTTTTGAAGGTAGGTTGGCAGTATTTAACAGTGCAGTATTGTGTATATACTGTGTTGTTTTTCTCCGGCTATTTTCAAGATAGTGTCTTGGGTTTTCAGCAATTTGATTACAATGTGCCTCAGCATCTTGAACGTGTACATTTATCTCTCACCAATTTTGGGAAGTGTGTGGGGCCACTGTTTCTTCAAATATTAGGTTGGCACAAAAGTAATTGTGGGTTTTGTAATGAAAAGTAATTGCAAAACCACGATGACTTTTGCACCAACCTAATATTTTTATGACCCATTCTCTATCACCTTTCCTTCTGGGGAACCAATTACTCATATGTTAAAAGAATTATCCCATAGGAACCTGAGGCTCTGGTTGCTTTTTTTTTAATCCTTTTTAAAAATACAATCTCTGTTCTTCATGGAGAAAATCTATATTGATATTATCAAATTCACTGACTGCTTTGGTCTGCCTGTGTATGTATATTCCAAAGGTCAGCCAGAGATTTGAGCAGAATTTACACCAAAAATTTGTAATGCTCCTTTTCTGGCCCTCTTTTTAATGACATTCCTCCCTCACTTTCCAGTAGCTGGGGTTGCTCCAAACTCTGTCCCCTGGTTCATAAGGCCAGAAAGACTGAGCTTCCTACAGGAGTTTCAGCCACTCTGTGTGGCCCTACCTGTGGCTTGACCTCAGGATAATAGTCATAAGAAATTTAACCTATACTACTTCCAGGTGTCTTCAACCCCCTTTGAGAATCTTGCTGCCTTTGTTCATTCTTCAGATCCCTCAGAGAGTTTTGTTGTTGCTGTTGTTTGTGTTTTGTGAGGGTTTACAGACTACATGGGAAGCAGAAATTGTTCTTTGGGATTCAACTTTTACAAAAATCACAAGCACTCATCTCATTTGTGGCAGTGAAAGTAATATTTACAACGTTAACGTTAAATAACATACCTTGCTACAGGTTTCCAGTAAATATCTTGTATTATGCTGCGTAAGCTCCTCCTATTTCTAGCTCGTTAAATAAATATTATTTGCTTGTTGGTCTTATTTAACAGAAAAAAAAGGAGTCTCTACTTATTAATTCATTAGTTTTATTTTCCACAGACTGATTTTGTTACTCTCCTTTAATAATGAAAGTTCTCAGGGCTATTAATTTTCTGCTAAATACAGCTTTAGCCATTTAAAATATTGATGCATAGAGTTCTTACTCTCCTAACAGTTTATTACATAGTTTCCTTTCCTATTTGAATCTGGAGTTTTTAGAAAAAAATTTGGTTTTTGTTATCATTATTTCTCTTTTCCAAGCTACTGATTTTTGCATTTAAACTTTTGCTATTAATGTCTAGCTCTATTTCAGTGTAGGCAGAGCATGGAGCCTGTTAACACTTTATATTTCATAATTTAATATGGTTTCTTTGAGATATAATATATGATCGATTTTTTTCTAAATGCTTCATGGCTTCTTAAAAAAGTGTATTGCTTATTTCTAGAGAACAAAATTTAATAAATATTTATTAAATCAGCTTTGTTAGATTATTAAAATACTCTATCAATTCTGTGTTTATTTGACCCATGAAAGATCAATAAAAGTGTATTAAAGTGTCATACAACAATTCTACTTCCATCAATTTTTCCTTATATTTCTAACAGCCTTTGTTTCATGTATTTTGAGGCTGTTACCATGTCAATAAAAATTCAGAACTGCCTTATCTTCATTGTGAAGTCTATCTTAAAGAAAATATAACCTTCTTGATTGCATTTAATATTTTTATAGCCTTTGATTCTATTTCATCTAAATATTGCCAAGATTACTTTTTTTTAATTTCGCTTCTGCCTAATAAATCTTGTCCATTCTATTGTTCTTTCTTTTTTAATCTAATGAGTTACTTTGTTTTAGGTATATTTCTTCTCAGTACCCTACAGTTAGATTTTGCTTTTTAACTGAAATATACAGTTGTTGTATTTTAATAGACTAGTTTAATAAACATTTCACAATGAGATTCAGCTTTACACAATGCTTTCACATTTATGTTTGCTCTTTTCAACATATCAGGTACAGGGGAAATGTCATTCCTATGTTATGCATAAGGAAATTCAAAGCCAGATAGGTTAGATGCATTTCCCAAGGTCATTCAGGTAATATATGGCAGTGGCAAGACTTAACCAAAGGATAATAATACTAAGAAAATGGCTTTTTACAAACATATAATATCCCCTTGCTGAACATCAATATTCAGATAGACTATTTGGTCAAATTATGGTTTGTTTGTTTGTTTGTTTGTTTGTTTTTTTAGACAGAGTTTCGCTCTTACTGCCCCGGCTGGAATGCAATGGTGCAATCTCAGCTCACTGCACCCTCCACCTCCTGGGTTCAAGTGATTCTCCCGCCTCAGCCTCTTGAGTAGCTGGGATTACAGGCACTCGCCACAAGGCCAGGCTAATTTTTATATTTTTAGTAGAGTTGGGGTTTCTCCATATTGGCCAGGCTCGTCTCAAACTCCTGGCCCCAGGTGATCCACCCACCTCAGCCTCCCAAAGTGCTGGGATTACAGGTGTAAGCCCCCATGTCCAGCCATGGTCAAATTATCTAATTTTTCTTCCACTGGGGGACTTTATACTATTTATTTTTATTGCCGTAAATGATATGTTTGTAACACTGTAATCTTATTGCATGCTTTGTGTAGTTTATGCTTTACAGTTTTTTCTTTGTTTTATATACTATTGGCCCTCCTTGTCTGTGGGTTCCACATCTGTGGATTCAACCAATCATGGATTGAAAATGCTCAGTGATATGGTTTGGCTCTCTGTCCCCACCCAAATCTCATCTTGTAGCTCCCATAATTCCCTTGTGTTGTGGGAGGGACTTGGTGGAAGATAATTGAATCATGGGGGGTGGGTCTTTCTCATGCTGTTCTCCTGATAGTGAATAAGTCTCACAAGATCTGATGGTTTTAAAAACAGGAGTTTCCCTGCACAAGCTCTCTCTTTTTGCCTGCTGCCATCCACATAAGATGTGACTTGCTCCTCCTTGCCTTTCACCTTCTGGCATGATTGTGAGGCCTCCCCAGCCACGTGGAACTGCAAGTCCAATAAACGTCTTTGTTTGTAAATTGCCCAGTCTCAGGTATGTCTTTATCAGCAGCAGTAAAAAGGACTAATACACTCAGGAAAAAAAAATGGCATCTATACTGAATATGTACAGACATTTTATTATCATTATTCCCTAAACAATACAACTATTTATATAGCATTTACACTGCATTAGGTATTATAAGCAGTCTAGAGATAATTTAAAGTAGTCTGTAGGTTACATGCAAATATTATGCCATTTTATTCCAGGGACTTGAGCATCCACAAATTTTGGTATCTGGAAGCAATCCTTCACAGATACCAAGGGACGACAGTACTTGGTGATTTAGATCAGGCTGCACATTCTTTTCTCTCTCCATTGGTTTGGAAGTCATGCATCCCATTTTGTTTCTAATAGTGGCACCTGGTATATCACAAAGAATATTAATATTTGTTGAACGAATACATTTTAAAACTTTCAAATATTTAGAATATTTGAGTCTACCCCTAGAAAAATGAGAATTTGTCACAAATTTATTTCTGGACCTTGTAAATATGATCCTGGGTTTCTCATTGCTTAGTGTTAAATATTAAAGTATTAAATATTTAATGCTTATTAAAGCATTATTTTGTGTGACATATTTTCTCTTTCAAAAGCATAGTTTTACATTTGCATTCAGTATTATAATTAAAGTTACAATCACTTAAATCTCACTTTTTGTTAACTTGGTTTAATTATTAACAACCAGCCACTTCTCTGTTACTGAATTCTTTTGTTGTTGTTGTGGTTGTTATTTAGTTTTTATTTCATAATCATAAACTTTACTCTGCAATCCAGCTAGGCATGGAAGGGAACAAGGAAAACATGGAACCCAAGGGGAACTGCAGTGAAAGCACAAAGATTCTAGGATACTGCGAGCAAATGGGGTGGAGGGGTGCTCCCCTGAGCAACAGAAGAAATGGTCTGGTGGTTAAGATAAAACACAAGTCAAACTTATTAGAGCTGTCCACAGTCAGCAATGGTGACCTTCTTGCTGGTCTTGCCATTCCTGAACACAAAGCGCTCCATGGCCTCCACAATATTCATGCCTTCTTTCACCCTGCCAAAGACCACTTGCTTGCCATCCAACCACCTGGTCTTGGCAGGGCACATGAAAAACTGGGAACCATTTGCATTGGGTCCAGCATTTGCCATGGACAGGATGCCAGGACCTGTATGCTTCAGGATGAAGTTCTCGTCATCAAATTTCTCCCTGTAGATGGACTTGCTACCAGTGCCATTATGGCATGTGAAGTCACCACCCTGACATACAAACCCTGGAATAATTCTGTGAAAGCAGTAACCCTCATAACCAAATCCTTTTTCTCCAGTGCTCAGAGCATGAAAATTTTCTGCTGTCTTTGGAAGCTTGTCTGCAAACAGCTCGAAGGAGACGCAGCCCAAGGGCTCGCTATTGACAGCAATGCCGAAGAACACAGTGGGGTTGACCATAGCTGGTAATATGGGGCTCCCAGTGGCAGCACCATCTGTGAAGTCTCTGTTACTGAATTCTTAACTTCAGTTTCTCTCTCAGTTACCTGGGCAGTGGTTCCTAAATGTTAGTATGTATAAGAATCTCCTAGAGAGATTGTTAATGCACAGATTGCTACAGTTCATCCAGAGTCCTAACTGTTCTAAGCAGTAGGTTTTATAGCAATATTTTGTACCATATAGTGTGGCCAAAAAAAAAAAAATCTGATTTTTTGCTCCTTTATAAGGCTGTTTTGTTTGCCTGTGCGTGTGAAGGATTTTTTTTACTTTGCTCTTTAAAAAATTACCAAGTTGAAATGATATAAAACCCTTTTCATTAATGTTGCCTGGAGTATGGAAAGTCCCTTCAATTTTTGTTTTTTGGTATTGGGTTTTGTTTTTTGTTTGTTCATTGTGCTCCGAAGAGCTTTTATTAATCTTTCACTACTATTTGTGTCTAATTGCTTCTGCCTCAAGAACATCTGTGATTCTTACTTTGGTTCTGGGTGTTCAAGTCTATGATCTCTATTTTCTATATTTTTAATCCTCTCTTTTGTTATTTTAATTTTTATTGCACCTGTTCATTTCAACAGAAATTATCAATTTTTTTCCCCTCTTGATTTTTTCTTTTTCTTCTTTTTTTTCTCTTGAGACAGGGTCTCTGTCATCCAGGCTGGAGGGCAATGGCACAGCCACAGCTCACTGCAGCCTCCACCTCCCCAGGCTCAGGTGATCTACCCACCTCAGCCTCCCAAGTAGCTGGGACTGCAGGTGTGTGCCACCACACCTGGCTAATTTTTGCCTTTTTTGAAGTGACAGGTTTACATGTTGCCAAGGCTGGTCTCAAACTCCTGGGCTTGAGCAATCTGCCTGCATTGTCTCCCAAAGTGCTGAGATTACAGGCTTGAGGTACCACACCTGGCCATGAGTTTTTTTTAAAATAGTGATTTCTTTTCAGCTTCCGACACAGACTTCAATTGTGTTATGACATTCTGGTCTCTTTACAATATTTTCTTGACTAATCCATCTCCTTTTCCAAATAATCCTACTTTTTATAATCTAAACTTATTCTCTCATTTCACTTTCTGTTTCCTGATGCTGTTGAGGATGACAAAAAATCCCTTCAGATTTCTGCGACATATCATCTTGGGAGGTCAACATTTACTCTGAGTCTCTGAGATACTGTTCCCTTTTCCTTGTCCATAATGATTTCTTTTTATTTTAGTTTATCATGAAAGAGACAGTGTTTGCCAAGAAAGAGATGAAGATTGTCTTTATGTGTCACTTAAACATAAATCTCTTACAGCTAAATGACACGTTGGTTTACAAAACTTATATCCTAATTTCCATCCTCTAGCAGGTTTTCCACCTAGCATACCTGTTGGGATTGGCATAGACTCTTCTTGTATCACTACCTGCATCTGTGTTATGAAAAACAACAATCCCCAAGGCCCTCGTAGTTTCAGCATAGATATAGTGCTTTTACTGTGACAGATCCTGACAAATACATTTCCAAAAATATTTCTGCCCTATTTAGTAAGCAGGATAATGGCCTTCCAAAGGCGTCTACATTCTAGTCCCTAAAATCTGTGAATGTGTTAGATTACATGGCAAAGGAAAATTAAGGTAGCAGATAGAATTAAGTTTGCTAATTGACCTTAAAACAGGGAGATTATCCTCCAGTACCGGGGTGTGACCAATGTAATCACGAGGGTCATTAAATCTCAAAAACAGAAGTAGAAGAGTCAGAGCAATGCAATAGGAAAAAGAGTTGAATGGCCATTGCTGATGTTGAAGATGAAAGGGGGCCACAAGCTAAGGAATGCAGGCAGCTTCTGGAAGGTAGGAAGGACAAGGAAACACATTTTCCCTTAGAAACCTCAGAAAGGAATTCAGCCTGACTAACATCTTAGCCCACTAATATCCATCTATTTCAAACTTCTGACCTCCCAAACTGTAAAATAATAAATCTATGTCATTTTGAACCTCAAAGTTTGTGTTAATTTATTACAGCAGCCACAGAAAACGAATATATGACCATTTATTTGAGTAACCACTATTTGCATTCTTCACATGCATATGCAAAAGATGTCTTCATTAAAAGTGATGCTTCACAAAAGTACTTACATGTATAGTAATTCTTGTTCACTTTTCTGATTAGCGTTTCCATGTTTCTGAAGCAAGGGAAAGATAGCAGCCAAATGATTAAAGGTCTTCCCTCCGTTTGGCCACAGCATAAGGGAATCACCTGTTGAAATTGTTCATTCTAGTTCCACCAAACATCTCATTAGTAGAATTCTCTACAAGAATCAAAACTAGCTTGACTATAAAAACAAATTTTTAGTGGCAGTGACTTCTTTTTGGCATATATCTTCTTGAGTATTTTTATAGAAAGTTGAACCAGTTATAATAGAGGCTACTACTCCAATATGAATTTAATTTCATTCATTCTTCAATCCCTTCTTGGATAAGGTGCTGATCCACCTAAGTCACTCCCGCATGAGTGAATGCAAACTTAAGAAATTATACCTTCATAAAATGGGCATATTTTTCAAACTGTGAAAATGTTTTCTTTAAATAGGCATAACTATGGCCTATCTTAATTTCGTATAGCACTAATTTCCCTTGGGGAAGCAGTAAAAGACAATATTTTTTAAAGTTTCTCTCTATCTAGATAGGATGCTAGTAGAAGCAAGATTTCTGTATGTTCTGATATGACCAAGTAGATATTTCTCTACTCACCAGTCTCTGAAAATCCCTGTGTTTACCCAAGATTTAACTCAAGAGGCTAAAGTCGTGGGTAAATATTAAGAGGGAATTGACAAAGGCATATTAAGTCTAAGGAGTAGACTATACTTTTCTAAAATAAACACATAATTACAGAGTTAACACAGCAGCACCTTCTGCCTTGTCAGTGCTGAAGGCCCCATGGCAGCCAGTACTCTTCACTTGACCTCGTCCTGCAAACTTTCTGTACAGCAGATAAAGGCCCAAAGTACACTGTAGTTTAGTGAATAGCATAAACTCATTCATCTGTAAGTACTAGATATTACAACATCAGGCTTATCACTGGTCCTACTATAAAAATAATTTTATGCTTGCACATTGGACACAATTGTTCTGGTGGCATAGCTCTTTAGCTAGACCAGCACTGAATAGAAAGAGGCATCCTCTACTATTAGTCTGCAACAGAACCCAGCATTTCCACCATTGCAGACATCAAACTGGATGAAGACTTTTTATTCCCAGCAGGATTAAGTCAAAACATAGATTGACCTAGGAAAAGAAGCATTAGCCCTTGTCAAATAAGTATAATTACTTGATGACATTGGTTAGTACAGCTGCAAAGAATACTGAGGAAATTAAACCAGCTAATTTGGGAAAGACTAGAAAGGCAATATGAACACCATAAAAACATGGGTAAGGAACAGTAAGATGCTGACCTTTACTGTTTTCTCTGGGCATGATCCTGCCTGGCAGAGCTATGTTTAGGCTCCTCAGAAAACCCGATGCTCTCTTTGCACTACTAGCCAATGTGAAGCAACATTAAAGAAAAAAAAAAAGGAAAGAAAGAAAGAAAGAAAACAATCAGAGAAATGCAAATTAAAACCACAATGAGATATCATCTCACACCAGTTAGAATGGCGATCATTAAAAAGTCAGGAAACATTAGGTGCTGGAGAGGATGTGGAGAAATAGGAACACTTTTACACTGTTGGTGGGACTGTAAACTACTTCAACCGTTGTGGAAGACAGTGTGGTGATTCCTCAAGGATCTAGAACTAGAAATACCATTTGACCCAGCCATCCCATTACTGGGTATATACCCAAAGGATTATAAATCACGCTGCTATAAAGACACATGCACACGTATGTTTATTGCGGCACTATTCACAATAGCAAAGACCTGGAACCAACCCAAATGTCCATCAATGATAGACTGGACTAAGAAAATGTGGCACATATACACCATGGAATACTATGCAGCCATAAAAAAGGATGAGTTCATGTCCTTTGTAGGGACATGGATGAAGCTGGAAACCATCATTCTCAGCAAACTATGGCAAGGACAAAAAACCAAACACCACATGTTCTCACTCACAGGTGGGAACTGAACAATGAGAACACTTGGACACAAGAAGGGGAACATCACACACCAGGGCCTGTTGTGGGGTGTGGGGGTGGGAGGGATAGCATTAGGAGATATACCTAATGTAAATGATGGGTTAATGGGTGCAGCACACCAACATGGCACATGTATACATATGTAACAAACCTGCACGTTGTGCACATGTACCCTAGAACTTAAAGTATAATAATAATAAAAAAAAAGAAAACCATTAAAACGCTTTAGAAATATATAAAGGTAGGCCGGGTGCTGTGGCTCACTCCTGTAATTCCAGCACTATGGGAAGCCAAGACAGGTGAATCACCTAAGGTCAGGAGTTTGAGACCAGCCTGGCCAAAATGGTGAAAGCCCATCTCTACTAAAAATACAAAAATTTAGCCAGGTGTGGTGGCAGGTACCTATAATCTCAGCTACTTGGGAGGCTGAAGCATGAGAATCGCTTAAACCCAGAAGGCAAAGCTTGCAGTGAGCTGAGATTGTGCCACTGCACTCCAGCCTGGGCGACAGAGTGAGACTCTGCCTCAAAAACAACAAGAAAAAAGAAATATATAAATATTTTCATTTGTATGGGAACTTATGAAATAGTGATTAAGAGAATGGGCTCCAAAGTCAAACTGTGAGGGTTCAGATGCTGGTCTTCCCCTTGCAGAAATGTTATGTAAATTATTTATGCTTCATTTCCTACATCTGTAAACTGGGGGATAATACTGTTACCTCATTGGCTGCTTTGGGAGGATCAACTGTGATAATTCATGTAAAGCTTGTAGCAGAGTGCCTAATCCCTAACAAGAGTTCAACATAATTGCTGCTGCTGCTAGGGAGAGGCTGCAAAGCATTCTGGGTAAGAACAGGGACGCTGGGACAAGATTGTAGAGGCTCTGCCATTGACAAGCTGTAATCTTGAGCAACGTATTTAACTTCTTTGTACCTCACTTCCCTCACCTACAAAATGGAAGTAATAATAACCATTATGAGGGTTGTTGTGAGAATTAAATGAGTTAATATTTGTTAGGTGTTTAGACTAGTATCTGATACATGTCTGACAAATTATTCAGCTGTACATGAATGGTTTTAAAGCTGTGATTATGGAAAACCAAGGGCTTTGTACGGAGGAATGGAGATAAGGAGAGTGTGCAGCCCAGTCCCACTCTGTATGCAAACAAAGTAATTCTAGCTCTTTTACATATTTAACTTTCAAGCAAGATTTTCTTTGAGTAAAGGGTAATGCTGCATTAAAAGAAGAAAGGAAGGAAGGAAGGAAGGAAGGAAACCATGGCTCTATATGCATGAGCCTCATATAAAATATATCAGTACAGGTCTTACAAAACATTGAATGTTTTTATACACATTCCCTAGCAGATTTAACCAGATCAGTTTTAAGGTTCCTTCTAGAAAGGAAGTTCTCCATACCTTGAAAAGTGAATTTCAGTACATTCAAATTTTAAAGACACGACTTCCCATACTTCTTCAGGGTAAATAAAAATCTCAGTAATTCTAATTTAACATGCAAAAGCCATGAATATTCACTACAGTCAAATGAATAATAAATCACCCCTGGGTTCAAGTGCTTGCCATGCAAAATTGCCTATTTCCTAGAACATCCAGAAATCTGTTTTTAAATTGCTTTTTATTACTTTTGCTCTTGTGATGGTTGCTCTTCAAAGCAACTTGGAAAAATGTGCCATTCTCAGCATTAAGGCGATAAAGGAGAAATGAGGACAGCAGAACACGGTGCCATCCACAAAAGGAAAGAGAGTCTGTGGATCAGAGGGCTGGGCTCCGGAAGACAGTTTTTAAATGTCACCAGATAAAATTTATGAGATAAAAGGGAATGTTCCTTAGTCATCCTGAGCATTGATATCTACATGAATAATAAATCAAAAGGCTCTTTATCCATTTACTGGTAAACATTACGACCTTAGGTTGAAGATGTGATTTACTCCACTGATATCAACACAACAGAAATCCAGGGAAAGTATCACTGGACTGGCCCCAAGTTCTGGAAAATCAATGATGCGTGGGAGAACAAACATTTTGAGGGGAAGAGTATTTTTTTGAAAGTAAATATTTGTGGCACTAGCAACATGAGTGCACTCATTAAGATTTCTTTTAAAGGATTACCCTTTAGTCTTTCCTACATGGAAAACTCAAGTATACTCAAGTTATCAACTGTATAATTTGATGGAAAGTTATCCCTAGTATTTCCCCCAAATTGGATTGAATTATTAATATTTCACCTTTACAAATACATGCAGTATAATTCAATTTATATAAAATTTAAAATATACAAAACTTACAGTGATTACAAGTACCTATGCTGGTAATAAAGGTATCAATTAATGAAGGAAAATGGATACGTCAAAGGACAGGATAGTGACTACCTCTAATATGATCAGAGAGAGGGTTCAGATCAGGGAATTTTCAGAGGACTACTGGGGGTGCTAGAAATACAATGTATTGACTTGGGTGAACCTTGAGATAGGTGTTTATTTATAGTTACTCGTTAAACTGTTCATACATGTCATGTGCACTTTTCCTGTACAAATTATATTTCACAATTTTATTTAAATAGTATGTTTCATTCTGAGATGACTCTCCAATCTATTACATGAGACACACTTATACTCAAAAAGGTGTTCATTCTTTTTCTCTGAAATTCAGATTTAACTGGGCGTCCTGAATTTTATCTGGCAACTGTAAACCAATCAGAATAGCATGGTTAGATTACAAATAATATATATATTTTAAAAGACAGGAAAATAAACCACAGATAAAATGCATTCTTAAAAGTCTTAGTCATTTCATTTCATATTCTATTAATATGATACATTTGTGTTTCATGGTTTCTGACCTCCTGTGACCCCTTGTGTCCAGCGGACTATAAACATAAGTATGCTACCTAGACACAAACTAATTTACTTAAAGGAAGGCAAAGAAGCTGACCATTATAAATACAGCATGCCTTAGAAAGGAGAGTTTCAAGTCAAAAACAAATCTGGAAAAAAAATTAATTTGCTTCTTTTTTGTAAAGCAATGATGTGTCTTTTTTATGTGCATTTGTTCACACAGTAAAAGAAAAGACAATCAAATAGGTAAAATGGATGCTGTATTGCTCCCTTATACACACAAAGAATTACACATCTGTCTAACAATGCTAACCACTCTGAACGATAATTATGGATCAATGCTTTAAAAAATATCCTGAATTGCCTGCAGAAATGGCAAGGAGAATTCAATTAAATTATTTGTAAAAGCCAGAGTCTTTTTTTCCTATCCATCTGCTACTTGAAATGGGATGACCTTTCAAATAGTGCTTGCTGTTCTCAATGCAAACTCTAAATAAAGAAGTGGAGTGTGGCTTTTTTTTTCCTTTCCAGGTTCAGCATAGATACAGCATTTGTACTGACATTCTACACCACTCCAAAGAATGCAGATCTGGCTTCTAGAACATAAAAGAGGCGTTTCAGGAATATAAATCAGGCTTTTGTCCCATACCTTCAGTCATGACATTTGGCTTCTATCAGAAAGGTGTGCGGCTTCTGAGATAAGTGTTTGAGAACAAGCTACATGAAGTAATTTACTCCCTGGAGAAAAATTGCAAACCTCACCCCCAAACAAACGGCATAAAGTAAATGTGTTAGTGAAGAACCTTTTGTTAAACTACCTATGGCTGGGGAGCTAAATAGAAAAGGTCAGATATTTAAGCTAACAATGGGCTCAAAACAAACCTTCCAACAGGTCTCTCAATAGGCCTACATTATCAACTAACAACTTGCACTATTAAGACTATTAATAGTAATAAGCCATGCTTTCTTCACTGAGTCTATATATTTTTTACATTGTTTTATTGCTCCCCTACCCTTTTTAATTTTTAAAGCATTTCCAGTTTCGTCCTTTGTGTGCTTTTTTAAAAATTAGGATTTTGGACAAACTTTCATGTATTTTTCTTAATAAAAGTGTATCAAGCACATTTCAAAAAGTTCAAAAAATACAGAAATATAAAAAATAATCTATTACCACATCACCCAGAGAAATTGACTCTTAACAGTCTGGTGTTTATACTCCCATTCATCTTAATACATAAGCGTATCACAAAATTAGATGATATTATATAACAATCAAAACTAATCAACAGTTTTATGAACATCTTTCTAGGCCATAAGTAACAATCTGTATCATTATACAAAAATTTTCATTACACCTTTTAAATGTTTTATGGGTATCTCTGTGTGTGTATAGTTGTAAAATATAACTTTTAAGTGAATTTATTTAAATACCCAACTACTTATGAGTACATAGATTTACAGCTTTTTCCACTATTATAAACAAAACTGAAATGAGCATCCATACACACATCTTTGCAGTTATTTCCTTAGTATTACTTTCCAGAAATAGTATAGCTGGACCAGAAAGTATAAACATTATTAGAGCCTTTTGGTTAATATTGTCAATATGCCTTCCAGAAAGGTTACTAAGCAAGGTAGGTAGATTTCCCTCTACTGTATAATACTGAGAAATATCAGTTTTTTGGATACTTGTCAGTGTGAGAAAAAATGTCATTATTGCTCTAATTATTATTGCTTTGATAACTAATGGGGCTGAGAGTTTTACTGGTGTTTTATAACTCTTCCTCTGTGAATCATTATTCAGATACTTTTCAAACGGTAATTTGTAAAGTATTTTGAATTTTGGCCCATTTTTCTATAAGAAAAAAGCATTATCTTAAAGTACAACACCATTAGGATTTAAGATAAATACACACACACACACACATATACACACACAATGAGAAAAAATGCTACAGATAATAATAATTTTAATTTAAAAATAATAGCATAACAAATTAAACAAAAATGCACCCATACGCCAGGTGCAGTGGTTCACACCTGTAATCCTAACACTTTGGGAGGCCGAGGCAGGTGGATCACCTGAGGTCAAGGAGTTCAAGACCAGCCTGGCCAACACGGTGAAAAAATACAAAAAAAGTAGCCAGGTGTGGTGGTGCATGCCTGTAATCCCAGCTTCTCAGGAGGCTGAGGCAGGAGAATCGCTTGAACTCGGGAGGCGGAGGTCGCCATGAGCCAACATCACGCCACTGCACTCCAGCCTGGGCAACAGAGCAAGAGTCTGTCTCAAAAAAAAAATACACAGGTATGTATGTATGTGGTATATAAAATAAGTCAATACTCTATCCCAGCACTATTTCCAATTCTATTTTCCCATGGCAACTAAAAAAAAACAAAACAAAAAATAGAAACAATTACTTGTTTATCCTTCTACATCTTTTTCTAGTTTCATACCAGTATATATAAACAGGTTTTGATATAGTCATTGTTTGCTTTGTAATTCCAACGGTCTCATATCGTTCCAATTAGTCAAATGATTAGATGCTGCCATATCATGGACATGCTGGACATCACATATAGATGTATTTAGTTATTATTATTAGTTCCATAATATTTCATAGTATGGTTATAGTATAAATATATTCAACAATCTCACTATTCATGTGCTGTTTTTATGTTAATGTTATTTGTCTTGATTTTTTTTTTGCCACCACTAAAAATGCAGCCAACATCTTTAAATATACATTTTCACATCAGAGATTACTGACTCCCAAAATTAAGGTTGCAGAGTCAAAGATCAAGTGTACCATTAATTTTGATAAATATATCCAGATTTAGCAGTATATGAAACTCTTCCATTTCTAAGCACCTTTAACAAGCATGGATATTGTCAATATTTTCCAATTTTGTCAACTACTTGACTGGAAAAGTATTTATTTCATTGTGATTTTAATTTGTATTTCCACAACTACTAGTAAAGTTGAGCAGAGTTGCATGTCTCTTGGTCACTTAAATTTTCCCTCTGTGAATTGCCAATTAATATCCCTAGTCATTTTTCTCAAATATGGTATATAACTATATGTCGTCAGTGTCTAAGAATTCCTATTTTTCTAAAATTTATATTGTTTAATGTACATTCATATATTTAATTCATCTGAATTTTTAGATTTTTATTGTAAAAAATAGTGGTCTAACATTTACAACTTACTGATGAAAAGCCAATTTTCATAGCATCTTTTATTAGATAAACATACATTTCCCAAATGAATTGAAAAGACCCTTTTTTTTTTTTTTTTTTTAAGACAGGATCTCCCTTTGTTGTCCAGGCTGGAGTGCAGGGGAGTGACCTCGGCTCACTACAGCCTCGACTTCCCTGGCTCTGGTGATCCTCCAACCTCAGCCTCCCAAGTAGCTGGGACTACAGGCATGTGCCACTGTAATTGCCCAATGGGTTCTCCTTGCCTACTGCCTAGACAGAGCCAATTTATCAAGACCAGGGAACTGCAATAGAGAAAGAGTTTAATTCACACAGAGCAGGCTGTATGGGAGACTGGAGTTTTATTATTACTCAAATCAGTCTCCCCCCACACTCAGGGATCCAAACTTTTAAGAATAATGTGGTGGATAGGGGGTCGGAAAGGGGGGAGTGCTGATTGGTTGGGTGGGATATGAAATCACAGGGAGTCGAAGCTGTCCTCTTATGCTGAGTCAGTTCCTGGGAGGGGGCCACAAGGCCAGATGAGTCAGTTTATCCATCTAGGTGGTGCCAGCTGATCTATGGAGTGTAGGGTCTACAAAATAGCTCAAGTACTGATCTTAGGTTTTACAATAGTGATGTTTTCCTGTGGAGCGATTTGGGAGGTTTAGAATCTTGCAGCCTCCAGCTGCATGACTCCTAAACCATAATTTCTAATCTTGTAGCTAGTTTGTTAGTGCTGTAAAGGCAGTCTAGTCCCCAGACAGGAAGGGGGTTTGTTTTGGGAAAGGGCTGTTATCATCTTTTTTCAAAGTTAAACTGTAAACTGAGTTCCTCCCAAAAGTTAGTTCAGCCTACACCCAGGAATGAACAAGGAAAGCTTGGAGGTTAGAAGCAAGATGGAATCAGTAAGGTCAGATCTCTTTCACTGTCATAATTTTCTCAGTTATAATTTTTGCCAAGGTGGTTTCGCCACCATGCCTTGCTAATTTTTTGTATATTTTATACAGACGGGGTTTCGCCATGTTGCCCAGGCTGGTCTCTAACTCCTGGGGCTCAAGCACTCTGCCCATCTTGGCCTCCCAAAATGCTGGGATTACAGGCGTGAGCCACTGCATCCAGCTGAAAGGACACTTTTACTGAATATTAAGTTCATATATTTGGATCTGTTTCTCTTTTTTCTGTTTCATTTATAAAATGTTCTCGTGGCTAACAACAAACCATTTTAATAACAGTAACTTTATAATACATTTTAATGTTTAGAAGAAAAAGTAAAAATGAAACCTGTTGCCATTCTGATAAATTTTATTAACATATCTATTTTATAGGAATGAATGACATTTTATAATAAAAAAACTATTAGGGAATATGAGTATGACTCTTTTGACAGGCAGTTTTATCTCCATAACATTTTTCTTTTTTCTATATAGGCCTTTTTTGTTAAATTGTTACTAAGGATTTTATATTTTTTGTTTCCAAAGTAATTTTTTTCTATTTCTAGATAACTAGTTATTGAAAGTATACATAAAAAATTTGATTTTTATATATTTATTTTGTGATCATCCAGCTAACATGTTTTCTTAGTAACTGTGTAACAGTCATAAATTCTCTATGAATACAATCATATCACATGACAGTGAAGAGAGTATCATTTTCTTCGCTTAATTTTTTTGTTTGATTACAACAAGCAGAACCCATAACACAGTGCTAAGTAACAGTGCTAATAGCAAATATTCCTGTGTATTCTTCCTGATTTAATATGAGTGACTTTTATATTTTACTGTTTAACATAATGTTTGATTATAGGTCTTTATAAATATTCCTTATTGTGTTTAACTTCCTTCCGTGCCCATTTTATTTAGAGTATTGCTAGAAATTTCTAATACATTTTATCACATTTCTTATCAGTATGCATACTGAGTTGAATACAGTCCTCCATAATTTATAGTCATGTGGAATCTCAAGTGACTTTATCTTGAAACTGGGTCTTTGCAGATGTAATTTGTTAGATTACAGTAATTAGAGGTCATAAGGGATTAGAGCGGCCCCTACCCAATGACTGTTGCCCTTATAAGAAGCAAAACCAGAGATATAGTCAGACACGCAGAGAGAATACCATGTGATAAAGGAGACAGAGACTGGAGTAATGTGTCTGCATGCCAAGAAATGCCAAGGACTGTTGGCAGCTACTAAAAGGTAGGAAAAGGCAAGGGAGGGCCACCCCTTAGAGTCTTCAAAGGCAGGATGTCCCTGCTGGTACCTTGATTTTGAACCTCTAGCTTTCAAAACTGACAGACAATAAATGTCTGTTATTTTAAGCCACTCATTACCAAATTACCAAACGGTAATTTGTTATGGTGGTTTTAGGAAATTAACAAAGCATATGTTGTATAATCAAATCATTTTAATCTTTTAATTAATGGTATAAATTTCCAATTCAGAACCAGTTTGTAATTTTTGAAATGAAGCCTATTTTAAACATTTTATCATGTTTTCATAAGCAGATAGATACAAGTTGCTATTTTTTAATTATATACTTCCACATATGAAAATGAAATTAGCGCAAAATATCTCATTAGTGTTATTTATCTCAAGTTTTGATATAACATTTTGCTAGATTTGTACAGTTGAGCCCCATTCTATTTTCTCTATAGTCTTGAATTGTTTAAGAACCATAGGGAATATCTGTTTTTTAAAGCTTTCATATGTTACAAGTATCTTTTAATCTTTTAAAGTACCTGTTTTTAAATATCTAATTTACATGTAAAACTATCTGGGCCTGGTGCCTTTTTTCTAGTGGTACATCTGTAATAATTTTCCACTTTCTTCTATGATTATTGGTATTAAATGTTTTTATTTTGCCTATGGGAATAATATAATACTGAATGTATATATACTTTTCTAAAGAATCATCATTTTCCTAGATTTGAAAGTGAATGGCTATAAAAATTTTTTTTAAAAAAAATCTAGCCGTACCAGTATTGATTGGCAGAGTTGACCAAGGGAAGCTAGGAGGGTACATACCATCTTCCTCCCACACGACTACATATGCATTGAATCAGAAGATGGCAGTCTTCCAAGAATAAAAAGAATCATCAAGGGAATAAGAGCAGTTCTCATCCCTAGTTAGAATCTCTAAACAAACCAAAGCAAATGTTTTTATTTGAATCATCAGGACTGTGTCACAGTGAAACCTAGATGGTTTGTCTTCAAGTCATTTACTACTCCCCTAAAGTCTTAGCAAAAGTATGCTAAAAAAGTTTATGACATTTCCACTGAGCTACAATAAAGCTTCTATTTTTTTAGATACTTGACAAAATTTTAAAAAGAATTATTTTTCCCCCACACCTGCACACATTTTAAAATATCTTCAACTTTTCTAAAAAACAATTTTCTCTACAGCTCTCCCAGACTTCACAAACATATTCTTTTATTCATAGCAGATGGAGGAAATTAGAGTAACATATTTGCTCTAAAATCATTAGTGCTGCATCAGCACTTCTGATCTAAATGACATTTCAAGGGGTTATTGTTACATAGAGCAAGGCTTTGCTCCAGGCAGAAAGAGACAGAAAAACAACTTGAAAAATGAACCTTTTTTTGCAATTAGCTTCTGCATCTTAATTTGTTGAATGCCATTCTATCTGGATTTTAAATACAAATCAAAGGAAGAATAAAGTGATCCAATTCTGTCAGGGTCATACCTTCCTTACTGGTCAGTCCTCTGATTAATCATTATAGCTGCTTCCTAAAAAATAATGTTGTTAAAACTTACCATCAGCTACTTGATTCTCTGGAAGACTAACATATTCTTACTTCTCAGAGATATCTGAGAGGCTGATAAGTCTGCTCTTTAGCCTCAAGAAATGCCTAAAATTAAACTATTTAACTGGTGAGCTTCACATGACTGCCACTCTGTCCAAGAGATAAATAAACATCCCTGGCTGAAGAATGAACCAACCCATGGGTGTTTCTTTAGCACACACTCTGTTAAGTCCACTGTGGAAATAAAAAAAAAAAAAAAAAATTTAAGGTACTACACAACTGGAAAATGCAATCTTGTAAACATAAGAGAAGCCACAGAGAATGATACAAGATAGCAACAATCATACTTTATATTTTTACACTGCATTACAATTTTCAAACTACTTTCATGACACTTTTCTTATTTTATCCTCAGAGTAAATCCATAATGGAAGCAGGATAAAAGAGGAAGGAGACATAAACATAGAACTTCAGAGATGAAAGCAACATTAAAGGCATCAATAACCTTCTTTACAGATAAGAAAATGGAGACCAAAGGGAAATAAGAACCTTCACCTTCTTTCAGAGTCAGGCAAGCAAAGCTAATGAAGTGAAGGCTTGTCACCCCAAGTTGCAAAAAGGAGTCACAAAAATAAGACAAGAAAGAGAAAGATGATAGAAATACAGGACGCTAATTTGGATTTAATGTACTTTTTTAAAAAATAGAAAAGGAAAAGCAATTCTATTGAATTCGGGTTTGAAATTCAACGTTGGTCTCTAGGGATCACTTGGCTATGGTGGTTTTATGCCATTACCAGATCCCTTTGAGAAAAATACTATTTTGAAATTCATGGTTTCCAGTAAATATGTTCAAGGCTTTGAAGAACATACTCCTGTAGGTGTAAATGGTGTATACACATATACACAAAAGCTTGAAAACACTACTTAATTACTGAACGGAGTGTAAACATTCTACAGCTCAGTTAAGAAGCTACACATGCGTCTCACACCCACCATCTCTCCAGCTGTCCTCCACACACCATCCCAGCAAGTCCTAGCTGACCCTCTTAATACTGTGACCTCTCTGTCGTATAATAAAGGTTGAAAATCATCCTTCCTTTGAATAAGAATATATTAGAACTATATTATTTTTTGTTACAGCCTTCTCAAAAATGTATTTCAAGCCACACATAGGCCATTGTCCTGGCATCTTTTATTTAACAGACAATAGCTATTTTCCACGACTCAGTCCAGAATATTCTTTAACATCTACATCTAGGATATTATCATAATTATAATAAGAGACGGCACTACACGGATGAAGCTGGAAGCCATCATTCTCAGGAAACTAACACAGGAACAGAAAACCAGACAGCATATGTTCTCACTCATAAGTGGGAATTGAACAATGAGAACACATGGACACAGGGAGGGGAACATCACACATCGGGGCCCGTTGGGGGTTTGGGGGGCAAAGGGAGGGATGGCATTAGGACTAATGCATGCGGGGCTTAAAACCTAGATGACAGGTTGATGGGTGCAGCAAACCACCATGGCACATGTATACCTATGTAACAAACCTGCATGTTCTGCACATGTAACCCAGAACTTTAAGTAAAAAAGAAAAGAAAGGTGCAAAAGTAAAAACATTAAAAGTGGAATCATGATTTTAAAAAATAAATTCACAGTGGTGTTGAAAGATCATATCAGGGTTAGAGGACAAGTCTTTGTGTTAGAATGAACACTTAATTTATTAACAGAATGAACAATAATTACCTCGACATTTTAAAACAGCATTTCGTCACCTTTTAAACGTTTGGGAACAGAGAAGGTGAAACACCATGTCTGACACACTGTGGAAAGTTTTATAATTCTCCTCAAAAAGGAAGAAAAAATATTTCTATTTCCATTCCAGATCTGCACAATATATTCTTGCATCCCATTTGGTCTGATTCATTTACATTTTGCTGAATTCTGTTTTTGTCCATTTTCATCATTCAAAAGATTTTAAAAATTCAACAACATCAAAAAGCCATCAAAAGATGCTTTCAGATGAAATTGCACAGAAAATAAGCACATGAATTAGTGAAGCAACTTCCAAGTTATACAATTGTGGCACTTACATCTTTTCTCATCTTGTCCGAGAATTAATTGTACTGCTGAAATTAGACATCCAGCCTGCTCCATGCAGACAGGAGCCCAAGCCAGAAGCAAATTCTTTGAATAACAACACTGCCTTCTGATTCTTTTCACATGGCTACATTTTTGACATTTCCTTCAATCTTCTACCCAGTTGCAGTGTGACTATGACAAAAGATTTCTGTAGGCATGACTGGCATCTCTGCGGTAAGTGGTAGGGAATGGAATGGGCAACAAGTCCCTTTAGTAGCTCCAAAAAGCCCACAGGCACTCTGCAAACCTTTTGCACACATGCTCTTAAGTAAAGGATGTGAAAAATGGAAACCGTGATGACAATTTTAATCACCTGACAGATGATTCTATGATCTACTATAACTTTATAATGGCAAAGCCACTGACACAGGAGACTGACAGGCACATATTCTCTCTCTGCCTCTAAGTCTATTAAATGTTTATCTGGGGGGTTTACACATGGATAGAGATGACCTTAACAGAGTATTTATTGAATCTATCCACGGATAAATTATAAATGACGAAAACTTTAACTAGGTGGAATTTTCATGGTTATTTTTAATTTCTAGGCCCAAATTACTTCCCTAGGCTCTAGAACTCTCTTCCAGGAGATGTCAGATGTCAGTAATCAGAGGGAGCCCATCTACAGTCAATGCAGCCAAAAGTTCTTCCTACAAGGTAGCAATTAGAGTCCAGCAGTCTCTTCTGGAAGTGCCAATTACTGTTCTGTCTTCCCTTTTGAATGCCTCCTTAATATAAGAATGACATATCATTTTTCTCCTATCAGATTAGAAAATATTGTTTAAAATAACACTCACAGTTGGCAAGAATGCAAACAGATGCTGGTGAGGATGCAAATTGGAATGTCCTTTCTGGAAAACAGTCCAACAAAATATATCATGATGTTTTTATCTTCCTGATATTAGTCTGGTTATACTGTCGCATATTTTTAAATAGTCTTCAAAAGCTAGAGTTTTAAAACTCTGTGTGGCATTTTGTTATGTGAATATGCTATAGTTTTCAATTATTTCCACATTTGTCAGCATTTTAGTTGATTTCAATTTGGGGTATTATAAATAATGCTCCAGTGAACATCTTCATAAATACACATTTAACTCACATTCTGTTTATTTCTTAGTATAGATTCAAAGTGAAAATACAGTGGTTGGCAAGGCTTATATTGAAGTATAATTTTATCCTAGTAATTATGGAATTAGTATCAGCAAACGGATTCCTAAGCTAGAATTCACCATCATTTACTAGGAGAAAGATCTGTGGTGGTAAAACAGACTCTGCTTATTTACACAGCCTTATTAATGGGCAATTTGCCAGAGGAATCCAAACCAGAGAGCATGTATGATTGACTAACCATTACATGGAAAGAAGAAATCAGCTCCTACCAAAAGCACATTCATTTCAAGTAATGCCAGCAGCCTGCTGAGTCAGTTGTATTCAGCCCCTATAGAAACCCTTCCCAAGTTCATTGATATGTGACACCCATGACATATTTTTACCATCACTGGTTTTCATGAATTTCCCTGTCTTTGAGACCTGATAAACAATCTGATTTATTGAACTGAAAAAGGCGAATGTAGTGAAACCCTATCCTGTAATTGGCAAACCTTTTACCTCCCTGGTGGCTTGAGTAGAGAAGTTACTGGCTGGAGGCTGTTCTAAAGGAAAACATGATTGGCCCTAAAATTAAAATTCCAGACTTTGGGAGCCAATTAATGATGACATACCACTTTTAATCCATCACTTTGCAATATATTTAAAATGTTAAGACTCATTGTTGGCAAGGGAACAGTATTCCCCAAAGCTTATTCCATGGGAAAATGTTTTCGTGGACAAAAGAGTTTGGGAAAGAGTGATATTGGAACGAAGTTCAAGCTGAACTTTTAATGTGCTATTACCAACTGTGAATCTCCATGGGGGGCTGCAGCTAGTAACATTTGTAAACTTCTTCAACCACAAATTATTCCTGCTTTATATTGCCTTTGTTTCTGGCAACTGGGTTTCTACAGAGCATTGCAAGGCAGAGCATTCTATGGAACGTACTTTAGAGAATGTTTCTCTAGGTCAGTAGTTCTCAAACATTTTGGTCTCAGGATCCATTTCCACTCCTAAAAATTGTGGAAGGCCCCAAAGAGTTTGTGGTTATGTTGGTTATATCTATGGATATTTACCATGTTAGAAATTAAAACAGAAAACTTTCAAAACACTATGAATTTATTTTAAAATGACAGTAATAACCCATTACATGTAAATATACATATTTTCCCGAAAAAAGAGCTAGTGAGAAGAGTGGCATTGTCTCAACATCACATTAATATTTAGCCTAATAGAAGACAGGTGGATTCTCCTATCTGTTTCTGCATTGTGTTGTGATATATTATTAGGGTTGAAGTGTGCCAAGAAAATCTAGAAGGAATATTTTAATAGCCTTTTCAAATAACTGGATGTTTTTCTCTAATACTGCATCAAAACTTAACAAATGGTAGTTTCTTTAAAAGTTAGTTGCAGTGTAGAACCCAAAACCACATCAAGAAATTTTTAGTGCTCTGTTATGTGAAAAATCCATGGTCTGTGTAGCATTTTGAATGCATCCTTTCCCCATGCGAAATTTTGTAACAGCGCACATTGCTCTGGACAAAAATAGTGGTTCATTGGATTAGGCAGATCTTCCAAATGTTGACAGCTTTCATTGCATGATATAAAAAAGAATTACATTTGCAATATCATCATTGACCTTTTATTAGAAAAAGTCTTTAAGTATTGGGAAGCTGTCACGCTCATGGTGGCATATCCAAGTTTCCCAAACTTTGAATTTTTGCTTAGAAGCTTGAATTTTATCACTATCAACAAATACTGGCCAATGGTTTACCTAAAGCGATAGACTCACTTCGTGCATTTTAAAGAAAATATGTTAAATACTTGAGTTTGCATAATTATATTTTGTCTTTCAATGCTTCTTTCATGCAGAAAAATAGTGTTCCATATAAAAGGGAGCTGGTTCATTTCACTATCCAGTCTCACAACTGCTTTTCCTTGAGACAACCATGATATGTCAGTACACAGCAGCAGTTCTTTCTGCATACTTCCCATTTCAGCACACAGAATGCTAAAAAAAAAAACAAAAAAAAAAACTCAACAATCAAAATGCAATTAAATTAATAATTTTTACTTTTCATCAAGGATATTCTTAGAAAAAGTTGACTTTTTATTTTTTTTAACCTTAGTGCATGGCAGTGAAAAATGAAAGGCCAAAAGTACAGTTCAGTGCCACTGTCTTGATTCATGCTACGGTGCCAGTAGTTTTAAAAAACATTACATTTGGAGGAGCCAAGATGGCCGAATAGGAACAGCTCCGGTCTACAACTCCCAGCGTGAGCGACACAGAAGATGGGTGATTTCTGCATTTCCATCTGAGGTACCCGGTTCATCTCACTAGGGAGTGCCAGACAGTGGGCGCAGGAGAGTGGGTGCAGTGCACCGTGCGCCAGCTGAAGCAGGGCAAGGCATTGCCTCACTCGGGAAGCGCAAGGGATCAGGGAGTTCCCTTTCCTGGTCAAGGAAAGGGGTAACAGACGGCACCTGGAAAATCGGGCCTCTCCCACCCGAATACCAGGCTTTTCCAATGGGCTTAGGAAACGGTGCACCAGGAGATTATATCCCGCACCTGGCTTGGAGGGTCCTACACCCACGGAGTCTCACTGATTGCTAGCACAGCAGTCTGAGATCAAACTG
The DNA here is from genome assembly GCF_028858775.2 of Pan troglodytes. NCBI lineage: Eukaryota > Metazoa > Chordata > Mammalia > Primates > Hominidae > Pan > Pan troglodytes. Next base: position 64,710,541 of record NC_086015.1, read on the forward strand.
CAAGGCGGCAGCAAGGCTGGGGGAGGGGCGCCCGCCATTGCCCAGGCTCGCTTAGGTAAACAAAGCAGCCTGGAAGCTCCAATTGGGTGGAGCCCACCACAGCTCAAGGAGGCCTGCCTGCCTCTGTAGGCTCCACCTCTGGGGGCAGGGCACAGAAAAACAAAAAGACAGCAGTAACCTCTGCAGACTTAAATGTCCCTGTCTGACAGTTTTGAGGAGAGCAGTGGTTCTCCCAGCACGCAGCTGGAGATCTGAGAACGGGCAGACTGCCTCCTCAAGTGGGTCCCTGACCCCTGACCCCTGAGCAGCCTAACAGGGAGGCACCCTCCAGTAGGGGCAGACTGACACCTCGCACGGCTGGGTACTTCTCTGAGACAAAACTTCTAGAGGAAGTATCAGACAGCAGCATTCACGGATCACGAAAATCCGCGGTTCTGCAGACCCCACTGCTGATACCCAGGCAAACAGGGTCTGGAGTGGACCTCTAGCAACTCCAACAGACCTGCAGCTGAGGGTCCTGTCTGTTAGAAGGAAAACTAACAAACAGAAAGGACATCCACACCAAAAACCCATCTGTACGTCACCATCATCAAAGACCAAAAGTAGATAAAACCACAAAGATGGGGAAAAAACAGAGCAAAAAAACTGGCAACTCTAAAAAGCAGAGCGCCTCTCCTCCTCCAAAGGAACGCAGCTCCTCACTAGCAATGGAACAAAGCTGGACAGAGAATGACTTTGACAAGTTGAGAGAAGAAGTCTTCATATGATCAAACTACTCCGAGCTACAGGAGTAAATTCAAACCAAAGGCAAAGAAGTTGAAAACTTTGAAAAAAATTTAGACAAATGTATAACTAGAATAACCAATACAGAGAAGTGCTTAAAGGAGCTGATGGAGTTCAAAGCCAAGGCTCGAGAACTATGTGAAGAATGCAGAGGCCTCAGGAGCCAATGTGATCAACTGGAAGAAAGGGTATCAGTGATGGAAGATGAAATGAATGAAATAATGCGAGAAGGGAAGTTTAGAGAAAGAAGAATAAAAAGAAATGAACAAAGCCTCCAAGAAATATGGGACTATGTGAAAAGACCAAATCTGCGTGTTTGGTGTACCTGAAGGTGACGGGGAGAATGGAACCAAGTTGGAAAACACTCTGCAGGATATTATCCAGGAGAACTTCCTCAATCTAGCAAGGCAGGCCAACGTTCAGATTCAGGAAATACAGAGAACGCCACAAAGATACTCCTCAAGAAGAGCAACTCCAAGACACATAATTGTCAGATTCACAAAAGTTGAAATGAAGGAAAAAATGTTAAGGGCAGCCAGACAGAAAGGTCGGGTTACCCACAAAGGGAAGCCCATCAGACTAACAGCTGATCTCTCGGCAGAAATTCTACAAGCCAGAAGAGAGTGGGGGGCAATATTAAACATTCTTAAAGAAAAGAATTTTCAACCCAGAATTTCATATCCAGCCAAACAAACTAAGCTTCATAAGTGAAGGAGAAATAAAATCCTTTACAGACAAGCAAATGCTGAGAGATTTTGTCACCACCAGGCCTGCCCTAAAAGAGCTCCTGAAGGAAGCACTGAACATGGAAAGGAACAACCGGTACCAGCTGCTGCAAAATCGTGCCAAAATGTAAAGACCATCGAGACTAGGAAGAAATTGCATCAACTAACAAGCAAAATAACCAGCTAACACCATAATGACAGGATCAAATTCACACATAACAATATTAACTTTAAATGTAAATGGACTAAATGCTCCAATTAAAAGACACAGACTGGCAAATTGGATAAAGACTCAAGACCCATCAGTGTGCTGTATTCAGGAAACCCATCTCACATACAGAGACACACATAGGCTCAAAATAAAGGGATGGAGGAAGATCTACCAAGCAAATGGAAAACAAAAAAAGGCAAGGGTTGCAATCCTACTCTCTGATAAAACAGACTTTAAACCAACAAAGATCAAAAGAGACAAAGAAGCCCATTACATAATGGTAAAGGGATCAATTCAACAAGAAGAGCTAACTATTCTAAATATATATGCACCCAATACAGGAGCACCCAGATTCATAAAGCAAGTCCTGAGTGACCTACAAAGAGACTTAGACTCCCGCACAATAATAATGGGAGACTTTAACACCCCACTGTCAATATTAGACAGATCAACGAGACAGAAAATTAACAAGGATACCCAGGAATTGAACTCAGCTCTGCAGAAAGCTTACCTAATAGACATCTACAGAACTCTCCAACCCAAATCAAAAGAATATACATTCTTTTCAGCACCACACCATACCTGTTCTAAAATTGACCACATAGTTGGAAGTAAAGCTCTCCTCAACAAACGTAAAAGAAGAGAAATTATAACAAACTGTCTCTCAGACCACAGTGCAATCAAACTAGAACTCAGAATTAAGAAACTCACTCAAAACCGCTCAACTACATGGAAACTGAACAACCTGCTCCTGAATGACTACTGGGTACATAACGAAATGAAGGCAGAAATAAAGATGTTCTTTGAAACCAACGAGAACAAAGACACAACATACCAGAATCTCTGGGACACATTCAAAGCAGTGTGTAGAGGGAAATTTATAGCACTAAATGCCCAGAAGAGAAAGCAGGAAAGATCCAAAATTGACACCCTAACATCACAGTTAAAAGAACTAGAAAAGCAAGAGCAAACACATTCAAAAGCTAGCAGAAGGCAAGAAATAACTAAAATCAGAGCAAAACTGAAGGAAATAGAGACACAAAAAAACCCTTCAAAAAATTAATGAATCCAGGAGCTGGTTTTTTGAAAGGATCAACAAAATTGATAGACCGCTAGCAAGACTAATAAAGAAAAAAAGAGAGAAGAATCATATAGACACAATAAAAAATGATAAAGGGGATATCATCACTGATCCCACAGAAATACAAACTACCATCGGAGAATACTATAAACACCTCTATGCAAATAAACTAGAAAATCTAGAAGAAATGGATAAATTCCTCGACACATACACTCTCCCAAGACTAAACAAAACGAGGAAGAAGTTGAATCTCTGAATAGACCAATAACAGGAGCTGAAATTGTGGCAATAATCAATAGCTTACCAACCAAAAAGAGTCCAGGACCAGATGGATTCACAGCCGAATTCTACCAGAGGTACAAGGAGGAACTGGTACCATTCCTTCTGAAACTATTCCAATCAACAGAAAAAGAGGGAATCCTCCCTAACTCATTTTATGAGGCCAGCATCATCCTGATACCAAAGCCCGGCAGAGACACAACCAAAAGAGAGAATTTTAGACCAATATCCTTGATGAACATTGATGCAAATATCCTCAATAAAATACTGGCAAACTGAATCCAGCAGCACAACAAAAAGCTTATCCACCATGATCAGGTGGGCTTCATCCCTGGGATGCCAGGCTGGTTCAATACACTCAAATCAATAAATGTAATCCAGCATATAAACAGAACCAAAGACAAAAACCACAGGATTATCTCAATAGATGCAGAAAAGGCCTTTGACAAAATTCAACAACGCTTCATGCTAAAAACTCTCAATATATCAGGTATTGATGGGGCATATCTCAAAATAATAAGAGCTATCTATGACAAACCCACAGCCAATATCATACTGAATGGGCAAAAACCGGAAGCATTCCCTTTGAAAACTGTCACAAGACAGGGATGCCCTCTCTCACCACTCCTATTCAACATAGTGTTGGAAGTTCTGGCCAGGGCAATTAGGCAGGAGGAGGAAATAAAGGGTATTCAATTAGGAAAAGAGGAAGTCAAATTGTTCCTGTTTGCAGATGACATGATTGTATATCTAGAAAACCCCATTGCCTCAGCCCAAAATCTCCTTAAGCTGATAAGCAACTTCAGCAAAGTCTCAGGATACAAAATCAATGTACAAAAATCACAAGCATTCTTATACACCAATAACAGACAAACAGAGAGCCAAATCATGAGTGAACTCCCATTCACAATTGCTTCAAAGAGAATAAAATACCTAGGAATCCAACTTACAAGGGATGTGAAGGACTTCTTCAAGGAGAGCTACAAACCACTGCTCAATGAAATAAAAGAGGATACAAACAAATGGAAGAACATTCCATGCTCATGAGTAGGAAGAATCAATAGCATGAAAATGGCCATACTGCCCAAGGTAATTTATAGATTCAATGTCATCCCCATCAAGCTACCAATGACTTTCTTCACAGAATTGGAAAAAACTACTTTAAAGTTCATATGGAACCAAAAAAGAGCCCTCATCGCCAAGTCAATCCTAAGCCAAAAGAACAAAGTTGGAGGCATCATGCTACCTGACTTCAAACTATACTACAAGGCTACAGTAACCAAAACAGCATGGTACTGGTACCAAAACAGAGATATCGATCAATGGAACAGAACAGAACCCTCAGAAATAATGCCACATATCTGCAACTATCTGATGTTTGACAAACCTGACAAAAACAAGCAATGGGGAAAGGATTCCCTATTTAATAAATGGTGCTGGGAAAACTGGCTAGCCATATGTAGAAAGCTGAAACTGGATCCCTTCCTTACACCTTATACAAAAATTAATTCAAGATGGATTAAAGACTTAAACGTTAGACCTAAAACTGTAAAAACCCTAGAAGAAAACCTAGGCATTACCATTCAGGACATAGGCATGGGCAAGGACTTCATGTCCAAAACACCAAAAGCAATGGCAACAAAAGCCAAAATTGACAAATGGGATCTAATTAAACTAAAGAGCTTCTGCACAGCAAAAGAAACTACCATCAGAGTGAACAGGCAACCTACAAAATGGGAGAAAATTTTCACAACCTACTCATCTGACAAAGGGCTAATATCCAGAATCTACAATGAACTCAAACAAATTTACAAGAAAAAAACAAACAACCCCTTCAAAACGTGGGCAAAGGACATGAACAGACACTTCTCAAAAGAAGACATTTATGCAGCCAAAAAACACATGAAAAAATGCTCATCATCACTGGCCATCAGAGAAATGCAAATGAAAACCACAATGAGATACCATCTCACACCAGTTAGAATGGCAATCATTAAAAAGTCAGGAAACAACAGGTGCTGGAGAGGATGTCGAGAAATAGGAACAGTTCTACGCTGTTGGTGGGACTGTAAACTAGTTCAACCATTGTGGAAGTCGGTGTGGCAATTCCTCAGGGATCTAGAACTAGAAATACCATGCAACCCAGCCATCCCATTACTGGGTATATACCGAAAGGACTATAAATCATGCTGCTATAAAGACACATGCACACGTATGTTTATTGAGGCACTATTCACAATAGCAAAGACTTGGAACCAACCCAAATGTCCAACAATGATAGACTGGATTAAGAAATTGTGGCACATATACACCGTGGAATACCATGCAGCCGTAAAAAATGATGAGTTCATGTCCTTTGTAGGGACATGGATGAAATTGGAAATCATCATTCTCAGTAAACTATCACAAGGACAAAAAACCAAACACCACGTGTTTTCACTCATAGATGGGAATTGAACAATGAGAACACATGGACGCAGGAAGGGGAACATCACACCCTGGGGACTGTTGTGGGGTGGGGGGAGGGGGGAGGGATAGCCTTAGCAGATATACCTAATGCTAAATGATGAGTTAATGGGTGCAGCACACCAGCATGGCACATGTATACATATGTAACTAACCTGCACATTGTGCACATGTACCCTAAAACTTAAAGTATAATAATAATAAAAAACAAAACAAAACATTACATTTGCATCATTAATGAAAATATTAACATAGTGAAAAAGAAAAAGAGCAACTTAGTATTACAATAATATAGTTTCGACCTTGCAGACTCCCTGGAAGGATCTCAGGGATCACAAGGAGTCTGTGAAGCACCCTTTGAGCATTGTAGCTCTAGATTCAAAATGTGGCCTTGGCTGAGCACAGTGGCTCATGCCTGTAATCCCAGCACTTCGGGAGGCCAAGGCAGGCAGATCACCTGAGGTCAGGAGTTCGAGACCAACATTGCAAAACCCTGTCTTTACTAAAAATACAAAAAAATTAGCCAGGTGTGGTGGTGCATGCCTGTAATCCCAGCTACTCGGGAGGCTGAGGCAGGAGAATCGCTTGAACCCAGGAGGCAGAGTTTGCAGTTTAGCTGAGATCACACCGCTACACTCCAGCCTGGGCAACAGAGTAAGACTGTCTCAATAAAACTTACACACACACACTGACACACACACACATGCCAAAAACCCTTAGTTTAAAACACAAACACATCGTACAGCTGCACAAAAATATTTTCTTTCTTTATATCCTTTTTCTATAAGCTTTTTTATATTTTTAAATATTTGTATTATTTTTTAAAACTCTTTTTTGTTAAAAACTAAGAAAAACACAAACATTAGGTTAAGCCTACACCCGGATGGTATCATCAATATCACTGTCTCCCACCTCCACATCTCATCCAACTGGCAGGTCTTCAGGGGCAGTAACAGGCATGAAGTTCTTACTTCCAATGAAAACAATGCCTTCTGAATACCTCCTGGAGTTCTTGCCTGAGACTGTTTTATAGTTAACTGTTCTTTAATAAGTAGAAGTACATGCTAAAATAATGATAAAAAGCACAGTATATAGCTCATAAACCAGTAACAGTCATTTGTTACCATTATCAAGTATTATGTACTGTACATAATTGTATGTGCTACACAGCTGGCAGCACAGTAGATTTGTTTACGCCAGCATCACCACAAGCACGTGAGTAATTCGTGACGCCATGATATTAGCACACTACAATGTCACTAGGCAATAGGAACTTTTTAGCTCCATTATAATCTTAAGGGACCACCCTCATATCTGCAGTCCATCATTGACCAGACCATTGTTACATGGCACATGACTGTACATACAATGGAATACTATTCAGAATTTAGAAAGAAGGAAATCTTGCCATCTGCAACATGAATGAACCTGGGGAATGTTATGCTAAGTTAAATAAGCCAAACATAGAAAGAAAAATACTGCATGATCTCACTTATACGTAGAATCTAAAAAAGTTGAATTCATAGAAGCAAGTAGAATGTTGGTTGCCAGGGGCTGTGGTGTGGGAGAGGAAAAAAATGGGGAGGTGTTGGTCAAAGGGTACAAAGTTTGAGTTAAGCAAGATAAGTAAGTTTTGGAGATCTATTATACAGCATAATGACTATAGTTAATAATAATTTATACTTGAAAATTGGTAAGAGGTTAGATCTTAAATTGCTGAGAGTAGCATTTAAGATCTACTCTCACCACAAAAATTTATGAGATGATGGATATGTTAATTAGCTTGATTTCATCATTTAGCAATGTATACATATATCAAAATATCACTTTTTACCCTGTAAATATATACAAGTTTTATTTGTCAACTATACCTTAATAAAGGTGGGGTGAAAATGCATATTCCTGAAACCCATCATGGGCCTACTCAAACAGAGTATCTAAGGAGGAGGCAGGGCTACCTGAGCAGCAGCGCAGGTTGTACACTGCACACCTTGCACAAAGGTATACAGTTGAGCTTGAAGTTTGCCTTTTAAAGAAATTGCATATGTGAATCTTGGTTACAGTAGAACTTTAAGTGTTCTAGAGCAATTGTTCTTCAACTTTATGTGCATCAGAATTACCTGTCTTGGGGTTGAAAACACAAATTTCTTTGTGCCATGCTTGAACTACCTCATTAGAAACCTGAGCATCTGTATTTTCAAGGAACTACATAGCCAATTCTGCCACCTACCAAAATGTGAAAGCCATTTTTCTAGACTAAAAATGGTATAGCTGTCTACAAGAAATCAACTCAACAAAAGCTGAAGACAACACACACACGGCTTAGGATACTCAGGCATCATTTGGACAGAGTCTATTCAACAGCTATAAATTTGTTGTTTAAAATAACCAATGTTTTTTTAAATGCAACTTTCCATAGTTTTCTGTTGTTATATTTGTTTTCATTCTGTCAGTATGGTATTGGATCTCAACCTTGTATGTTATTTCACCAACATCTTGAAATTTATTTAGCCATATTTTCATGGTTTTATATGAATGCTTACTAAACATAGTCTGATTTTTTAAAAGGTTTTATCTTATGCAAGATTCTTCAAGAGAAAAGACAAACTTAGTTTACTGTCAAATTACCAAGCTGACTCAGATTTTTAAAAACCATTCAAAGTTTCGTGTTATGCACTTAACATAAAAAAATGACTCAATGTAAATGTCATGTCTCGTAATGATCCTATTCCTGGGATCTTTTACATGAAACAGAGTGGGCAGGAACATTCTATGGCTGCCAAAATGGAATTAAACAATTGGAAACAAAGAAACAAAAGCACAACTCACCCCTTCCAGACAACAGGAAAACATGTAGATAAATCAGTGATTTTCCTTACAGCTAACCAATGAAGTAGAGACATGTATTTTAACAATTGTAAGGGCACTGGGCTTAAGGAAAGGCAAAGTAAAAACTAGGTTATAATGTTGTTCTAGATGCGAAAATGCCAAATCTGCCAGTCACTCATGAAAAGAACACAGTCCCAGGCAACTGATATTGATACATTCAAAGATTATAGTTATGTATGATTACAGAATAGCATTTCATAAACTCTATCAGACAGAACAACTCTTTAATGGAATGTTAAGAGTTGGGAGAGAGAAAAAAGTTGGTCATTCTAAGGTCCAATTAATTTGAAAACTCATGAGTTATACAGAATTAAACAAATTTTTTTGACTGTGGAACTTCTCAGAGCCCTTCTGTACTAATGTGCATTACACCTCTCCAAGAAGAAAAAAGCATGCAGCATTTTTCAAACTTTTGATACTTTGATGCTTTTTTATTTAGCTTCTCACTGGGCTAGAGTTCTCTGGGACACACCCAGGGAAATATTGATACAGACAGATCAAACAACTAAGGCAAATGCTCAGGCGTATACCTGAACTGTGGTAGAACAATCTAGATGCCACAGAAATGGTGAAGGCATCCCCAACAGCCAGCCCCACTATATCAAGTCCCTTAGCCTCTCTCCATCGGCCTTAGCTCTGAAAGAAAGATGATGCTTATTAGTAAAGTGCCTTGGGATGGTTGGGCAAGAAACACTAAATAAGAACAAAGTATTACCCTCATTACAGGGTAGATGATCTAATAAACCATCTCTATTACTTACAAAGTTTGGAGGCCTGCTATTTTTTTCCTTTTAACTACACTCCAATTTGACCTTAAAAATCTATGCTAAAAATAACTTATAGGAAATATCCCAAAACCATACCATAAACTTTCTTATCGGACCTCTGTCTGTTCGCACATTCTCAATGACTGCCAATCACCTACAGGTAAAATCCAAATTTCTTAGCCTGCTGTATAACTCTCCATCTTTCAGGAGCTGTAGAGTTTATGATTAAGATCATGGTCTTTGTAGGGAGACAGACAAGGTTCACATGCAGGCTCCAATCTACTACATCTGAAGTTATTTCTCTTCTCTAAGCCCTAGATTATCAAAATATGGTCCATGAACCGGCAGCATCAGCAGCATTTGGGGCTTCCTAGAAGGGCAGAAATTCGGGCTCCATTGAAAACCTACTGAATCAGAATCTACATTTCAACAAGAGCCTCACACTGTAGTTTGAGAAGAACTACACAAATTCTCATACGCTTTGACCAGCTCATCTGCAAATTGGAGGTAATAATAGTAAACTTGGAGATGGCATTCATCGTCTACTCCTTTGAATCCATCCTCAAGTCCTAAGGTCCACGCAAATATCCTTACCTCTCTCTTTCCCTTCATTACCTTAGTCCAAGCTGTTCTCATTTCTCTCCAGATCTCCTGCAATGGCCACTCAACTCATTACAATGCATCTCCTCTTGCTTCCTTCTATTCTGTTTCACTTACTGCAACCAGAGAGATCTCCCAGGAAAAGCAAATGTGATCAGAGCTTCCATGAACTTTCAAAATAAAGGCCAAAAGCCTTTCACAGAACTACAACCTCTGTTGAGGGGGTCGCTTCCCACCTCTATATCTTATCTTGCATGATGCTCCACCTGGTTTCCTCTGCTCCAGAAGCACTGGTAAATTCTTTTTTCCACTCCTTGAACTAGCCATCCTCCTTCCCGATACAGAATATTTGCAAAACCATCCTCCTGGTCATCAGTGCCTTCCCCTCAACTCTTTATCTGGTTAACTCCTTCTCAATCTTTAGATGTCAGCTCAAATGTCATCTCCCCTGAAAGCTTTCCCTGAACCTCCTACCCAGCAGCCAAACACACTGCCTGACCTGTTGCCTGTGCCCCATAAATATTTGTTGAATAAATGAAGGAATTAATGAATGTTCATTCATATGGTTATTGTGACAATCAAATGGATTGAAACCTGTAAATCATTTAGCTCAGTGCCTGGTAGAGAGCAAGAGCTTAATGCAGTACCAATGGTAATATATTTTGAATATTAGTCTTGCTAAAAACTAGACCCCGAGCAGTACTTAACAGGGGCTAACAATTAGAATCACCTGGGAAATGTTACACTTCTCAATGTCCAGGCTCTGCTGCAGACCAATTAAGTCAGAATCTCTAGGTGGTGGGACCCAGGCACCTGAGGATTTTAAAACTCTACAGGAGATTCTAACATACAGCCAAAGTGTGACTGCTTTACTCTTTATCTCACTGTGGTCTCCCAGCCTTCCAGAGAATAGCATACTGGGCGTCAAGAAGAGTCCTCATTAATCATGGCCTGAGTCTGTGGCCCACAGAAAGGGGCAATAATATGAATACATGTAGTAAAAATCTAGCAATTCATATCCCCTGGCTCCTTGACAGCAGCCAGATGGTGGAAACTCTCCATCTATTACCCAAGCCAGAAGAAAACCTTTCTGGGAAAATCCAAGTTGCCCGAACTACTGTTGGGAGGAAGTATGGTAACACGTGAAGATGACTCTGGTCCTTTGGGTTAAGTGATGACTTAACGAAATTCATCAGGATTCCATTATAAATCTGTCATAATTGTTTCGTTGAAGCAATTGCTTTGTGGGAGCAATTAATTCCTACTGCTAAAAAAAAGGTGAGAACTCCTGAGTGTTCCATCAGGCACCAAGAAATAGGTGAGCTGGGAAGCATTTGCCCTTACCTTCTGTCTTCTTCACTACTCAAGGATTTGGAGTGTCAAGAGACCACACTGTACTTCAAAGGCCTCCTCTTCCAAATAACCAACCTTCTGCTATGTAAAAACATGATTAAGAACACACATATTTGTACTGTATTTCTCACTCATTTTGAACTTTTCAAAATGTGATATTGCCAAAGAAGCTTTATCTCTTTTAAGGGTTTCACACACACACACATACACTGCCTTGGTTTGAAAAACAACATAGAATGCAGGCCTCATACAATTTGAGAACCATTTACAATTATAACCTACCAAGTCAGAGTGATACCAAGCCAACACAAAGGCCTCAGAATTGTTATAAAAGGAACAGAATTGCTCTCTGGAAATAATATCCCAGTGGGCTAAATTCCCCCTCCCCCTGTTCCTCCAAGGTGGTAAATTGCAACAACAACAAAAAAGCATGATTCATGAATATAAATTTTTCTTGGCTTTTAAAATCATACACTGGCATAGTCCTCCCCGAACTTCAGCCAAATGAGAATACACAGATAATGACAATTTTACAATAAGTGGTTCCAGGACACAGGCTTTTCAAGATCCACAAATGAAAGGCACTATAAAAAAGAGTATTATTATTATTATTATTTCAAGCACCCAGAAAAACCACAATCAATGATTAGCCATAACAATTAAACTAACAATAGTACATCTGGAATCAGCTCCATGGTAATATGTACTTCAGGCTTAATAGTTCAAATTAATTCAATCTGATGGTGTTAGACATACCAGTTAGGAGCTGGAGAGCACCAAAATTCACATTAGCTTCCACTTCAAAAGATATTATGAAAAGAGAAGGAAGGAAATGAGGCTATAAACAGCAGTGGTAAATACGAAAGGCTCAGAGATGATATGGTCAGGAATAACTCTCAGCTATTAGGAATTCAGTGATGAAAATATGAAGGCTGATATTTCTATCCTTGCACATTCCTCCAGAGTCAATGACTGAGCCACCCATTCTGAGCGACAGATCTGAAACCCTAAAATCAGGGCAATTATATTCAAAGAAGAGGGTGCCTTCTTCATTCTGCTCACAGCATCCTTTACTAGTACCCCATTTATATTGCAGAATGCATGGAGAATTTATCATTTTCAGGTTATAGACTTCAAGAAATAAGAAAAGAGAGCAGGAGCTGGGGCAGGCATAAAAGGTGAGGTAGTTATTGCCTGATTACCTTATTTGTCTCACTGCTCCTTGAAGATTCACTAGATAACTGTCTTAAGCTGCACTATAAATATTCTCTAAGGCAGGATTTCTCAACCTTGGCACTGTAGACACTTTGGCCTAGGTCATTCTTTGCTGTGAAGTGCTATCCTGTGCACTGTAGGATGTTTAGAAACATCCCTAGTCTCCACCTTGTAGATGCTAGTAGCATCCCCCATCCCCAGTTGTGACAACAAAATGTCTTCAGACATGGCCATATGTCCTCTTGGGGGAAAAATCATACTGGTTGAAAACTGTTACCTTAAATCTTTTTTTTTTTAGATGGAGTCTTGCTCTGTTGCCCAGGCTGGAATGCAGTGGAATGCAGTGGCGTGATCTCGGCTCATTGCCACCTCTGCTTCCAGGATTCAAGTGATTCTCCTGCCTCAGCCTCCCAAGTAACTGAGACCACAGGCAGGAGCCACCACATCCAGTGAATTTTTTGTAGTTTTAGTAGAGACTGGGTTTCACCACATTGGCGCTGGTCTCGAACTCCTGACCTCAAGTGATTTGCCCGCCTCGGCCTCCCAAAGTGCTGGGATTACAGGCATGAACCACAGTTCATGGCCTACTTTAAGTCTTAATTCACTTGTTTCTGGGCATCGGGAGGAAAATCCAGAGGGCAGACTCCCCTCTAGACTCTTCTTCCTCAGAGATGAGCATGGATTGTATTGCCAGCTGTGTGCAAGGCAGCACTCTTCCCATGGCATGCTGAATCCTCCTCCTAACACCTTTTGCACATATAGGCTTGTTGCATATAATACAGAAATTTGGAACCTGGCAGTCTTCTATTCATTGTGCAGGAAAGAGTTAACACAGAGCAGGCTCGAGAAGGCCTATCCTTAGAAGGCCTGTTTGCAATGTTGGCCTTTGGTTAGCAGCTGGGAATTGGAGCTGGTAAACAGTTCCCTACACTAATATGACATTTTTCCTAAATTATAGAGTGGCCACTATGCCTCACCTGTTTGTACAAACAGTGTGGTTTATGCTGAACACCTGCTTTCCTTCTGGGAGTCTGGAATTTGGGTATGTGCTAGGCAGATCAGCTCCCAGCAGTAACCTTGGGCACTGAGTCTCTAATGAGTGCCCTAGTAGGCAACACTTCAAACTTGTTGTCGCAGCTTGTTGCTTAAGGAACTAAGAGCATCCTGTGTGACTGCATTGGAAGAGGACTCTTGGACGCTTACTCCTGATTTCTCCAGACTGCACACCATGCACCTTTTCCCTATGTTGATTTTACTTTGTGTTCTTTCACTGTAGCAATCAGAACCAGAAGATAACAATGCTGAGTCCTAGGAGTCCTCCTAGAGATTTACAGAACCTTGCAAGTGGTCTTGGGGACCACCAATGCAGGGACTCATTCAGCATTCTATTTGTGTGCCTCTATTTCTAGATACAGCAAAGACTTAAACTCCAAGTCCTCACAGAATTTATGAGGTAGCAGCGAGCAAAGCATTAATTCTAGCATATTTCAAGCTTCTTTCATAGAAAACAAGCCCTGTGGCATCTCTTTTTTGTTTTTATAACAGCTTTTTAGAGATATAATTCACATATCATACAGTTAATCAATCTAATGTGTACAATTCAAGATTTATATTCATAGAGTTGTGCAACCACGACCACAATCAATTTTAGAACATTTTCATCACCCCACAAAGAAACCCTATATCCATTTACAGTCACTACCCATTTTCTCCCAACCACCCAGCTAGGCAACCACTAGAGTTTCTGCCGCTATGGATTTACCTATTTTTGACACTTCACAATTGGTCATATGATATGTGGTCTTTTGTGAGTGGCTTCTTTCACTTACCAAAATGTTTTCAAGGTTCCTCCATGATGTAACATGTATCAGCACTACATTTATTTTTATTGCTGAATAATATTTCATTGCATGGATATACCACATTTCATTTATCCATTCATCAGTAAATGGAACTTTGTATTGTTTCTACTTTTTGGCTACTATGAATAGTGCTACTATGAACATTTGCATACAATTTTTTTATGCACATATGATTTCATTCCCCTTGAATAGCTACCTAAGGGTGGAATTTCTGGGTCATATATATGTTTAACTTTTTAGGACATTTTCAAACTGTTTTCCAAAGTAGCTGCACCATTTACTTACCAATGGCAGTGTAACAGAGTTCTAATCTCTCCACATCCTTGCTAATAGTTACTATCAACTGTCTGGTTTTTTTTGTTTTGTTTTTTTTTTTTTTTGAGACAGCCTGTCACCCAGGCTGGAGTGCAGTGATGCAATCTTGACTCACTGCAACCACCACCTCCCAGGTTCAAGCAATTCTGCTGCCTTGGCCTCATGAGTAGCTGGGATTACAGGCACGCCCCACCATGCCTGGCTAATTTTTGTCATTTTAGTTGAGATGGGGTTTCACCATGTTGGCCAGGCTGGTCTCAAACTCCTGGCCTCAAGTGATCTTCCCGCCTCAGCCTCCCAAAGTGCTGGGATTACAGGCATCAGCCAACGCGCCCAACCTTATCTGTCTTTTTGCTAATAACCGTCTTAGTGCGTGTGATGTGGTATCTCATAATGATTTTGATTTGCACTTCCCTGATGGCTAATGATGTTGAGCATCTTTTCATGGGCTTATTAGCCATTTGCATATCTTCTTTGGAGAAATGTCTATTCAGACCTATTTGCCCCATTTTAACTGGGCTATTTGTCTTTTTATTATTGATTTGTAAGAATTCTTTTTATATTCATATTCTATATCCAAGTTTCTTATCAGATATATGATTTGCAAAACACTTCTTCCATTTTGTGGGTTAGTTTTATTATTTCAATCATGTCCTTTAAAGCATAAAAGTTTTAATTTTTAGGATGTCCAATTTATCCATTTTTTTCTTGCATTACTGTGCTTTTGGCACCATAGCTAAGAAACCATTGCCTAACACAAGGTCATGAAGATTTATCCCTATGTTTTTGTCTAATAATGTTATAGTTTTAGCTTTTCCATTTAGGACTTTGATACTTTAAGGTAATTTTTGTATACAGTGTGAGGTAGGGGGTCCAACTTTATTCTTTTGTGTGTGGATATCCAGTTGTCTATGGCATCTTTTGAATCACTCCCAGACATAGTTTCAGGTAATTTTTGTCTATACAAATTAAGGTAACAGGTACCAAAACACAGAACCTATGTATGTGACAAACTGCCTGAAAGCCTTTATAAAAACTTTTGCAATTGGTGTTCTTTTTTTCTATTTTCAGAATATGCTCAGTATTTTGCTATATCAGGAAGCAGTACCACCATTATTACCACTGGTGCTACTGCTGCTAATAATAATAGTAACTAGAAGATATTTTGTACTTAGTATGTGCCAGACACTACACTTGCATTTAACATTCATTACCTTTTAAGCACTACACATGCTTTAACTTACATGATCTTCCTGCCAACACCACAAGATAGGTAGAATCATTATCTTCATTTTACAGATGATGATATTAAGGCTCACTGATGTAAAAAAATTTTCCTTAGGTCATAGAACAAGCAGGAAAACTGATTTAAAAAAATTGAGGGGAGGAATGGCACTGGAAAGTGGAGGTCAAGTAATGTCAGATAGCAAATTCTAACAAACAGTAGCTAAGCACATATGCAAAATATACAAAAATAAACAAGCCAAAATCTAGCACTGGTAGATGACATTCCCAGTTCTGATCAAGTTGCTGACAACAAAGGATTGGTCTCCCCTTCTAACTCAACAAAGGGTAGGAAATCTTATCACTCAAGATATCAATCAAGATTTATTTGATCGCTGAAAGGGTTTTGTCAACACTCCAAAAATTGTATTAGTGACTAGATGATTGATGGAATAAGTCAATTAGAACCAGATTAGAAATCGAGATATGAAGTCAATTACTTCCAATCTGAAAATTAGGAATCATTAAACAATAATATAATAGATGGCATCAATTTTCAAAACTACCCTTCGTGTGTTTGTCTATAGGGCAAAATTCAAGTAAAAAATAACTTTGAAAAGACTAAAACTATAGAGCAACTTGATCTTGGGAGTGTTTTCCCAGATGGGTAGTGGGGTGAGTCTGGTCAGTTTTCAGTGGAGAAAATGTAGACGAGATAAGCAGTTGATATTCCCAAATTCAAATAACTTTATGGCAGAAAAGTCAGCCAAGTTTAATTCTCTTTCCCTATACTAGCTGTGTCCTTAATGATAAATACAATAATAATAGCTGACATGTATTGAGTCTTACATTATATAGCTCTCTAGGTACCTGAAAGATGACAACCAATTTATTTAAACCAAGGCATATGAAGTAAGTACTATTATTATTCCCATTTTATATAAGAGGAAAAGGATGTGTAAAGTGCTAATTGACCTGCTTAGGAGGTAGAGTGAGACCTTGAACCCTGCAGTCTATGTTTGTCCTCCTAATAGTGTCTCTATATGGTTTCAGAATAGAAGCAAATAGACACATAAGGGTTAAGCATGGCTAACCTAACTCCAAGTTGAGTCTTTTTACACTAGGCAATGCTGTCTTCAATATATTTATAATAACTTTATACACCAAATAACATTTTGAAGTTTATTTCCTCCCAATACAGAAACATCACTGCATTTCCACTGGGATTTTCAGTACTGTCTGTTGTGGAACTGGTCTGGGCTTAGTGAGTATTGCTTTATCATTCTTAAATAAAAACCATTATAGAGAATGCAGAAAACAATTTCCCTTTCAGTTTGCCCACTTCTACTCATACCGAGAAAGATGGATCCTTAAAGCTCAGAATGTAATAAAAGCTCACAATATAATAAAAGCTCAGTATCAGAAATGTTCCAAGTCCCTCCACTCTTTCCCTATAGTTAGGAAACTAAAATTTAATATAGGGCACAACGCTCCAGAGAATTCAGTGTATTGAAATGTTAATACACTTTTATATATTTTAACTGAGATAAACAAGAAAGAGATAGGGAAGCCAGAGCAGCTATGGCAAAGACATAATTATGATAAGACTAATCCAGCTAACAGCAATAGAAGCAGATAGTGACTCCACTGTGATGCTGTGGTAGAGTTTGTATGGTCAGAAAACTATATCAATGTACAATGTGAATGACGCAGGAGCCCCATTATAGGAAAGCAAAGATAACTTACTATGTGACTCTATAAAGTAAAGTTCATCCAAAAGATCAAAGAGCATTTGTCCTATTACTAAAATATTATCCAACTGTATTTTATTAATTAAAACTTGGATAAAATCATTTGCTTCATTGAACAGTAATTTAAAAGGAGCATAGGCTGGGCACTGTGGCTCACGCCTGTGATCCCAGCACTTTCGGAGGCCGAGGCGGGCGGATCACAAGGTCAGGAGACAGAGACCATCCTGGCTAACATGGTGAAACCCCATCTCTACTAAAAAATACAAAAAATTAGCTGGGCATGGTGGTGGGTGCCTGCGGTCCCAGCTAATCGGGAGGCTGAGGCAGGAGAATGGCGTGAACCCGGGAGGCAGAGCTTGCAGTAAGCCGAGATCACGCCACCGCACTCCAGCCTGGGCGACAGGGCGAGACTCCGTCTCAAAAATAAATAAATAAAATAAAAGGAGCATAGTATGTCCATAACCAAATAGGAAGGAAAATGCCTATTTTGATTTTCATAACAGAGCTTAAACATTGTGGCAAAACTTTAAAATGCAGGACATAATGTAAAAATTCTTCTACCAGCTCTAAATTCGTGGTTGTGCTATCAACTATGTCACATTTCTCAGTCTTGACCACAAAAATACCATGAGATACATACACATTGCTGAAATACACTATTTCTCAAACTCAACTTTATCTTCTACTCCAATAACCCTGTCAAAAGGAAAACTAGTCTGGTTACTTCATTTCTGGCAGATCCACATTAACTCCTTTCTTTTAATGCTCATTAACCTTTCTGTTAACAATACTTCTGACCCTCAATACCCACCCTTTCAGACAGGTCAAAACTAAATTCTTCAGTTTACCATTTAAGCCTTTCCTTCAAGTCTTTGCAGGTAAAATGAGATAAAAACAGACGTTTGTATTCCAGCCAGATTGAAATTTTCTACTACCCTCTTTACTCTTCCCATTAAATTCTACCTCGCAGTTTGTTTGTTTTTGTTTTATTTTGTTTTGCGTCGTTTTTTTAAAAAAATTGTTTATTGTTTATTTACTGAATCTGGGGCATATTAGATACATGACCAATTTAAAATTTACATCTTTTAAATCAATTTTGAAGTGTTTCCACACACACATACACACACACACACACAATTGGCATGCAACAGTTGTCCTAAGGTGAAACAATCACCTCATCAACAAAGTGTCATAGGTGTTCTCACCCAAGGTTGCTTATCCTAAACCTGAAAACCTGTAACAAATTTAAATTACTTATATAAAACTCATTACTTGTAGTTTTCCCCTTGCAAAGATCTCCAGAAATGTACAAATAACTAATATACATCAGTCACAACGTAATCCTGGATCATCCCCACATCAAAACCAGATGCTCCTTTAATTTTAAACCCATTATCAGAGAACAAGAGAAAGTCATTTCGTTTTACACAAAACAAAATTCACATATGCCAAAAAAGAAAGACCCAAGAGAAACAAAAACAAAAACCCTAGTGCTGACACTGATGTTCAGTGGCCTGGTTAAACAGTGGCCCGAAGGCCACGGATCAAAAATAAAATAGCGGCTGTATATCACTGCAATGAAATTTAAGAGGCTTTAACCCTTTGGCTTCAGAAATCCAGATTTTTCCAATTATGTGAATGCATACTTCCTACATTCCAAGAGTGGAGAAAGTGGATGCGCCAGTGTGGAAATGAAAAGAGCCACCATTCACTGGGACAACCACAGAACTGGCTTTAACAGAGACTCCTTAGAAAGTTACACAAAAAAAAAAAAAAGACAAAAAATGGTTGTGTGTGGCTTGTTTCATCAATTTTAAGTGGAGGTGACTGAGTCCTAAGGTTCAATGTAAAATGTATGGGGGAAAATAGGTGCTGGGGCAAGTCTTACCTTTAAAAGCAAAACTTGAAAACAAAGTATAAAAGTGCCCAGCCTGGCAGCATACACCCAAGCCAGAGAGCTCTGCCATGAGCATGCATAGAAAATGTCAAGATTCATACTATTGTTTCTCATAAGGACTCAACAAAATGAATCCTTAATAGCTTAAACCACAGAATGAGGGAATACACAGAATGCAGTCATTTCAGTAAAGTACTATCAGGCTTTGTGCTGATTTCCTGAACTAACTGCATTTTATTATCAAAACAAAAGGAAAAGAAGATTTAAAAAAATGTATATATATTCCTATATTTCAATTCCAGTGTTTAATTTCTGGAAGGACCTATATAATGGAGACAGCATTTAATTAGGAAATTATGCCAATCAATTGTCAAATTTTCACTATGACTTTCCTAAAAAGGTGTTTTCTTCCAATTTCTATTAATCACAAAGAAACATAAGCTGTGACTGTATAGTTCAGAAAATTAAAACATAGAAATTAATGGCCCATGACGTTATCACCAAGGTGTTTGGTAAACAGTAAACTATGAGTTTGGAATCATCAGGAAGAGGCTTTTGAAACAACCCTCTGGACTTCAAAAAATCTCTTCAGGTAGTAGATGTGTCCCAATGTCATGGCAATTAGAACAAGAGCTTCAAAGAAGGACCGAAGGACCACTGGGCTGTTTGTGTTGTCACTAATGGCGCTGTGTATCCTCTCCCAGATTTTCGTGTATTCCTCTTTGTGCTGTACAGCTGTCATGGCCACAGCCAGCTCACTGATCATTTCTTCTAGTTTGTTCTGGTGAGCTTCTGTTTCCATGTCTTCTCCTTTTGTAGCCTCCCCAATATCAATGGTGAATATCACTATCTTTGGAGTCATGGTGGGCACTCAGTCACTAAAACAAAATTTATTTGTTCCATCCATGTGAGCAGAAAATGTGTATTTCCCACTGGATTCTTTGTCTCCTTTATAAATGCTTTTATTCTTAGGTCCCGTAATCTCCACGTTGATGCCCAGGAAGCTACCTTCGAAGATGAGGCCCATCTTGGTGCCTGAGGTGACTCACTTAAGCATTCTTCAGCATGTGCGTGGATGCTGATGAAATAGCCCAAGACCATGGACAGGAGAGTGTTCTGGAGCAACAGCAGCTCAGCGAGCGTCACCACAATGGGGCTGGAGCAGAGGCCAGGACTCGCACTGCAGCCTCCAGAGCCACTGCCGCCATCACCACCCTACTGCCTTCGCCTACCTGGCACTTTTTGCTAATCCTAGGAAAAACGCAAACTCAAATGCCTTTTGTGCTGGGAGGTACTGTAAATAAATGAACAGAGAAGTCTAGTGTTAAGAAAAATAAGACAGGCCAAGTGCAGTGGCTCACGCCTGTAATCCTAGCACTTTGGGAGGCTGAGGCAGGTGGATCACGAGGTCAGGAGATAGAGACCATCCAGGCTAACACAGTGAAACCCAGTCTCTAATAAAAATACAAAAAAAAAAAAAAATTAGCCCAGGGTGGTGGCACACGCCTGTAATCCCAGCTACTCGCGAGGCTGAGGCAGGAGAATTGCTTGAACTTGGCAGGCGAAGGTTGCAGTGAGCCAGGGTCTCGCCACTACACTCCAGCCTGGGTGATAGAGCGAGACTCTGTCTCAAAAATAAATAAATAAATAAAAATAAAAAATAAAAATAAGACAGCAGTACGTTACTGGCCGAACATATCTGAGTCATGCGTCATCAAAGAATGTTACCAGCAGTGAATCCGTCTGGGTCTGCAGC
Source organism: Pan troglodytes (assembly GCF_028858775.2). Taxonomy (NCBI): domain Eukaryota; kingdom Metazoa; phylum Chordata; class Mammalia; order Primates; family Hominidae; genus Pan; species Pan troglodytes. The sequence goes on from NC_086015.1 coordinate 64,731,715, forward strand.
AACCTCAGTTCTTACCTCTTCAGAAGAAAGAGTTCAACCAAGGGGCATAAGGCAGAAGGAGACACCAAAGCAAGTTTTAGAGCAGGAGTGAAAGTTTATTAGAAAGCTTTAGAGCTGGAATGAAAGGAGGTAAAGTACACTTGGAAGAGGGCCAAGTGGGTGACTTGAGAGATCAAGTGCATGGTTTGACCTTTCGACTTGGGGTTTCATATATTGGCATACTTCCAGGGTCTTGCCTCCCTTCTCCCCTGAGTCTTCCCATGGAGTGGGCTGTTCACGTGCTGGGTGGCCTGCATGCAGAGTGTGTTTACTGCAGTGGTATGCATACCCACTTGAGGCATGCTTCCCTTACCTATCAAGTGTCCCTATAAGGTCATACACCAGTTAAACTCCACCATTTTGCCTCTTAGTGCACATACTTGATCCCACGCACCCACCTCCTGAGATCTTATTAGGAAGCTGCTGATCACCAGTTTTAGGTTTCTTCTGTCTGTTGGGAGACTGTTGTTCCCTGGTGCCAGCTGCAACCAATTATTATTTGAGAGAACCATCTTAACAACTGCCTGACCATCACCTGATGGTCGCCTGACATTCCTGGTGGGATGTGGGGTGTCCCTTTACTGCCCCAACTCATATCTGACTAGCTGACTAGCTACCTACTGTAACAATTACACTTGATTGCTTTTTTTGTTGTTATTTAATTTTTATTTCATAATCATAAACTTAACTCTGCAATCCAGCTAGGGAACAAGAAAAACATGGAACCCAAAGGGAATTGCAGCGACAATACAAAGATTCTAGGATACTGCGAGCAAATGGGGTGGAGGGGTAGTCTCCTGAGCTACAGAAGGAATGGTCTGGTGGTTAAGAGAAAACACAAGTCAAACTTAGTAGAGCTGTCCACAGTCAGCAATGGTGATCTTCTTGCTGGCCTTACCATTCCTGTACCCAAAGTGTTCCATGGCCTCCACGATATTCATGCCTTCACCATGCCAAAGACCACATGCTTGCCATCCAACCACTGAGTCTTGGCAGGGCACATGAAAAACTGGGAACCATTTGTGTTGGGTCCAGCATTTGCCACGGGCAAGATGCCAGTACCTCTATGCTTCAGGATGAAGTTCTCCTCATCAAATTTCTACCTGTAGATGGACTTGCCACCAGTGCCATATGGCATGTGAAGTCACCACCCTGACATATAAACCCTGTAATAATTCTGTGAAAGCAGGAACCCTCACACCCAAATCCTTTCTTTCCAGTGCTCAGAGCACGAAAGTTTTCTGCTGTCTTTGGAACCTCGTCTGCAAACAGCTCGAAGGAGACGCGGCCCAAGGGCTCCGTGTCAATGGCAATGCGGAAGTACACGGTGGGGTTGACCATGGCTGACAGTAGGGTGCTCCCGGCAGTGGCAGCGTCTGCAAAGCCTGCTTTTTTTTTTTTTTTTTTTTTTTTTTTTTGACAAAGTCTCGCTCTGTCACCCAGGCTGGAGTGCAGCGGCACAATCTCGGCTCACTGCAATCTCCACCTTCCGGGTTCAAGTGATTCTCCTGCCTCAGTCTCCGGAGTAGCTGGGACTACAGATGCGAGCTACCACACCTGGCTAATTTCTTTTGTATTTTCAGTAGAGGCGGGGTTTTGCCATGTTGGCCAGGTCTCAAACTCCTGACCTCAGGTGATCGGCCCACCTCGGCATCCCAAAGTGCTGGGATTACAGGCGTGAGCCACCACGCCTGGCCTGATTGCATATGAAATGCACTATTTCCCCATCCTATCTCACCCCCATCTTTTTTTAACAAAGACTTCTGAAAATGTATTTTTCATCTTTCAAACTTTGCTGGACAAGTTTTTATGAATAGTCTCAACAGTGCAAGCATGATGCTAGAGAGCAATTAACCTTTGACTTCAGTGTTGGGAGACTGCAGGGAGAGGTGAAGACTGCGACAAACCACTCGTGTATCATGGCAAGCGCTACTCCCTCTCAGCCATTTCTTGCCAACTAGGAATTCAGGCAGAATGTTGTCAGATCTTTCAGTTATTACAGAAAAGTAAGAAAACCTGCATTTTATGTGAAACTTCCAGATTTTCTAGTATTTTCTAATTTTTGCTTGAAATCTTTTATTGTTCCAATATATTTTATTTCTATATTCCTGTGTAGCACACATCTGGTTTTTTATTTGTGTGGTTTTTGTTTTGTTTTGTTTTGTTTTTAGGCCAGTGAGCTGACAGATCGAGACCTCTGGGTTATGTCATTCCTTGGTCAGTAGCTTTTAGTCTTTTTCACCACTACACCCACCTCAACCAACCATCCTTTCCACCAACCAATGCCCATCACTTCCTTTCAGATGTTGCTGAAGAAACTATTTCTCCATATAATTTTCCCTAGATCACTCTATCCTTCATTCCTCATTACCAAACTGTTTTACTCTTTTAGCCTTTAGTATGTATGCTCTGTGGTCCATTGGTGAGCCCTTTATCTTTCTCTAATTACACCTGGACTATAGATTTCTAATGCCGAGGACCCTTGGTCTCCTGCCACATTCACATTCCCTTAGCAGAATGTTGCACACCCAGCAGACAGTACATGTATACTTTGAGTAAATATTTTGTATTCCTAGTCTTGCTAGGATAGAAGTTTTTATTCTATACTTGATGCATTTCTGGATCAAAATATTAAGTCTAAGTCAAGCCTCCATAGTTAAGGTAATCTTGAGGATTAAAACACTTAGCTGGACAGGCAACATAAAACACTTTATCTGAATAATGAAAGAAGAATCCGTCTGTTGGTCTGAAGTATCAAAGCAACTGTCCCAATCCTGCAAACTTTCAGCATTGGGACTTCCTTTCAAGATGTAAGCAGGGATGGAAAATATACAATGCAAGCGCCATTGTTTCACTCTCCTGGGCCTGTGACAGACATCATTAAGTGATCACAACGTTCTTTTCTTCTAAGGCTGAATGCAATCTTAGAAACCATTTTAACATGGTATCCTAGATGTATCGTGTCCATCTTGTTTATTTCTATTAAGAAATAGAGTTGGCATGAGAGCTGAAGATCCTATCATATGAAGGTACACATACAATTTATTATTCAAAAGCCAGAGAACAACATACAACTGCTGCTGCATCTCAGTCTCTCTATATTTTAATTTATTTATTGTTTTGAGACAGGGTCTTGCTTTGTGCAGGAGTGCAGGCTGGAGTGCAGTGATACCAACACAGCTTACTGCAACCTTTGCCTCCCAGGCTCAGAAGATCCTCCCACCTCAGCCCCCAGGAAGCTGGGACCACAGGCATGGCACCACCGGCATCCCGCCATGTTACCAAGGTCTCAAACTTCTGAGCTCAAGCAATCCACTCATCTTGGCCTGCCAAAGTCCTGGGATTACAGGGGTGAGCCATCCCACCTGGCCTCAATCTCTGTATATTTTAGAGGATAGATAACTTCGAATGGGAAAAGTTGTCTCTAAAGTTGACCAGTCAAGAAGAAACAATGCTTCCACTTTAATGCCTATGCCAGACTTACCTTACCCATTAACTTTTAATCCTGTAAGAAAGATTTGCTATGTGATGAGGCTGCTTTTGTTGCACCTTGTAAAACATACTGAAATAAACAAACTGTAAAATGACTTTGCAGGGATTGCTGATTTAAATAAATAAATTGTTATAATTGTAGTTACAGTTATAGTCAAGGGGCTATTTCATTTCTCAGACTCTGAACCAAAGCAATTAGGAACAACTCAGACACAAAATGACCAGCATCAAGAATTACAATGAAAAGCCAATTACCTTTAACTATAAGAAACCTTATTTGCATTTATTAAAACAAATGATCTCTCAGTACTGGAGAAAATTATGTGGATTGGTTGATTAACCCTTCACTTGTAAGAGACCAGAAATTACTTTTCAGAGAGCCTGTATCTTTTCTAAATTTACAGACAAGAAACCAGTAAATGATAAATGATCAAGGCCCAAGGAAAAAACTGCATAGCACAATGGACATCTATGAGTTTCACTTGTGCTAGCATGCATTCCTCATTGTGCTGGTACCATCATCGTCACTTTCCTCTGGGGAATCCCCTTCTCCAGTTCTGACTCCAGATGGTGTAGATGGAGCTAACTTCACTCCCCACTGAGAATGAGCAAATGACCAATCAATGTATTTCACCAATGAATGATTCAGGGAGCCAATCATTAATTCAAGTCAGTCCAGTACTACTCAATGCTAAGATTTGAGAACTACTGAAGGAACTATTGTGAAAGGGAAGAATTAAAAAAAAAATCTTGCTGGCATTCTGAGCTGGTAAGATAAAAACTTTGAGCGTCTAGCGGCCATCTAACCACTACAAAGTGAGACCACGCCTATGCGTGAGACCAACCCAATGGAAAGAAAACTAAGAGATGATAGAGACATATTTCTGATGCCATCTTTGAGAAGCTGCATCCAATCATTCTGGAGGCAAAAAGCTCTTAACTTTATAGATAGGCAAGCCAAAATCTTCTTACTTTCATTAAGCCACAGTTAGAGCTAGGTTTCTGTCATTTGTAAATAAAAAAGTTAAGACTAAATGCAAATCACTTATAGCTTATTTTATTACTAGGTACTCAATGTCTATGCTTTTGCATAGCTAAGTGAGAGAACTTAAATTCCAATACTGATGGGCTATTACCTCATGCAGGTACCCTAATAAATCTTGTTTCCTCTCAGTGTCATTGTTTCCTCATTTATAAAATGGAGATTAAAATGGTAGCTCACAAAGAAGAAATACAAATGGCCTATGATAATCACATGAAAAGATGTTGAACATCATTAGTCAAGAAGGAAATGCAAATCAGCTCTACAATGATACCACTTCACACTCACTAGAATGGCTATGACCAAAAAGATAGACAATAACAAGTGTTTTCTAGGCTGTGGAGAAATTTGAAGTCTCATATTGGCAAGTGGGATTATAAAATGGTGCTTCAAAAAGCATCTGGCAGTTCCTTAAAAAGTTAAACATAGAGTTACCGTGTGACCCAGCAAGTCTACTCCTAGGTATATACCTCTGAGGAAATAAATATACAAGTACACACACACATACAAATTTAAAAGTCCATAACCACATTATTCTTAACAGCCAAAATGTGGGGAAAAAAACCTTAAATTTCCATTTACTAATGAATGGATAAACAAAATGTGTCATATCCACACATTGGGCATTATTTGGCAATAAAAAGAAATGAAGTTCTGTTACATCTCACGACATGGATGAGCCTTGAAAACATTATGCTATGTGAGAAAAGCTAGTCACAAAGACCACACATCATATGATTCCATTTATGTGAAATGTCCAGAATAGGTAAATTCACAGAGATAGCAAGTAGATTGGCAGTCACCAGGACATAGGAGGAGAGGAAGGACAGTGACTGCTAATGGCTAGGGGTTTCTTTTCAGAGTGATGAAAATGTTCTAGAATTAGATAGTGGTAATGGCTACTCAACTTTGTATTTATACTGAAATCACCAAGTTTCACATTATAAACGGATAAACATTGTGGTATGTGAATTATTTCAATAAGAAAAATATCTTATAGAAAAAAAATGGTAGCCTATTCTGATTCTCACAAATGACCATTATAAGAAATCCATGATGATAACAATATTAAAGTGACATTCTTGTTAGAGCCTAAGGAAAAACAATCCATACAAATGCAAAGGCCTATTGTTTTTAAGGCCTCAGCAAGTGCTAAGAGAATGGGAAAAGAAAATTACCAAATAGATTTTCCCAGATCACTTAGCTTCCTTTGTATCCAGCAATGGTCAACAAATATACAGCAGGCATACATAAAAGCTATTTGGAGATCTCTTGAGGTTAACAGCATGCAACATATTGCCACTGCCCCCAGCCTGGCCAGGAATATTATTTATGCCACCCTTTCACAGCTGTATCAATCTCCCATGAAACATTCAGAGCCTCCTTGTTAATAAACTACATTATGAGCCGGATGCATTGTCTGGATAAACTGCATTGTCCAAAACACCGCCCCATTATTACAGAAAATGCAGAATGTAATTAGTATTCCTCTTTGCATAAGCTGCAGCTTCCAAAAATGGTGCCATATTATAAAGCCTTAATTAATAAACAAGAGTTGGGCCATGACCAGTTATACTTATCTGAATTTTATATTGTGAAGAAAGGCCACTGTTCAAATTCCGTTTACAAATATCTAAATTCTGGCTAGCCTACATGAAGATAGTCTAAACAGAAAGCCTGAGAATTCTGTGTTGCTAATAGCATTGTGTTGGTACACCAACAATAGCAAGCCATTAACTGCTGGGACATAAACCATCCTGAGAAATGTTCAGAGTGGAAGGATGATAACATTGTATTTCAGCTGCATCGTATGGTGCAATTCTTCTATTTGTTCATATGCATTTCCCATTTAATAGATGGAGGAACCAGGGTGGCTTTTCATATCTCTGTGAAATCTTAAATGTGGGGGAGAAAAGTGAGCTGGCAAAAAACCAAAAAGGATAAGTATGAGGTATTGTGGGGTGGGAGCAGGGTTACATCACAATGGAATGTAAGTACACAGTTGCTTTCTCCATTTCCTGCTGGTTTTTATTGATTTTCCCCTAACCTAACCCCAAAGCAAGGCCATTTACATAAGTCATGAGCATTGAACTAATATTTGGGGCCATAATATTGAGCAGCCCATTTTATGAACCTCGGCTAAAGGAGCATTTGTATTAAACTGCACTCACCTGATTAAAATCCATCAACTCTAGCACCTTGAGAATTGTAGAGTACCTGTTAAGCTCGGCTGTGGGACTCTGCATACTGAGGCAGACCATAATCAGAAGGCAGCAAGGAATCCGACCGGGAGAGGAAAGGGAGGAGGAGAACATGTGATGTGTGTTGAAAAGCAGATCGCATGAAAGACCGCCAGTGCTCAAATCTGAAGAGTCCTAAGCCTACTGCAAACACAGAGCTGTGCGAACATGATAATTCTTTCAACAAAGTCCATAATATGGCTTATAGGGCCCTGTGAAAACAAGGTGGATGAGATAGTATTACAGTTCAGTGAAGAGTAACTGGCCCAGCAATGGAATGTAGCATACACAGGAGGCCCCGAAATGGTCCCTGTCTCAGCAGAATGAGCAAGAGCTCAGGGAGTCCAAGCCGAGGGACTTTCTGCAGCCTAAACAAGCCGTCTTAGATCACTGCCCTTTCCATCAGCTCCAGGTACCAAGCACAGGCTCAGAGTCCTATCTGTCTCAGAAGGACCTGCTTTACCGTGACCACAAGGATGGCATTTGAATCAGTAACAGGCTGTCAGAGGCCACCTTGATGCATTTGAAGAAGAGCTATCCCTGAGACATTGGTTCAAGTTCTCGATCTGTACCACCTAGCTGTGTGGTCACGGACAAGCAGTCTTGCTCATCTGACCAAGTGGATGCAGATAATAAACACATGTGAAATGAATGAATGAGAGAATAAGACCTCTAAAGCAGAATTTCTCTCCCCAGTGATACAGACAGAAGACAAGGAAATACTGGGTAGAAGAGGGAGGTTCCCCGGCAAAGGCCCCAACCTCAAGCCTGGAGACCTGCGGCCCCTAAGTGGGGCATTTCTGTTTTTGTACCCAAACGGTTGCCTTTTGGCATGCCACACTCCCTTATCCTGTACCCATATAAATCCCGGACCCCAGGCTCCAGGAGCAGACAAGGAGAAGAGGAGAAAAGCAGACGAATGACACAAGAGAGAAAGAGAGAAGAGAAGGAATGTCTGAACGCCAAGAGGAACTCAGCTGGGGGCAGTCGGAGAAGAGTTTGGCCGCTGAACAGCCAAAACTCCAGGGGAAGATCATCTTCCCATTCCATCCCCCAGCCAGCTCCCCATCCATCCCATTGAGAGCCACCTCCACCACTGAATAAAACCCCTGCATGCATCCTTCAAGCCTGTGTGTGACCCAATTCTTCTAGGATGCTGGACAAGAGCTTGGGATACACAAAGCTGTCACACTGGCCCTCTGCCCTTGCAGAAAGGCAGAGGGAGCACTGAGCTGGTTAACACTTAAGCTATCTGTGGATGGCAGAGCTAAAAGAGCACTGTAACACTGGGGCCACAGGCACCCACCCCTAGACACTACCATGGGACTGGAGCCCAAAGCACTCACTCTTGCTCCTGCACCTGCCCATCTGTGTGCTCCCTCTCCCACAAGGGGTTTGAGTTCATGGTGGTTGAACAGAGAGCCGCACCCCTGTCGCATGCCCCATGAGTGGGGCCAGGGAACTCTTCTGTTTCATCAACACCACTGACATTTGAGGTGGGATGATTCTTTATTGTGGAGGCTGTCCTGTGCATTGTAGGATGTTCATCCCTGGCCTCTACCTACAAGATGGTAGTAGCACACATACTCCCTCAATTATAACAACCAAAAAGTCTCCAGACATTGCCATATGTCTCTCAAGAGCCAAAATTATTCCCAGTTGAGAATCTCTAATTTATCCTTCAGAATGTACATTCCAGGATCTAAATTAATGAGCCATACACCCAGATAGTGCCCCCTAATTATTAGGAAAACTTACGTAGATACCTTCATTATCACTGGAAATTCATTAAGACAAAAATTTTACTGAGCACCTATTATCTGCCATGTAGAAAGATACTGTTCCTGCTCCTGAGAAGCTCACAAGTTTAAGTGGAAAGTGGCATTTTACAACTTCACATGAAAGAAAAGAGAAATGTTCAGGTAACCATCTTTCCAATAAATAATAGAATATCCTTCTATCTGATTAGAGAGGTGAACTGTAAAGACAGGCAAGAATCAGAGCATATCTCTTTGCTATTAAAAGAATACTACATGTATCAAAGTTGCTGACATTTGATAAGGTGAATTTTTGGTAATTTTGACTCATTTTAGATGTTTGCTGCAGTTGTTTATTGCTGGGTGCAGGGAGTCTCAGACTCAAAGGACAATCTTATGAGGTGGTTTAGCCTAAGAGCATAAGCCAAAAGAGAGAGCTCTGGAATGAAACTGCCTGGTTTTAAATCTAGATTCTGCCATTTGCTTGTTATGTGACCCTTGGCAATTCATTAACCCCTTCAATCCTCAAATCCTTCTCTATGAAAAGGAGATAATCAATGTACCTACCTCACAGATTTGTTAAAAGGGTTAAATAACTTATGTAAAGTGCTGAACACAATGCCTCCCACAAAGCAAAAATTGTAAGAACAATAGCTGTTAGCATTGTCATATTGATATTGCTGCCTCTCCATTTTATTATGATCTTTTTTATTGTAGTAAAATACATGTAATATAAAATGTGCCATTTCAATCATCTTTAAGTCTACAGTTCAGTGGCATTAGGTACATTCATATTATTTTGCAACCATTACCATCATCCATCTCTAGAACATCTTTTATTTTCCCCAGTTGAAATTTCCCATTCCTCCCTCCACCAGGGTTGTTCTCTTAAACCAGTCCTTACCCAGCAAAATACCTTCTAAGGAAATGAGGACAAAGCTTTTGTAAATGAGACTAAAGGCAATTCAAACTCAGGTACCCTGGAAACTGAATAGAGGTAGTGCTTAAAATGGCCATTTGGGCCACTTGGGGTTATGTTGATGAGTTTAGTCACCATGAACCAACTCCTAGGAGTAACATTCTAAGTGGGTTTTTGTTTTGTTTTGTTTTTTGTTTTGAGGCAAATGGTTCCTGGCTCTGTGGCCTTCCCATCTTACCATCACAGAAGCATTCACTCTACTCCTCTAATCAATATTAATCCAGAAAAAAAGTCCAGGGACATATATATTTTGGTAGCCCAGAATTAATGGGAAAAGACAAGTTTCTGGGTCTAAACTATCAAAGTCACGTACTTTTTAACAGAGAATGAACAAACCTCCTCCCTTCAAGAATCCGCCTGTTTTTGCAAGAGAATTCTGGGGTGGGAGGAAAACCTTCTGATTTCTAGCCAGCTCCTCAAAATAGCTAAAGAGTTCCTAATTTCACCTCAAACCTCTGTTTCAGCACCTACTGTGTTGTGCCAAGTTATTTCTCATCCACTATCATTTTTGACAGTGGATCTGACCCTATTGCAATCGAGTTTAAGGAGTTTGTAGACAGGAACCCTATCTGAGCTGTCAGCACGTTGCCTGATCATCTTCAGCAAGTGGTCTGGCAGAAGCATGCAGGTAAGGATGCCCTGAAGCAGGCTGTCAAGAAAACTGACCAATGAGAAAGGTGTTTTGTGCTCCACAGCTGAAGCCAATTCTGCTGGGACATCCCAAGACAGACTCCACTCGGACTCAACTGATAATACACACTTTACATCTGTCACTATCTGCCCAGGCATATTGACTTTGTAACATTCCCCCCAGGCACTTCAAGTCCAGTTTCCACTCTGTGACTTTTGCCTGTGGTCACTTTGCCTGAAATGCCCTTTCTCTTTCTCCTTCTTATCCATTCATTAGGATCTAGCAAAATGTACCTCCTTTGAAAAGCACTTTCTGTAGCCCTCAGGCACAAGTGGGGATGGCTGTGTTGGACCAGAAAAAGCAACCATTGAAATTTCCAAACTGAATCTGTACTTTGATTTATTTCAGTGTGGTATAATGTATGGTATAATATATGGCAATGTTTTCCAAGTCTGACTGTACATCACAGTGACCTGGGGGACTTTTGAAAAATAGATTCCTAGGCTCCCCTCCAATTAAGACAGCAGGTCAGAAGGTTGCAACTCAGGAAGCTTTACTTAATGTTTAGAAGTTTCCCAGGATATTCTGATGCATGAACCGTACTTGAAACAATAGTCAGACATTGCTACTTATCAGCTGTGTGATTTGGGGCACTCTGAGCCTGTTTCCCCCTCTGTAAAATAGCGGGGAAGTAGGGGAGTGTCACAAGGTCTTAGAAAGGACCACATGAGGGAATGAGTGCAAAATTCTTAAATGATGCCTCAGTAAGTGAAATTATGATGCTAATTACAATGAATTTCCTTAAAAAGCTACTTTTCACTTCCAATAGTCCAGCTTGCAAAACCTTCCTCTATCAGAGAAAAATTTTGTGAAAGAGTAAATGGGCTTCACACCAGGATGATAGCCTGGAAAAATCAAAAGAGACATTGAGACATTGCCCACATAGAAAGCAGGGGAAGAGCATGTTCAGTTTTTCTGAAGGTCTATATTCTTCATTCCTACTGTCCATTTCTCCTGATTAAAAGTCTCTCCCAATAGCTGAGACCATTAACAAATATAAGCCCATCAAATGGTAGCTACCCCACTTTGTAAAATTAGGCTTTTGTGTCTCTCATAGAATAATGTTCTAACACTTCACTACCTGTAATAAAGTATTTGCACCACACGAAAAAAAATGTATTTCATGACCAGCAGGCTACAACCAGCATTCTGCTTTTAGGAACCCATGCGTTTGATTGTATCCTAAGTTGGTAATGAGTCACCACTTTTGCATTTAGTTAAGGACACCAAACAATGACTCTGTGAACCTCAGCTCAGACTGCCCCTGAGTCCTCAGAAGATGCCTAAATATGGACTGTTCTGTAGCGCTTAAGGATATCAAATGACAGTATACCATGACAATCACAACTAATCGAAGTCCCCTGCAGAGTAGTTCCTCATAAAGAGATGGAGATGGAAAAGTAGGAACGTTTTTCAATGCTATGCAGAAGGAAAATAATATCTACTGACCATATTCATCCTTTCAAAGGTCTGCCCTGAAGGCAAGTTGACAACACCCAGGCTTGGTTCTCCCTTTTGGAAGAGCTAACGCTAGGAGGGTTCACCCTTGCTCCCTCTGGCGGGAATCAGCAGAACAGAGCGGGAGGCACTGTGGCATTAGGATTGCAAACCCTGGCTTCGGACACAGTGCTGCTTGAATCAGAATCTACACTGCAGCTGGGCAACTGGCTGAGGTCACATTTTTAGGCTCTGAGCTGCTTTCTCTATTTGCAAAGTGAGAATACACAGCTTCTAAGGTCATAATGCAGATCAAGTTATATATAAAGCACTTAACATGTGCTCAGTAAAAAGTCATTGATCTAATTATTGTTGTACTTTATTGTCATTAATATCAAGGGAATGACAGCATAGTGAGTCTCCTAGGGATGCAGGTCAATAGATGTTGAACTGCTGTTATGCAGCAGATACTGTGCCAGGTCCTGGGTAACACCAGAGCAAACAAGATCAACACAATCTGCACCTCCAGGAAGCTTATGGTCTAGTTCAGAGGTAGGAAAAATGTGTTTTGTTTGGCCTGCTCCTTGTGTATAAACACAAAACATAGAGCAAACATTTTAAAGTTGGATGACTTCACACCACAGTCCAGATTTCTGGCTTCTCTTTGAAAACATCAGAAATTCTGAGAGTAAGGGAGATTTCTGTCCACATGCCAAGCCTTCTAAGTCCCAAAGCACCAACCTTCCACTGGAGAGTGGCCTGCTGGCTCTTCTGATTAAGAAAAAACTCCCTCTGGCTACACATGATGAGGGGCCTGGAGGAATTAAGAGAGATGAGGTAGCTGAGGACACAGGTCCAGGGGACCAGAACTGAAGCAAGGAAGGAGAAAGGAGACTCAGCACTGGTTCTCTTTCACGGGGTTTTTTTGTCTCTCAGCTCAGCTCGCTTTGTTTGGCTGGACACAGAAAACCCTGGAGGAGAATTCTGATTCCAACTTGCTCTTTGCACAGTTAATTATTTGGAGCTCCCAGAAGGTTGGAGAGAACAATGACTTCCCCTGCAGTGGCAGCTGGACTAGCTTAGTTCCCTTTTCTGCCCCCAGGGGTCAGAACCCAAGGAAGGGGGGCTATTTGTTTTGGCCTTAAACCAAATCTGCCTAGAGACACAGAGCGATGCTCTGACCTGAGACCACAAAAGCTACTATTTCAATTCCTGGTAAAGCTCCTCTCTCTTGCCGTCCATAGCAGGCTACTGATGAAAAACGCGTTTTCCCTATGCAAACTGTTTACTTCTCTCCTTTGCAAACTGGAAGTAATGTAAAAAAAAAAAAAAAAAAAAAAAAAAAAAAAAAAAAAAAAACAGAAAGAAAAGAAAAGAAAAGAAAAAAACCTATATGCACAAGAATTCCATCTCTCCTTGCAAATAAGATATTTCACATTTCCTTAGGCAGATAGCATGCAGACAAGTAGGGGAACTAATTGGGATGGATCAGTGAAAACAACGAAAGCTCATTTATACACAACTTGCTAATAAGTGTCCACAACTTTGTTCTAATAGGGGATCCATGACAAGTCCCTCAAAAACAGAGAAACAGGAGAGAATAATTTACACTTTATAGTTGTGAGCCCTGTAACAGTAGAACAACCTTCCTGCAGTCCCAGAGAGATTGTTCCCACATCTAACCAAAACCATTACCATCAATGGTGTCCTGCATTTTGAACAGTTGTTAATGAAGACTTGCCTGACCCAATACAGAGTGAAATGGGTGTAGTTGCTGCTACAGGCTGCCCTCTAGCCTTCCTGCATCTGAATACATTTTCTCTGTTGGCTGTTCTGATAGAGATTCATCTGGAATTCTTAACTAGATAAATCCCTCAATGACAAGGTAAGGCCCATCTTCTGATTAAACTTGTATTGAATTTATTTATTTGGCCAATCATGTAATCCATATTTATTAGGTAACTTTTAAGCACCAAGCATTGTGCTGAGTGACGGGGATATCAAGGTGAGTCAAAACAACCATAGTCCCTGTCCTTAGAAGTCCAGAGGGGCTGGGTGCAGTGGCTCACACCTGTAATCCCAGCTTTTAGGGAGGCAGAGGCAGGAGGATAGCATGAGCCCAGGAGTTTGAGACCTGCCTGGGCAATATAGCAAGACCCCATTCTCCACAAAAAGTGGGGGAAAAGCAAGTCCAGAGAAAAGGAACCTACTAATCAAAAGATCTCACAAATATAAAACTGACCCTCTGAAAGGTGTATAAGAAGTATTTTGGTACTAGGAGGCTCTATTACAAAGAGTTCGTCTAGATATGGGGTGGCAGATAATTTGTCTCAGAAGAAACAGTACTTGAGCTGACATTTAAAGCCAGGGGGAAAGCATCATAGGCAACGGGAATCAAATACTCAAAGGCCTTGCAGTGAGGCTGAGCAGTAAACATAAGGACTGAATAAAGACCAGTGAGATTGGCGTGGAGAATGCAAGGAATAGAGTGATGAAGATGGAGAGTTGGTAGGGACCGTGCAAGGCCTTGTGGAGCACTTCAAAGATTTCCAGCAACATAAAGCTATTTAAAGATGTTTAAGCAGGGTATAATGGTGGTAGTTGATGAGATCAGATTTACGCTTTGAAAAAATATAGATTAGAGTTGGCATTTTGGGGGGACACAGAGTAGATCCAGGTAGATCCAGGTAGACCAAGTAGGTCACAGGTGTCTAGGAGGGGATGGTAATTTGGACTTGGATGGTATGGTGCTAGAGGTGATGTAGTCACATTGACATATTCTAACAATAGTTACTCTGGTACCAACCCAATATACCAGAGTCATCCAATGGCCCAAGAGTGGTACTAACTGTAATTCCTGATTCTGTGAAGCTGAGTAAAAACATTTAGAAAGACCAAACTAAAAAGGATCTGAACGCATCTGTACTCCCTCATCCCCAGCAGCAAGGTACCACCACGTACTCTGAGTGATCATAGCTTTATACTTGAATTGACAAATTCTGCATAAGACTCCACAGGAAACCCATTAAATAGGCAGGGAAGAAAATGCTCACCATTCAGCATTGACAAGAAAGATGATAACAAGCAAGTTTTCAGTCAAAGTGGGTAAAATGTTGAATTTCTACTCTAGTGTCATTAGCACTGCACCTGATTTTTTAAAACAATATTTTGGTTAATCAAAACTCTGGGTCAATCAACTGTTCCGCAGTGACAGCTCCTGTGGTCATCAATCTTTGTTATCGCTTGAAGCTGACATGGTCTCAGTCCACAGGAGAGTAAGCAGAAAAAGACAAAGGTTTCTCTTCATTTCCCCCAAAGGGAGTTAAGCAATGAGTAATAAAAGCATCTAAATTATTCACATGGCTTTCCAGAAGTTTATGATTCAAGATTTGGGAGAGATAATTGAAGGAGGTGGGGTGGGAAACATAACACTGGATGAACACATTTATTTTGAAAATGAAAGGATGAGTTTCTGAGGTAGACCCAATTACCACACACAGGGCTTCAGGAGTGACAGCAGCGGCCTTTGGTTCCGCCACACAATGCTTCATTCATTCCTTACATGTGTTCGGACGATCATTATTAACCTACAGTCACCTGAGAAAAGCTCAGTGTCTGCCAATCAGTCACACTGGACTTTTGTGGAAATGGAGAAAGGAAGAGAGAGTAAGAGGGGAGGGATGGAGCAAGGGTATGGAGGGAATGTGAGGAAAGCACAAGGAGGGGCCAGAAGGTGTCAGCTGGTGGAGGAGATAAAATGTTTTCTGTTTCTGTTTTACTTGTAGGGTATAAGAAAGAGACATCAGTGTAAAGATATGCCACTGGGTAGGGGCTGAGGGTTGTTTGTATGTTTGTTTGTTAATAAATGTGGCTTGAATTAGATATATGGCTCTCCGTTTTAGTATATAAGAAATATAAGTAAAAGAGTTCAGCTATTGTGAAACTTCATTCTCTTGCCAAATGGAGTTTCCTTGACTGTAATGCTCCAAGACTGAACCATGTACATTCACTATTTATAAAAGCTAGACACGCATTTATTGAACCTACCAGATATAGGTACTGTAACCAGGCATGATTAACAGTAGAAAGAACTGAAAAGCCCTTCATGATTCAGCCTTAGTTTACCTTACTGGTTTTATCTCCTGTGAATTCTCCTTTAAAACTAAGATCACAGTTCTTTGGTTCTTGGAATTCACACACAAAAAAAATGCTCTACTTCCCCTCTGTGTATGTGCGTATTATCTCTGCACTGAATGCCCTTCCTCCCTCATCTAGCAGCACTGCTCCTCTCTGCCTGGAATTGTCTAATTCCTGCCATTCCTCGGATCTGTTTAGACATTACTTCCTCAGGATGCCATCCTGAATTCTGAGCTGAGTCAGGTATCCCTTCTCAGGGCTCTCACTGAGCTTATCTCAACAGTAGTCTAGGTAGCATTCAATCATAATTAGATAGTGTGCAAGCTTTCTGATGGCAGAGGCTAAGACTTTCTCATGTTTGTATCCCCAGCCCCTAGCACACCATGAAACACAAAATGCCCAATAAATTTTTGCCGAATAAATAAAAAAATACAATACTTGATACCCAACTCCAAGGCACTTTCAGTGTAGTTAGTGAAGATAGAACATTTTGAAACATAACACAGCACAGGGCAATATGAAAGAAAATAAAAAATTAAATAAATCTGTTATAAGCAACAAAGCAGGTATTTAGAGAAGGCAAAGATTACTTTTAGCTGGGGTGACAGGAGCAACAGAATCAACGACAATTCAATGCGTGTTCATGACACAAGTCCTGTGTTAGTTGTTTTCAACAACAACCCTGTAACTTGATAATATTATCCCCATTAACAAATGTGGAACCCAAGGTTCAGAGAGGTAAGTGATTTTTCAAGGTTATATAATCAGCAATGCCAGGATTTGAATGATGAATCTAAGATTTCAAAACACTGAGAATGGAAAGGTGGGTATCCCAGGTAGAGTAAAAACAGAAACAGAAAAAAATGTGCAAGGGCATCTCAGTGTAATGTATGTCCTGGGGATTAAAAACAAATCAACTTGATATAATCTATTATAGGAATGCTAAGGATGCTGATGCTAGCAAGTAAGCTGTGACTAGACTGCTGGGGGCCTTGAGTGTCATGCTGAGGAACTTGGGTGCCGAGGAGCCATTAGAAGCTTTGGAGTAGAGAAAATGTGATCAGAGCTGAAACTCTGAAAGTCTTATTAGAGAGTGGGAGATAGGATGAACTGGAAAGATAAGAAGGAAGTTTGCAGGCAAGGTAATTCTGTTGGTGACAAAAAAACTTTTCCTTTAATTTCTTATGTTAGGTATTTGGGGGCCTGCAAATTAAACTGACAAACCACAGATTAACAGGAGAAAAGTTTATTTATGTGCATATGGAAGCTTACAAAAGAAGTAACTCAATAAATGGTTAAAGTTAGAGGCTTATACAGTCTTGCCTGGGTATCCATGGGGAATTGGTTCCAGGACCCTCTCTCACCCTCCATCGGATACCAGAATCCAGGTTCACATTCCTTATATAAAATAGCAAATATAACCTGTACACATCCTCCCGTATAATTTAAATCATATCTAGGCCAAGCGCGGTGGCTCACACCTGTAATCCCAGCACTTTGGGAGGCCGAGGTGGGCGGATCACTTGAGGTCAGGAGTTCGAGACCAGCCTGGCCAACACAGTGAAAGCACATCTCTACTAAAAACACAAAAATTAGCCAGGTGTGGTGGCACACGCCTGTAATCCTAGCTACTTGGGAGGCTGAGGCAGGAGAAATGCTTGAACCCGAGAGGCGGAGGTTGCAGTGAGCCTAGATTGAGCCACTGGACTCCAGCCTGGGCAACAGAGTGAACTCCATCTCAAAACAACAACAACAAAAATCATATCTAGATTACTTATAACACCTAATACAATCTAAGTGCTACATAATTATTACATTGTATTGTTTAAGCAATAATGACAAGAGAAAAAAGTCTATACATGTTCAGCACAGATGCAATTTTCTTTTTTTCAAATAGTTTTGATCCACTGTTAATTGAACCTCAGATATGGAGGGGCAAATGTATAACTACCTTAGTAGGGAAAAAGGAGTGGGAGAAAAGACCTCTTTGGAAAGAATAAGCAGGTTTCTACAGGAAAAACAATGAGAGATAAGAAAGTTTGTAATAATGTTTGTTCATCCAGGTACGAGTGGTCTCTCTGTCTTCTTCAAGGCTATAAAACTCCCCCAGAGAGGATATTTATGATATATTGAGTCTCCTTCCTAGGAGTAAAAGCCACCCTGAAGAAGGAATTTATGAAAGCCTCATTTCCCAGAAGTTTCTGCTATTAGTCAAATAAGAGAAGCTCTGAGATGGTTTTTTTCTGCATCTGTTGAATCCCAAATGTCTTCAGCTTAAAATAATCTTCATACCAACTCTGGGCTTCTGAGTGGGTACCTGACATTACCAACTAGGAGCCTAGCACAACTCTCCAGCTCCAAAGGCACTGATGTCTGGGATGGAGGGAAAGGGTGGATTCAAGCCCTACTGTGAGAGACGACACCAACAGCCCCTAACAGCTGAGTTATTGTGCGTCTGAAAGAGAAGGAACTAATGGTGACTTAAAAGCATTAAGCCAAGATGACAGAGAGATCATTGTCACCACTAACACAAATAAGGAAGCCAGTCAGGAGAAAGTACTGGTTTGAAGGGGGAAATTTTAAACATGCTGAATAAGACACAGCAGGAAAAATCTCTAGGAGACAATTGGAAACGTGGAACCAGAAAACCAGAAAGTGATCAGTGCAGGAAATGCAACTTGGGAGTCATTTGCCTAAAGCCATAACTTGAAGCCATAGTAAATGTGGGTATATCTCCAAGGGTTAAGGAATAGAGAAAGAAGACTAGAAGGTAAGCAACAAATCTTAGTTAATACTCAAATTTAGATGGTCTGCATGTGACATTAACAAGTGAAAGATACAAAGAATTAAGATTAAAGTGCCCAGTATGAGTCTGACACTAAACTGGGAACTTTTTCTATGTCATTTTATGATGTAGGCACTACCGCTATTTCATTAAAACCAAGGCTGAGAGTAATGTATCTTGTCAAAGCCATACAACTAGTAGACAACAGAGATGGGATCAAAGGCATGTTGCCTCACTCAGGGACCATCTGACTCATGCCTTCATGGACAGGACTGTGGGATGGAGGGCAATGGAGGAAGAGTTTTCAGGAGTGCATAGGATGAACGTAGTCAAAGGCAATGGGGACCGAGAAGAGGCTACTGAATTCTGAGTCCTCTGAGAGGACTCACCTCTCAGAAATAGTTGCAGTATAAGGTCTAAAATCAAGGCCCCCATATTTTGTGCTGCTTTGACATATGGAGAAATTCAGGAGGGCCTCAAATGACCTAATGACAAGTTCCCCTCCTGACATGGTTTGGCTGTGCCTCCACCCAAATCTTATCTTGAATTGTAACTCCCACAATTCCCACATGTTGTGGGAGGAACCCGGCAGGAGGTGATTGAATTATGGGAGCAAGTCTTTCCTGCGCTGTTCACATGATCATGAATCAGTCTCACAAGATCTGATGGTTTTTAAAATGGGAGTTTCCCTGCACAAGGTCTCTCTTTGCCTGCTGTCCTCCATGTAAGATGTGACTTGCTCCTCCTTGCCTTTAGCCATGATCATGAGGTCTCCCCAGCCATGTGGAACAGTAAGTCCAATAAACCTCTTTCTTTTGTAAATTACCCAGTCTCCGATATATCTTTATCAGCAGTGTGAAAACAGACTAATACACCTCCCAACTCTGCTCCTGCAAATAAAGTCCCCCCGCCAAACAACCCTCCCTATCATGTGAACCAGGCATGGTTCCTGCTTATTCCTCTTATTCCGGAGTAGTGGATTTCAGTTTCCTGCCAGCCTGCAGAATTATTCAGACAAGCCAACTGCATCCTCCCATAGAAACAGGGATAATCCCACCCCTCTTAATACTAAAGCCTTCTTCCCACATCCCCTGATTGCTCACTCTGTTCCCAAGTGCAACTCCCATGTGGACCTGTGTGGCACTCAGGGTCCTTCCTCCCTGGGCTGTGAGTATATGTGACTAACAAACTGCTGTCTCACTGGTCCAGTGTTGTTCAGTCATCTTTCTAACCCTAGGGTGGGACCCTTTCTCACCAACCAGGTAAGTCGAGAGTGATTAGAACAACAGAAGACACCAGAGTGTTTACTGTGGAAGTAACATGGGTGAAATGCTTCACTTTAATAACTACTGGCTTTATTACAACTGAAGAAATCCGAGAAATGGATGATTACTCTTTTCTAATTTTATATAGGAGGAAACTGAGGAACAGAGAGGTGTTCAATGGATACTTAGAGTGAGACAGCACCAAATTATTTTTCTCACTTTAATGTTGCATTTTTCTCAAATATTTTTTTGACGAGATCCTTTCCAGATACTTCTATAAGAATCACATATATCCAGTATTTACAGAAAGCCATTGCAAGCAATAAGGAAAATCCAAAAAGCAAAATATGGGCAAAGGATAGGAATAGATAATTTCCAAAAGAAGAAATAGGAATGCCAATGATGGCATAATGTCCAACCTCACTATGAATCAAAGAAATTCAAACAAAAATTACAACAAATATTTTTGTCCCTTTTTGGTTGAGAAAGCTTTATACTACCCACTGTTGGTGAGATTTTAAGGAATTGGAGATGCTCATACACAGATGGGATAAGTAGAAATTAGTATCTCTCTGAAAGGCAGGGTAGCAACTTTCTCAAAATCTTTAATGGTAGTATTTTATGAAACAAATTCATTCGTAGGATTATATCCGAAGGAAACAACTTGTGAAATTCATAAATGTATATGGATGAGAATGCTTATTCTATTGTTTTTTTATAATATAAAAAAACCAGAAACAATCTAAATGCCCATCAAAAGGGGATAGGCTAAGTAAGTTGTGGTACACCTATAAAATAGAATACTATGCAGTCTTTTAAGTGGAAGATGTAGATGTATATTTATCAATATGGGAAGATGATATTTGGTTTCAAAAACTAGGTTATAAAGCTGCAGGTGGAAGAGTACACATATTATGTAAAATGTTTATAAAATTTTGTGTTTTTCTACGTACATGCATAATGAGACATTTGTTGAGAAATTTGCAAAGTTTTAGTATTCCATAGTCTTCAAATTTCAGGTGAGTCTTACTCTCTTCTTTAGTTTATCCCAAAGGCACATATCAGTAATCAGGAAATAAAAGGTTGTTTTCACTGGGGGTGGGGGAACACATGGAGAGGAATGAATAGGTCACCTCAAAAAGAAAGCATACTTCAGGAAGAACTTACACAAATTACACAACATACTTTGCTTTTGCACTTATTTTTTATTTCCCAACAGATAACATGTGAAATCCCAGAAAGGGGAGAATCAACTGTGCATTCGATTTTTCACAGGGAGCTCATGAAACTAAGGCTTCTGTGCAGCAGCAGGGCCATGGAGTGGAAACTGGAAGGCGACTGGGGTCAGTAGGTGCTGGCCAGTCCCTCTCTGATTGAAAAGGACATGTGAAGGGTGCCAAGTGAGACTTCCTCTCCAAGTTCTCAACAATGGCTACTTTTTTGCGTTTTATTTTGTGAACAATTCAAACCCACAACCCTGGATACATTCCACTTGTGGAGGTTTCCCCTTCAGACAGCAAATGCTGCTGTTTCCAAATCCAATCATGAGTGTTTGCTGTTGGAGCGCTTGGTGTAAGGCATGTGTGTCCTATAAAATATGTTTCTCAAAACTTAACTTTTTAAGAAATCAGTCACTGGTTTATCTCCCAATTCTATCACCCAGAAGAAGAGAAAGATGCCAAAACAGATCCCACAGAGAGTTTCATTCTGAAAAACAGACATTTAATGTAGTTATTCTGAAAAAAATACGAACTGTATTATGTCACTTTAGAAATTTCAAAATAGAGATCTCTAGGTATCCCGTTAGGCATCTGTCGTGCTCCCAATTATATTACTTTCGACAGCCCTAAGAGAAGCAATATTTATTGGCCTACTAAGTCTTTAAGAATGCAAAACTTAACCCATCTGGAACTAGTTGTGTTGTTGACTCCAGGGTTCCTTATATCAGAACAAATTCAGACATAAACTCTGGGACAGTTCTTGAATATTGCATGAAGGTGAGTTGCAGGCATTCACACAACACAGCATTGTCTTTTAAAGCATTTTTATGAAGCAGATCCAAAGGCTGGCAAACCTTTCCTTCACCATAAAGGAAATCTAGGCTAAAGGGGAAAATAAGAAGTTTATGAACTCTTAAAAAAATAAAGCTGTGGAGTTAGGGAGTTATGGATTAGGTTCCAATCCATTAATTCTTTTATTCTCTGGCAGAGCTGGCTGAAGATGTGCGGCCCTCTGGCGGGTAACAGAAACATTCATGTCCAGAACAATCACAAAAAGGGAGAGAAATGGCTGGCAGAGCAGAGGGCGGATCTACTCATTTGGATGTTAATTTATACAGAAATCTGGAATTCAATAATCTCACATCCCCCAGGTAAGGGAGCGATCCACTCTCCAATTTCATTTGGGAGTTCTATTACATTAAGCAATATTCTGTTTGGCCAGACATGCCATTCTTCTCTTGAAGGAAATTAATTTCTTGATTCTTCCATCTAATAATCTAATATAATCCCAAGTCAGTGCTTTAAGTTTTCTCATGACACTACTAGACGAAATAAACTCTGAAGTACCTCTTGTGGGAACTCACAAGATACAGATGAAAACAAAAGAAGAAAGTAAAATTGAAGAGGGTGAGGCCAGGGACAATTAGGTATTGAACTGCCTGCCCTGCCTCCGACACATGATACATGTGATTTGTTAAGACGATTTTCTATCCTTAACTCTTCACTAAGTAGGGCTGCTTTACAATTTCCATAGGAAATTTATTTTTAAGTATGTAAGGTCTGTGAACAGGATAAATAAAAGATTACAAGGAAAAAAAAAAAGCAGTGATTTCTGGTTGTTTAAAAGGCAACTCAACAAGCCTTTCCCAGCAAAAGGAAAAGGTCAGGATCAATAAAAGGGCTTTTCCTTTGGGAGGAGATCTGTTCTCAATTTAACAAAAATAAATCCTTATGGTGTAGTCTTCTGAAGACCAAGGAAACATCAAGCTATACAAGGGATCTGGCCTTACCAGGAGAAGAAAACTTCTTCATTTGATATTCTCCAATAATATCAAAACAAAGTAAACTTTACCCACTTTGCACTCTTTCTCGGCCCCCTGCCTGTTAGTGAAAGGCCAGTTAACCTGAAAAATGAAAACCAGCTCTTAAATGTAAAGATGATACTACTCATTGATGCAATGTTATCCTAATAGTGGCTTCTCGGAGATATCATCTTAAGCGTGATATCAACAGGGGGAATCTCACATATGAGTAGAGGCTGGTTTAGAAAAATCCTGCAGGACATGGAGTGTCTTTGGTGACAGAAGTCATACTCTTAAAGGTATCTTGGTCAAACTCATCATCTCTTACTCTTTTTATATTAGCCGGGCGTGGTGGCACATGCCTGTAATCCCAGCTATTTGGGAGGCTGAGGCAGGAAAATGGCTTGAACACAGGAGGCAGAGGTTGCGGTGAGCTGAGATCGCGCCACTGCACTCCAGCCTGGGTGAGAAGAGTGAAACTCTGTCTCAAAAAAAAAAAAGTACTGGCTCAACTACTATGATGAGAAGCTTTTGGGAGATACTCAGTGGTAATGTCAGCCTTATTTTCTGTGGCAAATCTGAATCCTTGCTGCCGTAACACAGTTGTTTTCAACATTTACCCTTTCTACACTCATAGGCACACACACAATTTTAACTGATGAATTCATGGAATTCATAAACCTGACAGTGTCCCATTGCTGGAACCTTAGTCATACCCATTCCTAGCTCTTGCTAACTATAACTTCTCCATTTTTCCTTCCTCTCAAGAAAGTATATTAGATTGCAAGGTTGCAAGAGAGTAAGAGTCTTAACCTTAAATATGCTTTCATTTATTAGAAAAAAGGAAATCATCTGCATCCTTCAGCAATTTAAATATTATTAGAGAAAAACCTGGTGGGATTCAGCATCAAAGTTATTCTCCTTTCTGGCATGACCTCCTCTCAGCACTTCTTCAAGTATATAAATCCTACCAATACCTCAAGGTCCATCTACTCTGTATTCTGAAAATACTCCAATCTCCTCTCCCTGGAATCTACCAGGACTCTCAAACTCAAGTGTTTTCCAGCAGTCAGGAAAGTTAGTTGCATGCCGCAGGCCAATTTTCAGGCATGTGTGTTTACTGGATGAGTGATGAGGACAGGACAACAGAAGAGAACACGTCCTCCCTGAAGGGGGCAGCAGCCAGTCAGTCCCATCCCATTGCTGTCAGGTGGGAATGCAGGCCCATAGCTACCCGATCTTCCAATGTTTTAAGATAAGTCGAAAATCTGCATTCTATGGATAATATCTCAACTTTAAATGTTGGCTCACTTAGGATGACAATGACTCTGTGATCTGCATTGGACCCATGGAACCACTAATTTGCAACCTCTGGTTTCTACAAAACACGAAGCTGACTGATAAATGACAAGCTTGTGCCATTTATCAGCAAGTGTTTGCTATTTCACATCATCAGTCACATCAGTATTTCAGAGAGCCATAAATAAATGTATAGGTTATAGGTAACAAAAATAAAGCAGGGCTTTAACTTAATTATCTTTAATTTAGCTTATTTAAAGTTTCAAATAACATGTAAAGAGGGCCTGAGATATTTATATTTAGAAATTTAGAGACATTGGTTAAATAAGTTAAGGAACAATGAGCCAGACTCTGAAGTCCCAGCAAGGAGGGACTGTATCTTTGTTTTATTCAGTACCTATCAAGAGTGCTAAGTACACAGGTTTGAATGGAACTGATTTGAATCATTTAAGGAAAAAGGTTCCAGACAAACATGGCATGCATTAGAAACTGAGTATTTCCCGATTAAACATATACCACCCTTACATTTCCAAAGTGTCAGCAAAGCATTCTGCTCTTTGGTCAAATCTTGTAAAAGCCACTTACTCCTAAATATTTTTACTTTGTAACCTTCACCGTTCCAAGTTCATCTAAAAGAATAAAGAAAATACCTGGCACAGAGAATGCATTCAAAGTGTATTAGTTAAATTTCACTAAAAAGAAGTAAACAAAAGACAAAAAACTTCAATGCATCTTGATTCTCTGTAGAGAGAGCACCTTGTGGCTTGGGCTTCTTCTGTCAAACACATACCCACATCTTTTTGTCAGATAAACTCATTTGGTTTTTCTTGTGTAATGGGGTGAGTATTGTACAAGGTTTCAATGCCTTTTTTTTCCAACTCAAATTGTCCCTTAGAGGCTCGAAGTAGTAACAAAGTGCTTCACCGCATAAAAGTGCTGTCTACATTTGTCTGGCAAATACGATGCCAAACGAAAAGCCTGATGAGTCTGCAATTCGTCATGGGCATGATCAAGCTCCAGGCTGCTTCCACCAGAGAGCAAATTCAACATTATAAAGGAAGTGTGGACAGGAAAGCCTTCCAGCAAGATTCTCGGAATATGGACATGAGATTCAAAGACTAATAAAATGGGTTGGGGAGACGGTATTGATGAAGAAGCAGCCGGAGAGGAAAAAAGGAGGATTTCAGCAGATGTCTATCACTGAAGAAAGTGATAGACACAGAGGAAAGAGAAGATCTATGTTATCACCTGTGATCCTAAAACAACTCTAGGAATTAGGCCGCATTATCCTTGCTTTTATAGAGGAGGAAAATGTGGAACAGAACAGCTGAATAACTTGTCACAGTCTTACCCAGCCAATTAGTGGCTTAACTGGAGTTTGGCCAGGTCTTTTTGTCTGTATAGCACAAACCTTGTGACCACACAGCACTAACTTCCAATAAGTCACCCAAAAAGTCAGCTGCATGTAATTAGCTCTGCTGTGAAACTATGGACTGGGGAAAGGGCATTGTTCATTTGTTAGCTTAATTTTTGTTAAAGGCATACAAGACCAACCACAAAAAAAGAAAAACAAAAACAAAACAAACAAACAACAGCAAAAAAAATCAGCCAGAGCTGTAGAAAATCAACTCTGTCATTAGTAAGTATATTTTATTCAAGTATGTGTTATTAATATATTTGAGATCTCCCAAATACTAAAGAGATAGAAATTTAGATACATTGGAGATAAACTTCAAGTAAGCTATTTTTTCACTATTGCATAAATGGGAAGATATTTTCGTTGAAAATAATGTTCCTTTACTCAATCACCCAATATTTATTGAGAAACCACCTGGGCCAGACATTGTTCTGAATTCTGAAGATCAGAGAGTGAACAAGAAGAAACTGACTTTGTTTTGTTTACAGTTCAGATTGAACAAAGCAATGGCAACAGAGAAAGAAAGTGAAGCCATTTATGGTTTGCGATAAATGCTGTGAAGGAAATATTTTCTGATAGAGAATGAATGGAAAACTTCCTTTAGGCAAAGAGGACAGGAAGGGCCTCCTTAGGTGATGGTGTCTAAATGAGTCAAGCATGTCGAGGGTTGAAGAAAGGGTGCTGCAGGCAGAGAGATAAGAGTGTGCTAAGAGCCGGTGAGGACATTGAACTTAGCTCTTCCTGGGAAGTGGCAGCCCCTTGAGTTGGTGCAGTGACCAGGGTGGACATGTGTAGTATAAGCTTCAGGGAAGAGGTGAGTTGAAACCAGCCAGCCCCTCATGGGTCTGGTATACCACTAGAGTGGGTTTGGAATTAATTGTAAGCATAATAGAAAGCTGTTGAATGAGCCAGTCTTCAACAAGGGAACAACAAGAACAGATTGGTGGTTTTATTTTGGCTGCCATGTGAAGAATGGATGACAAGGCACTTGCACAGAAGTGGAAGACTAGTCTAGAGTTTGGAAGATAGCACTGGGACGTCCTGCTGGATGCCTGCCATTACCCTCTGGATCTGCCCTCCACCCTTTCCTCGCCTGTTGCCTGCCTCAGAGGCTGGCTTACAAGGACTACGGCCCAGGGCTCTCTAGCTTCCAGTTAGTTTGGTCAATGGGAAACCCCAGCCAGAGATCAGAAGAAGGGAGGAGAAAGAACTTAGGATATTAGTCCCTCAGCACCCTGTCACCTCCAAGCAGAGTTTCTCACAGGTTTGTTGTATCCCACCACCCAGAGCTGCTGGTCCTTCAGGTGGCCTCTGCCAAGGGGCCTGTCACACAGCTCTCCCTCAGGTCCCAATAAACTTCCCTCTCCTATGCCTCTTTCCTCCCCTTTACCCTTCAGGAGTTGAGTAGCATCAGAAAACGCTGCAGCTAGCCCCAAGGTACTGCACTCTGTCTTGTAGTTTGAAAATGCTACCTTTGTTAAACTCTAGTCAAATTACCCAATGTATGGATGCCATCTGTTTCCTGTGGGGCTGACTGATACAGGAAGAGAGAGGCAAGATACTATTTTGACACGTTCAGTTACTGTGATCCTTGAGTAACATTCTGTTTAGCTTGAGTTCATATAACTCAAAAGGTTATCAAGGAAATCTTACACCCTTTTACCTTTTTGAGAGAAGCAACAAATTCACCAAAGAGGTAAAATGCCAAAATCATGGGCGTGCAGATTCAGAAAATAAAATAAACATTAGTGGCCATCAGTATTTGATTTCAGGCCAATTGTTAGAGCTGCTGCTTAAAAATTTAGATGTACATTTCTCATTCCATGTTTCATTTATTCAATCAATGTTTATTGAGTGCCTACTACTTGCAAGGCACTATTTTATGAACTAGACATAGAGCAGAGACCAAAACAAAATGCCTCCTCTCTTGGAGCTTACATTCTAGGGGGGAATCAGAAAATAAACAACTCAATGATATCTTATGTGCTTATAAGAAATGGTTAACAGGAATAGAGAGTGGAAGATCAGCAAGAGGACTGCAGATTTATAAAAGACAGAGTAGGCCTTTCTTAAAAGGTAATATCTGAGCAGAGATCTAAAGGAAAAGATGAAGCAAGCTACGGCGATGTCCAGGGCAAGTGTGTTCTGGGGGCGGAAATCATGAGATGACGAGGTGTGGGTGGCACTTTTGAATACCAGTAGAAGGCCAGTGCCACTGGAGCAGAGGAAGTAAGGAGGACATTGGCAGCCTATGCAATCAGGGAGACGGCAGGGACAAGACGAATAGCCTCAAGAACTTTGGCTTCTATTTTGAGACAATAAGTTTTTAGGGTTTTGAGTAGAACAGTGATAGGAACTGATTTAGGTTCAAGAGGATCATTCTGGCTACTGTGTTGCAAATAAGGTGGCAAGGATAGAAATAGAGAACATTTACGCAAAAGTCTAGAGCAAAGATGGTGACTTAGACCAGGGTTGTAGCATTTATATTTGATATGCCATTTAAATATCCAAGGGAACATGAGTAGGCATGGGATGTGTAACCGAAGTCTAGAGTTGAAAGAAGAGGTCTAAGCTAGAGATAGAGATTTCGAAAACATCAGTATTTAACCTTGACAGTGGATGAGATTTTCTAGGAAGTGAGGAGAGCATTAAGAGACAAGTTTTTAAGGATGGAGCCCTGAGTCATTACAGATTGACAGATCAGAAAGAGGATGATGACCAGCAAGGAGACCAAAAAGGCCAGTGTGGTTAAGTGGGAAACCAAGAGGGTGTGGTGTCCCCAAAGCCAACTGAAAAAAAAGTATGTCACGAAGGAGGAAGTGATCAACTGTGTCATGTACTGCTGATAGATCAAGTAAGAATAGAACTGAGTAGAACAATGGATTTGGCAACCAAGGGGCCATGGATGACCCAGACAAGTGCATTCTGAGAAGCGGTGGGGATGAAAGTGGGATGGAGAGAACATGTGCAGGCAACTCCTCTGATGTTCTTTGCTGTAAACGGGAAGCAGAGAAACGTGGGAGCTGGAATGAATTATGCAGGCTTCTTTCTTTTTTTCTTTTCCCTTCCTTCCTTCCTGCTTTCCTTTTTTCCTTCCTTCCTGCTTGCCTTTCTCCCTTCTTTTCTTTCTTCCTTCCTTTATCTTTCTTTCCTCCCTCTCTTACTCTCTTTATTTCTTTTCTTTATCTCTTTCTCTTTCTTTCCATTTCTCTCTTTCCTTCCTTTGTTCTTTATCTCTCTCCTTTCGTTCTTTCATCTCTTTAGTTTAGAGACACTACAGCATCTTCATATCCTCTCAGAATTGTCTAGTAGGGAGAGGAACCCAAATGATGCAGGAGAGAACAGATAATTGCGGAAGCCAAGTGTTTTTGTAGGCATGTGTTGAGGTTCATGGCACCATGAAGGCCGAGGGTGGAAGCAGAACAGTTCAGAGAGCACATGGTCTAGGAGCAGGTAGGCTAGTGAGAGCATGTGGAGGTTTCCTCCTGACTGAGCTTTGCTCAGTAAAACAGGAAGTAAGGGCATACACATAGCAGGACCAGCAGAGAGAAGCTATTGGAGATCTGAGAAAAGGGTGGGAAATAGTCATCCAGGGCAAGCGGGTGGAGTAGGGTCCTGCAGTAGGATTGCTGAGCAGTATGTTGGGCTCTAAACTGCCTTTCATATGAATCCACAAATCCTACTAATATTAATGAAAGATATTAATTTTCATTTTTCCTGCTCCCGTCAGCTTAAAACGAAAAGTTTCTCTACTTAGCCCATGAGGAGTCAGAAAAGAAAAAGTAATGCCCAGTAAATTTCTCCTTCCTAAGCTAGAAAGGAAAAAATAAGATATTCATGTAAGGAAAATAAAGAAGACATGGCAACTTGAAATTATGAAGAAATTCCAAATGTTGCATTTGGTAGTGTTCTTAAGCTACCATAAGAGATCTTCATTCTATTCTGGGTAGGGAGAATGTACGTGGCAGTTGCTAGGAATGATCCTTTGCCCGTGATCCTTCCCATGTGGTACCCCACTGTCCCCAATAGACCTGAGTGGCACAACCAACAAAACAACATTCAAATATATGGAAATGATCTTTATTTTAGACTCTTTCTCATTTAGCCTGTTGGGCTCCGAGAACGTGAAAAATAAATCTGAAGCCTTACTTTTAATAGCTTTCTTATAAATTATCCCCAGTATGTAAAAGCCCAGCTCCTAGATATAACCAGAAGAGGGGGGAGGGGGGAAAGACTAATGACCTTTGACATTAAAATTTAAAATGTCCTGCATGCAAATACACTTTCCTGCCACTCTTTTGTAATGCAATAACCAGCAAGAATTAGAATTGCAAAAATTCCAAAAGAGCTACATGGAAATTATACAACAAAATGGTTTCACAGTGATACTGAGAAAGGAATATGAAATGAATACAAGATAACATAGAGACAGAATGGGGTGTTACAGATGTATGAGTGAATGTGTGTATGAGCACATGCATGTCTCAGAGAGAGCAACAGATAAAAAATTATTTCTTTTTTTATGTTGCTCTTCATGAGCAAAATTTTAAGACAGACACTGTTCTGGTCACATTTCAATAATGTGACACATGGTTTCTATTTACATTCCAAATGAGTTTTCACTAAATGACTTTCGAAATATTTACTTGCAAGTATAAAGGAGACCCTTTGAATGTCTGATTTGAAAAAAGAACAAAATCAAGCAATTATCAACATAGATGTTCTAATACAAACTGACACTATTTCCTTCCATGTCTTTTTTTTTTTTTTTCATTCCTAGACACCACAAAAGACCAATGCTACAGATGTCTCTCTTTCGGCTTTAAACACTTCAACTGTGACAATGATAGTGAGACAGACTGCTTCAGGCCCTGTAGCTAGGACATAATAAATAATTCAAACAAGTTTTGAAAAATCATTTGGCCCATATAATATACCAGCTATCCAAACATTTACCAATGCCCGCCCCCTCCCCTCACACCTCATCCTTATTTTCATTTTTTGCTGCTTCCATCAGCTTAAAATGAAAAGTTTCTCTACTTAGCCCATGAGGAGTCAGAAAAGAAAAAGTAATGCCCAGCAAATTTATCCTTCCTTTGCTACCGGCTTCCATTAAATTGAAGGTGACTTCACATTGATCCTGGGTTCAATTCACATATCCAAAGAGACCTCAGTGATTAACACAAAGGGCAGTCCAATCAAGGATAGACACCTCCATGTGTGTATGGTGAGCAATTTGGTGGGATGTAAAACATAAATGATGTAGCATCAGAACACCTGGTGTGGATGATGCCACCACTTGCCTACCCAGTTATTCTCCACTTCTTGCCCTGAGTTTTTCTTTCTCTCTGTCTCTTTTTTAACTTAGATAAAAAATAATCAGCTTCTTAACCTCCCTTGCATCTAGGAGTCATCAATAAGATCAATAAGAATTTGATAGGCAGGGCTTCCAAAAAAGTCTGTTGAAAAGGGAAGACTCAGACAACACAGTTTGTTAGTGTTTGCCTTTTGCCCATGATCCTTCCCTCTTTCTTCTGCCTGTGATGCCCAGGGGTGGAGTAGTCAGTTTGTAGCCTATGAGGACAAAAGTCCCATGGCAAGGCATAACCATGCAGAAAGATAGAAGGAACTGTGTCCTGGTGGCACTTTGAACTTCTTGAGGCATCTTGGGGAAAATAAGCCCCTCCTTGTCTAGCAGTATGTGACAGTTAATTTCAGGTGTCAATTTGGCTAGGCCATGGTATCCAGATACTTGTTCAAACATGTCTGGATGTCACTGTGAAGGTAATTTTTAGATGAGATTCATCATTAAATCAGTAGACTTTGAGTAAAACAGATTACCCTCCATAATGTGAGTGGGCTTCATTCAATTAGTTGACAGTCTTAAAAAAAGAGTAGCATCCCCCAGGGAAGAGGGAATTTTGCCAGCAGTCTGCTTTTGGACTTGAGTGGCAATATCAACTGTTCCTTGGGTATTTATTGTGTTGGCCTAACCTGCAGATTTTGGACTGAGATCTCAGCCTCCATAATCATGTGAGTGAACGGCTTAAAATCGATCATCTCTGTCTCTCTCTGGAGAACCCTGACTGCTACACCATTACACCATTCTAACTGGGTTTCTGTTCACTGAAACTGAATGCAATTCTCTCTGACACATCTGAGAGCACCACTTCATACACTGTGTAACTGTGTAGGTGTCTGTGACCCTCAGCCTCCAGATCTACAAAATGGGAATATGAGTACTCCTGACTCCACAGGCTTGTTGGCTTACACATGAGACAGAATGTGTAAAAGTGCTGTGCTGTGTTAAGTTACAAAGCCCAATCGAAATGATAGGGATCATTATCATGATGGGCTCACTGTCAATTCACGACTGTAAGTCTGTTATGATTGTATTCACTTAAAATAATAATATTCTTCAAATCTGACCATGAAAAGTCATTATAGAACATTTGAAAGTTCAAAAACGCATGAGGAAGAAAACACTCAACCACCTCCATCATTCCATAGCTACTGTCATCTACCAATACCTAGCATTTATTGAGTTATTATATAGCAGGCAATGTGTGAAGCAATTCAATGCATTATCTCTACCCTGTGAAGGTAGGTACTATTTTGGTGCCCATTTGGCATATGGGTGAAAACTTGTCACCGGACATATAGCTAGTAAGTGGCAAATCCAGGATTAAAACCCAGGTCTGAATTATTCTAAAGCCCATGTATGTATCCAGCAACACATGGCGATGAGCTGTGTTCTTTAATAATGTATTGGCTACTACAAAATTGGAGTGTGATCAGGTAACCCTTACATCAGGAAAAATGGGGTATGCACATTGCTCAGCATATACACAAATCAAGACTCATATTACAAGGCTGCTAGCTCTCTTGTCAGGGATAACATTTTAATTTGAAATGAAGTGGAAGAATGCTTCATATCAGCTACTCCGGTTAACACTGCTTTTTACTTCAGATAAAGATATCCCTTCTGTCAGGCACCCTGAAGTTTTTCTGTAAAAAGTTGTGTTCATTTGTTTCAAACTGCCCATACATCCATGGTCTCATTTCATTTTCCCTATAGCCCGCTGAGTTAAGAGGGGCAGGTATTATTAACTCCATTTCACAGGTGAAAGAACTGAGCCCTAGAGAGGTTAACTAAGTTGCTTAAGGTCACACAGCAAATTAGTGGTACGACGGGGATTGGAAAGCCTAACGCCTGACATCCAGCGTGGTATGTTTTCCATCATGTAGTGCTCCATCACCTGTCACTCCCACCATTCCTGAGGGGCTTGGAGTTGATGGGGCATGCTATCAATTCCTCAGGGTAAAGCTGTCCTATCTGGGTAGGAAAATGCACACACACACACACACACACACACACACACACACACACACACACACATATACTAGACACACTGTAATTGCATCTGCCAAAATGGTTTTATAACAATCCAGTCAAGGATGCAGAAAACTCCCAGGCTGCCTTTCAGAAACAAAGCCCAAAGGATCAATTTCATCATGAAATAGGATTTCCTCAGCTGTAGGTGGATGGGTAGGTGGGGAGGTGGATGAACTGCATTAACAATGGAACAGTGGACTGCAGGGTAAAATCTCATTTGACATTCACTGCTATTAAGCAGTGGCAATGTAAACCTGGGGTAGCAAAGAGCAATACCCAGGAAAAAATATGAAGAAAAGTTTCAATTTAACCCTTCTGTAACTTTCTATTTATAAGTCTCAGGGTATTAAGTCTCATTCTTTAGAAATAACAAATGCATATTTTGACTCACTTGTAAGATATTTATAAGAAATAAAGAGCAAGGGGGTATTGATTAAGAAAAAACTAGGATGAGATTATAGATATATTAATATGTGTTAATATACAACATATAATTACATATAATTAATATATAATAAATGTACAAATATATAATGTTATATAAATGACATGTCAATATATTAATATATATATTTCAAGATGATATTCTTAACCTGAAACCAAAGAAAGTACAAATAGTGGTAACATATTGCATTGTCTATTTAGCATTGAAACCAGGATTTTCAGATAGAAACATTTGCCTTTCATAAGCTACACAAGCCATCAGATATTTACCTCAGTGGCACTGGTCTCAGTGAAACATCTTAATGTCTCTTCTCTCAGCTGGTTAGATGAATGGATGTCATAAGGTAAAAAGAGGAACTGCAAGATTTGAAGCTCATAGAAAAAAGACTGGCACTGGGAATGGCAGTTACCAGGAGATTGAAACAAGAAGGCTTCTAAATATGCTGTCAAAACCAGCACCAGTGACCTCTCATCAAGTGAGGGGCAGCACTAAAAGCTATACCTTCTAGAATGATGTTACCTTGAAAATCATGAGGAAATCTCAAGTGTCTTTCTGCTACATTAGCAAAAGGAAGTTTAGGGAGTTTAGACACCAAGAGACTGGACCTTCTCAAAAGGGAATTTGCCACAGAATCATAGATGTTCAAAATGTGAACCAAGCTTTCTTTCAAATAAAAGTGAATATCAGGGCTTAAAACAGAAAGACACATTTCATCAAAAATGATTAGGGGCCCACGAGTGTTGACTGGGGAATGAGAATAGTGGGTAAGGTTAAGGGGAAAGCCAGAAAAAAAGGTGAATCAAATATACTTACACTAAAAATCCTGGGGCTCCATGTGATCCAGTCATGGTACCTTGTCACAGAGAGAAATGTAATCAGGGATCCAGGAAGTTCTTTACAGGTTTACTTGGTGTGATGCTTAATATTAGGTGTCAACTAGATTGGACTGAAGGATGCCTAGATGACTGGTGGAGTATTGTTTCTGGGTGTGTCTGTGAGGGTGTTGCCAGAAGAGACTGACATTTGAGTCAGTGGACTGGAGAGAAAGACCCACCTTCAGTGTGGGTGGGTACCATCCGATCGGCTGCCAGTGCAGCTAGACCAAATGCAGGTGGAAGAAGGTGGGATAAGCTGGCTTGCTGTGTCTTCTGGCTGCCTTCTTTCTCCCATGCTGGATGCCTCCTCCCATCCCTCCTGCCCTTGGACATCAGACTCCAGGTTCTTCAGCCTTTGGAACTCAGGAACTTGCAACAGTGGCTCAGACTTTGGCCACAGTCTGAAGCCTGCACTGTCAGCTTTTCTGGTTTGAGCCTTTCAGACTGAGCCACTACCAGCTTCTCTCTCTCTCAATTTGCAGACAGCCTATCCTGGGACTTTGCCTTGTAATGGTGTGAGCCAACTCTTCCTAATATATTCCCTTATATATATACATACATATATCCTACTTGTTCTGTCCCTCTGGAGAACCCTGACTAATATACTTGGACACATGAAAAATTATTAATAAGAGACGTCTATTCTTAATGCATTAAGAATACTGTAAAATTATTCTCTCCTCATTGCTGCCTTTCTGAAAATTCTTCATGTGGTTGGCAGCTGACTCAGGAGCACTCTCCTTCCTGGCACTTATCCAATGGCTCTAACACCCAATCTGGGCAGCCTGTCCTGCTTACTGTCTCCATCTCTCCACTCTTGCTTATGTACTTCAACACAGACTCTTTATTTCTTTACTTTTATTTCTGTTTTCTTTACTTTAGGGAGGACCTGGGAGTTTACCCAGGAAGCTCAAATTCTTCCTGTATAGAAGCTAGGAAAATAGTGAAGATTGTGACTATCCATACTCGAATAATTTTATCCTATAACATCTCAACAGATTTTGTCTCTAAGAATTCTATTGTCTCAAATAAACCCAGAAGTTAGCACTTTAACATGGGAGCCTTTTCAAATGGTAGAGGAGTCTCAAGGCCACATCTGACTCCAGAGATCATGGTGTTCCTACAACACTGAGATGATGATAGGAACTACAGTTGAAAACAGATCTTTCTCCCCACATCACCTTGATCAAGTCAATAAATGTTAGTATATGCCAGGTACTGGGCTAGGTAGTAGGAACATAGAGATAAGCAAGACAAGATCCTTATCCCTGAAGAAGTCACAGTTTAGTGTAGTATTTCTAAAATTGTATTCCTTAGAATGAAAGTGACCCTTGTAAAAATAATCCATGGACCAAATACCTTTTGGAATGTGGCATGCTCAATCTCCTTTTGGACATTTTTCATGCTCATCCTAATGCTAAATGATTATATAAACTTCAGTTCTTTACTCCAGCATTTCCCACATTTAACTCATCGCTGACCCATTTGGCTTGCAAAACTTACATCTTGAGATGAGCCTACAAATGTTAACAGAAATTCTACCATTAGCTTAAAAAACAGACAAATAACAGGCATTTTAAAGATAAAATAAGAAATAATGATAGCATTTTAATATAAAGTAAATAGTATTTCAACCAAAAGGCAAGTGAATCTGTATGTTGTCTTAATGGAGAGTATATTTGTTTGCTCACTACAATTTATAAGAACAAAGAGGATGATAAAGACACCACAATGATGACCATGCACAGAGTGTTTCTATCAGCAAGCCTATATTGTGGGTCTTTACTCACAATATTTTATTTAATTCTTACATCCCTTCTATGAAGTAGGACCTTATATTTCCCATTTTCCTCCATAAAGAAATCAAGGTTCAGAGAATTTGTTAATTTGTCTGCTACGATCATGTGCCTGGTAAGTGATGGAAGTGAGATTCTAATCCAGACTATTTACTCTGAAAACCTAGTGGCTCCCAATTCTAGTTATATATCCCAGAGAATCTACTGTTAACTGATTTTAAATGTCCATTAGCAGAGAAACAGATTAATAAAATTTGGTGTCTTCACATGATAGATGATCAGATGGCTATCAGACTATCAGTGGCTTCTGAACAGAAATAAGAAAGAGGCTATGGCAAGCTCTAGATTAGAATCAAAGAAAGGCTTTCCCTCTTGTTAAGCAACTCTTGTTCTATTGGGCCCCAACAAGAGACAGAATGTTTCAAGATAGGACACCAGGGGACTGTGTGGCCTGAGCTGCCCAACCTGAATTGGGTGTTGTTTTATCCACTGTCTACTACATTGGGTGCACTCAGCAGCAGCTGTCTGTATCAAACGAAAGTAGATTACATGGGATTGTACTATTAGGCTTACTCTGGCTATCCCTGTTTTAACCCAAACCTAAGACTTCATGGGGCATTTTTTATGTAGTTACCTGAAGAAGGAAAAAAATAAAGCCTACTTTACAGATAACATTGCACGATAAGCTAGCTCCAGCCTGAAGTGGACCCTGAATATTATAACCCCACTCAAGGTGAGTAGCCCTAAAGGACATTGAAGAAGAAAAATCCCATCAGTGGGCAAAACTTCAAATAATTACCTCTTGTGGTCAACGCTGCCTGGAAAAATAGTTGGCCTGAGGTATTGTTCCACGTTAATTCATGGGCTCATGAATGAGGCATTAGGAAGAAAAAGAGGGGAAGACTGAAAGGGAAGGGAACAAATATATAGTAAGGCTTCTCAAACTTTTACCAGAGTGTGAAAATATCTGTCCATGTGAATGTAGACTAGAAGGTCCCCACTGTGGAGAAGGCACTCAGTAGCTAGGTAGGCAAGGCCTCTTTCCCTGCCAACTCAGAGCTTAATCAGCATATTCATAAAAGCTATTTAGTATCTACGGTGGCCAAAAACAGAGGTTTGCATGGGCTGACCAATAAGGACTTCACCAGTTCTGGCCACTGCCACTCCCAAATATACCACTTGCTAGAAACATCAATAAGGAACTCTGTTGGAGAGTTAGTTTTTTGATTCAGTGAATACCAATGTGCTCTCCCACATTTCCTCTACCTTTTGTGGTAAGGTGGGGCCATGTGACTAGTGCAGGCCAACGGGCTACGAGGAAACAGAAACCTGTCATGCCTGTGAGGGGCCCTGGCAAGGCATACCGCCTGACCTGCACACCAAGTGATGAGGTCAGAGAATGCCAGATTGCTCTGCATTCTCTGTATAGAGGAAAATTGCCCTGCAACCTGCCTGATTAATATACCAATCCTGAATCAAAGATACAGAAAAATACCCTGACTGGACCCTCCAGCCACCTGGGGGCATGCTGTTTGTATGGACCCCATCTATCATAGAGGAGATGAAAATGTATACTTCTTGGAAAAGACATATACTCAATAAGAATTATTTCCCTGTTTGCCAGGCTTCTGTGAACAACCTTAAATGTTTTATTCACCTTGATGGTCTCCCACAGAACCTTCTTGACTAAGAAACTCATTTTATATGTACATATATTTATATGTACATATATTAAAAAGTAAAGCAATTAGTTGGTGCTCATGGGATTCCATAGTCTCACCTAGTACCCCATCCTCAACAGTGGAATGGCCAGTTAATAACTTGGCTGTGGTGCCAGTTAAAAGACAACACCCTGAAAAGCTAAAGGACTATCCTACAGGCTGCAGTACATTCTCTTAACTAGTGATTAATTATAGTGCTATTTTCCCATACCAAGAATATATATGTTCAGGGGTCAAAGGGGAGAGGGGAGAGCAGTGCCTTTCACCATTACACAGAACAAATCACTCATTTTGCTTTCCTTACCAGGAAATTTGAGGTCTGCTGTTGTAGAGGTCTTACAACTCAAGTGAAAAATGCTTCCAACAATAGATATGATAAAAGAAAAACTTCAGCCGAGTTAAATTTAAAGGACTTTAATTGAGCAATGAATGATTCGCGAATTGGGCAGCCCCCAGAATCATAGCAGATTCACAGACTCCAGGGGTGCCTCATGGTCAGAACAAATTTATAGACAAAAAAGGTAAAGTGATGTACAGGAATCAGAAGTCGGGTATAGAAACAGTGAGATTGGTTACAGCTCAGTGTTTGCCTTATGTGAACGCAGTTTGAACATTCAGCAGTCTATGTGTGGTTGAAGTATGGCCGCTGGGATTGGCCAACACTCAGCTATTCTTACAGGTGCATACTATTAACTTAGGTTTTCAATTTTGTCTATTAAGCTAGGTTACAGTTCATCCACAAGGACTCAAATATAGAAGTACGGCCTTTTCAGGCCATATTCAGTTTGCTTTAGCAGATGCAAGAGTGTTTCTATGAAATTGGAAGCTGAAACTGTCCAGTGGACATTTTGGACACCTCACACCCCACTCAAACTGAGTAAAAAGGGAGTTATTGTGTTGGGAGGGGTCATTAGTCTTGATTATCAGTTGGGAAATGAAGTTCCTGCTCAGCAATGGAGGCCATGAAGAGAATACCTACCATGCAGGTAAATCCTCTGGAGTATTCCTGCTACTGCCGTGTGCCATGGTAAAGGGTTAGACTCCAACGATCCCAAATGAGCAGAAGCATTGAGGGTTTCATGGATGGAATTACTGATGGACTGTTTGTTCAAGGGTAAGTTAGAGTATGTTAAGTCAGAGCAAGGTATTATAACTTGAAAGTTGAAACATGGAAAAAAAAAAGGAGTATTGTTGATATTTGGTACCAAGAAAGGGATCAGAGCGAAATTTGTCTCGCATGGCTGCCCAATATCCTCTGGATATTCTTGCTCATAATAATGTTTGCTCCACATCATGAATTCTTCCTTTTCAAAGGGAATTTCAGAAAACTCATATCCTTTGCAGCTAAGGAGCAGGCATGTGGTCTACCCTCCTCTTCTCAGGCCACACAAGACTTCAGTGTGGAAGTGAGCAATGAGGGAAAACAGGCTATGTGTGGACATTCATTTTTCCAGTATAGGCAGTGAGAAAAGTATCCAGATTTGGGGATGTTAGGATAAATTGCAATAAAATTAAATCCTTGGTATCCTAGATGTTACAGTCAGGAAAACACTGTGGTATCCAGTAAGTAGATGGTGACAATTGCCTCATAAGCCCAGTTCTCAGAAAATGTTCTGCAGTCAACAGCATGTCAATGGCTGTTTTCTGACCAGACCAGTTCTGCAACATAGTTTTGGACATTGTTCCTAAAAGCTTAGCCTCAAGCCTATTTCTCTGGGTCTACAATGATTCTTTGAAATGCCCCATATCCTTTAATAAATTCCTTCTCTATTTAAATTAGAGCCCATTCTATTGTTTGCAACTAATGCTCCTGACCATATTTTCCTTCTCCCACTTCCAATACCCAGGCAAAGATTGTTTTAATCATTCACAACCTAACAGTTCTCTCTCAGGAAAGTCTAATCTAGCAATATTTTTTCTGTGGAATCTGCAACCTACTCCTTTACCTTTAAGCCATAAGCAGTGAATGAAACTGACTCCTATTTCCAGAATCCCACCTGCATTCCTTTTCCAACTCAATCTTCTTTCTTAGCCTAAGGCTAGCCTATTTATTGTATGAAATATTCTTTTCTGTCAGTGAACATGGCAACATCTTTGGCTAAGTCAAAAGCCTAACTGTTCATCTAGCTTTCAACTTGGAAGCACATCCCTGGACACACCTATGCTTTGAATGTAATATTTATCTCTCTCTCTCTCTATCCCACTGTTCAACAATCATTTTGTCTGCTTTTTTTGAGTTACACTTTGCATATCAATACTCTTTCTGAAAACTCCTCCAAAGTGTTAAAAATCTGTCACAGTCATTTCAAAACAGGAACGGAGTGGTCTGCATGTTAAAGAAGGCAAGAATGCCAGAAATTGTCCCATT
The DNA here is from genome assembly GCF_028858775.2 of Pan troglodytes. Classification (NCBI taxonomy): domain Eukaryota; kingdom Metazoa; phylum Chordata; class Mammalia; order Primates; family Hominidae; genus Pan; species Pan troglodytes. The sequence goes on from NC_086015.1 coordinate 64,771,918, forward strand.
TCCCATGTTGATCAGTGACTGTGTAACTCAGACACGTTGCAGAGGCCTACATGGCCTACTTCCTGAGAGGGGGGTCTCACAGCCTTGTCAGGATTCCAGTTTAAGAGCACAGGGCAAGCGAGACCACTGAATACAGTCATTTAAAAAGTGCTACAGGAAAGTATTTAAATAGTCATCTTACAGAAGGGGGTGAAAAAGCACATTTATTGATGCAGTAATTAAAAAAAGGTTTAGATCCAGTGTGTCAATTCCCATAGAATCCTACTTAGCCCCCTTATCTATGTCAAAGCAAACTTAGTTTCACATCAGCAGTGCTTCTCATTTATCTTAATGCTAAGGATTTATTTCTTATGCAAAATTGTTCATTTTTACCAGCCTGGAACTTTAAAAAAATTCACATTCTCTTCTTCAAGAATTTTTATTAAGCCAAGATGTCATCAAGCTGAAAATCTGCAGACACAATTTTGGCTCTCTTCTGCAGGAAACTCAGAGGAGTGCCCAATCCAGGCAACAGCAGATTAGCACTGGCACTGCTGACAGGTTCTTAAAAGTGTTGGAAAGAGAAAAACAAAGGTGGTGTACAATGATTGACAAAGATTTCTGCTATAAACTAAAGTTGAACCAATAAATATGTCTAGACTCTGCCATGACTATCTGTGGCCTGGAAGCTGCATTCTTCAGAAGAAAAAAAAAAGGTGCAGTTGGAATTTGGAATGGTTTTGCCCCCATGATGTGTACACAGTACACAGGACTTTGATGAGTAGTCTGATATGCAGAAGCATCCAGATTATCACTGAGATAGAAATTAAACATCCAGATGATAGATTAAGTAGATTGTTCACTTCTCATCTATCTATCTATCTATCTATCTATCTATCTATCTATCTATATTTGACATCATAGATGCATAATCAAAATCTGAGTAGGTAAAGTCACTAACCAGAATACGAATACCAAGTTACCTATGTGGTTTCATGGAAAAATAATAGGGGAATTGACATCATCTTTGCAAAAGTTGTATCAATGAGAAAATTATGATAGTGGGGGAGATCTGATCTAGCCCATCTGCCTCCTGTCTTTAGCGTTCAAGCTGCCAAGCTAGCTTTGGGAGACATTTACTTTACAGTTTAAATGATAATAACCCTTCCCCCAAACTCAACTGCCTTTGTAAAGCTAATGAGGGACCACCTGAGGGAAGGAGAGATGCCTGGATGCTGCTGAGGTACAGACATGAACAATTGCCAGCCATTATTCCAGAGATCACAAGATTTGCAACTTCCCTAATTACTCCTGCAGGCAACATCACTATTGTAGACTGGCCTTTTGAGATACTGTTTCAGGTTTTTTGCATGTCTGGCACCCATGGCTCTACTTGGACCCACCAACTGATGGTTCCTCTGGCCAGAAGCAACTCAGTGTAAGAGGACAGCTTCAACTCCCTATGATTAAATCTCCAACCCAGCCAATCCGCAGCAAACACCCTTTGCATAGCCATCCCTACCCCTTCGCCCAAACTACCTTTGAAAAGCCCCTAACCTACAAGCCTTCTATGAGATTGATTTGAATAATAACTCCATCTCCGGCATGGTGTGGCTGGCCTTCTGTCAACTAAACTCTTTCTTTACTGCAATTCCATGGTCTCTGTTTGTGTAGCGGCAGGAAGAACCCACTGGGTGGTCACAGAATTTCAAGGCTGCAAAGAGTCAGACTTTACTCAAATATTCTAGGCAAAAAAAATAGAATTTAAGGGTTACGATCTGCACAATCAAGGTCAAAATCAAAGACACATCGAAACAGTTAAAACGCAACAATTATCCCAAGGTCAAAACCAAGAATATTTATTTATTGGTGTACCCTCTAGCTCTGTACCCAATTAAGCCCAAACATCTCCCTAGACTTCATCTCCATAATCATATGGGTATCTGATACCTGTCAATGCAATTTTCTTGATCACTAATGAAACATTCCTTGTTCATTGCATTAGTCTTCATAATCACAATATTAAATCATTTTCCCTGGTGTTTTCCCCTAGCAACAATTTATGAGCCATTACAGAATTTCTGTTTTTTTTCTGTGTCTTCTCTCTTCTCATAAGTTAAACCATTCCAGTATCTTGAAAATGACCAGACAACTACTTTAAGACTTTGTTTGTAACTAGAGCTTCCTACCAAGCTATGTAATTAAGCCACAGTATCTTTGCTCTTCTAGCTTACAAGATAATCATCTGATTCCCTTTTGTTAAACTATTTGCCCTTTGGCCTTATAGTTTATTCACTTGGGAATTAGATTACAGTTTCCCAGACTATATAGCTACAGAGAAATTATTGTGACTTATTATAAGTTTAATTCATGCCAAACAATACCAGTCTGATTTCTGGCTTAATACCACCTTCTTTCATAAAGCTGCACCATCATTTTGCCTTTAATCATCTTCTTGATTAGTATTTTTCCAAGTGTTTCTAAACTCATTTCTTCTATAGAATTAAAACATTCCTACTGGATGGGCTACTCATTTTAAGGATTTAAAATTTTCAGTCTGGATTTGGGGTTACACCTTTGATGGATGAGCTTAAGGAAGATATGAAAATGGCAAAATTATCTTCATGATGACATCATAATGGATAGAACAAAGTAAATTTTATAAAATGGTTTCACATGCCTTATTCCATTTGATACTTAACAGACTAGAGAACTGGACAGAGTAGATATAGTAGTTCCCTCTTGTGCACAGGGAATATGTTCCAAGAATCCCAGTGGGTGCCTGAAATCTTGTATAGTCCTAAACCCTATACATACTGTTTTTCCCCTATATATACATATTTATGATAAAATTCAATTAATTTATTCTTTTTGAGATGGAGTTCCATTCTTGTTGCCCAGGCTGGGGTGCAATGGCATGATCTCAGCTCACTGCAACCTCTGCCTCTCGCGTTCATGCGATTGTCCTGCCTCAGCCTCCCGAGTAGTTGGGATTACAGGCACCTGCCACCACGCCTGGCTAATTTTTGTATTTTTAGTAGAGATGGGGTTTCACCATGTTGACCAGGCTGGTCTCGAACTCCTGACCTCAAGTGATCTGCCCACCTTGGCCTCCCAAAGAGTGGGATTACAGGCATGAGCCACTGTGCCTGGCCAAAATTTAATTTATAAATTAGGCACAGTTAGAGATGAACAACAATAACTAATAATAAAGTAGATGCCAGCATCACTACTTTTGTGCTTTGGAATCATTAGTAAGTAAAATAAGGGTTCCTTGAATATAAGCACTGTGATACTGCAACAGTGGATCTGATCACAGAGCTAGCTATAATGTGACTAACGGGCAAGCAGCACAGACATCACAGATACATGGGATGATTCATACACTGGGAAGGGCAGAGCAGGGCAGCTCACATTTCACTGTGCTGCTCAAAATGGCATGCATTTTAAAACTTACAAATTGCTTATTTCTGGAATTTTCCATTTAATATTTTTAGATCGGGTTGACCACAGGTAACTAAAACTTTGAAACAGCAGATAATGGGGAACTACTGTATTACTACGCCCATCTTTATAAAGCAGTGGTTTCCAAACTGTGTTAATGCAGACCAAATTCATGACATTGTTTCGACCAGTGCAGCTCCTTTCATATTGGTTTTTTAAAAAAACACATCTAAGTAAGATCACCATTTGAAATGAATAGAGTGTATGTTGGCTTTTAAATAAGGAATGTTTAAATGCCACTGATAGAGGAAGAAACCAAAGCTCAGTACAAATGGTAAACTCACATCTCCACCTGTAAAAACCAGGTAAAAATTGAAGGAGCAGGGACAACCACCCAGGTCTCCTGCCTGTGAGACAGCCAGGTGAGGAGGGGTCCCCAGAAGACCTCCAACTGGCCTGTGCATCGGGGTGGAGCCTCGGGAATTTCATCATGTTTGCAGCGGGGAGGAGTCTGGCCCTTCCTTTTCCTGTGTGGAACCTGGGATTCAAGCTGTGGGCGGGAAGTGCTCTATCAGGGACTCAAGCCTTGGGAGACTCCCTCTTTCCCCTTTACTTCTTTTTCACCCAATAAAACCCTGCTCACCCTCTCCATCGGTCTGTGAACCTAAATTTTAGTGGCTGTGGGACGGACAAGGACCCTGTCTTTAACTGAACTATGGAAAAGTCCTGCAACATTTTTGGCGCCCAACGTGGGGACTCGAGTAGGGGTAAGTGAGATGCAAACCAAGAATTCTTTTTCCCTCTCCCTTCTGAGTCTTCTCATCCTCGTGGCCTGTTCCTTCCTTTTTTGGGATGGACCGGCGAGCAGCAGCTGCCCACTGCTCCTCACTCTATGCCGGGGCTGGGACACATGGCCTAAGTGTCCTGCACAGCCTGCTGGCTGGTTCCCAGTCATTCCCGGCTGTCCCAGCCTTCCCCTTCCCTGGCCAAGGGATGTAACTCTATCACACAGTAATTAAGCTTAAATTTGTCTCCCTGGTGGAGGAACCACTTGCATAAAAATATGAGGTTCTTCCTCAGGCACTTTTAAACTGTTTCTTTTCTTTTCCCTTCTCTACCCCATCAGCAAGTTAACTTAAATTTTTTTTTCTTTTAGAAGATGTTGTACTAGGCTAGCCTCCACCCACCCCCAACAACTATCAGTGTATTCTCTGCAAAGTTTCGGTTGTGAAATCAAGCCTCCATCTTGTTTTATATCCTGAGGGCATGGCTGGTAATTGTGGCAAGGATTTGTTTAGCAAAGCCTTGAGAGGATGAGCCCTCTCAGATTCAATGTCAGCATGTTTTCCTAGCCCTTTCTCTTAAAGGGCCCCACCCAGCAACTGGGTTTTCTTCTGCCTGCCTGTGTGTGTACTGTGCGTAATGTTTGTCAAGAGAACTCTAATTAATACAGCCTAAAGAAAGACAAGTGCTTGAATCTAATATTTTTTAAAGGGAAGATAAAGTCTGGTACCTTTCAGTTCACATGACTTTAATCTTTAAGAAATAGAAACAGTCTTAAAAACTATTGGTCAAATGCAGGTATTATCAAAATGTAAATAGGTAGGCTAAATAATGCAGGTCAGATGCAAGGTTTGCTAAGGGTTTTGAGGTTACAAACTGCTTTTTGGGTTTTCAGAACTATATTGACTTGCCAGCTTCACAACTGGTAAGGCCTGGGGACACACGGAACTAACCACACCCTTAACTAAGAAGGCAAACCTTGGCTGCAGTTAGCATACAATTAAAGCAACTTAACAAGTTTTACTTTACAGTTAAAAATTGCTAGGAGTTAATTGAATCCACTAGAAATAGATTTACATGCAAGGTGTATAAGAACAGTAAAATGTGTTTTTTAGTAAAAGGTTATAAGAAGGCATGGAAATGTAAACTTTTGCCTAGGGTTAAGGATTGTTTTGAGTCACATTACGAAAAAGCTGAAGGTTCCAAGAAGTGGTGGAAGAATTGTGGAAATTAATCTTGCAGAAGAGGTTCTCTGTGTGAACATACTGACTACATTCAACCTATTATATGGTTTTTCTGTAAATTGAGCGTTGAAGTAAAAGCATAGCGAGGTTTTCCTAAGGTGCTAATCTTAATCTGCTCTTTGGCAAAATTTGTAAAGGGTTATAAAAGGTTTTCGCTTCTTCAAAATTTCTGAGTCATCATTTTGACAAAATAAATAACTTTTGGTAATGTTGACAAAAGGAGTCAAATTCTGTAAAATATTTTAAGAGATTTATTGTGAGCCACATATGAGTGACCATGGCCCGTGACACAGCCCTCAGAAGGTCCTGAGAACATGTGCCCAAGGTGCTCAGGGTATAGCTTGGTTTGATATATTTTAGGAAAGCATGAGACTTCAAATATATTTAAGAAATGCATTGGTTTGGTTCAGAAAGGCAGGACAACTCAAAGCGGAGGCTTCCAGGCTATAGGTAAATTTAAACATTTTTCTGGATGACGGTTGGTTGAGTTTATCTGAAGACCTGGGATCAATAGAAAGGAAATGTTCAGGTTAAGATAAAGGATTGTGGAGACCAAATTTTATTGTGCAGAGGAAGCTCTCAGATAGCAGACTTAAGAGAGAGCAGGTTATAAAATGCTTCTTATCAGACCTAAAATGGTGCCTGGCTCTTAGTTGATTATCTCCTGGATCTGGAGAGGAAGGAATGAAAACAAAGGGGGAAGGGGATTCTCTATAAAATGTGGATTTTTCCCACAAGAGACGTTGCAGGGCAACTTCAAGGTATGGCAAGGAAATATATTTTGGGGTAAAACATTTTGATTTTTTTCCTTGTTATGCCACAGTCAGATTGGAAAATAAGTCACGATATACAGGGTTAAATAAAACCCATCTGATGAAAATTTATGGTTTGTAAGGCATGACTCCCCAGGCTCCTTAGATAGGAATTTGGGCAATATTAAAAAAAAATCAGAGCTTAGTCCTCAGTAATCTGGAATTCCGTTTCATAACATCAAGTGTTTTAAACCTTGAACATTTAACAGCCTTCCCAAAATCAAACTTCAGTTTCAAAATCGTCTTCCCTGGTACATGGCTTTTCAAATACTTCAGAGGGCCCCCGATGTGTCCAGAACTAAGAGAGGTAAACAGAATTATTTGACATGTTTAGGGACATGGGACTGCCAAAATGATGCTCAATCTTCTTTAGGTTATATCTGGGTGAATAATGCCAATATATGTTCCAAAATTGTATGGGATTTCTAAAATTCTAATGTTTGAGTATATGCTATCAACCATAATTAAGGTTTTTATGTTAAGTTATAGTAAACCACGGAGATAACCAAACTTCTTTGTCAGTCGTGTTTCTAATTGTAACTACCCTGGAAATTTTGCTATTCAGAGACAATTGTTGCTTTAATCTTTTTCAGAAGATGGTTTATAATAAGCTATAGGACTTTGACAGGTGCTTTCAAATACGGGCTTCTGATAACTTTGGATATTGTGACACTGAAATACAGGAAAATGTACAGGACTCAAAAGCTGAAATGCTCATGATTATCAAGCAAAACAAGAGTTAGCCAAATGGACTGAACTCAGGAAGCTGAAGCAACCTTTTTGACTTTTGCTTGGAATATTGCTAATCCATGTTTCATTTTTCAGAGTCAAGGAAACTTATTTTGAACTATTTACGGCCTTTAACAATTGAGTAAGGTATACTCCTATGAACAAAGTTTGAAGCATGTTTGTTTCTCTCTGCCTGGTTCCTCTAGAATTTGGAAACTATCTGTGAATATTCTTATGGCAATATAGTTGTTTGCATCAGTGCAATAAGAATCCATTTTTCTTTTGCAGCAGGACACAATTGGAGAAAGTAGTTATTTTACCAAGGTTTTGACTGGAACGGTATGCTTCCCTTTAAGGAGTCAAGCTCAACTTGCAGAGCCAATAAAAGCCCCATGGGGAAACTGGCCTCATACTGTTGTCTATGCAGTCCCTGTACAGGGTTCCTGACCTGTGGTCAGTAAAGAATGTCACTTTCTAGCGGGTCCAAGAGCTCCAAGTTTATTGTGGGACCTTAAGAGGAGAGGATCACCCAACTCACAGGTATTTGAGGATGCAAACCCATGGCTGGGCTCAGCTTTAAAAGGTCTTATCTGTGATTCCTTGTGGAAAACATTTCCATCAGTGCCAATCCAAAAGGCCTATGTAGAAATAGTTATTCTTGCTGCACTTTATGCAAATAATCAGGCCAAGTGTAAGACTAAAGTCTACTTTGCAAAGCACTCAGTCCTATCATAATTTTTTTTAACAAAAATGAGGACTGGAGAGACAGAAATTATGTTCCAAAATTTGCCATACATTTGTCATTAAATGCTAAACTCATTAGTTGTTTTTAAGTTTTCATCTACCTTTTAGACCAACCCTGCTTGCTCCTGTGAACCAACCAGCAACCTCCGGCTGCAGCTCAGAAAGAACAGGAGGGATGGGTAATGTAGAAATATGGATCAATATTCTAGCTCTGAACAATTATCCTGCAAACCCTGCCAGGTGATGGAATAAATAGGGTGCCCATTACCAGGAGGTTTCCTTTTTGGGAAAGTAAGACCAAGTGAACTAACCAAAGCCAAGCATCACGTATCCAAATCCTGGCAAGCATAACTATAGCTACCAGTTATCTGGGTGTGTCACAAGACATCCTTTTCTCTCTCTTGTTGGAGGAGAACTGGGTTCCACAGCTTCACTTTAGCATTTGTCTTATGATAAGGAGTCCATGCCATGCCCCATCCGAGATACATTTTTGTCCCAGACTGAATTCCAAGCTTCACATCAAAGCCTTAGGAAGGAAAATCGGATCTTAGGGATCCAGAGGCAAATGACAACAGAAGTTAAAAGGCACAGCACAGGTGAGCATGACTGATTCCTGCTGATTAAGCCAACCCCAAACTTCCTGTTTCATGGACAAAGGCCACGTTAATATCCATGGCATAAATGAGGTCTACGGAATTCCAAGGCTACTGACAGCAGGGGAGACAGGGCATACGTGGGTAAGAGCGGATGATTCCCACCCCTAGGCCCCCCTGCTTCATGGGTGCAAGTCGCTTTAACACCCATGGTGGCACCTACCAAGGTCACTGGAACTTGGGGATGCAAGGATAGAAGATGGAAAGAGGATGCTCTTCCCTCTCTACCTCACATACCTAAGGTATCCGCTGGAAGAAAAGGGAACCAGGTATGCCTGCTCCCCTCTTTCTAGATGGGTAGCCATTCATCTTCAGTCTGTACCCCTTTCAAATGCATCCTGAACCTCTGGGACTCCTTTAAAAGGCACCTTCTTTTTGCCTTTCTTCTCCTCGGTTCTCTCTTCACTAATAGGTAATTGTGTCTCCATACTGCAAGACACTCTCCTCAGATGCATCCTCCAAACTGGAAAGAGTTAGTTTCCCAAACCTTAAACTGGTTGGCTTAGGATTGGGCTCAGGGGAAGGGGACCCAGAAGCCCAACGTGCCAGCAAAAGGGTAAAGTTTTTTTTTGCCAGTCAGGCTTTTGGCCTCCCTCTACGCGTGCAAACTGGCAAAAGGCCTCAGGATATTTGAGCTGTCCTTACCCTCCCTTCATTTCGTTTTGACACATAGTTTCTAATAACCTGGTTTGTCTGTTCTTGCCTTCAGGCCATTAAACTCTAAACAATCATGCAAACAGAGCCTCTGACAATGGCCCTTTCTGCTGTGAACCCTTAGATGGGCCTCTAGGAAACTCTGACTGCCGTTTCCCCAAAACAGCGCCCCCTCTCAGCAGGAAGCAGTTAAGGTCAGTCTTCATCCTTATCCTTAATCTAAACGGCAGCTGGATGTACCTCTTTAGAGGGAGGAATGAGACAGCTAGGTGGGAGGGGGTCCCCGAAAAACCTCCAGTCAGCCTGTGCACTAGAGTAGAGCCTCAGAAAGTTCACCATGTTTGCACTGGGGAGGAGCCTGGTCCCTCCTTTTCCTGTGTGGAACCTGGAATTCAAGCTGTGGGCAGGAAGTGCTCTATCAGGGACTCTAGCCTTGCAGAGGCTCCCGGTTCCCCCTTTGTCTTCTTTTTCACCCAATAAAACCTTGCTCACCCTCTCCAACAGTCTGCGAGCCTAAATTTTCGTGGCCATGGGACAGACAAGGACCCTCTCTTTAGCTGAACTAAGGAAAAGTCCTGCAACACCTCCAACAACTAACAATTGTTTCCAATGCACCTCCATTCTCCAGGAGGGAGAAGGCCAAAGCAGATAAGTGGAGAATGCACACGTTAGCCCATTTTCAATAGTTTAATACTTTAAAAAATAGTAGTGTTGCTGACTTTCAAGCTTTAGCATCTACACGTGCTAGATTCACTTATTGACTCATTAAACTATTCTTTTACCAATGAGCTTACCATATGCCAAAAACTATGCTATACTGGGAACCCAAAGGCACACAGAAAAACTAGAAGACTATTTCTGCACCAGTCAAGAAGCACACAAATGGACACTCATGAAGAAACTATAGACCCAAAGAAAACCATTGACAATATAGGACAAATGGCATATCAAGTCCTGAGGAAAGAGATTAGTAAGGAGGTTAATATTTTAAAAAAATAGAAAAGGGAGAAATAATGAATCACTGGAAATGGTCCCATCAACCTGCAGTTCTTCACTATTTTTCAACTTAAAATTGGATACATTTATAGTCACTTGACCTCTCTAGGTCCCAATCTCCCCATGTTCAAAGTACATATCCTATTGCTAGCTCTCTCTACTTTGCTAAGTCTATTGTGAAAATATCACAATATAAAATACTTTGAAGCCTTTTAGGGAAGCTTAAGGTCTTCTACAAATAAAATAACAAGAAGTACCACTTGGCTGAAAAATGAAAGAGGTAGGACACCAATGGTAGTAAATCACTTTTTGTATCACTTTGTTCAGAAATTATTTCATTTTTTTCATTTTATTGAATATAGACAAATTATAGTTGTATATCTTTATGAAGTACAAAGTGATACTATGATATATGTATACAGTCTGGAATGATTAAATCAAGCTAATTAACATAGCCATCACCTCAAATACCTACCATCGATTCTCCTAACTGAATCATTGTACCCTTTGACCAATATCTCCCCATTTCCTCTACTCCCAGCCTCTGGGAACCACCATTCTACTCTCTGCTTCTATGAGTTTGATTGTTTTAGATTCCACTTGTAAGTGAGAACATATGGTATTTGTTTTTCTTTGCTAGCTTAGCTCACTTAGCATAATGTCTGCTTGGTCCACCCATGTGGTCAAAAATGGCAAAATTTCCTCATTTTTAAGGCTGAAGAATATTTCATTGTGTGTGTGTGTGTGTATATATATATATATATATATATATCACATTTTCTTTATCCATTTCATCTCACACCTATTAAAATGGCAATAATAAAAAGATGAAAGACAAGTCTTGGCGAGGATATGGAGAAAGGGGAACCCTTGTTCACTACTGATGGGAATGTAAATTTGTACAGAGCTGGTTCAAGGGAAATCCAAGAACATGGCTGTGAGGCAAGGACCAGATGAGAGTATTAAGGGACTATCATTACAGTGGAAAAATTAACCCTATCTTTTTGGAGAGAAGCCAGTTACAATGCTTGATGCTATCCCTGACACACTCTCTCTAGCAACAAGTTCCTTTTCTTTCAGCCCTTAAGTAAGGCTATAAGAAGAACAGAACAAAACAGCAAGGAGATGAATACCAAAGCACTGGCCACACTTTTCCCCTGTGGGCCTGTCTTAATCCATTCATGCTGCTATAACAAAATACCACAAACGGTGTATTTTATAAATAATAGAAATTTAATTCTCACAGCTCTGGAGGCTGGGAAGTCCAAGGTCAAGGTGCCAGTAGATTAAGTGTCTGGTGAAGTCTTGCTCTCTGCTTCCAAGACAGTACATTGTTTCTGTATCCTCACGTGGACGAAGGCAGAAGGGTAAACAGGCATAAAGGGCCTAGCTAGTTCCCCCAAGCCCTTTTAAAAGGGCACCAATCCCATTCATGACGGCTCTGTCCTCATGACCTAATCACCTCAAAGGCCCCACCTCCTAATATTATCACACTGGGTTGTTTTTTGTTGTTGCTGTTTTGACAAGGTCTCCCCCTGTTGCCCAGGCTGATGTGTAGTGGCACAATGTCAGCTCACTGCAGCCTCAACTTCCCCAGACTCAAGTGATTTTCCTGTCTCAGCCTCCTAAGTAGCTGGAACTACAGGAGTGCGCCACCAGCTAATTTTTGCAATTTTTTTTTGTAGAAACAGTTTCGCCATGTTGCCCAGGCTCACGCTGGGTCTTATGTTCCAACATATGAATTTGTCTGGGGGATGGGTGACACATACATTCAAACCATAGCAGGGCCTTCAATAGGTCATTAGGGAGAGAGCCAAGGAACACCAGTGTGGCTTTTTCTATTGAACAATGATAAGTTAATGGAAGTTTAACAAAGCCCACAGTCCGTAGTCAGAGGTCAGAGGAGTAAGGCCTTACATGCTACAGATGCCCACAGAGGAGATAAGAGGAAGCCAGAAGAAATAGAAATTTGTTTGTCAGTGGATAAAGAACAAGGCCAAGGTTTTCTTAAATAGTGATTGATGAGGCCCTGGTTTACTGTAACAGTGTACTTGTGATTCTTTAATTTTGTAAAAATTGTCCCAGTGTGTAATTCTCTGTTTATACCCGAGTGTGGGGAAATGAATTTTAAGAAAAAAACCCTATATTTCCTGATAAATCACTTTTATAACTACTTGGTTATTTAATGATTCATCTGTGTAAAAAAGAGGGACTAATGGTTTTAAAATAAAATTTCATCAACAGTTGTCTCTTTCATGAGGTTTGAAAACAAAGAAAACGGAGATGATGATACAGGTGTGGCTCTTTAACAGAACCTACAGGGGAGCACACAGGCTCTGGGGAGAGCAAACAAGGCAAGGGCTCAGAAGACTAGGTTCTAATCCCAATGCCCCTTTCTCCCAGATATTTAACCACAGTCAAATTACTTAATGACCCCAAAGTACAGTGATTTCCTTAATATTTTACAAAAGAATAAAAGCACTATGGACTTTTCTTCAAACAGACATATCACCCCTGGCCTCAGGAGTTTAATATTCAGCGACTCTTTGGCAGGTCGTGAACTGCCCATCAGTCCCAGTGGTTGTTATGAATGTCCTCCATCCAGATCCCCTCCCCATCTTTCTTCATCCTGACTCTTCCTGGGAGGGTGATCAATATAGACTTGCCAATAGGCTCCTGCACGCTCTAGCTTCTAATTGCATTCTGTCCACGGGAAGCCCTGGTGAGAGTTACATCATTCCAGGATTGGGAGCAACCTGTAAGAGGCCCCGGACAGCTGTGTCCATCATCTGAAAATGAAGGCTGTTCTCAGGTGACCTGCTCTACCCAGATCTTTTTCCTTCCAGGTTCTTTTTTTTTTTTTTTGAGATGGAGTCTCACTCTGTCACCCAGGCTGGGGTGCAGTGGCACAGTCTTGGCTGACTGCAGCCTCTGCCTCCCAAGCTCAAGTGATCCCCTGCCTCAGCCTGCTGAGTAGCTGGTACTACAGGTGTGCCCCACCACACTCAGCTAATTTTTGTACTTTTAGTAGAGATGGGGTTTCACCATGTTGGCCAGGCTGATCTTGAACGCCTGGCCTCAAATGATCTGTCTGCTTCGGCCTCCCAAACTTCTGGGATTACAGGCATGAGCCACAGCACTTGGCCTCCTTCCAGGCTCTGATAAATGTTTCTTCCCCTCATCTCTTAAAGCCTAGGGGAGGTTTTATGGACTGAATGTTTGTGTCCCTCACAAAATTTATATGTTGAAATCTAATCCCAATGTGATGGCATGAAGAAGTAGGGCCTTTGAGAGGTGATTAGGACATGAGGGTGGAACCCTTGTGAATGGGATTAGTGCCCTTATAAGGGGCTGAAAAGACCAGAATTCTCCCCCTTTCACCATGTGAGGACACAGCAAGAAGGCATCCTCTATTAACCAGAAAATGGGCACTCATTAGACACCGGATCTGGACTTCACAGCCTCCAGCATTGTGAGACACACATTTCTGTTGTTTATGAGCCACCTGGTTTAAGGTGTCTTGTTTTAGCAGCCCAAATGGACAAACACAGGGAGGTAAGAGCCCCTACCAGCCCCTGTCCGCCAGAAAGATGGGGATCTGAACAGAAGCCAGAGATGTAACTGGAATGGACTCGGGTGTTTTCCTCACAGAGCAGATAACTAAAGCTAGAATTCTTGATAAAGATTCTGGAAATCACATCATCAAGAGACAAGAGCGACAGAATTGATGAGTAAACTTTAGGAAGTGCTCCAAGTGAGAAAAGCAGAAAGCAAAGTAGAAAAATGGGATAAAGAAATAACAGTTGGAAAGGTAAGAAGCAGAGACAGAGTTATAGTCCAGAGGCCAAAAGGATAATTTTAAGAAGAAGGAGTAGGTCAGAAAGTGACGACTGAGACTAGCCCTTGGCTGTGGTGATTAAGATCTTTGGTGACAATAGAAAATGTAACAATAGGAGTGGTCTGTTGTGGTGATAGAATCTGCAGGCCGGTGGAAGTCCATGGGCCCATTTACCATGCCACAGGCAAAGAGTGTATTAAACTCCCTCGAAGAGAAGTGCCTCTGGATTCATTTTGCCAACATTCACTGTACTGATATTAGCCACGGACTTGCAGAGGGTTTATTTACTATTGCAGCCTGGCTCTCTGCTGTGTCTGAAAGTTGACCTTGGTGTCCTCTAAGTTTTATCCCAGAGAAAAGGACAGCAATTGAGCTATTCCCCAGGCACAGGGGGCAAAATTTGAAGTTGACATAAAACCAAGATTCCCTGTCTGACTTGGGCCTCTGGGATTGTATTGCTGCATCCTGTGGTGGCAAAAAGAGTATCCTGGGCAGTAAGTGATTTCAATTCCACTTAAAGCAACAAGTATTTGCTGAAAACCAACCATATTCTTAGTAAGAAGACGGGTGCTGTAGGAGACAGAGAATTAAATGAAATCGTTCCTTCCCTCCAGGGGCAAACAGCTTCATGCTAGAAATAAAGCTAACTCAAATGCAACAAACAGAAAACACACACACACACACAGAGCACTTTTCAAGATTAGTAACAAAGAGATTATCTACAGAGATAAAGACAGAAGAATCCAATGTCTGAATGTTTTGTTATTCATGTGTATAAGTTTTCTAACTTTCCTACATTCAGTGTGAATTAGTATTGAAATCAGAATAAAAAAGCAATATATTTTTAAAAGCCTAATTTTTAGAAATTGATAGTAAAAAATGAAACAGCCCTGGGCTGAAGTCCAGGCATGCTTCTTGCTAACAACTTGAACTTAGCCAAGTTGCTTAACTACTTGGTGCCTAAATGTTCTCATTGATAAAATTGGGAAGATGGCATGGAGAGGCAATGGGCATTTTCTGGCAAGAAACTAAGAAAAAAGGCCATAACCAATAAGTAACTTATGGAAATGAAAAAATCTTTTTTAAGTTTTATAATCTTGCTTTAGTTGATATCTTAAAACAAAATTTTAAAAGTTACTAAGTCACTCATAAGGATTTCAGGAAGCACTGCAGTGTAATATGCTTAAGAATGGAGATGGTTCAAATGCTAGCTCGGCTACTTAGCAATACCTGTCCTCAAATAAGTTATTTCACCCTACCTGAGTCTGTTACTTCATCTCTAAAATGGAGATAATCCTAAAACGTACCTCACAGGAACCTTGTGAAGATAATGCATGTAAAATGCTATCACAGTCCTTGGCATGGAATAAGTGTCTAATTAACTTTTACGTATAATTATAATTATCATCTAAAAAGTTTAGTGGTGTTTCAGACAAATCTAAGAGAAGATAAGCATGAATAGGTGTATGTCTTTTTCATCTTTGTATTTCACCAATGCTTTGCACAGGGCCTGTCACAAAGTAGGGATCTGAGAAATACTTGTGAATGAAGAATGAATGAATGAATGGGCTGATTTTCCTATTTGATCAAAAGCCACATCCATACATGACTAAATCTGAGTACATAAAAGAAGATAAAACTTGTGTTTCAATTCAATCTAGTGAGTTAAATTAAAAGAAGAAAGGGAGGAAGCCAAATTAAAAGAAGAAAGGGAGGAAAAGAAGCAGGAAAGAGGGAAATAAGACAAAAAGAAAAAAAAAAACAAAACAGAAGTTGGCCAGGAGAAAGGGTGTCTCCATCCTTAAATATTTTACTCCTTACTGTGTGATATATTATTTTGTCAGCTTCTTCTAGCTACAATTCCCAAGGAAGGGATAGAGAGCAGCAGCTTCCAAGTAATGACCCATGTGGGTATAAAGAGAAATTTTTATCATATTAGAAAAAATATATTTATATACATGCTACCAACTTTACCTAGAAGAGAAGAGCAAGGGATTGGAAAACATAAATTAGCATAAAATCCCTGCTCCAGCTTTTTACACATACAGATGTTTTCCTGCATATTTATCCATCCTTCTGAGCACTGCTCAAATGTTACACCCTCAGAGAAGCTCTCCTGGACTCCTCATCCTGGGCTGGATACTCTGTCACATGCTCTAATAGTGTCTGATACCCTTCCACTAGAACAGGGATCACTGTTGTAATTAGGTAATTATTTGGGTAATTAATTGTTTAACAGCTGTGTCCAGTGTCAGTATGCAAGCAAGCTCCATGAAGGCAGTGTTCCTGTCTGCCTGTTCACCCCAAAATCACCAACACTTGCATATGCCTTGCATGAAACAGGTAAGTGAACATAAATGTGTATAAGGTTGGCATCCATTCTTTGCGCATTCTGTGTTTGTGAATTTGCCCACTCAGTCAAATGCATTTGTAACCTCAACATCGATACTTGCCACATTTCTGTGGTCATTTTTGGGCATCACAGAGAAGTGAAAAATTTGTCACCCAACATGTACGTTCCCCAAGTGAAGCAGAACAAA